>NC_133959.1:3388103-6382603 GCF_031877795.1 Strix aluco | reverse complement strand
GTCAGCTGTTGTGATACAGCAGTCTGGACTCAGCTGCCTGTTTTGCTGATCAGGGATATCAATTAAACTCAGACACCAGAGTGAAAAGAGCAGGCATATTTTACTAGAAATAACTAAATAATGTAACAGAATAATACAGAAAACATACAGTAAGAAAAGACAGAATAGTGCACTTAAACAAATAGGAAAATACAGGGTAATGCATCAAATCATTACTACTTGAGAGAGAGAGAGAATAGTGATTAAGAAAGATACATCACCACTTGCATACGTTACCATCATCCAGATCCGCAGTCGCTGGGGAGCCCCGGTTACAGCGAGGATTTGGAGAACCTTTCCCTGCAAGTGGGAAATCCTATGCGGTGCGTCCACCCGTAGGTGAGGCTTCCAAAGTTGCTGTGAGCGGGCCCAGCCTTATATACCTAAAAATCAGTAAGCCAGAATAGCTGACACCTTTGTTTTAAGCGGAAATATCTGGTTTTCATCTCAGTTAGGTTCCCCCCAGAGCCTGGCCAGGGCTTAAGGGAGAAGCTAAGGGAGTTTCCCTGCTTATCTAGTTAATTTATGAGCAAGGTCACAAGGCCAGACAACTGTTTCCGTGGCCTTGTTATCTTGCTCACACATAAAGAAATATAAGGATACATTCAGGATAGACATGTTTTATGCTGTTTAAACTACATCTTCTATGCATATTTCACTAATGACTACATGCGGAGTTAGCAGTTTCAGTTCAGGGCCTGTTGCTCAGGCTTCAGTATTCCCACCTTTTACATCAGAACAGTTGGTTTGCTATAACTTAGTATAATACCTAATAGCACAATGGTTATCAGTTATAAAATGTACAGGATTCATCTATAGGTCAACTCTGGCTTGGGCTTATTGTCCAAGCCTTAGCACTTCATTCGGTCCTTTGACCTATAGGTGAATCATGGCTCTCAAACCATCTCTATGGTTAGTGACATTAGTTTTCGTTCATCAGTTGATGATGTTTTGTCAGGCGTGTCCCGATCCAATATCAGGGAGGGTTCTTAAATGATCTTAGTAGTGATCTTAAGACACAAACGAGGTTAGATACCATGCAACCTTGTAAACTCTATTTCCTGTAACAAGCAATAATAGCAATAGGACAGAGGAAAGAAGAAAGAAAAAGTCAGAATACCTAAGCAAGCAAACAGAAGAGATGCAACAAAATCAGTTACCACCACGAATCCAGTGATGTCCTGTTGGTTCAGTCTCTCCTGAAATCTCAGCTCTGAGCCCTGAGAGAGGAGTACGCAGTCTTTTTATTGTCCAAGTCCCCACAATTTCTCCAAAGAGTCCCCCCATTTCCACGGAGCTCATTGTCATACGTGCCGCCCCGTGTTCCTCCAGGTGCGCATGTGTTCCCGTGTTCACAGTGGTCGTGCTGGAGGAGGGGTGTCGGCCTGTGGCGTCTTCAGCTTCCGCACGCCTTCCTCACCCTGATTTCTTCTCCACCTGGCTCGTGCGCAAGCGCAGCTTGGCAGGCACTGCCAAGGATGTTGTTGTTCTGGCTTCAGGCAGATATGGTGGTTTCTTCGGGGACAATTCATCTCCTTCAGAGCGTACTCCTTCACGGCGACAGGATGTTGAGGTCAGGTAGTGGTAGTGGTGCAGCAGCAATGTCAAGGCAATACAGTCTCTCACACTGCCCCATGGCTTGACATTGCTGTCCTCGTGGTGGCACAAAGGATAGAGATATAAAGAGAAAGAGAAAGAGAAAGAGAAAGAGAAAGAGAAAGAGAAAGAGAAAGAGAAAGAGAAAGAGAAAGAGAAAGAGAAAGAGAAAGAGAAAGAGAAAGAGAAAGAGAAAGAGAAAGAGAAAGAGAAAGAGAAAGAGAAAGAGAAAGAGAAAGAGAAAGAGAAAGAGAAAGAGAAAGAGAAAGAGAAAGAGAAAGAGAAAGAGAAAGAGAAAGAGAAAGAGAAAGAGAAAGAGAAAGAGAAAGAGAAAGAGAAAGAGAAAGAGAAAGAAAGGACAGAAATAGCGTGCAACATGACAACTAACGATATTTCTGACTAACATATAACTAATAACATCTTTAACAGATATATAAATTTTCCATTAATAAACATGTGACTAACAATATATTTAACAAATATGAATATCTTCAGTTAACAAGCATATAGCTAACAACATCTCTAACAAACATGTCATGCTCAAAATTAACTAACTCTACAAAACCAAAACATTCTACAAACCGATTTTAAGGTTGCAAGGAATCAGTAGAAGAACACAATGGCAGTTTACATGATTGACATTCACAGGGACAAAAAAGATGTATTATAAGAACAAATAAGAAAATTATTATCAAGGCTAAGGCTATAAAGTGAATTGAAATTATTACTAACATATTATCCATTATTTTTCTATGGTTCTGGTAATATATCACTGAGTGTTTGTGGCTCTGGTAGCCCACGCAGTCTGTTGCCCTGGTCTGCCAAAGTTGGGGTCAGCATACGCAGCAGGAAAATGGCTTTCCACGCCCCTTTATCCTAAAGCGTATGTGTCATCTGGGCCTAGAAACTTCTATCCCAGATTTAAACAAAGGTAAATGAGCAATAACACTACAAATAACAAATAAAACAATATTAACACTGACAATGGTTAACAACATCCTAACCAAACATATAATAAAGGTAACAGTGACAATAACAATGTCAATTAACAATATTTTAACCAAACATATTTAACTAAAATGTGTCCCACGCTGGGCCTAATGGATGTACTCCCGGTCCTTGGGGATTGGGGGAAGAAGGTGGTTGTCTGCATGAACAAGTACAATTACAGGATGTTTTACATGGACACTTATAAGACTAACACATACATATCACAAGGGAAAATATTCTGGTTGTTGTTGTCAATTGTGGAGCTGAAGATGGTCTGGCTCGCTGGAGCTGGGGTCTGCCTTTGCAGCAGGAAAATGAATTTCCATGCTCCCAGCCCAGAGTGCATGTGTGGTTTAGGTCTTGGTATTTCCATCTTGCCTTCATGGGCCCAGTAATGACCTTTTAAAGCCCAGGCCCCATTAGCAAAGGGACCTTCCCCTGATTTGGTGTCTGTTGTTTGCTCATAATACTGGTAACTGACTTAAATCCACAAATTCGTTTTCCTCCCATTCTTGGTTAACACTTAGGAAGCCGGTGCTTCCCCCAGAACCAAGGGAGAGGGGAACAGTCACCCAAAGCAATTTTTGCAATGATAGACAATACATCTTAGAAATATTAATAAGACAATGAACATCAACACTATACAAAAATTTAAATTCACATAAGGATCCCCCGTCGTGACTCAGGATATCTTTCTCCGGGGGGTTTACCTGCAAGAAAAAGGAAAGAAAAGCTTCTCGGTTCATTTTGAGAACCGGAAGTGGGTTATAATTAGAAAGATGGGATAATCCACATTGTATTAATTTCGTGCTCCTTTCCATGAGCATCTTTGCTTTCCAGGTATACTTGTTTATTTGGGTATCCAATACTAATAGTACTGCTCCCACCATGGGGAATTTGACTAAGACAGGTTGTCCTGTAAAATAGGATGGATTTCTGGTGTGGTCAGGGCCATGTGGGGCTGGCTTGATGCCCACAATGCCACTGAATTCCCAGAAACTTCACTGTCTCAGACGGTCCTTGGATTTTTGCAGAGTTAATTTCCCAACCCTTCTGTTTCATATGATCTACTGCTAATTCAAGAACTTGTTGTATTTCCTCCTCATCATTTCCTTGAATCAAAATACCATCTATATAGTGGCTTAATTGTGTGTGAGGAGGCAGCTGTATTTCATCTAAGCGTTCAGCTACAATTCTATAACAGATAGTGGGGCTCTGCAGCCACCCTTGAGAAAGCAAATGCTTTTCTGCAATTGGGATAGTAAAAATAAAAAATAAAAATGCACTAGTTAAATTTATTACAGCGTACCAAGTTCCTGGATGTTTCTGAACTTCTTTTATTAAAGTGACAGTGTCTGGCACAGCTGCTGCAAGCGGTGCAGTATGTTTGTTTACTTCTCTAAAATCCACTGTCATTCTCTAGGATCCATCACTTTTCTTGACAGGCCACACCAGACTGCCACCTCAAAACTTCTACATCTAATAAATTTCTAATTGTCTGTGATATCTCTTCATGTCCTCCCAGAATTCTATATTGCCTCATTGTAACTAACTTAGTTGCAGCCAGGATCTGCTCAGGAGGCATTTTTTTTTTTTTTACTTTGCTGACCGTAACAGGTCTGGTACTAATACAGGGTTTAACTCCAAATTGATACTGACTATCAGAAAGATTTAAAGTTAGTCTTCTTAGAATGTCTATATTGATTTTATATTCAGGAATGGGGACAATCATGACTGAATATAATAATTTTGGGAGGTTTCCTGTTTTCATTTCCATTTGTGTTTGTACAGTTTTAATTTATTTTTCTCCCAAACCTGTAATAATTACAGGTTGTCTTTTAGATTTCCTGGGATTCCCATATATTAAGGAGGCCTCTGCTCCATCCTCAATTAGGGTATTTACAGTTTGTGGGAACTGGTTGTTCTAGATAAAAAACAAACAAACAACAACAAAAGAAAAAAAATTAAAAAAAACAAACCAAAACTTTAAGTTCTACATGGGGCCATCGGTCCTTCTGCACTCACTGCCCTGGAACTTGGCCATTAATTCATATGTGCTGATTATAATATTGATTCCCCTCCCTTGCCTCCTGCAAAGGGTACAAGTCAGAAAATGCTGCCCCATCCTCTTTCACCCCCGGAACCGGTGATCCACTCACGGGGGGCCCTCCGTGGGCAGATGGAGGGTCCCGTTGAGGTTCGAGAAGGGGTGCCATAGGCTGAGTTGTCCCTGGATCCTTAGTTTTAGCACTCTGCACTCTCTTGCTAGGTTTATTCAGCCCTCTCTGTGTATATATTCGCCACGGCTCGTTAGTTGGAACACCATAAATTTTTTCATGAGACATGCTGTCTTTTAACAAAGCCGTAAACATTTCCTTACGAGAAATCCTGTTTTCACTGCCTTTAGGGCTGTCTCGAGTATCTCGATTCCCTGCACTCCCTCGGGGGCTCCACTCTTCAAGGTCACGTAACTGTTGCACTTTTTCTATTACTTCATCGAGGGGATCCCCCATTTCATTAATGCAAAGGGGCATAATTACATTTTTATATGCCAGTGGAACGGTTTTAATCACTCTGTTTCTCATAGTGACCGGCAAAGGATGCCACATCATAAAGTCAGCGTCTCCTACAAAAATAGCTGCTTTCATCCCTTCCTCTTTCATTTGCTGTATACAATCTCGCAAAGTATACCACTGACGGTCAGATGCCAGCCTGTCATTCTCTGTAGGATATTTGGTATTACATCCCAGAGCAGCCAGTGTTAACAAATTAATATCCTGAGTGTTGTTTTGAAATGCATCCTGCACAAAAGAATCTGAACTTAAAATCAAAAACCTTTTAGAATCTCCTGCGTCTAGGGTTACCCCTGCCACTCCCTGATCCTGCAAACGCACCATCCAAGAGAGCAAGGATTCCCCCGGTCTCTGCTTAAATCTTTCAATTATATCATTTACTTCATACTGTGTATAATCCTCTATCATATCCTTCCTCACAGCTTGCCCACTATTAGGATCTCTACCAGGATCCCACTGCACACCCACTTCTGCAATCACTGCATGAACTTTCTTACACTTTCTCCTTTTCCTATACTCATATTGTGCTAGTCGCACCGCAGCTTTCTCCGCCACTGTCTGATAAGTATCCAGCTTATCAGCAAACAACTTATTCTGGCATTGCAACATCACTATTTGACTCTGCAAATCACATCTCTGTCGCTCCATCTGGGAGCACTCTAACAACAGCCTCTCTTCACTCTGGTGTTGTTTTCTACATGCAGTTAACAAAATCCACCCTCGTTTACTTGAATTTGTAGTTTCTTTTCCTTTTTCAATAGGTACCTTTTCATACAATTTAAAACATCCAATGGTTACTTTAAATAATGGCATTTTTGTCGGATCCCACTTCTGACACCAATTTATGTTTTGCTGATCAGGGATATCAATTAAACTCAGACACCAGAGTGAAAAGAGCAGGCATATTTTACTAGAAATAACTAAATAATGTAACAGAATAATACAGAAAACATACAGTAAGAAAAGACAGAATAGTGCACTTAAACAAATAGGAAAATACAGGGTAATGCATCAAATCATTACTACTTGAGAGAGAGAGAGAATAGTGATTAAGAAAGATACATCACCACTTGCATACGTTACCATCATCCAGATCCGCAGTCGCTGGGGAGCCCCGGTTACAGCGAGGATTTGGAGAACCTTTCCCTGCAAGTGGGAAATCCTACGCGGTGCGTCCACCCGTAGGTGAGGCTTCCAAAGTTGCTGTGAGCGGGCCCAGCCTTATATACCTAAAAATCAGTAAGCCAGAATAGCTGACACCTTTGTTTTAAGCGGAAATATCTGGTTTTCATCTCAGTTAGGTTCCCCCCAGAGCCTGGCCAGGGCTTAAGGGAGAAGCTAAGGGAGTTTCCCTGCTTATCTAGTTAATTTATGAGCAAGGTCACAAGGCCAGACAACTGTTTCCGTGGCCTTGTTATCTTGCTCACACATAAAGAAATATAAGGATACATTCAGGATAGACATGTTTTATGCTGTTTAAACTACATCTTCTATGCATATTTCACTAATGACTACATGCGGAGTTAGCAGTTTCAGTTCAGGGCCTGTTGCTCAGGCTTCAGTATTCCCACCTTTTACATCAGAACAGTTGGTTTGCTATAACTTAGTATAATACCTAATAGCACAATGGTTATCAGTTATAAAATGTACAGGATTCATCTATAGGTCAACTCTGGCTTGGGCTTATTGTCCAAGCCTTAGCACTTCACTGCCCCATTTCTTGTTAGAGTGGAGTGGGAAACATCCTGCTGGATGTTAAGCTTGGCACTTTAAAACAAAAAACCCCAAGTGATTGCTCTAAATGCTCACGTACGGTTTTTTGCCTGCAGCTTATTGCTGGCTGGAAAGTTGTCCTGTTCACCAAAAATGGTTACCAAAAATCTTTACCACAGAAACAACAGAAGCAGTGAGTTACCATCTCTAAGGGCTTGAAATACACATTTGTTTGTGGGTTTTTTGAAAGTATTAGTAATCAGTCGTTCTGGCAGGACTACTGGGAGGATTGTGTTATACTCCTGTGACATCCACCAACCTGCCCACCTTGCTACGTAGGTTCTGGTTTGGGCAAGGGTCTGAAGTGTTCAGCCTGACACATCTGCCCTCCAAGCATAGTAAGTGCTGTGTTACAGAACAATAGAGACCCCCATCTTGGGGTGATCTGGAGAAGGACAAATACTGACTGAAGCAACATGAACCTCCTTTGCGTATGCAAATAATATTTACATGGATAAAATATTCTTGCACTCTAACTGTGGTGGCAGTATCTAAAAGGTTGGAGTAATTTTTCTGGCTGTCCAAATACATCTCCTAACAACAAAATCAGAGATGTTTAGACTTAACATTTGGAATCAGTTTCCAAATGTGGAAGAACTATGAATGTGATTTGTTTTCTTTTACTTCAGCAGTTTCTTTTGTTTCACTGAACCTTTTTCAGAAATAAAACGTACCAAAAGTTTAGTGTCAATGAGTCAAAGAAAACCATCCTTCTCCTCAAAAGCCCGCCCAGCAGCAAATGATGCTGAATTGCATTGCTCTTGTTGTTGCCCCCAGGACTGTTCGCAGCTGGGGTGTGAACAGAGGTTGCCAGGAAAGGACAGGTTAGTGCTGCTGGGTGAGCACAGCACACAGGGTGCTGCCAGCCTGTGACAGAGGTGTCCTAGAAAAAAGAAACAAAGAAAGTGTAAGATTTTTATATGTTTTCAAAATCCCTTATTTTCTTTGCATGTTGAAAACCCCTCGATGGGGATTTCTTAATGTCAGTTCCCTAGAACCCTGTAGATAAATAACAGCATCTGCCAGTAGAAACAATGCATACTTTTAACAAAACAAGACTTCCCTTATCCTTTGAAGTTCCTGAAGAAGCAGCTCTCCCCGCTTTCCTTGCCCTTGCACCCGAGCTGTGGCCTTTTCTTTCTTTTATCTCCATGGAGTGGCCCCTGTGCTCGGCTCAGGGCCAGAGTGAAACCTGGTCTCCATGTCCATGGTGCCCACATCAGTGAGGTACTCACAGACAGCTCTCAGATCCCAGGGAGGGGGATGTGGCAGAGAGAAGTTCCTGATTTCTGGACCGAGGTGGCTTTGGAAGTCCTCTCGGAACTGCCGAGGTGAGCCTGTGCTTGTTCTGCAGCGTGGCAATGGGCTTCACAGATGGAGCACAGCAGGGCGTTAGCCAGCTGGGTGACAAGGTGCCCCATTTCTCACTGCCGTGGCAGCTCACCAGGGTGTGTCAGCAATACAGAGTTAAGATTTTTGACCCCAAATCCTACTATAAACACTCGAGCCCTTTTAAAACCTGGAAACTGTTTCCTATCAGGAGACTTGAGAATCAGAATCTCCTTTTCCTTTTTTAATGGAAACGGAAAGCTGTAGACTGCACAGTTACAAATAAGTCTGGAAAACAAAGTATGCTTCAGTTTAGGGCAGCTGCTTGAGGCAGAGGCTCTGGGAGGTGTGAGTGCCTCAAATCCCTCCACAGCATCCTGGTGCCAGGAGCAGCTTGCAGGAGAGATCTTGCCTCACCAGGGGTTCTGCACAGGTATGTGTCTGTACCTGCCCTCAGGTAGGGCACTTGCCCAAGCAGATGCTCTGTGGCTGCTGGGGAAGTGTTGGAGCACTCCTCCTCCTGCCACCTCCTGGGGCTTTTCTGTTCCTGGTGATTTCTTGCTCCACCTGGGAGGAGTGGCAGTCTTCTGCTACAGCCACATCAGAGGATGATCCGCAGACATGGTGAGCACCGAAGGCTCCTGATCAGCTGGGTCAAGCCTTGACTTGAGCCGAGTCATGAATAGCTCAGATAATTTTACTGGGGATATTGCAAACAGGTGTGCATCCTTACAGATAGATGCTCCAGAAAGCATTTTCAGATTGACAGCAAGGTTAGCAGCAAAGCAGAAAAAGCAGAATGCCTATGAATAAAGAATTATGCAGGGAAGACCCTATATTCTGGATTTTTGTATTGCAATGACTGTGTAGAGGGCTGGAGAGCCATTAGCAGGGTCCTCAGATTACTTTCCCTTCCTGTAGTGTCTGGCAGAAGGAGAGGGTGTGGCAGGGCATGACATGCTCTGGTTATTTTCTCCTGCTGCATTGAATCTTTAAGGTCATTGCTAAATCTTGGCAGTATCCTTTTTTCAAGGCTCATTTTTTCCCTCCAATCTTGCATGCTTTTCTGTTGTTGCTGCTGTTGCTCTCATTTTATATAAATGATTCTAAGATTAATCTTGTTCAAAATAGTACCTGAGCTGCCTTTCTTGGCAGACGTCAGTTAGCAACAGAGTTTCATGAGGACTTAAAATCTTAAATACTGAAGACTATGCTTATGTCACTAATCTAAAAGATCAGAAAGAGTATTAGGCAGGCCAAAAAATAAACCTCTGGGCACTTATGTCAAGCAGCTGGGGGTACAGAAGCTTGATATATATGTTAACTCTGAAATAACACAGGAAAAGGTGACAGTGAGTGAGCCTGTCATTCATTCTGTCTGATCTTGGCACATGGAAATAAACATAAATTGTAGAAGAGCCTTGCTGTATGAGACCAACACACTTTTTTTTTTTTTTTTTTTTTGAGGGACTGAGTGTGGGAGGAGAGAGCGTGGGAGTTCAGTCATGACCTGGGGTAAAAAAAATGTTTTAGGGAACACAAAACCTGGAGGTTTTTCTTTAGTGAACCACTTTCTTCCTCTTGTTGCTTGACAACAGGACTTCTGAGTCACAGATGATTCCAGAGTTCCTGGGTAAACTCATTCCTTGCTCTTGCAGACCTGGTCGGGGCTGCACGCTGAGCAGGACTTTGCACATTTGACTTCTCCTTTGTGCTCCCCTGAGGTTGGCGGCATCTGTTGGATCTCCAGACTCTTTCTGGCCCCCAGAGAGAGGTGGTGAGTGCAGGCACTCACAGGGCCCTCAGCCTGCCGGGGCGGGGTCTGCCTGCTGTGGCACTAGTTGGCAGAGGTGGGAGAAGAGCTCTGAGACCGTCTACCCAGCCTGACTCGCCGGTGTTTAACATCATGGCTCAAGTCACCAGCTGTAGTTGTCTGATTGCAGGGCAGCCTTCAGCGCTGTTTTATGCATTAAAAGACATGAGTCAGTTTTGGCCAGTGTGTATCTGCTAGGCTATGCATCATTTTAAATTGAATGAAAGCGCCTCTGCTCTTTTTCTTAAGAAATTATTTTCTTCCTCCCCATTGAGCTTTGCTGTACTCTCTCTGCTCTGTCACTGGTAACAATGCTGAGTGATAAAATGCCTCTTGCCTTTGAAGTCAGGTCTAATAGCACCAATTTTTAAACCAATTTGAACTCTTTAGTGGAAGAAGATAGGACAATGATATGGTAATCATTAGTTTCTTGTTTCCCCCTAATCTGGTAGAATGTGTCTTATGGCCTTTGCTAACTGTAACCACAGCAGCAAATAGTGATGGGTATATCGCATTAGGATCTTCCATCTCAGTGATCATATTCTGCTTCCAGACGCCTTACACAGGTCACAAAGTAATTTAACATTCCACAGTGATACATCAGGATGGTGCGGAAAATTCCCTCCTCCCTTTCAGAGAGATGATCCAGGTTGTTCGGGACTTTGGAGCAGGAGATGACTTTTCCAAAGTCCAGCAGTATCCCAACCTGACCGTTACTGAGCAGGCTGCTGTGTAAAGGTTAATGAACTTGTCTGCCTGGATTAGTTGGAGGGGCCGTACAGGGATCAGCAGGTGGAATTAAATTCAATCTATACCAGCAGAAGAGTGGGAAAGTGACTGAAGGGGACGGGGTGTATTGGAGCTTTGGTAGTAGGGCACTCCCTGTTGTGGGGTGGAGGTTTTCTTAAACCAAAAGCCTTTTAAAGTCAAAAAGTTTTCTATTAGTTCTATTTGTTTGCTGCTGGTTTGCATTCCAGACTCTGGCATAGGAGCTGAGCAGCACGGAGTGGCATGTGGTGCTTTTGGAGAGTATTTATGGTCCAGGCACAAATGTGAGTGTAACACTAATGTGCCCTGGAATCAGAGGGAGGCGTGCTGGTGCAAGAGGTCTGGGGTGAGTGTAAAAGCAGTTGTGATTACGGAGGAAGTTAACAGGTCCAGCTCCTATCCCCAGCACCTTGTAGGAAAGACTGAAAACAGCAGCAGAAGTGGTGCACTGGATGTGGTGGAGAACAGCTGAACCTTATATGAATAAAATATGTAATTGATCCGTCTTTGAAGAGTTGTTAAATTACTCTTGACCTCTCTGAAAATGAGGAAGGTAAATGTGTCCAGTTAAATTTCCCATTTGCTGTGTGCATAAACAAGTTTAAAAAAGTGAATATTTGCTCAGCCACAGGACGTCCTGAGACCAGTATGAGAGCAAGTGGGATAAACTGTTTCTGAGGAGTGTCTGTTGCTTCCTAGAGAAGTTAAAAAGACATGTCAACTTTTACATGTCTAAAGTCAGAAAAGATCTCAGTGCTACGGGGTGATTTTGTAAGAGAATGAAACAGAAGAGTGGTTAAACTGCTCGGTTGAGTTACCTACCAATATTGCATGTGTACGTGTTGTTACTTCTATTGGGCACTTTAGAAAATAAACCCCTTCTCAAGAGGTACTAAGCTGAATACACTTCTAGATAGTGATTGCATGTAAGGACGTAATACTTCTAAGGAGAAATAGAAGTTTCTTTTACATTATTTAACAAATTTGCCTGTGGCCTATCTCCTACTCCCTTGTTAGTAACAGGAGTTTTTCTGAACAGTTCACAAATGTGTCAGTTCTGTAGTTACAGGAATATATAAAAAGTAAACTGTGCTCGCAGATACATTAGAAGAAACCAAAAGCATTACACTTGAATATGAAAAGCTGCATCTCTTTCACTGACATGACGACGTCCACTGCAAGGGTCATACCATGTATTTCTGCTAATGGAGAAGCTGGCATTCTCTACTGACTTCATTTAACTACTGTAGAGGTGGTGTGTCTCTTGGCTCAGGGTGTGTTCGTGCTGCCGTCAGTGGTGGCCGTGGAACCATCACAGTGTGGGAAGGCAAGTCCAGACACCCGCTGGTGTCCGTGGAGCAGCTCTCTGGGCTCCCTGCTAAATGTTGCCACATTTGCACTGTCACTGTCAAGTGAACGTGATCACAGAGGTGCATTTTTCTTGGCTTCAGGTACCCTGTAGCTTTGTCCTTCATTGCATTAACTAATTCTGTAGTTTTAGGTGTTTGTCCAGCAAATGTCTTTGCTCAGACGATGCATACATACCTTCCCTTGGATTATTTAACAAGCAACTGCTGATGTGTACGTAACCTATCAAATGGCATTTCTTGGCACCATCATCCCAATAACTTTAGATTGCTCTTCATTGACTGAAACCTCTGCCTCTGTGGTTCCCCAAACCAGTACAGGCAGCTGGGTTTTTCTTTGATACTTCCCTGCATGGCTCCGTAGGCTGAGTTCCTCCATAGTTTCTCATTTGCTTGGTTTCTTATGTGTGGTCTTGGTTCCATGTGCATCCAGGGAAATCGGTGCATTTCTCAGATGAGAAGAACCTGTCATCTGGGGCCATGATTTTTTTAGAAATAGCAAATTTTACTGCCTGGCAAATATCCAGTGGCTCACACTCATCTCCATAACAGCAAAAAGCTCGGTGTTTGTCTCCTGTAGAAGAGGATGATGTTTAAGTCTTCAGCAGAAAAACCACATAGTTGTCTATTCTTTGAGAAATCTTTTGAAAATTACACTAGGCAGTAATTGTGAATGAAATCTCCTTGCTGCAATAAGGAATTGTTTACAGAAAATTGGTGCAAGCAGTTATATAGCAGAAAATGCTGGGTGTGTTCAAGAACTGTGTTTGTGGAAACTTGAAAGTTGTCTGGAGCAGTCAACTTAGGAACAGTGTGATTGACTTTAAATTACAGTGGCTGGGGCCATGCTTGGTTGACAGCAGATCTAATACTGAAATGGGAGAGTGTTGTGACATCCTTGGATTAAAAGTCTGTATGGGGGGAGGGGCACGGAGTGGGAAAGGAGCATCCTTATTCCGCTTGGAAGGAGCCGGGGGAAGCAGGAAGCAGGCGGAGGATACTCTTCCTGGGACAGGGCGGGGTGGTTACGAGCTGGGAGTTTCTCCCAGGCAGCCTGCAAGGCAGGATGATGGGAGGCAGCTCAGAGATGAGTGATCCTGGTGACCTCTTTCTGATCCAGACTGAGCGGATCCTCTCGTACCCCATGCAGGGCAAACCGGTAGCACTTGCAGAGTGTTGAACTCTGTCCCAAAACCTACTAGAGTCAGCGGGATCATGGATTGCAGGGAACACTACAGTTCAATGTTTAAATTAATTAATTAATTAAATTAATTAAAAGCCAATCAATAATGAATGTCCTGTCTCATCAGGCAGCTGCAATCATATTCAGAGGTTAAGGTACCGACCAGAGCTGTGTGTGTGTGTCTGTGTGCCGGGGTTTTAGATTCCTGATTGTCGCTTTACACTTTACAGTGCTATGGAGCTTGGGGTGTTGGAAGAAATAGACTTCTGTCATGGGCTTTAGAGATCAAATCCTCTCCGAGTGACCTGTAACTGAACACTGTGCAATGTTTTTGCAATTTAAAGGATTTTAACCTACCTGAATACTATAGAAAGTTTATTTTGCCATGATGAATAGCTATGGTATGGAACTCATTGCTACAGTACACCACAATGCTTACCTATGTGTATGCATGATGAGATCTTCTGTAGTTACGAAAGTAAATAAATATCCATGATGAACATAACCCCAGGGGCTCAACAAACAAAGAAACAAAAATTCTGGGGGATATTGAGATGTGGATGGGGAAATCGAATTATCAGGGACAAAAGTCATCTGGTCCACTGTTAATATGGGTGCTTGTAAACTCCTCAGCTGTGATAAATGCAAGATAATTCCAGAAATAAAGTGTGCAGAACATACATGGTTATCAAGTACTATCTGAAATGTGATCTCTCAGTACTCCTCAGTAGCTTCTTCAGATGTTTGTGCCATTGACTGAGACCATCAGAAGCACCGTAATGGAAGAACCTAGGAAGAAATCTTCCGTAGCCTTGTCCATTTTGTTTTGGTATTATCTCTTGGTTGGTTTGCTTGATAACCTCCCTTTGATACATCCATAACTGCTTAAAACAGGAGATTGTTAGCAGACTTTGAGGAGCTATTAAGCAATGAGTGTGAGCTAATCATTTTGGAGTGTGCAGGCAGTAATGGTTCCAGTGAACGAAGTTCATGGGACTCACCACAAATCACCGTTATGTTTCAGTTGTGAAATTGCAGGTCCTTCCTGGTGGCACCTCATGTGTGCTGCACACACTAAAAGGCACTGCTGGCTTTGTCTGCTGTGTCTTGTTCCAGGAATGCAACAGCATCATGTCTGCTGCAACAGGCTGCCTTCCTCCTCCCCGCTCTGCAGACTCGCAGGCTGCCGCTTACAGGAACAGGAGGTAGAAGCATCAGTGGAGGAGAGAAATCCTGCCCTGAGGTAACCTGTTCTCAGGGGTTGTTTCAGGGCATTCCGTGGGGCAGGAGGGCTAGAAAAATCTGGGGTTTATGTTTGAGATCACCGGTGGCAGGTGCTTGCACTTGATTTGGCTTTGGTTGGGGTGACAGAGTTGTTCTGTGTTGTACAGATTTCTGTCAGTCTTTGGTAGGTGATGTGTGCCAGAATTACCAGGAGGTGATTCTCATTGCCTTAAATTGCATTCTTTAACACAGGAACATGGTGACACAGCTCAAAAGCCTCTGAATACAGAAATGATGAGGAACACACCCACAGAGGTGTGGGGGTGTGTGTATAGTGGAGTTTGTGCATTGTCAGCATATCTTTGGCACTGATGAAATGACACGTCCATGAACTTTGTTTCTTTAAGCTGGTGTCTCTCGTTCCCCCATAAAATGAAGCGCTCTTGTAGAACTTACACTTCTGAAACAAAGAGCTTCACTCCACAGTCAGAATTCAGTATAACTGTTCAGCAGGGATTCTTTATTCACAGCGCTGGGCAGTGCTGGGGATCCCTCCACCACGAGTGCCACACTTACTAACAAAACACTCTGACTAATATACACAAAAAGCATACATACTCATCAGATTCCCTGGAAAAAGCAGTCTTATGTTAATGGGTTCTCAGCATTCATCTACATAATCTGAGCATGTGTAGTGAAAATAGACTGAGGGTCTTCTCCCTCACTTGGTGGTCCACATCGTCTTCCTCACACTGTCCACTAGTTGAACTTTAGGTTTCCCATTTCCAAACATGGTCATGGAGTGACCTCATCCATCCTTCAGCTCCTCTTTGTTCCAAGGGGGTGGTTTAAACCGGCTTCCAGTTGCTTTTCTTGACACTGGAGTCTTCTCAGGAGCTTGTTTTTAGGCCCCTGTTGTCAGGGATGTACTCAGGGAGTTTACCAGACTGTCCAAGGCCTGTCTTATCTCCATTAGGCAAGGAGTTACAGGTTTCAAAACATCTTACAAGTGGGTAATGACTGCAGAGGGTAGTTGGGAAAAGAGTATAAATGAAATTATACACATTGCAGTAAAACACAGGAAAGATACAAGCTAGTAAAACACAAATTATGGTTAACGTTAAAACTAAATGTCCTACTTTACTAGTCCCTATACATCAGCAAGAACACGAGGTCTTGTAATTTCAAGTACACTTGTAGCAACTTCCCTTCACTTCCATATATCATAACTACGTAGCATGAAAAACTTTACAAGAACTTCCCCATTCTAGATCTCACTCCTCTCTCTCGGGGGTCCGTTTGAGCCTGAGTGGGCAGCAACCGTGTTGCCCGGGGGAGCCCACAGGGTCTCGCGCCCTGGTCAGCCCTCGGGAGCCCCACTGTGACATCAGAGCTGCCACTGTGAGGTCAGAGCAGGCACCCACCAAGCTCCGTGGTGCACGGGCAGGAGCCCACAGATGCCGTGCGGCTGCTGCCCTGGGCAGGTGACACTGCTGGGGCTGAGTGGACAAGCGGAGCGGGGAGCTGCCTTTGACCAGAGATGGAGAGGACAAAGGCACCCCGGAGAAGATGCCAATGGGCCTCCAAAGGCTCCCTGGCTAACAAGGCCAATCCGCAGCCCATGGGGAAGGTGGCGGGGAGCAGTGGGTAAGAAGTGGGCTGCTGCTGTCTGGGGCGTCGGGTCAGGGTGGCAGCAGGGACGCAGCCCAACACGGGCAGTGGGGCACGGAGCAGAGTGGGGAAGCGCCAGGGGCCTCTGAAGAAGAGCCCGTGGCTTGCGAAGCCCCTTCTGTGGGGGGTGCTGGGCTGAGAGCCTGGCTGGCTCTCCCAGCCAAAAGCCAGCGTGCAGCCGGGGGCTGTCAGGGACCTGGTGCTGCTGCACGGGGAGGTGTCTCTACACAGGGAGGCCAAGCCCCCGAGGCTTGAGACTGGCCCCCTCAGGGCGCTGAGGGGCGGTCCCATCTGGCTGGGGGGGGCAGCTGTGCGGGGAGGAGAGGGGTGGGGAGACCGCCAGCGCCCAGGGCAGCGGTGGGGGGGCTGCAGGGGGGACAGCAGCCTGTGCTGCTGCCAGCTTGCTGCCTCTTCTCCCACCGCAGGCCTGTAGAGCAGGGGATGGGGAAAGGAGGGGGAGGGGCCTGGAAGCAGCCCAGCTGTGCTGCCCCCCCTCCCTGCAGTGGGGATGGGGACGGCTCCTGGGAGGCCTGGGAGAAGCTCGAACCAAGGCCCTCGGCAGCTTCGCTCCCACGCGTTTGCCAGAGGCCCAGACTTTGGCTGCAGTAGCACAAACTGCCACGTAGCTGGACACTGGGGCACAGAGCCGTGCCTCCGCAGGGTTTTCCCCAGCTCGGGCAAGAGACCGCGCAGCTCTGGCAGGGCTCTGGGAGGACCCACAGACAAGGCTCCTGCCCCTCCCAGCTGTGCGGAGAGACACCCGATGAGGGAGCTGTGTGATCGCAAGCGAGAACAGCCCTGTTTTCTCAGCCAAAGAGAGAGCAAGGTCCACACCAGAAAGGTTGCTGAAAAGCAGTCTTCATTTTCTCCACCTCTTTACTTCCTGGGACTATTTTCGTTCCCTTTTGGGAGGTGCTCCTGGCGCCCTCCCTCTGGGGAAGAGCTGCTGGCAGCATGGAACGGTGTGGATGGAAATTGTGTTTCTCCTGGGCGCTGCTCTGTCAGCTCTCTGTCAGCAGCAGGCTTCCAAAACAGAGGCTTTTCAGCCTGAAAACAGAAATCCACCGGTGAAGGGCTTTGCTCAAGACTTGGCTCATGGACAGACACAGGACTCCCTCTTTTTCAGGCAAAAGATGGCCTTGCAGAAGAAGAGGTTTCTGGAAGTCATCCTGCTGCTCGCAGTGGCTCTTGGTGAGTTTGCATGAGCGAACATGATGGGTGCCAGCTTTCTGCTGGCCAGATTTCCTTCTGGGCCAGTATGTGTGGAAACTCCCATGGCCCAAGTGCTTCCTGAGTATGTCCTTGACTGGGACTTGCCTTTGGACTACCAGTAAGACTGGGAGTCTTCAGCCATGCTGCTGCTCTGGCCACTGGTGCAAATGGCTTGCTCAGTCTGCAAGCCTGCGAGAGAAGGGTGTAGGTATTTCCAAGCCTGAACTGGGGGCTCCCAGAGGGGCCATGCAGGGGGACTGGTGGAGAGGTGCCTCTCCTAGCCCGTGCAGCCTGGTCTCGGTGCTCACCGAAGCAGTGAGGGGAAATGGGGAGCAGCTCTGGGGCACTGAGCACACCTGAAGAGCACGGCTGCGCAGTCCCCTCAAGCCTGGGGGGATGGCTCCCGGTCAGAGGTGCGTCCTCTCTCTGCACCCCACGTTACCCCACCAGCTGCCCCAGCCCCAAGGCAACAGGGAGGAGACAAGGTGACTGCAGGCATTGCCAGAAACCCAGCAAATAACTGTCTCTTGGTGATGTGAATTGCAGCTGGTGGTTACTGCTGGACCTCGCTGCCAGCGTGGAACAAGTGCGCAAAGGGACTGATGGAGGTCAGTGACTCTGGTAGGACAGGGACCTCCTGCAAGGGAGCGTTGCTGACAGTGGCTGGATAAATCACAGCCTCTCCCGCTTCCCTGCAGTGTGACCCAAAGAAGCAGCAGCTTTTGCCGGCTCTTCCTGGGGAAGCCTCTCCTGGGAAGCCCCGGCAGCTCTGGTAGTGGATACTCTAACGGAGTGTTCTTCCCTTTCAGGAGCTGACACGTGTGTGTCTAGCACACCTGGAGACCCTGCGGTAAGAGACGTGTCCTGAGCTGGAATTGGGTCTGTGCGGAAGCATCGGCTGCCCTCGTGCTCCCTGCACACATTTTCCTAACAGCCGGGCGCCTGTACCTCCCTCCTGCCTTTGCATGGGCAGAGGAGGGAAAGCACATGTGTCTCTCCTCTCTGCTGAGCTCAGACATTCCCCACACGGGATGGGCCACTCTGACAAGAACGGCTTTTCTCTTCCTGCAGCAATGCACCCACTTTGTGGTTGGAGGAAACCCAGAAGTGGCAGCTTCTGCTGGAGGAGTTGCGTCAGCTGTGGGCGGAGATCAGCAGCCTGCAGAAGGTGACCCTGCATTTTGGGGAAGGAGGGTTGGCTGGGCAGAACCCCCGAGAAAGCACTCCTTGGGGGGGTTGTAGGGCTCAGACTGCTGGCCACAAGAAGTCAGCCTTTGCCAGGGTCTTGCTGGGAGAGCTTCTGTGCTGCACAGGCCCTTCTCTGGGCCCATGTTAACTGGCCACTTCAGGCAGCGGAGGGCACCTGACAGCCTTCCCTTGGCACGCCGGGGCCTCTGGCTGCTCTGTCCGGGCCCTGGAGGCAGTGGTGAGACCCAGACGTGCTCACGGGGTCAGCCATCGCCAGCAGGGCCTGAGCCCATCTCCCAACTGACCTGGAGAGTGTGGAGGGTGGGGATGGGAGGGTGGGGATCCTCATCAACCCACCTCAGGGCCGTGGCCACGGCCACAGATACTGTTCCCCAGGCCTTGTGGCTCACACCAGCAGCAGAGCGTGTCTCAGCTCTGTGGACAAGGCTGGCCTTGTGTCTCTGATACCGACCCTTCGCCTCCGTGGGTGCCAGCAGCCACGCTGCTCTGCCTGCTGACGTGGTCTTTTCCTGTGTTCATTCAGCAGGCAGCGTCCAAGATGGCCTCAGAAGACTGGGCCCTGGAAAGCTTTGGTATGGACACGAGCAGCCCCGTCTCCTTGCCCTGCGCTTCCCTGCAGTGCTCCTTATCCAGGCACTGCTCGCCAAAACGGGGCAGCTGAAATGCTCCGTGGGGTCCCAGAGCCAGGCTGTGGCAGAGCGGCTCTCTCGGGCTCCCTCCCAGTCCTGCCCTTGGCCCCTGCACGGGTGCCTCTGGCGCTGCCCCCGCACACATTCCTGTGCTAATGGAGGGGCTCTTCCTCTGGCTGCATCTGAAAAGGGAACAGCTGGGTCACCCTTTGCTGCCCATGCAGCGAGCCCTCAGCTTTGCTCTGCTGTCATTCCCCCAGCGCCTGCTGCCTCCCAGCACCCTCAGACCTTCTCCTCGTGGTGCCGTGGCAGCACCAGTCACCAGGCACAAGGATGCCGTCCCTGCCCCGCGCAGCCGAGCACCCCCACAGCCTGGGGATGAGAACAGCACTGACAGACGTGGAGCTGCTCGGCGGCACCAGAAATAGTGTCTGAGCACCAAGTGCTCCTGGTCTGTGGCCTCTTGCAGTCACCTGCTCTCCCTTCCTTACAGGTGCCACCATCGACACGCAGAGAACTTCGGAGACCTACACCTGCACAGCGAATTGGGGCTGCAGGGCTGTGGCGTTCTTCTTTCCATCCAAACCTCCTAATGCTATTTTGCAGGTACTGTAGCAAAACTCATCAGTGCTGTTTTCCTTCCTTCCTGTGAAGCTGGGACCAACCTCAGGGCTCTCCCCTCTGCCCAGGGCAGTGCTGCTCCAGCCCACAGTGCTGATCAGGTTCCTGAAACCAAAGCTCGGACACAAGGCTGGACCTGCTAGAGATCAGCGGTTCCCCTCGGGAGGGGAACAGAGCTGAACTGAGCAGAACTGCCCCACCTTGCCCACAGCCTCTGTCCCAGCTGAGTGAAAGACTTTCTCCCTGGTGACCCCATTTCCACACTTGTCCCTAACGGTGCCTTTTCAGGGGTGGGAGGCGGGAGGTGGGGGGTTCCCTGCAGAGCCGCTGGGCAGAGAGGTGTTTCTGTAAGGCCCTGACTAGGGTGGTTTCATAACCGGTGTTCTCCTCTTTTCCATAACACTGAGAGCCCCCTCTGTCAGGCAGCAAAGGTGACTTCCTGCTTCTGTCCGTGTCCTCACAGGCACCTCATTTCCGAGCTGCAATATCCCCCCCAGACACACTGGTCCCGTGCTCCAAGGGGCACGAGCAGTTGTGTTGTCCCCAACGCACTCTCACCCCTCACTGCTCTCTCATTCTGGCTGCAGCCGGATGTGTCCCCAGGAAACTGCTGGCCTTTCCCAGGGCACCAGGGCCAGGTGGTCATCAGTTTGCCAGTACGAGTCCGTCCCACTGCCATCACTGTGCAGCACATCTACAAAGAGGTGTCTCCGACTAGGAGCGTCGCCAGCGCCCCCAGAGACGTCGCTGTCTTCGTAAGTCTCAGCTGGTCATGTCTGGTGGGGTCTGGCCCTGGGGGAAAGCCGTGACAGGGACTTGCCTGCTGGCTTTTGTGCACCCTCTGGGGTGTGTGTCCTGCTCTCTGCTGAGCACTGCGCTGCCCTGGGGGGATACTTCAAGGGCTCCAGAGGTTTCATCCCTCTCAGGACATATTCTGGCCAAAGCACCTCAGGGTTCTTGACCAAAAGGGTCAGGGTGGGGACTGAGCTCCGCCCTGGCCAGTGTCAGACGGCTGCTGGAGCCCGGGAGAGGCCAGGTACCTGACAGGGCTGAGCCAGTGCGCACATCCCCTCTTTGTGGGGATGAGTCTCTGAACTGCTCTCCTTGTTTGGCCCCAAGGGAGTGGACGCGGATGGAGAGGAGGAAGTGCTGCTCATGACGTTCACCTACGACGTGACAAAAAAGGCCACTCAGACCTTCCCTCTGAAGGTACACTCCACACGCGGGGGCAGGATGCCGGGGAGCAAACCAGGCTTGGCTGGGGGTCCATGGCAGGGAGGTGTGAACGCTTCCTCCCTGGGCACAGGGCCCCGGGCCAGCGCCCAGAGACACCTGGCGGGGCTGGCAGGGCTGAGGAGCAGGCGGTGGTTCCAGCAAAAGGGGAGCGAGGGCAGTGTCACGCCATGGGAGCACGAGTCCTGAGAGAGCACTAGCTGCAGCCACTGCCCTCAGCAGGGCCAGCTGCACACGTGGCCCCTCCACCAAACGGCACATTTGTGCCCTGGAGAAACAGGAACAGCCGGTGGCCAGAGCTGCCGGGCAGCACCGTCGCTGCATCCTGTGGCCCGCGGACAGCTGGACAGTGCCCTCTCCTCGCAGCAGAGCGTCCCCTTCTCTGCGGTGCTCCCCCCTGCCAGGAGAAAGGCAGGCAGAGTGGGCAGCGGGGCCTGGGGGGCTGCGCACCAGCTGCCCCACGTGCAGGAGCCGCTCCCCGGCCTCTCTGTTGGTGCAGAGCAAGGGGCAGAGGGAAGGGGGATGCAGCCCCAGCCGGGCCAGCACGCAGAGGAGGCCAGGAGCCTTCCCCCGTCCCGTGCCCCAGCCTCCCCAGCAGCCCCGGCACCAGCAGTGACCCCGATGGCAGCAGCCACTCCCACCCGCCTCCGGGAGCTGGTTCCTGAGCAGGAGCAGGGCTGGCAGGGAGGTACTGACTGCACTGTCGCTCTGAACACCTCTACTTCCTTTTCCCTCTTGTCTTCACAGAACGCGCCGTTTATCAGAGCCTTTTCATACATCAAATTTCTCGTGAAGAGCAACTGGGGAAACCCATTGTACACCTGCATTTACCGAGTGCAGGTGCATGGGCTGAGGGCGGGAAGAGGAACCAGCTGAGGGGAGCACGGCTGAGGGCAGGTCTGGATTGGAGCGTTCCATGTCACGTCGCGTCACGCTCAGTGTCCAGGCAGATGCTGCTCCCCCGCGCCCCGTTTCGGTTTCTGGGTCGTGGCGGATTCTCTGGTGCGGTCGGGTCACTGCTGGGACGGGCCCGTACCGGTCACCGCTCGGTGACCGCTTTTAACTGTTTAGTACTTGCTGTCGTTACTCTTGGTTTTATTACTATTAATAAATCTTTTTATTCAACCTATGAATTTCTTCTTTTGTCCCTCCCCTGTTTCACTGGAGTGGGGGGAGGGAGGGAAGTAAACAACTGGCCATGTGGCAATTGGCTGCTGGCTGAGTTCAAACCACAACAAATGAGAGACGAACAAGAAGGACCAAAATAAAAAAGAAGAGGGGAAAAATAAATAAACACTGTGGCTGTTCAGCTCAGCGTGGATTTGTCTCCAAAGCGGGGCACAAGAAGAGCCCTGGGGGAGGGCGGGGGTGCCCACTGACATGGCCACTGCCCAGCCTGCCGGCGGGGGGTGCGGGGCCACCAGCAGCCCTGGGGACAGCTCCTGGGGGCTCCCAGGGCAGGGGGTGGGAGCTCCTCTGGGGCCTTGGCGAGAGCGGGGACGGGGAGCGGCTGGAACCGTCTGGCCCAGTGTCCCGATCCGATATCGGGGAGGGTTCTTAAACGATCCCAAAAGCGAGATTAAGACACAAACAAGATCAAATGCCGTACAACCTTGTGAACTTTATTTTCCGTAACAACTGGTAATAGCGATAGGACAGAGAGAAAAAGAAAGGAAAAGTCAGAATCCCTAAACAACCTAACAGTAGAGATGCAGCAAGACTAATTACCACCCCCACGAATCCAGCGATGTCCCATTGGCTCGGTCTCAGTGCAGGTGATGCAGGTGAGCTCCAAGCTCCGCCAAAGTCTCAGCTCCGAGGAAGGGGGACCAAAATCAAGAAGGAAGAACAAGAGTCCCGAGAGAGGAGTACGCAGTCCTTTTATTGCCCCAGTTCCCATGATTTCTCCGAAGACTCCCCTGTTTCCACGGAGCTCATTGTCATACGTGCCGCCCCGTGTTCCTCCATGCGCGCATGCCCAGGTGTTCACGGTGGTTGTGCCAGCGGGGGGTCGACCTGCGGCATCTTCAGTCTCCGCACATCTTCTTCATCCTGATTTCCTCTCCACCCAGCTTGCGCGCAGGTGCAGCTTGGTAGGCACTGCCAAGGATGTTTAGCTTTGGGTGGATGTCGTGGTTTCATCGGGGACAAGTCGTCTCCTTCCGAGTGTACTCCTCCACAGCGACAGGATGCTGAGGCCAGGAAGTGGTAGTGCTGCAGCAGCAATGTCGAGACATACACAGTCCAACACAGTCCCTTACAACTATGTCTTTTTCCCTTGCTTAAAACAATCATGCGATGACTCTTCATTAATCCAGCAGCTGTACCTGAACACCAGAAACTAAACTGGACTAGAGAACAGAAAATAGACTTAATTTGCATTAATACCTCTATGTATAAGCTGCTTGGTATGATCTCTGAGCACCTTCTTGGAAAGAGTAGAAGTGGACATGCAGGAACAACAACAAAAGAAGAACAGAAGGCTTTTGAAGGCAAAACTTTTATAGTTTAGAAAGCTCTTTACAAGGCTTGCAAATATTTTACTAGGAATTAAAATTACTGATTTTTTTGAATAAAACAATGTCTTAGAAACATCAGGCTTAGGGAGAAGGCGTGTCTCATAGGAGTGATCAGTTATTGATACAAATGAAAATGCTGAAGAATGTGAATTACTGCATAGAGCATGAGCTCAGAAATTGTGGGGTGTTCTTGGGAAGTTTGATCTTTTTTTTCCTATCTGTATATAAAACCAGAGTATTTGAAGTGTGGTTTTTTAGAGCAATACAAGAACTGGTATGAGTCTGCACGCTCCTAAGCAGAGGATTCATTTCCCTAATTGTGCCATTTATAAATACTTTAAATAACGAATTGTCAGCTTCCCAGTTCCCTACAACCACTACTGCTCCGTTCATCTGGGCCTTGCCCGGTGCTCTGGGTCTCCTGCAGCCCGAGTGCCTCAGCAGATCGGCTGCCTCGTGGTTACCCACTCGCCTTCTCTCCCAAAAGGCCTAGCAGCACTAGTGAAGCTGTCTGCTGCCACTGCCAACCCACCCGCCCCTCCAGCACGCTCCCAGCGCCGGGGTTCTCTAAAGGCGGCTTCTACCCCCGAGGAAAGAGCCCTTGCCTCTGGCTGAAGAGCCCTCGCCCCCGGGTGGGAAGGGCCGGGGCTCGGCCGCAGACATGGGGACACGGGACGGGGCCGCTCAGGGCTCCTGGGGGGCTAGAGCCGGGACCCCGCTCCCGGTTTGCAGAGAGAGAGGATTAGCTGAGCGTACGCGGAGAGGCCGTGAAGATGGCTCCGGCGCTGGCCTGCGCCAGGCGAATCAACCCTCCCACCTTGAGCGTCTTCTCCCTGCGCTCAGTACAGCCGCTCAGATGAGCCCGTGCGGCTCGTGACCTGCCCAAGCGCAGCCTCAGGTTTAATCCTGACCCTCCTGGGGACTCCCTGCCAAGGCAGAGCCCTGCACTCCCCCTCCGCCGCCGGTCACCCGCAATCCCTGAACTGCATCACCCACGTGTGCTGGCCAGCGGCTTCGGCACAGTCGTGCCCGCAAGCCAGAGGCATTGGCTTTGCAGGGGATCTGTGTGAACACGGCTTCAGCAGCACAAATATTCAGTTAGAAAGCAGAGATAAACTCCAGAGACCAGGCCCTACCTGACTGGCAACTACTGTTCTTAGGAAATATATATAAAATGAATAATGAGAGCATTTGCAAAATGTCAAGGAGCTATGCACACTGCTGCAGGTTTTTCCACAGACCCAAGTAAATGAGCAGGTGTGCATATGTGCGCCAAGAAACCAACCTCTGGAGAAGGTCACTGGCATGAATTCAGATTCTGAACACTTCGCATACCAGGGGTATTCAGCTGTAGAGTATGCAAACACAGGTTATCTATTTACTGCCCTTTTTTTATACTGAACAACACTGAAAATGTCTTGGTCCAGGGAATAAGCCACTTCCGGTTTTGTGGACGTTCCCTGGTTAAAAGACCCTTGTTGAGTGGTCAAAGGTCAAACGCCTTGTAAGCAAATACTGCACATCTGTCACGTCCCGCTCAGATGAGGGGGACAAGTGACTCAGATTCGCAAATCCCCAATGGAGCGGACAACAAGTCTCCAAGTCTAAACATTTATTAACTACTCACAATGTACTAATTGAACACACGATAGTTGGCTAAGTATATAGCAAGTTGTGGCAAGCAATATAATATGCCTTGCATTGCTTAATAGGAAAGGGAAAAGAGGGAGATAGAGGGAATGGGGAAATACAGATCACCGGTCTGGGTTTCTGCGCTGCTCCTGCCGACGAGGGTTCCGGGAGGCACGGGAGACATCCGTCTTTTTCGCTGGCATCCGTCTTCTTCGCTTCACTGCACTCTCTCTCCTCGGGCCGCGCCACCCCCCCCCCCCCGCCCCTTCTTGATTTATACCCACTTTCCTTGGGTCCATCCCCTAGGTCGACCCACATACCTACGTATCCCATGTACGGGGAGGGGTGAGGTGTTTCATGGGATGATGTAATTAGCATGATCATCTTAGCCCTCGTTAGCATATTGAGGGGTGTTAACTTTAATATGCATTTTGTGGATAATGAAGCAAAGGTCATTCACCGGACAGATGGCCCTTGAAGTTTTGGCCAGGTGCACCAGAGCAGAGCCGTCCTGTCTTCACAGGGCTCCCTCCTCCAGTCCCATCTTGTGTTATTCTGGCAGCCTTATCAGCTTCGACCTCCACAGAATGCACCCTGTGACTCATAGTTTTGTCTTGCGAGTGTTTGAGGCATTTCTTCGATCAGCCTCAACTTTTGCTTTCTCAGGCTGTTTTTCTTAGTTTCTCACAGGCCTGGTTTCTCGTCTCTCACAACATCCTGCACGGAAGAAACATTTCAGCCAGGACCAATTGATGTAATGCTTTCTTTTAAACTGCTGAGGACTGTAAAGCTGTCATTAGTCTTTTTTGTCTACTTTTCTGTTTCAGAGCACTTCCTGGTGTCCAGACTGAAAACACAAATGCAACTGTCTTTAGCACAGGAAGGAACAAACATCGATTACTTGATCACATTTAAAGTTCCTCTCCCATGCAGACTGATCCTCAGTGACTTACAGTCAAATCCACCCAAAATCCTGCTTGTTTCAGCCCCGTTTCCCAACCTGCACGCGCAGTGACAGCCCCGCTGTGCCGGGCCAGAGCATCCTGCAGCCCCCCAAGCAATGCCTGCCAGGCGCCACGGGCTGGCGGGGTCTCGGGGAGTCCCCAGCTATTCCTGCCTGAGCCCAGCAGAAGCAAAAGGCCGGGCTTGAACCATTTATAAATACGAGTTGGAGTTGTTCGCATTTAACAGCTCTCAACATTTCCAAGTCCCGGGAAGGCCCTGAAGTGTGGCCAGAGACAAGTCTGGGTCCCCAAGGAGAGCCCAGCCCTCCCGCACACACCGGAGGGTCACTTGCCTGCAGCGTGGGGTGGAGGCAGCCCCCCAACCTAAAGACCCCCGGGCAAGGCCACTGCCGCCCCCGGGACCGGCCGTCCCACATCTCTGCTGAGCTCCCCCCGATGTGCTTGTCGACGCAAACACCAACGTGCGCCGGGGCCCTGCGCTGCAGCCAAGACACAGCCCCGACTCTCAGCAAAACGTCCGCAGATGAGATGCAGATGATGGAGAGAACAATGCAGTCAGCACGCAGACACGGATGGACACAAACATGAAACCTCTTATTCAACAACAACACAAGCACAGAAAGCACATCTACCCTCACCCCCCCACCCAACAGCCGGCAGAAGCGAGCCGTGACCAGGGAAGGAAGGGAGGTTCAGCCAGTCCAATATTTCTGTGTTTTAGGAAAGCAAGCCTGACAGCTGTGGAATAATCCTTGCAATTATGATCTTCATGAGCACGAGGCAGTGGTGGTTCCTGGGTTGGCTCATTTCTCTTTCTGCTCCACACTGAGAAGCTGCTCTAGTAAAATGTGACAGGTGGTTGTGGTAATTGCGGAGTAAAATAAAGGAGTGAACATCCCAACCGGCACAAATCTACAGCAATTTGTGTAACTGTTGCAGGACAGAGACTGAAGCAGCAGCAGAAAAAGCTTAGAGGAGAGTTTCTTCCCCGTCCTGGGGCTGTACTGAGGGCACGACAACTGCATCTGGGCTTCTAACATCCTACAAAACAAGGAGAAAAACATCAGCTTTACAAAAAATGTGCTAAGCTTTGAGCTACTGATACACCACTGTCACAGATTTCCTACGAGCAGCTGCCAGAGCAAGCAGAGGAGACGGTGCTGCCCTTGACCTGGGGCTGCACTGCTGGGTGGCAGGAGCTGCTCCACAAGGGGCAAGGGGCTGAGGGGCCGCCAGCGTAGCACCAGAGCAAAGGGATTTGCAAGGAGATTTCGGGAACAGGGAAGAGGGCAGAAGCTGCCACCCAAAAGGATTTACCATCCCCTACCCAGCAGATACTTAAGGGAAGTGTAAGAAACGGGACAAAGTGCTGCTCCCGCTGCTCCTGGCAGGGACAAGCCTGGGGACTCGACCGGGTGCGGGGCAGCGGCCGACCCACGCAGGACTCACCTCACGGGGCTGCTGCTCCTCTGACCCCTGCCAGCAGCTCCCAGGGCGTCTGGGCCGTCTCCAGCAGGACTGTCCTTCCTCTGCTCCCTGTCCTCAGCAGCTCTCCCTGCACTACTCCCCTCTCTCGTGTTGTCCCAGAGGTATGGCTGTTCCCCCTCAGCTTTCACTCCACCTGCTCTGTCCCCTCCTGCAGCCCATCATGGACCCCCATGGCCCCATCCCGGGGGCTGTCAGCTGTTGCTGGGTGCCCAGGCCCAGCTCCTCGGCTCCTGCAGACCCTCTCCCCCTGGGCTCTGAGCTCAGGGATGTTTCTGCCTTCGGCTGCTCTCCAAGGGATGTGGCTCCACACAGGTCTCTGTGCCGTGGGAACACAAGATGTGCTGTGCCCCACTCCCCATCCACCTCGCCCTGGTCCTCAGCCCCTTCCCTCACACCCCTCCTGGCTGACCTCTTGCCCACAAGCTTCATCGGCTGCCCCTTCCCCGTCCCCCCCCAGACCCCCTAGACACCCCCTCCCTCAGCTGCCACCCCCGTCCCGCTCTATCTTCCCCCTCCTGATCCCATCACCCCTCTCTGTGCCCTGTCACCCCCCGTGCTAACCCCAGCAACCGTTCCTGCCCCAGGCCTCCTCTCCTCCCCACTCTCCAGTGATCCCTCCCTTCCAAGCTCCCTTGAACCCGCTGCTCCACCCATGGCCTCGCCTCCACCTCCTGCTCAATACTGCTCTTACCTGGCTCAATGCACACTCCATCTGCAATGCACACTCCATATGCCCCGGAACCCACATGATTTTCCTCACGGTCCTCCTCCATCTTTTCCTTGGGAGGCACTGGCTTTTTGTCCAGACCCATTGCAAGAATGCACCTATAAAATAACAAAGAGAATTGGAAAGTATCATGTTTTTCTTTGTGTGAACAATGGAAGGGCAGCAGGCAGTGAGCTGTTCAGCTCATTATCAATACTGAAACCGGGTACCCATCTGCCTCTGTGCTGCCACTCAGACCACACGGTTTCTGATAACCACTCCCTTGGAGAAGCCCCCTGAAGTTCTCAAGAGCTCCACTATCACAGATACAGTTCTTCCTTGAAGGAGAGTAACACTGTCCCCACTTAATGGTGACGGTTGAAGTATAAACAGACTAAAATCAAAATGATCATAAGTGTCCATTAATTTCAAGCTACACCAACAATGATCTGTGAAGATATAACCACTGAGAAGGGCAGGCAAGCGCCAAGGCAGACGTGTGCTGGATCCTGATCCTGCTGCAACACCCAGTACAGTGATAACTCTGGTTTTGTTTTTTAATTTGTCTGCTGGGTCTAAAAACGGCAGGGGAAGAGGCAGATTGAAACTGAATTCTTTTGTTTCTGTTCTGTTTTTCCTACCTTACAGAAACCCAAACAGTTGGAAAACAAAGCATTTTCAGTGACTTGTGAGACTGCTCCTCTTGTATAAAATGGAGTGGCAGCCTCTCTGTCTCACGGCTGGGAGGCTCATCTGAGAGACCAGGGCTCCTGCTCCTGATTTAACGTTACCTGCAGACACGAAGAGCCACCCTACACCACCCACGAGTGTCGGGACACTGTGCTCTATGTAGTGTGTCGATTCAAATCTGCAAGCAGAGGGTGACACTGAAACCGGAACTTTCACCCTAGCTAACCACAAGTCTCTCTGGAAAACCTTATTTTCTTCACAGACAAGGATGTCTTAAAATCTTTTCCTTCCCCAAAACTGCTTTTTTTTATGTGAGGCTTGATACAATTCCCCTCACGTTCCAGCTGTTTACAAACTACCCTGAAACATCCTACAGTCATTCAGTCTAGAAATCTTTTAGTTTTGCAGGCATAAAATGTAAACGTGACAATTTCTGCAGAGAGTCCTACTTTTTAATTATTTGTTCTTGGTATTTCTTTCAGGGACCTTTGAGATATTGAAGCATTTCTGCTGTACAGAAATGCTGGACCTAGGCCAGCAGAGAACTTGGTGCAAGGACCACAGCATCTGTGTAAAAATCACAGGGCATCACCTCTTTGTGAACCACAGCCGACATCCAACGGGGACAATCAGCTGGGATCGTTACTGAGAATCAGGGTGGGGATTTAATGGGTGGAGGTGGTGTCATACTCAAAGCAGTGAAAAAAATACAACTGCATTTGACCTGAAAGAGATGTGAAAAGAGTTGTCATTTATGGGGAAAACCTGGTTAATGGAAACAGTTTTTAGTCACCAGATAAGGTTGTCTGGACTGTCAACAAGACAGGAAACAGAGATATCACTGAGAGTAAGAGGGGAAGCGGGACAGAAAGTAGGGGCACCTCAGGAAGAAATGAAACAATTTCTGGAGATTATACTCATTAGAAAATTCATTTCAAATCCTTCCAGAAATCTCACAACAGCTGAGATTTGGGCATTTCCTAAACTCTGTAGCCACTATATCTATTCTGAATTCAGATGCTTTTCACTACTTCCAAGATACTAAGTAATACATTTACATAAATCATGTCCAATGGTGGATTGGAGTAGAAAAAATATGGCACAATAAAATAGATTTTTTTTTTTTTGGTCAGAATTTGGTCCGTATCTGAAAAATAAGAGCATAGTTCTGTGGAGATTCTCTTCTTCCAACTGCTTGCTGATCTTTCAAAATTACTTACAAAAAGAACAAAAAAGTTTTAAAATTAACCATGTGTGTAGAATTTTTTGTCTGGCGTGACTTAACAATCACACAAAAGGAAGACTTTATCAAAATTAAAGCTGCTTGGCAAACCCACAGCTCTTGCTTACATTGACTTTTGCCCAAACCCTAGAATCTTCTGCACAGATTTGTTTTCTGGAAGATGGCTAACATTCAGTACTGTCTTATTCTGCAGCAGGGGCATTACAGTGGAATCCCACCTTAGAGGCAGAGCTGTTTAAAAATAAATTACTCCATTCTCACAATCCCAAAGAAAATCCCCAAAACTACAGTTAAGTAAGCAGTGCTCTTCATACTTATTTCACCAGCACTTCCATGAGAAGTAGGCAAGGGGAGTATGTGTGGCACCCCCCGGCCACTGCTCCGCTCGGGGCTGAGGAAGAGCTGCAGGGTGCCAGAAAGATGACAAAAGAGGAAACAAGGGATAAACTCGAACAACTGGGCTGCGAGGGCCTTGCGAGCAAAGTACACTTGTCTCCATACCTGTAGCAAGGAGATGCTCCCTCCACACTGAGAAATCTGAAGCATCCATGTCTGCCTCCCACCGTGGAGGGCCTCTGGTGTCTGAACTCACAGCAGCAGCTCACCCTGTCCACTGGCAGCCCATTGACATAAAAGTTGAGGCTAAATGGGAAACCTCGGTGCCTCCTTGAGATGAACTGAAAGGTCTCTGCAGTCACAGAAAGGATTCAAAGAAAAAAGTTTATATTTGCTGCCAGCCTGTTGCAATCATCGTGTCTCACCTGCATCACCACCAAAGCACCCAGCCCTCCAAGGTCAGGTACTCTGGTTCTCAGCTACATTAACTAGTTGGTAATATGCCACCTCCTCCCCACACAACAGCCTCGTCTCTCTCCAACCCCAGAGTGCCAAGCTGGACACCCCTGTGACAAGCCACTCAGTTTGGCCACTCACAGCTACAGCAGAACAGAGAGCAGAGCCTCCCATCTCCACAAAATTAACTCCGCCCTTGCCTTACAAGAGTGGGCATCGTGCACAGTGTGATAGACAGTAAACTGTTTGTTCATCAAATTCCATTGAAGATACTGGGAGCTCGTGACATGTTATTCCATAAACTATGTTGGCCTAAGCTTAATCTTAACTATTACACTGTGTAACGACTAACTGACTGTAAGTGCTTATCTAAGTTGAAATGCTGAAGCAAGGACTCCTACTAGGCAAAAGACTGAAAAGAGGGAGAAAGGGAAGAAGGACAAAGGGGAGAAAGACAAAGGGAAGAAGAAGAAGAAAAAAAAAAAGGGGGTAGTGTCTATATTCTGTAAGATATAAACAAAGACTTTGTGAGCCACTCTCAGGAAAGTAGGAAATACGAGAAGCTGGTGACGTGAGGAAGACCCGGATGGAGCGACCCCCTAGCTGCAAAGTGCGCAGACGCAGGATACACCTCTCAGAGAGACCCGATAACGGAAGGCGGAGGATATAAAAAGACGGACCCTCGGGAAGTGGGTGCGCGCCGTTGGTGGAGCAGGGACTCCCCGGCCGCCCAGCGCTGTTTTGCTTATTGCCGCTTGCTAAAATAAATAATTGAAATTTAATTTGTCCTAACTTGCATCATTTTGGCAAGATAGTCTATAACAAAATTGGTGCCGTGACTCGGATAGAGGCAATCTGGTGGGAAGCCCCATACGGGGAGGCGCGCCCCGCTGAGTTCAGCGGCCCCGGCTGAGTGCTATCACATCACGCCCTCTACCGACGAACTCCAAAACTCGGCAACAAGCAAAAAAAAATACCGGTAACCCCGTAATCTTTGTGCACGAAGCCCCGGACGAAGACGCAGGGTTGCGTGAGTATAGGCCGGTTACCGTTCGGTTGGGGTTGGGTTTCCCGGAGCGTGGTGTGTGAGACGCCCAGCAGGGCGAAGCGAGTGCGGACCCCTCGGTAGTGCAGTTCCCATATCCCGCGAGGGACTGGGTCACGAAAAGGGGGAAGCGAATTGTGTGAGTGTGTGAAGGCGCTCCGGAAGATGGGACAGAAGAAAAGCAAGCCTTCTGATCCCATGGGTGATTTGGGACCCGAGGTGAGGTACCCCCAAATACCACCAGATAGCCCTTTAGGCTTGATGTTAAACCATTGGGAAGATTACCCCTCTAGGCGGGGTAAGGACAAAGCAAAAATGATTTATTATTGTATGGAAGTTTAGGGAGGGAAACAAATCAGAGGCGATCATCTCTATTGGCCTGTTTTTGGGTCCTTTGAAGAATGGGTCTGCCAAGCCCTAAACATTTATGTCAACTCAAGGGAACCCTTTAATTTAGAGGAGAGTGAATATGCACAGGTATGGATAGCATCAGATACCCGAATAAATCTATATCCTCTAAAAGAAAAAGTTAAGAAAAAGAAGGTACGTGATGAGGACGAACCTCCCACCTCTCCTCCTCCTTACATACCTCCACCCCCACCTCCGGCGCCTTCACCTCCTCCGACTGCGCCGGAGGACCCAGAGAATTCAGACTCCCCACCTGAATCCCCGAAAGAACCGAGACGAATAACCCGTAGTCAAACTAGAATGGGGTGGGGTGATAGTGGCTTGTACCCCCTAAGGGAGGTTGCGATGGGGGGACCCCAGCCTGGCATGGGATATGTGACTGTCCCTCTTAATTCAGGGGACGTCAGAGAATTTAAAAAAGAGATGGGGAATCTATTGGAGGATCCCTTAGGTGTGGCGGAGCGGGTGGATCAGTTTTTAGGACCAAACATCTATACCTGGGATGAAATACAAGCCATAATGGCTATACTATTCACTGTTGAAGAAAGGGATATGATCAGGAGAGCAGGAATGAGAATTTGGGATCAACAGCATCAGCAAGGTCCGGCAGCAGATGTAAAATGGCCTCTAAATCGACCTAATTGGAATAATCAAAATGAAATCGATAGAGGTCATATGCAAGACCTGAGGACGATTGTAATCCAGGGTATAAGGGAATCAGTCCCTAGAGGACAAAATATAAACAAAGCCTTTAGTGAACATCAGAAAAAGGATGAAACTCCTACTGAGTGGTTAGAGAGACTGAGGAAAAATCTTCAGCTTTACTCAGGACTAGACCCTAATACCCCAGTGGGACAGGCATTGTTAAAGACACAATTTGTGGCAAAAGCATGGATAGATATTAGAAAGAAGCTAGAAAAAATAGAAGATTGGCAGGATCGGGGGTTGGATGAATTACTGAGAGAAGCACAGAAAGTCTATGTCCAAAGGGAGGACGAGACTCAAAAGAAACATACCAGAATGATGGTAGCTGCGATAAGGGAAGGACAGAGAGTGAACAGTGCTGGGAGAAAACAAGAAGGTCAAAGAACAGGCTATAGATCAAAGGAACCGGAGAGAGAGAGAGAAAAAGGGAGTATTGTCTGCTTTTATTGCGGAAGAAAAGGTCACACAAAGAAGAGCTGCAGAAGGAGAATGATGGATGAGAGAATGTTTAAAGAAGATTAGGGGTGTCAGGGACTCTATTTGCTGGGGACCCGAGAACGAACTGAGCCCTTGATAAAGTTAAAAGTAGGTCCTCAGCAACAGGAGGTAGAATTTTTAGTAGATTCAGGAGCGGAGAGATCTACTGTTCAATCATTGCCCCAAGGATGTAAGATTTCATCAGAAAAAGTACAAGTACTTGGGGCGAAAGGAGAACCATTCGGAGTACCGGTAATTAAAGATGTACTCCTTGAAACAGATTCTAAAGTGGGGGTGGGATCCTTATTGTTAGTACCTGAGGCAGATTATAACCTACTGGGGAGAGATCTAATGATTGAATTAGGAATTAGTTTGGAAGTAACAGAACACAAACTTAAAATCAAACTATGCCCCCTACGGGTTGAAGATGAGACTAAAATCAACCCTGAAGTGTGGTACACTCCGGATACGGTGGGAAAACTGAATGTTGAACCTTTTATGGTAACCATCCGGGATCCTGAAGTACCGGTGAGAATTAAGCAATATCCCATACCTCTGGAGGGAAGGCAAGGATTAAAACCAGAAATTCAGAGATTAATAAAGCAGGGATTATTGGAACCCTGCATGTCCCCTTTTAATACTCCCATTTTACCTGTCAAGAAGGCGGATGGGGGGTACAGATTAGTCCATGACCTAAGGGAAATTAACAAAAGGACTGTAACTAGATTCCCTGTAGTAGCTAACCCACACACTCTCTTAAGTCAATTAGGCCCGAACGACCGGTGGTACAGTGTAATAGACTTGAAGGACGCTTTCTGGGCATGTCCCTTAAAAGAGGAGTGTAGAAACTATTTTGCTTTTGAGTGGGAGGACCCAGACACCCACAAGAAAACTCAACTCCGGTGGACAGTCCTACCCCAAGGTTTCACTGAATCCCCAAACCTGTTTGGGCAAGCTTTAGAACAAATTTTGCAAGATTACCAGATAGGAGATACCCTTACCCTAGTCCAGTATGTAGATGATCTTTTAATAGCAGAGGAGGATGAGGAAAGGGTTCGGGAAGAAAGCATCAAGTTGTTAAATTTCCTGAACTTAAAGGGACTGAAAGTGTCAAAATCCAAATTGCAATTTGTTGAAAAGGAAGTTAAATACCTAGGGCATCGATTAAGTCAAGGAACTAAGAAATTGGATCCAGAAAGGGTGAAAGGGATACTTTCCCTACCAAGTCCAAAAACTAAAAAACAAGTCCGGCAGCTATTAGGACTATTTGAATATTGTAAACAGTGGATCGAAGGGTATAGTGGAAAAGTAAAGTTTTTATACACCAAAATAACTAAAAATGGATTATTAAAATGGACTCAGGAAGATGATCAACGGTTAAAAGAACTAAAAACTGAATTAGTAAATGCTCCTGTTCTGAGCTTGCCCGACCTGAAAAGACCATTTTTCTTATTTGTCAACACAGAGGAAGGAACTGCATTTGGAGTATTAGCCCAGGAATGGGCAGGAAAAAAGAAACCAGTAGCATATATCTCAAAATTACTGGACCCCGTAAGTCGGGGATGGCCTACGTGCCTACAAGTTGTGGTGGCAGCTGCTTTGTTAGTTGAGGAAGCGCATAAAATAACTTTTGATAGTGAATTAAGGATACTATCACCCCATAATATTAGAGGTGTGTTACAGCAAAAAGCAGAAAAATGGATAACCGATGCTAGACTAGTAAAATATGAGGCAATCCTCATTACGTCCCCCCACCTAACCCTTGAAACAACATCGTTACAAAATCCAACCCAATTTTTGTATGGAGAACCTAATCAAGATCTTTTTCATGATTGCCTCCGTAACATCGAGGAGCAGACTAAGATAAGACCAGATTTGGAAGAGGAGGAATTAGGGAAAGGAGAAAAATTATTTGTAGATGGATCCTCTCGAGTGGTAGAAGGGAAAAGAAAATCAGGGTATGCCATAATTGATGGAAAAACTTTTAAGGTGATAGAATCAGGACCCTTGAGTCCCAGCTGGTCAGCACAGGCATGTGAATTATATGCAGTATTAAAGACTTTACAATTACTAAATGGAAAAGTGGGAACTATATACACTGATTCTAGATATGCCTTCGGAATAGTACATACCTTTGGGAAAATATGGGAAGAAAGAGGTTTAATCAATTCTCGGGGGAAGAGCCTAGTACATCAGGAGTTAATATCACAAATTTTGCAAGCTATACGAGGGCCCAGCGAAATTGCGGTAGTACACGTAAAAGGACACCAGAGGGGGCTAAATCCTTTAGTACGGGGGAATAACCTTGCTGATCAAGAGGCAAAGAGAGCAGCGCTATCAGCACTGGACTTGGATGATCCGATAGAGGACAGAAAGCAGTGTGTTAATTGTGGAGATAATTACCTCCCCTGTTATGGTTGCTGGAAAGAATACGGAGTAGACGGTATAGAATGTGTATGTGAAAGACCAGGGTTTAAGTGGTGCTTTTTCCATGGAAAATCCTATGAACTTTTAAGTTTTACTGTTCAAGAACAAGCAAAATTAAATCAAATGGGGATTAAACAGAAAGCTAATGGAAAATGGGAACTCCCGGACGGCCGAGAAGTTCTCCCAAAACCCATAACTACCAAGATAATACAGCAATTCCATAAAAACACTCATTGGGGAACTCAGGCATTAGTGGATCAATTTGCAACTAAATACATGTGCATTGGGATATATGATATAGCCAAACGAGTGATAGGAGAATGTCTCGTTTGTCAAAAAGTAAATAAACATCAAATAAGAAAACGAGTATATGGGGGGCGAGAATTGGCTCATAGACCTTTTGCAAGAATACAAATAGACTTTACTGAATTACCAAAGGTGGGGAGGTATAAATACCTATTAGTAATTATAGATCATTTAACTCAATTCGTAGAAGCCTTTCCCACAGCCCGAACCACAGCTCACACAGTAACAAGGATATTACTTGAAGAAATTATACCTCGGTATGGAGCAATAGAAGCAATAGACTCAGATAGAGGTCCACACTTTGTATCCAGAGTAGCCAAAGAGACTTTGGCTACCCTGGGTACACAGTGGCAATACCATACTCCATGGCACCCGCAGAGCTCAGGGAAAGTTGAACGTATGAACGGAGAAATAAAAAAACAACTTACCAAACTAATGTTAGAAACTAAAATGTCATGGGTAAAGTGTCTCCCTTTAGCCTTGTTAAATATCAGAACTCAGCCCCGAACTGATGTAGGCATTTCTCCCTTTGAAATGCTATATGGGATGCCCTATGATTTAGAAATGCCACCGGATCACCCCCAACTTGAAGAATTAAAGATAAAGTCCTACCTGATACAGCTAATGGCAAGGAGAAAACAACTACAGGCTCGGGGGATGGTAGTACAAAGGCCTCCATTGGATGTGGCCATGCATCAAATCCAACCAGGAGATAAAGTACTGATCAAATCATGGAAAAAATCTTCTTTGACCCCCCGTTGGGAAGGACCCTATGTTACTCTTATCACTACAGAAACTGCTGTTCGGACTGCTGAGAAGGGGTGGACACACACAAGCCGAGTAAAGGGACCTATACAGAATCCGGCCTGGAAAGTGACCAGCCCTCCTGGGGATCTACGAGTCACCCTTCGGAAAACCTGAAAGAACTCTCTACACATTGTGAGATAAGAACCTACGAAGGACTCGATGAGTGAGACCCTGATATTTTTGTCCAATTGAAACTTATATTTGTTTTCCTTTTATATGCATAAAGTGTAAAGTGTAATGTATGTAAAGAAGGCTGGGGGATTCATAATGCACATGGAATAAATCTTCGGTCTAGTTGTAATCAGTGTTATTAACGAGAACAGCGATTAACTAATCAGGCCCTAAAACTGGAGATTCTAAAACTTGGTAGAAAATATTTACTAAAGAGAGTGCACTCACTCTAATTGGCCTACTCAATAACACTCTCAGATCCTAAGGGTGATCTGTAGAAAGCACATCCTCTGGGTCCCCTGTCGTGAACCCGAGGTCAAAGATAAAAACTGGGAGACCTATGTGTCTCGGAGTAAAGGCAAATGTACCCCTGAAGAATACGGCTGCTGCCGAGAAGATGGAACACCCTGCTGCTCTAAGCAACAGAGTAGGCAGAGGAGGCAGAGACGTATCAAAGTGGGGAAAACTTTACTGCCCTACTCTGAAGAAAAAAGGACCTCTGAGGGAGAAGGGCCAGACGAGAGTGTCAGACACCCCGATACAAAAGAGACTAAGAAAAAATATGCAAATCTATAGAATCCCGTCAACCTTCTATTGGAGCTATTGGATAGTCTGGCTAGGTGTATTAGCTACAATGAATACACTACCAGGATGGGCTAGAACGACTAACCAATCCCACCAACCTTTTGAACATACCCTAACTAATCAAATTATATGGCCTTGGACAAATGCTTATTATGGACATACAGGAAGTATGGATGCAGATTTGTATGGGACAGAGTTAGCAACTGCCATACTAAGCAATAACCTAACACTCCAAACATATAAATGGGAGAATTCATCCCATACCTGGACAGCTAAAAAAGGAGATGAGATACAGATAGGCTGCAGAGTATTCAATGTAAATGTGATAATAAGTCGGCACCCTTTAATTCAAACCGTCCGTCAGCCCCCTTTTACTCAAATCGTTATCAGAGACAAAACGGAATCTAAAATAGCTCAAACCCGTTGTGAGTCGGAAACCTGTTGGTATGCATTTACTGCAACCCAACCGGTGTCCATAGTTTGTTTGGGAGGGACCAGGTCAGGAGATCAAGCTATATCTTTCCGATTTCCATTGAATATACAGGAGGAAACTACAACAATCACAACCCACGCTCCCAAAGAAACTACTCAGACTACTCATACTGTTCCAACACAACCAACAGTCGTGCTTAGCCCAAGAATTTTTAAAATTGGACCATATGCAATTAGAAATACAGGTAAACAACAAATGCTGTTTAACCCGGCGTGGTCTCTCAAACAAGTTGAATTATTAATGCAAAATAATGTTTCAAATATTCAGCCAACATGTTCACCTTTCCTAAAGACTTCTTACGAGGGATGGACAACCTGGCTGCAAAAACAAACTCCTCACACAAAAAGAACGCAGAGAGACTTAACCGGTGCTTTGGGAACAGGATTGAGAGTTTTAAACAGTATTGATTCGGAGGTGATAATGAACAAATTGACTACCTCAATTAGTGATTTAACTAATATACAAAGGCCTTTGCGATCTTCCTTATTGACTTTGGGGGCTAACCAGTGACTGTTGTCGAATATATTACCAAAAGGGGAAAAGGTAAATATAAAGGATCATGAATTGATTACAGATGCACTCAGTGTGCTCCAAAATAACCTCTCTTTAGCTCTCAGCTGCATCCAGGCTCAAATATGGATGCAGTCGATAACTGCCTCAATTATAAGAGAAGGTGAAGAAGGTATTCTTCCTACTGAAATTCGAAGAATAATTTGGGACAGTGCTACTAATTTTGAAAAGAAACTCCAATCCTGGTGGAACCTGGTAAACTTTACCTATGACCCCATCACAAACACAGCTACTACCTTTATACTCACTATTTACAATGCCACCATATACCAAATTTATCTTATCATTGCATTAGAGCTGAATCACAACGGAACCATACTCTATCCTTCTGAGCATAGAGTATGGGCCCGAAAGGTAAACGAAAAATGGCAAACTGTCAATCTAGAGTCCTGCATTGTACGGGAACAACAAGGATTCATTTGTGAAGGCAATGCAATTGAGGCACAAGATATTTGTTTAGATACCGAACAAAATATTTGTCACTTTGAGGTCCATCCCAATGAAAATCCTAAAACAGTACTTATATATATTGGCGAAGGTTGTGTATGTTTGAGGACGGTTTGTGAATTCTTAACCGTAGACAAGATCATAATAGAGACAAAAAATTATTCAAATCTCTGTGTTTGCAACTTCACAAAGGTAATCAGATGTGACTTTTCCTATTTAGCCCCGGTCACGTCTTACCAACTCCTGCAATCCAATTATACATTAATACATAATCTACAACCTACACCCATTGGAATGAACCTCACTTTGGTTAAGCAGTTACTTCAACACAAAGACTTAATTAGAATTTTAGAGAAAGTTAGAGAAAACGGACAGAAAACTCTAATAACTGTTCATCACAATGTAGAAGAAATACACCGAGTCTTGGAAAGAGCAAAAAAGAATGCAGAACATAACTGGTGGGACACCCTTTTTGGATGGTCACCTACTGCTACAGGCATCTTGAACAAGTTGTGTCACCCCATTGTGGTTCTCTTGATATTAATCTTAATCAGTTTGACTTTGTCAATAATATTATATGTCATAACTTGGAGAATGATGCAACGAGTAACATATCTGATGTCTGTCACCCGTCCAATACTCATTAAAGCCAAAAACAATCAATTAGATGATGACTTTAAATTGAAAAAAAACTCTCCTGTTAAGTCAACAAGAATTGCAACGATTTGATGAACAAAATGATAAAAAGAAAAAGGGGGGATTGTGATAGACAGTAAACTGTTTGTTCATCAAATTCCATTGAAGATACTGGGAGCTCGTGACATGTTATTCCATAAACTATGTTGGCCTAAGCTTAATCTTAACTATTACACTGTGTAACGACTAACTGACTGTAAGTGCTTATCTAAGTTGAAATGCTGAAGCAAGGACTCCTACTAGGCAAAAGACTGAAAAGAGGGAGAAAGGGAAGAAGGACAAAGGGGAGAAAGACAAAGGGAAGAAGAAGAAGAAAAAAAAAAAGGGGGTAGTGTCTATATTCTGTAAGATATAAACAAAGACTTTGTGAGCCACTCTCAGGAAAGTAGGAAATACGAGAAGCTGGTGACGTGAGGAAGACCCGGATGGAGCGACCCCCTAGCTGCAAAGTGCGCAGACGCAGGATACACCTCTCAGAGAGACCCGATAACGGAAGGCGGAGGATATAAAAAGACGGACCCTCGGGAAGTGGGTGCGCGCCGTTGGTGGAGCAGGGACTCCCCGGCCGCCCAGCGCTGTTTTGCTTATTGCTGCTTGCTAAAATAAATAATTGAAATTTAATTTGTCCTAACTTGCATCATTTTGGCAAGATAGTCTATAACACACAGGAGGTTTAGGATTCCTGGCACGTGCCTACCCGGTGCAGGGCAGCAGCATGTCAGAGCCCCTGCAGTGGGACACACCTCGCAGGGAGCAGTTGAGGCTCCAGATGAGCACAGCTCAGCACCAGCGGCCCTGGGCCTGCACAGACACGGCTGGGCTCAGGGAACACCGGGCACCTGAAAGATGCTGCTTCTGGAGCCGGTTCAGGCTGCTCTGCAAGGGCACTGCTTGGCATCCAGGACGTGAGGGCACCGAGGCAGCCACCCCGCTCCGTGCCGGGGGGATGGGGTTGTACCCCCTCTACACTGGTCACTCCCTCACACGTGTGAGCGGGGCTGGGGACAAGAGGAGCAGGCACAGAGGACACAGTGGGGAGCCAGCCGCAGCAGCCCCATGAGCTGATCTGCAGGCACGCCGCCCTGCACCCACAGCCTCGGGGACGGGGGAGCGCAGGGAGCTCTGCACCATCTTCCCACACCCGCTGAAAACGCCAACACAGGGTTTCTGTGAGCTGGAATGAGGGGTGTCATCGGTGGAATCACTCTTCCTCATAAGTGAAAATCTCCCAGCCATTGCCTCTTCCCAGATTCCCAGAACACAATTCACCTTTTACTGGTGCTATGGAATTGCACTCATGTCAAAGAGACGGGAATTGGGCTCCCATTATGTACTTTTCCTTCTGGAGTATTACATGCAACTGTGTTGTAGCATGCAACAACATGCACTGATGTGTTGTAGCAAGTCAGAAACAGATAACCCCTATTTAAGGACAGTCTGCCGCTCCTACTACTACTTTATTAACCACACATCTCTAGACAAAAGTAACCTAAGCTACAGTATTTTGTTAAATTAGTTCTCTAAATTCCTTCTACCATAATTTGCAGAAGTAATTCTAACCTCACTTTCAATCATGAATGAAACAGTAGATCCAGATTTAGTGTGGAGGCAGATGGTATAAAAATCCCTGGATGCATATATCTTGACTGAGCTCAGCTGAAGTCATTTTGATACCACACCAACATTTTAGCCAAAAAAAAAAAAAAAGATGTTGCCAGAATTGATATGAACTCTTTGACTCTTCATCCTCACCTCCTTCCAATAGGCTGCCTTTGTAGACACAAAGGTTTTCCCCTCTACAGTGCTGCTGGTAGACTCTGATGTCACTCCTCACACCAGCATCCTTGCCAAATAAATGCAGATTTCTTCATACAAAGGCCATGGTGACACATGCGCTGCTGCGTACCGGGGACCTGAAGACGACTCCAGAGTTCTGCAGCAGGAAATACACAAAAAATCCATTCAGCTTCCACCTCTAACAAAATGTGAACACAAAGAGCATGTACGTGTGGCGTACACTTGAGGCTTCCAGTCTTTTAAGACAGGCCTTGAGCTGCTTAAATTGGAAAGTGCTTTGTAACATGCAGAAGGGGAGGAAAATATTTCAAACTGAAAATCCACTGCATCGAATTGCCCAAAATTGCAGGGACCATGACCCGTATTGTCCCTCCCAATCCAGGGTTCCTACAATTCCCTTTACAGGAGTCAAAACTGGCTGGAGATATAGTGTAACTGATGAAGTTTTCATACGCTCAAGGCATTTCACATACCCCTCTGAAGTTCTGGTACCAGATGTGGTCAGAGGCAGGATCAGATTGACTAAACCAGAAGGCTTTAAGTAAGAGTTCCCATGGGTTTTCTCTTCAAGCACCCTTTTTCCCCCCAGCTGATGAGAAACACCAAATGTTTTAGTATATAGAGAGATGGGTGGCAGTTACATATTTTAATAGCTATTAATTTTATTTCTTTCAAAAATTCAGTGAATCTTTATGCAAACTAGGTATACACACCTTTCAGCATTAGGCAAATACACCAACAAGGAAGATTATATACCTGTACATAAACAGAGAAGTAGACAGAGCTAACTTACCTTCCTTGGAGGTTGCTCTGCGTCCCTGGGTACAGTGATGGGACACAGTTGTCTCCCTCTGGTTACCCCACTTCTCACTGTGTTTCCACCTTTTTGCTGGGGTGGAGGTGGCCCTGGTATCAGGAGGTGTTAATGATGGGAGATATATGGGTCACGCATTTCACCGCATTTGGACCTTTGACTTCACTCCTCTCCTCCTGTGAAAACATTTTAACCAGGTTAAATAGGTTATGCAAAACCAGGGACCAAGTAACCATGGTTTGATGGCTCTTTACACCTAGTAAAAGGTGTACTTCTAGAACAATTCCGGAACTCGGTGCTTGCAATTTTGTTCATGAAAAGATTTCTGTGCTAAAACCCTTTCTTTTAATTCGCAAAGCAACAGGCAGATTGCTTGGAAGCGTCACCCCCATAGGTGAGAGCAGTGTGCTACTTGTAACCATGCCGAGTTCTGATCCCCAGCAGACAGAACGCCACGGCACTGCTGCACTCCCTCCGCTGGCAAGCAAGTTCCAAAGCAGCCGGAGTCTCCCAACAGTAACATCATTTGGCATCAATTATACAAGATGTGGTTCAAAATGTTTCTCCCCTGTTTGTAGTGGAGGTCTAGTCCTCCTTCAGGATGAAATGCAAACAGAGGCCCAGGGCCCTGAAAAGCAAAAGACAGCTCTAGAGAATAAATTCTGCAAACATCGCATGCTCTGGGTCTGAGCTCTGCGTCACGTCTGCATAACCTGTGACTGATCCGGCTGCTTTGTTGGCAGGGAGCATTAAGTAGAAAGTGCCAGCAAATTCTTGGAGAAGGGATCGTGACCATCACAATACAGAGCAAATGCAGGAGGGAGCTATTCGTCCAGTGTCTGCCAGGCAGTGCTCACAGCCCCATTCCAAAATCCTCCAGTCCCATGGAACTCCTAACACAAAACCAATTACACCATGTTTTTCTAGAACAGAAGACAAGTCCAAACTTCACCTGAAAGTAACTGTGTATGTATCAAGAACATGACTGGCTACTCCTAAAAGCTCTCATTCTCTGAACCTGCTAGTGTGACTTAGCAGGAGGAATGGTAAAAAAAATAAAGGAGTTTTTTTGTTACTTTGCACCTGTAGATGAAAATGAAAACTTCTAAGACTGTGTGAAAATATTTCTGAGTTCTTGGTGTTAACCAGGTGGCTGCCTCCCTCTCTACATAACAGAGAGTCTATGTGGAGGGAGAAAATTATGCATGCAGAGATTTTATACTATAAAAGATAAGTCACCACATTTTTCCTCACTGTGATCAAGAACTGGGCATTAGACCAGTAAGTCAATGTCCTGAAAATTAAGGGGAGGTTAAAAGGGAGAGTTTCAATAAAAGCTGATCACCGTTTGGAAGGCATGTTGCGTGCAGTATACAGTTCTGGGAACTACAGTACTAAAGCAGTATTATAAAGCTGTCCCTAAAATTACATTATTCTCAGAGTGAAATATGGTCTCACCCTGCCGGCAGGCTGTTGATTGAGTTCAGGTGCTGGACACTTCTGTTTAGATGTTGAAGTAGTTACAGCCTCTGCTGCAGCACTGATGGGAAGTGGTGGGAAATGGAGTGAGTGCTGCAGATCCCCTGGAGCTGTACGTGGTCACCTGGAAGTCTAGAAAAGGAAAAAGAAAACAGCTACAAAATCTCAGTGTATAGTTTCCAGTACAGAGCAGCACCATAAGGGAAAAAAAAAAAAAAAAAAAAAAGCACTGATCGAGATATTTGGAAGTGATGAGTGATTCTCAGGTACCTTCAGGAACTTAAATTTTCTAGTCTGCCTGCGAAGAGCCAGGCCCCGTTAGGCATCTCTCATTGAGCATCCAAATACTGGAGCATCCAAAATAACTCTTGACCATAAATACAGGTTTTGCTACTGTCTCCTCACAGTGCAGCCTTGAAGCAAACACGTGAGCTCACAGATACTCCCAGGAACGCAGCCGTGTGCTGCCTTTTGGTGACTTCAGCACACGCACACTGAGAGAACGCACCACCAAAGCAGGCCTATTTTTGTTCAATACTCAGCGTTTTTATGACTTTTTTAGTTCATCTCTTCCTTGTACACCCTTCAGAATACCAAGTTAAAAAACCTGTTTATCTGAGCTAACTCGCTGCCTTAGACCAGGCAGACCCCTTGGATGGGTGTTGATGTGATGATGTCCACCATCACACAGAACTACAGGTCCAAGTGTCCTCTTTCTGAAGAGGAGGTTATTCAGGACTGAAAACCTCACTTCAGTCTGCACCCATGATCATCGCTGAAATCGAGAACCAGTTAAAACTGAACCATATATTTGACCTTTGACCTTAGACTTTGGTATCATATTTCAAGAGTATATTAACATTCCTTCTCTGCCTGTTACAGATCACATATCTGCAGGTGTCGTGGTTCGAGCCCGCTGGCAGCCAAACGCCAGGCAGCCGCTCACTCACCCCCCGCCCCTGGGGCACGGGAGAGGAAATTGGAGGGGTAGAGGTGGGGAGACTCAGCGGTTGAGATAAAACCAGTTTAACAATTGAAATAAAATAAAACAACAATAATAGAAAGTAGAAATGGGTAACGCACAACGCGCCTACCACCGCCCGCTGACTGATACCCAGCCCGTTCTCAGCTGGTGATCCCGGAGAAGCCAAGATCCCGAAGAAGCAATCCCGGAAGTGAGAGAGAACCAACCCCTTCCCAGCCAACCCTCCTTTACATCCTGAGCGTGACGTTCCATGATAGGGAATATTCGCCTGGCCAGTTTGGGTCCGCTGCTCTGGCCGTGCCCCCTCCCAGGTTCTTGTGCACCCACCCACGGGCAGGACAGAGGGAGTTGGAAAGTCCTTGATCTCTTGGCAGCAACTGAACACATCCGTGTGCTATCAGCATTCTTCTCATACCTAATCCCACACTGAATCCAAAACACAGCGTTGTTCTAGCTACTAAGAAGAAAAATTAACGCTGTCCCAGCCGAAACCAGGATAGCAGGCGTCTCCCTTACGCTTCTCCCTGAAGGAAGCAGTTTGGGTTTATGTTCCAAAATCACCCAAGTCGACTCCCTTCACAGGCTGCCTTAGTCGCTGCTTCCACTGGGGTGACCTCTGCCAGTAGGGCTTCAGTCAGTAAACAGTGCCTTTGCAACTACCACAGCCATTGCTGTCTGTCATGAAAATCTCCTCCTTCCTTTACCTCATAAATGTATTATTTAAAATCAGAAAGATTTGACATTGTTTTCCAGCTGCTCCAAGCAGCAGGTAGCTTCACAATGCATTCTTCTCGATGGACACAGGCTCCTAATAAAGAAATAAGATGCTGAGTATATTTCAGCCAAAATGAGAATAACTTTTCCCATGTGAGTCCAAGTGACATCATGAGGACAAGAACCGCTGACTTCTGTGGGACTTCCATGACTCTAACAACTACAGAACCAAGCTCTACCTACATGACACCAAAGCAAAGACTTCTGAAACCTCTTTTCATTACTTACATGCTGGTTCTGCTAAACAGGGTGTGGAGAGGCAAACAACTGAAAATATGAGCTCAGTGTGCAGCTGCAGTCAAGAGCAGATAGCGTCTAGAATTACTAGAAGAACTGCAACATGTATCCTGAATTATTCATCCTGTTCTGGTTCCCCATTTCAAAACAGAAACAGTAGAACTAGAAGAGGTTGAAAAATGACAACAGCCATGAGAAGCCTGGAATGGCTTACGGGTGAAAGACTCAATAGACTGAGAATCTTCAGCTTGGAAAACTGAGAAGGAATATGAAAAAGGTATGTAAAACTACAAATACCTTGGAAAAGAACAGTTATTAAGTCTTTCCATAATGAGAACAATGGAGCACAAACAGAATTATCAGACAGCAGATACATTACTTATTGTGCAGAAATGCGAGGAAGTACCTTTTCCTACAACTCATAATTAAATTCCAAACCAAGAACACTGCAGAACCAAAATAATAAGTAGATTCAAAAGGAATTAGGTGCATGAATGGAAGTTCCCAAACTGCTGGATAGAGGAAGACGGAGACATAACCTGGGGCAGGATCATCCTCCACTTACCTGTTTCTTGTACTTTTTCCATAAACATCAGAGACAGAGCCCTTGGCTCAGCTAGCCTCTGGGCTGACCCACGGCTGTTGTTTAACCCAGGGCAGAGCTGCCGCGTCCCCTCAGCGCTCGGGAGCACTCCAGCCTTACCTTGACTTCCCGCACCTTCTCCTTCCTGCCATTCTTTGCAGGCTTCTGCTTTGCTCCTGGCTGATGATGACGCTATCAATGTAAGAGAGAAACCTCGTCAATGGACATTGTGAGATGTCACTGAAGGTAATAACACTTGCTTCTGCTCTGCTTATCACCTGCCTGCTCCCTGTTTGTTTTCCTCACCAAGCCCTGTTACAAAACCACTGTTGATTCAACCCATTTGCATGACACCTCTGTAAATTAACATTGGCAATTAACAACTGAGCATCTGTAAAGTTGTAGGGACCGACTCCATTCTTGATACGCAACAGGAATGTGCCCAAATTTTGTGTTCAGGTAAGATACATGACCATGTTCCAACTACTCTGTTTTGATTAGAATTTTTTTAAGCTAACTATCCCCGTGAATATCATCCCCCAATCTGATGAGAGCTGAAGGGCAGCACGAGAGCCAGGACAGCGTACGCTCTGATGATGGTGTGGGCTGACAACCAGAGGCCAGCGGAGGTTTCACGTGGGGATGTCAAGCACAAGGACTGTCCTTTTCCCAGCAGGACAGAGCCTTTCAGGGCACCACGAGGGTGCAGCTACCCCAAACAGTCCAGTACGAGTTAACAGCCCCTGGCTGTCAGCAGGGGAGTACCTGACACGTCGCTGGTAAATGCATACCTCTATGTCAAGGGCCTTATCAAACACGGTGTGAGCCAGGTACTCCCATACGTATCTCAGGTGTTCCTCCCGTAGAGTATTTAGCCGGTATTCCTTCTCAGGAATTATTCTTCCACTCCTCGAGATCTGCCATAAACAAATATAACGTAACTAAGAAGGACAAGACAGAATAAGGTATGTTTTTAAACAGAGCGCAATTTCCCAGTAAGGCTACTTTCTCTTCCCAGTTAGTTACCACCTCTGCTTCTGTTACGGTGCTGGAACTCGCCTTCTGAGCACAAAAGTGTCATTTCTTTGACCCTGTGGACCCCATCAGCCAGCTGAAGAGGGAAGGAGACCCCCGTCACATCTCCTAAAAGCTGTGGGCTCAGCCTTGCTTTTCAGGGGCCGCTGCCCAAGTCAGCGGAGGGCAATTAAATACTTGCCTTCCTACTGCGTAGGGGTTGCATCTGCCTGTGCTAAACAGAGTCACACCCAGGAGTGCCTAAGTATTTTTAAAAATGTTCAGCACATTCGCCTTTACCAAACACTTCAGTTTTCCATTAAAGTCTTTTAAAAAAATAACACTGAAGCTATTTAAACAGCTATTAGAGTCAAAGATGCTTAGATTTCACATTTTAAAAACCTAAGAGAATCAATAACCGAAGAGAATCAATGCTGCTGGGGGATATGGTGTAGGGAGAACTTTGTAGAGTCGGGCTGATGGTTGGACTCGATGATCCCGAGGGTCTTTTCCAACCTGAATGATTCTGTGATTCTGTAATATGATTCTGTGTATTTGCAAACTGAAAGATTTTGCAGAGGCAAACTCCAATGAGCAAAGATATGTACGCAGCAAAAACATAAAAACATTCTGAATTTACCAAAACCTCTCCATGAAATATCTTCTTCTGCTGGGGTGTGAAATACAAGCAGACTGACAGACATTCTCACACAGCCCTAATCGTGCAGCAATACAGCGACGTGTGTAATAACTTCCTGGAACTGCACTGCTGAGCAGCTCGGGGCTGAGCCACGGCTCTCCAGTATTTACACCCCACCTCAATCCACTCAGCCCCTGTTCCCAGCTCACGCAGACAAGCATCACAACTGCTGCATGACAGAGGCGCACTGGGAGCGTGTCGCACATGAAAGTATTGACACGGTAATATTTAGTAAGAAATCTAGTTTATTAATAACTAACAGGAATTTATTATTATAAAATAATTCAGAAATACTAAAAGAAAGAAAAGCGACTTATTCAGATTCTAAAATGACAAGATTCACACTAACTTACTTAACGGTACCTATATATATACATGCATGCACATAACAAGACAGACAAGCATACAGAAACAAAGGTGTTTGGATTCAGTAGAATGAACACAGAACGGACATACACACACAGAAACAAGGGTACGTACCCACACACACACACACACACACAGAGTAAAGAGAAGCTAGCTCAAAGAAAATCTCCCTCTCGAGTTTAGAGCAAATACTCACAATGCCTTGGCATTCCTCAACGGGCGATAATTGAGACTCGAGCAGGGGACTTCGCCCTGGCCTTCCGTCTGGAGCAGACGACACCTTAAGGGTTTGGTACCTGAGAGGCGTCCCAGCTCAGGGGAGATTGCTGGTCACAGGCCCGCTGCGATCCAGGAGAGCTCAAAGGGTCTCCCTTGTGGTCGCCATTTATAGGGTCCAAGATAATTGACTTTTGTCAAATACCTTCTGGTGCCTTCCAGCAGTTACACAAGAATTTGATTAATGTGCGACTCTGTTATTGTTCCCATTTGACCACATCCCAGGCACAGGTGTGCCAGGCCCTTAGGAGTTGATGGGCCATTTTAACCATTTCCGAGCAATCGGGAGGGGCAGGAGCCAGGCTCGTTAACATTGTCAGTCCTTATCTCCACAGATTGGTGTATAGCTCGGGGAATGTGGGTGGAATCGCACCTAGCACCAAGCAGCCCAACAAAGAGGGTCGGGGGGGTAAGAATTGCACCACCACAGAGCGTGAGCGTGATCCTCCACGGAGCGTGGCCTCGACCCGATGGTCAGCGTGGCACTCCTGGCGTGCCACCCTCACCCACCAGCAGCCTGCAGGCCAGCGCCTTCACAGCCCCAGGCGGCCCTCAGGCCCGAGACGCGCCCAGCGCCAGCTACAGCATCTCCTCAGCTGTCACCAGTCTCTTCAAAAACCGCTCAGCACATGGAGCTGAGCCCCAAGCCCCGCTTCACCTGTGCTTCTGCCTTTCTGACTCCAGTAGCGCAGCCGTGAGCGCCACAGCCCTGTGTCCCTGCGACATCCAGCTGACCAACGGCAGAGAACAATGGAGTGGGGAATGCTCTGATTAAACAACTTGCCCTCGGTCACAGTGTGATCGTGTGGCTTTGATCTGGCACAGCACAATTGCATGAGTTTGGCTGGTCAAATTCTTACCAACGACAACACATACCTCTAACAAATGAACAACAGGACTATCAGGGATTTGACTTGCACAATATTAAGAGAAACATATAATTCTTTACTTTTTTTCTCAGAAAAGGAAATTTTTCAGTCTCACCAGTCCTGATCTCCGAAGATGTCGTGTTATCCGGGGACTGTTGAAGTACTCAACCAAGTGTTTGTCCCTCAGGCTATTGTAGGTTTCCAGTAATCTGAAATAAAAGCAATACAGATCCATATAAGCCCCTTGACAGCCAAATTATTACAGCTTAATTTACAGAGACCTGCGCAATAGTTCGCTGCACAAAATGCTGTCTTGTTGAATCATGCCCAACATTTTGTCCGGTAAATGCCCATCAGATTATGTAGAAACAACATCTTATGGCCTCCAGAAGATTTCTATCAGAAACAAGGGACGTCTACAACAGCCTCCTCAGATAACAGACTCTTCCGAGATTGTAGAGAGCACTTCCAAGACTTGAGAGAGACCGACCAGACAGAACTGCGACGGCTCTCAAGTGCTGTTCAGTCCAGCAGACTCCCGGGACTGCGCTGCTGTAGAGGCCAGAATGGTTGGGCTGGGCTACTCTCTGCTGGGCTCTTCCCCTTCCCAGAGCCCTGGCGTAGGGCTGCCAAGTCCTCCTCTGTATCCAGAGCAATAAAAATGAATGCAAGGCCTCCTCAAGTCTCTTCCAGTTCCCGAGTCAATACACTAAAGGTTCTCTAATGCGTACCTTCAACAATCCAAAGTGAACAAATTGCATCTCTCTCCTATTTCTTGGTGAAAAACTGTAAGACCAACAAAGGAAGAAGCAGACCACGCAGCCCATCCAAGCAGGGCCCTCCCCTGCTCTACCCAAGGCACGTCCTGCATCCCTGGAAAGCCAACAGAGGTGAATCATCACAGCTACCAAAGAGCAGAGGTTCCAAAAACTGAACCTCAGATATGAGTTGAACACAAAAACTGAAGCATCCATAATTAGCAGACACATTTTTAAATAGTTCTTAACACAACCTTATCTGACTTCACCCTCTGGAAGACAGGAGAAATAACAAAGGAAGTGACAGTAGGCTTAAGTTTTTAATACTCTAAATCCACTCATGTTTGTGAGTGCATAAATTTATTGCATAATACGTTCAGCCTGGCCTTTGGGCTCTAGGCAGGTTGTGTTTTAATTACACAACAAGAGGTTGAACTCCTTTGCTTCCTTTGGCTTTACATTTAAATGCCACCGTACCTGTATTACACATCTTTCAATAGGGTAATTCAAGATAAATGTCTGTTGCTAGGCTGAATTACCACACACAAAGGTGTGCTCAACAAAAGAAAGAACAATTAAAAAAAAAAAAAAGAAATCAAAAAACCACAAAGAGATCATGGATTTACAGGAATTTTATCTGGGGTTTCACAATAATCTCACAGGTAGCCTACCAACAATAAATTAAACAAAGGATTTAGCTCACCCTGTTGTGCACGTTGATGACACACCGGTACTACAGCAACTGTTCTACATTACTTTTTTAATCCACTGTTTGCATTCGCTTTTGAAACCACCAGATTACATCAGTTGTGCTAAGGATTGACTCAGCTGGCAGCTGCATACGGCAGCAGAGGAGAAAGGCCATGCAATTCCTTTTCATTTACTTCCTTCCATCCAATATTTCATGGAGAATATAATCAGCTAAAATGCAACTCCCACCCGAGCAGAGGGATGTAGCAACTTCAGTTTCAAAGAAGCCTGCTCATGTATTTTCTCATTTAAAGTATGAACAGGCTGATCCTCACAAATGCTGAATTAAATTCAAGGTTCAAAAGGGTACTGGAGGGAATGAGGACATGTTTTGGGCCTGAACCAAGACCCATTAAACCACTGGAAAGAACTCAGCTGGGTGCCCTGGTTTTTAGCAGAGGCACGGTGCGGCGGGCAGCCCGAGCTCTCTGCCGGGGGAAGGCCCCTCTCGCCCAGGAGGGCGGCACAGGGCCGCCACACAGAACACGCCGGGCACTGGCACCGGTGCAGCACGGATCTGGGCTCATTGCTGGCTCCACAGAGCAACGTGACCTGGGACTTGTGCAGCGCCTCCCTAAGAGCAAGTTATCCGAGAAACTTCACGGATTTCCTAACTCGATGGCTGTCAGAAACAAGCTCCTGAGCAAAGCAGACCCCTGGTCTCATTTAGTCCTCTGCTCCTGCACATGTTATCAGCACAAGGATAACAGAAGTTCATGTCTGAGAAGTTTTCTTCCAGAGATTTAAATATTTAAGAACTACATACAAATGTCACCTCTAAATCCTCTACAAGAGACAGAAGCGCAGAACTGACAAAAACGTGTCTTAGAAAAACATACACCAAAGGAGGAGAATCACTCTTAAACAGTACTGTACAAAATGTTTGTCACAGTCGTATCATAGTAAGCCCAAAAAGTCTTTTTTTTTGGTATTTCTGGGACTCCTTTTTCTCTGCTGTTTATCCTGTTTCTTCTTCTCTCTACAAATCCTCGGTATTTATTGGAATTGCAGACAATTTTCCTAGCACAGAAGCTAGACTGACTGATCTGTAGCCTCCAGGATGAGATTCGAAGCTCTTCTCAAAATTAGTGTCACAGACAGTAACTACATATCTCTGTTAGTTCAGTAATTTCATATTTAAGGTTATTTAGAATGCTTGGATGTACACTGTTTGTTCCTGATTTTTTTTTTCTTTTACTTTGCTCAAAATCCTCCTTCACTTGCATCTAAATTTGAGTCGAGTTCCCCAAATTCATGTCAAATCAAGACTGATTCAAGTGAAACAATCTCCTCAAAATTCTTCAGCGGAGATGTTCCAGATGTAGCACTTTTACTGCAGCCACTGAGAAATGGTGACATCCCATTTTAACAACATCTGTTCAATGGGCATCCACTTTTTTTTAATAAATGTTCTTTACCTTGCTTACTATCATCAGTGAGAATATACTTTACATTATACTAAAGATTAGATTTTTTGAGTTTCTAAAAGGAAAAGGTCACCATCAAAAAAAATATCTCTGCTTCTCACCTGTCTAGAATTTTAAAGTGAGGGACCATACACCATGGGAAAAAGGAATATTCCCCAATTTACATACACCTTGCATTAACTAGCCATTCTACTGAAACAGAGCAAATCGGGATTACAAAAACAAACACAAACCAGAGCAGAGCTGATGACTAGGATTTTAGTCAATTAAGGAACTGCCCACTTGGAACTCCGTATTCAGCAGGATTTTCATTGTATTATCACTGCTGCTTCTATTTATTAACAGTATCTGGTTTTTCTCAGCTTGCAGTGCACAACACACTATATTCAGGGCCAGGGCTGTGTATCACAATGATTTTTAAGACCGCTCTTGCTCATAGAAAGGATATCAAGACAAAGCCACAGCAGGCATCCCGCGTCAGCTTTGTAAAGCAAATCTTCACAGTTAATAACTTACAGTGCAATTAAATCAGTGACTGCTCCCCAAAGACATAATCTAAGAGATCACCAAAGCTGTAGCTCCGGACTGGTGGAGTCATGGGGACCCGGAGCCCCGGTGTCGTACGCCCCAGCTGGAGCTTTCTGCCCCTCAGCCAGCCAGCCCTGCCCTGGTGGAGACCACTCCTCACCCCAGCAACCTACTGGATCTCGCACCGTGTCTGCTGGGGACACGAACAAGAAAGGCTCATCCGGCTTTCAGGCAGGACAAGTCTAACCACAGGCTGTCAACCACAAACGGCAAGTTCAACATCCCCCAAGGCAGGGGCACCGGCCCAGCGCGTTCCGCTTGGGAGCAAAGACTCCTCGGAGGAGACTTCCCAGGCACCTGCCTGCCATTCCCTCCCTAAGAAACTCTTTAGCCACCATCACATATGTCCCACTTCCACAAAAAAATGCTGTCAGGGTCTCCAGAGAGGGAAGCAGATGCTGGCAAAGTGGTTTTCTGCAGAACTGGGATTTGGCGTTAAATCCTGACGGTAAGGACTTTGTGAGTCCCAGCTGGGAATGGCCTAACACGCCCATGCAGGCCTAGGACTCAAAAGATGGTGCAAATCCATCACAGAGAATGGGATTTTGCCATCTACGTGCCAGTACAGGCATCCAGAAGGTAACTGCTGCCTTTATGACACTATTCAGCAAAAATGTTTATTTTTTTTGGTGCCTTCAAGCTTATGCCAAGCGAATACAGCCAGCGGGTTCCTCTCTCCCCGAGGGCCATCTATTCAGAAGATGAAAAGCCACAAAAACAGTCCTGTGTCTCTGCAAAAGGAGGCTGGTGCTGTGTGAGGAGCCAGGGCTCTGACACGTGTACACTGACCCTCCTGCTCCAAGGGGGAGCCGCTGCCCGCGCTGCGCCTCAGGGACTTCACCTCGAGGAACTGCTCTGGCTTCCACAGTTATTAACCTCAACTACTACTGCCGTGCCTGTCAGAAACCACAACTACTGAACAAAACTGACCTGAGTCAGCAGGTGACATTTTGATGGGGCTTTGGAGCCCAACAATAATTAATTGGTCTCTTCCAAGCCCACCAAACCCTTAAGTACATGTACCGTTTGACTCAGGTGATAACCACAGGAGGGAGAGGCCACAGTCTCTCCAAATCACCTCGTATCTTTGCTGAAAAATCTGCAGGACCCCTTCAGCCCTGGCCATCTGACCCCAGTGAGACCACCGCTCACCTTGCCCCATGGACGCACCGCTCACATTCACCTGAGTTTTGTTTCAAAAACTTCACACTACTTCCTTTACTCTTTGTCTCACCTGACTGTTGAACCTTTGTCTACCCTCACTGTTTGGCTGCTCTGAAACTCACAACCTGCAGCTCTGAAGCTGGACAACAACAAGGGGAAGGCCTGAGGCCAGCGGCCCCGCTCCCACCACACGCCGTCACCGTGGCTCAGGGGCCCAGGATGTGCAGAGGAGCCGGGTTCAAGGTGCCGACCTGCGTCCGACAGCTCCCCCCGACCAAAACCCGCACCCAGAACCACCGCTCTGCCCACTCCGAGCGCCGGGAAACACCTTCAGGGCTTCCAGCTGTTTGCGGTGCTCAAGTCCGCGTTGTTGTTCTTACAGAATCGAAAGGCCAGGGGCCGTGAAACGAGCGCGGCCACCCAGTTCACCCAGTGCACACGCAAGGGGTGCCCCTGACTGCACTGTGGCCCCCGTCTACCCCCTGCCACCACCCCCCAGGACCGTGCGGGAGGGACAGCGACCGGACTGGCCCCCTGACCCCCCCCTCCTCCCGGGAGCCTGCCGGGAACGATCCTGGGCCCTCTGGAGCCCCCCCATGAGCCTCCCCCGGCCCCAGAGCCCACCCAGCCCAGCCCTGGGCCCTCTGGAGTCCCCCCGGAGTGATCCTGGGCCCTCCAGAGCCCCCTTGAGTGCCCCGCACGGAGTGCCCCCTGGCCCCACTCACCGCGGTGGCGGGCGGCTCAGGTCGAAAGGCCGGCACTCCAGGTGTGGCGAGGGGCAGCTCTGCCGAGGAGCCTGTTGGGTCTGGGTCTGGCTCCGGCCACGCCTGGGAGCTGCTGGTGGCACTGGTCACCGTGTCCCAACGCTGCTTGCCATGGCCTTGATGCTGCTTGCCGCCTCCTCCTCCTCACTGATCGCCTCCTCGTCACTACTCGCCTCCTCCTCCTCCTCACTACTCGCCACCTCCTCACTACTCGCGTCCTCCTCTTCAAATGACCACCGCTGCCCTGGCTGGTCGCATCCCGGGTGTTACTAGGACACAGCAGGGGCGGGGCAGTGCTGTCTTGGTTGCTAGGAAACCAGGCGGGGGCGGGGCTTCGCTCGGCCAATAGCAGCAGTGCTGCTGCCCGTGTTGCTAGGAAACCAGGCAGGGGCGGGGTTTCTCTCAGCCAGTGGCGGCAGCGCTGTCCGGGTTGCTGGGAGCCTCATTTGCGTCTCAGTCTGGCTCTCGGGATGGTTTAAGAACCCCCGGATGCTGGATCAGGACAGCCCCAGGGGGGGTTTGCTCCCAAGGCCTGTGCTGCACCCAGCTCCTCGGGACCTGCCCCACAGGGCCCTGCCCCAGCAGCCTTCTCGGCTGCCACAGGGGCCAGAACAGCCACAGCCGGGCACAGGGCACCGGAGTGAGCACAGGGAACACAGGCTGCCCCTCTGTGCTCTCACCCTGGCACTGGAGATTTCCGCCCCAACTCCTCCAGGGAGGAAGACACCTGTGTCTTGATGGCTTCCCATCCCAGAAAGGCCGACCTTCCTCTCCTAGGGCCTCTCCCACCCATACACAATGCCAAGGTAGAGAAATGTAGCCACTGCTTACTTTTGCCTGGCACTGAACCAAAGCCTTGATGGTCAGGGGAGTTAACATCACCGGCTAGAAAAGAGAACAAAGGCCAAGTGGGAGAAACTCCTCTGATGGTCCGTGCTAGAAAGCAGACTCACTCCCTTGACCCAGCTGGAACAACAAAGACACTTACAGATCCACTGAGGCCCAAGACTTTCACGAGTAGACCAACCGAGGGCAATGGGGTCACTTGCAGCTCCCGGGCTCTGCTCCTCTGCCTGTGCACAGGGAATGGACAAAGGAAGAGCTCTGTATCACTGAACCCAGCTTTGCTCTCTCCCCTGCCAGCCCCTCCAGCACCACTTACATCAGAAGAAGTCCAGGCACAGAAGGAGCAAGTGGTGGCAGCCGGATCGGCTCGGTGTTACTTTACCAACGCAAGGCTGAGCAACTCGGCCAGCGCTGCCCCGCAGCTGCCCCAGCAGTGGGGGTACCTCTCCCCCAGATCTCGAGCTGCCTTTCAGCTGAGCTGGAGCATCCCACCGACTGCCACGCTAGCACCACAGGTTTGCTACTGCAGCGGGGCTCACCTGAGGATGGCGTCCAGCCAGAACTCTTTCCTCTCTTGCCAGCTGCAAAGACAGGAGAATCAGTATCACACCCCGCTGACACCAACCAGGGGTCGGGCTGTTTTCCCCCCCTGCAGTGGGAAAACCCAGACCTCTGGGGTCAGGTTCGCTTCTCAAGGTGCAAAGCAGTTTTCTAGCAGAAGCAGAAGGCATCAGGCTGATGCCTCTGCTTCCCCCCACTCCCGAGGGCCCCTCTCTGCAGCTGTGCTCCAGTCCCAGCAGCTGGAGCACACGGACAGCAGGGCTGTTCCTGCCCAGAGCAGCCGGGAGGGGGGCGGGAGGCAAGGACCAGGACCTCAGGCCACTCAAACACCAGCAGGACCTGGGAAAAAGCAGCTCTCCCCTTGTTCTTGGGCCTTCCCAAAAAGAGGCTCCCACTGTGCCCAAGAGCTTAGGGACTGACAGCGGCTGAGCAGGGGGAGCAGGAAAAAGCAAGTCTTTCTGCTCTCCTGGACAGATGGAGAACAGAGAAGGGCAAAGCCAAGGAGGCTCTGCTCCTCACCGAGCCGCGTCTCTCCAGGAGCCCCTTTTGATTCTGCAACTCTGCAGCCTTTGGGATCCCCCTGGGCTGAGGAGCACTGTTGCAGACACGGGGCTTCTCCAGAGCGGGGAGCGACAGCCCAGCTCTGCCGGAACTGCACCTGGGGCTTCCTGGGACCAAACGGGATTGACTGTCTACACACAGCCTCCCCTCAGCCCACGCCTTGCCTCACCCCTTTCACAGTGCACAGCTTGGGCAAGGGCTGTGTCCAGAGGGCAGAGGGCCAGCTCAGAAAATAAGTCGAGCTGCAAAATGCTGCACAAGCAAAGCGGTGCCTCTGCTTCCCCCCCACCTCGTGACACGAGCCTGAGGAGCCAGCTGGGCTCTGAGGGAGAGCACTGGCCCAGACAGCCCAATGCCTGGGTGACACATCACAGCCACTCACCAGAAAGTGACCATGCAGAAGCTGCTGGGCCAGATGAGGATGAGGGTGCTGCAGCAGTCCAGGCCCAATGCTGTCTCTTCCTGTGCACACCCGCATGCCGCCTTCTCGCTGTACAGCACCCACAGGTCGCTGAGACGCATCCTGTGCTTCAGCCGGAACCTGGTGTCATGTCTGCAGCCAGGAAGAGCAGGGGATGATGGTGAGGTTGCCTTCTGGGGGGAAACTATGGCAATCCACCTTGGGAGAGCCTCTGCACCCAGACACAGCCCTGGGAAGGGTGGCCCAGAGTAGCTGGTCGCACAAATCAGAACATCCTTGCTGGGGAGACACGCTGACTCTTACAGTCCTGGTTTCTGACCTCCTGACCCTCCCGAGGAAACCTCCCTGGGACGTTCTTGGACACTGGACCAAAGGCAAGCCTGAGAGGGCTTTGCGAGATGTCTCCTGAGGGCTGGTATTGGAGGCAGGAGTTGGGAAGAAAGAGTACTGCCATCTTCTCTTCTTACCTGCGTTTGCCAATAGCAAGGGCGTCTTGGAAAAGCAGGAGGTGTCTCCTCTTCGTCATCCCATGCCAGGTCACCTCCACGTGCTCGCAGCGGAGCAGCTCGGGATGCTGTTGAGACACGAGGACACCCAGCTGGCTGCCACCGGAGACGTCCCTGCAAAGGACACAGTTGAGGGCATAAGACACGGGGCTCTGCCTGGAACTGGCCATGCCTGGTGCCACAGAGACGGAGCGGGCACGCACCAGGAGAAGCAGGAGGTCAGCTGGTCCATCATGCTGCGGCCAGGCAGACACTTGTACTGCGAAAGTGCTCCGCAAGGGGAAGAGCAAGGCCCCGCAAAGCCTTCCGAGGCTGGGAAGCGATGTCCCTCTGCCAGGGCAGTGCTGCTCCGGTCAGATCCCGTCTCTCCCCAGCACTGCCCGTGCCAGCACAGCACCGCACTGGAGGCACCAGTGGCCCTTTGTGATGCATGGGGGGGGGGCACCCCCAGGGTGGGGGACAAGGAGCCGCTCCTACTCTAATGGCTTTTCCCACACTCCTAGCAAACCAAAGGAACTACATCCAAGCTAAGGGTCCTGAACAAGGCAGGCAGCTGCTGGCAGGAGTCACCTTGGAGCCAAGGGAGATACTTCGTGCCTGACTCCTGCCAGCTGAGCCAAGGCCTTCCAAAAGGCAGCCGTAGGTACCTCACCTCTCTGCACATGATGATGTCCAGTCCTTTCATCTGGTCCCCCGTACTGGACCCAGGGCTCAGGCCAGACTTGGAGAGACTCTTGGGTAGAGAAAAATGAGGAACAGCCTGGATTTCCTGCTCCAAACAGGCTGTGGATGGACAATCCTCAGCAGCAAGGTGCTGTGGTTAAGGAAGACACAATACCCCTGAGCCGAGGTCACAGGCAAGCACACCAGTGTCACCCCAACAGTCCCACCAAACCTCTTAGACTCCCCCAGCACCTTTGGTGCCACAGTCCATTTCTCTGCTTGGGCTGGGTCACAAACCTCCTGTCCCAGGGCACAAGCATCACACCACAGGCCCAGCGTCCTCTACGGCGGCTACCCAAAATGTTTTGTTGACATTGGAGGCATGTCCATGCTCAAGAGCTGCTCAGGACTCCTGCCAGGCAGCTGCTACAGTCTGTTTGCCTCCTTTGGAGCAACCTGAAGTCCCAGGTATCAGCCACAGACTCTTCCAAGGGAGCTCGCCAAGGAGTGCCCGTTTGTCATCTGGCAGTCATTCTGCATGAACCCATCTAAAACAGTCCAATGCTCACCAGAAATGAGTTGGACTGCAGCAGAAGTGACACTGGCCAACCTAGACAGGCATATTAGACCAGAAATGGTGGTTATAAGACAAAAAATGCAAAATAAACCACCAGAAGAGAAAAAAAAACAAGTAGAAGACACAGCATACACAAACCAGAGGCCCCTATCCAAACCCTAAAAGGAAAATAACCTAAAATAGGACTCTCCAAAAACCACCCAGAACATAAGCTAAGGCAAGAGACCCCCAAACGACCCAGGAATCCCAGGACCAAAAAGCCCAGATTTTGTCCCTAAAAATAACACACTTTAATGCTATCCCACCTACACTCTGGTATCCTGTAACCCTAACACCCCATAACCCCAGCTCACTGTAAGCCTACACCCCCATAACCCTGGCACCCAGTAACACTGGTTCTCCCTAAAACTAGTGTGTGATAACCCTGGAAAACCGTTACCCCAGCACGGCATAACCCCAGCACCCCAACTACCGTGAAGCCCCGAGGACAAAGGCAATCAGCAGCTGCTCCCCCTGAGCAGCGATGAAGCCCTGTTTTCATTGGGCGGGGGCACCCGCCCCAGGCATCACCGCTGGCAGAGGCCAGCCGGGTGTCACTGCCGGGGTCTGACAGCTTCTGGCCAGCAGACCCGCTGCTGGTGTCCCTGCTCACCAAGCTGGGACGCTGCTATTGAGCCTGTTTTTTCTCATGACACGCTCACCTGTGGTACGTGAGTGCACAAGGCAAAGACAACTGGTGAACGTGACCATCGCAGCATCGACCCTCATGGCTACAGAGCTCAGTGGGCAACAGCTTTCCTATACAAATGTGCAAGATTCCGAGTACTTGCACATTTCCGCATCAGGAGAAAACCATCTGGGCCAAAAAGCTTTTTAGTGAAGCAAAGGGTGGAAAAAAGACACTTCCTATAACAGTGCAGGCACGTATGACAAGGAGCTCCGTGGAAATGGGCGGACTCTTTGGAGAAATTGTGGGGAATTGGACAATAAAAAGACTGCCTACTCCTCTCTCAGGGCTCAGAGATGAGATTTCAGGAGAGACTGAACCAACAGGACATCACTGGATTCGTGGTGGTAACTGATTTTGTTGCATCTCTTCTGTTTGCTTGCTTAGGTATTCTGACTTTTTCTTTCTTCTTTCCTCTGTCCTATTGCTATTATTGCTTGTTACAGGAAATAGAGTTTACAAGGTTGCATGGTATCTAACCTCGTTTGTGTCTTAAGATCACCACTAAGATCATTTAAGAACCCTCCCTGATATTGGATCGGGACACGCCTGACAAAACATCATCAGCTGATGAACGAAAACTAATGTCACTAACCATAGAGATGGTTTGAGAGCCATGATTCACCTATAGGTCAAAGGACCGAATGAAGTGCTAAGGCTTGGACAATAAGCCCAAGCCAGAGTTGACCTATAGATGAATCCTGTACATTTTATAACTGATAACCATTGTGCTATTAGGTATTATACTAAGTTATAGCAAACCAACTGTTCTGATATAAAAGGTGGGAATACTGAAGCCTGAGCAACAGGCCCTGAACTGAAACTGCTAACTCCGCATGTAGTCATTAGTGAAATATGCATAGAAGATGTAGTTTAAACAGCATAAAACATGTCTATCCTGAATGTATCCTTATATTTCTTTATGTGTGAGCAAGATAACAAGGCCACGGAAACAGTTGTCTGGCCTTGTGACCTTGCTCATAAATTAACTAGATAAGCAGGGAAACTCCCTTAGCTTCTCCCTTAAGCCCTGGCCAGGCTCTGGGGGGAACCTAACTGAGATGAAAACCAGATATTTCCGCTTAAAACAAAGGTGTCAGCTATTCTGGCTTACTGATTTTTAGGTATATAAGGCTGGGCCCGCTCACAGCGACTTTGGAAGCCTCACCTACGGGTGGACGCACCGCGTAGGATTTCCCACTTGCAGGGAAAGGTTCTCCAAATCCTCGCTGTAACCGGGGCTGCCCAGCGACTGCGGATCTGGATGATGGTAAAGTATGCAAGTGGTGATGGATCTTTCTTAATCACTATTCTCTCTCTCTCTCAAGTAGTAATGATTTGATGCATTACCCTGTATTTTCTTATTTGTTTAAGTGCACTATTCTGTCTTTTCTTACTGTATGTTTTCTGTATTATTCTGTTACATTATTTAGTTATTTCTAGTAAAATATGCCTGCTCTTTTCACTCTGGTGTCTGAGTTTAATTGATATCCCTGATCAGCAAAACAGTTGTGGAGTCCCGCTCCAGCTCTCCTGGATCAGCTGATGGCCCCGCTGTCCCTGTCACAGGACCCAACTGACAGCAGCTGCGAGGCCCTTCTGAAGGACTGCATTGCTGGCACCTTCTCCAAAGAGGACCTGCTGCTTCCCTGTGGCTAGCGTTAGCAGCAGAGCCCTCTGGCTCTCCAGCCCACCCTTGCTCTCCTTGTACGCAGGAGCGACCAGCTTTCGGCCGCTACTTTAACAGCTGCCTTTGCCATCCTCCTGTTCTGTCTTCCTTCCTACCACGTCAGTCAGGGTGGGCTTCCTGTCATTCTAGGCTGAGCCCAACGCCTCAGACTTCACTGCCCCCCCACTACTTACCTATCCTAGGCTATGGTAAAGAATTAAGAATTAGCAAGCAGGAACTGTACCCGTAGCCCATCTCTGGCCAGCAGCTGCATCAGTGCCGGGTTCAGCTCCCACACCCCCTGGTGTAAGCCTGCCTTCTGCTCAGCGCAGGAGGTGCTGCAGCCACCGGCAGAATCCAGCCCAGCCCTTTATCATCCTTACTGAGCATCGGTCTTGATGTCTACCCCAGGCTTCCCTTCCTGCACAGCAGCTATTACATAAAGAAACATCCCAAATTTTACTTCATTGCAAGTTTACTAATTATTCTGATAATAAAGCATACTTAACACATTCCAACTCAAGTGAGAATCCTATTTCACAGAGTCCTAAATTTTCTGTATTTCCTTAGACCAAAGTATGTTCAGAGAATGGTGCAGAAGAAATCTGTTTTCAATGGCCTCATCGTCATGAGCACAGACGATGCAAAGGGAGAGTCTGAGGCTGCCTTAAATCCCCACACATGGACATGTTTACTCTGGTGACACCAGTTCCCTGGAGCACGCTTAGGAAACCCTAGATGAGCACATTTAATGACTATGATGGACCTGTGCTCTTTGATTCTGGGAAGTAAACATGAGTGGCTTCCTGGAAAGCGTGTTTTACCTTGTGCAGAAAACACCTGAAGTCCCCCAAGAATGCCTTGACATGAAAAGGCACAAACTACAGGAAGTGAAATCCAGGACTAATTCTGGCTTGTTCTTGTTTTAACCACCAGAAGTACAGGATGCTCAATGTTTAACCCAGTACTTAAAATGTGATAATCACCCCTACTTGAGAAGCAAGATGAATTATTACTATTTACTCTTTCTGCACTGTTATATACCCCAGTAACAGTGCCTATAAACAACGGCACTTTTTGAACAAAATACTCTCTGCAAGCAGGAAGCTCTAAAAGGCTGCTTTAATCTATAGTGCTTTCAACCAGAACTCTTTGGGGGCAGATCCCATAGCCAAACAGTCGAGGGCTTTCACTGCTGGGTTCAGTCGTTACCGGGTGTTCTGCCCTTAATGCACAACGAGAATATTTCTCACCATGCTGCCTTTCTGACAGTTGAGCAACACCAACACTGCCACCTTTTTTTCTTTTAATTTCTTTTTTTTACATTCATCTTAAAATTATCAAGCTAAGTGAATTTACATTTTCTAGATTTCCTGTCATTGTTCAAAGTAGTTTAAAGCAGAAGCCTGCTTTTCTAGTGGGCTTTCTTCTTCTACCAAACTCACCTGCTGAGCCCCACGTTTAATGGAAGGGGTAGTTCTGTATCATGGCATCGCCACAGGAAAATACGAATAATAAAGCTTCTGTTTAAAAAATACAAACATCTTCGTGGTCAGCAGAGTTATGAGAGGAGATACAGTTTAAAGGGCATCTTAAAGTATATGTGTAAATGTTTGCTGACAAATGACAACAGCTGTCTAACCGAACTGGAACAGTGTTGAAATGTGACAGCTCTATAGAACGTTATTTTAAAACAGTCAGTACCAGCTGTTAACAGTGGCTGCATGGTTGGGGCCATATACTCTCTTTTACAGTGTAAAACCAAGTCCACTTGGCCAATGAAAAAAATGCACCTCTTAGCAGTACCTCCCCACATCGCAACAGTTCCAGAGATTTAGTCCTACCTGTCTTTTCAAAATTAAACCCACGGACACGTTATTTTCCATACACGTTAGCTATCAGCGAGCTTTTACTGGGAGCTGTTTTCTGTCACTGGTCTTTTCTCTGCTAATGCTCAGCTGTCTCAAAATCTCATCACGTTGGATAGTTCACTGAAAACTTTTTATTGTAACCAAAAAGTGACATAACAGGGCTGTAATGTATTCTGCAAATCATTCTGCTGATATTTTATATCTGATACCAGCTTCTTCTGCCAGGCAATTAAAAAAAAAAATATTCAACTGTGAAAATTTTCACAGTACTGTAAACTCCACCCAAACTAATTAATGGTGATTAAAAATGAGATGCCCCAGCAAAAACTTTCATGTTACATGGCCACAACTCACAATCCTGTACAAAATGTTCACTTTTATAAAGCTCCAATGTAAAAATCAAAGAATCAAGCAGCACTAGTACCGCACAGGGTATTTCATGTTATTATCTGCAACGCTTAAATTCATTTATGTTTTAACAAAATTTAATACCGATGACTTAGGAATTAAGTAATTTTTTTAGTCTTTCATTCTAGGTAGGGACAGATTTCATGTTTTGGTCATTTTTCTCTTTATCTTTGCTCTTCTTTGATTTTTTCTTCTTGTGTTTGTGTTTTTCCAATGTGTTTCTTCTGCTTCTTGTGCTTCTTCTGCTTCTTGTGCTTCTTCTTCTCTTTTTTCTTTTTCTTTTTCTTGCTGTCTTGACTCTCTCCTGCACTGGCAATGCTGCTGTGGCTTCGAGTCTGACTCTCAGAAGGGCCTTGACTACGGCTGTGGCTAACACTCGGACTGCTTTGACTTTGACTTCTGCTTGCTACAGGCTGGTCAGCTGCAGCAGGTGCTGCCATATCCTCTTTGACCTCATCAACAGCCTTTTCTTCCAGCTCTGTAGGATTTTTTCCTGCAGCTTCCTCATCTTTTGCAGATACATTACTCTCACTGTCACTTTCATTGTAGTCTGGTACAAGTGCAGCCTCATCAGTCTCCTGAGTTAGGTCAGAAGAGAGCCACGAGGAGCTGCTTACCTGAGGCTTGGGCTTGACCTTTTGTCCAGTCGTGTTCTCTTTCTCATTTTTTACATCTGGTGATTCTTGTCTCAAAGGTGGTTTATTACCACCTGGCTCTTTATTGCTTTTTACTTCTGGTACATGCTTCTCTTTCTCTCTTCCCGAATTCTTACCTAGAGGTTTGTGTTCCTTCAATGTATGCTTGGAATCAGGAGCAGCTTTGTGATCAGGCTGCTTCTGCTCACACGGAGGACTGTAGCTGCTCCTTTTGGCATCGCCCGTGCCCTTTTTGGATGCCTCTGCTTGTTCATCTCTCGGCTTACTCTTCTTTACTAATGTAGATTCTTTGTTTTGAGAAGGGGAGTCTTTTCTCCTTGCTAATTCACTCTTTTCATTTCTACGTGTGGAACTAGAATGATCTCTGTCGCCATCATGGTCAGATTTTTTGTCTCGGTTAGGAATACAGTCTTTAGCAGTGGATCCACAGCCAGTACCGTGTTTCTCTGAAGATCTGCTGTCTTTGGAAGTTTGAGAAATAATTTTTCCGTTTCCTTCTTCAGTTGCATGTTCCAAGTGGTCTTTTTCTCTCTGAACACTGCTCTTTCTCTTCTCAGAAGTGTCCTTGTGTGACAAAGAATGATCCCAGTCTTTTGTTTTGTCTTTTTCATTCAAACTTTCTGAACTTTTTGCATCCTGCTGGGAACTTTCATAACTCGCCTCTTTTGTAGCTTTCTGTGTTTCCTCCAGAGGCTCTGTCTCTTTTTTACTGTGTTTCACAGGGCTTGGTGGCTTAGCATTCACATTTTTTATAACAGTCACAGGTTTTCCTATGTTTGTGGGCAGCAGGATAGATTTAAAGTCTTTCTCTTCAGACTGAAAGCCATTTTTGTTCCGCTTTGACTGAGGGACCTGGACTATAATAATGACGTCTTCAGCAGGGGCTGCTATATCATTATTATGCTTCTCCATGGTCTTAATGACAGTTCCTTTTGTATCTGGCTTTATTTCAGTCTTTCTAATGGGGCTTCCTCCAGCAGAACTAGCACTATGAGCAAAAAAGCATACATTAATAATGGGTGAGATACACGCACTGCCATCTTTTGTAACACTTCATAAAACGGCTTGTGTTTCAATTTTAAATCTTCAGTATTTTTTCAAAAGGTGTTTAATTCAGAGAACAGACGAGAGAAAGGAAGAGTCCACTAGCTAAGAATATGAGCTATCAATTAATTTAGTATTTTCCTACTCTACATTTAACACAAACACTAGAATGTCAGATTGGGCACTGTGTGATCTGCTAATTCCTTCATGTCTTACTTCTACCAGTGGTAGATAAATTAGATACACATTCTTGTTTCAACATGTAAGTAAGCAGTTATGAAGAGGTATACACAACCAAAGTTTTATCCTCATGTCTCAGTGTTCATTTTTAGAAAAATGTACATTTTTAAAACTTTTTAGAATTGTAAGACATTCTTTTAAGTCTCCAGTGATGTCTTAAATGTTTTAATTTTGCTCTGTCCTCGTTCTTTAGATGTTGAAATGTAATAACAGCTGCACACGAGACCACTTTTCTTTTTTCCACATGTCACACAATGGAATCTAGAAGAGAGATCTCCAAGGTAAGTGCCCAAAAAGCTGGCACTGAGCTGGAAGCATGGCACTGTGCTCAAAGCTACAATCAGTACAGTATATTGGCAGCCAAGCTGCTATTTCCACAGGGTATAATTTCATGTCTTACAGACAAAAGTAGATCATTACATTACCTTGCAATTTTAAAAATGAAAAATATTGCATGGTATAGACATGTCTGTTATCCTTGCCTTTAGCAGTAAGCTGGATTTGAAGGAAGACATAGAGGGAACTCCTCAAAGAGTCAACATGTAACAAGAAGAGAGGAAAAAGAAAAGTCCCAGAAGTAAGGGTCAAACAACATGTCACCAATGAATTAACCTTGTTAGCTTTCTGTGCAGTACAGACTGCTTGTTTTCTTTAACAAAATTTGATTTTGACCCAAGTACAATTTAACAGGAAAGATCACAGATTATTCACTCATTTAACATGAGTGTAGTTGTTCCTTTCATTAGTCACCATAAAGAATTTTACATTTCTGGGGAGGTGGAGGGGGAGGAGGAAAGAAAGAATAGGAAAAGAAATATGAGGTACCTGGTGTAATCTACAGGAGCTGAACTAGATCCATCAGCTGCTGTTACTTTTCTTCTCATTTTTCCCTTTGCTGCTTCTTGTTTAACTTTGCTGCTGCTCAGCTCAGGTTTCTCAACAGGTTCAATTGCAGGTGGCACATTTTCTCCACTCACAATCTCATTGCCAGTTTCCTGGATAAGTTTAATCTTTTTGGCAGGGTTGTTAAGAAAAGCAGATTTATTCTTTTCCAGAGTTTGCCCTCCTTTTTCACCATCAGGTTCAGTCTTCCCCTTTGGTGATGTTTTACATTCAGCAGTTTCTGGTTTAGATGCCTTTATGGAAGTGGCTTCATGTTCTTTATCAACCTTTTCATCTACTTTTCTTTTTTCAGGTTTTGCATTAGAAGGTTTGCTTTTTTCCGCAGGTTTTTTTGACTTGTCCTTTTTGTTGGAGGGCTTCTCTGACTTGGTTTCTTTTGAATGGGATTTCTTTGTCTTTTTCTCCTTGGCTGGTCTGGTTTCTGGGTGATCTATTGTCACTTTTGGGTGAACTTTCTGTGGAGTACCAAGACACTTTTGAGAAGAAGACGTTTTAACATTGTCTGTCTTTTGTAACTCCTCCTTCACTTTTTTCACAGGAGGTTCTGTTCGAGGAGATATTTCATGATCACTGTCCACCTTCTCTTGGGAAGCTTTATCCGGTTTTATTACACTGACTTTCCTAGGAGGAACAGCCACTTCTACTTTCTGCTTTGTCTTGCCAGTTTTTGCTTTTGGCTTACCCTCCTCTTTTTTCTCCTTTTCAGACACTGGTTTGACAGCAATAGAATCTGCTTCCATAGGCTCATCTCTCACAGGGGTATCATCATCTCTGCTTGGGAGCAGGAACAGTGAGTCCGTTTTAACATCTGCTGTAACTGGCTCTCTTCTCATACCTTCTAACAATTCAGCATTGGGAACTCCTTCATCCTCATTCCCTTTTCTTCTCTTCTGGTGTTTTTTATGTTTAGTGGGAGACTGGCCTCTACATACTGAAGACCTTGAACGTGAATGGTACCTTCTGTATGGGGGTGATCTTGACCTTGAACGGTGATAACCATGTGACCTTGACCTAGAACGATTGTGGCGACTCTTCCCTTTGCCTCTTCTGGGATATGGTGGCGATCGCAAGTTGGAACAAGAATAGGAGCGACTAAATGATCGAGAGTAGGAGCAAGTGTGAGAAGAACCCAGTCTTGACTTGGAGTAGGTATATGAACTTCTAGAGTAAGAAGAAGCACGATGGGGAGACTGGGACCTTAAAGAAAACAGAAAACACACAACACACTTGCACACACTCAGAGGAATTTAATTCCGAACAGTCATTTCTTCCTAAATTTGCTTTGGTTTGTTTTTTCCTCTCCATATGCTTATGTCAAAGCTTCTTTCACTGCTGACAAAATGGTACTGCAGATTGGAGAACCTGATCACATGTAAAAGTCTCTGCTTACAGGACAGAACAGCTGCTGCTTTGTTAGTTTAAAACATACAGGAAGGGAACCTCTATTTCCACTCCCTTCTATTGCATGAACTACCATAGCTATTGCATGATTTAAGGTGGTGTGTACTGGCCTCTACTGGTACGTGAGCATTTCTCACTGCACAACTACATGCAGTGCAAATCATTTTTGTTGCAGTAAGGTGCAAAAAGAGCAAGTCTTAATGGCTACAGCACAGTATCAAACACCAAGAAAAGACAGCAAAGTTCAATTTTACAATGCCGCCTTAGTCTATTTAACTTCACTACTTATTTGGCAATAGGTAGAGGATGCAAAATACTTGTACTGCAACCTTACATACAGGCCTATTTAATCCACACTTCTAGGCAGATGTCCTAGCAAGATCTTGCACATACCTCTAGCTCTAACCAAGGATAGTGACCACATTTCAAGAAAAATCATATCTAAAAGCTTCTAAACTCAGCCTCTAGTAACTTGACTCAATGCCATTACTCTAGGAAAGATGCTGACAGCATTACTAAGAGAGAGCTATTCAGACTCCTGCCCAAGTGAATTCTGGGGACAGAAAACATCAGCTACCCCAAGTTTTTTCTTCACAAGTTTTTCTTTTATTATTTTTTAAAGAACCATTTCCCGTTATTCTGCATATGTTCATTAGCATCATTCCTCCTCTCAAAGTCCTTCACCAATTTAAGATTTCCTTACAAACAAGTCTGGTCTTTTAATCCTTAAGAAAAATTTAACAATGTCAACAAAATACTAGTGAAAGCCACCAGTTTGCAGTCCAGGTAAAAATCTCTCTGTGTCTCCACAAGAGATAAACAAAAGAAGAGATGAAGACAATTTCTCTCCCATAACTCCTCCGAAAGTGCTTTGAGGTAACGTTTACAATCAGAATAGGGAGACGCAGAAAATCCAGCAACTAGACCTCTTCAGGTTCTGGCCTCCTCACGGCTGTCAGGAGGTGAAGGGTGTCACTGCAGAGAAGTTTTAGTAAGAGACACCTGCTCCTCAGCAGCTGCTGCCACACTGCAACTCTCAATCAACTGTAATCTCTGCTGTAGCTGAGCTAGTAACCTTCACATGAAACACCTCTCACTGCTAATCCCTTGAGTCATCCAATCCATCTCACAATAGAGAGGTGAGTGGAACTCCTCCTGATTCTTCTAGTCAATCTGCTTCCCATTACAATATGTAAAGCAGTCACCTGGAAAACGAACGCCTACGCTCCTTTTGAATCTTTTTATATTCCATCAGTTCCTTAGCAAAATCATTTGTAAACTCATGAAGTCTGGACTTTTTCTTTCCCCTGTTAAAATAAGTTTGACTTTTATTACAATTAGAGTTTGACCTTCATTACAAAAAGACACCAACAAGCAAAACATGACCAACATGAGAAAATGTATACTGCATGCAAATGCAAAAGGTGAACATCTTATTTAAGCAAAACCAGTTCAGAATTCCTACAAGTTTTAGGGAAAGTTTTAGAATGACATTCATCTTGGTTTAGTTTTGCATGTTTACCATCTGCAACGAAAAAGTCTATTGGACAAAACACTATGTCACTTTTGCTTATGTCAGATGCACTTGAGTGTAACTGCAGTCCAATCTGCTCTGGAAATACAAACATGAAAAACAACACAACTTCAGTGAGCCAAACACTTACTCCTCTTTAAGCCTCTGTTGCTCTCTGTAAAACTCCTCCCTAGGTAAAGGGGGTGCTTGTGTCCTTGGGATGGTATTTGGATGAGCCACTGGTACTGCTGTTGGTCCCCAAGCTGATGACATGTTTGCAGGAGCTGGGGGATATCCTGGAGGGGGGGCAGTGCACCCAGCAGACAGAGGCTGCCCAGGTGGAAACTGAGGAGGAAGCAGTGGTGGAGGCACCACCTGTGGAAGAGGAAGTGCATGTGGTGGTGGAAGATACAAGGGAGGTGGAGGCACAGGCACGAAGACCGGTGTTGATGCTGGTAGTGTTGGGGCCTGAGTCCTTGGGGTATATTCACTGCGCAGGTGTCCTCGACTTGAACTTCTAAAGAAACCCAAAACACAAGTCACTATTTGTTACACTCTGCCGTGATTTTAAAGAGGAAAGCGAATGAAGGAGCATGGTGGCGAGCACTTCTTGTTCTCAACTTAAGCATTTTTCTCCCTGCTTTCTGTTCATTTGAGACTACACTCATTTCTCGATCTTCATACTTGCCTTCCACACCCTCACCCCCAACAGTTCCCCCCATCTTCTCTCATACTCAGCTTTGCAACTGTGGATGGAGGCTGCCTGTGTCTAAAAGAGACTCCCACCTCCCATCTGCCAAGTGCCCACCGTTCCTCTGCCACTCCTTGATATGCTTAATAACTTCACACTTCTGATCTTCAAAGTACTGCATAGATCTTAACTCATCTTCTCTCGAACTTCTTTTAACTTCTTCTGCATACACTTCCTATGTTGTTGCCTCATGAAGATGTCTTTGGCCCTGAAGCATTATTGTCTTGCTTACTGAATCTGAGGTTTTAGAAAATCTGTGGGGTGGATCCTGGTTTTTGTTTTGTCTCATCTTTAAGATTTTATAAGCACAATGCACCCTTACAATCTATCCATAACTAATACATACCAAAAGGAAGGAATAACTTGACACTGCAATAACAGACAAAACAGACTCTCTCCAACTGAGAGAAAGCAGCTTGGCTATTTGAGATGATTAAATTGAAGAAATTCAGAATTGTCATAAAATGACAGCCTTGACTTTTCCAGTAATTTGCTCAATCAGTATCAACTGAGTTGTGAAAAAAAAGAATGCTGGAGGCTGATTTCTATTGTGAAATTAATTTCTTCAGCCCTATTCCGCCAGTAATCAAAAGGGTGGCTTTCCACCTGATCCTTTAATTATATTTCATTTTTATATGTAAATATGGTTTCCTCAAAAAGTGTTCATTTTTCAGAGTCCTGAAAAAGAGTCATGTACTGGAGTTTAAGTTTAAATAATCTTACTGCAAGCACAGATCCCTTTGTTAAGGCCAATTCCAACTAAGCCATTTAAAAATTAATTACCACTTGTATTCTCCACAACTACCTGTGCATGCTTATTTCATTATAAATCACCTGTTGTACAAGTTCTGTGTTACAGCCTCATTTAACAAGTTATAAGTAGCAGTATGTTGCATTTCTGTAGAATACCTACAGTTCCCAGCCTGGTCTGCCACATGCTGAGCGAATTGGACTGGCTCTCACTGGATGACCTTTTGGAGTGGGGAGAAGAAAGAGAAAAAAAAAAACATCCAGTTTATCTGAAGATAAGTTTTTAAAATAAATTCTGAAGTTACAGGTATTTACCAGTTGTGGGTATTGATTTTCCTTGGGGGCCAAGAAGACTTGGTAATGCTGGCTGTCTTAGTGGAGGCACAGGATAGCCCTTGTGATAAAACACTAACAGTTAGAAAATAAGCTACTAAAATACAAGAATCACTGCAGATATTGAAATAAAATTTACCTCCTGTTCCAACAAACTGCTGATTGACAGAGAGGAAGATTTAGGCAGTTCAGCAGCAGTCACCAGAGCAGCAAGAGGTAGAACTACATCAGCATCACTACAAAAAAACCCAGATTTTTATTATTCAAACAATGTTTTGAAGTGCCACTTGAAATATAAAGTCCAAGGTGAGAAAAGGCTGGCTACTGTATTTGGAAAAAAAAAAAATCTTCACCAGATTTACAAATGTGAATTTGGCTGATTCCAAAGGAAGCACTACGAGAAGTCTGTTTGAACTACCGGCATTTGAAGAGAAAGCTCATGGGGAAAATATTTTATTAAGCTAGCTGCACACAAAAGGATTAGAGTACATGTAACCCACACACTGAATCTCAGCTTTGGAAGATGCAAGAACTGAAATTCTATTAAGAAATATTTATGTGCTAGTTCAGCCCTTAAAGGTTCTTTCCAGTTGTGATCCTTTGTATTCAACGGTACAGCTGAGCCTGCGCGGGGAGGGGTGGAGCCTGCGAGCCACAGTCTTCTGGGCAGAGTGGCTGTTTGCATTCAAGGCATAAAGTTGGAAGGACATAAGCCCTAAACAAAAGTACAGACTTTTAATGTTTTTTCATGGCTTCACTGGCTTGCAAACTTAGACTGTCATGTTTGTAAATACTTCAAATTTACAGTGTTTCAATGCTTATTATCCAAAACTGTATGCATCACTGACTACACTGTGTATTGCCAAGGTTGACTCTGACTTATTGTCATATTGATGATAGAAATACTGTAGAAAAGAGTAATGTGAAAACACATGGTCAATTTTACCTCTAACTGTGCTTTTACACTTTTGATGAAAAGATCATTTCCTCAGTACTGAGGAGAAATGAATGCACTCCAGAAGGTCTGACATAACTAATTGGTTACTGTAGGAATTGCTAGTCGCTTAAAATCAAAGGGCTGCTGGGGAAAAAAAGTTCCTCTTTCAGGGTAAACCTGTACTGAATAACTGATAAGGGAACCAAACAAAAAATACTTCTGAGAAAATTCTTGCATGAGGCACACTTCCAACTTACGGAAGTGTCCTCATTCAAAGTAAAAACGAAAACCAGAACTGACACAATTGTCTGGAACTGTCCCTAATGATACACAGATTGCTAGCAGAGAATCTCAAGAAGAAGAATCAAACTTCAGCATTTTGGTGTCTTTTATAGTCACGTTGATCTATAGATTCACTTACTGAAAAGGTCCACCTGGCTTTTCAGCACGGAGAGATAGGGACACTGCTGGAGGGAGGTCAGAGACAACAGCAGGAGATTGACTGACTGGCAGCCCAGCTGCCCCAGGCCACTGACCAGGGGCCAGTGATGAGGAAGCAGCAGCAGAACGAGGAGCCAAAGAAGCCGGTGGAATCATGAGTGGATCCTGCTCTCTGGAAACTGTTGGCCGGAGCAGAGGCTGCAGGTTGCGTGTTACTGTTGGTCTCATGAGGGGTGGTGGAGGTGGTGGCTGCTGCTGCTGCTCAATCTGATTACCATAGCCAGTTCCATTTTTGAAGCTGTTCACAGCCTAGAGGCAGAAAAACATTTCTGCAAAGGGACTATGAGACTTCAGTATATATACCAACAAAAGCCTCCACAGAGAAAAATTACTTGTGTATTCCTATAAATGCTATCAATCCTGAACTAAATCAACATACAGATGTATGAACACATCACATTAAACATTGATATTAATGACTGGTAACTCAGAGTGTTTGTATTTAAAGTAGTTCAGTGTTAACACCAAATGTGAAAGTGAAGCCATCATGTTAAGCAGAAGTATGACCCGAATTCGCCAGATAGTCTTTCAAGAGTTGGAACCTTCTGTAATGACAGATAATGTATTTGAGAAGTAAATTTAGCCTTATTCCATTTAGTCTTGCTTAAGGACATGCAAATTAATATTTTCTTCCCTTTCAGCTTTTTACAAATAGACTTTTCTTACAGTTTATGTAAAAGTCATCACGTTACCTGCCGTAGGAGCTTGTTGGCAATTAAAGCATCAGGAGAAACGCCTGTCTGATGACATGTTGGGCATGTGTGTTCCCCAGACTCCAGTAATGCTGTTCTAATACCTGTGAATAATTAGAATCATCAAAATAGTTTTTAGCCAAAATAAGGAAATTTTTGGAGTTATAATCAATTCTAAAAGCACGTATATGATTAATGGGTGAATATGGTCTTGAATTAAGAACATGAAGCTATCAACAGTGCAAAAAATTTTACTGTTTCAACAGTGTAAAAAATTTTACTGTTTCAACAGTGTAAAAAATTTCTAGTATGCTGCACATAACTATCCAGTTTTGATATTTCACTGTGTTAACATTTGAGGATGTAGAGTAGGCTGCGTCTTGATGTTTCGATGCATCTTTTATCCACTATCTAGTACAGTGAGGAGTCACCAACCTCAAGGTTAATGAATAAAACACATCTCAAAAAGCTGTTAGTAGGTTTGAGTTCTGGAAGTTTTAACTAACTCTCCTGTGGAGAAGAATGTGGATTAAATGCCTAAATATGCATTTGTTGCAGACCACAGTAAGTCACCAGAGTTGGCTCTATAGTTTTGTATGGGGGAAAGGGCTGTGAACAGACTAAATGCATTCGATATCTAATACTGTAATCACCTACACAATTAAGCACTTTCCTCATACTTGTCCTTCTGCATGTAAAGAGAGTTTAACTAGATACGTAAAAAGGGAAAAAAGCTTTCTGCCTTTTTTTCTCCCTTTCTAAGAGAAGAGTCCTTTCCTGTTCAGGATATACTGAAGTATTAAATGGAGCTGGTAACAAAGTAATTTCGTTATCTCCTATTTCTACTTTCAGAAGATCAGATGTGATGTTTTGAATTAACAAACACTTACATTCATCACAATAACTGTTTCCACAGCAGGCAATATCAACTGCATCAGTCATTATATCTTTACAAATGAGACATAACAACACATCTGGAATAGGATTATCATCATCTGAGAAGGAAGAAGAGGATGGCTCCTCTGGTAAAAAGGGAGGCTTTTCCTTCTTTCCTCTGGCATAAGCATCCCTGGAGGGGGGGGATGGGGAAGGAAAAAGAAAAAAGTTAAAGATGGGTAAAGGAAAACTTTTCCAAGCTTTGGATTTTATCAAAGGAAGATAATAGATGGAATTCTTCTCACTCCACATTAGCCTTCAAAAACAAAGGCATTTAGTTTAAACTACTTGTCTAGAGTCACAAAACCAGAAGAGAGAGGGGGGGACAATTTTGCTTCCACAGAACTCTCCCATTCTTTGGATCAATTAAGAAATTAGCTCAGACTAGAAAAGTCATTTTTTGACAGCTAGAGATCAGACGGAATGAATCCCACCTCTCCTTTGCCAGAGGGTAAATGTAAATTGCAGGCTCGGTATAAAGTTAGTCTTCAAGTAATTACGTTTTATGAATGAAAGTCTGTGTTACAGCTTCTACAGAAGGAGATCCATGACAGAAAAACCGAGCTGCTACCAAGTGCATTTTAAAACAGCCACTCTTGTCAGCACACAGTGGTATTTTCTTAGGTTACAGCAACAGGAAAACATCACTCTGTTTCACACATGGGATTTGATAAATGTCAGGGAGAGGAAATCTCACTCCAACAGCTATTTGTTAAATTTTTTAAGAAGTCTTTGAAACAGAAAACAGAAGCAAAAGGAGCTTTCAAAGAGAACGACTCCACTGTAAACACAACTGAAATGTTTTGTAGAAATACAGATTCTTAGCATACCACAGGTTTAACCAACTTCCAGGGGCATGAACAGCGGGACAACCCTATTTTAATATTAGAAAGTATCACAGATTTTAAGATTAAGATACAATGACAATGCTTCTTCCCCCGTAATTACAGATGCTGGCCAGCGTGGTGGCATTGCCACTCAGACATTGACGCGTGGCTTCTCTCCTTCACTTTTTGGTCAGACCAACTAATTCCATACTCACGCATTAATAATTGGTATTGCATATCTTCCAGTCTTTGTCAGCATTGCACCCTTTGTATTGGGATCTTCCACCTCCACCATGAAACTCCTTGGGATTCCTGTGCTCTTTTTAATCCTGGGAACAGACTCAAAATTTCTGTCCTGTTAAGAAAAGAATTGCAGATATATCTCATCTTAAGATGTTAAATGAATTTCAATTATTATTTTAAGCAGGAAAAGCCTCTAATCCTCTTCTTTTACCTAGCCTAAGGGTTGCTCAACTGAAATACTCTTTTTCCTAAATGAATATAGCCAGGATGCTCCAAAGGCTCGAGCAGTGTTTTGAACTCATTCAACATTCTTTGGCTTAACTTCAGGTTCCTTAAGGATGAAATATCCCTCAGCTCCCCATCCCCTCAGAGGAGAGGCACAAACCCCCTCCTCCTCCAAAGCGCAGTTCAGAGGGAGAGCTTAATGCAGGGCTCTGGATCGGCCACTGGGGACACTGATACTCACCATTTACAAATGAAGGTTGAATTCATACCTCATGCATGTACATTCAGTGACTAATGTTAAATGGCCTGAATTAAGTGATTAAATGGCATGAATATTCAACCAGAGACTTGTGTCATTAAAACATACAAATATTCAATAGATAGGGTCAAGAAAAACATCTTCTCTTTATGCAAAGTACTAAAAACTGTGAACTGTCATTAAAAAGAGTTAATTGTCATTAAAAACCAGAAATATTTCCAATAATATTGAAATAGATGAAAATATACATGAAAGTGCACAGAGAAAGATCTATGGACATATTTAATGTCCATGACCTAGAATAAAGAAAATGTCACATTTATAATTCCAGATTTCCCTTAAATTTTGAAGGGCTTTGCACTGCTGCCATATAACCTCTGTGTTTCACCCCAAGAGAAACAGTTCTTAACATGAGTATTCATGTATTTGTTATGTAACTGCCAAGGTAAAAAAATTAAAAATTAAGTAACACCAGAAGTCCCCCACGATCTTACCTCATTTGTGGGGCAGTTCTTCCTATAGTGGCCAGGTTTTCCACAATGAAAGCAAGTATATGGTGGTGGAAGTGGACCCATGGGTTTCTTCATGTAACTAAAAGTTTTTTGGGAAAAAAGAAAAAGGTATGCGTGTGTCTCTCTTGTTCAAACAACCATAATCTTCAAAGAACAGAATTGACCTTATCAATACTTACTTGACTGGATCATACTGATGACAAGACTGTATCATCATAGCTTTTATTTTATCTTCTTCAGAAGCGTTGGCTTCAGCCAGATTGGAAGTCTGTTTAACAGGTAATTAATTATTTGACACACACATTAGAATCACATTTAAGTCCACACAGCCAAAGACAACACCGCCCACCCAATCCTGTAAAGAGCAGCACCACGCTAGCTGAGGTTGCATGAAAACAGCTGCTTATATGAAATAGAGTTGTCCTGAAGATGTTCTGGGGAGTCCTTACGCCATTACATGGTGTTTATGTGCCTGGTAACCTACTTGAAAAGAGCATTCCTGGGCACTCAAAACCTTAGCCTCTGTCTGTACCTTACACAAAGACCTGTGTAACCAATCCAGTTTTCCTCCAAGTGCACTGAAGCTGTGTGTAGAAAAAATTATAATATCCAGTATTTTTAAGCTGATTTTTAAGCTCCTGACTATTTGAAGGAGGAGATCTCTACTGCACATTTAACTGAGAGATGTATGCAAGTATGATTTACATTTTGCAGCATTAAAAGGACACACAACTTTAGAGTCGGGGAAGTTGTTTTAGCTTGCTGAAATTCAGCTTCAGACACAGAAGCATTAAAAGCAATCAAGCTTTTACAATACCTCAGCAAGGCAGAAGATTCTTTTCTGTACAATTTTGACCATCATGTGCTGTGGGCAGCCCAAACTGCATGTCCCCTGCCTACTAACTTCTTCATATTAAGTGATTTAACTACAGTCAGCATTTTTTTTTTCCCATCTGACTCTGTCCTTTTAGCATACAAACTGTAACAGAAACCTTACGCAGAACTAGATGTTCAAATTATGGAAGCCATCTGCTTTTTTTTTAAGTAGTATTTGTTCAAATGCCTTTATTATTACACACTAGTCCAGATACAAGCAGGGCCTAAGGGAGTGACTGTGAATGATTTGGACTCAAGCAGCTATCATTCAGACCAGCCACTCATGGTTTTGGTTTTATATGCATTCATTCACAAAAGCAACCAAGTGGTTTCAACATCCTATGAAATCATTCCTATTAACATTTACAGAAAACTTTACAGATACTTGACTAATCTGTGTGAAACCAAACAGTTTGCAAAACACATCCAGAACCCACAAAGCATTACTAGGAACAGACCAAAACTCAACTATGGCATTCAATACACAGTAATAATCAAACAGAAAGCGCTCCACACATTGCCTCCATGCTAAGCCAGCCTGCACATCAGGGGTTAGAGTAAGTAACAGTTCTGAGCTGCCTAATGTTATGTCCCTGCATTTTTCTGAAGTACTTGAATTTTCCCAAAAGCTTAAGTGTGTACGCCACTTGGGCAGTTTTTCACATGTTAGAGTAAAACTTCACATGAGTTTACAAAACCAAGGATGCGTTTAAGGACAGCACTAATGGAGACCAATTCCTTTTGGTGGCTACCTTCCAAACTTTGTGAGGGGTTTTTTTGGCCAAACGTACACAATTTAATTTCTACAGTGAGAGAGGGAAGAAGTTACCAGTGGGACAAGAATTGTCTTTCTTGGAAATTAACTCCAGCCTTTATTTTCAGAAGAAAGAACTAGCTCCTCTGTGTTAGGCCCTGCCTTCTATAATCTTCACAGATTTAAAGACTAGTAACTTAACTGGCTAGCACTAGTCCTTTTCACAAAGTGCAATCACTAGTGCTTTCCCAGACAAAGTTACACATTACTGAGCAAAAAAGCAAGCAGTTCCATAGCAAACCATGGCATTACAGCAGTTTCAGAAGGTCACATCTGCTAATATGCCACACATACACATTGGTATATTCCTGCAAACAGGTACATTTGCACGATTTACACAGTCTGAATTCAAATAAATTAGATTGTGTTGTTCACTGTATATATACTACAATTTATGAAACTGTGTAACATTTGAAGAATGGATCTATAACTATAGTGACTAGAAACTCAAAAATAGCCATGCAGTTGTCCATGTTACAGAAAGGCTCCTATTTTGGCTCTTGCAAACACTCCTGAAATGTCCATAACTTGCAGCCAACTAAATTCTTCTGTAAAAATTGTGTTACTTTCCAATGCAAAATTAACAAACCATATGAAAAATGGTAAGCAGCTTCTGAAGTGCTGCTTCTTTGTGTCTTGAAGATGAGTAATACTGCACTGCAACATAATGTTGAGGCTAGTAAGGTACCCCCCACTTCTGTCTTCCCAAACTGGGAACTACTCTTTACAGGATAGTATCAAAATAGACACACATTTTAAAGTTAAAATAAATCCTCTGAACTATTTAAAATTAAATTAAAGTTTTGTTCACATTACGACAGTTATCCAGATATAGGTCACAGTGGAAGGTTTAAAAATATGAAGCAAACATTTTTCTTGAAGTGTTTGACAAGAATATATATATACCTTAGTAAGCTGGGCCAGGGAAATAGATGCAGAGGACTCATCAATCTGTTCACAAAAAATTAAACACATATTCAAGTTCTACAGCCAAAACGTAGCAATAGTTAACCTCTACTGTAGTCTGAAAGTCTGCACTATACCCTCTGAATGCCACTGAAAGAGGTATTTCCAACCTAGTGTTATTGTATTTGTTCAAAACAAAGTCCAGACCTATGACAACTTAAGAGTGCCTATGTGGTGAATGAGAAGAAACTAAAATAACCAAACCTGCTTGAGATCAACTTATTGCTCCAGAGTATCTGAGACAGACTCTTGTCAAATGCTCACAACTGCTTAAAACTCAAAGGTGTAATGAAGCTGTCAATTTTCAGTTAAAAAGGATTTTAAAAAATATTTATTTGGGGAGGAAGCGTCACTTCAGGAAACTTATTTTCAGTGTCGTTTGTAAATTAATCAGTTAATGGTTCATCATTTATAAATGCACATGGTTATGCTTTTACAAACATTAATTTTTTTGAGGCATCTATGTTAGCTAGTAGTAAGATGCCAGGGAACACGTGAAGCTAAAAGAATGTTAACCTTATTTATGAACATGTGATTTGTGTTTATACACATGCTAGTAAGCAAAAGGGAAAAGAACTCTTTTCAAGTAATAAAAACCCATCTGATTTAAATCAAATATCACAGAATCACAGAATCATCTCGGTTGGAAAGGACCTTGAAGATCATCTAGTCCAACCGTTAACCCAGCACTGACAGTTCTCAACTACACCAGATCCCTCAGCGCTATGTCAACCCACCTCTTGAACACCTCCAGGGATGGGGACTCCACCACCTCCCTGGGCAGCCCATTCCAACACCTGACTAACCGTTCTGTAAAAAAATGCTTCCTAATATCCAGTCTAAACCTTCCCTGGCGCAACTTGAGGCCATTACCTCTTGTCTTATCGCTCATTACTTGGTTAAAGAGACTCATCCCCCTCTCTGCACCCTCCTTTCAGGGAGTTGCAGAGGGCCAGGAGGTCTCCCCTCAGCCTCCTCTTCTCCACACTAAACCCCCCCAGTTCCCTCAGCCGCTCCCCATCAGACCTGTGCTCCAGACCCTGCACCAGCTCCGTTGCCCTTCTCTGGACACGCTCGAGTCATTCAATGGCCTTTTTGGAGTGAGGGGCCCAAAACTCAACCCACTCATCGAGGGGCGGCCTCACCAGTGCCGAGCACAGGGGTCAGATCCCTTCCCTGTCCCTGCTGGCCACGCTATGGCTGATACAAGCCAGGATGCCATTGGCCTTCTTGGCCACCTGGGCACACTGCTGGCTCCTGTTCAGCCGGCTGTCAATCAACACCCCCGGGTCCCTCTCTGACTGGCAGCTCTCCAGCCACTCCTCCCCAAGCCTGTAGCACTGCTGGGGGTTGTTGTGGCCCAAGTGCAGCACCCGGCATTTGGCCTTATTGAAGCTCATACAGTTGGCCTCAGCCCATCGCTCCAGCATATCTGTTTGTGTAAACGCGTTACATTCACTACTAGGGTCACTGGGCCTGTTAAACTAACTCAACCTCACAATGAAAGGCATTCATGTCCAAAAAAAGGAACTCTAACCAATCAGATTAGTGGTTTTAGACCTACATTCAGAAAGTTTTCAGTTTAAAGTTGATTGTGTACTACTCCACAAGAATCAGAGGCTGTATTCTTTACAGAACACACAGAGTTCATGAATTTCTAGATTAAGTTATCCTAACAGCTTATCAGTGATCAGATCCAATGATCCAGGGTTAGTGTAATGCCTCACATCATTCTCGTGAGCAGTTATAGTTGAAATAAAGACGGAAAATAAAAAACACTACATAGTAATTTTTATACCATAAGGACTACTTTGAAATGTGTAGTTACACACAGTATTTGACCCAAGTGGCAAATCAGGATCTAGACCACTAGCAGTCAAGTATTTCCTTGTGTTACTTGTTTACATTTTAACAGCTGAATGACAGTGTTTTCAAACACAAATAAAAATGCTGCCCCTTTCCCAAATGTAAATTCCAAGTGGTGGTATACTAAAGAAAATCTTTAACTTTTGGGAAACTAAAGCGGCAGTCAACCCGCAAGTCACCCAGATTAAAAAATGTACTGCAGGCAGAAGTTAAGAAAAAGAACAGGTATTACCCACAAATGCACCAGGCTCTAACCTTGTGCCAAAGTTTGCACACTGTATTAGAGACAGTGACGTACTCAGAGGGGCCCAAACAATATCACTTCAGTTTTACAGTTTTAGGAACAAATACCCACGTACTTCAAAGCACGAAAAGGGATCATTTAGCTGCACAGAGCTGTCCTCAAAACATATGGGATATGTTGCGTTTGGTATTTCTTTGAACACCAAGTCAGAAGTAATAAACAGTACCAAGTTAAACAACAATGGTTTGTCAGTGGGTTTTGATAACGTTTTCTAAAACCATTAGGCAAAGAAAGTATTTAAAAACAAAAGCCAAGTGATACAAAGCGAAAATGGCAAAAATACATTCCAAACAATTTTAATTGCAAGAAACAAAAAGCACACAACCACATATACAAACATACATATTACTACCTATAGACAGGCAGATGTAGAACATGGAACCAAGTTCAGTTGTGCAAACCCTGAACCTACCTGATCTGACATGAGGTCATTCAGGAAATATTCCAGCATATTCAATATGAAATACAATGCATCACTAGGCACAAATACCAACATTCACATCAGACCTGTGCAAATGGTGGCGCTATTCAGTCTTTACTATATTGAATCAAATACATTGTCTTTACAATGTATACTATATTTTACTGGAAAATATATTAAGATAATGTTTGGAAAATTAATGCAAGGCTACATCGTTTAGAAATAAGTGCAGTATGTAGAAAAAAGTGTGAGATTGTGTTTTTACATACTGCTTTTGATGTTCCACTCACTGGCTCAGTTCGACTTCTAGAAGAAGAATAAAGAAGAGGAATAAAGGTGATCAGAACTTAAAGCACTTTTACCCAGCATAAAGCAGTGAAAACAGATTATAAAATTTGAACATTAAAATATTATGATCTGATAGTCTAGTGAATGTGGAAATTTATTCATCTGCATAAACTGTTCTCTCTTGGTACATTCAGTGCAACTAAAAAACCCCCCAAAATTACATTTCTACTTTGTCACCAATTACTCTGAGACTTACAGCTCTAGAACACAACAGTGCAAGAGGGACTCCTCAGATATTTTGTCTCTGCTACTAAGTATCAAAAAGATGAAACCTGTACTGGAGTTTTGTGTTCTTAAATAATTAACCATCAAAATAGGAAGGCAACTTTAGCCAATCTGTGTATCCCTAGTAATACAAATAGGTACCAAATACCAGGTACCAGTACTTTAGCTTCTTAGAAAGAACAGTGATAGTCTAGACAGCCCAAAGTGCAAGTTTACTTAAGTGAAAACAGTCATCTGACAAAGAAATAATAAAACAGTCAGCATCATAGTCCTTGGAATAGTGTTTCTTTGTGGAAGCCCAAGCACTGTGTTCAGATATCTCCCATACTTAGCCATGAAAGTGCCAAAATACTAAATGTGTTACACAGGCTATATTGACTAAAAATAGAGTAGAAATGTCACCTGAAAGCAGTTTCTAAGATTTTGTGTGATTTAGGAGCCCTGTGACAAAAAAAAAAAAAAAAAAAAAAAAAAGGTGTTAATTGCCAGAATTTGCTTTAAGATAATCTTGAAAATGCTGCAATATTTTAGGAAATATTTATTACATTTGAAAACTTGCTGAGGTTCCACATGCTCATTGATCTGCATCTGCATGCGACTCATCATGTCATGAATCAGACATGCAACCACTGATATAGCTAACAAACAATTCATGTATCAAAGTGTCCCATGAGCAGAGGCAATTCAAAGGCTGCTGTGGAATTTATGTACAAGTAGAAAGGCTCTTGCTTCCTGCCACTGCTGGAACACCCCCAGCCTCACGAACACAGCCACTCCTGAGGATGAGGAAGTCCAAGGAAATCCTTTAGATTACCACACAGTAGTTTCTTCATCCATTTACCTTGAAGAACATACTACAAGGCGAGTTATGCGTTTTTGAAGGTCCCTCCACCGTTACAGCACACATTCATCATTCCCAAGCATTCACCACTCTACCAGTTGCTTCTGCAATGTTTCCAGCTGAAGGAACACAAAGCCAATCAGCCTGGTTAATTTTCAATGCTGGAACAGCAGCGCCATTCTTTCCTTATCCCCACGTATAGGTATTCATTTGATCTTTGATGCTAGCAGCACCTATCCTCTCATTTTAAGGCAGCATTACAACACGAGGAGAGGCTGCCATCCAACCAGAAACAGAGGATGCAGTGACAAGACAGCACTAAGCAGACATATTTAAATAAACCCCCAAAACAAAGCCATGCTTATAAGCACAATGCTGGGGCATCCAGAATTACTAAGCAGTGCCTGAAAGCACTGCAGCAACTACTGCAGTAATATGCCCAAAGTTTACATGCAGAGCCACATAAATTCAGGGTTTTTTGCTTGCAAATGCTTCATGGGTACCAGGATGCTGCTGCACTGTTTGTTCAAGATATTCTGTAGCTCATCAGTCTACTTTATTTATTGAGAACCAACATTAGAAAGACATGGGAAAACCACAAGCTAATAATATCTACTAACTGTGGTGGAGAGGCATCTCTTTGAGAAAACATGACCATTCACACAGTGCTAATGTAGCTGATACAGAACTGAACTGTATGAATACATAAATGACAGCAATAGTCCTGTAGTCAGGATTGCATTTGAATAGCTGTAATTTTAATCAATACACTTGATTCTCTCTCATCCATAAGTCTCAGGAATACAGAATTAAAACCTGGAGCACAGGTATCAGCTTAGGGTAAAATCAGACTTAGAAGGATAACTAGAAACATTTGGTAACATGCTAAACTGCTTACTGAGTTTCAAGTTTGTAAAGAATTAATTATTCCTTCATCATACTCACCCAAAGACAATGCACTTTAGGATATTGTTCTTCTCCTGCCTGAAATGGATATCACCTTTAGGAAACTAACAGGTCTCACTTACGAACGACACTTCTTGTTTGCATGGTTTGCCAGCTGGCAACCCTTCGTCTTGCCTCTATAGCTAGTATGCAACATACCCAGATCTGAGGAGTAACAACACCTGCCATATCCTGTCCCTCCTTCCCCAAATGCAACAAATAGTCAACACTGAGAATCAGACTCTTCTGAGGTGGGAACAATTATATGTTTATACTATGATGCGTATCTGTCTTCACTACAAAAGCAATAAAAGCAAACACAAATAATAAGGAATCTCTCCCCGTAGAGGAAACAGGATCTACAACTTGACTCTCAGAAAAATCAACCCAAGAACAAACCCAACAGAATCATCTTAAAACTCACCATGGTTGGAGTTTGAACCCCATGTCCCAGCAGGGCTAAAAAATGTAACTCTACTGTGGGACAGACACATCAAAATCTACCCCATGACAACCAAAAGGAACAGCAGCTTTAAGCAAGAAAGATACAATTCCAATGCCTCTATAAAATAAACTCCATAAAAAAAGTTAACACACTGCAACCCCTCACAAAGACTGCAGTGCTTTATGGGTACTTACATAACATGTGTTTTGCTGGCAGGTTTAATTCCTCCAACAGGGATTCTTCTAACAATTACCAATGAGTTCTTAGGAATCAGGGCATTATCATCTGTGTATTCTGAAAACAACATCAATACAGAAGAAAACATTAGTCAATTTGTAAGAATGTGTATTAATATGTAATTACATAGCACTTCAGAGGACCCCTTCACAGACATAAAAGCAAAATTTTATATGTAACATCGTGCTTTTATTGTCTCAACACACTAACAGTACCTTTCAGGAAACCTTCAGGTTTGAATATCAAACACAAGTAGCAAAATCTTTTTCATTTTTTTAATAGTTTGAATGTAAAATGGTCTCAAAAGTCACTAAAGGAGAGTCTGCTCATGCATGAGGTTCTTTCCTGACCTAGCTTAAGTTGCTTTTGCTTCTGTTAGGCTACAAAAACCAATAGATCTTTAGAGAAAAACAAACCACAGAGAAGTCTCACCTGCATAAACCAGACTCTAAAGTCTGACCAGCTTGCCCTGCAACAAAACTGCACTCGGCTAAAGCATGAAAACTCCGCACCGTTGCTTTCAGAGCTGTTCACTAAAAACAATTCACCTATGCTGAAAGTGCTGCTGAGTGACAGAACACAGAAGAGAGCTGCCATCTCTGTTTCTTGGAGCTTCATCCATTGGCAGCTCAGTGCTCCACATTTAAATGGAAATGAAACTGGCAGTGCTAGAACTTGGATCGCAGAAATTGGGGGGGTTTGAGCTTGCTTTCACTAGTAGGGCAGAACTGGCCCAAACTAAAGTGATATTTCCCCTCACAAGCTAATCATCTGGTTTGAATTAACCAAAGGGACATGAATTCTTTCGATTCATTTTTTGCAGAGCAGAGAGACTCAAACTAAATTACTCATGAAGACAGCCTTGGAAAGCCTTTTGAAAACAGTGTGTGCCTGAAGCTCTCCATGCTTTGCCTCGGCTTACACCATGTTAGTTTTTTGAAGAGGAGCAAAGCCTTCTGACCTTTTACATGAGGCCCAAACAGAAAACCCAACTACCTGAGACAGAGTAAGCTAAAATGCAAAGATCTCTCCAGGTGAATGGTTTTTATATTGCACTTACACGACCTGGATATGACTAAATATTTTAAAGCACTATCAGCAGCGATTCTCTGTAATTCGCTACGGTTTTAAGTATTAAAAGCTTTTACCTTTGCAGACCAAATCAGAATAATGGTCTGAAAACCAAAGATGCTAGATATCAAGTCAAGCTCTGTCAGGGTGTCTTTGCTCCGTGATCTCCCACAAAATAGGTGCATTTCACAATTTACACTTCATTTATCATTATATTATTCCTGTGGGCAGGAACCTCCCTTAGACCAAAACGTACTTACCAGAAGACATTATTTCAATAATGAAATGAAAATTTTACTTCTATTTCCAAAAGACAGGATGCTACTTCAGAAAACTGAGAAATCATTTAGCTGAAACTAATTCCTGCTCTTCCCCCTTAGGGAACTGAACAGCAAGCTTCCTCTGGACTTCAGAGTAGTTTCAAACTGCAGGAGAAAGGGCTACTGATGACAAAACCAGAAGCTTTTACAGAAGTCATATCCTGAAACCAACCCCTAGAGCTCTTCTCAAAAGGAAAATCTAACCCTTATACAGCCACCCATCAAGAGACGCCTGCACTGGGACTTTCTGATGGCACAAGAGCTCAGGTAGTAGTGACGCCCAGACAAAGAACTGGGAGATGATGCCAGCGGCAGCTCTGGAAGCCCAAAGCAGCTGTTTCCACATGCTGAACAGAGTCATACAGAGTGTTCTTTCTGGTCCAGATCACAAACCACTGGACTGAGATTTCAGACATACAGGGTAAGCAACAGTGGCTCCACAAAAGACAGGAGTTTGCTACGCCTGTGCCCAGCTGAGGGCTGTGATAGTTCCACAGAAGATTACAAGTGGCAGCACCTCTCCTAGAAAGAGACTGTAGGTATGCAGACAGCAACCAGTGCTTTATTCACAAATTGACCAATTGACCTCTAGCCTGCAGAGGTCAATTGGAACATGCACAACAGGTGTACAATGCAAAAAGAGGAATGGGTCCTCTTTTAGTATTTCATGGCAATTCACTGACCATTAGAAGCGAAACATTGACATCTGCCTTCTGAATACACTAGCCTTGCATGTAGAGAGAGAGACATATCCTTGTTTTCAATCCGCTTGTTAAGCACACAGTGAAGAGAGCTCCAGCCATTTAATAACAGACTGATATAAAAATTAATTCACCTTAAAAGTCAATCACTATACTTCTAAATGGATGAACTGAAGAGTGACAATAGCTTGGTGAAGTAAAGGCTTTATTTGTATAGAACACATCACTGCACATACTTGTATTTGGTACTTGAAGTATCCTACTAACTTGGTCACTGAGTCAGAGAATTTGTGGAAGAGGGTTTACATACAGCAGAGTACATTGCTGAGTTTAGTTCTGTGAAGGGACCTCATAGCAGTTGGCTTTAGTATTATTTTTCCTTCACCTCAATTAATTGAATTCGTTTTGGTTATTAAATTTTATTAAAGGTGAAGTCAAACAATGTAGACTAAAAAGTTAACTTTTTTGTTTTAAATAGGAAAGGACTAAAGCTGAAGCATTATTTCTGAAGTCCCCAGAAATTTTTGTTTGCTCGATTTGAATTTAACAGATGCCAGCTTAGTCTATCAGCTCTCAGACTAAACTGGAATCTCCCAGCAGGAGCCTGTTCCCCAGACTTGGGAACTACCAGGAGCTGTGAAGCAGTGTCACTCTGCCTCGCCATGACTCCACATCTGCAAAGTGAGCAGTGACATCACGCTCAACAAGTCTATTTTTCACAGTTGTCTGAGCAGAGCTCCAACAGAAATGTTCAACAAAGATGGAGATAACAACATTGCTGATTCCTATTCCCTTACAGCACAAAACTTGTTTTACTGCCAGTGATGGCCAGGAAGTGGCTACTGGGCTTTAGTCAATCTGACAATCTGTCAATCTGTGATTAAAAATAAGGATTCGGTTAACTCAAAAAACATGCAAAAGCAAAGGAATATTTGGATGGTATATTAAAGCCAAGAGCAGAAGAGAGATAACAGTCTAAAACTTGCTATCCATTCTACATGAAAACAGTATGCTTGAAAGAGTCAAGGGAAAGAAGTGTTTCAAGGAATGGATGGAGGCAGACGAGTTAAACAATGGCTACTCTGACTGCTGCCTTGTACTGACTTAGAAATCTTAACAATTGCATTAGTGTCCACAACCTTATTCCTGCAAAAAAGTACAAACAGCTCAGGTTATGCTCTGAAGTTTGTACTGCTTCACATTTAATGAACAATTTAAAAATCCCATTTTTAAGTTCATCTATAATTCTGAAAATCTGGATATATATATTATCATCTATAATTCTGAAAATTTAACCATTTGTGTCATATGTACACTATAAACAAGTTACAGAGAAACCTTCCTACTTTATTTTATGGTCTGCTTTAATCCACTGTTTGAGTCTGACAACATGACAAAAGCATCTCTCTGAGCACTACCTAGAAAAGTATTTTCACCCAGGTTAAGTACAGAAGTTCATCAGGAGGCAAGCCTGTATGTGAAACAATGAAAAGCCTTTATTAGGCCAACCAGCTGTTACACTGCTGGTGGAAGGATTTGCAGAGTAAGAGATGAAAATGACTATCAACATGCCAGACTGCCTCTGCCAGAGAACAGGGGAACTCCCAAGAACACGTTTCTCCCTAGCACTTAAAAATGTGCTTTCTCATTATGTCATTTTTCTAACTCTGTTCTAATCAACACCACTTGTACACTTTGCAACAAATAAATCATCTATGTAGCTGGCACTGAAAGCGCTGCCTCGAAACATCCTGATTAATAGACGACTATTATTTCTGGATTTTCAGCTTCCACTAGAATGATCAGTGGTCTCATCTCCACCTGGCGTATCATCATTTCTTGAATTAGCTAGTTCAGTAGGCTAAACCGTTCATTTGCATTATTATCATACAGTGCTGTGCTCCAAAAGAGCACCTCTCTGGCTTTGAAAGGATGAGTCGATAAAATCTAACATACTTTCAATCATTAATCTGATTATACAGACCGCCCGATGCCTGAACGTCTTACTGGCCCTGCTTGACACTTCAGCGTGTGACTGGGAAAGCAAAAGCAATGCTGGAGACAACGTGGTAATGAACCAAACTGAGCCTGGCCTGAGCACCTGGCCAGGGGATGCGACCCGAGCTGACAGCACAGCCCGGAGAGGTCCCAGCCCACTGGTGACAGCGTCAAAGCAGCCGACTCCCAGACAGGCAGGGCATGAGCTCCACCGTGACATCACGTTTTGTGAACTCAGCCAGGGAAACAGGGAACTCCATCCCCTCACTGACAGCTCCACACAACAACGCTGCACGGCAGCCCAAGAATTCCTTGCACTCCGGGGTGTAACCAAAGCAACTTCCCCACACGAGCACTGCAACACAAACCGGCACAGGGAAGGGCGAGGTTTAAAAGTTGCTTAAATGTTTTCTCTAAAAGGCTACGTTTGCAGAGTGTTGAAGACATTCCAGTAGACAGACAGACACCAGCTGTGAGGCCAAATGATGTCACTCAGAGTTAGCATGAGCCTGTTTTGAAGACATCACACCGTGGCACTACTAAAACTGCCAAGTGCATGCTGCAACACTGAACTCGGGCAAGTTCTGAGTTCAGGAGACAGTCTTAAAGAGCACTATTCTTCCTTAAAACTATTCATCTAAGACCAGTTCAGAGTCTCATTTTTGATTTTCGATTTTGCTGTATTTAGCCTGATAAGCAGAATTGCACATTCTCCAAGTGTTTTGAGTCAGGATGTTACAGGGCAGGAAAGAGTACTCAAGAAACCAGAGTTTTGGAGTTTGCAGTTCTCCTACAATATTGTGAGAACATCTGTTATAAGAGACAGGTCAAGAAATTCAGATCAAATTAAAAGGAGGCAAGTTTAAATGCATCATTCTTGGGCACAGGCTTTTTTGAAGGGAATTCTGCCTTTAGAGGACACGCCTTTATAGTAAGCATGGAAGAGGACACACACACATCCCCTCTCCCTTTTTAAAATAGGTCCCAAACAGCCATTTTGCCTTCCCAGCATCTTAAAAAGACTCCATCCTATAATTTTTTTCTACTGATATTTAAAATCCTGTTTACTTTTAGCTTATACTAGCATTGCTTCTACTACTAGATTTCCATTATGAAAAGTAACAGTTGCTGAGTTGTAAAAAGTCAGAGTACTTGGACAAATCTGAAGAAGTAGGCCACCTTCACTTTGTTCTTTCCAGGATCGTTGCAACATGTAGTCAGGGCTCCTGCACAAAGTTATAAAAAACCAGTATGTCCACATGTAAGAATTCCAAACATCCCATTTAGGCAGAATATTCTGATCTAGTTTTTTCCTTTACTTTCTGAAGAGGAGTTTAAGCATGTACATCTGAATAATAAAAACTGAAATTCATGGTTATGCATATAAACCAAAAATTTGATATGCACATATATTACACAAAAATATATTCTCTAGCTTTGCTCTAAAAACCACTGGGGGATTTTTGCATTTTCACATGGAAAACACCCTTACAAAAGTTTCAATAAGCATCTGTGACACTAATATACCAAGTTTAAAATTTTAGACTCATTTTACAAAAGTCAAAGTGCAACACAACGTACCTAGAGGAGGACTTGTCACTGGCTCCATCACAGTTTATTACCATTGTAAAGAATATGGTGGTGATTCGTGTTAAAAATACAGTGACTTTACTGGTATTTGCCATGTACATAAGTTAAAGGAGATTTGTCATGGTTTTATTGTTAAAATGGTTTGGAGGTTTTTTTCCTCAGTGACTGTTGTTATGCAAGTGGAAAATTACCGGAGGGACCCCTGTCAGAAGTCCCCAGCAACACCAGAAAGCCCGGGAAAGTTCGGGAGACTCTACTGCGCATGTGCGGACAGGGGAAGGTTCGAGAAAGTCTATTGCGCTTGCGCAGCCAGGAGGTGGAAACTTTTGGGGGAGAATTACGCCCATTTGTGAATATGCATGAGGGTAGACTATAAGGGGAGTGACGCAGCACCACCTGGTGTGCGTCGGTGCAGAGCAGAAAGCACCCCCTGCTCCCCGGCGTACCGAGCCCTTTTGTTTTACTTGTTCTTATTGCAAATAAATTTAGAAAAGATATTTTTGGCTCTGCCTCTGCATTTATAACACCATACAACGTTCTGGTTTTAAGGCTCTGTTTGACACAGACCCAACTATTACAGGAGTGACATCAGCCAGCTGGCCACTCAGCCTGCTAGCATTAGCTGAGAGTACACTAGCAGCTGAAGACAAAATTCAGAGACCCTTCTGCAGCAAAGCCCTTAAAGCTAATTAAATTATTTTCAAAAGCTCTTGACAAATTTATTCAATACTACTAGAAAAATATGAGACTTCTGAAATGCATCTCTACTTACACATGTCACACAATCCAACAGCATCCCTAAGACCCCTAACATTGTGCTGTTAAGTGTCTTCACAGACATTCTCCTGGAAATAATTTAAATATCTGTAGATAAACAGCAAGCTGGAGGTCCAACCACTTTAAAGGCTAGGACTGAAGTTACAGTTACTGCAGTGAACATTTGATTCTATTTAAGTTTTAATACATGAAACTGGAAGAGGAAAAAAAACACTAGTACACATTTTAAAGAAAAGACTGTTGTAAGAGTGCCACAGAACCACAGGAAAAAATAAAAAGAAATGTAATGTTTAAGGAATGAGAACACTTCACAGTTCTTTTTATTTCTGAAAAGTCACATGTCAAATTCTTTAATCATGTTCAGACATCAAGATGGCAGATTACCAAACTGTAATATCATACTAAGTGATATAAAATCATTATCATCTCCGAGAATCAAGCACTATTTATTAGATTTAAATAAGAACATTTCTTATGCATAGTCACCATAAATATTCTGCCATAAAACTTCAGTACTGCCCTGACGTGGTTAACACGTAGTACCAGGAAAAAAAAAAAAAAGGTTGGAAATGAATGATGAAATGATGCTCAAGAGCATACGAATGACAACATCTTTGGTGAGAAAAGAAGTTATATTAACAACCAATTCCAAAGTATAATTTAGATACAGAGAACACTCGTGCGAGATGGCTTTAAAGGGTCTGCATAGATTATAACTCACAGAGACACTCTTGATCCAAAATGTTGCTCATGAGCAGTTTCCGCAACAGCCACAAAAGCAGGTTTCCAATGTAGTGGAGTAAAACAAGTTGTAGACAAAATTAAGTTACCACTTTTTTTCTTCAAATTAGCCATCTGTTCTATTTCCATCACTTTGCGCTTTCTCCACCAGATTTCAAAGAAATCTGGCAAGTTTTTTATTATAAGATATCCTCCCACATTTCCTTATCATTTTACCTAGAAAATTCCAGGAAACGAAAGCTTTTGTAAGCACTATATGTCACACATGAACCACATTCTTCTACACCCAGCTCCATGTCTAACAGACAGATGGGAAGGTAGCTGTCAGAACAGCAACTACAAAAGAACAGCTCTGCAATGCCCCCAACACAAGCCACAGCTACTGATCGTGGCCGAATCGCACTGTCCCTTCCCACCCCACTGAATCGCTGGTGCCACTTGCCCTCCCAATCCCGCCACACGCCGGCGGGACAGGCCCCAGGCTGACTCACGCCCCGTGGGGACGAGCCACAGAAAGCAGAGTGTGGCTCCCGCAGGCCATGGCCACCGCCAGCCGGGCAGTGCCCGAGGCCCCGTGCCCCCTGCCCCACGCACCTTCGTTGGTCTGGGCGTTGGTGATCCGCAGGTCGCAGTTGGCCGCCTTCAGCTTCTCACGGCCCATGATCAGGCGCTTCAGGTCACACAGGGAGATGTAGAGGCCATCGAAGGTGACCGTATCAGAGCTCACCTTGGAGAAGAACTTGTAGTGCACACACGGCATGGCTGGGCCAGGCGATGCCTGCTCTGTGATGGCGCCTGCCGTGGCAGATGGTGTTGCAGCCTCCGTGTCAGGTTAGGGCCTGTGATAGCACAGGGAAGGGCCCACCCAGGGGCCGGGCAAGCAGCGCGGGCTGAGCCCAGGCAGGCTGGCGGTGCCCTGCCACAGCCAGACCCTGTGGGCTCGGGCAGATTCAGCTGACGGAGGCCTCAGGGCTCCATCATGGTGGCCCTGCCGTGCCCCGGCCCCCACTCCTGCAACGACTGCGGCCTGTGGCCCTCAGTGATGGAGCTGGGCTGTGGTGGCAGCACCCACCCAGCTGCTCCTCGCAGCCCAGGCAAGTGGATGGACGATGAGGAGAGGCCCCGTGGCCCCGGCTCGGCCTCCGCTCCCTCTCTGGCTGGCAGCGCTGCCAGGCCCCGCCGCTCGCTGTGGCGACTCGGGTGCCCCCGCCTCAGCGCTCTGCTGAGGGGCTGCCTGGCCACCAACCACACGGACTGCCACCAGTGTGCCACTGCGCAGGTGCCACGGCACACCGCACCCCCCCTGTGCCTCGCCTGCCCCAGAGCCTTTGGACAGAAGGCCCTACCACCCCTGGGCCTGTCCCTGCCCGGTGTCCTGTCACACCCTGGGCCTGTGGTGTCCCTCCTGTCACCCCCTGGGCCTGTCCCTGCCCGGTGTCCTGTCACACCCTGGGCCTGTGGTGTCCCTCCTGTCACCCCCTGGGCCTGTCCCTGCCTGGTGTCCTGTCACACCCTGGGCCTGTGGTGTCCCTCCTGTCACCCCCGGGCCTGCCACTGCCCGGTGTCCTGTCACCCTCTGGGCCTGTGGTGTCCCTCCTGTCACCCCCCGGGCCTTCACCACACAGCATCACCTCCCGCCAGCCCCTGGGCCTGTGGTGTCCCCCCAACAGCCCTGGGCCCATCACCGCCTGACGTCCTGTCACCCCCCAGGCCTGTCACCGCCTGGTGTTCCTCCTGTCCCCCCCGGCTGTACTATATACCACAGCCTCTGAACGTGGACGGGAGAGTCTCCGGAAGCCCTTACATAAACCCTATTCTAACAGGCCATCATGCTGTACATTGTTTCTGGATGGAGTTTATCAGGCCCTGAAGTCTCCGACATTACGTGGATATTCGCAGACAGACGAACCGGGTATCCTGCAGGAAGCCATAATCAAACTGAGGGTAACGACATAATTCTCATTCCCACTCAGGCCTGTAGGATCCTGATTGCTCTGGGTCATCCACCCTGGGTCTGAACCCGACTGGTTTACCTGGACGACCCAATCCAGCACATGCTAAAACCCTTTTACAGGGAATAATTGACATGATTCAGATTTAGGTGAAGGTTATACTGCCCACTGACACAACTGCCAGGGCAATATTGGGCAGGTGGAGAAATGGCCTTCAAGGATTTACTCTCAACCTGAGCCAAAAAGTGCATTCTAAGTGCATTAATATCACCCGCACAGGTTAGAACCAGGATTTCTTTTGCCTCTGTAGCTCCAAACTACTGATACCTACAGGAAAAAATGTTACAGCCCTCTGACAGGACGTGGCACTAAGTTCCACCTGTCTGTAAGAGCTTTTATCCCAGTTAGGGGTCGCAAAACTAGAAAGAGCTACTGCAAATGTGCTCAGAGAATTAGAAAAAGCCATTAATGAAAGCGCAGATAGGATTACAGCCCTGCAAAAAGAAATCCAATTATTATCACAAATGGTAATACGGGATTGATTAACCCTAGAGCACCTTTTAGAAGTACGGGACAGAGTATGTGCATTAATGAGTAACAGGTGAGGGGGGTTTTATGTAAATCAAGACCAGAAAATGAAACTGATTGATAGAAACAAAATAAAGACTCATTTAAAAATATTGTGTGAAGTAAGGCAGGGATCTCCCCTACATCTATTTGGGCGGTTAACCTTTTGGCTCCCACACTTAGGTAGAGGACTGTGAACTAAACGGATTTGGGTTAGAAGGTGGAGAATCACAGGCACTAAATAGTAGCGAATACTCTTGAGGTAATGATAAATTTTATTAAAATACTGAATAAAAAGTGAATGAATGTAGTAGTCATTAGTTGACCAAATGCGGCAGTAAATATTTTCACCCGCGGCCCCTGCCAGAAGCCCCCTCCGGAGGAGGAGGAAGGAGCCGCGGCGGAGGAAGGAGGAGGCGGGCGCTGCCGGGCCGGGTGACAGGAGCCGCGGGAGGCGGCGGGGCCCGCCTCGCGTACCGAGGCCCCCCCGGGGCTCCCCGCCGCTCCCCGCCCCGCGCGGAGGCTGAGCCGGGCGGCGCCGGGCGGCGGGGGGAGGCGCGGGCGGGCCGGTCCCTCCTCGCTCCGCGCCGCGGGCCGCTCCCCGCCGCCCCGATGGACCCCGCCGCGGCGCCGCCCCCCCCCCGCCATCGCCGGCCGCGGCGGCCCCGCGGTCCGTGTGCCGGAGGCTCCGTGTGCCGGGAGCGGCCGCACACCGCGGCCGAGCCGCTGCCGCGCCCGCGCCCCTTCGGCCGCCGCTGCCGGGAGAGCGGCGCCCGCTCCGGCCACGGGCTGCGCCGCCCCGAGCGCCGCGTCCCGGGGGCTGCGGCGGGGACGAGCTGCCCGACACCGTCCTCCTCGTCCCCTCCCGGGCGGCGCCCGCCAGCGGCCCCCGCGCACCCCCCGCCCGCCGCCGGCCCGCGGCAGCTGGGAAAGGTGGGGGCCGGGCCGAGGGCGGGGGGGGGCGGGCGTGTGCGCGTCCCCGCGGGGCGCCGGGCGGTCCCGGTTTGCCGGCGGCACGTCCCGGGGGGGCGGAGGCTGCTCCCGGCGGGGCCCCGCGGCTGGAGCCGCTCCCGCGCTGGGGGCCGGTGGCGGCGGTTCCCCCCCTCCCGATGTTCAGATGGGAGGGGGGGAGGCTCGGCCGGGGGCGTCCGCGAAATGCTCCGGGCGGCCCGAGGGAACGTGGTTTCATTTTCCTGCACGAGGTGGGTGATTTCCTGACCGGGAGAACGGCAGCAGCTGCATTTCTTTATTGTCAAAGTGCCCGATCTTGCTCCTTTTCCGATCCCTGGCGGGGGTGTCACTGCCCTGGAGGGGACAAGATCAATTCCTCCCCGTGTTCTGGGTGACTCTACCTCGGTCTGATGAACTTGACCATAGCACTTCTTTGGGGACTGTGGAATGGAGACACGCTGAGGACTCGGAGCTGCCCCTGATCTCTGATGTCCTGTATCCAGTGGATATATTGGATGTCTTGGATCTTTTGGGAAGTCTGCTTGAGCTGTAGTTCAGTGTACAGGCATTTGATTTGGAAAGATCAACGCAGAGATTCCTTGCGTCGTCGCATCGCTATCATAAATGTTTCAATTAATTAATTTCCTATTTTTTTTCTGAGAAACAGTAATAGACCTCTACTGGCGTTTTGAAGTTTTGCCTGCTGGAAATGGTTGCAAATGCCAAACATTGTTCCATAAAATTCAGTTCTGGAGTGAAATACGCTTGGCAGTATTTCTGGAAGGGTAAATCTGTTATTAGTGAGCTGTAGAGCACAATGATCTTCGGGTATTTAATAATGATTTGTAAAATGTAAAGAAGAAAAAAGGCAGTGGGATTCTGCCCTCTGCTTTTTTGCTTATTTGTTTTCCAACCATGCTGAGGGTTGCGCCTTTTCGTAGCAGACAGCTCCTGTCATCTCGAGTTTCAGCATCACCAGAAGGGACATTTGCCTTCATGAGGTAGTTTAAAATGCGGTGTCCGCACGCTCTGGTTTGGTGTCCGGAGCCGTCTGGCACAGGAGGGGTCTGCATGGAAGGCTTCTTGCACCCGCAGGGCTCACGTTGCTGAGACAGGCGCTCACACCCCGACTGAGCTTTTGTGACCATCCAGCAAGAAGAAAATCTCTGGGTTTCGTATCTTCAAATCCTCGTCAAGCTGGGATGGTACGGGGGGGGGCTCATGTAAAGAAACACTTGATGGGGAAAGTTACTTGACAGTAATTTTTGATCTTAATGCAAATTTTTAGAGAAGTTGACTTTTCATTATTTTGCCATAAATGGGCAGATTTTTAGGAAGTTATGGCAGATACCATGTAGTAACTAAAGACACATCGTGTTCTATCATTTTCCGGCTCTGACTGACCAGCAGTGGGGTGAGCATCTTCAGTGCTGTTGTCTGTTGCTGTGTGGGTTGTTCCTCATCTGAACTGGATAGAAAGCAAAGTTACCCATGACCTGAGAATCCCATTTGGGCTTTTATGGTTAACAGCTGCAGGTTTTTTGCCCTTGCTGGGGCTAATGGGTGATTCTGGGGCCGTGGGTCTGCTGGGGCAGAGTGGGTCTGTGAAAGTGCTTGGCCTTGTGACTGGCTGCACGGTTTTATCCAGAAAATCAAGGCAATGTGCTTGATCCTTAGAAGGTTCATTGCAGTGAGAGAAAGTCTGTCCTAACCTGCTTTTAAAACCAGCAGCTGGGGGGAATAATCCTCCTTGGAGCTGCTGATACAGCCGATTGCTGAGCTCTCCTGGAGACAAGAGTACAGCGCCTCTGTCTGGGCTAAACAACAGATGGTACAAGAATGAGGCTTTTTGAGGCTGATGTGGAAGAGCAGAACTGCATCCCTTTCGCTCCTACATTGCTCTTTGACAGCTTAGCTGCCTTGGAGAGAGCTGAAGTGATTCTTTGTAATATATACCTTCCTTTTTTTTAATTTCAGAAATGGCTGTAGATTTTCTGCCTGGGGCTTAAATGCAAATTACATTATTTTACTAATTAATAGCTTTCATTTTAGGTAATATGGTATATAAAATGGAAAATACCATTATGGACTCTTCCGGTTAGGAAGGAAAATGGTGATTGTGAAATGCAATGGCAGAGAGCCGAGATCACTTCTGACAGACTTCAGTCTTGCCCAGATCCTCTGTGTTAGAATCACACCAGGGATCGGTTTCTCTGAGGGTTTAATTAACCTTAGAAGACAGAGCAGGGCCAGCTTCCATGTTGCTATTACACCTGTGTTTTGCTTCTACACCTTATACTTCGGGGAAGCCTTCTTTACACAGGTGATATTTTCTACAATCAACCAATGTTTTTATCCTCTGGCAAAACTCTGGGGGTTTTGTATTTCTTCGTCCCATCTTTGGTGCTTCTTTTCCCATAGTTTATCCTAGACTTGGTCCATCCAGAATGCTAGAACCCAGCGTGTGAGGGGCTGGACTGGGGATGAACTGGCACTGGGGCTGCTCCTAAAGTTGTCCAAGACTATTCTTCAGAAACTCCTCCGAAGCACTGCAGGTGTTTTCAGGTAGGCGGTATACATCCTCAGTATGAGAGATCTGGAAGTGGTGTTTGCCTACTAATACATGCTTGAAAAATCTTTGGGATTCTATTGATGTAGCGGTATGTGACCTTTGGTAAGCCAGTTAGTCTCCCAGTGCCTCTATTTCAGCCTATAACAAACCCCAATAGTCTGTTTCTAAATGGTATAGCATATTTTGGGATGTTCACATTCAAGATAAAAATATTAAATATTAATAGAAATATTTAAAATATTTTTCACCTGTGATGAACTGAGTCTATGAACTCAAAGGGAAGCATAATATTTGTTGAACACAGTTCACGTCATTTTGGCATTTGATATGCCAAGATTATGCATTTTTCCCGGGAGTTACGTTAACAATTTCAGCATGATAACTTTACTTTTAAAAAGGGCTTTTCTTTGCTAAAAGGAGGGTTATCCATGCATGTGTACAAGGAAAACTTTAATTAAAATTTCTGTTCTCCATCGTTTCAGGAGTTTAAAATGCACTTTCTCCCCCCGCGAGACGAAAAGACTGTTTATATTTACAGGACTCAGAGGGTTAATGTGTGAAAATGAATCTTGTCCTGATGAATATATTCAAGGTTCTATTGCTGACAGCTCCATTGTGTTGGCAAAGAGAAAGGTGAAGCACGACCTCAATTTACTTCTCTTGCTAAATCGTACTTTGTTCTCCATATCTGGAGAAGATGGAAAACATGGAAGTCGTGATACCGCCTCTGCTGACCTTAATCCAACTTTTTTTTTTAACCATTTCTCCCCTCACCCTTGTGGAAAGCTTGAAAGAGAAACCACTCTTTTTCTGAGGAAGGTCTGAGGACTTGAAATGGGATCCTCCTTTGGGTGCCTACTGCAGCAGATAAAATATGGGGAAATCCATTGCTTCCCAAGTCGAGTCCATAGTAGGGTGTTGAAAACACTTTAGAAGCCATTCTGGAAGCAGTTCCCAGCGGCCTGTTGCAGATGCAGGTGTTCTGGTGATAATTCCCGGTTCCCACGTGAGGTACTCACTGATGGCCCCAGTTCAGCAGAGGCTTTAAGTGAATACTCGTGTTAAATCTCCGTTAGAGCAGTTTTGCCAGTGGTTAACTAGAGCAGTGTGTTCTCAATTAAATACGTGTCTGCTGTGTCCTCTGCAGAATTAAAGAGCTAACTGGAGGTTAGAGAAAATTTTCCCTGAGTAGCTGCTGGACTTTGTTTGGGCTGTACCTGTCTGCACGGTGGCTTGTGTCCTGTCAGGAATTGTTTAAGAACATGGCTGAAGTCTTCACTTGACTAATTCCTAAGAGAGGAGCTGAAGGAGTTGGGAAAAAGCAGGACTATAAAATGTAATTTCAGGGTTACTGCTCTTTGTCAGCTGTTGCAGGGCGGGTGGGCACTGCAGGTGTCCCAGGTGTCTGTAACGGCCTTCCCGGGATATTCATAAGGAATGGGGATAGGAAGTGAACATTCAGCTTGGAACATATAAAGGTTATTCTTAAATATCAACAGGGTGATTTCCCCTATCAGGTTCTCCATCTAGCCAAATGACTGTATTGCTGCATTTACAGAAAAAAATGTCAAAGCTGTTCTTCCAGCCATGCGTCTTCTTTGCCTTGGTGAACCATCCCACAGTACCGAGCGCTGGAGATGTGTCGCCAGGCCCTAAGTGCTGCCGCTGTGAAAATCTCTTGGCTCCTGCTGAGCAGCCGGGCAGTGGAGACAGTGATTTCTAGGACAACGTCAATGTTGCAGAATTCAGAAGCAAGTGTACTCTTCAGTTTTAGGTTTGAGGAGTCCTGTGAGCCCTGCGGGACCGGGAAGTCTCGTAAAGCATATGGTTAGCAAATTGTGTGAATTCCAGTCTGAAACAAATGTAAAAAGAGAGGAACTGTTTTTAGCACTGCATTTTTTACCGTTGGCGCTTACGTTAGGATTGTGTTAGAAATAGGAACACTAAACTTTTACAGCTGGCAGCAGGTGGAGGACGATGAACAGAAGGGTTGTTCTGGATGTGCAGGGGAAAGGCAAAATGCAGACAATGGGACTTAGAGGGTCTGCTGTTTGAATAACATAACCCTTTAGGTGCAGCCAGCAGGAACCCCCACGGGCAATCATCATTCATTTCTGCTCCCCTGAGGCTGTCACCGGCTCAGCGTGCGTCCTGCTCCCAGCCCCTCACCCTGCTGCTGGCTCGTGGGGGCGGTGAAAGGGGAGGAAGGGTGGCGTTATCTTGGTGAACCAAACATCTGCCACGTCACCCTAGTCCCCCCATCCCTGGGGAGTGCCTTTCACTGGATTTAATTTCTCATCTGTGCCAGCAGGGAACAACGTCTCCATGGTACAAACCTGCACTGGACACCAGCCCTGCAGACATGCCGGCATTTGCTTGAGCCGCTTCCCCTGCTCCGTCTGCAGGTTGCTAACGCGTCTCTTCCTAAGACTGGCTAAAGCAGACGTGACCCTGCGGTGCTTCCTCCTTCCTCTGCCCAGTTACAGCGTTCACTGCGGGTGTCCTTATTCACAGACACACTTAGCTGCAGTCACACACGCCTCTTGATCTCCTCGTGTGGTATTTCGAGCCAAGTCATGGTTGTTTTTAGGGAAAGATCCCAAACTTCAGCCTTGCCTTAACCCGATGACTTACTCAGAAATGTGCCTGCAGGACGCCCTGTGTGCCAGAATCCTACTGAGCAGGGGCTGCTGTCTGGCCAGTGAGCGCCTTGGGGCACGTGGTGTGTCGGATGGTCTCACGGACTGCTCCTGCCTCAGGGGTGACACTGACACCGCCACCCAGCAGGGCCCCGGTCACTGCTGGTGCCTCCTGCTCATTGATGTGACCTTCTTCTTGCTCTTAAAAGTTGGGTAAGACAATAGAGCACTCTTGGCCCGTTTCCAACACTGTATACAGAATTGGGACCACGTGGTCATTACCGTCAGCCTCCGCTTATGGGGGACAACTGTGCAAAAAAAGGGTCATTCTGGGAAGATCAGGAACCACTGCCTCCCCATGGCCTGATTCAACAGAGGCTACAGGTCACTTACCAGCATTTTTTTTATAAACGTAAGACCAAAAGTCAAAGCTAATAGAGCAGGAAGGGCCCCACTAGCATTTATAGATCCCTAGGATAGCATGGGAAGATGTCGGTACAGTAACCCAGCTATCCAGGAAAGCATCTCTCCCAGCTGGGAACCCACTTGACGTGAGCATGGGAACAGAGTATGTCAGCCAGACACGGTCGGGGTTTCAGTGTCAGGTGTGCTGGGGTGCACCCTGCCCAGCACCGTCCCTCCAGCTGTGGGAATCCAGATGCTGCAAAACCCACGTTTTAAAATTGTCACAATGATGTCTGCTAGCTGATGCCTGTGAGCAGTTGGTGCCTGCAAGTTGAGGCCTGTAACAGTTAGTTATACCTTAAATGTTATACCTTTAATGTTATTATACCTTAAATGTTAAGAAATTCTTTTGCCAAACAATGTTTAACTTTGTATTTAACAAGGCCTGAGTGATTAAAATGTACAGAGAAGATATCCTAACCTTGAGAATAGGTACATCCTGGCAGAAATGCTCAAACAAGGCAGATAAGAAAGAACGTCTTCGCTGGACGACAGAGTTGGGAAACATCCAAGGAGAATAAATTGTCCTCAGAAGACTTGTGACCATAGAAGGGAAAAAGGAGGAGGGGGCTACTCCCCAAACGACCACCAATGACCACCCAAGACCCCCCGCGCATGCGTGGTGTAATTTTGCAACGCCAGCATTATGTAAATGTGATAGATAGACAGAAAGGTGGAGACTTCTTGGAAAATGTGTGAATGTTCATGTCTTTAAGGTATATAAAGGATAAACTTTTGTTTCAGTGGATGCACGTTAGGGGAAATGATTCCCCGCGCACCCAGCGCTGCAATAAAGAATGCCTGCCTTCTAAAAACTTCAGACTAAGTCTTAGAGAGTTCTTTTGAGACTGGATTTATGGTAACACAGAGGCATGCAAATCAAGATGAGAATTAGCCTTCAGTAACTCCAAATGCCAGAGGAAAAGTTTAATGTGTTCCTGTGGCAGCAACAAGCAGTACAGCCTGTGGCTAGAATTCAGAAAAAGAATGTGGCATTAGTTGTGTGTGTACTAATTGACTTTGTGATGTCTGAATTAGTATACCTGCTGGTGGTGGTTCAGATATTGGAAGTGTGCAAGATTCTCATTTTATTTTGTCTGTTATGTTCAGGAGGGGCGGTGTTGTCAGCTCTGTCCATAGAGGTTCTTTAGAACTTCCGACTGGATGCGTTAAACGCTGGACATCTGAAGGTAATACTTGTGCTGTTGTTTTTATGTTATATATCTTTTAGTTTGAATCGTTGATTCATTTCTTTTTTGTTTTCTTTTTTTAAGGAGCAGCCAGGTTCTGCTGCTAATTTATTCTCTGCTAGTTTGTTCTCAAGCGGACAGGGAACAAAGTGATCTGTAGAACAGATGGATTTGACCAAATAGGTGAGTACTAGTGTAGCCATTCTGCAAACATAAAATCATTCTCTCTAACTGAGCTTATTCAGTAATCTGCGGGTATCTGATATTGCGTGCGGTTCTTGAAGTGGACTTTTGAAACTCTGAAATCGCTCTGTAGGCTGATGATTTAATATTTATTCTTGAAAAGGTTCTGCTGTTTGATGGCTCTTGCGACTCCATTGACCCACAGACAGTCCAGTCTCTTCAGCGCTGCCAGTTGCTTTTGAGCAACCTCAGCACAGTCTTGAATTGTTTTCTAACAGCAGCACCAGAGCTTACTGAAAAAGGTTTGTAATGGCATTGCTAAAGCTTTGGTGTGTTTTATTAAGCTTTAGAATGATGCTTGGGTTGTAATTGTGGAAACGTGAGCTTTTGTCATTGTTGATGACTGGAAGACAGTCAAATTTAGCTGGGAGAAGGGGCTTAAATCTGAGAGGTTGGGAATAGCACTTAATATGCACTGAGTTCAGGGAAACTGGGGGGATGGAAAACAAAGCAGATGTTCTAGTGGGTGTCTCCTGCCGCTCGCCCAGCTGGGACGCCAGCACTGCGCAGTTCCTCTGGGGGCACTTGGAGAAATCTCTGCAGCGCTGACCCTGGTCCTTCTGGCAGCTGTCAACTCTTGTTTATGTTTTCCCCCCTGCCCGGTCTTGTGTCTGCCCAGGGTGCAGCCAGGCCGGGGAGGAGGGTCCCAGCCTGGTCGGCAGGTCCCTCCCTGTCCGTTCCTGGGGTGATTTGGGGTTCTTTTGCTGCGGCAGTGAGGCGATGCCGGGCTGCGGAGCTGAGCGGGGTGGGAGGCGAGGAAGGGCGTGAAGGTCTCGAGGCTGGGAAGGGCTTTGCAGCGAGCCCTGTCCCCCCGGGAGGGGACGCTGGCCGTGTTCAGGATGAAGGCCTTGCGGCCCTGGCTGGGGTGTGTGCCCGTGCCCTCCCTGGCCCCCCAGTGTCTGTCCTGGTGCCAGGGGCTCCGTGCTACTTTCTGCGTGGGGCCGTGTCCGTGAGTGCTGCAGGGAGCATCTGTCCTGGCTGCCCTGCCAAAGGGCTGCTTGCCCTGGGGAAGGGGCCAGGGGAGTCCCCCCCACCCGCCATTGCCTGCTCTGCTGGTGGTGACTTGGCCCTGGGGGCAGCTGGGTGCCCTTCGGGGCTCGCCGGCTCTGATCTGGGGCTCAGCGGGGCTGTTGCACCCTTGGGTGCCGTTTCACGGTGCCCCCTGCGCTGCCTCCCCCTCCCACACAGACACGGAGAGCTTTTGAAGCAAATGGATTTTAATGACAAACAAACAACAAAGAACGTCCCATCAATACTACTCTAATCCTGATCCCTCCCCCCCCCAAATACACGAACATCCCCACCCACCCCCCAAACAGCCCACCCTTGACCCCCCACTCCCCAAATACAATAACATACCCCCCCCAATACACCACCCTCCTCCCGCACCCCCTAAATACCCCACCCTTGTCACCCACTGCCCCACTCCCCACATCAGTGTCTCCTCCCCCCTGGCCCCCCCAGGCTGGCTGCGAGTGCCCTGCGCTTGCTGGGGGGCGGTGACAGGGTGCTCTGCCCCCGCTTCCAGCCCTGCTTGGGAATCCCCACAGCGCATTTGCCATCATCCATGAGTCAGTACAGAGACAGAGCACTGGCCACTTTCCTCGCTCAGCAATAGCCAAGGCCAGCTGGACGGCTTTCACCTCTGAGAACTGACGCAATTCACCTTCTCCTTCAGCAGCTTCAGCGACCCGTCGTGTGGGGCTCTATACAGCTGCCTTCCACCTTCGATGTTGTCCCACAGTGTGACAGGACCCATCGGTACACAGGGCACATCGCTTCTCGTTATCCCGTAGTTTATTATATGGTGGGGCCTCTTCACCACGTGGTACCTCTTCCTCTGGTGCCATTCTGAAGTGTTCGCCTTCTGGCCAGTTTGTGATCACTTCCAATATTCCCACACGGCTGGGGGTCCCTATTCGAGCCCGTTGTGGGTTCAGTGCGACCCATTTACTCTACGTGGCATTGGCTGCACGGTGTGTGGAGGGGACCCTCTGTTTGAGCATCCAGCCCCGCATCAGCAGTCGGGGTGCCAGGAGGAGCTGTGCTTCAGTGCCGACCACTTTCAGAGCAACTCGGACCCCTTCACATGCTGCCAGTATCTCTTTTTCAGTTGGAGTATAACAGGCCTCGGATCCTCTGTATCCCCGACTCCAAAACCCCAGGGGTCGGCCTCTGGTCTCCCCGGGTGCTTTTTGCCAGAGACTCCACAAAAGGCCATTCTCCCTGGCTGCGGTGCAGAGCACATTTCTAACATCTTGTCCTGTCCGCACTGGCCTGGGGGTCACTGCATGAACTATTTCCCATTTAATTTGCTCAAAGGCTTGTTGCTCAGGGCCCCATTTAAAATAATTTTTCTTCTGGGTCACTTGATAGAGAGACGGATTACAACCAAACTCTAGTTTGGGATACACATTCTCCAAAAGCCCACAGTGCATAAGAAAGCTGGTGTTTCCTTACGTTCTGATTCCAGCTAGTGGCTCTGTTATCCCAGCGTGGGAGCAGCCAGGTGATAATGTGCTCGCCTGGACGATGGCTGAAATCCTTTCTCATGTCTTGCAGCTCACTCAGGGATAGGGATCGAGTGATTCCCTCTGGTTCTGCCTCCTCCTGTTCTCGTCCTGGTTCATCAACATCCCTTACAAAGAGAAGTGATTTTTTTTTTTTATATTTCTTCTTATGTACAGGAGCAGCTGGCACTGGCACGGGCTGTGTCTCTGATCCAGCTGCAGTGCCTGTGGCCGCGGTCAGAGCAGTTGCAGTACCTGTCACCGGGGTTGAAGTGGCTGCAGCGCCTGTCGCTTTATTGTCAGATCCAGAGACCTTCTCTTCCCCTTGAGGGCACGGAATAGTGTTGCACAGGCCTCAGTAGGCGGGGGCCAGGCCCCAGCACATTGCGGTCATTTTTGTCTCCCTGGAATTGTTGGGGTGACAGCATACTTCTTCCAAATGTTCTACTAGTTTCTCAGGATTTTGCACTTGTTCAAGGGTAAAATTCCAAAACACTGGAGGTGCCCACCGTCCTAGGTGCTTGTCCATGCTGTCCCACACCTCCAGCCACTCATAACTCTCCAGCCTTGGGGTAGTGATACTCTTATTAAATAGTTGCTTAATAGTGAACAAAACCTGAACCACATGGAGGCACACGCTGGCTCCTAGCAATAGGATGACCGTGTTAGTGTCAACATTCCAAGGACATTCAAAATTTTCAAAATTCTCAACTGCTATTGGAAGTAGCTTGGAGGAGAGGGGAAGGTGGAGGGAGGTGTCTCCCCCATGGGTCGGCTCTCCGAGAAAAGGTGAAGGGTGTCATTGTTGACCCTTTCCACTAGATGGCCCCCGAAGTACAGAGGTGACAACAATGCTGAGAACAAACACCGCTCCCATGACCGGTAACTTTATCGTGCCATAAACCAGAGTTGGATAGTACAGCAAAGCGAAAACCTTAATCCACCTCCCACAGGTGATAACCAGCAGCACAGGGACTGTATACAGCAGGTGAGGTGACACATAACACAGCTCTAAGAACGAGCGCCGCGACTCTAAGAGCCAATAAACCAACACATGAACAGCAGCTATTAAATGCTTATAACAAACGATTTGCTTATAAGCAATTATTTGCTTATAACAAATTCATTGTAACACGCTCTGATCAGATCTGTCATTGTCTCAACCCTTTGGGCCCCACACTGGGCACCAAAAAGGACTGTCGTGGTTCGAACCCGGCCGGCAGCCCAACACCACGAAGCCGCTCACTCACCCTCCCACACCCCGGGGGATGGGGGGAAAGAGTTGGAGGGGTGAAGGTAAGGAGACTCATAGGCTGAGATAAAAATAATTTCATAACTGAAATAAAATAAAATAATAATGATAATAGTGATAGTAATAATAGAAAATGCAAACAAGCAATGCACAAGGCGATTGCTCAGCACCCGCTGAGCGATGCCCAGCCTGTTCCCAGAGAACGGAGAATCCTGAAACCACAATCCCGGAAGCAAGAGTGAGCTTCCCCATCAACCCTCCTCTATAGACTGAGCACGACGGTACATGATAGGGAATATTCCCTTGGCTAGTTTGGGTCCAGTGCTCTGGCTGTGCCCCCTCCCAGCTGCTTCTGTACCTGCACATGGGCAGGGCGTGGGAAGTTGAAAAGTCCTTGATCTCTCAGCAACAACTAAAACCATCAGTGTATTATCAACATTCTTCTCGTATCAAATCCCATATTGAATCCAAAACACCGCGCTGTTCTGGATACTAAGAAGGGGAAAAAAATTAGCTCTATCCCAGCTGAAACCAGGACAGTATCCCCCGATCTTCTTCCTCCACCTATTTCTCCTCCTCCTCCTCTTTCTCCTGTTCTTCATCATCCTCCTCCTGTTCTTCTTTTTCATATTCTTACTCCTCCTCCTGCTGTTCGTCCTGTTCCTTTTGTTTCTTACTCCTGTTCTTCCACCTTCCACCTGTTCCTTCTGTTCTTCTTCTTTCTATTGTTCTTTTTCCTTTTCCTCTTCCTCCTCTTTTTTCTCCTTCTCCTTATTCCTCCACTTTTTCCTTTTTTGTCCTCCTCTTCTTGCTCCTCCCCCTTTTCCTTTCTGATCGTCTTAATCATTTTTCCCCTCCTCCTCCTCCTGTTATTCACCTGTCTCCTGTTCTTCTTCCTTTTCCACCTCCTGTTCTTCCTTCTGCCTTTCCTTTATCCTTCTCTTCTTCTTCCTCCTCTTTTTTTCTTTCATCTCTGCCTCCTCCTGTTCTTCCTATTCCTCCTGTTCCTTCTCCAGTTTCTCCTCCTCTCTTTTCATCCCCTTGTCCCTTTTTTTCCTCTTTTTCTTCTCCTCCTCTTACCTCCTCCTCCTCCTTTTTCTCCTCTGGCTATTCTAGATCCTTCTGTTCTTTCTCTGCTTCCTCCTCCTTCTCACTCTCTCTCTCTTTCTCCTCCAGTTCTTTCAGTTCTTCCTTTTCTTCCTCCTCCTCATTCTCCTGCTCCTCCTCATTCTTTTCTGCCTGTAACTTCTGATTCTCATATTACCTTTCTTTATTTCTCCACTTGTTCCTCTTAATTTTATTCCTCCTCCCGTTCCATCACGTTTTCTCTGTTTCTACTGTTGCTTTCTTTTTCCTTATCAAGTTTCTTCACGTTCCTCCTGATCCTTCTGCTCTTCCTTTACCTGTTTCTGTGTGGGTTCCTCTACCTCCTCCTCATGTTCCCTCCTGTTTCCTCCTCCTCCTCTGCTTGCCACCTCCTCCTCTTCTTGACTCCTCCTGCCTCCTGTTGCCTCCTCCTCCTGTTACCTCCTGTTGCCTCCTGTTGCCTTCTCCTCCTCCTCCTTTTGCCTCCTTGTCCTCCTCCTCCAGTTGCCTCCTTCTCCTCTTGTTGCCTCCTATTGCCACCTCCTCCTCCTGTTGCCACCAGTTGCCTCCTCTTACTCCTCCTTCTGAGTCCTCCTGTTCCTTCCTGTTGAATTCTGTTGTCTCCTCCTTCAGCTGTCTCCTTCTCCTCCTACTCCTCCTGCTATTTCTTCCTATTACCACCTTCTCATCATCCTTTTTCTTCCTGCTGCCTCCTGTTGCTTCCTCCTCCTCCTCTTCCTGAGGGCCACTAATAGCTTTCAGTCCTGGCCACCTCTGTGTCCAAGTCCTAGGTGGTGAGTGTCCATTTTGGGCCTGGGCGCTGGCTGGGGTGAGGGGGGTAAGAGAGGTGGAGGGTCAGAGGGCAGAGCAAGCACAGAGTCCCAGCGCGGGGGGGGCTGTGAAGGGGCTCCCAAGGGAAGGTGAGAGCCACCGACAGCTTCCAGTCCTGGCCACCTCTGTATGGGAGCCCATGGTGGGGGGTGTCTGGACCTGGGGGAGGGTGAGGGGAGGGTATGGGGCGCAATGTGCAGCACAGAGCCTGTTCCTCGCTCCTGGAGGGCAGCGGGGCATTTCCCAGGCATTGGAAAGCTCTGGCAAATGCACCGGGGCTCTCTAGAGAGCAGCAGGGCCTGACCAGGCCCTAGCAAAGCCCAGTGACATGCCCAGGGGCCTCTGCATGGCAGCAGGGCCTTGCCCAAGCAACTGGAAGTCTGGCAAAGGATCTGGGGAGCTCTGTAGATAAGCAGGGCTTCTCACAGCACCCGACAAAGCCCCGGGGGCACTCCTGGGGGGAACCAGCCCCCCCTGAGGCTTCCAGCAAAGCTCGTTGAAGGCCTCGAGGCAATCTGGATGGCAGCAGAGCATTGTCCAGCCCCTGGCAAAGCCTGGCAAAAGACCCAGTACTCTCTGTAGGGCATCAGGGGTCCAAGCGGGACCCAGCAAAGCTCAACAAAAGCCCTGGGACACTTTGAAGAGGAGAAGAGCCCTGTCTAGGCCCTGGCAAAGCCCAACAAAAGCCCCAGGTCTCTCTCTTGGGCATCAGGGCTCAGCCTGGGCCCCAACAAAGTCTAGCTGTGGTCGGTTGGCCAAGGCTGGCTGCCACATCCCCACCAAGTGACTCTACCACTTCACTTCCTCCACTAGACAGGGGGAGAAGATGTGATGAAAGGCTCGTAGGGTGAGATACAGCTAGGGAGATCACTCAGCAATTGCTGTCACGGGCAAAAACAGTCTCAGCTTGGGGAAATTAGTTTCATTTATTGCTAATCAAATCAGAGTAGGATAATGAGAAATAAAACCAAATCTTAAAACACCTTCCCTTACCCCTCCCTTCTCCCCAGGCTCGACTTCACTCCTGACTTCTCTGCCTCCTCCCCTGAGCAGCACAGGGGGATGGGGAACAGGGGTTGCCATCAGTTCATCACAAGTTGTCTGCTGCTTCTTCCTCCTCACTCTTCCCCTGCTCCAGCATGGGATTCCTCCCATGGCAGACAGTCCTTCATGAACCTCTCCAACATGAGCCCTTCTCATGGGCTGCAGTTCTTCACAAACTCCTCCAGCATGGATCCTTTCCATGGGGTGAAGTCTTTCAGGAATGGATTGTTCCAGTGTGGGTCCCCCACGGGGCCACAGGTCCTGCCAGAAAACCTGCTCCAGCGTGGGCTCCTCTTCATGGAGGCTCCTGTGGTGCCACAGGTCCTGCCAGGAGCCTGCTCCAGCACAGGCTCTCCATGGGGTCACAGTTTCCTTAGGGCACATCCACCTGCTCTGGCGTGGGTTCCTCCATGGGCTGCAGGTGGACATCTGCTCCACCATGGACCTCCACGGGCAGCAGGGGCACAGCTGCCTCACCATGGTCTGCACCACGGGCTGCAGGGGAATCTCTGCTCCGGCACCTGGAGCACCTCCTGCCCCTCCTTCTTCACTGACCTTGGTGTTTGCAGAGCTGTTACTCTCACATATTCTCACTACTCCCTCCCGGCTGCTGTTATGCAGCAGTTTTTACCCTTTCTTAAATATGTTCTCACAGAGGCACCACCACCGTTGCATATTGGCTCAGCTTTGGCCAGCGGTGGGTCTGTCTTGGAGTTCTCTGGACCCAGCTCCCTCTGACATGGGGGGAAGCTTCTGGCATCTCACAGAAGCCACCCCTGCAGCCCCCCCAGGTACCAAAACCTTGCCACATAAGCCCAATACACCAGCAAAAGCCCCAGAGCACTCTGGAGAGAAGCAGAACAGTTCCCAGACCCTGGAAAACACTGGGAAAAGCCCTGGCGCAGTCTTTACCAAAGTATGGCCCCTGTGGGCCCCCCAAAACTGGTGAGGGGCCCAGGGCTCTCTGGAGGGCAGTGGGGCCCTGACCAGGCATAGGAGTAAGGGACAAAATATTCAAAAACTCCCCATTAAAACCAATAGATCTGACATAAAATGACCCACTGACCAACAGGAGTGAGACCCACAACCGAGATGCTTATGGGGCCTCCTGGGAGAAACAGGATTTACCACAGGACAGTTGGACAGGCTCCCCACACCCGCCTTACAGAACTACGGGATAATTGTGAAAGGGCCTGGATATGGGGAAGGTGCTAGATAAAATTGTGCTACCTGCTCCTCCAGCCCCACTATATCAAGAAACTAATGGAGGAAATCCCAATCCCCGGGCCAGGGAGTTCCTATGACCCATCCCAAGTGGCCAAACTTTTTGGAATAAGTATTAGTAACAGCCTTTGTATACCATTAGTGGCAAATGATAGATATTCTCTCTCTTTTCACAGGGGCACAGGAGCCCCAGTATTGATGATTAAAGCGAGGGACAGCACTGCATGAATCCAGAAAGCCTCGAGAAAGGGTGTATCTATCAGGGATCACCAGGAAAAGACAAGAGCTCCCAGTAGCCAAGATAGGGTTGGACTCGATGATCTTTAGAGGTCCCTTCCAACGCAAACCATTCTATGATTCTCGCAAAGCCTGGTGACTGCCCCGGGGCTCTCTGGAGGGCAGCAGGGCCTTGCCCAGGCACCAGCCATGCCCAGCAAAGGCCCCAGAGTACTCTGGAGAGCAGCAGAACCCTGCCTGGTCCCTGTCAAAGCTCAGTGAAAGCCCAGGGGCTCTCTGGAGAGAAGCAGGCCCTGTCCAGGTCCCAGCAAAAGCCTGGCCAAAGCCCCAGGGTCTCTCTGTAGGGCACCAGGACCCCGCATTCATCAAATCCATATCAATCCAATTTAGTGGCAAGAATGTTTTGGGGGACTGTGTCAACAGCCTTACGGAAGTCCAAGTAGATGATACCAACAGCTCTTCCTTTGTCCACTGATGCAGTCACTCCGTTGTGGAGGGCCACTGGATGAGTGAGGCATGAGCTTGCCCTTGGTGAGGCCGTGCTGGCAGTCTCTAACCACTCCTGTGCCTGGGAGTTTGCTTCACGGTGGTTGAGAAGAGTGTCACCTCCTAGGATAGGTCTGTCCCAGTTCCATTTAATCCCTGTCCTGGAGCTCCTGGCTTTGCAAAGGGTGGGTGCCCTGAAGAGAAGCCCTCAGGGAGGCTGAGTGCAGAGTTGCTGCAGCATCCCTGCGCTACTTATCCTTAGTGTTAACATCAAAGGTGCGAGTGCTGCGCTGAGGTGAGAGAGGGGATGAGGAGACCCTGGGTGCCTGCCCTCCCACACCCCCACAGCAGCCACAGTGAAGGGTGTGCTTTTTAATGTCAGTTATAATAAAATATTTTTACAGAGCCCAAAAAATTCAAAATAGTGCAAAACATCTCACTGTCATGCATCCATGGTAGCCGCCGCCGGCAGAGCCGGCTGGGGTGGTACAGACACACAGGCATCAGTGACACATGTGCTACAGGAGCAGAACTGGTGGGTTCAATCACATGCGGAACAGGACAGTTTGGGGAGGGGGCACGGGGCCAGGGGCACCACGGCTGGGGGTGTGGGGCTGAGTCCCAGGCTGGCCGTGCGGGAGCAGTGGTTAGAAAAGGGGTGTAAACATTGAACAGAAACAAGAGAGGAAAGCTAAACCCTTTGGTCCCAGGCAAACCCTATAGAAAAAGAACCGTGGGGGCCGGTCAGGGGACCCTGTTTTGGGATGGGGAGGCTGCTGAGAGCTGTATTGACCTGTGGGGTCAGCAGGCCTCTGCCTTCCCCTGCACTTAGGGCAAGCTGGCCGGCCGGGGTGGCCATCCCCGACACTGCACACTGTGGCCTCCTGGGCACTCACACGAGACACGCACACCACTGATCACGCAGAAATGGTGGTTGATGGGAAACTGGAGCAGGGGGGTGGTCCTCTGGGGTGGGGTAGGAAAGGTCTTACTTGCGCCAAGGAGGTCTCGTGGGCGCTGCTGCACTGCACGGGGATGGCTGGTCCCCACTGCTCAGAGCAAAGGCAGACAGGTCCCTCTGCTCGAGTCCCCAGCCCTCGCCCCCAAGCCCTGGCACCCTGGGGGCAGCAGTGGGGCAGCCCACGGTGACAGCAAGGCAGGGAAGACAGGATAGGGGCTGGGGGCTGCTCCCTGCTGCTCCCGGCCCCCGTGATGCCACTGCCAGCCAGGGAGGGGACCCTGTGCAGGACATGTGGGGGCTGCGTCCGCAGACCTAAAAGCCCCAATAGCCCTTCCAGGTGCAGGACACAGCCATGGTCTGGCTGCCCCATGTATGTACAGCTATTCACATATGTACAGGCTGCTCAGCAGGCAGGAGCCTCCCTGTCCCTCAGGCTGCCCAAGGATGCTTGAGGGATGGGGACAAGGGGTCATCATGCTGTGCCAGCCACTCATCAACACCCCTGGGTGGGACTAGACACCACCCCCAAGCCCACGCCACCCCTTTCCCTATGTCACTCGTTGAGGTTTGGGGCTGGGTAGGATCGGGTAGGGTCAGGGAAGGGCCATTGGGGTTCCTCCATCTCAGACAGGCTGGGAAGGGGCAGATCTGGCCCATCGCCCAGTCTGGGGTCCAGCCCTCCCCTGAAGCCCCAGCACCTTCCCACTGGGGTGGGATGGGGGCATGGCTGTGCTCTGCAGCTCTGTCACCCAGCCAGTTTAGTCAAGGGAGGGATGGGGGTTCCTGCCACTGCAGCCACGTCCCCCGCTCACCCACACCAGGGCCGGGAAGGAGACTCCTATTGTGGCCGCTCTTATGGCTTATACATGGCTGGAGGATGCTGTAGAAAAGAGACCGGGAGTGGGGGGAGAGGGCTGGGGGGTGGAAAGGGTTTAACTGCTGCCCTCCTCGGCCGAGCGTGTGTCTGACTTGAGCTTGACAAACTCCTTGGCCACCTCGTCATTGTTGCGTTGGGAGAGGATGCGGAGGACAGTGAGGCCAGTGTCATCCATGTGAATGCGGCGGCCCAGGGGCAGCCAGCAGGCACAGCCGGGTCGCTGCAGGATGTCGCGGAGCTGCAGGACAGCGATGCCCACGGTCCGGTCCTCCCGGGCGAAGCAGTAATCCTTCACACACACCTGCAGCTCGTAGCACTCAGGGCCTGTCTCTGTCCCCAGCGTGCTGTGGGGGGGCAAGGGAAGGGCAGTGTTGGCACAGGGGTCACACTCCCAGGCCCCCTGGCTTTGTGACAGCACCCTAGATGGGTGCTGCCCCTCCACAGCCCCTAAAAAAGCCTTTTTTTTTTTTCCTTTTCCACAGCACCTTTTTTTGATTCCCCCCCCCCCTGCTTTTAACAATGAGAAAACATCTAAAACATCCCCTGGGGGATCAGCAAACTCACTGGCAGACGCCCGGAGGAGATCCCCCACACTGTGGGGACACATCCCCCAGCCTGGCCCCACATCCCCAGCCCCGCGCTGCCACTCACAACTGGAAGCTCTCATTGTACTTGGGGGCCCAGCTGTTGTTCTTGGATTTGGTGGCAAATTTCCTCTTCTTGTCACTGAGGTGGGGCCCAATGATGTTGACCTCGATGAAGGGCCGGAAGATGCCCGACGTCTGCCACTTGAGGTCGTTTGCAGCCACCACTGCAAGGAGGGGGCACGTCAGGCTTGTGGGGCACTGCCACCCACCAGAGCCTGCCATCCCAGCCGGCAGAACCCACCTTTGACAGTGACTTTGTGTTCACCAGTGCCGGGGTGGGTGAAGAGCTCCACATGGATGGACACCTCCCCGACTGGGTCATCCACTCCAGAGCCTGCGTGGCAAAGGGAAGAGACATGAGTGCCCATTCCTCCAGCATCCCTGATGTCCCCTGCCCACCACTGACCCCACTGGAGGCGGCAGGTCACCCACCACGGAGCAGGAGTGAGAGGGCAGTAGGATCTGGCCCAATGTGGCCTCTGCCAAAGAGTTCTGGGGACAGCAGCATGGGTGCAGCAACTGCCAAGGACAGCTGGGGCTGGCACCAGGCTGGGCTGGGGCACGGCAGGACCCCCCAGCACCACACCAGGCTGGCTCTGTCACCCCAGCCCACGCCAGCAGGGCCTAGTGAGCGCCCCTTGCCCAGGCAGGGGCTGAGGTGCCTGGGTGAGACAGGGCAGGGGACAGTGGGCCAGGTCCCCCTGCTGCAGGCACAGAGCGGGGATGCCAGCGCTCCGTGCACGGCTGAGAGCATGGGCACAGCACCGGGCAGGAGGGACCTGACCCGGCCCTTGTCCACAGGGCAGTCACAGCCCTGCCAGGGGCTGGGGGCTGACCTGCCCCCTCCTGTATCCCCTCCATCTCAGGGACCACATCAAGTCCTGGGGCCCCTGAGCCTGGGGAACTCGGGTGACCTGCGACCAACAGCCCAGCCCACCCCCTCCCTGCCAAGAGCCGTGCATGCACCCATGAAGGAGGGGGTGCAAGGCAGAGGGACAGGCTCCGTGAGTCAGATGGGGCCAAGGAGATCAAACAGAGCTCAGCAGAAAGCTCCCAGGTGGAAATAACAGTGCAAAGGAGGAAACATCCCCCCCGTGTCACTGCACGGCCCCCAGCGTGAGGGTGTCAGGCCAGGGGAGGCTGGTGATGGCACACTCTCCATCCACCTTCAGGCCCACCCCTGGCACCCCAAACCCCGAGGCACCCACCACCCGGGCAGCGCCACATGCTGAGCCAAAATGGAGGTGATGGTGGGCGAGGAGGGGGGGGTCTGGATATGGGGGGCCAAGCATGGGGTGCAGTCCCGGCCCTTCTGGCAGGGTGCGATGGAGGCCAAGCGGGACCCATGGAGCTGGGCTTGTTCTTCACACCCCAGGGCAGGCGGACGGAGCTCGCCGGAGCAAGGCTAGTAATGGTCCTTCTGGCAGTAGGGGGATGGGAGGGGGACATGGACACGGTCATGGCCTCCCCCGGGGTCACGTGTCCCAAGAGCACAGCTCCCCAACTTGCAGGGAGGTTGTGGCAGGTCCCCACTCCCAGGCAGCAGCCCTGGGGACGATGCAGGGTGCCCCGGGATTGAAGCAAAGACAGGCACCCTCATCCGCATGGGGCACAGCCCCCCTCCCCGGGCTGGTGGTCAGCGCAGCTGAGCACAGTTCCTCCAAATTCAGCCCAAAGCAGCCCTGGGAGTGCAAGTCTGTGGGCGGAGGGGTCCAGCTCATGCCAGGAGTCCCCAAGGCTGGCGGTGCTGGCACGGGGCTCCTGGCCACCCCAGCCCGCAGTGCCGGGACTGTTACTAGCCCAGGCCGGCGGCGGCAGGCAGGTGCAGGGGCGGGCGAGCAGCACACATACCCTTCTCAGGATAAATTTCTTCACTAAGGGTAAACCTAATACCTTTCCCACCATGAACTAGTGGGAAGGAGAGAGAAAGAGACAGAGACATATCACAGAGTAGACAAAGAGAGGAGGAAGGAGACGATGTGTGCAGGGGACGGGAACAATGAAAGAAGGGGGAGAAAACAAAAAGAGAGAAAGAGAGATCAGATCTCACAGACAGATGGAGAGCCGAGCATCTGGACAACACTGCAGTGACAGGGGAGTGCCGGGCACCACCCAGCTCTGAGCCCAGCGGGTCCTGGGGCCAGACTGCACCCAGGGGTGCTGGCACCCACCAGACCCAACCCCACAGCCCCGACACAGCTGGCACAGGAGGCACAGACAGGACAGACGTCCCTTGCAGGAGACGCACAGACAGAAACGCACGTCCCACTCCCCAAGGATGTAGACAAGCCCGGCTGGGGCACTCTGCGGTGGCCCATGACCACTGCCGAACATCTGTCCCCTCCTCGAGCAGCCAAGGGACAAAATAAAGGTCAGCATTTAGAGCTGAGAGGTAGCCCTGCCCCAGAGGGTGCCTGGCACCCTGCACCGCATGGCTCTGGGACGGGGGCAGCGCCTGAGAGGCACCCGGCACCCTGGACTGATCCCAAACCATGGGGCACCCACCACACCCAGGACAGGCCCTGGCACAGCACCCGCATCCAGCCAAGCCTGCACGAGGTTGGAGCCTTGGCCGGGCTGGCACCACTTGGCCAAGACTGGCAGCTCTAAGGCAAGGTCGGACCAGAAGTGTCTGTGCTGGGCGGCAGGGGCCATCCAGAGAGGACAAACACCGTGATATGTAGCCAGAGGGTGACCTTCTCCCCCACCCACAGGCCCCAGCCATGCCCTGGCACTGGGGACACGCTCTTCTTGCTGGTGGGGGACTTGGGGGTGCCAGGCTGCCTCTGGGCACCCACGGCTGCTCTTCACCTGCAAACCATGGGAGGAAAAAGCCCTTCCCTCCCCACCCATCCCTCCCACCCCTCTGCGAGCCTGGCTGGGACCCCCAACTCCACCAGGATGGAGGCAGGATGGGGCCCTGGCTGTGGGGCAGCCAAGCCCGGGTGGGGGGCCCGGGTGGGGGGCCAGGGCAGTGCATCCTACCCTGTGAAGCCTGGGTCTGCACAAAGGTTTTGATGAGGAGGTCAGTGGCCTGGGTGTAGAGGGACAGGGCGTAGCGCAGCGACTGCAGGTCAGGGCTCTTCTCCAGGAACGTCTTCTTCAGCCCCACACCGCCAGCGTGGAAGTATTGCTGGAGGGGGGGAAGACAGCTGCAGAGACCTCAGCAGCTCTGCTGGAGCCCCCCCGATGCCCACCCAGGTCTGTGGCTCAGGGCTAGAGCCCTCAGGGACACCCCTTTGTACCCCAGAGTACCCTCACCTTGATGGTGTCCAGTGCCAGCTCCACCACTGCACATTGCTTTGGGGTCAGGCTCTTGGCTTCCTCCCGCACCATGTGGTCCTGCAAGGCACAAATCCTGCTCTCAGCACAGGACCTGGGCCCCACTCCCCTCACTCCAGCCATGTCAGCAAACAAGCACTGGTGGGGTCCATGCGACAGTGCCAGTGCCAGCCTGTAAAGTGCCACCCGCCGTCGCCAGGGAGGAGCTCAGACTACCCGGCCCCCCCAGCCCAGCCTCCCAGCCCTCACCTTCAGCTTGGAGAGCTGCCCCAGCTCCTTGGCTGCGTTGAAAATCATCTGCGTGCCCTGCAGAGAGCAGAGAGACAGGAATGACCCCGGTGAGCAGCCGGGCTGGGGGTGCCATGGCCAGGCTGGGCACATGGTGCCAGGAGCTTGCTGCAGCTCCGGGGGCTCCCCCGGTCCCCCAGGCTCCCGGGGGCCAGAGGGGTGCTCCTCAGAGAGCCCCGGGGCCACCGGCCACACAGTGGTGGTGCGGGGCTGGCAGCCCCTGTCCCAGCCCCTGAGCAAAGGGGTGTGGCTGGGGGCTTGGGGACCCCAGGGCAGGACATCACCCTGGCATCAGGGACCTCACACCCTGCTCAGCACAAGCAGCTTGGCCCAGGGGTCCCATCCTGCTCCCTGCGGTGTCCAAGCACCCGCTTCTGCATCCAGCAGAGCCCAGCACGGCACGGCACTGCCACCGCCCAGACAATCATAGGACATGGGGCGGGGGAGCAGAGAGCGAGCGCAGGGGGACAGTGGGCACGGGCAGGATGCGGCACGGTCCCTCTGTACCCCACGGTGCTGGCAGCCCAGCCAAACACCCCCCTGCCCCCCCGGCCCCTGCCCAGTCCCAGCCCCAGGGAGGCTCCCGGCCCCTCTGCACCCCAGGGAACACCGTGGATGGGAGCCCCTGGCCGCCTTCGCCTGCCCTGGGCCGTGCCACCCCCATGGGCAGGGGCCATGAAGCCATTCCTTGGGGCCACTGGCACGGCTCCTGGGAACGCAGCCCCACGGCACAGGCAGGTCCCACTCACCTCCCTGGTCTGGCAACCACTCACCAGGCTGAGCTCAAGCTTCCCTTCTCAAGCCCTCCAGTGTGCAACATGCAGCTGGGTAAAACTCGGGCCCAGTGAGGAAGAGCCAGCAATTCCCACCTCCTTCACCCTCCCAACTCCAGTCCTTTCCAACAATGAGAAACCCCAGCATCTATCCCACTGACCATTACCTTCTGCAGGGGTCTGGCCCGCCCATGTCCTCATTTTGTAATGCCCCATTAACCCTTTATGGGCTCCCCCCCCAAGTTCTGTCCCATTAATCCTTCCCTTGCTCTCCCCGTCCCCCCCAGCCAGTGAACAGACTGGGAGCTGGGGACACTGGTGTCACCCAAACACACAACAGGACATCAACTACTGAGCTGGGACCCCCCCGACCCCGCAGCGCACGGGACAAGGGACAGGAAGGAGGTGAGAGGAGGGACCAGAGCCAAGTGGGGAGCAGAAGAGCCATGTCCTTACTTCAGTGTGACTGGGCAGCTTCACCCTGCTCTGGAAGAGAACAGCAAGGGACAGTTACTGGTGGCCCCAGCAGCAGCCAGCCGCGGGTCCAGGCCCCCCACATCCCCCAGCTGTGTAGGCTCTGGCCCTGTACTCTCCTCTGGCTGTGCCCAGTTCTCCACTGGTGCCACTGGATCAGCACCAGTTCACACCTGCAAAGGCTCAGCCCAATGTGCTTGCTGGTGAACCTGTGATGAGCATGTCAGGTCTCTCCCTAAGTGGGGGCAGGCTTACTCCCCGCCTTGTTTGGGGCTGGGGAAATAGCAGCAGAGGGATGAAAGCAGCCCTCCCAGCACACTTAGCAAACTGGGGCAGGACCCAGCGTCCCCTGGGAGAGCAGGGCGCAGCCGCAGGCATTGCCCAGACAGTGCCAGCGTGGCTCTCCCTGAAGCCAGGGTCTGGGAGCAGGCAGCCTGGAGCGCCGTGAGGAGCACCCAGAGAGAGGGAGAGCCCATGTGCCTGCAGAAAGCCTTTTTGGCAAGTTTTGGATTCAGGACACCTTGCTGAGGCCCCCCAAGCATCAGGGGGAAGCAGGCTCAGAGGTCCAGGGGATCTCAGCAGCCCTGGGGCCCCCAGTGTGCCCTGCATATCCCCAGTATGGCCCAGCACCCTGGGGGTCACCTCTTCCTGAGCCCCCAGAGGCGAGACAGGTTTGTGCCCAGGATCTCCCATGCTTGGGCACCCCATCCCCACGCTGTCCCAGCCTGGAGGGGTGCTGAGCACCTTGGGGCAGCGTCCCCCATGCCTGCCTGGGGGTGGGTAACACCCCAGACCCACCCACGGGGCTAAACACAACGTGACACCGGCTCCCTATCCCGGGTGACACACAGAAACAGGTCACTGCCCCCATCCTGCACCCAGGCAGCCCGTCCCGGACAACACGGCACACCTCAACACAACAACACGCCACGCAGGCAACGGCACATCCAGACAGCACGACAGAGGAAGCACGGACAAGTCTGGACCTCCACAGCAGGCGGGTGTGGGGCCACGAGTGTGGCCATGGGGCGATGACACACATGGAGCCCACGGCTATTTACCTTCTCTGTCCCCTTGCCATGTTTTCTCAAGAGCGTTCCCTGTAGAAGCAATGTCAGAGGTTGAGTGGTGGGGTGGGGACAGCGTGGGACAGGACATGGGGGTGCAGGGCAGGGCTGGGCACATGGGGTGGCCGCAAGCTGGCGGCAAAGACATGGCTGAGCTCCTACAGGACAGCCAGGGCCCATGGGGGACTGATCCCTGTTGGGGTGCTGGGCCCATGGGGACTGGTCCCCACTGGGATACTGGGTTAGTGGAAGGCTGGTCCCAGAGGGATGCTGGGTCAATGAGGGACTGGTGTCTTTGGGATGTTGGGCCAACTGGTCCCCACTGGAATGCAGCATGCTGCACTGATGGGAACTGGTCCCCACACTGGGATGCTGGGCTTATGGCTGGCTGATCCCTGCTGGGATAAAGGGGTGCTGAGCCCATGGGGAACAGGTCCCCACTAGCATACAGGGGCAGGGGGTAGCTGGCACTGTGTGTGGGCATCCTCTGGTGCCCCCACATTCCCCTCCAGCTCTGGCCGACACTCACAGAGCTGGGAAGGGAGCGGGGAGAGGGCAGTTGAACTTGGGTTTGGCACTTGCTGGTGCTGGGCCAGCGACAACCCCACACTGACCCAGGCCCAGCAGCGGCAAGAAAAACAGTGTAAAATGGGGGAGCAGTGCCATGGGGGGGTTCCTAACCAGCCTCCTGGGGGGGCACTGAGGCGCATCTGAATCAGGAGGGGATAGCAGGGGGCTCAGCTGGCGGGGAAGCCTGTGGGAGGGACAAGAAGCAGAGTTAGGGCCAAGCAGGGGCACCAGAAGGGTTTCTTGTCCTGGAGGGAAACTGAGGCACGGGGTGACGGGTGAACAAGAGGCCCTTGAACCCCATAGAGCTGACACCACCTCGGTCCCCCAGCAGCCTCAGCAAGGCTGGGACACGGGGTTCCCGTGAGGTCTGAGGGCAGGCTCAGCCCAGGCTGCCCCCAGGGTCTCTCCAAATGCTGCTGTTGGAAAGAAAAGGCTTTGGGGGACATGAGACGGGCGTTTGTTTGGGATTGGCACCCAGTACCCAACCACCAGCACCCGCACCATTGCTCTTCCTCGTGAAGGTGCCTGCGGTCAAAGCAGGGGTAGGGGGAGGACTGGGGGTGGATGTGGCCCTTCCCTGGCCCCGTGGGGCATAAGCCCATGGCCACAGACTGAGCAGAAGAGGACAAGAGGTGACTGCTCAATTAAAGCCATGCAAGGCCCCAGCAGCAATGCCGAGATGGGAACCCAGGAGCCCGGGCTCCGAGGGCTGTGCCCCCACCAGGGAAAAAGTCTCACAACTCGTACCAGCAACCTGCCCCACCACTGAGCAGCCGGGCCGGGGACTGTCACGTCCCTGCAAGATGCTGCTCTTCACAGCCAGAGAAAGTCTCTGCCCTCAGCCCCCACCACAGCTGCACCCCAGCCAGGGCCTCAAGGGGAAACTGAGGCACAAGAGCTCAGGGGAGAGCAGCCCTGACTGCCGGGCACGCGCCGCTGCCCCTGCTCATGCCTCCAGCGGCCTCTCTCATCCCTCAGCACAGAGAGGACAATGGGGTCAGCCGGGCCTTGGCTGTCCCTGGTTACATAGCGCTGCCCCAGCACGTCCCCTCCCGCTCCATCACCAACACTTGCACCTCCCCACATCCAGGCACCGCGAATCTGTCCAGGACCTTTCCACCCCCTGAACCCAGCTGGGGCTGCGGGCAAGTGCCCGCCAGGAGCAAGTGCCAAGAGGGCAGCATGAGGATGGGGACCACAGAAGTGGACCAAGTCGGGAGCCAGAGGAGGGCGTGGGCAGGACACGGGCAGCCACACAAGACAAAAACCGGCGAGGCCAGGACCGACACACAGCGGACAGACAGACAGACAGACAGGGAGCTGCCGTACTTACAATCATCTGCCATTGAGAGGCGAGCGGAGCAATTGGAGAGAACAACCGTGACATGAGTGTCAGCCCCCGCCTCCATCTTCCCCAGCCCCAGCTGCCCCATGGCCCCCCCCACCCCACCAGCCAGGAGGGACAGCAGAGCCAGGGGTGTCCCCCACCTGATGTGTCACAGCAGTTGGCATCGATGCCCTGCCACCGGCACCACAGGTCCCCACAGCCCCAAAGTGGCCCCATCCCAACCTGTCTGGCCCTTCCTCACCGTGGCAGGGGGCTCTGCCCCATGGGGACTCGGCTCCAGGGAGCTGGTGGACCCCACTCAACACCTGGCTCTGACACGTAGCCCAAGGCCACCAACCCCCCAGCCACCCTGGGCAGGCTGTTCCCCGCCATAGGGACCGGCCGCAGCACAGCCCCCTCCGAGGGCTGCCTCCCCTCAGGAAAACTGCCCCACAGATCCACATGGCCACGTCACCTCTGCCCCCAGCACAGGGCTCGCTGCCTCCAGAACACGGCATAGCCACGCACAGCGTGAAGGGACAGAGAGAGGGACTGGGATGGCAACAGTGGCCCAGTGGCACCAGTGTTCCTGCTGGATTTGGCCATCTTTGGCCAAGGGTGTGCAAGCCTGGATAGGAGCGATGCAGGGCTGACCTGAGCCGGGCTCTGGGCTATGACAAGATGCCAGTGAGGTGGCACCACTGAGTGCTGACAGATCACCAATGCACTGTCCCTTACAGACACAGCACGAGGAGCCCCACAGCCCCAGAAAGGTGACACAGCGGCCAGGGGCTCCAGGGACTCCAAGTAAGAGCCCGAGCCCAGCTTTGTGACAGTGACAAAAGCCACTGAGAGTGACAGGGACAGATGTGTGGCTGGCTCAGAGCCCTTGGTGTCACCCTTCCCTGCCGGACCCTGAGGGAACAGCTGCCCGGGGATGCTTCAGGGTGCATGGCTACGTGTGGGGAGGACAGACACCCAGCGATGCGATACGGAGCCTCGAAGCCTGTAGGCAACCTCCCTCTGAGGAGGGACCATTCCCTGGGCTTTGCTCTGCTTCCCCAGAGCCTGTTCAGCCCACAAGCAAGGAAGAGTTCAGCCCTACTGCTGGGACATGCCCCCCCATCCCCACAAAGCCAGTTCCTGTTCCCCAGACAAACCCAGCCCTGCAGCAAGGATGACGTGCAGTGGCTCCCAACACTCTGAGAGCCTCCTGATTCACCTCCTGGCACAGGGACTGTGCCCACAGCTGCTGCCCCAGCTCAGGGGCAAGGATGGAGAGGAAAGGACCAGTGGTGTCCCACCTTGGTGCCACATGGAGATGACAGGAAGGTCCTTTGGCAAAGCCAGCCAAGAGAGTGCTGGGCTGTGGTACCTGGGTCTGGTACCTGGGTCAAGCACGACCTTTCTTTCCTCTGTCCCTTCCCTGGCCATGAGATGGGGACAGGTTTGGGGATGTCACCAAAGTCTCCACCCCCTCAGCAGCCAGTGAGGGCACCTGGCCAGCAGTGTCCCACACTGGCCCCAGTCAGCCACCTCTCAGCTCCAGGGTCCCCTGTCACTGGTCCCCCTTCCCATCACTCACCGTCTGGTCAGTCAGCGGAGGCAGGACGATTGTCTTCTCCATCGTGTTCATCACCAGCTTCCAGAGCTCCTTCAGCACCCGCTTCAGCACCGTCTTCTCACAGATCTTGGCAAAGAGTGTCAGGCTGCAGAGAGGGGATGGAGCTGAAAGTCCCGGCACAGCACCCCTGATGCCACCCCTTGCACGGTCACCCTGACCCTGGAGGTCCCACAGACTCCTGGGCCAGAGGCATTGGGGAGGGGGAGGGAGGTCCCTGTTGCCCCCCACACTCACTTGCTGTCCAGGAGGTCCATGATGGGCTGCAGGACATTGTCAGCATCCTGCGCAACGCTGCTGCAGGTGCTGGCGGGGACGTTGCCGGTGCCCTTCACCTGGCCCAGGATGTCGCCCATCTGCTTCACACACTCCTCAACGTGTGGCTGGAAACTGGGGACCGCAACGCCCAGGCAGCTCAGCATCCCCCACGGCCGTGCTCAGAACCTGCCTGGCTGAGCAGAGCCCGCAGCCTGGCCCCAGCCACAGCTCCTGGATCCCCAAACCTCTCCCTGGCCCAGCACCCGCACCCTCTCGCCCAGGTGTACCTGGTGGCAAAGACATGGCTCAGCTCATCCAGGACATTGTTGAGTTTCACCTGCAGTTCCTTGAGGATATCACTGGCTTCTGTGTCCAGCTGAAGGAAGGACAGGTTGGAGAAGCCATCAGGGTCCCTGGCCCAGCCCTGGGGGGGGGGGGTGTCTGCACCCCAAATGCACCCCTGGGCAGGGTGAAGCCCATCCATCATCCAACATCGTGGGAGAGCAGGGTGCCATGGGGTGGGACACTGTGTTTCCATACAGAAGTGAGGAACTGGGGAAGGGGCTGCCTCTGGGGAGAAGGGACTGATCCAGCCCCTCCACAGGGCTCCCTCCTGGAGACCCCTGACACTCACCTCCTTCCCACCCATGGCTTCAAACATCTTCTCAAGCTGGACGCGGAGTTGCTGGATGTTGTTCATCAGGATGCAGGGCTGGAGGAGTGGGATGGAGAGGGGGGTCAGCACCAACAAATGTGGCTGGAGCAGCGGCCCACCACCCCAGGTCCCTCCCACCCTGTGCTGGGGGACACAGGAACAGTCGTGGCACAGAGCCCTGCCTGGCAGCATTTCAGGGACTGCCACTGGATAGAGACCGAGGGCAGGACCTGGGTCACAGGGACCAGCTCTAGAGCTGGGGTGATGGCTGGGGCCACTGTGTGTGGACAGTCCTGCCTGGCAGCACCAGGCAGGTGGTAAGCAGAAGAGAGATACATCACCACTTTCTCCTTCTCCTTGGAGCAGTACGAGGCAAAATCCTTGGAGATGATCTCAGCATACTGGAGAAGCACATTGCTGATGGTCTGCAGTCAAACAAGAGCCGCAACAAACACACCCAGACAGCAGCAAAGAGTAGGAAGGAGGGAGAGAAGGAGGCCATGAATCCCACAGCAGTGAAACAACCCAATGCCTAGATACACCCTGGGACCCCCAGACCCTCTGACCCCATGGATGCACCAGGAGCTGCATGGGCACAGCCACTGGAAGCCAGATCCAGCACATCTGGTTTTCACAGGCAGCTCCCGTGCAGCTGTGAAAGCACCAGCCATCAAACCTGCATGTAACTCCCTCCCACACTGCAGCAAGCCAGTGGCATTTAATTGATCTAGATTAATTAACCAATTAACTAATTAATTAGCTAATCTCCTGTGCTAGCAAAGCTGGGAGAGCCACAGGGTCTGTTGGTGGCACATTTGCTTGAACATCCCTGTTAGAGGTGGTGCAATCTGTGCCCTGTGCTGCCGCCTGCAGCTGGATGGGAGGCGGCAGAGAGAGCCCAGGAGCCCTGGGCCAGGGCTGGAACCGGGTGCCAGAGGTGCTGCTGGCCCAGCAGCCCCCATCCCAGCAGCTGCCCACCTTGGCAAACCTTCGCATGTAGTGCCCAACAATCTGGGGGTCAGGACACTCGAGCTTCTTGATGATCTCAAAGCTCTGATTGAGCTGGGAGAAGACGTCCACCACTGAGCAAGAGAAGAGTGCATGCTCCGACGTCTGCTGGAACTGGGGGAGCAAGAGGCAGCATCAGCAGGAGGTGGGGAGGGGAGATTTTGGCCCCAGTGGGGACACACTGGGCACTGAGGGACAAGCCCTTCACCCAGTCCCAGCTGCTCCTGTGCCCACTGACAGTCCTGTCCATACCCCGTCCTTCTTGTCACGCTCCAGCGCTCCATGCAGGAAATCCCGCGACACCTCTTCATTCTCATCCAGCCACTGGATAACGAAGGGCTCGAACCAGCTGGAAGAGAGGCCCGTCCCCAGTGAGGCTGGCCAGACCTGGGGTGCAAGCACCCCCTCCCTGGCCCCCAAGGGCTGCACTCACGCAGGGTACTCAGGCACACGGCTCTTGAAGGAGGGCAGCTCGGTGACATACTCGTTGTACAGCCACTTCACCTTGAAGTGCAGGTTCATGTAGTCCGCGCTCTTGCACAGGCGATGCTTGTCATGCTCTGCACAGGGAAGGTGAGTGTGCGCAGGGGTTGCTTCGAGCCCCAAACCTGGGGGGCAGCTGCCTCAAGGGCAGCTCCAGGGATGCCAGTGTAATGGGAAGTGTTTCTTGGGTGGGATTTAAGCTAGCCATCGTGTTGATAAGGGGGCGAAATGGGTTTGCCCAGGGAACAGGCAAGAGTGCAGCTCCTGCCTGGTTCCCCCACCCCGCTCAAGGTGGCACAGGGGGACTCACCCTCCATCGCGTACTTCATGTCCTGAGCAAAGAGGTTCCACATCACCTCAGCGCTGATCTTCCCCACATTCAGTTCCTGGGGGAACCTGGGGCAAGGGGAAAGCACAGACAGAGGGTGGACCAGCCTCCACTACATCCTCCCCACATCTCCTGCTTGCCTCAGTTTCCCAATCTGTAGAATGGATGCTACAACCCACTTCCAAAGGACTAAAGCCACCACTGCCACCATGTGGACATCCCCCCGAGTGCAAAGCAGAGTCCCCTTTCCTGGCACCTACTCACTGGTTCAGGCAGGGCGTGTAGGAATTCTTGTCCTCCTCGATAATGGAGACTATCAGGGTGATGAGCTTGGACCAGAAGTCCAGGTTTTTGATGCTGGGGCCCTGCTCCTCGGGCGGCACCTCGCCTTTCTTAGTCTGGAGTGATGGGGACACAGTGGAGGCTCCAGTCATCCCCCCCGCCAGGCTCGATTTCATGGCGGGACTAACAAGGAGGCAGGAGGACTCTGGGAACACCCTGAAGGGCCCCACGCAGCCCCGCCTTGTCTGGGCCCGGTCTCAACCCCGCAGCAGTGGGGCTCAAACCCTGCCCAAGGCTTGGGGCTCATCCTGCATGGGGCTGAGTTCTCTGGAGAGGGAGCAGGAGCATCGCGCGAAGAAGGGCAGAGGATGGGGAAGGTGAGTAGGGGGCAGCGAGGCCCCAGTGCATCCCAGCTCCCCCCGCCCAACGCACCGGGTCTGTCTGGTATTCACGACTGTAGAGCTCGTGACAGTTGTTGAAGATGTACTCGTAGGTGGAGTTGAGGCAGGCTTTCACGCAGTCCTTCACCACCTGGCTGGCTCGTGGGGGGCTCTGCAGCTCCTGGACCTGGGTGGGCAGGGAGGGAGCGGTGCTGGAGGCAGACCTGCAGCCCTGGGAGCTACCATGGGGCCAGCATGACCCCAACCTTGCAAAGAACTGGGGTCAGCCAGGGTCAGGCTCCCCACCAGAAGGAAGGGCTGAGCAGGGGCCCAGCAATACCTTCATCCGAAAGAAGGTGATGCTGGTCAGCAAATCCACCGTGGATTTGAGATCCTGCAGCCGTTCGGGACTGCTGGCAGGAAAGTTGTTCTGCCAAAGGGGAAGAAGAGAGCTGAGTTGCACACAAAACCCTCACAGGGCTGAGTGGAGGGGGAGCAAACACCAGCCTGTTGTTTCAGACTTTATTAGACAGGTGAGGAAACTGAGGCACGGCAGGCGTCTTACCCGGTACATGGAGAGGTCGATCCTCAGCGAGTTGTGCAGCTGATCAAGGAGTTTGACGAACCGCTCCTTCTGCGGAGAAATGCCCCGGAGCCAGGTAAACGGGGGAAAGGCAGCAGGGACCATCCCCCCTCCCTGCTGCCCCTGGCTCTCTCTGGCCCCAGCCCGGCCCACACCACCCCCAGCTCATCCCTCTCCTTCCTGATGTCCTGTTGTTTTTCCTTCCCTCTTTCCTTCATCAGAGCCCTGCGGGCAGGCACAGGATGCCCATGGCATGTCCTCACTGGTGGCTGGGGCTCACTGGCAGCCATCGATGGCTCCCTGGGCACACGTGGCTGTGCTGGGCATGGTACAGGATGAAGAGGCAACACTACGTATCCCCTCTGCTCTCGCTGGCGGTCGGTGCTGGAGTGGGGATGGGCTGCTCTATCCGCGCTGCCCACTCGGGGCAGAAGCAGGGAGATGGTGCGAAAGGTCCTGCCCCTGGGCCGCATGGCCCCTGGATTGAAGCTTTCTGAATGCTCAGAAAAAAAGGGCAGGGAAAGAGCAGCTGGGCTCTTGCAGTGCTTGCCCACCTTTGGGGCTGAGCTGCTCTGAGACAAGGCCAGGATGGACCCCAGGAGTTGGATGCCTCCATGGGCTCCTTGCTCGCCCAACCAAGCTGCATCGAGGGACGTGGGCAGGGAACCGTCCCCGGTAGATGGTCTCCACTGGGGCTGGGTGGCTTTATTCAGCTCAGCCCAGGTCCCGTCCAGGGAGCGCAGGGCAGGAGGATGCAAATCCCACGTTGGGCTGTGGATCGGGCGTCAGAGCTGAGGGCAAAGCAACCAATCTGCCCCAAAACACTGTCAGGAGGCATTTCACTTTGCATCTCCGCCGGGGGGGTGGGCTTTGGACAACCCCATGGGCCCCTGGGTTCCCCCCGCAGCACCAGCTGTACCAGGTCAGGGCTGCCCCACTGGGCTCCGGAGAGCCCGGAGCAGCTCCCCAGGTCCTGGGGGGGAGGACAAGGGGACGGGATGGGGCAGCAAGTCCCGCACCCGCCTGGCCATGGCTCGGCCAAGCCCACAGCCTGCACTGGCAACCGCAAACCTTTGGCGTGCTCGCCCGCCAGAGACGGCAAAGCCAGGCTTTGGGCCGAGACCGTGCGTCCCCGCCACCAAACGGCTGCAGTGCTTTAAAACTGGACACGACGGGTACTCGGGGTTAAAGCGACACGGCCGGGCACTTTAGGACCCAACCTTAGGCTCTCTAAAAAAAGAGAAAGAAACAAGTTTTTAAAACCCTCCATGTTAGAGAAAAGGCGCTTTTTTTTTTGGTACGGTTTCCTCCTCCTGCATGACCCGGAGGCACAGCTCACTCGGCTGTAGCTACACCCTGCAACAGGAACTGGGAGGTGAGTCAAAGCTGCTGCCCGGAGCTGCTCGGCCCTGGCTGCGGCCCTGGTTACCCAGCACTTTGCCTGACCCAGGGCTGGGCACTGACCCCAGCTCGACCCATGTGCATCCAGAGCAACCATCTCTGGGACGACACGGGGGGAGCCGGGGCAAGAGCTCAGCCCCTCCTCGCCCACATCTCCAAGGACGCACCTGACCCCGGCACAAAGTCGCCCTGCTCACTGCAAGCAAGGCATGCAGCGGGCACCCATGGGTGCTAGCACAGCCAGGCGAGTTTGCAGCGGTCCCAGGGTGTGCCCAAAGCACGCAGGGCCATGCAAAACTCCCGATGAGATGCAGCAATGGCTCCTTGCCACCTGCTTGTGATTTTGCCACCAAGGTTTTCCCCTCCTGCCACGCCGCTGAGCAGCATCCCAGCCCGCTCAGACTCCAGTGGCAGTTTTACCATAATAATCTGGGGAGCAAATTTAGACCTTCTCCCAGGAAGGCGGTGGCTCTTCTACTTCCTGAAAAACTGGAGCAGGATGAATTTTGGAGCAAGCAGGGGCTGACCCCCCTGCTGCCCAGCTGCAGTTTGGAGCGGGGTGTTTTGCACAGCCCTTTTTGCTCCCCAAGCCCCCCGCCCCCTCCCAAGAGAAGAGAGAGAAGAAGGAAGGAGTGTTTACGCACCATCGGACTTACCCCGAAATTGGAAGCAGCAAAGCGGTCAGAGGCTGAAACATTGGTGGAAGCCGTGGTGTGGGCATAGTAGGCGTTGATGTTGGCTAGCAGGGTACTCATCACTGCCGGGACCCCCGGGCACATGTATTTGGAGGAAAGGCAGGCAAAATGCCTGCAGAGGGAGGTGGAAAGTGAGGGCACAAGGCCACGGGAGGGGCTGCCTGTAGGAAGGGGCGTGGGGTTTGGGGTACATGCACAGAGAAGGGGAGGGAAGGGTGCAGGGGTGCGGGGTGAGCTAGGGGAGCATGTCTGCACCTGTGGCGGGGAGGTGGATGCATACGGCAGCAGGGGAGGAGGATGCTGACAGTGACCCCCCCCCGTAGGGCTGGCGTAGCCCCGCCGAGCAGGGTGGAAGGTGAGGGACTCACGTCATGGCCTGGTAGATGGACTCCACCCCATAGCGCATGGCAAACTCATCCACGATCTCCTGTGCAGTCTCATCAAAGTACACCTTCCAGGCGTCGTCTCCCTTGGCATCAGGGATCTTCACCACCCCGTTGTTTTGCAAATCCGTCACAAAGTGGAACAGGTTCTGGAGGTACAAATGAGTCCCATCAAGTTCCCGGGACCGGTGGTGGCACAGGGGCATTGCTGGGGTGGGGGCCATGCCCCCCGCGCCTGCCAGGGCTGCTCACCTCGTGCAGGCACGTGTACTGTACGTGGTAGGGAGCCACCTTCTCCTCGCCTTTGATCTCCACGCTGATGTGCAGCCGGATGGCTCCTGACACAGCCGACTTGTCTGTCCGCTTGTCTGCAGGGGTACAGGGAGAGGAGGAGATGTGAGGCTTCCCCAGAGCAACTCTGCTCACTCCTGGCCCCAAAGAGGGGCAGACGGCCCTGGCACGGAGTGGCTGCTGGGGCCGGGGCCAGGGGGACGCCCAGCGCCAAGCACAGCCAGGCCGGGGTACAATGCAACCAAGGCATTGCAGAGAGGGATTTGGCCGTATTTCCAGGCACTACAGAGATGTGGCCTCTCCATGCCTCAGTTTCCCCTCTGAGGAGGGCCAGTGCTCCAGACCTCCTGGGCAAAGGGTTTTGAGAATGACCCTGGGAAAACACTTGATCCAAATGGCTTTTGATATTGAGTGTTTTTACCAGCAGACCTATATGCTAACATGCCCATACAGACTAATACGCTGAAATAGCTTCAGCCAGGGCTGGCAGCACGTCCCCTCGGGAGCACAGGGCCAGGGGTCCTGGCCCAAGGGGGCCGTGCTGGGGCAGCCAGTTACCGAGGTTGTACCAGACGTCCATCTCCCCACTCAGGGTCCGGACCTCGATGATCGTCTGGCCCAGGAAGTCGTCAGACTCCCTCTTGAAGCGCTGTTTGACACGGGACTTGATGTCGTCATCTTCGTCCCAAACGCGGACCTTGATGCGGTCGGAGGAGTTATGGCACTCACTGGGGAAGCGAGAAGGGGCAAGCCCTGGGATGAGCAGGGAAACCTTTCCAGCCTCTCCCCAGCCTCTGTTTCCCTAAACAAGAGGGAGGGACCATCCCAGCACTCGGCAGGAACTGGGGAAGAGAGTACATGGCACCCACCCTCCCCAGCAGGCTCAGCAGGGCCCAACACAGCCTGGATCAGCCCCCATCGCCAGGAGCCAAACCCTCCATGGCACAAAACCAGCACTCCCAGTGGCCCCAGCAGCCCCCCTCCACCCACAAGGGGGGTAGGATGAGGCCCCACCTGACTCCCCACCACCCTGCAGGGACATGCTGACAGCCAGCACAGCCCAGCATGACGACGAGTGGCCAGGAAGGGGGAGAGAGGGACCAGGGGTGAACTTACAAATGGAAATTCTCCTCCCAGACTGGGTTGAGATTGCCGTAGATAGTTTTAGTCCTTTTTTTTGTCTTTCCAACCTGGACAGTGACATACGGGTCACTGGACCCTGTCTTATCCTTTGCTTGGAGGCCCTGGGCACAAACGACTGCAGCGCAGCATGGCACAGCACAGCACAGCATGCCCATCCACACGAGGCACACGTGTGGCACAGACAGTGGAGAGAGCAGAGAGAGGAGTCAGTGCCACAGCCACACCAAGATCCCCGCAACAGGGACTCTGTGCCCCCCAGCAGAGCCCCGGGGACTGAAGCCTCTTTGCAGGATGAGGGGCAGGAGGGGGGCTGGAGCACGCAGCATCCTTGGGCAATGCCCAGAACACGGTGCCAGGCCCTCTGGTGCCTACCTGTGATGCTGATCTTGGCCGACCATTTGGAGGTGCCATCCAGGACACTCTGCTTCACTGCTTTCATCTGCTGCGTGTGCGTGGTCTTGGTGACCCCAAACACCTCCTGGATCAGCTCAAATATCTCCGGCTTGTTGCGCTCCCGGATCTTCATGCGATCCTTCAGCACCATGATGATATTCTGGGTCCGGTCCTCCGCTCCGTGCTTGGAGCTCTTCTCCGCCGCCCCTGGCAGAGGACAGCCATGGGTGAGACAGGGCAGTGGGGCAGATGGCATCCAGGAGAGCCGAGAGCTCCCCACGCCCACCATGCATGAATTAATTCATACCCAGAGGGGTCTACACCCTGCCCAGGACAGATCTGCCCGCTCACCACTTCCCCCATGCACGAGGCAGAGGTCCAGCTCTCCCTGGCCACCCCCTTCTCCCTCTCCAAAGTGGGAAGGGATGAGGCTGCAGGCGATGGCTCCTTACTCTGCAGGCAGTCGGCATTGAGCAGGTCCTGGCACTTCTCGTGACACTTGACGCCACACTCGGCGCAGCGCATGCCCTGCCGGGCGATGCCCCAGAGCAGCCCCTCACACTCATAGCAGTAGGTGGGGGTGGTGGCTGTCCACACCTCAAAGTTGTGGGGTGTTGTGCAGGAGATGGGGTACACTAAGGCTTGCAGGGTCTTCTTGTAAACATGGTTTTTCTGTGCAAGGACAGAAGAGAGAGGGGGAGAAAACCTCAGGCAGTGTAGAGTGGCTGGGCCATGCAGCAGGGTGCAAACGCACCCACAGGTCCTGGGCCATGTGCAGTGCCACTGCTGGGTGCAGACAAACAGGGCAGAGAACAGGGCAAAGGACAAACACCACCATCCCCAGGTGCAGCCATGAGCACACTGGCTGCTTTGGCAGCACCAGAGGAGGATGCTGGTGTAGCACAGACACCACATCTCCATTGCTGGCCCGCCCGGCTAGGGCTCAGCCCTCCCACCATGACCACCCGGACAACCTCAGCACCTACCAGCTCCTCATTGTTCAAGGTGCTCGAGGCCAGCGCGGATGTGATTCCTGCTTTCCTGGACTGGACCAGGGACTGTGGGAAAGAAACACAGTTCCCAGATCCAGCAGAGTATGGGGTGTCCCTCCCACACTCCTCTGGGGTCCCACTGACTGTAAAACACCTGGGACAGACCCCCACTCCAGGCGGGGAGGGGTGCTAGCTGCATGGGCTGGCAGTGGGGACAGCCCAGCTCCCAGTTATGTCAGCACTGTGGCAGTGATGCCACCCTGCTGTGCAGTGGGACTGGAACCAGTTCAGCAGCCCACAGCATTCCCAGTTCAGCCCCAACAGGGCAGAACCTCTCAATGTGTGTCTGAGACCCTGGGGAGATTGGGGGGGGGGGGGGGGGGGGGGGGCACTTACCATTGCCTGCAGGCAACCAGGGCCAGCGAGAGGGGGAAGAAAAGGCCGTTAGTACAAGCCACCTCACGGCAGATCAAGTCCTGACCCCTTCCCTGCCGGAACCAGCGGGAATTGGGGCAACACCAACCCCTCACCCAGCACTGGGCCGGTCCCGGGGGGCGTTTCCCACCCCAAGCCACAGCACAGGCTGCAGCCTGCCAAATCCCAGCAGGGAAAGGCAGCAGCCCCACCTGACCCCCTGCACTCTGCCCACCCCATCACCACCCACAACCCAACCCCCCGAAACCCCGACACCGACACAGCACAGTGCAGAAGCGTCAGTGGCTGCCCGAGCGGACTGGGGGGTGGAGGGCACTGGGGTGAGGGGCAGCGAGGGGGGCAGCGGGATGGGAGAGGGCAGGCAGGTTGGGGACAGGACAGAGGCACCCTGGGGAGGGCACAATGAGGAGATGGCAAGGTGTAAAGAGAGGGGGAAGGAGGTGAAGGACACCTAATTCTGGGTGAAAAGGGTGTCTGCTTTCCAAAGTTGCTGTCTCTGATCACCAAGGGTGTGACAGCAGAGTGAGCCTGTGCATTACAGCCCGGGGGCAGGATGGGACCCCAGCATGGGGACTGGGCTGTAGTGGCACAGCGTGACAATGGTGGGGACAGAAGTAGAGGGTCTGTGCAGCTCAGAAAAGCCAGCACTGCCCCTCCTCTGGCACATGAGTCTATCCGCCCAGCACCAGCACGGTCCAAGCTGCAGGGAGCCTATGGCAGGTGGGACAGCAAGGGACCGGGGACACAGCACTGGTAGAAAAATGGGAAATCAGACGCAGCCCTCGGAAGCCTTGGACGGATGCTTGGTGTAGGGACAGGGCCCTGGATCTCCGTTAAAGAGAAGCACCCTCAGGTGGGGAGAGCCCAGCTGTGCCATCCTCACAGCTCCCCACTGCAAGGGCCAGGGCCAGGAGACCCCCAAAACAGCCTGGGACACCCCCGCCCCCCACCAGTGGGGCTGGAGGAGGCTGGGCAGGGCTGGCCACCAGCACCCAAGGGTGCTCTCTCTTTAACCCCTCGGACCGCGCTCACCAGATCGCTGACTAGAGGGAGAGATTTGCGTCCAGGCTTAATGTCGGGCATGCTGTTAATGCAGCGCAGAAACCTTACTGCCGCCCCCCTGCCGCCAGGGACGGCCAAGCCAGGCCGGAGAAAAGAAAACAGAAAACACAAGCCATGTTAGAGGTGGCTGGGGAGCGGGGCACGGGCGCCCGGCAAGCGCCGGCCAGGGCAGGCGGCGCAGTCCAGCGGGGCGCAGCAGGAGCGAAGCCGGCAGCTGTGTGGTGCAAGGCGTTAGGAGGAACCTCACCAAATCGCTAACTAAGGGGATGGGTTTTCGCTTGCGTATGTCCGGCATGCTGTCTATAATGATCAGCCCGCCACCAGGCCTGCAAGAGAGACGAGAGTCAGCGGGGAAGGGGAAACTGAGACAGGAAGGGGGCCCCTGCTATTGCCCCATGTTCGCTTGGGACTTGGTGGACAGGACTGCAGAGCAACCCCCGGGTGGCCTGGGACACACCTGTGGGACCCCCATCCCCACCAATACCCCAGCTGGGGCAGGGCTCACCAGACTAAAAAACTGGGGGGGAAGGGGATTCTGGCAGAAAACTGATTTTCCCCATGTGAAGATGTTTTGCTTCAGTGGTGTGACAGTGAAATGCAGGAAAAATATAACCCGTTTGGCTTAGTTAGCTTTGGCTTTGCAGCATGGAGTGGGAGCCCTGGGGTTTCCCTCTGGGACAGCAAAGGTGAGCCCCGAGCCATTCTGCTGCGAGAGAAACCAAGGCAGCGCGGCTCAGGCTGAAATGCCACTTTGCAGCCTCCGGCCCTGTCTACAAGAAAACCCCAGCATGATCTGGTGGGTTCTCAAGGAAACCTGCCAGGTTCTGCATGGGTCAGCAGCAGGGCCATCTGCGAGGGCGAGAGGGGGGCGAGACCCACAGCCCATCCAGGTGAGAGGTTCAAGGTTCCTCATGGCACCACTCGAGCCCCAGATGGCAGGAGAGAAGTGGGAGCTGCCACCCCAGCTTGGAGCCATCCCAAACCACTCACCTCCTTGCTCTCCCCCTCGGCAGCAGCTCTCAGGGACACGGAGCAGTGGCATCTCTGCTGGCTCCTCCAACAGCACCGAGCGACCAGCATTCAGCCCAAAAATCTGGCCCCCCACACGCCCACAGCTTGGCCAACTCTTCCCCATGCCATCCCCCCAACAAGCTCATTAATCACATCCTAATGAGCAGGGGAGAAAGCCCGTGAAAGCCCAAGGGGACAGAAAGTTCCAGCTCCCCCACATACTCACCCGCCTTTGAACCACAGGGATTTAGCTTCTCCATCACCTTCCCCGCGGGCCTGCAAGACGAGGGGCAACTGTCACGGGCACGGCACTGAGCCCCCGGCACGCGTGGCAGCCCTCCCCGGGGCTCGGCATTGCTGGCAGCTGAGCGTCTGGCCAGCGCCCGCAGCACTGGGCAAGCACGTCAAGGGTTTACAGGGTGAGCAGAGAAAAGCGTGTTCCTAAAACAATGGGGCTCTTCCCAGCAAAGAGCTTGCACTGGGAATAAAATATCTTCAAGAGGCTGAGGTGGGCAAGTGGTGGGCAGGCTTCAGCAGAGGGGCTCCGGCTGGCAAAGGAGTGGGGATGGCTGCACCGTGCAAAAACGTAGGGTTTGGGGGACCGGAGGAGCATCATTAGAAAGGCTCAGCAGGTCTGCATGGACCCACAGCCAGTTGGAGAGAAGTGCAGGGGAAAGGCAGAGCACACTGGGGATGGGGTGTGTGCAGGGACCATCCCGCAGTGCCACCTCCCTGGAAGGGAGGGGATTATTTTGGGGGAGAAGGGAGGAAAGAGCCAATTACACCTCCCTGAGGGGGCAATCCCTGCACACACACACACACAGAAGGCACACACATTGCTGGGTCGTTCCTGTTGGACATGCTTACCTGCAGGCAGGCTACACCCCTTCCCTGCAGGAAGGGGAGACGCGGGTGCAAGGGCCATGGTGGTGGACAACTGAAAAGAGAAGCGGTGGGGAGGGGGATCGAAGACCCAGGGGGCGAATCCAGAACCAAAACAAAAAGAAAAGATGGAGGATGGAGTCTAAAAACAGAACAAAAAATTGTCAACTCAATACAGGGGAGAGGGCGGAGAGGCTCACACCAGCACACTGCATGCAGCACACACCAGGGGAAGGTCCTCAGCACTCCCTGCCCCTCGTGGGGGTCCCACTTGGTGTGAATGGGGTTGCAGGGCCACCACCGTGGGGGTCCCCCAGGTCCCCACTGCCCTCAGGGTATGGGATGTCCAGGGGATCGGGGAGCGGACGTGTCTGGAAGATGCCCGGGTGCAGGAAGGGGCCATGCCCCCAGCCTAGCACCCAGCCGGTGCTGGGACCCGGCTGCGGGGTTGCTCACCTCCTGCAGCTGCATGCAGACCTTGTTGAAGGCTCTCAGCCAGTTGGCTTTGGCTCGTGTCTTGGGGTCCTGCACCTCCGCCTCTGCCTGCTCCCTGCAAGTACACACACCTTGCTCACTTCCCAGCACAGCACCGGGGAGGGGGGTCAGCCCCCACACCCCAGGCAGGACTGAGGCTGCAATTTAGGGATCCTGATGGGCCTTGAGCCATTGTGGCCATGGCAAAAATCCCCTCTTGCTACTAGGAAGGACTCTAAAAAGGTAGCAAGTCCTGCTGAAAGGGCAGCACAGTCAAGGCAGAGCAATGGGGAGAAGCCAGGAGTTCCCCCTCCCTGGGGAGACTCCGCCCTGGGCACCCAAGTGACACGGAGGGATCCCTCCAGGAGCAACAGGCCAGGGGGCTGCTGGTGACACAAGTACGTAGATTAAACACCCTTCACCCCTCATCTCCCCAGCAGGATGTCCTCTGCCGCTTCCCAACATGCTGGGACCTCCTGGGGTCAAGAGCTTTTAACACCCCAGTGGCTCCAAGCCCAGGAGGACCCACCAGCCTGGACATGCTGGTTGTGGTGGGTTTTTTCCTCCCCTCTTGCAAAATCAAGACATGGAAGAAAAGACAATAAATCCTCCAAATATCCCAACCTCCTGGAGAGCCTGGTATGATGTGACACTGGAGATGGGTGCCCAGAACTGGGCTGGGACAAGGCTGTGGGGAGCTCAGGAGACAAACCTGCCCAAACTGGCCCTGTGAGGCCTTGCCTGTGCTAACATGTAGTCCTCAGTGCTAATCTATGGTCCTCGGCACTAATCTGGGGTCCTCAGTGCTGATCCATGGTCTCCAGTGCCCAGCGCAGGACCCTCCAAGCCCCCTGCCCAGAGAACAGGCACTGCAGTCAGACGTGAACTAAGGCCACCTTCACCGGGACTCTAGTCAGTCCTTGGGCCTAAATACGTAATTTTTTAAGAAAAAACTCATTAACATTCTTTTAAATTAGAGATTCCCCAGCTCTGGTCTAGAATTTAAACTAAATAAAAGACTGAAAAAGCCCATCACACTTCCCCTCTGTGCAGAGTGATGGCGCTCACCAAACCATGGAAAAATGGACGTTGTCAGTAATTAAAGGCAGAGACCAATATAAGAATCATTCACGTGCTGTACAAGGGATGTGGCCACCAAATAGTTCATCTGTACATCACAGGAGGCTACGGGCAAGCTTTTACCAGTGGCCTAGGGAAAGGATTGACTCCTGTGAAGGAAATTTCCTCCTCTGACTGTGCCGAGCTCCGGGGTACCCCCTCCATCCAGGGAGTCAGTAGCTTGAGCCAGAGGAGAGGAATCACTGCCCCAAACCCCGACTTCCCCCATCCCCAGGTTTGTCCCAGGTTATAAACCTGCACCCCCGGTAGCCCTGGCAGGATCTCAAACACCTTGAGCTCTGCCCCTGCTTAGCGTGGCACCGGTGGCTGGGCCAGGGCAGTGTCCCGACGGGGCTGACCCTCGCCGGGGTGGCACAAGGTGGGCTTCCCCCACCTCAATGCCTCAGGCACCTGGAAAAGCCCCAGACACCACAGAAGGTCTGTGGTGCTGCCCCTTGGCACCGCAGCACCAGCACCAGCTCCGGGCCGCCTCCAGAGGACCCCCAGTGTCACCAGGCACGGTGCCATCCCAAGGATGCTGCAGGTAAACATCCCCCTCCTACCTCTCAGCAGGTTTCAGGGGCTCGGGGGCCGCCTCTTGCAGGGGAGCTTCATCCACTCCTGGCTGGGCCTGGAGGGCCTCTGGGGTTTCCTGGGGGGCAGAGGTGTCCCTCTCCTCCTTCCTCTCCTCCTTCCTCTCCTCCTTCCTCTCCTGCTGCTGCGGCTTCAGCTGTGGGACCAGCTGGGGTTGCTGCTGCTGCTGTGGGGCCTGTTGCTGCTGCTGCCCGGGGGGTTTCTGTGGTGGGGGGTAGGCATCATGCTCTGGGGTTTCATAAGTGCCCTGCTCCCGCAGGTCCTCCTCCTCCTCCTTGGGGTAGCCTTCCTCGTTCTCGCTGTAGTCCTCATTGAACTCTTCCTCCTCCTCTTCCTCCTCCTCCAGATACAGGTCATCGTCCTCCTCCTCCCAGCGGGGCGAGTCTTTGCGGTAGCTGACGGAGCTGTGGCAGGAGTGGTAGGAGTCGCCGTCCCGCTCATCCAGCTCCGAGTCTCGGAGGCTCTCGTTCTCAAAGTCCTCGCTCAGCTGGGAGCTGCCCTGGCTCAGCTCGGCCGACGAGGCATAGCGGCTGCTCCCTGTGGGGCTGCGGGGCCGAGGGGAGACAAGGACAGGGCTCCCGTGGGTCCACGCCGCAGCCTCACCTGCCCTGTGCCGCCCCAGCGAGAGCCCCGGGGTCCCTGCACCGCGGGTGGGAGGATGTGCAGCTCCCCCCGGGGCACAGGCTCCTCATCCTGGGACTTGAAGGCGCAGACCCAGGAGACTCCGTGGGCTGGGACTAGATCCCCAGGCTGGGGCACTCTCAGGGGTCTGACCTTCCTGCCTGCGCCTGGGCTGAGCATGGGGACAGGGGGGATGGTGTCTGTCCCCTTGGCTCACTCCTGCCAGTGGTGGGAGCAGAGTGCAGCCAGGCAGCACCCCCAGCCAGATCCTGCCTCCTGCTTTGGCCAGACACCCCATCCTGCCCCCAGCCCACAGACCTGTCACCCAACCTCTACTCTGACATCCCAGCGCTCCCTGTAGACCTCCCAGGCACCCCCTCTCCACAGACACCCCCTCAACCCCATCACCCCTACTTGGGGGTTCCCTCTCCACTCTTCCTGACAGGCCAGACCCCTTCCCACCGCCCCATCCACCCCACCGGCCCCCAGCCCTTCCAGCATTCCCCTCTCACGGCCGCCTGCACCTGGGGGAGCAGCAGCTCAGAGGGGCTCCCTGCATCCCAGGAGGCTGCCGGGGACAGGGCGGCCGCGGGGCTCCGTGGGGAGAGCTCACATAAGCAAACATGCAGACAGGACAGGGACACGCCTAGGAAGAGGCCGACACCACGTCTCCAGCACCGGCAGCCAGGGCTCAGGGGTGGGCAAGCGGGAAAGAGGACAAGGGACAGGATGGGCAGAGCCCTGGGCCCAGAGTGGCTGGGCCAGGCGGTGGGGAGCCAGGGGACACCGCAGGGAGGAGGGTGCTGGGGGATGCCCAGGCTGGTCCCAGCAGGGAGGGGTCCTGGCATCATCCAGGTACCCTGGGAAGGGGGACTTGTGGCACAGGGGTGCAGGCGACACAGCTCATGCCTGGAAACCCCTCACCTCCCTGGCCTGATCCTGGCCAGAGCTGGGACAGGGGCCCTCGGCACATCGTGAGGGTCCCAAATCACTGCGCAAAGCTTTTGCCCAGCCAGGTTCTCCCTGGGAGGTGACCAGAAACAGAGGGTGGCATCTGAGTCCCCGAGGCCCCAGCTCCCACACCCGCTGGCATGAGAGGGAACAGGCAGCAGTGCTGCTAGACGGTCACTGTGCCGGCGAGCGGGACCCGGGTGCTGGGGCATCCCCCCCACGAACTAGGGTGCAGCGACAAGAAGGGAAACCACGGGGCCGAGAGACGCCTGGAGCATCCCAACGCTGCTCCCCTGCAAGGCGGTCCGGGGCGGGGAGAGGGGCACCCTGCGGCGGCACGAGGCCACCCTTGCCGGGACTGGTGTTGGCCTCACCACGGCTGCAAGGACCGACCACAGCACTCTGCGACGGCACACGGCACGCGACGAGGTAGCGACCCACCTATCCGATAGGTCTAGGGACCGCCTGCTCTCAAGGGAAGGCTGGCGGCTGGTCCGCCTGCTCGACTCGGAAGCGGACTCAGCGTCGCTGCGTCCGTTTGCGGCAGAGTCTACACTACCATAGCGTCTGCCGGGGAGGAGAGGAAGATGATCAGCAAGGTTCCGGGCACCACGCCACTGCCACCCGCCGCGCCCCGGCATCCCCTGCCGCCGTGGGGACACCGGCAGGGAGGCTCTGTCTGGCTGGACGGGGCTGGCACCTTGGGCTGGATGCTGGCGAGGAACGGGGCTGTGCTGCGACCGCAGGGACAGAGGGCCGGGCAGGTGTCCCTGCCTGCGGCTCTGCCTGCAGCCACGTCTGCGTCCCCAGCCACTAGCTCAGCTCCCAGCAAGGACAGCCAGAGCTTAGGGGTCCCAAAGCCCCACGAGGACAGAGCAGCGTGGTGACCCAAAGAGCTTGAAAACTTTCCAGTGAGAAGGAAAGGCTTGGGGCCAGCACCATCCCCCTCTTCCTCGCCTCAACATCCTTCCCTCTGTCACCCACCGCCCTAGAAGCGCCGTCCCTAGCGTCACCCCGGGGGACCCGCTGGCCTCTGCCACCTGTGGAGAGGGGATTGAGAGAGCAGGTCTTGGGGATGAGCTGGCAGTGCCAACACTACCTGATGGGACGCTGGTCTGAGTAGTCCATCTCGTAGCTCTGCATGGAGTCGGTGTAGGAGTCGCGGGAGCTCTGCTGCTGGTGCCTCATGGGGTACTGGTGGACGGAGGCGTTGGGCTGGGAGGTGGTGTAGTACGGCGGCGGGATGCTGTTGCTGGTCTCGCTGCGGTAATCACTGTCCCGGTCATCCACCGTGCTGTCAGGGTCATCGTCTGCAAGGGGCCGCAGTGAGTGGGATAGGGGACAGCCCCATGGCTCTTGTGGCCAGGGACGCCCCAAATCTACCCCGTGCCCAGCACAACCTTGCTACTGCCACCATGTCCCCACCACTGGGGGATCGTGCTGGGGAGATGGACCGGGATGGACCCAGGAAGGGGTGAGGGGCAAGCTGCACGTGCTCCCCTCTGCAGAAAGGGGGTTTGGGGTATGAGAGGAGGGCGGAAGGGGGACATGGGATATACAGACGGGGGGAAGAGGAGGACAGGGTGCAGGGACCCTCCCTCTGCCCCATCAATGTCCCACCACAGAGGCAAAGCCTGAGCTGCTCCTTGCCACCGGGCACCCCGAGGGCACAGAGCCTCATGGTGCCACATCCCCGACAGCCTGTGGGGACAGTCCTGCACAGGACAGGGCGCTTGGTGCCTCCGTCCTCACCCAGCACAGGGCCACAGCATGAGGCCGCAGCCTGGACCTGAGCTCCAGGTCCCCTGAGCCCTGGGCAAGGCTACAGCACGGCGAAGGGGGATGCGCTGGGGACTGCCAGGCTGGGAGGAGAGGAGGGGACAGGATACTTACTCTGCTGTTCTCCCCAGCCAAAATAATTCCAGTTGCCTACAAAAAAAAGGGGCAGAGACAATAAGGATGGAGGCAGCTCTGGGACAGCAGCAGGAGCTGGCTGGGAGGAACCAGCATCTCCCAGGAACAGTGGTACTGAGCTGGACTGGGGACAGTGCCCCAAGATGGGATGGGGACAGCACCCAGGACGGGGCACACTGGCACTGAGCTGTGCCGGGTGGGGACAGGGGCTGGGCAATGCAGTTCCGAGATGGGATGGGGATGGGGCCTAGGGGTAGGCACAGTGGCACTGAAGAGCACTGGGGACAGTGCCCAGGCCTGGCCATGGTGACACCAAGCCAGGCTGGGGACAGTACCTAGGGCTGGGCACAGTGGCACTGAACTGCACAGGGGACAGGGCCTGGGGCTCAGAACAGAGGCACTGAGCTGTGCCTGGGACAGTGCAGGCTGTGCGTGGCCCCGGCGTGGTTACAGAAGGGGAAACTGAGGCAAAGTTGGGACAAACCGAGCTGTCATTCCCCATCCCCCAGACTCCTCTGCCAGTGCCCCCCCCGAGGAGCCCCCTCGCCAGCCTCGCTGCCCCTCGCCCAGGCTCCCCGGGGGACCATCCTCCCCACTCCCATTGCCATGCCCCCCCCCCACCCCTCTCCCCTACGACTCAGCCCCCCAGGAGAGCTCACACACTGTGGGGCAGGGAGACGGCAGAGAAACACTGGCAGACACGGCAGGGAGGATGGGAACGGGGACGGGGTGTGGGGTGAGGTTGAGCTCCACTTAGGTTGGGGTCCAGCGCCCCAAGTCAGGCACGGCCCCCGCTCCCGCGCATCCCCAGTGCAGTTTGCTGGGGGACAGGGCAGTGGGGGGGGTCCTGCAGCGGGGCAGGGGCAGGGCAGCACTTACAGCACTGGGAGCTGTGAACGGGCAGAGGCTTTTCCTGCTCCTCCTGGAAGGCATACTGGGGAGAGACAGGCCGGTGAGGGCTGCCCCCTCGCAGCACTGCTGCTCCCTGCCCAGCCCTCTCCCAGGGCCTGATTCTGCACAGACTTACATCATCCTGGTCCCGCATGGCATTGAGCTGCTCCAGCTTCTTGGCCCAGTACCTGGCCTCCTCCTCGGGGATATCTGCAAGGGCAAAGACCACGATTGGTGCACAGATCAGCCCCCTCAAAAGAGCCCCCCAGCTTCTGGGGCTACAGGATCACAGCCCCAGCCCCAAGGCCCATGAGCATCCCAGGAGCTGCGGGCAACGATGGATGCACCCCTCTCCTGGAGTGCCTGGGGACAAGTACCCACCCAGCGGCAGCTCAAAGCGGGTGTCAAGGAGGATACGGTGGAAAGTGGGGTCCTTGGTGCCTGAAATCTCGTTGTCGGTCATGATGACCTGGGAGTCGAGCGTGAGCCATTCCCCAGGGCCCTCCTGTGGGGCGAAAATGGGGGTGAGGAGAGCTGCCAGGGACCCCCCTTCCCCAGCCCCACACCCCACGCACACAGGATCTGGCCCCAAGCAGGGACAGGGAAGGCTCTGCCCCCCCACAAAGGACAGCCACGGGGGTGGCTACATGTCCCTTAGGGTCCGGCGGGCGGATGGGGGTGCCTGGCTCCCTACCTCATTGGACTGCCGGATAGTCCGGAGGGGGATCCACACCGTCCCCACCATGGTGTCCCAGATGAGCCCCTTGTTCCACACCTCCACCGTCAGGCCCAGGTCGAGCCGGTTGATCTCGCTGGGGAGAGGGGGGAGGCATCAGGTCACCCAGCAGCCCCCCAGGGGCCACCCCAGCCTCTGCCTGGGCCACCTCGGCCCCAGGACTCAGGGGAGCCCCCCAGGGCTGGGGTCAGAGGGAGCACTGGTAATGGGCAACCTCCCCCTGACAGGGGGGTCGGGGGGAGCGGCAGGGGTGGGGGACACTCACAACATGAAGTCCTGCTCCCAGGAGGGCAGGTTGCCCCGCACCGCGATGGTTGTGCTCTTGACATTTTGCACCTTCAGTGTCACGTAGGTGTTAAATTTCTCTGTGGGAGCAAGCGGAGGGTGAAATGGCCCCCAGAGCGTCCTCCCAGCCATGCCTCCACCCCCCAGACACCCCCCACTGCCACCTCCCATGGGGTCCCCCTACACTGTCCTCAGCACCCCAGCCCCAGTCAGCCAGGCAGGATGGACCCTACCACTGCCAGGTGGCTTGTCTGTGCGCCCCCATCCTGTCCAGGGCATCCCCATCTCTGCGTGTGCTCCCCCCACATTTGCCAAATGATGCCTCCAGAGCTGAGGCTGATCCTGGGGTCCCCTTGCCACCCCCCAGCCCTTCCTCTGATCCTGCCACACCCGACAAGCCCAAGAGCTGAGCCCCGAGCCCCACGCTCCCCCCAGGAAGGCAGGCAGGTGGGGGGACACTCACCTTGGGGCCCGTCGAACTTGGCCTTTTTAACTGCGGGGACAGAGAGGGAGGGAAGAGATTCAGCCTGAGAACCCCGTGCAGGGGGCTGGGGACCCCCACCAGGGTGCCAAGGGGGTGAGAGCACCCCAGACCTGGCCACCCCCCCCACCCCTGTCTGCAAGGTGGGGAAAGGTGGTGGGATCTCTCCTGCTGGTGTAAATCAGGAGTCCCCAATGCCAGGCATGATGGAAGGGGATCAGGCATGAGCTGGAGGTGGACACCGGAGGGGAGCAAAGGCCCCCCCGAAAAACCTGCCAGTTTGGGACAACTTGAAACATCTCCTTGCAACCCCAAACAACCAGCCTCCATCTGTTGAGGTGTTTAACTCCCCTCGCCCCCCCCAATTCGAAATTCAGATGTTACCATACACATCCCAGGGGAAAGGGGGTGTTTGGGGGAACCCTCCCACAGCTCCGGTCCCTGCCATGGGGCACCAGCCCAGCAGGGCCAGGGTTAAGGCTCTCGTTGTCTCCCAAACCGTTGACCCAGATTTTGTAGAGGAAATGGGGGGGCTGTGACCCTCCCTGCCCTACAGGGTGGTGGACATCCTCCCCCCAACTCCACTGCAGCAGGGAGCCCCAAAATGCCCCCCACTGCACCCCAGCCCTGTCCCCCTCTCGGGGGTGCCAAGGAGCTGGTTCCCATCCTGCCCATTGGAGACCCCCCCGCAACTGGCTGATTGCATGCGGGGGGGTGGTTGCATCTGGGCCGGATCCTGCTCAGCACCACAGGAACAAACACTCCCGATTCTGGCTGATCCCCCCACCAGTGCTGCGAGCAGGACGTGCAGGGGGGGTTGGTACCCAGGTTTTGCCTGCAGTGGGGGGGCAAACAGGCAGCTGGGCAGAGCCAGGTACCAAGGCTGCCGATGCCAGGGGGTGGTGGGGGCGAGGGGTGTCCTCAGGGCTCACAGGAGGGGACATGGCAGGGAGGGAATGACACAGCACCCGAATAATGCTTAAATGACGCGGGTGCCAGCGGGTGGAGGACCAACGTGACCGAGGAGAGATTAAAATAGCCCTGGCGATATCAAAGGTAATTTGATTTCAGAGACGTGGCACTCACCAGCCACTTAGCACCCGCCGCCAGCGGTGGAGGGGCCGCGGGGCTGTCACCAGCTCCACGTGCCCAGCAAGGTTCTGCGGAGTCAACGTGGCACGAGCAGGCCCCGCCTGGCCCCAGGGTACCTCTGAGGAAACTGAGGCACGGGGGAATTGTTGGCTCAGCCTCAGCTCCGGAAACAATTGGGGATCCTTCGGCTCGGCCGCCTGTCCCGTGGCACTGAGCAGGCCAGGCGTCAGGCGGCTCTTTGCCCGAAGGAAGGTCGCCAGCCGCATCACTGGCGGCCGTATTCCCAGGGAATCACAGGACTCTGGGAGCTGCGGCTTCGCTCAGGGATGATTCCTGTGGGGAGGGTTGGTTCTAGGCAAGGCACAAGGCTCTGGGGTCCCAAAGATCCCCTTGTGTCACCAGGTTGGGAGCCTGGGGGGCTGCGTGGGGCTGGCCAGCATCACTGTGTATTATAATATTATATAGATTTGTATGTATTATAAATAATGTATTGTTTTATATTATATGTATGATTTTATTATTAATATTATTGTTGTTATTGTTGTTGTTATTATTATATTAGAATACAGTACTTGGTACCAGGACCTGCCCAGGGCACATGCTTGGAGCTGCAGAGGGACCCCCGGCGTGGGAGCTCGCCCTTGCCCCGGACCCAGACGCACCTGCCGGGGCCGACCGCTCTCCACCAGCTGCTGCCTCCGAAACGGGAGAGCAGAGGAAGGAAAAGCTCCAAAAATACCCGAGCTGACAGGAACAGACAATTGCCCAAGGAACACGTGGCTCTCCTGGCTGTCATCTACTGCCGGGGAGAAGTCCTGCTGCCACCATCTGCAGCTGATGGCCCCAAGCGGGCTGGGCCACCCCCCTGCCCGCCAACGGGTCCCCCAAGCTGGCGCAAGGGTGGTGGGTCCTGGGGTGCCACCCTTGGGCTAAATTCAACCGGAGCCCCCAGACAAGTTGCTGGGGAGAGCAGGACCCCCCCATGGGAGCTGGGTACCCCCACAATAGGCTGGAACCAACCTCCTCTCGGTGGGGCTTGGCCTGTGGGGGAAACTGAGGCAGGAGGCAGCTGGTGGGGGATGGGACTGGCAGTGGCGTAAAAACCAGGCTGGGCTGTAGGCATCCTGCAGCAGGTCTGTCTGTCTGCCCATCCCTCTGTCCCTCCATCCATTCACCTACCTGTCTGTCCATCCGTCCATCCGTCCATCCATCCATCCCTCCCTCCCTCCCTCCATCCATCCCTTCTGTCCATCCACCCACCCATCTCTCTGTCCATCCTTTGACCATCCATCCACTCACCTCTCTCTCCATCCACCCCCTCCCCTCCATCTGTCCGTCCCTCCTTCCATCCATCCATCCATCCATCCCTCCCTCCCTCCCTCCATCCATTCACCCACCCACCCCTCTGTCTACCTGCTCACATCTCCCCACCCTCCACCCATCTGTCTGTCCGTCTCTCCATCTGTCCCTCCGGATGCCCATCCACCCGCCCGTCCATCTGTCCGTCTGTCTCGCACCATTTCGGACACCCCCCTCCCAGCCACGCACCCCTGTCCCTGCTCACCCCACACCTCCCTGGTGCCCATCACCCTGGCGCATCCCCCCCACACGAAGTCCTTGGGGCCCCGGCCCCCCAGGAGGGGCGGGGGGAGCCTCTGGGGTGGCACCTCCCCCCCGCGAGCCCAAAAATCGGGTGACAAAACCAGCTGCCCCCAGCGAGCGGTGACAGGGTGGTGGGGGAAGCCCGAACCCCCTGGGAGCCGTTTCTCACCATCCACCCCCGGCTCTGCGGAGGGTGTCACCGCGTGTGACAGTCCCTTAAACGGCACTAAAGACGCGCCCCCCCCTCTCCGCCCGCCGGAGGGGGAGACACCCCAAATCTGGGGCTGGCTGGGGGACACGCTGGCTGTGGCAGGCTCCCAGCCCCCCCGGCAGCCGCCCCCCACACGCTGCTGTGACAGCACCGAAGTGACAAAGACGTGGCAGGGGGGTGGGAGGGGCACGGCCCCCCCGTCCCACTGAGCCCAGGCAGCAGTGGGGGAGCCCCCATTTTCCTCCTGGTTTCCCCCAGGGAGGGAACACTGGTGGGGGAATCCCAGCCACCCTGTGCCCCCCCTTGTTCCCAGCACCTCCATTCGCCACCCCGACACCCCCAGGTGCCACCCCCTCCGCGGGGGGTGCTGCAGGGCCTGGGGAGGGGGGGAAGGGACCCCCCCCCCGACTTCGACTTCCCCAGACTGAGCGCTCAATCCAGAGTCAGAGCCTGAGGCCGAGCCTGAGCCTGCAGGATTCATCTGCGCACTGAGTGGGGCAGGTCTCAGCATGGTGGGGTGCGGGGACCCCCCGCCTGTGTGCTCCCCCCAGTTCCTCCCAGTATGGGGTGACCCCTAAACCAACACGCTCCTGCCCTGACCCTCCCGCCCGCCCGCACCCCCCCAGCATCACCGGGCCTGAGGTGGGGCAACGCCTGCAGGGGCACGGGGGGCGGGGGGGGGGTGATTTGGGGGGGTATTTAGGGGGTTTGCGGGGGGGTTGGGAATAGGGGGATTAGGGGGTGTATGGGGTTTGTTGGGGGGTGGGAATGTGGAGGTGCTTGGGGATAGATGATGTCTGGGGGTGGGGGGGGTGTTTGGGGCGGGGGATGCTTCGGTGGTGGGAATTGGGGGGGTGGGGGCGTTAGGGGGGTGTATGGCGCATGTTTAGGGTGGGGGGTGTTTGGGAAGGGGGGGCTGTGTCTGCAGCGCGGGGGGGCTTGGGGATAGATGGGGGGGTGCTTGGGGTGTGGGGTATCTGGGGAGAGCCGGGGGGGGGGGTGTTCGGGGGGTGCGCACGTGGGGGTCTGCGCTTGAGGGGGGGATGGGAGAGATGGGGGAGGGGGGAGGTGGCAGAAGGGGGCTCCGGGGGGCGGGAAGGCGGAGGGGGACAGACGGGAGAGGCTGGGGGGGGTGCGGGGGGAGCGGGGGGGGGCAGGGAGCGGGGAGAGGCCCCTGGGCGGGCGGGGTGCGCCCAGCCCCGCCCCACCCCCCCTCGCTTCCCCACCCCCACTCCCGGCTCCGGCGCCGCGCGCGCGCCCCCGCCGCTTCATTCATAAATCCGTGCGCCGGATTTTTGTGAATGAAGCCGTTCTCACGACCACCCCCCCCCGTGTCCCCCCCGTCCCCGTGTGTCCCCCCCCATCTCCGCCAGTCCCGGGGCGCCCCGCTGCCCGCCGCGGGGGGAGGGGCGCGGCTCACTGCTCCCCCGGTACCCCCCCCCCCGCCCCCGACCCGGCCCAGCCGCCCCCTCCCCGCGTGTCCCCCCCCGGCCGGTACCTCCGACGCAGAGCAGCGACATGGTCCCGGTGGCGGCGCCGGGGCGGGGCGCGGGGGGCGCTGCCGCCGCCCGGCTGCTATCGGGCCGCCATCTTGTTCAGCACCGGGGACAGCGCCTGACGTCAGCGCCGCGCCCCGCCCCCGACTTAAAGGGGCCGCCGGGCACCGCCCCCCCCCCTCCCGCGGCCCCCGCACCCAGGGGTGGGGAGGGCGAGTCGGGCTGGGCAGGGGAAAGCCCGGCTGTGCGCAGCCCCGGGGGGGTCTGTCACCTCCGCATTGCCTGGGGGAAGGGGGGGCGGGGCTGCCTCAAGTGTGGGGGTTTATGGTGTCCTACCGACATCGGGAGGGGGGACGTGTCCAGCCCACACTGCACCCCAAGGTGGAGCCCCGGGGGTCTGTCGTGGGGGTGTCGCCTGGTTTGTACATCTCGGGGGGGGGCTCTGTCCTGCCTGCACGGTTCTAGGAGGGGGGGTGGTTTCAGAGTGCAGCGTTTCCCCCATCCCGGGGGCCGGCATGGAGGGGGCTCACAGCCCCTGGGGACAGCGGGCAGCCAGTGTGCCATGTCCAGAGATGGGTTGAACCAGGTGGGGGTAAGTTATCATCGTCCTTCCCCAAGAAGGTCCCCGCTCTCCTCTCCACCTCCAAATGTCACATCCCATAGAGATGCTCGGATCTGGGCACACGGATCCTGGCTCAGGGCTGGAGAAGCTCCATGGCCCCAGGGAGGAACCAGCACCCCAGCTCCAGACGCTGACCCCCATGGGAGGGGTCCCGCATGGGGGTTAAAGCAGAGCCCCCAGCTCCATCACCTGGGGTCATGAGCTTCGTCAGAGCCTGTCCCCGTCTGCCGCCCCTCTTGCTGTGGAGCCAGGAGATGAACTCACTCTCCCCCCTGCTGCTCCCAGTGCTCCTGTAGCAAAGGGTGGCACCACACCACCCCGCCGGGATCATCACGTCTTTCGGGGACCAGGAGGGGTCAGGAACACCAGAGGACAAAAAGATGGCACAGGGCAGCGAGGGAACATGCGCAGGGCCCTGTGGGACTTGAGTGCCCTGGTCTGATCTCATATATTGGCCCCGTCACTGACGCGTGGTCCCAGCAGGGCAGTGGCCCAAGTTGTGGGCAGGGGTCACTGGCCAGAGGACTGGGGGTCACTGGCGGCAGCAGCAGGAGGCGCAGAGGACGGCCATCCGTGTGCGCCAGCACATGCATGTGCGCACTCACCCCGGGTGAGCGTGGGGCCCGAGCACCCGCAGGCAGGGCCCCGCACACAAACACAGCAGCACACGCGTGTGCACCCCGCGCCCTCAGCCGCACAAAGGTACCCACCCCCACTGCACACAGACACCCTCCCCCGAGGCGGCAGCACAGGCAGGGCCACCCCGGCAGGCAGTGGGGAGGCCCACGGGGCCAAGCTGGGAGCAGCAAGAGCTGCCAGCTCCCTCCTTCCCCTCCAGGGATGAGGCCCCAGGCACGGGCAAGGGGCGATGGGGGGACATCCCAGGAGGCGATGAGGGGGGCTGTGAAGTCAGGCAGGGCCCTGCCTTCCAGGAAACCGAGGCACAGAGAGCTGGGCTTTGCACCAGCAGATCCATGATGAGGCAGAGGAGGTGGGATCATCCCCGGCCATGTGGGGATGCCAAGGCAGTTCTGCCCCAGGACCCCCTGGCCGGAGCAGCTGGCTCAGCCCCATCCCCTTCCCCCCATGTCCACTCCCCCCAACTCCGCTTCCCAGCAGCTCCACCCCGGGGGCAGCAGAGCCGGCCCACGGCAGAGAGGGTGCCAACACCCGGCATGGCAGCCAGCACTACGGCTGCCTCCCCCTGCCCACTCTGGGGGGGCCTCATCCTCCTGCCTCCCCTTGGCATGTAAAAAGCACCTCCAAGCTCCTGTACAGTCGGGGTGATGCCCATGACGATGGACCAGCACTGCTAAACCCCCTCAGCCCTGGCAGCACCCCACTTGCCATGGTGCCCACCCTCATGACCACCATCCGGGCAGGGCTGCGGTCCTGCAGAAGGTGCAGGGTCCCCCCAGCTCCTGCAAGGGCCCTTCCCCACAGCCAGGGATGTGCCAGGCCCTTCCCAACTCCACCCCCCTCCAGCCCCTGATATATTTTTGGGTTCTGTCTCGTGGCATCTCCTCCCTGCTTCTGCCAGCATTGCGACCCCAGGGCAGAAGAGCCCTGCTTGGAGCAGGACACGTCGCCTGCCTGTACCAGCACACACACATGCCACGCCACACAAACGCACACAAACACACACGTGCGGGTGCTCACAGCTGTTGGTGCACGCACACACGCGCAGGCACGCACACGTTATCACATGCAGGCACTGCATTAAAACCATCCTTTTCAAGCCAAGCAGCAATTCTTAAACAGGAAGATTGTCCTTGTTCAGCGCAGCCCATCTGCCCCCACCTGCAGCCCGATGCCACCCTCCAGCGCTTGTGTCCCAAAGCCCAAAGTCCCTTCCAGCCCTGGCACCCAACGCTGAGCTGCTCCCTCGGCTCACCTTTGGGTTTATTTTCTGCCCCGAGCCCTCATTTGAATGAAAATAAGTCTCATCGGAAGGGGAAATGTTCATGAAAAGCTCTTGAGTTCTCTCCCAAAAAAAGCCTGGCTTTTGATCAAAAATAAGTATAAAAAAATCGTATTCAGAAAAAAAAAAAAAAATCAGAAAGTAATCTCCAGGCCTTGAAATTAATTATTTCCAGAAGCTAAATTCCTGCAACCTGTGTCTCGCGCTGTTTCCCTCCCCACACAGCCATTTCCCCCATCCCCAAACTGTCCGGCACCATGCTCGCAGCGATGCTCAAGCCCCCCAGCTCTGGCAGACCCCAACCAGCAGGATGCTTCCACCCCCGAGACCTTCTTGTCTAAATATCTCCACATGTCATCAAACCCCCAGCTCAGTGTAAAACCAGCTTCTCCTGTGACTCCTGGCCTTCAAAGCCAAAAAAACCCAAACCTCCTCTAGCCTCCCATCCTGCCAGTGACACCCTGGGTCTCACCTGCCTGCCACCAGCATCAGTGATGGGTCACCAGGCTCAGGGAAGCCCCGGGCACCTGCTGCATCTCCTGGCAGAGCCACAGATAGGAGCCAGGCTCTGCTAGCACAGTGACTGGGCAAGCAGGCAGGGTTGGAAAACCAGCGGGCAGCAGGCAGGAGGGTGGGCAGGGGGCAAGGCAAAAGGCAGGGCACCCAGCAGGGACTGGGGTTTGACCAGCGCCAGGCAGGATCCGGCTACCAGGATAATGAAGCCATAATCAGCAGTTCAAGCACATGCAGCGGTGATCAGTCCACCACCCCCAAACCCCGAGTCAGGTTGTAATTACTGGGAGGATGGATACAAAATCCATCTCAATTGATGGTGACGTGGACAACTGGCAGCCCCCAGCGCTCGCTGGAGGTCAGGGTTCCCTGCGACAGGGCCCAAAGTCCAGGAAAGCTCATCCCTGGGTGGGGAACTGGGACAGGCTGAGGAGGAAGGCGGCAGGGTGACCCCGGCCAGGATCCTTTGGGGATCCCTGCAGCGCACGTGGCACCAGTGGGGCCCGAAGGACGTCACCCCCCAGGTGCTGGGTCCTGCTGGGACCACGCCAGGACAACAGGGCTGGGGCTTTTCCCCGGTGACCGTATCCTGCCACGGCACTGTGAGCAGAGCTCGGCCCCCACAGCCCTGCTGGTCCCCAGCCCCTCCGGTCCCTCGGACGAGGTTCCCACGCACCCCCACTTCATACCCAAGTTCCTACAGATATGAGCGCCAGGGGGGAGCAGGGTCCCCCCCGGCTGAGCACGCTGCGCTCAGCGCACACCTGCTGGGAGGAGACAGGCGGGCAGCGCTGGCAGGGGTGGTGTGGGAGTCCGGCAGCCACAGAGGGACGTGTCTGTGAGCTGTCTGGTTTTGAGAGTCCCTGGCACGGGGGCTTGTAGGTTGTAGGTGGCACCTGCACAGCCCCTTCCCTGGGAAGACAAAGCCAAAGCAACCCCCAAAGCCTCAGAGACCTCGCGCATCCCTTTGCCTTCCCACCCCCCAGGGTCCCTCCGTCCCCCCGCCATGGGTGCCATCCTGCAGGCGTGCCCGCTGGCTGCTGGCACAGCCTCTGCAGTGCAGTGACCACCCACGAGCCCAAGAGCAGCCGACCCGCCTCCCCTGGGGCAGCTCAGAAAGCTTCCTGGACAGGGATTATTCCTCGCCTCCATCCAGCTGCTTTTCCCCAAGTGCCCTCTGGGCTTGGGGGCTGCTCTGGGTGCTTTTGGGGGCAGAAAGGGTCTGTGATGGAGTCGGGAGCAGGGCACCACGCCGGGCACCTCCTGGAGTAGGTGGGTGGGGATGGAGGCGCCAAGCACAGCAGCCGAGGGCTCCGTGAAGTGGCAGCTCTGCTACGACGTGAGGGCGAAGACCTGGTGGATGGTGAGTGGGGGCGGCCGGGCTGGGGAGTGAGGGTCGGGTCTCGGGCACGTGGGTTTGGAGTGGGGGAGGCCAATCATGGGGCAGAAGCAGGACTTTGGGCCAAGGACACGGGGGTTATATACACCACAGCCCCGCCTGGGACAGAGGGTTGGGGCACAATCCGCTCAACGATGCCTGTTTGGTTGGGTAGTTTCCCTGCATCAGGGTTTCTATTTCTTCCTGCTGATCGTGGCCTTGCCCGGCCAGGCCTGGGGCTGTGCTGGGTTGTCCTTGCCCTGGCTCACCCCAGGTGCTTTGCTCTCATGAATGTTTTTTGGAGAAAAGCTTGCTGCCAGCAGGGAACAGCATCTCCCTGCTTGGCCGTGAAGGTCTCTGCTGGCTTGTGAGCCTCACCCCACCTCTGTCAGCCCTGTCCTCGGAATGGTACCTGTGAGAGGACCTGGGTGTCTGTCATCCCCCAGCACCCACCCTGGGTGGCCTCTGGGTGGCCTCTGGGAATCGCCTTAAGCTGGGCTTAAGGCTGGTTTGGGCACAGCCCTGGGCTGGTTTTGGGAAGCAGAGGAATTCCTCCACAGTTTGGCAGCAAGAGGTTGAGCCAGGGGCTGCAGGTCCCCGGGGAGCAGCCAAAGCTTCTGCCCAGGCGTTTGCAGCAGCTCCCAAGCACCCGTCTCCCTTTGCGAGGGACCCTGCAGCTCTCCCGGGCTGGTACACGGGATTTCTGGGAAGCAGATGGGCTGAGCGGATTCCTGCTGAGAAGCACCAGCCACTGCGGCAGCTCAGGCTTGCAAGGGAAGCCCGAAAGCCCCAGCCATGAGCAGCACAGGGCACTCAGGCAGGGACAAACCCCGGGGACACTCGGACATCCCTGTCTGTGTGCAGGGATGGCACCCGGCATCCTGCCAGCTCCACCGAGGGCTGGGGCAGAGCGGGAGGCCAGATCCTGCCCTGTGTGGCCCTACTGTGGGCGGCTGCAGTTTCCAGGGCAAGAGGCTGGGCTGGTATCAAAGGGCTGTAGGAGGAGGGCAAAGGCTTTTCAGCCCCCCCAGCAGCCCCCCGCGCCGCAGCAGGAACGCAGTGTCCCTTCGCTCGGGAGCACCCACGCTGCCCCAGTGGCCCCGTGGCTCTGCCTGCCACCGCGAACAGAGCTGGGGCTTCAGAGCGAGAAAATTGGGCCTTTGAAGCAGCCCCCGCAACCCTGCAGCCCCACGCTGCCTCCGGCCACGGCCACTGGCGTGGGGGAGCCGGGTCATGCCAGGACGTGGGGGCGGCGGGCGACGCTTGGCGGGCCGGAAGAGGGATTGGCAGGAGCCCAGGGGCTCTGGGGGGTGTCAGAGTGCCCCGTGGTGCACCCACGTGTGCCAGCTCTCGCATGGGCAGATGGTACCTCCCGCCATGGCGCTCACAGGGATTGGGAGGATTGGGGGGCAGTGGGCATGTGAGGAGTGAGCGAACATAAATGGGACCCCAAATCCCAGATAAGACTTGTCCTTTCGGCTCCCTCAGCCCACATTTCCCACCAAGGCAACAAGCACATCAGCCTCTTTTAACCCCCAAAATATTTTGGGAATCCACCTTCTGTGGCCACACCCCTGGGAGATGCTGGCAGCCCCCAGGACTGTCTGTCCTCATCCTGGGAGCAGCAGCACTCAGAAAAAACACTGTTTTGCTGATTCAGGGCTGAGTGGAGATGCTTTCACTGAGGATAAAAAATGTGGGCTGCTGCAGGCTCTCACTGGGGACCTCGGGCAGGGCAAGTCCCCTGGCAAAGGCTGGAACATCCCGGGAGCCGGTCCATGGTCAACACACGCTCCCAGCACCGATTCTGCCCCACAGCCACTCCCCACTGCACCCATCCTGCCCGGCTGGGTGGCACCAGCCAGTTGCTTTGAGACAGGCGGGTTGTGTCCCTGCCACGCTGTGCCCCAGCTTGTCGCATCTCGTGTTACCCCATATAAAAACAGGAGCAGAGGCTGGAGCTGACGCAGAGGGACGCAGCCAGCGCCCAGGCTTTGCATCAGCCCCTCCCAGCACACCCAGCTCCCCGCGCGCATCCATCAGCCAGTGAAGGGCGCGTGATGGATTGACCAGTGGAGAAAAAAATTAATCAGGCTGGAGGTAGCTATGAATTACGCGGCTAAAAATACCTCTGCGGCATCTCCTGCCGAGATGTCCCCGAGCAAAGCACCAAGGAGCCCGAATCTCTGCTGACACCCCATCGATCACCCCCCCCTCTTCGCGGGGCTGGAGCTTGCATCTGCACATGAGTGTCTCACGGGCTCGGCTGGCTTCGGCACAGCCGATTTACTGCCAAGCCCCAGCAGGGATGCGGCGGCCGATCAGTCAATGCTAGCGCACAAGGCCCTGAGTCAGCAGGTATCGAGCGCAGGGTGAGGCCATCCATCTCAGGGAAGCTCGGCTGCCTCGGGAGAAGGGGAGGAAACCTGCTCCCCAACGTTGTGCATAAAAAGGCTCCGCTGGGGACTGCAGCGGCGGTGGTTTGCAGACTGGCCTTTCACCGCTACGGTGGCGGCGAGATGCCACCCGCAACACCGGCCCCTGGCAGCGTGTCGGCCTCTCTGTGGCACCGTCCCTTCCAGCCACAGAGTGCGCTGGGACACGCGCTGGTGGGTAAAACCAGGATCCTGCAGCCCCTGCCACAGCCAGTGCCCAGGGAGACGGAGTGGCTGGGGGGGTGGAGGTGAAGGGGCGACCAGACGGCATCGCAGCATCCAACGTCAGCAAACCCTCCCCTGGTAGCGTGGTTCCACAAGGTTTACACAAGAAAAGGCTTTTTTCCCCCAGTTCCCAGGATGATGCTGCTCCGGGTGCCCCCGGAGTCAAGGGACCCCCCCGCCTCAGGGTCCAGGGTCCCAGCCCACCGGCACCCCCCGAGAGGCCCAAGGTGCCCGGGTTACCGCAGCTCGCAGGTGGCTCCTCCACGGCACCCAGAGCCGGGCGCTGCTGGCCCCGCAATGCCGGGAGGCCACAGGCGACCGGCTCCGTGCGGTCCCCGCGGGCCGGGGCCGGGACTCGCCCGTGGGCGAGCACTAGATGGCAGCAGAAGAGCGCACACGGCCACGGCCACGCTCAGCCCCGGCACCGGGCGGCAGCGGAGCTCCGGGACACCCCGGGGCCGCCGGCGGGGACAGCCCGGGCTGAGCCCCGGGACACCCCGGGGGCGCCCCCGCTGCTCGGGCGGTGCCGTGGGTCGCGGGATGCTCTGCCGTGGGCCCCCCCGGGGCGGGTTGCGGAGGCTGGGGGGGGCCGTGGGGCGCGGGGGAACAAGGTTTGGGGGCGACTGTGGGTCCGAGGGCGGGGGCGGGGGGGCCTTTGGGGCCGTCGGGAGGCGCAGGCGGGGTGCAGGGGGACGTGGGGACCCTGGTCTGCTGGCACCCGCTGTGTGCTGGCACATGGGCACCCGTGGGTGCCACGGCGGTGGGGGGGTGGCCCCTCCCACCCCAACACACACACACACGTGCTTGTGCAGAGGCATGCACACGCGTGTGCACAGGCACGTGTACACCACACATCAGGGTGTATTCACGTGCTGGCACGCTCCCACCCACACAGACACATGTGCAAATACACACACGTGCACACACACACGTGTGTACTCCCCTGCATGCAACATCCATGCGTGCACACCCCCCCACACACACGTGGAGGCACGCACACACTTGTGAACATGCACACACATTCATAGGCATGTGCACACGTGCACACCCATGCACACATGCACACGAGCACGTGTGCGTGAACACAGACACACAAATGCACACGCACACACACACTCACAATCCCACACACACCCCCCCCAACACGTCTGGACACACACCCGTGGGCTCTCCCGTGTGCAGCGAGGCACATGTGCACACCCATGCCTACAACATCCGTGTAGGCACTTACACACACGTGCACACACGTGCACAGCCCTTCCCAAGGTTGCTTGTTAAAAAGTACCCGGGTAGGTAAATAGGGGGCAAGGCTGGGGGCCGCTGGCCGGGGGGCCGGGCCTGGGGCGGCCGCGCTGGGGGGGCTCAGCCCAGCTGCTAATGACCCACGGCCGGTGCCAGCTCTCTAATCCGTGCAGAGGTTCAGGACAAACTGTACCAGCGATTATATAAACCGACTTGCCTCTATTTATTTAATTCCCTTTTATTTATTTACCGCTCAGCCAATTGAAGGCAGGGGAGTGCTGTATTCCCCGGCCCCCTCCCAGCCCGCCACAGTCCCGGCTGCCCGCCAGCCGGCACGAAGGGCTGCCATGGGCCCCGCCACTCCGCGTGTCCCCCTGCCACAGGCCTGGGTGCACACCCGTGTTCCTCAGCGTGTGCGTGGTGGTGCCCCGCGGTGTGTGCTGGGGGCACAGGGCAATGCACGTGTGTGCACGCACACGCGAACGTGCATGTGTGCGCACCGACGTGCGGGCACACGAGTGAGTTCACGCACACGGGCACGTGCTCGCATGGACACACGTGCACTTACATCCACGTGTGCAAGCGCATCCGTGCACAAACACACCCACGTTTGCACACCAGCACCGTGCCGGGAGGCGGTCGGCTCTGCCAGCTCCTGTCCCCCGACGTGGGAGGTGATATGAGGACACGAGGCCCCAGCCATGTCCCCACAGGGACCACAGTCTGTTGGGGCCCAGGCTGGGAACGGGGGGGGCAGTTCCTGTGGGGAAGGCACAGGACACGCTCAGGGTCCCCCACATCCCCCTGGCATGGCTGTGGCACGCTGAGCTGGTGGGCTCCCACCCTGACACCCTTCTCCCTCAGGGCTGACACAGGGGGACTCAGGGAGCAGCTGAAGGGGAACAGGGTGGGGGATGCCGGACCCCACACCCCCTTCCCAACGGCCGCCCCCTCCCCACAGCACTGCCTGCCCTTCCCCCGCCGTTACATAAAGGCGCGATTACAGGAAATCAAGGGGCAAAATGTCTCACTCGAATTAATAACTGACTTCCTGCGGTTGCAGATTCACCTTCTGCGCTTGTTTATACTCCCGCCCCCCTGCCTGCTTCAGTTAATGCTCCCCGGCGCCGTTTGCCATTAACCAGCTCCGGCACCATGGGGAGGGTGACACTGGGGCCCAGTTACCCCAGTATAGCACAGACAGGGACATGGTGGGAGCCCTGTCCCCATCCATCCTGGTCCCGCTCAGGCAGGAGTGGAGGACCTGGGGTCCCATCTGCTCTGCCACCGCCTGCCTGGTGCCCTTGGCCATGGCACCCCAACCAGCTCCTGTACAGGGGACGGGGAGACACAGGGAGGTCTCCAAGCCAAGAGCAGTGGGGCATGGCCAAGGCTCCCTCCTGTCCTCACACTGGGCACATGGTCCCTCCCCACCCTCCCCACCTCCCTGCACCCTGCTCAGCCAGGGCCAGCCCAGCCCAGCCAGCCCAGCCCATCCCAGTGGCCTCCTCGTCACCAGTATCGCCCATCCCCATCCCCAGCCGCCAGCATCCCCCCCGCTCCGTCCCAGCAGCCTCCCACTGCTCCCCGCACTCCCGTTTTGTAAGTGGGAGCAGGGCCGGCTCTCCAGGAGCTGGGGCCGGGCGCCGGGGAGCCGGGGCCAAGCCATTGTGCTGCGCCGACGACTCGCGCGGGAGAGCTGGTGCTCCCGGATGAACCCGGCTGGCGCAGCCATTTCCTGGTGCGTTTCTTCTATATTCCGAAAAAAACCAAACAAAATTCTTCTTAAACCAGTTAAGGTTGCTAAGAGACAACAATGTGCTTTACATGGTGCCTTATTGACAAAGCCCAGCTCTTAATAAGCTCAGAAATGAACGGCAAGCAGCTTGGAAAGCCTACGCTGCAGGGCTGGGAACCGAGCGCGGCAGCCTCCTTCCTCCCTGCAAAATACCCTTAACTCTGCCCCTGGCAGCCCCGGGAAATGGCCCTTCTCCCCCAGGGCCAGGGCAGGGCCAGCACTGGTACCCCGCTATCGCCCCCACCAGCCCCCCGGAGCCGCAGGAACCCATGAGGTCCAGCGATGCACCGCCGGCACCAACAGTGTTTTGGAGCCGCCTGCTTGGCACAGGCACAGCACCGAAAGCCGCCTCCGCGCCCGTCTGCCAAACACCCACCGGCCCGGGCGCAGCCGGAGACGCTGCCGGCTTCCTCGGGAGGGGAAGAGGAGCTGGCAGCGGTGCCAGCTGGCTCCGCGCTGCCCGTCCCTGGCGCGGCAGGGTGTTGGGTGCCGTGAGCCCTGCTACGGGCGATAAATCAGTCATCGGTGTAAGAGCAAACCATTTCCGAGCGGGGCCAGACTTGGTGTCTGCGCCATCGTCGGCAAAGCTGTGGCAGGGAGAAGGGTCAGGCTGGGCTCTTTGGCGCAGGGCGCAAGGCGGGTGCTGAGCGCGCTGGGGCTTGGGCGAGGGCCCTGCCAGCGGCGTGTGCAGGCAGGAGCAGGCAGGGAGTGGGTGCCAGGCAGGGCTGGCAGCCAGCTGGCATGGCAGGGCGGCCGCGGGGCGTTTGTGAGCGGCGGGCACCACCCTGTAGCCGGCAGGGGGTGATGGGGGGACGGGCCGAGGTCGCCCCCTCTGTCACTCGCCCACCAGGCCTGACGTGCCACCCCAAGCCTGCCGCCATGCCGGGTGTCCACAGGGAGGCTGCTCCTTCCCAACCAGCAGCCTGGACTTTGGGGACCCCAGTGGGGACAGCATGGGGGACAGGGGATGGCCGAAATGGGGGGAAAAGGCGTGGACAGGAAGTGATGAAGGCAGCAAGGCCGGAACGCTGGTCGGGAGGAGCTGGGCGCAGGGGCACAGCGTGAAGTTTGAGGCACCGTGGGTTGAGTCTGGGCACTCTCAGTGCTCCAGTGTCTGGCTCCGCCGCTCCTCCTTTGCCGCAGCTCCCAGAGGAGCTCAGCACCCTCATTTCTCCCTCCTCTGCTGATGCGGGTGCTCCAGCCTCTGCAGTGGGGTGAACTGGGCCCCAAGCACCCCCATGTCCCCCAGCTCCACGTGCTGGCTCGGTGCCCAAAATGGTGCCAAACCAGCCTCAGCCCCAGCACGGCTGCAGTCCCTGGGGAAGGGGGGTGCTGCAGTCTCCTGGCAGCTCCCAAAGCCATCCAGGAGGAAAAACCAGCGCAGGAGCACGTGTGTGAGGACGAGGAGGATCGGGGAGTGGGTAGCACCCCACTTGCACAGGCCCCCGGGCACTGGGGTGCCCGTCAGCGCACGGAGCCTGGGAACGGTGATGGCTGAGTTGACTTTGGCTGGGGTGTGCGGCTCCTGCTCCCGCCTCGCCCTGCCGACGGCGGCTTCTCCCAGCCCCAGCCCCCACGTCCTGGAGGGGGGCCAGCACCCCCACTCTCCCCCGTCGGCACAGTGGGGGTGACGGACACAGGCAGTGGCGGGGAGACCACCCCAACGGCACCTCACGCTCACCCAGAGCCCCCCCCGCCCCGAGGGCCCGGGTACCACTTCTCCCAGTGCCGGGGGCAGGTGGGGGACGGGGCCAGATCCGCGCCTGCCTTGGCCACGTCCCCAGCTTTGCAGCTTAACGCTCAAATCAGCTTGCGAGGTGCCGGCTGCTTAGCACCCAAATCCCCAGCCAGGGCTAAAAATAACCCCCCCGGGCTTGGCGGGTGACAGCTGGCACTGCTCAGCACCACCTTGGCACCACCGCGGAGGGGCCCTGGAAATGCCACCACCGGGGGGGGGACACGAGGACTGGGAGGCAGGAGCTGGCCCCATCACCTAGTTGGGTGCCCTCGCCCGCCACGGGGCAGCTCAAGGCTCTTGTCCCTGGGGAGAAGGGAGGTGGCAAAGGGGGGGAGGTAGCCCAGTAGTGCCACCAGTTCCTCCCACTGGCATGACTGGGAGCAGTGCCAGGCGCTGCCAGCCTCGCAAGCGGGGCTGGGAATTTTCACCCGCTGGCAGGATCTCTGCAGTAAACCCAGGAGGGTGTTTCAGGGGGAGGGTTTAATGTTCTCGTCCTCCCCCTGTGACACCAGTGCTGCTCTCACACCACCCCTGACCACCCTTGGCCCTGGCACAGCCCCAGTGTCTGACCCCACGCCTAGCCGGCCACCCCTGCCTGAGACAAACTTGTGCAGCCTCAGCCCTCAGGGGAGGTATTTGGGGGGTGCTGGCGCTGGGACCCCCTGGCCATGGGGAGGAGTGGAGGGTCACTGCTGCCACACCGGAGGTGGAAAGCTGAACTCAGGAAGCCTCAGCCCACGTCCCTGCCGCCACTGGGGCCATTGGCAAGAGTTGTCACCCGCCCTCGCGCTGGCGGCCGGGCAGCGCCTTCACACCTGCGGGGATGGGACAACGTGCCCCCAGGCCCCGCTCCAGCAGCGCCTGTGCCTGGCAGCTCCCGGCCGTCTCAGCCACACCGCGCCTGCCTGCAGCACGCTCAGAACATCGCCGGAGCCGTCACCGGTTTAAAAATAGCGTCTCAGCAGAGTGCAACCGCGTTCCCTAAAAGCCATGTGGTTCGAGTTAGAGGATTAATTGGAAATGCTTATTTTGATTTGCAAAGTGATTGGATTTTTCCAGGGCATTTTGAAAGGAAAAAAGTCTGAATTTAATTATCACTATTCCAAAAAGCACCATGGGACCGAGTGTTTGAGGCCGTCTCATGTTTGCTTCACACCCCTCTCCAAAATGCAGGCAGGCCGCGGGGGACGCGGCGGGGACGCGGCGGGGACGGCTCTCTGCACCCCGCACCCGCTGCCAGCCGGTCCCCGGCTCCCCGCGGAGGGCGAGAGGCTGGGGCCACGCGTCACGCCGGCCCCAAGGGAGCGGGCGCCACCGGCACCCACCGGCCAGCTCACGGCGTGTGGCACCCCGGCACAGCTCAGGCTGGAGGAGAGCGTGGGGAGAACCATGTCAGCGCAGGCCAGGCCCGGTTTTGGAAGAGTTTTCTTTCACCAAGTCGCTTTGTTTTTACCAAAATGGATTTTCAGCAGTAATTGACTTTTTTTTTTTTTCTCAGGGAAAACATCATTTTCAATTACATTTCTCTGGGTTTCCATTGAAAAATGAAAAGCAAATGCTCTTGCACGCTGGCAAAACGTGGAAAAATGTCTAGGAATATTTTTGTCCAAATGAAAACAGTTTCAGTTCTTTTTCGAGATCTCTTTTTCCTGAAAAGAAACCACAGTTGCCTTCCCAGTTATTCTAGTCGGACTGGTTTCGAGACAGACTTCCCAGTTCAGAGGCTGGAGCTGGGTTTATGGTTCTACGGGGCAGGCAGTGTGGGGCTCCCCGGCAGCCCCGAGCCAGAGCCGTCACAGCTCTTCCCAACGCTGGTAGAAGGATGGGGCAGGAGCAGGGTGAGCCCTGCCTGCAGCTCACTGGGGTTCTGGCAGCTCTGGGGTGCAGAGACCCAGCCGCACGGCCAGGGATGCTCCCTGCAGGAGGCTGGGGCTGGCGGGGTCCTCCCCAGGGCTTTAGGGACGTGACCTGAACCCCACATTTATGGGACAATTCGGGACCCAGGTGTTGCACTGTGCCACCCGAAGCCCTGCACCCATCTCCGGGTTGGACACGGGTGCAGCACGGGGGTGCCCAGGGACTCTGCCTTTCGTGCAGACAGGCTGTTGGGGTGGGGAATTGCTGTCCCAGCCCCGCTTTCTGCCGTTGTTGTGATTTCCCTGTGCGTTTGTGCCCTTCGCACAGGAAGCGTCAGGCGGGGGCCAAGGGGAGGTAACGGACGGATCCGCTGTATCCAGGGCTCTGCGCGCCCACCGCAGGGGATGAGCCCGCGCGGGGGCTGCGGCGCAGGACACGGCTTCGCACGGTGCCCAGCCACCGCCAAGCACCCACTCCCGGCCAAAGAAACCCTTAGTTCAGGGTGCCTCCATCCCTTCAAAACACCCTTTATTTGGAGGCTCTTTCTGTTTCCAAGCCCCCCAGGCAGGGCTGGGCCTTGGAGCCAGGTCGGGATGGAGGGGACACACGGGTGCAGAATGGTCCCCGCAGGGAGGAGGCTGTGGCTGCAGGAGTCATTGGCTCTGCATGCACCAAAGTCCTGCCAGGCCAGAGAAAGGGGAATACAAAAATCAATGTTAAACTTTATCACTTGGCTGAGATTTGGCTCGGCTTCCCGGGCCGTGATGCTGCCTTCCCCCTCCTTCCCGGTCCGGGCGTACAGCCAGGATGCCCGGGCAGGTGGGGAGCGCCAGCGCGGGCACTTCAGCGAGCGGCTGCGGGTCTCGGCTCGGCTCCATTGCTGCCGTTTCCCCGCCTGTACGCCAGGGCTGGGCGCCTTCCCCACTGCCCCGCTGGTGCTTGACCTCAGTGATGCTCCTGTAATGGTGCTCAACCATGTTCCACGGGCGAAGCGCCGAGCTGGGAGCGGGGTGCAAGGCCCCATGTCTCTACCATGGCGACAGCCTTCACCCCAAAGGCACAAAAATGTTTGTTTAAAAAGATTCAGGATCCAGCAGGAAAATCCTCCCCTCTAGGTTTGATCTGCTCCCGCTGTCATCAATGGCTAAAAGCCAGCACGGAGCCATGCCTCAGTTTCCCCACTTGTAACAGAGCAGGAGGTGGCGATCCTCCTGCGGGTCCATGGGAATGGGACAGCAGGGACAGATTCTGCCTTCAGCCCCAGTAGGCAGCCTAGGGCGGGGACCACAGAGCCCCTTCTTCACCCCAAAACAGTTGGAGGTTTGGGCTCAACCCCAAGGCAGTGCTTGGGGAGCAGCAGCTGGGAGGCTTCGGCCCCGCTCCCGCAGGAGGGAGCTGGGAGCTGCTGGGGAGGGAAAAGAAACGGCCCCAGCACTGACAGCCGGCAGGAGGATGTTTGCTGGCACGGTCACGTGGCTCCCGCCACATATTTACACACCAGAGCAAGCCAGCCCCGGTGACAAACACGGTGCCACTTGGGTAAACACAGCCCCTCCAAGGAGATGCATCCATGGCCACCGTAGGGAAGAGACCCAGGAAACAAAAAAAAGGGGAAAAAGGGACAAAAAGGCAAAAAAGAGGGAAAAAAGGGAAAAAAAAAAAGGGAAAAAAGGCAAAAAAAAAGCCAAGCAATTGCCTTAAAAAAATATTTTTCCCCTCGCTTGCTGCAAAGTGGGCTGGAAGAAACACTGGGAGCCAAACGCCCTGTTTTCTGCGCTTCCTATAAAAAAAAAGCAACAACCAGCAGCCCAAAGCAGGGATACAAAGTCCACTTGTCACCCGCTGGTTGCACCCTCCCACCCTGCGGCGGCAGCTGGGTGCTCGCGCGGGGCTGCCGGCGCACAATAGCGGCTGTTGTTGCCGGAGCCGGGAGCTGGCTGGATTTCAGGGCCGGGCAGAGCATGTGCCGGCGGCCGAGGGCTGGCGTCACTGCTGTGAATTCTCCAGGCCCCGCTCCGAGCCCCCCCTGTGCAAAACAGGGGGGGAACCGGCCACAAATGCCCCCTCCCTGGGATGGTGCAGGTTGGGGAAACCAAGGCACAGGTGCCTTCGCCTGGGCAAGGTGTTAACGGGGACAGGCTCGTCCCTCCGCAGCCGGTGAACACGCCACCCCCAGCCCCTCTTCCCGCAATAATTTCAGGTTTACCAGCCAAGTCTAGACCAGGACCGTGAAACATCATCCCTGCATCAACATCAACCCAAGGCCCCCCCGCCCCGCAGAGAGGTGCCCAGCCCCTGGCACCGCTCACCGATGCCGCGTGGCCAAACAGCACCCACCGCCCAGCAGGGTGCTGCCGACAGGCACCGCAGCGGCACTTCCCCCGGGGCGATGCCCGCGCCGTGGGGGACCGGCACCGCAGCCTGGCCAGGCCCGCAGCACCCACTTGTCCCCTGGAGTCTCCGGCCGGCAGCACGGTGCCCGCTCCGCGCACCCGGGCTGGTTGGCGCCCGGGACGCCACCTGCGACGAGGGTGCCACGCCGGCGCTGGGTGTCCCCTACCAGCGCCCCAGCGCTCTGCTCACCGCCCTGCGACGCTGCCGAGGGGATGTGACCCTGGCAAACCACCGCAGCCGGCCAGGCCGGTGCTCTCCCATCTGCCGGTGCAGCTTGATGCCCTGTGCCAAACGTTTTGGGCAATGTGCCCCCCGCCGAGCCCCGGGGCCGGCGAGTGCAGCTGCAGGCGGGTGCTGCTGCCTCCGCGCCCGGCGAGCACGGCCCGAGCGCCAGCAGCTCACACAACTGCTGCAACCACAAAAGCCATTTTTTCCTCCCCGCTCGGCCGAGCTGCCCGGTCCCACTAATAAAAAAAATAATAAGGACATGGAAAATTCTATAATATCCCTTTCCAGCTTCTTGGATTTGGCTTTTGCTAATTCAAAGCAGACCCCGGAGGGGGGTGGGGGGAGTCAAATCAAACCAGAATCACAGCACGGAAAGCCAGTTTTCACAAAAAAACCCAAGCCAGCAACCCCAACATTTGAATGCAGCAGAGAAGAAAAAAAAAAGTTTAATGTGTGCTTAAAAACAAACGAGCAGTGGTATCATTTTTAATTAGGAGCCTATTTTCAAAGCCCTTATTACTTACAGTACGCTCAGCATCCGAGTAATTTTCCTCTCTCGTAAAATCGTGGCAGGGGAAGGGGGAAAGCGAGCCCTTTGTGCGGCCGGAGAGCTTTGCGAGGCGAATATTCATGCCAATTTGTCTGCAGTAATTGGTTTAGCTATAGACGTAGGCTGGCAATTGATTATGTGAGTTGCTAAACTTTTCCCGGAGAAGGGACCCTTCGCCCGATATTACTTTTGCATATGCCTCCAGTTCGTGTTGCTTCGGGACGCGGCTCTGTGCACCGGCACAACTGGAAGCTCGTTCTGGAAAACTAATATAATTCTTTGCCGTTCCCTTCAAACTTTCTTCTTGCAAATTCCAGCCCAGTTTTCTCCTCTGGCAAACAAAACCCTCGGAGAAACCATTTCCTACTGCGGCAAACGCCTCGTGCAAAGGGCTGCTGGAGGGGCCGGGGCCGGCGCTGGGCTCCCGCTGCGGCACCGCAGGCGCGAGGGCTGCGCCGGGAGAGCGAACCCCCACACCTGGCCCCAGTGTCACACTGGAGCAACTGGGCAACGGCAATTTTCCATCACTGCTGCTGGGCCTTTTGGCCCCCAGTATTGCTCTGAATCCCTGGTATTATGTGCGCCGAGAGCGCGGGGGCTCAGGGCCCGGCACAGCCTCCCTGCTGCGGTGGCGGCGAGGCGGAGGCGCCGGAGCGGGTGGCGGGAGCAGGTAGCTCGTTACCTCCCCGCGCTTCTGTTTGCTTTGGCAACTGACTGAAATTCCCTCATGATTCCTCCCCCTCCTGCTCGGGCTCCAAAACGCCACCGCCAGCCGCTTTTGTCCTCCCCGGCCCCCCGAAGCTCCCAGGGCACAGGGGTGCCAGCTGGGTACCGGGGTGCAGAGCCCCGACGTGCTCACCGCACCCACCGCCAGCCACTTTCACTTTCTGCTCCCCAAAGCTGGCACGAGGCTTCCCTTCTTCTTCACCCCCCCAGCAAACCTGTATTTGGGGTGGTTTTTGTCCTCCCCCCACTCTTGGGTGCTGCTCCCGTTGGCACACGGGGGTGTGGGGGCCCCCCAGCCTCAGGGCACCGCTGGGTGCAGCGTGCCGGTGCAGAGCCACAGCAGCGCGCCGAGGGAGCCCTCGGGCTCGCGGCACCGAGACGTTCCCGCTCCCAAAGCCGAGCCCTTCCCCTGCTGCCGGGGCCTTGGTGGCTCTGCCGAGCGGCACAGGGACAACGGCAGGAGCCCCCGTCTGCCAGGTCCGTCTGCAGGGAGGGGAAGAAAAGCAAATCTGGATCCACTCGCACTGAACAAAGAGACGGGGATGGATTTCTCCCCATTCCTCCCACTCCAGAAATTTCCCCAAATTCCCCAATACTGACATGACAAACCAGCCCAAGGAGAGTGGCCCGCACTTGATTTATTTCTTTTTGCGAGGGGATAAAAAAAAATCAAGCGAAGAAACATTTCTCGGTTGCATTTTGGGTTTGGTTGTTGGTTGGTTTATTTTTAATGAGTGAAATTTTGGCGTTTGCAAGAATTCCCAGCGTCTCCATCCACACGTGTCTGCAAAACCCTGGGGCGGGGAGGGCAGCGGCACCGCGGCCCCACGGGTGGATTTAAAGCTGTTGGGCAGCAGCGAGGCTGGCGCAGAGGGAAAAGGCAAAAAAACCCTCCTTTTTGATTTAAAGAAAGAAGTTTTAGGGTCAGTTTGGGGGAGATTGGCCCCGGTGAGGTCGGGCTTCCTAGTGCAGAGCGGCACAGGAGCCGGGGAAAGGGTTGCAAAGGGGGTTTCTCACCGGCCACGGCTCTTCGAGGGCTGGTTTCCAACAAATCCAGGGGGAAGAGGTGATGTTTGGGCTGATGGAAAAAATACAGAGAGGGGAAAAAAATTGGGGATTTATATATATATTTTTTTACATCTAACCTGCAGCCAAACAAACAAACAAAAAAAAAAGAGCCACAGCAAAAATGCTAAAACACCTTGAAATTCCTGCAGAATAATTCACTGAGATCTGCTAGCAATCTTTAAACTGAAATCCCCCCCTCACCAGCAACAATTTCACCAGTTAAAAACCTGCTTTATAAAGAAAGAGAAAAGAAAAAAAAAAATCTTCTTTCATTGCACGTTTTGGCTTTGAATTGAGCCGGGCCAGACCTCTGCCTGTTTGGGACCCAGGCCAAGAGCCATATGCAGGAATAAAGTAAATAAATTCTGGTCAAAACCAGAATATTCTCCTTAAAAGTTACTTTAAAAGCAAAGAAAGGCAGCAACAAAACTGTCCCAACGTGGGTTATTTCCCTTTCTCTCCCTCTTTCCAGTGAGGGACGCGGCTTGGCGGTGCCGGCGGTCCCAAGCGCTGCACCCAGCAGAATGGGACCTTTGAAAAAACCCTGCGAAAAATGCTAGAAATGAGCCCAAGAAAAAGGCTAATGAAGCGGGGGGGATATTTTCCCGTGGTGACGGGGAGGGTTCCCCAGCCCTGCGCTGCTCCACGGATATCTGCACCCCTTTGGCTGAGCCCAAAAGTTGGCATCGAGGCGTCTTAGCAGCACAAATCAACCATGAAATGCCCTTTAGAAATAAAATCCAGCTTTGAGGAGGGGGCAAGCGCGGTGCTCGCGGCTGCCGGGGCCATGCTGGGGGCTCGGGTGGTGGCTGGGTGCTGTTTGGGGTGGTAGCGGGCAGGGGCACGTGGCCGGGTGGGGGGCACGGGGCAGTGGGGAACAGCCTGAACCCGCCGGCGTGGGATTCCACCGGCTTCTTGGAGCAGCAAAGTTCATGGTGGGGGGGAGGTGAAGGCAAATTTCCACTTGTTCCCAGCATTGATTTTATAGACGGGTGGTTGGGAGCCTGCAAATGAGCTGGTATAGAAACCCGAGGAATGAAACAAAGGGCCTGATCCAGCCTCTCCATCTCTGCGCCAAAATAGGAGTAACTCAGCTTCAACCCCCAGGCTTCAACCCCCGCGAAAACCCAGTAGGAGAAACAGAACCGGACCCCAAATCCCCCCCCTTTTTTTTTTTTTTTATTTGAGGCAGCAGGGATGACCTGCATGGGAAAATTAAATTGGGTTGGGATTTCCTCCCCACTCCTCAGAATGCTGTTTACAGGCAGTCTGGGAAAAAAAAATATATATTATTGTATTTTTAGTGTGTTTCTCCCCAGGGTTTACACTAGGAATTGGGGTTGAGGCTGGGGTGGCTGTGGGGAACGGGGGCTGGCCAGGAGGACTAGGGATGGGTTGGCAGCGGGGTCCGGCAGCGGCTCCCCAGCCCCGTGGCCAGCACAGCCTGCCCGCACCCTGCCGCCTGCCCACACCCTGCCTGCACCCTGACACCTGCCCGCACCCTGCCCGCACCCTGGGGCTGAGTAACCCCCCACCTGCAGCAGGGCTGCCAGGATCTGGGATGCCTTTCGCTCTGCCTCCGGCCCCGATGGCAGCAGGGTACAGGTGCCACTTGCTGCACCGAGATTATTTCAACCCTGGGTTATTGCTCTCACGGTTCGTGCAGGATCAGTCCCTGGGCCCCTTACTGAGATGGGAGAAATGGGATTAATTCAGGGGGATGCAACGTGTGCCTGTAGGCCGTTGGAAACCCACGGGGGTGTCTCCGAGACGAGGCTGGCAGCCCTTCAACCCCGGCCTTGAATCATTCAGGAAATACTTTAACAGCATTACAAAAATAAATAAGGCAGAACCCCCTTTCCCACTGTCCTGCATCCCAGGCCCTTGCAGAAGTGAAAATAAAAACCCAGTCCTGCTTTTTCTCCCCCCCCAACCCCACCCCATCATCCCAGCAGCCCCATTTTTCCTCCTCGCCCGCCCGGCCCTGGGCTCGGCAGCCTGGTACCGCCAGCCTGGCACCGCCGGGAAATCTCCCACGGCACCGGGATTGAAGCCGATCATCCGCGTCCTCCCCAAAACGCGAGGAGCCGAGGAATTGCCGCAGCAGAATAAAGCGCTGGCAGGAGGGAGGGGAGTTGCCAAGGGGGCACCGACAACAGCCTTGGAAGCAGTTAAAAATTGGCAAATTCTTCCCTGGGTTTATTTTTGCGCCGTATCTTGCCCGGTGTCAGGCAGAAAATGAAAACTGTATTCTGCGAGCAAAGTTACCGCCGAGTTTACATTCCTCAAGGCTTATGGAGCTGGGACGAGGCGAGTGAACTGCTCATTTCAGCCAGGAGCCTTTTTTTCGGCTTTAAAACAGGGAAGTGGCTTTTTTTGGGGGGAGCAGATGGTGACTTAAAAAAAAAAAAAAAGTTCTAGAGCTTGTAAATATAAAGAATTTTTTTTTTTTTGATAGAAAGCTGGAACAAAATTAGATCTCATTTCCATAAGGCCGATCGCCGTACTTCGGTGTCTGACAAACAACTTGAACGGCAGTAAAATATACCCTGTGAATGCACAAATTATGCCATGGAACGTCCAGTATCGCGGTATGCGCACGGGGGGTTTAGCAGGCAAAGGGGATACGGGGATGGATAAAATAAACCTCTAGTGTATACAAAATCCCTGTTAAAATCGAGCTGATCCCTTGTAAAAATGATCCAGGGCTCACCAAGTCCCCCCCAAAAAATAAAAAAAGAGGGAGAAAATGATGAAATAAAAACTAAGGGAATGGCAGTGTAGCTTGCTTTAATTTTATTTTAAAAATACATAATAAATTATTTAGCATATTATTTATCACGCTGAAAGCATTTGAGCACAAGACAGACAGAGATTATGTTCCTGTTTGTTCAAGACTACGGAGCGTGCCTAAAAATACAGACGTACAGTCCACGCTTCGCCCCTTAATAAACTGAAAAAAAAATCTAATTTTTGTTGCCTTCCTATAGAAAAATATGGTTATTTGAAAGGATTAAAAGATTAAAGGATTACTCGATAACAAGGGTTAAAAATACAGGTCCAGACACAAAAGGGGTCGATAGAAAGGAAGGGAAACGCTCCCCCCAAAGCGCCATTCCCCTCTCCCGGACCAAACCCGGCTCCCAGGTCGCTGCCAACTTTGCCAGCGTGACCGGGGAGGGGGGACACAAACCCCCAGCCCCCCCCCGGCCCGGTGCTGGAGCCGCTGCACCGCCTGCAAAGCGGCCTGTGGCTTTAAGAGTGACCAGGGGGGGCAGACGGGGAGATCCTCGGGGGGGGGGGGGGGGAAGGGGGTGCTGGGGGGCACGAGGAGTAGGGGGGTGAGGGTGCTGAGGAGGCACAAGGGGAATGGGGGGGACAGGAATGAGGGACCCTGGAGGGGATGGGGGGCAGGGATGGAGGATGCTCTGGGGGGGTGGGGGGGTGACCAGGAGACGCGGATGGGGGTGTCCGTGCGGCAGGGATGGGGGTCTCTGCAGGCCGGGGACGGGGGGGGCGGGGGAACGTCCACAGAGCAGGGGTGGGGGTGTGCGTGAGGTTGGGAGGGGGTGTCCGTGGGCCGGGGTCGGGGTGAGCAGCGGGTCCCCGCGGAGCGGGCCCGGGGGTGACCGGGGGATGCCCGCGGGCGGGGGCCGGGGCGCCCGGTGCAGGGGCGGGCGGCCGGGCCCGGCGCTGCCCGCGGCTCCTCCCCGCTCTGCGGTAGCTCCGCACCGGGGCCGCGCCCCCCCATCCCTCCATCCATCCCTCCCTCCCTCCCTCCCACCACCCCTCCCTCCTCCCCCCCGCGCCGGGCAGGGCCGGGGGGGCGGCCCCGCACCTCCCTCCGCAGCCCGGCGGCCCCGGGGGGGGCCGCGCCGCAGCCCCCGCCACCTACCGGCACCATCCGGGGGCCGCCGTCGCGCTGCCGGGCGTGCGGGGCCGGAGCCTTCCGCCTCCTCCTCCTCCTCCTCCCTCCCCGCCCCCGCACCGGGAGCGTCCCCTCCGCAGCGCCGCCGGTGCCCCGGGCGAGGGGAGGAGGCAGAGGAGGAGGAGGAGGAGGAGGAGGAGGAGGAGGCGGAGGCGGCGCGGCGGGAGGAGGCGGCGATGGGGCCGGGGCGCTGCGGGCTGCGAGGAGGAGCCGTGCCCGGCCGGAGTTGGGCTTCGCTGGGGGGGGGGCGGGGGGGATGCCAGCTTTGCTTTTCCATAGGCGCAGCCCGGCCCTCCGCCGGCCTTCTCCCCGGTTTTTTTTTTTGGTTTTTTTTTAATTTTTAAAAAAACAGATTTTTTTTTTTTTCCTTTCTTGCCTTCCAAAAATAACCATCGGCCCCCCCTCCCCGCGTTGTCCCCCCCCCCCTCCCCAGCCCCGCCACCCCCGCGGCGCATGAGGCCGGGCTGGGCTGGGCCCCGCCGCGCTCCCGCCGCCCCGCACCGCCCGCCGGCCCCGCCGCCGCCTCCCGCAGCCGCCCCGGAACTCGCCGCCGGCGGCGCCCGGCCCGGCCCATGCCCGGGGGCGCGGAGCCCGGCCCGGCCCGGCCCCCGAGGCGCTGAGGCCGGAGCATGGCCCCCGGCAGCCAGGCGGAGCCGGAGCGAGGGTGACCGCCCGCCGAGGACACTTTGCCGCTGCCGGTGGCCTTGGAGGGGGGGGGCTTTTATCTTAACTGTTTTGGGGGTTTTTAATTTTTTAATCATTTTTGGGGCAACGATTTTTTTCCTCCTCCTTCGGCTCGGTGGAAAACACACGTTTTAGAAAAAAAATACCAAAAAAGCCCACCCTCTTTGCTTTGCTTTTCGCAGCAACTTGGAAGCCCGTTAATTGCACTTGGCTATGGTAGGTCCCATGACACTTTCATTTTCTCTTCTACTTTCCTCCTCTCCCCCCCCCCACCCGTGTGCGTGTGTTTGCGTGTGCACCCACGAGCAAAAGTTGCCGGGGAGGGGGCGGCGGGGCCGGGGCGCTGCCGGCAGCGGAGTTTAATCCGGTGCGCGGGGCGGGGGGGCGCGGGGGCGGCAGGGGAGGGGGTGCCGGGGTGGCGGAGGGAAGTTGCCGCCGTCTCTCCTCCCCCTGCCCACCCCTCCCCGCGGTATAAGGGGGGGGGGGGGGGGGCGGAGGCGGGAGCCGCCCGGCGGGGAGGTCGCGGCGCGGGGGGAGCCTCCGCAGCCCGCGGAGGGCTGGATGGAGCTGAAAATGGCCGCTAAAAAAGGGGCGGAGAGGCTGCTCAGCCGCACCGACTTGAACTTGGAAGTGACGCCCCGGGAGGGTCGCGCTCAAGTCCGCGCAGCGCTGCGCGGGGCCGCCCTGCCCGCGCCCAGAAGGAGGAGGGGGGGTCAAAAAATATTTAAAAAAAAAAATAAATCACCGTATTCGATGTAAGAATAAAAACATCCCCCCGGCCCCGCCGTGCTGGGCTTTTCCTGCTTCGCCTCCTGCCAGGCCACGGGGGGAAGCGCAGCGTCGGGGCTCCCTTCCCCCCCCCCCCCATCCCCCGAGCCGCCCCGGGGGGGGCGGGGGGGCGGCGGGACGCGGGGCCGGCCGGGGAAGTTTGCGCGGAGCCGGGCTGGTGGCGCCGCATCCCGCGGGGGCTGTTCTTAATGCAGGGGAAGGGGTGTTGGGGGAGAATAAACCCCAACCCCCCCTCCCCGTGCGGAGATGGTCCTGGGGGAACCGGCAAAAGTTGAGAGTAAAAAATCAGTTGTGCGGGGAGAGGGGCTGGCAGGGTGCCTTCCCCGGCAGAGCGGTGAAAAAAAAAGAAAAAAAAAAAGAAAAAAAGCCTTTTTTCTTCTTCGGGGAGAACCAGGCAGGGCTGGAGCCGCGGCCCCGCAGCCGGGCAGCGGTCCCTGCCTGCATTTCAGGTCACTGCAGGGAGCAATTAAAAAAAAAAAAAACCCATATATGCGTGTCTGAAGGGAGGTGAGAGCGGGGCTAAATAAATCGCCAACCTCGGGAGGCTGCGCCCGCCATCCTGCAGGGCTGAAACTCACTTTCACAATTAGGAGCCGGGGATTCCCTTTGTTTTTCTGTACGTGGCTCTCGCCCTCGCTCGCTCTCTAATTAGGTTTTATTAAAGCCTGCAGAATTGGTTGGTGGCGGTGGTGTTTCTGGAGTGAGAACTTGCGGTTTGGAGTTTGCCGAGCGCAGGGCTCCGCTTTTTTTTTCGCTTTCTCTCTTTGTGCGCTCGGGGCGGGGGGGACGCGGGGCTGCCCGTGGCGCTTCCCCCCCCCCCCCCCAGCAAGAGCGTCGAGATGCTGCCGGTCGTTAAAGAAAAGGGGGGGCGGCGGAAAAATAAGCGTCTCTCCGCGGGATAAGGGGGGATGCGGTGGGAGGGAGCGCGGAGCTGGCGGGGCGCGCCCCCCCCCGGGTACCGGGTGCGGGGGGCATCCCCCCTCCCCGCGCCGGGGCACCGTCTCTCGGGGCCGCTGCCCAGAAGTTGCACATGAATCTGCAGGGTTGGGGTTTGGGTTTTTTTTTTTTTTTCTCTCTCTTCCCTCGCCGTATTGGCTCTGTTTATTTAAAAAAAAAAAAAATTAAAAAACCCAAAACAACAAAAAATGGGCGAGCTCGCCCGGCGCTGCCCGCGTTGCCCGGCCCGGGCAGGGCCGCCGGGGCACGGGGGGACTCGTCGCCCCGCGGAGGGGGGGGGCGGCCCGTCCCTCCCCCGCTCGCCCCTGCCCCGCAGCGCCTCGGCCCTGCGAGCCAAAGGGGGTTCCTACATCTTTAAATGGGATGTAATATTTTGGGATGGGCTTTTTTCATAACGTCACTTCATTCCTCGCTCCTTTTTTTTTTTCTTTTTTTTTTTTTTTTTCATTTTCTCATTCTTTCTTTTCTCCCTCTCTCCGCTGCCCGTGTCTCGGATGGAGCCGCTTCCCCTCTAACTTCCCCGCTGCCCGCCGCCCCTGCCTGCAGGCTGGGTGCGGACCCCCCCGACCCCCCTCCCGCGGGGTGAAGATGAGCCTTTTGCCTCTTTAAAACGCCCCCCCCCCCCAACCCCCAAACAAACAACAACAACAAAAAAAAAAAAGCTCTTTATTTTCCAGGGGGTGAAATTTTGCTTTTTCTTTTTCTTTTTTTTTTTTGGGGGGGGTGGAAGTTGGACCCTTTTTATTTCCTCCTCGGCCCCCCCTCCCGCGGGGCCGCCCCCCCCTGCCCGGCCGTCCCCCCCCGGGCCCCGCAGAGCCGCTCCGGAGGAGAGAGAGAGAAAAAACGCCCGGACTGCTCCAGCCTCCGAAATGACTCAGTAACTTTTACGCCTCGAGTCTCAGCCCTGCAATTAGCCACTTTCCCAGCACGGCTCGGGATGTATTCGTCTCCTCTCTGCCTGACCCAGGTAACCAGCCCCCCCGCGGCCCCCCAATTTGCCCCCCTTCACCGCAACAGACTTTTACAGTTGCAATGCAATGCAAAAAAAAAAAAAAAAAAAAGAATCACCCACCCCCCCCCCCGATAAAAATAATCATAACAGCGAAGGGTGGGTTGGGGCTGGTGTAGGGCTGCTCGAAGGAGCCGCGTTTCCCTCTTGCTTTCCCCCCCCCCCCGCCTTTTTTAGGGTTTTTTGGGTGTTTCTGGTGCTTTTTTGGGTTTTTCTGCCTCCGCTTTCACTTGGGGCGTTGGGGGGGGCGGGGGGGGAAGGTTGCGTTGTGGTTTGGGTTTGGTTTTTTTTTCGCTGCGCTCAGAGGTGGGTGGTGCAGGGAAGCCACCGACTTTGGGGCTGCGGGGGGACGCGGCGGGGTGCGGGGGGTCCCCGGTTGGGTTCGGGGAGGCTGAGGGGGGCTCGGCACTGCGGGTTTGGCCTCGGCCGCGCCGCCTCTTGCGTAGCGTGAAACTTTTTCCTTCCCCCCCCCCTCCCGCCCCAGCTTGGCTGCACATGGTGGGGTGTGAGGAGGTGGGGGGCTCACAGCCTTTTTCTTCAGAATTTCCAAGTTTGGGACAATTTGCAACTGGCTGCGCCATACCGTGCCGGTGGGCGAGAGGGCGGTGGGGGTCGCGCGTGACAGGATGTGGGGGGCACCCCCCCAGTCTGCGGGGCGAGGGGCCATGCCGGCCCCTGGCTGCACGGAGGGGTGTCGGGGGGGCAGCCCCGAGCCGTGTGCGTGGGGACGCTGGTGTCACTCCAGGCCACGCCGACGTGGCCCAGCGGCACGCGGCGGGGTGGCCGTGCCAGGGCCCACAGCAGGGGCAAGAGGGGCGTCCCTGGAGACTCCCCCTGACAGCCGGTACAGCCACCGGGGGGAGGCTTCAGGGCACCCCCCCTTGCCCGCACCATGACTTCTGCGGCTCTGCCTTTGCTCCGTCCTTATTGATCGCTGATATTTATTTAATTATTGAGCAGCAGCTTCCCCCTGCCCGGCTCGTAACCTCTTCCCCGCTGGCAGCCGCTGCCCGCTCCGGGCTCGGCCTCGTGCTGCCCCCCACGAGGGCTCCGCTCCGGTGCGGGCGGGGGCTGCGGCCGGACCCCCGTGCCCCCCCCCCCCGGAATCCTCCTGCCAGGCCTCACCCCGCGGGCAGGATCCGGCCCCACCTCAGAGGCTCGGACTCAGGGACCCGTCGGGGGGGTCCCCTCGGCAGCCCCGTGGCACCTGCGCTGGGCCAGAGGGGTCCGGCCTGGCCTCGGGCCCCGCCTGGGCGCGGTGCCGCGGGGGGGCTGGTGGCGGTGCCGCGGGGGGGCTGGTGGCGGTGCCGGCGCAGCCCCGGGCACTGACCAGGGCACGGGCACCGCTGGGCAGCGCCAGGGCTGCTCCAGTGACCTGGGATGGTGCTGCCCGTCGGGCAGTTGGCTTGGCGAGGGTCACACCTCAGTCTGTCTTCTCTTCTCTTATTCTTTGATCTTTTCTATTTTCTTATTGTTTTATCTTTTTTATTATTTTTCCTTTATTTTCTTTTTTCTATTTTTTCTATTTTTTTCTTTTCCTTGTCTTATTTTTCCTTTTTTCTTTTCCTTTTTTCTTTTCCTTTTTTCTTTTCCTTTTACTTTTCCTTTTTCTTTTCCTTTTTCTTTTCCTTTTTCTTTTCCTTTTTCTTTTCCTTTTTCTTTTCCTTTTTCTTTTCCTTTTTCTTTTCCTTTTTCTTTTCCTTTTTCTTTTCCTTTTTCTTTTCCTTTTTCTTTTCCTTTTTCTTTTCCTTTTTCTTTTCCTTTTTCTTTTCCTTTTTCTTTTCCTTTTTCTTTTCCTTTTTCTTTTCCTTTTTCTTTTCCTTTTTCTTTTCCTTTTTCTTTTCCTTTTTCTTTTCCTTTTTCTTTTCCTTTTTCCTTTTTCCTTTTTCCTTTTTCCTTTTTCCTTTTTCCTTTTTCCTTTTTCCTTTTTCCTTTTTCCTTTTTCCTTTTTCCTTTTCCTTTTTCTCTTTCCTCTTTCCTTTTTCATCTTTCTTTTTTCTCTTCTTTTTCTCTTTTTCCTCTTCTTTTTCCCTTTTTCTTTCCTTTTTTCTCTTTTCCCTTTTTTCCCTTTTCCCTCTTTTCCCTTTTCCCTCTTTTCCCTTTTCCCTCTTTTCCCTTTTCCCTCTTTTCCCTCTTTTCCCTCTTTTCCCTCTTTTCCCTCTTTTCCCTCTTTTCCCTCTTTTCCCTCTTTTCCCTCTTTTCCCTCTTTTCCCTCTTTTCCCTCTTTTCCCTTTTTTCCCTTTTCCCCTCTTTTCCCCTTTTCCCCTTTTCCTTTCCGTACTTACTCTCCCACCCTGCCTCCATCCTTCCCAGGGGTCCCACCACCTCCCTCCCATCCCAGTCTCCACTCGATGCTAGGTTGGCAGAGCCTGTTGTTGCCAGCTAACAGTGCTGGTCTGATGTGGGAAGCCGTGCGGTCGCTGGCCGGCCGGCCCGAGGCTGGCAGGAGCTGTTCTGCTCACAAACCCGTGCTGTTCCCAGCGCTTCGCCCAGCCGATGAGGGGGAGCTGGTTTTTCCTCCGTAGATCCCAGCCTCCACCCCGCTGCCTTTGCGCGGGGAAGGCTCCAGTTTCCCCCAACTTGCCCTGGCGTAGCCTCAGCCCCAATCCAGCCCAGCTCGGATGGGATCAGACGTCGTCTGCACCTACCGGATCTGGCCCCCCGCCGCTCCCCCCGCCGCCAGCCGAGCCGTTCCCATCCCACCCGCGCGGCGGGGAGGCTCGCCTGGGCTCGGGAGCTGCGGATGGTGATGTGGATACATTGGAACGTGCGCGGGAGCCGCCCTGCCTCTGCCGTCGTGCATCTCCCCCCCGCTACCGCCACTGCCAGCCCCTCGAGCCCTGCGTGGCCACTCAGACCCCGGCTACCACTCGGGCAGCTGCCCTTCCCGGCCGGAGCTGATCCAAGCTGGGGCTTGGCAGCCCAACAGCCCCAGAATAGCCCTGGCAAAGGCATCGTCCATGACACGCTCCTGGCCAGGGCCTCGGCCGAGTCTCCTGTCAGGCGAGGAGGGTGACTCTGTGCCCTCCTCAGCTCTCTGTCCCTGCGTGGGGACTTCCTCCTGCTCCCCTGGCTCAACTCTGTCCACCCTCAGGGACAGGCCGGGAAGTCAAGAGGGAGCTGCCCGGATTAGCAGGGAAGCAGCACCGGCACCGCCGCCACGCACGAGGCCTCACCCTGCCCACAGGGAAGCTGGGGGGGGCTCCGGCTGCCAGAACTCTGAAATAACCCCGACGCTAAAGCAGCCGCCACTGGCCCCTCACGTGTGTCCCTTGGGAGCCTCTGCCGAGGAGCCGGTGGTGTCTCCAAAGCCAGAACAGTTATCCCCGGCTCCTGGATCTGCAGTAGGGTTGGGGGGGCGGATTTGTGATGCTCCTGGTGGGGGGAGATGAGCAAATTTTATGACCGGTGATGCTTTTGCAAACTTCTGGCTTGTTTCTGGCACCTGGCAGTCACCCTGGTGCTCGCTGAGCCCCCAACCCTGGTACCCGTAGGCTGGGAACGAGGCGAGATGGGAGCTGGCCTCAAAGGCAGCTGGAGCCGTAAAAGCCAGGCACCCCGCCGGGGTCCGGCTGGAGACCCTCTCCCCTCTGCCAGGCCCCACAGCCCCGCTCCCACCGCTTTGCTCAAACGCGTCCTTGGAGACTGGCGTCGGTGCAGAGGTGATGCGCCCGCATCGCCAGACCGAGAGCTGGCAGCCAGGCCTGAACCCCTGCGTGTGCTATAGCCAGCAGCACCCGATCCCGGGAGCAGCACCCGATCCCGAGGGCAGCACCCGATCCCGGGGGCAGCACCCGATCCTGGGGGCAGCCTGGCCAGGCTGGCCTGGCACAAACCTCTGTACCAGCGAACACCGTCAGCACCCGGGGAAAGGGGCGCGCCATGGTGCCCAAGGGACGGAGCAGGGCTGCAGGAGGCATCGTGGCCACGTGGCCCAGTCGCAGCCGCATCTCCCAGGTGCCGAGGGGGATCTCGCCTCTCCCCGGCCTCCACCACTGGGTCGGGCGCGCGGCTGTAGCGGGGAGCTGCCTGCTGGGCACATCTCACCGGGGCATCCTTTGGCAAATCTCTTTCCCAAAAAGCGCTGCAGCTTTTCAGCGAGAGAGAGGGGAGTGCTGGTGCTCACCCCCTCCACCAGTAGCTCTGGCGAACTGGTTTCCAGCCGGGAGCTCAGATCGGCTGCCAAAGGATGGGAGCAGCAAGCCGGGCACGGCGGGGGGAGAGAGGGAAGGTTGCAACACACTTTCAATTCTCCCATCTGCTGAGTATTGTTTGGGAAAAACAATGAGGCTGTTCTTTAAATGTAACCTTCGGGAGATCCTCGCTTTCCCCGCAAGGCGCCTGCCGTGCCCGCCTGCCCCGGCGAGCCCTGCCCTGCCACTTGTGCCGGCAGCGCTGCGAGGACCCCGCTGCTTCTCCCCAATCTGATCTTAAATCTGGGAAAAATAGACCCTGTTTTAAGTGCGGTTTATGAAGCCGATAGGAGGGCTGGGGTGGGCACGCGGGGTGGTGGGCAGGATAAGGCCAGGCCTGCTGCACGAGAGATGCCGTCGGGTGAGAGCGGCGCGGCTGGGTGGCCAGCGCTCACGCTGCGCCACTCTCCACTGCATCACCTTGAACTTGGCTGGGGCCTCGCACAATAAATCAGCCGCTCTCCTCCAGCGCACTGAGGTATCCGCCAATAATTCACCTTCGCGGGCAGCTCTGCCCCTGCCTGCTCTTCCCTCCCTGCCTGCAGTTCTCTCCGTACCAGGGCAGGCAGCGAACCCGCCGCGTGCCCGGCACTGCAAGCATGCGCGCGCTCTTGCAGCTCGCTGAACAAAGCCCAGCCGCCAGGGCCCAGCTCGCTGCCCGGCTATCTTCAAGCGAGCGGGGAATAACTCCCTTCGGGGCTTTTTTATTCCCCCGAGCCCGGGTGGGCTGGGGGTGGGTGCTGGGAGCCATAGCCTGAGCCTGCTTTGACCCGGTGGTTTTTCCCCTCTTGCAGGGGTGGCTGCAGCGTGGCCAGTGCGGTGGGTGTGGACGCGGCAGTGTTGGCGCGGCGAGGCTCAGCAGGCAGAGGAGCTGTGCCGAGGGCTAGCCGAGCCGAGGGCTGGCTGTGCCGAGGGTTAGCCAAGCTGAGGGCTAGCCGAGCCGAGGGCTGGCTGTGCCGAGGGCTAGCCATGCTGAAGGCTGACCATGCTGAGGGCTAGCCAAGCCGAGGGCTGGCCGTGCTGAGGGCTAGCCGTGCTGAGGGCTAGCCATGCCAAGGGCTAGTTGTGCTGAGGGCTAGCCGAGCCGAGGGCTAGCTGTGCTGAGGGCTAGCCGTGCTGAGGGCTAGCCATGCCAAGGGCTAGTTGTGCTGAGGGCTAGCCATGCTGAGGGCTAGCCATGCTGAGGGCTAGTTGTGCTGAGGGCTAGCCATGCTGAGGGCTAGCCATGCCAAGGGCTAGTTGTGCTGAGGGCTAGCCATGCTGAGGGCTAGCCATGCCAAGGGCTAGCCATGCCGAGGGCTAGCTGTGCCAGCTGCCCCTTGGCACAGCAAAGAGCGAGAATGGCGGCTCCGGCCGGGAGCCCTGGGCAGCCCCAGCGCAGAGAGCTTGAGAGCGCCGGGGGAAATCTGCCACGGTGGCGGCGAGAACTTCATCCCGGCCCAGGTCTGCACATGGTGGGGAGGCCCTGGAGCTGGGTTTGGCACCCAGAGGGAAAGGGGGGAACAGTGTCCCCTGCCTTTGGGGGTGATGGAGGCAGGTCCCTGCAAGGCTGAGCTCTCCGTGACTGGCCGAGGATGGCCCCGAGGACAGGGATGGCTTCCCCTGCCTGCTTGCCAGCTTTCCTTGCCCAGTGCTGCCTGTGCCAGCCTTCCCCGTGCCTGGCCCCTGGACACTTCCCCGCAGCCCAAGGGGTGCCCATCGTCCACCCCCGGCCCTCCCGGCGTGGCTGCACCTGTGCTGGGGACCAGCCGAGCCCTGGATGGCAGCGATGGGGATGGTGGCAGTGATGGGGAGTGTCCCCGGGGTCCCTTGCTGGAGGGGAAGAAGGAGGGCTGGAGGCGAGGTAAAATATCTCCCTGCGAGTCTGGCTCGCTGCCTGCCGCCCCCGGCCGTGCTGTGGCTCTTCCTGCACAAGGATGGCGGTGCCGGCGCTGAGCACCACCGAGGGGGCTGAGCTCCTGCGGGAGGGGGCCAGGGGGGCCCTGTTCCCCCCCCACTCTCTGCACCCGAGTCGGGGGGTGCAGGCAGGGCCTCGGGGTGGGGATTTCTCCCGTGGCACCTCGGGGCTCGCTGCGCAGGTCGGGGCAGGGCGGCGAAGGCGATGGGGAGCGGCCAGGGCATCGATGGGTGCTCAGCCCTGCGGGGCCCGCACCACATGGCATCACCAGTGACATCCCCACAGGGTGGCTGGGAGCTGCCGGTGGGGCTGAGCCCAGGAGGGGTTGCCCAGAGCTGCCCAGTGCCAAACCCCCGTGGATTTTGGGTACCAAAGCACCTGTGGAGGCTTTGGATGCGCCAAGTCGGCACACGCAAGAGCCTGAGCTCAGCCTCCCTCCCAGGTCAGCTGGGCACCCTGAGAGAGTGTCACCCTCGGGGAGGGGACACAGACCCCCAGGATGTGCCATCTGCAGGGTGGGGATGCAGAGGGTCCCCACGGGCATCCCAGGGCCTGGCTCACACCCGGGCGGGCGGCTGGGTTCGCCATCCGTCACGTCGGCCTTGGGCAGGCATCCCCCGCGGCCGCGCCGCGCTGTGCCAGCTTGGCTGGGACCCAACGCCCTGCGCTGGCCGCCAAGGCCCGGCGCTTCCCAAGTCCTGGAGAGGAGCTGGGAAAGGATCCCGCGGCCCAGGTGCGGCAGCGCTCACGCGCTGGGGGACCCGCGGGCCAGCCCCTGCCAAGGATTGATTTCTCGGTTAACTCGCCGCTGCTTTAAAAGCACATTAATCCTCCCTTCCCCGGCCAGCAGCCAGCTCTAATCAGCATTTTGGGCAAAATCCCCAAGTCCAGGCTTCAAGCTGCCCGCCGTGGGCATCACCCTCCCAGCCACCGCCGCTGTTCCAGGAGGGGCCGCGGCACCCTTAGGCAGCACTGCCTGGTACGGGAATGCCAGGATCCGGCCCTCCTGCTGACCCCTCTTCCCTGGGAGTTTGTTCAAATCCGTGGTCAGGTGGATTTTTTAAAAAGCTGGGGTTTTTTATCTTGTTTTTTAGAAAGAAGGCTTTTGCTCTCCTTGCAAAGGGCCCCTGCATTCCCTTCGTGGGGAAACGGTATTTGACCGGCTGTTGTCCAAAAAAAACCCCCAACATGTTTCTGATCACGAAAAACCAAGAAATATTTTTGCTTTCAAAGAAAAAAAAAACCCAGAGAGAGAAATGTTGATTTTCCACCCAGACGTTTCCCCTTTCCCCGAACCAGCCCCGAAACAAGAGGCGCCACCGCTCCCTCCTCGCCCCGGGACACCATCCTGGGGACACAGTCCCACTGGGGACACGGTGGATGCCACCCAGGGCTCATCTGGGCGCCAGCAGCAAGGGTGAAGGCAGTGCCAAGCACGTGCCCCCGCTCTCTGCTCAGCGCCCCTCTGCCGCCGCTCCCACCTTGCGGCAGGCCCCGTGGGCTGCCAGGGTGGATGGAGAGCGCCGGTGACCTGCCGGCTCTCCCGGGGGAGCCACCCCTCACGCTGTTTGCCGCAAAGCTCCCCGCTGCCTGCCCGCCTCGCCCCGGTGCAGCGGGTGACGAGGCTGCTTCATCCCACGGTTGCTTGGCGGGAGCTGCGATGTGCCGGATCCTGCACCCCCCTCCCGCCATCCCCTGGCTCCTGCCCGGCGATTCAGGAAAGCGAGACGGCGCGGGCTGTAATGTGACCCCCGCCACGCTGCGCCACAAAATCTCCTTTAGTAACCTGTGCGCCAGGACAGGCGAGCGGCGCGGCGTGAATACCAATGAAGCGGCGCTGGCAAAAAGTGCAGAGTAAAGGGTTTTTGATGGAAATGGCATTGCATGAGAAAGAGAGGGAGCGCGAGCGCGTGCCCGGAGCCTGCGCCTGCTCGCCAGCTGATGCCGCGCACATGGGCGCGCCGGGGCACACGCGTGTGTGCGCACACGCGGCCCGGGAGGTCGGGGGCCGCATGCGACTCTGCGGTGGGGTGCTGGGGCCGCGCTGCCCCGGCGAGGGCGGCGGGACAGGGGTGAGCGGGCAGAGGGGGCTGCGAAGCGCCAGTTGAGGGGACGCGTGGCCGGGGCGGGGGGGCTGCCGCGGGTGGCACGTCCACAGCGGCCGAGGCGCGTCCCGCGGCGCAGCGCGGCTCTGGCTGGCTGCGGGGAACCGCTCCTCTCCCCCGGCGAAGCGCGCTGCTGATCAAAGGTGCGGGTGGGGACGGAGCGGGCCTGTGCGAGCAGCACCCCTGGCTGTGCGCCACCCCACCTTCCCGCTCCGCTCCCCCGGGAGTTTGTTAAACAAATTTCTCTAATTGCACAAGCCGAGGAGTTTGCTGGAGAAAAAAGCCGGGGAAATTCCCCTCCTCTGGGCCACCCCTTCCCCACTTCCCCCAGGGCAGGCGGCGGAGAGCGAGCAGATCCCTCCCCACGCCCCCCCCCCCCCCCCTCCCCGGCTCTGCAGGAGGCTGCGACCCCGGTGCCTGCGGGGCGCAGCTGTGGGGTGTCCTCAGGTCACCCCTGCCCACGTGGGGACGTCCCCTGCTCAACCTCCTCGGAGCCAGGTCACCCACATCCCCTCTCGTCCAGCCTCCGGGGTCGGACCCTGTCACCTAACACGGTGACACCCAGCACCGCCGTCTGCCCTTGCCGGCTGGCATCCTCCATCGCTTGGCTGAGCCCCCCCTGGAAATGGCCTTTGCGAGCCGCCTGTGGGCAGCCCCTGACACCGAATCCCATCGGATTAGCAAACGTATGGGATAAAAGCCTCGGCTTGGCGGCAGCTCTTTACCGGGTGGGGGCTGTGGCGGCAGCCCTGCCAAGAAGGGAGGATGCGCGGCCAGGCGCCTGCCCTGGCTCCCGCTGAGGTCATGGCTATAGATAGCCCGGGAGGGCACAGGGCCGAGGGCAGGATCTGCGCACACCCTCGCCAGCTCCCCCAGGAGTCCCGGGAGCACCCACCGGGGCTCTGAGGGTTGCTGGTGGGGGGCGGGGGTGGCACCTGCAGGGACACGCTGCCGCCGGCGTGCCCAGCCCCGCCGAGCACTGCCCGACACCCGCCATCCCCTCTCCATCCTCCGCGGTGAGCGGGTTTCCGCAGCCTGGGGCTCCACGGCCAACACAGTGACTGGGGGCGGCTTTCTCTGTTGTTTCCCACCAGGTTTCCTCCCTCGGCCGCTCTCAAGAGAAAGCTGGGCTGGGGCATCCCCACCCCCAGGGTGCACCCATGGGTGTAAAGGTGCTGGGTTGGGGAACACAGAGCCAGGGTTCACCCCCCCCAGCCGCCTGGTCTCGGTGCAGCTCAGCTCCCACAAAAGGTGGGTGCATGCCCAGGGTGCCCCCACCAGCCCCGCAGAGCCCCGGGGTGCCAGGGTGGCTGGGGAAGGCGTTGTTGATGAGGGCACTAAAAATAGAGTGGGACTGGGATCTTAATGGGACTTTGTGGGAAACCTGGAAACATTTTCTCATCCCCGTAAATGAGTCCAGATGCATTAGCGATGACTGCATCGCATCCTGAGGTACCGCCGCAGGGAACCGGGACGTGCTCACCAGCCTCCTCGCCTCGTGGTGGTGAATTGGTTGGAGCGGAGAGTCGCCGGCAGCAGCACCGGGGCCAAGCCGCAACCTTGCTGCGTCCCGTGTGGGGACGGGGACAGGAGCCGGCCGGCCAGAGCTTGCCCAGCATCACAGCAGTGAGGACCCTGCCCTCTCAGCCGGTCCCCACCTCCAGGGAGTCTGTGCCCGGCACCCATGGGTGCGCAAGTGGGTGTTCGCGGCTCTACGTGCAGCCGGGAGCGTGTGAGAACGCGCAGACTGGTAATGGCGCCGTGGCCTCCAAACCTTGGGGCTTTCTGAAGCCCCCCAGGGCCTGGGGCTGGCAGCGAGGAGCGCTGAGGCAATGCGGGAGGCCCCCCCCCTCAGTCCTAGGGCCAGCGATGTTGGCACCCCCCTGGCATCCTGGTGCACCCCGTCGTGGCGTCAAGCTGGCAGGATCCAGCGTGAGGGGGGTTTCCTTCTGCTCCGCTGTGGAGCCGGTGGCCGGGGTATTGGCTCCTGGAGTGCCTGGGCCTGCTCAGGGACCTTGGACTCCCCTGGGGGATGGCTTGGGGCCAGCCTGGGCAAGTAGCCCAGGGCGGGTGGCTGGTGGACTGCACATCACGAGGCAGGTTGGCACAGCTGTCTCCACGGTATGGCGGTGTTACGTAGCGGTTACAGCAGTGGTCCAGGAGGCAAGGGCGGTCCCACCCCACATCTCAGTTTACCTCCAGGTGGGGAACAAGCACCCAGCACGGGAAAGGGGCACTCGCCCCCTGCCCCAGCCCTGGGCGCTGACTCGTCACACGGGGGACAAGGGCACCGGCCACAGCCACTGGCCTCCGCGCCGGGCACCGCCGGAGCCCAGCGTCCCGAACAGAGTCCCTTTGTGTGGGCCGGCCCCCGCTCCTGCCGCTTGGGAGGCATCCAAAACCCTCCCGAAATAGGACCCGGCCAGGCTCAGCCTTTGAATCTCCCCAGGAAGGCTCTGCTGAGCTGCGGAAAGCAGATGGAACTCCCCCCATTAAAGCAGTCTCATCCTTCAGCGCTTGGGGTGCAGGATCCGGCTCCGCTCGGGGCAGTGCTGAAGCTTCGGGGACACCCTTGTGTCTCTCTGGGAGAGCCTGTCACCGCCCTGTGCCTCAGTTTCCCCATCCCTAGGTGGTGGGTGCTGACAGGGTGTTCCCAACCCCCAGGGAGCCCGTGAGATGCTGGAGCAGCGGGTGAACTGCTGGCGCGTCCGTGGTGCGGCAAAGGTGACAGGGCTGCGGGGGGGCCGTGAACTCTTCACCGCCAGGGCCCCGGGGGCCGCCAATCCTCCCACAAGGTCGCCAGCTCCTCAGCAAAAGGCCGGGGCTATTTTTAACCAGTGACTTGCTCCAACCCGTCAGGGATTGGATTTGCAGCAGGGTGAGCACCACAAGCTCATTGCGGTGCTCCCCGTCATGGGGTGCAGAGACACCCCCGGTGCCATCCCCACCCCCAGCAGGCACCCCCAGGAGGGAGCTGCAGACCCCTTTCTGCACCCCCACACCTTTAACGGTGCATGATGGAGGGGTGAATTAATCCCCCTTGGAAAGACCAGGATGGAGCAGGCAGGGCTAAAAATACGTTGGGAGGGAAATAAAACCTCCTGCGTCAGGGGCTAAAGCCGGGCTCAGAGCCCCGGGCTCAGCCTGGGGGGGCTGGGGAGGCCCTGCTTGGTCCTGGCTTCCTTGGTGCTCGGGGCGGGGGGAGGTTGTTGAGGCAGCGCTGCCTGCTGCCTGCCCTGCCGGGGTGGACGCGGTGCTGCCAGCCCCCATGCGTCTCCTGCCTCAGTTTCCCTCTGCACTTCTGGGGGTACAAGCTGCCGCCGTCCCTGCGCCACATCCTGGCAGCTCCCAAGCTGGGACCCAGGGGTCCGGGGTGGGCGAAGCGCTGGGTCTCGGGCACCGCTCCAGCCCTGCCACCCCCGTAACCGCAGTCCCCACCGTGTGCCAGGAGCGGGGCTGGGGGGAGCGGGCCACCCCCGGGGCCCCGCGCTGACGCAGGGCCGGGCGGAGGAGCTGGCAGCGCTGGGGCCTGTTGGCAAAGCTTTTTTTTTTTCCAGTTCCATAAGACATTTCCCTTCCTTGGAGCCCCAGGGGGGTTTCAGCTGGGAAGCCACGTGGCTCCGGCGCTGCCGGCCACGGGATGCTTCCCGAGGCGGGGGGACGTCTCCTTGGCCATGGGCCGGGACCCCTCCATGCTCCCTCTGTGCCGCTCGCGGGGCTCTTCCCGCGCCCCAGCAGCCGCCATCGCGTCCTGCCTCTCCTGCAGGCTGCCTGGCGGGTGCCGTGCCTCAGTTTCCCCATCTTTGGAAAGGCAGCGCCGCACCCTGGGGGTAGGTGGGGTCACCCCAGGGAAGCAGCTGAGCCGTCGGCTCCTGCACCCCGAGGGGGACGGGCAGAGACGGCACCTGGGGAGCTGCGGCACCTGGGGGATCCGAGGGAGGCTGCGGGAAGGCAGCAAGCGGCCCCGGGCGCTCCCACCGCCAGGTCTCCCTCCCCAGCACCCTCCTGGCTACTCTGCCCGCCGGTGCCGCTGGCTGTGCCGCTGCTGGGGACCATCCCCAGCGCATCCTTACCCCTTCCCCGCAGCCCGGGCACGCCACTCCCCAGTTTGGGGTGTATTTAGCGAAGCCAGGGACCAGCAACACCAGTTGTTGCTGGAGGTGAAGGTGCATGCGGGCAGACCAGAGGTGGGGTGATGGGCACAGGGCTGGGGCATATATTGTGCCGCCGGAGAAGCTCCCCCCGGCTTCAGCCCACCTGGGCCACCCCCGGCTGCCGGCGGTGCTGCGTCCCCAGGGAGGGCTGTGCCGGCTGGCGCGGGCCCAGGCAGCGCTGGCACCTGAGCCCGGGGCTGTGAAGAGAGCTGCTTTTCTTCCTGCTGTTTTCCAAAGCAACTGGCAGGTTCGCTGCCTGCCGCGGCCTCCCATGACCCGCGGCGGCGGCCTCGGCGCGCTCCCCGCGCCCCCGCTCGCAGCCGCACCACCTGCGAGGGCGAGCGCCGGCATCGCCTCCCGCCCCGGCACGTAGGCGCAGGCAGGTGGGCACCGGCCTGGTGCAGGGCGCTGGCGGGATGGGACCCCCCGGGGTGTTTTTGGGCACCACCGGGCACGGGGAGCCCAGGGCAGCTCGGCGAGGGGTCCGGGGCGGGTGCGTGGTGAGCACCAGGTACTTTATTAGCCCATCCTGAGCGGGGCTGAGCATCGAGGCAGTGCATGAAGCGTGGGAGCCCCTTTCTGGCTTTGCGTCCGTCCCGGCTGACCCTCGCACCAGGGTGGCCGCATCCAGAACACGCTGTGGGTACGGTCCAGCCTCTGTGCAGCCTTGAGCCGTGCACGGATGTTGGCTGGAGGATGCTGCAGCTCTGGGAGAAAAAAAACCCTGGGGTCTGGGGAGAGGAGCTGCGGGGGGGTTGCACCGTGTCCTGCCTTCACCTCCACGCTGGCTGCCCCGGGCACTGGGGCTCCGTGCCCCGGCGCAGGCTGCGAGAGGGGTTTTGCAAGCGTGGGGCTGGGTCGTCCCCACCCCAGCTCAGCTGCCGCTGCCGGGAGCTGGGGGGGGGCATCGCCGCCACAGCCTGTTCTGCCCCACGGGCAGCTCCGGCGCAGGGCCGGGTGTGCGCGGGCGAGGCCAGCACAGCTCCCGTGCGTTCTGGGAGCTCCCTCCTGCTGCCCCGCGTGCCTCGGTTTCCCTTTCCATCCCCCCAGCACAGCGGTACCGCTCTCCGGGGCCAGGGAAGCCTCGTTAGGACTTGCCGAGCAGGCCGGGAAGCCTGGCTGCGCCATGCCGGCGAGCAGCAAAAATTATGAATAAGCTCTTGTTAATAAATACTTTATGATGAATCCAAATAGATTTCCTTCTCTGGAGCAATTATTGTAAAATGGGCTCTAATACGGTGCAGGGCTGGCCCCGGGAAGGGCTGGGTGCTTTTCAGGGCCTAAGTGCCTCCTTCCATCCCCTCTAATGAGCACTTCCCAATCATTTGCATCTGTCTCGGCAACAGGTCTCATTACCAGGTTAACTTATTACCGAGAGCCGCTTCGGCAAACAGTTAAGAAGCAGCTACCGGCGGCTTTGCTGGGGCTGCGTGAGAGCGTTTTGTCTGTGCCGGGGCACCCGTGGGCTCCCGCAAGGGGAAACTGAGGCTGGGGCGAGCAGCGAGTCCCTGCCATGCCCCTTTCGGGTACTGGGATTTCGGGATTTTCAGGATTACCGCCATCTCTCTAGCTGCATCCCCCCCGCCGCCACGCCGAGGCTCCCCGTGGCATGGCGCCCAGTGCCAAACTTGCCAGCCCCTGCCCAGGCTCGCGCGGCCGCGGGGAGTGGGACCTGGCAGGAGCAGCGGCCGTGGGAGCCGGCAGCAGTTTGGAGGTGTGTGGCTGGCTGGTGGGGAGGCTGAGCATCCTTTCATAAAATAAACCCTGTGTGGTCCCTGCAGGGCCGGGATGCGGCGAGGTCGCCCCGCATCGCTCCCTGCCCGCGGTGGGGATGGCATCCTGCTCCTCCCTGGGGCCAGGGCAGGGCTGGTGGGGAACAACACCAAGGTGACTGATCCCCCCTGTCCCCCTTCTCCTCCTCCACCCCCCCCACCCACACCCCACCATGAAAACTGCTTGGGAATTTCCTGAGGACATGTTTTTTTCATTGGAAAATTCAGGCTGTTTTGCCGAGCCTGACCTGTTCGGACAAGGTGTTCGAGCGGAGGATGCTCAGAGGCCTGGCCAGCCCTTGCCGCGGTGCCCAGCCACAGTGCCCGTGCCTGGCGCTGTGTCTCTGTGTGGCACAGAGCATCCCCCACCATCCCCGGGGGGGGGGGCACCCGCCGCCACCGAGCAGCCGCGGTGCAGAGCCCCAGCACCAGCCATGGTGAGGACAGGCAGGAGCCTCGGCTGTGCCCCCACCAGCTTCCTGGCGCTGCTAAACCCCAGGCTGCCAGAGGAGTTAATCCTGGCACAGCTCCACGCAGATGGCTCCTTCCCCTCCCCACTCCACGGCAGGACTGACACAGGACAGAGCCGGGCTTGACCCATGCCTCAGTTTCCCCTCGCAGCATCTGGCGCTGTGGACGGGGGGGCGAGGGGCCGGCAGCACCCTGACGCAGGCGTGCTCCTCCCCGGGTTGCGGGGCTTTACAAGCCCGGGCTGGATGAGGCCCAAGCACAGGCTCTGCTGCCAGATTCCCATCCGGAAGTGCCCCGGGAGCAGCCTCGTCTGGGGTATTGCAGCACGTCTCTGCTTCCCAGCCCCGTGAAGAAAAAACAGCAGGAGAAACACTTAACCAGCCCTTTGCCGGCGCTCGGTGCTGCCGGCTGGGGTAGGGGGCCCGATGGGGCTGGGGGACAGGGACAGATGGGAAGCACATCCCTGCCTTTGCTTTCCGAAGCGGAGCCGCTGTCAGGCCAGGGCGGTGCCGGCAGCGTGGTGGGGATGCGGGGCACAGGGAAGGTCCCCAAGTCCTTCCGCTTGTCCCCTCGGCCCCCCGCTGCAGCCATCCCACCGGCTGTCCTGGTGCCCCCCGGCTGCCCTCGCCTGGCCCCGCTAAAGCGGCTTAACTCTGCGCGGCATCGGCGCCGGATAAGCTGGGCAGGAGGGAAAGTTGGCGAGGGGCTGATTGGCTTTTGGTGCAGTGTTCGTCCCGCCGTAATCCTGGGGGCCCGGGGGGGCCACAATGGCTTCAGGGGCACCAAGGGCCATCAGGGCTTCTGCACGCAGCGGGTTTTTGGGGGGTCCGAGTGGGAGCTCGTGATGAGGGGGGACAAAGCCAGCGCCTGCTCAGAGCCCCACAGAAACTGGGACTTGCGCTTTCCGCCCTGTGGCGGGGCACCGAGCATCGCCTGGCCCCGCAGCGAGGGCGAGCAGCACCCAAGGGTGCTGCCTCCTCCAGCAGGGATAACCTGGTTCTTGCCTGACTTGCCTGCGGCGGTGCCCAGGGTGGCAGTGCCCAGCAGGAGGGCAGGGACAGGGACAATGGTGTGGTCCCCCCCGCCGGCCCTGTGGCCAAGCCCTGCCGCCGGCTGCCTGGGGAGGGTGGCGGGGCCGGGGGATGGCAGCAATTTGTAGGGCTCATCTGAATAACTGGCCACCAAGGAAGATCAGCCGCCCACCGCCCCGGCCAAGTATTGTTTTTGGAACTCGCTGCTGCTTTTTTCGGCTCCTGTCTTACTTTTCTTTGACCTTCTTCCCTGATTTAAGACACATGCCCAGCCCTTGCCCAGCTGCACTGAATTAGCGGCTGCTGCTGGGGAGGGAACCAGACCCTGCGGCTGCACGGGGCTGCAGCCACCCCGGGAGCTGCCGGTGGGGACAGGTCCCCTGGGCAGGGACAGTTTGCCCTGGCAGGATGAGTCCCCCAGGCAGGGATGGGTCCCCAGGGTCCCCAGGGTCAAGATGGATCCCCCAGCAGGGTTGGGGTCCCCATGGGTGGGATGGGTTCCGCAGCAAGGGTGGGTCCCCTGTCCCTTGTGGAGTATGGGGGGACACCGGCGGGGTCACAGCTCTGGAGAAGCTGGGTCCAGAGCGGGGGCTGTTGGCTCCCAGGGACGGCAGGGGTGTGTGCCGGGAGGGATGGGTCTGTGCTGGCAAATAACAGGATCTGTGCTTGGGGCTGGCTGGTGGTTCTGGGGGTCTGCGCCGGGTTCGGGGGACGGTAGGGTCTGTGCTGGGATGTCTGTGCCAGGTGACAGCGGGGTCTGTGCCGGGGACGCTGGTCCCGGGGCTGCGCTGAGGGAGCTGCGCTGGCTGTTCGCAGGGTTGGTGCCAGGGGAGCAGGTTTGGGGTTTTGCGGGGGCTGGTTTGGGGTTAGTGGGGTCTGAGCTGGACTTGGGGCTGAGTTGAAGTTAGTGGGGTCCGTACAGGGCCGGTCCCTGCTGGGAGCCTGCTTCAGGGGACACAGTTCCCTCCAAGCAGGGTCACTTCGGGACGTGTCTGATTTGACCCGGGAGCGGCATCGCTGCCCTGGGATGAGGGCACCAGCCGCTGCCTCCAGAGCCCTCGCCCCATCCCACTGCTGGGGGTCCCCTGGCTCCTGCCCGCAGCTGCCTGCTGGGTCCCTCCCCGGTGCAGCGCCCGCCCTTGGCACCCTCCCGGCTGGGAGGGTAACCCAAACCCGGGCACGACCCTGCGAGCTGGGGCCGTGGCACGGCGGTAGCAGCGGCCACCAGCCACCCCCTGCCCGGCCCTGGCAGCCTGCGGTGAGACTGGAGCGCCGAGCTGGGCTCTTTCCTTCACCACATCATCACCCATCATGAGGGACCCTCAGGGCCAAATCCTGCCCACAGGAGTCAGCTTGCCCATGGGGATGCTTGGCCCTCTCCCTGATGTTTTCCAAAGACAACTCCAAACACCCTTCTGTCCCACAGTGGGGTTGGGCCCCCCCCCCAGCCAGGAAGCACTGATTTTCCGAACTGGGAAAAAAAAGGGATGCGGGAAGGAGGGGCTGTGGAGAGGGATGCATTTTCCTTGTTTTCTTTTGGGGCTGGACTCGTCCAGCAGCGCTCACCAAATGGAAAAAGGCAGTCAGAGCATGCCTTGTGCGCCGGGCTGGGCGCCAGCTGCTGGGCTGGCCACAACTGGGGCAAACTGGGGGAGTTTCCCGCTGGTCCGGAGGGAGTGAAGAGGTCCAAGGCACCCACAGCCCATGCAGGAGCACCCGGGATGCTGGGGGTTTGGAGGACCCGTCCCTTGGGTGCTGTGCTCTGGCAGTGCCTGGCACCGACACAGCGGCTCCGGCGGGTGCAGTGTCAGGTGGGATTTCTGCACCTGTGGGGAGCAGATCCCGACGCGATGGGTGGGACAGGGAGAGGGTCCAGGCGCTGCCGAGGCGCTGAGCCCCTCCGCAGCACTGCCAGCGCTGGGATGTCCTAGACACCCCCAGGTGGGAGAAGTGCAGCTGGTGGGATTTACGGGGGTCTGTCGGGATGGGGGGGGGGTTCCCGCTGTGTGGGGAGGGGTTCCCTGTCCCTCTGCCTGTGCCTCTGCCACAGCTCTTCCGCTGGGACGCAGCCCAGAGGGGGTGTCCCCTGCGGGTCGCCACAGGCTCCTCAGCCATCACGGGTTGGATTTGGAGGGGAGGCTCAGCCGGGAGTGACCTCCTGTCCCTCCGCTCCCGCAGGATGAGTTCCACCCCTTCATCGAGGCGCTGCTCCCCCACGTCCGGGCCTTCGCCTACACCTGGTTCAACCTGCAGGCCCGCAAGCGCAAGTACTTCAAGAAGCACGAGAAGAGGATGACGAAGGATGAGGAGAGGGCGGTGAAGGACGAGCTGCTGAGCGAGAAGCCAGAGGTGAAGCAGAAATGGGCCTCGCGCCTCCTGGCCAAGCTGCGCAAGGACATCCGGCCTGAGTGCCGCGAGGACTTCGTGCTCTCCATCACGGGCAAGAAGCCCTCGTGCTGTGTCCTCTCCAACCCCGACCAGAAGGGCAAGATGCGCCGCATCGACTGCCTGCGGCAGGCGGACAAGGTGTGGCGGCTGGACCTTGTCATGGTCATCCTCTTCAAAGGGATCCCGCTGGAGAGCACCGACGGCGAGCGCCTGGTCAAGTCGGGCCAGTGCACCAACCCCATCCTCTGCGTCCAGCCCCACCACATCAGCGTCTCCGTCAAGGAGCTCGACCTCTACCTGGCTTACTTCGTCCGCGAGAGAGGTGGGTGCTCGGCCGCCTGTGGGGCAGAGCCAGGGTGGGTCCCCACCGGAGCTGGGGGGGGTTGTTCCAGCTTTCCCGTCCCCCCCAATGTCCGTCCCATCCCTGGCTCCAGCTTAGAGACACCACTTGGGGACACATTTCCCATTGCGGACCTTGCGAAGAGGAGCCCAGTGCTCCCCTCGCTCCAAACTGCTGCCCAAGTGGGTGCCCCCCACCCTGCCCATGCAGCCCCTTTCCCCCAGCCGGGACAGATCCGGGCTGCCCTGGGAGGTGTGTTCCGGGGAGGAGAGGAGGCGCGTGGTCCCTGAGGATGCTCCTGGCTCTGGGCATCCCCAGAGGGGGGTTTTGGGGGGATTAACCCCACATCCCATGCCTGCCTGACGTGACTGTGCCGGCAGCCCAGTGAGGAGCGGGTGGGCGGCGTGGGCAGGAAAGGGACAGCCTGTTCCCGAGGGCTGGAGCTGGGAGTGATCCAGCAGTGCCAGTTTGCCGTGGGCTGTGGTCCCAGCCCCTCACGGGGACGGGAGCAGCCAAGGCTGGCTGGGGAGGGGGCAGCAATAACACCGGTGGGGGCAAACCCCAGCAGCTCCCGGGGGGATGCGGCTCCCCTGCCCCTCACCTGCCCGGGGGTCCCACAGACCCGCTGGGACAACTGGGCTGGTTTCACTACAGCAAGGAGGGAGGGTCAGACCCACCCTCGAAGCCTTGATGGTCAAAAGGGGGAAACTGAGGCACAGCGGGGAGGGCAGATGGCGGTTACCAGGCGCAGAGGATTAGGTCCCTAAGCCATCGGCCCCGCCGCCGGCTCACACCACCTCCCTGTGTGTTGGGAGGGGAAGCTCATAGTACCTTGGGTCAGATCTTATTTTATCCGGGCAGGTTTGCTGTCCCTGACTGGTGACATGCTGGCACAGACACCCTCCTGGCAACTGGGGTCCCCCACAGACCCCGACATCCCCCAGCACCCCCAGGTGGGTGAGGAGCCTGGGGAGATGCTGTGCGATGCCCGCGGGCGAGGGTGAGGCTTGGTGTCACAGGGATGATGCAGAGCCAGGGGGGTCTGTGACACGCAGCCCCAAGGGGTGGTCAGGGGGCTCGTGGCCCCGCCGTGGCCAGGCCACGCTGCCCAGTGTGCGGGGACCAGGACATTGGTCCCCTCCTGGCAGCAACCCCCTGCCCTTGCCCGCGGCATTGGGTGATGCCCCCCAGCCGCGGCCCCCAGCCCCATGAGCCCATCCCCATCGACACCACAGCGGGGGGAGCGTGGGGCTGGTGGCTCCTTGCCCAGAACTGGCCAGGGCCCAGGGACAGATAGTGACAGCACAGAGGGCACCACGGTGCCGGCAATCCCAACAAAGCGGGTGCCAGCACCGTGAATCACGGTGAGCATGGGCAGCCAGAGACTGCTCTGCCCCCGCCCAGCCAGCGGTGGGACACGCTGGGTGACACTGGGGAAACTGAGGCATGGCAATGTGACCCCCCCTGCTCCCCATGGAGCTGCCTGTCCCGGGCAGGGCGCTGGGGGACACTGCCAGGCCCTCCTGGCTTTGGGGAAAAGCAGGGCACAGCCTCGCGGGGGCCAGATCCTGCCCCAGGCCCAGGTGGGACCCCATGCAGGTGGGGGGTGTGGGCGATCGGGGTGGGGGGGGGGGGGTGTGCAGTCACACACGCGTGTACAGCCAGGACCTGCCGCCCGGCCGCACCCCCAGCGCATGCGCACGTGTGGTGCCCCCATGCCCGTGCACGTGGCTCGCCGCTCGCGGGCAGGATGGGGCCCGTTTCCCAGCGGCGCACTGGGAATGGGAACAGTGGGTGCTGTGCTGGGGACAGGGGTGTCCCAGGCACCGGCTGGCGTGGGGACATGGGTGCCCTGCACAGGATGGGGTGCTGGGCAGGGTTAGAGGTGTCGTGTACTGGGCTGAGACATGGCCACGCTGGACTGAACTGGGATGGGGTACTGGGCTTAACTGGGGTGCTGCATGCCGTGCTGGGGGCACCCCATGCTGGGCTGGGGGCACCCTGCGCTGGCTTGGGTGGAGGCTGGGCTGTGTGTCATGCCGGACTGGGGGGTACCCTGTACTGGGCTGGACTGGGAGCACCCCCGTGCTGGACTGGGAGCCCTGTGATGACAGCAGAGACCAGGACCCCCACGGCAGCTGTGATGGGTCCCTGCGCCGGCGGCTTCCCTGGCCACGCCACAGCCGGCGGGTGTCCCCGGGGAGGTGGCTGCCCCTCTGCCACCACCCCCCGCCCCCACCGGCGACCTTGACCCCAGCGTCTGGGTCCCCAGCAGCCGCAGTCACCTGACTGTCTAATTGGGAACACAGTGGCTGTAAATACTCTCTGATAAGGCCTGGCAGCCTCTCACTTTCCCTGTTAAGGTCGCTCTGTGCCCCGGTTAAGGGGGACCGGGACGGACCAGTGGCACCAGCTGTGCTGGGGGTGGGGCCCCCGGGGTGCTGCAGGGCGCTGGGTGCTGTGGTAGGGTGGGTGCTCAGCATTGCCCCGGCCCACAGCGGGCACTTTCTGTGGGGCTGTGGCTAGAGAGGGGTTACCCGGGTGCCGTGTTGGTGGGGAAACCGCCAGCGCACCAGTGGCACCCTGCGCTGTGTGGCCAGGCCGGGTGACGGCACCGCTGGGGTGTGCTGGGAGTCCCCAGGGCCTCCTCCCTGCCCAGCACGCTACCTGCTCGCTCCTGCCTGCTCGCTCCTGCCTGCTCCCTCCTGCCTGATCCCTCCTGCCTGCTCTCTCCTGCCTGCTCGCTCCTGCCTTCTCCCTCCTGCCTTCTCCCTCCTGCCTTCTCCCTCCTGCCTGCTCGCTCCTGCCTTCTCCCTCCTGCCTTCTCCCTCCTGCCTGCTCGCTCCTGCCTGCTCCCTCCTGCCTGCTCGCTCCCGCTCCCTCTGCCCGCTTTCCCCCCTCGCACATCTCACCCTGCAGCCACCCCACCCCCCCCAGTATCCCCAGCCCTTTGTTGCTGGGGGGTGAGCAGGAGGAGGCTGGGGGGGATCTTGCTTGCGTGGAGCCCCCCCGGCTGGGCAGCTCCAGCTCCCCGCAGCCCCCGCGGCCCCCCGTTATCAGGCTGGAGCACGTGGGCTCTCGGCTCCCCCGCCTACACCCGGCCCGTTTTGCTGGTGTCAGCACAATTTCCCAGCCACTGCTCTGGCAACGCCGGGGAGGGGAGATGGTGGAGGAGCCCCCCCGGCCCCGCTCTCCCTCCGCGGGGTCGGGGGCAGCCTGGGGGGGGCTGGTGCCCAGCCCCCACCCCAGACCGATGCCAAGGGCCAGCTCTGCCTCTTGGCTCTTTCTTGCCCCCCAGCCCTCTGCCTGGAAGACCAACCCGGTTTCCGTGGCCCTGGGTGCACGTGGGGAAACTGAGGCACGAGCGATGCTGGGCTGCGGGGGAGGCCACGTCCCACCCCCGCTGGCCCCGGCGGGGCTGCCGTGGGGTGCAGGGGGGGTGCCGGCCGCCTGGATCCGCTCCCCAGCGCTCGGCAGCGCATCGCCAGCCCCGGGCGCACGGGTACCCCCGTGGACAGGGAGAACTGCCGGCTGGGTGCAGGATGGGTGCAGGATGGGTGCAGGGCTGGGTGCTGGATGTGAGCAGGGCTGGGTGCAGGGCTGGGCTCTGCACACCGCAGTGGGGGAGGGGATAGCGCTGCAGCCCAGAGCTGGGTGTGCAGCGGGGGGGGGGGGGGGGGGGGGGCTGGGGGGGGAGCTCGGAGGTCGCTGGTGAAAGTCAAAAGCATTGCAGTAAAATGGTAATCAATCTCCCCAGTCGATGGTGCCAGGACCTTCGAAGCATTACAGAGAGATTCCTCCCAGCAGCTCCTGACAGCAGCAGCCAGTCTGGGGGGGCTGGTGCCCCCCTCCCTGCACCCTCACCTCAGTGCTCCCCACCACTGTGGGCCCCCCCTCCCTGCTGCACCCTCACCTTTGTGCCTTCATCCCTGTCTCCCCCATCCCTGGACCCCCATCCTGGCACCCCTCATCCCTGCCCCCCCCCATCCCTGGCCCCCCCTCTTCATGCCCCCATCCCTGCATCCCCATCCTGGTACCCCCATCCCTGAACCCCATCCTGACCAGGCTCCAGGAGCTGGAGGGGGGGGGGGGGGGGCCAGGATGGTATCAGTGCTGGCCCTCGCACCCTTTGGGGTGCTCTGGGGCTGGCAGGGTCCCCACAGCCAACGTGAGGGGGGGGACACACACAAGGCTCTGCCCTGCAGTGAGCCTCCCCTGGCCACGCCTGGCGGCTGAGCCTGGCTGTGCCCCCCCCGGGCCGTGCAGGGTCAGAGCAGATGGGTGCCCCGGGCGAGCAGGCGGCAGGCCCCAGGGTGGCATCCCCCCCCCCCCCGGCACCCCACTGCCACGTGCAGCCGGCCGTGCCGCCGCTGGCACGCAGCACCCAGGGGGAGGCAGGGACCTCCACGCCGTGCCAGCATCTGCGTCGCCCACCGCCTGGCAGCCCCTTATCTCCCCTCCCCAGCCTCGCCGCTGGCTGCGGCGGGAGGCAGATGGCACCAATCTGCCAGGGAGTCCGTGCCAGGGCTCTCAGCCCAAGCGCGCCGGCCGGCCGTGCCAGGCCGGCCGTGCCAAACGTCTGCGCGGTCCCTCCAGATGGAGGAGCAGGCGTTTCCCCAGGCAGCGCCGCTCTGCCAGCCCCCGCGCAAATATTTATCGGCAGGGTTGCGAGGAGATTGATGGGGTGCACAATATTTGGGCTCTGCCATTCGCAGAGCTGGACACCGGCGGGCAGGGGGGCCAGAGAACCCCTCCCCAGCGCAGAGATAAACGCGGGCAAACCCTCCTCCTGCGCCAGGTATCAATCCACTCCCGGCCGAACCAGCAGGGAGGCCGGGGCTGAGGGGAGCGGGATGGGCAGAGCCCAGGGGATCTGGGAGGAGAGACCCCCCCGGGAAGGGCACAAGGGTATGAGACATCAGAGAATCGACAGGCGCTGGGTTCCTGCCCCTGGCAGCTGTGTGCCGCAGGGGCAGCGTGGGAAGGGGCTCACTGCGGGGTGCAGCGACCCCGGCCATCCCCGTCCCCTGGGGTGTCAGCGCCTGGGGCACCCGCTGTCCCCGTGCCCGGCCCCGCCGTGAGCGCGGCGGCGGCAGCCGGGGTGGTTTGGCCGCGCTGGAGCTCTCTGGATCGATGTGCCGGCGACCTTGGGGAGGTCAGGGCTTCCCCGGCTCCCGCAGTGCGCCCAGCCAGAGCCGGGCCAGCGCCGGTGGCTTCCCCGCATGCCCAGCTGGCAGGGGGCAGCCCCAGCCCCGCGGCACCAGTGAAGCGAGTTGCCCCGTGCTCAGCCCCACGGCCTCGGGCAGGGGGAGCGGTGCCTGCCGGGGACCTGGCACCGAGCGCCACGTCCTGTGGTGCTGGCGCTGGGGACGAGGGGCCAGAGCGGTTCCCTGCGCCGTTCGGCGCCCGATGAATAAAAGATGAGTGAGCTCCGTCTCGCGAGCACCTGCCGTCCCCCGCCTTCCCCACCCGCCGTCCCCCCGTGCTGGCAAGCGCCGTGCCCTCCCCGGGGCTGCAGTTGCCATCCTGGCCGGGCGCCCGGCTCCGTGCCGCGCTGGCAAGGGACAGCTGGGCCAGCAGATGCCCGCGGCGCTCCCTCCCGCCGGTGGCCGCGGGCACGGCGGGGGGGGCACAGACACCACCAAGCCCCCCAGCGTGCCACTGCGCCCCCCAGCTGGGCTGGCACCACCAGCTGGGGTCTGGGGTCCCCTGCCATGCCCGCCCCCACGCTGGGGTCTCGGCCGGTCCCGAGGAGGGCTTGAACCTGCCCCCACCCCCCCCAGCCCTGTGTGGCCTCAGACCTTGGCCCTGGGACGGGAGATTCCCACGATGCACTAGGAGCGATGCCTGGGGTCCGTGGGGGGGTGAGAGAGGGGTCAGGGGGGCCATGGGGGGACCCGTGGGACTCTGCGGAGGGGCTGTTCTGTGCCGTGGGGCTGTGCCGTGGGGCTGGGGTTGGTGGGGCAGCGAGATGCTGGCAGCCCCCGGCAGCTGTCCAGGGCCAGGCCCCGTGGCAGGGCAGGCAGGGCAGGCAGGGCAGGCAGGGGCAGTGGGTCCGCCCAGGGCAGACGGGGGCCGGGCCTGGGACCCTCGGGCTGCACCTGCGGAGCTGAGGTGTCCCCCCACCCCTGCCCCCCACCCCCCTTCTCCTTCCTGCTCTGCTTCTGCCCTCCTGCCTTTCCTCCAGCTTTCCTTCTGCTTTCCCTTCCCTCCCTCCTCCCTGTCAGCTTTTCCTCCTTCCCTTATTTTTATTTTCTTCTTTTCTTTTTCTTTCTCTTTTTCCTTTCCTTTCTTTTTTCTTTTTCTTTTTCTTTTTCTTTTTCTTTTTTTTCTTTTTCTTTTTCTTTTTCTTTTTCTTTTTCGTTTATTTTTATTTTTATTTCCCTCCACTTTCATTTCTTCCTTTTTACTTTCTTTTTCCTTTTCCTCTTTCCTTTTTTTTCTTTTTCTTTTTCTTTTTCTTTTTCTTTTTCTTTTTCTTTTTCTTTTTCTTTTTCTTTTTCTTTTTCTTTTTCTTTTTCTTTTTCTTTTTCTTTTTCTTTTCTTTTTCTTTTTTTTTCTTTTTTCTTTTTCTTATTTTTATCTTTACTTTTATTTCTTTCCCTTCACTTTTTTCCTTTTTTCTTTCTTTCTCCCTCCCTTCCTCCCTTCCTTTCTCTCTCTCTCTCCCATCCTCTCCCAGCAGCTGCACCCCCGGGTGCCCCCCGGCCCCCCCAGCCCAGTGCACAGGGGCTGGGTGCCAGCACCCCGCCGGGCGGGGGGGTGTCCCAGGGGGGCAGGGGGCTCAGCCATCCCTTTGTCCATCCCACTCTCCCCCGTCCCTTTGTCCGCTGCCATCTGTCCCCGCTCGCCTCCACGGGCGCCGGCAGCCCTGGATGTGGCCCAGGCCTGGCAGGGCCGAGCGAGGGGGCGGCCATGCTGCCCGCCTGGGGGGGTTCCCCCCGGTTGCTGCCATCTCCTCGCGCCGGCCGGGGTCGGCCGAGGACAAACCCGCTCACTCCCAGCGCGCCGACGCTCGTTCCTTGCTCGCAGGCGCCGGCCAACGTGCTCGCGCCTCCCCAGCCTCCCGCCTGGGCCAGCTGGCTGCAGCCGGTGAACGTGGCAGTGGGGCGCGTCCGTCCCCCCCCGCCACCTCGGGGGATGCCTCCGGCCAGGACCTCCCTGGGGTGGAGAAGCTGCTGCCCCCGCGGCGTTGGCGGGGAGCGGGCTGAGACCCAGCAAACTCATCTCACCCCCTAGTAGCACCGCAGCCCCGTGGGCAGGGCGGGGGGGCCGGGGGGGGAGCGGGCGTTATAAAGAGCATGGCCGAGGGGTCCGGCGCGCGGGGCAGCCTGGCTGAGCTGGGATTTACCCGGCACACACACGGCGTTGCTGGGGGTATTATATAAAGGAGGTTACACAAGCGGGTCTGTTCCGGGTTTTATGTAAGGGCCACCCCAGCCCGGCCGGCAGCGGGACGGGCAGAGCCGCTCAGACCAGTGGGGCCACTGCGGGGTAGGGGGTGCTGAGGGTCTGGCGGGGAGCCCCCCCCTTGGCCCCCGCAGCCTCGCCCACCCCTAGCCCTTGCAGTGGGGCCACTGTCCTACAGCCCTCAGGCTCCCTCAGGTCTCCAGGTGTCCCCCATCCTGACCAGGCTGTTCACTCTGGGCCCTAGTGATGCACGCCATGGGGGAGGGCTAGCCGGAGGCACTGGGGCAGCTGTGAGTTGCTGCTGGGGAGGTAGTAGGGCTGCACTGCCACTGAGGGAGAGGCGAGGGAGCAGTTCCCCAGGGGACTTAACCCCGAGCTGGCCCCAGGGGAAACTGAGGCACAGGGGCAGGAACCTGCAGGCAGCAGTGCTGAGGCCTGGCCTATCTCCTGCCCCGTCGCTAGCACCGCTGGGGGAGGAGGCAGAAAGCTGCTGCCCTCGCCGGGGGGCCTGGGCCACACACGCCGGCGCCAGCGGCTCCACCAGCCCCCAGCATCCTCCAGCCTCTGCGCCTGCGCCCCACACCGCTGCCGGTAACACCGTGCCCTGTTACTGTCAGCGCCCGGGCACAGAGCCAGGGCTCTCCCGCAGCCGCGCCAGCCCCGGGGGGCACCCGGCCCGCAGGGACCCCCCCCCTCAAGGCCAGTCCTGCTGCCCGGGGTCGTTCCCACGCGCCGAAGCCACGGGCAAGGAGTCGCCGTGGGGCCGTCGGCACCCTGCCAGCCGGCAGGGCCGGGGTGCCGGGGATCCATAATTCAATGGGTGGCATCAGTCCAGGCTGCCAGCGCGGCCGGGAGCCCAGGCAGCCCTCGCCCCCCCCCCAGCACACACTTTGCTATTTTTAAAAGCGATTGGATCGACCTTTTTGGGACTAACCGCTGTCCCCCTCCGTGCTGGGGGGGGATCCCAGCGTCGAACCCCCCCTCCAGGCTCCCCGCAATGTGGCAGCAGGGCCCCTCACCTCCATCCGCCACCCGCGGGGGGTGCGGAGGGTGCAGGGTGCCCCCCATCAGCGAGCCCCCCGGGCTTCTTTCACCTTGCTGGTGCAGCCGAGCCACTTGTTGGGTGAGGGATTTGGTCCCCCCCAAAACATCCCTTGGGGGGAGCGAGGCTGCGGTGGGAGCCCAGTGATCCCTTCGCCATTTTAGTGCGCGCCGGCCGGCCGCAGGCAGCCGTCACATGGCGGTGAGAGCAGAGTTTGGCCCGGCCGCGCCGCGCCAGAGGAGGCAGCCAGAAATTTGCTGGCGAGCTCACCCGTCCCAGCCACGAGGATCGCCAGCAGCGGGGGGGGGTACCGAGCCCCCAGCCCCGCACCCACGTGCCTCCGTCAGGGTGCCGGGAGGGTCCAGTCCTGCTGCCAAACCTCAGGGCTCGGGAAAGTCCCCAGTGCTTCTTGGGGTGCTGTGGCTGGAACTGGGGTGCTTGGGTTGGGGGCAGGCCCCCGGGGTGCCCCACAGGAGCAGGGGTAGGTGGGGTGGCATTGGTGGAGCTGGGTCAGGATGATGCTGGTGGGGGAGTGTGGGAGCACAGGGAGAACCCAGGGGGGCGGGGGGGATACCTGGGGTGAGCGAGTGTCCCTGCTGGGTGCCCTGGGGGAGCAGGGGGCAGCTTTGGGGGGAGCAAAGGGCTGTGCCAGGCATCCTGGGGGAGCAAAGGTCCACGTGGGGCATCTGGGGGTGAGGAAAGGTCCATGTGGGGCATCTGGGGGTGAGGAAAGGTCCGCGTGGGGCATCTGGGGGTGAGCAGGGTCCATGCAGGGTATCTCAGGGCGAGCAGCCGTGGGAGGTCCTGTGGGCGCAGCTGAGAGCCACGTGGGGCACCTCGGAGGCCGCGGGGTGAGGGCACAGCCTGGGGGGGCTTCCTAGTGGCTGAGCACCCCCAGGAGCGGGCAGGCGGGTGCCATCCCTGGGGGCGAGCAGGGGGCCAGGGAGCCCTGAGGCGACGGCGGGGGGGTGCATGGGGAGCCGGGCCGGCCTCGGGACTGTAACCGCAAGACACCGCCCCGTGCCTTGGCCGGGCTCCACCGCTAACCACTTCCAGAGCCGCTGCGAGATTTGTTGTTTTAAGAGGCGAGGAGGGGCTGTGTCCGGCCGCGTGGTGCCCGCGGGCGTGTGGGGGGTCCCTGCTGCCACTCGCCCCCTTCCCCAGCTCACTTGTGCCCTGCTAACGCCCACCGCCCACTCCCACACTCTTGGGCATGTGGCAGCTTTCAAAATGGGGAAAAAAAGGGAGAAAAAAAAGAGAAATGGAGAGAAGGGGGGGAATAAACCCCAGCGCCCATCACCGGGGGAATTTCTGCTCCCTAAAATGGCTGCCTGGAGGAAGCCAAGTGTGCAGGCAAGCGCACGGGCAAGCGCGTGGGCACGGGGCTGGCTGGTGGCGGGCTGCGGCGTTGGGGCGCGATGCCACGGGGCCGCCGGCATGAAAGGGCTGCCAGGCCGGCGCGGGGAAAGGCTGGGGAGGAACGCCAGCGACTGGGGAGGGAGACAAAATGGCTGCGTTCGGCGTCGACGTCAAGTGGCCCTGGGGGTGGCGTGGGCGGCACCCGGGGGTGTCGGGGCGGGGGGCGGCGCGGCCCCGCTGCCCACATGGCTCGGCCTGGCTGGCCAAAAATAACCACCCCGGGAGCCGTGTGTGCGCAAGGGACTGGGGGGGAGCACGGGGTGGGGGGTGGGAAAAAGGGGGAGAAAAAAAGGAGAGAAAGGGAAAAAACCCCGAGCCCCAGCAGGCGGGCTGGCAGCAGCGGCCGCTCTGTTTTGACGGTGTTGTTTGGATTGTCGCGGCCCTTTCCCAGCATCAGCCAGCGCTGCGAAAGAGAAACGCCGAAGGCCAAGGGGTGGGAGGAGGATGGAGGAGCAGGATGAAGGACGAGGAGATGGGGAAATACATGGCGAAAGTTTTGGAAGGGTTCTAGGAGCAGCCGGACGAGGGGCACGTGGCCAAGCCTGTGCCGGGGAGGAAGGATGCTCCTGAGTGTGGCTCAGCCCCCGGCGGGGTGCGGGGAGGCGCCGGCTGTGCCATGCCGGGGGGTGCCGGTGCCGCTGAGCTCAGCGTCTGAGCCGGGTTATTTTTAGCTGCGATGGAGCGGGGACAGGGAGGGCTTCGGGGGTCAGCGCAGGTGCTGCCCCATGGCCCTGCTGCCCTCCGGGGGGCTTGGGGGAGGCAGGCTGTGGTGCCGTGGGGCGGCAGGGGTCATGCCTGGCTGCGGGGACGCTGCCGGCGGGGCAGGGCCGGGCCTCGGGGGCAGCTGGAGGGAGGAAGGAGGCAGGAGCGTGTCCAGGCGGCCGTCACCCTGCCTCGGGGTGGGTCAAGCGCCGCGGGTTTCCCTCCTGCGTGGCAGCGGGGGGGTGTCCCCATTCCTGCCGCCGTCGGGGAGGGACGCTCGGTGGCTGGGGACGTGGCGGCTCAGTCGTGGCCCTCCTGCAGTGGGAGCCGCTGGCCGGACCGTGCCTCAGTTTCCCCCCCCAGCAGAGCGGCGGGAGGGGCGGTTGGCCAGCGGGTGGCCCTGGCGTGTGGCGCTGCGGGGGCCTCACCCCGGCGGTTTTTCCCTCCCGCAGATGCAGAGCAGAGCAGCAGCCCCCGGACGGGCATCGGCTCGGACCAGGAGGACAGCAAACCCATCACGCTGGGTGAGCGGGGCGGGCGGGGCTCAGGGCGCAGGTCAAGGGACACCCGAGCCCGTCCCCGGGGTCCCTGCGGTGGAGGTGGCCCCCTCGGCAGGCGGGCGTGCCCTCTGCGCCAGCGGCTCCCCACAGCTGCTCGGGTGCCCCCCACAGCCACTGCCTGGCACCTGCAATGAGCTGGGCACGGCCTCAGCCTCATCCCACAGACACAAGGGCCCGACTGGGGCTGTGTCCCTCGGGGACAGCAGCTGCCACAGGGGTCCCACGGTGGGGGCGCAGCCCCCAGCCCCGCCGGCTCGCTCAGCCATAGGGAAACTGAGGCACGGAGCAGCCCCAGGGGGTCCTCAGCAGAGGGGACTGGTCAGGGTGGTCACTCGCCAGAGGAGGGAAGTGGAGCTAAGCCAGCCGGGGGGGGTGGGTGGCGTTAGGGGGGATTTGGGGATATTGGGGTGCCCTCAAGCATCGCCACTAGCAGGGCAGGAGGGGTGGTCCTGTCCACCCCCCCTCAGAACTCCCTACTCTCTCCCGCACAGATTCAACAGACTTCCAGGAAAGCTTTGTCACCTCGGGGGTGTTCAGCGTCACCGAGCTCATCCAGGTGTCCCGAAGTGAGTGCCACCATGATGCCACCACCTCCCCCCCGCTGCGCGGGCACGGCAGCGTCCTGGCAGCTCCCCCACCCTGGCTGTGGGCTGGGGGTCCCCTTCCTGCCCGGCGGGGGACAGTGCCAGGCCTCCCCTGATCCCCCTCTCTCCCTGCAGCGCCGGTGGTGACAGGCACGGGGCCAAACTTCTCCCTGGGGGAGCTGCAGGGCCACCTGGCCTACGACCTGAACCCCTCCAGCACCGGCATGAGGAGGACGCTGCCCAGCACCTCCTCCAGCGGGTAGGTGCCACCAGGGCCACACCGGGGCCATGCCAGGGTGATGCTGGAGTGATGCCGGGGCGATGCCGGGGCGATGCCGGGGCGATGCCGGGGTGGTGCCAGGGCCAGCCTGAGCCCAGCTGTGGGCCACTGGCCGTCTGGCCACAGGGGAGGCAGGGGGCAGGCCAGATCCTGCCGCGGGCTGGTGCTGATCCCTTCTCTGCCCCCCAGGAGCAAACGGCACAAGTCGGGGTCCATGGAGGACGACATCGACACCAGCCCGGGGGGGGAGTACTACACCTCCTCCAACTCCCCCACCAGCAGCAGCCGCAACTGGACAGAAGACATGGAAGGGGGTAGGTACCTCCCTATAGGTGCCCTCCTGCTGCTGTAGGGCCCTCAGGTCAAAGCATGAGCTGGCTATAGGTGCTGGTGTGTTGCTATAGGGCCCCCCAGCAAGTTACTGCTTCTCTTTGTGAGCTGTGGTGTTGCTATAGAGCCCCCCATCAAGGCACAGGCTCTCTATAGGTGCTGTGGGGTTACTACAGAGCCCCCATCAAGCCACAGGCTCTCTATAGGTGCTGTGGGGTTACTACAGAGCCCCCATCAAGCCACAGGCTCTCTATAGGTGCCAAGGGGTTACTACAGAGCCCCCATCAAGCCACAGGCTCTCTATAGGTGCTGTGGGGTTACTACAGAGCCCCCATCAAGCCACAGGCTCTCTATAGGTGCTGTGGGGTTACTACAGAGCCCCCATCAAGCCACAGGCTCTCTATAGGTGCCAAGGGGTTACTACAGAGCCCCCATCAAGGCACAGGCTCTCTATAGGTGCTGTGGGGTTACTACAGAGCCCCCATCAAGCCACAGGCTCTCTATAGGTGCCAAGGGGTTGCTATAGGGCCCCCAGATTTAGGCACAGGTTCTCTATAGGTGTCCAGGTGTTGCTATAGCCCCCCCATGAAGGCACAGGCTCTCTGTAATTGCCGCAGTGTTGCTGCAGGACCCCCCCCCCGCCGCTATTCAAGGACTGGCTCTCTCTATAGGTGCTTCCTATAGGGCCAGCCCAGCGCCCCAGCCCCATGCCGGCCTCTCCCAGCCCCACGGCCGCTGGCGCTATGGACAGCTTGCTTTCTTGCTCGGCGTTTTTTTTTCCCTTTCCTGTCTAGACAGCCCCAATTAGCTGTTCATTAAGAAAAGAGGGGGCTGGGCTAATTAAAGCGATGCTGCGGGGCTGGCACGGCGGCTCCCACGCCCCGGGGCGCCTTCACGAGGCTGCAGGCGAAGGAGCCGCTCGGCTTTCTGCCCCCCTGGCTCTTATCCTGCCCCCCCCAGCGCAGGGCAGGATCTGTCCCAGCCCCCCAACCCTGCCAGAGCCTGGGGGGTGCCCAGCCGGGGGGCTGGAGGCACCGTTTGTGTCAGAAGGGGGCAAGTCCTGGCCCAGGATGGAGCCCCCCTATATGTCGGGGGGCAGGTGCCCGGGGGGGGCAGGTGGGAGGGCAGGAGGGTCCCCGGGGGAGGTGCAGCCCCCTCCCCAAAGCTTTGCACGGGGGTGGGGGGGGGGCACGGCGGGAGGGAGCAGCGCTGGGGTGTCACTGTGCCCCCACCAGTGGCCTGATCTGGGGCAGGGATGCGGGGGGGCGGCGGGGGCGCTCAGCTGTGGCGGCGGGGGGGTTACGGCAATCCCGTACGGGATGTTCTGGGAAATCCTCCTAACGCCCGGCTGAGAAGGGGCTAAACCCATTACCGGGCCTGGGCCAAATGGCCAGGGCTAAAGCTGGGGTGGGGGGGGATTAGTACGCCCGCTGCCCCCCCCGCAGCTCGGCCCTGAGCCATGGGGTGGCCCCGGGGCACCCACACGTCTGGCGCTGCACGGGGGGGTCCTGGGGGCTGGGGCTGCAGGTCCCTGGAGGGGTCACCCCCCTCCCCACCCCGAGCTGGCACCTTTCTGCCTCCCTGGGAGCTCCTCACAAGGGCACCGGGGCGCCAGGGGACGTGGGTGCCCAGGGCGGGCTGCAGGGGCACCCGTGGGGGCACCCGCTTGTGCGCCTGGGGCAGACACGTGCACACGCGCAGAGCCACGTCCACCTGCACACACACACACACGTGTGTGCTTGCACGTGCAGTTGTGCACACAGGCGCACACACACTCTCTGGCTAATGCCTGTCTGTGAACGCACGCCTGCACACGCGTGTGCACCTACACACACTCACACAGGTGCAGACACGTGCACGCACGCCGGTACGTGCACACCCACGCACACCATATGCTGGTGCGCACACGTGCGCACGTGTGCACCCGCGGGTCACCCCTAGAGGTGCCCACCCGTGTGCACACCCTCCTGCACACGCACACGTGTGTGCACACACACTCTCACCCCCACGCACCCTCCCCATGCCCAGCCTGTACCCAGGGCGCCCCTTGCCCCAAGGAACGAGCACCCCTACCCCGGGCCGAGCTGGCAGCAGCCCCGGGACTTCGGGGTCCCGCGGCGGGTGCTGGGGTGTGACGCCGCGCCTGGCTTTCCCCAGGCATCTCTCCCACCGTGAAGAAGACAGAGATGGACAAGTCCCCCTTCAACAGCCCGTCGCCCCAGGACTCCTCGCCCCGGCTGAGCAGCTTCACGCAGCACCACCGTCCCGTCATCGCGGTGCACAGCGGTGAGTGCCCTGGGGGGGACACACCGAGGCACGGAGCAAGGGGGTGAAGCGGGCGGGGGGCTGTGGCAGCGGCTACCTCGCAGTGATGCCGGGGGGGTCCCCCCTTGTGCTCTCGCCCGCAGGTATCGCTCGAAGCCCGCACCCGTCGTCTGCGCTGCATTTCCCCACCACCTCCATCCTCCCCCAGACGGCCTCCACCTACTTCCCCCACACGGCCATTCGGTACCCGCCTCATCTCAACCCGCAGGACCCGCTGAAAGATCTCGTCTCGCTGGCCTGCGACCCGTCCAACCAGCAGCCCGGACCGGTAAGGATCCGGCCCCATCCCTGCGTCCCATCACCGACCTCGCCGTGGGGCCTCGGGGGCTGCTGCCGGCTGGGCTGCCGGAGCCGTGTCCCCTGGATCATCTGCCGCCAGCGCCGTCACCGCCACCACCGCCGCCGCAATGGGGGGGTCGGGGTGCAATGACGGCACCCAGGGGCGGGCACCCAGCCCGTAGGGTGTCCTTACCGCTGCGGCGGGGGCTGAGCGGCTCTGGCCGGTGCCTTGCGTTGGTTCGGGAGCGCCGGCTGCGCCTGGTTGGTGTTGGCACCTCGTTTCTCTGGCGATGGAGGTGCCGTCCCCTGGCTCAGCGCAGGGGGGACAGGGCGGTGGGTGCCGGGGCTGAGCCGTCAGCTGGGGCTGGGGCGGGAGGGGTCTAGTGGGAGCGGGGTGTCTGGCAGGAGATGTGTGACCGTCGCCAAAGAGCCACCGTCCGCCACCGTGCCCAGGAGAGCGATGGGCTCCGCGTGGCCCGTCCGCCCGCGCAGCCAGCTGGTGACCCGTCAGCCCCGCCACTGCGCCGTGTCCCCCCGCAGCCCCGGGGGGTGGCAGGGCCCCACTGTGCTGCTGTGAGCCTTCCCTTGCCCCAGCACCCAGCACCCCACGCACCCAGCACCCCTTCTACCCAGCACGCCTTGTACCCAGCACCCCACGCACCCAGCACCCTGCACACCCATCACCCCACACACCTAGCACCCCTTGTACCCAGCACCCCTTGTACCCAGCACCATGCACACCCAGCACCCCACACATCCAGTACCCTGCGCATACAGCACACAGTGCACCCAGCACCCCTTGTACCCAGCAACCTGCACACCCAGTACCCCATGCACCCACCACCACGCACCCCTTGCACCCAGCACCCCACACCCCCAGGCTGCCTTTGTGCCCAGAGCTGGGGGCTGGGGGTGGCTGCGTTCCCACTCCTGTGCCCCACACTCCCACTCTGCCCCCGGGGTGCAGAGGGTCTCGGGGACCCCCTCAGAGCTCTGCCCAGCACCCACCCGCCGCCCCTCACCGCTGAGGCCTGATGCCAGGGTGAGGGGCGCAGCCGCTCTTCCCCTGCGCAGCGGCTCAGTGCCGGGCTGCCGGAGGCTGGATTTGGAGCAGCCCCCCCGCCACATTGCGCGGGGGGGGGTCTGGTACAGGAGCCTTTGAGAGCCAGCACCGAGCCACGGCCGCGGGGTGCCCCTTCCCCACGGGTGAGCATTTCAAAGGCCTCCTGCCGCCGCGGAGAGGGGGGCACAGCGCCCCGGCTGCAGCATGAGCCACCACGGGGGCTCCCCACACCTCCCCCCAGCCCACCCCAAAACCCCCTGCGCCGCCGTGATTTCCCTGTTGCTGGCGCCGACCGTTCAGGGCTGCTCTGAGACCCAACAAACTCGTGTCAGCGGTGAGGGATGCTCTGCGCCCGTGCCAGGCAGCACCGGGGGCGCACCGGGCCGGCTTTGCCGGTGCTGCGCGTGCTTCCTAATGGCTTGTGCTGTTTGTTTTTCTGTCTGTGTTATGTCCCCAGTTAAATGGAAGTGGTCAAGTGAAAGTGCCCAGCCACTACCTGCCCACGCAGATGCTGGCGCCGCCACCTCCCCCCGGCATGCCCCGCTTGGCCGTCTCTCCTGACACCAAATCCACCACGACAACTACCGAGGGAGGGACGACCTCACCGACATCACCCAGTAAGCACCCCGCGGCGCCCACCCCTCTCCCCGGCCCGGCCGGCCCCCTCTTCTTGCAGCCCCCCCCGCAAGGTCCCCCCCACCATCTCAGTGCTGCTGGGGGGGTGTTGGCAGAGGTGGCCTCCCCGCAGCCGGGGAGAGGGCAGCAGCCGGCACACAATGAGTTTGCTGGGTCTCAGGCAGGTCGGAGCAGGCAGGGTTTGGGCAGGCGGCTGTTGGGTCCCCCAAGCCAGGGGGGTCCCATGCTGGTCCCAGGGACCAGCTCGAGCCCTGCGTCCCTCTGAGACGGCCAGGGGAACGGGAGAGGAGCCGCAGTGGTGCTCCCCCAAGCCGCTGTCCTGCCCAAACCCCCCCGGCGCAGGCAGGGCTCGTGGGGGAGGCTGTCGTCTCTCCGTGCCTCAGTTTCCCCAGCAGCTGGCGGCGGCGGTGCTGCCGGTGACGTGGGGACCAGCCGGCCTGGGTGCGGCGCTGGGGCTGGGGGCTGTGTGCCTGGCTGCGCCGCGCGGGGCTGCCGTCCTCTCGCTGCCACGGGGGTCCCCGCCGCTGGGGACCCCGAGCTGGTCAGGGGCTGTGAAGCGACGTGGGTGCAAGGACCATGTGCGGGCCCCCTCGGAGCTCTTGACGGGAGGCACCGGGGGTCCTTCGTTAGCAGCAGCAGCTGACAAGCTCGTCCCCCTCCACCGCACCTCAGGGGGCTTTAGCACCTTGGCCAAGAGGATTTTGGTGCGCTGGGCCCGCGGCTGCAGAGGGGAGATGCTGGTGTCACCCCTGGGCTGGCGTCGGGGCGCGTGCCGCAGCGGTGGGACACTGTGCCATTGCAGCAATCCGCGAGGGGGTTGTCCCTGTCCCCATCCTGCTGTACCTGCGGGACACCTCCTGGTACCCCGAGAGGCTGCCACGTCCCCACAGAGTCGAGCCCCGCCCGGGGGGCACCTTCCTGGGGGGACAGGCCACTGCTGGGTGCCACCAGCCGGCCAGTGTCGGGGTTACGTAGCGTGAAGCAATCAAAGTCTGTCTGGTCTGGAGGGGAGAGCTCGGCACGGCGTGGCCTGGCTGGTGACAGGCCCACGGCCACCGGGAGGGACCGGGCAGTGCCAGTCCCCCCCCGGGCTCAGGGAGGGCTGCACGCAGGGAACACGGGCTGTCCCCAAGGGGCGCAGAGGCCAGTTGGCTCCGAGCCCCCGCCCCGTGCTCCCCGGCAGCACCCTGCCTCCAGCCGGGCTGAGCCCAGGAGCTCAGTGGGGCTGGAGGTCCCACTGCCAGACCCCCAGCTGGGGGGCGGAGGTGGCAGTGGGGGGGACATGGCCCAGTGGAGCTGGTGGCTCCCGTTGTGCTCACCCCACGGCAGCTCCGCTCAGGAGGCCGCAGCGCCGGCACTGCAGGGGAGCACCCACCGGTCTGCGCCCGTACCCCGCAGGCATCTCACCCCCCCCCCGTTCTGCCCCTCCAGCAGGGCACAGGCACGAGTGGCACCGCCCCGGGCGCAGCATCCCCGGTCTCCTCTCGCCTGCTGCCGGGGCACGGCCAGGGACGGTGCCTGGCCACCAGCTCCCGGTGCCTGGGACGCCCGTCCCAGCAGTGCCAGGGCGCGGGCCGGGCTCGGCCCCGGGGGGGACGATGGCGGTGCCACCGGCAGCCCCGTTAACGAGCTCTCGTTTGTTCCCCAGCCTACTCTGCACCAGGCACGCCCCCTGCGAACCGTTCCTTCGTGGGATTAGGACCAAGGGATCCTGGGAGTATCTATCAGGCACAGGTGAGAGCGGGGATGCTGCTGGGGGGACCCTCCTGCCCTCGCCCAGGGCACCGCCGCCGTGGCATCGCCGTGGGCATCGCCGCCGTGGGCATGGCCCTTGCGGGCATCCGCCGTCATGGGTATCGCTGCCGTGGTGTTGCTGATGTGGGCATCCCCGCCACGGCATCGCTGCTGTGGTATTGCCACCGTGGGTGTTGCCGCCGTGGCTGTGCCACCATGGGCATCCCTGCCGTGGGCATCCCCACCATGGGCGTGGCCGTTGCAGGCATCACCGTCATGAGCATCCCTGCCGTGGCGTTGCTGCCGTGGGTATTGCTGCCGTGGGCATCGCCGCTGTGGGTGTTGCCACCGTGGCATCACTGCTGTGGGTGTAACTGCCACAGGCATCGCTACTGTGGGCGCTGCTGTCACGGGTGTCACCACCGTGGTGGCGTTGCTGTTGTGGGCATCGCTGCCTCACCATCGCCGCTGCGGGCGCTGCCCCACCGGGGCTGTCACCACCCGGTGCCCTGTGCCTGGGCCTCGGGCGCTGCTGGTGGCTCGGGGCCACCAAGGGTCCCCAAGGGCAGAGGGAGGCCGCTGCCGTGCCCACACCTGGCACCTTGCGCTCCTCTCCCCAGGCTCTGGCCGTGCCCCACCTGGCACCACGCACGGCACAGCCGGGCTGCCCGCAGCATCCCCGCACAAGGGGCACCAGGGCTGTGTGTCCCCTCTGCGGGTGGACACAGGCACCCTGCTCCTGCCCCTCGCGCCTGCCGGCTGCTCCGCGCGCAGCGGGATGTAGCGTGCGTCTTTCCAGGGACCGGTCATTAGTCCTGGGTATTTTTTAACCAGTGGTTCATAAGGCGGCCCCAGCGCCTGGGCGGGTGCGGGCACTTGCCTCACCTGTGATACGAGTTGGCCAGCCTTAGCGGTCCCAGCAGGGGCAGCTTGGGGAGGCTGCAGCCCTGCCCTGCGGGTGACGCCAGTGCCGGGGCAGTGGGGTCGGTGTGTGGATGGCACCGTGCTGGGGGCACGCCAGGGCGCTGCACCGGCCGGGGGCAAGTACTCGGGGCACGAAGCGGTGCCGTGGGGCACGCGGAGGTGCTGTGCTGTGCCAGGGTGTGAGCGCTCGGGGACCATGAGCTGTGCTGTGGGGCACCCGAGGGTGCTGGGCTGTGCCGTGCTGGGGTGTGAGCGCTCGGGGACCGTGAGCTGGGACACCCAAGGGTGCTGTGCCGTAGCAGGGGGCAAACACCGGGGCCCCATCTCTGACCACAGCCCCCTGCCCTGCCTCAGTTTCCCCAGTCCTACACGTGGGCAGAGCACCCCGAGGCCTTTGGGTCCCTGAGGAGGAGACACGGGGCAGTGCCGGGAGAGCCCAAGAGCAGCAGGGTGCAGGGACCCCTGCACCCCCAACCCCCCAGGGGTCACGGCCGCTTGCAGCCCCAGGACCCCGAGGCCCTTGTCCCTGTCCCTGCGTGCGTGTGCTCAGTCGTGCTCTGGGAGCCTCCCCAGGCCTCAGGGATGGGGAAACTGAGGCAGCGGGAACCGAAGCGGTGTCCCGCGTCCCTGGGAGGGGTGGCTGAGACCTGCTGCTCTCGGGTCATGTGTGGCAGGGCCGGGAAGGGTTAAGGGAAGCGGCGGCCCCGAGCTGTCTCGTTGCCAACGGAAACCAGACATGAGGTAATCAGGGACAAACTTGAACTTGGGGCTGAGGTGGGGGGAGACAATAGAAGGGTGGCAGGGGGCCACCCTGCAGGGTCCCCAGCCCTGCCACCCCCCACCCGTCCCCAAGCGGGACAGGGGAGCGTCGCCTTCGCTGTGGAGGTGCAGAGGGACCAGCCACAAAGGGAGATGTGGGTGGCCCCGGAGCAGAGGACTGACAAACTCGGTGCAGGAATGGGGATGCCAGCCCCGTGAGGGGCAGCAAGGCCAGCCGAGCAGGGTGACAGCATGGGGACGGCTGTCCCAAGTCGGGGGACACGGCAGGGGGACGGAGCAGCTCCGTGGCACAGAGCACTAACGCCAGCCTCTCTCTCCTCTCCCGGCAGTCCTGGTACCTGGGATAACCGCCGCCGTGCCGCCCCTTCGCCTCCCTTCTCCTCTGCTTTAGGCACCCCCAGAGGAACATCCCCGTCCCCGAGCACCAGGCCCAGCCTTGCGGTGACGACGGAGAGCGCGGACTCACGACGACGACGACGACGACAAGCAAAACCCACACCCGAAGAAAAGAGCGAGGGAAAGGAAGAAGGAAAAGGATCAAACTTTTTTAAAAAGGAAAAAAAAAAATACAAACAAAACAACAACCCATCCCAGGAGGACCTTCCCCCCCAACCCCGGCGATGCGCCAGAAAACAAAGAAACAGAAAAAAAAAGAAAAAAAAACACTATTATTTGCCCCGTCGGCCGGCGCCACGCCGAGACCTGACACAACTCGTGCCAGCGATGCCTCCCGGAGCAGCAGCGGGGCTGCGGCACCAGAGCCCTGCCGGCTGCTCGCCGGAGGGTCGGATATGCAAACGGCTCTTGACTTTCTCATTCTTGCCTCTATGTGAGTAGAAAAGATCAAACCCCCCCCACTGCCCCTCCCGGCCCCACGCAGACTCTCGGGGGGCCCCGGGGCCAGGGTGGGGCGTGGCGGGGTGGGGGGGACACCTCCTGCCGCCGGTTCCCAACGGCTGCGGCCACGCTCGCCGTCGGGGCGATGTGATGCTCCGTGTGGTGAAAGAGGAGCCCTGGGGACGGGCGACGCTGTGCTTCGGTGACACGGTGCCGTGGTGCTGCGGTGACGTGGTGATGAGGTGGCCCGGTGGCCCGGTGGCCAGCTCGGCTTGGTACGAGCAGGTGTCACAGCAGGAGGGGGGTGGGGGCTGCGGAGGGTGCGAGGCAACGGGTGGAGATGGTCACGGCGGCGGTGGCACCCCGATTGCTGCGGGGACGCGGCGTGGGGACGCTCCCACCACGGCCCCAGCAGGACCCGGGCTGCCACCGTCATGCCGGGACACCGGTCACCGTGTCTCTGCGATGCCTTCCTCACCCCCCGGCGTGCACCGGCCCCGGCCCCACGTGTCCCCACGTGTCCCCATGTGTGTCCCTGTGTCCCCCTGCGTGTCCCCGCGCCGGGGGGGTCCGTGGGGCTGTGGTGTGGCGTGCGTCCGTGTGTCTGAGCTATGCATTCCTGTGGACAGGTACCAGGTGGATGGCGAGGAGAGGGTGCGCTCGTGTTGCACATTTTGTAGGAAATGCACTTTTTAAGAGGGAATCGTCAAAAAAAAAAAAAAGAAAAAGAAGAAAAGAAAAAAAAAATCACAAAAAAGGAGGAGGAGGAGGAGGAGGAGGAGGAGGAGGAGACGGAGCCCCCGGCACTGGCTTGCCGGGATGGCTGGTTTGGGGTTTTTGGGGTTTTTTTTTTTTTTTTTTTTTTTGGTAATACAAAAGGATGGAGAAAAAGAGCCCGAGCGAGGGCGAGGGCAGAGCCAGCCCCACGGAGCCCCTGGCCCCGCGTCAAGTGCCTCAACTGCGGCGGGGAGGGGTCCTGGGACCCCCGGAGGAGCCCCTGGCCAGGGGCAGCGCTGGAGGAAGCCCCCGGCCGTCCCCGTCCCGTGTGATGGCAGCATGGCCGGGAAGGGGACACGGGGACGTGGCAGTGCCTTAGAGCAGAAGGACCTACACGGCGGCTGAGGCGAGGAGGAGGAGGAAGATGACGAAGGCACCCAGCGTCTCCAGCGAGATGGTGGCGGCCACAGAGGAGGCTGGTCCCAGGCGTGTCCCCAAAGGGACCCCAGGGAGCCCACGCCCCAGGGGACACCCCACGGGTGATGACAGAGAGAAGCCACCGTGGGATGTCCGGCAGCAGGGGATGTCACTGAGGTCACCACCGCCGCCCGCCTGGCCCCCTCCCCTGGCACCCTGAGCTGCCCCGTGGACCACTGGAGTCGCATCCCCCATCCCACCGGCCCCTCACTCCGCCACGCTTCCCACCCCCCCCGGGACGGCACAGCCCGTGGCGCGGGACCGGGGAAAGGGCTGACGCAGGAAATCCCGGGAGACAAAAAAAATAATCAAAAAGGACAAGAAAAGGAGAAAACCCACAAAAAAAAGGAAAAAAAAAAAAAACACAACAAAAAAAGCGCTTGGCGGAGAGGGAAACCTGGTTTTTTTTTTAAAGATCTGAGAAAAGAAACACATGAAAAAAAAAGAAAAAGACAAAAAAAAAAGACAAATAAACTGCATGGTGCTTTAACAGGATCTGGTGACCTGGCTCAACCCAGCCGCGGATGGCTGATGCTGTGCATGGCAGACTGTATTAACCGGCTCTACCTTCCCCCTTCAGCAAAAGAGAAAAAAAAAAGAGGAAAAAAACAAAAAAATTCTGTATAAAAGAAAAAAAAAGCCGTAAAAAAAAAAACACAAGAAAAAAAAATCCATGTTTTCCTAATTTGCACGAAATTTTATACCACATGATGTGCCTTGCCTTCGAAGACTAAGTATTACCGGACCCGATATCAGTGCGAGGGAGTCGCTGCATGCCCGGGGCTCCCGGGGGGCCGGGGGGGCCGGGGGCGGCTGCCCCCTCCCTCGCCTCCTGCATGGCTTCTTCTCGGCCGGAAAAAATCCCTTTTCTCTCTATTATTATCATTTTTTAACCAATTTTCCCCCTCGGAAATGTCTTCCAGTTGGTAATACTGATGCATCCTCTGCGCCAACACACCGGAATATGCAATAGCCGCTCGGCTGCACCGGCGAGGGGGGGTCCGGCCAGTGGGGTCCGGTGGGGGGGTCCGGCCACCCCTTTGCTTTGCCTCTCTCTTTTTTTTTTTTTTTTTTCCTTCCCTTTTGGGGTTTTTTAATTTTGTTTTCCTGCTTACAGCAACCAAAGGCAGCGAGGCGGGAGGCAGCAGGGACCCCCCCCCCCACCACCAGGGTCAGAGCCCCCCCCCTTAGCGCTCGGGAGAACCCAGGGCTCCGGGCGCGGCAGGACGGACGAGGACACGGTCGGGGTCCCCGTGGGGAGGACCAGGAGTGGAGACCCCCATGGCCGAGCCGTCACAAGGGGCCACAGCGTCGCACACCCCCCTCCTTGGGGGCTGCCCCCCCCCGCCCCCTTTTTAATTAGTTTTCAATGGCGCGCAGGGCTGGGAGGGCTGAGCCTAGATGCTCTCGTGACAGGAATGGAACCGTGTGAATGTAGCTGTGCCCCCCCCCAGGGCTGGTGTCAGGGGGGGTTGAAGCCCCCCCACCCTCCATCCCGATCAGCTTCATCTCCGGGGGTCCGGCTGGTGCGGCGGGGAATAGGCAAAGTCCTGGCAGGAGGTTCCCTCTCACCACCAGTTTGCCTGTTCCCTGCTGTGCCAACCGCCAAGCGGGGTTCCGACACCCCCAAAAAATCCAGAATTTGCCTTAAAACCCAAGCGTCCCGCCAGCCAGAGAGAGAGAGACGTACACCCCCAGCCCCCCTGAGGCTGAGGACTGACGCAGGTCGTGACACCGATGGGCGGGTGGCACCGCACGTCACTGCTGCTTTGTGATGAAGAAACGTTGTCGTCAGCATTTTTCTTAATTTTGAATTATTTTTTTTTTTTATGGTGTCCAGAAATATCAGTGGGGGGTGTCATGTCCCACCGGGGTCTCGGCAACCAGTGCGGTTTGTTGGGGGTCCCACAGGGCAGGGGAACATCCTTGGGAGACTCTTCTTTATGCAAGGTGCAGTATTGATTTCTGCAAGGACAATGCAACGCAGGGAGCGGGAGGTTAGCGTCCAGTTGGGGGAAAATGTAAAAAAATAGAACTAAAAAAAAAAAAAAAGAGAGAAAATTTAAAAAAAAAAAAATTAAAAAGGGTTTTAAGGCTAGAAAAGGATCAGCTCAAAGCAAAAAAAAAAAAAAATTTTCAAAAGCATTTCTCAGTGGTGACCAGAGTGACAGCCAGCGGAGGGAGGGAGGAGGGGGCACCCGGGGCAGCCCCCCCTGTCCAGCCCCTCCAGCGAGCGTGGGGTCTGGGGGGAGGCGAGGGGCGCTGGCGCCCCTCGGGCCTGGGCCCCCCTGCCCTGAGGAAGCCCCTGGAGCCCCTGGCCCCACGGGGGCACCGGCTGGGGTCCCCCCCCACCCCCCCACTTTTGCTGCCTTTACCCCCGGGGCCGGCAGCACGTCTGGCCAGGCTGCGGCCGCAGCCCCCCAAAACCCGCCCTCGGCAAGAAAAGCACCTTAAAACATGTTAAAAAAAGGCAAAAAATAATCAACTCGACACCCCCTTCCCCCAGCCCGGCGGGCAGCAGCAGGGGGGGTCGTGCCCGGGGGTTTTCCTTGGGGGTCCGGGGAGCCCCCGCCACCCCTGGTGTCTTTGCACTGCTCCCCCCGACACCCACCACCCCGGGGCCGCAGCCCCCCCGGCTCTGCCCAAAGGGAATATGCAAACTCCCCCCCAGACACCTTCCTGGGGGGCACCGGCCGCGTGGGGACAGGGGGGACGACCACTAATTTTTATTATTTTTATTTTTTTAATCGTTCTCCCTTTTTTTTTTTTTTTTTTCCCAATCCCCCCGCGGCCTCTGGGCTCAGTGGCCACAGTCGGGGTGGGCGCAAAGCGGGGGAGGACCCCGTCAGTGGGAACGCTCCGGGGGGGCCCCCGGCAGGATGGGGATGTTGGGGGGGGGGGTCCGCTCGACAATCACCGCGCCCGGGGCTCCCGCGGGGGTTTCATGCACTACAGTCTCTCCTAGAGGGTTTTTAGTCGGGCTCGTCGGCTTAAAAGAATTAATTAAAAATAGTCCTTGTGACCTATAAATAAAAAAAATTAACCTGTACATATATATATATATCTCTCTCCACATATATATATATGGGGCTGCAGGGGCCGGAGGTGGGCGCGGGTCCCTGCGGGCCGACACACAGTTAAGGTACTTTAAAGCGCAAAGGAATATATATATATATAAAACCCTATATATATATATATATGTCTTGTTTGTTGTTGTTTTGTTTCGTTTTTTTTTTTTTGTACTATGAGTTTGGAATTGCTGCTTTCTGTCCCGCAGCCTCCCGCCGCCGCCTGGGCCGGGCGGCACCCATGGGTGCCCCCCCCGTGCAGCAGCACCCACGGGTGCCCCCGTGCGATGCCCGCAGGCGGGCGGGAGCGGAGGTGGAGACAGAGCTTGGACGGGGGCGGGGGGGGGGGGGGAAACCCCACCCCCGGGGAAAAGAGCGGCAAAAAGGAGAGAAACCGCCCCAAAAAGGCGTCGAGGCGGCAGCCGGCAGGACCACGACTCACACCCATACCAAAAATCCCGCCGCAGTGCCTCCGCGCCGCCGGCTGCCCTCGCCCGCCTTTTCGGGGGGTCCCCCCTCCCCGCCCCGCGGGGGGGGGGTGGGTGCCCCCTCCTTCGCAGTTATATTTTACTAGTTAGCCGGATTCTCGCTTCTCGCTTGCCACAGCCGTTACACACCCGCCGAGTGCACCAGGGCCGCGAGCTGGGGCCGGGCTGCCCCCCCCCGGCTGTGCCCCCCCCCCAGCCCCTGCATGACCCCCCCCGAGCCCCCCGCTCGCCTCCCTGGTGCTTCACGATATTTGATTATACCATTGTATGCAGCCATTACCGATAGCCGCCGCTCCTGCCTACATACCAGTTACTGACCGTGACTATGGATTTTGGGTTTTTTTTTTTTTGGTTTTCTTTTTTGTTTTGTTTCTTTTGTTTTGGGTTTTTTTTTTTTGTTGGTTTTTTTTTTTTTTTTGGTTGTTTCCCCCCCCTCCCCTATGCAAAAAAGAGAAAAAGAGACAAAAAAGAAGAAAAAAACAAAAAACTGACACACAAAAAAAAAAGATTAAAAAAAGAAAAGGAAAAAAAAAGACAAAAAAAAAAAATGTATAAAAATTAAACAAGCTATGCTTCAACTCCAGCCCGCCTCCGCCCTTCCTTTGCTGCCCCCAGGGGAAACTGAGGCACAGCGCCCTGCCTGGGGAGGAACGGGGTGTCCCAGCCGCGGGGGGGCACTGGGGTGTACTGGGGTGTACTGGAGCAGAGCCATGCCGCGCTCATCACCCCGGAGCGGGGACCCCACCCATGGGTGCTCTTGGCCAGGATGAGGAGGGTGGCAGCAGCGCCCCGGGGCGCCCCCGCAGCCACGCGGTGCAGGGAGGTGGGGCCGGGACAGGCGCGGGGGGGGGGACACGGACACGGGTGGGTGCAGCCGTGGGGACACGCTGCAGCGAGACCTCGGCCACACGACATCGCCACCTCGTGCACGTGACATCGTCGCCTTGGCCCGGGTGATGTTTTGGCCCTCACCTGTACGACGTCGGTGGCCGGAGCTGCACGTCACCCGTCACCCCCCCAGTCCCCATCGTCCCCGTCCCGAAGAGCTGCTCAGGACAGCGGGGGGTGCCGAGGCCGGACGTCACCCCCAGGCTGTCCCCAGCCCCCCATGACACCTGTCGGTCCCCGAGCACCCCGGGGTGTGGGGCAGGACGCCTCGGTCCGGGGGTGTCGGGGGGGCAGCGGTGTGGCCGGACACTGGCTCTCGGCCGTGCTGAAGTCGCTGAGGCCTGGCAGCTTGTTGCATGTCAGGAACCCGCCATTGTCCCCTGGCCCCGTGGCACCCAGGGGTGCCCCCGCACCCAGCCCCCTCGGGGGCAGAGGGGGAGCGTCACGGGCCCCATCCTGAGGGTGCGGAGCCCCGCAGGGGCCACGGGGACAGCCCTGTCCCCGGCACGGTGACACCAGATGCTTGACGCTGGGGCAGGCTGGGGACCTTTAGTGGGGTACAGCCAGGGCCACCCCCTTCCCCCCACGGGCAGGACCCCCCGCCGGCCCAGGGCTGGGGTGGGGGGGGGGCGGGGGGGGCCCTGCTCCTGTCGCCCACCGCCGCCCTCCCCGATCCACTCCGGCAGCTGATCCACTCCGGGTCTTGGCGGCAGCCGAGGCCACCGCAGCACGTCCCGCCCCGCGGCCGACCAGCAAAACCCGGCGTGGATTTCTGCCCCGCGGACGGGGCTGAGGGCGTGGTGCCCGACCGAGGGTCCCCAGAGCCGAGCACCGGGCGGGCTGGGGACGGCCACCGCCTCAGAAGGACGTGACCTTGCTCCGCTCCTCGCCGTTGCTCTCCTCGTCGCTGTCCTTCTCAGCCGCCGCGTTGGCGTGGCCGCCGTGCTCCAGCCTGCCGGGAGGGGGGTGTCAGCGAGGGCACCCCAGTCCCGCTCCTCTGGGGTGTCACCGTCACCTTCAGCCACGCCAAGGGCACGCCGGGCCATGCACAGCACCGCCAGCATGGGGCTGTCCCCGGGGGGAACCGAGCCCGGCCGGGGGTGCCCAGCGCCAGCCCCAGTGGTACCTGTCAGTGCCCGGGGTGTCCTGGGGGCCGCTCTGCTTCCTGCCAGGGGACAGAGGGGCTGAGGGGTGCGCGGGGCCGGCCCCATCCCACCCTGCAGCACCCTGCTCCCAGCCCCGGGCAGGGCCAGCGCCTGGGGGGGGCGAGGGGGGCGTGGGGTGCGTCCCCGCCGCACGGGCCCACCTGCGCATCCTCATCTGCCAGAGCCGGTTGACGAGCAGGAGCACGAAGACGATGAAGAGGAAGATGACGACGGCCGTGAGGCCAACGAGCCAGGGCTGCAGCTCCTTGGGGCCGGTGCCTGCGCGGCGGGGAGGATGGCGACAGAGACGAGGACGGGGATGGGGACAGGGGTGGGGACAGCTTCAGGGGAACCCCATCCCGCAGGGAACGGGACCCTGCCGCCCATGGCACAAGGGTCCCGACTGTGCCGAGCCTGGCACCGGGGGACACTGGGGACACCAGGGGACATCGGCAGGTGCCCATCGCCAGCCCCTCCCCACCACCCCTCAGGTGCTGAGGAAGCCACCCCCAACACAGCCGACCCGTCCCTGGAAGAGGGTGGGGGTGTCTGGCACGGTGGGGAACACTGGGCACAGCCAGCAGGTACCCCCAAATCTTTCTGCTTTGCCGCCAGAATGGTTACTGCCAGGGCACTGGGACAGACTGGTCATACTGGGAAGGTGTCCCAGGAGCTGATCCGATGCCCTGGGGCGGGTATGGTCACCCCCCCCTGGGGCACAGGGGTACAGAGGGGCTGTGGGGGCACCTACCAGCCTGTCCCTGGGCGGTGGCGACGAGGACGAGCAGGACCAGGAGCGAGAGGGGCTGTGAGACCCCCGGCATGTTCGGGTGGAAGCTGGCAGAGGGCTGGGGCACGGCCGGATCCTGCACCCCACACCACTGGCACTGACTGCGGCGCTGCTCTCTGCCCCCGGGGCCAACAGGCAGCTTTTATTGGGCTCAAGAGGACAAGTGCCACCAAGTGCCATGGCAACGTGGCTCCTGTAACCCTTGGGAGGTGGCACCTCTCCCCCCGGCTCAGGCACCAGCACCCAGCAGCCACCACCTTGGGGACAATGGTGGCAGCCCCGTGTGCTCACGGCTGGTGTCCCCTCCCCGGGTGGGTGCGTGGATGGGGGAGGGAGGGATGGATACAGTTGGATGGGTGGGGGGGTGTTTGGAGGGAAGGACGGGTGGGTGAGTGGATGGACAGACGGACAGGTGGATGGATGGAGGGAAGGAGGGAGGGAGGGAGGGAAGGAGGGAGGGAGGGAGGGACAGATGGAGGGACGGAGGAAGGGATGGACAGATGGCTGGAAGGAGGGATGGAGGGATACTTGGGTGGATGGAGGGATGGAGAGATGGAGGGAGGGATGGAGGGATGGAGGGGAGGGGGTGGATGGAGAGGTGAGTGGATGGATGGTCAAAGGATGGACAGAGAGATGGGTGGGTGGATGGACAGAAGGGATGGATGGAGGGAGGGACGGATGGATGGATGTATGGATGGATGGAGGGATGGAGGGATGGAGGGATGGAGGGATGGAGATGGAGGGAGGGAGGGAGGGAGGGATGGGTGGGTGGATAGAGGGACAGACAGATGGACAGACGCACAGAGGAGTGCCCACCCCTCCTGCTGCCCCATCCCAGTCTCTTCCCTCACCGCACCCCCGTCCCTGCTGGGGCAGATCCAGGCCAGTGTCCCACCCCCACAGACATGGTCCCCGCCCCATCATGTCCTGGGAACACAGAGGGGAGATGGACAGTGCCAGGCCACCCCCCGGCTCTCATCCCAGCTGGGCCCCAGATGCAACGGCTGGTGCCAGCAGGACCCTGTCACATGCCCAGGGAGTGCCCGGGTAGCATGAAGAGATAAATATTAACGGTGTTATCAGCGAGAGCTTGGCGTGGCAAGCTGCTCCCCTCCATCTCACAGCCCCCACCTGCAGGGGCACAGGGAAAACTGAGGCACGGGGTGGCTGGCGGCACCCCAGGGAGGCACCGTGGGCTTCAGCAGGGCCACCCAGCCCGTGGCGATTCCCCAGGGGGTGAAGAAGGAGCCTGGAGACATGGGGACAGGGTCCCCACTGGAGGGATGGGGGGGGTGTCCAGCCCCAGGCTGGGTTTAAGGCAGAGAATGGGGGTCCATTCAACGCGCCCCCCATCCCCAGTGCCCCCACCCAGAGCCCAAGTGGTGCTCATGGGTGCTTTTCCCCCCACGACTGGCTGTGGGTGCCATGGAGTTCTGCCCCACTGTGGGGGGGGCACGGCCTGGCAGTGTCAAGGCACCCAGGGGTCCAGCAGGAGCAAATCCAGCCTCAGCTGTTCGTCTGTCGCGTGGTTGCACTGACGTGGGCCTCCCCGTAGGCACGAGCGTGTGTGTGTGTGTGTGTGTGTGCACCCACGACCATGCCCCCTGCGCCCACACGTGTCTGGGGTGCTCCCCCATGCCAGGGGTCTGCACCCCCGAGCACCCACCTTTCCACGCGTGTGCATCCACATCTGTCCCTCCCCACGCGCCCGTGCCCGGGGGCCAGCGCAGCTCCGCCGAGGGATGCTGCTGTCCCCAGGTGAAGGTTGAGGTGTCCCAGCCCTGCCACCTCCCTGTGCCCATGCCTGGCTAAGAGGTGAGCGAGCAGGGCTGGAGCAGGCTGCTTTATTGGGGGGCAGCAAGAGCAGCCCCGAGAGAAGCGTGTGGGGTTGTGCCAAGGACGGTGAAGCCACGTGCCAGCACCGGGCAGCGTTACCCCTGCACCCGAGTCGGGGGCCGGGGGCCATGCTGTGACCCAGTGGCCAGGCATGGCTGAGGGGTCCTGGTGGTGGCAGGGCCGGGTCTCCCGGCCCTAGAAAAACCTCTTCTTGCGGGTGTCGGCGAAGGAGATGGAGCTGCGCGGGGCGGTGGTGAGCAGCCCCAGCGGGATGTCCATGCCGGGCAGGCCACTGGCGCCTTCATCCTCCGGTTTACCCTCTGCCAGCACCATGTCCTCATCCAGCCACTCCACCTCCGGCACGGTCCCCTTAGCCATCACCACCTTCTCCTCCTCCGGCTTGGGCCCAAACGCCCAGTCTGTGGGGGCAGACACAGAGCCATCAGCAGCACATCCCCCCCAGGCAAAGCCTCCGGGTTTGGGGGACACCCCTCGCTCCCCACCCAGCACCGGAAGGAGCCCCAGAGCTCAGCCCTGCTCTGGGCAGCACTCACCAGCGAAGTCGTGCATCAGGTCCTTGATGAGGTGGCCCACGATGGCATATGCCACCAGCAGCACCAGGGTGGCTGCCATCATCAGGTAAAGGACATAGCGGGGCAGGCGGATGCTGTCCAGGGCGGGGGGCTTGTAGTCCACGTACAGCACCCCGTCCTCCTCGGGGGGATACTGCAGCAAGTGCCGCGACCCCCACACCTCCCCGGTGCCAGGGAGTGGGGTGCCCCCTGCCAGGGCCATTGCCAGTTCCCCCCACGCCCCAGCCCCGAGCCACCGAAGCCTCTGCCGCAGAGGGGGCTGCAGGGGAGAAGTGGCATCAGGGTCTGTGAAGCTCCTCGGTGCCGGTGGCTCACGGGGACAGCGGGGTCCCCATGCCCAGTGGCAGTGCCACTCACCCTCCGTGCGACGGGGAGCCGCTCACCCGCTGCCACCAAAGGACAGAGCATCCACGGGAAGGAGCTTAGTGCCTGCTAATCCGGGCACAGCCCCGGCAGGCTCAGCCTGGGGGGTGACCAGCAGGCTCTGACATGGCTCGGGGTCCCAAGAATCTACCCCTCTGACAGCACCACAGGTACCGCCACCCCTCTGGATGTAGGGAGCCGTCTGCAGCTGGAGAAAGCCCGAAGGCAGGGATGGGGAGGGACACCCCGAGGCCTCCCCCCCTCCCCTGAGCTTGGTTAGATCCCTCGGCAGGCCCCAGATCCCCCGAGCAGATGGTGTGAAATCCCGGCAGCAGTGCCCTGTCCCGGAGGACACGGCGCCCTCCGAGCAGGGAGGGGATGGGCAGAGGGGATGGGCGCTGCAGCCCCACGCCGGGGGGAGGCCCCACGGGGCCCCATTTGCTGCGCAGAGTCCGGCTGCAGCCAAGCAGCCCACAGCGAGGGGCTGTCACTGCCCAGAGCTTCGCCTCGGCTGCTGCGTGCGGCACCCTGGTGCCCAGTGGGGCTCCTACGGCAAGGAGCAGCCTGCAGAGGGGTGCAGGGTCCAGGCACCACCCAAAAGCGATGTGCTCTGCACCGGGAGGGCGCAGGGTTTGGCCTCGACCAGCTGCAGCCTTGAAAAAACCAAACCTGAATGCTTCCCAGGGTGGGTGAGCCAGGGGAAGGATCCACGACGGCTCGGTGCCAAGTCAGGGCTCAACGCCTGAGTTCTCCTCCACTCAGGTCACCCCAGCAAGATCCTGGCTGCAAAAACGCCAGTTTTCTTCCAATTTGGGTTTAAAAGGCATTTGAGGGAGTGGAGGCAAACGCTGGCACAGAGAGATTTGCAAACAAGCCTGCATGGTCTGAGTGAACTACCTGTGAAAACGCTGGAGAAAAAAAGGCTGGGGCAGGCGGGGCGATAAGCAGGGACAAACCCCCGGGCAAACACCGGGAACCCCGCAGGTAGCGTGCCCAAGCCCACACGTCAGCAAGGGCCCGGTGCGGAGCCGGCAGCTGCCTTACATCGATAAGGTCGCAAGGGGGAATGGCACGTCCCACCGCCCCACCCCATCACCCGCAGGGGATGCAGATGGGTGCAGAGACACCCTAAAGCTTGGCGGTGGGTGCTGGCTGGGTCCTGCCTGGTAGCCAGGGGCTATGGAGGATGAGGGGAGGGCAAGAAGCCCCCTAACAGCTGCTGAAACGGTGCGAAAACATCAGGTCTTTGTCTCCAGTGCTGAGGAACAGAGGATTGGTGGCCCCGCTCCTCCACATCACACACGAGCCACCCTCCATCCACAGCAGCTGGGCACACAGGTCTGACTTCCAGCAAGTGTGTACAGACCAAAATCGATCATGTCTCCAGTAAAACCCCGTTCCGTGGCACCCTGAACTGGGCCAGGCTGGGCTGGGGCTCCCCGCTCCAGCTGCGTCCCCAAGCACCAGAGCCCCGTGGACGCCGAGGCGGCTGCAGCAGCAGCTTTAGGGACTAAGAGGATTGAGCCCGGGAGCAACTCACAGGGAGACTTGGGTCAAGGGGAAAAGCCCCGCCAGCAGGATGCCAGTCCCTGGGGTGCAGTGGGACTCCGCTGGCCCCTCCGCTGGGCAGCACTGTGGGGACTCCTGGGGCACCCCATGAGCAAGGTCTGGCCCCCTCCCCAGGCCTGCCAGGGAGGGGGGGAGGAGGGGCTTACCCCATGCCATCCGGGACCCCGCCCCATGCTCTCTCCTCCCATTACAGTTCGACTTGATCTTAAAAGTCTTTTCCAGCCTAAATGATTCTGTTCTATGATTCTATCATGGCAGCCCCAGGGCTCCTTGCTGAGGCCCAACCCTGAGGAGCTGGGTGCATCCCACATCTGGGCAAGGGTTAAATCACAACTCGACTCATGCGGGAGCTCTCCCCCCCCAGCTTTATTCCCTGGCAGCCCCCCATGCCCACACTGAGCTGCCTGGGGGGTTTGGGTGCTGGGTGACGGCAGCAGACACCAGCCTCAGCCCTCCCAGGTCTGGTTAAATGTGGGGGAAAGTCTGGACAGGCCCTGCCTCACCCTGTAAGCCCTAATGGCAGCGCCGTTCCCTGCAGAAAGAAGCAGTGCAGCCAAATCTTCCAAACTTTGCCATGAAACAACCCCCATCCCAGGGCAAAGGCTGCCACAAGCACAGCCCTGGCCTGCCCCGACAGGAGAGGCCAAACCCACAGCAGCTCCTCCACCGCAGAGGCAAGGAGGGACCCGACTCAGCACCAGTATGAAGGGCGATTTGAAGGCATTGCACTGCTACAACCTACAAGAGCGGGTACCCAAAGCCAGCCCTGACCCCCCCAGCAGAGCTAAGGCAGGGAAAGTGGAGCTGTTTCACACTGAACCGCCACAGCAGCACAAGCCCGGAGCAGCCCCGGGCCCTGCACAGCCACGACAGGCTCCGACGTGCAGAGCAGAGCCCACCCGATCCAAGCCCTGAGCCAGGCTGCGGGCAGACAGTGCTGATCCTGGCAGGGAAAAAGGGGCAGATCCAGGAAACAGGGGGGGTGGCAGGGCAGGGCGCAAGTAACAGCTCAGCCTGGATTTGGAGGGAGAAAGTGGCTGTAATTGTGCCAGAGAGAAAATCCAGTTCCTCCTCCACCTCCACCGCGGCAAGGCACGGATCCACGTCGATGGAGGCAGCCGTGAAAACACAGCAGGGCAGGGGGGGAGGCAGCGCACCCAGTCTGTGCCCGCCCCCCGCCAAGCTGGGGCTCAGGCGGAGGCCTGCAGCTTGCAGAGCCCGTCGGCGTACTGGAACTGGGCGCTGTTCTCGTACTCGTACATATCCAGCGCCACCTCGCAGCTCTCCCGCACCACCCGCTCCTCATCGTGGGCGAAGGCGCGCAGGGTCTCCAGGCAGGAGGGGCGGGCGATGGAGCCCAGGGCCTCGGCGCACTCGTGGCGCACCATGGGGCTCTCGGTGCGGCTGCACAGCACAGCCGTCAGCTGCGGGACACAGGCCTCATCCTGCATCTGGCCCAGCACGTACCCGATCTCATGGCGGAAGAGCGCGCTGCCGCAGCGCAGTCCTGCAGGGAGGAGGCAACAGTGAGCTGCCACTGCTCCCCGAGCGCCCGGGGAGGCTGGGCCGGAGCCCCCCCACCCAAAAGCTGGGGGACACCATGGGAGCTTTTGGGCAAGGGCTGTCCCACCCTCCTCCCTGACCCTGCACAGCCAGGGCAGCCCTGGCAGCGTAGGGACACCCTCCCGTGACGGCAACACCCTCAGCTGCCGTGGGGAGCCTGCCCTGCCCGGGGGCCGCCTGCCCCACCAGCCCGAGGCAGACTGGCAGCACAGCCACAGGCTCGAGCCCTCCCGTGCCACAGGACTGAGCAGCCACAGCAGGAGCTCACAGATCCCCCCACACCTCGTCTCGCAGTGCAGACGCACCCTCAGCTCATCCCAGATGGCTGGAAAGCCGCCTCCTCCTTCCCTTGGGCTGGGGAGTGGGTCCAAACGGTTCCTGGGCTGTGCTTTGCTCCATCCCCACTCAGGAGATGTTCACTCCCCTCTCCAGAGCTATTCCCAAGCCGCAGGGTGAGGCTGGCAGCCTCTGACTTTCCAGAATGGGAGAGCAGGACCCCGACACCGTGGGGCCAAGTCCCACCAGGTCAGACTGGTTGGTCCCAAGCCAACATTACAGACTGTGCCCTCTCTCACCCCTACCCACGGAGAAAGGGGGCCTGGAGGACAGGAAGAGGGCTGTGAAATACCAGGGAGCACAGAGCACTTTGAGATGTGGCTGTGCAAGCAAGCAGGGGGACAGCAGCTCTAGAAACAAACGTGTGAAGAGCCTAAGAGGAGCCCTGCAGCTCTGGCAGCCCTGGATTTGGGAAGGGCCAATCCTGGATTAACCTATACAGATTTACAGCAAGGAGACTGCAGGCAGCCTCACACTGGCTCTTACCGTCCGCCAGCGCCAGCACAGCAGCCTGGCCCCCCAGGTTTCGCAGGGCAAACATGGCCCTGTAGCGGTCGAACAGCGTGTGGGACTCATCCAGGAGGGTTTCACGGAGTTTGGCGACGTCCGTCTCCTCAGCGGGGGGAGCAGGATCCACGGACAGGTAGGGGCTGGCACCCGGCTCCTGCTTGTTCTCCTGCAGCCACTCCAGCCTCTTCACTGCCAGCTGACACGTCTCTGCCACCTGCAGGGACAGGGACACAGCCCTGGCTGGGGGACAGAGCTCCCGGATGGCAGCTGGGCACCAGCACACAGCAGGATGCCACTCCTGGTGTTCCTGTCCCCAGCCAAGGGCTGCCCAGGAGACCTGCCTCACTCTCCTGGACCAGCAGCGCTGCAGCTCACAGGAAGAACCCCAAAGAACCTCACCTCAACCACGGGATCGCCCGAATAGCGTTTCAGAATATCCAGCACATCGGGATTCCCGATCGCACCCAGGGCTTCACCTGAAGGAAGGACGTGGGAAGGACGTGTCAGGATGTTATCAAGGACACCCTGCTGCGTCCTCCAGCACAGCCTGGCCCCACTCTGAAGTGGCAACACAGGCCTGACTCTGACCAATCCTAAATGAGCCAGCCTGGCAAATAAACATGGCAGGAGCCAGGCTGGCCAGCAGGAAGGGGAAAGCTTGGCCAACCAGTCCGGTCAGGGCTGGCCAGGGGATGTGGTGAGGCGGTTACGTGCCTCAGGGTTTTCCAAGCCATGACGCCCAAGCTGGATCAGGCCATCGTGAGCTGTTCATTATGGGGGAAGCACCTGCAAGTCCCAGCTGCAGGCCGGACCCCTCCGCTGCACCCGCAGCTGCAGGAGCTGCCATCGTACCTGCCTCGTGCCTGACCATGGGCTCCTGGCTGGTGTCCTCCAGCACCCGGATGAGCACAGGGATGGCCGCCTCGTCCTGCAGCTGGCCCAGACAGTAGGCCAGCTCGTGCTTCAGCAACGCTGAGCCATCCCCAAAGGCCCGGCTGATCCAGTCCACAGCCGCGCGGCCGCCCAGGTTGCGCAGGGTGAAGAGGGCCCGGAACCGGGCGGGTAGGGGCTGGGCTGCGTCCACCAGCGTCCGGCCGATGGCCTCCACCTCCTCCTCTGTCCCCATGGCTCCGGCAGAAGCTGGAGGGCAGGATCCGGTCGCACGCAGGCCTCTGGCGGGGCTTCTCCCGGTCACGCTCCTGCACACGGGGAAGTCAGTCAGGGGGACCCTGGGAGCAGCTCCCGGGGCCAGGGGCGCCCTCAAACACCGCTCCCTCAGCCCGGAGCAGGGAGGGCAGCGGCCCGGCAGCTGCCGCGGGGGTGAAGGGGGCGCCGCGGCGCAGCGGGCGAGCCCCGGCCCCGGGACGATGGCCCGAGCAGAACCAGACCCTGGAACCGCGCCTGACCCCATGGGAAGGGCCCGGCCCCGGCTTGACCGGATCCCCGGGACCGACACAGAGCCCCCGCCGCGACCACGCCAGCCCTGCCCCGTTCAGCCGGGGCCGCCGGGCCGGGCCAGGCCCTGACGGGGCGGAGGGAAGGCCCCGAACCGGGGAGGCCGGACGCGCCCCGGGCCGGTCCCCGAGCTCACCGCAGGCCGCCATGTTGCTCCGTCACGTGACCGCCCCAGTGCCTCCTGCCAGGCACTTCCGGGTGGGGCCCGCGGGGCGGCGGCGCATGCGCGGGGGGCGCTGCCATGGCCGCCACAGCGCCCTGCGAGGGGCGGGGGCCGCGGCGCTGCTCAGCCGTGGGGAGCCGCTTCCCGGGGAGCTTGGCCCCAAGCCCCCGACCCTCCGCTACCGCGCCGCGGCGAGGCGGGGGACAGCCGGCAGCCGCCGCCCTCCCGGCGGCCCGGGCAGCACGTTCAGCCCTGCTGGGGCTCTGCCAGAGCCTCCCGCCGGGACACCCCACAGAATCATCTCGGTTGGAAAAGCCCTTGAAGCTCCTCCAGCCCCACCATGAACCTCACCCTGACCGTTCCCAACTCCACCAGATCCCTCAGCGCTGGGTCAACCCGACTCTTCAACCCCTCCAGGGATGGGGACTCCCCCCCTGCCCTGGGCAGCCCATTCCAACGCCCAACAGCCCCTTCTGCAAAGAAATCCTTCCTAAGAGCCAGTCTGACCCTGCCCTGGCACAGCTTGAGGCCATTCCCTCTTGTCCTGCCGCTGGTTCCTTGGCTCAAGAGACTCATCCCCCCTCTCTGCACCCTCCTTTCAGGGAGTTGTAGAGGGCCATGAGGTCTCCCCTCAGCCTCCTCTTCTCCAGACTAAACCCCCCCAGTTCCCTCAGCCGCTCCCCATCAGACCTGTGCTCCAGACCCTGCACCAGCTCCGTTGCCCTTCTCTGGACACGCTCGAGTCATTCAATGGCCTTTTTGGAGTGAGGGGCCCAAAACTGAACCCACTCATCGAGGGGCGGCCTCACCAGTGCCGAGCACAGGGGTCAGATCCCTTCCCTGTCCCTGCTGGCCACGCTATGGCTGATACAAGCCAGGATGCCATTGGCCTTCTTGGCCACCTGGGCACACTGCTGGCTCATGCAGGTCCCGGCCCCGTGGGAAGGGTGGCCCCGCAGGACATGTCTGTGCCGCTCCCCCCTGCCTACCACCTTCCAGCGAAGTGCTGATGGAGCTGCGGCAGCCGGCCCTGCCCTGGCACGGCGGGGGCAGAGTGCCACCGGGCTCCTGCCTGCAGCAGCACAGGGGGAATAAACCACAGCCACTCTGTTCCTCAGACGATACGGGGGCAGAGCTGTGTGCTTCTGCTCACACCGCAGCCCCACGAGCAGAGATCAGAGGCGCCAGCAGAAAGAGCTGGTGGGTGGGATGGGGAGGGACCTCTGAGGCTGAGCCATGGACCCTCAGAGCAAGCCCCTCCCGAGAGGAGCGAGGAGGAACACCCGGCTGGGGCAGCTCAGCCCGCTCCCCCGAGGGCAGCACGTGCTGCCTGAGCAGCAGCAGAGCAGGAGGTTGCAGATGTAATTTCATTCCGGGCTGGTGCCAGCCCTCTGCTCTGCCTTTTCCTTCCCTTCCCCTCCCAAGTATGTTTACGCAGCAAGTTTCATACCTTCAAGGGGATTTTGCCTTCTTATTTCCAGCCTCCTGCTGGTTTCGGCCTGACGGAGGGGCCTCAGGATAGAAACATGCTCCCAGGAAAGGGAGACCCGGGCAGCCCTCTCCCTCACCCAGCCCCGATCCCCGCTTTACTCATGCAGCACACAACACACCACCAGACCGCTCAAATCCTGGAAGAGAGCAAGGGCACAAAATACATTCCACTGCCTGAAACCATAGTGGCAAAACCAGCATGAGCATGACGCAGCCACCCCCTCCCCACCCCAGGAACAGCCGCTGCAGCCAGCAGCCTTCCTCACTCTGCTGGCAGCCTTCGGCAGAGGCGAGAGGGTGCGGTCCTTTGCTGAACAGCCCGGTACTGCTGGGCCAATGTTTGCCGGAGTCCACGGGAAGTCTGCGAGCAAGGATGCGCAGGGCTGCTTCTCCCCTCTGGCCCCGTCAGCCCTCCCCGCAGCTCTCGAAGTACTGGCACATCAGCTCGCGCACTTGCTCGGCCCGGCCGTCCTCCATGGCAGCAGGCGCGGGCTGGCAGGGCTTAGGCAGCTCAGTCGGCTCGGTGCCCTCCAGCCACTCTTCGTTGAAGGGGTTGTCATGGGCTTCGCAGACATTGTGCAGGATGCAGCAAGCAAGGACGAGGGTGGGCAGCAGCTCCAGGCTGCAGTCATCGCACTTCAGGAGGATCTGCCAGCGCGCCTTCAGGCGCAGGAAGGCGTTCTCGATCACGCTGTGCGCCCGCTTCAGGCGGTAGTTGAACTGCAGCTGCCGCTGGGTGAGGTTCTCGTCCTCCTGGTAGGGCTTGAGGATCCAGTCTTGCAAGGGGTAGGTGGCATCACCCAGCAGCACGTACTTCTGTGCCTTCCCCATGAAATGCTTGGGAGGGTTGGGGCACAGCCGGCCCTCCTTGGCCAGCACCCACAAGCTGGAGCTCTCCAGGACCGCGCTGTTCTCCATGCTGCCGGGGAAGGCGGTGGAGACATCCCAGAACTGGCCCAGCCCATCCACGGTGGCCTGTGTCAGGATGGAGTGCCAGCCCTGGCCGTTGCAGTAGTCAGCGCTGAGGCGCAGGGGCGGGTGGATGGGGATGTGAAGGCTGTCCAGGGCACCGATGCAATGCGGGAAGCCCCAGCGGGTGCGGAAGATGCGCACCATGTTCTCCAGCTCCTTCTCGTTGGGCAGCCGGAGGTAGACAGGCTTCAGCAGCAAGACAACGGCATAGCTCACCTCCCGGACACACGTCTGCACTGTGGAGGGCCCCACGCCAAAGAGCGGGCTGAGAGTCTGGTACTCCACGTTGGTGGCCAAGTGCCACAGGGCCACGGCCACCCTCTTCTCCAGGGGCAGGGTGGGGTGGAAGTGGGCGCTGTGCGGAGCCAGCCCAGGCCGCAGCTGGTTGCAGATGTAGAAGAAGGTCTCCTTGGACATCCGAAACTTCTCCAGCCAGTCCTGGGGCCCAAACTCCTTCAGGACCACCCGCTCCCACCAGTCCGCGCTCCTGACACTGGGCCAGGCACGGGGGTAGAAGTAGCAGCTGGTTCTCCTCCGACGAGCGATCAGGAGCTGCAGCGTGATGGGGAGACGAGGGGGGTGTGAGACGGTGCTTCCCCGGGACCCCCCTTCTGAAGACCCCCCTGCTCAAGTGACCTGCTCAAGGCAGGGAGGACACCCGGTGCCACGTGGCCAGTGGTCCCGACCAGCACTACCACTGGGTCAAATTCCCTGTTCCTGGGAAACCCCACTGCAAACCCTGCAGGCAGTAGTGAAGATGTCCAGGTGTGGCAGAGGAGGAGCCTTCTGGAAAAGTCCCCTTTTGGGGTGGCCACTTATTCTGTGGGTTTATTTTTTAACGAGTGTTAATTGCTTTCCTGCAATCAAGTGAACTGCGGACTTGGTCACGATTTGGAAGGTGCAGTGACCACCCACACTTCTGGCCCCTCTACAAGAATTCTGTCATAAATTCTAAAAAACATCTTTAAGCTAAAAAGAGGCTTTTTTTCACCTTCCTTGGCAACTGCCCAGGGAAGGGGGTTTCCCGTGTTCCCCCCCAACAGCTTGTCCTTGCTGCCATGTGTCCCCAGGCCCTTCATATCCCCCACCCTTTGTGTCCCCCACCTTTGATGTCACCCCCTCCTTCATGTCCTCAGCATCCCCTGTCCTTTGTGTCTGGGTTCACACCTTGTGTCCTTTAAGTCCCCTGTCCTTCATGCCCCCCCACCCTTTGTGTCCTTGTCTCCGTGTCCCACCTATCCCCCATGTTCCCCATCCCTTTGTGACCTCTGTGTCCACCACGTGTCTTTTGTGTCCCACAGTTTTGTGTCCCCCATGTCCAGCACCCTTTGTGTCCCTGCGACCCGTGTCCTCCTCGTGACCTCTGTGTCCCCCCCCATCCTTCCCATCTCTGTATTTGGGCCCTGCACATCCCCCCGTTCCCCATTTTTTGTGTCCCCATGGCCTGTGTACCCGCCGCGTCCTTCCTGTCCCCCATCCTCCGTGTCCGTGTGTCCGATGTCCCCCAAGTCCCCTGTGTCCCCCATCCTTTGTGTCCCCGTGACCCGTGTGTCCTCCCGTGTCCCTCCTGACCTCCATCCTCCCCGTCCCCGCGTGGCCTGTCCCCGCGTCCTTCCCGTCCGCCACCGATCGCGCCCCGTCCCCGGCGCCCCCCCGCGTCCCTCCCCGCCCCGGTCACCGTCATGAGGCGTTTCTGCCGCTGGCTGTAGTAGTGCCGGAGCCAGGCGCGCCGCTGCGGCCCGTCCCAGGCCCCGGCCCCGGTCTCAGCCCCGGTGCCGGTGCCGGCCATGGCCCGCCGCCCGCCCGCCCGCCGCCGCGCCAGCGCGCACAGCAGCACCACCAGCCGCTCCTGCATTTTCAAATCGGGAGCCGGGGCCGCCCTGGAAGTGATCGGCCGCGGGGTCACGGCGGCACCGGGGGGCGGGACGGGACGGGACGGGGCGGCCCCGCCGCCTCCAGCCGCCGCCGCCACCGCGGCACGGCCGGGGACCGGCACAACGGGCACCGGCGCCCCCCGCCGCCGTCCCGCACGGGGTGAGGCTGCGGGACCCCCCCGGACCCCTCGGGCTCTCCGGCTGCGGGAGGGAGGGCGGCACCCGCCCACCCCCATCAGCACACGCGCGGTTAGTTCGCGGGAATCGGGCTCTGCCGGGGGGAAGAACTTGCACCAGAAAAACAAACCCAAAAAAGCCAACAACAAGCGAGCAGAGCCGGTCCCCCGAGTGTCCCCCGAGAGCCGTGCCCGAGCTCCCCAAAGCCTGGTGGGTCGTGCCAGGGTGGGGGATAGTGCACACCCCGAGGGGATATTGCACCTCCCGAGGTCCCGTGTGACAACAGGGAATCCCAGAATCATCTCGGTTGGAAAAGCCCTTGAAGCTCCTCCAGTCCCACCATGAACCTCACCCTGACCGTTCCCAACTCCACCAGATCCCTCAGCGCTGGGTCAACCCGCCTCTTGAACCCCTCCAGGGATGGGGACTCCCCCCCTGCCCTGGGCAGCCCATTCCAACGCCCAACAGCCCCTTCTGCAAAGAAATCCTTCCTAAGAGCCAGTCTGACCCTGCCCTGGCGCAGCTTGAGGCCATTCCCTCTTGTCCTGCCGCTGGTTCCTTGGCTCAAGAGACTCATCCCCCCTCTCTGCACCCTCCTTTCAGGGAGTTGCAGAGGGCCATGAGGTCTCCCCTCAGCCTCCTCTTCTCCAGACTAAACCCCCCCAGTTCCCTCAGCCGCTCCCCATCAGACCTGTGCTCCAGACCCTGCACCAGCTCTGTTGCCCTTCTCTGGACACGCTCGAGTCATTCAATGGCCTTTTTGGGGTGAGGGGCCCAAAACTGAACCCACTCATCGAGGGGCGGCCTCACCAGTGCCGAGCACAGGGGTCAGATCCCTTCCCTGTCCCTGCTGGCCACGCTATGGCTGATACAAGCCAGGATGCCATTGGCCTTCTTGGCCACCTGGGCACACTGCTGGCTCATTATCAACCCCCCCCAGGTCCCTCTCTGACCGGCAGCTCTCCAGCCACTCCTCCCCAGGCCTGTAGCCATGCTGGGGGTTCTGGTGGCCCAAGGGCAGCACCCGGCATTGGGCTCAGCAGCAGGGAACTGGGGGTGCCCAGCGGGGAGGGTTTGCAGCTTTCGTGCGGGTGCTGGTGAGGGGAATGGCTCGGCGGAGCGAGTCCTGGCTGGCATCAGCCCAGGGCTGGCGGCAGCTCCTCAGGCCGCTGCTCTCCCTCCCCGTTGCCCGAGCCCAGGTGCCAGCTCCCACAGCCGCTCTTCAAACCGCCACCTCCCACCAGACCGGCTGCGGAACCCCCGGCCACCGGCCAGCACCCAGCAGCGCCCCGAGCCCCTGCCCTGAGCCGGGGGCTGCGCGGGGAGCTGCGAGGTGCCGAGCGGGGCCCCGGGGAAGGCGGCTGCCATGTCTGCACCCAGGGCCTCACCCGGGGCCTTCGCGGTGGAAGGGGGGGAGGTTTTGGTGTAATATGAGGGGATATGGGGGTTTTTGGGGTGATATGTGGAAGTTTTGAGGTGATTTGGGGGGATTTGGGGAGATAGGGAGGGTTTTGGGGGAATTTGGGGTGTTTTGGGGTGATGTGGGGGTATATTGGGGTTAGGGAGATATGGGGAGGGTGATTTGGGGGGATATGGGGGTGTTTTGGGGTGATTTGGGGAGATATGGGGGGGTTTGTGGGAGATATGGGGGGTGATTTGGGGGGATATGGGGGTGATTTGGGGGATATGGGGGAGTTAGGGGGGTATGGGGGATATAAGGGGTATTTTGGAAGGATATGGGGGGGTTGTGGCGATATGGGGAGGTTTTGAGGTGATTTGGGGGGATTTGGGGAGATGTGGGTGGTTTGGGGGGGATTTGTGTTGCTATGGGGGTGTTTGGGACGATATGGGGAGGTTTTGGGGGTGATTTAGAGGATATGGGGGTGTTTTGGAGTGATTTGGGGGGTTATGGGGGGTTTTGGGTTGATATGGGGGTAAATGGGGAAATTTTGGGGTGATTTGGGGGGATATGTGGGGTTTTGGGGTGATTTGGGGGGATAGGGGGTGGTTTGGGGGATATGGGGGAGTGATTTGAGGGATATGTGGCATTTTTTAATGTGATTTGGTGGAATGTGGGGGTGTTTGGGGGGATATGTGGGGGTGATTTGGGGAGATCAGGGGGTTTCAGGGGGATATGGGGGATATAAGGGTATTTTGGAAGGATATGGGGGGTTTTGGGTGATATGGGGAGGTTTTGAGGTGATTTGGGGGGATTTGGGAGGTATGGGGGTGACACATGGGTGATATGGGCATATATGGGGAAGTTTGGGGGTGATTGGGGGGAATATGGCGTTTTATGGTGGGTGAGGAGGTCTCGTTCCCCCACCGCAGGAAGCCCTTCGCCGCCATGACGTCATGGTGCTGAGAGGAGACGTCAGGGCGTGAGGGGTGACGTCACCCCGCCCCGCCCCGCGGCCGTTGCCATGGCGCCGCGCGCCGCCGCTTCCTGTATTGATTCGAACGGGAGGGGCGGGGCGCGCTCCCGTCGTGCCGCGCGCGGGGGCGGGGCCGGCGGGCGGGGGCAGCGCCGCGGGGGCGGCCGCCATATTGGGGAGCGCTGGGGCCGGCGGAGACTGACAGGAGGAGGCGGAGCGGGGCCGGGCCGCGCCGGGCGGGCAGGTAGGGCTGGGCGGCGGGGCCGCGGCCCTGGGCCGGTGTCACGGCGGCGCGGGGCGGGCTGCGGCCGGCCCCTGCCGGCCTCTGCCCCTTTCCCCGGGGTCGCGGGCCTGTGGGTCCCCGGCGGGCCGGGCCGGGCGGCGGGGCTGGGCTGGCGGAGGGGCCGGGCGGGGCGGGCCCGGCTGCGGGGGCTGGGGCTGGGGCAGCCGGTGACTGGCGCGGCTCGGAGCCCGGCGCTGCCGGGGGGTGCTGGCCCGAGCTTGGGCCCCGAGGGGCGGCGGGCAGCGGCCTCCCGGCCTTTGGGCCTGGCCCGCGGCCGGAGCGGGAGGGGGTTAGCGAGCAGTGCCGGCGCTGCCCGGGGTGAGCGCGGTCCTCGGGAGCGCCTTTCCGGCGGTTTTTTTACGGTGCTTTGTCAGACCTGACAGGATGGGACCTAACCTCTAGGTAACCGGAGTCACCGCGCCGGCCTCTGTGCTAGGGACACCGTTACCGAGAGCTGCGGGCGGGCCCGGGCGGGCTTGTGCCGTGGCTGCTGCTGCAGCTGCCCTGAGGAGTCGCTGGGCCTCGACGCCTTCTCGCATCGGCCGCGTTTGGTAACGGACATCGAGCATCTGGACCCCCGGGGGGGGGTGTGGCCTGTGTCCAGCCAAAGCGGCTGCAAGCCCTTGCTTTATTCTGTCAGCACCCCCTGACCTGCTTTGGAAAGGCATCACGAGAGCCAGAGGCTACTTCAGCTGCTGCGTCTTCACCAGTTCTTGGTTTCTTGGTCGATCTGATAACGTGAACGGTAGCTGAGATTTTTGTGGTACTAAAGAGAACAACCAAGCACGACAGAAACTTTTATCAGAGGTCGCTTGTTTCTGCACGACACAAGCCATCTGATGGCTTTTGGGGGTCTGAGGAAGCTAGATATCTCTGTGTCTCTCATTAGGGGTTTTTTAACGTGTTGATGTTTTGCAAAGGGAAGTAGTATGGGTGTTCAGCAGGTTACAGGCTTGGGGTCTTAAAGTCTGAACTGAGCATCCGCGTGTGGTGAGAGGGGAGGTGTTAAAGCGCAGTGAGGTCTGTTAGGTCGTGTTGGAGTCATCTGTCAAAGGTGTTGTAGGCTTTATTGTGTGGGTGACTTTTCTTTTCCTTGATTTGTAGCTCTCTTGAAGGTGTTGCGCTCATTTTCTAGTGAAGTGCTGCTTCTGACTGAATTTGTGTGTTTAACGATGCTAGCCTAGTATTTTGTGCCAAAGGCTCTTCACAGAGCACCTTCCCTGCTGGCAACAACATCTTGTATTAAAGACTGATTTTTATTTTATTATTTTTAATACGGAAGTAGAATTTTCTGGGGCTGTTGACTGAAGCTGCTGCATTTTATAAATTCTATGACTTTCTTCTGTGGATTGACTGGGGCACCGTTGCACCTTCGGTGACTTAAATGTTATGATGAAGCAGACTTCTGAGTTGCCTGGCCTTTTCAGTGAAGCTCTGTGGACAAGGCTGCTGGTGAATTTTTAATCCTGGCTTTTAGTGCGCTGACTTCTGATACGACTTCTGATAAAGTAGACCTTTTATCTCGAGCTGGTGCTCAGCTGTTTGTACTCCGTTTTGAGATGCAAGATAATCAGACAACCATATTTGTGATTTTTTTTTTTTTTAAAGAGAAATTGAATGTTATTAAAGTTAGTAGCTTTATGAAAAATTGCCATGCTCAAACAGAGCATATCAACTACTGAAAAAACCAAACAAAGCCCTGAAGGCTCTGTAAAATGTTACAAAAGGCATATAGTAGCCTTTCTCTTGTGCTTCCCTCTGCTCCTAAGTCCTCTTCCAGTCTAGAATGCCTAACATGGAAAAACTCCACCCTTTTAAAGACCCCATATCCCTAAGGTCCAAGTACTTCATCCGTCCCCACTTCCTTCATGTTAAACACTGTGGTATGCAGAGTAAATAAATGAGTAAATATCTTCTAGGTAATCACCAAAATGAGTGCCATCATATGCTGGTTGATGAGCAGCTGAAAGCAAAACCTCCATTTCTCCTGTCTGTCCAGTGACTTGTCCAAAATGTGTGTTTAAGTGGGGAAAACTGCCATCAGGTGACAATGGAATCGGAAGTGCTGTCGCTGCAACTGTCCCTCTGCTTCCTCAGCCAGCTGCCTCTGCAGAGGGCAGCGACTGCCAGTAGCTCCGCTCTCATGTCTGAGGGGAGATGCAGTGGCAGGGTGATACGGAGAAAGCTGTGTGGTTTTCTGATCGCTCCCTCTGCCTCGCGTGTCGGGAAGGGTAGCAGCATCCAGGCGTGTCGGTTTGGCACAGGTTACATCATGGACGGAGGTGAAATCTCAGAGCAGAACATGGCGGGGTTAATGCGTATTCCCTCTTTGTCAATAGTAACTTGAGGAAATTGTCCCCAACTCCTTCCCCAGCTTGGGTATTATCCTCTAGCACCTGCCGAATGGGGTAGTGTTTTGTGCCTGCTCTGCCCGAGCACAGAGGCGCAGCCAGCAGGAACAGCGGAGCAAATGGGAAGAGCAGAACGTGTTCAGCACTTGGTATTTCTCAAGTAAAGCCTTCAGAGCTTTCATCAAGCCTTTGTAAGAGCCAGAAAGGAAGAGGGGTTCAACCCAGGTGCCTTTGCTAATCCTTGCATCTCTAAAACTGGAGAGTGGTTTTTCTGCTGCCTCTTCTGACTTGGTTTTCTTTCATAATAGATGAACCTCTTATGAGACGTCCTGTTAATTAGATGCAGAGATTGCCTTTTGACCCACGGGCAAGGGGTGACACAGAGGTGACCCCTCATTGCGCATGTGTTATGTTTTAATGCTCTGGGTATTTCCCAGCGTTTGGCTTCCTGCACTGCTGAAGACTTTGTACTTTATTCTGGATTCCCTGGGAGCAGGCGTGGCCCTCTTATTTATGGAGCAGCATGGTGAAAAGATGAAATAATCACTACCTGCAGGCAATGAAAAGGGTTTTAATGGTGATGATTTTCTGAGAAATCCCCTGCTGAGTACATGATTGTCATGTCTGCTTAGATAAACCCTGTGCTCCTAACAGTACGGTATGCTGCAGTGAGATGTGTATTGAATGAAAACGTCATCTATGAAGGTAAAGTAACAAACCTACAATTCTCTTTAACTTATTAAAAGCTGGCTGAAGCAAACTTGGAAGGCCCTCAGCTAGAGGCCTGTCTGCAGCGTGGGTACGACGCGGAGGGGGCTGCTGACTCTGACAGCCCGATCTCTGTATCGGCCATCACACTTGTATTTGAGTCTTCAACAGCTGAAAATGTACTTGAGTACAACACGGCAAGCTTGGCTCTGTTGGCTTCCCTTCTTTTCTTCCAGCTGTGGAGAGAAGGGGAATTTAGGAAAAACATCTGTGCTGAAAGTGATGGTAATATCTGACCATCATCCACGTAACAGAGGCAGCAAGAGCAGTGTTCTTGGGAGACTTCCTGGAGTGCTCTCCTCAGATGAGAGCTGGCATCCAAGAGCAACTCTTTTTTTGTATGAAAATCCTGGTGTAAAACTTTTTTTTTTTATGTATTGAAAAGTTTTATGCGTGGAGGGGGTGTTTATTTTTAGTAAATGCTCTTCCAAAGACAGATTTTGCTGTTTCCTGAAGGTGTTACAACCCCGAGCTGCTGCTGGCGCGTGGAAGTCCACACCACATCAGAGCTTTGTCGTGAATACCTCATCCTTGGCTCACGCAGGGCTCCTGCAGCACTCTGCGACCTGAGTGTCCTAAATTAGCGCTGTTGCCCTGTGGTTTGCTGGACAGAGTTCTTCTGTCATCTTGGTAGGACCGTACACTGCTTTGGAAAGGTAGACACAAAGCCTTAAATTAGCCTCAGAAGCTGACTTGGAGGGCTGTGGGAAGTCTTGTAGCTTGTCTGTGAGTGCCTGTGCAGGTGCAGTGAGTTGCAGAGTCAAACGTCTGTCACCTCCAATCTGAATTACAGGTTGGGCCCTTGCCTGTGAGGAAGGGGTGATAGTTCCTGACACCGGAGGTGGGAGGAGGCACAGATAGCTGTGCGTACCACTTGTCTCCGAAGCTCAGTATGGAATTGCAGCATCTCGAGCTTTCGTACTGCTGTTACAAACTGGGAGGCCAAGAGCAGACAGGAGATGGAAAGAATGTCTTGGCTACGGCTTTGAGCCGCTTTGCCTTTCAAATCAAACCTGAATTCAGTTTGTGCCTATTGCTGGTCACCTAGAAGTTGGAATTTTTTGAGTAGGGGCATTCTAGAGCTGATGGTAGTGAGTGTATAAAGGGGTTTGTGAGCTCCCTGGGCGGGAGGTCCTTGTTTGCAGGAGGCTTTGGAAAGGCAGAAATAACGTGGATTTTTGCAGGACCTTCAGTGAAGGTTCATCACCTACATATTACACTGCGAAATACACTGATGTGATGGTTCTTGCAGTAATACAGCATCTTGGTTTATTGGTGGAGTATTGGATCTCTCTGCAGCCTTCAAGAGTGAGGCTCAAAGGTGGAGATCTTGTCTGTCACTGTAACACTGAAGTGATGTTGTCATCGCTGTTGGTGTGGTCTCTGTGCAACACCTTGTTGTGAACAGTCTTCTTTGAGTGCAAGGCAACAAAGTTTGTATTTTGTTTTGAAATAAAGCTTTACCTGCTTCCATTGTGTAGGGGTTACTTTTGTAAATGGTTAGTTTTATAAATCTTTTCACACTAATGCCTTAGTAAATCGCTGGATAAGAAGTTGCATACTTGTAGCTTTAAAAAGGTAAATATTGGTAAAACTCACGCAAGGCTCTAGCCCCCTTTCAAAAACAACACTAGTACAAAAAGCTGGTTACTTAAAAGGATCAGTTATTTGGCATAATATGTAAACTCTGTTCCTCTGGGTTAAATGTGGATGAGCTCTACTTCAGGGTGGCCAAGTGCAGAGTATCTCACTCCTTACCGACGTGCGCTTTAGCGCTGTGGAATTGGCTTTAGTGTTCTGGATGCAGCTGTAATAGGCTTGACTGTGCATAGCTAAAACGCTGTGTTTTAGCTTTGGTTTTTTTCCTTACAGTTTGTTCAAAAGTCTGGGAAATAGAAGAATTCGTAACGGGAAATAGTCCTGCAATGCTCCAGGTTGAGGTGCTGCTTACTAAACCAGCAGAAAACATCTGCCCTTTGGGGCAGAGTTAGCTTTGCTCTCTGTGAGCCAAACACGTCGTGGCGTGGTCGGGCGAGGGCCAGAGTTGGCATAAGGGAGGTGCAGGGCTCCTCAGCTGGTGTGGAGGGATGGACTGCCATTTCTGTTGCCAGCTGAGATCTTTAACTTGTTGATTTGCAAGTGTTGCCTAGTAATGGCTTTTAGATAAATTATTGGAAGATGAAAGCTTTGGCCTTGGGGAAGCGGGACATCTGGGTTTGGTTTCAAACCCTGCTGCTCATGACTTAGAGGAGTAAGGACTTGTTTACTCCATCCCTTTCCCCTTGGTAAATTATGGGGTTCTTCCTGAGAGCTTGTAAGTATTCAGCACCTGAATAATGACATGTTTTTACCTCAAAACCTATGCCATTAAATACAGACCCAAGGAGAGGGTAGCATCTCTGGTTTTGGGTAGGCTTTTGCTAACTCTAAATTTTGGGGCTGTTTGGGGCGCTTATAACCTTTTTCAGGCTTCAGATGCTTCAAAATAAAGCATCAACATAACATTAGTTATTTGAACTACCAAGACAGCTTTTACCCTCTTCAGCCCTTTCTAAATTTGGAAACGTAATCAGTTTTTACATTTAAAAGTTCTCCTGCCTTTGGTATTCTCAGAGTCTCTCACTTTCACCAGCACTTCGCACGTTTAACACCCACCCATTTACCTGCCAGTTTTAAGAAGGGCACAGATGATTTCTGGAACAAAAAAGGATCAGGGATTGTCCAGCTCTTGCTCTGTACAGATAGGCCACATCTTGAATTGGCAGAGCCAACACAGCCTACGTTTGTTACCCCAACTTCAGCACTTGCTGAAAAATCCAAATAGGTATAGGCTGCCTCTCAGATGACAGCGGGCAATTTTGCAAAATAACTACATTGATTTCCCTGCCAACCCTGGTATGTGGCATGCTGGCTTATTAAAAACAGTTTCATACCAAGAAAAAACAGTTAAGTATTTGAATACATTAAGGTTGAAAGAACAAAACACACTTGTTCAGCACCATCTTTGCTTAGAAGTATTGTTCTGCAAGTAATGTGAACTGTGATAAAATCCAGCCAATTCCAAGATAGGACATAAAGTGCATGAAGAAAATAAAGTCAATCAGAATACGAACTCTTCCCTAGGAATTAAAAAAACTTTACCAAAACCCATCTTTCTTCTCCAGGCATAAACTACATAATTAGTAACAAAATAGTATCCAAAAATAATACGTAACACACATTGCTCCTCCAGATCTTCTATTTCTTCAACTAAAAGAGAACTTACAGTCCACATACTCCCAGCCCTCAAGCCAAAGCCTTTCTTACTTGCTTCAGGGGAAACGGAAAACCCACCTGCTTCCCATGAACAAATTTAGTTAGCAAGAGCCTACCCCAAACCAGAGATGCTACCTTCTCCTTGGGTCTGTATTTAATGACGCAGGTTTTAAGGTAAAAACGTGTCATTATTCAGGTGTTGAATATTTATTGCCATGTTCTGCCTGTGCAGCCTCTTCTGTTGTTCACCGTGTATGCTGTATTGCTGATTAGAAGCTGTAGTCAAAATTTGTACAGATGGGAACTCAACTGAAAAGCTCTAAAAGCGAATGTGTTTCATATCCAGAATTAAAAATGTCACCCTGCTGTGTAATTGGATCTAGATCTCTCAAAAATACCGTGCTGAGCCATTTTGGGAAGATGCTTCAAACGTGTGGTGCTCCCCAGCTGATCGCGCTCCTCCTGTGGGGTCTGCAAGCTGATCTCTCTTATTAATGGTGTTAAAACAAAAAAAAAGAGGGGGGGACATTGAAATGTTTAGTTTGAGAGGTCCTCTTAACCTGTAAGGATGATCATGGGTAGGTAAGGATAGTGGTAAGTAAACTCCAAAATGAGGCAGAGTGTTAGACGTGGGATGTGCAAATTATTTTTTTTTTAACCTCCTTTGTTAGTAACATCACAGACTTTTCTAACTCTTCACTCACAATAATGCCATCTCTGACTCTTCATTTAGTGGAAGCTGATTACTGTTAAATTTGGTAGCTTTGCATCTGAAAGAACATATGGGAGAAATGTGTTAAATGAAAAAAGAAAAAAGCTCGGGGGAGGAGGTGGCAGAGGTAAGCAGGTGTACTCATAAACAGCTTGGCACTCGCTGTGTCAGGGATGCTCCTGGAAGAGCGTTGGCATGCTCAACGGCAAGAAAGAAAGGGCCTCTGCATTTCAGCATTTGTAAGAAGTCCAAGTTCCAGTACTAGCAAACGGCTCAGATAAAAGGAAAGCAGCTCTGCTAGCTGATAGAGGACTCCAGTCCAGAGTTTGTGTGCTTTATCTCGCTTTCCAGATAATTTCATAGAATATTGTAACACTTAGTCACCCCTTGCTGGATTACAGCATGTGCTGCTGTACCCCTCTTAGCTTGGTAACTTGCCTCCAGTTTTTAATGGCAAACCCTGGGCAGGTTCTCTGTTCTTGGAAGTAAACCTTTTCACTCAAACCTTACCCGCTGGCGGGGGAGGCTGGAGGCGGTTCGGGGCAGGCCCTGAGCATGGCGGTGTGGCTTGTCCCCAGACAGCCTTCTCCCAGCACAGCCCTTTGTGTGCACTTGCCTCCTGGATTTTGCCGCAAGTTTGTATCTTGAGGCAACTCCATTGTGTAGCTGGGACTCTGGCCAGATGCTGTGAATGTTTATACAATAACAACAAACGAAAGTCCCTTTACATTCTGCGCAGCTTCCAGATGCCTGTGTATTGTGGGGATTTTTGTGTCTGTGTGGTGTGTGTGTGTGTGTTAGATTCCACCTTTCCCTTTGGAGGTGTTATCTTGGGTTGAAAGACCAACTTGACGTGTCTCTTCTGGCGCTGGCATTTTTGTGTCAATGTGAGCTGTGGACAAAGCACAAGGCATGAGTGAGTTGGGGAGGTTGGGTACTAACCATGCTGGTCGGTGTCCTTCAGAGCTCAGAGGAGGGCTGTGACCACATACCCTCGCAGAAGTGTTAGCTATTTTTTTTTGTATTGATGCACATTGTAATTTAATCAGCCAGACCTAGGCTATGAAGCAGCCCTATCCTGAAATGTATGCTTGAAAGATGCTGAACGTTGCTTATAGACTGTATAGCCGTGAGCTAGCTTTATGCTAGCCCAGAGGAATATTTGGGCCAGGACGGGCATCAGACACCGAATGTTAACCCAGGGGCTACCTAGTCCACAGCCACCTGTGTTCCTGCAGTGCGTGGTACTAAAGGTCTGCAATACTTCTGGTGTGGCTAAAAGTATCCCAGCTAGCTTCAGCACAGCGGTGTGTGCTGCTGCCGTGCCTCTGGCCTGTGGTACTGGCTGTGGTGGGATAGGCTGTAGGTGTCTGGTGTTTCCATGCCTGGGCACTGGAGGCTTTGCTGAACTGTGCTGCTGCAGTTCATGTGAGCAGGCTGGTTTCGAGTATCACAGTCTCTGCTCCAGTTGTGGTGGTTGCCTGCTTGAGAGCCTGTCAGACACAAAATGCTGGTTGTCTGCTTGTGTGAATCAGCAACCAAAGGCAGTAATACAGAAAAAATGCTTTCATTAGCAGCTGTACCACACACGTTTGATACCAATGCTCTGGATAGAAAAAGTGGTCTCGAGTTTAAAAACAGGCTTAGGAGATTCTGAAGAGGCTGCTTCTGTATGAAGGGGTGTAATATTTTAGTGGTTTTCTTCCTCTGTCTGTTGCAGCAGACTAATTACTGATTGGACTTCATGAACACAAATTCCTGAGCCTGGTGAACTCCCCAGCCCCTCTGCTTTCCACCATGGACCAGGATTATGAGAGACGGCTCCTACGCCAAATCAACATACAGAATGAAAACACAATGCCTTGCGTGAGTACGAGCAGGCTTTGCTAAATGGTCTTGGTCCAACTATTAAGTTGTTGTCTGTCTTGCCTGTGACTATTTTCACTTGAGCTTTTGAAAGATATGGGACCTCTTTGAAGCAAACCTTAGTCTTTTTTTTGGGCTGTGCACAGGTGCGAGTAACTGACCTGTTCTAGGAAAAACCAAGTAAGTTGACTTCAACAAAACTTTTGAATACATGAACTCAGTTCAGGTTGCAAAAAGAAATTAAGATATTTTTATGTAGCTCAGTAATGCCTTTTTACTGAATAATCTCAGTAAGTCCATGTGGAACGTAAAAACCAAACAAACAGATCGACTGTAGGGCTTGACAAGGTAGAGCAAGTCCAGCAGAAGCCACTAAGATTGTCAGGAGGCTGGAGCAGGAAGATGCTGAGACCTGTGTTGCTCAGCCTGGAGATGATGAGGCTCAGGAGGGGTCATATCGTTGCTTTCAACAACCTGGTGGGTGGTTACAGAGAAAATGGAGTCAGACTCTCTTCAGAGGTACACAGCGGAAAGATCAGAGGCAATGGATACAAGCTGCAACAGGGGGAATTCCAGTTAGATATTAGGAAAAAATGTTCATATTGAGGGTGTGCAAACACCGCAACAAGATGCTTGTGGGGTCATTGTCCTTGGAAATGGTGAAACTCAACTGGATGAGGCTGTGACCTTCAGTGTGACTTTGAAGTTAGCCCTGTTCTGAGCTGGGGTCCTTTCCAACATAAATTATTCTATGAAAAAGAATGTGACAGCAGCTGAGGAATCTGCTGCTCACCCTGCAAGCAGTCTGCCCCACTCCAGCCTTCCACGTGTTTGCTTTGACAATGTCAGCTTGAGAAGGAGCAGTGAGAAAGAGTCTGTTTAATTGCTTCTTTTGACAGAAGTTCCCATGACAGTTGGACTCTGACATGCTTACTAGTTCTCTGTTAAGGGGATAAACTAATGCTTAGCTTTGACAAGACCTCGCTGATGTTTTTCAGACCCCTGCTGTGATCAACGCTTGTTCTTGTGTGTGTATTTTATTCTTTCATTCAGGTAGCAGAGATGAGAAGAACCCTGACGCCTTCCAATTCTCCGATGTCTTCTCCTAGTAAGCATGGTGACAGATTCATTCCCTCAAGAGCTGGGGCCAACTGGAGCATCAACTTCCACAGAATAAATGTGAGTTTTGCACCCCTTTCCTACAGCTCAGTCTTGGAACTGAGGAAATGGTGCGTTGTGTTTTGGCTGGCATAGTTGCTCTGCTTATCTTCTGCACCATGGTCATCTTCTACCCCAAAAGAGTTCCTCTGAATGCAAGTCTTCAGACAGACTGCCCCTGCAGTCCAGGAGACGTCTTCCTTTGTTATTTTACCATATGTCATCAGGTTTCTGTATGGTGATTAGCATGTTTCTGCTTTTCAGGAAAATGAAAAATCACCAAGTCAAAACAGAAAAGCCAAGGATGCTACATCAGACAATGGCAAAGGTGAGACCGCTTTTCTACCACTTGTGCCACGCCTGTAGCTTTTATTTCAAACTGTTGGCGAGTTTGGAAATGAAGGAAACGCTGGCACTTTTGTGCTAATGCAAAAATTCATGCTGGTGTTTTAGGAGATGTCCACATCAGGAGAGTGAGTACCAGGTCACCTCAGTAGGCTTCTGACAAGTGTCTGGGAAGCGAGAGGCTAGTTGTATCCCTTGATTTACTGTGCCGTGGAAGCACTTTCCTGATGGAGTGAAAGGAGGGGAAGATTGCTGCTAATCTCGATTCCAAACTGGGGCCCCAGGCTTGTTAAGAGGCCTCGTGAACGTACCAGTCAGGCAGATGTGATCCCGCTCCCAGCAGAGCTCTTTGCTGCTTCAGAGTTCTCTGCCTGAGCGCTCGTTTGGGTTCACAGATGGCCTTGCTTACTCTGCCTTGCTGAAGAACGAACTCTTAGGAGCAGGGATCGAGAAAGTACAAGACCCACAGACAGAAGACAGGAGGCTGCAGCCGTCCACCCCGGAGAAGAAGTCTCTCTTCACTGTAAGTTGGTTGCTTTGCATTAAAACCAACGGAGGTCACACGTGTGCGTCGCAGGAACAAAGCACACGGTTCTGCCAAGCTGCTAGTGCAAGTGAGTTAGTGTTGTGGCTTGATGGTAACTGTTGATAACAAAATTTGGTGGCCTGTAAAAAGAACATAAGTATCTGCAGCAAGCTACGTACTTCCTATTTCTGTACTGGCAGGGAAGTTGAGTTGGAACTGAGCTTTTTTTGGGCAGTGTGGTAAAAGACCAAATCAAGCCTTTGGACTTCAGTGGAGATGAGGTGTTTTTGTATCGGAGCACCTGGGAAAGGGAACGACTGAAAAGTCTGGAAAATCTGACTGTGGGTGTTGGAGTTAGCTCGGCATCGGGCACCAGCGTGTGTTGTGAGTGATCCCCTGGGTCCTGGGCGTGCTGGGGTCCTTACTGGGTGTGTTTTCTTTATGCAGTATTCACTCAGCACAAAACGCTCTAGTCCAGACGATGGCAATGAGGTCTCACCGTATTCCCTGTCTCCTGTCAGCAACAAAAGGTAATACTGATTCTCCACAGACTGGGGGAAGGACAGAGGATTCAGTGAGGTTCTCCAGGGCTTCTTTCGAAGACACCCAAAATTGCTATGGGAATTGGTTTTGGAAATCTGGGGAGATAATAAGTAGGGACAGTCAAGTTCTAAGAATTTCTGCAGGTGCCCAACCTGCCTAGAAACTTAATATGTCTTGGCCAGCTTTCAGTAGTCAGTTTACCTTTTTGCTCCCTAGCTCCTTTGCAGAAGCAGAACCTAATTCCTTCTAGAATTTTGTGGCCTCATGGTGCATTTCTATAGAAATGCAGGTGTGCTTTAAAGAGTGGCTACATCTGTGTCTACCATCTGCTGTGATGTGTAAGATCCTGTAGTTGTGTTTTATATCTGTTTTTGTAAACAGTCAGAAGCTGCTAAGATCACCTCGAAAACCAACTCGGAAGATCTCAAAGATTCCTTTCAAAGTGCTGGATGCCCCAGAGCTGCAGGATGACTTCTACCTGAACCTGGTGGACTGGTCCTCTCTTAATGTCCTCAGCGTTGGCCTCGGGACTTGTGTTTACCTATGGAGTGCTTGTACTAGCCAGGTAAATGACCATCGGTGTCTGGAGACTGAAGTACCCGTTGCTGTAGGTGTTTTCCAGCCATAGCATCTTTCAGAGCTGTGGAACGTGCTGTGTGAAGGATCCAGCACTTGTAATGCCCTGTCCCAAACTAGGTACTAGTTTGTGAGACAGCTGATAGTGTAGTATAATAACAAGTGTTTCTTACTCCCTTCTGTCCTACTCTGAAGGTAACTCGACTGTGTGATCTCTCTGTGGAAGGAGATTCTGTAACATCTGTGGGCTGGTCAGAACGGGTCAGTATAACATTGTCAATTGACAGCTGAAATGCTTGTGGTTTAGACACTCACTGTGGCTGTATAGCTCTGCTTCACAGGTTTTAACTTCTTGGCTTATTTTCCTGTATTTCCCCAAACTCTGTATGCATCACAACTCAAATGTATTTTCCTGTCTGCACTATTTTTCTCTGCTAAATGAGAGGGGATAGAGAGCAACCTCTTGTATCTTGAGGTTCTTGAGGCATTCGCCAAGAGGTGTGGGAGGGAGAAAGAGCCAGTTTGCTTCTCCTGCTCTTGACACTAAAACGTTACGATAAATATATTCCAGCCAGGCTGCTTGGCCCTCTCAGTACAAATAAGATGCAAGATGGAAGAACTCTGGGTGCTTTCCATCTTGTGGGATTTATCTCAAGTCTTTTCCTCAGCTTCTAGCTTTTGTTTTACGTCTGTCTGTACTTACTGGCTTTACTGATCATGGTTTTCTGATGTCTAGGGGAACTTGGTAGCCGTTGGCACTCACAAGGGCTTTGTACAGATCTGGGATGCAGCTGCAGGAAAGAAGCTCTCCATGCTAGAGGGGCACACAGCCAGAGTCGGTAAGGAGGTGGGAGGCAGAGGTTTCAGATGTGTCTTCATGACTGAACTTTTTTCCTTGTAAGTGAGGGATCTGCTTGAAATGGCAGAACTCAAAAAGTACCAGAGTTTATAGTTAGCCCCTGCTATATCTTGATCAAAATATATCATCTAGTAATTGTGGCGTTCTGATGTTGCGTGTGGTGGTGTTTGAGTGTTGCAGCAGGTGTTTCCTCCATGTCTGAGGCATTTTAGGGTTGGTTACAACATCTTTTTTCACTGTCACTGGCTTCCGGATTCAGCCCTGCAGGCAGGCTGCTTTACACTGAGATTTCCAGTTCCCTTATTCTGCAGGGACTATTTTTTTTGCTCAGAAGCATTGTGAATCTGAACACTGGAGTGAGATTTGGGAAGTCAGGGCACCTTTTGAGTCCTATTTCTGTGCTTTACTGCACTGTGAAACGGGATTAATGATACCTTCAGTAAGTTTGTGCAGGTTAATCTTTTTGTACGTTATTCTACGACTTCAGACAGTGGATGTAAGGGAGGTCCATAAGCACTGATTTTTTTTTTTTTTTTTTTTTCCTTCTGTAAACCTTGGCAACTGTAGTGGTTGTGTCCTGCCTGCCCGCTCCCCCAGGACTCCCACAACACACTCTTAGGCTCTGCCTGTGTTGCAGGTGCCTTGGCGTGGAACGCGGACCAGCTGTCCTCCGGGAGTCGAGACAGGATGATCCTCCAGCGGGACATCCGCACCCCACCCCTGCAGTCCGAGCGGCGGCTCCAGGGCCACAGGCAGGAGGTCTGTGGGCTCAAATGGTCCACGGACCACCAGCTCCTGGCCTCTGGAGGAAATGATAACAAGGTATAGTGCTTCCAAGGAGTCACGCGGGGCTCAGTGTCTCTAGGTCTTCACCAAGAAATGTCAGACCCTCTTTCTTTAACAACATTTGGCCTTTTAGAAAGGGGCTTTTGTTACAGTTGTTGGACTGTGTCCAAACATAAATCATGCTAAGCTTCTACTCAGTCTCCTCTGTAATAAAATTTAAAAGGCAAATTTAATTTTGCTTCTGTATTTGACTAATTAAATCTATAGCTTGACTCAGGGGTTTGAGTTCAACAAAGCTACTGCTAAGCTGTACTTCCTGACTTTGTTTAGGTAGCGTATAGTCAAGTTTGTTGCAATAATGTTTATGTATGCAGAAGGAAACTGAGTTTAGAGCTATATAAGTTCTAATACCTATAATGCAGGCTTGTAGTTCACTGAGCACCATATGGGAGAAGCATCTGTTACGGAGAAGCAGTGTTCAGAGCCCTTTGGAGCGGGTTGCTAGGTAGTGAATTTGCCCAGTGTCTGTGTGACAGCATGGTTGCACTGAGTTCCTCCTGTTCAGAATAACTTCTGATGAACTCGAGCGTATTTCTAAATGTGTTCTGGAAGAATGCAGCCATAAAGACAAAAGAAGGGTGTGAGTTCATGTTCAGTGACACTGTGTCTTTGGCTTCATAAGCTTAAGGACTGTTGGCTGTCTTGTGGCCCGGTGGTAGAGTGGCTCCTCAGTGGAGTGTGGTGGCAGGGTGGGACTGGCTTCAGCGCTGCCAGTGCAGAGTGGAGACGCACGTGCTGGGGCAGAGCTGTGGGAAATCCTCTTGTTGCCCAACTGCCCTCATCAGTCCCAGCGCAACATCGTGGCTTGTGGGTGTTGTGGACATGTGACTGCAGCGCGAGTTTGATCACGTCTCTCCTCTCTGCCAGCTCCTTGTCTGGAATCACTCCAGCCTGAGTCCTGTCCAACAATACACAGAGCATCTTGCAGCAGTAAAAGCTATCGCCTGGTCTCCGCACCAGCACGGACTTCTTGCCTCGGGCGGCGGGACAGCTGACCGCTGCATACGCTTCTGGAACACGCTGACGGGGCAGCCTTTGCAGTGCATCGACACGGGCTCGCAGGTGTGCAACCTGGCCTGGTCGAAACATGCCAACGAGCTCGTAAGTTCCTCCCTGTGGGTCCTGCTGCTGAGCTGCCTTGTGTTAGGAAGCGTGATGCGTATTTCCCTCTCCCCTTTCAGGTGAGTACCCATGGATACTCGCAGAACCAGATCCTCGTCTGGAAATACCCCTCGTTAACTCAAGTAGCAAAGCTAACAGGGCACTCCTACCGAGTCTTATATCTGGTAAGCAATGGCCGTGTCTGAGAACTTCTGTAGCTGCTTATCTGGCTGCACGTGTGCTGAGGTGAGACCCAAAGCTGCAGTGCCAGTGGCACCGTAAGCTGCCTGCAGTCTAGGTGGAGATATGAATGCTGCCCTGCAAGCAATGAAAAACATTCTGTATCTGGTTTCCTTGCCTGCAAGGGATGCTTTGATTTGCTGCTATGGAAATCTGAGGCTTTATTAATGAATAGCAAAGCCTGCCAAAACTCTTCTGAGGAAGCACAAGTATCTCTTCTTGTTCCCTTAAGACTTGTACACTTTTTCACTGGTGATTGCCAGGAGGAGAGGAATGTGATGCTTTCAGTCCTCCTAATTTGTCATTAAAATGCTTGGTGCAGTTAATCCACATTGATCTTGTACCTGCTTTGTTACTGTTGTGTAGGGCTTTCAGTGGATTCATAACAATATAAATATGCTGATGCTGTTCTGTGAGGTAGATTCCAATGTATGTGAGCTGGTAAATGCCAGTCCTATCACACTTCCTGCCTTAACACATATAGATAATCTGGGGAGGAATAGCCTCGATTACAAATGGCTTGGATTTCTTAACACAAGAATTCTTCTTATGATCGTTCCACCCATGTGTTCCATAGCTGCATAAGATGCAAGTGCTCAAATTGGCACCTGCTGAGACAGAATAAGGCACATGAAAGCAGAGGTAGTTGTTTGGTTTCTCACCGCCAGCCAAGTAGGAAGGAGAGTTAAATATCTCTCGTGCATTCCAATGAAGATTTGTTTTCAACCTCAAAAATGTAACAGATGCTAAAGGTTGCTCTCTCTTGGCCTTAGGCGATGTCCCCTGATGGGGAGGCCATAGTTACGGGAGCTGGGGATGAAACCTTGCGCTTCTGGAACGTCTTCAGCAAAACTCGCTCGACAAAGGTAAGGACGCGTTGCGTGGACGGCCGCAGCTGTGTCCTGCAGGAGGGGGTGAACGCAGGCCAGGTTTGCTCTGTTCTGCTGCCTTGCCTCTGATCTCTTCGCTATATCCTGCAGATTGAGGGCTGGATGCAGTGAAGGGTTAAACTTTGCCGAGATATAAAGGGATCTGTAGTCATCAGATGAAATAAAAGGTTGCCTCTGCGTGCCCAAGGCAGTGTGGCAGAACATCTTTCTCCTGACTGTTATAGGGCTGAACAGAGCAGCGTTTCGGGGAGCTCCCTCTGAGTCCCCCCCATCCTCCCTGCTAGTGTGCTGCTGCTCCCCCCCCCCCCCCGGGCCTGTCCTCCGAGCTGCTGCCCCTGGCTCCTCGCAAAGCTGCCCCAAAGGGTGGCTGGGATGGAAATGGGGTTGTGGATGCTGCCACTGATGGTGCGCCATCGCTGCAGGCGGGTTGTGCCGGGTGCTCTTGGAGCTCCCCTGGGTGCTCTCGGAGCTCCCCTGGGTGCCGGGCAGAGGCAGCGGAGAACAGCAGAGGGATCTTGAGGACGGAGCTGGGGGAGTCCCTCCCCCCGCGTTCTGACGGCTCTGGGGCGCAGCTTCCTGCGAAGCTCTGCCTGCCATCTCCCTCTTACCGCTTGGAAAAAAAAAAGGGAATATTTATATTGAACTTTGGTGAGCTCAGATCATACCCTGAGCTAGAGATACCTCACCAGATAAGCAGTTTTTTTATTAAACCCCCCTCCAACAACCAAAAACACATGAGTAACGCTGCAGCACAGCTGTGGAGCACTTAGCACCTGCTTTGTCTTTTCTTGTCAGGAGTCTGTATCTGTTCTCAACCTCTTCACCAGGATACGATAAACCCCTGACTGCAACCCAGGAGACCACAGCCTGACATACCAGGATAAAACCACTACCTTGGTGTTGCATGGAACCCCAAACGCTCAGCCAGAAGGGAGGGAGTGCCAGTGGGGCTGGAGAACTGACCCAACAGATGCTCATTAAATACCTGCTTGTGAACCACGCTGGGCAGTATTTGGGATGGGGCTGGGGAGGGAAGGGAACTGCCAAAGGCTTACGGATTCATCCTTCATAAAGGGAAACGGGTACAAGAGAAATCTTAAACCAGCGTCCTCCGAGCCGCATGCTGTGTACTGGAGAACACGTGTATGACACGGACTATTGAGACCAGGCCAAGGCCGTCCCAGCTGCTGTGTTGTCCCCTCCTGGGAGAGAGGAGTGTCCTTGCCTCTGTGGTGGGGGTTAACGTGCTGCGCTGGGTCCCTCTGGCCTGGGATGGACGGTTGGGGCAGGAGCCAGCCAGGGCTGGGCACCCCTGGGGCAGGGGCTGGGCACCCCTGGGGCAGGGGCTGGGCGTTGGCCTCTCTGGTTATCTAAGGGCACTGGTTGTAGCCTGGTATCCCCAGGACATGAAGAAACTGGAGAACTGCTTATTCTTTATTTTTTTTCCTTTTTTCAGCCTTTTTTTTTCCTTTTTTCAGCCTTTTTTTTTCCTTTTTTCAGCCTTTTTTTTTCCTTTTTTCCGCCTCTTTTTTCCTTTTTTCCGCCTCTTTTTTCCTTTTTTCCGCCTCTTTTTTCCTTTTTTCCGCCTCTTTTTTCCTTTTTTCCGCCTTTTTTTTCCTTTTTTCCGCCTTTTTTTTCCTTTTTTCCGCCTTTTTTTTCCTTTTTTCCTTTTTTCAGCCTCTTTTTTTTTTCCTTTTACTGTAGTACTTGATACAATCATTCCCATAAGACAGCTTGATTTTTGGCATGCTTGACAGCTGCCTTCAATCAAATACGTTTTTGGGCTCTAAACTTTGGAGGAGACTTGAAGAGGCTCCACCTCAGAGGGAGCGCATTCAGAAAGTTCTGAAATTGCTATTGCATGTTCTGGGCTGATCCTTTTAGTTAACAGAGAGGAAAAACAATGGCTTTAAAAAAAAAAAAGAAAAACAAAAAACAACCACCACCATGCATGTGGAGCTTCCCACAGTGCCGTTTGTGGCAGGCTGGTTGCTCTGGAGTCTTCCTGAGGACAAAAGCAGTTGAGATGTGTTTGAGAAACAAAACAACTCCTGTGGATCTGTTTGTTGGAGAGAGCGTGGCCTCTTCTGGCTGGAAGTGGGGGAAACACCACCTCTGGGTGAGAGGAGGGGTTCTTTTTCTAAAGCAAGGAAGAAGTGTTGCTTTTTTTAATCTCCAAGTCAAAGCCAGGGACCTGTTGTTGGGTTTTTTGGTGGTTTTTTTTTTTTTTAAGTTGTATGGGAAGGGAATGCCTGCTTGTGTGTTTGGAGCCTGTGTGATGAGTGCTACGGGATGTGACGCAAAGGACTTGTGTGTATGTGGTGCTTTTAATTTAAAGAGAAGCTGTTACGCTTGCAGCAGCCTGTTGCTGTCTTACTTTGTACACGTGCCAACGCTCTCCCTGCCCTGCACCTGGCTCCTGCCTGCCTCGTGCCTCTCCAGTGCACTGGGATGTGCGTGCTCTTTCCTATTCTCGTTTGGATTTTCCTGGCGTGTATATAGACCTTGACCTGTTCTCTGTAGAGTGCATAGGCAATACTTCTCTTTTTTTTTCTTTCCCCCCCCCCCCCCCCACCCCCTTCTTTGCCTGAAACCAGACTCTAGGGGTGGTGGTAGGAATATGATTGTCTTCCCCAGTGCTACTGGTATCCCCAGAGCGAGCTGCTGAGGTGTCGAAGGGCTGGTACAGAGAAGGGCAGCGAGGTGCCGTTCTGTTCACTACAGCCTTCACCGCGTGTGCCGTCACAGCCGTGCCTGGCTCGGGCTCTTGGCGCTGCCTCTGCCTGTCGCAGGGCCTGGGAGGCAGTGGTGAGGAGCTGATGTGCTGGCAGCACTGAGTCGCCAAAGCCCAAATTGGCAGCTTCATCCTCATCTTACAGCCTCCAAAATGTAATTTCAATGTAATTTCTGAAACATGGTTTCAACACAACTACTTTTTTGTAGGTTTTGCTGCAGGAGCAGGGGGCTTTGTTTAAAAATCATGTGATGGCCCCCAGCCCCTCTCTTGTTGCTCCTTATGTTCAGTGGCACTATTAAACCTCGTGGTGTGGAGGGACCACTGCAAAGCACTGAGTTGTTAATTTTTGAGTTGGATCATTAAGTTGGCAAACAGGTTTGAAGTGAAAGGCCACCTGCAGCAAGATGTGGTCGGTCACAGGTGTCTGTCCTGTGTGATATGGCCCTGTCAGGCAGCAGAGCCTGGGGGCGGGGTGTTTACACCCGGGTGGAGGTGGTAACTGCTGCTGTGGATTTTCTTGTGTTGTGGATTGTCTCCTGCCTAAATCCCGGACCCCTAGGAGACGCTGCTTTCTCCTCCGGGAAGAAATAAATGGTTGGGGTGGGGGCACACAGGAGCGCTCAGACATGTGGGTTTGTGCCCGCTCTGGAGCAGGAGGAGGGAGCTGGGCAGCCCCGTGGTGCAAGGGCTGAGCTGCCCCGGGGCTTCCGCAGGGCTGGCGGGTGTTGGGGTGGGTTTGTGCTCACCCTGTGCCATGGGTGCTCTCCCCAGAGGAGCCCCGGGAGCATCCGCAGCTCGGCGCTGCCCCTCTCCCAGCGTCCAGGAGCTGCGGAGGGGGCACAGCCCCTCGCTGCTCTGTGCCCACATCATCCTCCTCTCTTGCAAGGGACTTTCACAAACCACATCTCTGACTTTTCTCACTTCAGAGCTGCCTTGGGAGCAGGTTGGCTCGTGGTGACTTCTCTCATTGTGCTTGGCAGGGAGGGCTAGCGATTTCCAAGCCATGGCCGGTCTGCAGCTGAGCGTGTCGGCTAACGAGCATGGCGAGAATGAGCTGCTGGGATTGACTTTGCTGTTAAAGCATGGCACAAACTCCTTCCCCCACCCCGCTCGCAGCTGCCAAGGCAGGAGTGGCGTTCCCAGAAGCGCTCTCTGCAGGTCTTCCGCCGCGCGAGCGTGCGGTGCTGGGTGTGTGCGTGTGTCTGGGCTCTCAGGCGAGCGGTGTGACGCTGCTGGCTGGCTGCGGCGTGGTAAATGGGGAAAAGAGCAAAGCTAATGTAAGCTTGTGTTGTCGATGTGTGACCTGTGAGCGCTGAACGGTGCGGGCGGGTTGAGCAAAGGGTCCTCCCAGAGTTTGTGTGATAGTCTGCGACCTTGTGGCGTTGTTATATATAAGGCATCATATGGTGGAAAAAAAATACAGAGCGTTGTAACTTTTCCATGTAAACAATCTAACTGGCATTAAACAAGTTGTGAATTTATGTCTCTTGGGCTTGGTGGCTCCTGTTTGCTTTTCTACAGTGAGGTGAGGGGTGCAGGGAGTCCCTGGGTGCTCCGGAGCTGCCCGTGGGGTCCCTGCAGCAGCTGCCCCTGCTCTGGAGGTACCAGCTCTCTCCGTGCAGGACTTGCCTCTGGTTTATTGCTCCTGCCTGCCCGCTCATGTTTGCTTTCCTGCTGCTGGAAAACCAGGGAGGCACAGCCCCGGCCCTCCCTGCCCTGCCCCTGTTCCCCTCTGCGGGGCAGGGAGGGATCAAAGGTGCCCCTGCCCAGGCACAGCCCCCCACGGCTGCAGCGGAGCTGTGAGCAGGGCTGGGCACGGAGCGGGGGGAGCCCAGGCCCTGGGTTCTGCAGGGATGGAGGGTCCCGCTGCCCCTCTATGGGGGGCACCCCGGCCTGGGGGAGGAGAATCCCCAGCACCTCCTGTGCCATGGCTGCAGCTGCTCCAGCCTGGCTGTGCCTCAGTTTCCCTGGGGGGGAGGAGGGAGGGAGGGAGGGGTGTCAGCAGGGATGTGGCAGCTCTTCTGCTGCCCTTGCTGGCTCGGTCCTCCCAGCTCACAGAATCCCAGAATCATCTCGGTTGGAAAAGCCCTTGAAGCTCCTCCAGTCCAACCATGAACCTCCCCCTGACCGTTCCCAACTCCACCAGATCCCTCAGCGCTGGGTCAACCCGACTCTTCAACCCCTCCAGGGATGGGGACTCCCCCCCTGCCCTGGGCAGCCCATTCCAACGCCCAACAGCCCCTTCTGCAAAGAAATCCTTCCTAAGAGCCAGTCTGACCCTGCCCTGGCGCAGCTTGAGGCCATTCCCTCTTGTCCTGGCGCTGGTTCCTTGGCTCAAGAGACTCCTCCCCCCTCTCTGCACCCTCCTTTCAGGGAGTTGCAGAGGGCCATGAGGTCTCCCCTCAGCCTCCTCTTCTCCAGACTAAACCCCCCCAGTTCCCTCAGCCGCTCCCCATCAGACCTGTGCTCCATCAGATCCTCCTGCCTTTAAGGACATCCCCCAAGTGGGGTGTAACTCTGTACCCCCCTGCCCTGCTCGAGCCCTGGGGTGCTGCTGGGGAGGGGCATGAAGCCCTGACAGCTCCCTCCCACCCCCAGCAGCCAGTCTGTGATGCTGTGGGGCTCTGCCAGGCTTCTCCCCCAGGGGCTGGGGTGCTGTGGGGCAGAGCTGGGCCCTGGGGCGAGGAGGCGGAGGACCCCCGGTACACCCTCACCTCCAATATCGCCCACTGGCAGTGGGCCCATGCTGACCAGGGGGAGGGGGATCCCCGCTACCCCCAGGGCTGGAGCCGAGCTGGGGGGTCTGGGGTGGGGGAAGGGATAACACAGGAACAGGAAGGAGAAAATAGTGGGACAAGGAGCTGGTGGTGCCTCAATTTCCCCACCTTGGGGAAAAGCCAGATCAGGATGGGCTCAAGTTCAAGGGCTTCAGGCTGGGAGGACCCTGCTGCAGGGTGCAGGTCCTGCTGTGCCCCTCCCCAGCTCCCCTCCCCCACCCCAGTTTACACCCCACACCCACAGGAGGTGGCCTGGTGGGACCCCATCGTCCCACCCCCCCACATACCTGGGACCTGCACCTGCTGGGTCCCTTCCTCTGGCAGGGAAAGGAGGAGGGTAAGAGCTGGGGGCCCCCAGCTGTGCCCCCTCTCACCCCCTTCCTCTCTCCTTCCCCCTTGTCACCTGCAGCCAGAGCCCCTGGGTGCTGAGGGGGGCAGTTCAGGGTCTGTCCCCACATTCTTTCTGCTGCTGCCCCCCACCTTGACACCCGGGACACCACCTGGACACCCCCCCACCCCACCCCCCCCCAGCTCTCCACCCACTGCTCCTGCCGCTGGCCTGTTCCTGTGGAGGGGGGACAGAGTGGGGGGGCTGGTTGGTGTATCTGCCCTGGCAGGGTGCTGCTGGGTGCTGACCACCCCGGACCCCCAAATCCTGCCTGGGGTTGGGGAGCTCACAGCCTCCCTCCACTTGTCCCAAGGAATAAGGCAGCCACGTGTCCTCAGGGAAGGGGCAACATGGCCCCGCCCCAGTCCAAAGTGCCCCCAAAGGGGGTTGCATCTTTATTTATTTATAAAATAGTCTGTCCCTGCCTTGCCTGGCACCGGGCCCCCCTCTGTCTGCCACCCCCGTGGTGGGGGGGCTGGAGCTGGGTGGGTGCCTGACCCCAGCCAGCCCCTGGGCGCTTCTCTTTGTCCCCTGGGCGCTGCTGGGGTTCCTCTTGCTGCTGCTCAGGGTGGGGAGACGTGGGGGAAGCAAGATGACACCCCACAGCCTGTGTGGGCTCCCCAGGCACTGTGGGAGGGGCTGGAAGACACTTGGTGATAGAGCCCCCGCCAGCTGTTCCCTGAGAAATGGAGGGAGGGCTCAGAGCAGCCCCCGAGCCGCCCCCCCGGCCGAGGCTGGTGCCGGCTGGGTCCTTCCTGGCCTCACGTCGTCTTGTATCTGGGCGGGGGAGACAGGGTGAGGGGTTCCACGCTATGCTGGGGACAGAGGGGTCCCCGGCCCCCACCACTCACTGGTGCTGCAGGCTGAGGTCTGGCCAAGCCCCCATGGCCGCCAGCTGCTGCTCCAGCTCCACGATGCGCAGACCAATGTACCCCGAGGACAGCAGCAGGGCCACCATCCTGGGGACAGGCCGGTGTCAGGCACGGGGGTCACGGCCGGGCAGGGGCAGCGCTGGGGCCAGGCTCCCACGCGCTCGCCCTGGGCCGGGGCAGGTGACCAAGGGGTGGGGGGGGAACCCTGGGCTGCCAGTGCCACACTGGAGAGGTGCCTGTGCTGGGATGCAAGCGGGGACGGGGACCTGGGGGGTGTCCCAAAGCCCTGAGGGGCGCGAGCGGGTCCCGGGGACTCACAGCAGCAGGTAGATGAGGATGATGGTGTTGAGGGGGCGAAGCTGCGTGGTGGTCTGGGCCCGTAGCGCAGTGTGGGGTCCCCCTGCCAGGATGAGGCAGTGTCAGCGCTGCCTGGCCGGTGCCGGAGGACTGCCCTGGGGTCACACCCCAGCAGCATCCCCCTCCCCAGGGCCCCCTGACCCACCCCAGAGCCTGCGTGGGCACCCGCTCACCGCTGCTCAGAGCCGCCGCCGCCTCCTCATCTTCCTTCTCCACTTGCCCTGGCACCGGGCTTGGCCCATCTGCGCGCAACAGCGAAATGTTTGATCAGTGCCGAAGGACCAGGGAGGGGACTGGGGGGTCCTGGGGACCCAGCGGGGCACATTGGGCCCCAAGGAGCTGCCCCTGCGCTCCCCAGTGCTGCGGGAGATGCCATTTAGGTGGCCAAGGGCTGCACGGCCCCTCCTGGCCCACGCGTGGCTGGGGAGGGGGAGCAGAGCCGAGCGCCGTCAGTGGGGCAGGAACGCGGGTGAGGACACGCGCGCTTGCACAAGTGGGGCTGTGAGTGTGCGAGGGGGCGTGTGCTGCGGCGCGGCCACTCACCTGGCAGCTCCTGGAGGCTGTCGGGATCCAGGGTGCTCTGCTCCAGGTCTGACTGGCTTGAGGTCTGAAAGAGGACAAGCCCTGGTCATGGTGCATGTCCCCAAGGCACCTGCCCCACAGCCATGGGGACACAGGTGGCACCCAACGGTCCTCATGCCAGCCCCAAGGGGGGAGTCCTGAGGGTCCTGGAGTCTGTGCTGCCCTGGGCTGGAGCTTTTCAACTCCACGTTTCCCCCCAAAAGCCTTCTGAGGGAGCAGGCGCCCATGCAGGGTGGGCTGCTGCCACCACACCCATCCCCAGCCCAGCCCAGGGCCCTGGGGCTGCGCCTCCCTCTGCCAAAATCCTCCTGCCAGCCATTTCCCAGGCTTACCAGAGGCTTCCCGAGGATTTCCTCATTGCTCAGAGAGGCTGAAGGGCTCCAGCTGTTGTCCTGGACAAGGACAGATGAAGGGTGGTGCCGGGGGTACTGGGCCACCCCCATGGCTCTGCAATGGGGGGTACAGAACCTCCACGTGCTTGGCCCCCAGCCTGGCCCAGCACATACCTGCAGGTGTTTGCAGACCGACTTCAGGAGCTGGTATGTGGCCTCCCGCCGGCGCAGTGACACGAAGAGAAACTGCCGGGGAGCAGGAAAAGGGTTTGTGCCAGAGCTGCTCCCTTGGTCACGGCCCAGAGCCTGTCAGCTGCTGGGACCAGGACACCCCACATATCCCCGGGCTGAGCTGCCCCCCAGCACCGTCCCTGTCCCCACTCACAGAATCCCAGAATCATCTCGGTTGGAAAAGCCCTTGAAGCTTCTCCAGTCCCACCATGAACCTCACCCTGACCGTTCCCAACTCCACCAGATCCCTCAGCGCTGGGTCAACCCGACTCTTCAACCCCTCCAGGGATGGGGACTCCCCCCCTGCCCTGGGCAGCCCATTCCAACGCCCAACAGCCCCTTCTGCAAAGAAATCCTCCCTAAGAGCCAGTCTGACCCTGCCCTGGCGCAGCTTGAGGCCATTCCCTCTTGTCCTGGCGCTGGTTCCTTGGCTCAAGAGACTCATCCCCCCTCTCTGCACCCTCCTTTCAGGGAGTTGGAGAGGGCCATGAGGTCTCCCCTCAGCCTCCTCTTCTCCAGACTAAACCCCCCCAGTTCCCTCAGCCGCTCCCCATCAGACCTGTGCTCCAGACCCTGCACCAGCTCCGTTGCCCTTCTCTGGACACGCTCGAGTCATTCAATGGCCTTTTTGGAGTGAGGGGCCCAAAACTGAACCCACTCATCGAGGGGCGGCCTCACCAGTGCCGAGCACAGGGGTCAGATCCCTTCCCTGTCCCTGCTGGCCACGCTATGGCTGATACAAGCCAGGATGCCATTGGCCTTCTTGGCCACCTGGGCACACTGCTGGCTCATTATCAATCCCCCCCAGGTCCCTCTCTGACTGGCAGCTCTCCAGCCACTCCTCCCCAAGCCTGTAGCACTGCTGGGGGTTGTTGTGGCCCAAGGGCAGCACCCGGCATTTGGCCTTAGTGAAACTCCCCCAGTTGGCCTCAGCCCATCGCTCCAGCCTGCCCAGATCTCTCACCTTCTCCCCCTCCGCTGTGCGGATGCTGAGTGCGTTGGGCACCAGGAGCGCTGTGTTGGTCTTCTTGAGGGCTGAGATGGAGACGATGGGCACCACCGCCTGCACCAGAGGGGCCGAGCAGTGTCACCATGTCCCTGGCTATTGCCTGTGCCCCCCGCCAGAGCCGCTGGCCCCACACCCATCCCCACCCCACCTTAATGTCCTTGAGCAGGAGGCTGGAGTGGAAGCAGACGTGGCCCGAGGAGATGTAGAGGCGGCCGTGGTAGGGTACCTCTCTCTGCCAGGCGCAGGAGAAGCAAGCCAGCAGCGCTTCCTGCTCGGCCAGCTCCCCGAAGGCTTTGCGGTAACCGGCGACACGCTTGCTCAGCTGTGGGGGAGGCCGGGGCGTGGGGCCAGCACGGCACAGTGCTTGGGGCAGAGCCCTGGCACCACTGGCACCCCACAGCCTCCTGCTCTGTCACCACCTCTGCCACGAAACCAGGACGGGCCCTCCCTCGACACCCGCCCCACAGGTAGCATCCCGCCAGGACCACGGCGCTGGGGCTGGGGGTCCCCCCTCCGGTGCCCCGAGACTCACCGACGGGGATGAGTGTCCCTGCCTGCCCGTGGCCACCTGCTCTGGCTCCTTGCAGAAGGAGGGGTCACAGGTTTTGGATCTGGGGGGAAGCAGCAGGCAGGGGTGAGCTGCCCCGGCTGTGCACACACACGGGTGTCGTGCCACGTCACCTGGGCGAGAGCACCCCGGGGCACAGCCGCGCCGGACGGGCGAGGGGCGGGGGCTGGGCTGCGGGGATGCGTCCCCAGCGAGGTGCAGCACCCACCTGGCGAGCACGGGGTGCCCCAGCTGCGTGCCCACGCTGCCCCTCTCCTCCAGGCTCTGCCACCGCTTCTCCTCCAGCACCCCCCTTCTGCTCCTCCTCAGCTTTCCCGGCATGAGGGACGAGTTGGACACGTAGCTGGGGCAGAGGGGGCAGGTTAGGGGGGACGGTCCCCACGCTGCCCGTCCCTGCAGCACAGCAGCTCCCATGGGGGGGTTACCAGCCAGTCCCTCCCCTTGGGGGGGACATGGGGACAGTGCTCAGTCCCTGCCGGGACCAGGAGAGCGAAGCCCACCCCAGTCACACGAGCACTTCTCCCGCCCCGTGGTCGCACGGCCGCCGGCTGTGACCCCCCCGCAGCTGCCGGCGCACGGGGCTCCCCTTGTCTGGCTGCTCAGCGGCTCCCAGGGTGCTCCCCATCGCTCTCGGGGGGGGCGCACAGCCCCCCCGTCACAGCATCTCCGCAGCTGGAGGCCCCGTGGCTCTGCCAGACCCCTGCCTGCCCCCGTGACTCAGTTTCCCCAGCGGCACAGCCCTGCCCGGGGCCGCGGTTAGTCCCCCCCCGCCGGCTGCCCCGGAGGGAGCGGCACAACGACAATCAGCTCCGGGAACCGCCGCACCGCCCCCCCCCGCCCCGTCTTCGCAGCCTCCCCGGGCCCCAAACCCCGCGCCAGGAGCCCCCCGGCCCCCGCCCGCACCCTGCCCCGCCGGGCGGGGGGGTGACGGCCCCCGGGTCCCTCCCGGCGCTCGGAGCGAGGGTGCGCGGCCGGGCTGGCCCCGGGAAGACGGTTCCGCTGGCGGAGCCACAGGCGGGCACCGGAGCCCCCCCGGCGGGCAGCTGCTGCCCGCCCCACGCGGTCCCGGCGGGGGCAGCCGAGCCCCCCCGCCCCGTCCGGGCTGCGCCGCGGCCCCGCTCGGGTCCCACTCACGCTCCGTCCAGAGCTGTCCCCGGCCCGCAGCTGCCTCCTCCTCCTCCTCCTCCTCCCGGCGAGGAAGGGCGGGCAGGCGGGGCCGGGACCGGCCGCAGCAGGTTTGCAGGGAGGCGTCGGGGCAAATACCAGCCTGGGGCTGGCTCGGGGGAGCCCAACGCGCCGAGCCCGGGGCACCCGGGGGGCTGCGAAGGGGTGGAGGGGCATCCGCCCGGCCCCGGCCCCCGGGGGGGTGCGGGAAGCCGTGTGACCCCCACACCCGCCTGCCCCCCTCGCCGGGGCTGCAGAGCCGGGGGGGGGACGCTGGCACCAGCCCACACGTCCCCGGGCAGTGGCAGCCCCCGTGGGGCGGCCTGGGGGGTGGGACGGGGCACCAAGCACCCTCACCCCGCAGCTCCAGCCCTGCCCACCCCAGGGGGGGTCCCTGCCCACGGCCCTCGGCATCCTCTGCAGGGGTGCTGCAGGACCCCGACCGGGGAGGGGGCAAAAAACACCCCCCGGTGTGGCTGCGCTGGGCAGCGTCTCCTGCCTGTGCTGCCCTGAGCTGGGGCCATGCAGCACCCACGCGAGCACCCAGCGGGTGAAGGCATGCGCTGCAGGCACCCCTGTGACCCCAGCCCTTGGGAGGGCTGGGAGGGGGGGTCACCTGTCCCCAAAACACACACCCCCGCCCCACGGGCACCCCGCAGCATCGCCCACCCGGTGCCCGCTGCCCATCTCCAGCCCTGCGAGGTCCCTCACCCCCACCCCCTCCCCAGGCAGTTCTGCAGGGCAAGTGTGGCCACTGGCCCCCCCGGGGGGCTCTGCCGCAGGACAGAAGGTGGCCCCCAGAGGCCCAGCTCCAGGTGCGGGCAGAGTGCTGAGGAAAGCGGGGAGCCCAGGCTGGGGGGGCTCAGCAGAGCCGAGGGTCCGGGCGGCCACTCGGGGAGGGGCCTTTGCCCCCCTGCGGGCGCTGGGGCCGGTGCCAAGGCCCCGCCCTGGCCCAGCTCCGCCCTCGCTCCCGGGGCCGCGGCTGATAACGCCGTTCGCTCAGCGCCGCTGCCTGCGGGCACCCGCCGGAACCCCGTGTGCAGCCCGGCAGAGCGTGGGGGGCTGCAGCCCCCGCACCGACCCCCAGGACCCACCTCCATCGCCCCCAGGGATCCAGCTCCATCCTGCCCCGCACCCCGGATCCATCCTGCCCCTCACCCCAGCTCCATCCTGCCCCGCTCCCCAGCTCCATCCTGCCCCGCACCCCGGATCCATCCTGCCCTTCACCCCAGCTCCATCCTGCCCCGCTCCCCAGCTCCATCCTGCCCCGCACCCCGGATCCATCCTGCCCTTCACCCCAGCTCCATCCTGCCCTTCACCCCAGCTCCATCCTGTCCCGCTCCCCAGCTCCATCCTGCCCCGCACCCCGGATCCATCCTGCCCCGCACCCCGGATCCATCCTGCCCCTCACCCCAGCTCCATCCTGCCCTTCACCCCAGCTCCATCCTGCCCCGCTCCCCAGCTCCATCCTGCCCCGCTCCCCAGCTCCATCCTGCCCTTCACCCCAGCTCCATCCTGCCCTTCTCCCCAGCTCCATCCTGCCCCGCACCCCAGCTCCATCCTGCCCTTCACCCCAGCTCCATCCTGCCCTTCACCCCAGCTCCATCCTGCCCCGCTCCCCAGCTCCATCCTGCCCCGCTCCCCAGCTCCATCCTGCCCCGCTCCCCGGCTCCATCTCCTCCAGCATCCAGCTCCTTTCCCTCTGTACCCCAGCTCCGTCCCCCCCAGGACCCAGGACCTTCCCCCGCCCTGTACCCCAGCTCTGTCCCCCCCAGGGATCCAGCTCCACCCTGTCCTGCACCCCAGCTCCATCCCCCTACGACCCAGCTCCATCCCCCCCCAGACCCAGGTCCTTCCCCCATGTACCCCAGCTCTGTCCCCTCCCCAGGGATCCAGCTCCTTCAGCCCCTGTACCCCAGCTCTGTCCCCCCCCCAGGACCCAGCTGCATCCCCCCAAGGATCCAGCTCCTTTCCCCCTTGTACCCACCTCCATCCCCCCCGGGATCCAGCTCCATCCCTCACCAGGCCCCAGGTCCTTCCCCCCTGTACCCCAGTTCCATCCCCCCCCGCACTCCGGGCACACACGGGGTGTCACCAGCTGCACTTCTCCACACAACCCCCCGGTTCACACCCACTCACCCACTGCCTGTTCCCACGTGGACCCCCACCCCCCCCCAACCACTCACCCCGGGGCTCCGTGGCAGCCCTGGCCCTGCCCCACACCTGCGTGACACAGACGTGGGCACAGACGTGGGCATACATGTTGGCACAGACATGGACACATACATGGACACAAACATGGGCACACATGCGGGTACAGACACGGACACAGATGTGGGCACAGACACACACATGGACACGGATGTGGACCCCACGTGGGCACAGATATGGACACAGAAGTGGGCACAGACATGGGCACACACGGGGACACCCCCACGGGCACACGTGTGCCCACACAGCCGGTCTCCCCCCAGCGGGGGCTCAGGGGGCCGTGGGGCGGTACTGGGACCCCCCAGCGGCGGGGCCGAGGCGCTGCTGGAGCCGCCGCTGGGTGCCAGCGCTGCCCCCGGCCCGGGCCCCCCCGGGCGAGCGGAGCACTGCGGGGCTGTGACAGGGCCCCGCAGCCACCCTCGTCCCCCCGCCCCGGCCCGCGGGGTTGGGGTGGCCTCGTCCCTCCGCCCCAGGCCCGGGCAGGCGCCGGCGGCAGCACGTGCCCGGCCGCGGTGTCCCGGCCCCGTGTCCCGGGGTGACGCCGGGTGACTCACGGCCACGCGGCCGTCCCCGCCCGCTCCCGAGGGACCCGGCGCCTCATCTCCCCCCAGCGAAGCGCTTGCGGCAGACGGATGCCCCCCCGCAGCCCGGCCCCGCCGCGCTCTCGCCAGCGGCCGCAGGGCCGGGGGGCACCGGGAGCCCCCGGGACGCAGCAGGGGTGCGGGGGAGCCCGCGGCAGCGCTGCGGCAGCCCGGCCTTCGCCCCGGCCCCCGGTCCCACTGCAGCGGGAGCGGGGAGCGCCCGGCCGCAGCCTCCGGTGCCGGCAGCGCTCGGACAGGGCCCGGCGGCACCGGGCGGGCCGGGCCGGGCCGGGCCTGCGGGGCGGGAGCGGGCGGGGAAGGGGTGCGGCCCCCTCGGCTGCCACCGGCCCCGCCCCGCCCGGCGGAGAGGGCGCCCATTGGCTGCTCTGCCCCGGGAGGCGGGACAGCCGCACAGGAACCAATCATGGGGCTCCAGCGCGGCTGCGCGGCAGCCATTTTGCTTGCGGGCGCAGCCGCCATCGTTGTTGAGGGCGGCCATCTTGTGGGCCTCTCTCCCTCCCTCCCTCCCTCTCCAGGACCCCATCGCCGCGTCCCCCGGGGCCGGGGCCTCCCTCGCCGTGGAGGAGTAAAGGAGAAAGGGGGAGCACCGTGGGCTTAAAACCCCAAGAGCCCTTGTGCACGCCCCAAACCACCTACCCTGCTCCTGACCCCCCAGCCATGGGCATCCCCCACCCCAGCCCTGAGGGTCCTGCCCGAGCTGGGAGGGGCCCAGGGAAGACACCAGGGGCGTTTATCCACGGTTAGAGGTGCTTTGTTGTTGTTTTTTTTTTTTTTTTCTCCTTTTTCTCCTCCTTTAAAAAGTGCTGTTTGTACATACTGACCTTACAAAAGCAGGTTAAAACCAAGGGCCGGGCACCCGTCCCCCGTGCTGGGACCAACCTTCACAGCCCGGCCCAGGGCTTCTAGTGTTACAGTTGTGCAAGCGCAGGGTGACATCCTTCATGACTCCCCGGGCAGGGCACGGGGAGGGGGGAGTGTGCGTGGGACACGAGTCCAGTGCAAGGTGACAGGGAGACAGGGCAGGGAGCCGACCCCTGCCCCGAGCCCCGCACCCCCAGTGCCAGCCCCTGCCGCGGGTCCCTCCGGGCGGGGAGCAGCAGCGTGGACGTCGCTGTGGCTGCGGACACGGGCGCCGCTCAGTTGACGGTGCCGCTCGGGCTCCTTCCCTCCACACTCTCTGTCTCACCGTAGGAGGCCCCCGCTCCGCTCAGCCCCTGCAGGCAGACGGCATCTGCGGGGATGGGAGAGATGGGACAGGTCAGGAGCTAGTGCAGTGCTGAGGTGACCCACCGTACACTGGCCTGGACCTTCTGGACTCTCCTGCCACTGGCCCAAGAAGCCCTACCTAGCACGTCCCCAAGGCAGAACGGGGGGGTCCACCCTCTCCCCCCACCTCAGAGCAAGACAGAGGCACCCAGCAGGGCGGAGAGGCAGCTGCTGAGCTGGCACTGAGCACTGGTGCCTGGGTCTGCAGCCTGGCAAAGGGCACCCAAGCCCAACCTCTGCCCCCACATTTGGCTACCAGCATGCGGAGCAGCCCCCCCCCACCCCTTGGTGACCTAGTCCCCTAGGTCTGTGTGACCCAAGGGGTGCCAGGGTCAGCACGGCCATCGCAGGGCTGGGCAGGGTGGGTCCTGCTCTCCGGGAGGGCACAGCAAGCAGGCACAGCCCCCGGCTCTGGGGCCAGGAGCAGCAGAAGCGGGATGGTGGCCCTGCCCCGTGTGCCTACCATGAGGGTCCCCCCGCGGAAAGGGCTGCGGGCGTCCCCGCAGCCAGCCCTGCCATGCCACCTCCGGCTGGGACAGAGCTCCCGCCGCCTTCTCTGGGGCCATCTGGAAAGACACTTTTGATTTAGCCCAGGCTGGCACAGGACACAGGGCTCCCAGCGCCCTCAGCCACATGCCTGCCCCCCCCAGTGCCCCCAGCCCCACTCACGGTAGCGGATACGGATGGGCCAGACCATGATGCAGCACAGAGAGGCGATGGCGGCGATGGCAATGCCTCCGGTGACCAACACCATCACCCAGTGGTAGAAGCTGATGCAGGCAGGGCAGCAGAGCTCAGTCCTGCGGGGAAAGGGCAGGGACATGGCTTGGTGGCCAGGAGCGGCAGCTAGCCCAGTGCTGCCCAAGTGCCCTGGGGCTGCTGACAGCAGTCCCACGTCCTTGGTGTCAGGACTGGTTCCCACTGGGACACGAGTGAAATGTCTTGGGCAAGGAGAGAGGGCAGCACCCTGAGCACTGAGGTCCCCAGCCCTTTTGTGCTTCCCAGAGATGCAGCCCTCGTCTAGGGCAAGAAGAGAAGTTGAGGAAGGATTTAAGGCAAATCAGAGCTGTTTTCCACCCGTGTCTCTTGCCCAGAACCAGAGATATTTGCTGTCTGGCCCCCAGGCAGTGTGGCTGAAGCTGCCACAGGGAGGGTTCCCACTCCTCAGGGACGCTTACGGGCATGGGTGCAGGTTCTGGATCGCCATCACAGCCAGGCCGTTGGCCATCTTGTCCGTGAAGCTCATGGCGCCGTAGACAAACGCGCCGCTGTGCTGGGAGGGAAGAGGAAACCTCACCGGGCGCTCCGCCATGCAGCCCGGCTGGTGCCGGCAGCGAGAGCCTTGTGCCCTCTCATGGGCAGAGCCCATATTACAGCAGGGCCTGGGCACAGGGAACAGGGTTGCCCACAGCCCTCCAGCAGAGCCCCCTCGCAGGGGTCTCCATCCCCCCCGATCCCACACCAGTGACCATCGCAGCCCACAGGCTCCGAGCCCCGCTGGGATGCCCCGGCCCATCGCGGCCGGGAGGAGCAGACGTACCGTGTTGGTGCCGATGAGGTCTGCTGTCATGGAGAGGGAGGTGACCAGGATGGTGGCGGAGCCAGCCCCAAGCAGTGCAGCCGCCCCGTAGATCTCTCCTCCCATCTGCCTGGCCAGGATCACCCAGGAGGCAAAGGCCAAGATCACCAGGATGCCCACGAAGTAGGTCAGCTGCTCCAGGCCAGCGTGGGGACAGGCAGAGGGAGAAGAGAGAGCTCAGACCCCGGCTTGGCTGACACCCAGCAAGGCAGAGCCGAGTGGGGAGGGGATGGGGTCAGCTGCTGCCCAGGACCTGCAGGGGACAGCCCCTGGCTCTCTCCCTGCTGGTTTTAAACGAGGACCCCCCCAAACAGCAAGTGCCTTGCAGTGGTCCAGGCTGTTTTACAGCACTGGCCACAGCCTAAGAGCCAAGCCCCCCGCAGAGCTGTAGGCAGGGTGCCTGAGTAGGGCACGGGGACACCCAGCTGGCCGGAGAGCTGGGGGCTTACTGGGGGAAATGGTGCTTGCTGCAGTGCGGAGGGGGATGCACTGGAGACCGCCATGCCTGCCCAGGGTGGCTCAGCCAAACCACCCCTCTCTGCACCATGAGACTCTCCCAGCTCGGTCAGGGCTGCACAGGACAGGCTGACTCTGGACCAGCATCGCTTTCCCCAGCCTCAGAGATGTGCAGGAATGCCCCATTCCCATCACCCTGTCCACCACCTGCACTGTTCCCGTGGGACCCACGCTGCTGCAGAGGATGCATGAGGGGTCCCTGCTCTCCAGCCAGTGTGCTGGGTGCTCTGCTCGCCTGTGCGGTCAGGATCTGGCCCCTGAGCCTCTCCTTGGGTCTAACTCAAACCCCACTAGGCCCCCAGGACTCACATTTCGACCTATCCACTTATTTATGGGCTTCATGAGGAAGGAGGAGAGGAAGCCACTGATGTACATCACCAGGGGGATGGTAGCGATGTATTTCTGCAAGAGATGAGGTCAGGGAGAAGATGAGCTCTGGACCATCAGCACAGGACCCCTGGCCACGTGACCCTGACACGCAGGCAGGGACCTGCCCTGCGCCCACCTTGGGTAGCAGCAGCGAGTTGGTCAGGTACATGGTGATGTAGGTCTGGGACAGGTTGACGATGAGCCGGGTGGACATGTACAGCACCGCGACCTGTGAGGGGACAGAGACAGGGCAGCACTGCTCAGCCCGTGCAAACCGGAGGTAGGGAAGGCTTGGAAGGTACCTTCCATGACCCACCCTGTCATAGCACAGATGCCCACTGAGAAGGGGACAGCCCCTCCGACGTGGTAGACAGGTGCCCAGTACAGCCCATCTCTCCATCCTCACCCGCACCATGGGCACGTCCCGCTGCCCGCAGCACCCAGACAGGGCGGCAGCCCGGGAGCGGCCCCACCAGTGCTGCCCACGGCTGTACCTGGTAGAAGGCAGGCTCCAGCAGCCAGTCCTTCCAGATCAGCAGCGGGTGTGGGTGGCTCGTAGGCTCCTTCTGCAGCAGAGGCGTGCCCTCCTCCAGCTGGGGCAACGAGCCCGGCGGGTACGGCTTCTCTTTGGTGCCCAGGTGGAAGATGAAGGAGAACACGGCCCCCAGCCCCACCACAATGAGGGACAGGTTCTGGGTGAGGTAGAAGGTGTGAGAATAGCAGGGGGTGCCCTTTGCCTGCCCATCATCCACCCCCCAGCCTGGTGGGTAAAGAGGGGTTCCCAAAAACCCAGGCAGAGCTCGGTACGGCCCCTGCCCAGTGCGGTAGGTGAGGTTTCAGGGCACTGCTATTTCACTCCCTCTGGTACCTCCCCAGTTGACCCGTGTCCCACCCAGGGAAGAGAGAACCCCAGGGACGGACTTACCCGAAATATAGGGACATCCTGGATGCCCAGGTGCTCTGTGTGGTCAGGCTGGTCCACCTGGAAGTTCAGCAGGAGCCAGGCCAGGCCATACACAGTGATATTGGCCATGACAGTAAAGGCATACCTGAGGGGAGAGAGCACCTCAGGGTGGGGCAGAGGGACGAGCACAGCTCCAGCCACCGCAGGACACCTCGACCCAAGGCTGCCCACCAAGCCAGGCATGCTACAGCCAGCTTTGCACCCCAGTGTCGCTCCCGAGGTGACACCTCCAAGAGCAAACAGCATCTGGCCAGGCATCAGCCTTCCCGGTGCACCTCTCAGCACGCCCAATCCAAGCCTCAGCGCATGACTGGGAGGAAACCAAGATCCCTGCGGGTCAGCCTGTCCACCCTCCAGTCACAGCACACCTCTGCCCCAAGGAGCTGCCTGACCCGGTGCCCCCAGAGCCAGACAGCTTGGCCCCAGGGTTACCCCAACACTGCCCCACATCCTCCCTGCCTGGCTGTGCTGCAGGCCCTGCTCGCCTGCCGGAAGGGGAACTTCCTCCCACCGGGGCAGATAACCAAGCCGTGCTCCATCTGATAAACACTCCTTCCCGCAGCCTGATTCTGCCAGATAAGCAGCACCGAGCTGGGCTCCGCACACCGAGCTGCACACACTGCCCAGCCTGGCCCTGTGCTGTCCTTACCTAGGGGAGAGCCCACGCAGGGCCGTGCCCAGCCCAGGGGCATCCAGGGGGGGTTGTTCCTCCCCTGTGAGCATCACCACAGAATCACAGAATCACTGAGGTTAGAAAAGCCCTTGAAGCTCCTCCAGTCCAACCATGAACTTCACCCTGACCGTTCCCAACTCCACCAGATCCCTCAGCCCTGGGTCAACCCGACTCTTCAACCCCTCCAGGGATGGGGACTCCCCCCCTGCCCTGGGCAGCCCATTCCAACGCCCAACAGCCCCTTCTGCAAAGAAATCCTTCCTAAGAGCCAGTCTGACCCTGCCCTGGCGCAGCTTGAGGCCATTCCCTCTTGGCCTGCCGCTGGTTCCTTGGCTCAAGAGACTCATCCCCCCTCTCTGCACCCTCCTTTCAGGGAGTTGCAGAGGGCCATGAGGTCTCCCCTCAGCCTCCTCTTCTCCAGACTAAACCCCCCCAGTTCCCTCAGCTGCTCCCCATCAGACCTGTGCTCCAGACCCTGCACCAGCTCCGTTGCCCTTCTCTGGACACGCTCGAGTCATTCAATGGCCTTTTTGGGGTGAGGGGCCCAAAACTGAACCCACTCATCGAGGGGCGGCCTCACCAGTGCCGAGCACAGGGGTCAGATCCCTTCCCTGTCCCTGCTGGCCACGCTATGGCTGATACAAGCCAGGATGCCATTGGCCTTCTTGGCCACCTGGGCACACTGCTGGCTCCTGTTAAGCCAGCTGGCAATCAACCCCCCAGGTCCCTCTCTGACTGGCAGCTCTCCAGACCCTCCAGTCCTGAAGGAGAATCACCCCCAGCTCAGGGAAGTGTCCCCTGGGCTGTGTCACCAACATCCTCAGCATCAAGACATTCCCTCCTGGCACCAAAGGTTTGGGCCACCCACCCAGAAGACCAGTGTCACTTGGAGACATCCTGCAGGACACCCACACAGCCCAGTCCTGGTCCTGCCGTACCGAGGGCTCAAGTGTGCCACAGCAGGCCCGTGGCACCCAGAGGGGACCTCCCGTCACACAGGCGATGGGACCCGGCGCAGGCAGCGTTGCTCCCCCAGGTTCAGGGGACGCCCAGGTCTGGCCGTGCTCACCTGAAAGCTGTGAGCTCCACCTTCTCGTGGTCACTGGTCACCAGCTCGGGGATGAGAGACAGGTGGGAGATCTGTGTGGCTGCCCAGCCGAATTGGAAGATGATGATGAAGGGGAGGTAGTAGATGAAGGCTGCCCACTGCGGCGTGTTGTCCTTGCAACCCAGGCAGGGGTTGAAGATGAAGGGGAAGGACACGAGGACGCAGGTGGTGCCTGGGAAGAGAGCAGAGCAGTGAGAGGCTGCAAGCCCTGATTCCCCGGCACCCCAACGGCCCCAGCTGGCTCAGGCACAGACAGACAGACAGAGTCAGCCCTCTGCTAGGACAGGTCCTGCCCCACAGGGCTGAGGAGGCAGGTGGGCCCCTTCCCCCAGCCAGATGAGACACATGGAGCCCCAGACCGCCCCTCACCCCATCCCGTGCAGGGTGATGTCCTTCGCTCTTGCACCCAGCAGAGAGACAGACAGACAGACGCTTGTCAGCAGACCTTCCCCTAGTCAGGTTCCCCCCTACAAAGCATAGCACCATCTCGCACCCGCTCTGTCCCCCTCAAAACCCCCGAGGACAGACCCTCACGCCGTCACAACACACAGCCACCAAGGTTCCCTCTCCCCATCCCCAGCGTGCAGATAACCAGCCCCAAGGACACGCACCGCCCCACCACCTGCCCGGGGGTGATAAGGCACCCCGAGAGCCAGGAGGGCTCCGGGCTGTCCCCCGGGCACAAGGTCAGCCCATCTGTCCCCTTGTCCCTTGTCCCACGGGGTGAGCAGAGGGAGCCACGCTCCCTCCATGCCTGCAGAAGTCACCTGCAGAGCGAAGGCCAGGGACACCCCCAGCATGATGTGGGGGACAGGAGCAGATCTGCCCCCCACGCCAGGCTCGGAGCAGTGGGAAGGTCCCAGCTGAGTCAGGGCAGCAGGGCTGGGCTCCTCCCTCTGCTGCAGCGTGACGGCGTGGGGACGCCTGCGTGGAGCAGGCAGGGACAGGCTGGCTTCTCCCTCCCCGTTCACGAGGTTATGGATAAAATCTGCTGAGCTGCACCACGGCTCCCGACGCCCAGGCACCGATGCGGAGACGACCACGTGCCCACGTGCCCTGTCCTGCGCGTCCCCAGCTTCACTGGACGCTGCTGAAGAGCCACAGGAACTTGTTCCTACAGCTGAGGGGAACCTGCGGCCACTTTGCCGGGTCCCCAGGGTCCCCTCTCCAGGGGACTTTGCAAGATCCTCCTCCTCTCGCCCATGAACAGCAATTCCTCCTCCTCCTCACCTCCACGTGGCACAGCCACCCCAGCTGCCACAGGGTCGGGGCAAAGCAGTTCTCCCTGTGCCGAGGGCAGGCAGCAACAATCCCAGCCCAGCTGAGATCCATCCTGAGCAGGGACCCCAGCAGGGTGCTGCCCTGCACCAGCCTGCAGCCGGCTCTGGTGCTCCCAGAGCTCGCTGAAGGACGGGGAGTCGGGCACACCCCAGTGTCTCTGCCCCAGACAAGCCACTGGGCTTCTCGGAAGGGTCCAAGAAGGTTCAAACCAGACCAGACCTCCTTTGTTCCCTGTTACAAGGCTGTTGGTTTTAACTGAGCCCCGTCTGGAGAATCGGGGAGGCTCTGCCCCCTCCCCAGTCCCAGGGCCCCGCAGGATCAGGCTCTGCAGACCCGTAAGGGCTGCAAGGGACTTGCCTGCACCCCCCGGGGAGCGCTGGGGCAGGAGCTGCCCACCCAGAGCCATCGCCACTGTCACACATGCAGGAGACCCCTGTCACTCCCTCCTCCTCATAGCCCCTGACACGCCACCGGGGCCACCGCCACAGAGCCGTGCTCCTCTGGCACGGGGCTGGGAGCTGCATCCTGACACCCGCGTATCCCTGGGCCTGCCCAAGCGAACACAGCTTCACTGTGAGCCAGAGGGGCCCTGGGGACCCCCCACTCTCCCAAGCGGGGCTGTGGGACCCCCCCAAGACCACCCTGCCCATCCCTGTGGCACTCCTGAGCAGGCAGCAGAGGTCCAGGCTCCCATCTGCCAGCCCTGCGGGGCAGGATCCAGGATCACGGGAATGCCAAGCTGTGCAGCACAGGCGCCCCGGGCAGGGAATTTGGGACAGCACTGCCAGACTGGCTCAGACAGGCAGCAAAAGAGCCGCTCATCCTTTCCAGCCCATTGTGGCAGGAAGCTGCCCCCCAACAAAGCCGGCGAGGAGCATGCGGGGTGAGCCACACAGGACCGCCGGCACTGGGAGCCCAGCGCCGTGGCGGGGAGATGCCACCAAAAGCAACTCGTGGTACCTCCCCCCGGGCCCGAGGCTGCGGTTTCCTCTGATCTGAGCATGGGTTGCCACCAGATGAGCCACCTCGCTCCCACGCGAAGCATCTCACCACAGCGTGACCGAGTGTGGCACCGGCACAGCCGGTTCCATCGGGCTTGCTGGCCCCTCTCAGCCACGCTGTGGTCACCCAAGGGAGGTGGTGGGGTGGCCCCCACCTTCTAGGAACAACCCACGCTCCGGCCAGAGAAACGCAGGCTCCAGCCGTGCTGCCGGAGCAGGCAGGGCTGGGCAGGGTGCTCTGCCCCCCCGCCGCAGGCAGCGCAGCCCCTGTGCAAGCCGTGATTCAGGACTTCCCCTTCGGTGCACGCCAGGCAGCACCCAGCTGGGGCGGCCGCGCCTGGGGAGCGGGGCAAGCAGAGCTCCAGCCACTTCCCTAAATCTAGGGCGCAGAGCTAGCTGACACCGAGGCAGGGGGAGAAGCTGGGCCTTGCCAACACCCTCCCTGACTCGCCAAGCAAAAGTCGGGGAGATCAGCCACCGTATCAGGCTATCATTCGGTTGCATGAAGTGGTTGGCCAAGATAAATTTGGGATCAAGATAAGAGCACCCACACTACAACCGTCCTCTCTCCACGCTGGTCCACTCCGGGCGAGCTGACACTCGGGCGTTACCGTGCCGTTACCAGGAGGAAGCATCGAGGGTCTTTATCTCTGGCTGTCGCTGGACATTTCTTCACGCTAACTGCCCCGTTCCCCATCGCCAGCTCAGCAGGGCTGGGGCAGCACCAAGGACCTTCCTCCAGGTCACGCTGTCCCCTCAGAGAGGGACCCCAACGCAGGAGTCCCCACCAGCCCTTGGATTTCATTGCAATTTTTGACCCCAGGGCACGATGCAAGAAAAACGCCTGTTAATAATTCACACCGAGCTGGTGCTTCCTCCGCAGCCCCACGGGGCCCTCACTCACCAGGCGCCGGCTGCCCTCCCCGGGAAGCGCTGCCTGCAAACGCAGCACACGGGGTGCCCAGACACAGCCCTGCACCCCAGGGTCACCCACAGGGACAACCGGGAGCTGCCTGGCCACAGGCAAGTCCCTGGTAAACCCCCAGGCCCCTGGGAAAGCCCAGATTTTACTCTCGGTCTCATTTTTACTGTAGCATCAACAGCTAAGCACACAGCTCTCACCCTGACTCGATGTCACCCCCAGGCAGGGGGACGCAGGGACACCCCGCAGCCCCCCCGCCATGCAGGTACAGCCCGAGGGACAGCGGGGAGCCCAGGCAGCACCCGCCGCTGCGGCACAGGCCACCGGGGTGGGGACAGTGCCCAGGCAGGATGGGTTCAGCCACCCACGCCTGGGGGGTTCTGGAGCACCCCACTGTCCCCTACACATGGGGCACCCAAGTCCCCACCTCGCTGCCATGGGGGATTCTGCCGCTCCATATGGGGCACCCCAGTGCCTTTCTGCCCCCCTCCACACGGGGCACCCCGGGCCCATCTCCCCCCACCCAGGGCACTGCCGCCTCAGTCCTGGTATTGCCCAGGGTGGGTTCACCCTCCGTAAAGGGCACCCAACTCTGCTCACCCCTGGGGCTGCCCCTCTCCATCTGGGGGGGGACACACCCAGTCCCCACCTTGCTGCCACAGAGGCTGCTCCCCCCTCCAAGGCAGGGGGCTCCAGGAAGGCTTCCTTGGGGCTGACCCCCACCCCAAAAAGCCTCCCCCAGGGCCACCCATCTTCAGGGAGATTTCCCTCCACACAGAGCACTCCGGTTCCCCCCCACATCCAGGGCATTCCCAGAGCTGAACCCCCACCCCAGAAAGGCACCCCCGAGGCTGACCCCCCTCACTCAGAGCACCCCAGAAAGGCACCCTCAGTCTCATCCCCCTCCCCCCCCAGGGCACCCCAGAAATGTACCCAGGGGCTGATCCTGCACCCCAGAAAGGCTCCCCTAGGGCTACCATCTCCACCCAGGGCACCCTGGATAGGCACCCTCAGTTCCCTCACCCAGGTCACCCCAGAAAGCCTCCCTGGGGCCATCCCTCTCCACTTGGGGCATCCCAGAAAGACACCCCAGGTGACGCCACCCAGGGCATCCCAGAAAGGCACCCTTGGTCCTGTCCCCTCCCAGAGCACCCCAGAAAGGTACCCCAGGACTGTTCCTGCACCCCAGAAAGCCTCTCCCGGGGCCATTGCTCTCCACTCACGGCACCCCAGAAAGGCACCTCCCTCCACTCAGGGCACCCCAGAAAGGTGCCCTGGCACTGCTCCTGCACCCCACAAAGCCTCCCCTGGGGCCATTCCTCTCCACTCAGGGCACCCCAGAAAGGCACCCCGGGACTGCTCCTGCACCCCACAAAGCCTCTCCTGGGGCCATACCTCTCCACTCACGGCACCCCAGAAAGGCACCTCCCTCCACTCAGAGCACCCCAGAAAGGCACCCTTGGCCCTGTCCCCGTCCCAGGGCACCCCAGAAAGGCACCCTGGCACTGCTCCTGCGCCCCAGAAAGCCTCCCCGGGGCCATACCTCTCCACTCAGAGCACCCCAGAAAGGCACCTCCCTCCGCTCAGAGTACCCCAGAAAGGCACCCTTGGTCCTGTCCCCTCCCAGGGCACCCCAGAAAGGCACCCCGGGACTGCTCCTGCACCCCACAAAGCCTCTCCTGAGGCCATACCTCTCCACTCACGGCACCCCAGAAAGGCACCTCCCTCCACTCAGGGCACCCCAGAAAGGTGCCCTGGCACTGCTCCTGCACCCCACAAAGCCTCCCCCGGGGCCATTCCTCCCCACCTAGCGCACCCCAGAAAGGCTCCCCCAGCGCTGCCTCCCCCCTCCCCGCCCCAAAGCCCAGAGCACCCCAGCAAATCCCCCCTCCCCAGCACCCCCCAGCACCCACCGGCGAGGTGCCAGGACTTCCTCCGGCCGTAGCGGCCGCAGCCGGCGGAGCGATCGGCCTCGTAGCCCAGCAGCGGGGTGCAGAGCCCGTCGGCCACCTGGCCAGCCAGCAGCAGGCCACCGGCCAGGCGGTGCCCGTAGCCCAGCACGCTGTGCAGGTAGAGCAGCAGGTACGTGAACCAGAGCGAAGCGCACAGGTCGTTCAGGAAGTGCCCGGCCGCGAAACTCAACCGCGCCCGCAGCGGCAGCTCCGCCGGCGCCGCCGAGCGCTCCGCCATGCCGGGACTGCCCGGGGCTGCCCGGGGCTGCCGGCACTGCCCGGGCCGGGGCGGGGCTGCCGGCCCCGCCAGCCCGCTGCTCCCCCCCGCCGGGCCCGGCCCTGCCCGCCCCAACCCTCCCCTTCCCCTGCGGGGCCGCCGCCTCCCGCGCCGGGGGAGGATGCTCGGGGCGCGGGGGGCGCCGGAGCTGCTGGTGGTGGGCGCTGGAACCAGTGCGGGGGGGGACTGGGGTCACTGGGATGATGGGGTGACTGCTGGGGTCAGGGGGACCCCCTTTGGGGAGGGTACTGGGGTCACTGGGATGATGGGGTGACTGCTGGAGTCAGGGGGACCCACCTTTGGGAGGGTACTGGGGTCACTGGGATGATGGTGTGACTGCTGGAGTCAGGGGGACCCACCTTTGGGAGGGTACTGGGGTCACTGGGATGATGGTGTGACTGCTGGAGTCAGGGGGACCCCCTTTGGGGAGGGTACTGGGGTCACTGGGATGATGGGGTGGCTGCTGGGGTCTGGGGGACCCCCCCTTTGGAGGGGTACTGGTGTCACTGGGATGATGGGGTGACTGCTGGAGTCAGGGGGACCCCCCCTTTGGGAGGGTACTGGGGTCACTGGGATGATGGGGTGACTGCTGGAGTCAGGGGGACCCACCTTTGGGAGGGTACTGGGGTCACTGGGATGATGGTGTGACTGCTGGAGTCAGGGGGACCCCCCCTTTGGGAGGGTACTGGGGTCACTGGGATGCTGGGGTGGCTGCTGGGGTCTGGGGGACCCCCCCTTTGGAGGGGTACTGGTGTCACTGGGATGATGGGGTGACTGCTGGGGTCAGGGGGACCCCCCCTTTGGAGGGGTATTGGGGTCACTGGGATGATGGGGTGACTGCTGGCGTCATGGGGGTCCCTACGTAGGTGCATACTGGGATTACTGGGAGCAGTGTGGGGTTACTGGGGTCACTGGGACTCTGGGGTGAGTACTGGGATCATGGGGATCCCCTGCTTGGGTGGGTACTAGAGTCACTGGGAGCAGTATGGGGGCACTGGGATGGCTGGGACCTCCCCTTGTGTAGGTAATGGGGTGACTAGGACCATTATGGGCACTACTGGGGTCACTGGGAGCAGTGGGAGGGGGAGTACTAAGGTCACTGGGACTCTGGGGTGACTACTGGCATCATGGGACCCTACCCCTTGGGTGAATACTGGGGTCACTGGGAGCAGTATAGGGGTACTGGTGCAACTGGGACCTCCTCTTGAGTAGGTACCAGGGTCACTAGGGCCAGTATGGGCAGTACTGGGGTCACTGGGAGCAGTGGAGGGGGAGTACTGGGGTCACTGGGACTCTGGGGTGACTACTGGCATCATGGGGACCCCCTGCTTGGGTGCATACTGGGGTCAGTGGGACAAGTGTGTGGGTAACTGGGATGACTGGGACCTTCTCTTGAATTATTGGGGTGACTGGGACATTATGGGCAGTACTGGGGTCACTGGGAGCAGTGGAGGGGAGTACTGGGGTCACTGGGACCTGAGGTGACCACCCCTTGGGTGGACACTGGGAGCAGTGTGAGGGTACTGGGGTGACTGGTACCTCCTCTTGCCTAGGTACTGGGTGACTGGGACCACTATGAGCAGTACTGGGGTCACTGGGATTGAGGTGACTCCTGGCATCATGGGGACCCCCAACTGGGTACATACTGGAGTCACTGGGAGCAGTGGGGGGGTACTGGGGTGACTGAGACTTTCTCTTGAGTAGGGACTGGGGTCACTGGAACCAGTATGAGCAGTACTGGGGTCACTAGGATCAGTACGGGCAGTACTGGGGTCAGCGGGTCCCCCCTTGGTGGGGAGTACTGGGGTCACTGGGAGGGTTCAGGGCCATTGGGACCCCAATGTTGGGGTCACTGGGAGCAGCCATGGGGTACTGGGGTTGCTGGGAGCGGTGGGGGAGAGTAACTGGAGTCACTGGGACAGCCCCGAGGTGAGCGCTAGAGATACTGGGGGCGCTGGGAGCAGTGGGAGCACACTGGGGCCACTGGCCCCCCCCGAGGTCTCTCCCGGGGCTCCCCCCTCCTGGAGGCCGGGGTGGGCCCCGAGGGTCCCCCCGCCCCTGCCGTTGCCCCTTTAAGGCGCCGCCCTCCGACCCCACTTCCCGGTCCCCACGCCGATCGCTGATTGGCGGGCAGCCTGTCGCGCGCGCCGGCCTCAGCGTACGCGCACGCGCCGCGCCGGCAGGCCCCGCCCCCTACTCGCCCCGCCCCCTCCCCGCCGTTTTCCTATGACGTAACCGGCTCCAGCCAATCCGCGTTAGGCTGCGCGCCCCACGGTCGGCACGAGTGGCCAATCGGAAGCGCCGAGGCGGGTTCTAATTTACATAATAACAGAGGGGCGTTGCCAGGTGAGGGAGAGCGGCCGAGGGCGCCGGGGCGGCAGGAAGGTGGGGGGGGCCGGGGGGTCCTCAGGGGGAGGGGGGCGGGCAGGCAGTGATGGGGGGGCCCGGGGGGGGGTGAGTGGGTTGGGGGGCAGCGATGGGGCCGCAGCAGGACGGGGGAGCCGGGGGGGGCACAGCGTGGGGGGGGGGGGGGGGGCAGTGGGGCTGGGGCCCTGTGGGGGGCGGTTGATGGGGGGGGGGCTTCCTTGGGGCAGGCGGAGAGACCTGAGGGCGGGGGGGGGTCTGGCTGGGGAGGAGGCGCCGTTTGGGGGGGGTCTGCGATGTCCCCCCGAGGATAGAGGGAGTCTGGGCGGGGGGATCCACCAACCTGCCCCCTTGGAGCTCCTGCAGCACCAGCCCCCCCGCCCCATCTCCGGAGCCCCCCGTCCCCCGCCGGGTGCGGGTGCCAGCTCTGGCTCTGTCCTTCAGGGGTGCTGACCCGAGCGGTGGTGGTGAGGCCCCCCCGGACCCATGGCCCACAGTGCCAAGCAGCTGCCTGCTGGGATGCTGTAAGTGCCGCCCCCCCGCCGCGCTCCGGGGCCCCCCGTGTCCTCCTGTGTGCCCCGAGCTGCTCCGCGTCACCCCGCTGAGGGCGGCCGCTCTTGCCTTGCCAGCCCTGGGCATCGTCTTCGTGTTTTGGGGACCCCCCTCCCCTCCTGCGGGCTGCACCGCTCTCCCCTTCCCTGCCTGCTTCGTTAGCTTGGTGCTTCCACCGAGCTGGGCTAATTAGTGCAGGGCAAAGGGAGACCTGGTGTAAAATAAATGTTTTTTGAGATTAAGACCAGCGAGGTCTTCGTTCACAAGGGGTGACCGCGCGCTGTCCCAAGCCGGCGTCGACTGGCGGCCCTCCCGGCAGAGGGGCGAGAGCCCCGGGGCTGCGCAGCGCCGAGGTGGAGGGAGGGGGATGCCAGAGCAAACCAGCTGAGGGAGGCTCAGAGAAGAGGAGGAATCTTGCCTGAAATAACTTTTTAAAGCATCCTTAGGCATGCGAGGAATCTGGATCGCAGGGTGGGGAGGCGGAGGTCTGGGATCTGGTGGTGGAGGGTGTTAGCACATTCCCGGCCGTGGCGGCTGAGCGTGATGCCGCTGGATGGGCATCTCCAGGAATATTTCTGTTAGAGCTGACAGAGGAAGCCTAAGGCTGGCAGAAGATGGAAGGAGAGATGGTCTCACACCTTCCTGTGGGCTTTTGTGTGAGCATGGGGCTTCAGGGCGGCTGGTTGGGCTCGGATCCCAAAGGGCAACGGAGCTGGTGCAGGGTCTGGAGCACAGGTCTGATGGGGAGCGGCTGAGGGAACTGGGGGGGTTTAGTCTGGAGAAGAGGAGGCTGAGGGGAGACCTCCTGGCCCTCTGCAACTCCCTGAAAGGAGGGTGCAGAGAGGGGGGATGAGTCTCTTTAACCAAGTAATGAGCGATAAGACAAGAGGGAATGGCCTCAAGTTGCACCAGGGAAGGTTTAGACTGGATATTAGGAAGCATTTCTTTACAGAACGGGTAGTCAGGCGTTGGAATGGGCTGCCCAGGGAGGTGGTGGAGTCCCCATCCCTGGAGGGGTTCAAGAGGCGGGTTGACATAGCACTTAGAGATATGCTGTAGTTGGGAACTGTCAGTGTTAGGTCAATGGTTGGACTGGATGATCTTCAAGGTCTTTTCCAACCTAGACGATTCTGTGGGAAGAGCTCGTGCTGGGCATCTGCTCCATCCGCAGGGACCAGTGCAGTCACTGGTGGTGTCCGCGGGGGCTTACAGAAAGGGCTCCCATCAGATTAATTGCAAGGGTGGCTCGTGATACGAGATACTGATAGTGGTTGGTTGGGGTCTCTGAGGAGATTTGGGTTTACACCTGTGGCAAACAGGCGAGAACATCTGAGGCACATCCTGAGAGGGTCGGGGTCGATCTGGCTTTTGGTACGCAGCGACATTTCCTTTCTTTGCTGGGGCTTGTGCTTGGCCCTGGGCTAGTTACCGCGTATTGTGACTTGCGTGAAACCCAAGTGAGCCCCTCGACGTGGGGAGCCCAACCGCGCTCTGCCACTGGACACGCTCTGACGGAGCAGGAGCTGCGTCAGGGACCAAAGGGTGCGAGGGGAACAGGGGCTGGGCTGTGGGATGGAGCTGGCTGGAGGAGGGGCTGGGGAGGCTTGGGGAGCCCCAGGGTGATGCTGCAGCGGGGCTGTGTGTGCTCAGCTGGGGCAGGGAGGCTCTGCCAACCCAGGTACTGGACCCGTGTCCTCTGCTGAAGGCAGATGCTGATCTGGAAAGACGAGGCAGCAAGTTGGAGAGCAGGAGTCGGGGCTGCTGGCCCCACGTTAGAGCCGCTGGGTGCATCTCGGTGGCAGCGCGGGCGGCAGGAACCTGATGGAGCGGTTGTGGCTGGAGCGGGTCGAGCCGGTGCCGGCACCCTGCCCTCATCCTCTGCCTCGAGGGTTCCCCTTATTCCTGGCAGCACTTGTCCAGGGGTGTGGGTGAGCCAGGATCCAAACCCCCACGACTCCTCCTCCTTTGCAGAGGAGGATCAACTGGTTTGTGCTGCTTGGGACTCTGCTGAGGTGTGCGCCCGAGGCCTGGTGGCATGCAGGGGTGTGGCCGTCGCTGTTACCTGTCCCCAAAAGCAGCAGCAGCGGCTCCCGGTCCCTTTCCAATTGTCACTGAAAGGTCCCAGGGTTGTCACTGGACCTTGGGGCAGCTTTTGTGTTCCCAGGACTGCCCTGCTCGCCCGGTGCTGGGCTCTGCTTGAGACCCATCACTCAACCATGGCCTCCCCTCACAGGGGAACAGGGGCTCTGGGGGCAGCTCTGGGGGCTGTTTGGGTGGACAGGAGCTGGGGGATCTGGCAAGGTTGAGGCTGCGCTGCTGGGGGATGTGTTGCCATCAGTTACCGTGGTTCCCAGCCCTTTCTGACAGATACTCTCTGGTTGCAGACATGCCACAGGCAAAGCTCAGCACGGGAACTTCCTGGTGGCCATCAAGCAGGAGAAGGGAGAGTCGGCACGGACGAGCGGCGAGAAGCCGCACGGCGAGGAGGAGGTGAGCTCTGGGGCCCGCATCCCTCCTGGCAGGAGCAGGGTCTGGGTTGCCCAGCCTGGGGCTGTCCCTCCACTTCAGCAACCCAGACACAGCTGGGCAAGCCCATGACTTGTTGCCATGGCCTGAGGAAAGGCCCAGACCTTCCCTCGAGGAACGGGAGGCCGAGGGGGGGTCTGCAGGCTGCTCCTGTGTCCTGCCAGTGCGATGGCATCGTGCACTCTGATCATGACGGGTTGTCCCTTTCCCTTCCTTGGGTGCCAGCCAGTGAAGAAGAGGGGCTGGCCCAAGGGCAAGAAGAGGAAGAAGATCCTTCCCAATGGCCCCAAAGCCCCTGTGACAGGCTACGTGCGTTTCCTGAATGAGCGGCGCGAGCAGATCCGCACGCAGCATCCTGACCTGCCCTTCCCGGAGATCACCAAGATGCTGGGGGCTGAGTGGAGCAAACTGCAGCTTTCGGAGAAGCAGGTACCGACCCCCAGGAGAGAATCCCCAGGGCTGGGCAGCATCCGGAACCTGCACCCCAAACCCCTTTGCTTGCTGCCTGGCTGTGGCTCCACAAAGGGAGCTGGTCCCAGTACTGGAGGGCTGGTGAGCAGGAGCTGGGCCTTGAGTAGTGGGGAGGGGTCAGCAGCCCCCCCGGGGAGCCTGAGGCTCCAGGCTGAGCACCCTCTGACCACAGCGGTACCTGGATGAAGCGGAGCGGGAGAAGCAGCAGTACATGAAGGAGCTGCGGGAGTACCAGCAGTCAGAGGCCTACAAGATGTGCACGGAGAAGATCCAGGAGAAAAAGATCAAAAAAGGTGGGTTGTGGGAACAGGGGCTGCCAGCGTCGCTGCCAGGATCCAGCCAAGTGCTGCCAGAACCTCTCGAGGGATGCTGGGCTGGCTCCTAGGGGTAACCTCCTTCCTCCTTTCCAGAGGATGTGGGCTCTGCAGCAGTGAACACCCTGCTGAACGGGCACCCACACAAGGTAAGGCCCTGGGGAAACTGAGGCACGTGGCCCCACTGGGTTTGGCCCACGGGAGCCGGGCTGGCTGCAGGTTTGGGCAGAGGGAGACTCTCAGGTTGTGCTTCAAGGCGTCACCTTCCCGTTGAAGTGGAGCCTGGAGTGGCAGGAGGCAGAGTGTAGATTCCTCTGCCCGTCCTCCCTGCCTGCCCAGGCAGGGCCACCCCTTGCCCTGTCCCTGTGCCTCCTTTCTGCCCAGCCCCGAGGAGACAGGGTCCCCTTTGATGGGCTCAGCCCTGCCTGATCGTTCCCCTCCCGTCCCCCAGGCTGGTGAGTGCAGCGACACCTTCTCCACCTTCGACGTGCCCATCTTCACGGAGGAGTTCTTGGACCAAAACAAAGGTGAGGGGCCGGGCTGTGGGGCAGGGGCTGCCGGCGCTGCGGCGTCTTGCAGTCCGTGTCCTGCGGCGGGATGCGGCCGGCACTGGGCGCGAGATCCAGGCTGTGGAGGGTCCCTGCTGCGGCTGGGTAGAGGGGCTGGAGCCTGGGGGTTGGTGACACTGAGCCTCTTGGAAGAGTTGTGGCTGGGGAAGGGCTTGGGTTTGGGGTGAGGGAGAGAGTCAGAGGGGCCAGCCCTGCTGACCCACGGTCCTGGCAGCCCGGGAGGCCGAGCTGCGGCGCCTGCGGAAGATGAACACGGAGTTTGAGGAGCAGAACGCCATCCTGCAGAAGCACACGGAGAGCATGAACTGTGCCAAGGAGAAGCTGGAGCAGGAGCTGGCCCAGGAGGAGAGGCAGACCCTGGCCTTGCAGCAGCAGCTCCAGTCCGTGCGACAGGCCCTCACCGCCAGCTTCGCCTCCCTCCCCATCCCTGGTGAGTTTGGGGCAGCTGTGGGGACCGGTCTGTGGGGTGGTGACACCCAGGGGCACCGCTGGGGCTCTGCACGTGGTACAAGGAGGGCAGTGGGGGGGGTGGTAAATGCTCATCTGCTGATGGGGCAGGATCCTGGAGCACTTTGGGGGGTCTCTGTGGGGACCCCAGGGATGTGACATCCAGTTGGCTCCCCTATAACCGGGTAGGGCGGGCTGGGAACTGTCCTCTCGAGCCATGGTGACAGTGGTGCCCGCGAGGCAGAGGTCAGCCCAAATCCTTTTGTCCCTGGGCTTGTGCTGGCGCGAGCTCACCTGCTGCGGGAGGTAGCACTCAGTGTTTGGGGTCCCTTCCCGGTCACCAGCGCGATGGGCAGGGCTGGGTGGGGACTTGCTAGCCCTGCTGACTGGGCTGCTGCCTCACAGGCACTGGGGAAACCCCCACGCTGAGCACTCTGGACTTCTACATGGCCAAACTGCACAGCGCCATCGAGAGCAACCCGCTGCAGCACGAGAAACTGGTGGTGCGCATCAAGGAGATCCTGTCCCGAATAGCCAGGTGAGCTGGGCAGGGCTGCCCAGAGCCAGCACCAAGGGCCCCGTGTCCCAGCGAGCACTGGGAGCACTGGGTCAGCCCCACGGCAGGGTGGGTGATGGCAGCCGAGCAGGGAAGGTGTAGGCAGAGAGGAGCTCTGAGCTGCGCCGGGCAGCTGTGGGAGAGAGAAGCTACCCCGCGTAATTCAGCTTTGCTTTCCTCCCTCCAGTGAACACTTGTGAAGAGGACCAGTCCTGCCCGGAGCCCGGGGCCGGCCGGACCACGGCCCTGTCCCTTGGAGCTCACGCAAGGGACAGTCTCTGCTGGTGGTCCGGCTGCTTCCCCCTCCACCCCCTGCACCTCGCTGGAGGAGTGAGCTGGGACCCCCCCAGCCCTGGCGCAGCTGGGCCCCGCGGCTGCACCATCTCTGAGGACCTCGAACTCCTGGGGACCAAATGGTGACAGGGCTGAGAGCTGCCAGCCGGGGGGTGCTGGGCGAGAGGGCCAGCGGGGGGTGGTGTGAGCGTCCCCCCGCTCTCCTGCCAGCTCCCGCAGCTCCGCCTCGCGACATCAGAGGCTGGCTGGTGGCAGATGAGGTGCCTGAGGGTTACTGGCCTGGAGTGAATCGGCCTCCTCCCGGGTGGCCCAGGGGCTGCCGTTAACCGCCCTGTGATGGGAGGCAGCCGGCTGCCCTGGGAGCCCCTGGGGCTCGGCGCTGCCTCCTGGCCCCTAGATCAGCCCAGGGAGCCTCCTGGTCCCCCGTCCCGCAGCGGGTGAGGTGGCAGGCTTCCTTCCACCCACCTCTGGCTTTATTTAATCTTCCCACTTCCCCTTGCTGCTGCCCGATGCGTGCCTTCAGCCCCCCACCTCTGTCACCCTGCCTGTCACCTCTCCTTCCCCCGCACCTCTGGGACCAGGCAGGGCAGCTTCTGCCCTCTGCAGCAGTGAAGGCAAAAAAAAAAAAAAAAAAAAAAAATCTTCATGCTGGATGTAGAGCTGAGACCGACCCCTTCCTTCCCGGGGCGGGGAGCCTGGGGGGTGGAGCACAGGCCTTCGGCTGCCACCTCCCTGCCCAAGCCCGTCCTGCATTGTGGGACCACTGTGACAGCAGCTGTGTCCTGGCCGTGCTGTGCCGGGCTCGGCCATCCCAGGTCTGCCTGTCACTAATCTCAGACTGTGTAATTAGAGAGTGTCTTATTTTCTTACTAGCACTATGTTGATCTGGCCCTGGGTTTAACCCGGGGCTGGTGTGCGACTGCTCGTCTCTCACCTTCGAGGTCTGTGCTCTGTAGATGAGTCTCCTGGTTGCCATCTCCTGGTGGCCGCTTGGCTTGGGATGGAGATGGGAGCAAATAAAAGTGGGAGAAAAAACCATCCTGGCCTCTGTGTGTTCATGCTCAGAGGCAGCTTTGATGCTGCTCCTGGCCCTAATCCGCGGGGCTCTGGGGTGCGTAGCGAGGGTGACGGCCCCGAGCTCGGCGCTGCAGCCCCCAGCTCTGACCGGGGAGGGTGCGGTGCCCGGCGCTGTACCCGCTGCGCTCCCACCTCCTCCAGCCTCGCCGGGGCCCTTCCTACGTGGCAGAGCTCACCCGATCCCGGGCGGGTTACCTGCGCTGCTGGATCGGGTTCCCAGGCCCGGGGATCACCTTACGGCCGAGCCGGGAGCCAGCACCCATCTATAATTCAGCAGCGGCGGCAGCGGGATGCGGCGGGCGGGCAGGCGCGGCAGGCAGGCCCAGGAGGGCAGCCCCATGGAGAACGGCATGGGGCAGGAGCCGGGGACCCCTGAGCCGCCCGCCGCCGAGGGCATCTCGGCCCCCCGGCCCCCCCGTACCCGCCCCAGGCTGGTGTTTCACACGCAGCTGGCCCACGGCAGCCCCACGGGGCGCATCGAGGGCTTCACCAACGTCAAGGAGCTCTACGCCAAAATCGCTGAGGTCTTCGGCATCTCACCCACCGAGGTGAGGGGGCTGCGGCCGCCGGGGGAGGGGAGGGGGCTTTGCACCCGAAGAGGGGGACGCCAACCCCGCGGCACAGTCTGTGGGCAGCCCTCCCGGGGGTCCCCTGCTGCTTGCAAATGCAGCCCCTAAAATGAGCTGGGAAAGAGCGGTTTAATCTCAGGGCTGTCTGGTCTCTGGGCGGTGGTTGGGTGACTCTGTGCCTCAGTTTCCCCCCTGGCACGTGGGCAGGGAGCCGGGGCTGATGCCAGCTGCTGCGTAGCCAGGAGCCGAGGGAGCGGGGCACAGGGTTGGCGCAGCGCTGGGTCCCCGGGCAGGCGGGGTGTCCCCAGCCCCCTCCGCTCCAGCAGCACCCAGACCTGGCCAGATCTGCCCTTGGCTGGCCCCTGCCCCGGCACCACTGATGCGCCCCCACGCTGCTGGGGCAGCCCCAGCCCCTGATGATGGGGTTCCCTGGGGCAGATCCTCTTCTGCACGCTCAACACGCACAAAGTAGACATGCAGAAGCTGCTGGGGGGGCAGATCGGCCTGGAGGACTTCATCTTTGCCCACGTCCGGGGCGAGACGAAGGAGGTGGAGGTGACCAAGACGGAGGACGCGCTTGGCCTCACCATCACGGACAACGGGGCTGGCTACGCTTTCATCAAGGTGACCTCCCCTCCCTGTGGGGCTGCACTGGGGCTGGGGGCAGCCATGGGGGCTGTGGCTGTCACTCCATCCCTGGGACCATACTCCCTTCCTGACCCCCCCCCCAACCCACACCCCCATCAGTTCTCTGGGTCCACCCTGGCCCTGGGGGTCTCCCCCCCCCATGGTGCAGTTTGGGGGGGGGGGAACGACCCCTCCCTGCCTGACCTGGTTGCTAGAGGGACCACAGAGGTGTGTTTGAGTGGGGTGGGATGGGGCTGTGTCCGTCTGTCTTTCCCGCGGTGCCACCTTGTCGTTGTGTGTCCCCCGTCCCCCTCCGCGGTCCCCAGAGAATCAAGGAGGGGAGCATCATCAACCGCATCCAGACGGTGTGTGTGGGTGACAGCATCGAGGCCATCAACGACCACACCATCGTGGGCTGCCGGCACTACGAGGTGGCCCGGATGCTGCGGGAGCTGCCCCGGGCTCAGCCCTTCACCCTCCGCCTGGTGCAGCCCAAAAAGGCCTTTGGTGAGCTGGGGGGGGTCCCCTGCTCTTGCCCTGGGACTGGGGGGACTCCTGGGAGTAGCCTGGGGAGGCCAATTCCCTGTGGCCCTGCAGCCCCCTCCCCAGGGACTGGGTGCACCCTGGGGCACCCCTGCATGGCACCCATGTGTGCACTCCTCGGGGGGAAGGGGGGGGTCCCCACACCTGCTTGTTCTCCCCGGGGGCACCCCCACTCCTCTGTGTGCAGTGTCCTGGGCACCCACAAGCACCCTATAACTGTGTGCACCCCCACCCTGCACCCATGGGTGTCCCTGTGAGCACCCCCTCCCCATGCATGGCTCACCGCACAGTGCCCCCCCGCTGTGGGTGGGCTGGGGGATGGCTGGGGCTGTGGGCAGTGAGGGGCAGGAGTTGCCATGCCCTGCCTGCACCCTCACCCCCCGCCCCGTGCCCCCCACCCCGGGGTGCAGACATGATCGGGCAGAGGACGAGGAGCAGCAAGTCCCCGGGTGAGGGCAGAGTGGCCACCGGCAAGGAAACGCTGCGGCTGCGGGCGCAGGGCCCAGCCACACTGGAGGAGGGGGTAAGACCCACCCAGAGACCCCCCACCCTGAGCCCACGGGCGCTCACAACCGTGCCTGGGGTGGGGACGAGCAGCCCCATGCCCCTGGGTGAACCCCTCAGGTGCATTGTTGGGTGCCCACGTGGGCAGCATCCACGGGCATGGCCCTGTGGGAGCAGGGGGGGGTCCTCGGGCTGTGCCCTCACTCCTTGGCACCCACCTCCTGGGTGTCTTGCCCCCAGCCCAGCCCGTTTGAGGAAGAAGCTGCCCGGCGGGTGGACGATCTGCTGGAGAGCTACATGGGCATCCGCGACAGCGAGCTGGGTGAGCGGGCAGGGCGGGCAGGGGGAGCTCACCCCGGACCCCCACCCGCCGCTGACACTGCCTCTCCTCCTCCTCTTCCTCCTCCTCCTCAGCCTCGACGATGGTGGAGGCGGCGAAGGAGAGCCCTGGCGCGGCCCAGCTCGCCCGCGGCTTGGACTCGGTGCTGGGAGAGTTTGCCTTCCCCCAGGAGTTCGTGGCTGAGGTGTGGGCAGCTGTCTGCCACCCCAAGGCGGGGCAGGAGTAGTGGGGGGGTTGGGGGGGGCAGCAGTAGCACCCCTCCCCTGCGTCCCCTCCTCTGTGTCCCCTCCCTGTGTCCCCACCCCACCTGGGGCTGATGGTGCCGGTGGGGGCGTCCCCATCCTGCCCCCCGCACCCTCAGGTGTGTCCCCTGGGTTGGGGGGGTGGGGGCACCCAGCCCACACCCCCCCACCCCAAGGACCCCCCTCATGCCCCCCAAAGCGTGGCGGGAAGGGGCTGCGCCTCATTAAAGCAGAGACTGGAGGACAAGGGCTGTTGTTCTGGTCCCCCCCCGCGTTCACCCGCAGCGGGCACAGAGAGCTGCACAAGCTGTGTTTTATTGGGGGGGGGTGTCACTCAGAGGGGGACAGGGAGAGCCCATGGGTACAGGTGATGGGGACAATTAATTAACCTGGGAGGGTGACTTGTGCCTGTCCCCGGGGGCTGCTACTGCAGGACGGAGTCAGCGGTGAGCTTGCGGCGCAGGGAGGGGTTGAGGACGAGGATGGAGGGGCGGGGGCGCAGGCTGGGGTAGATGCGCTGCAGCACGGCCCGTCGGAAGAGGATGTAGACCCAGGGGTCCAGGATCTGGTTCCAGGTGACCATGCGGATGTAGATGAGCAGCATCTTCTGCGTCTCTGTGGGCAGCGTCTGGATGCGGCCGTCGGCTGGGAGCTGCTGCAGGACTGTCTGGACGATGAAGATCTAGCGGGGGGGAAGGGGGTGAGGCGTCAGCAGAGGGGTCCATGCAGAGGCCACGAGCTGCCCCGGGGTGGGGGAGATGCTGAGGGGCCAAGCTGGGCATCAAGCCCGTTGAAAAGGGGTCCCAGGCTGGTTTGGGGCAGCTGCTACCCGGGAGCACTCGCTCTGCCTGCGAGCGGTGCTGAGCCCATCGGCCGGGTGCAGAGTGGTGGCGGGGACACACCGAGACCCGGGGCCTCACCTGGAGGGGCACCCCCCCGACCCAGGGCCTCACCAGCAGGGACATGGTGGGGGGGACACACCGAGACCTGGAACGTCACCAGGAGGAGCATGGGGGGGGGCTCCACCAAAACCCAGGAGGGACACCAAGACCCGGGACCTCACCAGGAGCACGGGGTGGGGGACACACACCAAGACCCGGGGCCTCACCAGGAGGGGCATCCAGCAGATGGTGGCGATGATCATGATGCCCACCAGCTGCACCATCATCTCCACCTCGCTGTCCCGGCGCCGCTGCACCGACTCCCGGTCGTGGTAGACACGGCAGAGCGTCACCACACTGACTGTGTTGAGGATGAAGGAGAGCAGCACGGAGAAGATGCCCAGCAGGGCGAAGAGCAGGCAGAAGACGACGTCACCGGTGCCAGGCAGGAGGGTGAGGAAGCACCAGGAGCCAGGGAACTGCAGCGTGTACCGCCCCAGCCCCAGCACCGGCAGCAGCCCCAGCAGGCAGGAGAAGCCCCACACCAGCCCCACGATGGACCAGGCGCGGCGTTTGGAGATGCTGGTGGAGCGGGAGAAGGGGTGGTTGATGCCAAAGAACCTCTCACCGGCCATGGTGGCCCCCAGCAGCAGCGGGCACTGCCCGAAGAAGACCATGGAAAAGCCGAGAAAGTTGCAGAGGTGGCAGCCGGGGTCCACCTTGGCCCAGGCGAACTTGATGAAGTGGTAGGGGATGATGACCGAGGCCGTCACCAGCAGCCCCATGAAGTCCGTGACCACCAGCCCACAGAGGAAGATGAGGAAGGAGGAGCGGGCCTGGCTGGACAGCTTGCGGGAGGAGCTGAGCAGGACGCAGAGGGCGAAGAGGTTGGAGCAGAGGCCGATGAGGCCGAAGGCGGTGGAGAACCAGGGCGAGGTGATGCTGTTCTGCGTGTTGTTTGGACCATCGCTGGCGTTGAACACCCCGAAGCAGGTGTCTGAGGGTCCAGCTGCGCTGCTGTTGGGGGCGTCCATCTCCCCCTGCCCCATCTCGTTCCTTCTGGTGGTTTCAGGCGCCCTCCTGGCTCGGGCCCATGGCCTGTGCCCCCGGCCAGTGCCAGCACCGATCCCACCTTGCCCTGCGTGGAGAAGGGGGGGGTTTAGGGCCAAGCCATGGCCAAGGCCACCCGTCACCCCCCTGAGCCTGCAAACATGGGGCACCCCGTGGGTTGTGGCGGGGGACACAGCACGTGCCTGGGGGCAGCGGCAGCAGCGGGCGGGGAGGGCCCAGCCCCACAGCTGGACAGGATTAACCGTCCCCGGCCACGAGCCACGGGCGGCTGTTGCCATGGGGCCGCGATCCAGCAGGGTGGGTGTTCGGAGAAACGCAGCGCTGGCAGCTCGGCTCTGACAGCGCCGGCTCCCTCCTGCCCCTGGGGGGACAGGGCCAGACCCCCCTGTGGGGGCATCTGCTCCCCGCCGCAGCGGGGGGACCTGCTCTGAAGGATGGGTCATGCAGGCACAAGGCGGCTGCACCTTCCCCCAGCCCTGCACCCTCCCCAGCCCTGGCCCGGGGGGCAGAGGCCCCGTTCCCGCAGTGCGGTGGGAAAACTGAGGCCCAGGACGGGACGGCCACGCCTGGAGCTGGGTGCTGCCCCCCCTGGCTCTGGCACCGCGGCCAGCCCACCGCAGTGGGACACGCAGCCACAGCTTGCACGTGTGACACCCCCCTTCCCCAGCCCCTGGGCCACCCCGCAGCAGGGTCAAGGGTCTGTCACCGGGACATCGGCCCCGTGGCTGTGGCTGGGTGCGTGAGGACCGCTGCGCTCGCGGGCAGCCGGGTCGCTGGGTGACCCAGGGCAGCATCCGGCATCTGGGAAGCCCCAGGGCTGCTGCCTCCATCGCTCATTAGTCCAGGCTGCAAATGGGGTGATGTGGGATGGGGCAGAGGCATGGTGACAGCGGGGACCAGACCCCTCCTCTCCTCCTGGGACCCTTCTCCAGGCTGTGGATGTCCCTGTATCCCATCCGCCCTGTCCCCACACCGCTGGCTGGTGCAGTTGCTGGCCCGGTGGCCCCTGTGGGGTGCCCAGCTGAATCCCGACCCGCTGCCTCTGCAAAGGTCCTGCGGCTGTGGGGGTCCCTGCACCCCCGCCTCCCCCTCATGCAGGGTGGCACTGCCACCTGCCCTCTGTCCCCAAGTCAAACCTCAAGCCAGCCCTGGCACCAAACCCAGCAGCTGGCCCTGCTCTGCGTCCCCGTGTCCCGGGTGAGCCTTGCGCTGGGTCTCGTGGTCTGGCACCCCCCACCCGTCACCCCCTTCCTGGCCCCTGGTGCGACGGTGGCCACAGGGCTGGGAGCCGCCGTGCACACCCGCGGCACACGCCGATCCCACAGCCCGTCCCCGGGCTGGGATGGGGCCAGACATTGCAACACCCTCCTCTGGGGCCACATCCAGGCAGGGCTGAGGGTGCTGGCACCCATCTGCCATGGCAGCGCCCTTGCCCCCATCAGCGGCTGCTCCATCAGCCCCGTGGCCGCTGGGGAGCGGGGAAGGGGCCGGGGGTGGCGGCGGGGACACGTCCCATCTGCGTCCCTGTCCCGGCGCAGGCGGCTGGCAGAGCGGGGCGGTGATTCACTGCCGCAGAGCGAGGACGGCCCCAGCTTTTTCCATGAGACAAGAGTGAAAACTTGCCGCTGTTTGTTTTCTTCGGTCCCTGAGGGATGGCAGCGGCGGCCCAAAGGTGTCGGTCCCCTTGAGACATGTGGTCAGGCCTTGGTGTGACAGTTCTGGGTCCCCGAGGACCCACCAGCTTTTCCCATGTCCCCTGGGATTCCCCTCCCTGTGGGGCGGCCAGTTCCCCCCCTGCCCCACAGCGATGCGCCGTGGGGGCCGCGGATCAGAGGTCGTGCTCTGGCTGTCCCTCACCACATGCCTGCCCACGTTCTCGGGGCGCTGTCCCCAAGTGTGTGTGCATGTGTGTGTGTCCCCTGCCCCAGTGTGTTCCCTGCGGTGGCACCAGCGTGACTGGGGATCAGGAGCCCACAGGGTGATGCCACCCTGCTGCCCCCATCACCTGGGAACTCACAGCCATGGGAGGCTCTTGGCAGGATCTGACCCCTCTCCCCACCGTGTCCAGAGGGGGGATCTCCCAACGCGTGGCCGGGCAAGGATGTACCAGTCCTGGCAGCTCCACGCCGCACACCCCAAACCCCGCGGTCACCCACGTCCCCTCCCTGTCCTCGCCTCCCCTCCTGCCCCGGCACAACCATGACCCGGCCCCTCACCTGCCACTCACCAGCGGGGCCGGGGACACGGGGGACTCTGCCCCAGGACTGGCCGCGATGCTGGGGCAGGCTCGGGGCCGAGCAGCTGGTGCGCAGCCGGCCTGGGACCGCGCAGCACTTAGAGGGAATCAAATATTAAAGAGGGGCCATTTAGCACCAGCACGGCTGGGAGCGAGATAAACTCTGTGACTCTGCGCGCACCAGAGCAAACCAGAGGCACTTATGGGAAGGGGCTCATGTGGGGGCCAGGGGCTCCTCACTCACCGTCTTCCCCCTCTCAGGGGACTGCAGGAGGATGCGTGTGGGGTCGGCAGGTCCTGCAGAGGAGAAACCCTGAGGCCGGTGCCTCGCCCCCGCTGACCCCCTGCGCCTGGGTTTGGGGTTTCCAGATTGGGCAGAGATCTTCCAGGTCTGGCCATGGAGAGGCAAAGGGTGTTGGGGTAAAATCCCAGCAGAGAGGAGCTGTCTCTGAAACGGGCTGCTGGAGGCTGAGAGGCGCTGGCAGCTGTGGCGGGGGCCAGTGCGGGCGCTAATGGGGTTCTTGGCGCTGCGCGAGCCCGTGGGCCAGCGTTACGCCGCAGAGGCACCGCAGGCTGCCCTGCCTCCACCGGGCGCCGCTTCCTGCCCTGGCCACATCCGAGGTTAGCGAGGGAAAGGCGAGAGGCTAATGGGGAGTACGGGAGAGGCTGCGCCTTATCAGCACAGCTCCTGCCCCAGCCCATTGCTTCCCCAGGCTTCCTCAGGCAGGGCTGGGCACGGGGCTGGCAGGATCAGGCCGGGGCGGGGCTCACAGGGGCGGTTTGCTGGGCAGCAGGACACCACACGCCTACAACGGGACCCCAAACTGGGCAGTAGCGACTCCCCCCACACCTTGTGTGTCCCCTCAGCCTGGGCTCTGCCACCCTGGACGCGGTGCTCAGCCGCAGGCCGGCTCTCCAGAGGATGCTGCAGGGTGTTTGCATCTGTCCCTCATGTCCAGTCCCTTCTCTTTGCTTGCCGGACCTCCCCAGGGACAGCCTCGTCCCACCTTGTCCTGGAAGGACGAGGACTTTCTCTGCAGTGTCCCTTCCGCCTCTCCTGCTTGATGTCCCTTGTGCAGGTGGTCCCATGGGACACCGCCGGGCACAGCTGTCCCTGCCAGGGATGGACACGGTCCCACTGCCAACCCTCCCCCAGGCTGGGGCTCTCTGGGCAGCTCAAGGCCATCAGCTGGGACGGGAAAGGCAACAGCCACATCATGGGGACAGGGACCTGGCAGGGCCCCAGCGTCCCTCCCTGGACCCACAACCATCAAAGGGACCTGCTGCTGGGGGAGCTGGCCTGGCCTGGGGCAGGGACATCCCTGGGACACCCAGCACAAGGGACATTCTCATGGGAAGCAGTGACACACCAGCTGGGATAGTCCCTGCCAGGCGTGGCAGCTGTCCCGCCTGTCCCTGCCGTGGCACATGGCAGAGGTGTCCCCCCCTGCTCACCCTCCGGGCCGGCTGGGGCACAGTCAGCTCAGCTCCTGTCCCATCTTGTCCCAACCTGTCCCCAGGCCCCCGGAGCAGGGCAGGCGATGGTGGTTGGGGTTAGCGTGCACCCCCATGCCCTGGGCACCCTTGGGTGCAAGGGCCGGCGCTTGTTGGGAGATCCCCCCTCTGGACACGGTGGGGAGAGGGGTCAGATCCTGCCAAGAGCCTCCCATGGCTGTGAGTGCCCCGGTGAGGGGGGCAGCAGGGTGGCATCACCCTGCGGGCTCCTGATCCCCAGCCACTGTGTCCCGAGGCGGCAGCCCTGGGGGGGGTGTCGGCAACCAGGGCCCCCCCCCGCGCCTCGGCTGCCCCCGGCCGCAGCATCGCGGCATCTTCGAAGCTGCTGCTGGGCCGCGCACTCCCGCCGCCCGAACCAGCCCCTTGCCCGGCCCTTTCCCGGCCCTTCCCCGCAGCGCCGCGGAGCCGGCGGCAAAACTTTGCCGGGAGAGCAGCGGGCGGGGGGCGGGGGCTGCGCTGGCGGAGGGGCAGGAGCCGCCCCGAAAGAAAAATCCTGGTGCCGGGGGGGAGCCTGGAACGTGCCAGCCTCGATCACCCACCCCAGGGACAGACAGCCGGGGAGGGGGGGGAGCGGGAGCACCACGTCCCCATCTCCCCCCACACCCCCCCGTGGGGTCACCGCTTCCCCCCGTACCCCGAAACGCACCAGCTCTCCGGGGTTCGGGGACACCGAGTCAGCTCCGCCGCCCCGCGCAGCCCCTCCGGCCGGCCCAGACCCTCCCTCCCTCCCTCCATCCCTCCCTCCCTCTCTCCCTCCATCCCTCCATCCATCCCTCCCTCCATCCCTCCATCCATCCATCCATCCCTCCCTCCCTCCATCCCTCCATCCAACCCTCCCTCCCTCTCTCCCTCCCTCCATCCGTCCACCCACCCACCCCAGTCTCTCTGTCCGTCCACCCCAGCGCTGCTGTCTGTCTGTCTGTCCATCCCCCTCCGCCCGTCCATCCCTCCCGGCTCTTTGTCCTTCTCAGCCCCCCCGGCCCCTCCATCAGCGCCTCCCTCCCCCCGCCGACCCGGGCCCTACCTCGCTGCCGGCGGGACCCACCCGGCGCGGCTGAGCCCGGCTCGGCTCGGCTCGGCTCGGCTCGGCTCGGCTCGGCTCGGCTCGGCTCGGCTCGGCTCGGCTCAGCCCAGCTCAGCTCAGCTCAGCTCAGCTCAGCCCGGCCCCGCGGGAGGGCGCGGGGGAAGGGCCGGGCTCGCAGCCCCCCCGGCCCCGCCCCGCGCCCCCTGGAACAGGGTCCGGATCCAACCCCGCGCTGGTTCCCTCCCCCGCTGCGAACGGGGCTCCCCCCCCCGGGTCCGGCCGCACCGAGCTGCACCCCCAAACCCCGGGCAGCATCCGCCGGCGCTGAGTCCCCCCGTGCCGGCACCCAGAGCCCCGCCAGCCCCGGGGCAGCCTCGAAGGCGCCGGCACCCAGGGGTGGGGCGAGGGGCCGCGTCCCCCGGCCTCACCTGTCCCCGCGGGGCTGAGAACGGGCTGGCGCGGAGACACCCCCACCCCGCGCCGTCCCGGCTATATTTAGCGGGGCCGGGCTCTTATCCGGGTTACTCATTTGTTTATCCGAGCCGGATTCCTGCGTCCGGAGGGGGGGTCAGTCCTGCCGTGCCGCTGCCGCCACCACCGCCGTCCCGCGGGACCCGCAGCGACACGGCTCTGTGGGGCTGGCACCGCAGCGGGGCCTCGTCCTCCAGCCTGGGAGCGGGGTGTCCCCGCTGTCCCCCGCAGCCGGCCCGGAGACCCGCGCGGGGGGGGCAGCAGCTCCTGGAAGGAGGGTGGCGAAGGGCCGAGGTGCCACGCAAGATGTGAGTGGGTGCGCCCCCCCCCCCCCTCCCCCGGCAGCGTCCCTGGGTGTCCCCCGCACCCCAGCTGGATGCGGCTGGATGAACCCCGGCGGTTTTTGCACGCTGGGGGGGGGTTTCCCAGCCCGACCACTCAGTGGGGGGGGGTGTCACTGCACTGCCCAAAGCCCTGGGCCAGCCAGGCCGGCTGGGTGGCACGTCCCCATGCGCTGTCCTGCTGAGGCGTGGGAGCCGCAGGAGGGGCCATGATGGCCTCCGCTGCTGCTCGCTGTGCTCCGCTGGGGAGGGCAGAGCCCAGCCCTGGCACCGGCATCTCCATCCAGCTCCGAAGCACTGGGAGCGTCCGAGCCCACGGGTGACACAGGGGCACCAGCGAGGTCGGGCTGGGCCTGGTGATGCTCAGAGTCCTGAGCAGGTTTAACTGCCACCACCTCAGCACTGCCGGGGCACAGACCGCGTCCCTCGATCCCTCGGTGTGGAGCAAAGACTGTCCCAGCAAAAGCCCAGGAGGGTGACGGCTGGAGCCGGAGGGCCAGGCTGAGGAGCTGGAACACGGCTGGTTCTGGCAGGGGGAGGGTGCCGGGAGCAGGAGTGGCCCCACGGCGAGTGGAGCCAGCTCAGCAGGCAGCTGCCATGCCCGGCTGCTGCTGGGGTGTGCCGACCCTCCTGCCGTCCCGGTACGGGGTGCAGCTGCGCTCGCAGAGGATGTGGGCATGGAGGGGCTGAAAGCGGCTTCACACCCGCCTGCCACCACCCCTGGCCGAGTGGCTCCGGGAGCGGAAGAGAGCTGTGCCTCCCAGAGCCAGCCCAGGGCTGCACCGCGGCAAACCGCAGAGCAGAGGAGCGCAACCGGCTCCCCCCAAAATATAGAGGAGACATGAAGGGCACTGAGAGCAGCCAGGGCCGGAAAAAACCATCCTGGGCTTCAGCTGGACCCAGCCCCTGAACCAGCAGCAGCTCCCGGGGCTCAGGCTCTCGGGCCCCGTCAGTGGCTCTGTCCAGGGCTCGAAGTCAGGGGTGCGGGGAAACGGCAGCGCCTGGGAGGGGACATGGACCCTGTCCAGGCTGGGGACACAGTGGGGTGTTTTTGGGGGTGTCCCCCCCTGTGTGTGTGTGCCCAGGAGGGAGAGGCGCTGTGGGCAGGGGCGCTCTGCCAGGCAGTTAAGCAGGGAGGGCACACAAGCACTGAGTTTGTTGGGTTTTGGTTTTTTTTCCCCTATTTCTCCAGAACTATGCCCGGCGGGGCCTTCACACGCTTCCTGCGCTGAGCTCAGGCCCCGAAACCCCCCTGCGCCAAGCAGCCGCTCAATGGCTTTAAATAACCCACAGGAAGGAGAGGCCGGGGGATGTGTCCTGGCGCAGCTGCAGCCCAGGGACGTCCGGCAGGATGGGGAGGGGGCACCCATGCGCGGGGTGAGGGTCTCCTCCCTCCCCTGCCCTGGGCTGCTGGGTCCCCGCACCCACGGGTGGCTGTGGCGGGTGTGGGAGCCCCCGTGGTGTTCTCAGGGCTGGATCCTGCCAGCGGTGCTGAGCACAGGGGGATAGGGCAACCCCCCCCACCCCCCCCAGATGGGGGGGAACATGACAGCCATGGGGCACCCCCCGAGGCCAGGGAGCCCCCCCCCAGCAGGGCTGGGGACCTGGGCAGCCCCCACCAAGCCCCCCCCCCGTGGGGCTGTAGCCAGGGACAGGATGCAGCAAGGCCCAGAGGGAGGAAACAACCTCGAGGCTGCGACAGTTCATGGTCAAGGCAGAGGCTGCACTCCACAGCGTCACTCACGCGCTGTCACTCACTCAAGCAGCCTCTGCCGCCTGCTTCAGCCTGGCGCAGCCATCCTAGACGAGCGTGGTCGTGCCCCGTGGTGGCTGTCACCCCAAGGGACCGACGCCAGTGAGTCCCAGCCCAGGCCTGAAGGGCTCCCCAAGGTGCCCAAAATCTGCTGAGCGTCACTCAAGGCCCTCCAGGATCCCCCCCCTTGGTGACAGGGATCTGGGGAGCAGGGCTGCCCCCGGCCCAGGGCAGCAGGAGCTGCTCAGGCGCGGGGTGGGAGGGACCGAGGGCACAGAAACCGGATTTTCCCCTGTAAGGAGATATCGCATCCAACAGCCCGCTCCTCCTCCCCAGGCAGACGCCTCACAGCCGTTGAACCCTTTCAGCCTGCAGCCAGGGTCGAGGGACGTGGTGGTGCTCCCAGGCTGGGGAAACCATTTCCCAGGGGAAAAACGTGCCGGGAATGCGGCTGGCCTGGAGGGCGACCGGCCCAGGAAGGTCTGTGGCAGCGGGAGCGCTGGGGCACGGCTGCGCTCAGGGAGCAAAGGGCACGGCAACTCCAGCTGGGGAGCGTCTGGGCTGAAGGGGGCTGGCACCGGGGTGTGGGGCTTGGAAGGGGCTGGTGTGGGCAAGGAGGGGGTGTGGGGGTGAGGACACCCCCCGCCAGAGGAGCTGCCAGCGCTGGCCCAGTGTGGTGCTGGCTGGTGATGACACGCAGGCGAGGCGCACAGTATCGAGCAGCGTGGGGTGCCCAAGCACAAGATCCCACGGCTTATACAACCCCTCTTTATTTGTACCAAAGTCTCAGGGTCCCTCAGGATAAAAGCAAGGACAGGGAAAACCCTCAGGAATAAGCCCTGTGCTGGGCCAGGCCTTGGGGCTGTCTGTGGGACAGTGGCTGTGCTGGGGCTGGGTCCAAGGGGAGGCGAGCAGCCCCTCACCTGCGGTAACGGTAACGCTTGAAGTGGAACCAGAGCTGGAAGATCCCATTGGCAAACTGGCAGCGGAAGCCGTGGCGGTGGGAGTACTCCCACTCCCGGTTGACGATCTTGAAGGCGATGTCCTCGTAGGGTGGCCCAGCGTGGAAGCGCAGGATGGCAAAGTCCTTGTTGTCCTGACAGGCCTCCAGGAAGTACTCGGGCGTCGAGCGCTTGTCGATGAGGTCAGGGTAAAAGATGTTGAACTTGTAGCCCTGCACGATCTTGGGGGGCGGGTTGTCGAAGTCGTAGTGGGTCTGATTGTACTTGTTCCACTCGAAGCCCGTGTGCACCCGGTTGAAGAAGCGGGGCTTGCGGGGCCGGTACTTGTCAGCCCAGAGGTAGGCCTTGCCCGTGAGGGGCATTTCCACGCTGAACTGCGCCTCGTCCGCGCCCATGCCCTCCTTGGCCTTACGGAAGAAGATGTCATCGGCGCTCTCGGTGGCATCACCTGTAGGAAGGAGAAGTGACACCGGGTCCTGCAGCGGAGCCGTGGGGACGCTGCGCCTGGATGGGCAGGGGGAAGGAGCAGAGGACGCTGGGCGGGGGATGTGGAGTGGGACACAGATGTGTGTGCTGCCCGGTGGGCTCTGGGTGGGCACCAGGCTGAGCTGTGCTGGAAAACTCACCCAAAACACTCTTCCCGCTTGTCCGCAGCCCCAACGGCCTGGTGGTGTGGCTGGGAGCGGGAGGGACCTAACGCAGGCACCCGCAGGGAACGCCGGGCTCTGAGCTCCATCCCCCTGCTCTTGCCTGGGCCACCCCTCTCCCAGGCCAGCCCTGGACGTGTGCTCCAGCTCCAGCTCTTACCCACCCTCTTCTGAGGGCAGCGTCCCCCTCCAGCCCCGCACCCCGAAGCACAGACACACACACACACCCCCACCCCGTGCCAGCGCGGCCGGCGGGCGCAGGGCCTGCCCGGGGGGCTCCTACCTGTGACCTGGAGCTGCTGCCGCAGGAGCAGCAGCCGGTGCGTGTCCTCCTCGGCCTCCAGCACGTGGGCATCGAAGGGCAGCTCGTTGGTGCCCAGAAGCCGGGGGCTGTACTTGCCCGCGTCGTAGTCGTCCAGGCTCTGCTGGATCAGGTCCTCCTCCATCAGCACGGCTTCCCCCTCTGCCTCTGCTTTGGCCTCTGCATCCTGCTCAGCCTCGGGCTCCAAGGACGGCCCCGGCTGTACCACGATGCTCTCCTCTGGGTCCAGCCTGCAAGGAAGAATCACAGAATCATCTGGGTTGGAAAAGCCCTTGAAGCTCCTCCAGTCCCACCATGAACCTCACCCTGACAGTTCCCAACTCCACCAGATCCCTCAGCGCTGGGTCAACCCGACTCTTCAACCCCTCCAGGGATGGGGACTCCCCCCCTGCCCTGGGCAGCCCATTCCAACGCCCAACAGCCCCTTCTGCAAAGAAATCCTTCCTAAGAGCCAGTCTGACCCTGCCCTGGCGCAGCTTGAGGCCATTCCCTCTTGGCCTGGCGCTGGTTCCTTGGCTCAAGAGACTCATCCCCCCTCTCTGCACCCTCCTTTCAGGGAGTTGGAGAGGGCCAGAGAGACAAGAGCACCAGGATGGGGATGGTACCCTTGTTCTCTGCTCAGCTGAGGTCTGTCTATGGAAGGACGGGAGCACAAGGCTGTGTTTTCTGTCCCTGGTGCCCCACAGGAGACGCCTGGATGGCTGCGCTCCCCGAGGCTGCGTACCTGTCACTGGGGGACGCTGGCTCCCGCTTAATGATGGGGAAGAGTGGTTCGCTCTCCACACCCTGTTCCTGCTTCAACTTGTACAGCTTCTGGCGCAGCACGTCCTGGTGCCGCTCCCGCAGCCTGTAAAGAGATGAGCTGTCAGGTCTCACCCAGCAGAACCACCTGACGCCCACACTGCCCAGAGCTGTGACACCCACCACGCTGGGTAGAAATCTCCTGGGTTTTGTACAGTTTTGGATTGAATAACCCTCCAGTTCAGTTCCCCCTTGGATACCTCACTGTAAACATTGCTGCTGGAGAAGGGACCGAGTGTCCAGCCCTCCCCCCCTCTTGGGAGAACCAACCATCTCGGAAAACTCCTCCTCCACCGACTCTGTGTTTGTGCCTCCCCACCTCTGCTCATGGCAGAGTCTGTGCTCCCTCTTTCCACAGCCCTGGCCAGGGGACAGTCCCTGCTCTCACCTGGCCCGAGCCATGTAAGCCTTCAGCTGCTGCAGCAGGCTCTCCCAGTACCCAATGTCAAGGTTGGGTCCTCCTGCCCGGATCTTGCTCTCGATGCCCTGGTACAGCACCTGCAGCTGGTTGTACGTCTTCCCCTTGAACACGGACTGCACGTCCGAGCTGACGGAAGCGTTGACACCATCCCGACGCTCCCCTGAACAGGCAGGCAAGGGCAGCGGGTCAGCCTCCGAGCACCCAGCCTGCCTTCACCCAGGCCCTCTGGCACTGCACCCGACAGCGAAGGCTGGAGCCCAGCCAGGGGATGGCTGCCAGATCCGCAGCCTCCATCAGCTGATCCCAGAGAACCCCTCTGAGCTCGAGTGCACGCGGCAGACCCTACACCCCGCTTTACTCACAGCTCACGCTCCCCCTGACACCCACACCAGGCTCTGCTCTCCCACTTACCTGGGCCTCCTTTCCCAGAGGCCTCCAGTTTGCGGAGCTTGGCTATCTCATCCTCCGTGATGATGGTCATGTCCCTCCAGAAGTCCACGTTCTTCCCTTGCTCCAGCTCCATGTAAACCTGCGGGCAGGAGGCAAGCAGGACATCAGGCACCTGCTCCATGCCATGGGCAGGGAAGCAGAGCTGAGGGGGGGACAAGGCTTCAGCTGCTGCCCCTCAGCCAGCCCTGGCACAGCGGGGGCAGCACTGGCACCTGGATGTCCTCCACCAGATCCTCCATGTCGGAGACAGTCAGGCCATTCAGGAAGGTGTAGGGCTCGTGCATCTCCACAGCCAAGTCGTCATCCTCCGCACTGATGTACTTGGCCAGAAGGTCAATAGGTTTTGCTCTCCCATCCCGAATCCGGATCTTGGACCTGGGTGAGAGAAGAGGGTCAGCGAGCGGTCCCTGCCATCCTCTGCTCCCCAGCAGCCCCGTCCCTCTGAAGCCACACACCTACCGCAGCTTGGCCTGCTGCAGGTGGAAGTTATCCTCCTGCTCCTCCCAGGTTTTGAAGTGCTCTGCCTCCTTCTCCCGCTGCAGCATCTCCAGCTCCTGCTCCCGCATCGCCTTCTCCCGCTCCCGCTCCAGGCGCAGCTGCTTCACCTGCCCAGGGCGGAGGAGGGAGACGTGAGGCCGCCACGGATGGGGCACCCGCGCAGGACACCCATTTGAGGGCACAGCTGTAACCCCGCTCGCTGAGCTGCCTCAGCTCCTGTGATCAGCCCAAGGCTCCTGGGCAGCCAGGAGCCACGCGGAAGGAGAGCTGGCGTGGGCCAGCGGGGCTGGGCTGCCTGCCGCTCGCTGCCAGCCCTTTGGAGGACAGGGGACAGAGGCACAACTGAGTGCCTCAGTGCCACGACCTGGCACTTGTCCTCCTCAGCACCTCCTGAGCTGGACTCAACCCCAAGAGAAGAGTCTTCTCAGCCTAGAATAGCAGAAGTCAGTGTACTGCAGTTCCCCTGATCCTACATCCTATGGGCACCCCCAGTGAGAAGAACAAAGGGACTTCCAGATTAGTGACTGGAAGAACTGGGCTGTCCACAGGGTTCTCTGTCAGACAGTGGGAGGGAGGGGACATCTGATCCCACCTTCTGCAGCTCCAGGCGATTGTCCTCCTGGATTCGCTTGTTCCTCTCCTTCAGGTCCTTCTCATCCAGGTGGCTGATCCCCTTCTTTTCCAGCGCCTGAAATAGAGGCCAAGGGAAGCCGTGAAACCCAGCAACCTCTACAGCCCCTCACAGGCCAGGAAATATCATATCACCACACCCACCCCGCTTCTGCTGCTGCGGCAAGCTCTGATCCTGTTGAAGGTCCTCAAATTGCTCAAATCCTACTCCTGAAGTGCCTCAGCAAAATCCAGGCTCCAGCTGGGGAGGCCACCCGACCTGGGGAGCACTAACGCAGCAGTAAACGCTGCTCAGCGCTCAGGGTCCCTCTTCTGCACCCTGACCCACCTCCGCACCCCACACCCCTGGCTACAGACCTTGGTCTTCAAGAGAAAGGGGGTAAAACCCCACTGAGCTTGTCAGAAACACCCAGCTGCTGTCCTAGAGGAGCGCTTTGCTCTCATGTGGCTGCTTTTAGTGTTACAGAGGTTCCCACCTCAAGCAAAGGTCCCTGCACAACGCCCCACTGCTCCTGTCCTGTCCCATGGCGGCTGCAGGGGCCCGATCTCCTTCAAGCCATCTCCTACAACACGCGGGCGTGAAGGAGAGCTCACCTTGCTCCAGATGAAGGTGCCCAGCAGGTTGTTGTCCCCAAAGGGATTGTCGGTGTTGGTGTAACCCATGTACTCCTCTCCCCACCCCATCTTCTCCCGCTTCTTCCTCTCCTTGGCCTCCTTCTTGGCCAGCCGGCGAGCCCGTTTCTCCTCAGGTGTCTCCAAGGCTTTCATGAGCGCAGCCTGCTTCTTCTTCTCCTCCTTCAGCCTCAAGCGCTCCTGGAGGCTCAGCTGTTGTCCCGTCTCCTCCCTGCTCTGGGATCGTGGCAGGGAGGGAGAGCTGTCAGAGGACACAGAAGACCTGGAGCCATCTCTCTTTCTCCGCCGCTCTCTGCTCCGGGCTCTCTGCTTGTCTCGCTCGCGCTCTGAGCTCGAGGCAGAGGAGCGACCCCGGGACCGTGAGCGGCGTTTCTTCTGGCTTTTATGGTGTTGGTCCCTGCTTTTGCTTTTCTTCTTCTTCCATTTCTGTCTCTCATCACCAGAGTCAGAGCTGGGGTGGGGAAAAATCGTATTTCAGTTGGCAGATGGTTACTGGCTCCGTGTCGGACTCCAGAGCACATTTCCCTGCCGCAAACGTGTCAAGAACCGACCTAAGCCGCAGCCAGAGCTACCAGCAGAGCTGAGAAAGCTCAAATGCGCTCTCGTGGCGGTACCTGCTCCCCTCTACCACCCCCATCCCCCCAGAAAAACCCCAAACGGGCTGGTTTTGTGGCACGGACAGCATTTTTCAAACCCCTCACCAGCCTGGGCGTATTCAAACCTTCCCTGGTCCCTGCCCACGGCACAGCGCGGGCCCGCCGGCACCACCCGCCGTCGGCCGAGGGGACGCGTCGCCTCCGCCCCGGAGCGACCCCTCGCACCGCCCCGGCCCCTCGCACCGCCCCGGGGAGCTGGGCTCGGCGGGAGGAAGCGCCCGACCAGCCCCGCCGCGGCCTCTCCCCGGGTTCTGCCGGCGCCTTCACCCCAGCCGGGCACCGGGGTCGGGCAGAAGGGCCCGGTCTGGCCCGATGAGCCCTTAAGCACACCGAGGCGTGTCTGCCCCGAGCCCCGGCACACCGAGGCCCGGTCCCCGCCTTCACTCGAGGCCCAGCCGCTGCAGGGCCCGGTCCCCACTCACCCCGAGCTCGGCTCCCGGCGGCGCTCCCCGCTCTGACTGCGCCGCCTCCGCCGCTTCTCCCGGCTGCCGGAGCGCTGCCGGCCCCGCTCCCGCCGCGGTGACCGGGACCGGGACCGGGACCGGGACCGCCGCCGCCGCGCCGGGCTGCGCGACCCCGAGCCCATGGGCCCGGCTGCGGCTCCGCCCCGGGGGCCTCGGGCCGCCCCGGGGGCCTCGGCCCGCGCCCGGCGCACAGGGCTGCCCGCTGCGTTTGCCTGCCCGCCGAGCGCAGGCGGTGCCGCGGCAGCTCCGCGGCGAGGCCCTGGCGGGAGGCGGTGCCGAGCGGGGGTGGAGCGCGGCGCCCCCCCCCCCCCCCCCCCTCCCTTTTTCTTCCGTTTTATCCCCAAAAGGGGAGGTCGGGCCCGGCCGCGAGCGCAGGAGAGAGGAGGCAGAGCCGTCCGGAGTGAGCACAGCACAGACTACAGTATGCTTTATCACAGAGCCGAGGACAGATAGCATCCATTTACAGTTCTCTGGAAAAAGGGCTCCCCGGAGAGGGAGGGGGAAAAAAAACAAACCTCGAAACAACCAAGAAAAATTAAAAAAGCGCTCATGACTTAAACCCCCCCAAAAAGAAGAGAAACATGACAACAGCCACGGGTTGGCATCACCCCCGCGCCCCCCTACTGCCATACATTCGTTACATGGTGCACGCACAGAGCGGACACGAAGGAGAGGGAATATGAACATCCACTAGAACATACTTGGGTCTAATGTAGACATCAACGGAAAGAAAAATCAGACACGATCCGGTACGCCTGAGCCGTGGCTTTCACCTTGTCCTTTTCGGAAGGAGCTGGAGCGCAGCGGTGGCCGGGAAGGAGCTGGGGGATGCTGCGGGAGCCCAGGGGCGACCCGGGGGGATGGAGCCGCTGTGCCTGTGCCAGCCCTCTGCCAAGACCTGCAAGCGCTCTGGCTTCGCTAAAAAACTTCCCAAAGCGCAATTTCGGCGCATGCGGCCGAGCCGCTCGCCGCAGAGGCACCAGCAGCCAAAAGCTGGATCCCTTGTGTGAGCATTCAGGGTTCTCTCAACAGCTCCTTGGTTTGCCCCATGCCTTCTGCTCTACACGCGCCTGCTAAGGGCAGAGCCATCACAGGAGCCTGACGGCAAGCACAGAGAGATGCCCATTTCTTCTTACCAAATCCATACCCGGCAGGCAGCAGCCACCTGTAGTTTGGCAAAAGCCCAAGTCGCAAGCTCACCAGCAGCCTCCACCCCACGCGATGTTCAGGGCATGTCCCACAGAGCTGGGAGTCCCAGCTGGGATGATGGGGATGAAGGAGAGCAGTGGCAGAGCTACGTGGGAACCAGCTGTCTCACAGGGCTGCTCTGCTCAAATCTCAGAGGAGTGAAAGAAACACAGTGCCTCCTTTTAACTATGGAGAGTGAAGGGGTTACAGCACCTGCTGACAAGCTGCTGGGTCACTAGAGAAAGCCCTGACAGAGAAAATACAGGCAATTTATGTCCCTGATGAGCTGGAAGTACAGCTGAAGGGACATTCAGATCAGGGACAGGTCATGGTTCTCTTCCCCAAAAAAGGGCCAAAGCTCATTCCTGTGGGCAAGACCTAGCGCTGCCCCCTCTGACTGTGTGTCCTGCAAGGGCAGCACTGGCGGTGCTTGGGAAATGCTCCCGAGCTCCCCAACGCTCTCGTGCCGCAGCACAGTGCAGAGAGGTGAACTAAGAGCAAGCTTTAAACTCTGAGGTCCTTTTAGCCTCCACGGGAAGTGGAGGCTGAGCAGTTCTCCAGCACTGAGTTAACTGGACAGTAGGTAGCACACAGCAGGGAGAACATGCAAGCCCAGAAAGGGGCAGTTTCTGTTTCAGATCAACATCTCCCCAGAGGAAGGTTGCTCCTGTCCCCTCATGTTGACAAAGCAGCTCTAAGCCCTTCGCATGTCCTCTCACAGGACCAACCCTCCATGTCCAGACCTGCTCACTCCGAAAGGTTCAGTGTTACAGAACTGCACAAGGATTGTCCCAAAAAGCCTGAACGCTTGAGGAAAGACACTTGGAACGAACATGCTGCAGAAGGTCTTGGGTTTCCCCACATCTCCTGGGACCAAGCACAGCTCCAGCTTGCAATGTTCATTCACCGAGATACTCCATGAAGGTGGGGCTCAGATGTTCCCTGCACACAGGCTAAGCAGCCTTAGAGACCCCTGAAATGAGGGGAAGGAATAAAGTCTCCATCAATGATGCTTAAACCATCTTAAACAAGATGCTTGATTTCAGTTGGCTGGGAAGTCCCGACCCACCAGCCCACGAACAAGGTGGTACCAGGACAGCTGGGCCTCGGGTCAGATAGCCTGAGCCCAACCTCCTGGGTTCCTCCCCAGAGCTACACTCCTCTGGAGCAGCACCCAAGAGCAATATCTGAAGATGCAGAAGGGATGTGGTTCCCTCTGGCCTCTCTACGCATGGTATCATGCTTCTGGAGGAAAAAAACCAAAAGGCTGAATGTTTAGTATTTCAAAGCCTCTTGCTTTCAGCTCAGAGGCAGGTTAGTCTGTAGGTATTGCACTCTTCCCGTCTCCCCCCCAGCACACTGAGCCCCCCCAGCACTGCCCACGCAGCCTGGCACAAGCGGACGGGGTGGGTGGGGAGCCCCTTCCCAGCCAACTGCAGGGGCTCTCACGGAGCAACGCTACCAGCTGGGTGAACGACGAGTTGTCAAGTAGCGACTGAAAGGGGAGAGTTTCTTGAAAGACTTTTGATAGATTATTTGGTAAATAGATGAATATATCTAATGGTAGCAGCTTGCAAGATCCCCAGCCTGTGCTCTCGAGAGAAGCACGCCTTACAGCCTTCAGCATCTGTAGGCAAGGGCGGGGGGAAGGCTAGGTCCCACACTTCTAGGCAAGAAAACGTCAATTCATGAAGATCCTCACCAAGTTCAGCACATAACAGAGGGGAAGAGCTTCCCACCAGCCCAGTTACCTTCTGGGACTTGAATTAACCCATCCTGAGTGCTGCTGTGAAGACAGATTGGGGAGACTGAGCCCCAAGAGAAGGGTCCTGCTTCCCCACTCCTCCTACAAAGAATTCCAAGGACAGTAATGAGAATAAAGAGATTTTGACCCTCTTTCTCAATGAGGCTTGTAAAGAACATGACTAAGACCTGGCTCCCTCTGGCCTAAAGGATTTCCTTTCTTCTCTCTGGGAGATGAGGATGGGATTGCTAGAGTTCAAGACAATGCTATGGTGTATGATGGATGAGCCTAGCCTGAACACTACCCAGTGACACCAAATCCTCTCGCCTAAAGCCTGCAGCCCTCGAAAAGCAAACTATCTCAGACATCCAAAGCAGCAATTTCCAAGAGCAGATGTTACCACAGGCAACATCCCAGTCACCCAGCTTTTTGTCCAAGAGAGTCCAGGAACACAACACTGCCTGGCACGATCAGGTGGCAGAGCCAGGCTTCCGCTTCTGCCTCTAGCGTGCGTGGACATGCGTGCGCCTCCCGGAGCGCCCTGAGGTACGGAGGATACGTGTGAACCCAATGTTCGTGACCCCCAAGGACTGGGCGGTCGGATACACCCATGAGCATGCGAGGTGCTAAGTGGCTGCAGTGGGATGCAGGGTCCGGAGAAGCCACAGCCGGGGCGGGGCAGAGCGGGGAACTCGCCCTCCGGCGCGGCCGGTCCCTGGCAGTGCACAGTTCTCCTCTGTCCGTGCCCGTGTGTCTGGAGCAGGCGGTGGTGCGGCAGCCGGTGAGACGAAGCGTGGGCTCCAAGCACAGAGGGACGGGGTGACGCAGCAGTGCAGCACACGGCGAAGGCAGAACCCATCGCGACGTCCGGAGAAGAGCCGAGGTGACCACGTCACTGTCGCCAGGAATCGTTTGCTTCCCCCGCACAGTGTTACAGCTCAAGAGAAGTCACTAGCGATTTCTGAATCCCAGTAAATTGGCATGGCTACTTTGGACTACTGTAACATGGGAGCAATTCTACTCGATGGCCTTTAATACATTGCATTTACATAGCACCTTTCATCCCAGGGTTTAAGTGCTTTAACGGAAGTGGGTACTATACACCCATTAGCACGGGGGAAACTGAGGCACAGAGTGGTTAAGTGACTTGCTTTAGGTCACTCGGCAAAACCGTGGCAGAGTCTGGACAGCCTTAAACCTCCTGACTCCATCAGTTGGTTAGACCACACTGCTGCCTCAAATGAAGCCACTCCGGTCCCTGCCCTCCCCAGCAACGTGCTCCTACCAATTCTCCAGTGAGGTCTCACACTCCTTTCTGATGCACAAATATATGACAACAATAACAAAAAAAAAAAAAGTGCAGTAAACTAAATATGTTTAAAAAAGCACATTTGTGCTGTCTCTGTGCAAAGATAAAAGAAATAAATACATGATTAAAAAATTAAAAAGGTTCACAGTATCACACATGGATAGGTAGCTACGATAGTGCACGTCTGGAAAACACTGTGTTACTACCCAGGATTCTCTACACCCAGCTGGGTGTCTCCGTTGGGAGCTGCGGGTGAGCGGGTGGTTTCTTTGCTGCCCACGTCTGGGATAAGTAGAAATACACGGTTATAGTTTTGCTCCGTTCTGAAATGCAGTGCCTGAGATCCTGCAGTGCAGCAATACTGGTGTCAGCAAGCTCTTCCCCATCCCACTGGAACGGCTGCATCAACGAAAAGGGAACACATCGACCTGCAGAGGGAATCGCTGCTCTCTGGGGCTTCTGTGTCTGCATAGAGATTACTGCAAGAGGAGAGAACAGAGTCATCACCCAGGCATCCCCCCCGCGGTCAGGCAGGTCTGAGCCCAGCCAACTCCCCAGAATCAAAACAAGCACGAAGAGAGAAGGCTGTTTGTTTCGCATCCTCCAGTAATGACAACACGACTGGAGAACTTCAGCTCCCCAAAGCTTTCACTGCACCAAACAATTTGGAAGAAGCCACAACCCTTGCTGAGCAGATCAGGTCTCTGCCAGAGCAGAAGATCTCGCCTGCTGCCACAGAGCTGATCCGAGACGCAGCAGGGCTCCGCCGCAGCCATGCAAGAGCCCCATGCTGCACAGAGGCACAGCGCAAGCTCCGACCTCGACCCACCAGGCACCCGGCACACGTTTCTTGTACACTTACTGTATCGCTCTCCTCATCGGAGACAGAGTGGAGTTGAGCGCTATAGTGGAGCGGGGAGTAAACCCAACTCCTCTCGTCTGTCGGCTGCCAGAGTGGCCAGAGACGGCGGGGAGAATGCAAGGAGAGCAGCAGCAGAGCAGGGAGCAAAGGAGAGAAGAGGAAAAAATAAAAGGAGAAAATAAAAAGAGTAGGAAACAATACAGTAAGAACAGCTGTACCACCTGGAGGGAGAGAACTGAGCTCAGTGCCAGCTCTCAGCAGAGGAGCCTTCCTCTTCCTCAGTACAGAACTGCTCCCTACCAGCTGGGATGTGGGACAGCCGGCCAGAGCTGATGCTGGACCCTGCTCCAGCTGCAGTGGGGATGGCACGACCTTTCCTCTTGCTGGGACAGACTTTCAGAGCTTTTGAGATGTCAGGGAAACCTCCTCTCCCTGCCATAGCATCACCCCGGCTCCAGAGAAACCGAGACACATGGGAAGCGACTTACCTAAGGGCAGTGACAAAGCTCTGTTCCTGCTACCCAATTCCAGCTCTCAACCTCCCATTTCCTGAGCCCTGTGCATGCTACAAGCTGGCATCTCTGGTGTCCAGGAGGGCTTTTATTGTGAAACCTGACCTGGTTTGCTGAGCCTTCCCCCTCTTCCCTGCAGGCCAAGCAAGGCAGCAGATAGGTGGGTTAGACCGTGGTGGATGGTGGCCACAGAAAGCAAACGGTTAACACAGTCTTGGAGACAGCGGGGTGATGGGAACAGGTACAACAGAGGAGGCAAAACACAACTGGATCCTGGAAGGAATGAGGGGGATGGGGACGTGTGTCGAGGGAAACGGTTATCACAGCGCTGGGCATCAGTGTGACAAAACGCACTTCTGCTGCCAACGCAGCACAGAGCAGCCCAGGCAGATTCAAGGGCTGGTGTCTGTTCCCAGGGGACCCACTTCCACTGCAAACAGGCTCTTTTGGCTCCAGGGGTGCTCCCAGGGAGAGGAAACTGCCTGCTTTGACTCAGCCCAGGGTTTGCAAAGGAAGACAAATGGAGCTGGGTACTTGGAAGAAGCCGGGGGGGGTTCCCAAGCCTGGGAACCAAGTGTTACAGTCTATGATGTACAAGAAACTACAAGAAGCCAGAGGAGCTTTGAAGCACTGGGCTCCGCATGCTGAACCCCATCAAAAGCTGCAGCTACGTTAGCAGAGACCGCTGGAGGAAGGAGGGAAGAGAAACCCTTGCCTGGAGCTTCTTACAGGGCTCTGCTAGACGTGCAGGAAAGCTCAACACTGCAGAAAGCCTGCCCCACATCCTGTTTTTCATCCATCCTGACTGAACCACATGCTCCAGCCAGACTCTTTCAGAGCCTTTTAGGATCTCAGATGCATGCAGGGAGCTGTAAAGCCGGCGGGGAGATAAAGGAGCATCTGGTGCTTGGTGTTAACCCTCCCGGTGCTGAGGCAGCCAAACCCAGCCAAGGGGGCAGGGGGAGCTGCCGGGAGGGGTGGCCCGTTTGCCCACGCAGGTGCAGCACTTTCCTCATGCCATCAGCCAAGGCCAGGAGCATGTTACTGCCCGTTGCCCCATGCACCCTGCCTGATGCCCTCTCCACTGCTCCCCTGCCTGGTACCAGAAGGGCAGGCGCTGGGAGGACCACGCTATACAAATGCTTGTGCCGAGGCTCTGACAGCACTGCCATTGCCCTCTGAGGACATCAGCTCTCCCAAAGCCTGAGAAAGGAAATACTAAAACCCAGAGCAGTCTTGAGCTCTGGATTAATCCTGTAAAATGCTCAACTGCCTCCCTGTATCTTTTGGAAAGGAAAATCCTTACCGCTCACAGAAAACCTGCAGAGGAGGGAGCATGTCAGTGATTTTGAGAAGGGCTGGAGAGCAGAAACCATTCCTAACCCAGCAGCAACTCCTAACTCATTTGTCTTTATGAGCTGCTCACCGTCCCAGCCACCAGAAAGACAACCAGCCACAAGCCTAAAAGGTTTTATTTGCAACTGGATTTTTAGCAGCTTCAAAACATCTTAATGGTCTCTCTGGAACCCTCTCTGCCTTCCTGGGCCAAGGGAGCCGAGCCTAACATTACCTACAAAGGCTCAGGTGTCTCTCTGGCCAGGTCTGGTGCTGGCAAGTTTGTCCAAGGCTGGGTGATACTGCAGCCCATCTCATGGCAGGAGCTGTGTCACCAGCCTGCAGGAAAGCAGAGCAGAAGAACGTGTATTTCTGCAAGATTCTACAGGGACGTGCACTTGGGGGAATTCGGTACGCTTCCCTGGTTTCTGCTGGGCTGGTTCCTAACAGCCACACAATACAGCCACAGCATCCAAGGGAAAGGGAGTGCTGGCCCCAGTGTTTCAAAGCTGCAGCTCTGCTTCCCTACATGTTCACTTACAATCCCAGAGGAAAGCGAAGTGGTTCGGAGTCTGTGCTGACGGGGAGAGTAAATCCAGTACCTCCCATCTGTGAACTGGATGGCCCCAGGGCAAGTGAAGTGAGAAAGGAAAGAGAGGAAAAAAGGATGGTGTGAAAAGGAAAGCAAAAAACAAGGGGTTGGGCAACTCCAGGCCTGAACGGATCAGCGGGCAGGAAAGCCGTGCGTGGGAAGAGCGGCGCCCATGCCCTGCCACAATCTCTGCACTTTTATTCCCCTGTGGGTGAACAGGAGTATAAAGTGCTCTCCTTTCAGAGCAGACTTCCAAAGATCAGATCACAGTCCCCTGGGACTTGACAAATCCTCCTCTGCACAGAGCATCCCTTCACCGACCATCGCCCCTGGCGCTCTCCTGCGAGAGAGCCGCTGCGGTCCAAGCTCCGCTGCACTCTGCTGCAGCCTCACTTGAGCTCCAGCTTGAGTAGTTTTCCAAGGAGAGCACCCGTGGGAGCCCAAATCAGCTTTTCCCTTCATCCCAGCAGTGACAAACACTCCACAGCACACGACACACATTTAATGCAAAACTCAAGGACTCAGATGAAGTATGAAATGCTGATGAGCAGTCAGTCACACTCTGTGAGCACACACTGCACACAGATGGTTTCCTCCAGATCAAGAGGTGCCCCTCAAGTTGGGGGAGCCCGTATGCCCAGGGACAGGGAGGAAGAGGAGCTGACCCTTGCTAGAAGACACTTGCCAGTGGGGCAGGCAGCATGTGCAGGCAGCTTGCACACAGCTGCCATCCACAGGCAAAGAAAGAGCAGCCAGTGTTAGAGGGAACTGTTTGCATTTTGAACAGCATGCATGAAAACCCAAACAGACAAGCTTTTAAAATGGAGCTGATTCCTTCCACAGATCCCACGAGCCTCGGAATGACTCGGCAATGAGTGAGCAGCTCTGCAGCAGAGTCACACAAGCACAGGGAAAGGCAAACGTTGCCATTTTTAGGTTAGCCTGAAGGAGCTCATCAGAAGGGCTCAGCTCATTGCCATATAACAGACAGCAACGAGTCAGAGCAGACAGGAGCCAGGCGCTTCTTTTAACGAGAAGGTTTCCATGGAGGAAAGCTCTCATGGGCCAGACCCTCAGCTCTGCTCTAGGAATCCACCAGGCAGGGGCAGGTACATGTTGCTAAAAACTCATCTCTGGTCTGCAGAAGCTGCTCAGACACTGCAAGAGCTGACTGAGGAACACAGCGCCAGGCTCCACGGCACTCTGCTACCAACCAGCAACCACCTCACTTACGCCCTGTCTCAGCACTAGATTTCCACTGCATCACCTAATGCATCTGCCTGCAGGGAAAGGAAAAGCCAGAGTTCACCAGAGCCCGAGGTCAGCCCCACTGTAACCACCTCCCTTCTGGCTTTAGGCCACTGAGGCACGTTTGTGTTCAGGAAAGCAGCCAGGCTCTGTGGCTGAGGAAGAACCTCTCAGTTGCACCTACATTCACTTTGGCTTGTCCCAGGAGGGAACGCGCTGGCCTAGATAAGCCCTTCAGCACTTTGAAGTAGAGCAGCACACCCACGGCTACATCCACAGCAGCAGTACCACCCATTTGAGCCCCAGTAGATGCTGTTTTGAGTTCTCCAAGGGTTAATCCAGTTCCCTGCACTCAAAAACCCATCCAGCATTAAGATCTCAATATGCTCAACACGAAGATGGCGTGGGGCAGACACTGCCCTGCACCTGTCTGAAACTGAGACTGTTACAGCCTCGTCCAACTTTTCCCATCACACCCCTAACAGGCCAGGTGGAGAAGGTGTCTTACAAAGTATATGTCTGTGACTGGCACGTCATCTTCATCGGAGGCCTGGCTGGCTGGTTCCGAGGCCTGGCTGGCTGTCTCCACCTCTATTGTAGCTGTGGACGTTACAATGGCACAGGCTGAAGAAGCCGCCTCTCTGGAGGGGGGAAAAAATGACAGATTCTAGTCACTGCAATCAGAAAAGGATCAAGCAAGACCGTATGATTTATTACAGAGGGGCTCAAGATGCTCTGCTGTCACACCCAGAAAGATCAGATCAGAAGTAACCACGCTCAGCTTCACTCAACTGTCTGGGGGAAGCCCCTATCTCTCCAGGAAAGCACATGCGTGACAAAGTCGGCCTCCAGCACGTTGCCACAGACCAAATGACACTGGGTAGGGTTCTGCAAAGCTGCTCAACACTCTGAAACACTCACTCTTTGTCATCTTCTTCGGGAGCTATGATCTCAACGTCACACTTGGGCTCCAGCTCGACACTGATCTGCTGAAGCTCCTCCTCAACCCGCACCTCTTCGTGTGACCTGCAAACCGAAGAGACACAGGCCCAAAGGCTCGGTTGGGCGCTAGTTATGCACAGTCCTCAATTTTGGGTCAGCCTGAATCAGTCCCCAGTCAGCCCAGCCTCTCTCACCACAACCTCCCACTGCAGTGGTTTGCCCTGGCACACGCCTGCCTGCTGCCAGCCACTCAGGGCACCAAGTGTTGATTTGGGTTCAGAGGGAGATGTCAGACCTCCCAGGACTGAGGATCTGGGTAACCAAAACTCCCAGGCAAGAGCCGGTCCTGTCAGATTGCAGTGCATAACACTAACGAGGTAGGAAAAAGAGGACAGGAAGAAAAGGATTAATTAGCCAGTGCTGCAGAAAAGAGCAGCAGTGTGACAGAGCATGGGAGGAAAGAGATGTGGCCTCAGAAAAACCTGTGTCCAGAGTTAGCCCAGTGTTATCTATCAGCCGCACAAGGGCCAAAGCCTCCAACCTCTTCCAAGACTCCCAGCACACCAAAGCTTCTCAAGCTTGCTCCAGGGTTAACATCAGATTTATCTGCCTGACCAGGAGCTGTTTGTGAGAGTCTTCAATTTAATACTTGCTATTAGAGTAATTGCTTGTGCTAGCGGTGCTGGCTCCACAGTCCTCACAGGAAGGAGGAGCGGGCACTTGCCAAGCCGAGGGCAGAATCTCGGGGAAGGGACGAGCTCCAGGTTCTTCAGCAGCACCGTCCTGCTCCGTGCGGCCCTGGCTGGGAGCCGGCAGGCGGCACTCCTGCCCCGCCCAGAGCTGGGAACTTGCTCCTCTCCTCTCCTCTCCTCTCCCCTCCCCTCCCCTCCCCTCCTCTCCCCTCCCTCCCCTCTCCCTCCCCTCTCCTCTCCCTCTCCCTCTCCTCTCCCTCTCCTCTCCCTCTCCTCTCCCTCTCCTCTCCCTCTCCTCTCCCTCTCCTCTCCCTCTCCTCTCCCTCTCCTCTCCCTCTCCCTCTCCTCTCCCTCTCCTCTCCCTCTCCCTCTCCTCCTCACAGGGGTGGATCTCAGAAACCCAGAGGGAATTCCCCAGCAGATTAAAATAATCAGAGGTGTGACACGATCTTGAGCAAATTGGATAAGGTCTTTTTCATTTCAGCTCAGGAATGTAAATGCACACTTTAATAACTTTGTTCCTGCACTGGCTTTCACCAGGGGATCACAGAGTGCTCTACAAATACACAGGTCCCTGCTCCTCTAGAAAGGGCACGCTGCACCACCAGCACCAGAAATGGAGAAACTTGGCAAAAACCAGCAAAGGCGGCCACACTTACGTGGGGGGGTTGTAGCTGTGGCAAATCTGTGACAGATCTGCTTCTGACCAAGACACTAAGCTCCCTGTACAGTCGAGGGACAGTCACTTTGATTCACCTGACCTGTTTCTGGATGAGTGCTCACATGCTACAGCAACTCCCTCCATTAGGTCCCAAGGGAGTCTGGAGTAACTCAGGTGAAGTCACTGCACTTTGGTCCCACCACTGGTGCCTGAGTTTGTCTCCAATTTTCAGCAATTTCAGACAACAGATTCTGCAGGAGGTGAGGTGCTTTGTGGGTCACTGACACTTTAACAGTGCTGCAAACCAATGGCAAGTAGGTCCTCACCCTCCAGTGACAGGAATTTACCAAAATTCAGCAACATACAGCATCCAGAGGTATTTTCATTAAGAAATACCACAGAAAGGGATTTTTTCACAGTGTATGTGGTCTGAAGCTCAGCAAATCACTAAAAGCTAGGAATGAGGGGAGAAGTCTGTAAGATGGTGCAAACCCTCATCTTCCAAAGTCCTCGTCTCCCTCTGAAGCACCAAGCACTGACTGCAGGGAGAGAGGACATCAGCCCGTCCAGCAGCTCCTCTGCCTACAGTATATCCCAAGACTGAGTCTCTGATGTGCATTTCAAAGTCTGCGCCTACAACACTGACAAGATGTCCTGGAAAGCTACGGCAGAGTCAGCACCAAACGCAGGGGCCTCACGCAGATCCCGCCGACACAGGCAATGGGGCCATTTTTACTGGTGCAAAAATATGCAATGATATGAGTCTCTAAATCCTGACATCCCTATGCAGTAGGGGATTTTTGTCCTGCCTTGCCCTTGGCTCTGAGCCACCTATCATCACAGGAGGGAAAAAAAAAAACCAAAATACCCGTTTCTGAAAACACTGGAAGCTACTTCTCTGGGGACTAAGGGTGCTCAGTGACTCACAAAGTCAAAGCCCTTTTCCATATTCACACCCACCACACGCAGGCAGAGGCAGATGCACAGAGGAGGAACGTTCCTGCTGTTAAGGCTTACCCAGAGGGGGACATAAATGACCCTCCTTGATTCTGGTGCTGGTTGGGTGGGTAGATTTGGACAACTGTGTTGTCCTCTTTCCCATCAAATAACATTTTATTTAAGATTCCCTGCAAGCACCAAAAAATCTGCTTGTAAGGAAAATTCTGTGTAAGAAACAGGAATCATATGATCACAGGAAGAAGCTCATCATCCTGCAGAGGACCATAACAAAATCTTGGGGCTGCCGAGATTCACATCCAGCTCTCCAAGAGACCTTCGCACAGGGACAAACACGAGGTGTCTGTGCAGCAGTGCAAGAAGAGATGAGACACTTACCTGCCGTCCTGCCCTGAGGAGTGTGTGCGCCTCCTGCAGAAAGAAAACCAGAACAGTAGAGTTTGAGGAGTGATCTAAGATAGAAACCCTACACTGCCCCCAAATCTAACTCTCCACCCCATGAGGGAGATGTTCTACTTAACAGCTGACACTTCTCCCAGCAATAATTAATCCCATCAAAGCTGTGTCTGCTTGCTCCCAGGAGAGATTTAATTAAAATCGGTCATTAGCATTCCAGAGCATAGGGCAGCCTGCTGAGATCTGCAGCATGAAGAGGAATGGCAGTCGCTTGCCTCCAGTGGGAGCAGGGCACAAGTGCTGTCCTCACCTGTACCTGGGCTGCTCAGAGGTCTCTGAAGGGGATCGCTCAGGAACGGAGAGAGATGTTGAAGATAGTGTTGTGGCTATGGAGGCCGTGGTGGCTTCTTCAAAGGAAGGAGGTGTGCAGGGTAGCAGGTCTGGCCTGCCTGCTGGCCCGGAGTGGAGGGCAGGAGATGCAGGAAGAAAAAGATGAGTAGGTCAAACACCAACACCTTACCTACACCAGGCCTGGGTGAGGCTGTTCCACCATCAACGGGCACAGCCCTCACTGGGACTGGTCAGTTAAAACCACAAACAGGCAAGAAGTTTAGCTGTGTTCATGAACGCAACAGCTTCTCCCAAGGCATCCTCTAGAGAGAGCCAGCAAGCACCACTTCCAGCGTGACAGACAGACACCTCAGAAAACATAATGCCAGTGAAGACATTTCACTGGTAACCAAAGCTGGATTAAAGGCTTGGATCACCAGAGATAAATATCCAAGTGAATTAGGAGATGAATCGAGTGCTCACTGCTTTGTGTGGGTAGAAATCTAACACCTATGCACTCGAGGAGCCTGTCCTTCACCATTCATCTGTAAATCCAGCCCAGATGGAAGTGATGAAAAGGCAGCACAGAAGCAGGCCATGTGCCTTTTATGAATGGCAAGATCTCGCCCCTTATAACTGTCAAAACACTGTCATTAGAGTCCTGCAGCTCCCAGTTCCACCCCTTCCTTCCCCCCCCCCCCTTTTTTTTTTCTAAAGGGTGGAAAACTCAACTTTCTGATTGCTTTTGGGCTACGACTGCTGGTGCCAGTTGGCAGCGGCTCCCTTGCAGCAGTGACGCAAGCGACCATTTTTACTGCAGAACCATACAGTGCTGCAAAGAAGGTCTTCAATGCAGAGGCGTTGCTTCCCCAATCAACTAACTGCTGGTGCTGTGACAAAACAATATACTCTTACCTTCTCCCCTGTCCTGGTTAAGTTTAGCACCTGCAAAGCACAGCAAGACATGCAGTGAAGAGCTATCCATCAAGGAAGACAAGCGGTCGGTGCACAGTGGGGAACTTGACGAGAACAGGGGAGGATCCTACAGAACTGCTAGAAAAGAGGGTAATCACCCAGCCATCAGCCACCAAACGAGACCACTACCTTCATCGTCAAGTGTGGGGTAACTCCTGGCTGCACGAAGATCATACTGGGTTTCATCCTTCTCAGAGGGAAGCTGGCTGGCTGAGAATGCAGCTGTTGGACCGGCCGTCTTGACAGCTAGCAAGGCACTACGCCCTTTCTTCGAGGGAGATGACTTCAGAGCTGGAGGAGAAGAGCGAAAGATGAAATTACCAGCAACAACTACTGTCACACCAGAGGCACTTTTCCCTTCGTGGGGAGAGGCCTCTGACACACACACACACACGTGCTCTGCAAGTGCCACCTCCAAAAGGGCTGAGCCTGAGTCAGGCTGCAGGGAGAGCTCCTGGGTGGGGGTCTGAGCAGACCAGAGCAAGCCCTGACAACCTTTGCTCTATACTACAGTGGCAAAGCCTGCTCAGACCCCAGCCCAGAAACTCTCCACGTGGACTGAAGCAGCAAGACTGAGATAAGGCTTGCCGCACATCACAAGGGCGACAGCTCTCGGACTAGGTACTTACAGGAATTCTTTCGAAACACCGTGTTAGTCATGAATTTGAAGAATCTCTCTGCATAAAAGCTGGGTCTGTGTACTGACACCGTGTCCTACAAAGGCAAGAAGCAATTGTTTAATTTTAAAATTATCCCTCAAGGCAGAATTTCTATAACAATGAATGCAGTCTTTTTTACTCCAACATTTAGCACTGATAGAGCCTTAAAATGGAAAGGCTTAACTGAAATGATCTGATTAATGCTATAAATAAGCCTGAAGCATTGCCTTTGATTTGATTGCATGTGATTAGATTCTTGCTGTAATTTTATAATGCATTTTGGTGATTTTATTCCTTTGTAGACTTTCTGGATTTTTCCAATATTGGCCTGATTACAGATATGGAATTTCTTCTGGCTCTGCTGGTTGACATTCAAAGCACACCTGAATATCTTCACATATGACACGGACACCAAAATTCAGCCAAGGGTCTCCATATGTTTCAAATGTTTTGCACTTTTTCTTTAAAATAGTGACGCTGAAGCTGTCCTTGCTTCTGATGTTCCGACTGTGCTACCATGACTTGGCATCTACACTTTTCCTTTGCCTTATTATTTAAGGGAAGCCAGAATATGCAATGATGAAAAATAGTTTCCACATCCGAAGTTGCTCTTTTGTAAACACGCACCTGGCTGCTGCAGGAGACAAGACAGCAGGGAAACACTGAAAGGGATTTATTAACAGATAGCTTACTGAAGTGGAAACACAATCACCAAAGAGAGCAAACACAGGGCTCCTCAACACATACACGAATGCACACGCCTTGTGCGTACAGCTCCTGGTATCGTGGGGAGGAGGAACATGACAGATGGGAGCAGAGGAGGAAAGCTGGTAGCACGACAGCTAAACATGCGAGGAGGTGGAATGAGCAAGAAAACCTGATTGGGAATAAGTGGCACTACACCGCTGTGGAGGCATAAGAGGCAAGAACGATTCCTTTCATCAGCTTCAACTGTGCCAGATCAGGCACTATAAATAGCAAGTTAATCGGCACCAACTAGCATAAACGAAGCCAAGGCAGGTAATCCTGCTGAGGACAATTCCTGACTCTGTACAGGCACTCACCCCGTCATGGACAAGGGCCTTCCAGGTATGTTCTAGCTTCTTGATGAACCTAATTCCAGGGGAGAAGTGAGAGAGAGACACGGCTTCAGGCACGTACTCTATATAAAGCCACCTTTCATACCCCACACAGGAGAGGTCACTAAGCTGCTAACGATTCCTCCTCCACCCGGAGAGTAGCTTTCCTCCGGCCAAGAGAGGTTAGCTGAGCACACCAGCATCTCTGCAGTCGGGTCAGGACTGCCTGGGAACTCTAGAGGGAAGGAGGAGCTGGGCTGGAAGAGGGGCAGAAATCACCTTCCATCCCTGGGGATATGCTGCTCACCCCAGGCACGGAGACAGGAACTTCTTTATGAGCAATTCACTGTATCTTAGAAGAATGGCTCTGTGTCACCAGCTGTCCTAAGGACAGGATAAAAATCCACAGCCCCCGATGCGCACCGACAGACGGCTTTAGGCAGCCTGCCTACTCGTTACCAAATTCTTCAGGAGAGGAAAGTCTTCTGCTTTCATTCAGTATTAAAATAGATGCTAACACACTTAAAGGACAGACAACTGCAAAGTTACCTACCTGTATGATTGAAGGATATCTATTATTCCTACATGTAGGAGGAGACGCTCTCCTTTGCCATTCACTGCTGGGATTCCTCCCATCCTGCAGGTAAAACAGAACCTCAGCGAGTGCAGCCTCAAAAAAAAGCACCTGTACTACCCCCGAGACCTGCGGAAGGGTGGACAGCAGCACCGAAGAGAGGGCTCTGATGTGCTGGTCAGCCACAAAGTCACTTTGGGCACAACCATGGGAAGTCACCTACTGACCCAGGCCACCTCACACACGGTGCCCCCGGGGTTGCTGCCTGCCTCGATCACCAGACACCATCAGGACAGGGCCCACGTTGCACGGCAGCAGCTCTGCCTGGGCCAGGAAGCACCACGTTGTTTTTCCTTAGCTACAGGACACGGTATTCTGGAGATCAGATTATTTATCAGGTCAGAGTGAGCTGTCTGCCTATTAGGGCAGCAAACCTTTAAGGACAAGGCTATTTCCAGTCCCATCCACACTAATATCAGTCCTGCCAATGGTGCAGCAACTAGCACCAGCACACAACAAAAGCATGCAGGTATCAGGCAGGCCACTACAACTAATGATGCTGCTTGAAAGAATGGAAACACCAAAGTATTATCCCAGCTCCACTGTGACTGATCCTCCATCAAAACTGGAGCAGCTGGTTTCAGAGAGCAACCAACAGCAAACTCCACCATTTGTTACCAAGCTTGGTCCACGGACAGAGAGACAGTCACAAGAGCCACCTGCAGCCCAAGAGCCACAGATCGGGCACAGCACAGGACAGGTTTTGGGCAACCCCCCACAACTCACAGCTCCACCACTTACTCCAGCATTTGGCTACATTGCTGTTTGCTAACCACACTGGGATGGCCTCACGGTACTGTCAGGGCTTCCAAAGAGGGAGCGATGGAGAACAAACTCCAAGCTTCTAGGGACAGGCTGATCCCTGCTCCCACTCCAGTATTTGGATACTGAGCTAGTTTCTCCTCCCCAGAGCACGGGTGGATGTTTAGAGGCTGTTACAGGAGCTGACAACCTACAGACTGGCCTCAGAGATTGCTGTGAGGCTGTCATCTTACAGAAGCATTTCCCACCCCAGCTTCCCTCTTTCGCACCACACTGCTTTACTGGCAGCAGTACCATGACCCCTGCAGAGATGCTCACTCTAACAGTTCATATGAGCCTCATCAAGGATTTACTACTCCAGCCTCCACCTCTGCTTCTCCCAGCAGCGCAAGCGAACCAGGTTTGCACCTACGTGTCATCTGTGTCTATGGACTCCCCCCGGGCAGCCCCACCCTGGATGGACTCCATGGCCGTGGAGTAAAGTGCCTTCTGCCCCATGGGACGCTTCTCATCCGACGTGCTGTGGGCTCCCTCAGACTGCCGCTCCCGTTCTTGCTGGTCTATGTTATGAACCCCAAGCAGGAGGCTGTAGTCCATGATTTTAAAACTTTCCAGCACCTACAGGTTAGTATTGAGTTGAAGAACAAAGACAAAGTATCAGGCCAGCAGCTCAAACACAGCACAGATCCCAAAGCACAGAAGAGCCCGTCCCCATTCCCACTAACAACTCCCTTTGCCAGAGTTTGAACATTTCAGAACCAAGAGTCATCTCTGGACTTGACTGCACAGTTTGGCCACCCAACAATCAACCCAAAGGGCCCAAGCCTTGCAAATAACACTGTTGTACCATCTATCTGCTCCACGCTGTATAGGAAAAATGTATTTAGTCCCAAGAGCCCAGCTACAAGCGGAGCAGGTTGCCACAACTTGACGCACCAGGCAAAGGAATGCAGCCTTAGTCCTCAGAGGCTGTCATGAGATCCAACTCCACTGCTTTGCTTTCAGGAAAAAGGGCAGTGGAAGGGATTTATCCTGCTTTGGGGTTAGCAGATTAGCAAAGTTCTCAATCATTTGCTTTTCCTCATGCTCAAGAGCCCAGAACTTCATTAACCTGCTTCTCCTTACCAGGCAGTCTCGCTGCAATGTTTTCACCAACGCACTGAAGGTGTCTGCATCCAACATCAGGCCCTCGGGCATGTCTTGTATGAAGTCTAGATCCTTGTACGTAGGGCTGGACTTTTCTTTTTCCTTCTTCGATGCCCGGCGTTTATAGGTTGAGCCTTTCAGGTCAAATTTCAGGTGCATTTTCACCACGCGAGGCAGAATGTTGTTCATCACGACCACGCGGATGTTTTTGCCCCCCGATTGCACACAGTACAGTCCATAAAACTTCGGCAGCAGCGTCCGTGGGTTCTGGTTCAGATTCTGCAGGAGGGTTGGAAAAAAAGCATGGGGAAAGGTCATTTTGGCAGAAGACTCCTGTTGTGTTCAACACAAAGCACGTTAACAGATCTCGGAGCAGGCAGACTAGGGGTTCTTCACCTACAGATTTTCTGCACTTTACGTGAGAGCTTACTGTATACATTTGACAAACTCTTGCATTTCAGTGGCTTTAGGACCTGAAAATACCACAATGCCTTGAATACAGGGAATGAGATGTTCAGCACTCTCTGGGCAAATAACCAAGTCCGGAAATTCCCCGCTTTCCCCATCAACAGCAGCTAAAAAAGGGAAACCAAACTGGAAGAGAAATAAACACAATAAGTGGGAACTTCAAGTTTAAAAATAACAGCTATCTTCATCTCTTCAGAAGTGTCAGAAATCAAGAGCCGTTCCCTGGCCCAGAATAAACCAGGGACAGGGTACTTTTTTTAAACAAAACAACACAAATTTTCTCCTCCCTTTGCAGAGTTACTTTATAAAACACAGTTGGCCAGAGAGCACGGATATCCTGCTCTGCTATCATGTCCTTTTTTTAGGTAGCAGTATTATTAGGAATGACATGACAGGCATGATTTGCTTGTTCAGCTTTGGGAAAGTTTGGGAAGGAAACAGAACATCTCTGCATGCTATGAAAGGACGGACAGACCTGACAGATTCTCTGACAGACGGCAGAAGCACGACTCTATTAAAATTTCATGCACCTCCTCGTCTTACTTAACTGGGCACACGAGTCAGCCCTCTTTGTGAGGGCACTGTTCAACATGGTGCAGGTGAAAAACAGCAGAGGCAGGCAAGACCAAACACAAACAGCACTTGCCCAGCTTTAAAGTAACTCAGGATGAAACCACTCTGCTTCCTTTCCACTGACTCCTTTTACACCGTGGGGGTTCCCCAAGAACAGCAGAGATCATGTGTTAGCACCCCAGTAACCCACAAACATTGGAGTGCTACAAGCAGCACCTGACTCTGCGCCAGACAGGTAAGTTCAGTTCGTTACACTGATTGCTAGCCAGGACAACTGTGGAATTCAGAACAGTGCAACTCCATTCCCACTCAAAACCCTCCACCGGGTTTACTCCATACAGTAGGTAACAGGCAACACCTTCCAGGAAAGCTCATCCTGCCCAGGAACTTGACTGTCCTTGCAAAAGCAAGTGCCTGGCTGTCAGTTACATACAGACACCCTGTCTCACCTTGGCAAATTCTCCCTGGTTAATACTGAGCAAGTCAAGTATTTTCATAAAAAGTGTATGATCACATAAATCAAATCCACTGCAATACGCATGCAGATGGGGCAGCATTAACATCGCTTGCCATCACCTTCCCCTTGGCATCTCCACAGCAAACCCCTGGGTGGTTCTAACTGAACTTCAGTGACCTCATCTGTAGAGCTGGACCCTTCACCACAGTTCCACAGGGAGACAGCTCCTGTTCTACACACCAAAACATGGCGTTTGGTTCCGATTTACTAGTTGTCACCACAGGCAAGTCCTCTGGGTCTCAATATATTGCCTTGCTAGCCCTGAGACAGGCAACAATTATCTGCAGCAGAGTGGATGTGCGAAGCTGGCTGGTACTGGAGGAGTCTTTAGCTTGGTACTGCAGCTGGCAGGAGCCAGGACAAGCAGCAACTGCCTTCAGAGTAACTGTTAAAACACCAGATGGGGAGGTATCCAGCAACAGCAGCGGTTTCCCCACAAAATCAAGGTGGCCGTGTTACTGCAATCGTCAGCCATCCTCAAAGCCAGGCTGAGGCAGATGCACGGTGCCAAGTGAAGAAGATTGAATTAGTGCTGGGAAAAGGACACCCAGAAGCACACATCTGGGAAGCCATTTTCAGGCCAGAACATGCCTACAAGCCATGGCACAATCATCTGCCTCAAGTTTACCCACGGAGTCTGCAAATCATTGGCAAGATTTGTGCTTCTGCAACTGGCTTCATGACACTCTGTTAACACTGTCCCTGGCTCAGGACAGGCAGGCCACAAGAAACCCAGGTGGAGGACATGCCCCGTGCGATGCTTTAGACAGAAAAACTGCCATGACAAGCCCAAGGGTGATACGCACCATGTAGTAGCCAGGAAGGAGCTTCTGTAGGAATTCAGCTTCCTTGTGCATCACAGTTTTTATGATGAATTCATCGTCGCTGGTGACATAGAAGAGGGAGCCGCTGGCACCAGGGTTCGACAGCTCTATCAGAGGCTCGTTACATAATGAATACTACGAAGGAAAAGAAAAAAGATGATGTTTTTAGCCCCCACTCGTTGCACCTTGAGTTCTACGCCCTTGAGGGCTTTCCCCACATGTTGTCTCCCTGTGAGATTAAGGGGTAGCAAAGCTTAAGTGAGAACTATTTTTATTATAGGTTAGGTCTAAGCAGCAAAGCTGATGCACAATTTACAATTAGAGACCGAGATTACAGTTCAGAGCATCCCAACTGCTCAGAATCAAGCTAATCATCTGCTTTCAGTAACACCCAGGCTTCATAATGACATCTTATCTTTTCCTATTGTGCGTGTACACGTGTATCACATTTAGGCTTCTTTCAGCACATTACCACAAGGGCAGACGGAAAGAGAGGATTTTAAGAGACATGACAGTCTGCTCAGGGTACCACGTATCACCGTGCTGGAGGGAACACAATGCGCTGGCTGTTCTCAGCAGCCTCCTCTGGCCTTGTGCTGCCCTGCTACAGAGGATTTTTACAGCCATATCTCACCCCCCTCAGTCCTGCTAGAAACACATGAAAAGTATTAGACCAGGTGTCCAAACAAGAAGAGGGATCAGCGCCGGGTAAGCACAGCAAGGGGTACTGCATTGGGAACTGAATTGGGAAGACATTTCTAGACATCAGTATGCAAACAGCAGGTCCTCAAATGAGGACGTGCCTTGCAGCAGGAAAAAAAAAGAAGAAAGCGCAAGCACGCACGTGCACTTTGCAGCCAGGTCCCAACCCCAAGGTAACTGCGTAGGTCGAGTGGGTTCAGGGCAATATCACGTCGGAGCTGCCCCAGCAAGAGGCAAGATAGGGAGAGGGAGGTAGGGTGTGTAAGGGACATAATCAGAGCAATAAATTCAAAGCTCATCACTACGTACTGAAAACAGCTTTCAGCCCTGCACAGATTAATGATCCAAGACTTTATCAAGTTAATTATCTCATGCATAATTAAAGACATTTGCAGGCAAGAGAGAATCAGGGGAAGCAGAAGCAACAAATCAGAGCTGTGACCTTTGAGACTGAGGCAGGCTCTCTGCCTCACCCAAGTTTTGAACCACTCATCAAACTGGCCAGCATTATCTTGGATGGCACAGACAGGGACCACTGTTATTGTCAAACTGTGCAATGGCACAGATTGGTTTCTACTGGTAGGTGTTCAGCTACGATTACCTCTGTCTACAGCTGAAGCCAGAAAAAAAGGGCTATTAAGAAAGGTGGTGGGCATGCACTTATTTGGATGCATTGTTCCCTTCCCCGGTTCAACAAACACCCTTTTTCAAAGAGCAGGACGTCACATACATGCAAGGGACCAAGTTCAACCCCAGTGTTCTCCAAGCTCCAACAGCTTGTACTACCAGGTATTTTAAAAACAGCCTTTCCAGCTCTGAGGAGCTTTCTGAGCACAAGAACAAGCTGTATTTTATTCTGTCTTTGTAAGATGATTAAAATAACTACACTCACATAGCTCTTGAGTGAGTACACAGGAAAAATTCCCATCTTTGTCCTCAGAGCCCCAGGGGACGTTACAGGGTTGCACCCAGCAGAACACAACTCCTTTTGCTTGTAAACACAGTAAGTTATTGTCACCACAAGCAACAGAAAGGGAACCCCACTGCACAGCTTACACAGCACACACTGGATGCAGATCATTTCCTTTCCCTCCAGTGTAACCTTGTGGTAAGCTTCGCAAATGAAGACTTCGGCTGAGTGGTGCTGGTCTTGCTGGGACTGTCACTGGATCTCCTCCAAAACTGAACAGAGCCCCTAAATCCATAGCCTGTTCCCACTCCTTGCTGGGATCAGAACAATTCCTCAACGCTTTTCTGTCTGTTTTAGGCAAGAGTTGCTGACAGTCTTGATTTAGGGGCAGATTTCTTGCATTACTCTAAACCATCTCAAATAAAGGAGGAAAACATACCAAATAATCATCTGGACGAATGCCAAAGAGTTCTCGGAAGTACCGAAAAGCCACTGGTGCGTAGGTCTTGAACCTGAAGTCAGCATAATGGTGAGCCGGGGTGAGATTACTCCCTTCGCTGCACAGAACAGACATTACATGAGCAGGGCCTCTGCATTCACCAGATATGTACAGTCACATCAAGGCGACCGCCTATTTAAGATTAGTTGAGCCTTGCAAAAAGACATCTTAGTAACAACAACAAGAAGCATCTTTCTTCCGTGGCAGGACAACAGGAAAATAGGTTTTAAATTATCTACCAAAATCTATTTCCAAACAGTGCAAGGAACAAGCACTTGCCAAGCAGAATATATTTACACAGAGCATGTAGCTTTTATGAGCCTTGTTTCTTCACAGAATTAAAGAATGAGTTTCTTCCATCTCAAACATGGTATAGCTTTGTGGGAAAAATTCTAAATGGACAGGTAGAAAGAAAAGCACGTAGGAGGGTAACAAACTCAAGCATACAGTACTGCATCTTCCACTGTACCTCCTTGCAAGTCAGTGTACTGCAGAATCTAACACTTCCCACTGTTACGTTTGTACGTAAGGATGCATATTTAAAACATTCAGAGCATCCAACTCTGAGCTAAAGACAGATGGAAGCTCTCTTGAAAAATCAGTGAGAGGAAAAGAAATAGCTCATCCACTTGTTTTGTTTCCCCTGTCTCCCTTACCTTGGGAAAAAAATGCTCTCCACCACGTAGAAGTCCTGCATCAGGACATCTCTCTCTGGCTTGGAGCTCAGATTGCCGACAGTATATCCAATCCCCAGCTGGATGGCCCCCTTCAGAGTGGATGAGGTGGTCTGACAGAAAGAAAAGGGCAGTCAGTGAGCATTTCACAGCAGATTATCACAGTAACATCCCCTGTACTACAACACAGTCATGTCTACAACCTCTGTGGGGTCATCTCGGGCACTACATACTGCTAAACGAGTTCAAGCAGCTGCTGAAGAGATGGATTAAGGCTTCCAGGTTTGCCATTTGCAAGATTATGCAGTACAAGGGTGCTGCCTAAAATCTAAATCAGATTGGCAGCTATTGGGTCCCAACTTCTCTTCTCAGCCTGCCACTGACACATAGGTCTCACTCCCCACTCCCCCAAACCAAACCTTTTTGTAGGTGGTTTCACCAGAAGCATCAACGCCTCGATGACCTATCTTCTTCCCTTGTCCAGGCTGTCCTGGTAGTGACGGTCCCTGCAATGAAAGAGGATGGCTAAAGCCCAGAACAGCAGCTGACCTGGCTGACGAGAACAAGCCGAGCAGCACAGGCACAACCACGCTACCACAGCTGTAAAGGACAGAGGGATTGCTCTCTGCTGCTGGAGAAAAATCTGCAGGGTGCAAGCAGGTGTGATCGGCACCGGCAAGCTTTAAACAAGGCTGTTTGAATTACACCTCCATCCCTCAAGACAGGAGTTACAACACCCAACCACTCCATCTGACACCCTCAGTACTAACTGGGCTGAGTCCTCAGCAAAGATGCTGAGCTCAGGAAAGATCCGCTTGCTTCCCAGCTGCAAAGATCCCCCCGTTGCTTGACTGTGGTTTCTCACTGATTTAGAATAGTGATGTATTAAATCAAACAGCAAGAGAAGTTTATTCTTAAAAATCCCATGCCCTCAGGTGTCATACCAATACCTTGCGCTTCACTGGAGAAATAAGAGACGGATAACAGGGACAACACAGCCCCAGCCTGTGTTCACATGGAGATAATCCATTTAAGTGAATCTCATTTGTTTACAATTGAAAGGACGAGCCCACACAGGGTGAACTGCAAGAACAGCTCTTCCTGAAGTTTTGCAAAGAGTTTACAGAAACACTGTAGGACTGACAGCACTTTGGAGGGAGAACAAATCTACTCCTACCCCATTCTCCTCCTCTTACCTGTGAGTCTGCCTGGGCCTTTTTTTTGCTGATCCAGGCGTGAGCTAATTGTGGCTGCACCCTTTAACAAGCCACTGGAAGCCTGGTTTGTGTTGTTCGATACAGTTCCTTTTGCAGCCCCTGGCACAGGGCCTCTGCACTCTGCCACAGAGCAACATTTCACCTACTCCCCAGCTCTCCCACCACCCCAGCCAATTACAGAGCCTAGCAGAGAGCTAAAACTACCCCTGAGCCCCCAGAGACACTTTGGGGTTTGTTACGTTATAGAACAGCCAGGCTTTGGATGTTCCTCTAAGCAGCGCGCGGAGAGATCCACGGTCACTTCCCAAGTGACAATATTATATCGCGCTCTCAAGTGCCGCACAGACCCGTCTCTCAGCACTGATGTCTACAGCAGACAATGTATAATTTTGTTCAGACTACAGAAGTTCTTTTGTCTTAGCTTTTAATCAAGAACTTGCAGCTATTCCTGGTCAAACCACTTGTACTTCTGGTATTAAGGGGCAGTCTGATTTCTCCTTCAAAAATGTTATTTCCTACTCTGTTTTAAACGTTTAGCACAGCCAGGCTTGCTTCCGAGTGCTCCTTCTCCAAGCAGTCGTGATCAGCAGTACAGCTTATCCCTTCCTTGCAGCTTCTAACCAACAAGCTGGATCCTATTACACACAAGCTCAAGCTGTATCGTCCTGCCTCGCGCCACACGGCTCATCATCGTGCTCTCAGAGCAATGAACAGACACAGGTCCTGGTTAAGAGATTGCCATCATATGAAATGCAGTAACTAAAGTCCCTCCCACAGTCTCTTGCTCTACCTGTGACTGTGTTTCCAGGGCAAGAAAAAGCAGGGCTATTTGTGCATTGAACAAAGCACTCAACTTTCACAGAAGTTCAGCTTCCTACCATGCTTATTTCTGGGAAAGCAGAAAATAAGCAAGTGCCACATTCCTGGCAGTTTTATGGGAAGATTTTTGCTATTCATGTACACAAATGCTCATCATCCCAGGTGAGCAATGTAAAGGGGTATGTCAGAAAATTAGATCAATCGAGAAGCGTTTGAACACGATGCCCTAAACGAAGAGTGTGGGCTTCAGGGAACAGCTTTCAAGCACAGATCCTCCTACTAGATTCCCTGCTGCCAACTGTGAAGAGTTTTGCTCCAGAAGGTAACAGTGATTCAGCAACCTGTGACCTGGATTATCTGGGAGAGAAGATCAGTCCCTCGAGAAGTTCCCCTGTTTTATGGCTTGACGCGCTCCCAGGAGTGGGCGAGACCCAACACGGAGATCTGGAGATGCCCAATACATGGATTCTCCATTTATCACCTTCAGGTTCTGGTGTAAAAGAGGTGCCCTCAGCCACTTACAGACATAATGGATCATGCAGCTAAAACTGGTGACATGGTGGGCATAATCCTTTCAGATCCCTTCTGTGGCTGTGCTGATGCCAACACAGGAACTCCAGAGACCTGCCACTAATTTTCTTTCTCCCAGATAACAAATATCAAATTTTCTGTAATCTTAAATGTGTTCTGAAATCCAGCTCTGCTCAAAAAAAGTCAGGCAGAAGTGTTTCCTAGAGCTCTGTGGTCTCATTTTTCAGCATGGGATTTTCAAGGCCAGCTTTACACATCTCACCTCGGTGATGGCTGCCTTCTTCGACGCTAGACCTGAGGAGAGAAGGGAAGAGCATCAGTAAAAGTAGGGATATCAGGAAAAAAACCAACCACTGAGAAAATAGCCTAATGCTTCGCTCTTTCAAGCGAGCTGGCAAGCCTTTAAAGCAGGTAGTTTTGCTCAGTTTTCAGTTTCACTAGTGCAGGAGGCTGAAGTTATAGGGGTCACTCAAGCAATTTCATATGCAGAAACACAAAGATGCACAATTTTTCCTAGCAATAATGTTTCCTTCAGTAGAGAGAGTTCTTGTAAATCCCTGCTGCACGGTGAGCCGTGGGTCCACACTACACTGAAGAGTTGGTTACGTACAGAAGCCCGGAGACACACTTAAGCAGCTGCTTTCCAGCCACTCAGAAGGCACTTGACAAACTATATTGATAATTGAATCTATTTATAGAATCCAAAGTCCAAATGTATTGCAAAAATGGATGCATCATTTATCTCTAACACTGCCTTTGGGAGAAGCCACCATTACTCCATTACAGCGAACGGTGAGAAATTAGGATTTTGCCTAAAGCTTTCAGATATATAATCACAGCTGGAAACAGGGGCCCAAACCCTCCTCTAACACGAGTCCATCTTTCCGCTTCCTCGCACAAGCCCAAGTTTGCAAGGAAATCCTTATTTTTAGACAACAGTGAGAAGAAACTCCTCTGCCACCAGCCCCACAAGGTGTTTGCTGACCTGAGAGCCTCACGTGTGGGACCACAAGCTCCAGCCCATCTGGCTCCGGAGAGCCACCGTGAACAAGGATCAAGAGCTGCTTAAGAAGAGCTCCCCACCCCGTCCCGCAGCACAACACCCCCTGCCAAGGCGGCTCCCCAGCCTCCCCCAACCACCTCTGCATGCAGAGCCCAGTCATTAGGAGGGAAGCCCACTCGCAAACAATGCAAACCCACTCGCAAACAATGCAAACCCACTCGCAAACAATGCAAACCCAAGTGTTTCCATCTGTTTCCAGGTGCGAGTCTGCCACCCTGTGCTCCTGTCTGAAGTGTTCCTACAAGCACAGATCGTTAAACAACCCACAATCCTTTAAAAAGGGCTTAATTTCACAAGAAACCATCGAGTGCAGCTTGAGACTCCTGGCTCTGCAGAAAGGCTCTTCCAACCCCTCAACTTTTCCTCCACTTGAGGGCAATGGGTGGATTACACAACCTGCTGGTACGCAAGTCCTCTGACTCGAGAGGGATATCTACACCCAAGCTGGGGGGGTGGTCCCTCTCCAGAGGAGCGGGAGATGTCCAGCCCTCCCAGCTGAAAAGCAGGAAAAGCCCCAGAGGATCCAGCCCAACACACTGCTGCGTCAGCATCTCCCTCATTTGGCCACAGAGGAGCTACGATGATTTAGCTGGGGTAACTGCTTATCTTCCTCAGATACAAGCAGTGATGCTTCAGGGCTTGTTTCAAAAGGAGCCTGAGCAAGAAGTTGGGCATAACAGGAGCACAATGCTCTGCAGATGCCAACAGCTCTCAGAGAGGGCACGATTCAGTTGTATTTCAGGACATATTTCAGACACTGGGAAGCAAAAAACCAACAAACCCAACAAAAGCCCCTTGGTGGTCACAGGGCAGATGAAACTGCTCTCCATCAGAAGTGCTGAGGTTATCTCACCATCCTGGTCTCTGCAAACTGGGGATCCCCTGGTGCAAAATGGGTCTTGTCGATGTGGCAACCTGAACTGTCCACAATGCAACCCCCCAGCCCAGCAGCTTGGCCCACGTCTGCAAAGCTGGAGTGGCACAGGAAGATTCACTTCTTGTTGTTTTGTTTTACACTGTGCTCTCTAGTGCCCAAGTTTCACATCAGGAACAGAATCACAGGACTGCAGCAAAGGTCTGAAATCCTGCTCCCTCCATGAGAGATGCACCGCACAGTCCCATCTCAACCCGGAGAACAGGGGGCGAGCAGAGTGGGAGCCCCTCACCCCTGCAGAGCAGCTCCTCTCCAGCACTGCCCTGGGTTGCACAAGGGGCCGTCACCGCGTGTGATGGGCAACGTGAAACCCCGTCACTCCCTCCAGCTCTTTGGGACTGCACCAGCACGCAGCTCAGAGGACCACTGCTAGCTCAAACTCTGCATTTTTGCGCTGAAAACTTAGTTCTTTGGCCTAAGACAACACAATTTTATGATCATTCAACAACAAGCCCCGCAGTGGCCAGGGGAGCAGGAGATATGGCATGAAGTGAGCATTTGGCTAACGAACTTTCAGGGCATGAGCTGGAGTAGCAACTCAAGACCACAGAGGAACCCAAAGGGGCAAATGGTGCTCCAGGTTGAACACTGGAAATCGCTGGGAACACACTGCAGCCAAGAGGGCCCTGGGCCAGGGAGACTGTGTTCTCCCTGCCATGGCCACAACCACTCCCCTACTGCACTAATCTCTTTTTTGCACTTTGTCACAATTCCAGAGCAGGAGATTATCTTTAATTTTGTGATAATTACCACAAGCCACTTTCATTCCCAGCTTTTAAGTGTCTGCTGCTGTACACATACCAAAAGTGGAATCTACACCAAGCGCCTGCGTTAAGGAAAGGTACCAGAGGTGAGGAACTGCGGATCTCCAGGAGAAAGGATGCTTCAGGTAGACAACAGCATCGCCAGTAAAACCTCCCTACCCGCCCCTCCAAAAAAAAAAAAAAAAAATTTGCTTTATGAAATCAACTTGTCTGGGCAGAAAATGAAAAAAATCTTCCACTGGCTACTCAGTGCATGGCACTCGGCTGTGCTCATCTCAAAGAGGCTGACAGATGGCCCTGCGAAAACCGATTTAACTCCAGCTTCAGGGTTATACAGCCATGAGAGACAGCATTCAGGTTCGTGGGGAACAGGAGCTTTGCTGCAGGAAGTTTCAACAGTTAACAAGCTAACTGAAATGATTCTTATCTGATTTGGTGCAGCTTAGCGAGGGTGTATTCAGAAACGTGACAAGTGGCTCTGGAAGGGGAACCCCGGGATGAAGCCCCAGCTCTCCGCCCTGCCTCCAGCTTGTGCCTGGCTTCTGCAGTGCCTTTCATGCACACTTGACCTGCTGCCTTCAGTTCCTCTTCTCGTCAGTGCACAGCTTTGAGTTGACCCTATCCCAACGCTCAAGCTCCTGTGGAGCCTCAGAAATGCTTCGGTTGCAGCATTCGGCAATTCTCATCTCTGCCTTAACATCTGCTTTTTCCATATGCCTCTCTATTCACAGCCACAACCAGCCTGCCCATCCCCGCCGCAATGCTGACACCCCACAGGACAGGGAGGAATTTACTCCTGGAAACCCTCTGCACATTTACTGTCCGACACAGAAAAGGACTCTCAAGTTTTAGCTCTACCATGCCAGAGGAGCACAAACCTACACGAGATGAGATATTCCATTGTTCCTCTTATGCAATACACTGCATCAACAGATGGTGTTCAGACCTTTTTAGGCCCCTCACCCTCCATTTACACGTTTGATTGCTCGATCCCAGTAAGCAAAGGACAACACAGGCTAGCAGGGGGGCTGCTACTCACAAAGGAAACCCTCATTGTTACCCAGTTCATCAGACAGCCTTATCGGTGCATCTGAACTCACAAAGTGGTGCAGGGTTGGGATCAGAGCAGCTCCCTTGGCTCCTCCAGCCCACAGACTCTCCAGATGCTGTCATCAGGGGAATGCAAGTGATGGCAGAAGCTGAGAAGTTAGAATTGTTGAATCTTTGGGCTTAAAAGCAAACTTCATGAAACTCAGAATATATTGCCCTTGATGTCTACAACTTAGAATGAGTTTAAGTGCAAAATATAGGTTTCAAGTTTTGTTTACATGCAGAGAATACATTTTAAAAACTAATCAAGGAAAAAAATGTCACTCAGATTTCTCAAAACCAGCTAAGGCAAACTGACTCGCAAAGCCCCTTCATTATAAACCTGGAAAGAGCCACGAGAGGCTTCTATCCACCGAAAAGGAAGTTAAGAAAGCTTACAAACATCCAGCAGAAGCCTCCTTTAAGATCTAACAAAGAAGTCTTCTTTATAAGACCGTTGTATACACACACACACACATATATAAGTATTTGATGCTTTATGATGCTCTAGAGAAGTCAAAGCAAAGTTGCATAACAGGGAGATTTATCTGGACTCCTTTCTTGGGTCAGAGATGGTGCTGCATCTTTAATAAAGGCTTTACTTTATTAAAGTGTTTACGAGGAGATATACAATGTGACTGCAACTAAAAATACATTAGAATATAAACACCACGTAAGCTCTTCAGCTGCAGGCTGTACCAACATGACCCCTCCAAAAATGCAGCACACTAGAGACTTGCAATTTGCCACTCGCTCCCAATCGGGGTGGCAGTAATTGCAATCAAACATGGCTAGTTTTCAAAGTACATTCTCCAAAAGTGCTGGACCAGCAGTTTACATTTGTTGTTGTTGGCTTTTTTTATTTGTTCTTTGTTTTTGAACTACTGAGCTGACAGCAGCCTTTGCAAAACTGACATTTAATACTAACCCGGTGTAATCTGCTAGAAAGCTGTGAAATTCTGACAAGTCACACACACACACTGAAGGAGGTCTGGATCTAATTTTACACTTACTCAATCAAAACCAAGACATGACACACCTGAGCAACCCATTTAGATGGTAAGAGGAGGTGAAGACAGACCAGGATGCTGTGATTTATTGTTCAGACCGCTCTAGATGCAGCCCTGTCTGGTCAATGCATTATGTACAAAAGCATTAAGAAACAGAGTGCTAAGACATGAGCTGTGAAAGTTAAAGGCTATACACATGTAGCAGACGTGTTGCAGTCAAAATACAGAAAGTCTGAAAATGAAATGCATCCATCAAAAGAGACAGCTGTTACTTCCCGTAAGGGACTGCTGATAAAAAGAAATTAAAATTAAGGGGGGGTGGAGGAAGACAATTCAGAGAAGATGCCAGAAAACACGTCTCAGCTGAGAAGCAGCATCTGAACTAGCACAGGCAGCCAGCCGGGGCTTCCTGATGAGCCAGCACGAGCACCAGGCTGTACCAAAAGGGAAAGGCAGAAAGCACCTCTGAATTTCTTCTCACACTTGAAATGTGCGGCTTCAGCTCCCAGCACGCAGGAGCAGGCAGCCCAGGGCAGTCAGAGAGGAGGAGACACAACAGGGAACAGAAGCTGGACCCTCCTGGAGAAGGCAACTACTGACAGGCTGCCCTGCCCAGGCATCCAGGATGACCTACTTCTGATCATTAAACACATTTTCTTCCCATAAAACAACACAATTTGATTAGGATGAGAAACATCAAGTAAGCCACAATAGTAAATAAAAAGTTTGGGGTTTTTTCCCCCCTTAAATGCAGCATCTCTTGGCAGAAAGAGCTGTAGTTGACTGCTCTGGGCATGGAGAACTGCTTCAATGGAGAGCTTGTAGGAATAATAAGGAAATAAAGCAATGTGAGAAAGTCTCCTTGTTATATAGAATCTACATAGAGCTTTGATACCAAATTGTAGCCATTTCTCCCTGGAGCACTTGCTGAATGAATTTTTGGCATCATCTACACAAACTCGTGCTGGCCGAACACAGCCTAAACTCTCTCTCCACTGTTTAGCCCCATCCAGGAGGGTGCTGAGGCAAGGCTTGCTCCGTCCCTGGGGGCAAACATGGCAAGGGGAAGGAGAGACCCTGCCCCAGTGCACGTGCAGCGCAGGACAGCTCAATCACCATCCAAAGTCCAGCAGCAATTTGCAGACAGAAGAGCTGGCGGCAGCGGGCAGTATTCAGACCGGACTACCAGGAGCAGCCAGAGATAAGTAATCCCATTTAATCCCACCTTGGCTGCCCTGCTCTCCTCCCCGTCCTCTGCTTCCACGTACCACCCACATCAGCTCCATGCCTCGTTTTGCCATTTCAAGCACACAGGAACCACCTCCACTTTGTGGAGGGAAGATTACATTTGCAAACCATGATCTGCTGCACCAGCTCTATGTGCTGCACTCTTTTCCCGTGCCCTTTGTCTTGTTTATTTGAGCATAAACTCGTTAGGGGAAGGAATGGCATGGCTTGTACAAATTAAGGGAAAGAGCTGAATGTACCCTCTAGGTAGGACAGGGCCTCGGGGCACTGCCGTGATACCCACCCAACAGCAGGGACACAGCTTGCTCCCTCATTTCCACCCTGGGCAGCTTTTACCTACGAGCTCTTCCATCAGCCCGAGACGGGTGGGCAGCAGGAATCCCCTGAGCCAGCAGTGAGCCCCACACTCAGTCCTGCCCCAGCCACCCCTCCAGGTTTCTGCTTGAGGGATTTGAACCCCAAACCGGAGAAGTGCTCTCGCTGCTCCCTTGCCAGCACTCCCCAGGCATCAAGTAATTTAAGCCTTGTATTATAGAGCCCAGCTAGGGCTGCTCAGAGCAAAGCTTATGGAGCATCACCGCTGCAAGGGACGGCCACAAAGGGATGATTCTGCAGTAAAGGCACCTACCAGCCTATTTTATTTTTGTTTTTATGCAGAAACTCTTTCTGCCTCAGAAATAAATCTGTTTATTCCAGCTCAGGAGGCAGGGCAGAAGCTGAAGATGCAGGCGGGGAGTTAACACATTCCTCCCTCAGCTGCAGGTGCGGGACCGCATCCTGGGTGCAGCCCTCCTCGGGGAGCCACACTGCTGAGCCAGGACATACCATGCTAAAACGTTTCCTTGACAACTCACCAGAAAAGCGCTTACAGCACGGAAGCCCAATTACAGTGAGGAATGAGCAGGACAAGACCAGGGAAATGAAATTTAAAAAGAACTGATTTGTTTTCTTGTCTCGGATCAGCTGCGTGTAGAAAAAAAAAGGACAATTTCAGAGCGCCTAGCCCGAACCGTGTGACACAGCCGACAAAAAAGCCAAACAAAAATCTCATCAAGAGGAGCACACAATAGCTGACACCCAGTAGCGGAAAAGGCTGCAGCCGTTCGGCTCCACGTTCAACTCTGTAATTATGCAATCCAGTGGGATGTTCAGGCGAACATCTGCTAGATGGGAAAGGTGCAGCCTTATCTGAACAGAGTGTTCCCGCTCCCTTCCACGCTGCTGGTCACAGGAGGGCTGCGGAGTGGAACAACACACGCTCCCCAGCACGTCCAGAGCGGCCGAGCGCTCTCCCCACTGCCCACGTGGGCAGCGCAGGCAGAAAGGCGAGACGCTCCCAAGGTCAGGCAGCCCGGCACTGGCGTTAGGGATGCCAGCCTCTTCCTAGCCTCTGGCTTCTCTCTTTATTACAACCTTCACGGCCAAATCCAGAATTCACAGCAAAGCTTGATTAGGATTAATTAGAGACAGCAAACATCACAGCAGGAAGCGTAACCTCTCCAGGACAGAGACAACTCTCCGTGCCTGTGACGACATCCAGGCACAGTGGCACCACACTAAAACCACGACGCCAATTTGAGCAAGGCCGTAACAGGCTGAAGGACTTTGAAGTCACATTCCTTACAATCAGCCAGAAGAGCCACAGCAACATCCAGTTGCCCCCTTACCTTTGCTCAGGGGTAGGATAAACTTCGCATCCCCTGCTAGCGGGTCCCAACCCACCACCACGGCTCACGGGAGCATCTTCTGCCTGCTGGGAGAGCCGGAGTTCAGCAGCAAGAAGACAGAGAACCTCCTGTTGCCTTTCTAGTCGTGTTGCAAAAACATCAGGGACCTGAATGTAGTGCACGACCCCAGGCAGCCCTTGGGACCCTTTGTGTGTGTTCAGATGCAGTTTTCAGCTGCCACAAGGTCCCAGAGAGCCATTTCCCAACGGCAGGTCAGAGAAGCACACGGCAGCTTTGCAAAGGCTTAGTCCAGAATTCACTTCCCTCCTTTGTTTTCTGAGCGTTGCTATCTCCCTGCCTGCAGGCTCCTGCCTAGAAGCAGGATTCAGCACTTTTAAGGTGTGTCCTGCCTCTGTGCAGGGCAAGGATGCTCAGCTGCATCCTCCATTATGCTGTTCTCCACGTGCCACTAAAAGAGGGAGAAGCAAGAGCTGACTAATCCGAGGTTCCATACTGCTTGCCAGAGCCAGAGCAGTTGTTCTGCCCCAAACACACATGGTTTGTAGTGTGGCATGGCTCAGTGCTTCAGCTGCACGACCTCAGACCTCAGCACCTCCTGGCAGGTAGGGATTAGTGCCCTGGAGGCTCTTCTCCACCATCTGATCTTTGCAACTCGCTGTCTCTGCAATGATACCTGCAAGGCTGGTACCAGGCACAGGACAAGGAATCGGTGGTTGGAAAAAGGATAACTTCACTGTAGCCAATCCCAAAACCTCTTAAGCTGATAAATAGCACAGGATATTGTTACTGAGAGGGCAAAACCCCTTTAACTAGACAACAGGAGGATGCCTTTGCACAGCATCAGCTTGGTTCCCTTCACAATATTGCTTCTCTGGGGATATCATCCAAAGGATCTCAACCTGTCTTGGGAGAGCACTGGCAAGTCAAAGAAATTATTCAACCTGCTCGTTGGAGCAGCACAGCAGATACAAAGAGCACCGGACTGCAAGCTATACAAGACAGTGACAAACTATCCCCCCTATTTTATCTCTCAGCCCTTTTGCACAGAGGGTTCTGCAGCTAAACAGAGTCGGCACCTCTGATCCAGGAGGGATGGGTCAGATTGCTTATTGCTGCCACTACTTAAAAGCGTCTTCCTAGAGATGTTACTTGACAGAGCTTACTTCCCTTGCTCATTCACCGTCAAGAATTATTCTCGGACTAAATTACATCAAAATAGAAGAATGCAACTCAAGAAAGATATCTACCTCCCCAAATTTTCCATTTTCTGACCTTCTAAAAGATGTGTTGAAGTCCAGTTCCCACAGTCACAGCAGGTCAAGAAATCTACCTGAAGTTTCACAATAACCACCTACCACAACACCAGGATATACAGAAGTTACCACTGTAAAGCACAGCTTTGAAACTGTGGAGGCTCAGCATCCCAGCCAACAGCAATCTCCAAAGGAAAAACAGTTGTTTTGTCTGCAGGCCACCCTTCACAAGTCATCCTGAAGATGCACCTGGATTTTTAATGAGTGGGGTATTTCCTGATTTACTCCGTAGCCAAAGCTGCTCGGCTAAATCCTCTAAGATTTAATTCCACTCTTGCTAATGTTGCTTGACAGAGATTTTCTGAGGGTGCTCAAACACTGAAGACTTGAAAAGGGATTTCAGAATGGGGTCGTATACAACATGCGTCATTGGATATAAAGTCTTTTGCTAGGCTGCTCACATCAGGCTGAGTAAACTCTCCTCCACAAAACACTTCCAGGTTGCCACGGGTGCTGCTGACAACCCTGCAACATGCACACGGACGTAGAGATTTGCATCACAACACTGAGGACAAGGTCTGGGTGGGAGACATCTGTAACTTTCAAAACCAGATGTCAAGGCAAAAGCATCAGGTTGAGTTTCTGGACCTATTTTTAGAGCATGGGTTTGTGACACAGCCCCTCAAAGAGCATGTCCTCCACCCGATTCAGACACAGCTTTCAAGTGGACCAGGTCCCACTGAAAAAATGCAGTTAAAGACATGATAGGAAAGGCAGACCAGTGATCCATCTTTCAGAAATATACTTCTAACCAAACCTAAGCTTTTGCTGCCTGTAACAACTACACATTCAAGCTCTCCAGGCTGCACACAAGTCTCATCTGAGCTCGCTGGGCACCAAGCTATCAGAGATTTCTTGGCCTCATTCAAAATTAACTAGCCCAACTGACATGTGGCAGAAGGCCAGGTCTGGCTGGTGTTTTGCTGCTTCCCATCAGTGTCCTCTGCCCTTGTCACAGCACCCTCTTCCTGCACAGGCAACAGATTTCACACAACCCATCCAAACCCCACGGCAAGCCGCAGTGAGGGCCAGCCAGCTCCTTAGGAGCAAACTCTGCTTAGTCCATCCCAGCTAGTGCAAATCCCTTCCGCCAGATGGATCCTGTCCCTCCCTGGACGTGCCAACGCTTCCTCTGTCCCCAGACTGAGGGGGCTGGTACCCAGGAGGGGTACTGAGCCTCCAGTCCTCCTCCCCTCCATCAGGGCTGTGAGCAAACGTCCCCTGCAGCAGCAGCGGCTCTACACAGACCACATACCCACGTTGTGAGACTGAGGAAGGACCTCTAGGGCAAAAGCTAGTGCCGCAAGGCGTGGGGGGACTGTAGGTTAAGAATAAGTTTAAATTATTGCTCACCACCATGTTCTTTTCCTACCAGCCACGTCAAGACTTCTGCTCTCTGTGACTGGAGTGTTTCGGTCGGGTGCTCCTGCTCTGCTCTAACAAAGGCACCTGAACAGATGGAACAAAACAAGCTACAGCAGAACAAGCTCAAAAGATGAAGTGTGCTGCCAAAAATCGTAACTCAAAGTTCAGCAAGTAGTCTCTTCTCTCCCTGGGATCCTGGCTGAAGCATGGCAGCCAGTGACTCAGCTATCAGCTGAAAATAAGTTACCTAAAAATTAATGTAATTTTTAAAAGCACTTCTGGAGCTCTTAGTAGGACATACAAACAGGTGAGACACACATAGATGGCAGGAATTGCTAACAGGGTGCCTATGCTGGGCTACAGGGATATTTCAGTTGCATTACACCGATGATCATGGACAGCCTCCTCCAATACAGGTAACCACAGGCTGAAGGACAGGCTCCTTCTGGCACAGATCTGCAGCTTGCTCAAAAGCTAGGTCAGTAAAGCAGCTTCTCCAGCCCAGCCTGGAGGATTTTCAGTTGGAGGCTGAGCCAGGCATTTATTACTCCTATTTAACCAAGTGCAGCTATGTCAATTTATTTACTCATTCGGGAACAAGCTCTGCTCCAGACTCCGCACAGGTATGTGTCCAAACTAAAGATTCAAAAGAACAAAGAGCAAAATCCAAAAGAGCACTTAGACTCCCGAAGTGCTGCGTAGGCAGAACTGAAGCACTGATTACCCACAAACTCCTGAAGGCACCCCAGGTGCTGAGGACCCTTCAGATTTCTGGCACTATTTTCCCAGAGGCTGCAGCACACGTTCACACCCAGGTCAGCCAGCAGCCCCCCTGCAAGCGGCACCACCTGTGGGGTTCCGAAGAACAGAGACCACCACGGTCACTGCTGAGCTGTGCACCAGGCAAGCGCTGCGCTTACCCTTCGTATCCTGCACTGCACGGGATAGAGGAGTGGTCAAGGTCTTTCTGAAGTCATTTTGTGGTTTCTAGGATGTGTTTGATAGCAGACTGTTATGAGGTGAAAGAAAACAAGTTACCGTGGAGCTGAACAACAGCCAGCTGGGTCAGCTCTTTCCTCAGCTTTCCAGAACCCCCAGCTCTTGGGCTGCAGGCTTCGGAGCAGCCCTGCTTCAGTGAGAGTGGAGGAGAAGTGCATTCATTAAACACAGAAAGCTACAGCCGAAGAACATCAGGCTGCAGAGACAAGCGACCATCTCAGAAAGAGCCCAGTCTGGTTGGCCACGTGGCTCATACATGTGATTTAACTCTGTAAGCTCGAGGTGCAATTGGGAACAACTTCTGGTCTCACAGGTCCTAAAACAGAGTCCTGAACCACGAACAACTTCATTCTTGAGCCCTTCCCAGGGCTTTATTCAACATCTGCCTGATATAAGGAAAAACTGGGGATGCCTTATGAAGAACAGGTACAGAATAAAGTAATTCAGGACAGCAGCATCGAGCGAACTTCAGTCTAGCATTTCTGAATGACACAGAAGAATCTACAGGATATTTAACACTGTTTGCTAAGACTTTAATAAAACCAGAAATGAGGTAGTTCCGCTGAACGCTACAAGGCTGGATCAGCCAAACACACACTGCCACTGACTTGCGAAGGAGCGGGGGGACAGCACAATCTTCTGCATTTGGAGAGAAACAGAAGCCACAGCCAGGCACACAAACATCATACGTTCTCTCTGAAAAGCATCTCCAGGAGGACAACTCAGCCTCTTGCTCAGGTTTCCCCTCTCAGCTCAGCTGGTAGCTGCTGGCTCTCTGTTTTATGGTGGTGGTGTGTGTTGTGGGGTGGGAGGAAGAGAGACAGACGTGTGCAGTAACACTGCTCTCTGTGGGGAATATAAGATACACAGGGCTGACATGGGAAGTCCCATGGTTTAAACTCTACGTTTCCTGGCTCCCAACCCAGTAATCTTCTTCCAGGCCAGATGGCTCAAGCCTATAGATCCGTACCCACCAAGCAGCAGGGTTCCTCCAGCCTCACCGGTGAGGCCAGAGAGATTTTAACAGGTGAGTTACTTTTACAAAGCACAGCAAAATGGAAGTTAGAAGGCTTAGAACAGTCAGGGGCTGAAGGCTTTCCATGTGAAGAGAAAAAGGCAGGTCTGATGAAGCAGAACCATTCTGCAGATACTGCAACGCCATGTAAAGATGGATCTGACCAAGCTCTGAAGTTGTGGATGGGGCAATACTGCTTGGCTTTAACTTCATCAAAATGGGTGCACCAGTTTTGCCAGAACTTAAAGGCCAGCCATAAGGCAAAGGACATTTGGAGACAATTATCTTGGCAAGTCAAAGCAACCAAAAGCAGGAGCTCTAATAGAAAACACTAAGGAATGGGCAGCACTTGCCACTTCTGCCTATAATATATTACTTTTCCCTTTAGATGAGCAGCTGCCATTCAGGCGTATCTTATCCCTCCCTCCTCCAGGCCTTGGATTAAGTAATTTTTCACCCCACCTCACCCTTACGGATTGTTTTTCACCCCACCTCACCCTTACGGATTGTTTTTCACCCCACCTCACAGGAAAACTTGCATTTAAATTTCATTTCTTCAGGCACTGTAAAAACCCACCTTGTTCCCCTAGGTTACAGTTTGCTCTTCATGCTGGTTACCTCCAGCCTTCTCACGGTCCTAGTTTTCAGTTTAGAAAAAAGATTAAAAATAAAACGAATCTTTGTGTTTTAAAACCTGGGAGTTAGGGCAGTCATAGCATCTCTCTGAAATTGGTTATAAACCTTAAATCTCAATACCTCATGAAAGCCCGTGACTGCCATCCTACCAATACAAAGCCACAGCCTGCATGTATTAAAGGAAGTTCCTCCCGAATTACCACGTTCTTCGTAGCTGATGGAGTCCTGACAAGCAGCCCGTTACCAGCATTTCATCTCAGAAGTGTCTTCAATTTAATACCAGACTATATTGGCCAGCTCTGCATCTGGTATATGACGGGCAACCCAGCTTATTATACCAAAGTGAAATAGATAAGGCAATTGCTGTCTTTAACTGAAATAGAACTGTCTTGTCTGACAAAGTGCACAGTCTTTTTCCTTTTTTTTAAAGACAGACCCGTGTTTATCAGGACTTCGAGGCTCTCTGCAAAGGAGCTGCAGCGAAGACTGCAATTACACACAGGAAATGCATGGGGCCAGTCCATGAAGAAGCTGCAGAAGCAATTAGCAGTTTCAGGATATTCGCTCCTTCAGTTGCTCATTTTCTTTAATAAGCATTTTCTGGCATTACCAGTCTAGAAGCCTCTTTCTCAAAAGAGCGTCCTAGATAGTTAATCCACCAGTGACTCCTACTTAATACCGAAATGAAAACAAACATCCAACCCTCTGAGACTAAGGTGGAGAAAGACTATGTCATCATTTCTCTTCCATCAAAATTAATTTAAGCCCGAAGAGATGCCGGTTTGAGAGGAAGTATCCTGGAATTAAAAAAAACCAGTATGCATATCAAAAGCTACAAAATGCAGCACAATATGCACCCCCCAGAAAAACTTAATTATCTTGTATCATAAGTTATCATTACAGGAAAAAAAAAAAAAGTAGTAAATTAAGCAAAGACAATTGTTAGCCAGCCTCCCAGATTTCAGTTGTGATCACTGAACAAACAGTCCTTACCAACACAAAAGTTATCCCATAACGTGTGCTATTTAAACCCACAAATAATCACCACCTGTTAGGCCAAACTGAAAAACTTTGCCTTATTTCTGGATTCCACCTAGGCAAGTGTTTGCCCTGTAACTGAGGAGCATGTCATTTAACACTGACAAGCACAGCTTCAAGACGGTATAATTTTCTGCTGTCTTTGTTCCAGCTTTGAAGTCAGGGACTATTTTACATCTCTATAGTTTGCATTTCTGCCAGCAAATTCTATGCCGTTTTGTACGCTGCCCCCGTCAACACGCATCCAGACAGATGGCGAGAGCAGCACCAAATACATACAGAAAGGAAAACTGTCATTTTAAAGACGACACCCATTTAAAAGTGACATTTAAAGAGAAGACAAGCAGTTTCAGGTATTACATCTGCCCTCTCGGCAGCGCGTAGGCCTCCTGATCACATTACCCCTTCCTCTTGGCGTGGGGATGCACACGCTGCAGAACCGGCTGCACGGACAGAAACTGTGAAATCAAGAAATGGGAGAGAGAACCAAGTTTCACATCAGCATCTAAATGGAGTGACTGCATGAAGTGCCATCAGGCACACATTCAGGGAAGGAGCACTCAACCAGATGATGATTTTAGCCAGCTGCCTCCCTCTGAAAAATGCAGTAATGGACAATTTTGCTTTGAAAAATCCACAAAATTTTGTCCATCAGATGTGCAGAGAGACTATAGAAAGAAAACTACTGCAGCATCTTTGTCATCAGCTGCTGTATCCTGCCCACAGTAGGGGCTTTGATAATATTTTGCTTGCGCTACCGCCCAGGTCATGGAAAGTGCCAAAGACGACAAGCAAGCATTAAGTCACAGGCAAATTTCTCCTGTCTTTTTACAGCAGTTAGCAAAGTACCATCATTTCTGCCTTAAGAGTCTTCCCTCTCCACACATTAACTAGCACGGTGAACGCCATCAGTGTCACAAAGCCAGCGTGAACTTCGCTTAGAAGAATCCTGCAGGAAGAAACCAGGCCACCTGACCGGTGGCAATGGGAGACTCCAGCTAATCACCTTCCTTTTACTTTGTAAAATGGAAACTTGTGTTTCTAGGCCTTATGCCAAACCTGAAGGTTCTTCTTCAATCCCTCAGATCTTTAGGACCTCGAGTAAAATCAATGGACATCAGAGATGACAGCCAAAGTTGGGCTGCCAGAAGCTGACCCACTTCAAAGCGCTAACAAAACCCAGCAGGTTCCTAGAGCAGAAAACCAGCCGTGTCTCATCTCAGCTGTTGCAACCCCCAAGACCTTAGTGACCATGTTGACACATCGAGTGAGCAGTGCATACTGCTGGTGGTGTTTTCATCACTGATGTACGTGTTGGTAAGATCGGCTGTTTCAAGGTACAACAGCCTGCCGTGGGCCTTGCAATACTTTGGAGATGTGTCTTGAGCTTTGGACAGGTTTCACAAAATCTCTCAAAACTTGCCAATTACGTAAAAATATTTCTCAAGTGCTCCAAACCCTTTAAGCTGTATTGACATGCCAACCAAAATCGCTCCCAACACTCAAGTTGCTTAAACTGGTGCCAACTGGCCTTAATTACCTGAGCTCGTACAGCCCTGAATGAAAAACGAAAATCCATACACAGCCCTTCTGAACCAAACTCCAGTCACTGGAGGGCTGAAAGGACGAGCGTTAGAAACATGTTTATACAGGTATTCACACAATAACTGAAGCAGTACTGTAACTGCACTGCTGCCCAATTTCAAGTGGAGAAAAACCAAGTAAATATCCAAAAGCTCAGGAGGATGCTGTTAACTTGCCTTTTAAACAGAATCAGTTCCACCCACAAACCAGGAATTCCACCCTAAAAAAAAATAATTGGGAACACTTTGAAGCCATTCATTTCATCCACAGAAACAACACTATTCTGCTCTACTGCTGGAGAGAATTTTTTTTTTTTTTGGTAGGTAATAAACTAGTCGAAAAAACCTGCAAAGATCACAAAATGCTCCAAAGGTAGAAAGCAGCAAAGCAAAGGTTGTCCCACCTCACTGTCACCCTGCAGCGAACGCGGCTGGGACTCTCTCCCATCCCACAGGAAGGGGTGGAGGGAGAGCAGATTAAGATGACCTACATTACTCCTGCTTTAAATATAAGGTAGCATCGCTTTTATTCTACCTACCTCATTCCTCCCTACCCTTCCTGCCCCACGTGGACGAGACACCCTCTGCTCAGGTGGCACACACGCAGGCGGAGTGCATCCAGCCTTAACCAGGGAGGCAAAAAGTTGCGCATCAAACCTGGACTCACAAGAGAATGACTTCACAAACGACGCTCTGTTAATGGAGGTTACACGTGTTTTTCATGTCAGTCCTCAAGTCCATCAGGTTGTGCTTCCCTGGTCTCAGTGGCCATCTCAGCCACTGGAGATCTGGACCTTAACTCACCTGGAGTGACAGAATATAAAGCAGCAACTGAGAATGGCAAACTCCAAGGGGAAGAAGAGTGTAACTGGCAGTTTAAACACCACCTTGCCAGGCAGCAAATGAAAGGGCAAATCATCTTGACTAATTCTGCTCTTGCAGGATGGTAACATGGTCACCAGCATGGTCTGACACATTCAAGATGCCCATTTTGAAGGGCAGCGTCCCGATGTGTCCAGAGTGTGAGTTACATTAAGGACAGGCTTCCAACACCAGCCTGCCAAACAACTGTGTGAACTCAGCTACTCAGTCTCAAAAGCAGCAGATCTCTTTGCCTCCTACAGAAAAAACATGAAACAGCTGGGGAATTACTCTGAAATACTAAATTCAGTGAAAGAGTAGGGACCCAACTGGCTCCCAGCCCAGCACTCCCCTTCCTCTGCTGATGAGCTGCCTTTCCTCCGGGAGCTCAGTGCTGCTTTGGGTTGAAGCGTTCCCAGATCTTCTGGAGAAGAGATTAGGAGGTGTCTACCATGATACAGGAACACAGAGAATTTGAAAGAGTCAGTAGTGTGACAAAGCTTCATCAGAGAAAGCACTGACAAGTTTAAACGCAGAGTTATTAACTACTCTGGCTACACGGACCCTCAAAGCACAAAGAACTAATTTTGCAGGAGCCACCAAGGCCCCCCCATGCGAGAGCATCACTCAGCAACAGCTACTGCAGGCACCAACGGGATCACTGCAAATCCAGAACGCAGAAACAGTGAAGTCTTAACAGTGGCAGCCAGAGCACCAAGGCAGAAGCTGAATTAAACATCCTTCCCCTGCATGGCTGGGAGAGATTTAATGTTATGCAGTAAAAAATGAAAAGCAGCGTTTGAGCTACTTGGAGTTTGACCGGCACCAAGCTCCCCACGTCACTAACGGTACCGTCCCAACAGCACGCTGCTACGCTTTAATGACTGCAAACAAGGTAAAGCTGCCCTCTTCTTATAATCCGTTAATTCCTCCAAATTCAGGAGATTGCGCTGTTTCACACAGAACAAAGACACGAGCTTGTTGCATGCGGTGTTCCCATGCTCAGCTAATCTCCAGGCCCTTTCAGAAGCGGCCGCGTTATCTGCCCAGGTTGGTCTTGTGACAAACCCTGGGCCATGACCCAGTTTCCTTTGCCAGATCCACGAGCACCTTGTGCAGCAGGAGCAGCTACAAACGTGCTACCGGAACGTGGGTCCTCCCCTCCCAAACACCACTCACACAACAGGCCAGTCTGCAACCACGTAGACACTGGAGAAGCAAACAGCCAGTTTCCAACTTCTCTTTCCTCCCAGGAAGTCTTTCCCACCCTCTCCAACAGCAATTTTCAGCAAAGAGAACATGCAGATTCTGCTAATTACAGAGGAGACAAGGACTGTGCCCCCTTGATGAGTCTGCAAAGCGTTTTACACTCCTCTCACTGAACGTGAACTGTACAGGCAGTGATTGGACGTTTTGAGGTTTATTTTCTGCCACTCCAGATCTGATGGCTGCAAAGCCACGCAATTATCCAGAGGGACAGCTCTTCCAACAGTCAGTTGCAGAGATGCAACCGTACAGAATATGCAATCTCCATGCTATAAAATAATGCTGTTCTTTAAATATCAATTATCCCAGCCTGTTTCTGTGTTACAGTGAATATTTAAGAGAACCCTTCATATGGTTGGTGGAGTCCCCATCCCTGGGTGTGTTTAAGGGCTGTTTGGATGAGCTGTGGGGGGATGTGGGGTAGGGGAGAGCTTTGTAGAGTCGGGCTGATGGTTGGACTCGATGATCCCGAGGGGCTTTTCCAACCTGAATGATTCTACATTACACACTGACTTTCTAGCTGTATGCATTTGTATTTTTTAAACAGGATTAGGGAAGAGCGGTGGGTTTGCTGTATTCAAAAAAAGCTGGAAGAGAAGCAAAGGGGCTAACTCATACAGTGAAAGACTCGCAGCCTCTCCCTAGAGCTGCGAGACGATGAAACCAGTTGTGGTTAGCAGTGATCAGCGGTATCGGACAGGCCGTGAACACCAGGGCAACCAAACACGTTGAAGCCTCCAGATTTCCTCACCGCCACAGCACATACTCTGACTCATCCTGGGTTATTCACCACAAGCCAGTGCAAAAACCCACACATAAGCTGGGGAAGCCACAAGAACACATGATGGAAGAAGACGACACTTAATTAGGGGTTGACAGCATTTTCTGCTTAAATATGTGGGTGAGAAGAGACGAAGTGACAGAAAAGCTGCTCTGATCACTTTTAGCTTTTTAATTACAGAAAACGTTTCCCAGAAAGTCCCGAGGTTAACTCAGCTACTGGCAACACTGAAAAACTCAAACAAACAAGTGCCAGGCTGCTTAGGAACAGAGTATTTCTAAGACCTACCTAAAGAAGGAAAAACCCCAACATTACCTTATTATCATTGGCTCTTGGTAAGGCTGCTTGGAGAGGCCAGGCTCCCCTCCCGGGGCTGAGTCTCCTAGCTATCCAGAGAGGAGGTGGAGAGCCTGGGAAAGCCAGCAGATGCTTCTCCTTTTGGCACAGAGCTCCCCATGGAGGTTGGTGAGCAACACCGGGCTGCTCTGCTGCGGTGGTCAGTGCTGACAGGGATCAAAACAAAACTCACTTCACACAGGACACCAGTTTGGTTTTTACACAACCCTCTTTCCGGCACTTTTGTTGTTTCATTTCAGCATCAAACTGCCTTTTCTTTCCAGCCCCTCGCAGTGCCTTCATTTCCCTTTCTGCCGTGCTCCTGTTGTTTCATTGCCATGAGTGCAATCGTGCAGCGAACGGATGGGCAGCCCTGCACAGGCGGGGGCTCAGCACGGCACGTTTTCACTATAACGTCCTTCCCGTTAGAGGAAAACACAAGCGGTTGTACTTGCTTGTTGGACAAACACAGAGTGGTGCACCATCAGTAGGCAGCAAACGCAGAGAGGGTGCTTGTGCCAGGAATTCTGCTTTGCTAAAGACTTATAGAAAATTACAATATTTTGCTCCTCTGAGTTTCTGCACCAGCCACAGATGGATTTAAAAATGGCGAAATACCACACAGTATTGCCCCAATAGTAGCTACTTACTGGGAACCCACACCAAACAACTAGGGCTTTGCACCTGCATAACGCTTTAAAAATAGCTTCTGCCTGGCCCCATGGACACGATCACAGACATCCAGTCCGATGTGACTAAGAATTTCTGTTCTTGGGCACATTCACAAGGTGACCCAGCTTGCAGGCCTGGAAGGCAACAGCTTGGGAGAGTGATACTGTCAGCTGGGTTATTAAAATAAATCAAGTTTAAAGGGTACTATCAGAAATTTTGGTTAGACACCTGGAAAGACTTAACATGAAACAAAAACCCCCATCTAGGCCTTGTTCTACTGTTCTGCTGATATTTATGAGTTCAAACATACAGAGTCACCCCTCTCCCCACACACACATCTTTGAGAAAAGGAGGTGCCAAGGCCTTCGCTTTAAACTTTCCAGGGTCTAGAGAGCACGCCTCAAACCCAGCAGCCTGCTCCGATACCCACTGCTCCTGTCGGCTCCTCCAGCACCGCAGGCTCTGGGGGAGATCAGAGAGGGCACATCCATGGGATCAGACCATCTGGGGAGGCCAGGTCCCACTTTGGCTCCTGCCTTCCCACAGCCAGGCTACAAGAGGGAGCATCTCCCACGAGCAACACGACCAGCAGCTCTGTCCGCGCGCTGTTGGTGGGAGTGGAGCGTGCGAACCAGCCTGCTGAAGGTCACTCCCACCTAAACACAGCCAAACCCTCCCTGCACCGGGAATTCGCAAACATTTCCCCCTCCAACTCTGCTTCTGACATTCCCCAGTACGGTGCAAAAGGTTCAACGTTTTCTGACTTGCGAGCTGCAAGTTAATTATGCCCATGGAACGCCTGCAGTTCTCACACGCACAGACAGGAACTGATCTCGTGCCGGTAAGGTCCCAGATGCAGCAGGTACCGCATCCGTGTCGGGAGCAAGGCACCTGGAGGCCTCTATAGATTAATCCTGGTCTACAGGAATATGCTTGGCAGCCCTAAAAGATGAATGGGAATAATCAAACGTGACAAAGATGTAAGCAGCATGCAATGAGAAGGGCTCTCCGAGCCTTTGTCAGGGTATTGCACAGCCGTGGCAGACCTGTTTCTGGACTCAACTAGCTGTGACTGAAAGACGTGTTCATGAAGAAAGCGAGCCCTGGAATTCCTGCTGCTGCTTTCAGGCTGCAACCACCTTATATGGGAAAATCATATTTAATAAGATTGTGCATCTGGCGAGAGCCCATAATGGTCATGTCAGTGAATCACTTCAATAATCGTTCCTAAATTACGCACTGCTCATACTAAATCCACTCAGGTCATTCCCTGAGGAGCCCTTCTGGAGAGGCCCAGCGACCTTCCCAAGTGGGACACGGTGGCAGCAGCTTTGCCAGACGCAGATCCAGCAGTGGTGTAACAGGCTATCATATACAGGTCAATGCCAAACGCTAGTTAATGAAAATTAGATTAATCATTCTTTGTCCCGGGTTCTTGGGGATTCGTTCTCCAGCCCGTCCTGACACGGATACAGACAGGCTCAGCGTCCTTCGGGCAGTGGCCACATCTCCCTGCCGTACCAATGCTGCCCTTCGCAGCCCCCAACCCATAATCCCAGCTTCCCCATTCGTTTCCAGCTGATACATATCTTAAAGGACAATTAATTTGCCAGAGCAGCCTGAATTCTATTTTCACTGCCTTCCTCCTTCCCTGCAGCTGAGCTGTGACTTATTGACTGTGAAGTAACTGCAGGGTCTTTAAAAGTTCAAGGCGCAGGGTGTTTTTCTCTCTGTTTTTGCCCAGCTGACTCCCTCTGTAATCATCTTCGCTAGCACCATTTCACGGGAAAGAGGCATGTGACATCCAACTAAGCTGTGAACCATAATCATGCTGGGGATGATGTTTACATTTGATTTTTTCCTCAAGCTGATAAGCTCTCTTCAATTTCCCTCTCCATCACATTGGTATGGATTGAACTGCTTGTGCCCCACAGGGTGGAATTCTTCTCTTATCTCTAATCTGCTCACTGAAAAAATTGCTTCCAGCAACCCTTGAAAAGTCACTTCAAAGTTATCATTGCAAAGAGCGAAGAGCTGCAATACCGTTCTTCATCTGTCGCAATCAACGCTCTCCCAGTGCTTTCTGCAGATGGCCTTACAGGTGCTGCCAGCATCCAGCACACTCAGCACCACTGCCAGCATCTCCACTTTGCTATCTCCAGCTCTGGGTACAGTGAGACAACTGTTGAACAAGATCATAAATACTTGTTAAATCATCTCAGCTCCCTAAAGCAGAGGAACTCAACCCTGAAGAACACGTTGGAGGCTTCTGCCCAGGCTCTAAAGCCATAAATGATGGGCAGACTGCAAGTCATGTAGCAGGAGACATGAGAAATGGAAATAAACTGGACATCAACTTTACTTCCTCATCAGGCTGAGAATTTACACCTTTGCAAGGGGATGGTGGAGACCAGCTTTGGTATCAATTTTGTACCAACAGCTCTCCAGTGACTTGAGCCCCTTGGATAAAAGGAGGTTTCCAGACGGAGGTCTCTGAACTGCACCGAGGTAGAGGGATGGTGATGTGCTCTCTCCTCACCCAACCATTTCTGGGGTCAGGGCACCCCAGCCTGAATGATCCTGGTGCTCTGCCTGTCACCCTGCCCGCACACAGTACCTCTGTACATTGCCTCTACTCCTGCCAAAAGCTCTGCTATCTGCACCAAAACCGGCAGACAGTCCCTTACGCTCCCCGCAGCCCCTTCCCGGGGCAAGGGGGTGCAGATTCAGGGAGGTGGCACAGCAGCCATTGACACCTGACAGATTTTGAAACTCCCCTTTCAACCACAGCAGTTACAAAACTTTTAAAAACCTCAAAGCTAGGTCCTTGGAAAGGGACAAACTGTGCCTGTGTGGTCATGCATGAGTCCAGCTGCTGGCACTAAATGAGGTTTTACCCTCAAAGCTATTATGAGACTTCCAAAAGCTCCCTTCAGAAGACTCTCCATGCCTTAAGTGTCAAGGTTTCCCTGACTTTCAGCTCCTCTCCTCCATCTAGTTTTACCCCTGTACCAGACTAACCGGCTCCCCTCTTGATATTTCCTGAGGCTTGGGGAAGCTCTTTGCTGACCCAACCCATGGTCTGGATTAACCCCACCACGTCCGTTTAAGAGTGCAGCACGCAGCCATCCTCGCTCTCTGACAGAGAGTTGGGGAGCACATTTCAGCTACACTGATAATCCTTCATCAACAGCACAAGCATTAAGGTGAGTGGCACGAGGCAACTCTATCGGTCGGTCGTGAACACTTCACCCCCTCCACCACTGCTTCAAACAGCAGCGAAGGCATCGGCGCTCCACGCGCGAAACCGGGTTTGTCGCCATCAGCTTTGAAACAGTCAACAAGACAGGATGGTGTTCAGCATCTGCTCCTGGGCACATTGCTGTGACACAGTATTCCCATCTGCTGCAACGAGGACCACAGAGCACACCGACCTGCTCTGTCAGTCGACAGTCCCGACCTGAGACATGCAGCACAGCCCACCCTTCACGCAGGCGTAGCCGTGTCTTCGTGCACAGCCTGAGGGCCACCTCCAGTCCCCCCAGGTTTTGTTCTCTTTCAGAAAATACTCGTTAGCTGTTGTGCACATTGTCCCCAGCCCTCCCGGGAGCTCCAGTTGCAAGTGCAGCTGAGGCCGAGTGACACAATTTGGACGCTACCCAAGCGAGGAGTAAGCAACTTGACTCGAAAAATCAAAGCATCGGTGAGATTACTGGCTCCGTTTCATCTTTTTTACTATCAGTGTAGGGTAAGACAGCCTACAGGTTTGTAAATTCAGATTTACTTGTGAAGGGAAGACAAACACCTGCTTAAACCTGAGCAACAGTCTCCAGACACCTCGTCTTGACCTGAGCAACAACCCTCTACCCTCCCAAAAAACAGGAAGGCGACAGAGAAATCAGATGGATAAACAACATTTTAATTGTTCATCAGCAAGAGGTTCTCTCTTTCACTCCCTCAGCATCACAAGCTGGAAGTCCACCAGCCACGCCACACCATGCTGGGACAACAGTCCCAAAAAAGGGGTCTGAGCAGCGGGTGGGGGAGCGCCTCGAGCAGCCGTGGGAAAGGCAAGCTGCACGCAGCCAGCCCCTCCATCTTCCCTGCAGCACCGAGAAAGTGAAGCAGGAAGGCTGGGGACAGCTCGCCACTTGCCTAAATCTCAGCACCTTCCCAAAAATTACACGTTACATCCAGCCCCCCTGACGCGGCAGATGACATGTGTGAAATAATCACAGCTTCCACTGTAATTTGTTGGTTTGTAGAAGATCTAATGATCCTCATTTAAGGGCCTGAAGACAAGGAGATTGCTGTCATAACGCAACCAAAACCTGTCCACCTTGTAGCAGGTTCTGAATAAACTTCAGGCTCAGACAGGTGCTCCCGAGCTTCGCGTCAGGCCCACAAAAGAACATGTCAACCCAAGAGCAGAGCGGGGCTGTACGATCACAGGCAAAGCTAGCAATTTGGAGGTTGTTAATGAACTATAAATTATTAGGCAGCAAAGGTGGACGCAGGTGCACTTGCACAGCCCCGCGGATCTGATCCCGCCAACCGAGGAACCCAAAATCTTTTTGTTACGCTGCCAGCAGCCTTGGGCTTGCTCCCTGCCTCTCACAAACGGCCTTCCCGGTCTCGCCGCTGCCCAGAGGGATCCTGGCGCGGCAGCAACGCCGCCCTCCCGGTGCCGGGGGCCGCCGGGACCCCGCGGGCGGCGGCGCCGGGAGCCCCGGAGCAAGGCAGGAGCCGCCACCCGCCCTGAGCCAACAGCCCCTCCAGACCCTCCCGCCCCGCCGGGGGAAGGGGAACGCCCGCGGCCCATCCCCGGAGAGGAGACGCGGGGGGCACGGCCCAGGGCCGCGCTCGCCAACCGGGCAAGCGGCGGCTGCTGCGGCACCGGGGTGAGCCGGTGTCGGGGTGCCGCTTTGCTCCGGGGGCCGCCGCTGTCCGTCCCCAGCAAGCACCGGCCCAGGACACCCCGGGACGGGCGGGGGGGGGGGGGGGTGGCAGGAGACGAGAGGCAGCCCCAGCCCGGCATCCCCCCCCGCCGGTGCTCGGGGAGTCCCGGGGGGCGGAACCATCCTGGATGCCCGGGGCGGGGAGGGGGGAAGCGGGAGTTGGCCGGGGCCACGCGGTGCCCCGGGGCTGGCACACTGCGGGGGGTGTGGTGTGGCTGGACTGAACCACTCCGAGCCCCCCCCGGGGGACACAAGGCACAATGCGGGGGGCCCGGCCGGGAGGTACCACTCAGACCCCCCCCGGGGGGTGCAACGAGGCTGAACCACTCCGGGCCCTCGGGGGGACGGGACACGGGGACACACACTCCGGGGGGCCCGGCGGGGAGCGGCCCCTCGAGGGGACGGCGACACGCGGGGGAACACGCCCCGGAGCCCGGCCGAGGGTGCCGGCCCCCCGGTGCTCGCAGCGCGTTACCTCCTGCCGCGTCCAGTGCCCCCACGCCGGCCTCCGGGGTGATGGCACCGGCCCCCGCCACGGCCGAGCCTTCCGCCTCCTCGGGCACCTCTAGCTCCATGGCCGCCGCCAAGGCCGCGGGCAGGACAGGCCCGGGGCAGGGCACGACAGGCCCAGGCCCGCGCCCGCCGCCGCCGCCGCGCTCCTCCCGGCTCCGGCCGCCGCCGCTGAGGAGACTGGGAACGGCGGGGACCATAGAGCGCGGGAGGCGCCGCGGCTAGACACGCCCCAGCGCCGCAGGGCGGAAGGGCCGCGGCCGGCCCCGGAAGCAGAGCGGCCCCGTTCCGCCGGGAGGACCCGCGCCGTGGGGGCGGCTGTGGCGACAGCCCGCGGGCTGTGGGACCGCGGCCGCTCCCGCCTGGAGAGGGCGGGGAGAGGGACGGGGCCTCGCACACCGTGAAGCGGCCAAGAGAACGGCCACTCCCGTGTGTGTGTGTGTGTGTGTGTGTGTGTGTGTGTGTCTGTGTCTGTGTCTCTGCCGGTCGCCATGGCAGCGGGGGCGGGGCTGGCCCGGTGTGTGAGGCCGGCCCGGTGTGTGGGGCCCGCCTGCCCCGGGACCCCGGGACCGATCTTCCCCGGCGCGGCCCTGTGCCAGGCTCCGTGCGGCCGAGGCCCCGGTGCGCCCCGCTTGGGCTCCCGCGGGACCGGGGCCCTCCCGGTGCCGGGCACCGCCTCCGCGCCCTCCCGCTCGGCGGGTTCCCTCCCGGAGCCGCGACAGCCGCCGGGCCGGGCCTGCCGCGCCGCCGCGCAGCGGGCGCTCTCCCTCCGGGAGGCCCTGGGGATGGGCCGCCCCGACCCCGCTCGGCGCCGCCGCCGCTCCCCGCCCCGGGCCGGGCCCCGGCTCCTCCCGGCCCCGCGGCGAGCCCGGCCCGTGGCACCATCTAGTGGCACCGCGGCGCGGCCCGGGGAGGCCTCGGGATGCGGGTCAGCCCCCGGGTGCGGGTCAGCCCGGGCCGGCCCCGCCGGTTCTCCCGGGCTGGACTCTTCCCGCCAGCGTGCCCCGATCCCCGACCCCGGGGGACAAACGTGTCACGGGCAGCCCCAGCCGGGAAACCGGCTCGGCACGAACGCCCAGCCCTCGGCGCAGCCGGGGAAGGTACCGGCGGCTCTAACGAGGCTGCTCGGCGGCGTCACTGTCCCCCTGCCCGGGGTGCTCCGGGCCGCGTCCCTGCACGGGAGGGCAGCCGGTGGCCCCAGAGCGGCCGGGGAGGCTGCGGCCGGGCCCGGGGAGCGGCGGCCGCCTGGACGGGAGCGGCTCCGTCCTCCCCTCGGGGCTGGCCGGGGGCTTCAGCGAGAAGGAGCCACTTGATCCGGCCTGAGGAGCGGTGGGGAAGGCGGTGGCTCCATGTCTCCAGCGCCGGGGTGGCGGCTGGTGGCCGGGGGGTTCAGGAGGAACTGGTCCCCCCGTGACGCCCCGCTGCAGGGCTGTGACCTCCTCCTGCGGCATCGGTACCGACCCCGGCTGGAAGCTGCAGCCTGGACGGAGAGCCAAGGCGTGGAGCTGATTTGTGTCACTGCAGGAAAGCGACCCCGCGGAAAGAGGAATGGCGTGGGCCTGGTCCCCAGGTGGGGGGCAGAGGAAGGAGGAAGGGGAGGAGAGGGGATGGCAGCCATCAGCAGGGTCATCCACCCCCCACCCCCTCCCCCAGGACCTGAAGCCCCAGACTGGCCACCATCCCTGTCCCCTCTTGGGGCACATGGGTGAGGCCATTTGGTCCCCCCAGGGATGCCCAAGCAGGGCTGCTGGGAGGGTTTGGGGGTTCAGGGCAGTGCAGGTTGGAACAGAGCCCCACGACCTCTTTGGAGAGGGTCAGGCTGGTGGGGAGGGGGGAAAGGATCCCTGTCCCCAGGCACTGCCACCACCTGCATCCTGTGAGCCTGTCCCTGCCCAGGGCTGGGTGGGGGGCGAGTGGACGTGGCTGAACCACCAGCACTGTGGAGAACAACAGGAACAGCCCCCGTGACTCGAGCTGTGCCCAGGAACCTGTCCCGGGACCCCCTTCCTCCTCCTTCCCTCCTGCAGGCAGCGTCTGGCCCACAAAGGGTTACACAAGGCAACCTGGAGTGACACCACCACCAGCCCGGGAGCTCAGCTCCTTCCTGGTCCGATCGGAGGCTCGGTGAGTGCCTAATCCTGTCCCCCGGGATCTGCCGGCCCTGCTCCCTGGCTGCGAACAGGGATCCAGCCGTGCTTTCACCTGGGGCAGTGGCCATGCTTTGTCCCTCTTTGGGTGGCGCCAGGACCCGGTGACCCTCCTGGAGTTCTGCCCCAATGGCAGGGAGAGACCCGGGAGGGATCCTGGGACCCTGCCGCCACAGCTCCGCACCCCAAGGGCTGGAGGATGTGCCGCCATCCTACTGATTTACACCCTGGCTGGGTCAGACCTTCCAGAGACCCGTGTCCCAGAGTGGGGGGTCAGGATCAGGGCATTGTGTTGTGGGTGCGGTTGGGTTAGAGGAGCTTCTGGGGGGATCCTGCACAGCCAGGACCAGACAGGGGACGAGTGGTTTTGCAGCACTGGCTGAGACCAGGGACCCCCCTGATCCCGGGAAAGCTTTGGGGTCCCAAATTGAGGACCCCCATCGGTGGGGGGGTTGGGAAACAGGTTATGGGTGGTGGGGATGGCCGTGGGGCAAGGCTGGGTGGGCAGGGTACATCACTTTCGTGTAAATAACCTCCCCACTCGTTGCTGTCCCCACGGTGGACATGCGGGTGGTGTCACCTGGGGCCAGGCACAGCCCTGAATCAGAGACCTTGCAGTGGGATGAGCTGCCCCAGTACAGCCCAGGCTTAATTTCGTACTAAAAACCCTGGGAGATGCCAGCCACGCTGTGTGGGGGGCAGAGTGGGGTGTGTGGGGCTCCCCATGGTGCCAGTACTTGGTGTCGGGTGTGTTGGGCTGGGCCGTGGTCAGCTCTGCTCAGATACTGCCTCTCCCGGCGGGGCCATTTCAGGTGCGGGCTGGTTGGTTTCTGTTGGAAACCGGCCGAGCCGGCTCCTCCGGCTCCCAGCCTCGGCCTTCGGCTTGGACAGGCCCTACACCAGGTCTCGAGGGGGAGACTGGGGACAGGACAGGGGCTTGGTGGCACCATGGGTGCTGCCTGTGCTGGCTGGTGAGATGGGAGCTGCTACTGTCTCCGTGGTGTCTCCCCCACCCCAGACTGCCGCTGCCCATGGAGAGCCATGGATGGCAGCGGGATGCAGGTGTGTGGCCAATTTATGGTGCCCTGGTGACAGGGGAGCAGTGGGAGCCGGTTGGGGACAGTGAGAGGCTGTGTTGGGTGGCAGTGGGGTCGGCTCTGGCAGATGAACCATCACCCCGGGGTGGGGGGGATGCTCTGGTTGCCCCACAGTCGAGGTCCCTGTGACCTGTGGCTCACACCTTGTCACCTGCAGGCATCCAGGTAGTCCAGAGTGTCCATAAGCACTGACCAACGGACACTGGTGACACGGCTGAGAAGGGACCTGCCCGTTCAGCTCACTGATCCGGCAGGGAAGCACCCCACCACCGTGCTGGGGTCTCCTGTTTATTAGCAGTCTTATAAGTGCCAGGACAGGACTATAGGTGCCACCATACTGGGGCCCCGCTCAGCCCCAGCTACTGCCTGGGCACACGTTTCCCCACGTGTTGAGCACTGGTGGGTGGCGGGTGGGCACTCGGGCTGGTCCCAGCGGCTCATGACGCAGAGTGGAAACCCGGACTCTGCCCTCCACGCTCACTGGCTTGCAGCCAGGCTGGCTGGGGCTATTTCTGACGCCTGGGTGAATGATTACACCGTCCCTCCCCAGGGCTCCCCGGGTCTCATTTTGGGGAGCTGTTGGCCCATAAGCACTGGCCAGACCTCCCCCGGCCGAGCTGCTGGCCAATCCCCAATGGTGGCCCAAGGGCAACCTACCCCAGACCCGGCAGGGCCGGTGTCTGTGGCCCGTTGTGCCTCTGATGGGCTGTGGCTGTGCCCGTGCCCGTGGCTGTGGCCTTGCCGGGGCTGGGACCAGGCCAGGTGCTGCCAGCCCCCGAGCGCCTGGGGCAGGAACGGCCCTGTGCCGGGGGCAGCCCGGCTGGTGGGGGGGGGGTGTTCCACCCGCTCTGGCTGTGGGCTTGGAGTTGGCATGGGCAGGCGATGGGTTTGGGTCTGTCCTCCCCGGTCCCTGCACCAGTTGGAGGGGTGAGGACCTGGTGGTGGTGGTGGCATCGCACTGGGCTGTTGGCTTTCCTGTCCCCATCGCCCTGGAGAATCACTTGATGGTCTCACCAGGGTTTCCTTGGCGTGTGCAATGGCCCAGGTAAACCTGGACCCTTTGAATCCCTGATCAAACTGGCTCCTTCCTGTCCCACCCCATGGGAAGTCGCAGGATGCTCTGGGCCCGCTGTCCCCCACCCCATGCAGGGATCCCACATCTCTCCGGGTTCACGATGACATTTCCTCTGGGGAGCCAGGAGCTGATGGAGGGGACCCCTGGGCCCATCCCAGGCGTCTCAGTCCAGACAGGATGTCACCCTGTCAGTCAGGCTTGTCTGTCCTAGGTGGAAAGCGCTGGATTTGGGGAAAACCCTGGGAAATCAAAGGGTGAAGTCGGGACAGTGGTGCTCCTGAAGTGGTTGGCAGAGCTGCCAGCTCCACCCGTTGTGCCAGAGCCCAGAGCAGGGGGGCAGGAGGGCACTGAAGCACCGTCCGAAGCAGCACCCTGGGGTCTGCTGGCTCCTGGGAGGAGGGAGGGGAGTGGGACCACAAGGTGTGGGCAGATGGTCCCAGCTGTGGAGATGAGTCCTGACCATTTGGGGTTGTTTAGTCTGGAGAAGAGGAGGCTGAGGGGAGACCTCCTGGCCCTCTCCAACTCCCTGAAAGGAGGGTGCAGAGAGGGGGGAGGAGTCTCTTGAGCCAAGGAACCAGCGCCAGGACAAGAGGGAATGGCCTCAAGCTGTGCCAGGGCAGGGTCAGACTGGCTCTTAGGAAGGATTTCTTTGCAGAAGGGGTTGTTGGGCGTTGGAATGGGCTGCCCAGGGCAGGGGGGGAGTCCCCATCCCTGGAGGGGTTGAAGAGTCGGGTTGACCCAGTGCTGAGGGATCTGGTGGAGTTGGGAACGGTCAGGGTGAGGTTCATGGTGGGGCTGGAGGAGCTTCAAGGGCTTTTCCAACTGAGATGATTCTGTGACCTGCGTGCCCCGCGTAAAACCTCCCCTTCTGTGGACACACGTCCGAGGGGACCCAGATGGACCTCCTGAGGGGGTGATTTCATGCTGCATGGAAGCAGCTCTGGCTTTCAGAACCAGCTCGCGTGTGAGGTTTGCCGGGGTGAGACACAGCTGCTGGGTGCCCGGGCACTGTGAGGGGCTCGGTCCCCTGCACCCTCTCGGTCCCTGGTGCCTGCTGCTCAGCTTTGCTTCTGCTCTTCATTGCAGCCTGGAGTGGGATTGAGGAAGGGGCCAGCAGCTGCAAAGAGGAGCTGGAGCCGGTCTGCACCCCCGGGCGCCGGTCAGGGGCTGCCACGCCAGCCGGCTGCTGCGCTCGCCCTCCCTCGTGTGCGTTGGCGGGTGGTCACCATGGAGGAGATGGTGATCTGGGAGCAGCACACGGTGACACTGAGCAAGGTGAGTGGGGCCCAGGGTGGCTGCGGGAGGGGAGGGGAGGGGATGGGGTCTGTGGGGCCGGCTCTGCCTGACCCCTCTCTGCCTGTCCTTGCCAGGACCCTCAACGGGGCTTTGGCTTCGCTGTCTCTGGAGGCCGGGACCGTCCCAACAGGATTACCGGGGACACAGCGGTGGTTGTTTCGGATGTGGTGGCTGGGGGACCGGCGGTGGGCCGGCTGCAGTGAGTGTACGGGGACACGGGGGGTGCTTGCTGTCAACGGGGACAGGAAGGGCAGCAAATAGCTTCTGCTGGGACAGGGCCAGCACTGCTGCCACCCTGCCTGGATGGGATGGGGTCCCCCTGGGGCAACGGGTGCCCTCGCCACCCTGCCAGCTCCCACTGCTGGGGACTGCACCTGGGGCAAAGCCACGGCTGCATTTTCCCTCACAGGAGGAAGGATCACATCGTGATGGTGAACGGCCTTTCCATGGATAATGTCTTGTCCTCCTTCGCCATCCAGACACTTAAAACCTGTGGCAAGATCGCCAACATCGTGAGTGTGCCCTGCAGTGAGACAGGGGCTGGCGTCATGCACGGGACTGCACTGTGCCTGTCCCCGTCCTGGCTCCCCTGTCCCACACACTCCAGGGTTTCTGTCTGGGGCTTGGAAATTACTGTAGAAATATCTCCTGGCAGAGACAGCTGCACCCCCCATCCTCTTGTTCTCACTTTCCACCTGCAGACACTGAAAAGACCAAAGAAAGTCCACCTCCCTGCGAGCAAGAGCAGCCCTGGGTCCCCCACTGTGCCCCGGCACTGTGACTCGGATGAGGACTACGGGTTGCGTGGTGTGGATCCAGCCCTGCACCACTCCCGGGATGACCTGGACCACAGCCAGGGCTACGACGGGGACTCATCCAGCGAGAGAAGCTCTGGCCACCACCAGGATGACCGCCGCCACCCCAAGGCGGTGTCCCGGAGCCGGAGGCGAAGCCAGGACAGCAGCCACTGGAGGCAGAGCCCTGGCAGCGGCTCAGATCGGAGGGGCTACAGCCGGCACCGCTCTGCCAACGGCCTCAGCCACGAAGGGGACACCAACGGGCTGGTCCTGGTGTCAGGCTTCAAGCGGCTGCCGCACCGGGATGTGCCGATGAAGCCCATCACATCGGTCCTGGTGAAGCAGAAGCAGAATGAAGGTGGGACCCTCCCACTCCCTCTGTCCCTGGGTCTTGTCACCTGATTTGTGACTCTGCATTCCCCTGGGGAGGAGGCGATGGCAGGTTGGGTGCCAGGGTCTGTGCTGGGTGCACCAGACCTGCCAGGCCTCAGCCTGGGGTTGCAGAACTCAGCTTTGGGGCTTGCTAGTGCCCCAGGGGGAGCCAGAGTGGGCTTGTGGGGGTGGTAGCGAGGGGGGACCTCGAGGGGGTCCTGCATCTGCCTGGCTGTGGCACTGTCATGGACTCTCTCTGCTGCAGAGTATGGCCTGAAGCTGGGAAGTCAGCTCTTCATCAAGCACATAGTGGAGAGCGGGCTGGCGGCCAAGGGCAGCTCCTTGCAGGAGGGAGACCTCATCCTGAAGGTATGGGGACCCACGGGGCACACAGCACTGGCTGGGGATCTCATCTGCCCCTCTCCAGATGGCTCATCCCTGGCTAGTGTCACTGCAGGGGACAAGCCAAGATTGTGCTTCTCTCGGCTGCCTGCAAAGGTGCCCGCGCCCTGCCCCAGCTCCCCAGCTGTCACCAGGGTCCCCACGTGGGCTCTCGGGGACCCACTCCCCGCAATGTCAAGGCTGGCTGGTTGAGGCAGCCCCGCAGCGTTCAACCAGGGATGGTGGCTTGTCCCGCTGCCCCAGCAGGGTCATGTCTGCTCCACTGTCCCCACGGGACGTGGTTCCCGGCCACTGTGCGTGTCCCCGCTGGGGGAGCAGTTGGCCGAGGAGCTCAGGTGCTCAGGGTGTGTCAAGTGAAACGTTGCTTAAAGTATTTGGGGAGGAGGAAATAGAGGGAGGGAGACGATTCATTTGCACACATGGGCCAGGCAGGCCTGTGGCTACTGGGAAGTGGGGCCAAAGCAACTATGGGGCAAACAGGAGGGATTTCATCCCAGCAATCTGATGGGAAAGCTGATGCACCTCGGGGAGATCATAGCGCCATGGTCTGCTTGGGGACTGCCTCCCCGGCACCAGTCCAGCGTGTGGAAGGACAGCATGGGGCCAAGGTCAAAGTAAAACTGAGCTTCGGGCATCTGAGCGGGTCTCTGCAGCTCCTGCTTCTGTGCAGGACCCCCCTGAAGCTAAGGTGGGAGTTAATTAGCCTCGCTGATTTGTTTCCTCTGTGCAGGATGAGGTCCCACTGGGAGGCAGCCAGGAATGGGGATGCAGCCCAGGATAACTGAAGCCCCGGGAGCTGGGGCCGGGCTGGAGGGGCTGGGAAGGGACCGGGGAGGCACCAGTCGGAGCATCCCATTCAAGCGGGGCTTTCCTGGTGGCGGCGTTCCCAGGAGCAAGTGCCCTGAGGCCTCCGGCTCTGCCCCCTCCAGATCAATGGGGTGGCCAGCGAGGACATGTCCCTGGCTGACACCCAGCAGCTCATCGAGCGGACAGAGGGCACCCTGACCCTGCTCATCCTCCGGGACCACCGGCAGTTCCTGGTCAACATCCCTGATGTAGAAGACAGCCAGAGCGACAGCTCCCGGATGGATGGTGAGGGGACACGGTGACGGGGCTGGGGGCCAAACACGCAGCATAAGGACTGGACGTCACTAATGCATCTTCTCTCCTGTTGCTCAGATATCTCCGACATTGAGTCTGAACCGTCCCATCCGCCATCCCCTGAGACCTCCCTACAACCTCCAGCTGCTGCCAGGATGAATTCACCACCGTAAGCCCCACTCTGGCCCCATGAGCCCCACTTTCCCCCATCAGACCCCCCCATGTCCTCTGCCTGTCTGGAGGGGCTGGTTCTCCTCCGTCCTGGATCTGGTTCACCCTGGAGGTGGAACTGCCATTTAGCCCCCAGCTTGCTCCGCTGTCCCCGCTGCCCACTCGGCGCTACCTGCCTGTGCTCGTCCAGCGCCTGCCTCCGTGACCTGCCTAAATCCTGCCCCAACTTTGTTCCAGGGAGAGGAGACGTTCGAACAGGGACCCTGCAGCTGACACGATCGTTGACGGTGCTCGGGGCCCTGGTGAGTGAGCTCAGATCAGGCTGGGGGAGTGAAGGGCACTGAGTGGGCTCCGGGCTCCTCCACGTCCCCCCCGGCAGAGCCGCGCCAGGTCTCGCTGTGCCTCGGCTGCCCCAACAGCGGTGCCGCCGCTGCCGCCTCCTGGACCCACCTTCCCTCCCTGCAGACCTGCTGGGAGCTGTGGAGGGGGATGGCTGCTGCAGCCCCCACGCCAGCCCTGCTGCCCGAGCTGCCCGCAAGGACGGGTACGTCTGCCAGCGCTGGTGGGGAATGGCTGGGGGAGACGGGGAGCTGCTGCTCTCTGTGGTTGGGGTCCCAGGGCTGGTGACCCCCTGTGCTGTCCCCAGGATGTCACTGCTGGGCTGACCGTGGCTTCCCCTGGGGCAGGTACAGCTCCGACTCCAGGGTCGTGCACTTTGTGAAGGGCAAGAGCGTCGGGCTGCGGCTGGCCGGCGGGAATGACGTGGGCATCTTCGTGTCGAGCGTGCAAGAGGGGAGCCCTGCCGACAGCCAGGGTGTCCAGGAAGGGGACCAGATCCTGCAGGTACCTGGGGCTGGGAGTGGCTCTGGACGCTGCTGCGCCCAGCCTGGCCCCATCCCTCTTGGGTCTGATACCTGCCCAGGGTTTGCATTTCTCTTGCTGGGCACCATTTTGGGTCAGTGCTGGTGCCCATGGCCTGGACCCATCGGGCTGGCTGTGTGGCACTGCCCAAGGGGGTGGTCCTGTCTCCAGCACCATGCTAACACCCAGAGGGGTCCAGGCACCACCTCAGCTGGCCCAGAAGCCCTCTCCAGGGTTACTGGGGGTTGTGGCAGGCACTTGGGTGACAGGGACCAGTTCCCTCTCCCACCCTGCCCTGGGCACTGCTGTCCGTGGGGTCCCTGCGGGTACCCACCCCCTCTGTCCTGCTGGCGGGGCCGTGGCTGAGCGTTTTCCACGGCAGGTGAATGACACCAGTTTCCAGAACCTGACCCGGGAGGAGGCTGTGGAGTATCTCATGAGCCTGCCGCTGGGCGAGGATATCACGCTGTGGACCCAGAGCAAGCAGGACAGTGAGTGACGACCAGACACATCCTGGGCTTGTGCCTCTCCATCCTCTGTCTCTTCTGAGCAAGCATCAGAGCGCTGGACTTGCCATGGCCCTTTCTGGCCCTGCAGGGTGGTCCTTTTTCCCTGCACCCTCCTCCTCCTCCTCCAGAGAGGTGATGGGAGGGGACCAGACCATCCCTGCCCCATTTGTGCCTCAGCATCCTGGAGCACAGGGGCACCATGGCTCAGCCTGGAGAGCCCAGTGTGTGCTGGGGGGTCGGGTCCTGCTGTCCCCAGCATGCCTGAGAGAGCCATGGGAGGAAAAGGTGTCCCCAGAACCCTCCTTAGCAGCAAGGACTAATGTGGAGGCTCCTGGACAGCCTAGCTCCTTCCCAGATCCCTCTAGCACCTTCCTCTCCAGCATCTTCCTCCTCAGCCACCTCTTCCCCTGATGGTCCCTCTCACCCTGGGCTCCAGTTTACAGGAAGATGATCTCATCCAACGTGGGTGACTCATTCTACATCCGGACACACTTCGACTTCGAGAAGGACACACCGTCGGGGCTCAGCTTCACCCGTGGGGACGTCTTCCACGTGCTGGACACCATGTACCGGGGCAGGCTGGGGAGCTGGCTGGCTGCACGCATGGGCAGGGACCTGCAGGAGCAGGACAAGGGCATCATCCCCAACCGGAGCAGGTAGGGATGGAGCCAGGAATGGCCCCAAGGTGATCAGATCCACAGAATCACAGAATTACAGAATCATCTCGGTTGGAAAAGCCCTTGAAGCTCCTCCAGCCCAACCATGAACCTCACCCTGACCGTTCCCAACTCCACCAGATCCCTCAGCGCTGGGTCAACCCGACTCTTCAACCCCTCCAGGGATGGGGACTCCCCCCCTGCCCTGGGCAGCCCATTCCAACGCCCAACAGCCCCTTCTGCAAAGAAATCCTTCCTAAGAGCCAGTCTGACCCTGCCCTGGCGCAGCTTCCAGGGGAAGGTTCCCCAGTGGGATGGGGACAGGAGTGGTGGGCCCACTAAGGAGCAGGGCAAGGGGTGGTGGGGCAGCAGTGGGAAGCATGAGCCAGTGAAATCCTTCTCAGGGGATAGTCTGGTTGTCCAAGGTCCTGGAGGGAAGAGGCCACCACAGGCTCATCTGGCTGCGCCACTGAGCAGGAACGCTGGCTTCTGTCCCGCTCCTCAGAGCCAAGAGAGACAAAGCCAGGGGTAAATCCGGAGGCTCCAGGTCCTGAGTCCTTTGTCCTCCCAGGGCCGAACAGATCGCCAGCCTGGAGTCGGTGCTGAAAGCCACGTCTGGTGCCAACCCCTCCGGGGCACGGGCTGAGTTTTGGAAGCTGCGGGGCCTGCGGGGGGCCAAGAAGATGCTGCGAAAGAGCCGGGAGGACCTGTGTGCTCTCACAAAGCAGGGCCGCTACCCGCCGTACGAGAGGGTGGTCCTGAAGGAAGGTGGGCACCAGGGCTGGGTCCCCATTGCCCCGACCCACCCCGCTGCGGGTGCTGGTGGGCTCCACTCTCCTGGGAGGGGCAGGGTGAGTCCCAGGCCCACGGGCACCTTGAGGAGCAGGACTGGACGCCTGGGTTCTGTGAGCTCTGCCCTCACCCGCAGCCTCCTGGAGCTGATCTGTCTTTTCCTCACAGCCAACTTCAAGCGGCCGGTGGTGATCCTGGGCCCCATTGCAGACGTCGCCATGCAGAAGCTGAGCACGGAGCTGCCCGAGCTGTTCGAGATTGCCCGTAAGTGCCCACCCTGCCAGGGGGAAATTGTATCCAGGAGCTGCACCCTCAGTGTCCAGGATGTGTGGGAGCTTTTTACCTGCAGCTCTGTCCCGATATTGCCCCACTGCCCCCTCCCTGTGACACCCCAACACCTTCCTGGACTCATTCACCCTCTCCCCATGCATCACAGTACCAGCCAGGCCCCAGCCATGCCCCTCCCTCGGGGGACACAGCCCTGGGGCCAGGCACAGCCAGACCCAGCCTGGGGCTGCCAGAGATCACAGAATCATTCAGGTTGGAAAAGACCCTCGGGATCATCGAGTCCAACCATCAGCCCGACTCTGTTACAAAGTTCTCCCCTACCCCACATCCCCCAACAGCTCATCCAAACGACCCTTAAACACACCCAGGGATGGGGACTCCACCCCCTCCCTGGGCAGCCTATTCCACTCTCTGACCACTCTTTCTGGGAAACATTTTTTCCTCATGTCCAGTCTGAACCTCCCCTGTTGCAGTTTAAAGCCGTTCCTTCTTGTTCTGTCACTAATTCCCTGGGAGAAGAGACCAGCACCAACCTCTCCACAACGTCCTTTCAGGGAGCTGTAGAGAGTGATGAGTCTCCCCTCCCCTTCTCCTCCTCACACTGAACAGTCCCAGCTCCTTCAGTCACTCCTCACAGGATTTATTCTCCAGACCCTTCCCCAGCCTCGTTGCCCTCCTCTGCCCTCGCTCCAGCACCTGAGATCTCTCTCGTATTGAGGTGCCACATCATCCCCAGCCCCTCTCACGCCATGTCTCTGTGTCCTGCAGCGAGCGTGCCCCGAGACGGGGCATCGTCCAAGGTCATCAAGTTGGACTCGGTGCGGCAGATCACAGAAAAGGTGAGAGACCTTTCCCATGTCCTTGGAGCCAGGTGGGCCAGGGCCTGGTGGGGAGCCCACGGCCTCTGTCCCTGTCCCCAGCGGGGCTGATGGCCGTGCCCTGCCCCAGGACAAGCATGCCTTGTTGGACATCACGCCCTCGGCCGTGGAGCGTCTCAACTACGTGCAGTACTACCCGGTGGTGGTGTTCTGCGAGCCCGAGAGCCGTCAGGGCATCAAGGCCATGCGCCAGTGGCTGGCGCCCGACTCCAGGAAGAGCTCCCGGCGCCTCTACGCCCAGGCCAGCAAGATGAAGAAGTACTGCAGCCACCTTTTCACCGCCACCGTCAGCCTCGGCGGCAGCAGCAACACCTGGTACGAGGCGATCAAGGACATCATCAGGACGCAGCAGAGCCAGCCTGTGTGGACAGCGGTGGAGCAGGTACGGGGCGCGGGAGCCCTGTGGCCAGGCTCAGCCTGCTGCGGCTGCAGCGGGGCAGGGGCCGGGGCCACGCACCTGGCACCCCCACACCTGGGGTCCCAGGTCTGTGTCACCCCCACCCTGCAGGCAGACGTGGCACTGGAGGACAGTCTGGACCTGCTGAACCCGCCAAGCGCGGCGGCCTCGGGGTACCTGAGCTGCGACAGTCACGCCAACAGTGACTACGACGACACGGATGGCGAGGCGGGTGCCTACACCGATGGTGAGGCAGAGGAGGTCTATGACCAGCCTGGGCTGGCCCGCTCCTCCGAGCCAGCACCGGTGGTCCCAAGCCACGTCCTGAGCGAGCAGGTGGGTCCCCCCATACTGGTACGAGGAGCTGGTGGGGCAGTGGGGGGTGGCACAGTGCCTGGCTACGGTGGCTAATTGGGCTAATTCCTCTCCCCTGTGGCACAGGCAGGGTCACATCTCCAGCTGCTGCAGGTCCAGCTGCACATCCCTGCCCAGCTCTGGGAAAACAGCCCAGCCCCAGGCTGGGGCACAAATCCTGCCCCTACCTCTGACCCCCCGTCTCTCTGGTCTTTCCCAGGTGACCGAGCAGCAGCGGCAGAGCCGGCACTACGACAGCATCAGGTACCCTGTGCCCCGGGGCCGGCTGGGGGCTGAAACAGCCAACGGGGGGCTGGGAAGGGCCTGCCGGGCTCTCAGTGCCAGCTCTGCCTGGCCAGACCCTGCCTAGCAGGGGACTGTCCCTGCCGCCCATCCCGACCGGGTGGCAGAGGCAGCACCGCTGCTTCTCGTCCCCCCAGGGAATACGAGCACGAGGCTGTGAGGAAGAGGTTCACACGGGCCAGGGATGACTCAGACCAGGATGAAGGCTACGAGTGGGGCCCAGCTACAGACGTGTAGTGGCACCGCTGGCCTTCGTCCCCGCCTTGGGCCAGCCCTGCTGCAGCCCCACGCGACAGCCCAGGCAGTGCCATGCAGCACCCCCTGGCCAGGCTGGGTCTAATCCTGCTGTACCCCTCACCACTCTGCACCACCAAGTGCCTCCTTCCCCCTTTTGGCCATGGGCTCTGCTGCTGGAATAAAAGGGATGTTGTGATCAGGACGGGCTGTTTCCGTCTGTGCTGAGGAAACCCCTGGAGTGGGGTGGCCCGGCTGGGCCCCAGACACCTCCGCAGCCACGTGGCATCAGTGCGGGACTGAGCCTCGGGGTGTGCCAAGGTCTGGCAGCGCAGCAGGCCCAGGGCACAGCCCCCCGAGCTGAGCCTCCTCTGCTGCAGCCCAGCCAGGGCGCCTGAAACGCAGCCTCCCATGTGCCCCAAAACTTTTTATTTTTACATCAACCAAGCACACAGGCAAAGTCAGGTCAGCGCTGCCTCGGCCGTAGGGGCCCAGAGACCCTCTCATGAAAAAACACATCACCAGGGGCTGGTCCCTGAGGCTCCCTGGGGTGTGGGACCGGGCAGGGCTGCGTTCCCTTTCACTGTGCCCAAGGACAGCCCCAAGGGCTGTGACCCTGCGCCCTGGGCCCCGGCTGTGCGTGCAGAGCAGTTAAAGGCAGCACCAGGGAGAAGCAGAGGTAGTTTCCCAGCTTGGTGCAACAAGGTGAGTTTGTTTGCACCCCCGCCAGGCCCCTGGCAAAGCCAGGGAGGAGGAAGAGGTGCCAAGGGTGCTGCTGCCCTTAAGGCTGAGTCTGGGAGCCCTCGGAGGTGCCAGCCTGCACCCACACACTGGTGTGCAGGGTCAGTGCTGCTCTGGAACCGTGCTGGGGCGAGCCCCGGAGCTGTGTGCTTCCAGCACCATCCCCATGGGGGGAAAGGCACCATTGGTGAGTGTAAAAGCACTATCTGTGGTCATGGGATGGGGTGACCTTTTGCACAGGGTCCCCTCTCCTGCCAGCACAAGGCCAAGGCGAAGGGACCCTGTGAAGCAGCAGGAGAGGCACCGTGCAGGCACTGAGAGGCAGGGAGGGGTGGAATGGAGGGGGAGGAGGTGCCCAAACCTCCACCACAGGCCCTGACACTGCTCAAGACGGGTATCAGGCCCCCAGAGTCTCCCACTGTGTCCTGAGTAAAACCGAAGAGGTGCAGGATTAGGCCCTGCTGGGAACTAGAGGGCCCCAATGAGGGTGCTGGGGCAGAGGCAGAGCTTGTCCTGCCCTCGCAGCCCCGGGCTCGCTCCTGCCTGGGCTCCAGCGGCTCAGAGGAAGAGGGGCTGCTCCTGCCCGGTCAGTAAGCGGTACGTGGAGGCTGGCATGGTCTTGATGTGGACCTGGGCAGAAACACACAGATCAGCTGGGAGATGCCAAAGCCCCGGGCTGGGCTCAGGCTACAGGTGCAAAACCCTGGGCCCAGCTCGCTCCGTGTGTGGCCACAGCTGCCCCGCAGCACGGGGGCCCTGAGCAGCCCCCAGCGCCGGCCCCGCTCACCTCGCTGACCGCCTGCGTGAGGATCTGGATGATCTTCTCGTGGGGTGTTGCCACCACGCTCTGCCCGTTGATCTCGATGATGCGGTGCCCCACGCGGATGCCGCCTCTCTCCGCGATGCCCCCGCGCATCAGGCTGCAGATCTGGGGAGGAGGGAGCTGGTGAGATCAGAGCGGTGCCCACAGCCCGGGGTGATGGCGACCACCAACCCAAACCCTCAGATCCATGCAGGCTCTGGGGCAGAGCTCTGGGCTTGGGTGCTGCCTCCTCCCTCCAGCCCACGGGTGTGCAGCGAGGGCAGGGATGTCCCTTTGCACGTGCTGAGCTGCAGGGCAAGGGCAGGCCGCAGGCTTTTGTTCCCCCCCACCCACCCACCCATTGAACCCTCGTGCTCCCTGCGAGCCTGGGCTGCAGAGCCAGAGCTTCTCCCCGCGCCCCCGTGGGGTAACAGCGTCTCCGATACTGTCGGGAGCATCGGTCAGCGCGTGACGAGGCCGTGCCACCCCCGCCACCGCCCGCCCAACCCACCAACTCCCACTGCTCCTGGAAATGCTCCTCTCTGCCTTCCAACGCAGCCCAGAGCAGGGAGCAGCTGGGGCACAGGGGACAGCAACAAATGTCACTAAGGTCACACCAAGAAAGCTGGGAAGAAACCACCACCCTGACAGCAAATGGCTAAGGAGCAGATCCAACTGCCAGTGCTGCAGGAGAACAAATCCTGTGAGGAGCGACTGAAGGAGCTGGGACTGTTCAGTGTGAGGAGGAGAAGGTGAGGGGAGACTCATCACTCTCTACAGCTCCCTGAAAGGACGTTGTAGAGAGGTTGGTGCTGGTCTCTTCTCCCAGGGAATTAGTGACAGAACAAGAGGGAACGGCTTTAAACTGCAACAGGGGAGGGTCAGACTGGACAGGAGGAAAAAAATTTTCCCAGCAAGAGTGGTCAGAGAGTGGAATAGGCTGCCCAGGGAGGGGGTGGAGTCCCCATCCCTGGGTGTGTTTAAGGGTCGTTTGGATGAGCTGTTGGGGGATGTGGGGTAGGGGAGAACTTTGTAGAGTAGGGCTGAGGGTTGGACTCGATGATCCCGAGGGGCTTTTCCAACCTGAATGATTCTGTGATTCTGAGGAGCCTTTTGCTGTGGCACAGCAGAGCCCTGTGAAACCTCAGCCCTGGCAGGCACGGGGAGCGCTGGAGCTCTGTGCTCATCCACGCGGACGCAGCCAGAGCCGTGTGTCCCTGTGGCAGACGGGCAGCTGGAGCCCTCAGCTGACCCTGGCCCGGCTCCGCTCCCATCCCCGCGGGCACTCGCACTCACCACACCGTTCTCAACACAGAAGCCCAGCTGGTACTTGGAGTCGGGGCGCCGGATGACGGCTGTGGTGACAGGGGGACAGTGCACGATGTTCAGTGTCACCTCTGTCTGGTGCTTCAGCTCCTGGGAGATGGGATGGGGCTTTGTCAGACTTTGGTTGAGAGGGGTGATGCAGCCGTGTGGCTCATGGGAGGGCTGAGGACTGGCAACCTGTTTTCAATGGGGAAACTGAGGCACATGCAGGGATACGGCCATGCTCAAACTCAGGGAGGTCTTATAAATCCAGTCCAAGACGTCCCACTCTGCCCCTGAGACCACACTGTCCTTGCTTTCAGCTCCCTCCTGCCCCCGAGGGTACAAGATGCAACAGGTTCCCTCCAGGACACGCACCTGCCTCCTCGCCCACCCTCCTCCTTGGGCAGGGCCCTTGTCTGCACCCTGCCCCAGCAGGTTTAGTCCCCAGCTCTGTCTCTGCCTTGTCACACCCCTTCCTCCCAGGCACTCAGAGCATGGACTGTCACAGCTCATGGGATGGGCAGGACCCCCCAACATTCCTGCCCCCTCTGCCCCCACAGCCTCCTATCACCCCTCTGTCCCCACGCCAGGAGCACGGCGGGGGGACACCCCGGCATTACAGATGCTCCCAGACACCTTCAGGCCGGTCCCTGTCTCTGCCAGGGTGGGGGCAGGAGGCCACCCCCCCACGCAGCCGCGGCTCACCCGGATGATGCTCTGGCAGGTGGCGAGGGGCAGCCCCACCAGGCTCGTCCCGTTGACGCACATGAGGCGGTCTCCAATGCTCAGCTCGCCCGAGCGCTCCGCGGGGCCCCCGTGCATCAGGTTGGCGATGACCACTGTGGGCAGGATGGACCCCCAGCCCGACTCCACGATGGCGATGCCCAGGATCTCTCCCTTCTGCTTCCGGATGCAGACCTGGGTTGGGGCACAGAAGGGTTATGGTCACCAGAGTCATGGGGGCACCCCAGCACGGGTGTCCTGAGCTCACAGCCAGCTGGGATGGGCCCCAGGTTTGTAGGGAGCACCTCAGCTGCTCAGGAAGCCGTGGAGGGGACCACAGAGGTGCCAGCGCTGTCCCCACCCCTCCAAAGCAGCTCTTACATCCTTGCAGTTCTCCTGCCGGGAGAAGTGGGTCAGCTCTGTATTGTATTGCTCCTGGTCCTCGAGGGCACGGCTGTACTGGCGAGGGCTCAGCTCGCTCGGGTCAATGCTGTTGGCCTCCAGGAAGTGCTGGTAGGCCACGCCGAACGCCTGCCCAATGGCCTGAGCAATGACCTGGGCCTGGGGAAAGAGAGGGGTCGTTTGTGCCCACGGCTCAGGGCCAACAGTCTCATGAGCAAACTGGAGCCAAGAGCTGCCAGCACCCTGCAATGCCCAGCACAGGCACCATCCTGGCTCCTTCCCTGCCTGACTGGGCCCCTTTACGGTGCCAATCCTCCCCCAAATTCTCTCTGGGCCGCTCTGTGTTGCAGAGGTGCTCAGGGTGGGCTCCCTCCCCCTTTAGGTGCTCGTCAGGAGCCCCCAGCACGGAGACCCAGAACACCTGGTCATGACAGTGGGACAGGGCCTGGGACCCCAGCGCTGCCCCCCTCTCCCAAGAGACTTGTGTGTCGCCTCACGTCGGCCGAGTGGAAGACGTGGCAGATCATCTTGTAGAGCCTCTTTTCCTCCGCCACCTCCGACCGCCGAGGCAGTTTCCGGCGTGCCATGAGCACCACGAGGGAGCCGATGTCGGCGATGTAGGAGATGGTCTGGAGGGAGTGATCCATCATGGCCTCCTGGCAAGGGGGACGCAGGCAGAGACGTTCAGCCCTCCCCGGCCCGACGGACCCCGTGGGCAGCCTGCGAGCCAGCCAGGCACAGCCACCAGCACGAGGGGTCTGGGTTCAAACACCACTGTGCTGGGATGCAGCTCAAACACCTCTGACACGCTGGGCAGAAACCACGTCTACACTAAAAGGTACAAAGAGCTCCTTCGATCACCTGTGTCTCTGGGTGCTGCTGGGGGGACAAGACACCTATTCCCTCTTACTATAAAGCAGAAAGTAATCCTGAGGCAAAGAGCTACAGAAATGTCAAGCCTAGGTTCCCTGGAGCTTGGTCTGGGAACCCAGCAGCTCCCCCGAGGTGCAGTTTGCACGAGAGGCCTCCCGCAGCCACGCAGAGAGCTGAGGGACACGACGCGTCTGTGTGGGATGGCTGCAGTGACACGTCTCTTCCCAGATGGGTGTACTCACCCACAGGCCATCCCTGGGCTCAACCCCACTGGCGTGGGTGCAAAGCAGAGATCCCGAGGCCAAACAGGAAGGTTTCAGCAGCCCCAAAGCCATGCGGGTGCTCCTGTTCCCCACTCACCTGCGTGTCGGCCGTGAGCACCTTGATCCTCTGTGTGGAGACAAACAGATCCACGTCCGTCATGGGCTGGGACTCGCCCTCCGGTGCCTGCAGAACAAAGAGACCAGGGGAGGTCACTGCTGCTGCCAGGACTCCTCTGGGTCTCTGCCCCACGGCTGGGAGCTCCCCCCGAGCGCTGCACCGTGCCCGCGAGGAGCCAGGCTGGTGGCAGTCGTGTCCCCCTACCCTCCTGCACCTTGATCCTGTCCACAGCCTCCTGGGCCTGCGCCATGCGGACGCTGGTCGGGGGGTTCCTCTCTGAGACCAGCTGCGTGGAGCCCAGGTACTTTGCCCCAAAAATCACACCGTCCAGCAGATCCTCTGGGTCGCAAGGGCCTGGAACTGAGGCATCGGGAATAACTAAGCAGGGGCTGGTCCCCCCACCTCTGAGAACTGGGGGTACCAGCTCCTACTGCCCGTTAGCTGTGTTCCTACACACGGCAAAGCAGGTCAGCGCGTGGGAGACAGGCTCCTGGCATCACTGCAGGACCAACTGACCCCAGGGCTGCTTCCCCCTTCCCTCAAGCACACCCTGGCATCCCCCGCTCCCTTCCCAAGCCCGAGCTTCCCCCCTCCCCGACCCCTGAAGCGTCCCCATTTCCTCAGCAAAGGGTAAGCTGGGATGGAACAAGCCACCCAGAGTCTGCAGCCATGTTCCCACCCTGTGTGGGTGCAAAGCTGGGTGCTCCCTCCCCAGCTGGGACCGCCGGCCCCCCTGCATTCGGGGTCAGAGCAGGAGGTGGTGGGTCAGGACTCCTGGGTGGTTTTGCTGCTTGAGCACAGAAGCAACTCACCCTCTTTGAAGGCTGGGCAGGAGGATGGGGGTTCCCTCTTCTGCAAAGCAACGAGAGAGCAGGTGAGGCTCTGGCTGGGATCCCAGGGATTCAGCCAGGCTGCCCCGGGAGCACCAGGACAGTGAGGGGCACAGTGTCCCAAGGCAGGGGGAGTGGGGAGCGCAGGGTCCTGGGGCTGGGGGACCGTTCCAACCCACCAGCCTCTTCCCTGGGGCATGCACGGATCAGCCCGCCATGCAAGCATCCCCTGCATTCAAGGCAGCAGGAGCCAAAGCCATACTGAGGGTCTTATCTGGGCACCCCAGCAGCATGAGGCCCCATAAGACCTGAGGAAAAGACATTCCTGGCTTCCCTCTGTCCCCACCCAAAACTTCACGAGGGAGCAGAGCCAAGGGGCATGTCCTGGCTCGCTGCCGCACCGCCGCAGCCCGTGCGCGATGCACTCACGGTCACACCGCCCTGGGCTGGCTGCTCTGCCTCCAGGGCCGGAGCAGGAGGCAGGGCCACCCAGGCTGGCTCCGGGGAACCGTCCCGATTGCCCTCGCAGGCGGAGTCGACCTCGCAGAGCCCCTCTCCATAATACCAGCTGCCAGAAGGTCCTTCCTCTGAGCTCTCCGGCCTCTCCAGCCCTTCAGGCTTCTCCACAGTGGCCAGTTCCTCCTGAGCCTGCAGCATCTCCAGGTTGGTTCCAGCCAGGACATCGGAGCGGGCCAAGGGTGTCTCGGCGCTGGCTTCAGGCAGCCCCCCCTCGTAGCACAGGAGGTTCAGCAAGTCCTCGCGGTCAGCCTCGGCAAAGAGCAGGCCGTGGCAGGGCCGGGCGCAGGCTGGGTGCTGGGCGCAGCAGGGCCGCGTCTCCAGGCCCCGGCCCATGGCCACATGCAGCGGGCAGGGCCGGCACTTGCCCTGGCACTCCCGGGAGCTGCGCCGGCTCTGCTCGCCGGCCAGACGGGCTGCGCCAGCGCTCGAGGAGGGCAGCGGGCCCCGCTCTGAGGTGGGCGAGCGGTCGCAGAGGTTGGGGTTGAGGGTCTCGAGCTGGGCCAGCAGGCCCTGGATCTCCGAGGGTTCCTCCTCTGCATCCTCGGCCCACTCGGTCCCAGCTGGGCGGGTGCCGGCCTCGGGGGCCTCGTCCAGCTCCATACCGGCCAGGTCGCCGCTGCTGGGGGCTCGGGGGTGTCCTGTGTCCCGAGGGGTACTCCTGGCACTGGGTTTCCAGCCGGCAGAGCCCTGCGGCCCCGCGGTCGCTGCCTCCTCTTCCATCTCTTTTTCCAAGTCCCGGCAAAGCTCATTTTGTCCACCTCCGCCCCCTTCGAGGTCCGAGGCTGAAGCAGGCCCCGAGCTGGGCCTCAGGCCCCTCTGCTGACCCTCGGGGGCGGGCAGGTCCCGCCCGGAGCCGCAGGCAGGCTGCAGGGTGATGAAGAGGGGCCCCTCCGGCCGCCCGGCACCCGCCCGGAGCTCCGGGGCGCCGGGCCGCCCCGCCGGCCCTTCCTCCGTGTCCATGGCCGGCGGCTCCGGGGCCTCGTCGGTGCCGAGATCCGGGGCGGGGGGCGCAGCCGCCTGGAAATCCATGCTGCTCTCCATGGCGCCGGCCCGGCCCGCAGCCCCGGGGCCGGGGGAAAGGGGCTCGGGGAGCGGAGCGGGGGGTGCCCGGCGGGCCGGGGGGAGCCGGGGGGGGCCAGGGCCAACGCTGCCGGCGCCGGCTCTGCCCTCCCGCCGGGGCCGGGCCGGGCGAACTCACTCGCTGCCGGCGCCGCCGGCCCGAGGAAGGGGCGATCCCGATCCCGGTCCCGGTCCCGGTCCCGGTCCCGATCCCGATCCCGATCCCGATCCCGATCCCGATCCCGATCCCGCCGCCACTGCGCACGCGCGGCCCCGCCCCTTCCCGCCGTGCCCCGCGCGCCCCGGCAATGGCGGCCCCGGTGCTGCTGCTGCAGCGGGCGGTGCGGGCGGCGCTGCCCGGCCCGGCCCGGGGCTACGCCAAGAAGCCGGGTGAGCCGCGGCCCCCGCCGCTGTCCCCTGTCCCGGGCCCGTCCCGCGCCCCTCGGCCCTGTGTCCCCCCGTGTCCTGGCCCCTGCTCCCGGGACCTCGCCCCGTGCCCCGCGGCCCCCGGCTCCCGCCCCAGCCCGCTCCCTCCCGCCCCGCTCCCCCCGTGCCCTCGGCCCCTGCCGCGCCTCTCGCTCCCGTCCCCGGTGCCGCTGTCCCCTGCGTTCCCGTCCCCCCGTGCCCCCATCCTGTCCCCTGCCTGCATCTGTCCCCCCGTCCCATCCCCGACCTTGACCGTGCCCGTGGCCCCGCAGGTGCGAAGGCCAAGGGCAAGCACGCGCCGAAGGAGGGGCCGAAGGGGCCGGAGGTGTGCACGGACCCCGCCCTGCTCGCGACCTACGCCATGGGGGTCAATTACCTCAAGGACAGCCCCGAGGTGGCCCTGAAGCCCGACTCCGAGTACCCCGACTGGTAGGTGCTGCCCCGCACCCCTCGCTGCGTTCAGAGGCGGGGTCCCTCCTGGGGTGCTTGTCCCTCCTGGGGTGCCGTCCCCGAGGCACAGAGGAGTGCAGGAGCCAGGGAGCTGTTCTGGGAGGAGGGAAACTGCCACGGTGCAGCCTAGAGACCCTCCCTGAGGGCCAGGGGAGGAGAGCAGTGATGCGGTGGGTGAGGGATCCACACGTCCTGGTCACACGCTTCCACCGCTCTGTCCCGTGCTTGTTCCTTCGCCCTCCCTGCCGCATCCTCACATCCTCCGCGTTCACCACCAGGCTCTTCAAGATCCACCTTGGGCCCCCCAAGAAGCTGGAGGAGCTGGACCCCGACTCGATCGAGTATTGGAGGCGCCTGCGGAAATACAACACGTGGCACCTCAACAAGCTAAAGAAGGGCAAGAAGCTGTAGGTGCTGCAGAGCTCGAGGCGCGGGGGCTGCCCTGAGTGCCAGCATGGGCGGTGCTGGGACCAGCTCCCTCTTTTGTCTCTTCTTGCTGTAAAGGAGTAATAAATTTCTGGTGTGGTACCTGTTACGGAGGCTGCAGCAAACCCAGGCCCTTGGCAGACTTGGTGTGGGTCCCCCTCATGCTGGGGGCTGGTGAGGGGCTGAGGCAACACAGGCCACAAATTCTCAGTGTATTTGCTAAAACAGAAACTCAATTTTTTGCTTGTCGAGGGAGCCTCCACCACCAGATGGGTCCTGCTCCCCACGCTGTCGCAGTCTGCACTGCAGCGGCTGGGGGTTAAGGGCCCCGCAGCGGGGTGTGTGGTGGGTTTGGGCTGGGGGTGTCACTGCATGTTCTGGGAGGGGGCTCTGGGGGCTGAGCAGCCTGTGCTGGGGGGGTGGGAGCACGGGGGCTGGGCTCTGGCCGTGCTGTGGGCAGTGGTGCAGGAAGTGAGGGGGGACACGGTGGCCCCTCGCAGTGCCACCGCTGCGCTGCACTCTCGCTTCCTCCTGGGCAGCAGGGGAGCGGCAGCTGCTGGGCTCCTGGCTCGACCGGGCTGAGTGATGAAGGCAGACTCTTCCTCACAGCAACAGGGGCCTCACTGCCCTGTCCCCGCGTGTCCTCGGCCAGCTCCGGCCTGGCAGAGCCCAGCAGCTTCCCCCGGGCCTTGGTCGTGCCCGTGCGTTGGGCTCCCTTGGCTGAGAGGTGCCCCCCTCGCCTTGGTTCTTCTCCATCCCGGACTCGCTGTCCTGCAGCTCCTGCCTGGCCTTGAGTTGGGCTCCAGGGACAAAGCGGCCACCCGCAAGGTCCTCCCGCAGCGAGCGAGGGGCAGTGGAGCCACTGCCCAGCCCCGCAGTGTCCCAGTGCCCCACACCCTGCGGGAGGAGCTGGGGGCCGGGGGGTGCCTGGCAGCCGGGTTGGCAGCTGCAGCACCCACACGCCGCGGCACAGGAAGCGGAGGAGGAAAGCAGAAGTGCCGTGCTGTGGTGGGGGGGGGCTGGGGGAGGTTTTGGGTTGAACCCTCATTTCCTCTGCGTGGGGCTCAGTGTGCGCCCTCGGAGCTGACGGGGCTCAGGCCAGGCCGTATCCAGCGGTGAGTGCCCTGTCCCCACCGTGCCCGTCCTGCAGCTCGCCCTCCCCCCGCCGCCCCGCAGCGCGTCCAGCCCCCCAAACCCAGCAGTAGGTGAGCAGAGGGGGCTGCTGAGTTGCTTCCCTCATGTCCCAGAGCCCCCCTGCTCGGGCGAGCGTCACCCAGCCGCCATGGATGGCTCGGTCCTGGGGGCAAGCGCCCATCTGGGGTAGGCCGGTGGGGAGGGACCTCCGGGGAGGAGGAGGGAGCCCATCCCGGGGTGCTGCCCCAGGCCGGGGTGATTCACTCCACCCTTCCCTCGCTGCTGAAGCTTCTGCCAGGGTCAAGGGGAGCTGAGGCGGGTCCCAGCCCCAGGACTGCTGGGTACCCTCCCCTAACCCGCCCTGCAGGCAACTCATGGTGGCCCAGCAGGGCTCGTGCTGGCTCCGGAGCCACCCAGAGGCCTGGGCATGGTGGGGGGGCTGCTGCTGTCCCACTGGGGGCTCTGCCAGAGGAGAGGAGTCCCCGGGATGAGCCCTCTGTGATGGGCCCTGTTCTCTGTGTCCCCGAAGGGACAGGGAAGGTGATGGGGGACATCCCTTCTTTCCAATTCCTTGGACCCTGTCCCGTGAAGGTCCCTGTCCTGGGGCCGGGCTAACATGGCCCTGGCTTCTTGCCCGAGGCCAGGGGGTGAGCGGGGTCCCCCGTGCCGCTGTCATGGCTCTTGTCCTCCAGGCGAGGAGGGGGGTCTTGTGGCATTCCTGGGCATCTTGTGGCATTCCTGGCTGGCTGCCGGCAGTCAGATCCAGCAGCACTGCCCGGCCAGTTCCCAGCACCTCCCCGGGGAGGCCAAAACTCTCCTGGGTGCCTGCAGGGAGGTGACCCAATGCCTGTGAGCTTGTGCTGGTGCTCTTCCTTCCCAAGCCACCCTGCACCGGGCCAGAGCAGTGCCTGGCGGTGTCTGGTGGGGCACAAGTGCCTGTCACCCCATCATCCACTGAGAGCTTGTCCCCTCCATGTCCCCAGGCAGGTGGCAGCAGGGCTGGCACGGGATGGGGGACTGGAGCATGCCCATCGGCTCGCTGGGCGAGGAGGTGGTGGCCCGGCTCTGCGAGCTCCTGGATAACGCCAGCCGGGGCTGGCGCAAGCTGGCCGAGGTGGCTGGGGTGGAGAAACGCTTCAAGTGCAGGTAGGGGTGGGGGGGGGCATCTCCGGGGGTCTGTCCCCAACTGGGTGTCAAAATGCACGTGGGCACAGCCCTGCCATGGGCTGAGCAAGGCGCACGTGGGTCCCTGGCCACCCCGTTGTGGTCGCAGCCTGGGCTGGGGGCCCTGCGGAGTGCCCTGGCAGGGATCCCCATCCTGCGCCGGGGGGAGGTGAGCTGCGGCACTGAGCGCTGTGGGCACCTTGCAGCGCGGAGGAGCTGGAGACGTGCTCGCTGAAGGTGCTGGAGCCCCGCGGCAGCCCCACGCAATGCCTCCTGCAGCTGCTGGCCGAGCGCGACTGCACCCTCAAGTACCTGCTGGGCTGCCTGGAGAGGATGGGGCACACGCAGGCCTGCCAGGTCCTCAGCAGCGCTGGTAGGGACAGGCAGCGGGGTCCCATGGGCCTGGAGAGGGGCTCTGGGGACAGGGGCTCAGCAGAAGGAAAGCAGTGGAAGTTGAGGAGCAGCTCTTCCTGCTGGCGGTCTTACTCTGGGGACTGGGGCCCTGGGCAGGGTGGGGTGGGGTGGGATGGGATGGATGCAGTAGGGTGAGGTAGGATGGGATGTGGTGGGATGGGATGGGACCTGGTGGGATGGGATGGGGTGGGATGGGATGGGGTAGGATGGAATAGGATGGGGTGGGGTGGGATGGGGTGGGGTAGGATGGGATGGGGTGGGGTGGGATGGGATGGGATGGGGTGGGATGGGATGGGGTAGGATGGAATAGGATGGGGTGGGGTGGGATGGGTGGGGTAGGATGGGATGGGGTGGGGTGGGATGGGATGGGATGGGGTGGGATGGGATGGGGTAGGATGGAATAGGATGGGGTGGGGTGGGATGGGTGGGGTAGGATGGGGTGGGGTGGGATGGGATGGGGTGGGGTGGGATGGGATGGGGTAGGATGGAATAGGATGGGGTGGGGTGGGATGGGGTGGGGTGGAGCAGAGTGGTGTGGGATAGGATGGAACAGGATGAGATGGGGTGGGGTGGGTGGGATGGCACCGAGTGGGACAAGGTAGGATGAGATGGTTGGGACAGGACAGAGGGGAGGGATGGGACAGGGTATGATAGGATGAGGTGGGATGGGAGAGGACAGGCTGTTGTGGGTGGGAGTGGGACAGTATGATGGGACAGGGCAGGGTGGGACTGGATGTGATGGGATGGTGTGGGACTGGGGTCTCAGCCAGCCCAGGCTGGACTCTCCTCTCCTGCAGTTCAGGACATGATCCGCATCACGGTGCAGCCGGAGTCGCAGGTGGTGGCGGAGGGGACACGCGTGTCCCTGACCTGCTGGGCGACCGGCCCACCCGGGCTCACATACCAGTGGTTCTGCGGGAAGCGGGAGGTGAGGCCCCGCTGTGCTGTGTCGAGCAGGGCCCCTGGCTCCTGTCCGTGGCGAGGGCACCCGGACGAGTGGGAGGAAGCCCCCGATTCCTTGGCCCCTTCCTGTCTCGTAGGTGCCCGGAGCCACGGCTCCGGAGCTGGTGATTGACACGGGCACCCCGCCGGGCCAGCCCGAGTGGTACATCTGCCGGGTGAACTGCGGGGCCACCTTCGCCTTCTCCAGGTGGGCCCACGTGCAGGTGGAGAAGAGCAGCAGCCCCAGCTCAGGTGGGCCCCGAGAGCTGTGGCTGTGGGCTGGCACCCGTGGGGCACCACTCACCCCGGGTAGCTCCCGCAGGACACCGCTCGCCCCATTGGGACTGGGGTGGCTCCCGGAGGGCATCACTTGCCATGTTGCATCCTGGCTGAGCGCAAGGGGCTCTGGGCTTGCGGGGGTGGTGGTGCCCACAGAGGAACTGAATGCCCTGTGTCTTCCTTGTGCCCACTAGCTCATGCCAGGGCCTGTGGGTGAGGGACCTGGGGCCCGGGAGCAGCTCCATGGAGGTCTGCCATGGCTGGGTGCTGAATTTGCCACCCCATCCCCTCCCCAGCCAGCAGTTATTGCCCAACCATGGTGGGGCTGCAGATCCTGCGGCAGCCACGGCCGTGCCGTCTGGCCGAGGGAGACACGCTGGTGCTGGAATGCAGAGCCATCGGCAACCCCCCGCCCCAGTACCAGTGGTTCAGGAACCAGCGCCCTGTGGAGGGTGCGCAGGCACCCCGGCTCCAGGTATGGTGCGACCTCCGGCGTGGCATGGTGCGGCACGGTGTGGCACAGCGCAGCGTGGCATGGCACGGGATGGCATGGCATGGCATGGCATGGCACGGCACGGGATGGCATGGCACAGCATGGCACGGCACGGCATGGCACAGCATGGCATGGCACGGCATGGCACAGCATGGCACGGCATGGCACAGCATGGCACGGCATGGCACAGCATGGCACACTCGTCCCACTGGCAGGTGAAGCTGGTGACAACAGCTGAGCGGGGCAGCTACTCCTGCCGCGTGTTCAACCTCTTCCACGAGGTGTGGAGCCAGGAGGTGGATGTGGAGATCGGTGAGAGCCCCGGACAAACCTCTGTGGCCCCCCACCCTGTGTGGGCTGTCCTGCCTCTGACCTGCCCCACCATAAAGCCCTCCAGTGGCTGCCCCATGGTTCTGGGGGGCTCCAGCCTGTGCCAGGAGGTGCTGCTGCACATGGGGCTCCCTGACACCTCCCTTTGCCACAGGCCCACGGCTCTTCACCTCTGGAGGCTCCTGGCAGGAGGGGGACGGAGGTAGGTGAGGGCAGGGCAGGCAGGTCCCCGCTGCTCTGCCCGCTGCACTCCCCAGGCACTGTGGGGCCATGGCACGGCGTTTCTCTCTTTCCAGGCTCCCCGGAGCGCGGCAGCCCTGGCCAGCTGTACGGTAAGAGCCTGCCCAGGAGAGGTTGGTGGCCTCGTGGGGCCGTGACTGTCCCCAGTGTCACTGCTGTCACCCCAGAGGCTCCACTTGGCCAGAGGTGCTTTGGGTGCAGCACGCTGGGGAGAGTGGACCAGTGAGGCAGGGATGCCACGGGGCGCCCTGGTACCCGGGGACAGCGACACCCACCACAACCGGGTGTCACCTCTGTGGGCTGAAGGGAGCGGGGACAGCAGGAGCGTCCTACTCCATCCCCAGCACCTCCCTCTCCCGTCCCAGCAGCCACCGACAAAGTGGCCCTGCTGATCGGCAACATGCACTACCTGCACCACAAGCAGCTGAAGGCGCCCATGGTGGACGTGCACGCCCTCGGCGCCCTCCTCCGCCAGCTCGACTTCAAGGTGGTCTCTCTGCTGGACCTGTGCAAGGCCGAGATGCAGATGGCTGTCAACGAGTTCCTCCTCCTCCTCGACAAGGGCGTCTATGGTGCGGCAGCACCCGCTGGGGAGGCCCCAGGCCATGGCGGAACCGGGTGGTTTTGTGCTGGTGGGGTCTCGGGGGGCAGCTGGGCAAGAAGTGGGCAGGTCAAGGGATGTCACCCTCTCTCTGGCAGGTTTGCTTTACTACGCCGGGCACGGCTATGAAAATTTTGGCAACAGCTTCATGGTGCCCATCGATGCCCCCAGCTCCTACACCTCGGCCCACTGCCTGTGTGTGCAGCGGGTACTGCAGTGCATGCAGCAGCGCCGCACCGGCCTCAACATCTTCCTGCTCGACATGTGCCGCAAGAGGTGACTCGGCCCCGGCCACCAGACTGGGGACAAGCTGCCACACAGGGGGGTCCCGACACGGGAGTACCCGTGGGTGCTGATTCCCAGGGGAGCGGAGCGGGGCATCCCTGGAGTCCCATACAAACCTGTTGGGTTTGTCCGGGTGCCCCGAAGTGTCACTGCCTCAGCTGACCAGCAAATGCCACGATGGGTGGGCAGAGGAGCACGGGGCTGTCCCTGGGATCTGGGGCACCGTGGGGTGGGTTTTGGAGGGGCAGAAGGTCTTGGCTCTGTCCAGCAATGCTTCTCTTGCAGGAATCTCAATGACGACATCATCCCACAGGTCGGGGCACTGCAGGTCACAGCCAACATCGTCTTCGGCTACGCCACGTGGGTCCCCTCCCCACCATGCCCCAGCGTGGGCAGCGGGGCTGAGTGTCCCTCCCTGGCTCGGAGCCGGGGCAGGGCTCAGCCCCCCACCGTGGCTCAGCCCTGTTTGCACCCACATCTTTCCCCCCCATATGGGCAGTGTCGCTCCCTCTGGTCGATGCTGGAGGTGGTGGGCGAGCAGCAGCCCCCAGTCCCTTACAGGTCAGGGAGATGCCCATGATGCTGCTCGGCTCTGGACAGCACCCAAGGGGGAATTAAGCCCTGAGGCTCCTTCGAATCACAGGGATTTGGACTAACGATGCTTTAAGCATCCAGGATCTGGCTGTGGCTCCCACCTCTCCCCAGCATGGTGGCTGGATGGATTGATGGGAGCGGGTAGAGCTGTGGGCGCCTGGTTCTGGCTTCCCCAGGGCTGTCACCCTGGTGGGGGCCAGTTCCTGGGGGAGTGACCGAGGCCATGACGGAGCTGACCACTGTCCCATCCCCACAGGTGTGCGGACGCCGAAGCCTACGAGCTGAGCCAGGGCGAGCTCTCCAACGGCATCTTCGTCACCTTCCTCAAGCGCTGGCTGCTGGAGGATGAGAAGATCACGGTGCTGCTGGACAAGGTGGCTGAGGGTGAGTGGGGAGTGGCGGGAGACAGTAACCCCCCCGGCAGCCCCTGCTGACCCCGCTGTGTCCCCTGCAGACATGGGCACGCTGGAGATCACGCGGGGCCGGCAGGCGCTGGAGCTCCGCAGCAACCTCTCGGAGAGACGAGCTCTGACAGACCCCATCCACCCCCCGGGCCAGGATGAGTCCTCGGCCAGGAACCTGCAGTGGGCCAAGGCCCACGGTGAGTCACGGCCACCCTGTCCGGAGCTGGCACCCGGGGCAGGGACAGCGCCAAGTCACAGGGAGAGGCCATGCACAGCACTTGCCAGGTTTCTCCCACCCTGGAGGAGACAAACCACTGGCACAGAGTCACCAGCCTGGTGGCAGGAGCATCATGCCAGTGTCCCAGCTCCAGGGTGACCCCAGTGGTCACCTCACCTGCGGGTGCAGCTCCAGCCCCCAGCTGTCTGTCCCCTCCCCAGTCCTGCCGGAGAGCCGACACCTCCGCTTTGACTGTGGCGTCACCGTCCAGCTGGGCTTTGCTGCCGAGTTCTCCAACATCATGATCATCTACACCCGTGTGGTGGCCACCCCCAAGGACATCACCAAGTGCGAGGCCAAGCTCACCGACATACCTGAGGTGGGAGCGGGCTGCTGAACCCCATGCTGGGGCGATGCTGGGGAACAGGGTGAGGGGACCCGTGGTGGTTTCCACGGCTCGATGCTCTCTGTGGCAGGAGCTGGACGTGGACCTCAAGTGCACCAACAAGGAGAGCCCGGAGGAGGTGGGCAGCCCTCTGGCACCTGCCTGGAGCCTCGACTGCCCCTCCTGCTGCCTCTACAGCCGGCTCTGCGGCTTGCAGAAACTGCGGGTAAGAGCCACACTGGGCAGGGGCCGGTGCCAGGAGTACAGCAGGTGGCCCAGGACGGGTGCCCACTCTGCCGGTGCCCCCGCAGCAGGAGCTGGCGTTCACCGTCTGCCTTCAGTACCGCTACCGTGGCATGGATGACTTCGTGGAGGAGAGGCGGACGGTGAGCGTGGGGAAGCCGCTCATCGCCAAGCTCAACCTGCGGCTGGTGGCCTCCCCCTCGCCGCCTGGCAGCCCCCTCTCCGCCTCGCCCCCGAGCTGGGGGGCGGCAGGGAGCTCCTGGGTCAACACCCCTGAGGAGAACCTGAGCCCCGAGATCCCCGGCTCCCACGCCCTGTAGAGGGACAGCGCAGCTCCCCCTTGACCCCGCAGTCCCCTGGGGCCACGTCTGTGCTGCTGGGGAGCTGGGGGCTGGAGGGGACGGACGTGACGTGTGCGGAAGGGGGTGAGCCTGATCCTGGCCTGTGCCAGGGGGTGCGGGGCTTGCTGCAGGGCACGGCTGGGCCCCCCGGCGCAGGGGACTGCAGGTCGGTGCTGCCCCATGTACCCAGCGTGGCCGCTGCAGGTACGGGCAGTGCCAGCCCCACATCCCCTGGCAGAGCCCTGCCAGCCCCACGTCCCCTGGCATGGCAGTGCCAGCCCCTCATCCCATGTCAGTGCCACAGCCCCAGGGGCCAGGACACCGCTGGCAGCCCCGGGGAGGGGAGAGGGCCCAGACCCCACAGCTCAGCTGGCGCGAGGCGTCGCGCTGGGGCAGGGTTGGGTTCGTTCAGGCCTAGCAGAAATAGAGAGAAATAAGCAGATTAGGGGGTAAATCCCACGGGAGGGGATTAGAGGGGGTGGGAGCAGGAGGACTCCTGCTCTGCCCGGAGAGGCTGGGAGAACCCACCAGTGCCACCAGTGCTCCCAGTAGCACCCAGTGCTCCCAGTACAGCCCCAGGTGCAGGATTATGCCAGTCCTGTCTGGGCAGTGAGAGATTTCAGCACAGGATTGGGGTCTAGGGGGGAAAAAATGCCTTTTCGCTTGGATTTTTCCCAAACGTGGCCCCGCGTGGCGGTGGCCACAGATGATGCAGGGTGTGCTCCACTGGGTCTCAACAGGGGAAAGGACCAATAAAGAGGGAAGGGCAGGCAGCTCGGCTCTGCTATGGCTTTTCTGCATTTAAATGTCTGGTTTTTTTGGCCAGAAATATTGCCTCTTTCTGCACAAAGCGCAGCACATGGGAGGGAAGGGGCAGTCAACCCCTCCCATGAGGATACCCCAATGTTCCCCACCACGATGACCTGGGGTGCGCCAGTGCCACCCCATGCAAATTAACTAATTTAAATAATTTGCATACCCCCCCCAGCCCCAGGGAGCTGCATCCTCATACCGGGGCCTCTCCACGCCCTCGCTTTTGGGTGGTGGTTGCAAGACTGGGGAGGGAGCACCCTCGCCCCAATTAGGCTCGGATCAAACAGGTCGGAGGGTGCCGAGCCTCCCGCTCTCCGCGCCAGCCGGCTTTTGTTGGCGCTCGGGAGGCCGAGGGGTGCCCCGGGCTGGCGCCAGCCTCGGCAATTATGTCATGTGAAAAGCGCAGCCCCCATTGAGCGCGTCCCTTCCCCCGGATCAAACCCCATTACTTCCGCGGCCGTTGCTTCATTATCTCCCTGCTCGAGCACGCCTCTGCCTGGGCCGCTTCACCTCGGGTCCCGGCCCATTAGCAGGGTTGGGGGGCCGGGGGAGCATTGATTATGCGTTTAATGGGTTGTTAAAGGTTTAATTGTCACTAACGAAGCAGAGGAGCAGCAGCAGCCGGGGGATGGGGGACAAGGAGAAGGGTCTCGCTGGGGTCAGTGCCTCGCCTGGCCCAGTGGCAGCCCAGTCGGTCCCGCCTGACCCCGGGGTTGTGGGGACATCAGAGTCCGGCCCCAGGGCTGCTGGATTGGGGTGAGACCCCCTCTGGGGTAGGGGGTGCTGCTGGGGGTGCTGGTGCTGAGCAGGGTCTGGCCTGCGTGGGGACATGGGGACGTGGTGGTGCCCCAGCAAAGCCCCAGTTTGTGGCTGTCGTGGGGTCTGAAAGCAGGAAGATTTTCTGGGGAAATATGTCGTTTTGGTGGGGGGAGGGTCAGCACTCTCCTTGCTTCCCCAGGGACATGGGGCACACCAGGACACCCCAGGGACCCGGCTTGCCCAGGGCTGAGCCCCCAATTCTCACTGTCCCGGACGTGCTTCAGCACCTCAAAGCCACGGTGGGCTCAGCCATCTCTGCCTTCCCGCAGTGGTGAGGGTGCTGGTGCCGCTGGCTGCGCCCCGAGCCCTGCTGGGCGGGCAGGCAAGGTCCCCTGGGGGGACCCCTGAGGACCTGGCACCTTGCCACCACCACTCCGCTCCCACCTGGCAGGAACCGCTGGCAAGGGATAAGCTGGGCTTAGCACACCCCGCCATCCCCCGCCGTGGGGAGCCCAGGGCTCCCAGCCGGCCCCCTCCTCTCGCCAGCCCCAGCTGGGGGCTGCGGGGGTCCCGCTGCCGGTCGCCCTCCTGCCAGCACAATTATGGCAGCTTTGTGCAGCCAACATGTGGCCAGGCGGGCACCGCTGGGGAGCAATTAGGGCAGGCGGGCGGCGAGTGCAGCCCCCCAGGGACAGCCGAGCAGATGCCCCTTGACGAGGACATAGTGTGGCACAAAGCCGGTCCCCATCCACAGCCGGGGCTGGATCAGGTCACCCGTCCCTGGAGCCGGCCCCAACCCTGCACGCAACAGCCCGAGGGAGCGAGGCGGGAGGGTGCCTGCGGATGATGCTCCTGCATCTCCCCAGAAAGCTCCTTCCCGGCAGAGGCTCCGCAGCCCCAGCACGCGAACGAGCAACACCGCTAACGAGCCGCACGGCGGGCAGGGCCCCGGCAGCGCCCAACTCCAGCATGCGGCAGCCGTTCAGCTTATCTCCTTTTACTCATGATACAACCATCTTCTTGGTGCCGGCACATCTACTGGCACAACCAGTGCTGTGCCCCGACGCGGCTAAAATAACCCCCCAAGTACTCCCTACAAAACTAGAGCTTTTCTGTTCGGTTTTGTTTAAATCTGCAGCGTTAAAAAAAAAAAAATTAATAATAATGGGAAGGGGAAGGGGTGTGGGGAAAGGAGGTGTCCAACCGGGGAGGGGGGTGAGTGGCCCGGTGGCACAGTGGCCAGATCCTCAGCCTGGGCCGGTGCCTTGGCAAGGCAGAGGGGCCGTGGTGGCTGCTGGGGTGCTCCCCCGTGGCAGTGTCCTGCCAGCACCCTGGCTTGCTCCCCTGCCACCGACGGTGCTGGCTCGTCAGGGGGAAGATGCAGCCCGGCATCCCTGCCCTGCACCAGCTTTGGTCCTGCCGAGCATCCCACCGTCACCCCCTGGCCCGCCCCAGGGCCAAGCCAACGCCGGGGGCAGGCGCCGGGGGCTGGTGGGGCCGGAGGGGAGCGTTCATCAAATGGGCTGCCAGGTCTTGTCAATGGTCTGAATGTGCTCCTTGGCTTTCATGCGGAGCGAGGCGATGCTGGAGCTCCTCTGGTCCACCTCCTCCAGCGGGTACTTGTCCACAAAGGTGGTGCTGCACTGGTAGGGTGCGGGGGCCATGGGCTGCATGCCCTGCGCCATCGGCGGGGGGGTGTTGAGGAAGGAGTGGCCGCCGTAGGGCGGCTGCAGGGCCTGGGGGGCTCCCATGAAGCCGGGGATGCTGTGGACTGTGGTGGCGCTGGAGATGGGCGACGTCAGCCACGGGTCCAGCGGGAGGGAGTTGCTCATGGGCCCCACGTTGGGGGTCATGGGGGGCCGGTTGAAGGAGAGCACGGGGGTGTCGTGGAGCTTCATGGAGCTGGCCTCCATCTTCTCCTGCCGCCTCCACTTGGCTCGTCGGTTCTGGAACCAGACCTGTGAGGTGAGAGCCAGAGTGAGCCCCACAATGCCCAGCTGGTCCCTCACAGCGTGCCCCACATGCTGTGCCTTGTGCGGGGTGCCCCGTTGTGCTGTATCCCATGGGGGGGTGCCCCACATGGAGTGCTCCAGGTGGGGTGTCTATGGGGTATCCCATCCCGTGTGGGTGCCCCTAGGTGTTGGGTCCCATGCAGGGTGTCCCACAGGGCGCCAGCAATCCCCAGCAATCCGCACAGCTCTGCCAAACCTGCCCCACAAACAGAGGTGCTGAGGGCACCTCTGAGGTGTGGAAAGTGAGAGGTGTGACCGTGCAACCCCCGCCCTCGCTGCTCCATGGGAATGTGCACCCCAGCCCTGCAAACAGCCACGCAGTCCTTGGTATAAAGTTATCTGGCCTTCAAAAGCCCCTTGGTACAAGCTTTTAGAAGCCAAACTGCCACAGTTGTGCCAAAATGCAGGAGAGGGACCGGCAAGCCGAGCCCCACGGGAGCTGCTGGTCCCCGTGTCCCCAGAGCCCCCAGCAGCGCAGGGCACGGGCTGTCTGCTGTGTGATGCGAAGGGGGAGTAAAGATGAATGGCTAGGCTGCAAAGGAGGTGTCTCCATGGGTTGGTCACAGCTGTTGGGGGATACTGGGCTATACTGGTGCAAAATTCATGTCCAAAGAAGAGCAAAGAGGCTGGTGAAGGGTCTAGAGAACAAGTGCTGTGAGGAGCAGCTGAGGGAACTGGGGGTGTTTAGTCTGGAGAAACAGAGACTCAGGGGAGATCTCATCACTCTCTGCAACCGCCTGGAAGAGGGTGTAGTGAGGTGGGGGTGGGTCTCTTTTCCAAAGTAAAAAGTGATGGGACAAGAGGAAACAACCTCAAGTTGCACCAGGGGAGGTTTAGATTAGATATTAGGGAAAATTTCTTCACTGAAAGGGTTGTCAAGCACTGGAACAGGCTGCCCAGGGAAGTGGTGGAGTCACCATCCCTGGGGGTATTTAAAAGACATGTAGATGTGGCACTTAGGGACATGGTTTAGGGGTGGACTTGGCAGTGTTGGGTTTATGGTTGGACTGGATGATCTTAAAGATCTTTTCCAACCTCAATGATTCCATGAAACTGGTCGTTGCTCAGAGAGCTCAGCAGAGGTGTCCCTATGGTCTGGACCCTCCCTGAAAAAGGCTGCGTTGTCTTGGACTGGGGCTGAGGCCTGGAGATCTCAGTTCATTTGTAAGGGGATTACTGCTTTGTTTCGCAGTGGGTTGGTTGATTCTATGACTCCCTGACCCTTTCCTTCTCCCCAGTCTCACCCCATCAATCCCAGGCGCAGTGGGGAGCAGACCAGTGGGGCCCCAGGCTCTTCCCCAGGCTGGACCTTCTCCCTGCAGAACCTTCTCTGGCAGCCCCAGGAGTGAAACCTCCCCAGCCCTGCCGCTCCCCCAGAACTGCTTCTCTCTGACAAGCCTAAAACCCCCAAATCTGTGAGGATCGTGTGCTTTCCCAGCCCTAAAGTCCTGGAAGTGGTCAGGAGCAGCTGAGGTTTGGCTGCTTACCCGTGGGATCAGCTGGAGGGGTGGGAGCGGCCGCCAACATCAGGGAAAAAAGACTCTAAAAACCGTCTCCCTACCCGAACAGAGGGTCGGGCACGTGGGCTGAACTAGGACCTTGTGGGGGAACAAGGCTCAGCCATTAAATCCCTTCTCGGGGAGGGCAGGAGCAGCCAGCTCTGCGGAGACGCCAATGGGAAAACTGAGGCACGGAGCGAGGCAGCAGCGGTGGAGCTGGGAGCAGAGGAAAGCTCTCAGTGCCGGGCTGGTCCCTCTGCACTGCCCAGGGGACAGGTTCAGGGTGCTGCGGCCCCCGGGAGTCCTCCCTACCTGCACGCGGACCTCCGGCAGGTTGACCTTCATGGCCAGCTCCTCGCGGCTGTAGACGTCGGGGTAGTGGGACTTCTCGAAGGCGCGCTCCAGCTCGTGCAGCTGGTAGGTGGTGAAGGTGGTACGGTTCCTCCGGTGCTTCTTCTTGGGCTGCTCCTCCTCAGCGGTGGCTGGCGGGGTGCCCTCGCCGTCCCCCGGCTTCCGCAGCTCGCCCAGGTCCCCCTCACACTTATTTAGGAACATGGTGGTGCCTGCAAGGGGACCACAGGCGTTAGTCGGGGCGTGGGGACATCAGCTCCAACCCCATGCAACCCCAGGTTGGGGATGGACGCACAAGGGGACGAAGGGATGGGAGGATGGGGCGGCCCCAGAAATGGGTTATGCAAAGGTGTAATCCTCTTCTGCTGCAGCGTTATCCCAGGGCTGCGGGGTCCTGGGGACTGACGTGGGGTCCTAGGGACTGATGTGGGGTCCCGGGGATTGACGTGGGGTCCCAGGGACTGACGCGGGGTTCTAGGGACTGACGTGGGGTTCTAGGGACTGACGTGGGGTTCTAGGGACTGACGCGGGGTCCCAGGGACTGACGCGGGGTTCTAGGGACTGACGTGGGGTTCTAGGGACTGACGCGGGGTCCCAGGGACTGACGTGGGGTTCTAGGGACTGACGCGGGGTCCTAGGGACTGACGTGGGGTCCTGGGGACTGATGTGGGGTCCTAGGGACTGATGTGGGGTCCCAGGGACTGACGTGGGGTTCTAGGGACTGACGCGGGGTCCTAGGGACTGATGTGGGGTCCCAGGGACTGACGTGGGGTTCTAGGGACTGACGTGGGTTCCCAGGGACTGACGTGGGGTCCTGGGGACTGATGTGGGGTCCTAGGGACTGATGTGGGGTCCCGGGGACTGACGCAGGGTCCCGGGCACTGATGTGGCGTCCTGGGGACTGATGTGAGGTCCTGGGGACTGACGCGGGGTCCCGGGGACGGGCGCCCCGCACTTGGCTCCACTGTGAGATGCGGCCAGGCCAATGCCCCCACCCAAAGCTAAGAGTCAAATTTCACCTGAAGTGGAAGATTTGATGAAAGCACTGTCCCTGAGAGCCAACCTGACCTCCCCCCTGCCCTGGCGTGGAGGGGACCAAGCCCAGGCTGGCTCCTTCCCTCCAGCCCAGCTCCTCTCCTCCAGCCCCGCTTGCCCATGGGCTACGAGTCTCCCCTGAGCCCCGGGAGGAGCCGACGTCCGTCCGCAAGCGCAGGCAGAGCCGCCCGGTGCTGTCCCCTGGCTCGTCACCATTCCCTGCGCGCCTACAAGCGTTTTCAACCCTTGCAATGTTTCATCTTTAAGCTTTTTATCCAGCATCTGAAATCTTCCTGCAGTGTGTGCTGGGGATTAAGGGTTCCTTTCTGCTGGGAGGATGCAGGCAAACACGGAAACGGGGCAGAAAACTGTAATCCTGGGGCACTTCACCAAGGGGAAGGCGCTGCAGCGCCCAGACCCACCGCAAAGGTTCGGCCAAGGCCGGAATGGAGACGGGGAGGGAAAGGGCCCGTTGGTTAATTCTGGGAGGGAAGAAATGGGGGTGCCGGGAGGGCGGCGTGGGGGTGGGTGTCGGGTGTTGCTCAGGCTGAGCACGTGTGGGGTGTCGGTGCCCGCTGTGCCCAGCGAGGGCCGGGGTGCGCCGTGGGCAGCGTGGGCGCAGCGTCTGGCGCGTGCAGGGATGTGCGCGGTGAGCAGCCCCCCGCCGCGGGAGGGTCTGGGGCGCTCGGGCACACCCAGGGGCGCCCACGGTGGGGTGCGGGAGCGCGTGTGTGCAGGGGGCTGAGCGTGGGGCGGAATGTGTGTGGGGCCGGGGGGGGTGTGGGTGTGTGTGTGTGTGTGTGTGTGCGGGGCGGCGTGTGCCGCGGGCCCACCACGTGCAGGGAGTGCGGTGCCCAGGGTGCAGCGTCCGTGTGCCACGTGTGCAGCACGCACAGCGCGACCTCCGCACCTGCGTGTGCGCGGGGCGTGCGGGGTGTGCAGTGTGCGGCGCAGCACGAAACCCGCAGTGCAGTGCGTGTGCAGTGTGTGTGTGTGTGTGTGTGTGCAGTGTGTGTGTGTGTGTGCAGTGTGTGCAGTGTGTGTGTGTGCGCATGGTGTGCAGTGTGTGTGTACAGTGTGTGCAGTGTGTGTGTCTGTGCAGTGTGTGCAGCGTGTGTGTGTGTGTGCGCGCGCGCAGTGTGTACAGTGTGTGTGTGTGTGTGCAGTGTGTGCAGTGTGTACAGTGTGTGTGTGTGCAAAGTGTGCAGTGTGTGTGTGCAGTGTGTGTGTGTGTGCAGTGTGTGTGTGTGTGCATGGTGTGCAGTGTGTGTGTACAGTGTGTGCAGTGTGTGTGTCTGTGCAGTGTGTGCAGCGTGTGTGTGTCTGTGCAGTGTGTGTGTCTGTGCAGTGTGTGCAGCGTGTGTGATGTGTGTGTGCGCGCGCGCGCAGTGTGTACAGTGTGTGTGTGTGTGTGCAGTGTGTACAGTGTGTGTGTGTGTGTGCAAGGTGTGCAGTGTGTGTGTGTGCAGTGTGTGCGATGTGTGTGTGCAGTGTGTGCAGCATGTGATGTGTGTGCACAGTGTGTGCAGTGTGTGTGTGATGTGTGCAGTGTGTGTGCACTGTGCGTGCAGTGTGTGCGCAGTGTGTGTGTACAGTGTGTGTGTAAGGTTGCAGTGTGTGTGTGTGCAGTGTGTGTGCGTGTGTGTGCAAGGTGTGCAGTGTGTGTGCAGTGTGTGTGTGTGTGCATGGTGTGCAGTATGTGTGTGCAGTGTGTGCAGTGTGTTTGCAGTGTGTGTGTACAGTGTGTACAGTGTGTGTGTGTACAGTGTGTGTACACTGTGTGTGCAGTGTGTGTGTGTGCAGTGTTTGCAATGTGTGTGTGCAGTGTGTGTGTGCAGTGTGTGTGTGTGGTGTGTGTGTGCAGTGTGTGTGTGCAGTGTGTGTGTGTGCAGTGCGTGCAGTGTGTGTGTGTGCAGTGTGTGTGTGTGGTGTGTGTGTGCAGTGTGTGTGTGCAGTGTGTGTGTGTGCAGTGTGTGCAGTGTGTGTGTGCAGTGTGTGTGTGTGCAGTGTGTGCAGTGCGTGTGTGCAGTGCGTGCAGTGTGTGTGTGCAGTGTGTGTGTGCAGTGTGTGTGTGTGCAGTGTGTGCAGTGTGTGTGTGTGCAGTGTGTGTGTGCAGTGCGTGTGCGTGCAGTGTGTGTGTGTGTGTGCAGTGTGTGCAGTGCGTGCAGTGTGTGCAGTGTGTGTGTGCAGTGTGTGTGTGCAGTGCGTGCAGTGTGCGCGTGGTGTCGGTGCGTGCGGCTTTGGGAGCTGCCAGCCCCCAGGATGCCCCGTGGCCCCTCGACGCGCTGTAGCCACCGGGGCCCTGGGCCTGGCCCTGCCGCTGCAGGGGGGCTGCAGTCTCGGGGTGCCCAGGGGGGAGCTGCGAGCCAGGGCGGGGGTGCTGGGTGTTGCACCCCGGGGTGCCCCGAGGAAGGGGTGAGTGGGTGCCGGGGGGAGCAGGGGCCCCGTTGCCACCGTGTGAGCGTCGCGGCGTGTCCTGGGGCTGGGGACACGGGGAGGGGACGGGGTCCCCCGGCGCCACCCGCTCTCACTCACCTGCTTCTCATTTGAGCAGCTCCACACCTGCAAGGAGAGGGGAGAGGGGGTGAGCGCCCAGAGCCCCCAGAGCCCCCAGAGCCCCCAGAGCCCCCGCCTGGGGCACGCACCCCCCGGGGGGCTCAGCACCCCTTGGCTGCCCTGCCCAGCCGTGGCCTGTGGCCCCACAGAGCACTGGGGTCCCCTGGGGCTGGGGGGGATGGGGGGAAGCTGGGGCAATGGGAAGGGGTGGGATGGGCGGGGGGGGGCGGGCACGGGTGAGCCAGGCCTCTGGGGGGGCTGGGGACAAGATGGGACAAGCGGGAGGAGAGAAGAGGTGGGGCAGTGAGGGGGGACAGGGCCAAGGTGCGGTGACGGAGGTCAGGGCCAGGGCTGGGGGCAGCCCCCATAGTCCCCCCACCCTGACCCCATCTGAACGCAAACGGGGCGAAACCCCCCCAGGGAGCAACCTCTGGCGTGGGAGCAGGAGCGAAGCGAAGAACAGAAAAATAACCCAGGAGCAGCGACCCGGCAGCAGGGCGGCAGCACCCGACCCCGCGGGACGGGGGGTGGCAGGGCCAGGACCCCCCCACCCCCTCACCCGGCTCTGCCTGGGCCTGGCCGGGGTCACGGGTGTCCCTGCGTGTGGAAGGGGGGACCCCAGCGGGGTCAGCCTGGGGGACATCAGCACCAGCCACCTCATGGTCCCTGTCCCCCAGGGACGGGCCCCGGGACCCCTGAGCCTCTGCCACCAGCATTTTGGGAATCCTGCCTAAAAACGGGCAGCGCGGGGGGGGCGCAGCGGGGGGAGCCACCTCCCTGCCCCGGTCGGACATTTTCCTGTGGCCGCCGGCATCCCGGAGGCAATTTGGGGGTTTGAGACCTTAAGCTTTAAAACTGTGCTGGGAACCGCAAGGACCCAAAGCCTTGGGAGGGTCCCCGTCCCCCGTCCCCCGTCCCCCCCCCCCCCCCACTCTACACCCTGACCCGTGGTTTTCCTGCGGGGGCTGTTAGCTGGGGCGGGGGGGCTCTTGTTATTAAAGACACCCGAAAAGGCGACAGAAATGGCATTGGGCCCTGGTTGAAGTGGGTAAAAAAACCCATTTCCCTGGTGCCGGAAGGCAGCACAGCATCCGTGAGGACAAGCGGCCTCCCGGCAGTGGGGGACGCGGAGGCGACACCCCCGGCTTTCGTTGGGTCCCGATTTTTTGCCTACAAAAGCCTGTCTGGGTGCCAGGATGTGGCCTCCTGGGCTCAGGCCACCCGGGACCGGCTGTTTGCGGCAGGGGGGAGCGTGGGTGGCTCCTGCCCTCCGGCCCCGGGTGTAAATCGGTGCAAGTGATGCTGACGGGTGCCCGGCACCCACTCCCACACCCCCAGGGAAGGGTGCCAGCCCCGGGCATGCACCGGGTCACCCACTCCCTTTTGTCAGCATCTTCCCGCGGCGCTTCCTCCCGAATCGGAATAAAACGGTGTTACCTGCTGGGCCCGACTTGGCTTTTCCAGGAGTATTTAACTTTGCCGGTCCCTCCTGGGAACCAAACAAGCGGCTCAACCTCACCAATCTCGCAGCTTTGGCAGCCAAAGTTGCCTCTAGTCTTCTTATTTGTCACAGAACCGCCGTGCTAAGGCTCGGGAGAATCTTTATTTAGTGTTGCAGATGTCACCAAGGCACCGCAGATTGGAAATGAGTCCAAAGGATTAAGACGAGGTTATTAATTGGAGGCCTTCCCCTTTAAGAATGATTGACAGTTACTTTCTGGACAAGTAATTGCTCTAAATGTCCCCCCAGCACGGGTCCGGGGGGGCGGCAGCGGACAAAGCCCCGAACTGCCTTCCCCACTCAGATTGTCTCCCCACAAAGGCGTCCTGCTGGAGTTTGCCGTGTAATCCCCTCATTACGGGCGAGGAAAAAGAATTAGAAACAGGGGGAGCGGAGAAGAAAGGCCGGGTTGGGGGGGGGAGGAGGGAGGATTTCCTTCGCCTGCGAAGGCTCTGCCCCAGGGATGGGGTCCGGGGCAGGCGCCCCAAACCTCGGCGGGATGGGGATGCTGTGGTGATGGGTGTCGACCCCCCCTGGATGGGGATGGCGAGACCAGGGGTGGCCCCCGCTGAGCGTGTGTGTGGCCCCGGGGGTCCGGGGGGTGCTGGTCACAGAGCCCGGCCCGCGTGGGGACCAGCGATGGGCGCTGGGTGTGGGGACAGGGACAGGGACCAGGCAGGGGGGGCCGCTGTGAGGACCAAGTGTGGGGACAGGGTATGGGGTCTGGGGACCTGCTGTGGGCACCAGGGGTAGGGACCGGACACCCTGAACAGCCCTGGGACCAGGGGTGGGGACCAGGGGTGGGGACCAGGGGTGGGGACCAGCCCTGGGGGCTGCCCATGAGCCCCTGGCCAGGGGGGCAGAAACACTGTCTGTCTCCTCCCCGCTCCCGCTGTCACCCTGGGGACCCCGGCCCAGGGGACAACAGGAACATCTTGATGGGGATCCTGGGGTGCTCTGGGTGGCGGGTGCTCGGTGCTGCCCAGACTCCCCTGTTCTGCCAGACAGGTTTGGCCCTTTTCTTTCTCATCTCACTTTTACTTTCTCCCAAAAGCCTCTTCCTGCCACCTGCAAACGCTGCCGCCCCCGGCCACCGTCTCGGCTTCCTCCCACTCCCTTCCTCTCCTCAACATGGTTCCTCTTTCAGGTGGCAAATGTCACCGCGGGGTTTTTGGACACCCACCCCCCCCCATGCCAGGTGGCTGCTGGCCCCATGAGGGTCTGTGCCCTCCGCACAGGAGCTGCTGCTGGCGGGACCCTGCAGCCACTTCTGCAGCTGGTTTGGGGCCTGAGGCCACCTCAGCACCCTCCCGGCAGGGCTGCGCGGCTGCGCCCGCCCCGTCTGACACCGCTCTGGGGACAGCGTGACACTGTCTTGGGGGTAGCGTGCCACCACCCCGGGGACAGCATGGCCCCACACACCGGGGATGGCAGCCCCTGGGGATGGGGTGACCCCCCCCATGCCATACAGTGCTGCCAGGGGCACGCAGGGACGTGTCACCTTCGGGGTTTGGGGACACCCCGGATCACAGGGATGGCGCATGGGGCTGGAAATTCAAACGGGAAGCTGGACCTGCTGCTCCCACTCGCCCGGGGCCGGTGCTCGTGCCCATGCTGGCCACCGCAGCGGGAGCAGGAGCCAAATCCCCTGCTCCGGTGGCCCTCAGTGGCTTCCCCCAGGGTGCCCCCACAGCCCCGGCAGGTGCAGGGAGGTGCCACCATGCCAGGGCCTGCGGGCCCTGGGGTGCCAGGGCTGGTTTTAGGGGCAGGGCGCTGCCGGGTGCCAGGCTTCGGCGCTGCCCGCTGGGCGGTGTGTGCGGCACCGGCCCCGCAGCCAGCCTCGAGGTGTTGGCTCGCACGCGGGGGGGGGCGGCCAGCAGGCTTATTTGCCAAATGATTATAATTGCCTTTTAGGAGCAGATAGCAAATTGATTTGCTTCCTCGTCCAAGGCCCATAATCGCTTCATCACTTTAAAATATTAATGCTATACTTCTTTGCTAGTTTCCCAATTACCCTAATTGAAGGCAAATTGGTTAAGAAGGTGCAATGCAGAGTATCAGGGGGTTTAGTTCACTCAAATGACAGTTTTAAACCTCCCTAATCCTATTAGCCAGCAAAGCTGCTAACGCTTAGAGACGCTGCGTCAGCTTACCGGGGCGGTGGGGCCGGAGGCGGGGGTCGGGGCGGGGGGCGGCCGGGGGGCCACCGGCCTCACGTGACCAGCTCGGCCAGGGATTTACCACTTTTTTAGTTCATTAAGAGGCCTTGGGCAGGCGGGGAGGCGGCAGGGGTGACCCAAAAGGGTGCTGAGCGGGAGGCAGGTGGCAGAGTGGGGAGGATGGGGGGGGCAGGATGATTAGCCAAGGAGACCTGGCGGAGGGTCCTGACCTGAATCCCAGCCAGCGCTGGGAGCCCCCAAGCAGCCCCACTGGGAGAACTGGGAGCTGGGCTGCCTGTCGGGGTGGGATGGGCCCCCAGTGCCGAGCGGGGCTGGAGGAGCCTGGCGTGCCGGGGCGTGCCGGGGCCCTCGGTGCCACCATTCCTGACACGCAGCGCCGAGCCCCAGCCCTGGGGAGAGCGGGGACGTGGGGTGGCAGCGGGGCTGTGCCAGGTGCCACAGCTGCTGCTGCCCCATCAGGGACCTGCCCGGGGGACCGGTGGGGACACGGACGGCCCCATCCCATGTGACATGGGTGGATTTTTGTGCCCGAATGGGAGAATTTTTCAAGTTGTGGAGAAGGTCTGGAGAGCGGGGATGGTAGTGACAGCAGGGACAGTGGGGACAGCAGGTACAGCTGGGCCACCAAACACAAGGAAGCTCCCAGGTGTCAAGCCCTGACGTGCACATCACACGCTCCCCTGGGGTGCTCCGGCAGTCACCAGCCCCCTGACTGGTACCTGGAGGGGTGGGTGCTCTGGGGGGGGAACTGAGCACCTCATGCACCCAGGGGCCTCCTTGCTGGAGCTCCTGCAGCTCTGGGTGCTCCAGCTGGGGCGGCTGAGACCTGTGGCTCTTGTGACAGCAATGAGCTCCATGGCACAACTCCCACCCGACCTGTGCTGGATTTGGCCGCCCCTCCGCGACCCACCACCGAAGCCGTGGGCCCAGGGCAGGGCCGTCCCCACAGGCCTTTCTGGAGCAGATGGCCCCGGCGTGGGGAGGACGGAGGCAGCTCAGCGCGTCCTTTCTTTCATGCAGACACAGCGGGACTCCCCCGGCGGCGCCTGCTCCATGCGGAGGTGCTGTGGGGGCCAGTGCTGGCGGTACATTTTACAAGGGTTCAGCTAGCTTAGTCCTCGGGGACAGGCGACTCAGGCAGATTAGATCTCACTAAAATAGGCAGGTATTAGTGATCTCAGCAGCCCCCGGCCTTCCGGCACGGCGGCATTTAAGCCGGTGCCACTGCTGAACGCCTGGGAGCAGGGAGCAAGTCCTCGGAGGGGCAAGGGGCAGTGGGGCGCCCTGGCCCTGGCCAAAGGGACCCCTCCTTGCCTGTGCTGGCAGAGGGATGCTTGAGGGCGGGTTAAAAGCTGTCACACACCCTCACCGGTGCTGCCCCCAAGGGATGTCCCAGGGCTCCTGGGCACCCCTGGCGTGTGGATGTGCCTGGGGGATAGCGCAGAAGGGGGGGACGGATCCAGTGGCTGAGCTGGGTGCTGGCCTGGGGGCACCTGGGGCAGCTCTGCTGCAGCAGTGTCATTGGGTGCCCCACCCCCCCCCACCCCCCCGCCCAGGGCTGGGTTTGTGTGGACGAGGGGTACAGCAGGAAGACCAGACAGGTGCTGGCAAATGCTGCGTTTATTGAGCCAAACAGTGCCCAAGGCCCGGGGGCTGGTTCCTGGGGGTGACAGAGCGTCAGGGACCACCACCCACCCTGTCTGGGGGCTCACACCAGCGGCACCCCAGGCTTGGCCAGCAGCCGGGTGTCCTGCATCCCAGCACCCACCCAGCGCACCCTGGAAAAGCAACAGGGTTTTGGGGAGGAAAACCCACCCTCAATGCATGTATTGGGACCCCCACCCCCAGGTAATGGCACAGTAACACCCACATCTCATTGCTCCTGGGGCGGGGGGAGCAGCGGGGCAGGGCTGAGCCCCAACACTGCCGCTGCAACCTGCCAGCGAGGCGGGCAGCGATGCTACATCAGGACACACTTCTCCTTCATCTCGTCCACGCTGCCCAGCGCGCGGTCCCGCAGCGCCGGCAGGTTCACCTCCCGCATCTTCGTCAGGAAGGCAAAGGCCCCGTCATCCTCCTCCTCCTCGTCTTCCTCCTCACTGTGCACCATGGCAGCCAGCTCCTGCGGCAGCTCCACCGTGCCGCCGGCCACATGCACCTGAGCATCGTCCCGCTCGTCCTGCGCAGGGGTGGGAGACGGCGTCAGGGTTGTGGGCAGACCCAGGCACCCACCAGCCATGGGGTGGGCGACGGAGGAGAGCGGGTACCTCCGGGCCAGCCGGGCACTGCGGGGGCATTGGGGGTGCTGGGGAGACGCGACACTGTCCAGTTCCAGATTCGGACAGGCTGGAGGGACACGTGGGCAGGGGATGGCGCAGAGACAGCAGCCATTTGCTGCCCTCTTCAGGAATCAGCTCCCGTCCCAGGGGAGCCCTGGCAGCTGCCGGGCCTGGGGCCCTCCCAGGGGATGGAGGGCTCGGGGGAAGACCCCCGAGGTCCCACCGTGGGCAGGCCGGTCCTTACCTGGGGCAGGCGGTACTTGTCCCGCATGTGCATCCGTAGAGTGGCCCGTTCCGCCTTCTTCTGTGCAAAGGCCTTGTCCCGCTCGATCCTGCAGCAGCGGGTGCCACACTGTCACCCCCCATCTCACCAAGCCCCCCGCTGGAACCACACACCCCCCTGCAGCCCCGCATCAGCCTGGTCCTCCGGCAGCAGCGTGGTTGTGCCAGTCCCAGGCTGGGGCAGGAGGAGAAGGGGATGCAGAAATCTGTAGGAGGGTTGCAATGGGGATCTGGGAGTAGGGTCCGCATCCTGCCCCTCCAGCAGCAGCACCCAGCAGAGGCTCAGCGAAGGTGCCCGTTGGAGGGACTTGCTCCTCCTGCAGTCTCTCAGCTCCCAGATGCTGGGTTACCAGGTCCCCACAGCACCCGGACCCAGGGAGGTGGGACCTTAATGCAATCCTCTGCTGGCCCCTCTCCTCCCTCAGCTCCACGGGTGCTGGGCTGGTACCAGACACCCACTGCTCTGGGGCACTGACATCCCGGGGGTGCCCCTTGTCACCTACAGTGCACCGAGCACTGTCCCAGCCCCGTGCCAGCACCCACAGGGACCTCCTGTGCTGCGGGGAGAGGCGCCGAGGCACCCTCTCTGCCCCTGTCCCTTGTCCCGGCTGCCTCCCTGCCCCTCCCTGGGGACAGCCCATGGTGGGTGGGACCCTGGTCCCGGAGCATGGGGGACCCCAGTGACCCCCCAGCCCCGGTGAAGCCTTACTTCTCCTCCAGCAGTTGCCGCTGGTACTCCTCAAACTCCTCGCGGGCCATGCCGTTGGGCAGCGTGGCCGCCTTCCCATCCTTGGGGGGCTCCTTGGGCGGCTCCTCCTCATTCCCCTTAAAGCTCTTCAGGGCAGTTGTGAAGAAGGAGGCCATGGGTGGGCGGCTGTGGGAGCCTGTGCCCCCGCAGTGCCTGGTGCCACCGGGTCCCTACCCGGGGCCAGCACCTGCAAGGTCAGCGGGACCGGCTGCCCCAGGGGCGCCGCGGATCAGGGGCGGATTAAGGCATTAGGAGGGGATGCCACAGCCACCGGGTGGAAAGACCTTCCCGTGCTGCTCGTGGCACCTAAGGGTGCTTGAGGGAGACAGTGGTGTGGGGGGACAGCAGGGTGCTGCTTCATCAGGGTGATGGGGAGATGGAAGGTGCCACCGAGCCCCAGTGCACCCCAGACTGGGCTGAAAGACCCCCCCCATTTGCACGGACCCCGATGGAGGGCAGCACCCGCAAGGCTGGATCCTTCTGGGGGGAGCCCTGCGCCGTGGGCACCCAGAGCCACCCACACTGGCACAGGGGGGTTGGAGGTCCAAGAAGGCAGCGCAGAGGAAACACAAGAGGATTAGCTGAAAAAACCCAATCGAGGGGCAAAGGACTGGAAGGAAGACAAGGCGGTGGGCGGGCGCACGCACACAAACACACACGCGCGTGTGTGGCCCCATGCCCCCATTAATCCCGGCTCCACCGCGATGTCGAGATTGCTTGGGAGCCGGCGCGGCCGGGGGCTTCCTGCTGCCAGAGGACGTGCCCCGCTCCTGTAATCTATATGCAAGCAATTCCCATACAGGCTCTGATTAAAAGAATAATCCCCAGCTGCGCAAAGCCCAGAGGGGAGAGGGGCTAGGCTGTGCACGGGGGGCTCTGAGGGCTGGAGCTCCTGGGTCCCCCCTAAGCCTTTTTCTGTGTTTTGCCAGGCCCCAAGTGAGGGATAGGCCTAATTTGAGCCCAGAGGCTTAAAGATGCTGTTGAACTAATTTCTTTGGTTTAATCAAAAAGCCCAAATCTGTGGGGTTTAGCTGGCTGCACCCAGTGTCTCTGCACGGGGCCGGGTGGCTGGAGCAGGGCTGTGTCAGGGTTGGGGTTTCATCCTCCAGCAAGCGGAGGTGTCCCCTCCTGTCCCCTGTCACCGGGAGGGACAGCTCGAAGGGACCCCACGTGCGGCACCCACCGTGTGTGGCACGGCCCCGTCGTGGGGCTGCTCTCCCCACCCCAGCGGGTCGGGGGAGATTGAACCGATAGGAATATTCGCTGGGCTGTGTGGTGGGAAGAAGGACCCGTGCCAGGATGGACGGAGGCTGTTGCCTCCTCTTCAGGCACCCTGGGAGGAGAGACTCCCCAGCTGCTGCCCATCTCCACCACGAGAGAGCGGTGCCGTGGGCCACGCCGCTGCCCGGCCACCCCTTGCTGTGCCACTCCCAGCCCCGGCGGGTCCGGAGGGCTTCTGGCCACGGGTCCCAGGAGAGGGACAGGCCTTAAACATCCCTCAGGTGCTTCAGCTCCTTCTGCAGCTTCTCCGTGAGTTTCTTGAAGGACGGCCGCTTGCCTGGCTCCAGCTCCCAGCAGCTCCTCATCAGGGCGTAGACGGTGGGTGGGCAGCCCTCCGGGGGGTCCATGCGGTACCCCTGCTCCAGCAGCTCCGTCACCTCCTTCAGGCTCTGGCAGGATGAAGAAGCCAGCTGGGAGCCCTCCTTCCCCGCCCCGCCAAGGGCTCGCCCTGGTCAGGGGCCAGTGGCATGTCCCTGTCCCATCAGTGCCAGCAGGGTGTGACCTGCGGCACCCCCGGCACAGCACTCACCAGCTTGGGGTAGGGTGCTCGTCCAAAGGAGAAGGCTTCCCACAGGAGGATCCCGTAGCTCCACACATCCGACTTGGAGGAGAATTTCTGCATCGGCAGGAGGAAGGGAGGCTGAAACTGGCCAGGGGCCATGTTGGGCCCCCATCCCTCCCTGAGGGCAAGAAAGGAGACAGCGCCTGTCCCCTGCCACCCCCAGCTCCCCGAGGTGCAAACCCCCTCCCTTCCCATCACCCACACGGCCCTGGGTCCATCCTGCCGCATCCCATCAGAGCTGCCCCAATTCCCACCACACACCAGGGCAAGGGCTGGTCAGGACAGAGCTCACATTTCAGGAGATGCAGGGCTGAACGTGCCAGAAGCCACCATGGGGCAGAGACGGGTTGGCAGGAGGGGGACGAGCAGGGGAGACCCAAGGGGGTGATCTGCTTTGTGAGGACCCCCTGGCCCCCCCTCCCTTCCCACCACCACTCACGTTGTGTTTCAGGGCCTCTGGAGCTGTCCACTTCACGGGCAGCAAAGTGGCGTCCGCACCCTTGGGGTTGACCCGGGCCAAGCCGAAATCGCTCACTTTGGCCACGTTCTCCTCAGAGATGAGGATGTTGCGGGCAGCCAGGTCCCTGTGCACCAGCTTCTTGGACTCCAGGTAGTCCATGCCCTGAGCCACGTCCCTGCCGTGGCCAAGCAAGACAGAACACAGTGTCACCTCTCGGGGGGGACGCAGAGCACCAGTCCCCAGCCCAGAGGGAGGGAGATGGACTTACAGAGCGAACAGGAGGAGCTGCTGGGTCGGGACAAGTGCACGGCCTCGTGTGCGCAAGAAGTTCACCAGGTTGCCCTGATAGAGGAGGAGAAATGTGTAAGAACCAATGGGACAGGGGTGCCCGGAGACTTTGTCACCCACAAGGGCTGCAGCACCTGGCATCTGTCCAACTCAGCCGCCATATGGGGATTTTGTCCCCAGATCTGAGCAGCGCCAGGTCCTGCTGGCCAAGGACTGGCCGGGTGCTCTCACCTTGCTCATGAACTCCATGACGATGTAGAGGCCGTTGTGCAGGATCACGCCAAGCAAACACACCAGGTTTTTGTGCCGGACCTTCCTGAAATGCAGGGGATCTGGGTCAAGGGGGTGCCTGCTCGTCCCCGGATCATGGGACAGGGTTGGGCCGTATCCCCCCACGGGGCACTCACGTCATGGCAGCTGTTTCAGCAAGGAAGGCCTGAGCGGTCACATCGCACTTGACATTCTTCACGGCTACTTTCTGCCCCATATACTCACCCTGCAGGACATCTGTGAGGGGACGCAGGGGATCAGGCTCAGCCCCATACCCAAGCCCCGGCATGCCAGGCTGAGCCCCCCATGCCATGGGATGGGGAGGCGACATCAGGGGACATTTGGGGAAGCCCGCGGCCAGGAAACCTCCAACCCCACCTTCTCACCTACCTCCGAACTCTCCTTGCCCGATGCGGTCTCCCAGTGTGAGGTGCTGCAGGTTCAGCAACCAGCCGGCTGGGCACAGGGGCAGGTTAGCAGGGGCCACCAATGGGGCCATGCTGCCATGTCCCCAAAACCCAGACTACAACCCCCTCCCGCCATCCTCTACCTTTGGCCAACTCCTCCTCGGCCGACTTCATCCCGGTTTTTGGTTTGGGCTTCACCAGCTTGGTGCAGATAGCTCCCTGCTCCTTCATGTAGTGCTGCCAAGGGATGAACAGACGGAGGCAATGCGGCGCTGCCATCGCTGACCCCCAAGCTCAGGGCATGGAACCAGGAAAGGGCCACGGGATGCTCCACGGGACCCCACCACCATCGAGGGGCCTGGAGCCCCTTCAGCTTGGGCAGCACAAAACGCTGCATTTCCCGCAGCGCCTCCATTCACAGCCCGTGTCTCAGCCCCGCTCCCCTCTGGGCACAGCCGGGGAAACACCACGATGGACCACGGGCAATATGAGATGCTACCGCTGGGCCGGACGGCAGCCGATGGGGTTAAAGGCCCAGCAGACGCTGCAGCAGCCGAGGGTGGTTTGCAGAGGTGACATGGAGAGGAAGTGGTGGGACAGCTGTCGGGGTTAGAGTGGGGCTGGGGCAGCTGAAAGGGGAAAGGACCCACTCAAAAGCAGAAGTTGTAATTAAATAAGGAAAACATGAGATTTCGAGCCTCCAGAAAGGGCAGTAGCTATGAGACAGGGTGAAGATGAACCTTGAGGAAGAGCTCGCTGGAAGGGTGAGAGCTAATGCAGCAGCCCGGGAGCCCTGTGGGGTGAGAGAGGGGCTCAAAGTGGAGAGAAACACAGCAAAACACCTCAAGCCTCAGCAGGGCTCAGACTTTATCCAGGGTCCAGGGGTAGCAGAGGATCTTCACTTTCCAAAGTGCCCCAAGCCCTGCTGCTGTGTGAAGCACTGAATGAGAAGGGATGGGGGGAAACACGGCCCCGGGCAGGGGACTGGGGCTGCTGCCGGCACGGCCGGGTGATGGCAGAGGACATCCATTGCACCCCAAACTGAGCGGGAACCACGAGCCTTCGGCAGGGATGGAGAATTACACCAGGTAACGGAACCACACGAAAACCACAGGAGAAATGGATGGGGACCTCCACTGCTCCGTGTGACCCCATGAGGTTCTTTGCCCTCGGCAGAGCTCACTGCCTGGGGAGGGGGGGTCTCACCTCAATCATGTCGATGAGGTTGGAGAAGTACTGCTGGCTGTCGATGCTGAGCGTGTTCTCCTCGTGCACCACGCGGTAGTGGATCACCTCCTTGCCGAAGCTCACGCACAGCACGTAGTCACCGGGGTGCCGGACAGACTCACGCACCAGGAACATCCCGTCCTCGGGGGGCTGCAGCTCCTGCACCGCCTCCACCCCCGAGATTTTCCCGTGGAACCAGCTGGCAAGAGGGGCAATGGGGAGAGGGGCCGTGCCAGTGGGCTTCCCCCAGCACCGGCAGCGAGACAGGGAGAGCAGAGCCCCCGCTAAAGCTACATAGACCCCTCCCCCTGAGGTCCATCCAAGCTGGGTGGGCAACAACTGGGGGTCTTTAAAGGCAGGTGCTGGCCCCAGCAAATCCCTCCATTGTCAGCGCGTGGATACAGGCTGCTCTGTGCCCAGCTGCCCACCCAAAACCTGGCTGGGGGGAAACACGTTGGACTCATCTGGGCTGCTGCCCCTGCCCCGGTCCCCTCCCAGCTGTACTCACGGCATGAGGCTGAGCTTGGGGTCGACGCGGATGGCACCGCGCTCCCGCAGCGCGCTGGCCGCCAGCAGCCCCTCCTGCCCCGTCTCGTTGTGTCTGGCGCGGTACCAGCCCTTGCCCTGGGGGCAAGAGGGTCTCAGAGCAAGAGAAGGAAGGGGAGATCCCGCTGGGAAGGTGGGGGACTGGCTCCAGCAGCTCAGCTGATGGCCCTGGGGTCCCATCCCCTCCATGTCCCTCCAGGGCAGCGCGTCCCCCGAACACCCATTGGGCTCACCTCCACGGCCTCGATGATGGTGACCATGTCGCCCTTGCGGAAGGCCAGCTCCCGGGCCTTGGGCTTGGTGTGGTCGTGCTTGGTGACGCACTGTGTCCCGGGGGGCCAGTGTTTCTGCATGGGAAAAGAGGCATCAGCAGGGGCAGCGAGAGCTGCCCCCCCACCCTTCCCACAACCATCAGGGCCAGCTCCAAGGACCATCTGAAGCCCTGTCTGGGGACAAGGGGCACTGGGCACGAGCCCTCCTCCACCCCACTGTGGTCCTGGGGGGACACGTCACCCCGATGTTGGCAGGGGAAGTGCTGGCATCCCTGTGGCAGTCCTGCTTACCCCAGACATGGTTGCTGTCAGCACATCAGAGACTCCCCGTCCTCTCCTGCTGCCACCTGCAGAGAAGGAACCAAAGGGGGCTGTGGAGGGATGGGGCTGAGCTGACCTGTCCCAGGCCACCACTGCTGTCCCCACAAGCTTCTCTGGCCAGCGCAGCTCCCTGCAAGCCCGTCCATGCAGGGCAGCCCCACAACACAGGACAGAGAAAAAGGCTTAGAGCAGGCTGCAAACTCTGCTGGCACTGGTTGTACCCTGGGGACACTCCTGTCCCAAACCCAGGTGGGAGTAGGACCCATCTCTTCTGGCCTCTGCTCCTTCTCCACGCCTTGGAGTCCAAAGATGCGCTCCACCGCCCACTGGCACTGCTGTCATAACAGGAGCCCATCACCACGGCCACCGGGGGAAATGTGGTTTTACTAGGAACTTGTGTTTTCACCTCCTGTTTCATCAGTTTGAAGTCATCAGGGCCACAAGAGGCACCAGCTGTGGGGCCCTGCTGACGTGGGACACAGCAGGGCTGCTGTGGGGGCTGCCTGCTGCAGGGGGGACGCTGACAGCAAGGCTGGGCCGAGGGGGGATTGTCACAGCCGCTGGCTGTGGGATGATCACGCAAGGTCCCTGTGCTCCCCCTGCCACCAGCTTGTCATGCTGGGATGCATGTGACCACTTTCCAGTTCAAAACTGGGTCTTCTCCTTCTGCAGCCCTTCATTTCCAATGTCACCTCCATGGGAGGGTCACAGACTCACAGAATGGTTTGGGTTAGAAGGGACCTTTGAAAGATCATCTACTTCCAACCCCCCTGCTGTGGGCAGGGACATCTTTCACTAGATCAGATCACTCAGAGCCCCGTCCAACCTGGCCTTGAACCCTTCCAGGGAGGGGGCAGCCACAGCTTCTCTGGGCAGCCTGTGCCAGGGCCTCACCACCCTCATTGTGAAACATTTCTACCTCACGTCCAAGCTAAATCCACTCTCTTTCAGTTCAAAACCATTGCCCCTTATCCCGTCACTGCAGGCCCTGGTAAAGTCTCCGTCTTTCTTGTAAGCCCCCTTTACATATTGAAAGGTCACAGTAACGTCTGCCCAGAGCCTTCTCTTCTCCAAGCTGAACAGCCCCAACTCTCTCAGCCTTTCTCCATAGGAGAGGTGTTCCAGCACTCAGACCATTTCTGTGGCCCCCTCTGGACCAGCTCCAAGAGTTCCTTGTTCGTCTTGTACTGGGGGCCCCAGAGCTGGATTCAGTGCTCCTGGAGCGGTCTCACCAGCGTGGAGTAGAGGGGAAAGATTCCCCTCCCTCGTCCTGCTGGCCAGGCTGCTTGTGATGCAGCCCGGGATGCAGTTGGCTTTCCAGGCTGCGAGTGCTCATCGCTGACTCACACCCAGTTTGTCACTACCAGTATCCCCGAGTCCCTCTCCACAGGGTTCCTCTCAATCCATTCATCCCCGAGTCCGTACTAATAGTGGACATTGCCCCAACCCAGGCACAGGACCTTGCACTGGGCCTTGTAGAACTTCATGAGGTTCACCTGGGCCCACTCCTTCAGCCTCTCAAGGTCCCTTGGGATGGCATCCCCTCCCCCAAGTGAATCAACTGCACCACCCAGCTTGGTCTCATCTGCAGACTTGCTGAGGGCCCACTCAATCTCGCTATACACGCCACTGATGAAGATATTAAACAGTATTGGTCCCGGTGTGGACCCTTGAGGTACACCACTGCTGTCCACTTGGACATTGAGCTATTGACCATAACTCTTTGAATGTGGCCATCCAGCCAATTCTTCACCATCCACCAGTCCATCCTCAAACCCATACTTCTCCAATTTAGAGGTAAGAATGTTGGGGGGGACCATACCAAAGGCCTTACAGAAGTCCAGGTAGATGATATCCACAGTTCTTCACTGGTCACTGATGCAGTCACCATCGTAGGAGGCTGCTAGATTAGTCAGGCACAATCTGCACTTGGTGAAACAGTGCTGGCTGTCTCTAACCACCTCCCTGGCTTCCATGAGTTTTGACAGACCTTCCAGGAGGATCTGCTCCATGTTCTTACTGGGCAGTGAGGTGAGGCTGACTGGTCAGTAGTTCCCAGGATCCTCCTTTCTGAAAATGGGCGTGATGTTTCCCTTTTTGCAGCCACTGGGAACTTTGTCTGACTGCCACAACTTTTCAAATATGATGAAGAGCGGCTTGGCAACTACATCAGCCAATTCCCTCAGGACCCTGGACTGCATCTTGCTGGAGCCTGTAGGCTTATGTACATTCAGGTTTCTCAGGTGGTCTTGAACCTGATTTTCTTCTAGAACGGGAGGGACTTTGATCCCCCAATCTCTGCCATGCTGTTCAGGGGCTTGAGAGACGTGGGAAGAGAGATTACCATTGAAAACCGAGGCAAAAACAAAACCCAAACCTGTTGAGCACCTCAGCCTTCTCCATGTTGGTCATCACCAGGTTTCCCAACTTATTTAAAAAGGACACACATTTTCTTTAATCTTCCTTTTCTGGCCAGTGTACCTGTAGAAGCCCTTCTCATTAATCTTGGCATCCCTTGCCAAATTCCACTCTACCTGGGATCAGCTCGCCTGATCCCATCCCTACACGCCCCGGCAGCATCCCTATATTCTTCTTAGGATACACATCTCTGGTTCCACTGCCTGTGCATTTCCTTCTTACACTTTGGTTTGACCAAGAGGTCCTTACTGAGTCACACTGGTTTCCTGCCTTCCTTGCCCAATTTTTTTAATGTACTGGAATTAAGAGCTCTTGTCTTCTAAGAAAAATGTCCTTAAAGAGCTACCAGCGCTGTTCAGCACCTTTATCCCTAAGGGCAGTTTCCCAGAGGGTTCCATCCACTAATTCCTTGAACAACTGAAATTGTGGATGGTGGGACTCAGTGGGAAAATGCTCTCCTGCTGCCTTAGCAGCATGGGGGGCTGGAGCGGGGACGGCCCCCCCGCTGGGGCGTTGACACCAAGCCCGTGTCCTCGGTGGCACTGCTTGGTGCATCCCCATGCCACGGCCTCATCCCCAAACCCACCACGCTCTTAAAAGTCAAGTCACGTCTTCTGTAAGTTTTGTTCTGATTTCAGCACCCTTCTTCCAGATCCATTTTGCAGTTGAAATTTCTCTCTGCCACTGCACGGCAGACGCTTTCTTTCCTTTCCTAAAGGAAGGTGGGATTTCTCAGTGCTTGCAACTCACACTCCTCAGCTTTGCCAAAGACGCCATCCGGTGAGACCCACGTCCTGTGCAGGCGAAGCTGCTTTGTGCCCACCTTGCTCCTTCCTACCAGAGAACTAGATAGCGTGAAACTATCTGCGCAGCTCAGTGCTTCTCTGTTTCCAAGACCTCAAAACCACCAGGGAAGCATCAGTTTCCAGAGAAGAGACATGTCTGATGGGGAGAGGTGATTTCATTCATGCTCTGGTTTTCTTGGCGCCCAGCGAGCACGGGAGCCTGAGCAGGGCAGGGCAATGCAGGGCTGGGACCTGGCGCTGACTGCGCCGTTCTCGGGAAACCCCACTCCTGGCCTCTTGGAAACTTCTAGCCAGAGCAGGATGATGTCTCTGCTGTGCCGGGAGAGGTGTGGGGGCTCACTTGGCTCCTTGGAACAGAGATGACAGTCTTTGCTCTATTCCTCTTTTGGAGGGTGAGTCATGGTCACTCCTCTGCATCACCGGTGGTAAACCCCAGCCTGTCTCCACGATGGCAAGGATCCAAGGACTTGCCGTGTCAGTCCCTATCCAGAACAACAACGAAAAAGGGACAATTGCAGCTGTTGCAAGGTTAATATTAGCAGGCAGCTTTATCTGTTCCAGAAGCCATCGTTAGTTAGCACAGGCATCCTCTCATCCTGCAGCCCATCCGTGCCACGTGTATTATCTCGGTGGACTAGAGATGCACAGGCAGCCACTCCGTGCCTGTTCCCCCGCAGGCACAGCCAGAGTCTCATGTGACTGGATGTGGATGCAGCTCAGCTCACTTCCAGAACAGGGGAGGACTTCATGGGCACAGAGCTTAAGGACAGGGTCCACTCCATACCCCTCGCTGTGATACAACCATGTCCCTATGCTGGCTGAGCCAGGAAGGACGACAGCAGCTCTGACAGTTGGTCCTTCATTTTCTGCTGCTCCAGGACAATAATTTCTGGTGAAAAGCAGCAACTCTTTGCTCAGTTCTGCCCCTGTGTGCAGACAGTGGGTGGTCCTTGGAAGGGATGGATCCTCCACCCTGAACGCCCAAGGGCCCAGCTTCTCTTCTGCCCAGCTGGCACTGGGGCTCGGGGTGCCGGACATGCACCCCCACATGGATACCTGCTGCTGGCAGGGCCTGGAGAGGGGCCAGTGCCTCCACGCAGCCACCAGCGGGCAGTGGCAGTGAATCACCTTCCTCCTGGTGACACTCACATGCCTTGTCCTAAAGCAACTGCTTGTTCTTGGAGATTTTTGGTCCATGCAGTTCCACCATTGGAATGAACCTTTGTCACGTCCTGTCATCTCTCACAACGTTCCCACAAGCAGGATGCCTGGGCAGAAAGCCTGGGAGGACATACTTGCCCCCTTCTTTGTTTTGGAGCTGTTCTACACTTGTTTTTTTAATCAGTTAAGCTGAGTATTTGCAATGAGCATGAGGAGTACAGCAACACGGTGGGGTTTGGTGGAGCCATCCCGACCCAGAACTGGAGAGTTCAGGCTTGTTTCTAGCGCAGAGTTACCCCAGCTGAGGAGCTGCAGGACCCAACAGCACAGTAGTAGCAGAAGAGGGGACACAGACATTTGCATCTTGCACCTCTGCACTGCAACTGGAGCTGGATGCATTGAGCACACACCTTTGAAACACAAACTGGAGAACTTTTTTACAAACACCCGTCCGCGCTAAGGGTCACTTGGGCAAACAGCAAGTACAGCTCTTGCTGAAATACAGGTGACACCTGGTCATTTCCCCACTGACCACAATGCTCCAAACACCACACCACTATGCCCGTCCCTCTCCACTGACAGAGCAGACACAGCAACACGTCACCTGCAACTCTGACAGACCCTCGCACTCACCTCCCAGCAACGTCCATGCGGGGCCTCGGGGGCAGCGAGGTCTCGGGGTAGTCCACAGCTAAACCTGGTTTCAGATTCCTGAATTCCTGGAGAGTAAATTCTCTTTCATATGGAGCAGCAAAGCTTCATTTTCAAGGGCACGCTCCCAGAAAGAGCTACTGCGTTATTTCCTGATTTCTCTTCTGGTAAAGGCTGCAGATGCAGCGTTGCGGAGGTCCTAGTGCCTGCCGCCTGCACAGTTAAACATTAATCAGCAATGACTCATTATCTGACAAGACTTGAAACAACTTTTACCCTTTGAGGGCACAAGTACACACCCTCACTAAAAATGAGCTGGAGCTCATCAGATCCTGTAGCCTGCAGCGCTGCATAGCACTCACAGAAAATTAAAGCTCCGCTGTGCAAACAGGGAGATTTGCCGTTAGCGCCTCGATTGCCACGGTCAGAGCAGCTGCCCACGGTGGCAGCAGCTCCCCACGGCCACTGAGACTCAGGAGAGGATGTGGTGAGACCAGGGATCCAGAAATCTAATCCCGTCTCAGCACCGGCTTCTGTGAGACTCGGGAGAGGTTGACCCAAGAGCAGGGCCGCCCCTTGCTGCTCTAGAGGGGATGAAAACACAACTCAGCTGCGCCGCAGGCTGGACGGGCAATTGCGCAGAGACCTTTAAATGACCAGAAGTGTCAAATGGCAGGGGCTTATCTATATCCTCCAGCGCCCGCAACTAGTGGGGAGGGAATAATCGCCTCCGCAGGTCACCATCCCAGCCAGAAAACCGGAGACATTTGCACTGATGTTCAACATTTCCAATATTCTGAGCAAAATGGTGAAAAAGAAGAAAATGCACTTTCAGGCAAACACCATACTTCATTCAGGGGTCCTGGGTTGGGGTTTTTTGTGTGTATTTTTTGTTTTTTAATAAAATGATGTTTAAGACTTCAAAAAGTACTGGCAATTCAAGGGCAAAGGCAGTGTAGAAGAAAACTATTCCAGACTAGCCAGTAGTTTCAGCTCCTGGTTATACTTTTCCATCAACAAACAACTTCCCCAAGCCACCTGAGCCAGGCTGTCCACAGGATTCTTGGGACATGTTTCCCCAGGAGCACTCCTTGCATTACCCTCCGGATTTGTAAGGACGGATCCTTAGATACCAGGTCTGTTCACGCTTGAGAATAAACACAGAGCACATCCTTACAGCCCCTGCACTACACTCCCGGGGCTCAGTATCGGATGCCCTGGGGTCTGTGCCGTACTCTCTGCGACAAACAGATGCTTCATACTTTTGGGTTTTGCCACATACGGTCATTGTTACAGATGTGGCCACAGCCCAGAGAACTCAGCCTCACACACAGGGAACAACTCACTCAGACTTAATAAAAGGGCTTTCCCCATCCTATAGGGATGGTATGGCCAGCAAAAAGACTCTCACTTGCTTCTGCCGGAGCTGGTCTCCCCCTTTACGTATCTGGGTATCTACCACCCAGTTAGTGCCTCAATCTTTAATACATTGATCCTCAAAACTGTCTTCCTCCTTCCTCTGGTGCAGCAAAGTAGATATTTGCACTGCATGGCCTGGTTCAGCGTGGTACAGTTGAATCACCAGCATGCCCAGGTCCCTCCAAAACAGCCAAAACATCAAGGTTTTGTAGCACTTCTGAAGTCACTGGGTAAACGTATGGGAAATGTTTTTCTCACATCCTAGGCTGAGGCTTTAACCACTTGTCAGTCTTCCACCTGGCATCCTTCCTTTGGGTCAGGGAGAGCCAGGCTCACGGTCACCAGGGCAATGTCCTACAGGACAAAGTGTTGAGCAGTGCCATTCCTGGTGAGATGAGAGATGAAAGTTATCCAAGGAAGCAGAGGTTGGAGCAGGAAGGAGGAAGGACAGGCAACAATATTCATTAGGAACAGCAGCACATCTTGTACAGAAAAACCACCTGCTTTCTTCCCAGCACAGATTCAGGCATTAGCAGCCCAAAGCCCGTGGGCTCTCTTTTGCTGACTCAACTCCCTTTGGTCCACGCTGACAACATAGTCGGATTCACCAGAAATGTGCCTTCTCAGCCTGAGGAATTTGCCCTGCATTTCAAGCCTTTGAAAAGGAAATCAGATAACGGCAATATGTCACAAGAACAGACAACTCTTCCCTTCCTTGCCTCCACAATAACTTGGAGGGGGATTTTTTTTACACCTCTTTTTAGCATCTGAAGTCAAACCGCCAGGTCCCTTCCAGCTCCTTCTACAGCCAAAGGAAAAATGGGCACTTCCAGAGTGCAGCTCAGCTGGCCTGGTTTCGAGCACTGGCCTTGAGTGAGCCGAGATGGCCAGTGGGACTCCTACGGGCAGCACAGCGTGGCTAACCCGACATCTGATCTCCAGCACTTAAAGAGAACAGCACTGAGTTTAAACACCTGCTTTCATAGCAAAGATTTTTATTTTAAGCCAACAACACCGTTGGGTGATTTGGATAGAGGATCATTTGAAAGGGTGTTTCACCCTAGATAATGGCTGGAGCTTTAGATGTGCCTTAACCTCAGCCTGCTCCAAGCAGCTGCACCCAACACCGGGTTCAGACGCTGTGACGCACCCACACACTGCGCACCCCGAGTGACCACACTGACGCTTGCAGGAGGGCTTCCCCTCTGTCCCCAGCAGCCCCAAAGAGCAGCGTGGACAGCAAAGATGATCTCACTAAACCCTTGTAGAGCAAATAGCAACGCACAAATCTATGCCCCAGCAAGAAAGCAGATTGGGCACGCTCAAGGGATGGGTGGAAGATGCACAGCTACTGCTCAGCACTGCGGGTCATCGCACCCGACCCCGCTGCTGGGGCAGCTGTTTTATCTGGACACGTAAGGCCTTTGCTGCAGGGTCTGTGCTTGTGTGTGGTGACTGGTTTGGGGAGTGACGTGCAGCACTTAGAGGCACGTCCCACGTTTGGGTTCTTGGTTTTACAGGCAGCTATGTCACTTACCCAGAACAGGGGCTGCTACCTCAGTTAAACTCTCCAGTACTTGGCCTCATAACTCAGCTTCCATCTCTGGCAGCACTCGTGGCAGTATCTAATGGTTTTACTTCCTAATTTCTAATGAGGGAAGCTTCTTGGAGTAGATGCGCCGTTTAATCCTCTTTCGATCTGACTAAGGTAAAAGGTTAGAAATTGCTTGCAATATTTCAACAGTTACCCATCCTTCTGATTTACCAGAAACAGATGAGGACAACGGTATGGCAGAAGGCAGATAAGAATCAAGGCTTCGGCGTGAGGTTATGGTAATGCTAAATGTACAGCTCCAGCAGTCAGTGAGCTGTGAGCACCTTTTAGTTCAGAGTACACTGCACTAGACTAGTTAAATACAACCACTTAAATACAACCATTTATTTAAACATCCATGGAAGCGCTGAATGCATCCCTCTTCAGATATATATTTTTGTTTGGCTTATAACTCTTAACCCAGAATATTTAGACAACCTGCTTTATACCCCCCCCAAAAGTACTTAAAGAAGAAGCAGCTTTATTTGGGAATAAACAGTGCAGAAATAACGTTTTCCAGTAAGTTCTAAAGAGCTGTTGTTCAAAATACTCCAGAAAACCTGAAGGAATGTGAGGAGTGATTTGAAACTGAAGTTTAAACGAAGAATATGTGCATGAAGCCGAAGCCTGTGACAATCCACTAGTTAACTGGTGACATCACAGAGAACAACAAAAGTCCTCAACTCTGTTTTTCTCCGTGGTCCTCTTTTTCCAGGTGTAATTACAACCCTACAGCCTGTCCTTCACGCATTTGCTTGGCCAACTTTGCCAAACCCACCAGAGAGGCTCTAAGTGAGCAGCTGGGTATCGCTGTACAGCTCCGCAGTGGCTGCTCCCCAACAGTGACCCCTCAAGTGCAAGATCCCCGCTCCAGAAGGGGTGGGGTGAGAAGCCCAACCCATATAACAAGACACAGCAGCTCCAGCCCCTTCAGGCCTGGCTGGAAACTGCCTCCAGGTTGAGGGTAGAAAACTAAAGTAGGAAAGAAAATGTATAAAGCATGCACACAATAGCCCAGGGCAGGGTTTTTTTGTTGTGGGGTTTTGTGCTTTTTTTTTTTTTTTTTTTCTTTAATAGTATCTGTCTACCTGTTTTGCTGCGGCAAGAGTTTTTTTCTAGGGCAAGGGAGTGGGAGGGGAAGGAGACGTAACAAGAAGGAAGAGAACTGTTGCTACAGGCAACTTCGCTCTTACACAATGGTGCAATTTCTGTAGTGATTATACTACAATTTAAACCTACCTACAGTACACCATTTCAAGGAAAAGTTATTAAAAAGACAAAACATCAGGCTAAACCAGGACCTCTTTATAGATAAAAATTGGAAGCATGTAAACATTATTTTATACATGCAGTATCATTATTAGGCAGCAGCTTCTTTTTTATCGTTTTTCCACCTCCTTCACCCTCTGCTCTTCTAGCTGTCTCTTCCTTTTTTACTGCATGCATTAAATGTATTTTTTGGAGATGGCAAGGGGCCCATTCCAAGTCCACTGGGGTTTTTTGGTGGTTTTTTGTTTTTGTTTTTTTTTTTTTCCCCTGAAAGCCAGCATTTTTAAAACATGGTAGGAGAAGGAGGAGATAAAACAGTAACAACCCGACTGAAATGAAGGCAGTTGTAGGAAGGAACTACATAGAAATCTGCAGTTCTTCCCACACACACTATGGAAGCTGGCATTTAGAGTTATTTAGAAGATTACCACCACCATTACACCATATATAGCAATTAAGCTTATATTGCAAACACTCACCTAAAGCTAAGGCAGCCAGCTACTTTGAAAATAAGAAATCAAGAATTTGGCGTCCAAGCTGAAGTTGTCTTAATCAAACTTCTGCACTGAACCACAGAGGTTTCAGGCAAGACTGGCTACAGCAATTTTAATTTAGTCTCATGCTCGATTCACTTTCATCATATGTAACACAGGTAACCGCAGGATTTTAAGGTTTTCTTATTCAATGTTGGTCAAGAAAGTCAATGCTTTCATTGCAAAGAAACAGCATGGTCAGGCAAATTTTAAGTGTCAATGAAAAAGAAGTAATTATATGTAAATGACCTTTCCTACTGCATACCAAACGAAGAACAACTAAGCAAACAGAATGGAAAAGGCTTGAGTTACACACTGTGCAATTGTGTGTGCTACAACAAGTTCTGTGGTTTTCCACACAGGCAATAAAAAAATGTGACAGAGGAATCAATGGCAGATAGAAACATTTAAAACAAGTACCATTATGTTTAAAGACAACTGGACTCTCATTTGAAATATTCATTCACTTTGATGAATCCCTTTAATAAAGTGAGCAACATCAACACAATTTCTGGTGTTACTAAAGATAAAAATATAATAATAAATAAAATGTAGACCACATCTCTCAGTAGTTTAAAGGTGTTAATTGCAGTGGGGATCTCCACTATACCACTGCCGGGAACATTTTCCAAAGTGTCCTCCTCAACTCTTAACTGCTCTTCTTTTCTACCTGTGCACGGGCTGTGACATCATCTCACTCCTGACAGCTCAAAGTCTCCAAAGCATCCAACTTACCTTTAACAGGGATCTTGCAGCCCAGGTTCATCTGACAATGCAAGATATGAGAAGGTAAACACATCACAAAAATATATTGCAGTTGGGTTTTAAACAGCAAAACTCAGCAGGCAAAGAATTAAAAATAAAGTTTAAAAACTGTTTAAATAGTTCTGGAATTTTGCTTTACCTCAAGTAAGAAAATGTGACAAACTGATCAAGCTTTAGATTCTCTGGAATGAGCACACAGTTACAGCATTTGAGACTTCCCTTAAAAGCTTTTCTATAAATAACGACTGCAAGTGTTCAGAAAAGCAGCATGAGCTTTGTAAAAGCCAAGTGTGAGTGCCTGGGGGCTTGAAATACATCTCTGACAAATTCAAGTATTAGTCTTTCCTTAGGAATCAGAAGGTAGACAAGTCCTGGAGAGAGCATTCTTATCAATATTATTTTAACAGAGCAACTCGGCAGCGCAGAGAAGTCAAAACACCACCCTTAACACACTTTCATAACAAACCAACCAAGAGGCAGCAAAACTGAGGAGCAACGTTCACAGCATGAGCTGCTGTGCCAAAGGTTTCAGCCAGGCTCCGGGGCAATGCTGTGACACCCACCAGCCCACAGCATTCCTCACACCACTGCCAGGGTTTAACAGGCTTGATGTCCTGCTTCAAGTCTTTTCTACAAAAAGTCCCGTTGCCTATGGAGAGGATAAAAGTGACCTGTTCGAAGTAAAAAGCAAACAAACGTGCCTTCCCTTTAACCAAACCTTGCTGCTTCTCTGGATATTTGACCATTCTTGGGACCCTGCCTTGGTTTTTTTAGCACTCTGAAATTAGTTTATAGATTACATTCTCACTGGCCTGCAAAACCACAAGGCATGTATCAACTTTGGGGATAACTTTTATTATATAAATGGCCAAGTAGGAAATTATCTTTGCTACTTTACCACCAAAACAGACACACAACACCCTCCCCAACCAACCACACACAGAACAACCCTTTGATCTGCACTTGATAACAAACAGAGCTTCCTAGGGATGAATGTCAAGTTAATGAAGAGTTCAGTTCAGAGCTTCTTTCTAAAAATGTTAAAGATCTGAGAAAACTGAGTGCATGCAGGATTTTACAGCTGCCTGGTAATCTTCTTAACTGCAGTAATCATACAAGAAATTCTCCCTCAGAAGCACACGGAATAGTCACCTGTCACTTAGACTGTCTTTGGGGTGTCCATGGATATTTCTGGTATTTACTGGCATTTTTCCATCACTCACCTACTGCAGTTTTATGGGCGTATGCAAAAGCAGAACTTTTTTCCCCACCTCCTATCACATTTTTTATTTTGGTGGTAGGATTCTAGCACTAGTCTCTGAATACTAAACACAAACCCATTGAAACTGCATTCAGAGCTTACAATGAAGTCAGATATTTTTTCCTTCATCATTTCCAATCTGAGACATAAAACACGTTGTTCAGGATAACTACCCATGACAGTAACAACTGCTTTGCGTTTAGGAATTCCTCCCCAGAATGTACTTTCACAAGATGCACATACTTACTCTTTAATAAAATTTTGCCAACCCAATGAGTAATGTACAACGACTATTTTAAAAGCTCACAGCAACATTACAATGCTATTTAAGACAGGATGGAAACATAACATCTGTTTAAGTTGCAAGGGGCTCTAGAAAGACACAACTGAAAACCCTACACAGAAATTTAATTAGAACATGATTCATTCACATACAGTGACGAGACAGTATTTGTCATCATAAAATGACTCCATTTGAAAGCTCATAAGAAACAGCAATCTTCTTCTAGCAAAGAATTTCTTACAGCAGTTTTTTTGAGTTCACAGTGCACCCAAGTACATTCCCCTGAAGATCATTAGCACCTCCTGCAGCACCCACCTAACCCCTGGTATTCAATCACCTGTCTGTGTCATCACGGGCTTTTTCCAGGCATAAATAATTCTTACACTTTCTTTTTTTTTTTTTTTTTTAATGTGCTTTTGCTTATAGTGAGAATGGGAAGAACAAAAACTGACCTCACTGGAAATGCTATATCTAAAGATTTAATTTAGATTTCAAATCTTAATGTACAATTTCGTAACTAAAAGCAAAGTAACATATTTACAAATTCATGAAATAATAACAATGGAAAGAATCTCAATGTTTCATCACCTGGCACAGCATTGAAAACAGTATTTACCCACAGAAAAAAAGCCCGACTAATACAAAACCTTGTGTGTAAGACCATAAATGTGTACTTGAAAAATTAGAGTATGGTAACTATGCACGAAATAAAACAGCATGGAGTAAGTTCAACAGCTAAATCAAGTGTTGTTGAAAAAACAGTGTTGCAAATATGTTAGAAATCCTGATGAGTATGTCGAAAATCAAAAGTTTCACATAGCAATTTAGCTTGCAAGAAAAGATGTTAACCTCTTCTATGTGGCCATGTAAAACAGGCTGTATATCCAGCAGCCCTCCAGGTATATTTTTAGAGACAGTTGTAGTTCCACTTCTGCTTTCACCACCTTCTCTTCCGCAAGTTTGTTGCTTGTACCCTCTGTTTTTATTAGTCTATGAATGAAAAAAACTGGATTAATAGCCCAAATCTTTACTATTTAGGAAGACATCCTTAGTAGCTTTTAAGTTAAAAATCCTCTATATTATTGTCAGATGTTTATCACCATAAAAATCTTCCCCAGTTTGTTCTATTCCTTCATTATAGCAATTATTATAGCAGCTGACATTAGTGGATTAAATTTATTACTGACATTTGCAACTCTAATGCAACACAGCCAATGCCCACGCTAAAAGTTTTGCTTTATTAAGCGAAAGCTTCTGCTTGAGTATCTGTTTCGCATTCAGACTGCTGCAACGTCCAACAGGTAACATTAAAAGTTACTCTTTGCAAAGCCAGGATCTCTGAAAAGACAGGGAAGTTCTTCCAATGGTAAGAAGTTTTTCAAAGGAAAGGCAGTTTGGGACTCTCCTAGAACCTTTGTGCTCTGCAAACACAAATTTAACTCTCATTATTTCTTTGATGCTGGGTATTATATCAACTACAAAACTGTAGTTAGGCCTGAAAGATTTTAAGTTTTTTATCACAAGCTGACATGAACATCTATATGATGCTACACACCAGACACTGCTGCCTTCAATATTCCAGAACATTTCTGAACAGGTTATAGCTCACACCACATCCTCCTCTTCATTCTCAGCATCTCTTCTCTGTGAGCAGTTCTCAGAAACCAACTGCTTCTAAATTTCTATTCGTGTAACAGTTTCTAGGCTCAACAAACTACGAAGAAGAGTTGCAGACCAACTTCAGATGCAGAGCTGATCTCATCGACAGACCAGACTTGTCTTGGCTCCGAGTGAGGAGCAAATACTGGCACCCTGCTGTAAATACTCTGCTATAAAAGTGGACATTAGAAAAGAACTCCAGTAAAGACAACTCTGAATAACCACACAATAATCTCTTAGAAGTACTGTGTCCAAAGATGACTGAACACTTGGAGTAAAACCTTTTTAGAGACATTGGCTTGAATAGTCAAAACCAAGTTCAGTTGTGGAATAATTTTCAGGAATATTTCAAGAAATAAATTTGAAATTTCATTCTGCTCTGCTTAGGTTTTCAGGTTTTTTGGAAGTGATAGCTATTTCCCTGTTAACCAAAACATCACTTCAACATGAGTTTAGAGAAAAATGTTACAGAAAATGGTTTTTTAAACCGTTTGTCTTCTCATCATAGATTACACTTTTAGGAGAGGGACATTTGGCAAAGCCAAGCAACACACGTATGTTCAGATCACACCTGGTTATCCCAAGAGTTCGTTCACTGCAGTGAGCTGACTTAAAGCATATATTTCTATCACAATTTTTCTTTCAGAAATGTTTCTGAAAGATCTTTTACTTGCTGGACACACTTCTAGAACATAAGCAAGCTCTGTCACGTTCATAACCCTACAAACCTATCCCACCTTCTGATGGCTCCCCGGATATGTGCTGCACATGCACCCGCCCCTGTGCAAGAGACATCACAGAACTCACATTGAAGCTGGTTTTGAATCCTGTGGGGCTCCTGTTTCCTTGGTTTCCTGTCTTCTGAACAACGTCTTTCTTTTTGTGCTTTTGTCATTCTAAGTGCTCCTGGTAAGTCTGCAATCAAACAGGGCAACATATTCATTTCCCTCTCAATGACGGTACTGTTTTCCTACTAAAACACTAAATGTCCTCTGAAAATAAATGGAAAATTTCCTGAAACACTCAGATTAAAAACAAAAACACTCCCTTTGGAGTCACATTCAAACCTGCAACGTATAAAAAGCTTGCAAGCACTAACAGTTTGATGAATTTCTCCTTTACTGCCTTGCACTATTGTAATAAGCACTCACACACAACCTCTTCATTTTAGGCTCCTTACACATCAGTCCAGTCTTGGCTGCAAGACTATGGCCAAACGTACCTACGTGATCAGCTTTTTGTTGACTGCAGAGCATACCTAATGCAGCTGGTTTAGATACAGGTGACAATATTGTAGGCATACGCACTGGCTTAGATGCATGTCACCTCACAAAATATGAAGAACCAAGGTCCCTTTTGGCCCAACCTCTTTGTCATTTAAGTTGTCAGTAAGGCACTGACTAAGAATTGTAACTAATGTTGACAGAAGTTCAAAGAGGCCAGGCAGTTACAGGCGTATCACATGCTTTCTTCTGAAAAAACCTGTAGGAGTTTTAGATGTGGTAACCTCTTGGTTGGTAAGTATACTCTTGTAAGACATCGCTCTCTGTAAACATCACTTTAAGTAACAGATCTCTCCTTCCTTCCACCATAAAAAGCAAGCTGTCATTCAGGCAGCAAAGTAACATCGCTAAGGGGGAAAATCCCCCTTCAAGCTTTGTTTCTCACAGTGGAATTCACAGGTACGTGGGTTCCACACACTCCTCCATGGGGACAGCTGGCCCCCACATCCCAGGCATTAACAGACGTACCAATAACCAGCTGCAGGAGAGAAGGCACCCCAGAAGATGTGTTCAAACTTTCATATAAATTAAATTAGGAAAGAGATTGTTTAGCACATCCATAAAAATTGATTCTTAAAACAGAAGGAGGTTATCTAAATCATAAGAATTCAGGTAAAGAAATACAAAACTAAGTAAATGAAAAGTTTGAAATAGCACATATTCATTCCAGTAGTCAGAGAAAATCGCATTTATCATCAAAATATTTACATTTTATCTGGAGAAGAAAGCTTTTCTCATTACTAAAATAAATATCAGAAGAAAAAAAAAAGGGTTGACAAAATGTGAGTCATTTTTTAGCACTTCTTCCTTCCTCAACAAGACAAAGTTATCCAGCAATTTTAGTTATAAATATACTGCTCACCATCTTATGCTTTTCAATATATACACATGTCCAGGAGCTCAAGGAACATATTTTTAGAGTCTCTCAAAGCATGTGCTTAGCCCCCCCCCCCAATCAATGATGGAGTCAGCTAATTACATAATCTACACCATCCATTAAAAAGGTGAAATACTAATTCTGTAACAGTTTCATTTCAGATTTCTCGAATTCAGTGCTACAGAAATATCACTCTTTCTAGCATAATTTCAAGAATTAATGAAGAATATTTATAATCCACAGTTCATATCATCATATTCTCTCAACAAACAGATATGGAAAAATATTGCTTATGTATTCAAGTTACTTCAAATTCCGTTTGGAGACCTGATTATGAAGTATAGTGTTATGTCTTCTGGTTACAAAGACACAAAGAAGTGAAAATAATTTCCTGCATTTCTTACTTCCAGAGTTTCAGAACATGCATTAAATACAACCTATTTATGAGAACTGAATGCCTGATATGAAACAGATATTTGAGCAAGAAGGTACCATTCACAATAGTCATTTCACTATCCTCTTTCTCTTAGTAGAGGGAGAGGCTTCTCCAGAAAGAGATTCTGAGCAGGAAGCTCATCTCCTTCCCTGACTACAGGAAGTAGTGGCATTAGGGTTTTTTAAGTGCCTTATTTGAGAACCAACTACCTGTACCGCAAGAACTTTAAAATAAACCATGTACATACACAAGACGTGGATGCAGGATTCCAGCAGCACTGGCTCGGTGGGCAGTACAAACCCCTGGCAGCATGCTGCAGCTGAGCAGGCAGGCGCTGGATGGTGGTACCGCCTGCTCTTTAGTGGCTCGCAGATGTTTGTTGTTCAGAACTGTAATTATCCTGTACACAGAATTTCAACAGAAAAACAAAAATATTAATAAAACAGACTGTAGTAAAAAGGAGTTGGTTTTAATTGACTGACACGGCAGACAGCAGACGATTCACAGATTTAATTTCTTGATGTCTGCCTCAATAGTGGGTAACGAGACTGTTTCTAGAAAAAATACCTAATGACATTTTTGTGGTATTGGCAGGGAATGACTTGGGAGCAGGCTAATTGTGCTTAGTCTAGGAGAGCTCAGCTGGAGGTGCAGGGGAAACAGCAGCAATCATTGACAGTAACTCTGGACATGAAGGCAGTTTTAATTCATTCCCACAAGAGGTCCATTCCAATTCCAAATGCTGCTCATTTTGACTCACCCCAAAATTCGGGTATATTGCAAATTTCTAAAGCAAGATACAAGACTTCATGAAAAAATACAAAATCCAGTGTTCTTGCTAGTATGACAGATACTGATTCAAAATAGATACTCTTATAATGGAGAGAAAAAAGAAAAAAAGAGTAAGATTTGTTTCTTCTAAGGCCAACTGTATGAGTTTCACTAAGGCCAAATGCCGGGTGCTGCCTTTGGGCCACCAGAACCCCCAGCATGGCTACAGACCTAGGGAGGAGTGGCTGAAGAGCTGCCAGTCAGAGAGGGACCTGGGGGGGGATGATAATGAGCCAGCAGTGTGCCCAGGTGGCCAAGAAGGCCAATGGCATCCTGACCTGTATCAGAAATAGCGTGGCCAGCAGGGACAGGGAAGGGATCTGACCCCTGTGCTCGGCACTGGTGAGGCCGCCCCTCGATGAGTGGGTTCAGTTTTGGGCCCCTCACTCCAAAAAGGCCATTGAATGACTCGAGCGTGTCCAGAGAAGGGCAACAGAGCTGGTGCAGGGTCTGGAGCACAGGTCTGATGGGGAGCGGCTGAGGGAACTGGGGGGGTTTAGTGTGGAGAAGAGGAGGCTGAGGGGAGACCTCATGGCCCTCTGCAACTCCCTGAAAGGAGGGTGCAGAGAGGGGGGAGGAGTCTCTTGAGCCAAGGAACCAGCGCCAGGACAAGAGGGAATGGCCTCAAGCTGCGCCAGGGCAGGGTCAGACTGGCTCTTAGGAAGGATTTCTTTGCAGAAGGGGTTGTTGGGCGTTGGAATGGGCTGCCCAGGGCAGGGGGGGAGTCCCCATCCCTGGAGGGGTTGAAGAGTCGGGTTGACCCAGCGCTGAGGGATCTGGTGGAGTTGGGAACGGTCAGGGTGAGGTTCATGGTGGGGCTGGAGGAGCTTCAAGGGCTTTTCCAACCGAGATGATTCTGTGATTCTGTGATATTTTGACTCTCCAGAAACACCTAGATCTGGAACACTGTTAAATAAGAAACATATCTTACCATTCAAAAGAAGCAGATAACATGCTAAAGTCTAGAAGCATTTTGCTGAAATTCACTAGAAAGTCAAAGCTGATTCCTTCATGGCAATTCCCAGAGATACTTATGAAGGACTGAAACACATTGTATTAGGGAAAAAACTACATCTCTCAAGAAATGGGGCTCTTTGATCAGCACAACATGCAACAACTTCTTTAGTCATTCAGTTATCCTGACAGCTGCCTAGGGCCTGCAGGCTTCGCACCAGTGGCAGATCAAACCAAATGCCCTGGCACTCTGAATGGCCTGTTGGCCACCAGCCAGAGGACATACAAGTCATCAAGAAAATCTGTCTGTTCTCAGTGATCTGAGAGCAATAGGCATCTCTGAAAGGTAACTCATCCTGGCTGTTGCTTTCTGTTGCCTACAGAGGGAGTCTAGACCAGCTTACACAGAAGGCAGAGACAACTTCAGCAAAATGAAGCTCACACAGAGAAGAAAATCATGCAATAGTGATAAAGCAACTGTGTGAAGTCTATCAAAAAGATACGATCTGGCAATAAGCACATCCAGGTCTATCCAGCGCCGTATCCTCTCTCCAGTGGCGCCTATAAGCAAACGCTGAGGGAAGAGGCAGCACAGAATACTCCCTTGCAAGTCCCTCTGCTTCAGTTGTCAGCCCCAAGGATATCCCAGGCCTGACACAATTTGTCCTGTGGTAACACTCAAAACATCTCTCAAGTACTTGCTCAGGCTCCTTTTTTCTCCCCTTTCTCTTTCTGCAGCCACAGCATCCTTGAGCAAGACTCCCACTGACCTGCTGCCTATTGCAGGAATTGTCCCTCCTCTGGTTTGCTCTGAAGCCAGCTCCTCAGTAGCTTCACTTGCAAACCTCAGCTCGTGCAGTGCTGGAGGAGACAGTGAGCAGTCAGCTCCTATCCAGCTGCTTCATGCCACTTCAGATACTGTAAACATATAGTATCTGCTTTAAATCATCTCTTCCACGCTGAAGAGTCCCAGCCCACTCAGTCACTCTTGCTATGGAAGCCAGGCTCTGCTTTTGATCATTTCTGCCACCAGCCTCAGGCCCTTCCCGAGTCCTGCCGCATCCTCTCCAAGACAAGAACAGAGAACTGCTGCCATCAGTATCCCAAGCACAAGAAAACCACTCTCATTATACAATACAGCAGCATGTTTTCTGTCCTCTATTTTGGTTCTTAATGTCTAAGATTTGATAAGCTTCTGCTCAGCACTATCATCACAACAACCCCCAGCAGCGCTACAGGCTTGGGGAGGAGTGGCTGGAGAGCTGCCAGTCAGAGAGGGACCTGGGGGTGTTGATTGACAGCCGGCTGAACATCAGCCAGCAGTGTGCCCAGGTGGCCAAGAAGGCCAATGGCATCCTGACCTGTATCAGAAATAGCGTGGCCAGCAGGGACAGGGAAGGGATCTGACCCCTGTGCTCGGCACTGGTGAGGCCGCCCCTCGATGAGTGGGTTCAGTTTTGGGCCCCTCACTCCAAAAAGGCCATTGAATGACTCGAGCGTGTCCAGAGAAGGGCAACAGAGCTGGTGCAGGGTCTGGAGCACAGGTCTGATGGGGAGCGGCTGAGGGAACTGGGGGGGTTTAGTGTGGAGAAGAGGAGGCTGAGGGGAGACCTCATGGCCCTCTGCAACTCCCTGAAAGGAGGGTGCAGAGAGGGGGGAGGAGTCTCTTGAGCCAAGGAACCAGCGGCAGGCCAAGAGGGAATGGCCTCAAGCTGCGCCAGGGCAGGGTCAGACTGGCTCTTAGGAAGGATTTCTTTGCAGAAGGGGCTGTTGGGCGTTGGAATGGGCTGCCCAGGGCAGGGGGGGAGTCCCCATCCCTGGAGGGGTTCAAGAGGCAGGTTGACCCAGCGCTGAGGGATCTGGTGGAGTTGGGAACGGTCAGGGTGAGGTTCATGGTTGGACGGGAGGAGCTTCAAGGTCCTTTCTAACCAGATGATTCTGTGATTCTGTGATCATAAAATCCAAAATTTTGCTCTTGAGTAGCAATAGCCATCATAGCTCCTTATATTGTGGAAAACCTAGGACAGTTTTCCCCTCAACTTTTGTACATTAACTATTCAGTCATGCATAAAGTCTTCCTATAATTCCTCATGTTCACTGCTCATGTTTTTTTTTTTTCACACAAGGAATATACTGACCCACATTTCACTCTGCAAAGTTTAAAAACACACTATGTAACTTCTGCCACACTATATTGCCAGGATAATCTGCTATAATCTGGCAGAAAAACATCTCCTCACACAAGAGAAGAATTTCAACATACAACCAACCAGAAAAACCCGAAATCTCTTCATCTCCAACCCATTCGTTTCAAATTTCACTGCAGTTCTAACCAACATTAATGTGTAGAGCCGATTGTGCGCTGGATCCCAGTACCTCCTACAGCCAGGAAATTAAGATTCAATTATTATCATACTTATTACAGAACTATGATACAGGTATTCTGAGAAAAAAAGAAATACAATTCTGTTTTCCTAACGGTCCATGAAACTGCAGAGTCTTCAGCATCAGGAGGGATTTCTCCCTGTATGAACCATGCAGTCTATTCCAAGAGCTAATCTGTTGGCCCCCATAATTCTCACCCTCATCTACACTACAGCAGGCATATCCAGCATTTCAAACAACTGAAAGCTGTAACATTTCTAGCTTAAAAAGCTTACTGACTATTTTGGTTGGGAGTAAGAATAAAAAAAGGCAGTTATGTTTAAGTCATGAGGTCTACAGACTTGCTATCACTGGTATTAAACATGGACCAGCAGAAGAGTTGCCCCTGTGGGCAAGGAGGGCTTATAAATGAAACTTGTTTATTATGGGAGGTGGATAACAGTCCTGTTCTCTGTCCTCTGCAGAACAGCTCGTCACTTCTGTTACCATGGAGCGTCTAGCAAGGATTATCAGTATCTTCTGCTCAAGCACGAGTGTGTCTACATTTGACTCGAGCTCAACAGCTCACAGGATTCCTTCCTCCTTCAAACATCCTATTCTGCACTTGGCAGTAATTTGATACTTGCCCCTACAACTACATCCTTTAGGTTAGGACAAATGCCTAAACTGTATTTTCCTTTCATTTTACTTGTTGTAACTCCACCTTGTCATCTTCATGACAAAAGAGGAACTAGGACATAAATAAGTGTATCAAATGTTAATGACAGAGTGGGTTGGAGATGTTACTGCACAGTTTGCTTTGATGGTCAGTCTAGGAAGCTTTCTACACTCCCAAAGCTTCACAAGTTGACATTTTTTCTTCAAGATGCCAAATCTACTCCTCTATCAAAGCAACCAATCTGCACTGGTGCAGATAAGCCTCACTTTTTCAGTAGGAAAATAAAACACTGATGTATCCATATAGACTAAAAGGGGCTGATGAATCTATTCATCCTTGATGCCAAAGCAGATATATACCTATAAAAATAAATAATCAGAAAGCTCCCATAAGCTCCATTGTCTGCCAAAGTGTTCTCAGTACATAGATTAAAAAAATAAATCAAAGCAACTCCCTAGTTAAGCAAACTTCCAACCAGCCTACTAGTTCAAAGCCACAAATCTGAACAAAATATCTGTTGGGTTTTTTTCCTCCCTCCTCGGAAAGCATTAGCAATGTGTGTCTACAATAAATCACATGAGATGTAAAGACAATGACTCACTTCATTATCTTTAAAGCATGAGTACAGACTACTCCACTGAGACAGAAGTCCCTAGGAAATGCTGATATCAGCTGCACTTTGCTCTCTGGTAGCAGTCTCAGCAAGCAAGGAACAATAAAACAATTCTGACAAACTACCACAGAAACAGTACCGCAGAGATTATCTGATTTTAGTCTGAATTTCTGTGTTATACACGCTCATTTTGCAGTCACACAAAAGCTCCCTTTAAGGAGCAAGTCTGCAAATTCAACATAAAGTCTCAAAATTAAATACAGTACAGAGTCAAGGAACAGACATGCCAGCAAAACAAGTTCCGACAGCCAGAGAAAAGTAACCTCTTGGGATGTAGTAACCATTTCTGTTGATAAATCACGGTGGTTAGTTCAATATTTTCCAAAACTGACACTTCTACTATGAGCAATAAAACCTGCCAAATCTTCATAATCTGATACTGTGTCAAAACAGCAAATGCAGTCCTCACGACAAGCTACATCCCTCTTTTCCTGATGCAGCCCAAGTCCTTATGGTGGACAGGTCTGTTTTATCTGCTCTATCAGTCAGACTAATAGCCACGGGTGACTGGAACCAATTTCTCCTCAAACGATCAAAAAATCTTGACTCTAATCCAGGGAAATAAACATAGTTGATGAAAGCTCAGAAACTTAACCATAACTCTGTATGCACACATGCCAAGTAGCCACTGCTTGAGATTCTGTGATCTGTCAGGTGTCCCAGAGAACTACTTGCCTTAGCCTAGACCAAAAACTTGGATTTATTAACCCTGATGCACTGCCTACTACTTCCAGAGTTACCTGAGGAGGAATATTCAGCAGTAAAATTTAAGTTCCATTAAACCGTTGCGTGGCAGAGAAAGCTCCAGAATTGGGTTTTCTTTTCATTATCCCATCACCCAAAATCCACGTTTGAATGCCTAAATGAACCGTGTAGTCACGAAGGAAACTGAAGGTAGTGACAGCTGAGTCTTTTCAGTTAACTGTTAGACACACAGATCATAAAGAATCTTAATAATTGCTGTCTTGACTGTGCAATTAGCATAAGCAAATATCATCAGTACAGGCTGCCAATGAAAACCTCCTCAGGTATTAATCCATACCCTCTTCCTGAAAGTCTGGTGTTAGGACAGGTTGGGGAGTAATTCCTAGTGCTGACAGGCATGAGCACAGCCCTGCGCCAACTGTCTGACACGGCCCAGAGGCCTGACAGCCCGCACTGGAGGAGATGCCCACGTGGGAGTTGGCACTACAGCTTGCTCCACCGATGGACTAGACTGTAGCTGGCTGAGTGCTTTCAGAAAAAGAAACGGGTAACAAAAGTTTTATTTAACAGACGCAGCTTCCATGCATAGAATTTACTCATACCACATTTTAATATCGCCCTGCAGGCCAGTCATCTTACGAAGACCGACTAATGCAGTTCAAGTCCATGATATAGAATTAAGGCCACAAGTGATTAGATGTGGGACTAAGATAAAGTCACACAAACAAGCCAGAAAATGCCAATCAATAAATAGCTGTTGGTTTCCTAGTAATTAGGGATTAATGTTACTTTAAATTGTTAAAGGGCTTCTGCCCAGTGTGACAAGCCCAGCGCTGTTCTCTTACTTAGGACGCTCTAAGTTAACAATTAAACACTAAATTTTTGTAGGTGTTCTTTCGATCACAAAAAAAGCTGCTCTTTTGTCTATGCGGACAAAACAGCAGGAGCTCAGGTCCCACGAGTTACCACAGCCAATGCCGATATCTTCTGAAAGAAAATACAACCCTTCAATTTCTACCTTGCAAGTTTTATTGCAGACCTGATTTAGAAAGCAAATAAATTATCTTTTCACATTAGCTTACAACCCTATTTCTGCATTCAGAAGTTTTAGTTTGCTGTTAGATTTCAATTAAAGCATGAGCCCTACAAGGCAGATAAGCTGGTTTATTGCAGTGGGGAAGCTTATGCCATAGAGATCCAAAACTGAAGGGAGAAAAAATTATTAAGGTTCATTAGTTGTAAGAGCTAACAGAACAAGTTCCCTAAAATGCATAAGGAAAACTGATTTAAGGATTTGCTCTAAAAGCCTTTATCAGATCATACACTTTCTCTCCATACCAAGGAAGGTAGAAAACTATTCGAGCATCCCTCCTCTCTTGCTATACCTCCATTGCTTGTGCATATATTATTCCAAAGCCACGGTCCGCCTCAACATGCAAATAATAGAGCTTTTATTTTTAAAAAGTGAAAATTTACAAGGATTTTTTTAATAGTTTATAATGCCACTTGTTTCCACACTTAGTTTAACTGCACAGGTGAAGTTACGGTAACAAAGTTACTTTTTCCAACTTCAGAAACTATTAAAATGGAAAGTCACTGGCAACAGCTTACATTTAAACTGAAATATTTTAAAATTCAATACTAGTATTACTTTGATAATTACAAGCATTAGTTTCCATTTCACTGAGAAGAGCCTTGAAGACAGAAACAAGAATCATCACGCCTTGTAAAGAGACTTCAAAAAGATACTGAAGGAGCATCACATCATAAGTCTTAAAAACCTATCAGCTTCCCATCCTCACCAGAAGCAGAATTTTGTCATTCAAAAAGAAAACTGAATCTGCATCAGGGCTGTGCCATAAGTTTATTATCAGATTTAGCTCTTCAAATAAACCAAGACTTTGAAGTGTGGGCATCTTCTAGAGAGAAGGTGAACACTTTAAAAAATATAAAGTAATGCGTAGGTGAACATCTTGTAATTTATCAAAGATAAATTCTTTAGTCACGTTGGCTTTTTTTTTTTTTTTTTTAAACACAGTACTGTTCTTAAAAGATGTTTTAGAGTATTATCTTAGAGGCAGTTAACTAGCAAACATAAAAAGCACTGAGTGCACAAGCTTAACCTATAAAGAAGGGAAAGAAATATTCTTTATTGCTACCAGGTAGATCCTAAAGCCTGAAGCATCATGATTTCACAGGAGAGAGAGTTATTTAGAAGCTTACTGCTCACCCCGTTCAAACTCTATCGAATCTTTTCCCAACTGTATCGTACAGGCAGAAGAAACACCTACATCTACTGCTGAACTTTGACAAAAACACGAGAGGTCACGCTAGAATGCAGCAGACCATAGTTACAGGACAACTAATGACCAAGTCATGTAAGACAGCTTAAAAGTACACGTGCTACAGCAAACTCAGCAGGGTCAGGAGAGGGAGGATAGGAAGAGACCTTCCGATATCGACACCAGGATGCAATGATATCATTTGAAGGCCATGCTTGATATGCCTGAGGCCATTCTGAATGGGTTTTGGTCATACCTGACCGAGTGCTCACACGTGACCATGATGGCTGATACGCCTGAACTTAAACTGGGTATGAATCTTCCCCAGGACAGTTTTGTCTCCGGTACTTTTTGACATTTCTAAGCTGTTCAGGGGAGGGATTTTTGAAAGACAGGGCTTGGGTTGTTGTTACTATGCTGATGACATGTATCTCCTGACAGTGCAAGTTACTTGGGACTAGATGACTAGAACTTCTGAAGTTAAAGCCTTTAAAAGGCACAAATACTGTGGATCTGTGTGAGTAGACATTCCACCTATTCATAAGTGTTCCGCATGTAAAGATATAGAAAGTGTAATGCTGAAAACAGGAGAAAACCCAAATCAACTCTCAGACATACCGCTGGAGAGCCACCATCAGTCCCTGCAGGCAGCTCGCACCGCATTGTGTAATGTGTTAAACGAAAGGACTGTCTGAAGCACTTACCTTGAAAATGCAAAACTCTACACATTTGGGGATAAAACCAGATCAAGACTACATGTTCCTTCACTATTTGCTGCAAACGGGTATACTTAGCACAACATTATCCCTCTCAGCTAGGGTTCTGATCTAATTTGACACTCAAACTTTCTCCAAACTTTGGCGCCCTGTACAGACTCATGTTACTACAACACAAGACTCAACAGGGCTTTCACGTTTCAAACTTTCAACCATTTTTAGGTATAGTCATGCCTTCCTCCATAAAGCCCCGGTGTGGAGAATTCTTTTTGTTGATGCAAGTGAAGTTTGTGGAGACTATGCGATGAATGTATGTTTTAATGACAATGAGACTTTACAAAGTCTTTCTTAGAATTTTGAAATATATTCTCAAAGTATGAAGACACGCAGAGTCTGATAACACAGTAGTTCTGTAGTGCTTTATGGCTTCCATGGTGGTGCTAAGTCACATAAGGCTTGCACAACTGCCATAAATTCTCAAGTCAACTAATTACTTCATAAAATCTGGGAGATTCCTAAGCATTATGGTGTTCATATCACCACATTTTCTGTATTTAAGACCATCAAGAATACATGCTCTGGAAACCACAAACTTCTGGCAGTGAAAGCAAACCATTCACATCAAATGTATTAAAAAATGTATTAAAAACACAGAGCGCCATGTAATAGTTGTTGGTCCAAACAATCTTAGTGCCACGTTTGGCAGCAGTATCCATGGACTTACCATTGCTGATGCATGCAAACTAAATTTGTGGCTTCAAGAAGGCAGTTACATCACTGTAGACATTTGAGGCATATGACCACAGGTCAGTAAATCTATTTCCATTGGGGTTTTTTTGTGTGTCAATACATACTTCATCTCAAGACTAACAAGCCACGCTCAAACAACCATTCTTAAAGCACAGATCAGGCTCTTCATAACTCCCTACTCCTAGTTCATACATGGACACCCGAGCAGTAGGCTTTGCCAAACATTCCAAACTACAGAAAAACTAGGCACATTCCCCAAGTGTTTGGGGAAACAAAAAACCAGTGTGTTTACTATGCATTTTACTATTGCTTGACAACACTCTGAAATCTCGAGGACTGGAAGATGGTGAGAAAAGTAATTAATATTGTCCTACTGACAGTTGGACAAAGTGTTTTTCACACCAAGCTGAGGCTACAAAACGCAGCCAGTCAGTAAGCTTAGCCTATCTTTCTAGGCTAAACAAGGCTACAGCACACAATGCACTCTCATGCCCAGGCCAGAACTAGTAAGCAATGTGTAGTAGTGATTTACGCTGCTACAAAAAAATACGTATTACTTTGCTCCTATACAGGAGAGACATAAGCAAATGAAAGTGCGCTATCAGCAGCCTCTGCAAGTTATTATGATTTCGGAAGGGATATGAAGCGCCAAAACTTAAATGCATAATCAGATTTGCCACAAAATATCCCGAGCACTTCCCAGACATTTGCTTCTCTGTTTAGTCTATGTAGCAAGATCGAAGATTATAAAAATCTTTATCAAAACTTCTAGATTTTAATTGCAATAGAATATTAACAGCTCACTGAACAAATAGAACTATGCTACAAATAACCAGTACATGGAGTTAAACAATTTACATAGATACCATTCACAACTGGTATAAAACCACACACAACCACAAGCTTCATAAACTATGAGCTTAGAATAAAGATGGCTACTGGCAACCAGAAAAACTTCCATTTTGCTTCCTTCCATTTTGTTGTCTGACCGTGGAGGTCCTTTACCCACTACTAAATTTTAAAGGAGATGATTTCAGAAAGTAGGCTAATAGATAAGGTGACTTGCACAACAAATTGAGGGGGCAGGGAGGAGAACACTTACAGAGCCTACACATACATAAAGGAAAAGGGAAATCAAAGAAAGGGTAAAAGAAAAATCAGCTTCAATAACAGCTTATAATAACTTCAAATTTAAATTGAATTAAAACTTATCCACATCTGTCCACAAATGATTACGTGTGGCTGGTTTAATTAGAAAAGCTTGGTGCAGAGGAACCTGAACCAACATGTTCACCAGCCAACACGCCCACTACCGACTGAAGAGGCTCACTCCACTCCAAAGCTCAACACATTTTCCACCGTTTTCTGCACTGACCTGAGAAAGCCCAGAGACGTTCTCCTACAATTACTCCTACAACGACAATTACGGCACTGGTAAGGCCGCACCTTGATTACTGTGTTCAGTTTTGGGCCCCCACTACAAAAAAGACATTGAATGCCTCGAGCGTGTCCAGAGAAGGGCAACGGAGCTGGTGCAGGGTCTGGAGCACAGGTCTGATGGGGAGCGGCTGAGGGAACTGGGGGGGTTTAGTCTGGAGAAGAGGAGGCTGAGGGGAGACCTCATGGCCCTCTACAACTCCCTGAAAGGAGGGTGCAGAGAGGGGGGATGAGTCTCTTGAGCCAAGTAATGAGCGATAAGACAAGAGGGAATGGTCTCAAGTTGCACCAGGGAAGGTTCAGACTGGCTCTTAGTAAGTATTTCTTCACAGAACGGGTCGTTAGGTGTCGGAATGGGCTGCCCAGGGAGGTGGTGGAGTCCCCATCCCTGGAGGTGTTTAAGAGTCAGGTCGACATAGCGCTGAGGGATCTGGTGTAGTTGGAAACTGCCAATGCTGGGTTAACAGTTGGACTGGATGATCTTCAAGGTCCTTTCCAACCAAGATGATTCTGTGATTCTGTGAATTCACTGAAAATTTAAACTGGGGTGATCTTACTGCAGTGCAAGGAAGAGACAAACATGCCCCAGGTGACATAATTCACCTCCCAAGTGAAACGACAGCACGGGCAGAATGAAAAAGAGCGGTTAAAACTAACCACAAGGAAGGTAACTCCCATGGGAGTGAAATACCGAGTACAACTCCATCCTTCTGCAAAGGAGCAGGAGAAGGCGCTTCTGAAAGGCCAAACCACTCCAAACGAGTGGATATTATCAGAGCAGATCTCTGGGGAGGGAACTACCCTCAAGTACGATAAAAGTACCAAGGACTGAATACCAGAAAGATCGAGGAGAGCATAAGGAAACCCCAAGGAAAACCAGAAGGTATTATTCGGAAGGATGCTGACAGTGGAGCAATTCAGGAGCCCTCAAATCTGGCTGAGATGACGGTGTGGAGCCACACACCAGAAGACGAGCAAACGGGTGCGTTAGGTGAGCAAAGTCTCGGAGCAATGCCAGGGCATTTACTGAAAGGAGAGGAGGGTGAAACCAGAAGATAATGAATGTCCAGGGGCTGAGAAAGCCACAGCAGAGGGCAAAGAAGGTGGTCTCCTAATGGCATGGAGAAATCCGAGGATAACACAAGACCCTGAAGGAGGGAAAGAAATAAAGACACAGCGGAGGCCAGGCTGCACAGGAGCCAGGGCACCTTTCAGGAGGGAGATTCCCAACGAGGGTGGAAAATCAGTGAAGTGGGAGCTCCCGAAGCCACTACGGCACCTGCAGCACTGCCCCCCACCGAGGAGAAGAGGCCCTGTGCAGAGCAGCGAGGCAGAGCCACCTCCCGGGCGGGGACAGCAAGGCCGAGTCACCTGCAAACACAACACCCCCCCCGCAGGCCCTCAGCCGCCATTTTCCCCACCCCGAGGGCGTGGGGGGAGGAACGCGGGGCGGGGAGCGGCGGGGGGAGCAGCCCCGCCCCCGGGCGGGCCCCGCCCCGCCGGTACCTGCCCCGCGGCTCTGGCGGCTCCCGGCCGCCATTTTACGCGACCCCCGGCGAGGGCGGGGGCGCTGTTCTAGGAGGCGTCTGCTGCAGCCCCAGGAAAGATAAACCGGTATTATGAAAGTAGTGGGTTTTGACAACAACGGAAACAACATAAAAATAGGGAAATTAATAGAGCTGCTGTCCGGAGGCTCACAGAAGTGCCTGGAGCCACCTGAGGAAGGCGGCAGTGCCGGGGAGCGAGCGTGCCCGGGGCGGCAGCTGCTGCTCCCAGCAGGAGAGCGAACCCCGGTCCGGACGGGCTCCTAAATCCTTCCTACCGCCCGGGTTGGATTTGTGCTGTTAGAAAGCTCTGCAAGAATCTCCCTCCTTTTGTAATCTGAAGTTTCTAGCCGATGTTGTGGCAACCACTTCAGTAATTCACACTGTTCGTTTTCTTGCCAGGTAAGAACCATGTTGGCTTCCAGTATTACCCTGTTTGCAGGGAGCTTTTTTCATGTGTCAACATACCTCAGGAAAGCACGACAGAACATACCTGTGAAGAACCTGTCGTCATTTATGTTGCGTTATCGTAAGGTGATTTCACTGGGAGGCCTAGCTTCACATTTCTAAAATTACACATGATCACGGTACCTTCAGACTGATGTGTTTTCATATTGAACTGAAACACTGCAACAGACAATGAATATATTTCAGCAAAATGAGATCGTTCCTTTAAAACCTGACATACAGTTTAATAGGATAATACCTTCTAATTGCCATCAGAGTTTTCAATAACATAGCGTTTATGGTGATAAATGAAATGATGAGATTGCAAACGTGCTGTTACAAGATAAAGGCATCAGAGCTCTGTGCAGCATTGTCTTATGTCCATGGCCTCGATTTTTGGAGATCTGTGATCTTAGGCCCAAGAATGGGATTGCTTAATTAAAACCTGAATGATAGAAGGAAAATACAAAATTGACAGTAACAGAAAGCTGCCATTGATGTGAATGACAAAATTGTGATATTGTGGCTGGCATACATAGCAGCATGAGCAAATAACAGATGCACAAACATCTTTAATGTTTTATGAGGCCTTGAAGGATATTTCCAGACCTGTCAGGCTTGGAGTTTACATGTGAGGATTCCCCATCTGGCACTGAAAGCTATGATAAATTAAAAAAGAAAATGGCAGAATTTTTAACATCTCTCTTAATCATTAATCTCCTTGATGGACTCTTCATTTAATGATGCTGACCATTACGTTCTCCTGACACACTGATACTGTGCCCTTCGGGAATGGCTGTTCCGGGTCATAATGTATAGAAGATTAGAACCGTTGTAACAGGACCACTTGAAGTGGTTTCTGGGAAGATAAACCAGATACCATCAGTGCAACAATGTTGGGAATGTACTATACGAGGCCTTGCCAGAGGCCCTGTCAAGATAGATAAAGATATTTGCATTTTCAGTGTGTGATTTCCCAGTGTAATTACTAAGTGCAGAGTATTTCTACACACACGTGTGCAAGGAAATGGCAACAAATTCTTACTCCTGTGTATGGTTTTGCTGCTATATTGCAAGTTCCTATCCTTCAGGTGTGATCTCACTGTTCTTCTGTTCTAAAAGTGCATTAATTTGATTTTTGGTTATGTTACTCAACTAAGTAAAACTCAAAGTATGAGTTGTCTGTGAATGAAAAATAACATCACACATTTTAACGCAGCAATATTCTGAATTTTTGGCCAAAGTTGAGTACCTTGACAGGCAGACAGGATTTACAGACCTGCAAGCTTACAAGTATGTCACATACTAAACCTACTGCTTTGTACCATGGGTATTATTGCAGAATACTGTGTTAATGACAAAAAGATTTGTTTCCTGCAGAATAGTGGAATTTTACATTCTCAGACTTCTCCTGTGCAGTGGAAATAGGTTCACATACACAGCGATGCCCTTGGCTACCAAAAAATTGCTGGTGGTGGACAGAGGAAAAACTCTTGACCAGCAGGTGCCTTAAGCTCATTGCAGAAGGACTTCTTTAAGCACAGAGAAGTGCTGACCACCATGGCTTCTGCTGCAGATCATCACTTGCATCTCATTTACACGGGAACAATTTAAATCTCTTAATCAGTCAGAAGCATTCCTTTGTGCTGCTGCTGGGGGATGCTCCCCTGTTTGAGGTTACAGCGGGCACTTGACCCCCCATGGAAGGGGCCTGCAGCTAATGGGGAGGCGCTGACGGCGAACTCCCCAGAGCCTGGGGCTGTCCTGCTACAGCTCCTACTCGGATCTAACTTTTGCACCAGGGAAAAACTCGGGTTTCTCATCTTCTACAAGAGCAGTATGGAAGGGCTCGCACACAGGGAGCAACGGAGGCGAGACCCACGTTCGCCCCCCAGCTCCTTCCTGGCTTCAGCAGGCCCCAGCGGGGCAGGCCGCGCGGGGAGAGCACCGGCTCTGCTCCCGGCCGCCTCGGGAGGCCTGGGCCGTGCCGGTGGGGGCTGCTCGGGGACGCTGCCCGCCACCTTCCTGCGCCCTCCGCCTCTCCGGGAGCTCCCCTCCGGCCTGCGGACGGGCGGGCCGGCGCAGGCCCCCCGCTCGCCCGCAGAGGCTGCCTGGACATCCCCGGCCTCGCTGCCGGGGGAGGGGGCGAAGGCGATGCCCTCGCCGCGGCGCCTGCCCCGCCACCGGACTGGTCGGGGGGGGGGGGGGGGCTCGGGCGGAGGCCGCGGGCCCGCGCCGCGCCTGAGGCGGGCCCGGGGGCGGCGCGCAGGGCCCGGTTCCCCGCGCCAGGCCGCCGGCGCGCCGCGAGTAGGCCGCCCCCGGCCGGCGCTTGACGGACGGGCCGCCGGTCCAACGGGCCGCGGGACACGTGTGCGCGGCAGCCAACGGGGCTCGGCGGGCGGGGCGGGGGCGTGGCCGGCGGCGCTGCGAGCGGCTTGTTGTGCGCGCTGCGGAGCCGTTAGCCTCCCGCTGCCCAGGCCCTGCCGAGCCGGCGACAGGTGAGGCCGGGCCGCTGTGGGCTGTGGGGCGGCGCCCGCGGAGGCCCCGGCGGCTCCTCCGAGGCCGGTGCGGGCAGGAGCGGGCGGCGAGGGCCGCGCCAGCGAGGCCGAGGCCTGGGCCTGCAGGGGGAGAGCTGGGGCCTGCGGGGGGGAGGGGCCAACTGGAGGGGGAGCGCGGGCCCGGGGCGGCCGGGCGGCGAGCCGGGGCTGCGGCCTGCGGGCCGGAGGCGGGCCCGCAGCGTGCGGGGCTGGGAGGGCCTGCGTGGGGCGGATGGGGCACGGGTAGGGCAGGAGGGGCCCGCGGCCTCCGTGCTCGTGGGCGCCAAGGCCGTGGGTCTCGCTGCCTGGGGCTGCGGCGGAGGGAGCCGGCCCTGGGTGGCAGATGCGCTGCCCGGGTCCGTGCCTCGGGGCCTTTCTTCTGGGTGATGTTGTCTTTCATCTTTATTTTGCCTGCGTGTGCACGGACACAGCTTTTAAATCTCCCACCATCGTTAAGAGTGGTGCATCTTTATTGACTGGCAGTATCTGAGGGTGGGCTTCCTAATGTGGTCAGTACGTGTTAATATTAATGCTCATTTGGGCCTGCTAGGAGCAGGGTTCAGTAATGCTATGCGAAGTGCTTTTGGCCAGAAGAAATCATGACTAAAGTAGCAGCCCACTATTGTCAGTACTCGTGGGAGGCTTTTCAAAGTGGAGTGCTTACCCTTTTTTAGTGACTGGAAGAGGCATGAATGTATCAGGGGGCCATTCAGTGGGAGGAGGTGGGTGGAAGGACGGGGTGTAGAGGTAGCCTGGAGAAAGGGCCACTGAGCTCTGGTGGAGTGGTTGTGTGGAAGTGTGTTCTGGCTACTGTATTCTGTAGTGCTGGCTGGTGAAGTGGCATTATCTGTTGGGCAGAGGCTTGTGTCTGAGACTTGCTGAGAAAGGAAGAATGTTTTGTTGCATGAAGGACTTGCACTGGGATCCTGTGATCCACTTAATGAGGCATCTGTGGGAAATAAAGGAGGAAAGAAATGGAAAGGGTAGAGATTTATTCCCTTTATTAAGGCTTCTTGTTGTTGACATGTGGTCTCTGTATTTATGTTCCTTTTTCTTTATCCTTTTATGCCCTGAATGGGGATGTTGACTGCTCATACTGCTCTCAGCTCTTACCTCTTTACCAGTCTGCTGCTCCCCAATACTCATGTTTTAACAGCTTTTCTTTCTAGATCTGTGTGAACAGAGTTCTCTGAGTTGTATATCTCCCTTTAAAACTAGGGCGATGCATGTGTTCCATAGGCTTTATCAAGCCCATACAGTTGTTATGATTTCTTAGATTTCTGTTGACTCTTGGGTTATGTTTGTGTTGTGTGATAGATAATAAAGTCTGGATTCCTGAGCCTGTAAGTCTGTGCAACGTGATGCATTACTCTGTGGTTGTCCTAGTTTTTGTTCCGAAGCAGTGTAACTGTATTTGTATAATGATGCAAATGACTCTGTGGCTTCGTGATTCAAAGTGTTCAGCTGTCCTGAGTTAGAGAACCACAACCTGTGTTTGCAGTAGGCTCTCTCCTTGACTTGATCAGAATATGAACCGAAACATCTTAAGCTGGTAGAGTTGTTAAGTATATTGTATAGTGAGTTTATAGCTTTAGTTATTTAGCCCTGATGTGGATGGCTCTGCAGTACCAGATAAATATGGTGATGCTGCATTCCTATGTGAGTTGTCTTATGCAGTGCCAGGTTTGTAGGTACAGCATTGGTAGCAAGCACAGTCTAAATGGAAGTGTGACTGTTGTATATAGCATCTTTCTTAACTTAATTGTGTCTGTTGAATGTGGCCGGTGTCTAGTACTGACGTTAGCTTACCATGAAATGTGCTCTATGCTCCTAATTAAAGCATTCTATTTTCTGTTTGCTGCTTCTTGCTGTTCTGTCACTTTTTTTCTTGCTGAAAAAAGCCCTCCTTGTCTTGACCTGTCAGAGACATATCATCTTACTTTCAGAATCTATTTCTTTAAGCTGTTGCACCAGCCTGCTTTCTTTCCTGAAGCTTTGGTCTCTGTCTTGTTTCTTGCTTATTTGTTATGAGCCCTCTGTGAATTGATTACAGTAAAATGTTATTAGATGTCGTGCTGATTACGAGTCTTGTGGATAAGCTACCTGTGCAGGTGGTAGACTTTCAGTTACAGCAAAACTCAAGCTTGCTGTATTTACAGACTTAAAAAAGATGTTTAGAGAGTAGTTCCAAGTACTTTAGAAAAAGCATGGAAGGCAGCTGCAGGAGGTTCTCACCAATTGAAGCATTTAGGAAGCATGACATAGTTCAGCAAATGAGAGGTGTTAAATTTTGCCTTTTATTGGAAATTGATCAGGGCACTTCTCCTTTTTGATGTGCACTTCTGTGATCTGGGCACCTGCAAGCTTCACACTGCTGGCTGAAACAATCCCTTTGATTATACAACCTCGTTATATGTAGGTGATATATGCAAAAATAGATTTTTAAGCTTCTTTTGTTGGGTTTTTTTGGGAGTGTAGGGTGGAAATAAGCTATGCTGAGAAGGCAGAGACGATCTCCGTGTGCATGGTTTTGCTGCTTTTTTAAAAAAAATATTAGTAGCAGTGGCATAGTAAGTATAAAGTATAATTTTCCTCTCGCCCACCGCTTCCATGGCCTCCTTGTAGGAGAGCAGTAGCACATTGTGATGTCTCATCAAGCCTTCAGAGATGGATTTCCAGCTACTTGTTTTGTGCTGGTGAACGAGTTGGATGCTGTCTCCTCCTCCTTTTGCTTCACTTGCCTTCCTGTCCCATCGAAATGAAAGTACCAGCTGCTAATCCAAGGATGGATCCATGTGTGGGGGCAGCTGTTGGTGGAATGTGTCTGGAATCTGCAGTTCTTATGTCCGCTTCTTCTTACCTACCGCAAGTGTCCTGTGCGTAGGAAAGGAGTTGTTCCCTCACAGCACAGTTCTTTGTCTCCAGATGTTTTTTTTTGTAGGTGAAAAAATTGCCAGAGGCAGTTGCTGACACTGTCTGGAACAAGGGAGATAATAGGTTCTTTCTTTTTGTTATATCTGTTTATCATAAACCTGTTCTTTTTAAAATACCAATGCAGAAGGTGAGATAGTCTCAGCTGCAAAAAGCTGTCCAGCTGTCTCTTCTCTGTGCAAGAACTCCGTTATGTTGACTGTCAGCACCTTCCACAGTTGTTTTGTCCCTGGGTCAAAGATGCTGATGTGAAGCTCTGAGCAGAGCTTTGTAGCCTACTCTCTGTCAAGGCTAACTAATAACCTTGAAAGATGAGGACATCTCAGATCTAGCTGCAGATGTGGAGTATCTTAACTGCGTAGTTTCCAGTTCCCCTTGTTCATATATAGCAAGCAGAGATGATGTTGGGAGGCACCAATCTTCCCCTTCATGTTAAAGCAGCAGTGGATGGTGATTATGCCCGGTCTGTATCTGATTTCTGCAGCACCCTAACTATGATTAGTTTTGTTCCTGTGAATTGAGTATAGTTCATCAGATTGATGGTAAAATGAGGTCATTCCTCTGAAGAATGCAGCTTATTTTTTGGCCTCAAATACTTCTGTCTCTGGCCATGTAAGTATTGACAAAAACATTTACCTTGATGATGTCATTATACGGATGTGAATAAAAACAACTAAGAGAAGTGTTTCAAGGCTTTTTAGACAAATCTGATTGTTAAAGAATATGTAAGACTACTTTGTTAAAATATTAAAATTATGACAGTTGAGATTTCTTAGGCTAGTAATACGTTTAAAACTAAGTTTATGCCCAATGTTATAAAACAAATGAGCTTAAAATATGTTGTACTAGAAATCGTTGATTTAGCATATGGAAGTAAAGTTTGTTGAAATGCAGTAGCAGATTTTAGTAATAGCCACTTCTGGTGCAGAGATATTTTTGTTGTCAGAACTGACAAAAATGTTGGAATCTTAAATTTAGTCAAGCTAAGGAGAAAAAGGTCTTCATTCCAGGTTTGCAAAGGGGAAGAGGAACCAATAAAAAGATGAGATCTATTAACTCTGAAAAATCTGAAGGACTGACAAGCAGAAACGATCTATTTGGTCACCAGATTTACAAACAGAACTTACATGTTAGTGTGGAAGGAACATACGTGTTCAAGTTGAGCACCTTATGTGGCTTAACACTTAAGAGTTTCAATCTAAAAGAATCTTCCTGTCTAAAGGGAAACTTTTAAGTGACCTTCACTAGTATGTTTCAGTAGACTGGGTTGGTTTCATTCTTGGAGGAGAGAGGAGAGAGTACAAATGCCAAACAAATCCAATTGAATATAAATTTCTCCTGTTTGCTGTTTTAAAATATTGTGGCTGCAGGGGAGACAGATGAGGGGCAGTCAGATGAGACAGCTGTGTGGGAGAGAACACCCACCTTATTGATTGCTGTGGGACAATAAAAAGAGAAATAAGGTAACAGTACAGTTTGGGGGAAGGAATCTGTGACACCTCATTTTCTGCCTTTTAAGTTTTCATGTGTACCCAAACATCATCCGTCAAGGTTCTGGAAGATGGCTATTCCAATGAAACATAAGATTCATGCTCATGAAATGCTGCCAATCAGCCTAAGCATGCATAACAAGCAAGAAAAGGTGAGATCAAGATTCTTCCTTTGTGGTCATGGACTTGCTTTTTGGAAGCAGCATCAGGCATCTTGCAAACATAGACACATTACCTTATATCTAAATTATTTTTGTTTAGAAGGAAAACCCAAGCATTATCACCTGCCTTTCCAAGTATACATAAAAATAATCTGTTGGAAGACTTAAGCATGTAGCTCAGATCTGAGTTGAGGTTTTGAAGTGTGTGACCTAATCTGTGCGTGTACATGCCAGTATAACCTTTTATGTTAAACATAATGTTTTTTCCCCTCATATGCTGTATAAATGTTACTCTTGAACTGAAGAGAGAATCTGTGGATGTTTTTCCCCCCCTTCCCCCCTCTCCACCCAATTGTTTTTTGGTGTTTGGTCAAGATTAAAATCCCCTGCTACCTGAGGTAGTGTTGTATGAATGCAGTGTGAGTCAAACAGCAATGGGTCTTGCTTGCTGTTGTCATTGTCCTGTATGGATGCTCATGGAGGGGTCTGTGCTTGTGGGGTGCAATGTGGAGAGCTGTTGGGGACATGAAAGGAGTTTGTGTAAAGAATAAAAAGGGTTTTCTTGGAGATTATGGGAAAGAATCTGTGGCATAAGTAGAGGGGTCTGATTTAAGACTTCTGGCTGTGGAGCATTTGGAAACTTTTTTTTTTTCTGGAAGGCATGTGGAGGTTTTTCTGCTGGTGTGGCTTCTAAGGTAAAACCTATTCTGTACCTTACTGTGATTTCTGAGAAGAAAACATGGGTTTTTTTGGTGTGGTGTCTTTTTCCCCCCCCCCCCAAGTTTCTGTCCCTTCTATGTCTTGATTAAACTCTTGCTTCTCAATCCTGTCTTGACAGCTGGCTGCAAATCAGGTTTTTGCATGGCAATTTTCCTGAAACAGTTAAAACTGGTGGAGATTCTTCAGGCCCTTCCCTGTGTGTGGCATTGCTTGTGGCATGTGTTCAAACCTGGACATCTCAGCACCTCTGCATCTGCCTTCTGCAGCTGTGTGGATTGGTTTGGCACTTCCCTTGATGTAGCAGTGTCCTTTTTGTTCTATTTCAGGAGCGATCTCCAAGGAAGACTGCTTAGCAGCTTCAAAATGGAGTGGTAGAGCAGTGTGCAAGACAGCCAAATTTGTTGCTTGCCTTTGATTCAACCATGACTTGGGGCAGGGTGGGGGGCATGTCAACAAATACCATCCATATGCTGAAGAAACAGGAGGAGGTGAGGTCTCTTCTTCGTATAGCCCATGGAGATGCAAGTTCTGCCGCGGTTTGAGAACCATGCTGTGCTCAGTATGGCCCATTCCCGGTGTTCCAGTGAAGGTGCCACAAACTGTGCCACAACACTTGAACAGATTCATCTGTCTCTGGGCAAGTGTCAGATACTGGTGTAGTCTGTGTGCTTCTGATATCAAGGACAAGAAATACGTTTGAGGCAGCTCTGACCTTGTGCTCGGCACAGCTGGTGTTACACTCACCTGTGCATCTGCAGTGCTACAAGGCTTTCACTGTCCGGAAAACTATCTTGCATAAATGAGAATAGTCAGTCCCTGGAGTGATAAGACCTGCTGCCTGGATTTTAATGAAGGTGCTAATTGCTGGCATGAAGGAGCACAGAGCTCACTGCTACTGGAAGAATTTCCCATCTTAAGTTGTGCAGTAGCTAAAATGCTTATGTTATCTATCACCTGTTGAGGTGTCTACATTTGAGTTTGTGATCCCAGTAGAGCAGACCTGTGAACAAGGTGTGGGTATACTAAGCCTCTTGTCTGATCTTAAAAACAGTTAGTTACTTATCTTGATGATGTTCCTGTTTCAGATTATGTCCTCAGATCCATACAGGTCTTTCTTCTTAGCAAACATTTCACAGTGAAAGACTTAACAGCACTGTATCCTAGAATTCTGGATGGAGATACTGAGTGTCATTTGGAAGAAGCTTTTATTGGTCTGCTGCCAGAACCATTTGTGCCATTTTTCTTTTAAACCTTCTGGGATCTTGTGTACTTTTGTGAGAAGGTGATTGTCATGGTCAGTGGAATGTTTCTGAAAAAAATAGCCTGGAGAGCTTTTCAGTCCAGTCCCAAGAATGCAGACCTGGCTGTTGGTGAATGAGCAGTCTTTGAAGCAGGTAGTGAAGCGTTGGTCTACGTGAATTTGAGCACCTCCAGAATTAATGGAAGATTTGGGCACAGTACAGATGGTTCCCAGTGGTTGCTGGGTGCATCCTTGGCATCATAAGTTTGAGGGCATCTTGCACAAGGAAGAAAAAGAAGGCCACCTTTTAAAACAAGCTGTTACAGGGTTTGGTTATTTAAAAAAAAAATCTCATTTTAGGAACTGCAGTGCAAGGGAACTTAGTCTTAAGAATTCCGTTTTTGGGACATAGAATTGAAGACCTTTTTTGGAGAGGCTGCAAAGTACCAGTCTCATTACAGGTAGCCTTCCCGAATGGAGCTGTTAGGCCTTGTTTCCATCCTTGACCTGTCCACTGAGAATATAAGTGCGATCAGACTTCTGATTTATGTCAGTGTGGACTGACAAATGTCAGTTAATGAAGTTATAGAGCCAAGTTAGTTTCTAGGCCTAGTTCTCAAGTCTGGAATATTTACTGATAAAATTTGATTGTTCCCTCTGATGAAAAAAGATCAGGAGACTCCTTCAACATATCTTAGTGAGAATGAAATAAAAAACTTGTTATCTTATGTAGCATTTCTCATTTCATCCATATTGACCATCTTATACCACCTTTTCTTTTTGGAATTCTTTTCAGTACGCAAAGGTTAACAGTTCTTCAGGGGCTGTTTTTATTCTCACTGGAATGAGAACTGTTCAACCACCAGCGGAGGAAGTGGTTTCCCACTAACTTCCAGGATGGCCAGAAAGTGTTAAGTCTTGCAGTAGATTGTGTAAGTGCTTGGTGAAAGATTAGGAAGGAAGAAGCATCTTCTTTATTAGCACTCTGCTCCTTTTCCTCTTCTCTACTATGCCTTTATCGTTTCTGCAGGCTTTTGTTCCTGGTATCCCATAAAAATGTTTGCCAGGCCTTTATGCAAGGACTTCCTATTTATTTTTTTTTCTAATGTCTCAATAAAAGCAGGTGGAAGCCTTCCTTCACAGTTCTAATTGCTTTTGAATCAACAATGCCCTTGGCACTCCTTGTTTATCATGGGGAGATATAGATGGTAAGTATTGCAGTGAGATTAGAGGCTGTGGTAGAATGATTTAGTTGATAGCCACTCGCCAAACTCCTGTCAATTTGCTTAATGCCAGATGTAAGTCTGGTAACCTGCCATCACGGTGTGTTGGGGAGTTTTCTGTGCTTGGTGTCTAGCTGTGACGCTTCCTTTTTAGGCAGCAGATACACCTTAGAGGATAAGGAAAATAGATATTTTTTTTTTTTTTTTAGTATAGGAAATAGCAACTTCTTCAACTTGACAGGAGGAGAATCATGGCAGCAGGAAGGATTTGTATTGTATCTTGGGAGAATTTGGTTGAAGTGAAGGGAATTTGAACTTTGGTTTCGTAAAGCTGGGAAGATCTCAACATTTCTTCCTTTGCTTGCTAAATACTCTAATTGTACTGTACAGCTTCCATACTCATTAACATGTTGGTATGTTGTGCTTGTATGGCTTGAATTTTATAAAGGACAAAGGCAAGCAAAGCTGCATTCCATTAAAACAATTTTGAAAACATAAGTCATCTGGTTTTATAGCTCAGGTACATTGAACAAAGAAGGTTCAGATGTTTGAGTGTCATTTAGCAGAATGGGAAACTTTTCAGAGGTTGTGCTCAGACAGTTTTGACAGAGCTGGAAGAGAATGTGTATTTAATGCCATCATTTCACAGTACAGCTGAGACAACCTGGCAGCTTGAAATCATCTGATGGGGGGGAGTCTCTTCCCCTGCCTCTAGCTTTGCAGTTTCTCCTCTTGCTCTCCTATCCTCTGGCATTAACTGGTGCTTATCTTGCTGGAAGGAAAGCAGATTAAAACTGCTGACAGAACAAAAAGTGCTTCCCTCCTGGTGTAGTTTTCCATTGCTCTCATGGTACAAATTGGTTATCCTGTGGGCAGAAGGGTGCTGGGGCTTGTTCATGTTGGTACTTGAAACACAGAAATGGGGGGTAGAAGGCCAATCAACGGGTGAGGGGGAGCAGGACCTCTCCTTCTATAAGATGTCAGCTGTTAATGCTTCAGCACATATTTCAAAAAAACTAAACAATTCAGCTTATATCTATACTGTGCTAAATCTCAAATTAACATAAGTCTAGTCATGGATTATTCTAAAATGGTGTATTCCGTTATTGCCATTTAAAAAAAAAAATCAGACCTTCGCAAGAAGAAAGTATGAAATAAATGCCAAACGTGACTTAACAATAGCTACTGGTGAAGGGACTGAAAGTCCCTTCCTGCAGGCAGCATTCCCTTATTCCCTTTCTAGATTTAGGATTTCTAGTTGCTGTTCTTGACTTTTTCCATTGTTCAACTTCTAGTTGCCGGTAGCGGTGTGGTCCCTGGAAAGGCTCATCCTTTATCCTGATTCATAGAATAAAGCAGTGTACCATTGCTGCTCAGGCCCTTAGCATAGAGGGTGGTGGTGTAGTTTCACAAAAATCTATAAGCTGATGCTACATAGTTGTGGACGTAGGAATGCTTCTGACCCATCTTAATGCAAAAATAAATTGGTGAACGTAGCCAGTATTAACTACGTGATACTTGCTGGCTTGCTCTGCGTTGAGATGAGCTAGAAGCTTTTGCATCCTCTGAACACCTGACCTGATGTTTTACTGGTGGCTGAGTAGCAATAATATCTTAAACTGTTCTAATTCAGCTCGGATTGATAATCCCCTCAGGTAAGATTAGCACTGTGCTAGTGATACCTGCTTCGGATAAGATGCTCGGTTCTCAAGCAAACTGCAACTAGAGGAATTTTAATAGTTGTTGCTTACGTACAGCGTGTTATGTTATTCTTTTGGCCAAATGAGTGTATTGGCCAAAAGTTCTATTAAAGTAAACACAAAGTTCATTTTTGAGCCTGTGGTAATTAATTCTTCTGTTGTGACACTGAGAGATTCAGTGAGAAGCAGATTTCATGCAGAACTTGGAAGGTTTACACTAAGCTTTCAGAAGGGAGTTAGTTGGAAGTCTGCTAAATTTCCAGTGCTTGAATTTATTAGACTGATCTCTTGCATCAGGTGAAGGGTTCATTTACCTTTATTCTGGAAATACAGTGGTGTGAATCTGAATTTACAGAGCTGGTAAGCTGAGTATTGCAAGAACAGATTATTAGCTAAGCAAGCATTGCTGATTTAGCTATATGCAGCCAAACTTCTGGTGCTATTCTTGTGGCGAGAACTCTGGATTAAAGAAGACTCAATCCTCTCAGATTAGCCTTAATTTAATCAAAAAATAAGTGTTTTGATAAGGTTATCAAAAAATAACCTAATAAAATAAGGTTTTATGCCTCTTACTAGTGGAGTCTGAATTGAAAATACTCATACTTGCACCATAAAGTTGCAATAATGTTTAAGTTGACATGTCTGTGTGCTGCTAATAGGCCAAAGTGTTTGGATTCTGTGGTAAAATGCACAAATAGTGCAATTTAAGAGGAGGAGTGCTGAACTGAGCCTTAGGAGGCCATGAATTCACTTCAGGTTTTTAGCAGCTTTTCTGTTAATTCTGTGTGCTTCACAGCTGGTTTTAAGAGCTGTTAAACAAAAGCATGTTGTTTTGGAACTAGAGATGTTTAGCGCTCTCAGACTGAGAGGATGAACAAATCTGCAGTAGCGGACTTGAGAACCAGAATCTGGAACTGTAGAAGAAATTGGCTTCTTGGTTGGTGGTGTTTTCCAGAAAGAACTCCCTGAATCTCCTAGACCTTGTTTTTCTCCTGTTGCAGGCATAGGGTTTAGGTATCCTGATTCTGACCATCTCAAAGTAGTTGTAAAAGCACTATAAAATCTACTATTCTGGCAGGCCGTGGAGGAGAAGCAGCTTGGGTCTGTTGTGAGTTTGGGTTGTAGATGTCCTCTGCATCTGAAATGACAGGGTTCAGTCCCTGCTGATGGCTGAGTAGGGCAGAGTATCTTCATGCGGTGGAATTTCTGGATGTTCTCTCAAGGCTTTCTTTAAAAAGGTGCAAAAATAGAAACTCTATCGAATACTCAATATGCACCAAAGTTGGTGTTCCAGTACAGATTCATCCATTTCATATATGCAATTAAGCAGTCACCCAAAGGCAACCACTTAACAATAACGGGGCCTTCAGATGCGGGGTAGGCAACGTGCAAAGGAGAAAACATTTTGAAAATAAATAGTCCTCAATTGAAATACTGAACTGTGTCTAGTAGATCTGGCTGCTGCTCCTCTTTCTGTCATTTAAGTTCTGGGCATAAGGTTGGAATTAGGGTTGAGGTGGTGGTTTTGATTCTGGCTAGTCAAGTGCTTGGACATAGGTAATGTGATTTTTAACTCGACTGTTGTGAATATGTTGGTGTTCACCAACATGTGTGTGTACAAAATCTGTCTTGATGCTTTTTATTAATGTTAAAAAAACCCCTTAAGAGCTCTTTAATGGTACGTAGCTTTGTAAAATGGCATGCTTGTTAGTTTGAAAGAATGAATAGTCCTGGAATTTTCAACAAATAATGTTTTTTTATGAGTGGAAAAAATGTGTAATTGAAGTAATTGCTTGTTCTCCGTTTTTTAAAAATAAATATTCAAACTTCAGGTGGAGAAAGTTTGGCTTATTGAAATGCAAAGATCTAGAACTTATTTGGGATTTTTCTCTTTGCAGATATACTATAAAATGTCTAATGGTTATGAAGATCACATGGCTGAAGATTGCAGGGATGATATTGGTAGAACAAATTTAATTGTGAACTACCTCCCTCAGAACATGACGCAAGATGAGTTACGAAGTCTATTTAGCAGTATTGGCGAAGTTGAATCTGCGAAACTTATTCGGGACAAAGTTGCAGGTATAGTCTAGTATATAAGAAATTTTTACTTTGTGATAGACTGCTCAAGCAAATACTTAATTGAATGCAATTTAATGTAGAAATATTAAATATTTGTGTGTGTAATCAAACTATGGACAAGTATGCATGTAACTACAGTAATGCTAAGACTAGACATTGAGTATTAGGAAGATAGAATACTTAAGGCTAAATTAATGACTATTCTGTAAATGGTGAAGAATTCAAAGAAGTACAGTTTCCAAATTTGAATATCAATAGGCATGTCTAAAACCGGTTTGAATTTGGTCCCCAGCTTATTTATTTTTCCTACAGTCTGAGCATTTTTGACTCTACCAGAGCTCTGAATATGCAAACAAACCTTTTGATCTGATTTTGATCAGTAAAATAAAGGTGTGGCATGCGTCTGAAACGCTTGTAGGCCTTACCACTCTTCAAGAATTTGTTCTTGAACTTGTAAGTTCTTTAAATAGGATTGTTAGCAGTAACTTTAAAAAATGAGAGGAATGAATTGTTCAGATTTGTGGAACTTAATGTTTCCTTGAAAACAAACAAATGCTGGTAGAGCAACTGGTTCCATAAGCTGTATCTATTTAGTTGCAGGAGCTTTTTATCTGCTCTGTGAAGATGTTTTAATCCTTGCACTGTTAAAAATCTTAATTTACAAACTCTGGTTATTCTTGTTGAGAATCCATGGACTCTTGGATTTAGTGGGAGAGCATAGTTGTTTCTGTAAATAAAAGTAATTGTGCTGGTAACTAGCTATGCATGCTTGTTTGTTCTCAGCCTGCAGATGATTGCCTTGTGGAATTTTCTGCTGCAGATGCTCAATCTTGTGTTTCAGAATCTAGCAATACTGACTTAGATAATTATCTAATCCATAACGAAACAGGTCTGAAGCTACTTCACTGTCTTGTAAAAACTGCATGAAAGCTGATGAAACACATGAGAATTCTTTGTGTGTTATCTTAACTGACTCCAGTACTTTATTTTATATGCTTGAGAATAGACATGAGAACTGAATAATTAAAAACTTTAGAATTTACTTCCAGAATGGCTTCTCTGATTTCCATGTCTTTAGTTTTCCTGTTTTCTTTCAGATGAAGTTTCACATGATAGCCGTCTATCTAAATCTGTACTTATGGAATGTATATGTAAAATCATCATTAAATAGTTATATAAAATACTGATTTTCTTGAATATTGTGATAGCTGAGTGTTCAGCCTAGATGTTGACATAGTTTGAGATGCTTAGAAGTAGAGGCTTGCTCTGGAGGCTACTTTTGCAAGGAAATAAGTCCACTTGTTTAACGATAGCAAGCCAATCATCAAATGTCACGGCTGATCCACACCTTAGACTTTCCAATAAGCACAAAATCATCTGTGTGGGAGGTAAGGATATTTTAAATGGGAAGGAAGACACATCATGACCTGAAGTTCGAGAGTCTGCTTCACACTGTTTCCTGTACTATTGAATACTCTGGTAAAGTGTGGTTGACTTAACTTTGAACTTGGCTGTGCTGGGTAGTTTAAAGCCCCAAACATATGTGTGTGTGCTTCAGGTTTTTCTTAACAACCCTCTGAAGAATCAAAAGTAAAATTCCCATTAGCATTGCAGAGAGTCCTTGAGTGCCTGTGGACAAAACGCTTGCTTTTCCTTAAAGTGATTGCAAGTGTTTAGCTCTCCATGGCTATCTGTGTTGGTCAGACCACTTAATTTTGTTGTTACCTAATTTTTTGTTCACTTGCAACACTGTTAGAAGGAATTACCTGTCTTCTCCATGCTCACTGATAGTTTTGGAATATCCGTAACTAAGAATTGGCTTCTTCAGGAACCTTCTAAAAAAATGTACAACTTTTTCTTTTTTTTTCTTCGTTTTGCTTTTCTTTCTGCCCCTTCATGTTTGCATTAAGATTTCTGTACTGTAAAACTCCAGTCTAAGCAGATCTGATGTTTGGCTGCCCCTGAAAAGAGCAGTCTTGTGGCACAGTTCTGCTGTTCTTGTGCACCACTTGCATTTTTCTGACCCTATGGCAAACTAGTAGGAAAGTAGAGCTGCAGAAAAACCTGTTTAGCTCCCTGACCTTGGTTTCGGTGAGGTCAGATAAGTCATAATATTGGCATGTAAGATGTAGTGGTGTTGAGTGGCCTGGGCAGGAGGGAGGTAACCTCTGCTTTTGTTTGAATTAGACTTTTTAGAACAGTTTAGTTCTTTTCAATGAAATCACAGCTTTGGTGCCCTCATGACATTCTATTAAATCAAAGCATTTTGTCTTTGGAGTTGCTTTTATTGATTTCATTTGCAGAGTTAAAATCAATGTTTGCTAATGCTTACTTTTCATAAAACAATGACCGATACATATATTTTTCTCAATTCTCTTAATAATGAAACATGTAGGGCAGAAAATGTCTTCTGTCTGAAATGCAGTTTTTGGTGACTGAAATGCATTTTTTAGTTTACTGAACTAGCCTTGGCTTTCTGCTGACTGATTACTTTGCTTCAAGAATCAATCTGAAAGCCAAAGATTTGTTTTGAGCAAAGTATTTCATTATGATCAGAGTATATATGTTGTCAGGTTTTGTTTCAAATACAGCATGGTACTGAACAATCATATGTTCCATGTATTAGATTGTGCTTATAAAATTTAGAGAAACTCTTTGAAACCACTAGACTGCTCATCCTTTATTTTGTTATTGATGAATGCTATAGGAAGTTGAAAGTAGCAGCAAACCATAGTGTCAGTTTACATTCCTTACTACAAATTTTCTGCTTTGTGTACACATGGATTATAGCAGCTGGTAAAAGTCTAACTATGCATTTGTTTTGTTGTTTGAGACATAACTTCTTTTTCTGTTTTTTGCAGTAACTGTAAAGAGAAGCTTGTACACAGTAGATGAACATTAGACAGGGTGCAGTGCTCCTTCAGCTCTTCCTGATCATGCTGGAAAGATAGGGTGCTGGTCTCTTCATCTCCAATCTGTGTATTGCATTTCTAAAGCACTTCCAGACATGGCTTTGCTTAATCAGTACTTAGCGTCAGTGGGCAAATAATGGATTGTTGCTCCATTGCTCACTGTACTTGTATTTATGGTAAGTATGTCTTGGACACGCAGGATTTTCAGAAGAGAATTATAGAACTCACATTGGATATTGTTCTTTCTGTCAGATCTTAAGACTTAGCACTAGCCATACCTCAGGGCTTTGAGCCCTGGGGAAACATTAGAAGGTCGCTTCCCAATATAGTATGGCACAGAGTCAAGTCCGAGATGTAAGTTTTCACTGTTACATCTCCTGGCCTTTTGTGGTAATTGCTGAGGCTTGTGAGTAGCCATTGACCCAATTCAGTTGATGAAATCCTCTCTTCCTGTGGCTCTGCCTCAGGAGGCTGAGAGCAAGGAAGAGTTCTGGTGTTTGTCCCATCGCTCTGCACTGAGCAGATCGTAGCCCTCTAGAACTGACTTCAGACACAATGGTGCCAAACTTGTGCTCTGTACTGATTTTTCTACCCAGCAATGTGTACAGTGTTAAATGTACACTTTCCTGGAGCAGCTGCCTCCTACCATAGATGATTCAACAGAAGAAATATGTCCTGTACCATATTTTGTATTGGGGCTGCTTGACTTTGCTGGCACAGCCAGATTCTGGGGTCTGGGTTTCCAGCCAGTCTGCTGTGCTGAACTCCTCTTACAGGTGAACATTTTTAAAGCATTTCTCCTCCTTCAGTACTTGTTAATGTAAAAATCCAGGTCTTTGTGCCACTCCAGTCTTGCTGAATTTCTTGCAGCGCAGATGCAGGTGGCTCGTTGTGGTAGGATGTCTGTGCACAATGTGGATGCTTCTAATCAATAGCTGTAAATTTTTTGAGAGAACCTGGTCGTCTTTAGTCTGCTGTTTGTGCAGGTGTGCGCAGACTATTAGTCCTTCTGGACCAAATGCTAAAGCTGAAAGTTAGTCTGCCATGAGCGTAAGTTGTATTTGGTTTCTCTATTTTCCCCTTACCCTGCTGAAGTGTTGGTACTTTCAAACCCTACTGTCCTAGAGCTCTGAAAAGGTTGGGTTAAACTTTTCCTGTGTGTTTAGGGTCTCAGACCACTGTGGGATCTGTTTATTGCTCATGACACCCATAGCCCTGCTCTGAGAACCTGCTGACAGGTTTGCTGTGTGCACCTCTCTCTAAAAGTGTTCCATCTGATGGCAGTTGATTTTATTAGGGAGGCCTCCAACTTCTTGAGGGTTCTTGTTCCCTCCCTTGCACCTTCTGTACGGCTTGAGCAGGGAACAAGCTGTCCCTGTGATTCTCATGACAGAATACTCATGACTTTCTGCTCTAGGGAATCTGGGATCTTTCGGACTGTGCTAAAGGCTCTGTCTGTATCTGTCAACTACCAAAACATGGCCATCTCTGTCCAGACACTGAAAGGAGACAGTGGGCTTCCTCTCCATTGTCTACATTTGCTTATGTAAGTTTTTGAGCTCTGGAGCTCACTGAGGTTCAACTCCTTGATCAGCAGCTATTAGGGACAAAGGTATCGCTCCACTATTGCTGAAAAACGTGGAGCAGAATGGACATTTTGGGGTGACTTGTTAAGGTTGTGTGCAGAAATCTGGGGTCCATTTCCAAACATACTGTTGCAGCTCACTTGCACTGCAAGTGTGCACGTGACATGTTGCTCACAGGACCAAAAAGAGATCACTTCTAGGGGGTTGGAATTCCTCAGGAATCGGTATGCATCTTCACCTTCTCCCTGTCTTCTGCGTTTGTGATGTCCCCTCTGGAAGACTCTTTCACAGAAATTATGTAGCTGAAAAAGAAATGAATGGCTGTGTCCTTGTAGGCTTTTAAAGGAAAAAGAGAAGGAAGATTTTATTGTACTGCTTTCAGATGCTGAGAGGTGGTGAGTAGCTCTCTAGCTCACATGACAGGGTAACTCTATTCATTTCACTAGTGCAGTGGACTCCAGTCTAGAAACAGAATTGTTAAGTGTCCTTGTTTTGTGGAAAGTATTTAAAGTATTTAAGTGCTCTTTGGCTGAAATTGTTTCCTTTTGCATGGAAAACAACCATGAAATTGCTTATGCAGTTTTGCTGTTAACTGTGTAATTGGAATGCATCATTACCTCTGGATTTTTTTTCTAGCTTTTTAATCACATTTGGTGGTATGCAATTTCTTTAAATGTGGATTCTAGAATGCCTAGCAACAATGGTTAACTTAATGAAAAGTGCAAATGGTTTGCAGACAAATTGGCCAAATACTGAAAATGTTAACATCCTTCCAGCTTTGCCAGCTTCACTTAATTTCCTTTATCGTAAGTTTGGCCATATAAACTACCTCAGAGGTCGTAACTGAGTTCTAGCAAGGATATGGGAATATACTTAATGTAAAGGTTGCTTGGGCTTAAGTGGATTCAGAACACAACTAGTAGAAGCAGCAACTGGTTCCTTGGCTCTGTGTCTAAATGTTCTGGGGGTGTCTGGGAGCCCTCTGAAGAACTGAGTGCTTGCTGCTGCTGGGAGAGGATTGTTGTAGGAGACTTTGACTTCTAGCAAGTTGCTCTGAACTCTGTCAGAGCTTGATCAGAGGGAGGTTGGAGCTTTTTTTCCAGCTGACCCCTGGTTAGGGAGTGTCAGGCACCTTTTTAGCTGTTCTTGGGACAGGCCTATATAACAGTCTAGCCTAGAGCGTAACTCCCAGGGCACAGCGATCAGGTGTAGCAGTGCAGATGGGGACCATGGGCTGTGTTGTGATCAGCCTGTATGCACTCGGCAATGGTGGTGACAAGCTGCACAGGCTCCAGCAGTCATTGGAACAGCTGTAACATCAGAGGCCTGGGCCAAAGAAGAGGGATGAGCTCTGCAGGTCTCGGACTGCAGGGGGTGCCTGGGGCTTCTGGCTTAGGCTGGGTAGAGACGTGTTCTTAGCGCTGCAGGAGGTGTGCGCTGCTAGAGGACCTCTGTCACCACGTGAGGGACCTGTGGTTGAATTGAAAACCAATCTGAGGTTGGTGATCAGCAGCACAGAGCCCAGCTGAATGCGAATCACTAGCAGAGAGCCCAAAGGTTTGATATCAGGGCCAATTCTGTTTAAAATTTTTGTTAATGACCTACATAATGGGACAGATTGCACCCTCAGCATGTTTGCAGCTGATACCAAACTGGGAGGAGTGGCTGGTACACCAGGTGGTTGTGCTGCCATTCAGTGTTCTCTGAAAGCCTTAAAGCAGGGCTGGCACAATGGAGGATGACTTCCTACTGTTGTAGGGTTGTGGGTATCCTTTTAGTCTATCAGGAGATACTCAGAGGGTTAAATGTATATATATATATTTGTGCTTAGTATCTCTCCTTACGATACGCAGGCACATAAAGTCAGAAAGGCCAACACAGTTGTACTGGCCATTGCATGAAGTAATCTGTGTTATGGAAGCTGACATCTTCATTTGCCTTTCTTTTCCCTCATCAAGCCATAAAAATGAGCCATATAGCAAAATCTTTAGTTGTACTCTTAATATTTCTCAACATGTTTTTAGTGGGAGTTATTGTTCCACATCTTAGAATACTTCCATTCTCTTCCAGTGGAGCAGCAGTATGATTTTGCAGAATAACGAATTAGTTCAGCTTAACCTATGATCGTGTGGACTCTGAACACTTGCTGAGGTTTTGGGTTCTGATGTTTGCAGCTAAAAAAGTGTCATTATTTGAAAGCTGAAGTTTCTTCCTAAGGAGATGAGGGAGATTTTTCAGCCCTCAGTGTCTTGAATAATCAGGTTTCTGTTCCAGCCACAGATGAACAAAATCTGTCCTAAAGTTTAAAGAAATGAGATCTTATAGTAAGTGGGCAAGGCATTTTCCTCCCACAGTTCTCCTCAAGAAATCAGTCTGTGATATTCATGCACAGTTTTGGGCCTGGTATTTTCTGTGTTCACTTCACAAATGCTTTTCACTTCACAGCATCTAGGGTGCTGGCTATTCATCTGGAAGAGCCCTGGAGCAACTTAAATTAAATCTCAATAGAAAAATGTTCTGCAAATGAGAGAAAGGGAAAAATAGAGAAGATGGAAATAAGTATGCAGAAGGGCTTCATTAAATGAAATTTAATTACTAAAAATGTTAAACTGTTTGTTTTCAGCATTTAAAGCTGTCACTCTTACTGCATATGGTCACATTTTTAAAATATTGTGGAGATAGTGAGATTCCTGGAAGCTGTCTCTTTGAGCCAGGGTAAAGAACAGACTTATGTCAACTTAGCTTTGTAGTTTTTGACTTTTTTTCTCAAGAAGTGTCTGTTTGAATTGCTTGTAGTCATCTTTTGTTTTGAGGCAAATGCCATTTATTTTGCAAATGGAGGAGTGACGACTTTATTTGTAACTTGTAATGTTTCCCTGAGTTGTTTGAAGGTCAGGCTTTCCAAACCAGTTAAATGTGATTTTGCCATTAAACTTCCGTAAATGAGACTATTCATCGTTTGGCCATGGAACAGAAAGGCTTGTGTCCTGGTTTATAAAGCCAAATGAAGCAGTGGGGACACAGTCTGATCTGAAAATCGTTATCAGTAAAACTAGATATTATTTTCTTTGCTTCCTTTCTAGTTCCCTTCTTTTGCAGTCCAAAGTCTTTTCAGTAAGACATGCTGGTTTTAAGTCTTAAGCAGGAACTGGCTCAGATGACAATCTGTGTCTTAGTTGTAGAAACTGTAATAAAGCTGAATTCAGTTACTGTGGAAGAAAGGTAGTGAGCTGTTGCATTGAGACTGACCATAGAGGTGTTTAAAGGACAAATATTGTGGAAATGCTGAAATACAAAACTAAACTTTTGGTTTTGTACTCCAAAGGGTATGCTTGAAGTGTAAGTGGAGCACGATACAGCGATTCCTGGCGTAGTGTTGACCTGACTAATCCAGCCTTACAACAGTACAGTGCTTCCCAGGTGTCTTACTAGGTTAGACATAAGACTAGACTGTCTCCCTAGGCTGAGCTTTGCCCCCAGCCTGACACAAACATAGAGTCATAGAATCATAAAATCACAGAATCCCAGAATCATCTCGGTTGGAAAGGCCCTTGAAGCTCCTCCAGTCCCACCATGAACCTCCCCCTGACCGTTCCCAACTCCACCAGATCCCTCAGCGCTGGGTCAACCCGCCTCTTGAACCCCTCCAGGGATGGGGACTCCCCCCCTGCCCTGGGCAGCCCATTCCAACGCCCAACAACCCCTTCTGCAAAGAAATCCTTCCTAAGAGCCAGTCTGACCCTGCCCTGGCGCAGCTTGAGGCCATTCCCTCTTGTCCTGCCGCTGGTTCCTTGGCTCAAGAGACTCATCCCCCTCTCTGCACCCTCCTTTCAGGGAGTTGCAGAGGGCCATGAGGTCTCCCCTCAGCCTCCTCTTCTCCAGACTAAACCCCCCCAGTTCCCTCAGCCGCTCCCCATCAGACCTGTGCTCCAGACCCTGCACCAGCTCCGTTGCCCTTCTCTGGATTATGTGGGATTTCTGCAGTGTTCTCTTGGTGTTTGCATGACTAATGATAGTTTTGGACAGCGTTTATGACTAAACTGGAGATGAAGCAGAACTGTAAAAAGTAATTCAGAATGATTAATTGTAGCTTCAAGTAGTTACTCAGGGAAGAAAAAAAAAAAACCAAACAACTTGCTTCCATTTTCCAAAATCTGTATAAAGACTGTAGAATATTTTTTTTAGGCAAAGTGAAAGTGATTTTTAAGACTAACATGCTACTTCAGTACCTGTACTAAAACTACTGTACTTTAGTTCTATCTCAAGCAGCACATTTTCTAGTTTTCTGGGACTTACTGTGGTCGCTATGGTACAGGTGGGAAAGAATGGATGTGTTTCAGAGAAGGAAAGGAACTTCACAGTATCACTGATGAAGCCGGGTGCAAGGGCTGAAGAATGGAGGGCTGGGTACTTGGGGATTGGATCAGGAGAAAACTTGTGGCTATGGGTTTCAGCTTCAGATTCATGTGTTTTCAGAGTAGCTGAGATGCATCATCTGTATTTTTAGTGAAGGACTGAGTATAGGGGGTGTTTCCTGTATTTTCAAAAATGTACTGAGAGCTATGTAGTAGACTAGTAATAAATAGAATCACTTCCATGTTGTGATGATAGGGTTTGATCACAATAGGCTTGTAATGGAAAATCATGCCCTTCTACTGTTAGTTTTGAAGATCTGTGATTAAATACTTCAGATGTTTGTTCACATCCAAAAATAGGTTTTGACAAAAATCCTTCAAGAAGCTGTTTTCTTTTCTTTTGTAGTATGAAAACAAAAACTGCCAAGGGGGTAACAGATAGCAACTGCTTGTCTCCGGAGTCGAGCCAAGCAGTTCTTGTAGAACATAGCAGGTTCTGCAGTTGGCATTTAGAATATTAAAGTGAAAAACTGGTTAAAATTTATGATGTGGAGCAGATTTAACATTGGGCTGAAGGACATGAGAAGCTAGAAACCAACATCATCATCTGAGACCAGCGGACAAAAAAGCGACAGAAGAAAACTAGTGGAAACCTACAGAAGTGAGTTTTCTCTCAATTAAATAGACTATGAGAGTGGGTGCTACCAAAAATGTGTGATGGAATAACTAGTCCACTGAAAATTGGTGGAGTCTGTGTTCCTAGCTGGGTAGCAGTTTTGGTAATTCCAAGATTTGGTTTAAGCACTACACTAGGAATAAACTCAAAATTTAGAAATGGTTTGATGACTGGGAGAAAATATTGTGAGGGAGAAGAAAAGTGGGATTCTTTACGTTCTCGAAACCTTCCCTTAATACTTGGTTCTGTTACATCGTTACTTAGATGACCTATGCCTATAGGCTGTCTTAATACAAAAAGACCTTGTTCTGTGCAACTGGAAGAACATGAGATTAAGGCAGTGTTGAGTTTCTCTGTCATTTTGGATCATAGGATGGTGCAGTTTTAAGGGACACTGGTCCAGCCTCTGGCTCAGAGCAGAGTCAGCTGTGAGGCCAGAGCAGGTTAATCAGGACTTTATCCCATCTGGTCTTGTAAACCACACGCTCCAGTCCCCTGAGCATCTTGGTGACCCTTTGCTGAGCTCACTCCAGATTATCAATGCCTTTCCTGTATTGGGGGACATTAAAAATTGGATGCAGTATTCTAGGTGTGGTCTGGTGAGTGTTGAGTAAAGGGGGATGATTTCTTCCTTCTGTCTTCTGGCTGTGCTTGTGTTAGTACAGCGGAGGATGCTGTTAACCTTCTCTGTCATAGCGCACTGCTGGCTCATGCTCGCCTTGCTCTGTACCATGATTCCCGGGTCCTTTTCCACAGAGCTGCTCTCCAGCCAGTAAGTGCCCAGTCTATATTGTTGCCAGGGTTTCTTCCTTCCCATGATCAGGTCTTTGCATTTGTCCTTGCTATGTTTCATAAGGTGACTGTTGGCCCATTCCCCCAGTGTGTTTCAGGCCCCTCTGGGTGGCAGCCCTGCCCTCCAGTGTATTGACAGGTTCCTCCCAACCTGGTGTCATCTCCAGTCTTGGTGAGGGTGCACTCGCATCACCTCCTCCAGGTCATGGATAAAAAGTTAAACAGCAGGTCCCAGGAGAGATCCCTGCAAACCTCCACTTGTTGCAGGCATACATGCAGAGTGTGTGTGGGGGTTGGGTTTTTTGGGTCTCTTTCTGGAGATGGATGTGGCAGTTGCCTTCCTGCACTTGTTGGGGACCTCTTCCAGTTTCCATGACCCTTCAAAGGTGATAGAGAGCAGTTTTGGCAAGGACATGAGCCTGGTGTTTCAGCACCCTTAGACCCCATCTCGTCCCATGGACTTGTATGGGTCAGGTTCTCTCAACCAATCAGTCCCTGACTTGATCTTAATCCACTGGTCCTCCCTCTTCAACTCTTTAAGTGCAGAGGCCTGTTACTTTGTTGGTGAAGAGTGAGACAAAGAAGGCATCGTGTGCCACTGTCACCAAATCATACCCCCTATTCGGCAGCTGTCCCGCGTTTTCCTTTTTCAGCCTTGTACTGCTGAGACAGCAGTAGAACCTTTTCTTGTTACCCTTGATACTACTTTTTTGTTTGTTTGCATTCCTTTCAATCTCAACTGCAGTTGAGCTCTGGCTTTCCTGAGACTGAGTGGACAGTGTTTCGAAATTCCTCCTTTTGTAGGCTGTCACTGCTTCCATCTCCTGTGTGCTGTCTGTTTGCATTGGAGCTCTGCCATGAGTTCCCTACTTAGCCAGGCTGCTCTGCTGACACATCTGCTTGTTTTCCTGGGTGTTAGGATGTTAGGAAACAAAAGATGCTGTATGCATAGTGTTGACTCGTCTCAGGGGGTTAGAATATAGCCACTTGCTCTGCTTTGCTGCACTTCTGTGTTGGCATAATCCTTTTTTGGGAAGTTTGATGGAAGGGAGCTTGCATTTTTCTCAGGGTTGATGTGATTATGTATCCCCAGCTATACAATAGTGCAACTGTACTAAAGAAAGGCCACGCAAGGCACATCTCAGCACTTTTAATCTGCTCTTATCCTCTGAAACTACAGAGTGACTGCTTTGAATTCTGCGTTATCAGCACATTCACGTCTGGTATTTGGACATCAAGAAGTGGTGCTTCTTGATGCATTCATACATATTTAAGCTATCTGGTTATCACTTACAGCACATTTTGTAAAGCCAAACAAACAAAAAACCCAAACCCAGCTCTCTTTCCAAGATGCTGCATCCTTCCCTGAGTGACATTTGGGGAGATCTGTTCCATCCTTCTCTGTTACTTACTTGAGCTTTTTTAATTTAATCTCAAAACGCTGTTCCCAAGTTCAGAAAACAAATTCTAAACTTAAATGCCTTCATACTGAGGTGCTCTGACGTCACAGGAGCCAGGTTTAAATTTGCATTTTCTTGAGAAGGATTGGATGGGGAGAATCTGTGTTAGCCGCTTTCAGAGGGCGCAAATAGTCTGTAGTGAAGTGGAAAATAAGTACTAGCCCTGGTCTCGTATTTGACTCCCCAGAGTTGTCAGTCAGCGGGAGGGGAATAAGAAACGAGCTGGTAACTGAAGCTGTGCGTCTTGGGGAGCTGGGGAAGGAAGCAAGGACATGGACAGAAAACCAAGTGATGCACAGAAAGAAAATGAGTGCTCTCTTTCATGAAAGGGCTTTTTATCATGGAAACAAACCTAGATTCTTTCTACTGAAGGAGTGTAGTAGTTTGCTTAAAACTAGGTTTTATGGTCACTTTGTTAATTATTCATCCAGATAAGGACCTATTTGTTGCTTTTAAAAATCTTTGTCTCTTGAGTACATTTGTATTTATGTATATGCAAACTCTTTTAAAGGGTTTTTTTTTTTTTAAAGGGTCTTTAATCCACTGAAATAGTTTGAAAACTGTCACAGCACTGCCTTCTTTTGCATGATAGATTTCTAGTAGGCTCTTAACATCATGATAAAGGAAATAACTGGTCTCATTGCCTGAGGTCAACACTTGACATAAATCATAATGCTGTGTAAATGCCAATTCCTTATATATTTTCTGTCATGCCCTAAAAGGAAGGTAGTTTGTACTGTCTAGGAGGGGGGAATATGGGGTAAAATTTTGAAGCAGAGAATATTCCTGAAGAGTGATCTGTCAGGGGAACAGTCGAACGTGCCACTTGTGGTGACAGGACTGTTGCGTGTTAAATATCCCAGCCTGCTGAGAGATGAAAAGTAGTAACCGAATGGCAGGAGGTGGCTGAGACTGATGGTATCAAGTATTTAGAGCACGATAAGTTAATATATGTTGTCAACTTTGCATGGTTTGGCTTTTTTTAGCACCTAAGGACTATAAAGTTGTGTTACACTGGTGTAATTTAAAGATAAGTAGAGATTAAGGAGGAAGGTCTGTATTCTAGTTTTTTGTAGAGAAAGATAGGTAATTGATATTTTCTTACCTCATGGCAGGTAAAAGTTAACAGGACTATAATTTCTGGGTTTTAGTACAACCTTACTGTCAAGTACCTACAGCGAATATCAGAAAATCTGGTAACTGTTGTAATCCTGCCACTTTTCAGACCCTTCTTTTTTTAATGTATGTGTGTTTCTGTAAAGCCCATTCCATGCCTGCTCTCTCTTTTCCCAAGGTGTTCAAACTCTTTGATAGTCGTTGAGCAACCTCTATAAAATTAGAAGTGGAAAAGGTGCAGAATTTTGCTCAGATGAAAACAGTAAAGAAGGCCAAGGGGATATCATCACTGTTAGTGTTCTTGGGGGAACAGACACTAAGCATGTGTAAGCTCAAGGACAGTATTTGTGCAAGAACAAGTGGATATGAAGTATGAAGACCTGCATTTAGAAAAGCAAGAGCATTGGAGGGAGTGTTTGAAACATTCAGTCGGAGTGCCTGGGACAAAACTCTGCTTTTAATGTGAAGTTTGATTATGTTTTAGGGAAAGGGAATGTGTACTGTTTGTGATTACAGGGGCTGGACCCAGATCATGTGGTCCTTTTTTGGTCCTGTGTGTCCATGAGTGCTGTTACTTATATACAGGATAAAACAAAACTAAGTGGCTTAATCTTCCTTCTCGCTGATCTCAAACAGTGCGTAAACATAGAACCTGTCTGATGCTTTGCAAGAAAGCTGCTGGCTAAGTAACAGCTGCATGCCCACAGTGTTCTCAGGGAACTTGTGGCAAGAAAATCGGGAAGGGTGCTCACTCGAACTGGTCATAGGCTGAGCCCCTGAGCTCCGTGACTCGGAGTACTGAAGACAGTTTAATAAATTTATACAGTGTGGAATCCTGCTCTTCCTCTGTCAGAAGAGTATAGTCACCCCCTCCCCAGTGCAGCATCCACCCAGGGAGCGACAGCCGTGGCTGCTGGGGCTCAGTGGTTCAAACTCAGAGGGATTAGTCTTGTTGAAATCTGTTTCCCTCGTCTTTAAGGGCCTATTTCCATAACTTTATTAGGACCTGGTTCTATTCAGTAGTCTGCTGGATTATTCATGTTTATGTGGCTTTTGGGGAAGACTGAAAATACCTATGAAGCAGCTGGTACTCTGAACCTTCAGAACAGGTGCTGGCATGCTGGGCCTGTGAGGGGTGTCAGACTCTTCCCATCCTCTTAGGAGGGGAAAAAGTCATCGCCTACTGTCTGCATGATATTTGTTCCCTCTTAAACTTATCTTTGTTCTTTTGGTCAGTCTTTGGACAAATAAGCCAGGGTCCAGTTGCTAAACATTTTTCTAATTGTTAAATTATTTGTTTTCTTAATCAGAGGAAGATAATCTCAGTAGGTAAGTGATTGTGGACTAAACAGATTTGATCTAAACGATTGACCGTCTCTGTGTAATAAAACAGAAAAAGAAATCAAAAACCATGCTGTAGGTACACGTAAGGTATGTCTGCAAAATCCCGATCAATGTTATTTGTAGATCTTTAAAGCATAAAGGTGCTTTTATTGCATTTATTTGTTTCCTGTGTCGAGTTAAAGCCTACTTGGCTATCAAAGAGCGATTTGCCGTTACGGTTGTGCAGGAGTGTCTGGCATCATAAAAGTTTGATCTGTGCTAGTGGAGATGTTTTAACACTAGGTCTGTAAGAGAACAGGATATTGTTCTTGTCCGAGGGTTGAACGCAGGGGATGTGGTTTCTTTAAGATCTTTAGCAGATAGTAACAATTAACTGGGACTGTTTATACAAGGAGTGTATTAGGAAACAGGCAGTGACAGTATTTGGATGAGTTACTGGTCTGTTACATTTCACAACGCAGACAAATGCAGAGGATGCCAGGGAGTTGTGCTGTTGTTCTGCAGTCAGGCTGTCCTGTGTGCTGGTAGTAATAACACTTGGAGGGATATTTGGAGCTTGCTTCCATCCCTTGTGGCTTTCAGACTTGTAGGTCTCAATGCCCTCAGTACACCGGTGATTCTTTTTTCAGTAGATGGAGTTAATCTGCAGTGTGTGTTAGAGCCCTTCTCTTCAGTTTCCCTCACATTTTTTTGCTAGGATAATCACTATTTGATGGGGGGGAGGGAGAGGGGAAAGGACAGGTATATTTGGTGTTCAGGCATGTCTAGAAAGTATAAGAAAACTTCCTTGCCAGCTAAGACTATTGCAGAGCCACACGGTGTGATTCAAAAAAGGGCTGTATTTCAGGAGAGAATCCTCTACCATAACGATTGGCTGTGTCTTCTAGTGTTCTCAAGCCTAACAATGGAGCTTAATAATCAAAATAGTATATTGTTAAAGTAAAATGGCATATTGTCCTATACCTGCTTACAGTTTTCTTCAGAAAATTCCATAGACCTGGCTGAGACGAGGTCTGAAAAATGTGTATCTTGTATTGATTGGGAGTTGCTTTATTGCACTGAGACAGTCATTAAAGTATTTTAATTATTAGGTCTACAGTGATAAGAGCCTCTAATTGTTTGGAAACTGGAACCCCAAATGATCTTAGTATGTAGCGTTATAATTGATATTAGTATTTGTGGATGTTGGAGATAGAAGCAGAACAAATAAGCATCCAAATAAATTCCTTTGCCTTAAATGTTTTAAGGACTTGTATCATTAGTATGAAATTATTTTTGTAAGAGTTAAGAGTAAACTTATATAAAGTAATAGTACATGAGTTGTCTGTATTAAAGAGTTTTTCACTCTTCAGTTCCATCCTGTGTTTGCTCATTAGCTGTATGGATGTATGAAGGATTGAAAACTTTTTTTCCCTCTTCTCTCCAGGAGTGAAGGTTGGAATAGCTACAGAGAAATGACTGGCCTGATGATCTCTTACCTAGCAGTTGATGCTTTCTCACTTTCTGCTCTTTATCTACAAGAGTTTGTACTAATGAACTTTGTTAAATTCTTACCTTTGTTGAACACCCATTAAGTTTACAAGACTGTTCACAGTCGGTATTTTAGTCTTGAATTTCCTACTGTTGATGGATGATCTGCGGCCCTCGGATACACACTGTGCTTGAAGACAGAGGGATGACCAAAGTGGCAAATGAAAGAGCTTATGTATGCCAGCCTTGGGAAACTTCTTTGGCTTATTTAATTGCTGTGTGCATTATGTTTATGTTGAGTCCATTTTCTCATTTGCATTTCCTTTAATTTTGATGGTGATAACTTCCTTTTGTTAGGATTAATTTAAAAAAAATATTCTTCCATGTAGGACACAGCTTAGGCTATGGCTTTGTGAACTACGTTACTGCAAAAGATGCTGAAAGAGCAATAAACACACTGAATGGCCTCAGACTTCAGTCAAAAACTATCAAGGTAGGATGTTTAGATTTTTTCAGTCTTCTGTGAAAATGGCACTCTAATAAACTTCATTCTGATGGTAAGGCTTGTGTGCTCTCCAGCTGCAAGAAGGGTGGCATCTGGGAGAAGAGCAGTGAAGTGAGCTGTTAAGCCTCTCAGGTTTTGTAGCAGCTTTGTATTCAAAGATTCCCTTTTTTACATTCCCACCATTTTTACAGCATTAGGTGGGACCATTCCGAAGTGTTGCCAGGCTTTTGAAGTCACGTGCATCTCAGATACCTGATGATCTCTATTTTAAATTGTTAATACACATGCACTCCTCTTCTGAAATAACAGCCAGTACTGTATGTGTAGGAAATCACACCTACTTAGGTGAGATTTGTAACTTTCTCTGGTAGCAGAAATTAAGATAGAAAACTGCACTCTAGCTGATAAAATCTTTTCGAGGCTTTCAAGAACTTGTGCTGTCAATATAGTGTTTTGTGTGATCTGTGGTTACTAATAGGTCCAGTATGAGAGTCAGAACTTCAGACAGGGATTCTTCAACGTAGCAGATAAGTTTGAAAGCATCAGTATTAGTCTGCTGCTATCTCTTTGTAGCAATACTACTGTATTTTTTATCTGTTGGATAAGCTCAAACTGAATGGAGTTATATAGCACCCTGAACATACGTTTTTTGGTTTTTTTTAAAGGTTTCCTATGCTCGCCCAAGTTCTGAAGTTATTAAGGATGCTAATTTATATATTAGTGGACTACCAAGGTCAATGACACAAAAAGATGTAGAAGATATGTTTTCACGTTTTGGACGCATCATCAACTCACGTGTGCTTGTGGATCAAACTACAGGTGAGTTCTGTTGCATTAGCTTCATAAAACTGTAGTGTATGTAGCAGGTTTGACCCTTTTCTGAGACTGGCAGTTCTTAAACTAAATCAGACTTTCACAAAGTAACAGTAACATCTGGTGTCAACCACTGATACAAATTTAATGGGATATCTTTTTCCAGTGATTTTTTTTTAAAACACAGAATGACTTGGCTGTCTCCTTTGCTAGCTTGCAGTCTAAACCTCATAGCATATTTTATGCTCTTATGTCAGGCTGAGCTGCTGGTTTGCCAGATTACTCTCTTGCTATGACACTTGATATTACTGTAGTGCAGTGTGCCTCTGGGCAGTGTTCCTAGTCTGGAGTGCTAACATTACCTTTATTTTGCACATACACAACTATTATCCACAGGTAAATTCCAGGCCATAGTTATATATTAAAAAGCAAAACAATGTTTTGTCTTTTATACTAACTTGGAACTCTCACAATTTTCTCATATTTTAAAACATTTGAGGTATTACCAGTCCTCTGTGGTTACTGCTAACCAAAAGAATTAACTTAATACACTTAGTACTACCCTCTTGAATTTTCTGGATGTATTTTGTTTATTAAAAAAAGAAAGAAAAGGGGAAGTTGCTTAGTTAAGCACTCAGCTCAGGAGAGACCAAAGTTAAGGATTTCCTTTATAATGTTAATTCTAACTCTATTACAGTGTGTTTTCAGAGTTATTACTTCAGATTATATAACTGAAGAGCATGTCTTATCCTGTAACCTTAGGTGTTCTGTGTTTTTCAGTAGCCCATACTGGAGAGAACTTTTTGAAATACACTTTTCATTGATTATGCATGTGCTACATTAGAAGCTAATCTAATTCTAGCAATTAGATAGTGTTAAGTATTTCCATCAGAGCTAGCTCCTTGGACAGGCATCTGCTTTTAAGTGTTTTGATTTGGTCAGACCACACTGTAAATTTGATTGTGTGTAAGAGAAATCTGAGGTGACTAGGTGAGATCTGGATACTGACATTGTAGACACCTGCGTCTTGAGCGAGGAAAATCCTATTCCTCCTTTCCTAGAAAGGAGGATTCATTTTGTCCAACTTCGATATCCGTGTCGTTCTGTCTCTAGACCTGGTTATCTAGGTGACAACTATAGGTAGAAGCAAGAAAAAGAATTCTTAGAGCACAGAAAACAGGTGTCCAAAATAGTCATCCTTCTCTGGCTGCCAGTGGAACCTAGATAGCTAGCATCTGTCTTTGACAGGGCTATGAAATGAGATGACAGAAGTCATACAATTAAAATCTCTCCAGGAATAATACAGTCTTCGTTGAGTGTGCTGAGGCGTGATGCTGTCTAATGCAGTGTCAGCTCAGAATATACTGCTTGCTCTCAAATAACCTAAATAATGTATTTATTGTTTGAAGAATGTATTCTGTTTACATTATAAAGTTTAATGCATGCATAGCCTGGGTTTCCTTTCCCTTCAAGAATGCAGCCATACCTTGGCTTTAAAACCTGTTTCATATCTTGGTCTAGTCCCAGTTAGGACAAATTTTTAATTTGTGCTTTTAGATACACCTTCTCAGCAGAGGTTGTTCCCTAGCTTTTGAGAATTAATCTGTTTAAAAATGTTTTCTACAATATTTCTTTTTTTAAGTGAATGCTATGATAGATCAAGTGGGACGCACTAAGACAAACAGCATGGAAGTGCAGAAGTAGTAACAGTATGTTGGACTCCGGGATAGTCCTTGCTGACTTCTGGGCAGTGCTGCTGTTCTGTGCCTTTCCAGGGTGGGGCATATGCTTCCTCCTGGCACAGAAAGGCTGATCTCAGTGGTATCGGAGCATATCGTGCAGTCAGCTCTAATTTGATGAGCTGATCTGGTTCAGCCTCCTGTTTTGGAAGTAACCAGCAAGAAATCAAAAACCAGAATAACTTCTTCAGAGGTTGACTCCTTTCCAGATCACTCTAGAAACACCAGCCAGACAGCTGCTGCTAGCCATCTCCCGCTGTTGTTCTGCAGTTCTTTTCTTCAAAAAGTACAGTGACTTAGGAAATAGGCTTTCTCTGTGTGACTTTGCATATTTAACAACGTGCAGTAAACGAGATAAGTTGTTAGTTATGGAAGTTCTCCCAGTGCCCCAGATGAAAATACACCTTTCCTAGAGACCATTCTAGGGGTTGTTGTAGGGGTTGGGTTCCCTTTACTTGCCTGCTGCGTGCCCAGGGTTTTGTCATGCTGCATTTCTTTCTGTGAAATATAAGAAATAATGTCTAATTGTTGTAAACAGCTTTGTGATTTGTGTGATAAGCTTAAACAACTTCTGAAACTGTCTCTGAAGATTGCCCTGTGTGGGTGTAGAGTAGAGACAGCATGAAAGTGCTTGATACGGCCCTTTCTGAAACGGAGCTGGTAAAGTCCTAGAATTTGTCTAGCCATGATATCTGCTTTGGAATGAAATTTAAACAAAATGTACCCTTTTAGCTTCACTGTGACAAACAATATTTCCAGACTATGGTCAAGTCACAGGTGAGAAGCAAGGGGTGAGAGGGAGAGATCTCCATGTAAGGCATAACTTCTACCTCAGTCAGGATAACAGCATTCAGTGCCTGAGGTCTGGAACTAGAAAAAAAAGTATGCAAATGTTTAACAGCAGTGTAACTGTTTCAGTACAGTTGCCAAGAGGTAATTCTTAATCAGGTTTTAATGAGTTAAAAATAAGGTATGTGACAGCTAGAAATAATGTATGTGATATAGATGAAATTGTGATCTCTTCATTACAGAAGGTTAAACTACTTTAGTACAGTTAGACTTTTGTGCCCTCATCTATGAACCAGAGTGTGTTTTCAGCATGGAAAGCTGAAAATATTTGCAAAATGGTGTCAATTTTGTGTTTGCAGATGCTTTTTAGTGATAATCAAAGCTAAGGGGTTTTGTTTTGTTTTTAACCAACTGGAATTAATTTTTTTTAATTCATTTAAAATGTTGGGAGGCTTTTTTGTTAATGGAAATGTCAGTTGGTGAAGGGTTTCATGGAATTCTACCACACTGGTGTTTTTTTTAAGTGTTTGAGTCACTGTGGTTGTTATGGCTGAAATGAACGTGTTAATTTGTCTTTTGTTTCTTAATTTTGTACTTTATCCTCTAGCTGCTGAAGAAACATTAGTACATGTAGAGAACTTGGAAGCTGTGACCACAGAAATATTTAACTTTTTCGTTTTTTGCTTTCAAAGTTATTTTGAGTTTATCCTGAACTTCAATTTTTTTTTTTTTTTATTGGTTTGGTTAAAAGGTTTGTCCAGAGGGGTCGCATTTATCCGGTTTGACAAAAGGTCAGAAGCAGAAGAGGCAATTACAAATTTCAATGGTCACAAACCCCCAGGTTCCTCCGAACCCATTACAGTGAAGTTTGCAGCCAATCCTAACCAGAACAAAAATGTGGCACTGTTATCGCAGCTGTGTCATTCACCAGCTAGACGGTTTGGAGGGCCAGTGCATCACCAGGCGCAAAGATTCAGGTAGGTTAGGAAGAATAATGCGTTTAAGGCTGTACTACTGTTCCCGTGTCCGTCTGGGAAACTGTACTCTTGCAGCTGTGCAGTAATACCTTCATTGCAGCATGTGTGAATGAATACATAGAGCACTATATGTCCTGCAGTGTTATGTAAATAAATTGTTGAATTAAAATGTGATTAAAGTAAAAATCTTACTTGTAAAATTTATATTTAAGTTAATTATATAAAGCTACATACACTACGGTGTCTATTTCTTCAATTGAGTGTATAGTGAGATGATAGAAAGTAGCAGATTCCAGATGGGTATTGGTAGCTGCTTGTCTCAACAGATCCCCATTCTGTAGTCCATATATCTGAATGCAGATATAATTTGGCAACCTAAAGCTCTGAACCATTGGTTCCAGCAGGGAGGTGTCATAGTAAAATAGGACCCTTATTTCTGATGAAGAGATTCTGTGGGATTTCTGCCTACATCTTGAGCTGTGCAGTGTTCTCTAAGGAAAGAGTCCTCATCAGTTCAGTAAGATTGAGTAATTGCAACGTGTTGTCTGCTTCCAGAGCTGTGGAAGATATTATGTATTTTGCCTTTAATTGCTTAGTTGCTCTGAAAATATGAATTGTTTGAATTTGAATTGCTTTAGTTGTTTAAAGGAGGGTGTTGATAGTTGGATTGTGCTCTGGAAAATGCATTATATTGACTGTCGTGCAGATAAGTAATTGGCTTTGTTAAGAGATGTGCTCATGAGAGTTTGAGAGTAGTGTATCCCTGTTGAGAACTTGCTTTTTTAAATTCTTTTTCTCCTCTGAGGTATCCAATTAGCCCAGTAAAATTGGACTAAAAACTCAAATAGCTTTTTGCAGTGCTACTGTTACAGTATTGCTGTGACCTTTCCATAATGCTTTAGTTCAGCATTTTAAGAACAGCTAGGTGTAATGTCTCCCCAATGAGAATTAGTACTTTATAGTCATCTGTTGTTTTACACTAAGGGTGATTGAACAGGTTGCTCCAAGAGCCTGTGGAGTGTCCATCCCTGGAGATGCTCAAAACCTGGCTGGAACGGGCCTGAGCAACCTGCTGTAGGTGCCCCTGCTTTGAGCAGGGAGGTTTACTAGAGGATTTCCAGAGGCCCCTGTCAACCTCAGTCATTCTCTGATTCTCTTCATCTGCAGCCCAGGCAAGTTTAATACAGGCAGCTCCTCAAATAAGATTTCATTTCCATGAAGCACTCATCCAGATCTCCACACCCAAACCTTTGAAGCCACACCAAGGAATGAAATTCTATGTTGTTGGCAGTTTGGTGAACTATTGAAAAACTTACACTTTTGCATCAGCCAGGGCTTCAGTGTGTCCTGGTCCTAGTAAAATCTTTGAGGCTTATGTCTCACGTTTTCATTCTTAATGTAATTGGATATTTTCATCATCATTCTTCCCCTTAAAATTTATAACAGAATTAAGATGCATCAGAATAAGCAGTACAAATAATATTCACATCCATAATTAAGATACCAAATAACTTTAATTCTGTCCTGTAATGATCACTCAGTAACAGTAAAAATGATTATTTATGTTAGTAGTTGCAGGTGAAACTAAATTTTAATGACTGGTTTGTTCATTGTTCTTTTACTGTAGCATTAAGAGCAGCACTGGTGCTATTTGAGTGCATTTCCTGGGTTTCTGTAGGCATGGGTTTTCACAGGTGGGGGTAAGACAGAAGAAAATGTCTGTGTCTTTGTGTTCCATTCCTGCTTCTGTGGTAACTATGTCCACTCAAGTCGTCTGTGCCCAGTGCTTATTTGTCAACACATTTTGGTCAACTTCTGCTCCAGGTTACCAGCTTGCTGATGAAGATTTTTAGGTACTACAGGTTGGCAGAGGGTAGTGATAGAGCAATTCTGGGCTAAGCCACGCTGTTACAAATACACTATGGAGACAAGATTCACCAGCTGACTTGCCAAGAACTGTCCATCTCTCCATGTTTTGTAACAGACTTGCAAGAACTTTAACACTTACTATAAAACTTCCTTCCCTCAATCACGTGTGCATGCATAAGCATATGTACATGTATGCACAGCACACACGCCATCCCACAGCCCTTCTGACTTTTCTTCTCACCTTTGGTGTTAACTGCAAGTTTTTCTAGTGAGTCTTCCTTAAAGGATGTTGAATTTAATGAGTTATAATTATTCATACTGTGGTAAAGCTTAGGAACCTTAGCTTGGACTGAGTCTTGTTTGTTTTGTGTAGTGAACAAAACATGATGAAAGGATAAGCTGCTTCGGAAGAGCTCAGTCTGTATAAATTACACTTGTGGTCTCTGCTACAAAGAGGTTGAATACTTAAACTGGCATTTCGATTACACTTCATCTCATTCCATCATATCCCTGTAAATCCAGGATTAAACCTTTAGTATCTCTAATTTGTAATTATTAATTTCCTACAGATACCACTCAGACTCTTTGTTTAATGTTCTGTTAATCCTTTGTAGTTCCTGTGGTATTTGTGGCTCGCATCAGGAACTGGTCTTAATGCCTTGTCCTGCTGGAGTGCTGGGTTCACCTGCTAATTCTGAGACACAGTCCAAAGTGTGTTCTGTTTCCATCTGGGAGGAATGGTGCTTCAGCATGGGATTGTGCTTGGAGGGTAGAGAAAACACCTGGGGCAAGGCTTTCTTTCGGGTATAAGATTTGTTTGCTTAAACAAAATGGCAGATCTTTAGGTGTTGAACTCTGATGCAATTAAGCAGTTTAGCTCCTAAAGCTTGAGAAGCTAGGGACAGCTTGAGAAGGCTGTCCCTAGAACTCCTGTGCTTTTACAGTTCCCTAGAGCTTTATGCTAGAACAATGTTCTTTCAAATCACAAAAGTATTCCCAGTTCAGTTGGTTTTGCTTTCAGTCTTGTTCAGGGTTGGAGCCAGTTCCCACTTATTTTAATGGGCATACTTCCTTTGATGTCAGAGTCCATCAGTTAGGTCCAAAATGCTTGAAAGGGGAGTTGTTATTTCTCCATAATTCTTTGATCAAGGGGAAATGCGAGAAAGCACTAGTGTGTTTAACCTTGTTGCTGACGTTATTGATCGGACAGCTCCCCATGCATCTGTTTTGTTTCACTCCAGTGAAATTGTTTAAATTTTCAACTTTGAAGCAAATTTGTAATTTGGGTGCAAGTTGCCTGTGTTGACAAAGCCACAGAAGAAAACAATTTGTCCAGAGTAGTACTTCATCAAAGTTCTAGAAGTATGTGGTACTGAAACCCCTTATTTTGATTGCTGCTGCTCTCTGATATGTGGCTGTTTAATTTAGTACCCTGTTATTTCAGGCTTAAAGCTTGTATCACTGAATTCTCAACAAGACTTGTTTTGTACACAGTAGATTGTTCCTATCTGTATTAGGATATAGGAGAAAAATTTGCTTGTGGGGAAAACAGTGGACGTGACCATTATCAGTGTAGTTGAACTCCTGCTCTTTATGGAACTGTTCAAAAATAGAAAGATTCCAAGCTCATGTGCAAAGGCAACATAGGCTAATATTTAAAAATATTACTGCTTATTAGCATTGTGTAAGCTGTGGGATTGCTCCCACTTGTGATGCTGTGTATAGCTGTTCTCCAAAATGAATTTATAGGACTTTCGCAGAACTAAAAATAAATTGTTTTCATTTAGGAGCGTCATTTCTGAGATTGTCCTCTAGTGTGTTAAAATAATCCCAGAATCTATTAAGTGAAGATGTCTGTCTCATAACTGTAGAGCAAAAGGTTGTTCACATAAATGAGACACTTAGAAACTGAAAAAGTATAATTAAAAATATACTGTGTTGATACTTAATGTCACAAGATGTTGGAGTTTTGAGGCTAGCATGACTTAAAAGAACCATCCATAGATAACATCATCTACAGATGCTTAGGAAGGATTGAAAAAGCCATGTGGAGGAGACAGAACAAAAATAAACACAACAAAAATGAGGACACCGGCAGTAAGTATGAGATCGTTTGAATTACAGTATTAATGGAATTCTTAAAACATTTTCTCTGAAGCATCTTGGATCTCTGTGGGCTTTAGTGTTTGCCCAAATCTTGTAAACATCCTGAATAAGTATAACTTTCTAAGAGTCATCTTAAATTTGTGTGATCAGAAAAATCTTTTCCTGTAGGACAAGGAGGTATTACATGTCAGCTGCTCTGTGCCAGGCTACGTACAGGCTGTTATCCCAAGCTAACCAAGAGATCTTGTGTCCCTCTTGTGCAGGCCTTCAGTCCAGGATAAGCATAGAGATTTATCAGCTCAGCTGAGTTGCAGTAGGAGCCCGCTCTACTCATCGTGAGTGCTCTCGCTCATGGCCCATGTCCTGTGTCGTGCTTCCAGGTGGATGCAAGTCTAAACGTAAATTTAGCCTTCCACATAGGTCTAATCCTATGCTATGTTTACCGTCACTTTTGCAATTTTTTTTTTCATGGTTGCTTTTTAACCAACCAGAAACTTTTGTGAAAAGTTTCTTTTTTCATGTAAACTTGCAAAATATGGCTTAATTTTGGAATCATATTAGATCTGGGTAAGAGGAATATTATGTGTGAAGTGATATTTCCTATTGTTGTGTTTTTCAAATGACTTTTCAAGTCTTCTAGGGGTGTTTTTACCCTGTTGTTTTTTTAATAAACCAGTAACATTTTTGTGAATCAAAGCAACAAGAGAAGAGAATCTGTTTGAAAGTGTATCCAAAGAACAGAGGTACTTGCTATTTTAAATTATTTTGCCTATAATATGCATTTAGACTTGTTGTCTTCCTGTGTTGAACCCCCAGCTGCTCTTCTACAAGTGTTTCCAATCCTTGATGTACTGTTGATCTGGGCTTGTGGGTAGAGCCCGAGGCTTTATAGCAAGCAGGTTCAGAGCTACACTGACTGCTGGAACCAACGTCAAGCAGTTCTGAGCTTAGTGATTTTCTGCTCCCATACACGTGAGCAGGAATCCAAGACTGGTGATCTGTTGAGATGAAAACTTTCCAGATATTAAGATAAATACATCCTACCAGATCATTACTCAAATGGAAAGAAGCTACAGAGCTGAAGGTGTCTGTCAGAAAAAGTAAGTGTATAAAGCATGCAAACGCAGGAACATTTTTAAATAAAAGCGAAATAAATAGTAGATATGTCACATAAATCATCAGATCACATGGATTAGTGCGTCTCATTCACATTCTGATACTCTTAACTGCTTTTTCAGTTTTACTGTAGTACAAGGATTCCCAAACTTGGATTTGCTTGGGGCTGGCCAACAGTGGCAGCAGCAGTGAGTATGTGCAGCCTGAGCTCAGGTGTGTCCACACTGTGCTCTGGAAACACCAGTGGCAGGGAGCCAGCTGGGCCAGGTCAGCTCCGGTGCCTCCAGGCAGCCCGCAGCAGCTAGGGTGTGATGGAGGGGAAGGCTCTGTGCCACCAAGGCTCCCCCTGCTCTGGGTCCAGGAGGGGCCGATAGCTCAGGCGTCCAAGGAAATGAGCTCTCTGAGCACTGGAGAGCTTGGGGCGGGGGAGATGGTGACTGAGTGGTTATCTTGTGTGAGTGCATCAACCGAAGTGCCACACTGAACATGAGCTGACTTCCCTGTGTGTATGTGTGTGCTGCTGCAGCTCTGCTCCCCTTCCTTCTGATGCACGTTGCCTTGAGCCCTCCCTTCTATATAAAGACAGCAGCAGCTCCTATCTTTATGCAGGGCAAGAAAAAGTCAGTGGGGAAGTGTTTGGCACTTAATGCAGCGTTCACTGCCCAGACATCCATTCCCTGTTTTCTCCAGGTCAGCAGAGAATCAGGAACTGCCACCGCCATGTTCTTGGCAGAGAGCAGCACGTGTACCGCTTTTAAGTGGTTTGCATATCACCAGTGGTACACCACAGTTTGGGAACCCCTGGTATAGTATAATTATATTTCTACAATCACGTGACCTCACATTTTTAAATAATACATAAGCACAAGGGATCAAATAGAGTTTTTTACCTTAACTTTCACATTTCCTGACCTTTGAGTGCTTAGCTGTGCAACTGTAATATTGCATTAAAATATTCTGAAGCTTTGAATTTCTAGGATGGAGAGCAGAAATAGAATAAAGGGGAATTAGGGATGTGGGTTATAGGAGAAGAGAAAATAATACAAAGCAAGACATAAAAAGGAGAGGGTTTTTGCTTTATGTTCTGCATAAATACTGCTGGGGTACTGTGCAGGAGACGGGGTTTAGGAAGAGTGAGTGGGTAGGTGTTTTAAAAAATCCAGTTCAGTAAAGTTTTCCTAGTATGAAGTTGGTATAAAATTAATAAGAAAACCATACATGCATACTGAAATTGTAAAACTGTGTACTTAAATGTGGTTTGCTATTTTGATGTTTGAAAGCTACTCTAGTTAGAATATCTGCATAACCAGTATGAAGGAATAAAAACCTGAGATTTAAATTCTGTAGCTAGAAATGTGGGGCATCCCAGCTACTGAGAATTGACTAAGTGCCAGTATTTCCTTAGCTGCCTAATAGCTGTGAGTATGCACAAATGTGCCTTACCTGGTAGCCTGCTCGTGTTGGGAGTGTTTGCCTGCACCTGCTGCCTTATGGTGGAAAAGGGAGTAGGCTTTGTTCTGTTCCACAAAAAAAGAAATTTAAATTAATACGCACACTCTCTACTCCTAAAACCAAAACTCCCTCCCTCCCCTGCCCCAGCAAAACCCAAAGAAACTCTTTGACTTAAGAGTTCCCAACGTGCTCTTTTAGAGGCAAGAACAGGAGGATATGGGATGCAAACCCCTTGAGCAGAATAAGTGGGAGATGCCCGAGGGTGGCTTGAAGCAAGCTGGGGCCTCTGGGGAGGTGTTGCCTGTTATCCGCACTCGAGTAGTTCTGCACTGATGCCATGGAGCACTCTTAACAGCCTGGCTGAGTTTCAAAGATCAACCCAGGTCCCCTGTGAAGGTGATCACATAATCTTGCCTTGCAACTGTTCTGTTGCCTACCTATGTCTAAGGATAGTACCCTACTGATAAAGTAGATGGAATACTTAACTTTTTTTTTCCTGGCAGCTGTCAATTTGATTGTCAATTTGAATGGGGAAACATTTCTTTCTGGCAGTTTTGATGTCCATGTAGAAAATATTCATTCTCAGTTGCTTCCCATTCAAGTTAATTTGCTTAATTGAATTGAACTTTTACATGAAATATTGTGCTTTTTATTTGCTAGGTTCTCTCCTATGGGTGTAGATCACATGAGTGGGCTTTCTGGTGTAAATGTTCCAGGAAACGCATCTTCTGGCTGGTGTATCTTCATCTACAACCTTGGTCAAGATGCTGATGAGGGAATCCTCTGGCAGATGTTTGGCCCCTTTGGTGCGGTTACCAATGTGAAAGTTATTCGAGATTTCAACACCAACAAGTGCAAAGGTTTTGGTTTTGTGACCATGACAAACTATGAAGAAGCTGCAATGGCCATAGCAAGTCTTAATGGCTACCGCCTGGGGGACAAAATCTTACAGGTTTCCTTCAAAACCAACAAGTCCCACAAATAACTTGCTCGTGCTTTTTGTATGGAATAGATAATTGAGTGACAGAAGTTGAAACATTTTTGTTAGTGTAAAACTCATTTTGCGCCAATTTTCACAAGTGTTTGTCTTAGTCTAAATGAGAAGTGAAAAAGGTTTTATATTCTGGGATGCAACTGACATGTTCAAATGTTTGAAATCCCACAATGTTAGACCAATTTTAAGTTCCTTTAAGTTATTTCATTTAAAACATGTTAAAAATCCCCTGAAATCTTAAGTAGATTGCATTAACTAGACCCTCTGGATGGTGGTAAAATTGAAGCATGCTTTCACTTATGAGACTAACATTTGTTCCATTGAATGTTGTCTGCAAAAACTGGAATTTTCTGAAAAATATCAGGCTGAATTCATTAATTTTCTTGTTTTTTGTGTTGTTGTTTTTCCTACCCATTCCCCTGACCTTCTCTACCCCAGACTCGGTAGTATGGAAGAAAAGTTGAGAAATACTAATGTTTTAGTTGACAGTAAATTGTTTGATCAATTAATACTCATTACTACATCTATAGTTGAGGATTAGGCTTTTTAAAGTCAAGGTCTTGTAAGTAGTAGCATGCCAGCATAACTTTTAACACCATTGATGAGGTAAGTTGCACACTGAGCAGTGGCCAAGCTGTCAAATTCAAAGGTTTTAGAAACATTACTTTTAAAGCCCACTTTCTAATAGGAATGGACCAAAGAGTTTCAGAGAAACTCCAGGAAGATTTCAGAGTCAAAATGAAACTCCAAAAAGAGAGTGTGAATATATGTTGCTACTTTATCAAACTGAATCTCTTCTGTCCAAATATTTAATGCATGGTGCACTACTTACTGGTACATTGTAATGCAGCAAGATACTTACTCATTTTCAAAGATCATTATAGTTTGAATTCCTTTGGTAGTTGTATTCTGTAAAGAAAAAACAGTTATAAACATTTGAGCATTGTATTTCTCGCATCCCTTCTAATGAGTGCTAGATTTTTCTATTTTAATAGGATTTTGTTTTGACAACTAGCTTTACTTATTGAACACTCAGCAGAAAAGTACTTACTACTTGCAAGTTAGATATTAACAAAAAAACCCCTTTGATTTGTAGATTTAAAGATTAATCCCCCAAGTTTTCTGCAGACTGCCTTGAAACTTTGAGTTGTTCTGTTTCTGTTAATTTTCTTTTGCTTTTTTGTGTTTTTTGTTTGTTTTTACTTTTGCATTTAAGAACATTAAATTTGATTTTGTTTTGCTCAAATTTTGTTTTGTTTTTTATTTTCTGTTATTTTTTTGCTAAGTATTGCACAAAGTGTCCAGCTTTCAACGAGTGTTGTTTTAAAGAACTGTATTCCTCCTTAAGAGTTTTAAGTTACTCCTTTGACAGATGAGAGGAAGAAAAAGGGTTGTGAAACGAGAACACTACAATAATCTGTCACATAGTTTCTATGTGCCATGGACTGATGTAACCCTGCAGGTGTTCTTTGCTAGGAAACCTGAAAAGGATTACTCTATCAGGTAAAGGCTGTGTAAGGGTACTGTGCATGACTAGAGACTTGGCCTGGGCAACTTTCAGGCCTAGTGTTTAAGTCCAGTTACCAGAAGGTAGAGCAAATGTGAATATGAGGTCAGCGGCAGTTCTATTGCAGTGTCTCCTTTTTTGTGTGTGAACCTCTACCAGTCCCAAAGTTTATTTTCAAATTCCAGAGGCTGTTCCATGCCGCCTGCTCGTATCGCTCCATCCCTAGCTGACCCTGCCTTGTGTTTGCAGTCATTTCTCCCATTTCTGCAGTAGGATCTGCAGTCTTGCTCAGCCCATCAGCATCTCTGCACGCTGCTGCCGAAGAGCGGCTGAACGAGCTGCCCATCTCCATTAATTACCTTCAGCTCTGTCTAGGAAATGCTGTCGCTGACGTTTCTGGAACTGCCTATGGTGTACTTAAAGCTGTATAGATAGGCATTGGCACAGCGGGCAGCCTCCCACTGTTCTTGAGCTTGTGTGCAATGAATCTTAGTGGGATTTTCACTATTAATACATTCAGCCTTGCCTTTCCTGCCTGTTCGCTCTACCATTTTCTGAGAAGCATGATGGGCTGTAAAACAGTGGCTGTGACAGAGCAACCAACCAGCTCCCACCCCCCAAAGTGTGCTTTCAGACTGTCTATTCACATGTTTCCACTAACTTATCATCATTCATTGATCACTTCAATGAATACTGCTTGAGATTCAGAAGCATTCAGGGGAACTCTCCCAAGTTAAAATTCTGTAGTATGGAGAAGTCCTCCTGCTGTGTCCCATCACCTCTTAACCTCACACTGTCCTGTTCCACAGGAGCGGGTGTGCAGTCGTTTCCAATTTCCCGTCATTCTCTCTTGCTTTATTTCATATAAGATTAATTCTCAAACTAAATGGGAGTTATTGTTTTATCACAGCATTTAGATGGGTGTTCTGGCTTCCAACAAATGACACCCTAAATGTGACTTTGCATCAGTAATCACTGCCAGCGTGCTGGTCGTTGCAGCCGTACCAGCAGCACACTGCTGTGAGCTCACCAGCTGTCACTTTTTTAAAAAAAAAACTTTTCTTGGAGGCTTTTTGGCATCACTGTCATCTGACTGCTTCCCTGTTTTTCCATCTCCCATTCTTTGCTAAATAAGAAGGACATGCAGGAAACTGTTTCAGTAGCGGTATGAAAACATCTCTTTTAGGAAACATCTGATCCCAGCTTCATTTGATAGTTGCTCTGAAAATAGTTACCAGGCAATTTGTGTGAGCGAAGAACTGCTGCTTGGGTCAGGAAAAGAGGAAGAAAAAAATCCTGCTAAAATATTAAGAGCTGATAGCAGAAGTGTATGGTCTGCACCATTCTAACAGTCAAGAAGTACTTGGCCTAAGTATCTGGTCAAGAAAAAATTGTGTAGATATTCTTGATGCTTTTGGTCTTAAACAACAGCCTGTGCATCCTATTAGTAAAGACCAAAAGGAAATTTCTGGAAGTGGAAACTAAATTCTAACAACAAATCTGCCAGCAATTCTTCTACCCAAAAAAAGGTAGGAGCAGCTGGTTTCCTCACCATGTCATCCAGCATACCCTCCTTTGAAGATCTCCCTTGGACATACTTGCTTCAAGAGAGGTTTTTGCCTCTTAATTCTCAGGGGGTTTCGAAAAACTGCAGATAGATTCTGCTTTTCATCCTTTAATTTGATGAAACAGACACTTCTTTCAAGTGACAATTCTGTCTCTGCTTACACAATCTTTGCAAAACCAAAGGCCTGTCTCAAACCAGAGGACTTACATTTCTGGTGAGATGCAATAGGCTCAATAAATTCATGAATACTAGAAAGTCTTGGATGCTGGATTAGGATGTGATGATCAGATTTTAAGGACCTGGATTTGATGGTCCATACTGGAGATGTGCTACAGGGAACAGCTGTGACGGGAATGTTTTGGGGTCCTTTCGGATAGGTTGGAGGTCTTGCAGGACTCCCCCAGGTACCTGCTTCTGAAGGATCAGGTATAATTCCTGATGAAAACACATAGTTATGGCCATGCTGCTATTTCGGGGCCTCGTGTGTAGATGTCAGAGAGGATTTACCATGTCTCAGGGGGCAGTGCGTGGTGGTTTTGTGCCAGCGTTTCTGAAAGGATCAGTCTGGCTTTCCTGAACCTGCAGTTTGGGTGACACCATTTCCTTTTTACACTGACTTGATCAAACAGACAAATACGGTGGTAAAATGAGGAGTCTTATCTGTCTGTGTTTAAAAAGAAAAGGGGGGAGAAGGCTTTTTCATCAATCTCCTTACGGGCAGGGTAGCTAGCCTCAGAGCTGAAGATCTGCTGGTTGGGAATAGGAACGGCAAGACCAGTGATACTGTTGTCAGGCTTCAGCTGGGCTCTATATTCAAATGGACCTGTCTGCTTTGTGTCCAAAACTCACTTGCTTTCACAAAGAGAGAATTTGTTTGCATGTGAATACTTAGCACTTCAGCAGAAACTGGCCTCTGCCTCTGTAGCTTTTTCCGGTGGTGAGTCACCCTGGGTTTTCCCTTCGCTGGCCGTGAGCCAGCTGGTTTGGAAGGCAGCGTGCAAACCGGCCACCGTTGGCTTCTGTGGCAATAAAAAGGCTTCTTACTATGCAAGGGCAGGCTCGTACGTTGGGACTTGATCAGTCTTCAGGACTTTGAATGTTAAGCCAATTATCTTTTTCAACTGGTAAAATTTCCTAAATATCTGGTGTTAATTTAATTATTGTTTTGTCACTTTTGGCTTTAGAATCACTTTGTTTTATCTTGGTATTTCTTTTGAAAGGGAAACTCTGCTGCCCTTCTTTATACCTTTTCTCCACTTTTTTCAAATACTACTTGTATCTGGTACTCCAAGAAGGCTCTTACCAGGCCTAGGCATGGCTGCTAAACATGCTTGTTATGGGGCTGCTCCCAAAATTGCACATGAGCAGTCTTCATTCTTTGCGAGACTGTGGAGTTTCACTCTAAAACGAGACAATGCCTAGTTGAGAGCAAGACTGTCCTGGTCGTGGTTGAAGACCACCTCTAAACTTCTCTGAAGGTGTTCTGGGCTTTAGTTGTGTTGTACAGAATAAAAACAAATTTTGGAAAATAAATCTGGTTTTCTTAGTATGTAAAAAAAAAAAAATTTGAGTTTTGTCAAAATTAAAATTCCTTGAAGGCTTTATTCAGACTTGGTCTTTTCTAGTCTGTTGATTTATTAATGCAAGTTTTTATTCCTGCTCAGTAACTTACATTTGCTTCCCAGATTTCCACTATGAATGGAATTCACCCTTGTGCAGAAAGCTAGCCACAAGCCTGATCACAGTTTAAACCTTCTGTTAACCATTTGCAGATAGGGAAATTTCACAGTAAATACAGAAAAGGAAACTCTAATGTTGCTGTGTACTTTGTATAAGCTGGCAGAGGCGAGTACAGTTCCTTCAGATGAGGAGATGGCGACATCAGAAAAGCTATAAACATGAGTGGAATCAAAACAGCTTAGTGTGTTTAGTTTTCTTATGATTCCATTTTAGATGGTGTCTGTATATTGAAGTGTTGAATTTATTTTGTTCTTCAAGCTACATCATCATAAGTTTGGTTTACTTGACACGCTGTGCTCCACTCTTCTGTCTGAGGGAGGGGAACTGAGCCAATGCAATTAATGTTGCCTCCTGTGCCGAGCTTGTGCCAATCCCTTCGCTTCTGTTCTAGCTCTGGGACTGAGAAGGACTTGAGGATCCATCTTTTAGGGTGGAAGGAGAAGTCAGGAAACGCCACTGTCCAGAACAGCATCCCCACGGTGGTGTGTGTCCACACATCTTTTTCCTTCCCATTGGTTGGTCATGTTTTTTCATATATCTGTATCATGATGGCATGAAAACCACTGAAAATTCAGAGATACACAAGTCACTAAAGTAGGAAAAATTTCTCACTGCAGTGAGCACTAGTTGGTCACTTTATGGTCACTTACATTTGTCCAGATGACCAAAGGGTGTCAGTATGGAGAGGACACCTATTTTTGTAGGGGCATTGAACGTTGTAGTAATGTTATTTATACAAAGCAATTAAAAAGCTTTAAAAAGAAAAAAAAATTGGCATAGTTACATTTATAGAAGGACTGTTCAGCAGTTAAAACCAAAATGATGAATAACTGTAAAGGCGATCCATTATTTTGAATGCTAAGTTTTGGAAATGAATAGTCCTGAAGGTCCTTAAACATTTATTATAATCTTATGTTTCTTTAATGTTCTGGGTAAGGTAAATAAAGTAGAGATTCTTCAAATATTTCAGGAGAGATTTTTTTTTTTCAGTGTATTCTTAACTGTAAGAACTGAAGTTACTTTTGGATAGTTTATAGTTATATATGTGCTTTAAAAAAAAAAAACCTTGGAGAATGTCCCCATGTTTACTTTTTTAACAAAATAAACAGGTCTTATAATAAACTGTTTATTGAAAGTAGGTCCTCTGATATATCTACCTGCAAAATGTTAGGGTTTGTGGGAGGTTTTTTAGCATACAGCTTTTTGTGAACTGCTGACGGTGATCTCATGGTTCAATCACAAAAGTCAAATACAGAGCAATTTCTCTTAATGCTACCTCTGTCATAAGGTTACCATATTTTTGACTTCTATAATGAGGCAATTTGTCCTTTGTGACACTATCAGTGAAGCACCTTATTGTAACATTTCTACTTTTAGGCTCCTAAGAATAGCTTTAGAGTGAAGGGACCAAATTCACATTTAGCATGAGAAAACACAGCTCCCTTTGAGCTCCCTTAGTGGAGCTGCACTTGGTTTGGTTTTTTGGTTTTGGTTTTTTGTTTGTTTTTTCCCCCCCCCCCCCCAAGAACTGCGTTTGTCACCCTAGGTACTTTAATCTCTATATTTGGAAGCAGAAGACTCTGTGCCATAGGCAAGTTCCTCTCATGTAGCTCTGCGCTTCTCGGTGTTGGGATACTCAGCACAACAGAACTGAGAAACATGAAGGTCAGAAGGCTAGTGTTTATCTTGGATGGTTTTTATACCTTACTGGTTTTCTACTTACTAATTTTAAAAAATGTGGAGTTCATAAAAACACTTGCAATTACCTCTCTCTTGCGTGTAAGAGGTGGTACCTGCATATTCTGTGACTTCTCCTGGCAGAATTGAAAATTGCAGTTTATTTCTAAAAGTGTCCACTCCTAGATTAATTAGGTACAGCATCATTTTTGTGGTTGCATTTTTGTAGTAGCCTGATGTAGCAAAACTAAACAAGACTTTAAGTGTCGCTTTCTCCTTCTGCATGATTTAAAAAAAAAAACAGTTGAAGCCTTTATGATCTCTAAAGCAAAACACAACACCCAGTGAGTAGAGTTGAATTTAAATTCTGTTATTGGTTTTTTTCGGTCTTGCTGCAGTTATTTGTTATATATCACACTTGGTAAAACATTTACAAAGGTTGAACTAGAAATATTTTTCTGTTGAGTGGGATTTTCAGCACTTAAATTCTTTTTGTCGATAATGATGGAAAATCAGTAATAGAACTGCCACCTGAAACCTTGAAAAATTGCTACTGTGTTCACGTTTTAGAATCTTATCCTCATACTGTTGTTCCTTATTTTTAAACATTTTTGAGCAACTTTTCAGTGGTACAGCTGAACTTTTTCACTTGGTCATTGAGAAGAAAATTACTTGAGACATTTGAAACATAAGTTGGGATAAACCTTTATTTGACCAGTAATTTTGAATAATACTGTACTTCTAGTCTTTTTATTGATTTAATTTCCCTTAACTTATGTAATCTTTTGTTTATAAATTAATCTGTTTGTGGGACAGAAGGTTTTATCAATTGTTTTCCATACTGTACAGTATATGGTTAAACATTTTGTATATTTAGTGTGTTTTTAAGTTATTGATTTGTTTTATATCAAATAATTTATTTTTCAGGTACCATTTTCATTTAAACTTTGTTTTTACATGGGTTTATTTTAAATAAAGTATGACACTGCTTTCCAAATGTCTACAATGAAGTTGAATCCCATTGTGTTATTTTGAGACTACTTATGTAAATTAACTTATTTTAGAAATAACTGCAAAAATGTACCAAGTTCATACTTCGGTTGTGCTTCAATTCAAGTGCTTGGAAATTTTCTGCAATTATTTTTGAGCAATTTGAAAAATAGGAATTTTCATATTGAAACAGCTCAAAGATTTGTTGAACGAAGCAGCAGCTTTGTAGAATCCTGTGGATGGAATTATGAGCATTGTTTTCTATGTGGTATTTTCAAAATTAAATGAAACAACGCCTAGATATTTTACGCTAGTGTTAATACTTAAATTATCTGTTAATCGTGCAAAGAAGTTTTGTACTTTTGCCACATGTTCATTACTAGTTTTGTTGAGTACTTGTTTAGAACATACTCATGATGTTTTTAAGTGATCCATGATGAAAGGTGATGTACTTCAAAATAGAATTAGGCTTTTACTTAATTGTTCATATTTTGTCTCTTTTGTCCCTACAGGAATTGGATTATTATTGTGCAATTTGGAATTTGACATTTTTTTCAGAAGAATCAGAACTGTGTTCATGAATAGGCTAATCAAGCTTACTCCACTAAAGATTTTGTTACTTCTAGCCTTATTAGAAAGATGGAATTAAAGGAAGGCGCATGATTTCCTTTTTATTTTTCAGGAAAAAAAGTTGTTCCCTCCATCTTATGGTGTTCATCCTGATTAAACCAAAACCAAAGCCCAGCTACACTATTGCTCAGAAACGTGTATTGAAACTTTTGAGGAGAGCTCTTGAGAACCAGAAATCCGTCAGCCTTCAGGTCAGGCAGGGAATCTGGTTCCTCTGCCCAGTTGCAGCTCTGAGGCAGGATAGGTACCCTGATGTAACCGCCGTGGCGGAAGTTGTGTAAATGACCTTTTTAAGAAATGCTCATGAAATCGTGTCCTTTCAGTCGGAAGGAACCTGTATACTACTGGCGGCTCTGAACAGGCTGTATTCAGGTCTTAGTCCCTTCTTCACCAACACAAATTTTTAAAAGATTTGACAAATTAAAGTTGATTCCCACTGAGTTTCAGCAGGTGCCTTGCTGTGTTCTTAGTCACAGAAACTGTCCATCTCTTTTAGAGCTGGGCTAATTATCACACCTTTGAGGCACTGGCTCTGATTTTTCTCTTAATGACTTACCTGTGGAAAGGGATGTAAAATAAGAAAAAAATAGGGTCTTGGGTATGTTAACATGGAATAGATGGCAATGCTGCGTCAGCTCGGGCATCTCGATGCAGTGGAAATCTAGGTTTCCAGTTATTTTTCCTTATTACGGGAATTGCTCAGTCCAGCACTGTTCACCAAGTTGCATTTATTCTTTGTGCTAAATTGGTAAAGAGCAGAAATGACCATTTCCTGTTACTACTGGTATAAGAACAGATTCCTGAATATACAGCATCCGTTGTAATCAGGAATGCTTAATCACCAGTGTGGAATTTTAGACCTTTCCTGGGTTTTTCTTTGGATGAAGTTGGGGCAACTACTACATTCTTACTCCTACCAGATGTTAGTCCCGTGTGATTCACTTTGCACAGGTTCATTCTGATCATCATCGTGTTTTCCAGGTTTTTCTTCTATGAAAAATCATGAGAGAAAACATGTGTTCGCCACCAAAAAGCTTAATCATGAAATCCAGCCATGTGAAGCGTGGGCCCCTCTCAGAAGTGGCTGTTTGTTCAAAAGCAAAACAAAAAATTTAGTGTAGACCCATTAACCCCCATGTGGAGATTCTGTTTTTGCAGAATTCCCAATAAACTCCCTGGCTTTAGACTCTTCCCCACCTGCTGTGCTGTGGGGGTGTTGGGGTCCTACTGTTAAATTTCACTCCATTTGCAGAATACTGGGGGGAGAGGGGGGAGGTGTTAAACTGCACTGATTGCCATCGTGCTGGTGTGTCAGGAAACAAGGTGGAGAAAATTTCACCCCGTCTTTATATTTTTCTCTGTATCTTCCATCTTTGAAAAAAAGAAACATGGAAAAATATTAGTGTGAGGAATGTCCTCCTGGGTCGTGTTAATGGTGCGTTGAGCTCAGGACTTTGTCTCCAGCAGTGGCAGCAAGAAGCTATTTAAGGAAAGCACGTTAAGCCTGGCCACCATCCCTTCTTCATTCCCCTCGTGCTTCCCCAGCACGAGCAGTAGCTGGATGTCAGAGGGGCCCTGCCTGTTCCCGTATCGCCTCTCCTTTTGCTTCTTGATTTTTGAAGCTACTTTTCTCTTCCTTAAACGGCCTCTGCTTTCATCAGCTGCTGACAGCAGGAGACCAGAAGGAAAAGTGGAATATTTGAGGTAACTTTTTTTACGTGTGTATGTTACCTGTGCAGTTGAACGAAGGTGAATAAATAATGATGTTTCACTCTTTGCACTGTGACATACTTTCTTTTATTAAAGTATTTATGTATGGAAGCAGTGAATTTAGCAAAATCAGAATCTGATTTGTCAGAACATAACTTCTACTAACATGTCACTGGCAAATATTTTTTTCTTTGCAACAAAATTAATTTAAACAATTTGTCACAGTTAAAATAGAGATTTTATTTTGAATTGTAAGTACAACATTGAACTTTTCAAAATGTATTGACTTCTCTCTGCAGAGCTGTAGCTGGAGCGTTTATTAAGAGTGTGTTCTCAACTTAAACTAGAACTCACAAGGAACTTCACTGGGGTTAATAAAGATGAGTTTGGGACTTGCTGTATTCTTTGAGTAGGTATCAGTGGACCTGTTTAAACTTACTTTAACTGAAATTCTGTTTGAATGTGTTGGAACAGATTCTGCCCACAAGTCCACCCTGTGCATGCTACAAAGAAAGATCATAAAGGAGAGGAAAGCAGAAATTGTTTGGCTTAGGAGCAGTGTTGAGTCAGTATAGACAGAGCTGAGCTGCTTCCTTCTCCCAAACTTCAGTAGGCTCCAGCTCAGGTATCACGGAAGGAGCGTGCACTCGCGCTTTCAGGATTTCGAGGCTGTATTGCAGCCTGCAGACAGCTGTGGTAAGTAAGCTTGTGTGCCTCTCTAGGGTCATGCTGTGGATGTCTCACCAGACAAATGCAAAATTTGGGATGAAACATTTTTGTGACCATATATCCTAGTTCACCGTTCTGTCCCAGATTTTTCTTCTGCTTTGCATCTTTGAAGAGACACAGTGTACATATACACGTGTGTATACACACACACACAATACCTGTGTGTGTGCATTAAAGTGTATGTAGACTATTTATAGATAGTTTTAGAATACAGGTATGTATCTGTTAACTGTATGCATTAGTGTTGTATATCTGCTGTATGTGCACATATATGGTATTTCACATGCCTACACAGTATAGAATTAATTCATACAAAGATGTATATCCTTAAAAATCCAAGTTTGTGTAAAACTTCATAGTAATAAGGTATTGTTAACAATAGTAATGTGATGTGATGAGTAAGAAAATTAGTCTCCAGGTGAGTAAAAATTTAACATCCAAATTTTTCTAAAGTTTCTCTTGAAATAACTAGAAAGTGGCCACATCAGTATATTGTATCTTCATATTTCTCAACAGTGGTCCTGTAACACACAGTAACACTGCTTTTTGGGGAGCACCTTCCATTCACTTCTCCCTGTGAGACAAAATGCTGTCGCTTCTTTGGGAGTCAGTGACTTCTGAAATTATTTTCATTTTGTTTTAAACCACCTTACTGTGTTTTTTTCCCCTTTTTGTTTTTGCCGTATTTCATGGACCTTAATGTTTTAATCCTTTCTTACTGCAGGACTGGAGGAAGGAAGACAGTTCAGCTTCAAGAAGGACTGTGGTTCTAGTGAAATGGCAGTGACTGCCCGCGTATGCCATGGCCCACGGCGCGATGTCTGGGGTGCCCCGCCGGGCCCTACTCCCCCCAACCCTGTCACTGGACTCCAGGAGAGGCATCCTGGCTGCTTGTGCTAGCTTAGATAAAACATATTGAAGCCTTGCCCAGGTGTCCCAAGTGCTTTTTTTCCTGAACAAAGCAAAGTTAAGGTTTGAGGTACGACACACTTTGATGGCTTTGCCTTGTTCAATCACTCAGCTTACAGGGACTTGCACCCCTTGTTTTGTTCCTGGGCAGTGGTGTCTCCAGCACTGATAGTTCCTAGGGAGTGTTCTGGCTGTCCTGATCTGAATCTTATGTTACCCAAACACAGTAATTCTCAAAAGCAGCACAAGATGGAGTCTTGTTTTGAAGCTTTGTGCTTTCCTCCCCATCTCCGTATTACAGCATGCTCAGCTGGGCTGCTCTGAGCCTCATGTTCCTTTAGACTGCCGGTGGCCTTGAGGAAGGAACGTTTGCCCTGAATTTGGCCTCTCCGTGTTCATATCACAAGTACTGACCTTACAGAAGAACAGCTCTAATATCCACTGTGGAATCGAATGATTCCCCAGTTCCTTTGTCAGTATGCATTCTGGGTTTGGGTGAGGGAACAATGCAAGCTAGTTGTATCCAAGAAAGAATAAAAAGGGAAAAGGACAGACTTTTTGTTGAATTGATGAGCTTAAGGCAGCCTGACATAATTTGTGAAACACTCCTGCAAAGAATAACTGGGAGAGAGTCTCGTAGCTGCTGGGTGTTACACGCAGTGGAAGGAAGGTGTCTGTGGGAGTGTTAGTGGCCGTGCTCCGTGTTGTGTGGGGTAAGGAAGGTGTCTGTGGGAGTGTTAGTGGCCGTGCTCCGTGTTGGTGTGGGGTGAGGATTCCTTGGAATGGGAGGTCTGAGCCATTTCACCCCTTGGCTCAGTGAGGAGGGTGAGCATCATCTAATCCTAAGCAAACTCTGCTGCAGGAGCCGAAGGAGGAAGAGAGGTGTGACACCCTAATACAAACAAAGATGAAATATTTTTGCTTAGAAATGTTTTAGACTTTTGTAGAATACGTGCTAGAGTGGGATCATCTCACCTGCTGGCCAGTGCTGCTGCTGGTGGAGCTGCGCTGTCAGCTGAGGCCTGTCCCTCTCCTGCTCCTCGTTGGAGCTCGCTGAATGAGAAGTCCCTTACAACGGCTGCACTTTCACCCTGTCAGCTCTCATAGCTGCGTGAAAGCTTAATAGGTTATTGAAATATGTGTGATACAGCTTCAAAAATGTTTTTGTATTACAAGAGGATTTTAGATACTGAGGTAGGTCCTAAAAAAAATAAATATCAAATGTCATTGTAGACACCAGTAAGACTCCAAAGGTGAGTACTGGGTGTGGTTTTAGGTGATGGTGTTGCTATAAATGCTCTAGTCTACCAGCATCCTATACCAGCACTCCACCCTCATCTTACTTGTGCTGATAAAGCTGTTGGCAGGACTTACTTAAATGAAAGATAAGCCTCACCAGCAGTTACTTTAAACCCGGATCAGTTCTTGGATCCGTTTTCCATGTAGTCCTACAGGGATATACATACCAGCACTGCTGAGGGGGCACTTAAAGGGTGGGATCAAACAGCTGAGCCTGGGGCTGCTTAAAGCAGCACTGGCATCAGGAGATGCACTCGGACTGCTTTGAGTGCTTGGTGTCAGCTGGGTGGCTTGATGAAACGGGAGGAACTCTTCAGGGAAACCAGCTAGACTAGAGGTGGACTATACGGATGGGAAGGAAGTCAGAAATTGCTGGTATGAGTCTGTGTTCCTGGCAAAAGCAAAAAAAAAAAAAAAAAAAGCACTGGAAAAAATCCAACCCAAAATATTAAAGGAAAATAAGAGTAAATGGAGGTGGGGGAGGACTGGTTAGCAACAAAAGATATATGTACAAGATAAGGAAGTGAAGGAGTTGTTTGTGGTGCTGTGAGGTGGGAGAGAGAGAGGCTTCACGATCAGCTGGAGTGAGGATGGGGCGTGTTTGGCAACAGAGGGGGGGGTGCTAAGAGTGAGCAAGGAAATGACTACGCTGGTGAATGCAAACCAGAAGAGTTCTTAAGTGTAAATGCATCACTGGCACTGGAGTTCTGTTAGTAAAAATACATTCTTGTCAGTCCTGGTGGTATCTTATGAGTGGAAAATGGCAAATAACAGGCAAATGTGCATAAGGGGAATGTGGCATGGGCCGGTACAACCCCATTCATCTGATCTCTGTCCTCTGTGATGTGTTTCAATAGGCAGCACCTTTATCCCTGCAAAGTGCTCAGCCTAGGAAATGAAGGCTGCAGCAGCTTCTTCCAAGGGGCTGTGCACTGGGGAGGCTTGAGCCCCACCAAGGCCTAGCCTAAAAAATTGTTCTAAAGCTGTATACTTCAAATTTTGAATAACAGATTTAAAGCTACAGAGGTAAACGAAATGGTTCAAATAGATTTTGTCATCGATTGTTACAGGTTTTATCACAGTTATTTGGTGGGTTTCTTTGATAAGTTATTTATAAAGAAATAAATCTTACAAATAAATAAAATCCAGTAACTCCCATTTATGTGGGCTTTTGTAAAGCATTTGATATGGTACTGCATAACACTAAATAAACTTGGGTATTGCAGAGGAAATTTTAAGATAGGAGTTGCTTTAAGGACAGAGGGAGGGAAAGTTAAGCAGGAGATTTTCAGCTGGGGGGACACGGACTTTCTCAGCTTTTTGGGATACGTTTTCAGCATTTACTTACATTGAAATATATTAAATCCTCAGCTGGAAACTGCTGAGAGATGCCGTAGCTCTTCCCTGACTTCCTCCTCCCTAACCCTTCTCCCAGTCTTTCGTGAGTATGAGGAGAGGTTTTGGAGAGGCATGAAGTGTGAATGCGTATAAATGTTCTTGCACAGGGCGTGGGTCTGACGTGATGGAGAGCGTACGGACACGTGTGTTCAGGAACCAGGTGCAGAGCTACAACCAGGGGTAACGTGGATGTAGAACACTTCTGTGAAGAGGAAGCTTTGGGTTAAATTGTTCAGGGCCCTGTAGGAGCAGGAGGGCAAAGGTCAAATGGACTCAATCATGTGCTTCATAGCATCTTGAGTATTGTGTCCAGTTTTGGGCACCTCAATACGAGAGAGATCTCGAGGTGCTGGAGCGAGGGCAGAGGAGGGCAACGAAGCTGATGAAGGGCCTGGAGAATAAATCCTGTGAGGAGAGATTGAAGGAGCTGGGACTGTTCAGTGTGAGGAGGAGAAGGCTGAGGGGAGACCTCATCGCTCTCTACAATTGAGGTAATGGCCTCAAGTTGTGCCAGGGAAGGTTTAGACTGGATATTAGGAAGCATTTCTTTACAGAACGGGTAGTCAGGCGTTGGAATGGGCTGCCCAGGGAGGTGGTGGAGTCCCCATCCCTGGAGGGGTTCAAGAGGCGGGTTGACTGAGCGGTGAGGGTTCTGGTGTAGTTGGGATCTGTCAGTGCTGGGTTAATGGTTGGACTAGATGATCTTCAAGGTCCCTTCCAACCTGGATGATTCTGTGAACTACCTGAAAGGACGTTGTAGAGAGGTTGGTGCTGGTCTCTTCTCCCAGGGAATTAGTGACAGAACAAGAGGGAACGGCTTTAAACTGCAACAGCGGAGGTTCAGACTGGACATGAGGAACAAATGTTTCCCAGCAAGAGTGGTCAGAGAGTGGAATAGGCTGCCCAGGGAGGGGGTGGAGTCCCCATCCCTGGGTGTGTTTAAGGGTCGTTTGGATGAGCTGTTGGGGGATGTGGGGTAGGGGAGAACTTTGTAACAGAGTCGGGCTGATGGTTGGACTCGATGATCCCAAGGGTCTTTTCCAACCTGAATGATTCTGTGATTCTGTGACACAGCACTGAAGATGGTGATGTGAGGGGGTCCGTTTCTACCTGCTCCGTGTGCTGTTGGTCTGTACCCTTGGCTAGGGGATGCACAAGGCTGGGAATGAGGAAATGATTCTAGGACAGGATTTGGCAATCTACGATTGACATCATCGCTTTTTTTTGTTTTTTATGAAAATGTAGTGGAAGGCTGTTGATGAGAACTTGGAAATCTCAATGCATCTGGTTGTTCAGGGGTTTGTCGCATGGGTGGCGTGGAAGGGGGGAGGCTCAGATTGGCCAATGAGTGATTTCTCTCCTCCAAACAGGCTGCAGTGAGCACTTGTAGAGCAGCTTCTTGGATGTGCTGTTCCCAGGTGCAGTGCATGATAGTGCCACTGAGCTCGTGCTTACAAGGGCTTAGGTAGGAAGGCTCAAGATTTTGTCATGCTGTTAGTTTTGAACTGAACTGTTCTGCTTTTCTTATTCTGACCATGATCCAGTTGAGCAATTTGGTGGTTTTCTAGCTGGGGATGGGACATGAGTGGATGTGAAGGTGTCACATAGGTTGAGGACGCAGTGAAATGAATGCGCAGAAACCTGTTGAACTGCCAAAATTTTCAACTTGGCTTAATGCCTCTTTTAAGTAAAGCTAGTGATGGCATTGCAGTGAGAATGGACACAGCTGTTTGCTGTCCAGAGCCAGCCAAGGAGTTGTGGTGCTCGTCATTGAATTAATGTCCTTACCAGAATTATCTTTGTAATACTGGGTTGGAGCAGTGTGTTCCTAATGGAGTTGCAGATTGAAACCAGCTGGAGGCTGTCTTTGGTGAGGAATGCAGAGGCTTGCTTGGCTAAACCAGCACCTTGCAGTGTGTGACTGCCAGGGAGCGTCAGGAGTTCGTTCATACAGCGCTGCGGGGCCTGGGACCTGCTGACCCCAGAGGGTTTTTCTCTCTGCCCATGACTCGTTACCGTAGCTGTGTCAGTAAAGGCACCGAACCCTGGATTCTTCCTTACAAAACAGGGTGTTGTTATGAGAGCATTTGCTTTGTTTGGACACCAGGATGCTGGTGTTTCTTGTCACCAGCCCAGTTCAGCGCAGCTGCAATCGCGTGGCCGTTCGCACGGGCAGCAGTTTGAAGGCGGCTGCAGTCCTCCGAAGCCTTCCTGATTTGTTGCTGGTGGTGTTTTCCCCCTCCTCCTGTGATCCTGGCTAAAGCCCATTATTGCTATTTGATTATTTTAAGTCTGATGGCTATCTCAGTTAATCTCTTTGTATGATGACAGGAGTGGTAGTTGTAAATCCAGCTGTCAGGGCATTCCAGACGCCTTTGTATCTCGGCTCTTTTTAAAATAAAAATGTTTTTCTACAGAAGTGTAAGTGCTATGCCATTTGAATTCCTCATTGAGCTGCACCTCGCTACACTAGCAAGAGTGTATAGAAGCTCTCAGAAAATTCAGAACTTCAAACACAGCCCAGGTTTGTTCTCTGGAGTGCACTGTTTCTTAAAGAGGTTGTCAAACCTTTACATGTTTCTATAAAATAAGGCTGCCTCTATGTACTTTGCTTCCAATTTGATTAGGCCCCTTTCTCAGTTTCCAGAAGTTGCTACTGTAGTTTTGAAAGCCAGGGCTCTAGAACATAAGATTTAAGGGGTGTAGAGGGTGCTTAACATTTTTATTAAAACAAGAACCCGTGCAATGAAGAAATAATCTCATTTAGGAAGATATCACTTGTAAGTTAAGAAAGGTAGAACTTACCAGCCTGCATAACTGAAATGCTGGGCACTTGCATTTTGTGCATTTTGAGTAATTCTATGTGTTTGTATACTAGTGGGGTTTTTTGTTGCGTGGGGTTTTTGTTTGGGTTTTTTTTTTGCTTTGCATCACCAATTCCATTTTGTTTAATAAGGAGGTTATATGCGTAAGTCAGTGACATGTAAGAGCTGTAAGCAAGGGGTTGACTAAAGCATAGACTTTGTTTTTGATTCTGGGCTTTAGAATACAGGAGAGCAGTGTTCTTACACCAGTGAGTTTGAATAGTAATGACACTAGGCTCTTATCACCTTAATTTTACTTTTTCCACCAGGATCTCCTGATGTAGTATAGGACAAGCTACCGGATTCTTCTGATTTTCTTCTCTTCTGACCCACTGGATATTATAGTCTGATTCTTTCCTACCTTCCAGAGTTGGTGTGTGGGTTAATTGTTACAGTCTCTTTAGTGCTTTGAAGTTAATATCTTAGTGACGTAATGGTTGGTAATTAGAATAACAAACACTTGAAGGGAAGCTTGTTCCAGGTTATCCCCAGCCTTGGAAGTCAAGTGTATTCCCCACCTGTACCTAACCTGTGTGTGTCCTGGTCCCAGCCTAGGCCGTCTGTAGGCAGGGGGAGCAAATGCCTCTTGCTTTCTCCGATAACATATTATTTTTACTGGCTGTCTCCTGAGGTGGAAAGCAGCGCGCTGCAGCTCGGTTGTGTTGATCTCCCTAGTGCACTTGATACTCCGCGTGGGGATGTGCTAAAGAGAAAGTCGGCAGCCCAGAGTTTCTGCTTATGTATTGGGAAGTGAGAGAAGAGAAGATCTTGGGCGAGCACCTCTTCTGTTGGGACTTACGTGAAGAGCTGTGCGTTCGGATGCTTTGAGGAAGGGGTGGGGAAAGGAGGGGACCAGGTTGGTTGTATCTGCTGATTTATGGGGGGTTTGCACCTTTCTCTATACGTTTGGTCTGACACTGTTGAGGCAAGAAGTGGCAGGCTGAAAATGTCCCAGTAGAGCTGCCTGAGGAGCTGGTGGTGTTCAGCCCTGAAGAGCGTGACCCAGCGGTTGTTGCTGTTGTCCGATGCCCAGCGGTGTCACGGCTACGAGACGGAGCTTGGCTCCGGCTCACTGAGCTGCTGCTTTTGCTGGATCATGAGGTGAAAGGGGAAAGGGAGGTTTTTTGATTGCAGATACAGAAGGTGAAATTATTCAGGTCCATAGGTGACAAACGTTCTTACCAGTTCCCCGTATGTATTTTTTGTACCTGGTTGAAAAAGCGAGCGTGTGAAAGTACAAAGAGAGATTTCTGCTTTTGTAACTAGTTAATGAGCAAATGAATAATTGTTACCTGCAGAGGATATGTGTGAATGTTTTATTTCCTACTTAAGAAATGTATAAGAAATGCAAATCGGTGCTCAGGTTGGAAGAAAGCAGCTAATAACTGAATAATAGATTACTGGATGCAGGTATCTTCTGCGGAAGAATTGCCAATCTGTGAGCAGTAGCTACGAACAATTAAAGGTCAGGATTGGCGTTTTGTTGGCATTAAGAGAATCGTGAGGCATTTAGCCTGGCTAGAGCTGTGAAATCAGCAGCAGATGCCTGCCAGGCTGTAAGTGCAAAGAGCATTCCTGCTGTCTGTCTTCAGTGATTGCAGCTTGTCAAAGCAGATAACTGTTTGGGATTTGGCATTCAGAGGGCAGACAAAAAGACAGCAAGACAGAGTTAAGATGTCTAAAGACAAGACAGTGTTCTGAAGGTGGGGGTCGTGATGCTGCTGTTACTAATACTTTAGCACCAGATTGTGGTTTAAGGTAATGCTTTGCAGATGATTGAAGACTTCAGGAATATTGAAAGGGGAATGAGGTGGAGAATGGCCAAATACCCATTTTGTTGTGGTTCTGCTCAAGGAAGGACAGTGAGTAGAAGATCTCTGAGGTGAGATGACCAGGTAAGTGAAGCAGCAAGTTTTGGGTTGGGTGTAATGTTTCAACCTTGTGTTTTCCTGTCTGTGTTGAGCTGTGGTTTGGGTAGTCCATGTCTCAAAATCAAAGCCAAAATCTGGTCTTACAGAGTTTGAAGGCTCAGCATTCTAAAAATAAGTATCTCTGCTCAGACATGTAATTTAGAGTGGGATTCATCCTACTGACTCAAGCAATTAAAAACCTTAGCACCCAGTCCAAGCCCATCAGTAGGAGACTTCAGAAGACAATTCATCTTCTGAAATACGGGATTTACTGCTCATTAAGGTGACTGTCTCTCACAGTTGACTACAGGGGACTTAATTTGTGTAGCTTAAATGAGATATGTAACTTCTAGAAAAGAAAGGTAAGTGTATGTTGCACACCTGGGCACCAGGATGTCCGTGCTTGCACAAGACGAGCCAACGAGACATGGATTTTGGAGCATCTTACCCAGGGTGTCACGGCTTTCTCCCCATGCTGAGAACCTGGGAAGTTTGCAAATGGAGAACGTCAAACACAGATGAAACAGTGCAGAATTGCCCAGGCTTGTCAAGATCTGAGCTAACGAGGCCATAAGGCATCTCTGCACCCTGTTCTGCTGGGTGGTTGCTTTGCTCTGCATGGTGGTGGTGTATCTGAACAGAAATCCTGCGTGCCCAGCAAAGCTGCGGGTGCGTTTGGACACTACATAAAAAATTTATAAAGTAGATCTGAACTTCTGTTGTGGAACAGTTTGCAGATGAACACGAGCGTTGCCGTGCCATGTCTTTCTTTGCTCTCGTACCACTGCATCTCCAGTGGGATCTGTTGAATTATATGGGGGGGAGCAGGGTAGTTGGTGGGTCACGTCATGAGGAGCAGCTGTCTGCAGGAAGGACTGGAACGATGTGTTCAGATCTAGAAAGCTTTATTACATCAGACAAAATGAGAAATTCCTGAAGGAAATAAATATGTACGGTGAATCGGAAGGGAAGAGGCAAAGACAGTCAACTCCCAGTGCACATTCACTGGGGAGGCATCTGCTCCTTCAAGGAGCATTTAGTATAGGTTATGTGCTGCTAATTTAAATAAAAAAAGGTAGTTAAGTCGTGTGTATCGCTTAGAGCTGCTTTTGGAAATCTGATTTTACAGAGAAACCTGGTGTTTTAATAGATTTAAATAAAGGCTTTCAAAACTTGTGGAATGGCATTTTCAAAGTTATTCTAGAAAACTGGCACGGAGTAATTTTGCAACTGATAGTACTTTAAAAAATGGGAGGTTTGGGCTATTTTTTACATCTGTTGTTTTGATTCTATTTTGCCACATGCTGCAACATTGAGTTATTTTTGTTCTTTTTTTCTGTTTCAGTAAAACAAACCAAGGTGCATTTTGATCTTAAAGAAAGAAAGGTAGCAGCGCTCTCTACTGACTACATACACCATTTCAAAGGTTACCACGCCACGCTGCTACTATGGTCACTCTGTAAATCCTAAAAAGATGTAAAAATAATATAAAGGTGACAGTCCCTGATCAAAACCCATCACTTCTATAAATTCGGAGGTGTAAAAATAGTTAATGCTCTGGAAGACATCTAATAGCACGGAAAGGAACCTGTTCTTTAAGATGAAGGCAGCTTCATCATGGACTGTAGAAAAAAGCTGGTATCTCTTGTGTAAAGCTTGCACTGGAGCTGAAGGGCCAGTTCGATGCCAGTTCGTTTAACCTTAGTGTTTATGGGGAATCACATCCTCAAATTCACCCCATCGGTGAAATGTCGTTCCTTAATCAAAGCTCGTATGGCCAAGTAAGTGGATTTTCTGCTGCTATTTGGGAGGTGCCATAAAGCCAAGGGCTGCTTCTACTTCTCCTTTTGTTTAATAACCACAGAACCTATGATTCAAAGGGATTTTAGTTTACAGAAGTAGCCTTCTGTGATTTTTTTTTTTTTTTTTTTTAGTGGCAATAATACTTGTATAACAACCAAGTTCCTTTCCCCAGTTGCTTTCCAGCTTTATTAGGATGTTATGTACACAAGCCGTAATCTGGGGAACATCTGTATCACAATGTCAGCTGAGATTTTTATATTTGTGAAGAAAACCAGGATTTCTAAGGAAGAAATTTAGGTTTGGAGCTTGTGTTCTTTCTGTACACCAGATTTCAGTGTCTGTTTAGTGTGTGTGCTTTGTGCTGCCTGGATGTCTCCAACTGCATGGAAATACAACAGAAGCTGATTTATGTTTTCATCACTAGAATGGAGAGAGGCACCTTTTTTTCTTGCAGGTATTTGGGGAAACAGTCTAAAATACTATGAAGGTGGAGCGTATCAGTAAGATTTAATCATTTGACCTTTTTTGAGGCTGAATGGGTAGTTTTCAGTGATGCCTTGATTTGCCTGGCCTGGAGCATGTGTCACCTTGCCTCCCTCCAGTCCTGCCACTCCTCACTATTGTCAGGACAGAATAAAACTCCTTCAGATGGTGCCCAGTGGCTTTGTCCAGACTCTGTGCTACTTTCTTGTCTTTTAGAAATCTTGTCTGAAAATCTCTTGTCACTCAACCACTGATAAGTTTTCATTTAGTCTGTGTACATAAAGTTGTGCAGACATTTTGGGGTTAAATAGGTGCCTGTCTGCAAAGTTTTGGCAAATGGAGACTGTCATTCCCTTGCTGAGCAGCAGATACAAACTGGTGTAAATGTTCCTCCTGGCAGCAGATTTTTGAAAATAAAAGTGGGGTTGGGATGGTACCATCCCAGGGACATCAGCTGAGACAGTGGATGCCTTAGTAGCCGCTTAACTTGGGCATTCTAAATCTGCTCCTTAAACTTCTCTCCACAATTTATTTTTCCTGTTAAAAGGTTTTAAGCTGCTGCTTCTGTGCCCGCTTGCAGCGCTGAAGATGGATTGTCCTTGCTGCCTTTGGCTTTTTCACATCAATAATGATGGCTTCACTTTTTACCAGACCACAAACAAACTTTCAGAAACATTTGAATTATTTTTTTTCCTTGTTTTATCCTGTTAGAGTGGCAAAGTGATTACACACAAGTTTTGAGACTGCTGAGTGGTTAAAGCTCTCTCTTACTGTATTTGTCATGAGGTTCTGTGACATGACTTTTTTTTTTTTTTAAACCTTAATAGAACAACATCCTTCTGATGCTAAGAGGTTACCAGCGCTTGATAAACCACAGTACTCGGAACTGCTGAGGCAAGCTGCACAGAGTTGTGTTCGCTTCGCCAGCTCTAGATTTATTCCTGAGATACAAAATTCAATTTTGTCAGTAATAGTTTCTTCTTCCAGTTGCAGTAGCTTGAGGATGTGCTGGTTTAAGATGTTGCTAGCAGGACTGCAGCCTTTGGAGGGAGGGGAGAAAACCTGGCTGCTCTGCAGGAGGCAGAGCCCTGTGATGTGAGTAGTTGCCCGGAGACTCATCCTGCATCCCCACCATTGACCTAAGAAGTCTTTGTTGTAGACATTCAGTCCTGTCTTATTGCAGGATTAAGATTCTGTGTTGCAATGTTCAGAGCTCATTAATGAGAGGGGAATATATCCCAAAAGCAGTGTTCATCTCAGCTGCCTTTTGGTGCTGGTTGTCTGGACTCCCCTTGGGCAGCCAGCAAGGGGTGTGGACACTTCAGGCACCGTGAAGCAGACATCTAAACAGGCCTGATAAATTGTCCTTTTAATCTTCCCTGGTTTAAATTGCTCCCTTGGAACAACATGCTCCGACATTTCATATCACCGTTTGTGGTTTGGGGAGTGTCGATAACTGCTGCAGACAGATGTCTGCCTAGGAGCCAGCGGTGCTCAGGTCCCTGCCCCAGAGCTGGGAACTGCCTGGAGCCTCCCTGGTGTTCACCAGCATCTCCCTGTGGGGTTTTTTTGTGCGCCCGAGCCTGCTCCAGGTATAGAGGAACAGCCTGCAGTCGTTGTTTGCAAAACACTTAACAGAGAGCATTGCTAAGCACTGGTGTGTGATACATCCAGCTGATGATAAATGATCAGGGAGGGATGACCTGGGATGCTGCAGAGATCTCTTGCTCTGAAATGTGATTATTTTTCTTTTTGCAAACGACATTACTGTCCAACTTCAACAGGAGCAGTTAAGTTTATGAAGATATTAACCTCACCAGTCCAGGAGGAAAGGGTGAGAAAGGCCAGAGTTAGCAGCAGTACCACAAGCTTACCTTGACTGTGATTCTGATTCTTTGAAGCCTTTTTGAAGTTAATCAGGAGAAGATTACTAGTTTTTGTGCAAAAAATGGTTTATGATACTTCTGCTTTTCTTTTGGCAGAAGTGCAATTAATGTTTTTTTCTAAATTAGAAAATATTTTGCATTTAGATGGCATTTTGAGAGAGAAATGAATTCAGTGACACGAATCATTGGTATATAAAAGGCTTTTGTGGAGAAGGCTGCTGTGGGAAGCCTGGATTTTAAGGCTGTAATTGGAATTTGAACTTTGGGCCAGATCCTTAGCTGGGAAAATCAACATGGTTGCAATTGGGCCTGGTCAATTAGTCTCAAACAGCCAGTAAAAACACGTGTAGAGCTGGTCCTTCCGTCCCCGCGATTAAAATGAACCTCGCTGTCCGTGAGGGGAACACTTCAGCCACCTGTCCTGCCTTTGTGTAGTGGCTGGAAAATCCAGTTATGTCCGACTTGGATTTTGAGCTCTAGACAGAAATTTGCTTAATCTTAGTTTTTAGATGAGAACTTAGTAATTAAAAAAAAAGCAATGATTAAAAAAAAATAATAATAAAATGAAACATAGAGTGCAGCCTGGCCAGCAGATACAGGCTGCTGACCTAAGGTGTCAGATTTTTGTCCCATCTCTATTGTTTTCTCATTTAGTCCAGTTCCAGTTTTCTAATACCCTCTCACCTCCCCAATCTTTGCAAAGAACTGGGCTTGAAAAAAATGTGAGGCATAAAACCATCAAATCCCAGCTGCTTCAGGTGGTCAGGGCAGCCAGCTCACAGCTGGATCTTCGGTCGCAAGGAGGAGCTGGCTCCCCCTGCCCTGAACAGCAGAGCCGTGCTGGCTGGAGAGTCCCACAGTCTTCAAAACATAGAGAGGATTTGTCCACTTTCTGTGCCAAGTAAGGCCTTTATCTTGCAGAGCATCCATCTATGACATTCACAGTGTCAGTGTTTAGCACCGAGATCCCTTTCCTGGCCGTGGGAATGGTGTGATCTACACCTGACAGATGCTGTAATGAACTCCTGTCTGATCAAACAAAGTTTCTTCAATCATTTCAATCACGTTATCTTTGAGATGGGAGGTCTCTACAGAAGGAAACTTTTCTGTGTTGCTTACTGGATCTTGCTGCAAAAAGAAAAAAAACCATTTTAATTTCTGAAGCAAGCGCATGCGTTGTGTTTGTGGGTGGTCATTGCCTCTCCCCGACAAGCTGTACGTACCGCGGGGGGCTTTGGGGCAAAGTCTTTCTCGCAGACATGTGCTACGATGCCAGCAGCCAGAGCATCACCAAGGACATTGGTCATAGTTCGAAATCGATCCCTAGATGAGAGAGAGCCGTGAGGATGCGATTGGTGGCCACAGTCAACATGCCTGGTGTCTTCTGGGCCTCTGAAACACGTCAGCCTCTGTCCCTGATGTCTCTACCACTGGTTTTGCTAATGGCAAGTTGAGACAAGTGCAATATTGCTCTTGCAAATACAGAGAGAAAACGGTACCTGTGGTGTCTGTGTGAGCCCAGTACCACGATGGTGATGGAGCTTCTTTTGTCTCATCATGTTTGTTGTTTTAGTGCATAGACCTGCCTCTGCGACTTTCCAGACTGATGCATCGGTTTTGCTCAGTGTTGGGCTGAGCTGCCTCAGTGAGTCGTAGGACTCCTTGAGATGCCTCTCAGGGAGCAAAGCTCGTCTAGCCAGCCACAGCACCTTTCTGGTTTATCCAAGCACCTCTCACATCAGTAGAAAACGTAAGCACGTTGTGGCAGGTGATGTTGCTGGGTACCCTGTGATGCTCAGAGACTGAACTTATGTTGTGTTCTGATTTTACAAGTTTCACCTGAAATGTCAAACTTCCTTTTATGTGAAAGAAAGAGAGAAGCAGCCAGGATACTTGATGCTGTTTCCTCTCTGTCCGGGGTGGCTGTGAAGCACAAATCAGCAACCCGTGTGTCAGTTATGTAGAAATCAGCATCTACTCTCTATGATTTTTCACCTAGCTAATTTGCTTCATTTTTATCTTTAAAATGGCACATTTCACACACTGTGAATGTTTGACTTCTGTTCTGTTTGTCTGCGACAAATGTCATCAAGCATCAGTTTTTGTCTCAAGATCAATCTGGTCTTCACCCATCAAGATGAAGACAGTCTCGTTGGAAGATAGACTTCCTCGGTGTTGGATGCAGTCCTTTGAAAATGTCATCCTTGCTTTTAAAAACTCCAGTGATGTTTCAGTGCTGGTGACATATGGGTTTGAGAGAGAGAAGCTGCTTATTAAATGCAAGAGGGGTTTTTGGTGCATCTGTTCAAGATGTGACTGTCTAATTTTCTGCTATGATTTGGTGTGCAACCAACTCGTACTGTACCTTGTTACTGTCTTGCTGTGACATCTATTTCTGTCTCTTTTCTACTTTTTAATTGTGAAAATGCCTCTGTTTCAGACATAGAAACAGCAAACTGAATGAGCTCATATTGTAAGTAATTACCAGTTTATGGTTTATTATTGGTTTTCTCTTACTGATTTTTCTTTTTTTCCTGGAGATTATGCTTTTTTCCTAAACAATTGCATGTTTCCACCCCTTTTGTCACTCTTTTGTTATTGTTAGCATCTTTCTGGCTAATTTTAATTTCTCCTTGTATGAAGCCAGATGCCTTTCACCCTGCCTTACGAACCTTGTTCCTCTTCCAGGGAGAATATTCTATCAAAACAAATACTGTACCATCCACCACTTCGCTTTGACTCTTGTGCTGTCCATCCTCCTTTGTTCACAGAGCGGACAGCTGGGAGAAGAGTAGGACTTGAGGTATTTCTAGGGAGTACGCTAAGTAGCAGCTTCATGAGGACAAGCCTATGCCCCTGCTTTCCTTTTCTACCTCTCACTGTGGAGGAAACTAACATCCATTTGATCTCTTGAAAGTATAAATGTTTCAGACAGATAGATTTTGTGACTTATTTGAGACCTCTAAGAAAGATGCGATAGGAATTTAGATAAAAGACCAAGACAGGCTGGTCTTGAGAGAGTGGCTGAATATCATCACCACTTCTTCCACAAACAGTCGTTAATGAGGCACTAGCACTGATGGGCACCTCGGAACAGAAACACCTCAAGTCAAACACTCCTTTAGGAGAGTGCCTGCCTATAGTTATCACGGGCTACTTCAAGAAAATAATCAGAAAGTGAAGTATCTAATGCTTGGCCCCTGGTCTTGTACTGTGACCCCTTAATCTGTATTTGCCTCAGTGGAAGCTGTTTCAAATACATCACCGGGAATTGGCACTTACACCTGCCTGTAACATTGCGTCTGGAAAATACTCACAGAGCCCAGTCGACTGCGATGATGAGTGTGATCTCGTCGGTCGGCAGCCCGACAGAAGTGAGCACGATGACCATGGTAACGAGCCCAGACTGGGGGATCCCAGCTGCCCCTATGCTTGCTGCTGTTGCTGTTATGCTGCAAAGACAAGGTGGCTGCGCAATTATTCTGTTGTTTGGTTTTTTGTTTTGTTTTTTAAAAACCATGTTTGCGTGGCAGAGTAAGTTATTGCTGTAAGGAAGGATTGGGTTGGATCTGGCTTCCTCCACCTTCCTCCTCCCTGGTGCTCTCCTAACCCTGCTGTGCACATCATGGCTGAGCTCTTGGCTTTGTGCTCACACAACGCCCCTCTGCGTTCCTGGGTAGGTAGCTCCTGCATATTGCTAAATATTTGCAACTGCTCTTACTTACTTTTATCTAGATAGGTGCTTTATTTCCCTGCTTATAAGATGAGGATATTCCGTTCCTGAAGTGGAGTAAATTACACCTGCACAAACCCTTCTATGCTAGGATAATTCATCCGTGCTGCGGGTGTTGAGCTGCTCTAGCCACGCTGTCAGTGCAGTCTGACTTTTACCTACAGGCCAAGTCTTTGATTCTGCAGCAAATTCTGTGGGTGCAGAGCCTGAGCCTTCCCTGGCGCCCAGGGCAGGGGGCTGGCACATGCTGCACCTCTCCCTCTTCCTCAGATTTCCAGCAAAGTTCACTCTGTGCAGTAGCAAGATCTCTGCCAAATGGGGGAAGCGTGAGAGATTGTTATAATGTCTATAAATATGAATAGAAAGAAATGATAAAGCTGCTGCAAAGAAATATTTACCTTATCGTTATAATTTGTCCCAAATCCAAGTCATAATCATTGACCTGGGCAATAAAAATAGCAGCGACTGCTTCGTACAGGGCCGTGCCATCCATGTTGATGGTGGCACCAACAGGGAGGACGAATCGTGCCACGCGTCTGTCTATTCCGTTGTTTTCCAGGAGACACTTCAGAGTGATGGGCAAGGTTGCTGAGCTGCAGAGCAAAAACCAATCAGTAATTTGCTCTGTTGTTTGCATTGAACTTTAGAACTAGGAATCAGCGTAATGGTATACAAGTCCTCCTTGAGGGTAAATGCAGCAGCAGTATCGTACAAATTGCTGTAGCAATGGAGGTTTATTCAACTTAAACTACCTGGGGAATATACATAATTAGTTAAGTAGTCAGCTGCTGGCTGCAAGATAAACTGCTCTCTAGGAACAGCTCAGTGTGATGGTTACAGCTTTGTTGTACCTCCCTGGTCCTCGCGTTAATCCTGCACCACCCCAAACGTTGACTGGCACAGAGCAGCATCTGCCAGCTGGGGCTGGGCCGGGGTCCAGCAGACCCCGTCGTTCCTCGTTCGTCTCCTCCGTGCCACGTGCACGAGGAGCAGCTCCCTCGGCGCTTGCACCCGCTGACCTTTCTCTCTTGTTTCTGTCTAGCATGAAGACATGAGCTGTCACGCAGGAGTCGGGATAAGGACGTGGAGGAAGAAGGCTGAGTGGAAGAAGGAGACGAGCATGGAAAAGAAGTTGGTGGGACTGTGATAGGCTTGTGGAGGCAGGGACTGCTTTCCTGAAAGGAGCTGGCTGCAGCGCACAGCACGATGGCCCCCAGCCCCTGCCTGGGACAAGGAGCAGGGTGCTCCCACCGTCCTCTACGTAACAGCCCTCCAGCTCGCTGGGCTGGCGTAGAGCAGAGAGGAGGGGGAAAGCCTGATGGAGACAGAGCTGGAGACCCAAGTTCAGGAGGAGATTGGGTAGTTAGGAGTAGCAGGAGAGACCTGCAGCAGTGGCTGCTGGTTTTATTGGGATTACGTGAAGAAGCAGTGTTAGGGAAGCCAGGAAAACCCTTTGCCTAGTCAAATGTTTTCTAAGAAAATGTTTTAATTTGTGTGTCTTCCAGAAAGGATGGTAGTTTTTAATATAAAGTTTCTTCATTGTTATAAAGAATGCTTTTCAATGACAATAAAATAGATTCAAATAGTCTAAAATTATAAAGTCTTATCAAAGTAGACAACACTTTCCTTTGGAAGAGCCTCAGATACACCGGCGTTGATTTAAGGTTTTCAGTAAAGTGTTCAGAAGAGCTTTCGATGTTTTCAATTAAAACCCAGGATCATAACTCCATGCTGTTTTATAAAGCACCTACAACAGCCCTATCTTGAATTCTTTGAAAGAAAACTGACTGCAGCAATTTAAAGCAGCAGACATAGAGACAAACATTGCTGCTTTGCTCTGGGAAAACCCCAGGAGCAGGCGAGGGGAAGAGCACTGCGAGCTGGCTGGGTCTGAGGATGCCCTGAGACTCTTCCTGCTGAGTATTGGACATGGACATTGAATGACTCGAGCGTGTCCAGAGAAGGGCAACGGAGCTGGTGCAGGGTCTGGAGCACAGGTCTGATGGGGAGCGGCTGAGGGACCTGGGGGGGTTTAGTCTGGAGAAGAGGAGGCTGAGGGGAGACCTCATGGCCCTCTCCAACTCCCTGACAGGAGGGTGCAGAGAGGGGGGATGAGTCTCTTGAGCCAAGGACCCAGCGGCAGGACAAGAGGGAATGACCTCAAGCTGCGCCAGGGCAGGGTCAGACTGGCTCTTAGGAAGGATTTCTTTGCAGAAGGGGCTGTTGGGCGTTGGAATGGGCTGCCCAGGGCAGGGGGGGGAGTCCCCATCCCTGGAGGGGTTGAAGAGTCGGGTCGACCCAGCGGTGAGGGATCTGGTGTAGTTGGGATCTGTCAGTGCTGGGTTAACGGTTGGACTGGATGATCTTCAAGGTCCTTTCCAACCGAGATGATTCTGTGAGTACCAGGGCAGTGCCAAGCATCCTGCTTCCTACTAAAACTGGAAGCGATCTCCTTTCAAACAGTGCTGGACCATAATTTTTCTATGTCTGAATTATAACCGTTCTCCTGCAGCTTGCCTGGCTGTACCCACAGCCCCATCTCCCTCGACTGAACCAGGTGCCTTCTCAGCTGTATCAGCGTATTTCAGCCACGTTCTCATACCTGGAAGATGTAGCTAAGGCGATCAGCAAGGCTTGCAGTATCCCCTGAATGAAAGCAAAGGGGTTCTTCTTGGTGATGAGCACGAAAAGCAGAGGTAAGAGAACAAGTCCGTGGATGACTAGCCCTGACACCACTGTAATGGCATATAGTCCCAGCTTCTCTCCTATAATTGATGGATCTTCCATCTCCAGGATCTTTCCAGCAATGAGAAATACAATGCCAAAGGGGAAGTACCTGCACAGAATAAGTATAAAAAAATATTTATGAGGGTGCAGCAAACATTGAAGCACTACACGACAGTCATTAGGGTGTTTGGTCACACAAAAATAAATCCAGGTGCTCACAATAGATACTTGTAGATGTGTGACTGGCATTATGCATCAGATAGCAAGTAAGAAAAGAACTGAATCAATCAAAACCAGATTTACCATACTGCCATCGAGACAATTTTCATAACTGCTTCGTTCAGACACTGGCAGACGTTAACCAGCGGTGTTCCTCGCTCCCCCATTTTCCCCAGGAGCAGTCCTGCAACAAGCACATTGGTTTGTGTTACTGGGTAGTACCATGGGAGCAGGGGGTGTCTGGAGGGTCTGGTGGTCACAGAATGGGTTTCACTGGGCAGACTCAGGTCAGACTTAATGCAGATTTCCACCTGCTCTTATGGGTCATGGTAATTCTCTGCTCCAAGCAAACACAAGCATCTGGGCTTTTCTCCAAAAACTCCCCCAGACCCAGGATTTGGACTATACCTTGCACAGATAACTGATAAACTCTTCATTGCTACTCAATAATGGAAGAGTCACTTCTTGAGGCGGATAAGCTGTCTCTTTGCTGTTTGGTAATACAAGAATAATGTGGCTCCAGAAATAAAAGTTGATTTTTTTCAAAGGACAAAGCTCAGTGGGGTTATATATAGCTGAGGGATGTGATGATATGGTGCATCCCTGCCCTTGCTCTGGAGTCAGAAAAGCCACGCGCCATGTCTGCCACTCAGATGAACTTCTTCAGAAGTGCTCAGATTCACCCGATCCCCGTGGGTGGTGGCAGGTCTCGGTTCCCTCGTGGGACGGGCTGTGCTGGCTGCCGACCAGCTATTGCATGCAGATGGCTTTGTTGGTGACTCACAGACTGCACCGCAGTAGTGACAACACTCTGCAGTACAGTAATACGTCAGGAAGGGTTTGAGTTGCTTAGATACAGGCATTAAGCCTCCTGTCTTAATTCTGGTTTTTCTTTTGATGATGTTGTATTAACCTAATTCCAGTCTAATTTTCTGCTGAAGGAATACTAGAGCAGAAACACATGAATGGTTAGAGGGGTTTTGGTGCTTTCTGGTCTGCCAGCACAGAATCGGCCAGTGCTAAATCCTATTGCTTTCACTGGTGAGGGGGTTTCCCAGTACCCGTTGAGCAAAAGCAAAATGAGTCTTTGAGTATTTGCCCATCTAGCTTCCAGCCTGGTGCACGTACTTTCCATGTGGTCCCGTTAGCTGAAATTACTTCTGAAGCACTGTGCAAGTGTCTGCTTTAGCTTGGAAAAGAAGAATACAGTCAGGATCTTGTCTCGTCCCTCTCACCGCTCTTCAGTCTTCAGGGCTGAGGACTCTCAGACCCTTGGCAGGGAGTTGGCTCTCTTGGCTTGCTCAGAAGAGAGATGAGATAGGGTCATCTTTGCCAGGACTTTCAGAAATGAGACAAGGTTTGACATATTTAAATCTCAGCTCTGTTGATATTCATCCAATATTTTGTGGCCATAACAGCTGGTTGAAAGAAATCCCATTTCTCTGCAGGTCCTTCAGACAGCTGATTTGGAGAAGATGGCCCTAGCAAATGGACAGCTTGCTTCAAGTGCCCTTTTCTGGATTTAAAAAGCAACAGAGATGACTAGAGATGCTCAGTGTCAGTGAAGAGATCGCCGGAGCTGAGGTAGCTGTGTGGGGTTACCGTCCACAGCAGAGGTGCCTTGGTCTCAGTCCCACAAACCATCTGTTGGTACTGGACACAAATACCCTTTGCTGAGATCTCGGCCAGCTTCCACCTGGCTTCCCCTACCTTGCTGCAAGGAGGAGCTGATCCCCGTTTCCCATGGCACAGAGCTGTGTTCCCTTCCATGTCCCTCTCCTGTTTTCTGCCAGGCAAACCCCAGTAATTCAACCTCTCCTCACAGGTGAAGCTTCCTGCGGATCCGTGAACGCCCTTTTCCAGGCTGCCTGTCCCCAGGGCAGGTGATGATCTGCTGGTCTGCGGCTTCGTGGAGCTCTCATCCAGCCCGTGCAAAACCCAGAGAGTGCACCTGGGTGGCCGGGGCTGGCTCAGGTGATCTCCTGCTGTGTCCTAACCCAGCGCTGATCCTCACTCCCACGCTGGCGGGGTGCTGGGGTGGTAATCTCAGCAGAGAAAAGCAGCTTCTCCTGGCTTGTCTGGCTGGGCTGGAGGAGGGCACGTGTCCTGCGATCGGGAGCTTGGCACGTTCCCTGAGCGTCTGGTCTGCAGATGCTGTTGGTCACTGGGACAGGGGACTGCCAGAGGCATCTCTTTTGTCCACGAGGATCTTTGAGTGGGTCGGTGTCTGCCCAGTCGTGCTGTGGCCATCTCCTCCAGGCACTCACTATATCGTAGCCTTTATAACTGGCCGCTCTCCCCTGGCTCTGAGGGCAGTCTGGCGTGCTCCACTGCTGCACTGCTTCCACCCTTCAAATCCTCTAATTGGCTCTTTGGTTCCTTATACACTAAGTTCAAGCTCCTTGCCCTCACCTCTTAATCTACACGTAATCCTGCCCCCATGCTCATCTCATCACCTCCTACTCTTTTCCCTCCTGATTCCTCCCTTCCTCTCTCAGCCATGCACCCAGTGTCCTTCTGTCTACACTTTGAGTCAGATCCAAGTTCCTCCTTCCTTTGACTTTCTCCCCTTTCAGCCTTATTCCTCCCTATCCCTTGCATGTTCTCTCCATCCAACCTCGGTTCCTTTGTCCTTCCTGAGATTGCTGCCGAGCACCTTGTCCACATGAGGTCACAAGCTGTTCAACGCAGGAAGCTTTCTTACCTTCAGGAAGTCCTGGTACAGATTTCCATAAATTTGTGACAGGAACTAAATCTGACCACCTTTCACTTTTAATGCCTGCCCAGGGAGTTAGAACACTGCCAGGGTGAAGGGTTCAGACCATTTCACAGAATCATCTTGGTTGGAAAGGACCTTGAAGATCCTCCAGTCCAACCGTTAACCCAGCACTGACTGTTCCCAACTCCACCAGATCCCTCAGCGCTGGGTCAACCCGACTCTTCAACCCCTCCAGGGATGGGGACTCCCCCCCCTGCCCTGGGCAGCCCATTCCAACGCCCAACAGCCCCTTCTGCAAAGAAATCCTTCCTAAGAGCCAGTCTGACCCTGCCCTGGCACAGCTTGAGGCCATTCCCTCTTGGCCTGGCGCTGGTTCCTTGGCTCAAGAGACTCATCCCCCCTCTCTGCACCCTCCTTTCAGGGAGTTGCAGAGGGCCATGAGGTCTCCCCTCAGCCTCCTCTTCTCCAGACTAAACCCCCCCAGTTCCCTCAGCCGCTCCCCATCAGACCTGTGCTCCAGACCCTGCACCAGCTCCGTTGCCCTTCTCTGGACACGCTCGAGTCATTCAATGGCCTTTTTGGAGTGAGGGGCCCAAAACTGAACCCACTCATCGAGGGGCGGCCTCACCAGTGCCGAGCACAGGGGTCAGATCCCTTCCCTGTCCCTGCTGGCCACGCTATTTGTAGTAACCTGTCTCCCAGGTAGCCTCTGCAAAAGTTACAACTCACTTCAGTAGACTTCATAAAAAGAACCCTTCAGCTTACATGACAATTTGAAACCCCTCAGAACCCGTGCTTGCCTCATATGGAAAACCTGGGAAGGAAACAGTCTTCTTGGTGCTTAACCCCTTTTTTGAGCTCAATTATGGATGGTGCTGATGAAGGTGTTGGTACAAGCTTTGTGCCTGGTTCCCCAGGGACTTGGGCAGCTAGAGCTAAAATTATCTCATCCCTCTGAGCATCCCTTCCTTCATTTACAGCACAGTGGCCGCAGCAGTTACCACCCTGGGTTGCAACAGCCGCTGAACAGCCTTGCGATGGGTCAGGGTACAGCGCGGAGCCCCGCTCTACTGAGCAGGTACCTATTGTTGCTGAGAAGATGACAATTCCCAAGACGTTCATCTCATTACTGGTCCCAGGCATGGTCCTGTAGGTCATCTCGGGCGCCGGCGTCAGCTCGAGGAACACAGGCCGATGAATTTCAGGGTTTTCATCGTCGGGTGCAAAGTAAATAAAACTCAGAGGTTTTCCTGGGATCTTTGGAAAGCTGGGAGACTTCACCACTGGAACAAGAACAGTTCGATACTGGAACAGAAGCAAAGCAGTGAGGTTAATGTCCTGCTGGCAACGAACTCCATCCTGCTCTGAACACAGAGGCAAGGTCCTCATTGGGCCAGGTGGTCCTGGAGGTTCAGAGTTTGTTTTTCAGGCAGTAAAAGGCTGGTGAAAAGAAGAGATGCGAGAAATGGGCAAGGGGAAATGTGGTCGTTCCCTGCAGCCCGCAGCACAGCCAGCCTCAAGCCAGGCTGCACTCCTCTGGGCAGACACGTGGCATTTGCAGGTCAGGTCCCTGCAGGATCCCAGTGCAGCGCTGGGTAGCGTTGTGGTCCCCATGAAGAGGCCCCTTCACCCCGCATCCCTCCTGGGGGCTTTGCAGATGTTTTCCCAATACCATGAGTTTGCTCATTTTCCCTTCTCCTCTTCACCCTATCTGGCCCCTCCTCAGTCTTTCCCCTTCACTCACCCCGCCTGTTCCTTCACGCATTCCCTCCCCAAGCCTGCTGCCTGCCCACCCCTCTTCCCCCCATGAAGAGATGTTGTGCTGCTTTTGTACAGGAGCCCTCCCAGGCAGAGGGCAGGCGGGGGCGTCCCTGTGAGTCTCTGCCCCCACCAGCACCCTCCCACGTTTGGGTGCCTGCCCTGGGGTGAGCAGAAGGTGGCCGGGGAGCACCATCCCCACCACCTGCAGCGGTGGAGCCAGGTGAACTTACCTGCTGGAACGAAGCTTCGATCAGGTTAGAAGGGAACATGTTTCTGTAAGAGAGCAGTTGTGCAGGGGTTAAAGTGTGTCACGAGAACACAGGGAACAACCTGGGAAGCACCTCTGGTGGGCGTGAGGCCAAGAGAAGTACCCATATAGCCAACACCAGCTCGACGTCCTCTGTGCAAGCTGAGGGCAAAGACAGGCTGGAAGGTGAACGAAGAGCTGGACTCTGAACCACCCATAAACTGGACTCATAGAAGGCCAGAGGTGGGATGTAAACCTGCCATTTCCAGTCCCCTGCTCAGAGCAGGACCACCTGCAAAGCTGGAGCAGGATGCTTGGAGCATTGTCCAGTCGATGGAACACCTCCAGAATGGAGATTCTCCCTGGGTCAGTGCTGCACCCCCTCCCCAGTTCACCCTTGTCCAGGGCTTTAATCCAGCCCTGGGCCAACTCCTGCTCTTTTTTACCTTGCAAAGCCCAAGGAGCTGCAGGGCTTGGCACAGCTGGGGCTGCAGAGGGAAAACTGCTGAGCTCTGCAGGGAATTTCACAGAATGATGTGGGTTGGAAAAGCCCTTGACGATTATCCAGTCCAACCATGAACCTCACACTGACTGTTCTCAACTCCACCAGATCCCTCAGCGCTATGTCAACCAAAAAAATCTGCCTGTTCTCTGCTGCTGCACCCCTCTTCGCTGGTGGCTCTGGGAGGAGAGCAATGGGGGTGACAGAGTGGCCAGAGAGCCACACGTGGGGAGAAACGAACCCCCTGTTGCTGGGCTTGAACGTGCTGGTGCCTAGTCAGTGTGGCCAACGGTTCTCCTGGTTTCCCTTGAGATCTCAATACCTCCTGAGAAGGAGGTGGGAAGGTCTTGTCTGTGAAATGCCACCATGAACTTGGCTCCTCCTGAAATCCTGTGACGTACCTGATTAAATCCAGTAACGCATCAGCGGAGCTGAGCATCACTTTACCCACAGAGTAGTCGTCCTTCTGGGCAGCTGCGCCGGGGTGGATGCTGACCACGAGGATGATCCCAACAGTCACGGCCATGAATGTTGTCCAAAGGTAGTAGGTGATGGTGATCACACCCATCTTCCCACAGGCCTTGGAGTCCATGGTGGCCAGCCCGGACATGAGGCTGCAGCAGAAAAGATTGTGGTCAGCGTCTGCGCCCAAAACTGCACAAGGTGCGTCTGATGGGCAAAATCTCCAAGGTGGGAGAAGTTTCCATAGATATTTTTTTAACTGATGCTCAAGGGCATCATCGAGCTCTCACACATCTGTGTGCCTGTGCCCACAGGATCTCACACCCAGGATAGACTTGTGGCAACCCAGGCTGAGCTGTGAAGGGCAGGAGACCCCTCTCTGAGTACCTTTTCATGGTCAGACCATGTTTTCTGTTTTCTCCAAGGAATAAGAAGTAAATAGTGTAGTTTGGTGGTGAATAACTAACACTGCTTTTTTTTTTTTTTTGTGATGTTCTCTTAAATCTCTAATGCCCTGTGCTGACGCTGCATGTCACTGTGAACAGTAAAGAAAGGTATTAGCAAGATTTATAAAATCCTGGTGGGGACGGATCCCACTCCCCCAGGGAGAGAGATGCTGCTTCAGACTTCATGTACATGTGAGCTTTCTTAAGAAGTAGCCCATAAGCTACTTTTAAACAAAACTGGACTAAAAATAGAGAGGGTATTACAGGCTGCACGAGGAGGAAGAGCTGGCCAGCAGTGGTGCCAGCACTGGGGGCAAAGGGGAGCATTTGGGGGCTGCAGCGTGCCCCGTGTGCACACAGACCCACACCAAGGTCCTGGCCACTGACCTCCACAGCTCCAGCTCCCCCAGGGCCCTGCAGAGCCCTGGCCATGCCTGCCCACGGTGTTTGGCAGTGGCCTGAAAACCCTCACGTGGGATGTGGTGGAGGCAGCGGCTGCAAGGGTTAATGCCATCCTTGGGGGTACACAAGGGTTGGGCGGCTGAGGCGATGGCCAGCTCGCAGATTCCCCTCCAGCAGCCACGTGTCTGGGAGGAGAGAGACCCTGGGAAGCTCAAGAGGGGCCACAAAAGCAATGCAAAGGTGGGCGATTCTTTCCAACGTGAGGCTTGGGGAGCTCCAGAGCTGAGCCCCATCCTGGACAAATCCATCCCCAGAGTGCACCTGGTCCCCTCTGGGTGCATAGAGGGAAGACGCTGCTTCACCACCATTCAGTAATTAAATCAGAAAAAAGCCTGGTTCAATTCAACATGCAAGAAAAATCCTGGGAGCCCTGTGCAGACCCCGGGCCCGCAGGCAGGAGAGCGGTTGGCTGGGACAAAATCAACTCAATCTGTGAGGAGGGCTGAGAGCACCCTGAGAGTGAAGGGAAACCCAGGCAGCGCATCTGGGAAGGGAGTGGGAAGTACTGGAGGGGAAAAGAAAGAGTTCTACAAGGGCTGATGCTGAAAAGGCCAAGTGTGGCCAGATGTGCTGGGCTTGTGTGTGTGTGTTGGGGTTTTGGTAGCCGTGGACGGGGCTGTGGCAGTGGCCCCCCGTGAGAAGCTTCTTGAAGCTCCCCCCGGCTCCAAGTCAGACCCACCTCTGGCCAAGGCCAAGCCAAGTAGTGACGGTGGCTGCACCTCTGTGATAACGTATTTACGAAGGGAAATCTGGGAGGAGGAGTGGGAGTTGCGAGGAGGAGTTGTGAGGGAGACACCTCTGCAGCCACCGAGGTCAGTGGAAGGAAGGAGGAGGTGGCGGGGGGGAGGTGGGCTGGAGCAGAGACCCCCCTCAGCCCGTGGGGAGAGGACAGGCTGTCCCTGCGCCCATGGAGGGCACCGGGGGAGCAGATGCCGACCTGCAGCCCGGGGAGGACCCCACGGCGGAGCAGGGGCTGTGCCTGGAGGAGGCCGGGACGCTGAGAGCAGCCCCCGCTGTTGTAGTTCAGCACGGGCAGGACTGCGACACATGGGAGGGACCCACGCTGGAGCAGTTTGGGAAGAGCTGCACCCCATGGGAAGGTCTCATGTCAGAGAAAGTTCCTGGAGGACTGTTTCCCGTGAGAGGGGCCCCACGCTGGCACAGGGGAAGAGTGCAGAGTCCTGCCCCTGAGGAGGAAGGAGCAGCAGAAACAAGGGGTGATGAACTGACCACAACCCCCATCCCCATCCCCCTGCGCTGCTGCAGGTGAGGAGGGAGAGAAATCGGGAGCAAAGCTGAGCCCGGGAAGAAGGGAGGGGTGGGAGAAGGTGTGGTTATACTTCCCACTGTCCTACCTGTCTGTTAAATGTTGTTGTTGTTCGTGTCTGAATTAAACTGATGTTCTTTTTCTTCCCCTAACAAGTCTGTCTTTTGCCCATGACCATAACGGGTGAGTCATCCCTCTCTGTCCTTATCTCGATTCCTGAGCCTTTTGCTTTATTTTCTCCTTCCTGAGGGAGAAGGGGTGAGTGAGCGACTGTGTGGTGCTCAGTTGCCCTCTGGGCTCAAACCATGACACAAGGATAGAGTCCACAGTGCTCCCAAAAATAAACCAAAGGCGCATGGGACAACAAGCAAACTCTGAAAAACAATAGAGAAGTGACACATCCAAACGTTGTTTGGATATTTCTAATGAGCATGTGCCAGCAAGTGTTAAAAATATGGAAATCCCTGTAAGCTTTTCAAGACCTCGCTTAGACTTGAGTGTGACTCCATCACTTCTGTTACTTATTTCTAGATCTGGATGGGCTGATAGAAGTGGGATTTGCAAACATAGATGCAACATTGAGGGAGGCTTGTGGTTTCTACCTGAGCTTTCTCAAAACCCTCTAAATAAGGAAATCTGCTTTGGGTTTAAACAGCTGCCCATTATCAACCGCCCATGGATGGTGCCGGCATCGCCAGCTGGCTGGGCCCAAACAGAAGGGAAACAGCCCAGCCAGTGCAGGTGTCTGACCTGGGTGCAGGTGTCTACCAAATCCAGGTGAGGATCTGTCCCAGACCACTGCTGGGAAATCACGGGGTTTGATGGACACCAAGCCAGGGGATGCTGCTTGGTTGGTGGCTGCCTGGGGCTGGGGTGATTCTCACCTGAAGCCGTTTTGGGGTGATCTCCTCAATGGGGGATCATGGGCTGATCTCTTCAACGTGATGGAGAGATGGTACTTTAGAAGCACAAGATGATGTCTTACCTGGAGGTGATCAAGGGCAGGATCAGCATCTTCAACATCCTCATGAGGAGCTCTCCAGGGAAGGAAAAGTACTGCTTCTCCTGCACAGAGCAGAGTCGTCATGTCAGGTGAGAGCTGAGAAGTGGATGCTGATCACGGGTTAAGAGTTCAAACCTGATAAATCTGCCTTTTTCCAGCAGACCCAGCTCTGAGCTTGGTTCCCAGCCGGCAGCCATTCCTTGTGGCACTGAGACACTGTTCCTCTGGCTGTCCCTTACCGGGACCTGGGTCAGGGATGGGAAATACTGGTCATATGGGAAACCCAGCTGTGAACCAGAGAGAGACATGTGGCTCTGGTCCCCTCCCAAAAATGTCCTTGGGTCCATCACCCCTCAGGAATGGTCCCCATGGCCCCACTGCTGGCTCCTCCCAGATGTCATTGCACTTGTTACTGGGGAGCAGAGGCTCAACTGCTGGTGAAAAGTGCTCGGAAGCTCTTGGGTGCAGCCTGGTGCTGGCAGCAAAAGGTGGAAATACCAGTGGCTGCAAATGGCAAAGCCAAGCTCAGGGAGAGCCCAAGTATCTGAACCATCTGTGGTGCAGCCTCATGGTGCATCAAGGGAGGTTTCCACCCTGTGGCATCTGTCTGCCCCCTACACTCCTCACACGGGCATGGGGAAGGGCTGCCTGGAGAGAGCCCCCGAAAGCCTGGATCCCACAGCCATGACTAGGGAAAGAGTGAGGGGTCTGTGAGACCAGCAGCCACTCGGCCAGCATCCTTCCAGCCACCATGCAGCCATCATCCCTCCCTCCACACTCCATCCATCCATCCATCCATCCATCCTCCTTCAATCCATCTCTCCATCCACCACCCTTCTGGCTGCTGAGTTCCTTCCATGCCTCCCTCCATCCCTCCATCCATCCACCTTCCCTCCCTCCCTGCCCACTGTTGAAGTGTCAAGGATGAACCTGAGATGGCCCCAAGCCAAAGCAGGTGCTCTTGGTTACTCCAAAGTAGCCAACACCACCGGACTTTGAGGGATGCCAAGGCAAACTATGAAATGCTCCACACTGCTGTCCCTGTGCCTACCCACCCGCGTGGCCTAAATGTGGCTGATTTCCCAGGGAGCTCTGCTGTGATGGGTCCAGCCGGGTGCAAGGAGCAATAGCAGATTTGACCAGCATCTCTTTTCTCAGGGAGTTTCTCAGCTTTGTGACACTTTTGCATCACGGGAAGGAAAGCAGGGACTGGCTGCTTTCCCAGCCCCTCATCCACAGCACAGATTTTGGGACAAAAGTCTCTAATGGGGAGAAGTGGCTGCTGGGGACCACGTGCAGGGCTGTGGTAACAGGGCAGGGCAGGGCTGGCGCAGAGGATGGATGAACTTGGCGCATGTCAGGACCAGGGGCAAGAGTCCCCTGGCTCTGCCAGCCTCAAGCCTGGTGTGGGCGGCTGCTGGGCTCTCGCAGGCGCATGAACCGGGCGCAGGGAGATTACACCCGGCTTCAGTTAAGTAACAAGATCATCCCCGCTGCGGGTGGTGATGCTGAAGGGCGTAACTGAAGTGACAAGACTTTGCTAAATCCTAGCGGGTGACACGGGGATGTTCCAGCACCAGCTGAGCTCTCCCTGAAGCAGCATCCCCCCTTCAGCCCAGCTGAAGATCAGGGCTGAGCCACAGCCAAGACACCCGATGTCATTAAAGCCACGTGGATTTTAGCACGGTGACATTTAACAGCACAAGCACGGAGAGAACACACCTTTTAGGTGCATATTCTCCAATGTGTTTGTCTCCAAAGGTCCTTGGGGGAAGGTGACCCCTAGAAACACCCCAGGCTCTCCACCAGCTCCATATTTATTTGCTGGGTCTTCTCCAGAGCATGGAAATGTGCTTTGGTTGACATCTGCACAGCCTTTGGGTGGAGTAATAGGAGGAGCTCATCCCTCAGCCCCCTACGCTGCCGTTTGTGTTGGGGGGAGCCTGTTACTCAGCATCCAGCAGCCGAGCATCCCTTTCCCCCTTTCCCACCCTCATCCCACCTGGAGTCTCCTGCAGCCCCACAGGGTCCGTCCTGGAGCCCCCCACTCCCAGTGGAGGGAAGCAGGATTTGTCCGGCAGCTTTAGCATTTGTTGGCAGCTTTTTGGTCAAAAAAAAAAAAGTAATGGGGAGAAACCTGCCCTGAGAAGTGGTTTTCTTGGGCAGGAGCCTTTGCTTTTGGGGCTGTCTGGGGCCCTTGCTGGTGATGTCTTGCTGTCCCCCTGGGCTGGTTGCCCCGACTGCCCCTCTCCATCCCCCTCACTCCCATCCCTGTCCCCGCCAGGCTTACCAGCTCCGTCAGCTCCAGCGCCCGCAGCAGGAACCCCAGGAGGCACCCGGTGGCAACCGACAGCATCGACAGGGTCAGGAGGCCATTCTTACACCAGAAAGCCCGTACCCACTTCCAGACGCGCAGGAAGGTGGCGGACAGGGAGCTCAGGGAAGCTCTCCCACCCCGCTCCCACGCGGCCATCCTCAGCCACTCAGGCGATGCCCCTCGGAGCAGCTCCCGGCCTCGCTCATCGCCCTGGGCACCGCCGCGCTGATGGGCCCCTGCCCGGTGCCGGGAGCCCAGCACGCTGGTGGCTAATCCCCAGCACCAAAAGCTTCGGGGCTATTTGGGAGCCTTTCCCATAATGGAAAGTGACGTCTTCAACTGGTTAATCTGGGCTTGGCATCCTGCCGGTGCTGGTGCTGAACTCTCCCAGGTTAACCCTCCACCCCCCGGGATCGGGGCCGCGTGCTGCAGGCTGAGAGCAGGGATTCAGCCCCGGAACTCCCTTCCTGACACACAGTTCCTGATCCAAAAGGATCCAGGTCCTGCCACCGCAGGCTGCCACAGGATTTGTGCTCCCATCAGCTGCAAGCGCACCCCCTTCCTACCCTACACCCGTAAGGGCTTTGTGAGGGCCAGGCTTGCAAAGGAAGACTGTTTCTCAACTAATCGAAAAATTTCCTGTGTCGATTTGCACGGAGTGTCAGTCCAAGGCACCGACGGATGGTGCTGAATGTACCCACAGGAATATCTTCCCCAACAGACCAGCTCTGCAGGGAAGCTGCCCCGAGGCCACGGGATGCTGCTGGGACGCCTGGTCAATAATCATTGCTGCCCACAATATTTTAGAGTATTTCTATGTCCAGTTGGATTCTGACTCAGGCCAAGAGTCTCACTGGGGCAGGAGAGTGGTGCAGAAGGCAGCTGAAGGATGGGGCGGGGGGGTAGGGATACAGCGCTGTTCCCAGCCTGAGGATGTTCTGGGAATGGAGAAATACTAAAACTTCTCCAAATTAAAACCTCCCTGGCCCAGAGTTTAAACCGCCCACCCGCAAATAAGACCTCAAGACCCTCTCAAACCTTTGCCATGTTTTACACAGACCAAACAAAGGCACAGAGAAGACTTGACTTGAGGATCTCTTTGAAGCCCCTGCCCCTGTGGGACGGGATCCTCGCAGTCCCGCAGCATGTCGAACAGCCTTGCTGCTGTTCCGGCAGGAACACGGTAGCTTTTGCAGGCTATCCCAGAGAAAGCAGAGCTCCTTCCAAAGCAGGAGCGTGGCAGATAGTGCTTTTCACATTTCAGCCCTTGGCGAGGTCTCTGTTGGTGCTGTCTTGTTCCTTTGGCTTTATCATGGATCGTTCAACCTGCCAGACAGAATTAGATAAAATATTTGCTCATCAGCACAGCTAAAATACAGCTGTCTCTACTCAGCTCCATCTTCAGAGCCTTCTGTGAGCTGGGGGATAGAGTTTGCAGGCCAGGAGTGAGCAGCTGCATGAGAAAGGGCATCCCGAGTTGTCTGGGGGATCAGGGACATCTCAGAGGACATTGAAGGGTCCCTGGGGCTGGCAGCAAGAGCAGGGAGCAAGCTGAGAAGGGAAAGGGTTCAGGGAACTCCAAATAATTGGGAATGGAGGAACATGAGAACGTGTGGGGAACTGAGGGAAAGGAAGGGATGTCCCAGAGAGAGGGAGAGGAATCACAGAGAGAGGAGAGAGAGGGAGGGTGGGGAAGGGGGCAGGAGGGGAGGCTCTGGTGCCAGCTCGGGGACGGCTGCTGCCTGCCCATGCCGGGGAGCAGCGCCCAGCACCTGGTGAAGGGGCCACAGCAGCGGTTCCTTCCTCACCTACCGTAAATCTCAACGTCGTCATAGATGTCAGTGTCCCTGTGAGGAAAAAGACGGGGTGCTGTGAGCAGTCTGGTCTCCCACATCCCTCCCCCATCCTGGTGCCAAGGCAAGGGCCAGCTCCTGCTGCTGCATCTGTCCCGTCTCTCCTGACATGTCTATGGGCACTGGTTGTTCACCGCCCAGCCCCGTCCACCTCCGCCCAGCTTTGTGCTTTCCCCACAGCGATGGGACCCTCCGGCGCGGGGTGAGCACGGCTCTGGCCCCCTCACATTGCGCGTGGATGGTGGCCTCGTCCCGGCTGCTGAGAGCCACGGACCCGGCTGCGCAGAGGGGCAGCGCTGGCCCGTTGCGACGTGCAGTGGCAGCACCTGAGCAGGGTCTGGGCAGGTCCCATGGGAGAGACCACAGCTTGGGGGGTGCTCACAGCACCCCAGGGAGTTGCTCCCAGTATCAGAACCTCTCCTGACACCAGAAATGGCAGATTCCACTCCCAGGGTAACCAGCCGGTGTTGTGCTTATGGTCACTGCCCAGCTCGGGTATTTTTGAGTTGGCACCCAATGGCCAGGGCTGGTTTGGTGCTGGGCATTCACTGGGCAATTGCTACAGCTGGTGGAGAGGGGAGGAAGGGGGCAGGGAAGGAGTACTCACAGGTGTAGCATCACGGCCCGGGGCACATAGCCATCTGCAACAGAGAGAGGAAAAGCACATCAGGTTGTGTCAGGAGCCAGGGCACGAGCGGGGACTCACCCCAGCACCTGCCCCTGCTCAGGACAGGCAGAGTTTAACATCTCACATCCTCAGGGAGAGCTGGGGGCAAGGAGGAGCCCGGCTCTGGGAAGCCAAGCTAGACCCTTGGGAAGAACCTGCTTGGGGCAATACAGGGAATGGGCCTGCCAGGCTGGGTGGCAGCTGGCTGGGAAGAGCCTGATCCCCATCTCTCTGCCTGGGGCTCTGCAGCCCATTTCATCTGAGCATCCTTCAACACAAACGTGGCTTCTGGAGCCCATGCCTACAGCAAAGCCTGATGTGCCAGGCTGGTAGCCAAGAGACTCCGGGAACTGCCAAGGCCTGTAGCAGAGGGAGACGACAAGCCCAGCTAACAGCAGAAATGCTGGTGCTGACTGGGAGGAAGAGCAGGACGTTTGTGCAAAGAGAAGTGGGAACATTTGAGACCCAGGGTACCTGTCAGGGCTGTCTAACAGCAAGGGATGTCTCCTGCTGTCTACCGGGGGGTGTGCGCATGAAGGAATTGTTCCCAAAAGTGTGTGCTGGGATCTCCACTGTGGGCAAAGCCTCAGCCCCCACAGACTTACACCTCCTCTGGCTGTTTCGGCAGAGGATTTGCTCCTGATTTGTAAACTGAATGACATCAAGAATTTCTCCTCGTCTTAGCGGCAGGTTCTTCCCTCCACCCCTCTTCTCCGTTGTTGCGGGGTCAACCATCATCTGAGTCAGGACATTGATGCTTCCTTCGAACTGAAACACAAACAGCAGAGCTGCAGCTTGGCAGTTGCCCCAGGGGAGTGTGAGCTGGGCAGCTCCAACCACTCTCCCTTCTGGGAGAAAGCAGATCCCTCTCCAGCAACTGGGCAGCGGGACTGGTCAGATCTGGGGGTGTTTCAGTGGGGAACAGGGCAGGTGTGACAGGGGTATCGGCTGCTTTCTGCAGAGCACAGCTCCTCTCTGCCACTGCGTTGCACCCTTCCCGGGAGGTGAAGGGGGGGCTTAGAGGGATAAGCAGTCACTCGTTGCTGCTCACCTTGAATTTCTTCTGAAACTCCCTGTCCGCCTTCTCTTCCTTCTTGCATTCCTTAAGTGTCATTGGCTTCATCTTCCAGGAGACCTGGGCTTCTCTGCAGAGTCATTGAGTCACAGGAAAGCTCAGCTGACCCCCTGCTCTGCTCCCTCCCTTCCCCTTCTCCACAGCCCTGGCTGCTGCCCCATCACATTCCTCTGCACCAGCTCGGGGGCTGCTGGGACTCTTGGGCCAGGTTTAAACCTGCTACTTGCACTCTTCACCATGGACATTTCTAACACAAGCCCAGTAGAGACCATTAAATCACCAGCTCTGTCAAAGCAGCAAGGAGCCCTGGCCATTTTGGGACCCTTAGAAAGAGTAAAAACCCATGTTACCTCTGTGCAGCTGCCAGCAAGGCAACCCTCTTCGAGGCTCGACCAGCACCTCCACCTGTAAAACCAAACCCCGGGAGAGGTGCTGCCGTGAGGCTGCTACAAGGTGCAGACACCCACTGAGACAGGACACAAGACTGAAACAGCAACAAGAGCCTTCTCCTCCTGGGACCAAACCCTGAGTTTGCCCCCGAGTGTGGCGGGGATCAGGGTTTCCCATGCCCATTTTACAAGGCAGCAGAGAAAGCCATCACCCTCCCATGCACGGGAGTGGCGGGCTCAGTGCAGCTCTGCTGCTGTCCATGGCTCAGTGGGGCCTCAAGGCTCACCGAGCTGCAGCGCTCACCCCAACCAGCACCCCAGCCCCTCCCGTACCCACCTCCTCTGGGGCAAGGATGTGCTGGCAGCCGGGACATGGTGGGCAGCAAAAAGCCTTGACCTTTCCTGATCAGCCCAACAGGCTCTACGTCATCGTATATCTCATCTTCATCCCTGCGATGAGGCAGACAGAGATTAGGAAGTCCTGTTGCAGCAACAGCACCGGGGCCAAGGGCAGGATCAAGGCTGCCAGGAGAAGGGTGGGCAACAGGCAGTTGGGCTGTCCGTGCGTTGGCCCCGGGTCTGGGGAAGAGTGGGACGGCAGCTCTGTGCCACATGCCAACAGCTCCTCCCAAGGCTCAGCAACACGGCACAGCAGCCTGGGGTACAGGAGGGGGGCAGCGGGGTGTGACGGCAGCAACCAGACCTGTGCGGTAACGCGGCCCAGGAAGGACAGCTGCCTGCACAAGGGGCTGCCCCATGCTGGGCTCCAGGAATAGGCAGGAAAACCCAAGGATCCTCTTGCTGTTCCCTCTTGTGCCCTTCCCACTGGGTCAGGACAGCCTGGAAGTCACCTAGAATAAACGCGCTGCCTCGGTCCTTACCCAGCTACACTCGCAGCATTCCGCGGGGGGAACCGCGCCGGGGCTGATGCAACGTAGCCTGGTTTCAAGTAACCTACGGCAAAAAGAGGAACAGGAGGGAGCAGTGAGAGATTATCTGATGCAACGTAGCCTGGTTTCAGGTAACCTACGGCAAAAAGAGGAGCGGGAGGGAGTGGCGAGAGATTATTTCATATTTTCTCCTCGACTCTCACTCAGCCTGAGGTCAGAGCCGCCCTGGGCTAGATTTAGTGCAGAGGGATGCAGGGAGATAAAACTGACTGCACATCTGGATCTAGAGAAGAGTTTTTACTCCATGGCCCACCGGGGCATGGCTCACCAGGGAGCTCACTGGGGAGCTTTAATAGATATTTTCCTGTTCTTATGTCCCTAATGTTGCTTCCTCCCTGGACCAGTGGTGAAAGGGGAGGGGAAGAGGCCAAAATGAGTATTTTGAATGTGGTAAAAACTCTAAACTCCAGATCTGTACCAGAATCAGGACAAATCCTGGATATCTCCATGTGCTCAGGAGCATCATCAGCCAGAACGTGCTGCTGCACCTTGTACGATCACCAGAATGCTGACATCCCTGCTCAGAGCCCATTATTTTCATCACCAGCCTGGTCACCAAACCAATCAACTGGCATGAAGATCCACGGTACAACATCGCAGCTTTGCTGGGTTATTGTACCAAGTAATGCACAATCATATACCAGGCCCTAAAAATTGTAAGATTGCCCTAAAAATTAACAAAAATAACCAAATCAGGGTGGGGGTGTAATTCTAGATGTTCAAACTTGCCTCAGTACCCATGAGACAAATAAATACTTGAAACCCTCTGGTCTGTAGGACACATGGAGAGATCACGCCCTCCTCTGCCAGGGCCACTCAGCCCAGGGCCGGGGCCGGTCTCGGTGGGTGAGCATCTCCCAGCACAACAGCACGGCCGGGCCTGAGAAAGGCCTCTGAGAGCTAACACAAAAATAACCTCTTATAACATAAACAGCTAGGTTTTGCAGTTCTCATAAGGAATGGAAGAGAGTCTCTACTCTCACGGTTGCTCTCTACCCCGTGGCTGTGGCATGAGCCATCCTTTAAACAGGGCAGTGGACAAAAACTTAGAGGAGTTGAGTTGGATTTGAAACAGGTTTCATCACCCAGAGTGTGGATTAGCAGAGCGGCAGCTATCAGAAACCAGCAAATCTGCCTAGCTCTGGAAGGCCACTGTGGAGTGTGGCAGGGCTCGTGCTGAACAGAACCACCGTGCCCAAAAGGCACCAAGCCCTGCATCCCACGGACAGCCGGTGAGGAGGGCACCAAGCCAGCACCATGGGCTCCGTGACCACAGCTCCAGCTGTGCCTGGGATGGCTCGGAGGCTCCCTCAGGCTTGGAGGAGGCTGGTGTGGCAGGCAATGTGCTGCCAGCTTCAGAGAGCCTCTGTCCCTTGGCCAAAGGGTGTGTGAGTGCTTCTTGCCCATGGGATGGAGACCAGCTCTGCTTCCCACCAGCCAGGCTTGTCTGCTCTTACAGCCACACAAGAGTGGACTGGTTGGAAAGGACCTCTGGAGTCTCTCATCCAGCCTCCTGCTCAGAGCAGAGCTGGCCTCAGAGCTAGAGCAGGTTGTTTAGGGCCTCATCCAGGTGACAAATGAATATCTCCAAGGATGGAGATACTCATCTCCCTGGTGCTGGCAGCAGGGCTGCATCGCTCTCACAGGAAAGAGACGTCTCCTAATATCTAACTGGAATTTCCCCTACTACAGCTCATACCCGTCGCCTCCAGTCCTGCTCCCAGGCACCTCTGGGAAGAGTGAGTCTTCTCCTCCCGTTAGGTAGCTGTGGGCAGTGAGAGGATCTCCCCTTCACCCTCTCTCCTGGCTAAACAAGCCTGGGTCTCAGCCTCTCTTTCCCCACGTGCTCCAACCATCTTAGTGCCCTGCACTGGGCTCACTCCAGTTTGTCAACATCCCTCATGTTACTTACTCCAACCCTACTCCCTGCAAGCACCCCAGAGCCTGATACCTGTCCCCAGCCAGGAACAAGGCACTTAGTCCCCTTCGTTTCTTCAGCTGCTGTTCTTCTCTCATTCCTTCCCGCATGCCATGTCTATAGAAGCCCCTTTCGCATTACCAGCCCCCACCTCTCCATTGGCCCCCTCAATATTTTCATCTCCTAGGAGCTCCAGACTCTAACTGGGGAGATTTTCCTTCCTGAATGAGTGGCATCCTTCTCTGGGGGACTTGCAGGTGCCTGGCCGTACCCAGCTGAGCGCTCCTTGGCAGCTCCGTAGCAGGACGGACCGGCGTCCCAGGACATGCAGCTGCACGGAACTTCTCCAGATCCACAACAGGCGGGCGCCTGGGCTTGGCCGGCCTCACTCCCAGCGCCTTGCTGTGAGGCAAAGGCTTCCTCCGAGGCAGAGCTGGGTGCCCTGTCCCATGGGGGCTCCCCACAGTGTCCAGGGAGGCTGCAACAGCCGCGGCAGTAACTGCTGGAGCACCCTTGTCTTTGATGAGTGACCGTGTCTGCTGGGCTGAGTTTCTCTGGGGAGGATTGGAGGTGGCTCCCGCCTCCTTGTTCAACACGTCTCCTCCTCCTGGCCTTGCAGGGGCTGGGTGGATGCTGGAGTCTTGAGCAATCCCCTTCTTCAATCGCAGCATCCATCCTGGGGTCTCACCGACAGGATGAGGAGGGAAATGCTGTCCCGCACTTTGACCTTTCCTGTGAGATGGAGAAGCCCTGCTGAAGTCCACCCTCCTGGCCCGGGGGGGCTCTGGAGGTGGCTCGCCCTTGGAGCCCGGTGTGGGGGTCTGTCCTGGCTCCGTTGCAGGGGATGCTGCAGAGCGACTCTCTGGCCAGCCACCCACTTCAGGAGGGTCTTTCCTGTTCCCTTGGAGCTTTGCCCGCAGGTGCCTCACCACAGCCTCTTTCCCCTCCAGATGTGTCTGTGACCATTAAGAAAAATTCCAGTTAAAACACCATGGAGGAACATGAATCCAAGTCCCCCCTGGGGAACACAGTACTTCTTCAACATGGCCTGACACTAAGCCTCCTCCATGAAACGTGGTCTTTGATCAAAGCGGTCCTGGAACGTGTTTGAGAAAACAACACGGGGCTGTACCAGATTGGAACAAGTCCCACCATCGTAAGGGCATCCAGGAGGTGTTTCATGGAGTCTTTTGGTCTGATCTACCCTTCGTCCACTACCAGGGACCATCAAAACAGAGGGATTGGGTGGGGTATTATACCCTACTAGTAGCAAAGCTCCTGAGGGCAGAATCTGAGATCTAGAGATTGCCCAGGGCTCAGATGAGAGCAACCTGCCTTGCCCTGGTCCTAGTTCCCATGAAGTCCATGGTGAACCTGGGGCAGTAGGGCAGGAGTTGGTGGGGGAGACCCCACAGAGCCATCAGCATCCCTCCCTGGAGGAAAACCCAGGACGGCGCTGCTGAAACTCATCCTGCCAAAGCCCGCGTGCAAAGAAAAAGGCCAAGAGGCAGCAGACCTGCCCTACTTTTCTGACCAGAGTGTTTCCTGTGTGGCTCACACTGTGAACTGGGACATACTGGCCCCAGTGCAGAGCTGCCCCTGGCTTCCTGAATGACCCAAAAGCATCTTTTTTCTGAAGCCTCCAGAGAAAGGCTGCCAGGAGGAGGCTGAATGACTTTTGGAAGAAGAATGCGAGGTTTAAGGTACGGCACAACGCTCAGGTGGGATGGGGTTACGTTTTTCCTAAATTCTCAGATGGAACTTATGGGCGGGATCATCTTACCCTCTCTCATCTTTCTCCCACCCCCTTGTCCCTGGACCACAGTGTCCCTTTGCACCGGAGCTGGCTGCTCCCTTGCCCTTGGCAAGCCATAAGCTTCAATTTTGAAGTTCTCATCCCTCTGGGATTTCAGTTTGGGTTTGTGCTTGCGTAATTTTTTTCTTTCGCAACTGAAGGGCTAGTATGCAAAGAACTTAGTGCAATATTTTTAGACATAAGTGCTCAAATGTTTATATGCCTAAATAAGTGCAAGTTCCCTTCCCATCCCCAGGCAGTCACCGCAACTTCCCTGGTAAATGCTGCAAATGCAGCACTGAGCATAGCCTGTGGTAAAGCAGCACAAATTCGCTGTTTCCTGCGCACAAGGAAGTGGGGCTTTCACCCAAACTAGTGAAAAAGCACAACTTTTTCCAGATTCCTAAATATGCTGCTGGGATTTTTGGCACCTGAATGATTCAGAGGTTTGTAACCATCAATTTTGGAACCGTTCCATGAGCTGGGACTTGCACAGAGCCCTCAGGTGTACCTGTGGGTTACAGCACTGCTGTCACCACAACCAATTCCATGTTTTTCAATACATTTTGCACCAGTGGGTGCTCTCCTAGACTCAGTGGCAGGGTGTGGCCTCCTCGTCTTTCCAGATGTTTATACCCAGCCCAACGTCACCCAGCAAATCTTGCACTGAGCCCAGGAACTGGTCAGAGCTCCAAAGATCTCTGACCAGCTCAGACATACAGGAGGACTTTGTCTTCCAGGAGGAGCGAGGGTCTCAGCAGGATCCAGCCCCTCGCAAGGACACTGCCAAAACCCTTCCAAGCAGGAGACACGGCTCCGCTCCCCGCGCCCTGTCCCCAGGTCCAGCACAGCCCAGGTCTGGTTCTTACTCACCATTTTCCATCAGCAGATGCTTTCCTGCGTGCTCACCTCCTCTCTAAAGACCACCAGAAGCATCCAAGCAGGAGGACTTGTGCAAGGTGAGCCTCTCCAAAGTCCTCCTCCCCTGAAACCAGAAGCTCTTTCCTAACGGTTGGTGAGAAGCTGAGTGCAATGCCAGGAAGTCGCTGTAGCCTGACCATGAAATAGCACGAGGAGGAGGAGGCGGAGGAAGAGGAGAAGGAGGAGGAGCAGCTCTCAGTGCACCGCTAGCTTGGACTCTGTTGCTGTTGGGAAGCTTGAAGCCCACTGAGCCCTGCTGCCCGTAAGTCTCATCCAGAAAAGAGCCTGGGATTCAGGGAGCGACTCTGGGACCTGAGGGACAGGCTGCCGCGAGGACTGGGAGGGCAGGTCACGTTCTCATCTGATGGTGGCCGACGTGAACCCGCTGCAGCTCAGGTCCTCAGAGCCCACAGGACCTGCCGAGGGTGGAGGCGATTTGCAGGGGTCACACGGCTGAGCTCTGCAGGAGCGCAGGAAGGCCGGGGGGAGGGCTACAGCTTCCAGAGCATCCGAAACTGGGGGACATTTGTTCCGTTGAAGAGCTGACCTCTGCTGTGAAGCGCAGCGCGGCGCCGAGTTGGGTCATCTCTGTGTTGAAACACCCCCGTTTCACTGTTTATTGCCTCAGATTGCCTCCGGCACAGGAAAGGTCTGAGAGGTTGAGTAAAGCCCCATGGCAGGGATACTCTGGTGGGCTGCGGACAGGTAGCGATGTCCCTGCCCCGGGGCAGTGTGTGCCTCCAGCCCTTTGAGATGATGTCACAGAATCACAGAATCATTCAGGGTGGAAAAGACCCTTGGGATCATCGAGTCCAACCCTCAGCCCGACTCTACAAAGTTCTCCCCTACCCCACATCCCCCCACAGCTCATCCAAACGACCCTTAAACACACCCAGGGATGGGGACTCCACCCCCTCCCTGGGCAGCCTATTCCACTCTCTGACCACTCTTTCTGGGAAACATTTTTTCCTCCTGTCCAGTCTGAACCTCCCCTGTTGCAGTTTCAAGCCGTTCCCTCTTGTTCTGTCACTAATTCCCTGGGAGAAGAGACCAGCACCAACCTCTCCACAACGTCCTTTCAGGGAGCTGTAGAGAGTGATGAGTCTCCCCTCCCCTTCTCCTCCTCACACTGAACAGTCCCAGCTCCTTCAATCTCTCCTCACAGGATTTATTCTCCAGGCCCTTCCTCAGCCTCGTTGCCCTCCTCTGCACTCGCTCCAGCCCCTCGAGATCTCTCTCGTGTTGAGGTGCCCAAAACTGGACACAACACTCCAGGTGTGGCCAGGGGGACTATCACCTCCCTGCTTCTGCTGGTCACACTATTTCTAATCCAAGCCAGGATGCTGTTGGCTTTCTTGGCCACCTGGGCACACTGCTGGCTCATGTTCAGCTGTTTGTCAATGAGAACCCCCAGACCCTTCTCTTCCAGACAGCTCCAGCCACCCCTCCCCGAGCCTGTAGCCATGCAGGGGGTTGTTGTGGCCCAAGTGCAGGACCTGGCACTTGGCCTTGTTGAAGCTCATCCCGTTGACGTTGGCCACCGATCCAACCTGTCCATGTCCTGGCAGCGGTGCCTGCAGCGGCTGCTGCCAGCGGATGGTGTTAAGGACACGATGGCACGTCAAGGCTGGGACAGGCACGTGTTGGCTACGGGTGGCACCTGCAGGGTCCTGCGGAGTGGGGTGGGTGCCCAAGGTGGGTGCTGGAGGGTTGGATCCCACCAGCCGGAGCTGGGATGGGGAGGGGGTGCCAGGAGGTCCCACACTGGACCCTGGGGTGCCACCTCCTCACAGAGGGGGGTCCCCATTGCCACCTGCTCCGCTGCTCCAGTGCCACGGGGTGGGCAGAGCCCTCTTCAGAGGGAAGAGGGGGCCGAAGGGCGGTGTTTGGGGGACAAGGGGTGACGGGGAGGCCCCAGGGGCCATCTTTGAGGAGGCCAGGGATGATGGGGAGCTGAGTCTGGGGGGCCGGGGAGGCAGAAGGGCTGTGTTTAGGGGAGCTGAGGGTGACGGGAAGCTCGAGGGCCACGTTTGGGGGTTTGGGGAGGACGAAGGGCCGTGTCTGGGCGTGGCGGGGAGGTTCAAGGCCCGTGTCGTGGGGACGGGGAGGCTGAACCCCCCCCCCCCCCCGCCTCTGCCGGCACAACCGCTCCGCGGGCGCCGGGCCCCTCCGGGCGGAGACTCCGCTGCGACCCGCGGGGCCGGGCCCTCCCCCGCTCGCCCTTCCCGTCCCCCCCGCGGCCCCGCGCAGGCGCGGCCCTCGGCGCGGGATGGCGGCGGCGGCGGGGGCCGTGCCGGTGCCTGTGGCGGGCGCGGAAGCGGCGGGGCCGGGGGACGAGGCGGCGGGTGCGGGGCCGCCGGGGCCGGGGCCGGGCCGCCTGGCGCGGCTGCCGCTGGCGCGGGTGAAGGCGCTGGTGAAGGCCGACCCGGACGTCAGCCTGGCCAGCCAGGAGGCCGTCTTCGTGCTGGCGCGGGCCACGGTGAGGGGCGGCGGCGGCCGGCGGGCGCGGGAGGCCCGGCGGCCTGTGCGGGGCCCGGAGGCGGCGGGGAGGCCGCTCCCCCCCCCCGGCTGCTGCTGCGGGGCCGGGCCCCCGCGCTGAGGGAGCGGCTGGGCCGCGCCGGGCCGGGCCGGCGCTGGAGGCCCCGGGCGCTGCGCTCAGAGTCTGTGGGGTGCGGAGCCGCTCGTTTGGCTCTGAGAGTTTCTTTTTTTTTTTTTTTTTTCTTTTTTCGGTGCGTGTGAGGGGTTTCTCCCCCAGCTCTCCCAACCCGGCCGGGCAGCGAGGGGCGCAGCGGGGCGGGGCCGGCTGTGCGGGGCTGGGAGCCGCGGGCAAAGCCGAGTGAGCCGCCCGCCGCACCGAGCCCGCTCCCGGCGGCGGGGGAAAGGCCCCGGGGCTGCCGCGCTCCCCGCGGTGCGGCCGCTGCTCCGGGCACGGCTCCTCCCGCAGCCGCTCGGCCCCGGGCCCGGCGGCCGCCAGACGCCTCAGCGCCCGCGGGGTGGATTTCCCGCTTACCCGGGTCGAGGGTTTGCGATGTGGAAATCAGAGCAACGTGTAGCAGAGGGGTTTTTCCTCCTTTGGGAAGCCCGTTGCCCAGGCGAGGTGTGTTTGGTGGCTTCGGCGTCGTGTGGAAGCATCCACGGGCGGGCTCTGGGCTGGCACAGGTGACTCCTCGGCCTGCGGCTGGGCCCTGCGTGCCACAGCGGAGGTGTCGGCTGGGTGGCACACGAGGGACCTGGGGGGGTTGATTGCCAGCGGCTGAACATGAGCCAGCAGTGTGCCCAGGTGGCCAAGAAGGCCAATGGCATCCTGGCTTGTATCAGCCATAGCGTGGCCAGCAGGGACAGGGAAGGGATCTGACCCCTGTGCTCGGCACTGGTGAGGCCGCCCCTCGATGAGTGGGTTCAGTTTTGGGCCCCTCACTCCAAAAAGGCCATTGAATGACTCGAGCGTGTCCAGAGAAGGGCAACGGAGCTGGTGCAGGGTCTGGAGCACAGGTCTGATGGGGAGCGGCTGAGGGAACTGGGGGGGTTTAGTGTGGAGAAGAGGAGGCTGAGGGGAGACCTCATGGCCCTCTGCAACTCCCTGACAGGAGGGTGCAGAGAGGGGGGATGAGTCTCTTGAGCCAAGGACCCAGCGGCAGGACAAGAGGGAATGGCCTCAAGCTGCGCCAGGGCAGGGTCAGACTGGCTCTTAGGAAGGATTTCTTTGCAGAAGGGGCTGTTGGGCGTTGGAATGGGCTGCCCAGGGCAGGGGGGGAGTCCCCATCCCTGGAGGGGTTGAAGAGTCGGGTTGACCCAGCGCTGAGGGATCTGGTGGAGTTGGGAACGGTCAGGGGGAGGTTCATGGTGGGACTGGAGGAGCTTCAAGGGCTTTTCCAACCGAGATGATTATGTGCTCGACCCTCTTCATCTGCTGGGCACAGGGCACCTTTCCTCCTTCAGAAGGTGCCCTGCGAGCAGCTGGTGTGTAGCTGCTTTCCCAGACATGTTCAGAGCAACCGCCTCTGTCCAGTGGACCGTCAGCCTCCTCTCCTCCCTTGTCACCTCTCATGTGCATCACTGTTCAGCAATTCCATTTGTTATTTTCAGAGCTATTTATTGTAAAGGGGAAATTTTAAGATGGAGATTCTGGTTTCTTCCTGAAGTCTTGTAGGACCTTTCGTTTCCTCTCTTCCCTCTCTCGTCCCCTGGGTGAAACTGTTTTGGTTTTGTGTTGCAGGAGTTATTTGTTGAAACCATAGCCAAAGATGCTTACGTGTATGCTCAGCAAGGAAAAAGGAAAACTCTGCAGAGAAAAGACCTGGGTATGAGAGCATATTCTGTTCTGTCCTTACCAAAGGGTTGCTGGGGTGGAGGATTTTTCCACCTGTCCCAGTGTGATGAAGCAATCATAGGTGCTTCTTTCTTTGAAGATGGGAGAGAAAAAATTCTCTTCTACCAAATATTACAGTAATAATTTCACACACCAGCTCCAAAACAAGCAAACCTCTTTGAAATTGGTCACTGTACTGTGATGTAATCTCAGATGCTGCTGTTTGAAGCAGATGCAAATATGGAGTCGGTTTATCTATGTTAATTGCTTTCAATTTGCTTTGCAGATAATGCCATTGAAGCTATCGATGAATTTGCTTTTTTGGAAGGTGAGTTTCTACTTGGTTTCAGTGTTTTGTGTAATCTCCTTCTTGGGAGAGAAAGAACTTAATCATTTGCAGAGTCCTCTGTTTCCACGTCTTTAATAATTAATAGCGTAACTTGTTATGCCCGTCTCTGAGAGGGGAAATGCAAATCAAGTGGACCCTGAGACACCTACAGTACTTTTTAGCTAGATTTCGTTTTACTTGTGTGATTTGCTTAAACTTTAAAAAGTTACTGCTTGTTCTTCCTTTGGCAGCTTGTAAATAAGTCTCATTTGTTCACATAACTGCTTTTCTGATTCCTGACACTACAGTTTGGGTTTGGTTTTTTTTTTCATTTTTAGGTACTTTGGACTGAGCTGGACAGAGATGGAGCTTTCTAGAGGAAGAGACTGCAGAGATGGACATGGGGTGGAAAACGGGACATTGAGAGTTTGAAAATAATTCCTAGAATTGAGACACTGAAATGGCAACCATAATATTTTGTATAAAGTTTAAGTTGTTGTAAGTTCTTTATTTAAAATGCATATTTTTTCATAAATATTTTGTATGTCACTTAACTGTGCCCTGCTGCCGTGGTGCAGGCTGCTCTCCAGCTTTGGCGCGGTCACAGCAGTTGCTCGGAGCGGTGGTTCCTGCCTCTCCAGGTGCTCAGCAGCACCTCAGAGCCGTGACTGGAGGGTGGCTCAGCTCAGCTGCCTGGGCATGGTGAATTTTTTTTATGGAAATGTAGTTTTCTTTGTATATGTTTGTTTCTTGGCCAAACACAATTAAATTTTTTATTTTTTTTGTTGAGCAGCTGTCCTGATGTCTCCTCGGTGCTGCTGGGGTGAAGGGGCTGGTGTTCCTGTAGCACTGTGGTAAATGGCACAGTTTGGGAGGGATGCCTCTGATAGCATTTTGCTTTTGATAATTGTGTCCTCGAGGCATCTAGCTGGGGATGAGTCTCCTGAACCAAGGAACAAGCGATAGGCCAAGAGGGAATGGCCTCAAGCTGCGCCAGGGCAGGGTCAGACTGGCTCTTAGGAAGGATTTCTTTGCAGAAGGGGCTGTTGGGCGTTGGAATGGGCTGCCCAGGGCAGGGGGGGAGTCCCCATCCCTGGAGGGGTTGAAGAGTCGGGTTGACCCAGCGCTGAGGGATCTGGTGGAGTTGGGAACGGTCAGGGTGAGGTTCATGGTGGGGCTGGAGGAGCTTCAAGGGCTTTTCCAACCACGATGATTCTGTGATCCCATGAAGCCCAGCTGTCCTCCAGGAACTATGTATGAGCTCCAGGGAGCCTTGGCTTCTTCCTAGGGGTGTGCAGCTACCACAAATTTCTGTGATTGCTGCACCTCTAAGTAATTGTAACCAAAAAAAACCCCACCCCCACCCCCAACCCCTTTTTTTGAATGCCACAGTGTTGTCAGATGCATTACGCTGCCGTCACTGTTCTGTGCGCTCTCATTCCCGAATCTGGCAAAACAAATTAACGAATTTCCCTTGGAACTGGATCTGTCCCCTGCCATGTGCACTTGGCCCAGTTGGTGCAGAGATCCAAACTTCTGTAATTAAGAGCCACATGCATTAAGTGTTCAGGACATACAGCTGCCCTCAACTAGCGTGTCCCTGCGAGTCCCTTCCATCACACAAGCACCATCTGTGACTCGCCTCTTTCCAGGACTTGGGAGACTTAACATGTCCTTACGTGTATTTAAGCTAGAAAGAAGGGTGCCTCCTCTTGGCTCCAGGGCTGGGTCGCGCTGAAAAGAGTCAAAAGCAGAGCTGCAAGGCCTCACCCTGCGGTGGGGAACACGCTGTCGCTGCTGACATGGCTGAGTCCTGCCTGTTGCATCTTATCAAAGAGCCAGCTTTGTCTCAGTTTTGGTGGTGTGGAGGAACAAAAGAGGGTTGTCTCTAGATAAAAAGGCTGAATGTGATGAGCGGGGATGAAGGATGCGTGTTCCTTTCAAATGAGGGGACTTGAAAGTGACTCCGAGTCACCACAAACTTAATTAGTTTGAAAAGGGTGGGAAGAACAAAGACCCCCAAGGGAGCTTCCCCAGGCTGGGAGCAAAACCAATTGCTCTGAAGAAACGCTTTGAAGTTTGCTCAAAGCCTGATCCCAGTGGAGTGTGGGAGAGATGCCATCACTGCCCAGGCTGCTTAGGTGTTTGTTCAGATCACAATCTGGAGACATTTGCTGGCGATATGCGAACCCATTTGTCTCCGAGATGTTCACCTCGCCTGCTGAGGGAGGGCCTGTTATAAATATCAGAGATACTGGAGGCCTTTTTGTGTTTCCCAAGGTGCAGTATGCGGGACCCACTAGCTGTAGTCTTCTTCACGGGGCTGTTGCATGCTCCCATCTTCGCCGGTAAGTTCATTTTTCCTTCTCGTGCGGGTGTGTGGTGTGAGGCTGTGCGTGGGCTTCACTCGTATCTGGAGTTTCTGTATGGACACGGTGTATGTTTTCTATGGTGCTTCACTGTGAGCAGCGTGGAGGGTTGTCTGCACTCAGCAAATCATTCAGGGTTTGTCTCAGAGGAAGCTGCTGTGCAGAAATCTTTGGGGAGTTTAGTGCCTAGGAGCTGCTTTGTGCTGTGTGAGGTCACTCCTCTTACCTGAGCTCACGCTGCAGTAACGTGGAAGTAGAAGAAAGCAGGGGACTGATGTCCTAGGATAAAACACTGCTAAACACAGCATTTTCTTGGACTAATCAAACAAGGTGTTCAGCCCACCTAGCCAGGTCTGAGAGGTCACACGGGTCACGTCCATTTAGAACTACTCTAAATCTCTTCCTTACGCTGAAGCAATTTGGTTCAGGACTGCAGGTGGCTGCAGGCTCGTGCTGGGCGCCCAGCGCCTCCTCCCAGCTCAAGCAGGAAAGGTGGTGAATTATAACTGGGGTGATGCTGGGTTTGGTGGTTTGTGACTGCAGGTGCTGGAGCCGCTGGCAGAGAGGACGAGCAAGGGAACCTGTTTGCAGAGAGGGGCTGCTGCAGGAGGCAGAGCCATTTCCTCCACGTCGGGCATGGTGAGTTCCCCTCTGCCTGCAAGAAACCTGGATCCTTTAAGCTTCCCCACTCACTCACTCACGTCCTGCCCATCATCCCTCAGATGTTTCTTTATGTTGAAATTATTCTAGTGACTTTTCCCTCAGGGGATTAAGGACAGAAACACGCTGAGGACTTGCCCAGATAATCCAACGCTTAAAGTATGTTTTGTAGAATAGGAACTGATGAGCAGCCTGGCCCCTAGGTCTGTTCATCTGCACGAAGGAGTCTTCATTTTCTGTACCAGTGTGCTGCAATGTGGTTGAATTCTGCGTCTGAATTCTGTGTTTGCTTCTGGTGCTGCATGAGTTCAGGACTACCACAGACTTTTACTTCCCAGGTTTAACGTTGGAAGGGCTGTCAGCAAGACAGCAGAGTGTCCTGACTTTACTGTGCAGAGAAAGTAGGAAATAGCTCCATTTGTTCACCAGAAAAAAGTCTGTGGACTTCAGGAGTAGCCTTTGGTTTCAGTTCCCCTTGCAGTGACGGTAAGGCTACACGGAATGAGCTTCAGCTGATTTTAGCACAGATATGTGAAAACGGCTTTAAACTATAGCCAAAGTCTGAGGTTTCTTAGGGTTTTTTCAGTGCATGAGAACAGTACTTGTACAAATTTAGTCCTCAGTGTTTGCAAAACATCAGGTTCTTATGTGAATAGTAGGAATTATAAAATTATCATATCCGATTTAAGAGCTGTCACAAGCAGTGACAGTTTGTCATCTCCAAAGGAAACTACTTCAGAAGAGTAAATAATGATGAAAATAGTAAAAATAGTAATAGATAAAGTGATAAAAATAATAAACACGGCCTGTGTTGCTGCAGGGGGGGGAGAGCAGGGGTTAACAGTGTCTTCAGCTGGCAAAGTGTCCTTTGCCAAGTGACCAGCTGCCTGCCCCTTGCTGTGGGTGAGGAGCATCCGCAGGGGTCACCACCAGGGAGTGACTAATACACCACAAATTGCTACCTGGCTCCTGGGCAAAGAAATCCTCAGGCAGCTAGCAGCAGCTGTAACCCAAATGTGAGTTTAAAATGTCCCTACGTATTTCCCGGTGTCGTGCAGCGTGGGGATGGGGGCTGTCTCTCGCACTGACATTGGAGATCAGTTTTTAAATCAATGCAAAGTTAGAGTTTGGCAGCGCACGCTGGGTCTGCAACTCCAGCAGGTTAAAGTAAATGAATTACAGTGGTGTTGAACGGCTTAGTGGGCACATTTAAGGCCAGTTTTCTTCCCTATTATATGACGAAATGAGGATTTACAGTCAAGCCTTTGAGTGCGGACAGCACTATTGGGGAAAAATAGCTCATTTGAGAAGGATTTCCAGAAGAAACAGCCATTAGCCAATAACTGCTGATATTTTACAGCAGAGTAAGCAGATCTAAACCCGGATGCCTGGCCTCGTGTCTCCCCTGTCCCCACAGCTGCTCCCACCTCCCCGTGTGCTGGCAGGAGGGGAGGCAGCAGATTTGTCTTCAGCTCAAGCAGCTCCACGGACAAGTTTGTCTCTCTCTGCCCCGAATCCGCCGGGTGCTCAGGCTCGTTCAGTACGTTCGAGCTCTGCAGCTCAGCGACAGCTGAGCGTTCACATTTTCCCTTTGCTAATCAATGTATTCATCTATTCTCACCCCATCCTTCATGAGTTCGCTAAAGAAAATAAAACCTGTTTCCTAGTGAATTTTTAATTGCATGCTTTTTATGCTGGGCTGCTCTTAGCAGTCTGTTATGAAATGTTTTACATTTACACATACATCTGCAGCGCTAGTGAAGGGCTTTCTCTCTGGGATTTCCGCGGGTGCTGAGGCTGAAGGACTCTCTCCCACATCCCAGGGGTGGGCCATGTCTTTTTGTTCAGTGTTTGTGTCTTGCGCAGCCCTGGTTTGAGCTTGGGCCTCCCCAGCATCACATAAATAGTGAGGAGTAATGCTTTTGTCGATGTTGTGTTTCACAGATGTCTCTGGCAGTCCTGTCAGTGTGGATGTCGGGAAGTGCCGGTCCAGCTGCCTGTCCCAGCGGATCAGCTCCCCCCACCCCAGCCTCCTGGGGCTCTCCAGACACTCCTCCATGCTTGATTTCCTTAGAAGCAAGAAGGTGAGAAAAGTGTGTTTGTGTCATCCCCGTGGCAGGAGCCGTTGGGTCTGGGTGAAGGTCATACATGGGTGACTGGGGCTGGGACTTTATGCATGTTTTAAAATACCCGTTTTTGGCTTCTGCATTGCAGAAAACCCATCACTGAGCCTCTTGTCCTCCCTTAGCCAGCCAACAGTGGATTGTGCAAACAAATGGAAACTATCCAGCATTGCTGGATAGCTGGTGGCAAAGGAAGGGCCAGAGTTCAGCTGAAGGGCTATCACAGCACCTGCCCAGCTGCTCCAGGCAGCATCCAAGCGTATTTCTGTCCTCCCCCAGCCCAGCAGCAAGACCAACTCTTTCAGCCACATCTGCTGTACGTGAGAGCTGGTGTCCTCTATGTAGGAGGCCTTTTTCTGCCTGGTTGAGCAAAACTGGCAGGACCTGTGATTTCATGAATAAATATCTGGCCTCTGAGGTGCTCGTGTCATTCCCTTATCACATGCTGTGTGTCACTCCGAGGAGGGGCTAGAAGGAGCTGGCGCATTTGGGAACACAGCTATGCACAGGCTGCCCTTATCCCAGGAGAGCTGATGTTGCCTAAAGTCCCATCTCCACCAGGATAACTGACACTGGAGAGGGAATGGAAACAAGCTCTGCAGGATGCTGTACACGTGTGTCCTGTCAGTCTTCAGCTGGGGCTCTGTAACTGTGAAAAATCTTGTTGCCAATTGTCCCACTGCAGCACTGCTGCTGCAACATCTTCCAGGCGGGCGGGTCCACGTTCGTTCCACAGAGCTGTCATCACGCTGACCCTCCAGATCAGGAGTCTGGGGTGAAACAAGGGCTGCGGTAGCCAGTAGAGTTCAGCTGATTGTTAGAAGGGTTTGGGGAAATAGTTTTGAAATCGATGCGTCACTGGGAAGGGCAGCACCACAGCAACACCGTGCTGCCATGCAGGGAGAAAGGAGTGAAAGCAGAATCAGTTCTAGGTCAGAAGAGGTTTTTACGGGGGAGCTGATGCTGGAAGTTGTTTTCCGTGACATGTTTTTACCGGTGTATATGCCGTGTTCCGTGCAGCTGCAGCTGAGGCGCCCCGACTCGCCGCTGCGGCCGGGAGCGCCGCGTTCCTGCCCTGCGGGCTCCTGCTGCGAACCCGCCCGCCTGCACGTGGAGCGGCTCCTGCTCCTCGGGGGTGTGCGGGAGGTGGAGGTGGTCGACGGCTGCCACTGCAGCATGTGCCCTGAGGAATGTCTCCGTCTCCCAGCTCTGAAAACCTTCTTTCCAGACTCTCCCTGGGAGGTCACAGTTGACGTGGGGAAATGCTCTGACCCAACCTACAGTGCAGGTAAGGGAACGATGGGGGGCTCTGCACCCCCCAGGAATCCAGGGACGAGCCCTTCTGTGTGACCAGCGCCAGCATCAGAGCTCTGAGCGTGACCAGCAGAAGGAGGGAGGTGATAGTCCCCCTGTGCTCTGCACTGGTGAGGCCACACCTGGAGTGTTGTGTCCAGTTTTGGGCACCTCAATCGGAGAGAGATCTCAAGGTGCTGGAGCGAGGGCAGAGGAGGGCAACGAGCTGGGGAAGGGCCTGGAGAATAAATCCTGTGAGGAGCGATGGAAGGAGCTGGGACTGTTCAGTGTGAGGAGGAGAAGGTGAGGGGAGACTCATCACTCTCTACAGCTCCCTGAAAGGACGTTGTGGAGAGGTTGGTGCTGGTCTCTTCTCCCAGGGAATTAGTGACAGAACAAGAGGGAACGGCTTGAAACTGCAACAGGGGAGGTTCAGACTGGACAGGAGGAAAAAATGTTTCCCAGCAAGAGTGGTCAGAGAGTGGAATAGGCTGCCCAGGGAGGGGGTGGAGTCCCCATCCCTGGGTGTGTTTAAGGGTCGTTTGGATGAGCTGTGGGGGGATGTGGGGTAGGGGAGAACTTTGTAGAGTCGGGCTGAGGGTTGGACTCGATGATCCCGAGGGTCTTTTCCACCCTGAATGATTCTGTGATTCTGTGATCTAACAACGCTCTACTCTGCCACACAAACCCTCTTTGCCTTAGGTGGAATGGGATTGTATTTTATACTTTCAGGGTTTGGGTTTTCTTTTCCCTTCTGTTGCTGGGTGCTGACAGCACAGGTCTGCAGGTGAAATGGTAATTCTCTGCCCCTGAGCATGGTGTGAGGATGGTTATAGAACCACCTCGTGTTATGGGGAAGTGTCCTCTAACCAGAGATCATAGAATCAGAGTAACCCAGGCTGGGAGGGACCTCGGGGGTCCCTGCTCCAATCCACCCACTCAAAGCAAGAAAAACAACCTGGTGATAAAAGCTCTACTGAAAACAGACCGCTCAGCAATGGCTAAAAAACGGAGTTCCCTTTCCAATGGTCTGAAATGCCCTTTCATCTCAGCACCAGTGAGCTACACTGATGTTTCAGAAATCACTGGAAATGGAAACTCCAAACTAAATTGTTCCAGACGGATCAAAATCTTCCACTGGGATAAAGCTGAACGGGTTCATCCTGAACTGTTGTGGTGTCTTGTGAGTTCACACATAAAATAACCCAAGAGTCACGTAGGTGAAGATGAACTGAGCTGATTTTAGCAGAATGGAAAGTCGTGTTGAAATGATTTTCCACAACTGTTTGATAAAATGAGTTCTCCTGGAATGTGTTGATGACATTTTATTGGCATTTCTGCATCTAAAACCATCCTGTTAAAACCTTCCCGGCAGCTCCTGTGACACGACTGTACAACAGCCACTAGAGAGGGACAGAGACCAGTGCGAGCCCTAATGTGAGCTTGAAAAGCAGCAAAGAGGCCTGAGCTAGAGGGGCTGGGGAAGGCAGATGTGTGGCCGAGAAAACAAAACCCCGTGGGGCTCTGCTTGCTGAGGTGCGTCCCATCCTCCAAGAGGTAGAGGAGGGTCTGCACACAGACATCGGCGCTCCCACAGCCCCGCAGCTTGTGTAAATCCAGCTGCAGGACACAGCAAGTGGAAAAGAAAATTAGGCAGTGTGAAGTGCTTTTTTCCAGAGGTGGGAGAATCAGCATCTACTTCCCAGACTTGTGACTGGAAGGTGCTGGAGGATGCTGTTGTCCCCGGGGTGGCTAATGGACAGTGGCTCATTCAGTGATAATGGCCCAGGGCTGGGAAATGTGGACTCGCCCCCAGCTTTGCCTCTGCCCTGGGGCTGGTCTCTGCACTTTCCTTCTGGATTTTCCCCTGTAAAGTCAGGCTGACACTTTCAGTGTCATGTTAAAGACTGGAAACGTCAGAGGAGCAGTGGGCTTGGAGGAGGATGTTAAAATCTCACCCAGAAATACTGGCTTCCAGAAATCCCCTGTCATTTTGTGTTCCTCTCTTAAGGCAGCCCAAAGAGATTTGCTTTTAGAAAATGCTTTTTCCTCCCTTGAAAACACAGCCCCATCCTGGAACAAAGACATCTCCTCCAGCAGCTGATGAAGCAGCTGGGAAGGGGCAGGAAACTCTCACAACCATTTTAAAGCCAGGAACCAAACACAGTCCCTGAAGGACCTGCACCCAAGGGTTGGGACAGGGCAGGACAAGGTCCTGTTTAGAGCCAAGACTCACGACTGCTTTAGCCATCCTTCTTCTCCTCCTCCAGCTCATGCAACGGAGATTTTAATCCTAATTTACTTGGTGAGGGAGAGAAAAACTGGGAGATTTAGCAGATAAACTGTTTCTACGCAGAACATAGGTTCAGGCTGAGCCAGGCAGGACAGTCTGTGCCTGTTTCCTTCCAACTGGACACGAGTTACTGCTGGAGGAGCCTCTGTCTCTCCTCTCCAGCTGCTGAGCCCCTGCCTGGGCCAGCCGGGCCCTGCCACGGAGGCCACGTGTCCTGGCTTGGAGGTGACATGGCAGCGAAGATGTGGGCTGTCAGCGTGTCCACCCAAAGCCCCCCTTCCCCCTGCTCTCTGCGTGGCTTCCTTAACAATCAGACTGGGTATGTCAAATCCCAACATCGGGTTTTTTTGCCCTGGGGATTCTTCACTGAGTTAAAGCTTCAAGAGGGAAAGAAAAGGCAAAGCAAGACTTGGTCCTGTGCCCCCAGAACCAGGGCCGTCGCCTGCCTTCCCTTCCCCCGCGCTTTGTACCCGCCTTCCTCCGTCCCACGACGCGGGTAGGGCAGATGTAGAAACTCGGGCTGATGTGGGGAGATGCTGCCTCCATCGCCCCAGCCCCAGCCAGCTCGTCTGCTTGCATGGAAAGCTGAGAGCAAATCCTCTGGAGGTGCCCCGGGAAATATGTCTCCAGGAGAGCTGGTGACACTGGCTCCAGCATCTGCCCATGCAGGGCACAGCCCCCTGGCAAATCCAGAGAGAAATGCTGGATGAGTAAATGTTAGATAATGTTCCCCAGCTCCCTGGTGTGAGAGCATGTCTGGAAAAAGCGCTGCCATGAATATTTTATGTTCAAAGACACTTTTTCTCAAAGATAATGTGTAATAGCTCAGGCTGTCTCCCCAGAGATGGAGCTTTCACAGGCTCAGGTTTTCACAGTTTGCACCCAGAATAACCTCTTTGCCCTGTGGTCTGAAACTGAGATGGAAGAACAAAACCTGTCGCTGAGGTCCTGAGCTGGTGAAGGAATGAGCCCCAAACTCTCAGCTGGGGACCCTCACACAGAAAACATCACTTTCCACGCCAGGCGCTGGACGCCGGAACCTGACGCTGCGTCTGTGCCGCTCGGGAGAACCCCGGTGAAGATGCTGCAGCCGTAGTAGCCTCAGATGCAGCCCCAGATTAAATTTCCTTCTTGTTTCCTTGCAGATGGCCTTTTCTGCATGCCCACAAAGTTCAGCACTGCTCTAGTCAAAAACCCACAAGGTGGGGAGGTGGTTCGGACGCTGGAGAACTGCGAAATGAAGGAAAAATGCTATCGTGTTTCCCAGGTGGAATATTATTATGAAATTGTGCTCAGCTCTGCGGGACACAGGGAGGAACGACTCAAGGTTGGTTCCCCACAGCTTGGCCTCTTCTCTGGTGGGCTCAGCTGTGCTTCTGGGCCCACACGTGGGGTTTGAACAGCCAGGTGGATGCTCTGACATGGGCAGCTTCAGCCTGGTAGAGCTACGCACACGCTGGCAACAAACTACAGTGGTTAAAATCTCACATTTATATTATCTCACGCTATAAAATGTATTTTATTGCCACTAATTTGTGTGTACATCAGTGCCATAAAGTAACAAATGGCCTTTGGGTGAGGATTTCTTTAAAAAATAATTAAGGGAGCAGCGAGAGATTTATTTAAAAAATTATTTAATCAAGTACATCTTAAGCTCAGTTCAACAGAGACTCTACTTCAACATACCTTTGTGCACAGGGACTTCTGACTCAAAAGACACTGGTGTGACCCCAAAATACTTCCCCTTACAAGCTTTGTCTCGCTGCTGCGGTTTCTCGGGGGTGTATGCTCAGCCTGAGGATGGAGGGCGGGTGGAGGGCGAAGTGACTGGGTCCCCTGGGGAGTCCCCGGTGAGGTGTTGTAGGGGATTTTCATGCCTTTGTTTTGCAAATCTTTGCAGGAAATTGATGTGGGAAGGTGCTTGGGCAGCTGCTCCTCGGGGGATCCCTGCTTGCTTAGGTAAGCACAGCTGCCAGGATCCGGCAGTTCTCTTTCCCGGGCACATCCGCACATCCAGAGGCAGGTTTGAGCTGTTCCCAATCCTCTCAAGTAATGTGCTGCTCCCGGGGTAACACAGCAGCACCCCCAGCTCACTGCCCATGCAGGGACAAAGCTGAGGCAGAGCAGCGGTTGCAGTGGTGCCACAGCAGCGCACTGCTCCGGGCTTTGAGGGATGAAGAATAACCTCCTGCTGCTGGGGCCGGATTTGGCCCATTGGGCAGCTGGTTATGGAGCTTGTGGTCCCCCGTGATGGCAGACACAGATGGGTCCCGACAGCGGCTGGGATGTGCTGGTCCTGCCGCCCGCTGCTGGCAACGCTGAGGGGCAGGAGGAGGATGAGGAGGGGGATGCTCTGAGCCAGGGGGGGGGGTCCAGCCAGTTGTTTCACGCCAGGGGAGGGGGGGGCAGCTCTTTGTGTTATTTGCAGACACGAAGATGTGGCAAATGCAAAGGGAAGCAAATCAAACCATAAAGAAATAACCCCTGCTCCTGCACAGGCAGGGAGGGAGGAGACAGTTCACCGAGTTACACCAGGAGTGAGGAATAGGTGCAGGCAGAGGCAAGCGGCCTCCTCCTCCCCTACCCTGGTCCGTGAAATCTGCCCTTTTCCCAGGGGATGAAACGCAGGGTGCCAGGGCGCGGGGGGCTGGGGGATGTACTGGGTTTGTCTCTAACTGCAGGGAGTCACACGGTGGAGAGAAATGTCTGGTCTGGGCAGAAGCTGCCTCCGGCCGCTGTGCCCCTCACCGGTACGACGTACACACGGTCAGGAGCCGCCGGGACCGCGTTCGCACCGTCATCGCCATCCGGGAGTGCAAGTGCAGGGGGTAGCGGGAGGGGGGGCTCCTGCACGACCCCCACCAGACTGTCTGTAGTATATGTAAATGAGAGAAGGCTATTTTTTGAATAAAAGCTATTTTAAACAGCGCTTGTATAAATGAACCCTCTACAAAATAAACATCATGGGCAATTCGCAGCTCCTCGGGACTCTGCTGTGCAGCTCCATGGCCCCTCCATCTGTGCCCAGGCGTCCCAGGAGGATGCAGCCACGGGCTGGGGGTTGCACCAGCCCGGCTATATCCCGTTTACAAAATGTGGAGCAGGAGTTGGAGAGGCAAAAAGGTAGGTTGAAGGCCTGTTGGGGCAGAGATTTCCCGTCTGCAGGTAATCACTTATCCTGGAGGACATGCCGCGGCCACTGGTGAGCTGGGAAGAGGAAGGAGAGAATCCAGAGGATACAAATAGTTTCCTCCATCAATTAACTCAAGCCTCTCAGAGCCTCCCTGCCTATTCTGGATAATTAACAGCCCTTTCACCCGCCAAGCGTTGGATTGGAATAAATTATAGACACCAACTGGGCAAGTAGCCTTTGGCTTGTCTCCTATCGCGTCGGCCGGGTGCCTGTGGGGCTAGGGAGCGCCCTCGGGCCTGCTGGCGGACAGACAGACGGACGGACGGTGCTGGCTCTGGCCTTGCACCTTCCCCTCTCCGTGCCAAGCCTCTCGCAGAGCCCGTACCTCTGGGCTTCCTTCACAGGGGGTCTCCCTCTTCCCTAGAAGATCTAACAGGCTTTTCCAATCCTGCTCTTTTTATCTGATGCACTGGTGGGTATCATGTAATTTTTTTTGTTCGGTCACGTGGCATTAAAACAAACGGCAATGTGGAGTCCAAGTGTACTGTGTCAACACGTCCACCTTCACCAACCCAGTTTCTCTGTGATTGGGGAATAACAGCAAAAGAATTGGCTTTTATCCCATCACCCAGAGTCCATAGGGTTCATATTTCATTAATATCGAGCATTCAGGAATTAGCAGCAAATGCCTTTTAATCTCCAGGAAGCCAAATGGCTGTTTTTAAAAAAAAAAAAAAACCTTAAATTCAGTTTGGTTCCTCCTGCTGCTGAGTTCCTGCCACAGCCCAGGGCCTGGCAGCGCTGCGGCAGCTGCATCCCCCAGGCTGCTGGTTCTCTCCTGGAAACCCGCTTTGCCCTGTGGTCTTGGCTCGCCGGGCTCACGAAATGGAGCTGGTGCTCCCCGTGACCGTGGGGAGCGCCTGGGCCAGCCCTGCTGCGTGAAGGGTCCGCGGGCACCGCTTGCCAGGGACATGGGATGGGGACACCGATGTGACACCGAGTCCCTCCGATGCTCCTCGGTCCCGGCAGCGGCTGCGGCGCGGGGCAGCGTGAGCTGCTGTAGCAGGACAGGGATGGGAAGGGGATGCTCATCCAGCCTCTCGGGGGGCGGGGGGCTGCATTCCTCCACACAAAGGTCCTCCTGTTTGTCCCGTTAGCGCCATCATTGAAAACCAGTTAGTCTCCTACAGAGAGCAAATGCAGCCCAGGCAGGGCCGTGCCGAGGGGCTGCCCAGCCCCAGACCCCAGTGTCCCCCACCAGCCCTGGGGAGGGCTGGGGTGAGCCATGTCCCCTCTCTGATTGTGTACTGGGGCTAATTGGTGCAGGGGCCCAGGAGCCCAGCTTCGCACCTTGTTAGCATGGCAATTAGCTCTCTTTACCCTCCTGATTGTTCTTGTGCATATTTGACTCCAATCCATCTTTGCAGCGCGTTATAAATGCAGCACCGGGGAGGCAGGGGGGAGTGGAGCTGGGGCAGGGACAGCAGAGCCATGCTGGGGACCGTCCTGCTGCTGCTGCTGGCTCTGGCCAAGCCAGTGTGCCCGAGCCCGGCCGGAGCGGCGAGCCGGCGGGCTGAGGCGCTGAAGAGGCTCCTGGAAGTCTTCGGCATGGAAGACCCTCCGCCCCCCCCAGCTCACTTCAAGCAGCCGCCCCAGTACATGGTGGATCTATTCAACACCGTCGCCAACGCAGACGGTGTCACCAAGAACCCCGACATCCTGGAGGGCAACACGGTCCGCAGCTTCTTGGATAAAAGTAAGGGGGTGGGGGGGTGGGGGTGTCCCTGTGGTGCTGGGGATGGGGCTGCAGGAAGGGGCTAAACGTGGCCGATGGAGGTGCTGCCCCAGTTTGGCCCCACTTCTCAACCTGTCCTTCCCTCCAGCTCACGGCGAGAAGATGCGGTTCCTCTTCATCCTCTCCAGTGTGGCCAAGAATGAGAAGATCTTGACGGCAGAGCTGCATCTCTTCCGCCTCTGGCCGAGGGTCACTGATGGGCCCAAAAGGCACCACTTCTGCCAGGTAAGGAGGGGGACGGGACGGAGATGGGCCAGGGATGGGGATGGGATGGGCATGGGGGTGGGGACAGGGATGGGAGCAGGGATGTTACTGGCATGCTGTGGTCACTCGCCTGCAGTGGGAGCATGGCCTGGCTCTGGGAAAGGCATACAACCAAATGTCATCACATTGCACAGAGAATCACAGTAATTTAACCACAGCAAGTTCTTAAATATCATCCTGGTTTGTGCACGCACCAGCCAAGGCACCTGAGAGTTGTGACAAATCCAAGCTGACAAATCCCCCATCTCTCACCCTTTTTTCCCTCAGTACCCCTGTCCGGGGTCTCTCCCCTGGGGTGGGACACGCTGGTGGTAACCGCCCTTTGCTGCCTTCCCCAGGTCAGCGTCTACCAAGTGCTGGACAAGAGCGAGCTGGACACCCCCGGAGGGAAGAAGCTGCTGGCGGCCAGGCTGGTCTCGCTGCAGGGCTCAGGCTGGGAGGTCTTTGCCATCACACAGGCTGTGAGTTGCTTTTCCCCTGGTTCGGGTGGCACAGAGGGTACCCTGGGGGTTTGCAAAAGGAGCATTTTTAACCCGTTTCACCCCCAGCAGCCTTTGGGGCTCCAGTGCAATTTCCTATCTGTAGTCTCTGCAGCAGTGTGGGGGGGATACAGCCTCTGGGGGTAAGAGCCCTCCCAAGAGTCCTGGGGGGCTCCTCCATCCTGACCCAGACTGGACCCACCACCCCGCCGGTAACATCAGTGCTGGCTCCTGCCACAAGGTCCCCTGTGCCGCAGCCCTGGCGCAGCACAGCCCCTTGCCGTGGCTGGGAGATGGAGTGTGGCCACGGCGGGTGCTGGTTCCTGCCACCCCGCTGGTGATGGGGTGCTGGGTCTGTGGGGGGACACCAGCGCGGTGCCTGTCCTGGCCTGCGGTGCTGTGGTGACAACAGTTTGGTTCCCCAGGTTCGTGACTGGACCGAAGATGAAAGCAGCAACCAGGGTTTGCTGGTGACGGTCCAGGGCCTGGGCGGGAGCCCACTCGACCCCCCACTGCTGCAGTTCGCATCCGGCAGGGACCACCATGAGAGCAAGAAGCCCATGTTGGTTCTGTTCACGGACGACGGGCGCCGAGGAGCTTCCCTGCCTGTGGCCAACTTCCCAGGTGGGTCCCACACACCCTGGCACGGCTCCCTCGGTGCTGCCATCCCCTCGCCCGTGGGGCGCTGGGGTGCTCCTGCACGTGGGCTCCTAAAAATCCAAAGCTCGGCCAGAGGGAGGGGCCATCTCTCCCTGTGCAGGCTCGCAGATGTAAATCTGGATTTTCTCGCCCTGATGAGTGCAGACTGTGAGGTTGTCACCTCCTGGTGGCTCTGCCTGGGTTGGTGACAGGCTGTGACCATTGCAGCTGTGGGGAGGGATGACTCGGGGGGGGGGGGGGCTGCACCACATTCTCCCTCCTCCCAGGCTTGTGCCATGGCTAATGGCATTGGGTGCTCCTTTCTGGCAGATTTGCAGCCTCAGGCTCCCATCCTCCCCGCCAAGCTGTCAGTGCCCAAGCTGACCGGGCCACGCAACGCGCGCTCGCTGGACCGGCTCCAGCCCTGCCAGAGGCATCCCCTGTCCGTGGACTTTGAGGAGATCGGCTGGTCGGGCTGGATCATCTCGCCGCGGGGGTACAACGCCTACCACTGCAAGGGCTCCTGCCCCTTCCCACTGGGCGAGAACATGCGGCCGACGAACCACGCCACTGTGCAGTCCATCATCAACGCCCTCAAGCTGAGCGAGGGCGTCAGCAGCCCCTGCTGCGTGCCCGACAAGCTCTACTCCATCAACCTCCTCTACTTCGATGATGACGAGAACGTGGTCCTCAAGCAGTACGACGACATGGTGGCCGGGAGCTGCGGCTGCCACTGAGGCAGGAGGAGCAGGAAGGTGGAAATGCCGCGGCGATGGAGGCTGCTCCCACTCCCTCCAGAGCATCTCTGCGGGGGTCTCTGTCCCACAAAACCCTCTAAAAGAGACCGGGGCAAGCAAAGGAAGGGGGTGCCCGGCTCTGCCCCGGGTGACATCACCCTCCAGTAGTGCCTGGGAAGACTCAGGGCTGAGCTCTGATTAAATCGACCTGAGTGAGCCCGTGTGACTCGGCAGCCCCGGGGCCAAAGCTCCATTTCAGGTGCCCTACACGGGGGTGCAGGTTTTGTTGCCCGTGCAGAGGCTTCCCGCAGGCTGTACTATATGTATATAGCAAGAGCACTAATATATGACAGAAACCGCCTGTACAGTGCCCTGTAAATGTCTGTACATTTCTGCATTGCTGTGACTTGTAAAATGAATTCAGAGGAACTATTAAAAGCGCCATTCTCCGACAGGCTGCTTGTAGGACTGCTAGCCGTGGGCGAGCAGACACCCTGCGGGCAGAGGGAGAGGGGGTGCAAGCAGAGGGATGAAGATTCAGCCGCAGCGCAGTCTCCAGGGTGGGGGGAGGTTTGGTTGCTGAGCCCCGTTCCTTGGAAGCTGATTGAGCTCAGGATCCATCAGCCAGCCCACAACGGGGCTGGGGGGGGCAAATCCCCAAGCAGGGGATGGGGGCACATGGGTGGATGCAGTGACAGGGTCTGGGGATGGGGAGGGGATGGAGGGGTGCCCAGAGGTGATGCTGCTGGGGCGGGGGGTGGTGGGGAAGGACAGCTCTGGGTGAAGCTTCCTGGAAGAGGCTGAGCCGTGGGGGGGTCCTCGTGGCAGAGAAATGGGGTGGAAAACAGCTGGAAAATGGTGTGGGGGCGGGTCGGTGCTGGGGAGTGTAGAGAGGGTGGGTGTCAATGTGGGTACCGGGGAGGGGGTGTAGGTGCTGGGGGCCAGGGCAGGGCTCCCTGTCTCACACCCGCTGGCACAGCCCCCCTTGTCCCCCCGCAGTCCAGGACTCAGCGGGGGTGGCTGTCCCTGCCAGAGGGCTCAGCACCCCCCAGGCCTCTTTTCCAACAGCAGCAGCTTAACTGTGGTCCCAGGCTGACACCAGGAACCCCCCAGCAGCTCTTCATTTCCAAGCCCAGCTTGCAGGTGACCAAAGCCCACCCCAGCCTGGTGGGCACCACTTTCCTCCCACCGCTCACTGGAAAGCAGGACTAGTGACTGTTGGCCCTTCCCTGGCCCTGCCTGCCCCACAGCCTGGGGTCCCTCTCCCCATCCCACCCAGGGGAAGGGTGAATCCCCCCCCGGGAGCCCACTGACTAGATACGGTCCCACAGAGGAGGGCAAATCCCTGTGCCCCACAGACGTGTCCCCCCACTGCCCCCCGCTGGGATGTGAACACCAGGCAGGGCCAACCCGTGGGTCCGGAGCACATGCAGATGGCCCAGCTGCTTTCCCAGTGCACCCACAGCCAGGATCTCATCCCAAAACCAACATGCAGACAGGCTCAGCTGCACCCCACGAGACCCCTGTCCTCCCACCCACCGACGGGCAGGAGAGGTGGTTGTGAGCCACCACCACCACTTAATTTACCTATGAAGCAGAGCAGGACAGTGAGAAATACAACCACATCTTGGTTGTAGGTTGGTGCTGGTCTCTTCTCCCAGGGAATTAGTGACAGAACAAGAGGGAACGGCTTTAAACTGCAACAGGGGAGGTTCAGACTGGACATGAGGAACAAATGTTTCCCAGAAAGAGTGGTCAGAGAGTGGAATAGGCTGCCCAGGGAGGGGGTGGAGTCCCCATCCCTGGGTGTGTTTAAGGGTCGTTTGGATGAGCTGTTGGGGGATGTGGGGTAGGGGAGAACTTTGTAGAGTCGGGCTGATGGTTGGACTCGATGATCCCGAGGGTCTTTTCCAACCTGAATGATTCTGTGATTTCCTCGATCCCTCCCTTTGTCTCAGGCTCAGCTTTGCTCCTGATTTCTCTCCCTCCTCCCCTGCAGTGGTGCAAGTTGGGGGACAGGGAACAGGGGTTGTGGTCAGTTCATCACCCCTTGTTTCTGCTGCTCATTTTTCCTCAGGGGCAGGACTCCTCGCATTCTTCCCCTGCTCCAGCACAGGTCCTTCTCACAGGAGACAGTCCTTCACAAACTTTTCCCACAGGACACATTCTTCCTGAATTGCTCCAGCGTGGGCTCCCTGCCACGGGCTGCAGCCCTCCCAGCAACAAACTGCCCCAGCGGGGGCTGCCCTCAGCGTCCCGGCCTCCTCCAGGCACAGCCCCTGCTCCGCCGTGGGGTCCTCCCCGGGCTGCAGGTCGGCATCTGCTCCCCCGGTGCCCTCCATGGGCGCAGGGACAGCCTGTCCTCTCCCCACGGGCTGAGGGGGGTCTCTGCTCCAGCCCACCTCCCCCCCGCCACCTCCTCCTTCCTTCCACTGACCTCGGTGGCTGCAGAGGTGTCTCCCTCACAACTCCTCCTCGCAACTCCCACTCCTCCTCCCAGGTTCCCCTTCATAAATACGTTATCACAGAGGTGCAGCCACTGTCACTACTTGGCTCGGCCTTGGCCAACTTGGAGCCAGGGGAGCTCAAGAAGCTTCTCACAGGTTCCACCGCTGTAGATGCCTCCCCCCCTACCCAGACCCCCCCAAACACAAACCCAGCACCCCCCTGCGCACTCCTGTGCCCTCGGGGTGCCCCATGTCCCAGACCACCACAGCCAGATGTCCTGCCTTGGCCATACAACATGTTCTTTAGCTGGTACTTTACTGACAGCCCTGTGGGACAGCGGGGCCCAGCACACAATATTGAGGAAGGTCACAACACGGTCACGGGCACGTTCCATCCCTCCAAACAGCCTGAGCTGGCAGCGGCACCTGTACAAGAGCAGACCCCCCCGATGCTGCTGTGACTTGCTGCTTGGTGCCTGAGCCATGGAGCCTCCCTGGGGGACAGGACCTGCCGCAGGGACAGCCAGGATGGCAGAGGGGGTGTCTGGGGGATGAAGGGCCAGCGCTCAGTGGCGACAGCGGGGGTCGGCCCCACAGCACTCCGACAGCTTCTGCAGGACTCGCTTTTTCAGGCAGATCCTCCTGGACAGCTTGAGCGAGCGGCTGATCTCATTCTCGTGGGCCTTCAGCTTGGCATAGTAGTCTGAAAACTTGTTGTAGAGGACGGAGATGGGCATGCCGTTGAGGATGATGCCGAAGGAGATGCAGGCAAATGCCACCATCCTGCCGAGCACCGTGTTGGGCACCGTGTCTCCGTAGCCCACAGTGGAGAGGCTGACCTGGGCGAGGAAGGGAAAGGATAAAATCTGACGTGAACAAGCCCAGCAGACCCCTCCTGCCAGTGCCGGGACCAACCTCCCTCTGCCCCTGAGTGGGAAGGGGGTATCGGCTGGGAACATACTGCAGCCAGCGCGGCCGTCCCTGCTCCAGCAGCCTGCACGGTCAGGGCTCAGCTCCCCGGCCTGCACCCAGCAGGCTTGGAGACCCCAAGGAAAGGGCTGGGTGAGGCCCTGAGAGCAGAGGCCAGGGGCAAGCCTCCCTGCTCCCTCCTCCCCTTCACATGTGTCTCTTCAAAAGCAGCTGGACATCACCGAGCTGAACTCGCCCCAGCAGCAGCCAGACTGTCTGCTGGAGCTTCCTGCCCCCACCGAGCAGCGGCTCCAGTGCTTCCTGGCTGTAAACTGTTCAGTCCCACAGGAATGAAGCTTCCCAGACCCTCCCTGCAAGGGAAACAGAGGCACTGCCCAGGAATGCACCTGGCAGAACCGCGTCTGCGTGACAGGGGAGCAGCGCTGTGGGGACAGGGTGAGAGCTGAGGCAGAGAGGTTTGGGCTTTTCCTGGAGCCATGCTGACCAGGATCAGCCTGTGACCTTTAAATACTCAAATCTGGTGATTTTGCACTCCCTCAAGGAGGGATGAAAGCAGGCAGCCTGTGGTGGCCAAGGAGGATTATAAGAGCAGAAGTGATCTGTGGGATCATTTCATCTGCAAATCGAAATGCCCTCGTAACCCCTGGCTCTCAAGTGCTTTAGCTGCTCCTCATCTCAGAGGTAATCCCAGGTTTATTACAGCGCTCAGCTCAGCGGAGCAGCCGGCTCCCAGCACGAGCAGGGCAGCAACAAGGGCTCCTGTCCCTGGCTGCAGCACAGCCCAGTCTGTGTCCTCTGTCAGGACACGGGCTGAGGCACGGTGTGACTACGTTTCCTTGGTTCCCACAGGCAGCCCTGGGTCCCCCCACTCAGCCCCACAAGCTCTGACCCCTTCATGTCCCCCAAGCCCAGCCAGGCTGCAATGCTGCACAAGCCTCAGGCTGTCCTGGGTGGCTGTCCCCATGCCCATGGGGTCTGAGCCACATCCACCCAGCACTTGGGTCCCATGACAGATAAAGCCCGAGCTGAGTTACATCCCCCTTGTCACTAACCCAGGCCTGGAGGTTCCCAGGCCACCACCTCTGCCCCACCATCCCACCCCAGCACCGGTTTTTGAGCCTCTAAGCTTAGTCTAAACCTCTGATTTCTTTTCTCAGAGCATGCAGGGCTCTGGGTTTCCCACCATTACTGAGCTGGTGGGAAGACTGGGCCCTTTTCTGCCTCCTGGCCAGCAGCAGTGGTGAATCCCTCAACCACCAGGGCAGCCCCTACCCACAGAGCCCCACTGCTCCCCTCTCCGGAAGAAGGTGCTCACATCTTACCGCTGCCCACCACCATGTGTAGGGGATACTAGTGAAGTTGGTGCCTGGGACATCATGTTCCACTGAGTGCATGAGAGCAGAGAAGGTGAAGACCCCCATGGCGATGAAGAGGAAGAGGCAGCAAACCTGCTGGTAGCACTGGCGCATGGTGAAGCCGAAGGCCCGGAGGCCGGTGGAGTGGCGTGCCAGCTTGAGAATGCGGAAAATCCTCATGAGCTTGATGAGCTTGAGGACTTTGCCCAGCTTGCTCACATTCTCCACCTTGTGCAGTTCCTCGTGGTAAAGTGTGTCTCCTTCGTCCAGATATTCAAAGAGGATCTGGATGTAGAAGGGCAGGATGGCCACCAGGTCTACAGCATTAAACGCTGCCCGCAAAAAGTTCTTGAAGCTGGAGGAGGATATGAGTCGCATGAGGTATTCGGAGGTGAAGAAGATGGCACAGATCATCTCCAGCTGCTCCATCCACATCTTCCCTGTCTTGTGTTTCATCTCCTCCACCGTGCTCAGTGTCATGCCCACGATAGAGATAAGCACAAAGAAGCTCGACATGACAGCAATGATCTTGGCTGCCACAGAAGAGTACGGGTTCTCGATGAGGTTCCAGATCATCTTCCGAAACCATCCCAGAAATTTGCCCTCAAACTGCTCCACTGAGTCCAGGGGCTCCAGTTCTGCCTCCAGCTCCTTCTGTATTTTCAGGTACTCGCTGACTTCATCTCGCTTTTCCTCAAACAGGATCCGGCAGCAGTGTTGGGAGTATTTCAGATGGATTCCCCAGTACTCGATTTCCTCCACAAAGTTACTGGGGCACATCTCATCCATTATCCACAGGACCCCACTGCGGTAGAAGTGGAAGATGTAGTGGAAAATTGAAGGATCTCTGTCAAAGAAGTACTCGTTCTTCTGCACTGAGTAGTCATCGCAGAGCTGCAGCTTCTTCATCGGGTCGGTATAAAGGGCCAGCTTCCCAAGCCTGGTGATGGGATAGCGGGCTGCTACCTTGTAAGCTATCTGGAACAATTTGCCACCCACGTTAATGTTGAGCAAGCACTTGTTCCGTTGGATGGGAGTCTTGCTTTTCTCCCGGTTTCTGTCTATCACGTTCTGCATGGAGCTCCACTGCTTCACCAGGCTGTCCTGCGCAAAGGGGATGTCGACATCCCCTTCCCCCGGCGCCCGGCAGCAGCCCCGGTGATCCCCTGTCCTCAGGCTGGCAGAGACGCTCGCGCGTCTCGTCCCCAGCTGCCTCATCGTGCCTGACCCCCCCAAAGCAGCGACTCCCGGGACGGGCTGGGGGACAGCAGCTCTGGCTTCATGGGCACGCTCTGGCCAGGCGTACGCTGGCGGGGACGAGTGCTGTGAGCAGCTGACCGAGGGGCACTGCTCGTGTCACGGTGCCACGTGGCACTTGCCAGGTTCCCAAAGCCGATTGCTTATCAGATTGTGGTTTGTGCTGCAGGAGTCAAAGGCAGCTAAGTGTCCGCTCCTTAAGACGATAATGAGATTGAAGCTCTAGCCCTTTATGTAAGCAACTATTTCCAGCTCTGCACTTCTTTTTCCTTATTCTGTTTTTATTAGCTATCAGCGTTTGTCACACACTACCCGGTTTCCAAGGAGGGCATCCACGATCGCAAGTTGAAAAGAGAGCATGAACCTGCCTGGATTTAACCCTGAAAGAGCTCCCTTGCCAGGCACAGAAAGGTGCAGGCATGCAGGATTTGCATCAGCTTTGTAGCCCCACAACAGATGCTGCTCTTGGCACCAGCCATTCGTTAAGCACATGAGCGCTAATGCAGCTGCCCCTGCTCCCGTCAGCTGTCACAGCCCAGAGGGAAGCGGTTGTTACCTCCCAGCTCATCCCTCAAAACCCCACAGCGCAGATTCACAGGGGAAGAGGCGAAGGAACCATCTCACCCTCCACGCAGTGCCTGAGCAGATCCCCACCGTGACAGGTCACTCCTGCTCATCACACCGGCCTTCAGCCCCATTCCTCCCGCAAGCAGGGGCAGGAACACGGAACAGGACACTGGAAATGCAAGTATGCAGTAAAAGTTCCCCTGAACTATAGGAACTGAAGAGGAGGAAATAATCCTTTACATTTGCAAGTAAAAGGGGAACCAAAATTAAACAGGCCGATCTTTGATGTCTTACCCTGGAACACAACCCTACCTCAGCGTGTAAAACATCACATTGATTCCATTAACTGATCTAATTCACTACAGAGACCTGGAGCACAAAGCTGTTCCTAGGCTGAAAAGCAGCTCAGGCTCCACCACAATGGAAGGCTCTGAGCTCAGGGATTAGGACAACAAAAATGCTTCTGGCACCAGACTGGGGAAGGGAAATTGCTGTCACAAACACAGTCCCAAGTTTTGGCCCAAGACCCATAAAAATGTGTTTCTCTCAGCCCTGAAACACTCAGCTCAGGGATCAGTAAGCAAAACCTGCATGATCTTGCAGCAGGAAGAGGCTGTGACTGGCTGAGTTTACCCACCAGCCCCGTCACACAGAGCAAGGGGCTCTGCGTGAACAACAGCCACGTGTCTCAGCTCGGCCACTCGAGCTGAGGACGGTCTGGTGCCAGCTGACCCCTGCCCACAGCCCCGACAGCACGAGCACCTCGGCCAGCCCAAGCTCAGCCCTGACCTGCCGGGATCTGGAAAGCCCCTTCCCACTCTGCTGGGCACCCCCCTCCTTTCACTTGCTTTCACAGAATCGTCTAGGTTGGAAAAGACCTTGAAGATCATCCAGTCCAACCATTGACCTAACATTGACAGTTCCCAACTACACCAGATCCCTCAGCACTAAGTCAACCCGACTCTTGAACCCCTCCAGGGATGGGGACTCCACCACCTCCCTGGGCAGCCCATTCCAATGCCTGTAAAGAAATGCTTCCTAATATCCAGTCTAAACCTTCCCTGGCGCAACTTGAGGCCATTCCCTCTTGTCTTATCGCTCATTACTTGGTTAAAGAGACTCATCCCCCTCTCTGCACCCTCCTTTCAGGGAGTTGGAGAGGGCCATGAGGTCTCCCCTCAGCCTCCTCTTCTCCAGACTAAACCCCCCCAGTTCCCTCAGCCGCTCCCCATCAGACCTGTGCTCCAGACCCTGCACCAGCTCCGTTGCCCTTCTTTGGACACGCTCAAGTGATAAAGATTTAAGAAAGCACAAGTTCAGGCAGTCTTAAATGTTTCACCTGGTTCTTGGCTAAGCCTGCCACTTGTCATGTATTCTGCAGCAGCACCCCTGGTGCCAGCACCTGCTGTTTCTCTTGTCTCCACCCACTCTGCTCCCTGTAATTCGGGTTTTCTGTTACAGCTGGTGTGTGCTGGTGTCACTTCAGGCACAGCAGCACTTGCTTGCCCTCTCTGCGCACCCAGCCCACCCACCACAAGTCCTCTTTCCCAGGATGTGACAAGCCAAAGGTGATGCAGCCCCCAGGCTCCCAGCTACAGAATTCAAGCAAATGCACAAATCCAAGAAAAACGAAAAATCCAGAACTCATTAGTTTCAAGTTCTTTATTCTCCCATGTTGCTCTCCAACACCTAGCTCCGCTTGTCCCTATGGAAACAGAAGCAAGACTGTGTGCACCCTTGGCACTAAAACCAGCAGCACTGGAAGAACTCAGCACTCCACACCACGTGGAGAAGTTTCTCCCGGGGGGTAGAGCAGCACACTCGCAGTGTCCAGGAGTGAAAGACTCCTGCTCCAAGGCTGATAACTGGTGTCTGCTTGGCAAGCCAAGTTCTCACCTTTAAGGCACAGAGATCAGCAGCCAAGGCAGCAGCTTTCTCTCCTTTGCGCACTTAGTGAACACTTGTGCAAGGAGTATGTGGCCAACACTGAACTAGAGGCCCTGGTCAGTAATGTCCTCCCCCACTGCCAGTTCTGAACAGCGTACAGCACTGAACTGCTCGGGAAGAGCTACACTGCCACAGTGAACAGGGGTTTGATCCCAGACATGAGTTATTTCAAGCTGAAAGCAAAAACAAAACAAAACAAAAAGCCAAGCACTTAAAACCTCATAGAAACACAGAGTGGTTTGGGTTGGAAGGGACTTAAAAGATCATTCAGTCCCAACCCTCCTGCCACAGGCAGGGCCACCTTCCACTAGCCCAGTTGCCCAAAGCCCTGTCCAACCTGGCCTTGAACCCTTCCAGGGAGGGGGCAGCCACACCTTCTCTGGGCAACCTGTGCCAGGGCCTCACCACCCTCACAGGGAAGAATTTCTTCCTTAGATCTAAACTAAATCTCCCCTCTTTCAGTTTAAAACCATCACCCCTTGCCCTGTCACCAAGAGGCCTTGGTAAAAAGCCCCTCTCCATCTTTCTTACATGCCCCCATTACATATTGAAAAGTCTCCCCAGAGCTTTCTCTTCTCCAGGGATTGTCCCAACCAAGGTGCAGGGCCTTGCACTTGTCCTTATTGAACGTCATGAAGTTCACCTGGGCCCACTCCTCCAGTGTGGAGGTCCCTCTGGATGGCATCCCCACCCCCAAGTGAATCAACCGCACGCCCAGCTCGGTGTCACCCACAAACTGGCTGAGGGTCCACTCGATCCCACTCCAAGGGCACTGATGAAGATACTGAACAACACTGGTCCCAGTACAGACCCTTGAGGGACACCACTCCTGGCAGAACAGCTTTAAGGAAGACACCATTAACGGTGTTAGAGAAGCAACATGCAGAGCTCACTGCTTTCCACAGTGCAGTTCTGCAAAGGGCAGAGGTCCTCGCCAGAAGGGAGGGTGCTGAGAAGCCGCTTGCCCCACGCTGCCAGCGCAGCAAAGCCAGAGCAGACAGGAAGCTTTTCAACCTTCACCCCTGCAGTTGACCCGTCAGTAAAAGCTTCCTGTACACTGGACCGAGCAGCATCAAAGCACTAGGGCCAACATGGAGTGTATGTCTGGTCTGTGCAGAGCCAGTGAGCTTTTACTGGGTCTGGCTGAGCCAGAATTGGTTTTCCCCTATAGCAGCCCTCATGGTGCTGTGTTTTATGTTGGGAGCTGGCAGGGTGTTGATAGCACACTGGTGCTGTGGCTACTGCTGAGTGGTGCTTACACAGCACCAAGGCTCTTTCTGACATTTCCCCCCCCCACAGTGGGATGGGGTGGGCAAGATCTTGGGAGGGGACACAACCAGGACAGCTGACCCGAACTGACCAAAGGGATATTCCAGACCATATGACGTCTGCTCAGTATAAAGCTGGGAGAAAGGAGGAAGGGGGTGGGGGTCACCCTTGGTCCTCCGAGGCAACCACTACGCGTATCAGAGCCCTGCTTCCTGAGAAGGCCCGACATCGCCTCTTAATGGGAAGTAGAGAATAAATCTGTTTTCTTTTTTTTTCGCTTCCGCGCGCGGACCTTTGCTTCACTTTGCTTATATTAAAACTGCTGTTGTTTTACCCACAAGGGTTGTTCTGTTTTCCTATCTTATTTTCTTTCCCCTCTTTGCCCTGTTGAGAAAAAAAGGGGAAAGGGGGGGAAGTGATAAGAGCGACTTGGTGGGTACCTGGCATTTAGCCAAGGTCAAACCACCACAGAGCTGCTACTGAACCGTATGGGAAAGCCCCTATTCCCTGACAAAATCCAGGGGGAAGAATGGGGCGGGTGAAAAAAGTATCTTGGCTGGAAGTGGAGGAAAACAGTTGAATAGCACCTAGCACCTGTCATTTCATGGAGAATAAAACCTTTGGGTCCAAGGCCACACTGGTGAGAATCAGCATTAACGACCCCTGGAGTAAGAACAATGAAGACATTTCTACCACCTTTGTGAGGGGTGATTTCACAGCAGCAGAGAAGGCCTTGTGCTATCTCCAGAGCCAAAGTAGTCCCACAATCTAACACCCATTTCCAAGGGGAGCATCCTCTTGTTATTCCAGTGTAACAACCCAGATCTGAGAGCTTATGTACAATTCAGTCAGTCTCTGTGGTGAGCAGGAGGGAGACCAGGCTAGTCCCATCTTATCACCTCATGGCAAAGATCCCTGTTACAAGAACAGAAAAACACCTGGTTATTGACAGTCCTTTGGGCAAAAACCTGGTTTGACTTCAGTTTGTGCAAAGTGGAGGAAAACAACCCACACCAGAAAATGAGCACGTTAGCATGAGTGCTCAGTGTCCTTGGCAGCAGAGGAAGGACAGAGAGCAGCACATGACCATCAGAAGAAGCCAGCATCTCCTCAGGTTAGGCTGTGCAACTATCCCTGCAGCCACGCAAGAGCCTTCATGCCTGCCTGCGAGGAAGGAAGGTAAGGGGAGAGTTCTGCTGCTTCAGGGCACACTGAAATCCCAAGCATGTGGCTGACCAACAGCAGGAACAGCTGGGAAAAGCTACACACAGGGGGGAAAGCTCTAGAGGGTAGAAACACAGGGCAAGAAAGCATTTCTCTCTCATGCATACGGAGCGTGTGGGGTGCAAGAAACTCACCCTTCTGGGAAATGAGCCTATCTGGCTCTTGTCAGGCATCAGCTGTTCCCTGGATGCTTTTTCAAGACTGAAGATGTCAGATCTGCTTTTTGCTTTGGACAGGCCCCACACAGCAAGAGAACCCACAGCTACGAGGATGCTCAGGAGTGCTAGAGAGGAGAGTGCACAAGCACAGTCTGGACATTAGTACTGGGCTCTGCCACTCAACTGCATTAGTCAACAGCTAGAGATCAGCAGCTTCCCTCAAGCATAAGGGACAGAGAGAGAGGAGGTGAGTTAGTGCCAGATTGCATGGAACGGCCTTTCCAAGGACATAGCGCGTCCAAGTCAGAGGAATGATTAAGCTGTGGTGTAAGGCCTCCCCTGGCCCTCCCAGCCCAGCAAAAGTAGCTACCGATACAGGTCTGGAACTAACTCCATCAGGATACTCAATTTATAGCTGAAGCTAGGACCAAGACCAGGTGCAGCACCCTGAGTCTCACATACCTGCAGTAATCAAGATCCACACGCAGCCTTGACTGCTCGCTGGCACAGAGCACCCAGGCACAGGCGTAGCTGAAGTCTCTGTGAGAAAAGAGCAAGAAGTCCATCAGGCTTCCAACTCACCTTACGGTCAGCATTCAAAGCAGTCTCCAGTCCAAATCCGGCTGAGTTCCCAGTTCACCTCAAGAGTGCCAACAGGCCTTTTTCAATTTAAGCAAAACCTTATCTGTCATTACTGTGACTAGCACACATCAGAGGAAAAAAAGTCCTACTGGAAATGCATAAAAGGGAAAGCTGGGAAATTTCCCAGCTGTAGCTGCAGCAGCCTAACCTCTCCTCGTGCCACTGGCAAGCCCCAGGTACAATCAGAATACAGCTCATCTCCCCACCTACCAACTGAACGGGCGCAGGCATCAAATCCAAATACACCTGCAGTAATACCCCTCCTCTCCACATCCACCGTGCTTCAGCTCCCAGACGCCACAGAAACCCCTGGGGTCAGGAAAGCTGGAACAGCACTTTCAAGCACCTCAGACAGCCAACAGTTCTGTGACAAAGGAAGCTCCAGAGCATCTCAGAGCAGAGTAGCAGACACAAAGAGTCCTGGGGATGCAGACACACCCTTTAGTGTGACAGATACCAGTGTCTGCTGCTCTGATCCTGCCCGCACGGCCCAGAAGTGCTTCCCCCACCCTTTTCCCTTCAGCGTGCCCATTCCCTAGAGATCAGAGGAGCTCAGGAGGGTGAACAGAGACTCCAATGACACTGGCTGGTTGGAAGGAAGCCGCCAGAATTGCATGTTCTGGAAGAAGGTACTTCAAAGGTACTTCCCGAGGGAGCCCTGCGGTGTTTAAACGCCGTCTCCACAGGAGGAAGGGTAGGACCGACCCTACAGTGCTTCCTCTACCCAAAGCAATTTGTGATAATTATAACTGTCTCAGAGAGGCCAGAAACGACGGAGGTTAAATGCTTTCGTCTGGTTTATCATCCCTGAGCACGGCCGCCGCCAGTCGGGGCTCTGGCGCCGCGTCCCGCCGGCTCAGCCCGCCGCTCCCCGCACCACCGCCCCTCCCGGCCGACCGAAGGGGCCGCAGCCCCGTACCTGCGCTGCCGGTGGGCAGCACTGCCGAGCTCCACGGCGGGGTCACCCAAGCGCCGTCAGGACTCGGCTCCGGCGGGTTCAGCGTCCCGCAGCCCCACTCGTCCCGCTCGTCGTCGCAGTCGGGGTGCCCATCGCAGCGCCACTCCAAGGGCAAGCAGGGGGTGCCAGGCTCGCACTGGAACTGGCCCAGGGGACAGCCGGACCGGGACGCTGCGGGGGACGGGCAGGGGGTTGTGGAGGCGCCGGAACCCCGGCACCGGCCTGGGGACCCCCGCGCGCCCCTCGCTGAGGGGAGCCCGCGCGCCGGGCGCACGCGGGCACCAGCCAATGAGAGCGAAGGGCGTGTGCGGGGAGCCAATAGGCGCCATGGAGAAGCGGCGCGGCCGCGCGCGCCCGGGCCCGCCCCCCCACTCACCGTTCTCTGGCGGCGGCAGCAGCAGCACCGGGAGCAGCACCGGGAGCAGCACCGGGAGCAGCACCGGGAGCAGCACCGGGAGCCGCCCCATGCCGCGGACCCCCACCCGTGGGACGCGCCGCCGCTGCCCCCCCTATAAAGCCGGCCGCGCTCTGGTAGGGCGCATGCGCACAGGCCTGACCGCCACCAATGGGATGCCCGACGGGGCGGGGCGGGGCGCAGGCGCGTGCCCTTGAGGAGACCCCGCCCCGGCCCCCTCCGCTGAGGGCTGGCGGGGGGGCGATGGCCGCGGCGTCGCGTGTGCGCGGCTCCGCGGGAACAGGCGCGGCGGCGGGGCCGCCTCACCCCCGCCCCGCTCGGGCTTCGCGGGAGGGCAGACGCGGCTCCAGGGGCGCAGCAGCCCTGCTCGAGCAGGGTGGTTCCTCAGAGCGAGTGGGACTCGCCTCCCAGCACTGCCGGGCTGAGCTGTGCCTGCGTTCCTACCTGCTTCTCTCTGTGACTTTTTAAGCTTTACCCTTGAGGCAGCGGGATAAACCCGCCACTGGCAGACAAATGACTATAAGCTCAGCACAACTACATCGACGCTCCTCCAGCACCCTCCAACAGCACCGGGAAATGGGCACAATCTCCAGCGTTCACTGAAAAATCATCAGCGCAGCTCCCCGCAACCACCAGGTCACCGCAGCATGAGCCTGAGTGACCTGTTGTCACGAGGGAGGGACTGGACTAGAGTGCTCAGCATCTGAAAAGTGTGTAGCTGCAGCAGGGCAGCCTGACTTGAGTCTGCCAGAGGCTACTTCACTCATGTCTCTTCCTGCAAAATCAAAGCATTGGGGCCTTTTTGGCTAGGGTGTGTTTCATTCAGGTCTGTCCTTAAGCAGCGTCTCAGCTGTAGCTTACAAATCTGCTGAGCCTAAGCTCAAATGCGTGTACTATGTTGCTTTCCCTCAAGGAAATCCTACACCCAAAACAATATTAAAGAGTAATTTGGGTAATTCAAATACAACAGGCAGAATGGGGGAAGTAATTACAGCTTTAATACACTTATTTAGTCATGCATCAGCAGCACTAGGACAAGTTCTGTGCAGCATCACATCCACCACAGGGCTCCTCATTACAGCGCTGCTTTGTAACAAACTGTGACCTGCACATCTAGCCGCGTCGTATTTATTTCTCACAAATAAGGCTGATCTTTTGAAATTTCCCACTTCTTAAGCACTGGTCCTGGTGTCACCGGTTTTTTCTCAGCCGTTGTCACTGCAGAGCCTGAACTGGGGAAGAGAAAGGAAGAGAGAGAAGAGGCTTTAGTAACAGCACGAACATCAGATTCAATCAGGAGAGGTTTTATTACTGCTAGAGCGCTTTGTTAAGTCAACTCCCAGCCACCTCGCTTATTCAAGAGATACAGACACAAAGAATTCATCCAGCATTCTTCTACCAACCTGCGAAATCCAATTACTGGAAGAGTTCTGCATTTCTGGTCTAAACCAAGGCTTAAACCCGCTCAAACTCGAATAGCGGCAGCACCAGCGCTGCGGGACCGACCAAGTCAGACCTACCCGCCAGCTTGAGCCCCCGCAGGGAGGGTTTTGTGCGCTGTCACGACCACGATAGGCGGGAAAGACTCTCGGCGTCCATCCCGGCTGCAGTAATAGTTATCGGCGAACTTGTGACTGGGGCCCACCGGGAGCCGAGGCGGCGGTTGGCTTCTAGACAGAGAACGGTTCCGCAATATCAGCGGCGGCCGGCGAGCCTCAGCGCTCGCACCGAGACCCACAGCCCAGCCCGCCCCGCCGGCACCTCTTGGAGATCTCCGTGTAGCGCAGCGGTAGCTTGGCCTGGAGGTCCCGCTGCAAGGCAAGGCGACAGCGTCTCACACGATGCCGGGCGCTGCGCTCCCCGCGGGCCGCTGCCCTGCGCCTGCGGCAGGGCAGCGGCCCGCGGGGAGCGCAGCGCCCGGTCCCCCGGCGGCGCTGGGGGCCAGAACCGCCCTTACCCCCGCTAAGAAGTTGCGGAAGCGCTGGATGAGGCGAGTGGCCGTCGCCATCTTGGCCGCGGTGAAGGGCAGGGAGGCGGCGGGCGCGCGCGGGGCACACTGGGTCTCGCGAGACTTGGCGCTCTAAAAAATGGCGCGGGGTGGCCACGCCCCCTTCCCCCTTCCCGAGCCGCCATGGACACGAGCCGCGTGCAGCCCATCAAGCTGGCCAGGGTGGGGACACCGGCACCGGGGGGGACGGGGCGGGGGGGGTAGAACCGGGCTCGGGGCTTGACCCTCTGTCTGTCCCCGCAGGTGACGAAGGTGCTGGGCCGGACCGGTTCGCAGGGACAGTGCACGCAGGTGAGTGGCCGGGCCTGGGCGCGGAGCGGTGCGGCCGGGCCTAGGCCTGGGCCTGTCTGACGCCGTCTGGCCCCGCAGGTGCGTGTGGAGTTCATGGACGACACGAGCCGCTCCATCATCCGCAACGTGAAGGGGCCGGTGCGCGAAGGCGACGTCCTCACCCTGCTCGAGTCCGAACGCGAGGCCCGGCGGCTGCGCTGAGCCCGGGGCCGCTGCGCCGCGGAGCGATCGGCCATGGCGCGGCCTCCCCGGGCTCCCGGAGCCCCCCGTGGCGGAACCGGCGCGGCCCCCGCTGCTCTGGGCAGGGCGGTGGAGCCGCACGGCGTCCCCTCGGTGGGGAGGAGCGTGGCGGTGTGTTCCTGCAATAAAGGGTTTTTCCAGTAGTCCCTTGCCTGGGTCTTACTGAATGTGTGAGCGCTCTGTTCTTTCTCAGTACTTAACGCATCTGCTTTTCGTTGTTGGGTTCAGCCAAAGGACGAAACAACACCCGGCTTATTACTGGGGATACACATAATGCCTTTGTAATATGACTGTGTTCTTGCGTTTTTATTAACCTGTCACAATAGAAGTAACTCCGTTTTGATTACAGCAACCTTATCCCGACCCTTCTGGTAAGCATTTTTCTGTATGTAACCAGTAGAGTGGTGCTGCTAAACTTCCTGGACTTCTGTAGAATTTAATTACAAGTTGAAAGTCAATCGTTGTGCCAGCTTGCAAAGCAACAGCCTGCTGTTTCTGTCTTTCAGCCCCCAGTAAGATATTCTATAAATGCTGCTATAAATACCCCTACTTGCTGTCTTCCCTGGCAGTCACCCACACAGAGTGAGTGCTTGTCTTCTCCCCTTACGGGAGTTAGTAAATCAGTCTCACTTATATTCTTTCTCTTCCACCACACAGCCAGCTAGAAATATTTCTTGGGTTTGGCTATTACATAAAAGTAAGGCTGAAAGGATGAGGAATGAGCCTGAAGACTGTCACTGTTCAAGGGCTGGTTTTTAAGTACCGGATTTCCATCTGGTAACAGAGCGATAGTGGTTTGTGGTGTGTTTGAACCGAGCCGGGTCTGCAGCTGCTGATCCTGTGGTCTCTGATGGGAGTGTTCTTCATCCTTCAAAGTCCTGCACGTGATTAAGGCACCTTAGTGGCAGGTGGGATTGAGGGTTTGAGTATCTTAAAGCTGAGAACCCTTCTGGAATAGATGTTCAAATTGCTGAACTTAGGCAGGTAGCGAGGATTGCTGTTAGGGCTTGTGTTGAGTGTTAGTGAGTTTTTGTCCCTCATCTGGGTGTCGGTTGTGCCCTGCTCAGCTCATGGGTGGCCTGAGGTGATTTTGTGCTCTGGAGAAAGCCCTTGTCAATATGGGCTCATGCTGTTGCTTGATCTAGTTCTTGATTTGGTGGTGTTTGTTCCAGAGCATCAGGTGAGTCCACGCTCCCCTGATTTGTGTGATGCGGCAGAGCTCTTGGGAACTAGCTACAAGTTCAAAAAGTCCACCTCAAAGTTTATTTCTCTGCTTTGTTCCCTGCACAGCTTTAGCAGTGACCAAAGAGCTTTGCTCTGGTGGCTGCCAGCCCTGACTGTGCTGAGTGACCGAGACAGGAGGCATCAGCTGTGAGTTGGTGGCCAGAGATAAACTTGTAGCGGGGGTGGCTCAAACAGCTGTAGCCCTTCCCGAATATCCCTGTGGGGTCAGCGTGGCCCTTGGCCATGTGAGGAGGGAGGTGATTTCACATCCCCACTCTCAATCTGCTGATTGCCCTTTAATAATGCAGCTCAGTTTCAGAGCACAGGGTGAACCAAGGGCAGTGAAGGGCTATGTCTGGTCCCAGCATCCGCTTGGTCCTGTGAAGCAAAACATGCCAGAAGATGCTGTGGTACCCGACTGGGCCAGTTCAGCTGGAAGAAAACCAGCGGCCACTTCATAAACTTGCAGGGAATGAATGGAAACGTGCAAGCACCTGCTCAGGGCGAGGGCTGTGCTGGGCTGTCCCTCTGCTGAAGCTGTTCTGGGGATTTTATCTTGAGCCAGACAAGGAGGCAGGAGACTGCTGATGGTCGCTGTAATATTTCAAAATAATTTTACTTTAAACTTTATTTATATCTTAAAAATAAACATCAGTATTAAAATATCAGTAAACAAACCTGTGAGACCAAAGCAGTGAGTACAGAATACATACAGAGTAGTGTACTAGAGTGGCTGTGAGCGTCGTGTATTAACTTCAGTGCAAAGCTGAAACAGGCCCACTGCGAGCGCAGCAGCATGTTGCCCAGAACAAGTTTCTTGGGGAGCATTTCCCAGCTTGCAGTACGGCTCAGACCAGGCCTGGGGGGGGGCAAGAGTGATGGTGGGGGAGGCTGGGCCAAGGAGCAGAAACGGGGGCTGTGACACACGTTACCTTTGTGAAGTACTCAGCGCAGAGCTGGCCTCACATGCAAAAGCCTTTTTTTTTTTCCTTCCAGTCCTCAGTCCTTACCTGCTCTGTTCCCACCCTGCCTGGCGCACGCACGCTCGCACAGACACACACACATCCTCTGACATACGTGTCCATCTCCGCAGGCCCTAGGCGCTCTCTGAGCTCTTCTTGCTGCTCTTTTTTTCCTGGAGCTATTCTCAGCTGCTCTCTTCCCCTTTGGGAAGGAAAGTGGGCAGAGAGGCACATGGGTTGTGGGCTCCAGTTGCCGTCACAGTCAGTGGCTCAGACTGTTTAAGATGGGAAATGTTTAGGAGGTAATTGCTCTCTTTCCCCGGGGAGAAGATCCCTGCTCCCTGTGTGGGTATCGGCTGGGCAGTCTCAGACCCTCAATGTGTTCGTGGCTCTTGGCCCCATTCTGTCAGCTTGGCTGCAGCCCCGAGTGTCCAGAAGTTTTGCTCACATTGAGCAAATCAAATCATCGAGTGATTTCATGTTGAACTCTATCCTTTGACTAAGCAATATAATTCTTTTGCTTTGTGTGCGTGTGCTAGAAAAAAATTCAGATTTCAGCCAGGAAAGGAAATGCCAGAAAAGAAGGGCAAGTATTTCAGTCTGGAAGTGCTCCCAGCCTGCATCTGAGGCAGCATTAACCAGGTGGTTTGTGTCCCCTCTTCTGTCGCTGGGCAGGACTCTCCTGCTGAGCACCGCGGCACCACACAGCACCGCAGGCTCCAGGAGCTGATGCTCGCCCTCCTGCAGCCACGCTCCCCATCAGCGGCTCCGCTGCCTTCTCAGAGCTGCCAGGCCCTGGGCTAAGAGAGCAGAAACCAGGTGCTGTTTCTGCTGGGTTTTTCTGCTGTTCAGTGAGTTAACAACTTGCAGAGGGCTCCAAGGTGATGCAGCTCATGGCGGGGAGCAGGGCTGACGGGGCCAGCTTCCGCTCGCTGCATTCCCCACCCTGAGGTCACTTGATGCTTGGCTCCTCTGTCACTTGGTGGAGCAAGGTGGCCGTGCACGGGCTCCTTCCAGCAGTGGAGATGGGTGAGTGAGGCCCAGGGACGGGGCCTGCTCTATTGACAGGAGGATTGAAGCATCTGCAGCTGCAGAGAGTGATTCAGCACACAAAGGAGTGGCAGGCGAGGGGACATAAATTACAGCCCAGTGCTGATGGTGGCCAGCTGGCCCCTGGCTGGATCCCAAGGTCACTCTAATTTGGTTTCTTTGGGCTCCCAGGGCTCTTCGTGGCTGTCAGTGGTGTCCCCTGCTGCAGAGAGAGCAGAGCCATGACATGTAACCAGAGACCCCCCCAGCGACTCCTGATCACAGCCAGTCAGGCTCGTTCCCCTCTCCTGAGGATGCACTGAGCGTGTGGCACCTGGGATGCTCCGCTCTCGCCCCTGCAGACCCTTCCTGGGGAGCCTCATCTGCCTCACAGCCCTGTCCCCTCCCCACAGGGCCACCTGCCCACTGTGCCGGTGGCACAGTGCCACCCCTGTGGCCCTTGTGTGGGACAGGGCAGGCGGCAGGAGCTGGGGGGGCTGCGGTACTCACGGGCAGCTGTGCCTTTGTGCCGTTGAGGTGGGCATAGAGGAGCACAGCGATGTTGCTGTGACCGGCCTCCAGCGCGATGGCAACGGCATTGTTACCATCCTAAAAAGGAAGGGAGAGCACTTGGGAAGAGGTTTGGGGACAGGACATGGGGCGGGCAAGCGGCAAAGGCTTACGCTGTCCACGATGGAGATGTTGCAGGTGGGCTGAGCCAGCAGCAGCTTCACCGTCTCCACACGGCCGTGCTCGCAGGCGCACATCAGCGCGGTCGAGCCCTCCTCATCCTGCAGGTTCACGTCGGCTCCGCAGGCAAGCAGGGCTTCCACCATCTCCTGCCGGCCGTGGCTGACGGCCAGCATCAGTGCTGTCTGGCCAGCCTGTGACACAAGGGACGCTGCCAGGCTGCTCCTGTCCCGGCCGTGCCACCCCAGTGGGCAAGCAAGGGACCGCTGCCATCCCCAGTGCCCACACGGTCTCTGAGGAGCCCTCCCCACGTACTGGCCCCTCCAGCTTTTGGAGCCACAGTCCTGCTCTTGGAGGAGCAGAGTGTGGCCCTGGCAGCTGCTTGTGGGTGGGGGAGACGGTCAGGACATGGTGGTCCCCAGCCCGCACCAACCTGGCTGGCCTTGGCATTGACATTGCCCATGCTGAAGAGCCTCCTGACCACGTTCATGTCATCCTCCTGCTCAACGGCCGCCAGCGCTGCCAACATGAGAGCTGTGTACCCAGCTTTGTTCTGGTGGTCCACGTTACAGACCTCTGTGGGGATGAGCAGAGCAGGGGGGCTCAGGGTGCTGCAGGGCTCGTGGGAGGCACGGACTGAGCCACACACCTGGCTCCCATGAGCCATCCCACAGCCCCACTGGCACACACCTGCTGATGGGTCCCCCCATCAAATCTGGGCTCCCCAAGGGCTGGGGTGGCTGCCCAAACCCCCCCACCTGTGCATAGACACGGCCCAGGGCAGCTCTCCCCGCCCCTCTGCTGCCGGTACCTTCTCCCCATGGCCTGGCACGGCCAGGATGTGACCCGGGGTACAGAGTGGGACAGTGGCAGAGGGATGTTTCTATGGGGGGGGGGCACTGACCCGTGTCCAGCAGCAGCTGCACGATGTGGAAGTTGGAGTGGGAGACGCTGTAGTGCAGGGCTGTGTTGCCGTTCCCATCTGCCAGGTTCACCACATGGGCCAGGAGAGCCGGCGAGACCTCAGCAAAGGCCAGGAGGTGGTTGGCAACTGTGTCGGGGATGGACGACTTCTGGCTGGACAGACGGAACCACTCCTGCAGGACCAGGCTGCTGCTGGTGAGCTGCGGGCAGTGAGTGGGGCTGAGCGGGGGATCACGGCTCCCCCCCCCCACCCCAAGCCTCTGCAGGGCCCCACACCCCCACCGCCTCTCAGTACCTCCCTCCCCCACTGCTGGCGGGGAGCAGAAACCCTTCTCCAGAGGGGATGGGGTGAAGGCAGGACCCTGAAACCCCAAAACCATGCTGGGATGGCCCAAGATGAGTCCACACAGGTTTTGGGGGTATCTGGGACAAAGCCTGCAGCAAAGGGCTGTGTTTTGGGGGAGGGCGCTAAGCTGGGCTTTGCTGGCCCATCTCTGGGGAGGGCCAGGCCCAGGGGAAGAGCCCGGCAGGGGCTGGGTGAGCTGTCCCACCCGCAGCACCCCACTCACCACCTCTTTGCTCTTGGTGGCACCGGGGTGGCCCAGATGGGTCTTGACGATGAGGCAGGCCTCCCGCATCCTTGGGCTCAGCTCAAACCTGGGGAGAGCACGAGGGTGTCTGTGGGGCTGCATCACCCCACCAAAACCGTGCCAGCAAGGGGCACCCCGAGGCCCCCGCAGAGGCTTTGCTCCTCTCCCCAATGCCTGCAAGCCTCCACGAGCTCCCCGTGGTGCAACATCCAGCCTGGTGGTTGCACCCTGGCAGCTTCAGCCTCTGCAAACCCTGGCTGAACCGAGCCTTATACGGACGTGCTCAGGCATGATTTATCCATTTTTAGGCCAAATATTTTTCTTTTGTTAAAAAATGCCATTAAGGGCTGTTGGTGTTTTTGTTCCCCTCCAAACTATCTTTTCCAGCAAAGAGGCATCTGGGGCCTTGGGCTCATCCTTTCCTTAGCAGACCCAAGAAGCTGGAAGGATTTTTTTCCTGCCAAATGGTTTCTGCAGGAGCTGAAGATGTTTTTCCCATCGGCTGCACTGAAACTGGGGCAGATGTCTCTAGTCGGCAGGGCCAGTGCCAGCCCGTGGCTCTCAGCTGCGCAGGGCGAGGAAGCATTCCCCATTGGCACTTACTTCTCCTTCACCTCAGGTGGCTCTGGCAGGGTCACGCTGGCCCCCTCATGCTCCTGTCCCAGCTCGGGCTCGCCCTCCCCAGCCTCCTCGTCTGAAGTTTCGGTGTCCCCCTGCTCCTCGCTGTCAGAGCTGTCGGGCGAAGCCTTCTCAGAGGAGCTGTCTCCTTCCTCCTCCTCCTCCTCCTCCTCACTGGACGTGCTCTCGTACCTGCACGGAGGGAAGATGCTCAGTGGCAACACGGCACCCAGCAGGTCCCGTCCAGGCACCCCCATTGCCACTGCTCCCAGTCCAGGACAGGGATGCTGGGGGACAGGGCTGGCCCAGGGGGGTGGCAGGAGCCCCTCGGCACGTACTCCCCGTTCAGCACGCCCACAAACTGCAAGCTCTTCTTGCTGCCCTCAGCCTCTCTCCGGGGGGGACCATCCCGCTTCTTCATGATGGACTTCAGGGCTCCTGGGGGTAGAGAGATGGGTGTCAGGGGGCAGAAAGCAGGAACCTCCCCCTGGGGCTGTCTGGGCACCCCAAACCTGCCAGACCCCAGGGCAGGCACGGGAGGGACACGGGTAGAGCACAGGCAGCTGCTGTCACACAGTGTTGGCCCTGCAGGTGCTGTCCCCAACAGGGCCACCCTCTCCCTTCCCCCAGAAAGGTCCCAACCCAGGCCCTGGTGTCACCTCTGGCGCTGACTCACCGGCTGCAGGGCTTGGGGCAGCTCCACCATCCCGTGCCAGGGATGGGTCCTGGCTGCTCTGTGTCACCTCTGGCGTGGCTGCTCCAGGGACCGGGCTGCCCTGGCACGTCCACCCCATTGCTCCTGCATCCTCTGCCGAGGGGCTGCTCGGGGCATGGCCTGCCCCAGGCTCTGTCTCCTCGCCCGCCGGGACAGTGCTGCCCACGTCTGTCTGGCTGCCCTTGTCTTCGCACCTGGCAGCCGAATCGGGTCCGACCGCCACGTCCCGCCCGTCGGGGCGGCAGCCCACCCCGATGCAGGCAGTCGTTGGGCAGCACTCCACGCCTGCCTCTGCCGTCTCCGGGGGGTCACCGGCTGCCCGGCTCTGTGTGGCCACTGCCGCCTCCACCAGCGCCTCGGCCACCTGTGGCTTGGCCGTCACCTCCTTGTCCACCCACCCGCGGGGCCGGCGGGCGCACACCTCCAGCCGCAGCTCCTCCAGCTCCCGCGTGGCCTCCCGCAGGTGCCCCTCCATCAGGGCGATCACCTCCTTCTGGTGCCCCACCGTCTGCTGCAGCAGCCCCAGCTCATGCTCCGTCTCGCTCGCCAGCCCCAGGGAGGACTCCAGCACCCAGACAGCTGCGTCCCTGCGCTCCCTCGCTCTGCCTTCTGGCACGTCACTGGCCTCCTGCTGTGACCGGTAGTAGAAGACAACATCGGTCATGGCCCGGTCCTCGCCCACCGCCACGGAGCGGCACGGCCTCTCTGTGGCCCTGGGGCTCCTGCCTGGCCAAGCCCTGCCACCCCGCTCCGGCACGGACAGCTTCTCCGTCAGCTTCCTCAGCTCCATGATCTTGCTCACTCGACCCTTTGTTGGCTCCGCTTCGCTCTCTGGCCCCACTCGGGGTGGTTCCTCACTCCCTGCCACCGCCTCGGAGCCAGGGGGGTGGCCGAAAGCCTCGCCAGGCTCCGCCGACAGCTTCTCCATCAGCTTCGCCTTCTCCCTCTTCAGCTCGCAGATCTGCGTCTCCAGGAAGGGGATGGTTTTCACCTGCTCCTCCAGGTCCCGGAGCTGCCGCAGGGCTGCGGCCATCTGCTCCCGCACGTGCTGCAGTGGGGCCGCGCTGAGCCCCGCCGCCGGCGTGCTGCGCCCTGAGCTGCCGGGGCTCGCCCGTCCCCAGCCCGCCTGGCCCTCAGTGCCCGCCGGCACCCAGGGGTGCAGCTGACTCTGGGTGCCCAGTGGGCCACCGCGGGAGAGACCACCGATCTCCTGCAAATGGCTCTGCTCCTGCTCCAGCCGCCTGCTCGTCTCCAGCAAGGTCGTCTCCACCCGTGGGTTTCGCACGAGGCACTTGCGGGTGGGAGGTGGGAGCAGCCGCACCGGCGGCGGTGGCGAGACAGGGTGGGAGGTTGGCTTGCTCGGGGACTCCAGGGGTGCCCGGCCGTGCGGGGACAGCAGCAGCGCGGTCCTGCCCTCCTCACTGGCCGTGGAGGCGAGGGACTCGGTGGAGGTCCAGGCGCTGGCGTGGCTGCTGGGGCTGCGCAGGGTGCTGGGCGGCTGCCGGGCCCCTTTTGCCCTGCGAGGCAGAGGCACTTTCTTGAGTGTTTGGCCACTTTCGATGTCATCAACGTATTTCAGGAAATCCAGGTCCAGCAGGAAGCCATAGGGGGTTTCCACTGAATATGAGCTCTTCTCCCCATTGTCCTGGTCCCGGTATAAGAATGGGCCCCCGAGATCTGCAAGAGGAGCAGGGACCTGGTCAAACAGGAAGGCTTTTCCAACTGGGTTATACTGGGATTTGCCGCCTGCAGCCCCCCTCCCCGCCATGACGCTGCTGGCAGTGGGCCCAGCGGATGGTCTCTCCCTGGCACCCTTGGGTGTCACAGGGCACCCGCTCTGTGGCGGGGTCGGTGCTGGGGTGAGGGAACCCATTGAGACGGGACAGCGCAGCCCTGCCACTCCCCTCACACTCTTTCCGCTGTCCCTGCCTGGTGACAACCCCGGTCCCTTTACCTGGGAGGTTCTGGTTCAGGGGTGCCGGCTGAGCCATCTTCTCCCCAGGGTGCTGCTGACCAGACGACCATTAACCTGCAACAACAACAGGGCCACCTCCAGTGAAACCCGGCAAACCGGGGCCTGGTAAGCCCCACACGGCTGCAGACCACTGCCCCCTGCCCAGGGAGCACCCCACGGCCACCCCCTGCCATCCATCGGGCCCCCCTCGCCTCCCTCCAGCCCTGGTGCCACAGGGCTGAAGCTCGAGCTGGCGGCTGGGCAGGCAAGTGCGGCGCTGCCTGTGGGGCCGGGGATTGTTTGTACATTTAAGGAATGTTTCGCAGCCCAGGCTGGGACCGCTGCGGCAGCGGTGCTGCCAGCTCCGAGGGTGCAGAGTCATGAGTCAGAGCTCGGCCACACGGGAGGAGCGGGCTGGTGAAAAAAAAAAAAAAAAAAAAAAAAGAGGCCGCAGCCTTTACGGGTGCGATTCTCAGCAAGGACGTTTGCTTTGGATAAAGGGAATCGATGCTTTTGCAAAGCCACGGGACCGCAGGCAGCTGTCGCTGGGTGTGATGAGCATCCTTGGTGCCTGGGTTGAGCAGGGCTGGGGTGCCCTGTGCTGCCCATCCCTGCCTCAGGGGGGCTGGTGACCCCCAGGAGGGACCTGAATGCTTTTCCCTGTCGATAATACAGGATAAGGCATGGCGAGAGGCAGAGGGGAATGAAATGGGAGCCTGGTTTTCCCAGGATCCAGGCACGGGCATGCTGGAGGAGAGCCAGTGGGATGCGGCTGCGGTCCAGGGGTGAGCTCACGGCTGGGGGTGCTGCCAGCTGTGAGCATTCAGCTGGGACCTGCCACAACATCTGGCAGCATCTGGGTGCTGGGGCCCAGGTGGGAAGTGCTCCTGGCGGGACCAGGATGGGGGCAAACAGCGCCCCGGGAGCACCCACTGCCGTCGCACATGGCATCACCCCCCCATGGACCGTGGGGTCCCTGCGTGGTGGGGACACAGTGGCCCTGCCCACGGGGCGCAGGTGGCCTGGGACTGTGCAGCTGTCGGCAGGCAAAGCATTTGGCACCGGGCTATTTTCGGAAGAAAGCAGGGGAGGAGGCACACCGCAGAGGAGAGGCAGCTCAGGCACAGCCCTAAGGGAAGCTGAGGCTCAGTGCTGCCCGTGGGATCCAGCCTTGGTTGTGGAGAACCACCCGCACCCATCCCCAAATCCCCTGCCCGTGACAGCTGGAGGATACAGACTGTTCTAGCAGAGGTGCTGTGGCCGCCGCTGTCACACAGCCCAGCTCGGAGACGACGTGGTGGCCTGGCCGCACCCGCTGCCCACGACAATGCCGCCCGCCGCTCCCCAGCCCCAACCCCAGCTGTGCCGCTGCAGTTGCCGGCCCGTGGCTCGCCCTGACCACGCGACTGCCGGAGCTGGAGGAGCAGCCACGGTGCAGGCAGCGCTGGGCCAGGCCCAGGCTGGGCACCCAGGTGACAGGGCAGCCCCCCCTGCCAGCCCCAGCGCAGTGGGTCAAGGGGTTGAGTCCAGCCGGGCAGGGATGAGGGGACGGGGGGGATGACCGGGACGGGGCTCTCCCACTCCTCTCCCAACTCACCCACAGCCGATGCACATCCCAACTGCCACCTCCCTTGGGATCATTCTGGCTTCGTGCCGGCACCCCTTCCACATCCCTTGGGAACATTCCAGCCCCATGCTGGAACCCCACCATTCCCCTGCCACATGTCTAAAAGGGTCTGTGCATCCCCCACCTCATCTAATCCCTCTCGCCCCGGGAAGCCGCTGGCTTCCTCCTCTGCACGGCCCTCACTGCAGGTAATTAAACAACACCAGGGCCAGGACAAACTTCCCGCCGGGCTCTGCACACACCGTAAATCAAACGGGAGGAAGAGGGAGAGCAACAGGAGCCAGAGCCAGCGGGTGCATTTCCTCGAGGGAAGCGGCCGGCAGCTCCCTTCCGCCGCCCGGCCGGGTATTGTCCTGCCTGGGGCTGTGCCAGGAAAAGCCGCCTCCGCTCGTCCCCCTGGCACCTCATCCTGCCCCTTCAGCCGATGCCAGCACCTGCTGTCAAGTGTGTGGCTGCGCTGCCCGTCCCCAAAGCCGGGGAAGATTCTCCCACGGCTCCACTGCAGCTCTCGACACCCATTACTTTTGGTCCGACGGGATGGGCTACACCCAGGGCAGGAGCCTCTGCCTGAAACAAAGGGCCAGGCCAGACCTGCAGGCTCCCAACCACGTGCAAATTGCCCCGGGGACCCCGCGATGTGCCAACATCAACGGGGTCCCCATGACATGCAAACTGCCCCTGGGCTGCCAGTGGGCTGGCTCGGTGGCGAGTCTCAGGCTGGATTTGAGCCGGCGAGGATGAGCAATGGAGGCAGACGGCCCTGGCACAGCAGCGGCGAGAGGGTTAAGTCCCCGCACCCATGGCCCAGCCACTGCCGGCACCTGCCGAGCCTGATCGCACAAAGCCAGCCTTGTCCCCGGCCAGCTGCCATCACCGTGGCACCGGTTCAAAGAGAAGCCGCCCTCCACCTGGCCTGAAGTCCCGACGGGGAAGACCGTGTCGGCCACTTCGGTGGCAAAGGCTGATTTTCAACAACTTCAGCCACTCCCCTGGGCACCAGAGCTTGGTGCTGCCGGGGCTGGGCACAGGAACCCCCTGGGTGCCAGAGACAGGGGAACCCCACACAATCTCTGCTTCCTTCAGAAGAAATTAAAGAGTTCCTAGCCCCGGTATTTCTGCAGAAAACCAGGATGGTACAAAATGAAGTGCTGCTGGGGAGGCTCAGAGCAAGAGGAGGATGCGCAGGACCCAGTCGTCCCCACGGAGGCAGGGCTACCCTCCGCCCTGGGCTCACACCTCCTTCCCCCTCTTGCTGTCATACCCACGCCAACACAGGGAAACTGGGGCCCAAACTGGAGCTGCTCTGCTCAATTACAATAAAAAACCACATCAGGGATGGGGCAGCCTGGGCACCTTGGCACAGCTCAGGTACTATCCGGAACCTATGCTGCGGCCCCAGCCAGCCCCCTGCGCCCCCCAGCCTCGTGGTCCATAGGGTGATCCCCACTCTGGGTCCCCAAGCCACCAGGTTGGCAGGGGACAGACCTGGGGGAGCTGTTTTTAAAGCTCTGGACTCCTTTGGGCCCTTTCCCTTGCCAGGGGCACGAGGGGGGCTCGGCTGTGCGCTGCTGTGCAGCCCAAGCCACTCCACCGGCATGGCCGGGGCTGGACAGGGAGGGCTCTCCCCAGCTCTCCTCCCGAGCCAAAATACTGAGGTCATGAGGAATGTGAGAAGAACAGAGTCCAGAGCAGCCCTGGCCAGCACGACTTGATTTATCTCGGCCAGGCACGCTTCCCTCGAAGCTGTGCGCAGGCGATAAGCCCCGAAACTCAGGGCTGAGGCTGTTCCAAAGTTAAAGGGAAACCACTGAGCAAGCACACGGCTTCCTCCGCTGCCAGCGACCTGCTGGGATTCGGGCTCCTCGCACGGAGCCAGCCGTCACGCGTGCCCGTCACCTGCGGCGTCGCTGGCTGGTGCTGCAGGCTGGGTGCGGACGGGCGGTATCCAGGGCTCATCACACCTTCCTGGCCACCCGTCCCGGCCCCATCCCTGCCCCCGGGGTTGTACGGGATGGCCCGTGCTCCGTGTCACCTGCTGTCCCTGCGCCCTCTCGCCCAGGCCACCTTGGCCGTGTCGTCCAGGCTGGGGCTGCTCCTGGAGGAGCCCGATCCCGTGCGGGTGGGTGTGCCGGGGCTGACCCAGCCAGGGAAAGGGAAACGCTTCGATCTTCTCAACAGCCTAATTTCAGGGTTGGGCTGTTATTTCTGGAGTTGTCGTCATTGTCAGCCTGGTTGGTTGGGAGGCCGCGGGGGCTGCTCAGGCTCCGCACCCACTCCAGCGCCTCGGGGACCTCCCTGAGCTCACACAACACCTGGACAACAGGCGCACGGTCCATATGCAGACGTACTCACGGGGGGAGCAGCTCCAGGTGCCCCATCACACCTGTAGCTCTACAGGGCTCCTGTATCTCCACTAAGAAACATCTTCCACTTGTCCTGCACCCCCGCCAGGGCTGCCCATCAACACTTTCCACAAACACCTCCCCAATTCCCTCGGGGCTGGTGACAACACACCGAGTTGGTGACAAGCCCCGTCGGCCTGGGATCACCCTGCTGCCAGGAGGTGCTCGGGGATGAAATGGTTAAATTTACACCCAGGGTGCACAGGCGGGATACACGCACAGCGCCCGGCACAGCCCCGTGGCAGGTTCCCCATGTGCGTGCAGGGAGCACCCTGAACCCCGCAGCACCCCGTGTGCCCTCCAGCACCCCAGAGGGGCCTGCAGCAGCCTCGGGCGCCCTGCCACAACCCCAGTCCTGCGGGTGTCCAGCACCCCGGGGTGCCCACAGCACCCCCAACCCTCTAGGTCCCCAGAACCCCAGGAAGCCTGCACACCCCCAGCCCTGCCCTGTACCCTTGGGTGCTCCACAGCACCCCCAGCCCTAAGGGGTCCCCAGCACCCCGGGGACCCCACCAGCACCCCCACCCTTGCAGGTCCCCCCGCACGTTGGGGTGCTCGCCCCCTGCCCAGGAGACCCCCCGGGGGACTCCCCGCGGCCGCCAGCCGGGATGGGCGGCCCAGCCCGGCCCCGACGGCCCGAAGCCGCCGGCCCCGGTACCGGCACCTCCCAAACGCGGGTAGAGTCCCCACTCCCGCTCCCGGGGCCGCCCCCGAGACGGGAGATGCCGGGGCCGCCCCACCCCGCCGCGGTGGCAGCCGCGGGGGGCTCCGGAGCGGCCCCTCGGCGGGCCCCGGGCGGCGGCGGCGGCTCCGGGGGCCCTGCGAGGCACCTCTACCGGGACGAGCCCCCGCCCCGCCGCCGGAGCCGCTCCCGGGGCCGGAGCCGCCGCCGCCGGCCGGACCCCGCCGTCCCGTCCGCCCCGCCCCGCCCCGCCGCCCCTCACCTTCCCGGCCGGGGTCTGGGCTGCAGCCGGGCCCCAGCGCGGGGCCGCCGTCCCGGGCCCGGCGGCTCTGAGCTGCACCGCGGCGCCGGGCAGCGCTGCCCCCGCAGCCCCGGGCCGAGGGCGGGCCGGCAGCGGGGCCGGGGCGGGGCGGGGGCGGGCGGGGATCGCCCCCGGGCCCCGGCCGGGATGGGCACCGCCCCCGGGCCGCTCACCCCCGTCGGGATCCCCGCTCACCCCTGGCACGGAGGTCCCACCGCCCGCCTCTCCTCGGCGGAGGGGGGGTCCCTGTCCCCGTGGCCCCCCGGGGTGGGACATCCCCTGTCCCAGGCACCTGGGGGGAGGGGGGGTGTCCCCTGCCCTGGTCACCCCGGGGCTCCCCTGTCCTGGTTACCTGGGGAAGGGGTGTCCCTTGTCCCAGTGAGTCCAGGAAGGGAGGTGTCCCCTGCCCCAGTCACCCCAGGGATGGGGGGTCCCCTGCCCTGGTTACCCCTGAGGATGGGGATGTCCCTACCCTGCTCACCTCGGGGATGGTCACCTTGGAGAAAGGGGGATCCCCTGCCTATGTCGCCCCAGCGTTGGGGTGTCTCCTGCCTCAAGCTCACCACCGCTGCGGGCTAGGGCCCTGCGGGTGGCTGGGGTCCAGCTCCCTGCCCCTCTGTCCTCCCCCCAGCACAGCTGCCCCCCCCCCGGCCTGCCTGGCCCCCGTGGCCCGCGCGCCGCCTGCCCTCGTCCCACCCATGGCTGGGAGCCCTGTGCCGCTCGCCCTGGCTGGGCTCCCCGGGCCTGGCCCCGCTGGGTTTTTGGCAGCCCTTCCTTGTCCCAGCAGCAGGCTGTTTGTCTCCTTTTCTTGCCAGCTTTCTTCCCCGCCTGCTTCACACGCCGGTCGCTCAGCTGCCGAGTCCTGGGCCATCCTCCATCCCACAGGGACCCCTGGCAGTTTCACACCTTAAAGCTTGCCCTCACTAACTGCTCCAACCCCCGTCAATGCTGAAACCCTCAGCAAGGAGTTTTGCTTCGTTTTCTTTCCTTTTCAGCTGCTGAACCCCCCCGGGTATTTTTCCATGGCCGACTCTTCTGTAACGCTACTCACGGGAAGAGCAGGAGAAACAAGATGTGCTTCCCAGCGTCCCGCCCAGCTGCTGGCTGGCAGCTTGGGGACTTCCTGAGAAAGGGTTTGCATCCGGACGGAAGTACCTTAATAGCCCTAATGGATCTACCTCCACTGACAGACTTCGTTCCTCTCCAACCATTTACATACTTGGCCTCTCCAACATCCTGTGGTAATGAACTTGGTGATTTCATGCCCTCGTTCCGTCTCCAAAGCAGGTCTAGAATAGCGCCGCTCTTGTCGATTCACTGACTGCTTGGCAAAGATCAGCTGGGTTCTCCGTAGCCGGTGCAGCTTGCCTTCTCCAGCCACGTCTGGAAAGGTAAAGTGTGGCACAATGAGTGAGTTCCCACTGGTGTCCGCTCACCGGCTGCACCGCGGAGTTCATGCCCCTGTCCCAGCTCCGAGGTCCACGAAGGGCCCACATCCAGGTCCCTCGTGCCCACTCCTGGACATCCGACAAAAATGTCACCCATTGCCAACCAGCAGTTCTTGTTTCCTCCTTGCGCAGACAGAGATAATAAGCCTATAAAGGAGGACTTGAAGAAAAATTAGCTTGGGAAAGCGGTATCACCCCAGCTTTGCAGGTGTCAGACCCTGCTGTTGCACTGGGCAGAGCTGTGAAACAGCGGGGGGGGGCCTTGAACCACCCAGCACCCCTGAGGAAATACAGACCTGGGGCTGCCTGGATTTGGTAGCACCTGCTACCGACTTACAAACCAAGACAATAAGGCCAATGAAGCAACATTTGGATCACTTAAGCAAGCTCTGGTTCAACAGAACCTGGTTCTTACGAGTGACTTCAACTACCCGGACGTTTGTTGGAAGAACAATACAGCAGCTCACACATCATCCATCAAGTTCCTGGAATGCGTAGAGGACTCCTTCCTCATACACGTTAGATGTGCCAACCAGGAATGAGGCGCTGCTGGACTTGCTACTCACAAACCAAGAAAACCTGCTTGGTAATATCTGGGTTAGTGATACCTGGCTGCAGCGATCACAATGTTGTGGAGTCTGGGGTTCTGCCGAGCACGCTGCAGGTTAGTACTAAGACAAAGGTTTTAGGTTTTAGAAGAGCAAACTTCAGCTCACTCAGAGGTCAGCTGGGAGGGATTCCATGGGAAGCTTCCATGGAGGATAAAGAAGCCAGTGAGTGCTGGGAGTTTTTCAAGAACGCTCTCCTGGAAGCACAAAACCAGTTCATCCCCTTTAAAGGTGAGGGACGTGGGCAGAGCAGGAGACCCCCTTGGCTTAACTGCGAGCTTCTTAGTCTGCTCAAAACCAAAAGAGAAGCCTAGCAGAGATGGAAAAGTGAATGAATACCTGTTGAGAACTACAAGGGCATTGCCAGGGTGTCCAGAGATGCAGTGAGAAAAGAAAAAGCTCTGCTCGAATTGAAATTGGCCAGAGATGTCAAAAATCACAAGAAAGGGTTCTTCAAGTATGTAAACAACAAGCAGAAACAGAAGGAAAATACTGGCCCGCTCTTAAACAAGAGAGGTGAATTAGTCACCAGCAGTGCTGAAAAGGCAGAGGTTCTCAACACTTTCTTCACCTCTGTCTTTACCAGCACTGTTGGGCCCCTTGGGAACAAAAATCCAGGTCGGTGCAAACACAGACCCACCGTCACTGAAGGAGCAGTTGGTATTACAGGATCTTGACCCCTACAAATCGATGGGCCCTGACATTATCCACCCGAGGGTATTCAGAATCCTGGATGATGCTGTTGAGAGGCCGCTCTCCATAATCTCGGAGAAGTCATGGAGATCGGGGGACGTCCCGGAAGACTGGAGGAAGGCTGATGTCACCCCCATCTACAAGAAGGGCTTAAAGGACGATCCAGGAAATTATAGGCCCATCAGTCTTACTTCAACCCCTTGGGAAGTTATGGGATGAATCCTCCTGGGGGCTATCACAAGTCAAATGAAGCACGTGACTGGGACAAGCCAGGGCAAATCATGCCTGACAAACCTGATCGTCTTCTATGACAAAAGAACCTGCTCGGTTGATGTGGGGTGAGTGGTGGACACTCTCTACCTGGATTTCTCCAAGGCTTTTGATACAGTTCCCCACAGCCTCCTCCTAGAGAAACTGATGTGTTACTGTCCAGACACGTGTCAGTGTGGTGGGTGGGGAACTGGCAGAGAGGCCACAGCGGGAGGGCGGTGGGAAATATCTCCTTTTCAAACTGGGAACCTGTCATAAGTGGGGTCCCCCAGGGATCGATACTGGGTCCAGTGCTGTTTCATAGGTGATCTGGATGATGGGATCAAGTGTACCCCGATGAAGTTTGCTGATGATACCAAACTGAGTGGAGAAGTGGACACTTCGGGAGGGAGAGCCACCCTGCAGGAAGACCTGGGTATGCTGGAAGAGTGGGTGAACTAGAACCTTATGAAGTTCAACAAGGACAAGTGTAAGGTCTTGCACTTGGGAAAACATAATCTGGGAGTGCAGCACAGGCTGGGATCTACCTGGCTGGGGAGCAGCTCTGTGGAAAGGGACCTGGGGGTTCTGGTGGACAACAAGCTCCATCGGAGTGACCAGTGTGCTGCAGTGGAAAGCCAATGGGATGCTGGGCTGCATCAACAAGGACATCGCCAGCAGAGATAAAGAAGTGATTATCCCACTCTGCTCAGTGCTTGTCAGGCCACACCTGGAATCCTGTGTTCAGTTTTGGTCCCTGCTATACAAAAAAGATGTGGACCAGCTGGAGAGGGCCCAGAGAAGGGCCACAAAGATGATCAAGGGACTGGGCAGCCATGTGAGAAAACACTGAAAGAATTGGGTTGGTTCAGCCTTGAGAAGAGAAGGCTTAGGGGAGACCTTGTCACATGTCAGTATTTAAAGGGTGGCTACAGAGAAGATGGAGACTCCCTTTTTACAAGGAGTCACGTGAAAAAGATGAGGGGTAATAGGTACAAGTTACTCCCAGGGAGATTCCAATCGGACTCAGGAGGAAAATTTTTCGCAATGAGAACAATCAGCCACTGGAGCAATCTCCCCAGAAGCGGTGGATTCCCCAATGTTGGACACTTCTAAGATTCAGCTGGACAAGGGGATGGGCCATCTTGTCTAGACTGTGCTTTTCCCAAGAAAGGTTGGACCAGATGATCCTTGAGGTCCCTTCCAACCTGGGATTCTGTGGTACTGACCCAGGACTGACCGAAGCTCCCGCCTGCCCGGGCCAGCAGCCCCTGGTAGCCGCAGCAGAACCCAGGCTTGGAGGCAAATGGCAGCGCCTGCCAGTGTTCCCGCTGCACCCACGTGTGTGCTGGGCTTTGAGTTAGTAAAGATGCAACTGTGAGGTTGTGGAAATTGAGGTGGGTGCCTGCCTAGTGAAGGACACCTGGATGCTCAGTCCTGGTAAGGATACAGGTAAGGATCAGGCATTGCCACAGCCTGGGACCATCTTTCTCATCACCCTGCACAGAGTGGTGAGCAGGGCTAACCAGGCTTTTGTTGCTGTTGTAGGGGCAGTTCTGCCAAAAATCGGTGGTTTTCTGGTGCTGGAATGTTGTAGTTCAACTGTCTGGGCTCTGGAGGCTTTCATGGCATAGTGGCAGGGCCTGGCATGGCTGTTGCCAGTCCCGGACCTCGCGTGGGCCAGGGAAACTGGCCCTGGCCCTCGCAAGAGCATCCATCTGAACAGAAAGCTCTGGGACCTGATGAGGTTTCAATTCATCAGAAACATTAAAAAGCTTTTTTTGGTCCAGAAGAGAGTCTCAAAAAATGGCTTTCCCTGTGAATCCAAACCCTTTGCTCTCTGTGAGCCCCGACTGGGACTGTGCATGTGATCGTGCCTCAGTTTCCCCATCAGGACAGCTGGAAAGGGAGTACGTGTTGCACATGTTGTGACGTGTGCCGGCGTGGCAGGGTGCTGCTCTGCAGCACGCCGGGGAACAGAGCCCCGGGAACTGGCTGCAGACTGACGGAATAGGCTGCGTCCATGTCCCTCTGCATGCAGCACAGAAACCAAGTGGTGTCAGCACATGAGAAAACACCCAAAGCTTGGCCAGGCTTTCAGCTGGCTGCGAGCAAGCTTTTGCTGTCATCCTGCCTCATTCCGGTGGCTCTTGGATGGAGAGAGCCTGACAAACGCTGCTGGAGATGCTGGTGGAGAAGGGCTGCAGCCCTGTGTGCTGCAGTACGAGCCGTCCCACTCGCTGCAGCTCCGGATGACTCTTCTGCTCCCTGGGCAGTGGGATCCCAAAGCCTTGGCACCCTGGTCCCCTCCATGGGCAGCAGGCTCCCAAAGCCCTGAGCATCTCTGTCCTCTCAAAGGCTGCTGCGTGTCCAGGGCTGGCCGGTGGTGGCCCATGGCTGGGAGAAGCTTTGCGTGCTCAGGGTGCACCTGGAAGAGCAGCCGGTGGGGTGTGTTCCAGCAGTTTCCTGGCTGCCTGAGTTCATCTCCGCTTGCTCCAGCTCCACCATGCCTTCCCCAGCCCAGCTCCCGGCTCCATCACCTCCTCCACGGCCCAGGAAGGGACTGGCCAGGCCAGGCACGACGTGGGACCCCCAGGCGAAGGCTGGCTGGGGCTTTGCCTGGCGCCGTCCTTGTAGGAAAGCAGCGTAGACGCCTCCGCACTCCATAAATAAACCAGCCCAGCACGCTTCCCAGCACGCTTCCCTCCCGGCAGGCTCGGCCGCCCCTGCCCAGCCTGGCCGCGGCAGGATGTCCTTGTTTTCTGCCTGCAGGTTTGGGAGCAGGCAGGAAGCTCGTTTCCTCTCGTTGCCTCTCTGCTTGGATCCTTCCTCTCTGGGATGCTGCAGCAAAACAAAGGACCTGGGAGTGGAGTGGGAGCAGCTTCCCCTGGTCTCCAGCTGTGAGCGGGCCAACAGGACCTGGGGAAGGGTCCTCAAGGGGCTGCTGGGTGCCTGCACGGGGCTCAGACCCGGCCGGGCTGGTGGGGAAAAAAAGCTTGTCCCAGCCGGCAGAGGCTGAAGCCATTGGGGGAAGTCACACCCCAACAGCGGGACAGCCACCCCATGGACCCCTCACCAACAGCCTCCCCCTTGACATCTCCCACCACCCCATCACCTGCTGGGGAACCACCTGATTTAGGGCCGTGCTGTGGCAGCTGCATCAAATACAGAACACCTGCAAGGAAACCCGCTCCCTGAGCACCTCCTGCTCCATGCCACCCCCTCCTACGTCCCCTGATGTGTGTGACCCTGAGCACCCTCTTGTCTCCAGCATGGCCCTGCAAGACCAGACCTCACCCAGGTGCAGAGCGCCCTCATCCCCCATCCCCTCTCCCATGTCCCCTCTGATCTAACAGGCTGCAGGTGACATTTCGTGCCTGTGCAAACTTTTATCTCAGGCAATATTTTGTGTGCTTGGCACGGCACCCAACCAGCTTGGGGAAGGTTGGGATGGCTTTTTTTTTTTTGTGGCTGCATTTGCAGCTCAGCCTTATCAGGGCTGAGGGAAATGCCGTGCAGGCTTTCTGCATCTGGCATTTGCTTTGGCTGGAGGCCAGCCCCGCCAGCAGCACTGGGGGGGGGACCTGCCCCACCGGCCGGCAGTTTCCTGCTGTTACGTGGCCATAAACACTCCCCAACGGTCAGCGGGAGCTGCTGGCGGGATGCTCCTGGGGCTGGGACTTTCCAGGGACCCGGGTCATGCTGCGCACAGAGGGTTTGCAGCCTGGGGTGCCTTGTAAAGTTGTGACCTCGGCTAAAACTCAGCACTGCTTAAAAATTAACATTTTTCTTTTGGGGCCTCTGGGCTGTATCCCCATGTCCATCCATAGCTGTCGGGCTGCAAAATGTGTTTTGAAAACAAGTGCCCACACTGATTGTCCCCAAATGGGGTCACTCTGGGAAGGGGGCAGTTAGGGAGGGCATCGGCTACTGTGAATTTGTGTGACCTCGGGGTTGGTCCCGCGGCAGGATGGACTCCAGGCTGCCGCCCCGTCCCCGTGGGAAATGCTCTTGCGCAGGAGCAGCAGCCCTGGCACAGGTCCGAGATCCCCAGCTCTCGGTGAGAGGGGAGGACACCGGCCTGTGTGGGGACAGGGATGTCGCCGTCACCTGGTGGGTGACGTGGGCTCAGCATCACCCGCTGATTTCCAGCTTGTCCCTTCGCCCTGCACAGCAGGATGGGGATGAGTGTGCAACGGGGGGACAAAGCAGCCCCAGAACACCTCCGACTTTTGGGCTCTCTGTCCTCTAGCACCCAGCAAAGACACCGGCTGAGTCCTTAGGACAAAGAGGGAATGTCCTGCCCAGCGAGTGCCCTTCTGCCCTGCCACAGCCACCGGCAAACCAACCTCTCAGTCTCTCCACAAGGAGTTATTTCCAGCCATTTCCAGCTCTCCGCTCCCTCCCCCGCCCAACTCTGCTCTCCCCCCGCCGCAGAGCCCCCGGGCTGACGGCATCCGATGCCGTTTTGACATTTCCAGCAAAGCCGAGAAAGGCCGCGTGTGTCTCGGCACACAGAGCTCCCTTCTCCTCCCGGCGCCCCGCAGCCGGCAGGTTCCCGGCCGCCGGGGATCTGGCGAGGGCTGGGGCGGCGCAGCGGGACCTTCCCAGCGGGAACCACATAGATCTGCCATTGAAAGGCAGCAGAAAAGCCTTTCTGTGCCGCCGCCCGAAGCGGCACAGCTGGTCCCGGCACACAATCAGGCCATTGAGCCGGTGACAGCGGAGCGAGGCCAAGGAGATGAGCCTTCCCGCTCCTTCACCTCCGTGGGCTGGTTTGGAGCCTGAACCCTCCTCCCGACAGCACCTTGGCTGTTGCTTTCTGCTCCCGAATCTCTGCTGGGAACTTCCCACCCCATCTGCCGGACAGAAGCAGGTTCCTGAAGTATCGCACCATCACCACCACCTCCAAGAGCTCCCTCCTGGCCAACCTCTGGCTGGGGAGCCCGGGTGTCCTGGTTGCCACTGCAGGGAGGGAACCGGCCCCAGTGCCCACACCCAGCTGGCTTCTTCTTTGCTGGCAAGCAGGAAGGAGCTAGAAGGTGGCCGATCTACAGGAGTTTTTCATGGTGAAGTCGAGGCCTCCTAACTTGCTGATCTGAGCCCACCTGCACCATGGGGACAGGGACAGCCCCATAAGGACACAGGGAGCTGCCGTGTGTGCGGGATTTGTGTCCCTCCTCCCTCAAGGAGCAGGACAAGAGGGACAGGTCTGATGGGGAGCGGCTGAGGGAACTGGGGGGGTTTAGTCTGGAGAAGAGGAGGCTGAGGGGAGACCTCATGGCCCTCTCCAACTCCCTGAAAGGAGGGTGCAGAGAGGGGGGATGAGTCTCTTGAGCCAAGGAACCAGCGGCAGGACAAGAGGGAATGGCCCCAAGCTGCGCCAGGGCAGGGTCAGACTGGCTCTTAGGAAGGATTTCTTTGCAGAAGGGGCTGTTGGGCGTTGGAATGGGCTGCCCAGGGCAGGGGGGGAGTCCCCATCCCTGGAGGGGTTGAAGAGTCGGGTTGACCCAGCGCTGAGGGATCTGGTGGAGTTGGGAACGGTCAGGGGGAGGTTCATGGTGGGGCTGGAGGAGCTTCAAGGGCTTTTCCAACCGAGATGATTCTGGGATTCTGTGACAGCGTGGCCTGGCCCCGCAGCCACAGGACATGGGACAGGGCAGCACCCACAGCGCTACGGGCACCCAGGGGCTGTGGGCAGCAGGGGTGCTGCTCCAGCCCTCCCAGCACTGCTCCAAGGGGAAGCAGCACCCAGGAGAACCCTCCAGACACATCTCCCCCTGAGCACAGGACAGCCAGCATGGGCAGACACCTGAAACGAGAGACATTTGTTAACAATTAATGTGTGTTTGGGGGATGCAGCACAGGCTGTGGGGTCAAAGCCAAAGCAAGTTGTGGGGGGAGTGTGAAGCTGAGAGAGCCTCCCCCCAAATTGATGTGGCTTCCAGGAGATGGGGAGCAAAGGCCTTGCTGAGCTCGGGGGTGGTGGCTGGCACAGACCATCTGGCCCCGCGCTGAGCAGGGTGGCAATGACACGGCGTGGCCAAAGGGCTCCCAGCCCACATTTCACCGTGCCTGGGCCCGGGGCAGAGGGGAGGGAGGTGGCAGCGGGGGTCACTGGGGTGGGGAGCTGGGCACTGTGGTGGAGCTGGGGTTGGGGGTCTGGGGGAAGAGGTGTCGTGCTCGCTGGTGAGGGGGGTGGCACATCAGGGTCCTGTCCAGCGTGAACCCCGGGGCTGGGGCCGGGGGGGGCTTTAGGAGAAGGTTCCAGCAGCCAGCGGGAGCAGCCGTGATGCGGTGATGGGGTGGTGGGGTGAGGGGATGACAGGGTGACGAGGTGATGGGGTGAGGGGGCGACGAGGCGATGAGGTGATGGGATGATGGGGGTGACAGGGTGGCGGTGACCCCACACTCGCAGTTCTGGCGGTGCAGCCCCGAAGCCGCGTCCCCAGCCGTCCCCTCCCGCCAGCCCGCGTCCCCGTCGCCCCTTCCCCGCTCCCGGGGGCGGCTGCTGGTGGCCCCCGCAGGGCTCCGGGCTCCCGCGCAGGCGGCAGCTGCCCGCGGCACCGGGCCGGGGCGGCCGGGAGGGGGCGATGCCGCCCCGGGAACCGCCGCGCCGCCTCGGGGAGGGGCGCCGGGGGGGCTGGAGGGGTGCTGGGGTGGGTGCCTGGGTGGGTGCTGGGTGCATGGGGTGGGTGCTGGAGGTGGGTGCTAGCGTTGGGTACTTGGGGTAGGTGCCTAGGTGGGTGCTGGGTGCATGGGGTGGGTGCCTAGGTGGGTGCTGGGTGCATGGGGTGGGTGCCTAGGTGGGTGCTGGGTGCATGGGGGGGGTGCTGGAGGTGAGAGCATGGGGTGGGTGCCTAGGTGGGTGCTGGGTGCATGGGGTGGGTGCTGGAGGTGGGTGCTAGCGTTGGGTACTTGGGGTAGGTGCCTAGGTGGGTGCTGGGTGCATGGGGTGGGTGCCTAGGTGGGTGCTGGGTGCATGGGGGGGGTGCCTAGGTGGGTGCTGGGTCCATGGGGTGGGTGCTGGAGGTGGGTGCTGGAGGTGAGAGCATGGGGTGGGTGCCTAGGTGGGTGCTGGGTGCATGGGGGGGGTGCTGGAGGTGAGAGCATGGGGTGGGTGCCTAGGTGGGTGCTGGGTGCATGGGGTGGGTGCTGGAGGTGGGTGCTAGCGTTGGGTACTTGGGGTAGGTGCCTAGGTGGGTGCTGGGTGCATGGGGTGGGTGCCTAGGTGGGTGCTGGGTCCATGGGGTGGGTGCTGGAGGTGGGTGCTGGAGGTGAGAGCATGGGGTGGGTGCCTAGGTGGGTGCTGGGTGCATGGGGTGGGTGCCTAGGTGGGTGCTGGGTGCATGGGGGGGGTGCCTAGGTGGGTGCTGGGTCCATGGGGTGGGTGCTGGAGGTGGGTGCTGGAGGTGAGAGCATGGGGTGGGTGCCTAGGTGGGTGCTGGGTGCATGGGGTGGGTGCTGGAAGCGAGGGCACAGGATGAGTGCATCGGGTAGGTGCATGGGGTAGTGGTGGGGTGTCGGGGGCAGGCGCCTGAGGCAGGGCCATGGGATGGGTGAGGGGGTGGGTGGGTGCTGGAGGTGGTGAAGGGGTGCATGCATAGGGTGTGAGCCTGAGATGGGTGCCGGAGGTGGGTGAGAAGGTTGGGTGCTGGAAGTGAGTGCATGGGGCGGGTGCTGGAGGCGGGTGAGTGGGGGCAGGAGGTGGTCAGGCCCTGCCGGGAGGTGAGAGCAAGACCACAGCTGGTGGGACAGTGACAGGAGGGACAAGAGGCCACACAGCCTAGGTCAGTGCAGAGAAGCTTTTTGTCCCCCACCCTGACCTACGCAGCCCCTCAATGACTGCTCCCAAACATCTGGCCACAGCACGGGGTGACACAAAGAGATGGAGTCATGGGGGAGAGGGAAGCAGAAGACCCCAGACTGCGTCTTCCACTCCGGAGTCCGCAGCACTATTCTGCACCACTGGTTTTGCTGCGCACACCTGGGGCTGGCAAACAGCCCCCGATATCTGTGCAGGGGCAGAACATCCCTTCCCTGCAGGTGACTGCCACAGTGGGCTCATCCCAGGGCCCTGAGGATGCTCCACCACCTCAAACATCTCCAGCAGAGCAACAGCAGCTCTGTGGAGCTAATGGTCACTTTTTGGGGGGTTACTGCTGTGCTGGTTTTGTCCCCCAGATGACACCCAAAGCAGTGGAAGGGATGGCTGGGGACAAGGACATGTGGCAGCCCTCGGGGAAAGAAAAGCTGGAGCGGCCTGAGCTCTGCTGCAGAGCGTGGGGTGTGGGGGTGCCTGGCCATCAATCATTTAGTGTTGTTAATTTTTAATGTGTAAAAATCTCTTTAAGTAAGGAGCCTGGTGCAGAGCGAGGCTGATGATTAATTCAGGGAGTGACGCACAGAGGTGAGCGCCAGGCCCGGCCACAACTTGCGGGGGGTCCCGCTGCTGGGGACCAGCCACAGAACAAGCTGGGGGGGTTGGGAAGGGATGGACCCCCCATGGGGCTGGTGTCACAAGGTCGCAGATCCGTGATGCTGCAGTGGCACTTACCCGTGTCTGCTCCGGAGCTGGTGGACGTTCCTGCCCAGCCCCAGAGGTGTCGCAGGGGCCCCTCTTGGAGTATTTTGGGGGGTTACGAAGCCGGGAGCTGCTCAGAATGGGGTGTCCCTGCTCCAGTGATGCCACTGTAGGTGTCAGAGGCTGCGGGCTCTGGCACCCCCTCCACGCTGCTGTTCCCCCGGAGCCCCCACCCCACTTCCAGCCCACAGCTGTGTGCCAGTAAATGCACAAATGAATAAAAGTATCAGGAGTAGCGCACTGCTGGTGGAGGTGGCCAGTGTGGGGCACACACTGCACCTCCTCACCCCCCTCGTCCGCCCCAGTGGGGCGAGAAGACCCCAGCCCTCCCACAGTGGCCTCGGAGAGGATGAGCCAAATCAAGAGACCATTAGAGGGGTAAAAGATAACCAGAGAATAACCCATAAATAGCAGCAGGATGGGGAGAAAAAGCATTGACTGAGGGTGTCTTGCTCCAGCAAGTGGCCCGGCCACACTGCTCATGCCTGTGGAGCAGCCGGCAGGTTCAGGCGTGATCAGAAAAGATCGAAACATGTCAAGCCCAGCTGAGTCACCCCCTCCCACAGCCCCCACAGCCTGCCAGCATCCCCTGGAGCTCCACCAACACCCTCCCTCTTTAGCTGTGGCTGGGTCCCGGCAGCACAGGGGTGTCCCCGGGGTGCTGTGCCAGTGGAAGGACACACATGGCAAGGCTCTAACGCAGCTGCCACTTCTCAGGAGTAGGTGGAAGAGGTATTATTATGTATCTATGTTATTGAAAACTGCATTTCTCCAACAGCATTTTGAGCCTCCAGGCTTTAACTTCAAGTATTTGGGGAGCTGGGCCCAGCATTCCTACTTTCTAGTTAAAAAGCAATTAATTGGGGATGTGTCATTTAAGGAGCAGGAATGGGATCGACCCTACAGGGAGCCCTCACAGGTATTTTTAGCTTTGATAAGTGCTGGCAACGGAGCAGCAAGGGATTTTTCCAGTGTCTTACACACCGCTTGTGAACCGTGTGGGTACAACCGTGGTGCAGGGACAGCCGGCCCTGGTGGCTTTGGGATAGAACTGGTGACAAGAAGAGTGATGGCAACAATCAAAGTCATGTTGGGAAACACTGCAGTGTCCAGGACCCCAATAAAAAGCACTGATGCTCTGTTTTGGCTCTGCGGTTTTCGTGGCCGAAGCCTCTGCAAACGTGGCCCAGGGTCAGGCTGGAAGGGAGCAGGGAGAGGAGCCCACAGAAACCTGCCCCTCTGCACGAATGCAAAGAAACCAAGTGGATTTGCAAGTCCCCAAATTCCGCGTGCGCCACAGAGGAAGGAGTGATAATGGAAGGGCTCCGCTTTCGGGAAGGCGAGTTTAAATAATTAAGAGGAATAGTGAGGTGGAAACGAATGTGCAGAAGGTTTGGGGCTCCCTGGAAGGAAGCAGAGATGAAAGGAATGGCCTTGCTACAATATTCATAAAGCTCTGAAGGCAACGGCACGAGCGCCTGGAAGAGGGTATTGCGTGAGCTCGTCTCCTCTGGAGACCCCGGCCGGGAGGCCGGCGCAGGCGTGGGAGGACGTGGCTGGCCCTGGGGTGCTCGACGTGTTCGGGGGGAGCGGTTCCTGGGGCTCTTTGCTAACAGTGCCACGTGTGGGAGGATGCCTCAGTCCAGCCCAGCCCCAGGCGAACAGGGGGCTCCTGCCCGCCCTCAGCCTCTTTTTCTTCATTATGGATTTTATTTATTCCTTTTCCTTTGCCAGGGATGAAGAGCTGGGAAAGTCTGTGCAGGAATGGGTCAAATCCTGAACTTTTTTGGTGGACCGACAGCTGGGACATCAGTGCCTCGTGCACTGGTGCTGGTCCAGGGTATTTGTGCTGGGGATGGCGTTGGGCATCAGTGCTTTGATGCTGGGGGCCAGCAGGGGGGGATTGGTACTGAGGATTGGTACTGGGAATGGTACTGGGTGTTGATCCTAAGTCTCGGTGCTGGTACTGGGGATGAGCATTTGGCGTTGGTGCTGGTACTGGGTACGGGATGCTGGTACTGGGTGTTGACAGTGGTCCTTGCCTCTGGTTTGCCAGGTCTGTACATCCAACGTTCCTCTGGTGCCTTGTGCCTGCAAAACCTTGGCAACATCCCGCTCTCCCCTGGGCCAGACACGGCTGCACTGTGTGGGGAGCAGCGTCCCCCATCCAGCCCCCAAACCCCAGGATGCAGCATGGGCAGTCAGGACCGATTCTTGGGAGATCACACTTCATTTTAACATCATCCACATTAAACTTCCCATCAACATATTGCCGAGAACCAGGTGCATTTTCCACCTCCGGTGCCTCCCTGGTGTCCTGGTGTGAGCTGCTCGTTCCATCCCAGGTGGGAAGAGGGGTCCCCAGCCCTGCTCCAGTGTGACCCCCCTTCCTGACACACCCAAGGGAAGGGTCTCTCCAAGACTAAAGGGGCTGGCCCCAGCCTGATTCACCTGATGTGAATCCTCCATAGCAGTGGGGAAACGCTGCAGAAGCTCCAGTCCTCGGTCCAGCTCTCATGAAAGTGTCACCTGATGAACCAAGAGCGATTCACCAGCAAATAGAAGCGGGAAGGAGGGTGAACAATGCTGACTCTGTGCTGGGAGCCGGGAGGTGGGGATGCTCCCTGGAGGGTATTGAGAAGCTCAAGGATGCCTCTTTGAGCACAGCCCCTTGCTACCAAGCCAGCTGCGACAGTTTTACTGCAGATTTCACTGCTCCAACTAAGCTGAGAATTCCTCTGGGCAGCATTGACAAAATTCCCCAAATTTGCTGCTTTCCTTGCTCAGAAACAGGGGTAAGAGCTTGTGCAAACCACAAAGAGCTGATCTCACTTGCATTTCTTCTTTCCATGCAGTCCCTGTGTTCGGGGGGGCTTGGTTGGCAGAGCACAGGACAACGCAGAGCCATGAACGTCTGGAACACGTTTTAGAGAGAAGAACCTAATGTGCCTGGCCTTTTTGGGTTGCTAACTCATTGGTGAGCCCAGGCTCCATCTCCCGAGGGATTTCCATTCCCAGCATTGCCACGGGACGCCGCGCCAGCAAACGGCCGGTGCAGTTGCCTCTTGTCTCTCTGCTGATCATCTCATCTGGCACGTGGCTCCGGGTCAGCTCCGAGTGCGTCGCAGCTGGTCCCAATCTCACAGTGCATTTCCACATGTGCTTGACTTGAAATGAGTGAATAATAGTTATTTTCCAAAGCGCTGGTGCCCATGCATGGCTTTAACTGTGCTGTCTTGGGCCCTAAATGCTTGATAAATGCCTTTGGGAAATGCATGCTTTTCAAACGTACGCTGGTCTGAAGTTGCATTTTTTCAGAGGAAAGCCTTTTCTTCCCAGTGGGCAGAGGAGGGTTTTTGCCTGGTTTGAGGTGCCTGCAGATATTTATTGCTGTGTTCATGTGAAATCTGGAACACTTCACTGTGGCCACTGGCACAGAAAATCCCCCCTCCTCCAGCGGGTGCATGCTCGCTCTCTGCTCTCTGGGCTTGGCTCCACACCAGCCCATCGTCATCTTGCTCGGTCACCGGCCACCCCACATCATGCGAAAGACCTGTCAAATCGTTTAGTTGCTGCTACGGTTACAAAATCCCATGGAGTTCCCACAGGAGAGGCACGACAGAGCCTGCAGATAGGCTGTCAGCGGTGATGGGGAATGCAGATACAATGCAGATACAGCAAAAAAGCAGCCCGATGGCACGATGTGCAGCCCATTTTCTTCTCCCTCCCTAAGCCAGGCTTTGCTTTATGGGTGGCTGTGGGTGGTTCAAGGCAGTGGGAACCTCCTTCGTGCTGTGAGGAGTGATGAGATGCCATGAGGTGTGGGAGCAGCTGGGAGCAATGGGAGCTGCTGGCCTGGGACGGTGCAAGGACTCATGAACAGGACCAAGCTGCCAGGGCCTTGAAGGATTTTGCAGGGACCAGCAGCAATCTCTGGGCTAAAGGGGGATTTCTGCTGAGACTAGGAACACGAGGAGGAGGAGGGGAGAGAAAACTAGCTGCCACCCTGGGAGTGGGCAGCAGGATTAGTGGTACTGGAGGGGCAGGACTGTGGCATGAAGACATCTCTGGTTTTCCCCAACCCCTGTGGCTGCCCACAGCAGCCTGGGGGAGCAACCGCGCTGTACCCCGAGGAGTACAGCCTTCGGCCTCGTGGCCTCGGTGTGCCCGAGCCCGGCTGCAGGGGCTGCTCAGTGCAGGAGATGCTCTGCAATATGGCTTTCTGAGCTCCATCACCATGGAGATGGTGGTTAATGGGGTTGGGCTGCTAACAAGGTTCCTGGGCTCACCCTCCTCCCGCTGTGACCTGGAGTAGCCACCAGTGGCCTCAGGGCTGCCCCTGCTTCTCCCTTTGTCTCAAAGCCCTTGGGGACAGGAGCCCCCCGCCGTGTCCCAGGGCACCCTGGCAGGCGAGGGCAAACTGGGTTTGCATGAGCTGGGGCCATGCTGCTCTTTGCCCTCGGTCAGAGAGCTGACGGGATGATACCAATGGCACAAGGAGCATTGTCACGCCAGGGGACAGAGGGGCACTGCACCCACCACCATGCTTGAACTGCCACATTACTGGGGCACAGCCAAGGTGGACACCCCCAAATTCACACCTTTGTCCCCCAAATCTTCTGGCTGGGGACAGAACCTGGGGGGAAGGATCCTGGAGGGGGTCTGCATGCGTCCCTGTGCAGAGCCCTGTCCCAGAGCAGGGGGGAAGGGGTCCCCAGGGACCCAGCTCCCCTCGCCTGGGGACCACACTCGCTCCTAGACCCCTGCCAAGGTCCAGTCCTGGGCCTGAGGGTCCTGCCGGATAGGAAACCCTCCCAGCTGCCTCCTGCCAGATTTCTGCTACCTGCCCTGGCATTCAAGGTAGCCACAAAGCATCCTGTGTGCTGCTAGCAGCCTTCAGGTGGAAACAGCACACCCAAACTCTTTCCTTCCACTCAAACCGGGAGCCAAACTCTCTTCTTGGGTTTATTGCTCCTGAAGTTGGGCTCTTGAAGCTGTCCCTTGCCTTCCACTCATATTAAACCACGACAGATGTGCACCCAGGGTGAAGTTGGGAGGAAAGCAACACGCAGAACCTGAAATATAGTGGGAAATAGCTTAGAATTCCCTGGTAATTAAGGAAATAATGGTGTCAGCCTACTTATAGGAGCTTCTCGCTTGCTCCTCAGCCCTGGGGGTAGTGTCTGATGTTGGGGGGAACAGCTTTAAACCTCCATTTCTGAAGGGTCTCCCACACTGGCGTGGGGCAGAGGCTGAGCTGTGTGATTTAGGGAAGGGTGACTCCAGGGGCACAGCTGAGCCCAAGATGTTTAAGGAAGTATCAGGGCTTTTACCAAAGTCCATGTTGGTCTTGGACGGTAAAAGCCCTTCCTGCTGCTCTGGCCACAGCCCCAGCAAATGCTCTGGGCTTGGAGCGGGACAGAGCTGGGCAGCAAGACCCTTCGGCCAGGCTGCTTCTGGCCTTTCCCCCCGGGGGCAGGCAGAGCCTTGTCTCCATCATCCCCAGCTCAAGTGGGTCCTGGGCGATGCGATGACAATGCCACTGTCCCCAGGGCCCTGCTGGCATGGGGGTTTCCTCCCCTGGAGCGGGGCCGGCCGGGGGTCTCTGCAGCAAGGGGAGCAAAGGATGGGGCTGCAAAAGCTGCTTAAGGGATTTGAATTCTTAATCCCCATTAGAAATTAATGTCCAAATCCCTGGAGTGGTGGCAAATCCCACCCCAGAAGTTCATTTTTCTTCAAAGCAAAAAGAAACACAAGCTGCAGCGTGCAGGACTGGCAGCCCAGCAGTGGGGCACCCGGCGTGGGGCACCCTTGGGCGCAGTTTGGGGACAGCCACCCTCATTTCCCCCCAGACACTGGGATGTTTCCTCCTAAACTGGCTGAATATTTCAAAGCTCAGGGACACGGCTCAGGTTCTTGTCCTGGTGACTGCTCTCCCCTCTGCAACCCAGCCATTAGCAAGTCCCCAGCACTCTCCTCCCATATTTTGGGAAAATATTTTCCTTTTCAGCAAAGCGGTAGCTGGTGTGGAAAATAGCCAAGCTCTTGGGAATCTGGGCAGGCTCTATCGCTTTGAAAGCAATTCCCATCTGACTTAGCAAAGGGCTAAGCTAGTTTTACACATCACTTGCTTTCACACCTTTAACAAGAAGCAGTTTCTTTCTTGATGAGCAGTGCATATGGCAGTTAAATTGATTATTCATTGAAGGAATGAGAACATGTAGCACAGAAACTGTATTGGATACCCAAGGCACTGGAAAAGGGCTACGGAACTACACTGAAAAGAGGGTTTTCTCCCCATGCAAATATGACTAAATATATCCCGACACACTGATGCTCACTGACAAGGATCACAGCTTGTGCTAAAGCCAGTGAAAAAGTCAGGGTATAAATTAGTTTTAAAATCTGGCTCTAGCTGTCCTTTCCCTGGCATTTCTGCCCCTTGAAGGTGCCAGCAGCAGCATTTTGTCCATCTGCATGTCTGCAGCCACGCTGACGTGCTGCATGGACACTGGGACGGGGAGTACCCAGCTGCAGGCTGAGCAGTGCTGGGACAAACCCTGGGCAGATGGGGCTGGGTTCGGGTTGCACTTTGCCTTTGACTCCTTTTGCCAATGGAAACCCCTGACATGGGGCACGGGGACTCACATTAACACCCCCCTAACACTGCTTCTGGTCTGGGGGACATTGCAAAGGCTCTCGCTCAGAGGAAGATGGAGCTGCATGACCTTTGCATGATGCAGGACCCTCCACCATTTGGCCACTAATAGGGGCAAAAAGCCTTGACCCTGCCACGCTCATCATCTCCCTTTGTGTAATAAAGATTTCTGCATTTCCACTCACCTCTAAGAAAAGCTGCATCTCAGGCAGGAGACAGCAAGTGGTGAGGGAGGGAAGGGTTTGTCACAGCCCCATGAGCCCAATGGTCACGGGATGTCCCTGCCCGTCAGAGCAGGACCAGCCCAGCACCAGACTGGGAGGGCTACAGCATTGTGCAACCAGGTTTGGAAACCCCAGGCAAGGACAGAGACAGCCCACGGCTCCAGCAACCCATCCCAGGGTTGTGTCTCCTCCGGGGAAGGAGCTTTTTGGGGGGTCCCATCCGAACCCCATGAACAGCAGCTGCTGCCCCGCGCTGCATCATGGACGGGAGTTTGTCCCCATCACCCCTAGGCTGGATGGGGACTAAATCCCCCAGCACGGCCCCGTGCTCCCAGAGGCTCAAGGGGTTTTTGCATCTGCCCGTTTCCAGCAAGCTGCATGGGAACAGGCTCTTCGCCATTACCCCAGGCCTGGTCTGCGGCCACAGGTCTGGCTGGTGGAGCATCCCCGGACCTTGGCAGTGCAGGAATTTTCCTGTAATTTCCTTGCACAGGCGGTAATCGTAATGAACATCCTTGCTGAGAGGGAGCGCGGAGGGAGCCAGGCACTGTCAGTTTGAATGACATTTTAATTCAGGTTAATTAAAGGGTTCAGGCAAGAACAAACAAGCAGACAGTCTCCTCAAAGCAGGCGATAGGAGATCTGAACCCGAGCTGACAACCGCCCGCGGGGGATGGCCGATCCCTGGGTGCTGAAGGGGGAACTGCTCTGCTTGCAGCTGCACAGGGAACAAACCCAACTTCTGCTATGTGGGTACCCAGCGCATCACCCCGAGACCCCAGACCACCTCGCAGTGGGGAGGGAAAGGTCCCAGCTCAGCCCAGGACTTGGTGGGTGCCCAAATCACTGAGCCAGGGAGGTGTTTCTTCAGGACAGGTCTTCACGGGGTGTCCCCCAACTGCTGGGTGCTGTGTGGGTGCTCCCCACCTCGCCTGCATCATGTCTGGGATGGGTGACTGGGCTGAGCCCCAAATTTTTAACAAGGCATGATGTGGATTTGCTCTGACAGGTCGGCGGCTGGAGCTCAGGACCAGACGAGCTTTCCAGACTGAGACAACCTCCACGGAGGTCTGCTTTCCCCATGCTGGGCTCCCAGCATCCACCTTGACAGACCTGGCCTGTGCCAACCTGCCTGCTGGCACGCCTGCCTCCAAAGTTTAAGACAAGCCCTAAAGGATTGTCCTAAATTTTAGGAGAAGGCAGGATCCAGCACCTGGGCAGGGATTTCTTGTGCAGCCACACAGGGTTCTGGCTGGGATGGAGAAGGATGCTTGAGGCCATGCACTGTCCATGAGGGCTCTGTGCATGGAGCGTGAAATATTTCTTCTTTTTGCTGTAAAACCGTGCTTCTGAGGGGCATGTTCATGAAATATAAATGCAAGACCTGCTTTAAGTGAGCAGAGCCCACAGATGAATGGTGGGTCTGCGCAGGCAGCAGCACGCAGCCTTTCACTTCCCAACTGCAATTAATAATTTATGATTTTCATAACACGAGCTGTGATCTGGGAGCCCAAAATGCTCCGGGGGCTGACAGGGCTCCCCCACAGCTCACTGCCACCAGTGCTTCACCCACACTGACAAGCACTGTCCCCGTAGCCACCTGCACAGTGCTGCGCAGGATCCGGCCACAGCTTGCAGGGAGTGGGGTCTGGTCCCCAGTGAGGATGGGTGGCATTGGTTGGCAATGGGGCATCACGGGTTAGTGATGGGTGGGGATGGGTTGGGGATGGGTTGATGGTGAGTGGAGATGGGTGGGGATGTCTTGGGGATGGGTTGGGGGTGGGTTGGGGATGGGTGGCAATAGACTGGGGATGGTTGGTGATGGTACCATAAAACTTGCCAGTCTGGGGAGAGAAGGGGCAAGAAAAGGGTTGATAGCCTGCTGGGGGGTTGGGTAAATCTGGATGAAAACTTCTTTTCATAATCATCCCTGGGTGATAACCTCAGTTTCTGCAACACCAGCGTCTTCTGTGAGGAAAATGAGCCAGAATAGTTCATTTTGAGTGAGCTGATGCTAATCCCATGCCCAGGAGATGCCAGGTGCTGGGCCAAGGTTCAGAGGGTTGGGGACCTGCTTGTGCCTGTGTGAGGGACAACACTGAGCCAGGCTAGGGCCAGATCAGTGACTTACAGTTGGGATTGTAATACAAGTGTGACTCCTGAAGCAACGGCATGGAGGCCCTTGCTGGAGGACTGCGATGGTGAGGGGCTGTGAGGGGTCCAGAAGAGGACACACAACAGGTTGCCCAAAAAGGCAGGACGGGGGTACAAGCAGGGTGTTGGCATACATCATTTCCATGCCAGAGCCCTCCAGTCTGGTTAAACATTCTTTGCCACTTATGGGAGGAGGGTGATGCCAGAGCCACCATCACCCAGTGACCAGGGACACTGCACTGGGCACGTGTCCCCAGGCAGAGGCTGGCTCTAGGGCAGGGAGAGGGTCCCCAGCAGGTGTGGGGTGGCACTGGGACCAGGCGGGGTGTCCTGGCTCCCACCTGCCCCTGCCTGGGCTGAACTTCCCCCTCCTGCTTCTGCTCTGTTTTTAGCTTAGTTAGAAAACAAACCCTTTGGGGTGGTTGTTTTTTTCTTCCTTTCCTAATTTAGATGGTCCCAAGGTCCCACAGGCAGATAAAGGCGAGTTTATTCCTTCTCCGTCTTTATGGCACTGCTGGAACATGCTGCTCCTGCAGATATTACATCAAGGGAACGTGGGGAAGGCCCAGCTTCCCAGCACAGCTCAACTCTCACCTACATCTGCCCTTTGCCACTCACTGCCCTCCCATGCCCTGACATCATACCCCAGCCATGGTGCTTCTGTCTCCGACTTGGCTCGGTGGTGGCGGCTCTGGCTGTGCCAATCTCCGTGTCACCTCGGCTCCTGCTCCAAATCATGCTGGTGCCTCAGCTCATCCCACGAGCCAGAAGAGTCCCAGTGCCCAGTGCCACATGGACCCCATGGCTTCACTTTGGCCTCAGCCCCTTCTCAAGTGCCTGCTGTGTCCCCAGGGAGTGCAGGGGCAGCACTGAAATGGCCCTGGGGGATCAGCTCATGCCCCCCATGTCCCCAACAGCCATGGTTTGCCATGGGGGGCAGACGTGGGGACAGGGCAGAGTGGGTGCAGAGTCACACAAGGATGCAGAGACACCACGGGAGCCTGACTGGACTTGGCATGGGGCTCCTGCCACGCCAGTGGGGATGAGGACTGTTTGGGATGCAGGCCCCTTGCATCCCAGGCTGTGTCGAGTCACCTGGGAGAGCTCAGCCCTCCCTCATCCGTCTGGGCAGTTGGCCCCAGCCCCACCAGAAAGCAGCCCCGGGGGGATGCTGGGATGGCTCTTGCACCAGAGGAGCTGCCACCAGCAGAGCCCTGGCTGCTGCTGGGCATGGCCATGGGCTGTCCCTGGCTGTGAGTGCCGGGGCCGTGCAGGCTGTCGCAACACAACATGAGGCTCCAAGCTGTGTTTGCTTGGCTGGGACAGCGTGTCACTGCCGACAGAGTCTGGGTTGCATCATGTTGGTGGAGAGGGGAGAGCAGTGCCCAGGCTCTCTCTGCTCCCCCTGTCAGAGGCAGCCGCTGGCTTGGCAGGACACAGGGACAGAAGACAGGCAAGGAAGGGCAGAGGACAGCTGTGAGAGGGCTGAGGGGAGACAGTAATGAAGATGGAGTTTTTGTTGCCTGCAGGAAAAAAGTTGGGGACGAGGAGCCCTCTGAGGTGTTGGAGGGAAGGTCTCAGGTCTGGGGGCTGGAGGTTTTAGTGACTGTTAATACAGCCTGACTTACCCACACAGCAGTGGTGGGAGAGGGATGGTGGTGAGGCTCCTCCTGACCACAGAAGTCTGGAGGAAATGGCATCAGGGATGTCAGCGTCTTCCAGGGCAGAGGAACGATGACCCTGCACCACAGGCTGCTCCTGGGCTGCCCCAGGCTGCTGCCAGTGCCCTGCCTCTTCCCAGGGCCCAGCAGAAAAATGAACTCAAAAATCCCCTTCATGGGATGGCCGGACAGCCAGAGGTCTCCAGCGGGATGCGGTTGACAGGGACCATTCCCTCTCTCCTGGATCCCGAGAGGTGGAGGCTGAGGTGTGGAGCTGGTGGCGCTGGTTCCGCTATGGCGGCTGGCACTGGGCACACACACACTGAGCATCACCAGTGAGATTTGACTAAAATGCAAACACTGGCTTCCCTGTCCCGGCTTTTCAAAGAGGTCCAAAACCACGGGCCAGTCTCACCACCTCTTCCCGGGCAAGGGAGAGTCACTGGACTGGCGCTGCCTTCCCCAGGCCGCAGTGGTGATGTTGGGCACAGCACGGACCCTGGCCCCACATGTGGCCATGGAGGCATTCACAGGCTGAGTGCTGGGAAGTGCCTGGGGTGAATTTGGGGTTGTCTATCACCACTGGTGGGGAGAGGGAGCTCTGTTCCCCCTGATGCTCTGGCTCCTTGGGAAGGGACATCACCATCTTCTGAAATCAGCCCAGAGGCTGGGGAACAAGCTGGTCTCTGACCATCAGTGGGGTCAGGGATACCTGGAGAGGAGCTGGACCTTGGGGAGGGGTAGTGTGAGGACAGTGAAGGAAATCAGAGATAGGGGCAGGAAATAACAAATTTGAGTCATCTGAGAAGTACATGGACAAGGACAGCTTCAGAGAGCTAATCTGCAGGAGATAACGCTGCCGGGACAGAGGAGCCTCAGAGATGAGCTCATGGAAAGGGAGAATCAAGGCATGGAAATGTCTGAAACTCCAGCAGCCAACACGGTCCTTTGCATCACGCTCAGCTGTGTCACCCCTGGGTGCTGGGAGGAGAGTGGGGCTCGACACCCAGCTTTGAGTGCTCCGGACAACGTGTACACTTAGGGATGCATTTTGTAGCCTCTAAAGATTTCCCTGAAATCCTGCACTGGGTGTTTATCCCCTGGCAGACAGGACTAGCTGCGGTGCAGCCTGTCTGCTTTTAGTCTGGTGGAGATTAAGCTCTCCAGGGCCTAATGGCAATTCTTTTGGCAAGCGTTCAGCAGGCCTTAATCCATCTTATCTCTGCTCTGAAAGGATGAATTAGGCGCCTCTCCAAGCGTTCGATGGGGAGCAGAAGCGGCAGGAGCTCTGGCAGTGCGCAAGCTGCCGCGGGCGCCCCGGCGATGCCCTACATACGGCAAAGAGCCGCGGAGCTGCCGGCTCGTGGGCAGGAGCCGCAGCGATCTGGGGGCTGGGGAAGAGGCAGCATTGCAGGACAGCCAGCACGCTTTCCTCTGCACAGCAGGACCCTCTCGCCTTTCTGCCCCTGAACATCCAGATGTTGGCTCACCAGGAGTCTTGGCCTGAATAACAAATGTCCCGATTCGCTTGGGATTTGCCTGGGTATGAGCCGAGGGCAGCTTCTTGACTCATGAGGGAAGACTGGGGACAATGCGGCCCCGCTCATCCCCATGCAAAGGCTCCTGTGCCAGCACCGGTGCCTGTCCAGTCCATCCAACCCAGGGATGTCCCTGCTCCCACGGTCCAGATGCAGTCAGGACTCTCAAGGAACTCAGAGGACACCCTGGTCTTGTGGGAAGGTCCCATCACCCCACTTGACACCCTGCCATCGGGCACAGGGACTCTGAGCGTGCCTTTTGCAAACCTGTCCTGACATCGCTAATAATAACTGTGTTAATTAGGGAGCTCTCCCAGCGCTGCATGATTTGTTTGGTCAGTTATGGGGGATGTTGTCAGGGTAATGTAAATGAGGGGTGGCATTCACCTCCCCAGCAGCTGTCTGGAGTGCTGGAGCCGTGTCTGAGACCCGAGGCACTTGCTGCACATCAGGGCAACCCGGTCGGTGCAGGCACCGCAGGCAAGGACACCACTCGGCTCAACCCCACCCCATCCATGAGGAATTGTGGCTCAGACACCCACCGAGCACGACGGCTGCTTGCACCCATCTCCACTGCAGACACCTGAAGGTGAAGGGCTGTGTCTCAGGCAGGCTGTCTGCCCTGACAGCTATTCCTGGCTCTTAGACGACTGCCCATCACCATGGTGTCTTGCCTTCTCCAAGCCCCTTCCATGTGAAATCAGAGAGGACAGCAAAACCATTCGTGTGCTTTGCAGAGCCTGAAACTTCCCACTTTTCTGCATCAAAGCCCTGCTGGCAGTGGGCAGCTGGAGGCTTAATTTCTTTTTGGCCATGGTATTCCTCAGGTGACAGATGGCCCAGTGGCTCGCCAGCTCACATGCCAGCTCAGCAGGGCTCAGCGCCATGGCATGGCACTGGGACAGGGTCTCTCTGCATCTGCCAGAGGGGACCGGATTGTCCTGAGATCAGTCAGGACCAGTTTGCAGGATGGTGGCAGAGCCCCTGTGGCATCACCCGGTCCCAGCCCGGGGTGCAAACCCTTCAGCTGGGAAATGCCTTTAGCTGGGAGGTTTCCTTCTTTGCCACAGCTCAGCAAAGGTGGTGATGGGCTCATGGCGGGGCTGCTGCCAGCTGGCACCCATGGGTGCTGCTGAGGGCCTCTTGCTGCTGGATTGCCCTCCCGGGGGAGGTGAGGGGTGGGTGGTGTCATGCCTCAGCATTGCTGCCTGCTGCTGCCCTTGCCCCTGACCCGAGGCCTGTTTACTCTGCGCTGAGCTGTGCCGCCCATGAGTCTGAGGTGGGCCAAAAGGGCTGTGGAAGCTCTCTGGGTGCTGCCGGGGTGACACCCTCGCCAGCAAACCTGTCCCGCCACGCTGGCCCCCAGCCCACCCTTGCGTTGCATCACAGCAGCTCTGCGGGGACCCCCAACACCCCTCCTCAGCTGGTGGGTCTTGGGGGTCTTTGCTGGAAGATTTAAGCTGTGTCTTGTTTCTCTTCTTGCCCCCCAAAGCTCCTTTTTTTCTTCTGGAAGAGGAAAATAGTTAATTGAGCAAGAATTAATCGAGAAGCAGAAAATAAAGCTGCCGATTTTCAAATGAGATGTCAAGCATTGCAGGACTTGCCCATTGCTTTCTGCTCTAAGCGTGTCCTTTGGTTCCAACTCAGGTTTGTCCCACTCCAGCCACCGGCTGCTCTCATGTCTATTCCTGGCCTGAAGAGCCCTGCGCTGGCAGAAACCCCCTCCGTGTTGCATCACCGGTTGAACTCCAGTGCATGCCGTCTCCAAAGCAACAAGCAGCTAAAATTGGTAGAAAGTTTGATCTGAGCCTGAGCCAAGCTTAATTTTTAATTGCTTCTAATTTCGTTCTCTGGGCTGGGTTTGCCAAGCTGGGCAGAAAGGTCGTGGCAACAGGTGCCGGCTCGGTTACCCGCGGGCAGCGCTCCGGCCTTTCCCGAGTTGGAAGCCCTCAGGCGCGAGCAGCAGTGCTCTGCTGTGGCTCAGGGGGTTCCCAGCTCAGCAGCCGCCTCACTCCCCACTCTCCGGGCCCCCACTGGGCTCTCAGCTTCCCTGACAGCCCCGTTTGTCCCTGCTGTGGCAGAAGAGATTGAGCACCTTGCTCCAGCCCCTGGAGGCAGGGGCCAATTTTTCAGCTTTTGCTTTTGTGTGTTCAAAAGACCAGCATGATGCGAGGATTTGCCATTAAATACCAAACACCTTGTGGCATTCCTGAGTCCATTTCCACCCCTGCAGCCTCCCCTTTCCCATCCCATGTCTGCAGTCTCCCTCTTCCCATTCCATCCCATCCCATCCCACCCCACCCTGCAGCCTCCCCCATCCCATCCCATCCCATCCCATCCCATCCCATCCCATCCCATCCCATTCCACAGAATCACAGAATCACAGAATCATCTCGGTTGGAAAGGACCTTGAAGATCATCCAGTCCAACCATTAACCCAGCACTGACAGTTTCCAACTACACCATATCCCTCAGCGCTATGTCGACCCTACTCTTGAACACCTCCAGGGATGGGGACTCCACCACCTCCCTGGGCCCATTCCAACACCCAACAACCCCTTCTGGAAAGAAATCCTTCCTAAGAGCCAGTCTAAACCTTCCCTGGCGCAACTTGAGGCCATTACCTCTTGTCTTATCGCTCATTACTTGATCCCATCCCATCCCATCCCATTCCTGCAGCATACTCCTTCCCTTCCTATCCCTTCCTATCCATCCCTTCCCATTCCATCCCTGCAGCATACTCCTTTCCTTCCTGCTGCATCCCATCCCATTCCATCCCATCCCATCCCACCCCACCCTGCAGCCTCCCCCATCCCATCCCATCCCATCCCATCCCATCCCATCCCATCCCATTCCACCCCATAGTCAGGCAACCAATCAGGGGAGCGTTTCTGGAATGCAGACACAGGGAGAAGCAGAGTCTCCACTCGAGCTGCCTGGAAGGCATCTCCTCTTCCAAACGTTTCCCTGAGCATGGATTAGGAGGCCACATTCCCAGTGTGGTTCACGGCTGCCAGCAGAGAGAGTGAAAATTGTCTGGTCCTGGCTCAGAGCCTCTGGAGCCTTCCACAAAATCCCCAAACACGCTGTGCTTGCGCTGACAAAGCAAACAGTTTTTCAAATGACAAAGGTCACCTCTCCCCTTTTTGACAGCTATTTTTGCACCACGTACTGAAGTCCAAGGGTAAAGGAACTGCAGAGCCAGGCATGGCTCCACCCCTTGCACCAGCTCAGGGTATTAGAAGGATTTGGGAGAGGAAGAAGCCATCTCTGGGCAGAAGGCAGGAGGACAGGGTCCCTCCCACCTGGTTTTCCCACTGATGTCCTCCAAAAACACCCCAGCGAGCTCCAAGCAGGGGTTGAAAACATTTACAGGATGTGGTCACTTAGGGGTTTTGTGAAGGAGCATCGCCTGGGCTCCCTGCGAGGCAGCACCACGGCCCCGCTGCTGCCCAGCCGGGTTTCACCAAAGCCCTGAGGTCTTCCCCATAAAGTGTGGGGAGCAGCCGTCAGCACCTCAGTGAGACTCAGCACTGTCTGGAAAGCAGCGAGTCAGTGCCAGCGGCTCCCAGCCCTGCGAGGCTGCCCCTGTGTCACCGGTGGCTGCGAACACCCACGTGCTGCACCCAGATGTGGCTGGGGACTTCCCGGGACACGAACAGAGGTGGAGAAAACCACCGGGAGGGCTGAGTCTGCTGGTGGTGGTGCCACAGCTGCTGGCACAACCCGTAACCTGCCCCGACACAAGGGCAAACCCTCTTCCTTGGCACAGAGGTGCTTGAGGCGTCCCTGAGGCCAGGGAAGGCATCTGGCCCTGCTGTAAAACTGTATTTCTGATGTTATTTACATTTTCTGCAGAGTCCTGTGCAAAGCTGGTGACGGGGTGTCCCTGGGGAGCCACGCACTGGGAGGAGGAGTATGCACAAGAAACTGCTGGTGGGTTTTCTCTTGTTGGTCCAGAAAAAATCCTGGTGAGAACAGAGCTCCCCAGCAGGGTATGCCAATGAGGTTTTCCCTGTCCTAACTGTCTATGTTGCTTGCCATTCATTCTTGTGGCATTAAATAAAAATCCTCCCAAATATGTAACATATGGAAAGTCACCTGGAGGCTGGTGATTCGCCTGGGCCATCCCCAGCTCTGCCCTTGCCCAGGGGTGCGGGTGCTGTGCAAGGCTGGGACCCACCCCCACCCAGTCCCCTTTGCACCCTGACCTTGCCCTCCCCAGGGTTTTTTTCCCAAAGGAAGATATTTCCCGGCCAAGGATATTGATTTGGGTGATTTTGGAAATGGCCAGTTAGCAGAAGCAAACCCCAAAGCTCCCGTTTTAAACTTCCCAACACAAACCCTAGTTTTTTGGCTGAAATGGAAGCGTTGCAGTGCTCCATGGTCTTGGAGGGTCACTGCCAGTCACGATGATTGTGGCATCCTTAGCCACTTTTTTTGACAGGAAACGTCCCATTTTGGATTCCTTTTTTTGAGGTGGGAAGATTTTTTTGGACCATGCTCAGGATTTACCTTTTCTCTGTGCTCTGCAATGGGGAAGCAATTTTCAGGCACCCCTGAGCTGCAGCGGTGGGTTCTTGGCACCAGGATTTTTTTCTCTAGGTATCTGATTTTCTTTGCGGTGGGAGGATCACTGGATGTCAAACCCAGACAGCCCCAAGGGCACACGTTCAGCACCAGGCGGGTGAGGTGGTCCGACACGAGTGTGCAAGCTCAGAGCTCAGACACAGACTTGGACCCGCTTCAGCTTTGTTATCGTCTGCTGAGCAAAGTCCCACAAATCGAAACATCTGTCTACGTCAGGTAAAAACCCCACAACATTTGTTTTTCTAAGAAATTCAAACTGAACGGAGGTAGCTCTGTCCCAGACCTGCCTGAATAGATCCACTTCATGCCCACGTGTTCCTTCTCCAGGTTGTGCAAGAGGACATCAGCAAAGCTGTGTGCAGGATACTCCACGCATGGGACCTGTGGGAGCTGTGTGCTGGGTCCTGGGTGCAGGATGCTCCACGCATGGGACCTGTGGGTGCTGCATGCTGGGTCCTGGATGCAGGATGCCCCAGGCATGGGACCTATGGGTGCTGGGTGGTGGGTCCTGGGTGCAGGATGCCCCAGGCATGGGACCTGTGGGTGCTGGGTGGTGGGTCCTGGATGCAGGATGCCCCAGGCATGGGACCTGTGGGTGCTGGGTGGTGGGTCCTGGATGCAGGATGCCCCAGGCATGGGACCTGTGGGTGCTGCGTGCTGGGCAGCTCCCACTTGGGAAACCAAGACCCACAGCAGGGTCAGGGCTCCTGTGTGCTGGGGAGAGCTCAGATCCACCCTGCAGGCAGCGAAATGCTCATCGTTACAGCTGAGGAAACTGAGAAGCAGCCGAGGTCACTGTCACAGCAGCAGAAAGCACCAGGGCTGGAAACGGGGCCTGGGGATCTGGAGCCTTCCTGCAGCCCACCGGGCTCCCAGCCACCACTGCCATTTTGCCAGAGAGGTGGCTGGGAAACGGGCTGCTGGAGCTTTTGGTGCTTTGGGGCGTTTTCATCTGTTTCTTTTCAGGTTTTTACTGCAGTAGACAGAAAGCAGTGGGTTTTTTCATCTCCTAGTGCCTGCATGTCCTGTGGGGTAGGGTGTGAAAATCTGAAAAAATCCAGAATCCAAGCGTGAAAATCAAGAAAAACCTTGGCTAAAGATTAAGATATATTTATACACCCTATTGGAAATTGTTCGTGACAGAGAAAGCCTTATTTTTGTCACTTCTTTTTGGCCCCCACCCTGCAGAGCCTGTGCTGTCCCTTCCTTTACTGCCTCGATGTGACCTTCTGAGCAGTAGGAAATATCCTGACTTCCCAGCTGCGTGCTGAGGCCGATATTCCCAGACACCCTGTTACGTAGCTGAGTACACGGTTTGGAGGAAGCTGGCCGGGTGGGCTGAGAAACGTCACCGCTAGCTCGCCTGGTCCCTTGAGGTATGGCCGTGCCTCTCCCTCTGCTTTGGCCACCAGAGCTGTCAGGAAGCCTGAGCATCACGTCGTCTTAGTCGTGAACTGAGGAGGAAGGCTCTGGGGAAAGGTTTGATCCCCAGCTGGGGTTTTCAGGACTGTGCCCAAATGCCTAAGTGCTTTCCCCCTGCATTGGCTGCATGAGGAGTGTGTCCTCTGGCATTCCCCCAGCTAAAGCTCTGCAGCTCTCTCCTACGGGTTGGCAGAAGCCAGCAGGTACCTTCCTGGGCCTTGTGGGGATGCAGGAACACCCAGCAGAGCCCTCAACAGATGTGGCTGCCGCTGGCTGTGGGTGCAGCACGGCCGAACCCGGCAGCAGCAGCGTCCCAGTGCTGGGGCCAGCCATGTGCTGCCAGCCCCACTCCAGTCAGCTCACACCATCCCTCACTGCAGGGGGGTCCTGGTTCGACCTGCCCACCACCGAGGGAGGAGGGGACGGTGGGAAACAACCTCCTGAGCAAAGTGAGAGAGGAACGCAGCATGCGGGAGAGCTCAGGAGGCCAAGCAGCACTTACCCAGCACTCACCCAGCAAGGTGTTGGACAGGAGTGCAAGTCCCTGAGGGCCAGTGCGGTCACCCATCCTGCCTGTCCTGGGGAGGCTAAAAACCTTCCTGGGCAGCAGAAGTGACCCTCAGGTTTAGCACATGGTACAGCCAAAAAAACCATTTGTGCTGCATCAGGAGATCCAGGCCAGAGGGGTTGTGCCAGCAGGATGGAGGGGTCATGGCCACCGGCAGATGCCAACTGATAAATGCTGAGCAATGCCAAAACTGCCTCCATCCCCACCGCAGAGGAGGGGACGGGCGGCCAGGAGTGACATCAGGACCGTGGATGCAATTGCTGTGGGCTCCGCTCACGCAGCGGCTCGCTCCTTCCAGGAGTTCTGGGCCTGTTCTTCCAGAAATGGTGAAGGAAACAAAAGGGTGTTCAGAAAACATCTGGAGAAATCCCCTGTCACCCCCGTGTCCACCAAGGGCTCTTCCAAAGCCACTGTCTCTGTCACTAGCCAAAGGCTACTAAAAAAAGGCAAGCCACTGTTGTTTTGTTGGAAAGCAGAGCCCAGTCCTGGTTTTGGTGGTCCAGCTCTTCCCACACAGGCTTGGGAGCAAACTGAGCATGTCAGGGGGCAGCCTCATCCCCTGAGGACCTGGAGCTCCCTGCGCCGAGGAGCTGCAGCCCAGCCAGCGAGAGCCCCTAATTCAAAATGCATGTTGTTTAAACTGAGAGAAGACTGTAAAAATAAGGGTCGGATTTCTCCAGCTGCCAAGCCTCCCACGTTAACCCAAGCCCTCCGGTTTCCTGCCTCTGGCATGTGTGACCTTCTGCACAGTAACCCCAGCGCTCCCCAAGGAGCCCCGGGATGGCAGGAAGAATAAAGGGTAGTGAAGACTTGCATAACCTTCAACCAGCCCCGCCAGGAAAATAAGGAGACTGCTTGGACTGAGAGTGTTGCGGGCCTTTTATGTTGGCTTTCCAAGCATGAGAATGGGCTTCCCAGCTCCGGGCTAATGGTGCCTGGGATCCTCCCTGGGTCAGAGGAACCCCCGGGTGGCTGCAAGCCTCAGCCTGTCCTCCAGAGCCCACAGAGGACATTGCAGCCTGGGGACTGATGTCCTCGCCCCGCTCCTGGGCTGCCAGCGGTTTATCCAGAGCTGCCCTGCGCTCATGGGGAAAACCCGAGGAGAGAGGTTGGGAATCAAGCCCTGGCAACATGGCTGAGCTCCCAATGCAGCCGGTCCTTGCTGGGGGTGGACAGCTGCAATGAATTTTCCATGTTTCTGACTCACCCTGCTTGGAAATTTGTCTCTGCTCATGAAACAGCACCATCAAGAGCAGAAGCTTTCGCGAACTCGCTGACAGGGATGAGGGGGTGTCTCTGACCCTGGGGAAGGATGAGGCTGGTGCTCAGGCAGCCTGTGGCATCCCACTTTCACCGGTCCCCTCGGGGCGGCGAGGGTCAGGGTACAACCAGCCTGGCTGCCAGGCACAGCCCCTCTCCACAGCGGGGAGCGATGGTGTTACTGGTCCGACAAAGCTCATGCCCGGAAAGAGCGGGAATAAGCAACCCCAGCGTGTGGGGTTTTTAGCAGGCAGAACTGTTTTGCTAGCAGGGCTGGGCCCCACGGCTGTGCGATAGATAAATCCCTGCCAGGACCAGGTTTGAGCGGAGACCGAGGCGGATGGGGTGCCCGCTCCGGCTGGGAATGCTGCCAGTGCCTGTCTGGGTGAGACGTGCTGCTGCGCTCAGCCAGGGGCCGGTAGGAAATCCCTGCTGGATGTCTCCCGACCTCCGCTGAATCAGAATAACCGTTCCTCTGGAAAACCTAAATTTATCCCTGAAGCGGTGACGGCATAATTCACATATGCCCTAATCCCCTCTCATTGGAGTCTCCCTTACGTTTGCCTTTTCCAACAATAAAGCAACGCTGTGAGCAACTGTCCGGTAAATCAGCATCTCTCCCGTCCCTCCTGGTGACGTGAGCCCGGGGCTGAGCAGCTGCAGGAATTCATGCGAGTTCAGACCAGTCTGAACTTTCACACAGTGACCCACCAGGTCAGCGTGGGAAGGAGTGGGATGGAGAAAGGCAGAGAACAAAGACCCATCGCAGCCTGTCTGCTCACAGCCTGCCACGCACAGGACAGGGACGGGGACAGGGACAGGGATGGGGAAGGGGACAAGGACGGGGACGGGGACAGAGATAGGGATGGGGATGGGGGTGGGGATGGGGACAGGGATGGGGGTGGGGATGGAGATGGGGATGGGGACAAGGACAGAGACAGGGACAGGGATGGGGATGAGAATTGGGATGGGGACAGGGACAGGGATGGGGATAGGGATGGGGATGGGGATGGGGATGGGGATGGGGGTGGGGATGGGGACAGGGATAGGGATGGGGACAGGGACGGGGACGGGGATGGGGATGGGGATGGGGATGTGAATGTGGATGAGAATGGGGATGTGGATGGGAATGGGGATGGGGATGGGGATGGGGATGGGGATGGGAATGGGAATGGGGATGGGGATGGGGATGGGGATGGGGATGGGAATGGGGATGGGAATGGGAATGGGGATGGGGATGGGGATGTGCCACCAGGTGCATGGGCCCTGTTTGGAGGAGCTGCTTGCTGCGTACCAGGGATACTGCCTTTCTTGGCCAGCTGGGCTGGGGCGATTGCATGGAAGAGGGGGTGGGGATGGGAATGGTGTTCAGGATGGGAATTGTGATGGGAATGGGTGTGGTGACTGGGATAAGGATAGGGATGGGGATGGGGATGGGAGTGACCCCTGTTCCCACATAGAGACCTCCACAAAAAATAACTTCCTCTGGAGTCTCCTGTTCCCTCACCAGGGGATGACCCCAGCCAGGTGGACCCTGATGAAGCCCGCAGAGACCCAGGGGTAGCCCCGAGGGTCACTGTGCCCTGCTGCTCCCAGGGCTGCTCCTGTGTCCCAAAGGCTGCAGGGTCTGCTGGTCTGGGGGCGTCCTTGTGGGGTCCCTCCTGGAGGTGCTCTCTGCTGCGCTGGATAGAAGGTTCTTCATCCCCCCAGGAGCAAACCTTGGCCCTTTCCCAGCCCCAAACCAAGCCGGGTGGTCTGGACCCCCACAGGGATTTCAGCTACAGCCCTTTTCCACACAGGGCAGACCAGGGCTCCCTCCTGGCACAGAGGAATGCCCTGATAGATCAATCCCCACTGGCCAGGCCATTTTAAACTTGAGTGCATCTGGCTCTGCACTCTCCCATTGACGCTCCCAGTTCTCCCATCGACCCGTGGTCATTCACAGCCTGGGGTAGCTGAGAGCCTCAGGGGACTTTTCATTTGTGTACATTAAAAATTCATATTTCTCAGGGCAAATTGGAGATGTCCCAATAGGAAAATACAGCCAAAGGAAAATGCATAAATCATGTGCCTTCTCAACATGCCTTGGCTTCTTACATTACCCCTCTCCTGCCTCAGCTGAAATACTGCAAATGCAGAAAATAACCAGTGGGAACACGTCTGCTTTGGCACCTGGCATAACCCCATCATTTCCCAGGACAAGCTCCAGTGTTGGGTAATGGCAGGGCAGGGAGCAAAGCTGCACACAGGATTCATTTCGCCTGACGTCGTTAACCCGGAGCAATAGTCAACACATGAAATTGTGCTTCTCTGTTTGTCCCAGTGACTCGGGGGTTCGGTGTTTCCCAGTTCAGAGGGCTCTCGGGGTGCTGGGTGCTCCAACTTCGGGCACAGCCCCTGCCAGATCTCTCTTCTGGGATGCCAAAAACCAGCAGGACCAAGATGAAAAGAAAAATTTTCATGTTTTTGAGGGGGAGGACCCCATCAGGGTATTTCTGGCAGAGCTGTGGCTGCCCCTCCAGCACTCCGGGGTTGTGGTGGGTACGGCAGCAGATCTGTCCCTTGGGGGGCAGAGGTACAACATCTGGCATGACCTGGGAGTGCGAGAGGCACAGGCCAGCCCAAGGGGCACAGGCCAGCCCCAGGTGCCATGCAGGGGACCCCAGGCACTGCAGAGAACCCTGATGCTCTCACCCTGCCGGAGGGTGACCCCTTCCCCTCCCCACCACCCCCCCCCAGCACATCCCCAGCTCCCCTTCAGCAACTGCAGCAGAGTGAGCGCAGAGGGGCCCCCCCAAACCACAAAGTTTTGGAAAAAGCAACAACCACAATTTGCATTTTTTGTTGTTTCTTTTTCCCCTGCAGTGTTTCCTATCTGGGTTTGTTTTTTTTTTCCTTCTTTTCTTTTTTCCTCATTTGAAAAATTCCTTCTGACCATGAAACAAATGAGAAAACACCCGGAGGGTGGCGGAGGGGGCTGGGGGCTCTCTGGACTCTCTGCTTGCTGAAATTTCCCAAATTCCTCCTTCCCCAGCTTCTACCTCTGTGACTCCTCCCTGTGTTGTCACTGCTGGGTGCTTGCCCTGAGGCCTCTCACTCACCCTTTCTGCAAGCAGCAGCCTGGGAAATGCTTGGAGACGGCTGAGGCCCAGAAGAACAAGAAACTGGTGGCTGGTATTTATTCCTGCAGGAGCCTCGTACACCTTTGTACATAAACACACCTACACTGAAGAGATGCTTCGCTCCCAACAACAGGGAGTTTATCCCTGCAAAGGAAAAAGATGGGAGACCCTGAATATTAGTTGCCTCCTTGTGCACAGGAACATAAGTTTAGCTGATGGAAGCATTGGGTGCGCACGTCATCGCTTCGGCAAGGCTGAGTACCATGGGAGAGGCTGGGCTTAAAAATCAGCTCTGCGAAACTGCAGCTAAATAGAGTGGCAGATCTCAAATGCAGACTCTTGGCAAAAAATCCTCAGGGAAGAGCTGTGCGGGGCGGGAAAGCCGTTCCTGATGGCCACTGCCCTTGGGAAACTCTTGTGCCACCACCCTGCTTGCACCCCCAGGTGACACGGGGACTCCTGGAAGGGTAAATCCTGCTGCCAGGTGGTTTTGGATAAAATGAAAAAGCTTCTCCCCCGGGCTGGACAGGCCATGCCTGGGATACTGGGCTGGGGGTAGCAGCGGTGGGGTGGAGGCAGAACTGCTGTGGGCTTCTGTGGTGAGCTCGGCACAAGCCCCCACTGCAGCCTTGGTCCCACGGGGCCTCGCCGTCAGCCAGACGGGTGCAGGCAGGGCCCAGCAAGGGGTGGGAAGTGGGAATTTAGCCCCTAAAGGTGGTGCAGATGGGAACGCAGCTCCCTGCTCTAGGATGCGCTTTGTAGAGGAGGGACTGAGCGCTGGAGCGGCAGGAGGAAACACCCGGCTGAGAGGGAGCAGAAGGGCTCCATCTGCTCTTATCTGAAAAGAACCGAGAGTGGTTCCATCACGGTGTGTGAATTCCTTCACAGGGAGAAAAAGCAGAAACTGAAAATCCCTTTAAGCTGGTGAAAAAAGGCAGGACAAGGGGGAAGAGCTGGTAACCAGAATCCAAGACACTTGCAAACGAAATAAGATGCACATTTTTCACAGGGGGATGATTGAAGTCTTAGAGAGGGAGGGAATTAATCCTTGGCAGCCCGGGACATGGGGAGCATTTAGAGGAGGGAATGTCCTGCTCACCCCGGGCACGCAGAGGAGCTGACCCCAGGCGTGCACCCTCCCCAGGGCTGGCAGCACCCTGCAGAGCATCACCCAGGAGCCCTGTGCCTGCAGAGTGCACCCATGACGGGGCTGGGGCCACCCAGCAGAGCCCTGCACCCACAGCGGGCACCCATTCTGGGGCCCCCAGCACCCATTAGGGCATGGGCTGGGAGCCCTGTGCCTGCAGCACCCACCCACCCCAAGGCCAGCAGCTCCCAGCAGGGCAAGGCCTGGGGAGAGGAGGCAGGTGCAGGCACACGGTGGGGCAGCAACGTGGCTGGGGCTCCATGGGGGGGGGTCGAGTGACAGCGCTGGTGGGGATGAGGGTCCCCAGTGTAAGGTGAGGGGCAGAGCAGTCAGCAGGGATGGGATGGGAATGGGCATGGGGATGGGGATGGGATGGGGATGGGAATGGGGATGGGAATGGGGATGGGATGGGGATGGGATGGGGATGGGAATGGGGATGGGATGGGGATAGGATGGGGATAGGATGGGGATGGGATGGGGATAGGAATTGGGATGGGGATGGGGACAAGGATGGGAATGGGAATGGGAATTGGGATGGGGACAAGGACCGGGATGTGGATGGGAATGGGGATGGGATGGGGATGGGAACGAGAATGGGGATGGGAATGGGGATGGGGATGGGGACGGAGTTGGGGACAGGGATGGGAATTGGGACGGGGATGGGAACGGGGATGGGAATGGGGATGAGACAGGGATGGGACAAGGATGGGAAAGGGTGCGAGGACGGGCGCGGGCAGGGCTCAGCGGCGAGGGACCGAGGCTGCCCCGGGCGGGGGGTGCGGCCAGGGCTCGGAGCCGGGGCCGGCGGGGGAGGGCGAACAAAGCGGCGGGGCGGGCGGGCGGGGAGGGGCCGGTCCCGGGGCCCTCCCCGCCGCGGGGCGCGGGCGGCGATAAAAGCGGGGGCGCGGCGGCGGGGCGCGGACTGGGAGGCGGCCGGGCAGCCATGCAGCTCGCCGGGGCAGCGCTGCTGCTGTGCGCCGCCGCCACGGCCACCGCGGGACCGGCACCTGCAGCGGGGCGACCCGGGGCCGAGCGGCGGGCGGCGGCGGGCAAGGAGCGGCGGGCGCAGTTCGCCTCCTGGGACGAGGTGAACGTGATCGCCCACGGGCTGCTGCAGCTCGGCCACGGCCTGAAGGAGCATGTGGACCGCACCAAGGGGCAGATGCGGGAGCTCGGCAGCCGCCTGAGCGCCCACAACAGCTCCATGGGGCGGCTGCTGCGCCAGGCGCGGGAGGCGCAGGAGCGGGGCGAGCGGCTGCGGGCCAGCGTGCGGGAGCTGGAGGGCCGCGGCCGGCAGCTCCTCAACCTCTCCGAGGCTCTGCGGCAGCGCCTGGAGGAGGTGGCGGCCGACAAAGCCGCGATCCAGGGGCGGCTGGAGCAGCTGGAGGGTCGCGTCCGGCTGGCGCTGCAGGCGCGACCCGCCGGGAACCAGAGCGCCAGGGACCTGGGAGCGCTGGAGGTGAGCACCGCCCGCCGCCCCGGGGGCACCGGCAGCGACCGGGGGGAGCCGCCCCGGGGGCAGCGGGAGCGACCCGGGGGGGCGGGGGGAGACCCGACCCACCCAGGCGCCGGGAGCGACCCAAGGAGTGGGGACACACACACCAGACCCCCCCGGAGGTACCGGGAGCGACCCAAGGAGTGGGGACACACACACCAGACCCCCCCCGGGGTACCGGGAGTGACCCAAGGAGTGGGGACACACACACCAGACCCCCCTCGGGGTACCGGGAGCGACCCAAGGAGTGGGGACACACACACCAGACCCCCCCGGAGGTACCGGGAGCGACCCAAGGAGTGGGGACACACACACCAGACCCCCCTCGGGGTACCGGGAGCGACCCAAGGAGTGGGGACACACACATCAGACCCCCCCGGAGGTACCGGGAGCGACCCAAGGAGTGGGGACACAGACACCAGACACCCCCCCCCCGGAGGTACCGGGAGCGACCCAAGGAGTGGGGACACACACACCAGACCCCCCCGGAGGTACCGGGAGTGACCCAAGGAGTGGGGACACACACACCAGACCCCCCCGGAGGTACCAGGAGCGACCCAAGGGGTGAGATGGGGGACACACACACCAGATCCACCCGGGGTACCAGGACCAGTGTGGAGGGAAGTGGGGAGGGGTCGCTGCCTTACCGGGAAGAGTGATGGGAGACCCGGCCCTCCTGGGGCAACGGGAGCAGCTGTAAGAGGGCGGCTGTGGGGAGCTGCCCTCCCGGGACACGGTGGGCAGCCTGGAGGGGTGGGGGGGACCCGACCCTCTTGGGACACGGGGAGCAGCGGGTGAGGATCGGCCTCAGGAGAGCGGTGGGGGGACCTGATGGTCCTGGGGGCACCGGGAGCATCCGTGGGGACCAGCCCTGCCGGGGGGACCTGGCTCGTGTGATACGTGCAGCAGAGCTGGATCTCCCCAGAGCTGCGGGGTTCACCTGGCTCTTCCCCCCCGCAGTCCCTGATGGATGCACAGAACTTGCGAATTGAGGAGCTCTTGCAGAAGATCAAGCAGCAGCAGTACAAGCTGGACAAGCAGAATCTGCAGATTAAGAGCCTGCAGAGCAAGGTGAGCTCCCACCCCGCTCTGCGGCTGGGGGACCGCAGCCTGGTCCTGCACGCCTGGCACAGCCCTCTGGTGACAGGAGAACCGGCTGTGCCGCTGCTCCCCGGCTTTGGGGACCCTACAAAGGCCATGGCCTTGGTGCCACAGCTTTGGTGCAAGGGAGCAGACTGCAAGATCCCCAGTATTTGCACCGAGCAAGAGGAGGAATTGGTGTGTGGGAACGGAGCCTCTCCGGGCTCGTCCTTTGAGTTTATCTGCAGAATGAACTCGTTAGCATGGGTGTGAAAAAACCACAATAATTTCTGGCTTTGTGAGCCTCAGGTATCTCATATTCCTCCAGGTTTCCGGGCAAGTTCAGCCCCAACTCTGGTCACAGGGGAGCGGCTGGCGGCTTGGCTGATCAGCTCCACTGAGTAACAGTGTGGAAAATGAGCTGAGATAAAACTGTTCTGACTTGTGCATTTTTTTTCTAGGTCAATCTACTGATCCCCTTACACCTGAAAGACAACAAAACACAGTCTCCAAAGTGGAAGATGAACCTGAAGAGCCTCAGCCTCACTAACCAGAGCCAAAATGCTAGTGGGGAGCCCGTGCTGACACAGAGTGAGTACCTGCTCATGCCACCCCACTCTGTGCTGGAGCAAACCTGCAGCAGTTGCAACCGTTTGGAAACAAAAGGTTTAGTTGTCCTGAGTCAGGATGTGAGATTTGCTTGCAAAACTGGAGCTTGGGAGTTTGGCCAGACTGAGGGGATCTGGAGCACAGGCAGGATCCTAGCCTTCTGGATCAGTATTAGTCCAGCAGGAATTTAAGGATTTAAGAGGAATTTTTCTGCCTGATATTAAGAATGCAGTGGGGAGTGAACACTGATAGCAGGTATTTGTCAAAGAGGATTGGCAGGTTGTGGGGATGAATGCAGGCGGGAAAGGAGGATCTCTGCTCCTCGGAGTTAACTCTTGTTCACCTGCTCTCACTTTACCAGGCAGAGTCTGCTTCTGCCTGTCTGCTGGCAGAGGGGAGGCTTGGCAGAGGGAGCTAGATCCTTGTGCATCTGTCTCCCTTGGCTCGTATTTAGGGCTCATACATGAAAGACAAGTGCCTCAGCTTGCACTATGCTGAGCTGCAGCAAACGCCCAGGCAGGAAGGCACCGGGCACTCACAACCCCGGGAAACCAAAGCAGGCAAGTGGATGCTGCATCTGGAGCATCCTCTCTGCTGGCGAGGGGGCTGGAGGGGCTCCTGCAGAGTGAAGAGCAGCAGAGCGGGTGTCCCCAGCTGCGCTGCATCCTGCAGCTTCCCTCCCAGATAGGAACTGGTGTCCCCGCAGGGTTTGCTGGCCAGGAGCAGCTGCTCTCGTGTTATGTCAGCTAAATCACGGTGCTGGCTCCGTCTGTGCAGCTGTCTGGGGACGTCCAGTGCGAGCCAAACAGAAACCAGGCAGGGTGAGAATGCATGGGGAAATCCTGCCCCAGGGCTTAACACAAGGATAGCTATGGGAAAACACATGGTAATTTGTACATGGAGCCTGGAGCTGTCACTGGTGTGCCTGAAAGCTGGGCCGGCAGAACAAAGAGCTGCAGAATCAATGCAGATAAGGAGAGAGATGGGACACGGGGCTCCAAACCCCCAGTGCTTGGCTCGGTGGGGCTGGCCAGCCCTCAGCAGGGCTACGTGAGGTCTCGCTCAGTCAGAGCAGCACTAGCGAGCCTGAACACTGTCCCAAAATCTTTCTCCCCCACCTTGTTTTTTCCCAGCTCTACTTTGTGGCTTGCCCTCAGTGTGTCAGAGAATCCCAGAATCGTTTGGGTTGGAAGGGACCTTTAAAGATCATCTAGTCCAACCAACTAATCCAACCCCCCTGCTCCGCTCTCGGGTTATGTTGGAAGTGGGCTGCAGGGAGATGGGTTTGGGTCTTTGCTACTTACTGGTGGCAGATGCTGGCTGATGGGTGCAGTGACCCTTGTGAAGCATGGTGGGGGGCAGCGAGGGCCCACAGCCCCCGGGGATGCTGTGAGGTGGGAGGTGCGAGAGCTCAGCCCCTTCTTGTGCTGCGCTGTCTACGATGGGGAGACCCTGAGCATCCCCAGCACCCTGGGTGTCCCGACTCCCTCCCACCTGGCTGAGCTGTGAGCTCCCCCTTCTCTTGCCTAATCCCCGATGTTGATATCGCTGACAGAAAACAAACTGCCTTTCTTTCATTAGCAAGTTGAGTGAGTTTTCTGGCAAATCTTAGCACACAATATCTGGTGGGCCAGCCCTGTGTCCTCTGCCTGGGGAGGCTTGTGGCTGCTTTCAGAGCAGGCAAGTGCCAGGAAGGCTTGTGCCGCCGGCTCCCTGCCTATTGTCGGGCAGAGCTGCAGTGCTGGCGTGGCCCCGGGGAACAGCGATGAACTCCACCAGCAGCCCTTTCAGAAAGACCCTTTTATTTGCATCCAGTGAACACAAGTTTTTTCAGGCCAGAGATGGCACAGGGCCAAGCATGTGAAAGTTGAAGGCTTGAAGCAGCCTGGAGAGTGAAAGGTTTAATCGCTTGCAGAAAGAGGATCACATCTTTAGGCAGAGCCTGTGCTTTCTGGCAGCTGGCCGAGTAGGGGAAAGGTAGAACCCTGCTCACTCTCTCCCCGTGGCGCTGGGACTCCAAAATAATTGGGTTGGGTTGGGGAGGGTGAGGGGGAGGCGATGCAGACAGCTCCAGGCATGCCCTGCCATCCACAAGAAAGTATGTTTATCCCAGGTTGGTGACCTCCTGTCATGCCTGGAGATGCTGTTGGGTAAATACAGTGCCATGCCTGGGGCAGCTCCAGCCAGCCTTGTTGATTCTTCTGTCTTGTTTGGCTAAATAAAGGGGGAGGGAAAGAAAAACATCCAGAGCAGCCAGGAGGTCTTGTTGTTCTGCTGGTGCCATACGGATGTGCAACATGAACTGGAACTAACGAGCATGTTCCTCAAACAAAAAGATTGAGCCGAGGCTGTTCAAGCAGCTGCATCTCATTCAGCTGCTTGAAAGTCCCCATTGCACCAGGAAAACAGAAGAGATCCGAGTGCAGGGAGTGTGGACAGGGCCCAGAAAAAAAAAACAACACAGGGATGGGGTTGGCTTCTGCATGCTGGGGTCACTGAGAATCCTCCCAGGCACCGTCCCACCGGTGGTGGGAGAGGAAGCGAGGAGCTCTGCGGGGCTGGGTGAGCCCAGCAGCCTCCAGCACCTCCCTGCTGCTGTGTTTGAGAGCCGGGATCGCGGTGGGTGTGAGGTCAGGTTGTGGTTTCTCTTCCCCCGAGCCTCATTGGGCTTCCACAGCTACATTCACCTAGCAAGTGGGGATATTGGGAATGCACTTGGCCTCCCTGCAGTGCTGCGTGGCTTTGTGTGGTGGTGACCCTTTGTGCAAAACACCCGCCCTTGATCCGAGCGTGCACAGGCTCGGGGCCACACGCTTGTCCCGTGGGTGCGCTCGTGGGCTTGATAGCACCAGTCCCGGGCTGGTGTGGGCGCTGGGGTGCGAGGGATGCTAAGGGCAGGGCGAGTCCAGCCATGGTGCCTGCGGGCAGTGGGAGAGGGAGTGCCTGTGCCAAGGAGGGGAAAGTTCACCGTGGGGGGGGGGGTCTTGTGGGGGGGAAATGGGTGAAAGGTGGTGTCAGGTGACACATTGCTGTCCCCTGGGTCCCCCCCACACTGACCTTTCCTCTAGTTGTGGCTCCACTCCTTGCCCCAACGCAGCATCGGGGTGCCCAGCGAGGAGAGGGGCAGGGGGTGATGCCTTGCAGGGGCTGCTCTTGCCCTCTGCAACTCAGAAGCCCCATTTTTCCCCCCTTCTGCCCCATGCGAAGCCCCATGGCCACGGGGGAAGCCCCTCTCCCCGCTGCTGCCCCCATCATGGTGCCAGCCCTGACTCTGGGGTCAGCTACTGCAAGGGGGACCCTGCAGGGGGGCCGTGGGGGTTTCTAGCACCCTGGCACAGCCCAGGGCTTGTCTTCAGGTTTCTTCACCCGTCTGTCTTGGGGTTGTGCTGGCAGCAGCTGTGAGCCACCAAAATCCATCCCACCCTCATGCGGGGAGAACAGACCCCCTTTGTCTGGGGGTGACGGGGGCACCTGTCCCGGCTGACAAAGAGCCCCTTGACTGCGCTGACAGCCCGGGGGCTGAAGTCCCTGCACATCCTCCTGTGGCCTTTTGACTCGGGTTTTGTAACAGGTTTCTTCCCCCCCGCCCCGCTTCTGTCCCCGAGTGCTGCGGGTGGTGGTTCCTGGATGGACTTTTATCAGCACTGTTGAAACGGTGCTTTGCTGGCAGCTCGGGGCAAAGTCCCCACAGGGGCGGAAGGAGAGGCCTGGCTGGTGTGGGGATGGAGGGGGTGCAAGCTGGGGGGTGGCCTCACTGCGGGCAATCCACTGGTGCGATGAGCTGGGGCTCGCTGTGCTCCAGCCACCCCTTCCCTGCCCCAGTCGGTGTGTTTTGGGCAAAAGGGTCACCCCAGCCTGGCCCCACGTCTGCTGGTGGCAGGCTGCCCAGTGGGACATCGGGCTGGGGCCACCACAGTCACCAGGAGCAAGATGTCCTGTGCTGAATTCTCAGGTGCCTTCCTGACATCAGGACTTGGGGTTTGTTTCTGCTCCTGAGGCCCTTTGAGACTGCTTCAGCCTCGGGGTGGGATGGGGATGCTTGGCCCTGGATTGCCCTTGGTGTTAGCCCATCCCAAACAGGCTGCTCCTGCCTGGCACGGAGGGAGCTGGAAGCTCCTCGGGTCTCCCCTTGACGGGGAGCAGTGCTCTGTGGCCTAGGTCACCCCAAGCTTCTGCCTTGGATGGAAGCCCAAGGAGCTGTGTTTGGATAAACAGGAAGATACAGGGTCACAGCATTTAAAGATGCTGAAGTTGGAGGCTGTCCTCTCCAGCACGCGTCCGGAGCTGCAGCCACCGCTGTGCACAGCTGGCCAGGCTCGTGGCCAGGGCCGCAAGTGCTGGGGCTGTGGTAGGAGCAACCTGCTGAGGAACTGAGACTCAGGGCCATCTTCTCAATCGTTGTTTCCTTTCCCTGCAGAGCTCCCAGAGGATTGCCACCAGCTCTTCCTGGCCGGGCAGCAAAGCAGCGGGGTTTTCCAGGTGCAGCCTGCAGGGTCTCAGCCCTTCAAAGTCTACTGCGACATGACTGCAGGTAAAGCACTGGAGGTGTCCCCCAGCGCTTTGCACGGTGCTCTGGCAAACAGTAATCCCAACTGACTGCGTTCTTCCTTCCTGCAGAAGGTGGCTGGACAGTGATCCAGAGGCGCACAGATGGATCTGTGGACTTTGACCAGCTTTGGGATGCCTACAAGAATGGCTTTGGAGATCTTCATGGTAGGTGGATGATGGTGTCCATCTTCTTGTTGAGGGATAAGTGATATCTTAGCACAAGTTATTCCCCCTTGCTGGCCCCTGGAGATCTCTGTGCCAGGGCAGTGTTGGGCTGAGGAGGGCGGGGGGCCACTGCTTGCAGACCAAGAGTCCTTGGTCTTCCTGACTTATCCTGCAGGTGCCAGACAGTGATTCAAGTGCTACAGAGTCCTGGGTTGTCCCTGTTTGTCTCTGGAGCCTGTTCACGTGTCTTCTTTGCTCAGCATGTTTGTGTCCCTGCAGCCAATGCAGTGTGTCTTGTTTCAGGTGACTTCTGGCTGGGCCTGGAGAAGATACATCACCTTGTCCAAGAGGGAAGATACAATCTCCTGATTGAGCTGGAAGACTGGGAGGGAAATTCCCAGGTGGTTCAGTTTGTCTTCAGCCTTGGTGGTGAGAGCACAGCCTACATGCTCAATCTGCTGGGACCTCTGTCTGGAGAGCTGGAGAATGCCATTGGGGACTTCAGGCAGCTGCCCTTCTCCACTCGGGATCGCGACCACGACCTCAAAGCTGACACAAACTGTGCCAAACACCTCTCAGGTCAGTATGAGCTCCTCCTCCTCAGTGGTGTGCACTTTCCCTTCAGCCCTCTGCTGTCTTGTAGTGGCTGTGAGTGGGACAGTGACTCTGTGGGACTAGACTCCTTTGGTGTTGAGCCCAGCTTGTCCCCTGTTTCCCTGGGAAAGCTGCACCCTTAGGAGGAGCCGTGCAGGGAACCAGGAGGGAAGCTGAAACCAGGAGGAGTTCATGATTCAGGTCTTGGCCCAAGCATCTGTCTTCATAACAGCCTTTCTGGCTGCCACCTTGCTTGGAAACCTTTCAGGTGAAGCAGAGGTCAGTCCCCAGGCCTGAGATGGGGCTGCTGAAGGGTTTGAGGTGGTTTTGCATGCACGAAAGAGCAGCAGGGATTTGCAGATGCATCCTGAAGTCACACCTGTGCAAAGGTTTCCCAGTGCGTGGGACTCCACGTATGTACAAGGTGGTCTTGTAAGGTCCTGAGGCCCTGGAAAAGTGGGAAAAATGGGGGCAGCAGCTGCCTTGAACCTGGGTTTGTTTTCTGTCTGGAAATGCTGTGGGTTAAACCGGCCTCTGCGTTGCTTTGGTAGGTGGCTGGTGGTTCAGCACCTGTGGCCATGCCAACCTCAACGGGAAGTACTTCCGCTCCATCCCCCGCCAGAGGCACGAGCGCAAGCAGGGCATCTTCTGGAAGACATGGAGAGGCAGGTATTACCCGCTGAAGTCAACCACCATGAAAATCCAACCTGCAGCACTGGAAGCAGAGCCCTAAAGCTGCCACTTGAGACTTGACCTTCTCTGTGGAGCACTGATCTGAGCTCCATCACTTGGTGTTTACAGAAAACAAACCCATCCTCCCCAGGAAGTCCCCTGAGGAGTGTTTCTCTTGGTTAGCAGCCCATTAGTGGCATGACACAGCTCCTCGCTGTAAGTAAAACAGCTCCATGTTGTTGAAACCCCTGGATGGGAGCTCCCAAACCAGAAGAGGAGCCACCAGCAGGGAGATCCACCTCCAGAGCATTCACAAGGGTCTTCCAACCTGCCACGTGCTGCTGCAGCAAGTTCAAGTTGTCTGGTGCTTTCTGTCCTGTCTGAACACTTCTGTACTGGTTTTGATGAGCTGGGGCTGGGGGGAGGGGGAGCATGTGAAGTGTTTCACTACCCTGGACCCAAGAGTTGAGTACGGAGCCTTGCTGTGTCCTGTCTTTCACTGTTGTTCCCAAATGATGTCCTACGTACCCTTGTGTGAGAGCCCCCAGAGCCCCCTTCCCCTCCTGGTGCCGTGGGGCAGTGAGCCTTGGGCAGCTCCATCTGCACAGCCCCTGCTCTGGTGACTTCAGCCCGCTGAGAATATGGGTTTTGGTGGGTAGGCTGAAGGACACCCTGTGCAGACAGGGACCTCGGGCTCACTTGGCTTCCCTGGCCCCCACAGCTTCAAGCCCTGTATTTGTCTGTGCTGGAATTTGGTGGGAGCTGGGGAAACTTCTTCCTGCTCCAGGAGATGATGGGTGGGATCCTGCAGCCAGTTGCATGAGGGCCAGATCCTGGAGGGCTGAGTCTTAAGCTCTGCCTGGAGCCTACCAGTGTTGCTGGGGGTGGTTAGGACGAGCACTAGGACAGCACAGGTACAGAGCAGTGACTGTCCCTGGGCAGGACCAGCCCTGCTTTCCGCTGTAAATCCCCCTGGAGCGCTGCCCTCTCCCAACAGACTCCCCGTCATTTGCAGAGTGAATAGCACTGTCCCACGTGCATGCCCCAAATCTTGCTCCAAAGGGCCAGAGGACAACAGGGTTTCTTGGCGAGAGCCACACTGCCTTGTCGGGTACGTACCCTGATGTACAGGATCCCCTCTGCCTTTGGGGTGGGTGTCTGGGGAGAGGTGGGCAAGACAGGTCCCCAAAAACTGTTACAGGCCAAGCTGCCGTCTTGGGGCTTCCCAAGCATCCTGCCCTATTGAAGTCATATTGACTACTGTGCTAGAGCTCCTAGCTGCTAAATATTGTAAATAGTCATTTGTAGGATGTTGGATCCTGTCGATGAATTTCCTGTTTTAATTTGTTTCCATATTTAAATGCAGTGTTAATAACAATGTGGTGTAATTTATAAATGTTGATGCTGGAAAAAAAAACCAACTGTAGCTTGTGTATTTTAAACTCTTTTTTTTGTACTAAAATATCTTTTCTGAAGATGTCTTTTAATAAAAACAAGCCTGTAACTGTCCCGCCTGGATTATTTGCCCGATGTTACCAGTAGATGATGTGTGGGAACTGTGTAAGAACTCTGGATTCAGTTTATTTGTTGGGAGTTTGACCCGAGCACTGTGCTTCCTTCTGGCCTCAGTTCCGCTGTAGCCTTATAGAGCTCTCTGAGATAAATCCCTGCTATAGCCCCCAACAGTAATTTTTAGTCTGTTTGAAGTTTATGGACTTCTTAATTCCTTTTTCTCTCTGGAAATCGGGCCCTGGGGCAGCAAGTTTGGAAGAGATGATGAGCTGTCTTTTCTTATTCCCTGACGTCAGACCCTTGCAGCAGGCAGATATTCCTTGTAGGGGACTGGAAAATCCTGTGCCAACGCCTCGAACAAGAGCAGAGGCTGAGGTCTGAATTAGCTGGATGAATTAAAGTCAGGACAAGCCCCAATAAGTAGTAGCCTTCTCATACCATACATGTATAGTCATCTCCAACAGCATTTATTGCAGCTTCTGGGGAATGATTACATATGTAGGAATGAAATGAGCTGGGGCTGGAGTGGGAGCGTTGAAGGTGATGGGAGTAAACTCCAGCTGTGCTCATGATCCAAGACATGTGGCCTGATCTTGGAGCTGGAGGAAAGAGCAAGGGCTTCTATTTAGCTGGTCAAGGAAGTGGGACAAAAATTGCTCACGGCAGAAAGAAGAGATGAGAGAGCACTCTAGTCCCCTCGAGCAGCTGCGTAAATACCTGATGTACCTAAGCAAGGCCCCAGCTCCTGTGTCTGTGCCCCTTCCCTGGGGAAAAGCCTGGGGTTAATGATAGCCCCAAGCACAATTGCACAAACAGCCCATTATACCTGGCTCTGTGCTATCTATCTGCTCACTCTTGCATTCAGAAATACATTTTTAATGTTCCATTTGCTTAATTCAAAGCTTGTTTAGTCCCTGGGTGCACCAGCAGATACTGGAGTGCTGTGTTTTAGTCTGGATTCTAAAGTGATTAGACTAAGGTGTTATTTATGCATCAGATAGAAACTGGTGAAGGAGATTCGCTGTATTTATTCGTTGCCAGGGTTGGGGGGTTTTTTGGCAGATCTGGGGTTTGCTCACTACTGGTGCGTTTGATCTTCAGCATCTACAGGAGGTGCCCAGAGGACAACGCCAGCCAGTACCAAACACCAGCCGGGGGAAGGCTGAATGCCCAAATCTTACCTGGCCCAGGAACTACAGCTGCTGCTTTCTTTTGTGTCTCGGTCTTGCCCTGTTCTGCTGTGCAAGTCTCCACATCCCACCAGTGTCACTGCCACCCCGTGCCCCCAGACCACGGCTCCCACGCCAGAGCGTGTGGCATCCCAGGGCCCTTCCAAGGTCCTTCTGCAGAAGAAGCCATTCCTGGGTCTCTGTTTTCATGTGAAATCCCCCTGGAATCCTCCAGCTCTTTCATTTTTAACAATTACTTGAGCTGCAGCTTGTCCTAACGTCTGGGAGCCCAATGAAGGATGGGGCAGCTCCCTCCAGCGACAGTGAGAGAAACGGCATCGTGCGCTGCCGAAAGCACAAACACCCTTCGGGTTACGAAATGCTGCTGCTCCCCAAAACAGGCCACCGCTGCCTTACAGGCTGGGCCGTGCTGTGCCAGCCTGTGGCCCCACAGCAGCTCCCGACGTGATGGTCCACCCAGGGCTTCGAGTCCTCCCAGCAAAGCCTCACCGAGCAGCTGGCAAGAGGATGCTGCTCGTTTTGCCGGCTTGGAGGGGCTGTGCCAAAGGTGGTGCCTGAGCTCAGCACACGCCGGCTGGGTGGTCTGGACGGGGTGGGACAGGGTGTTTCTGGACCAAAAGCCTGGGGCTGTGGTCCAGTGGGGTGACACAGGGCTGGCGGATGCCTCGACGTGGAGCTCAGACTCTCGGTAGGAGCAGATTGAACTGCAGCTGCTTTGGACCCAGGGGTTCTCTCAGAGCATTGTTAGAGCAAGAAGACGTTGCACATCAGGTACTGGTGTTCCAGCCCAGCTGTGTTTATAGCCCCAGAAAGTGAGGAGAGCCCCAACCCGCTGCAGAGAGCCCCCCCCAAATCCAACCTGCATCTGAATGGCAGAAACAACCACTGGGAAATCCGACAGCGGGACCTCAAGCCCTTTTTTATACAACAGCAGAATCCAAATTGCTTTTTGCAAAGTTTGGCGAAAAGGGGAAGTGTTTGTGCATACACAGAGCTTGGGTGGACAGGCTGAGTCCCCTGCACTGGTGACACCGAGACGCTGGAGGGGGGAAGCCAGAGGCATCCCCCCCAAGCCCCCCCCCCCCCCAGCAGCACATCACAGAGCACTGCAATGAAACAAAAAAAGGCAACTTGGCAAACCCCTGCTTCAATCTGAAACCTGGTGCAAAGCCAAGAAACGGCAAATTAATAAAACAAGAGACGAGTTCTCCACCCACTGACATTCCCCAGGCACGCCCCCAACCCAACCCACGCTTTCAAAGCCATAACTCACTCCAAATGCCTCAGGGTGCCAGGTGGACACTGGGGCATAAGGATCCTCCCAGCAACTTCAGCTCTTCTGCGAGAGTTTAGCAGCGTCGAACACAAATCGAGTTTCCCGTGGACATGTCTGACATGGCCTGGCAAGCACCCACACCCTTACCAAGGACACCTCACAGGCAGAGTATTCTGGGGTGGCTCCCTTGAGGGTGCTCACAGGCATCCAGAGGACCAGATCCCACTAAGAGGGTGGGAAGGGGAACTCCTGGCTCAAGCATCCCAGGCAGGCAGCTACACACTGGGGCACCACAGGGGCTGAAACATCTTGGGTGACCATTTTGAGCAAGCTTTTTATCATGTAAAAAAAAGAAGCAGATGTCATAGGCCTGTCTGCTTTTAAGGGTGTATGCCCCAGCACAGTTTAAGAAAATATTTGGGGCTTGTAGGACCTCTGCTGCCTGAGGCTTGATGGTCTGTGACCAATTCAAGGACATACATGGCATTTCCAGAAAGGAAATGCATTTCCCTGTCAGCAGCTGGTGACACATGGCTGGTTTTGGTGTCATGACACTGATTCTCCAATGCAAAACATACCACGAGCTTGAGGGACTCCTGAGGGTGAAGGATGTGGGGACTCTGGGCTCACACTTCACTCTGCATCACCCCAGAGCGGCATCCCTCCTCTACCGCCAAATCATCATCTTCACTCCCTGCAGCCCACGGTAAAACTCTTCACTGGGGGATTTCAGAGCTGGATGGCATGCATGAGGGCACCTCCATCATACAGTGCTCTTTAAAACTTATGGCAACCATTCCCAGGCATTGAAAGAAGAAAGTGATTTCCATCCAAACCAATAAAAAATAGCTTTGGGTTTCTTTTTACACACACCCCCCCCCCATACCACCCCAATATTCAGTTCAGAACAAATTAAGTTACATGCGATAATGAAAATAAGATGTTTTACTTCTGCTATGCCCATTTCAACGAGAACAAAGTGAGGGAAGCTTAAGGCCTCATTTATAAGACCAGCAAGGAGCCACCCTCCTCTCCCTCTTGTCACTCACTGGATGTGGCTTTATCAGGTGTGGGAAACTCAGCATGGGATAATTTCCCTTCCCAGGAGGTTCTGCATCCAACATGTTCCAGCTTTGCTTCTCCTGATGCTATTTAACTATTTGTCGGCTGGATGCTCGACATCCCTGGGTGTGCTCTAGTCATTACCTGACAGGGCCCTTTGCAGTGGTCCTGCAGGGATACGAACAGCATCAACAGGAGAAAGTGGTAACGCCTTCCTGCAGATCCTGGTTGTTAAAACTCCCTTTGGCACGGGAAGGATTAAAAGTCCAATGCCCCATGCTGTATGTGAGTACCAAAACTGCGAAGAAAAGGTGAAAAGAAAGATTTCCTCCCTGCTTCTTTAACAATTGCTGTCACTCAGAGAGGAGCAACTGGCCCAACCCATTGTTAGGTTGGAGTTGGCATTTTCCCTGGTTCCATAAATTTTTGGGGTTTCTTCCCAGCTGTTTCCATTGCCTGATATGTGATGGAGATACCTAAACAGCTTCCCAGCACGGTAGTGGGATTGCAATGTGTTTGCAGCATGCTCTGTTTCTCACCCGATTTTCAGAGCCTGGGTCATAAAAAGAATGATTTTCACTGAGTAGGAGCTGGACACCCCCACCAATAAGTAGCTGTTAGGCTGGGTGCTGCCTCTTCGCATCTCCCACACATTTATTAGCCCTTTTATTCAGGAAATGGGATTCCTTGGAAACCACGACCCCGCCTGACCAGGGTGTTCAGGTGTTTGGGGGAAGTCAAGGCAGCTCTTGGCTTCCTCCAGACACAGCCCAGAGGGTCAGAACCACCATCTCCCCCTGCCCCAACCGCACTCACGTGCTGTGCATCTCCCAAGGCCGGCAAAAATAGTCTGATACTGGAGACCCACTAATCCTTTAGCTGGCTAAAGACTCCTCTGAGAAAAGTAGGGCAGATGAACCGTGATGAACGCAGCCCAGGAAAGCAAGAAATCCGTTTAATGAGCAGAGTGAGTTTCCCAGCACATCACAGAGAGGGGAGGGAGCCGTCGTCTTCCCCGGGAGGGTTTGTCGCAACCACAAACCAAACGCATTAAAGCGGCGGATGCAAGGCCGGTGCGAGCCAACGCAGGGCTGGGAGGGGGTCACCGGGGGGGTCACCGGAGCCCCGGGGACATCCCCGGCCTTTCCGAGCGGCTCTGTGAGGCTGGTCCTGCAGCTCTGCCATCGGGAAGGCAAAGGAGTCCCCGGTGCTCCCCGAGTGGCGAAACGGCCCGTGGCTGTTATCACTGATTCGTTCAGGAAATTGCCTCAAGCCGTGCCTGGGGAAAAAAAAAAAAAAAAAAAAAAAAAAAAAAGAGGAAATGTTTTCCTAGAACAAGTTGTGTCACAGTGCGGGGCTTTTTTTTTTTTTTGCCGGAAGAGCTTTTCCAGCTGGTGTTTAGCACCGGGAGGTGAGTCCCTGCGCGCTGCGCGGGGCAGGATCAGTCCCAGCGCGGGGAACAGCAAAGCGCGGGGCGCGACGGCTTTGCCCTGCAGTCTGAGGCGGTTTTAGGGGACCCCCCCGCCCCCCGCCTTCCACCCCTTGGCTGCTGCGCTGCGCTGACGCCCGGCCCGGGCCGCGCCCCCGCCCCCGGGGACCCCCCCGCGCCCGGGGCGGTGCTGGGCGCCCCGCGACCCCGCCGAGGCCCCGCCCCCAGGCCCTGCTAATCCGCCAAACCCCGCCCCTCTCCCCTCAAGGCCCCGCCCCGCCCCGGGCGCCGGCACCGCCTCGTCTCTCAGGGTTCAGGCTCAGGCACCCAAGCACCGCCCCTCACCAGATGATTGGACAGAACCGCCCGCCAGTCAAAGTCGCGCCCGTCGCCTATTGGGCGTTGTTGATGGCTCTGGCGTGCCGCCCGCCTCCTGCGGGCTCTGGCGGCCGCTGATAGGCGGCGGCTGGAGCGCCCCGCCCCCGTCCCCCCCCCCCGGCTGGGCCGCGGTCGGTGCCTGGCAGCCAGAGGGTCGGCGCCGCCGCCATCGCCATGGGCACCCGCGACGACGAGTACGACTACCTCTTCAAAGGTACCGCCGCCGGCCGCACCGCACCGCCTCGGCGCGGCCGCACCGCTCGGCGGGCCCGCGGCGGCGCTGGGCCCGGCCCGGCAGGCCGCGCTACCCGGGGCCCGGGGCGGCCGCCGGGGCCTTTGTGCGCGGGGCGGCCTTGCAGGCAGCGCCCGCCGCCCCCGCCCGCGGCGGAGGCTCGGCTGGGCCTGGCGCCGGGCTGCGGCGGGCGAGCAGCAGAGAGGGGGAGCCCCGCGGGCCTTCCCCGCCCCGCCGCGGCGGGGGCTGCGCTCTGGCAGCCGGGCGGTTGGGAGCGCCGGGGGCCGCGCTGGGAGTGCGGCCGCGGGGAGGGGCTGGCACGGGGGAGAGGGTCAGGGCTTGGGCCGGGGGCTGGACGGCAGGTGGGCTCCGGGCCGGGGGTTGCGCCTGGCGGTGGTGCCGTTGGTGTGGGTCGTCCGAGAGATTCCCCCCCCGGTTTCGAGCCGGAGCTGAAAAAACTTCAGCTTCAGTGGAGAACTCCGCAGGCGGCTAACCGAACGTTAATAGCTGAAGCCAGGAAGCTTAATAGTGTTAATTTGGCTTTATCTGGGGTTATTTTAACGCTTCTGTGCCAATACTTGTGACATTTTGGGTTGTCCAGCAACTGCGTGCAGGGGTTGTGTGAGAAAATAGGCAACTGCTGGGTGGATTTAGTGCCGCTCTTCTTGTGCTGGCTCAGGTGGTTTTTATTGTCGTTCACGTCCTCACGTGTGAAGGTTGCTGCAGGTCGGTGTCCTGCATGTGTAAAGATGCTCGGGCTGACCCAGTGTGTCCCACCGTTCTGCCTTTGAGGCCCAAGGAATAGTGCGGATGGGTGTAAACCGTTCACCTTTGTATTTCCCAACCTCTTACGCTTGGTCTCCTGTGGTAACGTGGCTGAAACCCTTGGATTCACCCAAAGAGTTCCCGCTTACAAAAGGCGAGGTTGATGTTGCTGTCTGTGGGTGCTCAGGTGGGCTGGTGGGGCTGTGCTTGCTGCCATGAAAATTTCCCAGGAGTTTGATGTCAGGGCACACTTGTATGTACCTGAACCCTAACACGGGCAGCAGCGATTCCCCACTTGCTTCTTGATGAAAGGAAAGAGCAATTACTCACCTGTTGGAAATATTTTATGGATGCATTTGCCTGTTTGGTGTATTTGTTTTACAGTCTTCAAGATGGTGTGTGTGTGGGGGGAACCCTTATTTCTTCTCTGCCTATAAAGCAGAAGACTAGCCTCCAAAAATATGCTAAACTGTCTGGGTCTAAACTAGTTTCCTTCTGAAGTCATTCCACTGTCTCTTTCCCAAGTGGTTTAATAGCCAGGAACTTGAAAGCCTAAAGATTTTATTTCTCTCTTTCTTTTTGTGAATAGTCAATTAGGTAGGCAAAACTGAATTCATCTTTAAAAATACTTACGCTGCTTTGAAATGCGTTTTTAATTTTATCTGGAGTGAAACTTAACCTAAAGCTATTTGGTTGTATTGATACTGCAAAGTAACTCGGCTTACTTTGTAGCCCTTACTGAAAAATGGGGGAGAGAATTGTCATTTTCTGTGAGTCTTTTGGGTAAGGGTAGTTGTGTGGATGGTTTTTAAAAAAAAAAACAACACCCCCCCCCCCCTTCCCTATCTACTCATCTTTTCCTTCCTTTCTTCTAGCTTTCTGGGACTAGGCAAGAAATAATGAATGTAAATGGGACCAAGTGGGATGAGGTCTCCACTGTAGGACCAATTCCCCTTCCTTTGCCTTCTGCCCTCTTGAATAATGGAATTAAATATCAAGGGGAATTGACGTAATGAAAAAAAAAAGTCTGGGCTTTGACTGACTTCTGGTTTAGCCCCTTCTTAGCTACATAGATTGGACTCTCTTCTGTCAGGCACATATAGTGGTCAGAGGTAGAAATAATGGTGGAGGAGGATTACAGTCTGGGAAAGATTATTTTCATTAAGGTTTGACCATTTTCGCTAGCCCCCATTTCCAAAGGAGGTTTGGTTGGACTCTGATTTTAGCTTTTACAGCTGTGCCTGTTTAAGAAATTTGCATCCTTGCATTGTAATATTATTTAGGATGACTCCAGTTGAATGCAGTGTTGCTTTCAAGTCACAGTTTTTACTTTTTTATGTTGTGGAAGATCTGGAACTGCTTGTATAGGAACTTCTGTCATTTAGCATAGATTATATTAATCAGCTTTATGAAGAGTTTAAAAGGCGAAGAGCCCCATTTATTGTTGGTCTCTTTCATGTGAAATACTGCCTATAAAACAGTTGTTCGGTGGTGAAAATGGCCAAGGAGTTTGTAGCAACTGTTTCTGTGTGTAGCTGGCTTGCTGTTCTTAGTGTTCCCTTGTTCACGTCACCCATCAGCTTGTGCTTCAGATCCAGCCATTTCAATAGGGCTGCAGGAGAGACAAACATTATTGGCTTATCGGGTCTAGCACGCAGTAGGCAAAAACTAATTTAAGGTTTGGTGGCACTCTGGGGATGCGAGTGTGGTTATAGTCAGAGCTGTTCTGCTAAACTAGTGCCTCTTTATCTTTATTCCAAATTTCCCTTTCTTCTGTGTGCATCCCGACAGTCAGAACTGCCTATTTTATTGATCACAACAAAATGTTGTTTGTTAACAAAATGACTGAGCCAACCTTTGGGAGAACAAGCTGAATTCTGTGTGCAGAGCTGCGCAGAATAATGAGGCTGTGAGGATCTTGGTGTAGATGCATTTCAGTGATGTAACCCAAGCAAAGCCAGTGGTTCAGGGCTCTGTTCCCAATTAATTTTGTAGCTGGGATGGTTAAAAAGCAGGAACTTTTCGTGATGAGTTTTGAATGGGTTGGATCTGGATTTGAATTCATGACCTTTTAATAGTTGCTAAAATATTGGAAGCCTTGTACCTATTAAAATGTGATCTGCACATTAATTTTCCCTTCAAGAAAATTAGCTATTATCAGTGTTTATTTTAAAAATTAAATTTGAGGTTGTGCAGATGTACGCTGGCTCATGAAAAAGGAAGGAAAAAACACCCGTAGGAAAAAAAAATCTTTCTGTTACCTTTGTGGGAATTTAGACTGCTCTGATTAGAGCTTAAGCCTAACAAAGGCTGTGCTTATTAAAAACAAATGCGTGTCATATTAGTCATCAATTTCTGGCAACCTTATGTACTCAATATTTATAATGAACTCTGCTTATGTGGTCTCTGCTAGAGTCTTGATTGTTCAAAAGAATATATTCTTTTTTTTGCCAGATTAATGAACTAGTGTATTTAAAATTCTGTCATAAACTTGATCTTTCTTTTTCTTACCAACAATGTATTGCCCTGGATTTTTAATTCTGCCTTTCGCTTGCTTTGTACCAGGATCCCGTGGCATGAAGCAGGTGTCGGGGTGATGGGGTTGTGCTCTGCTCGGGCGGCTGTAGGTCCGTGTGTTGTGAGGCCTAACACGAGACGGGAAGCGAAGTGATGATGGTGACTGAGATCTGAATGCTTTGCTGTTGATGGACTGACGTGGTGAATGGTAACCCGCAGACTGGCACAGCGTGGTGCAGGAGAGAGAAGATCAGGAAGGACTGAAGGAGCAGCACCACGATTCTGGATGTGAATGGGGCACTAAGCGTGGCTTGTTTGTGTATTTACAGCCATCTGATGGTGATTGGTGCTGGTTATTGGTTCAGGTCACTTCCAAGTTAAAACCAGTCCATTACCAGTGTGGTCCTAAAGGCCATTTAGGGAGTATGAGTTCATTGATGCTGGTGAGATGTGTTTAGGGAGTGTTCAGGCTCTTAGATCTGATTTGGAACTTTCTTTTCTACACTGTTGAGACTTCTGCATTTGAACAGGCAATGCAAAATTTGGGAACTTTCCCAAGATGTAATCACTTAGTGCAGAATCTTGAAGGTATCTTCTTGCTCAATTCCCGTAGAAAATAAAAGTTTGCGGGTTCTGTCTGTGTGTGGCCCTCCAGTCTTTGCATCTTTCTACTGAAAGTGAAAATGCTCATTTAATGCTCAAGATTGAGTATTAACAAGAAGCACTTGGAGACTGTAAGGTAGAGAGAACATTATTTACTGAGTTGGGATCTGGTTGCCTTCTTTTGTTACTTCTGCATCCAGTAACTTCACAGAAATTCTCTCTTATAAACTCTGCTAGATCGTGGAGAAGCCGGGTAAAGGGGAGCCTGGTGCTGTGCTGCCCGATTGCAGCAGAGGCGAGTAACCAGCTAAAGTAGCGCAGGACCCCCGAATTTTCTTCATGTGACAGATGGAGTTAATGACCTGAGAGCCATTTGCACAGTTTATGCACAAAGCTGATAATTTTAAAATGCCAGAGGATAGGAGGTGGCTAGAACCTGGAGAGATAGCTGTGCTTTCTCAGGCTGCAGATTCACGAGAAGGTAACTCCCTTCAGAAACAGTTGGAAGCTTCAGGTTTTTTCCAAGCTGGTCTAGTTTGCATGGTGGATGTTCATACCTCCTTCTGGTTCTGGTCAGGGCTTGGCTGTAGGGTCCAGCCTACTCCAAGCCAGCAGATCACTGTGCAGGATGGGTGACCTTCGGCCCGTTCTTGGAACGCCCTGTGGAATTAGTGATGAAAAACTGTTTGTCTGGAAAATAAAACTAACAAAATCCTAGAGTTAGAACTCATAATAAAATCTTTTATATATATCTGTTCTCATACCCTAAAAAATGGTTTAGGCGGTTTGCCAGTGAAGGCAGAGCACTGTGAGGAGCTGATTTAAGCTATCCCGGGTGGGGAGTTGTGGCGCCTTGCCACGATCCACTGGCTGCCCATTCCTGCCTCTGTTGTATTTTGACTGTTCAGCTGTGCTAGCACAATTGTCCGTCTATCTGTGCTGTCAGCCGGATGAAATGCTTGGGGGGGAGTTGGGAGCATTTCAGCAATCTCCCCGTGCAGCTCCGGAGCTGTCGCGGCAGAGTAACAGAGTAGCAGAAGTTTGGGAATGTGCTAGCAGGGGTGGGGGAGGTATGTGAACTGGAGCAGTGTGCTGCCAGAGCTGTATCCTGAAACAATGGCTTGAGCAGAAAAAAGCTGTAATAACACTAAAAGACCGGTATGATCCTTGGCCCTGGGAGAACGCTGGTGAGCTCATTCTGGAAGTGGGTAATGAGAAGAGTCTTCTGTAATTTGTTGTGGAGGGATCAGGAATGGTTTTTGCTGGTGTCTGCTTTTCTATAGGAAAACCAGATCATATGAATGAGGAAGATCAACAAATCTGTACTTTGAACCAAAGTAGGAAATATTCCCAAGGTTGAAGAACCCTCACTGAGGCTGCCTTTCTTCCTTCTGCTCAAGCCAGGATGCTGTTATCATGAATACCAAAGTCATAAACACAGAATCACAGAATCATTCAGGTTGGAAAAGCCCCTCGGGATCATCGAGTCCAACCATCAGCCCGACTCTACAAAGTTCTCCCCTACCCCACATCCCCCAACAGCTCATCCAAACGACCCTTAAACACACCCAGGGATGGGGACTCCACCCCCTCCCTGGGCAGCCTATTCCACTCTCTGACCACTCTTTCTGGGAAACATTTTTTCCTCATGTCCAGTCTGAACCTCCCCTGTTGCAGTTTAAAGCCGTTCCCTGTTGTTCTGTCACTAATTCCCTGGGAGAAGAGACCAGCACCAACCTCTCCACAATGTCCTTTCAGGGAGCTGTAGAGAGTGATGAGTCTCCCCTCACCTTCTCCTCCTCACACTGAACAGTCCCAGCTCCTTCAGTCGCTCCTCACAGGATTTATTCTCCAGGCCCTTCCCCAGCTCGTTGCCCTCCTCTGCCCTCGCTCCAGCACCTGAGATCTCTCTTGTATTGAGGTGCCCAAAACTGGACACAACACTCAGGTGTGGCCTCAAACGATCCAGTGTTTGCTGAGACTGAGGGAGGATGGCTTAATTGCTTTTAGTCTTGTTTCCCTTTAGTTATTTCTTGCTCTAGACAGTAATACAGGGTTTAAGAAAATGTGTGTAGCTGCTGTAGGTGCATAGTAAAGAACCTAGTATGACAAACCGTGTCGTTGGAGGTGTGAGAAGGTCTCATGGAGAGCCCAGTGCAGCATGGCTGGGTACGAAGCAGCAGCCCGAGCAGGGGTGGCAGAGGTGTGCTTCGGGATCAGCGGAGAGCTTCAGCCCCAAAGCAGGGGGAAGCTCCTGCTCCAAGATGTACCTTTTATTTTCACAATTCCTTTCAGTAAAGCTGGGTTTTGTGTGCTAAAGATCCATCTGCACTAACATTTTTCTGTTAACATGGCAACACCTTGTGTGGAGGCTGAGATTTTTAGCTCATCTTTTACTTCTCATGCAATCTACTGGAACTCGTTTTGCTGGATGAAGTTCTGCTTTGCTTGTATCTTATTTGTTAGTATCAAATGTCCCCTATTTTCCCCTTTTTATGGTGAACATATTAATGAATTAAATTATTGAAATAAAACATCCTCTACAGCCCCCACGGGAACTGCAAATAATTGTTTACCTACTGTATTATTTTTTTAAAATAAAAATAGAGTAGGCTTATACTGTACACAGGCTTTTGTCAGGCAGACAGGCAGCCTGTTGCCATGTTCTTGACTGTAGTGTTTCTTAAAATGTGGGTTGCAGCATTCCTCTGCGAGAGGTCAAGTATGCAAGGGACATCTAGTTACCTGTAATTACTGACTGTGGCTTAGGACCTCCAAAGCAATGTGTAGCCGTTGACAGTCGCTGTAGCAATTTCTCATTTCCATCTCTGAGGAACTGGGCAGTTGCTAGCAACAAAAAGGCTTAGGGCTGTTTTGGGGCCGGGGAAGCAAGCTGTGAGGACTAAAGCCTGAAGTGTTGTCAGCATAACTTTCTCCTGTGTTTTATCTGGCTGCACAACTCCTCTGGGTCCTGCCTGCAAGGCAACGTAGCAGCCAGGTAGCACCATTACACTGTGTAAATGCTGGTGTGAAGAATTAATTTTGAAAATAATGTCTCTTCTTTCAGTTGTGTTGATTGGAGACTCTGGAGTTGGGAAGAGTAATCTTCTGTCACGTTTCACACGCAATGAGTTCAATCTGGAGAGTAAGAGCACCATTGGGGTGGAATTTGCCACCAGGAGCATCCAGGTGGATGGGAAGACGATAAAAGCACAGATCTGGGATACTGCAGGACAGGAACGATACCGTGCCATTACCTCAGCGTGAGTACTATGTCTTGCTCGGGCTAACAGCAGCATTCTGGCAGAGACGGTACAGATAAGTTTATGGGTAGAGAATTAATGAAACATATTTGGGACATGTGACAGTGTCATTACCACACACGTCAGTGTAGATCCAAGTCGTAAGATAGCAAATACTTTTGTGTTCCTTGATTAATATAATGAAAATAATTTTTAGATTCTAATGATACTATTATAGAAAAAAATGACAGCTTAAATGAAAAGTGTGGGGAAATTCTGTTTGAGTCTTGCAGTTTGGGGGTTTTTTATCTGCCCTGGATGTGCTGTCTTCACCACATGGAATGAGTGTCATTTCTGAGAGAAGCTGGGTACTGTTTGGCATCAAGTTTTGGTCTAGACATGGTAGCTTACCATAACACCAGTGGCTTCTGGTCTTCATTGCCCCTGCAATCTTGAGATTGAGGGTATTTTTAGGACAGTCTGCAGCCACAAACTCCCTTGAAATCTCAATGACTTTGAATTAGTCACAACCCTGAAAATTAGGTCCTAGAGTGTGTGCTGAATAACCGGTAAGTAGCAAGGCAACTGTGATAATGCTGACTCTGCAGCATTAGGCACATCCCTATTTAGAACAGTGGTGTTGAGAAGCTTTCATTTATGACACCTTCTTAATCCAGACAGTGTCTTAAGATGTAACCTCTGAGTGTATCTGTTTATGCAGGTAGTAGGCAAAAGTATCTTTTAGAGGGAAAAAAGAAAACCTTATTGGCAGGCCTAGTTATTCAGGGCATATTCTGATCAGTGAGTTGAAGCTTTTTAGCATTATAGATGTATATCAGTTTTTAAAGGTACAAACTTGTTTCTGAATCATGCACAGATTGAGCCATTTGTATTAAACTCAAGGGGAACTCTCTTCATTGAGGTGAAATAGGGTAATGCAGACTAGATGGGAGAAAAATACAAGAGCATGAAGCCCAAAGGGGTATATGTATAGGGAAGAAATTCCAAAACAAAGTAATGCAGAAGCAGATGCAAGTGGCAATTTCTAATTGCATCTTTTCTGTAACTGTTAGCATGTTTCTCAAAAAAATTTTGTGATCCTTAATTTGTTCTTACTGCTTAGCAGAAAAACTGCAGGCTGAGTCCGGTTCAGTAACAGACTTGGCTGTTGAGAATCAGTGCATCTGTAGTCCTGTGATCCTGCTTCTCCTTTGTGCTGGCACGAGCTCTTGCTTGACACATCGCTAGGCCAGTTCAGCTTGCTAAGCCAGCAGAATGCCAACCAGCAGTAAAAAGTGGATGTTTTCTGCTGACTTGGTGTCCTGAATCGGTTCAATGATGTGTCGGACAGGTGCTGGTGGAGCAGAGGAGAAATGTTAGGATTGTGTGGAAGAGAGATATGGACATTATAGGATTGCTGATATGGATTGGCTTGTGCTGTCCTGAACCCTTGGCTTGAGTTGAAATGGGCCCAAATCTGCAACGAGGGAGCAAACTCTGTGTCCTCGGATTACAGGATGTGTCCATATAGCCCAGAGTGCCCCTCTTTGGTTTTTAAGAGGGACGGGAGGAATTTGAAAGATCAGCAACAAATACTGACATGTTACAAGTAGAAAGATAAGTTATAACTTCAAAAACCCTGTAGCAGTACCGGTTTGGAAATGCATTGTGAGTTTTCTTGCAGACTAAAAATGTCATGGCTTCCACAGTCTCTTCAGCATTTTGTTACCTATATTGGATTTTTTTAGGGATGCCATTCAAAAAAAGAGCATTTGGAATGTGGTTTTAGACTTAAAAACCCCCCAACAACAGTATTTGCATCAGCACAACTCCTTCTGAAGTGGGAATGTGTTTGTTAGTAGCGATCAGTGCAGAAGAGCCAGGTACCAGGTTTGTTGGTATAATTTGGACAGAGCTCACTGTAAAGGAATGTGCCTTATGGTTTCAGATATTACCGTGGTGCTGTTGGGGCTCTTCTTGTCTATGATATTGCCAAACATCTCACCTATGAGAATGTGGAGCGCTGGCTAAAGGAGCTTAGAGATCATGCAGACAACAATATTGTCATCATGCTGGTGGGTAACAAGAGTGACCTCCGCCATCTGAGGGCCGTGCCCACTGATGAGGCCCGGGCTTTTGCAGGTTTGTAGCCAGCGTGTTCTAGGTTGGTGCTTTCTGAACTTGATGGTGTTGGTGCAATCTGTAATCACACTGTTGTGGTTCAGGACTGAACTTTCACCTCAAATTTTCTTTTTGACCTTAAAAAGTTAATATTTTTAAAAATGAAAATATCTTGGCTTATTGAATAGCATGTGTGGTTGTGGGGTTTTTTGCCTTTTAAATCTAGTGGTAGTACGTGTTTTTTGAAACACTGTCCTTGAGCTGCCTGATAGCTGAAGATTAAACACTTCCTCCAGCGAGGCTGGAAACAGTAAGCAACATTAGAAGAGAAAATGTCACAATATAAATATAAAATATCACAACACAAAATGACTTTCCTTCCTTCCTAGAGGGAGGAAAATGTACTCTACTGAGTACATATCAGTGTGGACAGCTGCAAATGAATACTGACCCTTCTCTTAGATTCTGTAGCTTCTGCTCCAGAGCACTGATGCATATAGTAGTGTCATCTAGTTTCATTTAAATGCAGTGATCATCAGACTTGGAGATTATCAATTGTTGGGAGAAATGAAGTGGGTTATGTGAGCTGCTGCCACTGCATTGCTTCTCTCTCTTCCTTATCTCACAGAGCACTGGTCAAATACTCTTTTGCCCTTATAGGCCTAGGGATATTCAGCTTGCTTTTGTGTGATACTCAAGCTTGGAGGTGGAATTTAAATGTATAGTCTTTAAGCAAGCCCTAGTAATATTCCTAGAAGGATTTTAAACATGTTTTCTGAAGTTTGCTACTAAGCCAGTACCCTGTCGTTAGTAAAACCACTTTAAATTTTCAGATGAATGAGAAATGAAGTCAGTATAAGAGAAGCAAAACGAGTTAGTAGGCACCCTAGATAGTGCATTATTTTGGTCACTTGGTTCAATGACTTATTTTTTGCCCCGACTTCCTACTAAGGCTGTTTTAAATAACTAGTGATAGTACAGGTGTTGCTATTTAAGCTCTGTGACCGAAATTTGCCTATTTCTGGGTGGGTGGTACAGTACCATTCTAGGTGTGATGCTTGGGTGTTAATCACAATCTTATTTTAAATAAAAAATATATATCATTTGCATTGTAAGAGGAAAGAAGAAAATAAACTGTATTACTAGGGGTTTTATTGTTATTTGGAGGTAAGATATGATTAGGAAAGTGTCTGTTTATCTTTCTGGGGTTGCAGAGGAGAATTATGACTCCTGTTGCAGCCAGCATGTTCTGCCTGTGCTCTTGCTCAAGGTGCTTCTAGGTGTGATCTGTAGCCAGATGAGAAGAATATTGTATTGCTTGATTGAACGAGGGCTGCAGTGAGGAAAATGTTCTCACACTATGGACAGGCAGTGGTCAAAGGTGACACTGCTGAAATGCTAGCAGCTAAATAAATGGTGCACCAAGTTGTTCCTGGTGTAACGGGGGAAAAAAAAAACAAAAAGACTGTGGACTGTGCCCTGGCTGATTTGGCCTAAAAATAAAGGTGGAAAAACTCAGAGTAAAATAAAGTGCTACTGAAGTTTTTAACTGAACCATTTGTTATTTATTACAGAAAAAAATAACTTATCTTTTATTGAAACTTCTGCTCTGGATTCAACAAATGTAGAAGAAGCCTTCAAGAACATCCTTACAGGTATGGTTTGTTATGGATTCAGGGGACCTCCTGGGGTAGTGGATCTTCTTCATGGGCATGTTTTGCAGTTATCTAGAATGTTTTGGAAATGAACGTTGGGAACGATGGTTAGTTTGCAGGCCTTGTAATCTTAACTTTGTGTTCTGCCTCCCACCCCACACATACCTTTCTGTCCAAGGATCTGGTGGTTTCGAGTCTCCTGATGTTCCATAAATTCAAGCTATTGCAATAGCACTGTTGTAAAGGCACTAGTAGTTCTGTGCCTGCACAAAACCTAGGCAGTGAAGCCCCAGCCTCACTAGGAAGTTAAGTGTTCCAGTGTGTTCTCTTGCACCAAAGCAGACTGGTACGTTACTAATATTTTTGTCCAAACTACTGAACTCTTGTTCTCAGCTGATGGCAAGTGTTGTAGGTGGCTGCACCAACAGCAGCACAGCTGCATGCAGGCTGCCTTCTGGGAACGTCCCTGAAGAGTCCTGGGAATTGTCTAAGAACGTAATAGTGGTCACAGGCCAAAATGAAGCCAGGGCTTACGATTTCCCCTGCCCAGGAATGTTCCTCAGCATGTATAACTGCTCTAGATGTGGCTACTGAGTGCACAGTGTCCACTTGCAGCTTCAGACTTGCTGTAGATGTGGGAACACTACGTGGCTTGTGCAGTAGGTCCGCTGCATGTGGTATCAGAGGTATTCCAGGTAGTACTGCCCTACTACTTGCTTTTTTCCTCATTCAGACTAGGGCTTAGAATTTCCATTCCTTAAGATGGAGCTCTTGCCTGCATGTATTTTCTTGGCCCTTGAGTAAGGAACTGCACATGAGGTCTAGGGTTCACCAGTAAAGCTTTATTACTCTAGGCACACCAGCAAGTCCTCCTTACTGTGCTAATCCATGACCAAAGCACTTTTGTTAGTAGGCTCACAGGGATTTCCAGCTGGTGTTTTGCAAATTTGAGCTGAGTGCTCATTTGGCCTCTCTGGGGAAGAGTGTGGCTCTGTTCTAGGCTAAATGCAGCACATGGGGAGCTTGCAGACTTCCTTCAAAGTGAGGCTGGCCAAGAAGTGAGTTATATGGTCATGAGGCAGCATGAGGAGGAAGGACAGGGTTGATTTGAAGTGGTGAGAATATATCCTGGGAGATACGTAGCCTACAGGCAGTAGAAGTGGGAAGCGTGCAGAGCAAGAGAGGCGCTTAAAATAAGCGCTGCTCATCTCTGTGGTGTTACTTCAGTTGGGGTGGGTAACTTTTCCTGAACTTGGGGTTTGGCCTGATCTTACTCTAATTTTAGTTAGGCTTTAGTTGTATGACTGTGTGTCATCACTGTATTCTGTAGCACTTTGTTGCAGAGGTTGCATTTATTATTCTGTCAGCAGTCTGAGGTGACTGCATTTGGGTAGCTCTGTGCCTGAGCTAATCCTCAGAAGCAGAGTCCTGGGAAGCATGGACCTGTCACACCCAAGGGTCTGAAGGAAACCAGCATGGGCCTGAGGGACTGCTGAATTGGAGCTAACCCTGAGAAACTTGAGCATCTCTTCTTTCAGAGACTCTGCCTTCCATTCTGTGTTCTGCAGTAGTCGTATCTCAAAATACTGTTTGAGGTGACAGGGAGGTTGATGTTTCAAAGCATAGTCTTCCACTCCTAAAATTAAGGGTTCTTTGCCAATTACCAATTACTTAAAAATCGTATCTAAATAGGAAGAGGGCTACCAAACAGCTATTGGATTACTGTTCTACTTCTGGCTGCCCCATGAAATCTGAATCTTATCTTAAGGAGAATCTTATCTTATCTCTATAATTTGACAGTGTGTTTGTTCTGTCTCTTGAAAAGCTTTTCAAGATTCATACCATGAATGTGAAGAGGTGGCATGATCCAATTCCTGACTATTGCCTACCAGAGCTGAATTCTAGACTGATAAACTGTCTCTGTAGTCTCACCTCTGTACACTGTTTTGTGAAGTTGTGCCTTGATTTCCATGTCCCACAACATTTCCAGATGAGCATTTTCTGAGCTTTATTTTGACCAGATACTGATTTCAGTTAAACAAGAATGAGCCTTTGTTCTGGTTCTACTAGATTACCAGGAACTATCTGGTGTATGTTGCTTATTGGATGCTGACCAAAGAATTGGCTTTGTATTATTGTTTCTTGATTATGTATGAATGAGAGCCTATTACCAGGAAAAAAGCTGAGTTTTATTATGGTGAATTCTGTAAGGCAGGCTCTTCTAGGTTTCTTTTTTCAGAGGTGTGCAGGGAAGCAGAAGGAAGTGTTGGGATCACTAGGTCTGGTGCTGGCCAACTCTGTTGGTACCAGAAATGTGCTGCAATTAGAGGGAGATGAGCAAGAAGAGTCAGGCAGGAGAAAAAGGATAGCCAAGCTGCTCCTGTACATAAAAGCCTGACAGACTAGGAATGGGTTATATTTGCTGCCCAGCAAGATTTGCATTATTAAAGTTACTGGTGAAGCAACTGGAGAATATTCTGTCGAGACAAAGCTGTAAAGACCACCTGGTGCCTGAGCTGGGACTGTCTCTTGTGCAGGGCAGCCTTGTAGAAGATTCGCTGCTTATCTGTGACACCTGGCTGGGTCTGAGGCAACGTGCCCGGTGCTTTGGGATGGTATCCATGGTTTTAGTGCTCTTGAGCATAGTTTAGCAGTTGCCATCCATCCTGTCTTCCCTTGTGGTGTTGTCCTGAGACTGACCCTGCGTAGAGGAGATGGCCTAAGGTTGCTCTAGGAGAGAGCCCTAATATGGTTTGCTGTTACAGAAAAGATCCTTAGGGAGCCAGAACTCGAGCTGAGTTCAGGTCTGGGCAAGCTGAGCTCAAAACACTATCTCTTAACAGCATCCTGGGCTCCCAAAAGTGTTGAGTTTGTCCAGTTCAGGTACAGTGGGGACGTGGCTAGTAAGACTGAGTAGTCCTGAAAAGGCTGTTTCTGAAGTGATTACCTGGAGGAGAATCATCCTGGTGGTGAAAAAACCTGGGAAAATGTGCTGTGTTAGAGCAGTGAGGTGGGAACAACTGCGGGGGGCTTGGAGGGGGGAAGAGGGTGGGAGCAGAGGGACAGGAGTTTCCTTACTGGCCACCAGTTTGAGGGATTGCTAAAGACTGGAGGGGGAAAAACAAAACCCAAGACAAAAACAAACAAAAAACCCCAAACAGATGCTACCCCAAAGAAAAGAGGGTTTGGCAATGACTCTGAACAGCTAGTATTAAAATACACCACTGAGCACGAAACAAGGGGAATGTGACAATCTCTGCACAGTTTTCCTCATCCCTGTCAGCAGAAGGAGCTGAAGGTAGCCAGTGGCAACGAGATCAGTTAAAGGATTCCATTTTAAACAATGTAAATATGTGCAGCTTCTTTAAAAAAACCTAAACAAACATAAACAAAACCCACATAGTGCCCCATGACTTTTAATCCTTACTAAAGACTTTGGGTGTTGCTGTTTCGAGGCTGTGGCTGTAGGAATGTGATCATAATATTTACCATGGACTTCCAGGGAGGTACTTGCCCTTTTCCTGTCTCACAATGGAGGGAAGTTGGAACAAGGGCTTATAGTCAGTGAAATAAGTGATTTAAAACCCTTTCAACTTAAATTATTTCTACTGACTCTGCAGTTGAAATGCTTTGTGTCTGAAAGCTTTTAACCTGGCAGTCTCTCTTCAGCGGTTACAGCTCTGTGGATCTGTGTGCTTTCAGGCACAAATTAATTTGAGTCAAATAAATTAATTCTCTCAGGAAAAGCATTTTTGGATCAATATGGGGCTTTATGGAAGCATGTGGCTTTTTACTGTCATAGGTGGGAAAACGGATTTGTTGCAGAGAGGAGTAGGCATTTCTGTCATTTGGTAGTAGCAGCTTGCCAGAAGCTGAAGTGTGAAGTAGATACCATCGCTGCTGCTGCGCAATGGTGTTTTGCAAGCATCCTGTTGATTGGTGTTTCTAGATGATGTTGCCCATTTTTTTTTTTTGAATCAAAAATAAGATGAATCCCTGTTTTATAAAGGAGCATTCCTGCCCCTTCTTCACTTAAAAAATAATACCCATGTTCATGGAGTCATTGAAAAAGAATGTGATAGGAAGCACTGTTGTGGAAGACAGTAAGGAATCTTGTCTTAATACCTTTTCCAGACACAGCTGGAAAGCCAGCCAGATGTTACATGCCACAGCTGGTCAGCCTAGATTCCCTTCCACAGCTCTCAAGTTAAAATCTTCCCATTTTTGGGTTCTAGCATCTTCTTTGACAGCTTGCTCTGACATGTCATGTGCTCTGTCGGAGGCAATGTCTGGGTTCTAACAAGTCTGTTCTCATTTCAGAAATCTACCGCATTGTTTCGCAGAAGCAGATTGCAGATCGGTCTGCACACGATGAGTCTCCTGGCAACAACGTAGTCGACATCAGTGTCCCACCAACCACCGATGGACAGAAATCCAACAAACTCCAGTGCTGTCAGAACCTGTGACCTCCTGTAGATGACTCTTGTGCCCTTCACTTCGTCTGTGCTTCATTTAGAAACTTGTGTGCACTTCTTTATCTCCTGTGATTCAGTGACTCCCTCTTCCCTCCTTTACCCTATTCCCAAGTACCCCCTTTCATCTTAGAGCTTTAATTGTAGGGCTAACATTCCCCTGCCTCTGAAATCCCCTTCAATGTGGTGACTTTTGGGCTTGAAATGTAGGCACTGATCTGATAGACCTGTTTGTGTTGAAACATCTGCTGCTGGATATTATCCCATGAAACACTCCTCAAATGGTTTTGGTTTTTTTTCTGGGAGACAAACCATGAGGACTTGACTATAACAGTTGAAGAAATAACTACATTTAGGTGACAAGGTTTTTTTCCTCTCGTAGTCAGATTTTTTTTCTTGTGTTTCTGTAAACATGGGGGAGAAATTAAAATAGTTATCCTACCAAATGCTCTGTTTTCTGTCCCGATAAAGTCTCACAGTGAGGTTTTTAGTGGCTGCACACACATAAGAAAGCTGTTGAAAATAACATTACTTATTATGTAATTACCCCTAATACAGTTAGTCTGGCTGTGTAGTTTACCATTTCCTGCTTGGGAAATCTTTCTCTTGTTTTATTTGGGAACAATGAAGTATGTCTGCATTGCTTTCTCTGCCACCATGAATGCCTGTGCTGCTCGTGCAGGCTTTACAAAGTGGCTTAATATTTATTCATGGCTTATGTTAATCAGTTAACATTATTGTACAGTAAGTGCCAGCATATTGATTTCAGAAACCTTTTGCAACCTGTACAAGTAGGCTTATTTTGTACTGTAGATCAGTGTCTGAAAGCAGGATCTTCTGTAGTTCCAGGATTTTTTTGCATGCTGCTTTTTCTCTAGATCTTTCCTACCCCTGTTTGAGTGAAGCAATATTTTCATGTCATGTATATACCTGCACTTGTAAGGGTTTTGGTTGTTGTAGAGAAACACAATACTTTATACATTTTGTAAAACTTCTGCAGAACCATAGCATCTTGAACTTTCTCTTCATGATCTTTCACTATTGACCTTGTGCATAATCTTCTTGACCTTTACTAAAATGCATAATATTAAGATTTCACATAACTACTAACCTGTTGTTTTCCTCTTATTCTGTTTTACTGAATTGCAGACTGTAATTCTCAAATGATTGTACTTCACCTGATGTAACAGATTTGTCATCAGCAGGGCTATCTACTATAATACTTTGTTTTGCTGAATGGGAAGAATGTTATCACAACATGTGTAGTCAGTCTCTTGCTAGCTTGTGAAAATCTTCTATGATGGCTTTTCATCATTTACTAGCTCTTGCACACTTGCATCCCCTCCAGTATATGCTGAATGTTATGATGAGGCAAATACTGGGTGAAGCGATCTAAAGGAAGAGTTGGAGACCATCTGCTGCTCTCTGAAGGCTAGTGAAGCAATTTGCAGTGAAGTTTTGCTCTGTATTCTGAGACTGTACCTCACTTGATGAATCCTACCTGCATATTAGTGAGTTGCTTTTTCTTTTCTGATACAAAGCAAATATGAAACTGTGAATTGTGCTTGAAGGGAAAATCTGACATTCCAGTCTCAACTGTTCTGTCTGGTTATGTAATAAAATTAAGGGCGGTTAACTCTGATGGCTTTTCTTTTATAAGATTTCCAGACCAATGCCTTTAATTTTGTACTGTATGCACCTAGAGGGCTATAGCTCACAGCAAAGGGTGCACGTGGTGCCTAGCACTTCCACTTTTCAACTTTGTTTAGAGGATACATTCAAGGTGAAGGGGTGCATGATTGCAGCCTAATCCCATGGAATGAGGGTATGAATTCCTCCTTAGGCATCACAGTGCTCTGTCCTAAGGGTGTCCCAGTTTGAGAAGCACTTTCAACACTTGGTATTTACATCAGTAGCATCCTGTTGAGGGAAGGTGCAGCCAGAGGGAACTGGAGACGTCTCCTTTTTGGTGGTCCTAGACCAGAATGTGATGTGCAGCCAGTATTTAGAAGGCTGGCAGATGAGCACACCATCAGAGAGAATGGAAAATTCTGAGATATTGAAAATATTTCATTGAAGAACAGGTGGACACTAGTGGAGCTGGGCTCCTTAATTTTTGAACAAAATTTTTTATAAAGAAATCAGTTGAATAGCATGAGGAAGGCTTATGAGTTCAGGGTGATGTATTAACATGTTTACTCTCAAATCCTGTTCATAACATGTTTTTAGAATCAATCTGGCCTGGTATAAGCAGCTGTGAAGCAGTTTAGTCACTTCCTTGTCTCTTAAAAGATATTTTCTTCAGTCTTTGACTTTGTGGAAGGCTCTAAACTGTGCCTTAAGGTCCCAACAAAAGGTTCATGTCTAGAGTTTATGTGCTGTTAACTTACATGGGTCTTGAAGAGACTTTGTACAACTTCATTGTGTGTTGCCAAAGTCCCCCTCCGAGCAGGTGGATCTTGGACCCGTACTGTTCATGCCAGGGAGGTTGGGTTGTTTGAGATCTGTTGTGTGATGTGGAAAGGCCTACTGCCTCTTGCTGCAGGACTGTTTGCTATACCCGAGATGTGGGAAGCGTATGTGTGCACGTGTGTACATAGACCTTATGTGAGCACTGTAAACTAAGTGGTGGTTTTATCTGCTGTGGTCACTCAGTTTATTAGAGCAGGTATGGACTCTTTCCCAGGTTGGGGTGCTGTCCTCTGGGCAGTTAGAGATGCAGCCCTCCTGTGGGTTTGAGATGGTCTTGCCTAAACTAAGCACAGGGCCATTAGTGCCAATAGAAAAAGGACAGTGGACCAGTTCTGCTTGGTAAAACCATCTTCCTGTGCATAGCCAAGGAAAATGCATTTGATCTTGAGTACCCTGGTGCCCTGCTTGAAAGCACTGCACACTCCTCAGAAACCGTAGCTACAACCCAGCCCGCTGTGGGGATGGCTACTGAAATTGCAGAGGGGAGGACTTGGAGGAATCCTGAGGAAGCTTGAACTGTTGAAGAGCTGTTCTGACATTCAAAGCAGCTGTCCAATAGGCCAGACTCCTTAACCATGCTTTCCTGATGTGAAAATAACAGTTAAATGTAACCTCACCAGGACTGCTTCATACTGCAACTTTGCTGGCTCAGTGTCTCTCAGTATTACTGTCAGGAAAATAGAAAAGGTTCCAGCTCTCTTCCATCTGCCATAAGAGGTTTGAGGGCAGATTTTGGCTTATGTAAAACTCCTCGTGACAGGAAAGCTGCCTGTGAAAGAAGGAACATGTGCTATACTTGCTTTACTTGGATGTTGAGGATGACTTTCATTTAACTATTGAAAAATAACACTAAAAAGCACTGGGTGATTACCACCCAGTGTCAGCAATATAAACCTCAGTTGAAGGCTCCTGCTGATATTTAGAACAGATCCTCCAATGCCAAATTGGTTGAGTCTTTTCTGCCAACTACCCTGTTTATTATGGGGAGAGTAAAGGCCAAAATTCACACATAAAAGTGATTTGGTGGTGAGCATACAAATAGGTAGTTGGTAAAATAAATTCACTGGGTAGACTGCCTCAATCAAACTTCTTTCTGTTGAGTCAGATGCAGGCTCACAGACTGAGTTAAAGTCTGGGATCTCTGCTGAGAGTTTGTAGCCTGCACAAGACAAGAAAGTTTGGTTCATAAGAAAGTTTAAAAGCTCCGTACTTGTATAAATGTAAAAATTCAGTTGATGAGTGATTGCTTGCTACTTCGTTAAAAAGATTTTTGTGTGTGCTCTGGAGACCATCAAAATTTGGTAGAAGGAAAAGGCACTATGATTCCCTCTTGCCCCCGTGGCTGCTTCTCAGCACTTCTAGCAGGTTAGAAGCGGTAGAAAGATTGCTGCATCCTAGCGATCCCTGCGGTTTGGGTGCTGTTCTGTTAGATCACTTGTAATGGCCCCACAGTATGTGGAAAGGCTGGTAATGGGGTATTCTTGTGCGAACAGGAGAGCGCTCTCTCAGCTGGACGTGCCAGGATGGTAAGGATTGGTCTGTGCCTTTTATTTGAGTAGGTCAGTTACCAAAACCTGCTTGGAAAAATGTACAGTAGGTATTTCCACTTCCTGACGCTTTGATTCCTGCATGCTGTACTGTTCCAGAAGTTGTGGATGTGATCTGTTTGTGGGCTGTTAATGGTTGAGTCTTACCTGTGCTTGGTGATTGTTTCCCTTCCAAGCATGAGGAACTTGCTTAGAGGTTCTGGACTCTGTACAAGAAAAAAGATCCTCAGTCACTTAGGGTGGCCTTTTTCCTTCATAAAAAACTAGGAAAACAGTATTAAAGGTAGGGGCCTGAACTTCAAATAAGAAAAGAAAAATCAGGCAATTAGAGGTGAAGACTAACTGTCCTTCCCGTAAAATACAGTGAGTTAGGGCTGAGGTTGGATTCTCTTGACTTGCAGACTTAACAGATCATACAGTTCAAATGGTGATTAATGGAATGTTTCCATGAAATTAGCATCTCCAGAGCTGCACTGTTTCAATAAGTAACAGTAATTCTTACTTTAAACTGGTCAGATAATGCACAGTAGTGTGGTCTATCAGGCTTTGTAGGCTATAAATAGCACTGGACCTTTATACAACCCAGAAGAGAGGTTCCTTTCATTTACTTTTATTCCTGGTTCCTGTGTTAAGTGCAATTCACTCTGTAAATATACACATCACTTGATTTTTTGTGCATGGTTATGATGTATTGTGGATATAAAGATTGCCAAATCATACTGTGTGTGTAAAGTTCTGTTCCAAACACACTTGTAGAATAAAGGGAACATAATTTTGGAGCTGCTACCTTGCTGGCTCCAAAGCCCAAGCACGGGGGTCGCTGCCAGCGTGGGTACCGTGGGTGTGCGGCCCGGGGCTGTGTCCCTGCAGGGAGCGGCAGGCCGGAGTGAATTACCTTCGGTATCCGCTACCTCCGGGAGCGAATGTTCTTGAGGGGGCTCTTCCCATCGCTTGAGCACCCTGCGCTGGGCTTTGGCCGCGCTCCTGCGCCCTCCCGCACCCGCCTGGCAGCGAGAGCCGGTCCCTGCTCTGGGGGAGCCCCCACAGGAGGTGGGTCCCCACGGAGGGACGGAGGCGGCCGCTCTGGGGGTTCCGCGCTCTGCTCCTCCAGACACAACTGTCCGAGGAGGGCGGGCGTGGGGCGGGGGCGGGGGGGGAGGCCCGAGGCCAGGCTGGGTCCCCCCTGGGGTGGCGGTGGGGGTGTCCCTTCCGGCTGCGGCCCGACGGGAGGCGGCACCGCCGGGTCGCTGGTCGCTTCCCCGCTGGCTCCCCGCACCCCCCCCGGCCTCTCGAAGCCTCGGGTGGGGGCGAGGGGGCGCAGCCGCCCTGACAGGGCCGGGGCGCCCGCCGGCGCGGGGCGGGGCGCGCGTGCCCTTGGCCGGGGGGCGGGGCGCGGCCGCGCTGCCGGGTCCCTATTGGCCCGCGGCTGTTGCCAGCGTGGTCGCGTTGCGACGCCGGCCGGGTTCCGCGCAGCCCATTGGGTGAGCCGGCGCTGACGTCAGCGCAGTGCGGCGCGGGGATTGGCGGGCGGCGGCGACGCCGCTGTGAGGGCGGGCTGTCGCGGGTGGGCGGCGCCCGGCGGCCGCAGGAACCGGCGATGGGGCGGCGCGCGCCGCGCTGAGGGGCCGCGGGCGCCGGGACCGCAGGTACCGGGTGGGGCGGGGCGGCACCTGCGGGGCGCCGGGGGCAGCGGCCACCGCCGGCCCGGCCCGGCCCAGCGCTCCGCTCCCGGCCGGGGGCCGCGCCCTGCCCGCTGCCGGCGGGGCCGGGTCGGGCCGCGCCGCCCTCCGGTGTGGGGCTGCGGCGGCAGCGGCGTCCCGGGCAGGCCGAGGCGGGCGGGCCGCGCTCTGGCCGCCCCGGGGCTGCGGGCCCGAGAGCCCTGACAGCCCATCCGGTGCCCCAGCCGCGCTTCGGGGGAGGGTCTCCGCCGCGGGGGTGTGCTCAGCGCCCCGGTGTCTGGCAGCGTCCCGCCGCCCGTGCTCGGGTGCTGGAGCTGTGCCTCGGGGCGCGCTGCGCCGCGGGAGGATGGCTGACCTGGCCGCGCTCTCACCGCAGCCGCCTTCCCGGGAGCAGCTGTCGCCGGCTCCTCTGTCCGCTCCTGCCGGCCCCGGGCCGCCGGGCGAGCCAGCTGCCCCCGGGCTACCGGGCTTTATTATTGAGCGCTCGCGGTGTCCCGGGCGAGGTCGTAAGCCGGCCCTGCCGTGCCTCCGCCGCCTGCTGAAGGCAGAGCTGCGGCCCCTCTCTGCGGGCCTGCGGCTCTTCCCGGCGGAGGACGGGGAGGGGGCTGGCATCCATCCCCTGCGTGGAAAAGCTGGGGGTGCTGTGTAGAAACTCAACCTGGGAGGAAGATGTTGTAGGCCTGGAGGTTTGGAGCAGCAGGTTTTTTATATCTGTTCGTCAGACTTTGTTTCCACAGGTAGAAGTAGTTATTAGGAAAAGATTTCTTCGCAAGTAGACACCTATGCCTGTTTTTTCCTCCTGTTTTGGAGTGTTACTGGCTCTTGTTCTAATGCATATTTTTGACCTACTGAGTGCTGCGTGGCATGACAGGGAGTGCACTGTCTTGTAGAGCTTGTTACAGAGATTTCCAAAGAGAGTAAGTTCAGTGTCACAGCAAAATAGAAGAACTTGCTACAGTTGTGTGTTGGAGCACCGGCTGTCTTCCTCTGTGGCATAAGCTTAGAGTTTGTGATTGACTTTTCTTAAACTAGGACCTGTAAATCTCTCTATCTCATTTAAACCAGTTTTCTTGAGGCAACTTAACTGCTAGCAACAGGGGCCAAAACTGCTCATTTGTGGGATCTGTCCAAGGGCCAAGCCTGTGGCTCATGTACGTGAAGATGATTGTGACATTGAAGGTACTTTTCTCATGGTCTCAAATATTTGCTCTTGTCATATGAGCATGTTCTCTATCTGATGGGAAGACCAAGATTAAAAACCGAAATGCCATGTGATGGTCTTTGACTGAGTCTTCTCACTTGTCTGTGCAATTGCCTGTGCTGTTACACCCACAGAAATGGTGCTCGCCTAAATGTGGGGTGACACCCGCGCTATATGATGCTACGGCCCCTATGAGAGTTCAGGCTGTTGTATGACTTGTCCTCTCGGAGGAAGCTGTGCAGAGCTCAGATTTTACAAGGAGACAGGTGGGGTGTCTCTCAAGTCAGTACTGATGATGAGTAACTGGAAATGCCAGGGTTAGCCGAAGCAGCTCTAGCTTTTCAGCAGACTTGTTTGTATTCAGCGCACTGTCCCCGTGGTGTCTGGAGATGAGGCTGTCCTGCCCTGATGTGTGTGTGATGAAGATCTGTCAGTGGGGATGTGCTTCTCATCCCACCCTGTGCCCTTTATTTGCTCATACTCAAGGGGCTGTTTATATCCCCCTCGCAACTCTCCCTGTTACCAGCCCTCACCTGCCTCGGGATTCTCATTCTCTGCTTCACTCTCCTTTCAGCAAGCATTTGTGTCTTTCCCCTCTGATATAGTTTCTAGCACTTTCTCAACCTTCTTCCAGGTTCTTGTCAAGAATGCCAGTGATGCCGCTGTGGTAGGTCAGCTCTGATGGCTGTGGCCAGTCCCCTTTATCCACCCTGCTCATGGGGACGTACAACCCTGCTCCGTTGCCAAGCTCGCGCATGCACAGAATAATCCTTTTAACAGCTGGATGTTAGCCTTGTCTTTCCAAGGCTTAAGAGTTTGAATACTTTTTTGCATCTCCAAAGGATTATGGAGACAGCTGCAGGGGAGAGTGTTTGGGGGGCTAGAAGAGCTCTGGTTTTCCAGGTGCATTTGAAACTGTGATGGTGTGTCCCCTTTCAGAAACAGAGGCTTGAAGGGAAAGGAGCTGGGACTGGAAAATCCCTTTGTTGCATGCACTGGAACAGTGAATTTAGTAACTCCAGTTGAGGACACAAGGTGTAACTACCCCCAAGCATGCGTTGTGGAGCATTACAGGCAGCCTCCATCAGTAAGGAAGTGTTAACTTCACTAGGAGTGGACCGGGTGGCGCAGGAAACAGCCAAGTGTGAGCTTAATGAGTATACCATGGACATTAAATACCAGCTGTAAAACCTGGGTTGTCTGTGTGTGGTTAGCTAATTAACACCACTGGCAGTCTTTAAGTGGTAACAGCATTGGAACTAATGGTTTCTTGTTTCTGATGTGTTTGACTGCCCCTTTTTTTGCTGTGGAATTGCACTGAGGCTGCAGAGTGAGGTCACTCCACACAGAATGCCAAGGAGACCATGCAAATGAGCAGTATTACAAATGTACTAATTGTAAATAGCGTTCTTGACTTAATAGATGCTGGAAGAAGGGCTTTCCCATTCTAGGTTATTGATGCTGGCCCCTATCAAGCAAGTGCAGGACACAATGTTTCCTTGGGAGCATAGATTCCTTGAAACAGCATGACCACAAATGCATCCAGCACAAGCTGGGCGAGTGGAGGCTGGGTACAAGCTCTGAGACTCTGTTAGTTCTGAGCGACTGCTTCAAGTCCTCAGGATGTGACTTCGTAGGGGTTCTGCAGGCAGCGATACAAAGCAAAATGTGCATTTAAGGGATTTTTTTCACTGTTGTTTAAAATAGCTTGACTTTTTACACTAAAAACCATAGAACCTTTTCTTAGAAGACAAAAGGAGGAATCAGGCATCCTGAACTATATGAGTTTATTTTTCCCTCACTTGATTTTGACTCAGCTTTGGGTATTTGGAGATATCAGAGTTTCTGTTTTCTAAACTTTTTTTTTTCCCCTCTCCAGATTAAAGTTCATAACTGGTGGGTCTTTTCTGCCCCCGCGTCTTACTTATTCTGGTTAACTTATGCTTATGTATGCTCTTAGCTCAAAGCCTTCCCATGAGAGAGAAATGATCTCTGTTTACTTATGTTTGTCCCCTTGAAACCACACTAACCACTTCTAAGTTAGTAAGAAACAGGCACACAGTCTCTGTGATGTAAAAGACAAATAGTATGAAAAATAAAGCCGTGGTTCACTTTTATGTGAAGGAAGCGAGCACAGCAGCAAATTAAGGTGAAGGGTAAGCAAGCAGTTTCCATGAAGCTTGTGTAGAATAGCTTTCTCTGGTGCTAAAATGATGGATTACTCTATGCTGAGGCACAGTTCGAGACAGTTAATGTCATGCATGTGAACAGCAGGTCCTCCACCTCTCCCAGGCTGGTCTTCCCTGCTCCGACTGCAGCAGCGCTGTTCCCCCGGGGAGGATGCTGTCATCCTCGCTCTGTCATCTTTGTGCTGTGTTTGCTGTAGTTAGACCAGGTGGGCTCCAGGTCATCATCATCAGCAAACGCAGCTCTGCTGGGAGAGGCAGTTACCCACTTGTTGAGCATTTGGGAGGGTGCTTGACTGTGTAAAAGTGGGGAAGTTGCTACTGGGCTTCTTACGGTTTTGGCCACTTTTCCTGGTGGTGGAATATGTCCCTTTATAGCTGTGATGGTTACAGGTTGTGAGAGCTCTGAGCACTGATGGTAAAACGCAGAATGGCAAAATCTTGAAGGCATGGACTGACAAAGTGTCTCAGGGCAGGGCCTGAACCCTTTGTATCCTCTACTAAAGTGAATAGCTCTGCAGGAGTTGTACTGACCTGCAGCTCTTCCTACCTGTCAGCTGTGCAAGTGCATTCCTTGCCCCAGACCTCTCTAGGACGAGCAGTGTTACAGTTTGGCATCTGTGATTTGTCCCCCTTTTCAATCGAAATAGGCATCTGTAAATTTTCTACCAGATTTTACGTAGCAATTCTAACTGAACTTCAATTCCTGATATAACCCAAGATGATGATGTGTGGTTAACCTCAAGGGCAGGCATGCTGTAACTGCTCTTGCAACTTTAATCAGTTGTCATGAAGTCAGTGATAGACTGAGGGAAACATTTTCCTGCTGTTCCCAAAAAGAGGGAACAAGGGGCAAGGAGCAGTACTGGCTTGGCAAATACGAGTACAAACAAATCAGACCTAAAGTACTTCTCTGGAAATAGGGGAATGCACCAAGCTCTTGCAGTCTTGGCTTTAACACCTATTTCTTTGTTTGAAGCTTTGAGAGCTTTAGTCCTGTTTCAGCTGAAAGCTGTTTGGGTTTAGATTTGAGAATGGTGGGAGGGAAAATGTAAACTACAATTCTGGCCTGTTCTCAACTTTTATTTCCTCCCAGTTTTTCTTGTACTTCCCTGTAGACAAATCAGTTGAGTCCTGTGTCTCCAGAAAAACTAGAAATGCAGCCTAAACAAAACATTGGAAACTTGAGAGTGAGAGAGATTGGGATTTTGCAGCACTGATACCTATTGTGAAGTTTCACTTCAGGATTGAGGAGGGAATTTGTAGCGGTAAGGAGTGGGCAGAAGGGAGACACCAGTGAAATCGGCTAGGATCAGCTAATCCTCCTCTTTGGCCGACCATGGAGAGGGAGGATGCTCTCAGCTGGTGTCTGCTTTGGAGCTCTTCAGATGCAGATGGGTGGTGGGGTCAGAGGCTGTGGTGGTGCCTTTGCTGGAAAGCCCTTTGAAAACTGAGTGTGCTAAAGAGATTTGTACAGTGAAAGAGCTAGGTTGAAAAATATAAATAGGCAAGTTAAATTCCGGATCCAATATCTGTTTGCAGATCAGCGCTGCCTGGTTTCGAGCGGTGGTTGCGTGCCGGCCGCACGCGGCTCTGAGCAGTTGGAGCAAGCAGGGCTGCTGCGTGCTGGCAAGTGGTTTGTTCCAGCTCCAGTTTGTCTCCAAGCAGAGCGTTATTATTTGTATAACAGTGTAAATGGTGCTTTATAAACCAAGGAGGAAAACACTGAGGAAAACTCATGTTCTTCCTGGCATGAGATTCCTGATCCTGAAATAATGTTTTGCATCCTTCTGAGTAATGCCCGTTGAGGGACTGACCAGTCCAACGTTGTGTGGGCGCTTCTGTGTTGATCTGGTACATGCATTCCTGCCACGCTAAAGTTGTTTTTTTTCCTGATGTATTACCCAGAGCTGGAAAATCAATTTGCTCTGAGTAAACTAAAACTGCCTGGCAAGTGACTGCATAGGACTGGGTGCCCTTGCGCTTTGTGGTTGCTGCAGATGCTGCCTCTCTTTAAAGGGGAGCTCTCTGAAGCGGTGGGGCTAGGAAGCAGTTGCGTTGTTGCTGCTGTTATTTTGGTAGATGACACGGGTGCAGAGAGAAGTGAGAGGCCACATGGCTCTGGTGCCTTCAGGAGCAGCACTGTTGGGTGGGAGCAGGGCAAGGATGTGCTTGTGGGTGGTGGAACGGTTGTTTTCCCCACTGATGGGCAGCACTTCTGCAAGCATTGCTTTCTGGGCATGAGAACTGATTTTTTTTTTCACCCTGGTTCATGATTTCAGTAGAACTTTCAAGTCTTACTAATGCATCTCTCTTTCCCCGCAGAAGGAGAGTGACAAAATGCAGAGGGAGGTAGGCACAGGGTCTATGTAGTTGCATGATATAGTGAATTGCGCTGCTGTTCACCTCTGAAATCTGATGTCTTGAATACTCAGAGGAGCAGCAGGTGTTTCTCATGTCCCAGATGGTTTTCAGTTGTTTCCTTATGAAACTTGTTATTAAAATGGCTGAATGGCTGATTTTTAGTTGGAGATACCCTCTGCAAAGAATTTTCTCCTAATGTTGCAATTCGTTTTTCCAGATGTTGGTAATTAAAGTGCAGTAAACTTTCCTTTCATATGGTCTTGTGGAAGATAACAAGTCTCAGAAGATCTGAGATAACTTTGTTCATTTTGGCACTCCAGCTGTAACGCACGGCCTGATCTTTCCCAAGTACAGCTTACAGCAAGAAAAAAATCATCCTTTACGCTTCTCATTTTTATGCTGAGCTTTTTCTCAACATGCAAACTTGAACCTTTTGCTTCTTTTTGAATATTGAGTAACATATTTATGAAGCAACGTTCTTGTAAAATGAAGTTTGGTTGAAAAACAAGGGGGTGAACAACATGATAGGTACCCCGAAATCTGGGGTAAGGGGAGCTCTGCTATTTTCGCACAAGGCCCATCCCTATGGCCTTGTTTGAAGATTAGGGTTCGCTCCCAGTGGGAGCCCCCTGAGACCTGCAGGCAGTGTTCCACGTGGGTTTCATCTTTGCCTGTTGCTGGTCTGCCAGTGCTGCACGACAGGGTGATGAAGGGCGGCTGCTGCAGAGGTTGATCAGATATGCTGAGAGTTTTGGAGAAGTGAGATGTGTGTGGATTCAGGCTTTGGAAAACAACAGTATATTGATCACAAAGGCTGATTGCAATATTTCTTTACCAACAGGGAATAGAAGTCCGATCCTGACAATGTGTCTGTTTGGAAAAAAATTAATAAACCACATTCTGTGGAAGACTGTCTCTTCATCTGTGTCTGGAAAACAAACTGATTTGCCATCAAACCATAGTCTGAATAATCAAGACTTCAGAGAGCTTCTAAAATATGCCTAAATAGTGGCTTGATATAGAGAAGTTTTGGTAGTTTGTCCTCAGCCAGAGCTTAGTAACTCAAGGCTTGTGGTACTATTTCACTGCTGCTGGTTGTGCTGTTGGAATAGTTGAGAGGCAGCAGAGTCGAGTTCCTGGCAAGTAGTAGATAATGTACAAATATGACAAAAACAGGAGTCCAAAAAGGCTGCTTCCTAGAAGCGTCTAACCTCCTCCTGGGTGTTACATGGTTGAACTTGGAGTATCTTATGAATGTTTGAAATTCAGCCCTAGGGATGAGACAGGTAAGCCTCTGGGGACAGCAGCGGTGCTTCACGGTATCTCAGCATGCGTGTTTTGCTGTTAAAGGTGTAGGAGGAGGTTTCTGGTGTGAAGCTTTATTAGAAGGTTCACAAGCTAGCAGGATGTTGTCCCTTGATTATTCTTTTTTCTTGCTTTTTGGGGTTTGGTTTGTTCTGAGCCCAGGGACGGGTCTGTCCCGTGAGTGATTCACAGCATTGCTCCACTGGCGCTCTCTGAGGAGCAAGTTAATGCTGAAGTTTTTACAGCACCTCCTTTAGCTGTGACTGTCAACCAAATGTTGCAGGCGAGGCAGGAAATTGAGAAGCTCCTGGGGAGTGAAATGCTTTCCTGTGTGTTATCCACCAAATTCTAAAATGCTTCAAAAGCTGTTGTGCTTTAAAAGTGTTGGGGTATATGTCATGAAATGCTGTGTCACTTTTCTCACTAACAGGGCTTGCTGCACCCTGACTTGTAGGACTGTTGCATTCAGATGACTTCTGAGCATATGACTCACAAGATTTCTTCCCAAGTCCTGGGCGATGTGAGAGTTGTGGTGAGGTCTCACAGCAGAATTCCCCTCCCTGTGTCTGGGGGCACATCTTGTGAAGCTCTAGAGCTATCTTCAGCTGATGGATCAGGTGTGGGCAGATCTGTTGCTGCCTTTTCGGGTGCTTTTAGGGTGTTATGCAGCAGACCTGCAGGGTAACTTTTGGGAGTCAGATAATTGATGTACAAAATCATGTACTTTTTTTTTTTTTTTTTAAAGAACAAAAAGATGCTGCAGTCTTCAACCCTCAGCAGAGAGTATGTTTAAACAAACAAAACTGAAAAACAAAGCAGTTTGGGACCAGTTCTTGGGGGAGGGGGGTGTGGTGGTGTTTTGTTTTTTTTTTCTCTTGAGATTAAACCACTTGTGCTCCCTGCTACTGTTAAAAGGTTTGCATTTCAGGCCACTCATCGCATCCCACCCATGCGTAGCTTTGGTGGCAGTATCTGAGGGTGTGTGATCACTGTGGGTGCGAGGGTCTGGCGGCCAGAGCTTGCCCTCTGTGATGTATAGGAGGGGGTACCCTGCCAGTCGCCCAGAGGCCACAGGTATACGCGTTAGGCACTGCAGCCACCTGCAGCAGGCAGAGCTGGGTGCTGAGACATGTTGCAGGCCTGGGATTGGACTTGGGCCATGGAAAGATGTGTGTTAGCTGGATGAGACAGGGTGTGTGGGAGCAGGTGCTTAGATGTGGTGAAGGAAGCAATTCTTTGTACTTGTCTCCCTCAAGAAGTTTGTGTTCAGATGATCTTAGGGCCCCAGGATTTGGGAAATCCGGTTTTCGTGGTGAAAAGGAAAGCATTGATGTTTGGAAATGCCCTTTAGCACCAAAAACCTTTGGTTCACTGATGACGTTTGCAGGATCATATGATTTGAAAACTCAGTGTCTGCATACCCAAGTTAGCTAAAATGGATTTGGAAAGCAGGCTGGGTAGCCTTGCTCCTGGGGGTTAAACGTCGGCTTGCATGAACAACAGTCAGGTGATCTGCACATAGTGAGTGGGTTACTAACTAAATCTTAAAAAAAAGGTACTTAGGTGCAGATGGGTGGGTTACGTTGGCTACACAACCTGGCGGTGCTGTAGTGAGGTGACAGGTCTTGGTTACGGTCATCAGGGAAATGGGTTGCTCAGTGAGAGGAACAGACTTAGCTGCTGGCAGCCTTGCCAGGAGGTGGGTTTTTTTTCCTGGTGGAGATGTTCCAGGGAAGCTAATCTGTACAGAAGCTGGTGCATATGAGCTGCACCGAAAGAAGGTGGAGCTGGCTCTAGTTCCAATTTGCTCTGTATCCTATCAAAACCTCAGAACTGCTCTGAGGGTTTACACCGCTTGAAATATTCATCATGTAGACAGGCTGTGAGCAGCCCAGAGGAGCCACGACCTGCACCGAACAATTCCCCTTTGCTGTCATCATTTGACCATCAGAGCCTTTCCTGTTGTTGTTCTTTCTCATCTTGACTGTGGCTTTTCTCTTTGTGGCTTTGATCAAGGTATTTTTCTGGCCTGCTATGGTTTCCCTGTCTGGGAGAAATAACTGTCTTATCTGGCTGCAAAGTCTAGATATGCAGAACTGAGCTGGGGGACCCTTTAGCTCCTTGTCTTCTGCTTGTTCCTGCTGGGATGTCTTCTGGATGGAGAGCAGTGGTCCAGCCTGATCTCTACAGTCTTGAGCTGTTCAGTCATTTGAGAGAGTTTTGAAACCCCTGTTGCCCTGTGGATGATATAAACTGAATCACTTGTTGCAATGCCTGAAGAGTGACAAGGGGGATATTTTGCTGGTGTGTTTGGCGTAAGCCGGGTAGCATGCAGGACCCTGCAGCAGCACCGTGGTCTCTGCCTTGGAGCAGCGAAGAAGCACAAGCTTCGAGGAACCGGCTCATCTCGCTGCACGTGTTTGAGTTCTGGAGTCCTAGTGCATAACTCATTCTTCTGAGCCAACTTTCCACAAACAGGGTTTGTTTTTCTTCAATTTGAGTAATCTCTACAAACTCAGCCCCTGGATCTGCTGAGAAGCTAAGGATACAAAATATTGTTGAGAAGAGACTTCTGATTTATTTGCTCATGTCTAACTGTGGCAGCAGAGGGGATATTGATAGTAAACCTAATGTCTTGGAGACTTTTTTTTTTTAAATGAGAACAAGAAATGTATCCCTAAGGAATGGGCTCAGAAATTGCAGCTGCCCAGAAAAAAAGCCAGTGTGTGGTTCAAACCAACTGTTTGGGTCTTGATTCTGACTCTGAGTTTGTGGTGTTTCTGCTGTAAGGTTGGGTTTGGGTTCGATGAGCTGTTGACAGTTGTGGAGCTGGCTGCGTGTTGATGAGCTGAGCCTTTAGGGAGCGGGGAAAGGGACTGGCTTGGCTGTACACCATGGTTCATGTTCAGCTGGGTATGAAATTGGAACTGGAGTGCACTGCAGATGTTATCTTTGGATTTCAGCTACTTCCTCACTAACTGTATCCATGAAAATCTTGCTGCTTTTCCTTTGTATTTGCTGAATGGCGTAAGTCAGATATTAAAGCGGTGACTTCAGGTTCCACCCTGGGATGGACCCCGACAAGCAAATGCCAAATAACTTGTAATAGAAAGCCGTGTGTTTCCTGATGGACAGCAGGGTGGTGATTCCCTTTCAGCCCTGAATAGGGCTGCCAGGGCAAGGACATGGTGCTGCCTGTATCTGTCAGATGTGGAGCACAAAGAGCCTCAGTATAAATGCTCCCAGGACACAGGGAGTGAGGGCAGTTTTATTCCAATACTCAGAATGGACCTTTTTCCTCTGGACTTAAAAATAAACAATGTTTTGGCTGAACAAATGGAACCGACCTTTTTATTAAGAGCATATATCTTCTCATGCCTGGTTCAGTAAGAGGCTTTTAAAATTGAAAGAACTCCTTAACTTGCAAAACAGCTGACTTAAGTCATTCCACTGGCATTTATCATCTTACTTTTTGCTCCTTAAAGTTGGAGAGCTTGTAGCCTTTTCTTTTTTTAAAGGACAGCAATAAGAAAAGTGGTTCTAACCCTGTGTGCTCTTTGCACAGGTGGAAAGAGAGGCTGAGTCAAGGTAATGCTGAGTTTAAGTTCTTCCTTAAGTTGATGGAAAGATTCCCATTTGTTTCGATGGGGATTGACCTGCTCACAAGCTTAAGCTTATTCCTGTTCAGATGCAGAGGAAGGATTACAGATAGTTAGCAAGAGCAGCTTTAATAAAGGGATTAGAAACTTTTCTACTAGAAATTAGAAAATATTCCGTAACTTGAGGGGATGCTACTAAAGGTGGTGTCTGGTGATGAGACACCAGTGAAGTGCGCTCTCTCTTGAACACGTTCACCATGAAGGGACCCGTCCTGACAGACGAAGCCCTTGGTTGTGTAAGAGTTGCTTAATTTCCAAGACACGAAAGAACACTTGTGCTTTTTGTTTTCTTCCTCTGTAGTCTGGCCAAGCCTCCAACCAGGAACAAGCCCTTATTTTCTTTAGCTATTTTAGTTTGATTTAGGCTTAGCTGAACCTGACGAAACTGCAGTTTCATGGGAATGTTTGCCTCCTGTTGTGCACAGAGATCTTGAAACAAAAAAGCGTTGCCTTGGATGGAATGGCGAAGGTTTGTTTGCCTGCTTGTACCTCCAGGAGATGGAGATTGAAGATTCCCCCCCCACATCCCCTAAATTAAACAAACCTAATTCTTTTCATATTTCTTCTTTGTTAAGTTTTGGGATTGGAGTTATTTTTGGTTGTGGGTTTTTTCCCTTTTAACCTTTTCATTGCTTTCAGTTGAACTTCTGTGGGTTTGTTTCTCTCTTGAAATCCAGCCACCAGGATGAGACTCCATTCCAGCTATGATCCCAGCAGTACTGGTGCACAGGGATTACTGTGCGTGCCTTACATAAGGCAGTCCTGTTTACAGACACAAGGATTTTGGTCTTTACCAGCAGTACAATGTTGTTGGCTTGCGTTCAGCTTGTGACTAATTGTAACCCCAGCTCTTTATTTCTGCACAGCTGCCTCTTAGGGACCAGGCTAAAGGAGATTGGAGAAAATGGGATTTTTCTGAATCTGCAAAGCATGCCTGTCTTTGGGATTGGGATAACCCCTGCCAGGGAGGAACACGGCTGTTGCTGGCAGCTTGGGTGAGCTGCTGCCGTCCCTCAAAGGCAGAGATCTCTCCCATCTGCACGTGGCTTCTCTGAGCCAGCTCCTGGTTTGTCATGTTGGGCTTTTTCTCTGCATCTTCCCCCTGATTCTTGCATTTGCTGTTTGTTCCTTGTGTTCTCTTTGCTGGGTGAGTTGCAGAGGTGCTGAAAATGTGATGGTGTGCTTTGCTGTTTGCACGTGACTGTTGTAAAAATCATGATTGGTCTGAACAGTTAGAAAGGCAAAGGAGGAAAACTGGCCCTCTGCCCTTTCTGTAGAGCTCTGGGAGGATTTTAACGCTTTTGGGTGGTTAGTACCCCCATGTTCACTGTTGGGATGTACCACATGGGATGTGGAAATGGAAGCGTGTGCATTTCTGTAAAGAAATAAAAAAATATAAAATGAAAGGGGGGGGAGCCTTTTGAGTTTGGTGGACAGGCTTCAAAGGGCTCAGAAAGCACCTGAATGCAGCTGAGAGAAGGGTGTCCCTGAACTGAACCACGCCAAGTGGTTTAAGTGCTGTGTTCAGGTGAAAGTTTGCAACTTTTGCAGTCTATGAACATAAGTTTTCAGGTCAGCTGTAGCCAGAACGACACGGGCCTGTAAGGTTTCTGGTTGCCTTCCTCATCTCTGCATCAGCATGTTTGGTTTGAAAGGCGTCATCAGGTTAAAGGCTGGGTACCAGGAATTCTCTCTGGGAAAGGCAAATTTGCAGTTCTGACACTAAATTATGTAAGTAGGACACTTGAAGGCTTAATTTTATGGTAAGGCAGCCTCACAAAGCCTATTAAAGGGGACAGAGGACTAGCAAAACCCATGGCTGTTGGGGCCCTGGGGTGCTGCCAGCCCAAGTGGGCCTGGAGGAATGTGGCAAGGGGGGGGCTGTGCCTCGGTCGGGTGTTCTGGGGTACTGGGCTCTCACCCTGGTGCCGTTCCCGCAGGTCTCAGTGCGGCCGGTGCCGGTCCCCGGGGCAGAGGGGCCTGGAGCTGCCATGACGACAGGCGACTGCTGCCACCTCCCCGGCTCCCTCTGCGACTGCCCGGGAAGCGCCGCTCTCTCCAAGTCCGTGGAGGACTCCGACATCGGTCGCCCGCAGTACGTCACGCAGGTCACCGCCAAGGATGGACGGCTCCTCTCGACGGTGATCAAGGCGCTGGGTGCGCAGAGGTAAGGCAGCTTCAGGGAAGGGGCTTGGGATTACTGCATCTGGGCTTTTTTTTCCCCTTTTTATTGTGGCTCTAGGGGTAGAGGGAGACGACAACGTCTTGTTTGTGAAGGAGTTCTCTGGGGCACCAATGCTGAGTGTAAATCCTCGTCAGCCAGATGTTTCCCAGGCCTGTGCTCTCTTTGCGGGAGCTCACGCTGTTGCGTGTGCTGGTGAATCGGGACTCACGTGTTCATCAAAACCCCCCCAGGCCTGCAGTGTGAGATGGGACAGGCAGCCTCTCACGTGTGGCTCTGTCAAGGCCTTGCTGAGCAGCAGTGGAGGTGAGATGCCATGCTAGCAAGGGTAGCATGTTGTTCATGGAGATGATTAAGGGCTGAAAGTGGAGCACAGCCCCTGTTCCGTGATGGTCAGGGAGTAGAGGCGTGGTGTCGATTTGGAGCCCCAGGGAAAGGAGGGTGTTTGTGTTGCAGGAACTGCAGTGTCCAGCTCTTGCTAGAGGGGATGTGTGGCAGCTTCACTTGCTCAGACTCTTCCTCATGTGACTTACCACGTATTTTGAGCAGCTTCCAGAACAGAGGACACTTGGCAGCATTGTTCAGTCCGGCTAGTGAGACTGGTCACATTTTGTGTTCAAATCCTGTCTGAACAGCTGTTATTTTTTTCAATTAATTTGACCAAGTGTTGATGAGGTGTGAAAGTGGTGACTGCAAACATGGGGGAGGAAAGCAGGAAAGCTAGATGAGAACAGAAGCAAACTTAATTGCTGTATCTAGCAAACCTGGAGCAGGTCAATAAAAAAGCGAGGGGAACTGAGCTTGCTCTCTGACAACAGATAGGCTAGGCAAGAAGTTGTGCAACCCCTTAAAACTTGTGGAAGCTTAAAAATTGAGTGTAGAAACTGCCTGGAATTACAGGTTAAAAAAAAAAAAACAGAATTCCTTATGTATCTTCATGGGACACCAGTTTGTTCATTTTGGTGGTGGAGGGTTTCAGTCTCTTTCTTGTCACCAGCACTTAGCAAGGCAAAGCCAGGAGCAGCGTGACTGTACTGGAAGGTTGAATTACTGATACAGCCTGCTGGAAAACTCTGTTTGAGGGTGTATTGTGTGGGAGTGTGGCCAGGCCCCCTCCCCCTCTGGATAGGAAGGAAGGAAAATGGAGTCTGATAAGAATTTTTTTTTTTTCTCACACTGTCAGCAAATTTTTTCCTTCTGGATTGTTTATTGGTAGCCAAGGTTATATTAATGCACTGGAAATATGAAACTTCTCGAACAGGAAGAGAACGGATGAAATACCTTACAGATGCTTTTCTGAGGAAATAACAGATGTACGAGAGCACTGGAGGCTTGGGGTTTTCTTGGTCTGTCCCTGTCACTAAAGCTGTGGGAGCAGACTGTAATTTTGTTGTTCTGATACAGCACTGAGCTTTATGGCAATAATGGTTACAGAACCATCAAATAATTCAGATTGGAAGGGAATTTTGGAGAACATCTGGTCCAGCCTCCTTTCAGAGCAAGGCCAACTTTAAATACGGATCAGACTGCTCAGCCTTGTCTGCTGCAGTTTTCAGTATCTCTGAGGATGGAGTTTGCACCACCTCTCCAGATTCCTGTTTCAGGGATTGTCCCAGCTGAAGAAGGCCCCTAAATAAAAGACATGTGAAAATGAGTAGAGAACAAAGGTCAGTGGTTCACCAGTGATGTTTGGCAGAGAGAAGGACATGGGTGAAGTGGGTGTACATCACTTTACAGCCCTAAATATGATTAAAAATCCAGCTGGGATGAAACCTGCTAAACATTGAGTTGAAAGTGGTAGATACCTCCTCTGGTTCACCAGGAGAGGAGTCTTGCTTCCTCTTTAGTGAACTGATGTTCACTTTCTTGCTGGTTCTTCTCTTCCCTTCATGTCCCACCAACATTTTTCCCCAGTATGCTCCTTTTCCTTGCACTGTGTTTCCATGTCTCGCCCTTGCTTTCTGTTTTCTCTGGTTGCGCAAACTAATGGAAGTTTTGAAGGTTGCACATTGCTTGTTCTGACTGTTGTATTGCAATCCCACAAACTTCTTTTGCAATCAGGTGTGTTTTTTTTAAAGTCAGAATAGCAGTGGAGTATGAACTGTGAGATGGGATCAGTGTGGCTTTTGTACTGTCAGCAATATGTGGAAAAAGGTGGTAGCTGATACAGCTCACCTGGATTTCAAGAAGGCATGCAATAGGGTCTTTGAAATAAAGATGTTCCTTTCTCACCCTCTCTCCCACCCCCAAATCTGTGCAACTATGGATAGAAGAGGATGGTTGTTTTGTGAAAGAAACGGCTGGTTGGGAGGTGGGAAAGAAGTGAGATGCTGGTGAGTGACTTGTTTTCATGGTCTAGGGAGGGTAGCTCTGCACTGGGCCTCTGCTGTCCAGCATTTTATTCCTAAGTGATCTTGATGAACAATGAACGCCGAAGAGATGTACCAAATTGCTGAAGATAGTGAACTTTGTCTAGAGCCATTTTGAGGTTTCCCAGGGAGCCCAAGACATCCTCATTATGGGGCTGGCGGATGTGGCACAGGGTTTCTAGGTAACCTGTGCCTTCAGATGCCAGCTGGGATGCCCGTGGACCTAAAATGGCACTAGATGCCTGAGTTTAGGGAACTGAATGTAATTGGAAATGACTGCAGGTGAAAATAGTGGTTTCAGTTCGGTGTGCAGTGTTGCAGATGAACAGTAGTCCGGGATTTACATATTGCGTTTGTGGAGAAAGGAGGTCTTGGGCATGTGGCAGTTACATGCAGCAGTGACCAAAAGGCAAATAAGGTCCTAAGATTTAGGAAAGCAATGAAGAGCAGAACACGGTCACTGCAAAAATCCCTGGTGTGCCCGCATCTTGAAAACTGTAGCTCTGGTCCCCGCAGCTCTAAAAGGATGTTTCAGAAATGCAAGCAGCAGAGGGAAGGGTAGTGAAGGTGATCGGAAGGGTGGATGTGTTTCTGCCTAAGGTATGACTGAATAGGCTCATAAAAGAGGTGACTGAGCAGGCTATGGTGGAGGTCTGTAAATCTGGGGGGGTGTGGAAAACCTTGTCTTTTATAGGACAAGAATTAGGGGATAGTACACAAAACAAGGAAATGAGAGGTTTCAGGTGAAAAGGACTTGGCTCTTTGTGCAGCTAGAGAAAGTCCTTGCTACATGAGGACACTGGATGCTCTGAGTTTACGTAGGTGCAAAAAAAAATTACTTTAGTCTATGATGGAAATTTGTCTCATGACTATAATCTGATACACCTGAGCTAACAGTTGCTGGATGTTGGAGCAGTAGCACTAATAGTCCACAGTCAGTGGTGCCAATTAGAGCTGTGAGGGACCATCTTGGGAACAAATGGATGGTTCGAGCGCAATCAGCGGTGCAGGCCTCCTGTGGGGAAGGTTGCAAGTGTCTCTGAAAGCTTTTGGTACTTCCCTTGATAAGCATCTCTGGTTCTGTGAGGTCTAAAGAGAGCAGATCTTGAGCATGATCAAAGAGGCCTCATTCTGTAGTTGAAACTTCTAGTTGAGGAGGGAGTGAGAAGCGGTGGTTGTTGAAGCACCAAGGCAGTTTTGTAGCCAATTAAAGGCCTGAATGCTGCAGAATGGTTCTCTGCGTGGTGGTGTGCAGATAGGATGCTGAGCGTTAGTTACTGCAGTGTGATGGGCAGAGGGTTTGTATGCTGAGAACTTAGTCTGAGTGACTGTTTGCCATGAAATATGTTGTGTCCTTGGAGAGTTGAGCTTACAGGGTCAATGTAGTTGTGTCTTTAGATACTGCTGTTCCTTATGCAGTTACTGCTGAATTCAGGATGAAGGACAGAGATGGGGTGAGAGTGAGTAGGTGATCTGATAAATGTGACTATGATTGCAAACTTCTTGAGTGGCTCCAGCTGGCTGGGGGCATGCTGTGACTAGTGTGGGTCATCCGGCTTCGCTTTGGGCTTCCGGATTCGCCTAAGTGCTTCAGGGTTGGTTTTGGGTCCAGTGTCAGCCCCTCTGCCTGCTGTGAGCAGAGCTGGAAATTGTGGGATACACGTGCTGTGGTCCCTTCTGGCTGATGTGCCAGCTTCTCTTGGGTGTTGTGGTGCTCATCAACATGGCTTCCAGATTTTGCTGACCTAAAATGTCCCAGGCACCTCCACACTCCCCTGCGACTGGTTTCTTGCTGCAGCAGGCTGCCCTGGGGAGTTGCAGCGTGCCTGGCATGCTCTGCCACGCGCTGCCTGCTGTGCGTGTGCCCTTCTGGGGCTTGGTGGGATCGGACCCTGTTCTCCGATGTGGCTGTATCGTTCTGCCTGCTCTGATGGTGATTTCCTTCTGTTTGTCTGCCTCTTTAGTGACGGTCCCATCTGTCGAATCTGTCACGAAGGTGGAAATGGGGAGGGACTGCTTTCCCCGTGTGACTGCACAGGAACACTGGGCACCGTGCACAAGAGCTGCCTGGAAAAATGGTTATCCTCCTCCAACACAAGTTACTGTGAGCTCTGCCACACAGAATTTGTTGTAGAGAGAAGACCGAGACCTTTGACAGAGGTACCGCTTTCTTCCTGCTTCACTTTTATTTCCTTGCCATTTGAGAGAACATGACTGATTTGCCCTTCTGTCCTTGTGGTTCTTGCTGTCTTTTCCTCCTTGTAGTACTTTAGCACTCACAAAGAACAATTTGTTTAGAGCGATCAAGTCTCTTATCAGACCAAGTGACATAGTTGCAAAAGATGCAGTAGCAATGTTTGGGGCAAGTCTTGCCTGTGAACCCCCCGCATGCTACCTACCAATGGCAGGTGGTAGGACTATGGAAACCATTGCCCTTGTAGATAGACTTTAATGCCCAAGTGTCGAAATGCAGAGATCACCATGTGACCAACTGAAATATGAAGCTCTTGGAAATATTCTTTTTTTTTCCTGTTAGTTTTAATCTTATCCCGCAGTGCTGCATTAGTGCAGCTCTCTTGCATGTGACTTCCTCCTCGCGTTCTGCTCTGAAAAGTGAGGTGTGGCGATTGCTGATAGTGTTCATAAAAGACCCATGCTCCCTTGACTAACATTGATGTGTGTTTCAAAGCCTTTGGGTCTTGCTGCTTCCTGCTGAGCCGTGGTGCCCTGCTGCTGCCGTGTACCCCCAGTCAAAGGAGAAAGCAGGACATGGCTCAGCCAGTCCTTGTGTTCCTCTTCGCATTGGCTGCAGGGGAACCAGGTTCCTGATGGGTCCATCAGCCTCCCAGATTTGGAAGGAACAATCTAGGCTCTGGCTGGTGGGTTGATTTGGGTTTTCTTGGGTTTTTTGTCACGAGGCGCTCTTCAGTCCCCTGTTTAGGCAGTCTGATGTGCTCACATTTCAGACTTCTTTTGACCTGCAAAGTTTATAGCAGCTGCCTGAAATGAAGCCTTTAAATGTGGGGAGCAAGGGTCAGCTTGGACCAGGCCATCTTCTGACCTCAGAATTCAAGTGTACATCCCCAAAGAGGGATAAGTAAATCAGTGAGTTGCAGTACAAAAGGCTGTAATGGTTTGTTTTAGAAGACAGTTTAATCTGTCTATGCGTGAGTTGTGTTGGCAGGTGAGCAGGCTACTGCTTCTGACAGTGCTGCAGGACCGCGTGGGAGGGTGTTGCTGGCACACGTGAGGTCCAGCCTGGAATATCAAAGCAAGGCCCTGCAGCCCTCGCTGCCCAGACCCCGTGCGGATCCCGTTCACTGCCTGCAAAGTTGCAGGTAGACTCTTCCCTGTGTCACCTTGCTGCTAGGTTGGGCTTGGGTGTTCATTCAACACGATGTGCCACTGCAGAGAAGCATCAGTCTGCAGGTGGGGATTTACAGTTAATTTTGGGAGCCCCTCCAGTCCCGCAGCGATCAGCAGTAAGAGCAGTGGGAAAGCACGATCTGGAGCCACCACTGCAAATACTGCACTTCTCTGCGTGCACCCTGGCCCTGTGAGGTTTTGCATTGTGTCCTTCCCTGGCTGTGTTTGGACTATGGCACAAAGCTCTGGTTTTGGTTTCAGAAGTTACTTTTCCTGTTGATAACATTTCAAACCAATGCAAAACATCTTCCACAGAAAGGAGGTCTGTGAACTGGTTTGTAACAACAGACTCCTGTTACCTGCCAGCTATTGGAGCTTTGTTGGGGCCTGCCACCAGAAGTGTATGTGAGGGCGTTAATTCTGGCTTGTAACTGTGCTCTCTCCTTTCCCTTGCTCCATCAGTTAGATTAAAACTGAGTCACAACTGGAATTCTAAATTGTTTTTCCCATCTCTGTTTCCATTCCCATCAATTCTAGAGGTAACTTCCTTTCCTGTCTCCCTCTGGAAATGATACCTGCCCCCTCCTCCTTCCAGCAGTCCCCAGCTCTCCTTCCGTTCCCATCTCCTCTGGGTGCCCCACGAGCCTTGGAGGGGAAAAGAGCCCCCCCGGCTGGGGAAGCATTCAACTTCAGTTCGTAAAATTGGTATTCGGTTTTAATGATTGTTTAATTTGCAACTGACTGTCATAGACTTGACAGCCCCAGCCAGGAGGAGGCTTTAGCCTACAGTGCTAAACCAAACCATGTATTTAGCAAAGCAGTTTGTAAAAGAGCATTACATCAGTGGTTAGTGCTGTCTGGTTTAACCCCAGCCTCAGAGGTTAGTGCTGTCTGGTTTAACCCCAGCCTCAGTGGTTAGTGCTGTCTGGTTCAACCCCAGCTGGCAGCTAAGTACCACCCAACCGCTCACTCTCCCGGGGTGGGATGGGGGAGAGGATCAGAAGAGTAAAAGTGAGAAACCTGTGGGTTGCAATAAAGATGGTTTAATAGGTAAAGTAAAAACTGTGCATGCAAGTAAAGTAAAACAAGGAATTCTTTCACTACTTCCCATCGGGAGACAGGTGTTCAGGCGTCTCCAGGAAAGCCAGGCTCCATCACATGTACTTGGGAATCTTCCCTTATCTGGGAAGACAAAACACCCTAACTCTGAACCTCCCCCCTTCCTTCTTCTTCCCCCAGCTTTTTATTGCTGAGCATGACATCATCTGGAATATCCCTTTGGTCAGCTGGGGTCAGCTGTCCCAGCTGTGTCCCCTCCCAACTTCTTGTGCACCCCCAGCCTACTTGTTGGCAGGGTGATGCGAGAAGCAGAAAAGGCCTTGACTCTGCTAAGCACTGCTCAGCAATAATGAAAACATTCCTGTGTTATCAACACTGTTTTCAGCACAAATCCAAAACAGCCCCATACCAGCTACTATGGAAAAATTAACTCTATCCCAGCCAAAACTGGTGCACTGAGTCTTATCGCTTTTCTCCTAGATGCTAAAACATCTAAAATGGCTCTTTAACCGAAAACTCTCAAATGGTTGTTTCAGAGGTTGAAAACCACTGCTTTAAAACATTTGGGAAGGGCTGTATCTTGGCTTTGAGGACACACTGCAGGCAAGCCCAGTAACAGTGAGATTGCTTAGGGCTTATGCGGGCCAAAATTTCGAGTGCAGGTTTCAGATGTTTTAGCTTAAGAGCTAGTAAAGCATTCATGCCCAGAAACAAACATGTGGAAGTGCGTTTAGCTATAGTTCACAGATGCTGTAGCACCTCGTAACAAATACAGGCTTAGAAAACTGCATACTTGAATAAGAGCTTGAAGACCAGTGTATACTGGAGGAGTTTCTCCTCTGACACTGACGTCTGTGCCTCTCCAGCAGGCAAGAGGAGCTTTCTGGGACAGTGTGACAGGAAAGTCATGGGTCTTCTGTGCGCCTTCTTGTCTGTACTCCAAGGTGGGTGAGTGAGTGGCCCAGGACAATCAAATTTTAATTCCTGTTGAAATCTCCTCTGAACTGGAGCCTGTAAGGGTATGGTGACCACCAAGCAATCTGTGAGCATTGAGAGGTCATGGGTGGGCAGCATTTAATGAGCCTCAAAAGCAAAAGAATTGCCACTGTGTCTTCAGAAAAGAATAGACCCCTCAAGCTGTTACTGATAGTTGTCAAAGCTTTGGGATGTGAACTATTTGTTACTTCTCATGTTTTGGGACTGTTTGTGAGCACAGCAAAGGGGGTGATCTGCCCTGTTCTGGTGTCTCCTGTGTCTGCTAGGGGAACAGCTTGTGTAAAGTGCTGTTAGTGCCTTGTGAGTTTGGGGGCTGGTAAGCACTTGATGAAAAGTCACCCCTTAGCTGGTGAGAGTGATCCCTGCCGCAGAGCAGAGTCTCGACGTGCAGGTCGCCATCATCGTACAGCCCTAGAGTGATTCCCTTACCTGCAGTTCATTGGCAGAAAGCTCCTTCCCTGGCTTGAGGAGCACCCTGTAGCCTGGTTTAATAAATCCCACGGTAGCAGCCTGCTCTTGCTCTTCCCCGGGGGCCAGCCCCCCTTCCCCACCACGCCATGGAGTGCTGTGAGTCCGGTACCAGCCGCACGGAGCAGCGCATGTGCTGGGTCTCCATACGGCGCGGTTCAGCCGATCCGTGTGTGCACTGTGCACCGGGCACGGGCAGGGGGCTCCTGCTAGAGTGAGATGGCTCACCCGGCTGGGAAGACTGCCTGTTTTTGTTGTACTATTTCCACCACACTGTAAAACATTCCAATCCCTGCCTGGAGTCTGGGAAGAACATCGTGGAGTTCACTTTCTCCTTTTCCTTGGGAATTGTTACAACTGCTCTGGGCTTCTGTGCCACTGAAATCTGTGCTTGCCAGGAGTAGTGACAGTGAATGTGCTTCACCATGTGATGTTTGCTTGGGCTTTTTGTTCACTTAAAGGCCAACTTACAAACTTGGCCGCTTTCAGAAGTGCACCTGCTGTTAGCAGAGGTTCTGCCCTTAGTGCAGAGCCCTTCTGAAAGAGCTGATAACCACTTGTTGGCTTGCTGGCACTTTCCATTAATACCCTCTGTCTGCAGTCTGGTGTAATCTCAACCCCATACCAGATTGGGCCAAAACTCTTCACCAAATACTTTTGGGAAGTGTCATCCCCAAGTTGTTCATCTGTTTCTGAGAAGAGGGCTATGGGAAGAGGCTGCTTAGTCATTTAAAAATTACATGGTTCCCTCAGCTGCCTTATCTGAGAAATTCTCTGCTGCTTCGTTGTGGGGAGGGGTGGGGAGCATTTTGAAACTTTCGGGGAAGTGATGCTCATGTGAGTGTGCTGTTTAGTAGCTCTGATAAAAATCCGCTGTTCACCAAGTAAAACTGGGAAGCCAAAACAGAAATTAGCAGAGGATAAACGGGATGGAGACTAGGACTGGGAACGATGCAGGAGCATGCTTTATGGCAGTGGTGTTGATGAAAGGGTCTGTCCCAGGTGTGAAAGGCTGTCCAGGCATGCTAGCTCTCTTCTGTTGTCACATGGCCACTGTGAAAACCCCGAGAGAATGAGGTGACACACCTACCTGCTGATGTTGGTCCTCACAGGAGAAAGCAGCTAGCTCTTGCTGTTTGCTTTGCTGTGTCCTGCCTTTCCAGCCTGGGGAGACTTAGAGCTGCTCGTAGTGGCTGTGGTGGTCACTGGTCAGCACAGCTGAGCTCCAAGGGAATGGGCTGTCAGCCCCATGACAAACTAGTTCTGTCTGTGTGTGTTTGAAGAGTCTTCAGAAGGAGAGAGGCTGAGAGCTGAGTGTGGACTGGAGGAGGCGTTTTGGTGAGCACTGTGGGGAAGCTACATGGTCGAGTTGAAATGCTTCTGTGGAAGCTGCAGAAAGTTCTTGGAAGTCAGGAAATGCCACAGCCAAAGTTGCCTTAGCTTTTACTTCAGTCCTCTTGTGTATCTGCATTACAGGGTGGTCTTTACATGGTCACAGACTGCATTTTCCAGGATCAGTGCATGGGCGAAAGATGCTCACTAGCTAACTTTGCTTGTCCCGCCGTGTTGTATGGCTGTGTGCTCTTGTATCCCTGCTCACAAGACAAAATTATTCATTTCCCCATGGGCATCTCAGGGGTACTTATTGCTGTGCTATCTGAGCACTTCGCAAACAGTAATTTAATTTTGCAGCTTCCTTTAGGGAGGGAAGACAGCAACCTTGTTCAGCATGGATTAAAGAGAATTTTTAAATAGAACTGGATTTTTATTTTCTTTAAGCAACCATTTATTTATGTTGTGGTCCATTCAGTTTAAAAATAGTTAGAGTGTTTGCTGCCAGTGTGCCTGATCTCTGAACTGAGAGTGGGGGACTTGTCTGAGCCTGGAGCCAGCTCTGGCAGCCACGGGCTGGCCCATGGGTGCAGGGAGGATCTCTCCTGAAGTTCAGCCTAGTTCAGTTATTTTTTAACTAAGAAGCTGGTTGAAAGCTTAAAAAAAACCCACAAAAGGCTTTTGTTAACTGTTAGGCTGTGAGGTTGATGGGCTTTTTCGGGAGCATGTTTTGAACTGCTGCAGGTGAAGATGGAGAGTTGAACTGCAGTCCCAGGTGCCTGAGGAGGGTCTGTAGCCAGGGGTGCGAGATGCTGCCACGCCGGTGCCTGTGCTGTGAAAGGACAGAGTGGCCTCTGCTTGGCTCTCTCAAATGGTCTCCAGCACAAGAGGGTTGTGGACTGGGGCTCTCGAGTGAGGAGCATGTCCCCAGTAAAGAATGAGAGGGCCAAGCCTTGGAGAGGGATGGTTTTCCAATAGTTGAATTTCCTGTCAGTGTTAGTTTAATGTGCATACACATGTTTACAGGGAAGTGATCTGAATCCATGAGACTCTAGGCAGCATGGCTGGCATAGTCAGAAAGTGCAAACTATGTTTCTATGTTACCTGGAAGACTTCAGCAGTAGATATTTAGGTGAAATGTTCAAACCACAAGTTGCACTGCATACAGCTTTCCAGGAACAGGTAGTTTCTTTGTTCCAGTAACATTAAGCACAGAAAATGCACAGTTACTGCCTAGAATTCATCTTCAGGAAACATCTGTATCTTTGCTGTCCAGAACATTGTGGAAGAAGGAGCGCAGGCCTTTGGAAATGAAACATTGCTTCAGCCTAGACAGCTTTTTCTCCCAGGTCATGGATGGTCACACAATTCTCCAGGCAGGGTTGGGTTTATTTGTCCTGACTTTTAACACATTAAATTTGCCTCAGCCAGACCTTGTTCTTTAGAGTCCTGTAGTCTATAGAGAGAAGAAGTGCCTCTTGTCATCAATTAATTCCTGCCTCCTTAGAAGCCTAAGTTAGGATGGGTGAGCCTCTCTGGAGGTGCCTGCCTTTTTCTGGCTCTAAAACCAAGGCAAGTGCTGTTACAAGCAGCTCGTTGTACGAGTCTAAATGTTCTCCCTTCCACATAAACTTTCTTTGGTCTGCGACTAAATCCATCACAAACCTATTTTCTCTCACAAAGTTTCTCTCCACGCTGAAGACGCTTTGTGTCCTCTAGGATTTCACAACTGCCTGGATTGAGACATTTGGTCCTGTATTGGATGTGTTGTGAATTTCTAGAAAGCATTATCGAGGGTGATGCTGTGGCTTTGTTTCTACAGCCACAAGCAAGCGCAGCCCTTCTGCACAGCTCCTGGTCTTCTCCCTGGCTGCAGCCCGCTGCCACAAAGGGAGGTGGGAGCACCAGTCGGTCCCTGTTTTGTGTACCTGAGCCTCCTCCTGCCTGTTCGCCCTCTTTGCTTTCCCAGGTTACCAGCAAAAGTATTTCCTTCCGTGGCTGCCTTGTTTTGTGTATTTTGCTGTGGCACAGACCCTCTCATTTCTCTTTTCAATTCATTAACAGCTTGTAAAGTGTTTTAACTCTAACCTATTGTTAATTTTGTCCCCTCTGAGTGTTTCTAACACCAGTTCTGTGCCCCAGAGACTCCCATTTCAGGCCATCTGCCTGTGCAGCAAGTCAGCTTTGGTTTCCCACCTCCTTTGGCCCATGGGAAGGCGATGCCTGGCGCAATCCTGGCCTTGGGCAATCGGCGCAGCGGGTCCGTGCCGAGCAGCCGAGGTCTCTGCGTGGAAATGTCCTGGGCTGGCAGCTCAGGCAAGCGTCAGAGCAGCAGCTGTTTAATCCCAGCAAAATGTCAGCCCATGATAAAGAGGAAGGATGTATTTTTGTCCACACATCATGTAAATCTTAGGGAGAGGAACCTGTGGGTTACAGGACTCAGCTCTGAGAGTGGCCGTGAATTTCTGGCGCTGAGGCCAAGGCTCTGGCTTTGCTGAAATTCCCAGGATGTCGAAAGCCAATGTATCCTGGTGGTAAAAGCTAATGAGTGTTAAGCATGACTTGTTCATGATGTTTCTCTAAGCGTTTAATACCTTTGCTAAAGCAAAATTCATTTGAGACAGCTCACTAATTCCAAAAAAGATTTCTCTGGTGAATCAGTCACCGCTGGAGCAATTTAGCCACACCCTTTGTTCCCATATTTCTGTCCTTGCAAGCAGGTCTCATGATGGAGCCCCAGGAAAACTCTGCTTCTGTGTCTTCAGTGCTGGTGCTTTCCTGCAATATATGTGTTAATATGCTTTATTTAAAAATGCTAGCTTTAGTAATATCTGTGTATCGCTATGCCTCTGCAGAACAGCCCCTTCCAGGGGTATTATGCAGTACAGGAGACTGCCAATTTTTTGCTCCTACTGTTTTTCTTTGTGTTTTATTATGCAATTTTGATTAAAAGATGCTTATTTTTTCACTGACTGCTAATTCTTTTGGTTCACTTAAGCTGGATATTTTATATAAGTCAGTGATTTTTTTTTTTTTTTGTCTCATAAGGAAAGTATGACTTCCAAACACAGTTCTCAGAGATGTTTGCTTGGCTGTTTGGGTCACGGGACACCTCCTGTGGGTCTGCCACGTGCAGTCTTTCTGCTCCATCTCCCTAGTCTCCTGTACCCCTGTAGCTGTGGGAGGTCCTGTTGGGATGTCCCTGGTACAAGCAAAATGAGCTTTGCGGGGAGCAATAGTGGTATTCTTATAAGTCCTGCTTATGTTATTAGGAAAATAAATTTTGCCTCTGGGCACAGCGCCCTGTGCAGCGATCGCTGCCCCCCCTCCAGTTCAGAGAACTGAGATGTGATGTAAACTTTCCCCACCCTTCCTCCAGCCTTATCGTCCTTGCAGACATACTTTTTCTTTGCTTTCCTTGAACTCTTCTGCTGAACTCATTGCACTGTTCTCTGTCTTGTCTGTGCTCCTTTACCCCTTTCCCCAGCTTGTCTCTCTCCTTTCTCAGTGCAAGCCTATGTTAGACAAGCCTATGTTTTCACTAGACCTGTATCTAGTGAAAAACAAGTCACTCTTGGCTCCAGCTGACTCCCTCATCTTTGCCTTTCTCTCTTTGCTTGCATTTGCTGTCTGGAGATGCTCTTCTCAGATCCCACCCTAGATCTGCTTGGTATTTCTCTGTGCAGTCCCTGGCACTGCTCTGCAATCCTGGAGTGGCCTCTTTGGGGCTAAAACTGGAAATACTTCGTCCCTGCACTCTTGGCACTTACCAGCTCTAGTCTATTCCTTGCAAGTCCTACATCTCCAGCACTTTGTCCAGCCTTGCCTGTGCCCTGAGGGTGTAGAGGACCTGCTACCAGTGGGGTTTCTTGGAGGTGCAGCTGCTGGCAGTGCCATAATCTCGTATTTGTGCATGTCGTGGTGCAGCATTTCCCGTGGTGATACCAACCACAGAAGCACCTACTGCTGTGTAAGAAAGTGTCCTGGTGACCTGCAGCATTGCTTGGGTCGGTTCCTCTCCTGTCCACCGTTTCTAGCTCTCCTGCAGCTCTTTCTCTCCTTGGGTCAGCCCAGTGCCCCGTGCTTCCCACAGGCTGAGTGCATTGGGAAGGCTCTCGTGCCTGTACAAGGAGAGATTCAGCTTGCTGAGGTTTGTGGAGCATCAACGGCAGGCAGTTGTGCAGTGGGGAAAGGAGGGTGAGGAGGGGCAGCATTTAACTGCTCTGCTTGCAGGGACAGGGGTATTTGTGGGTCTTGGCTTCCTGAACTCTGGGTGCTCCATTAGAAAACATCCCTCTCCACCTTGGTAAAGAAAACAGGACCATCCTGCTGCGGCTGCCCGCAGGGCTCGGTGACCTGCAGGGAGGTTTTGGTGGACGCACAGAGAAGGGATGTGATGGTCCCTCTACTGAAGCTGTGTTTTTTTGCTTCGACACATTTCTCAGGCCAGGGACAGGGCTAATTGTGCTGCTGTGAATCAAGGTAATGTTTTTCTTTCTGGCTTACATAGCCAGGCACAGGGTCAGCAGCAAAAGGAAAATCAACAGACACCTGAGCAGCCACAGGCTAACTATTTGGTGGACAGAAGGGACACGGGATATTCTGTAACACAGCTGGCTTTACATGCCAAATACTCCTGTTGCTGCTGTGGCTTGCGTCATACTGTAGCTGTGAATCACATGGGGAACTTTGTGGCAGGGTCAGCTGATGAACAGGTCGCACTGGTCCTGAACAGTGCTCACCGGAGCGGGGCTACAGCTGCAAGGCTGGGAGACACCCCAGCACATGCTGCCTGCAGACTGCTGGTCCCACTGGTGCTGGTACCGTGCCACGCAGGTCCCACTTGGACTGCTGTCGGCTGGCACGTGAATGCTGCATGCAATGCGTTTTGTGAAACAGGGGCTGATAGCTCACAGCCATTTGCAACACAAGGTAAGTGAGCTGTAAGATCAATGAAAGCTTATTTTAAAACATCCATTTGTAATGCTCCAGAAAAACTGCAAGGTGCTGAGCACTGCTGGAACAGTCCCTCATCAGTCCACTCCCCTCGATCCCAAGTGGCAGAATGCAGCCCAGCTCCAAGACATGTGGAGTAGCAGATGCTGGGATGGGCTGTCTGGGAGACTGCTCTGTTACACTTTGAGCTCTGCTCTTGGCTTCCAGAGGAGCTGATGATGTCCTGGTGCCTTTTTCTTCATGCCCTGCTCCTGCCTTCCGTCACCTGGGGCTCACCCCACTTCCATGGGCACTGCAACATCCAAAGATCAGATACTCATCATCCCGTAGCCTTGCCATGGGTCCAAGAAATGAGCTCCCTTCCACGTGGTTTTACCCTGAGTAACTTCTTGTCACACAAGCAGAGAGAGGGGAGAGGGTGTTTCCAGCAGGGCGATCTGGGACCCAGCTCATAGCCGAAGTGGGCAGCAAGCAGCCAGCTCTACCTCTTTCTCTTCAGTCTCACACGTGATTGCAGCATGGAAGCAATTGGTTTTGAACTTGGCCTGGAAGAAGACCAAGTTGTGCTTTTTTTGCTTTCCCATGTTTACTCGATAGTTTTCCCTACAAAAATTGTTTAATCTGACTGACCACTTTTTGGATTGTTTGCGAGGTTTATTTTAAGTCCTGTATGCACTAATGTGCTGCTGTGCCAGAAACCCTGCGCCCTTAGGGTGGCTTATTGTGTTCTTTTTTTACTGTGTCAGTGCGTACTGGCAAAGTAAATCAACTACTTCAAAAGGAAATTAATTTGCTTCCTGCCTTTACATGTTTCAAAGGTAATAGGGAATATAAATAGAGTAAGATGCAGTAAAATACCTCGCTGCCTTCAGTCCCTGAGATTCTTATTGTACAGGGGTCAAAAGTGACCCAAGATGCCATCTTACAGGGGATGGGGTGCTCTGGGATTGCTGCTAGAGAGATGTTGGTCTAGTTGGGGTAATTCAGCATTCACCTGAGTGCTGTGCAGCTGGGGCAGCTCTGTGCTGGTTGGAGTAGGGAAACCCAGGCACACGGCTGGGGGTTCGAATGATGGAGCTGCTCATGCACTCTTTATAGGAGCAGCTTTGCTGCGTAGATGAGTTGCTGTCCACGCCCGCTTCCTCTTAGGGATGCTCAGGACTGCATGTGTGGTCCTTATCTTCCCTATGCAGCTCGTTACCACTAATCTCCGCTGCAGAGCCTGACAAGGGGGGACTTTCAGGTCTGCCTCCCTTCTCCCAGTCCTCCTGTCCAAACCACAGTTGTGGCTGCTCTGAAATTTCCTTCTGCCTGTCTGGCCATCAAGTCATGCTCAGAATGGCTTTAAAAATGCTTCTAGTTTGCCCTCTGTCATTGCAGGAGTGTTACTTGATCCCCAGATCTGTCTGCACCCAGCTCGCTCTCTAGCTTCACTTGTTCTTGTGTTGTTTGGGTCTCTCCGATGCTTCAGGTCACATCACTAATATATCTTGTTTATCAGTCCTCCCAATTCCTGGCCAGGCTCTTATCTGTTGCTGCAGCATCCTTTCCTCTGTTCTGGGCCAGCTCAGCGTCCCGTAGCAGGTGTCTGCAGAGCATGCTGATAACGTGGCTCTGACCACCCCGGCCACATCACTGTTCCTTGCCCGGATTTGCCATCTCCCCCTTCTCTTTCCCATTTCAACAAAAGTTGTCTGCACTTCTCATCCTGTCCTCACCCCTCTGCTGTGTCTCGCTGTGCATCCCTCACATTAGACTCTCTCCATAGTTAAATCTGCACTAACTACACTAACCCTTCCATGCTCCCCTTCTGGGCCAACACTTGGTGCTTGTCTTTCTGGCCAGCCATGTCCTCAGGTTACCTGTGCTCTGTTTTGGCCGGTGTGGTCTCAATAATTTCTTACATACCTGCCACCACCCCTTCTGTATTGCTATTTAAACTGTGGTTTCCCCTGTAGGAAAGCAGCTTTGTGTGCATAGTTCTCAGATGGGTCCCTTTTCATGCTGTGTGTTCAAAAGTGGGCGCTGAAACAAAGAAATTAACAGTCAGAATCCAATAGAACTGTTCAGCAGGTATTCTTTTATTGGCAGCGCTGGGGTCACCCTGGGGATTCTCCACCATAAGGGCTCCCAAGAATTAGCAAGGGACATCAGTTTACATGCACACAAATCATATTCATTAGATTTCCTAGAAAGGGGTGGCTTATGATAACGAGATCCCAGAATTCATTTGCATAATCTGAGCATGCGTAGTGAAAATAGGGTGAGGGTCTTCGGTGGTCAGGGGAGGAAGTAAGTAGTCTTCTTCACAGTGTTCGCTAGTTGACCTCCTTTCCAGAGCATGTGCTGTGAAGTAGAGTCCAGGTGTCTCCCTCCTAAGTCAGCAAAATCAGTTTCTCTGTAATAGGGTCTCTGTGTCTCTTTGTTCGAGCCCCCCTTATCTCATTCTAGGAGTTGCCCAGGTGCCCACTGAAGGCCTTGACTCTGCTCTCAGTGATTTCCTTAGGGAACCTAACGAGCGTTTCAATCTTACCTAAACAGACAAAGGGACCTAAGGAAACAGTTGAGGAGTCAGGAGTCCTTGAGAAACAAACGAAGCAAAGCACAAGCAAAGCTTTCATACATCACATCACAGTTTAGTCTTAATAATTGTTAGAAATTCATTTGTTTGAGCCCTTTCATTCTATTTCAGCACCCTGCTCCAAGTCTGGCGGTAGGACGTGTCTGTCTGGCCCTGGCTGCCTTGGGGATATTCCCTTCCCTGCTCTGACTGTGCCTTTTTGATTGTGTTCTCCAATTATTATTTCTTTTGAGGAAAAAAAGAAAATCCTAAATGAGACCAGTTGTCTTCATGCAGGAAAGAAAGGATCTGGCAGCCCAGCGTACAGAACTCCCAGTAAAAATGTGCTGTAACAACTCTGGGTACTGGTAGGAACCACAGCTGCCTGCTATTCTAAAAAAAGGAAAGGAAAGGCTGGAAATAACATAATCCCAGGAAAACTAGAACAATTGCTGTTGTCAGAGTCGAGTATCTAAAATGAACCCACATCAACAAGCAAGTCAGGACTCCTAAAAGTAGAGATTGTCTGTTGAGGGAAGCCTGCCTGCATCCATTCTGCATCCGAGCTGCATTCATCCTGCAACCTGCTAATTTCTGAGAGCTGCAAGAGAAGGGGCCTTGTGAAGCCTCTCGGTAACACAGAGCAAAGTGCAGGAACCTCCACTGTGATAGATCACTGACTGCCTGGGAGGCAAGAAAGCAAGACTGAAAATGGGAAGGAATACACCAGAACCGGGTCTGTCCTGGTCCTGGCATGTCTCTTCTGCCTGTAACATGGTGGCCCGTGGATGGCCACCAGCAGTGGAAAGGTCTTTGGGACTTTGCAGTTATGAAGGTGGAGTCTTCAGCAGCTCTGTCTGTGGTCATGCCTTGTCTCTTCATGGTCACTAGTGATCCCCTGAGATCTGGGAGGAAGCAATGGGGGATCTTCCCCCAGCCAGCCGAGCTCTGTGTCCCTCCTCACCTGACAGTTGTGCTGCTTTCTCTTTAGGAATGGTCAAAGTCTTTCTCTGTGAGAAAGATGCAGATTTGGGCACAGTCTGTTCTGTAAAAGAAAATGGGTTTGTTACCTTCCTCTGCTGGGGCCAGCCCAAGACTGTGGCCCCTTGGCTGCTGTCCTGCTTTGTATGCTCAGATGCAAAGCTTTCTGCTAGTTTCTCACTCTTTTTTTGCCTTTTTTTTTTTTTTTCCCCTCCAGTCTTGGTTTCTTAGTTGCTGAAGTGATATGCTTTTTTCCCTCTGTCATCATCTCTGAAAATACTGGGTCCATGGGTGTTTGCATTCCCCACTGATGGCCCTGGTTGGGTGCCAGGCTCCCTGGTGAGCAGCACTGCCACAGTTTGCTCAAGCCCTGAGGACAGTGCTGTACCCTTGAGAGCACTCCTTCAGAGCTGTCTTGCAGTCTCTCAGGTGGACCTGGGCATTTCAGATTTGATTGAAATCAGGACTGAAACTCTAAAATTTCACAATTCTCCAAAAGGAACCAGAGGGCTGGATTTGGGACAGCTGTCCTTATGGCTTGGCCTGGCCACAGACCCCAGTATCCTGGTTTCCCATAGCCCCTACACCAGTTGCAGAGTCCTGGATGTGTTTCTATTGAAGCTCAATCCAAGACCTGTCAGATCTTTTACTAAGCCAGGCTTTACTGAACAGACCCCCTTCTGTCTTCTAGCTGCCGCCTGCTCCTCGCTACTCCAGTGAAGAGCCCAGGCAGCTCCTGTACTACTGTTGTGGTTTGAGCCCAGAGGGCAACTGAGCACCACACAGCTGCTCGCTCACTCCTTGCCTCTCAGGAATGGGAAGGAGGAAATAAAACAAAAGGCTTGGGACGGGAGGGGATGACTCACCCATTATGGTTGCGGGCAAAAGACAGACTCATTAGGGGAAGAAGAAGAACGTCAATTTAATTTAAACACCACCACCACTTAATTTAACAGTCAGAGTAGGACAGTGAGAAATAACAACCACACCTTAAAAACACCCCTCTTCTTCCCGGGCTCAGCTTTGCTACCGATTTCTCTCCCTCCTCACCTGCAGCAGCGCAGGGGGATGGGGATGGGGATGGGGGTTGTGGTCAGTTCATCACCCCTTGTTTCTGCTGCTCCTTCCTCCTCAGGGGCAGGACTCTGCACTCTTCCCCTGTGCCAGCATGGGGCCCCTCTCACGGGAAACAGTCCTCCAGGAACTTTCTCTGACATGAGACCTTCCCATGGGGTGCAGCTCTTCCCAAACTGCTCCAGCGTGGGTCCCTCCCATGTGTCGCAGTCCTGCCCGTGCTGAACTACAACAGCGGGGGCTGCTCTCAGCATCCTGGCCTCCTCCAGGCACAGCCCCTGCTCCGCCGTGGGGTCCTCCCCGGGCTGCAGGTCGGCATCTGCTCCCCCGGTGCCCTCCATGGGTGCAGGGACAGCCTGTCCTCTCCCCACGGGCTGAGGGGGGTCTCTGCTCCAGCCCACCTCCCCCCCGCCACCTCCTCCTTCCTTCCACTCACCTCGGTGGCTGCAGAGGTGTCTCCCTCACAACTCCTCCTCGCAACTCCCACTCCTCCTCCCAGATTTCCCTTCATAAATACGTTATCACAGAGGTGCAGCCACCGTCACTACTTGTCTCAGCCTTGGCCAGAGGTGGGTCTGACTTGGAGCCGGGGGGGAGCTCAAGAAGCTTCTCACAGGGGCCACTGCTATAGCCCCTCCTTCTGTACCAAAACCCCCCATCACACACACACAAACCCAAAACACTTCCTCTGCACATATTCTTTAGTTGTCTCTTCCCTTTCCCTTGTTGGTTGTTAAAAATATACTTGACGCTCTCTAGCTCTATTTTTGTGAAGGTTTATGTGAGTTAAGTGTATGCACCAGGTACATACAGACTGCAGAGAGCTTCCCAGCATAGCAGTCCTGTTTTGCTAGCACACTGTGTGCTCTGCGTGCTGCTGACTAATGCCCTTTCTCCCTTCCTTCCTGCAGTGGCTAAAGGATCCCGGTCCCCGCAACGAGAAGAGGACCCTTTTCTGTGACATGGTGTGTTTCCTGTTCATTACTCCCCTGGCAGCGATCTCCGGCTGGCTGTGTCTGCGTGGAGCCCAGGATCATTTGCAGTTCAACAGCCGACTGGAGGCCATCGGACTCATAGCACTAACTATAGCACTTTTCACAATCTACGTCCTTTGGACGCTGGTAAGTGTCTGCTGGCCAGGGCCTTGATTTTCTTTGAAAGGGAGATCGAAGTCCTGGCTCACACCGTGTTGGTGCAGCCAGCTGTTTCTGACTCCCCTCATGAGAAAACCTTGGGGTCTTTCTCTCGAACGTCCATTTAATTATCATCAAATGGGAGCTGCTCAAGTTTGTTGCTGAGAATGAGAAACCACTTCCTGATCATCTGCTTTCCAGATTGGCATGGGAGCTGTGTTCCCCGGGGTGTCATGTACCCAGGCTCAGACATGCCCGAGTGTGGCTGTGGCTGGGTGGGAAGGTCTGGTGCTGGGGGCAGGCAGCGGTCCAGCTGTTGTGCCTGTTCCTATTTTTGAGAAGAAACACAAACTTGCTACCTGGGTGGTTTAGGGGAAAAATAAAATCTGGAAAATATTTGACCCCTAAATAATCTGTCATCATGTCCCTCTGTGCTTTGTGCTGCCCAGCACAGGTTGGCCGTGCCCAAAGGAGGTGCATCCTGGCTGCTGGGGGCCTCTGTGGGCCAGGCCAACAAATTCCTGCACAATATTTTTAAGATGTCGGTAGCACAGAAGGGTGTGTGCAGGGAACACTCTGGCCCTGGGGAGACCTCTGACTTCTCTCTCATACTGGGCTTTTGGACTTGAGCCCTGAGCCAAGTCTGGGGAGCCAGCCTGCCCTGGCCCACTGCTGCGGCTTTACAGCTGCGCGGCTGGGGCTGGGGGCACTGGGCATTACTGGGAACCTGCACTTGACGCCGTCTGGGTGTTGAACTGATCTGTGCTGGGAAAGAGCTTCCCACAGATGCGTTGTATCTTTTTGGACATGCTGAATTAGGCAGCCAGGAACGCGTTGCTTGGGGCGAGTCCAGAAGAGGAGGAAAGCAAACGTGGATTTGCTGTGTAGCACATCTGTGAGTGCTCACAGCTGAGAGCCCAGGGGAGCAGCTGGGATGGGGAGCAGCTCCCTGCCCTGCCCCTCCCCGAGCCCTCCAGGCTCCCCTGGCCCCACTCTCCAGGGCTCCCAGGCCAGGGATTTCCCTCTTGTTTCCCATTCAATTCTTTCATGTTCTGTTGCTAGGTGGGTTTCTGAGTTTGGATTTTCATTTCAGCTCTGCTATTCAAAACCCTGTGTGTGCTTATGGACTGTCGATACCTTTTTCCATCTGCTTGCTGGGAAGCACCATTTTGGGAAGGGAAGAAGTGCCGTTGCTGAAGAAGTAGTTGGGGCCACAATAAGCCGGCAGTTCTGTGGGCTGTAGAAACGTCACAGCCCATTTCCCTGCCATCTCATGCTCTGATCTTTCAGAGAAACCTTAAGAGGAAGTGCTTAAGCCTTCTCTGTCCCAGGACTGGTTTGGAGGAGCTGGAAATCTGAAGGAAACAGAAAAATGGGTTGTGTTGTGAAATAATGAGTCCTGACTAAAATGGGTCTAGTTCTGCTGTGCTTCACATTTCCTTGAACAGAGAAGGCCATTAAGTGAAGCCCCTTTATTCACATTTACCATATTCGACTGGAGTCCTTCCATGCCCCCATGGGCTGTGCTGCACAAAGTGGGTGGGTGGTGATGGCTATAATCAGGGTGAGGATTGCAAGAGAGACTGTGGCCAAGGTTGTAGCTCCTTTCTGGGGAGCAGGAGCTTTCCTTGGCGTTTGCACCATTCACACGTTGTCTTTGAAGACTGCAAGATGCCTTTATTTCTTGTTTATCAGCAAACAACCTTATTCCCACAGCTGTCCCTCTACAAGAAAAAGGGGAGTGTGCAGATCAATAAGCTAAATTACCTCAATGTTGTGGCACAGCTCCATTTCTCATAGGAGATGTCTGCGACCTATCCAAAAGGAGTAGGAATACTGACACTTCCTTGTCAGACATCCTTCCTGGTACTTCCTACTTGCCAGCTAAACGTTTCCTGTACTTTACAAAGTACGAAAGCTTGGTTTTGATCAGTGGCTGACTGGATTCAGTGTTTAATTTTCTTGCTCACAATTTCTAGGAATAAATAGGAGGGGAATACATGCTGGTTTTTTCACTTCCTCAAGAAATTCTACAGAAGTTTAATTTCAAAGCTGAGGAGCTGTGAGGAAATCTGTAGCGGTGTTAATGATTACACAGGGAGGCAGCAAGGAGTCCAGCCTGCAGGGGAAGCACAGCTCGAAGCTCCCCCTTGCAGGGCTGCTCTGAAACTGCAGGGCCAGCTCACGCCTTTAGGCCAGGCCGGTTCAGATCCCTTCCAGCCTTCGCATCCTCTCCTGTCTCCCTCCGGGTGGACAAGTCTCCCAGGCCACAGTGTTGGCAGAAAAAGTGAGTCCAACCGATGTCCTGTTGTTGCACACCAAAGGCTTTTGCAAAGGGCAGAGAAGATCCCCAGGATCTGTGAGATGGGAGGAGGCCAGCTGGATTCAGCCACTTGAGCGTGGTGCTGTTGAGAACCCTCATTTCACCCAGACAAGGTGCTCGCTTCAGCCTGTGGGTAGGGTGAAGGGCTGAGTTGTGGTTCCTCCCTGGTAGCCAAACCCAGATGAGCAAACTCTGTCCCTCTGTCCTGGTGCTGCCCAGAAAGCCCCTTTGGCTGTGCCATGCTCAGCCTGGTGTTACTAGGAATTAACTGATTTCTCGTCAAAGGCTGGGGACATGGAGTGCCCCAAACCGTTTCAGGGTTGGTGCTGTCTCCCTTGGCCAGGGGGTGCGGATGAATTGACAAGGAATACGCAGAGGGTGGGTGGGTGAGTGAGTGGGTCTCACCGGCCCTCTGTGGGCTCCAGCACTTGTGGCAGGGGTTTGGTAACAGGACGATGCGTTATCGCCCTCCAGGTTTCGTTCCGCTACCACTGCCAGCTGTACTCGGAGTGGCGAAGGACCAACCAGAAAGTCCGCTTGATGATCCCAGCCTCGCGGAGCCCTCACCCTGTGCCCCACTCCCTCCTCTCCGCCAAGCTCATGAAGAAGACCGCGGATGAAACCACCGTCTGAGCCATCCCCCGGCCACTGTGCCACGTGGCTGCTGGCCCCGGGGCAGCCCTTCGGGGCCAGCAGAAGCAAAGAGGGTCGGGTGTCTCCGCATGTGCAGGACATGTGGCAACTGTGGAGGCACTAGAAAACAATCATCCCACCTGAAGGGACTTTGCGGTCAGCACATACTTTATACTATGTCAAACAGACAGATAATCAATGTCTGTCATGTGAAATGGCCCAAAAGATCCAGATGGCAGAATATGCCTGTCTGCAGGGACACTTTCCTATAACTAAATACCATACGTGGAAAATATCTCCCCCTCTATATATATATATCTATATATAATATTATTTTTTAATGGCCATGCATATTGTGTTTCAGTCCTTTTGTGTTGATGTTCTAAGCTTCAGTATAGAAGCTGGCAGCCTGATCTCATACAGAGGTTAAATCTATGCCTTTTCTCCAAATGAGCATATAAAGAACACTTTTCATCGACTGTTCTTGAAAGTCCCCTTCTCCTTTGCACTAAATTGGTTTTGATAATACTGCAGCAGCCTTTCCTGTTACTCTTTGGTCTCTTTCGTGGTGTTTCTGTCCTTTCTAGAAAGTTGTGTGTTTTTAATAATTATTATAATCCCAGAAGGAGTAAAATGATGTAATACTGAATGGAGACATTTTGTATTGTAAAGTACTGTAATTTTGAGAATTTCAAAATAAGTTTCAAAATGAGAAAATCTTTTCCTGTGCAGACGTGATCTCACAAGATGCTTTCCTTGCAGATCCTGGCTCATCCCCAGGACTTGGATGCACTCAGCTCTTGGTATGTCTGGCAAAGGTAGATGGAGGATCTGAGGGTGGGAAGTGATGGCTCACACTAGCTAAGCCCACCATTGCCTTTTGCTTTTAAAAGATTCAGAAAGGAGCTTTCCTGACCCCAAAAGGTGAGAGTTGGAGTCTCTGCTGATGTTCTTTCACCATCTTGAGGCTGGACCTCTCGTAGTGTCAGTTACGCACACACTTCACGGGACAGGCCGTGCTCTGCAGCCGCTCGGCAGGACGCAGGAGGGCTCGGCTGTCTCTCTGCGCTTATTTGCACGTTCCTCGGCAGCAGCCCCGGTTGCTGCTGGGGTTTGGTTCATCCCTGAAAGCGCTGCCTGCCTGTTATGTGTCCTCTAGTGAAACACCCCAAGTTTGCTGGTTCCCAGGAGGCAGACTCTGGGTCCCTTCTTCCGCAGGACCAGCATTCCTCCTCCTCCTTCATCCACCTGCATTTCCAGCACATCTAGCTAATGAATCCCTCTGTCTTGGAGTGCCCAATCTGCCAAGGTTTTGCTTTAGTCCTTGCCTCTTTACTGCCTCCCCACCCTGGCAGACAATGCCTGCGCTTGGTGCTGGGCTTTCCTGAGCCCCATGAGCGGGGCGGGTCCATAAGGACACCAGTGTTGGCGCTGCCCTGCTGAGTGCTCCAGAGGCATCTGCAGTTGCTTGGCGTCAGCCTGGGCGCTCTCTCCCGTGATGGGGAGGGTAGATGGCAGGGGGGAAGCGGGCTCCGAGGTGCCAGTGTCCTTGCAGTGGGTGGTAGTCACACGCTGTGTCCCTCCGCTCCTTTGCTGAACCCAAGTGGAACAGTCCAATGCCCTGCAAAATCAAGACCTGTCATTTCTTGAATTCAAAGCACCACATGCCATTCCTCTCTCTCTCTAGCTGCAGAGCAGGATGCTTTTCCTTATGTGTTCCCTGACCCTAAGCTGGAAGTTGCTGGTGGCATGAGCAGCAGGGGCTAGTGTCCTGTCTCTCCCTGCAGGATTGCTCCAGCCCTGGAGCCTGGCCTGTGTCTGCTCTTCTCCTCAATGTGCTGTCCCAGGGTTCTCATGCAATGTCGTGATATCCCAGCACATCTTGCAGCAGCCTCTCTCTGCCCAGCTGTGGGCTGGTCTGAGCTGGTCTCTGTTCTGAGCATGAGGGTCTCGTTTGCTTCCCTTTTCCCTGTCGTGCAGGGATGACTCGGCCCCTGGTGCTCCCAGTGGCTCGTAGTGCAGAGAGGCCTCTTCAGCCCAGCTGCAGTCACGGTCCCTGCAGTAGCATCCTGCTTCACAGCAGCTTGTGCCGTGGAGCTCCCACACAGGCACTGCCTCCCTCCGCACACCCCTGCCCTTGGCAGTGAGTGCTGCACCACTGCTCTGTGCCTTGTCCTGGGTACCCCTTCCTTCAGCCCCTCCCCAACAAACCCTGTGTCACCAGGACAGTCCCAGTGAAATAAAATTTGGGGGTTTAGTTTAACCTTCCCAGCCCTGGCGCCTCCCAGGAGCTTGGTCTTGCAACGTGTCTAGTTCTGGCAGGTAATGAAGGATGGACACTCCCACACCATGTTCCCCTAGTAAGGACTTAACGGAGCCAGTGTTTCAGTTAGGAAACCCACTCTTGATCCAAATATGCAACTGTGAAAGCCAGAAGTCCCTGGCTGGCAGGAGCTGGGGCCTGGCCCTGTGCTGCTCTGTGGCCACGGCTTCACTCTCAGCTTTGCTGTCTTTATCGTAGTTGCCAATAATTGGAGTTATTGCATGTGCCCCTGCAAAACCCAATAGCGACTCTGAGTCATCTTCTCCTTCCCAGAGGAGATGTTCAGCTTGTGGATGTGGGAAATTAGTGTCTCTGACCTGCCACGTTCCAGTGTCATGGGGAAACGGGCTGTGCAATTATGTAAATAAAAGTGAGACAACCTTTGGGCTGTTGTGTTGTTACTGGAGGTGGGAGAGCCTGGAGAGCCCAGGCTGTCTCCCTGATAGCGAGCCCTGGGTGCTGTGGGCAGCTTTCCTGACCTGCCCCCAGGAGAGCTGGCAGAAGGTCTCGTATCTGAGCCGAAGTTGGACAAAACCCAGGGCTTTTTGTCATTTGTGGGCAGGTTTCTCTTGTCTGCGCACAGAAACCTCTGTGGTGTTGCCCAAGCAAGGAGGTGATGTTTGGGCCAAGGGAGTCCTTTTGGCCCCTCCCAGAGGGTGGGTGTGGGGCTGCACAGAGTGACCCCAGTGCTCCCTGTGATGCGGCCCCAGAGAGGGGGCTGCCCCAGAGAACGGTCTGACCAGAGCCTGCCCTGCTGCCGGCCGCTCTGGCCCAGCCCTTCGCTCCAAGGTGGTGGGAGATGCCGGAGCTGCCTGCTGGGTGCTCTCGTCTGAGTCCTGGCAGGGCCTCGGGGTGCTGCAGTGTGAGAGCTGCTGGCGGCTACAGGCCAGGAGAGGCTGATCCACACTCCGGGCACACTGTGCAGGTGGCTTGGAGAGCCACCCGGGGCCAGCGTCGGGGCAGGATCCAGCCCAGGGTGGATCTGGTACCCCAGGGCAGAGACCCAGGCACCCACCGGTCCATTTCCCATGGTGTGATGAAGAGCCCCAGCACCTCCGGCAGTCCCAGCCCTGAGCCCCTGGCCCTGGGGTGGGCGCTGGGCCTGTATGGCAAAGCCCGGTTAGAAAGGCTGTGCTGCTTTTGGAGAGCAGGGGTGGAAATTGTTAAGCTGTGTATTGGAAGTGCCACTCTGAACACTGCAAAAACAATGTTTGAACGTGTTTCCAAGGCCCTGGACAAGGCCTGAGCCTTGGGCAAGACCTTGGATGAGCCACATTTCCTGGACAAGCTGGCGAATCAAGAGGGCTCTGGGCTTGTTTATGTTAAAAGGAAAAAAGTTTTAGAAGAAAAAGCGTCATATTCCTGGGGAGAAGGCTCACCCCAGTTCTTTAAAATAAAACTGTGCTGCAACACAGCACTCTGCCCAGGATAAGGAGAAGCAGCAGCAGCTAGAACAGTGTAAAAGAAACAGAAAACTCAGAGAAAGAGGGGTCACTGTTAGAAAAGGAGATGCATTTTAACAGGGGTGGCTTTCATTCACGGCTGCTCAGAAGAACCTACCAAATCTGAGCAGGATTTGTTTGAAGCATCTCTGACACAGACCAGCATTGAGAAAAGCGTTTATTGAGGTGCCTCTGCTGCCTGTTGCTGCCACCTTTTCTCCTGGGCACTGGGAGGATCACGTAGGTCTGATCACGTAGGACATTGAATGACTCGAGCGTGTCCAGAGAAGGGCAACAGAGCTGGTGCAGGGTCTGGAGCACAGGTCTGATGGGGAGCGGCTGAGGGAACTGGGGGGGTTTAGTCTGGACAAGAGGAGGCTGAGGGGAGACCTCATGGCCCTCTGCAACTCCCTGAAAGGAGGGTGCAGAGAGGGGGATGAGTCTCTTGAGCCAAGGAACCAGCGCCAGGACAAGAGGGAATGGCCTCAAGCTGTGCCAGGGCAGGGTCAGACTGGCTCTTAGGAAGGATTTCTTTGCAGAAGGGGCTGTTGGGCGTTGGAATGGGCTGCCCAGGGCAGGGGGGGAGTCCCCATCCCTGGAGGGGTTGAAGAGTCGGGTTGACCCAGCGCTGAGGGATCTGGTGGAGTTGGGAACGGTCAGGGTGAGGTTCATGGTTGGATGGGAGGAGCTTCAAGGGCTTTTCCAACCGAGATGATTCTGGGATTCTGTGATCAACACCCTGCTCTACCTTCGCTGCCAGGACAGGCCCCACCTTGGTGTTGAGGGGACCGTGGGCTTCCCAAGTTACTCGCTGGCCTCCATGTGTGGCCAATGAGGCAGCACCAGCCCCACGCCTTCACGCGGTCACAGCCACGACACACTGCCCACACAGGCTCTGGGTACTTGGCTCGGGTTGTCTCCCTAAAACATGCCCTTTAGAGGACCCGTGTTAGTCCAGCCTTGCTTTTCAAGGACCTCTGCGTAGCTGAAGACTTCCTGCCTGCAGTGGCACCAGAACGCCGGGATACCCCTTGCACATGAAGAGAGCCTGTGAGCCTTCGTGGTGCAATCCTACATGGAATTGTTATATTTCTCACCAGAATGCTGCAATTATGCAAGTCAGCTGCCAAAGAGTTGATTTTTTTTTTTTTTTTAATTTTTTGGGGGCACAGCAAAAAGGAACCCATTAAACCTTTTCTCACCCTTCAAAATACGAAATTCCAGTGAAGAGGATCCAGGGCACCAACCTGTTGAGAAACCCAGCTCTCCTCTGGTCTCACCCTGCCCGTGTCGGGGTGACCAAGCTGGCTTTCAGAAAGCAGTCTCCTTTTCTTGGTTGAGCTACGTGTTCCTCACCACACAGGACAAGTGGGTGTTTCCCATGACAAGGAGGGTGCTCTGCGCGTCAGAGAGGCCCCTCACATTTCAGGATTGGGTTTGGGACTCTGCAGGTATGTGCTGACGGCTGGGATCTCCCCACAGGACCTGGGGCTCCGGGTACCAGCCAGCCGGTCGGCACACAGCTGGGACACCTTGGCTATTCTCCACAGAGGTGTGAGGACCAGACCCGACGGCTAGAACGGCATTAAAAGAAAAACTGGGCTAAGCTATGCATGTTTTCAACATCTGAGATTTACCCTCAGATTCTAGAAACCACAGCAATGAGGAATTGCAACTACTTTGCATAGGGCAAATGAGAAGAATAAGCTTTTCCATCTTATTCCAAGCCGGTGTCAAACTAAGAGATAGTCTTTGTATTTCAGGATCACGTGTGCTTCTCAGTTTCTTGTCTTAAACAGAGAAGGACAATAGGTGAGAGGGAAAAAAAAAAATCCCTTGAAACAGGGCACAATCTCCAGCTGCAATGTTACCCACCACCTCCATATAATCCTACAGAAAGAGAAATGCCCAAATCTGCTTATTTCTGGGGTGCTTCTGCCCTGGACACTCTTGGGTAAAAAAAAAACAAACCAACCAAGCAGAGGTGTCCTGGCTGGCACCAGACAGACTTCGTCCTAAAAGTCTCGAGCAGCTTCACTGTCAGGAGGGGCCCCTGCCATCCGATGTGTCGATACTTCATTTTTAAGAGCTTTCTAACCTAAAGAGGCAGACACAGACTACAAACCTGCTGCCTTCAGTTCCACCTGGGCATCGTCGTTTCTGATGCCTCTTCAAACCAAGCAGGTGAAATCCCTCATCGGAGGGTTGGACGGCAGAAGGTCTCAAATCCTCACAGCCCTGGCAGATGCGGGACCTCGGCAGCTCCGTCCTGCCTTGGCACCCTGACGTCTGCTCCCTGGCCCCATCGTTCCCCTCACGGTAGCCACGCACAAGCAGCAAATGTGGCAACCGGAGCCAGGTCACCTCAAAGGGCCAAGCGCTTGTCCCCAGGAAAAGGCAGCGGGGCAGCCCCCCCCAGCAGTGAGGACCAGCGGGATCAGATCCCAGCACTGCAAACCCAGCTGGGGAACGGGTCCGGAGAGGACTAAGAGGAGAAGAAAGAAATGTTTAATTAGAAGCAAACCTCCAAAGCAGTTGGGGACAGGTACATGCAATTTTTTTTTTGCAGATGCAAACTGTGAGCTATGAGGAGGAACAGGAGATGTTAGAGAATGCAGGGCTGGACTCAGAGCCCAGCAAGGAGGCACTGGCCACTGTGGATTCAAGAGGGGCCCGCAGAGAAGTCAGGGAGCCTGTGCCACCTCCTGCAGCATCTCAGCAGGGTCTTGCTCTTTGTGGTTGTCCAGGGACACAACAGGCCTTTGGCCTCCACACCGTTATGGATCAGTGCAGAGAGCTCCATCTCTGACACGGAGAATATTTGCTGGGAGAGTTTTGCTCATGTGCCTGCCCTGCTTTTAATTGGAGAGGTGATAAACCCTTTCAGTGAAGGGCTTCTGGCTCGGTAGTGCACTCACCCGCCTGGGCTGCTCAGAGACCAGCGTGTACAGACGAGTGGTCCACGCATCTAGGTGGCGGGGGAAGGAGCAGATTAAAGAAGCAAGAAAATCTGTTTAAATATCTTTAAATCCCTACAAAATGGCTATCCATGACATGCATGCCGATTCATGCAAATACTCTCAGCACTGCTGATATTTAAATACATCCAATCAGCTGCCTGAGCTCCAAATAGGTAGGGAGGGGGTGTGTGTGTGTGTGGAATAACACACCCAAAAGCAATAATTCTGGGGTTAATCTGGGCTGAGAGCAATCACTCCCTAGGGCTGTGAACCACCGCACTGGGTGGGAAGTGGAGCACAAGGGAAAACGCTGCTGAAAGATGCAGCTGATCCGAAATGAGCTGCATCGTGGTGGAGAGTCTTACCTGCCTCTGGCTTGTGAACGTGGAGCATCACGAAGTATATAATGAGGCAAATAAAGAAAAATGAAAGAATCTTCAGCCTTGCAACTGTATGACCTACAAAGGTGGAAAAGGAAAGGAGGGAAAAAACCAAACCACTGCGGGCAATGCAGAGGTAGGAGGAACAGGAAAAAGAGGAGCTGGTCTGTGGAAAGGGGGTTTGAAGAGTGTTGGCTGGGTGAGCGATGGAGGGAAATCCTGCCAAGGACAGCGGGGCTCCTCCTGGGTTGAAGTCAACCCGCTCCAACCACCAGACCCCCTTTAATTTAAATAAGGGCAGGAGGGAAGGAGAGGCGGGGGGGTGTGTTCCCCTTCCTCTGGCCGTGCTGTCCCACAGCTGGGGGTGGCCCGGAGCCCCCCGGGGGTCCCGCAGCCCCCGGGGCTCCCCCCAGCACCGGGGCTCGCCTGGTTCTCGAAAGCGAAAGAGCCCAAGAGCCTCCGCCCAGCGCCGCGCCCCGGCCATGGAGGCCGCCGAGGAGCTCCGGGAGGAGGCGATTTGCTCCATTTGCCTGGATTTTTTCTGCGCTCCGGTGATGCTGGACTGCGGGCACAACTTCTGCCGAGGCTGCATCTCCCTGTGCTGGGCCCGGGCCACCCCCCCCGCCTGTCCCCAGTGCCGGGAGCCCGTCCCTGGCCGCGGCCTCCGGCCCAACCGGCCGCTGGGCAACATCGCGGAGACACTGCGGCGGCTGGGCCGGCCCGGGGGGGCCGAGGTGAGGCTGCGGGACCCCCCTGCGCCCCCTCCTCAGCCGGTTCTCCGCGGCAGTGAGGGAAGGCCGCCTCCTCCGGGCTAATTACCTCTTTCCGAGGCGCTTTGTTATGAGGCTGCCAGTCAGAGAGGGACCTGGGGGGGATTGGTAATGAGCCAGCAGTGTGCCCAGGTGGCCAAGAAGGCCAATGGCATCCTGGCTTGTATCAGCCATAGCGTGGCCAGCAGGGACAGGGAAGGGATCTGACCCCTGTGCTCGGCACTGGTGAGGCCGCCCCTCGATGACTGTGTTCAGTTTTGGGCCCCTCACCCCAAAAAGGCCCTTGAATGACTCGAGCGTGTCCAGAGAAGGGCAACGGAGCTGGTGCAGGGTCTGGAGCACAGGTCTGATGGGGAGCGGCTGAGGGAACTGGGGGGGTTTAGTCTGGACAAGAGGAGGCTGAGGGGAGACCTCATGGCCCTCTCCAACTCCCTGAAAGGAGGGTGCAGAGAGGGGGATGAGTCTCTTGAGCCAAGGAACCAGCGCCAGGACAAGAGGGAATGGCCTCAAGCTGCGCCAGGGCAGGGTCAGACTGGCTCTTAGGAAGGATTTCTTTGCAGAAGGGGTTGTTGGGCGTTGGAATGGGCTGCCCAGGGCAGGGGGGGAGTCCCCATCCCTGGAGGGGTTGAAGAGTCGGGTTGACATAGCACTTAGGGATATGCTGTAGTTGAGAACTGTCAATGTTAGGTCAATGGTTGCACTGGGTGATCTTCAAGGTCTTCTCCAACCTAGACGATTCTGTGATTCTGTGAGGCGCGAGGGCTGGGGGTCACTCTGCGGGCGGGCTCTGTGCTGACCAGCTCTGGCCATCCCCTGCTCGCGGCCTCCTAAGGCGTTCGGTACAGATGCGGTGGTTTTATAGACCTGTCTGAAAGCTTTCGGGGGGGGGGGGGGAGTTTGCAAAAGCCCACCGTCTCTGCAGGAGGGCAACAAAGCTGAGGAAGGGCCTGGAGAATAAATCCTGTGAGGAGAGATTGAAGGAGCTGGGACTGTTCAGTGTGAGGAGGAGAAGGGGAGGGGAGACTCATCACTCTCTACAGCTCCCTGAAAGGACGTTGTGGAGAGGTTGGTGCTGGTCTCTTCTCCCAGGGAATTAGTGACAGAACAAGAGGGAACGGCTTTAAACTGCAACAGGGGAGGTTCAGACTGGACATGAGGAAAAAATGTTTCCCAGCAAGAGTGGTCAGAGAGTGGAATAGGCTGCCCAGGGAGGGGGTGGAGTCCCCATCCCTGGGTGTGTTTAAGGGTCGTTTGGATGAGCTGTTGGGGGATGTGGGGTAGGGGAGAACTTTGTAGAGTCGGGCTGATGGTTGGACTAGATGATCCCGAGGGGCTTTTCCAACCTGAATGATTCTGTGAGTCAATGCTGTAACTGCACCCTCTAGCCCTTTTTTTGTTTTGTTTTTTTCAATCAACATCTTCCTGTTGCTGCAGTTTCCCTTTTACATGCTTTGTGGTTTGACATAACATTTATCAAGTTTTTGTAAGGGTAATGGCAGTCTGTCCTCAATACTCTTGTGCAGTTTACATATATAACATTATAATCTCCTGCCCGTGTGGCCTCTCCAGTGCCCCTCAGCACGTTGCTCTCTGCCAGACTAGGGTGGTGATAGTGATTGTAATCAGTCTTTAATAAAATTCTTTTGATTTTTGACATCTAACTTCACAGGGATCCTATCCAGGTACATGTGTTGTAGTTCTGCCCCAGCTGCTGGTGCTGAGCTCCTCACTTACATCCCTCACACCGGTTCCCTCCCAGTAGCTGGTTTTGGGGACACGCTCCCTTCCAGACACAGAGGCTGGCATTCAGGACCTGGAGCCACTCTGAGACCGCCCTGACTCCAGAAGCTGAGATCACACCCCGGGGTGCCTCCACCCCCCATCCCATTGCGGTAGCTGCCACCAAATCCACTGGCACTGGTCCCCCCAGTAGCTGACACTTCATCCTTGCAGCACTCACACCCACGGGGCACAGAATGAGATCACGCAAACAGGTAGTTAAGAAAGGATTTAATGAGAAGGTAGGACGTACTCTGGTGGTCAGGCGCAGGGCTGGGTCAGACCAGTGCACTGACCATCTCCATTTTACCCATAACCAGTCCCTTTTATACCCCTTTCTGCCTATTCCTCCTTTGCTCCTCCCCAGTTCCCTACCCCTCCATGTTTCCTCATCACCTCTTCCAGTCCCCACCAACCCCTGCGAGCATCCTGGACCCACAGGTCCAGAGGCTGCTTATGTCCAGCCCAGGGAACAGACTATTTTATGGACATGACGCATACGTGTGGGCAGTGGGGAGCTCCTAAAGGATGTCTCTCCTTCCAGGAGCAAATACAGTCGCAGCTGGAGAGCCTCAGGAGAGAGAAAGGAGAACTGGAGAAACAGGAAAGGAAGGAGTGGCGGATCTGCCAGGACTATGTGGTAGGTGCATGGTGCTACTGGGAAAGAAGTTTGCTTGGTGGGGATGAAGAAAGGTCAATTCTTGGCCTTTGGAGCTGGGAGATCGAGTCATTGTGTCCAGCTGTTGGTGCACAATAATCACCCCGGGGAGTCCCAGCCATGCTCCGCACCAGAAAGCTGTGGATGCTTTTAATTGCTGCCTGTCCCTTTCCATGGTCCTGCCCTTCCTTGAGAGGATTGTTTCTGCTCTTAAAGGAAAAAGTGAAGGCGCTGAGGCAGAAGATTGTGCCTGAGTTTAAGGAGCTGCGACAGTACATGGAGGAACAAGAGTGCCAGATGCTGGCTCGGTTGGGAGAGCTGGAGAAGCAGATTGAAACAAGATTGAAAGAAAATGCTGCTAACTTCTCCAAGAAGATTGTTTATCTGGATGGCCTGATCAAGGAGAAGGAGCGTCAGCTGCCAGGACACGAGTGCCTGCAGGTGAGGTCCGTTGAAACACCAGTGCTGTCTTGGCAAACAGCACGAGGGGTCAGTAAATCACAAACATGCGACGGGCTAATCTTACCTTGATTAACTTATTAATCTTAGCTTGCTGGTGTGTCCGTTCACTGTGAAAGGAGAATGTGGGGAATGTGTGTACAGGGTAAGTAGCGCTGAGCTGCTTCTCTCTTTTTCCCATCTAGGACACTGGTGACGTTTTGAGCAGGTATGTGCTGCTTTCTCCCTTCTATGACACTGCTGCTTTGGGCTGGCAAAGATTCCTGCCCCAGAACAAAGCTGAGTACCTCAGATGCCAGGGATATCCCACTGATGTTCCAGTTTTCCAGAGGCTGATGAACCAGTACGACTCTAACCAGAAGGTCTATCCCTGGGGAAATATTCGAGGAGACATTTAATTTCTAAGGTCGCTGGTTGCAGACCTGGTTGGCTTCTCCATGGCTGATGTGTAGTGACACCAAGGCACAGGGACCAGGGCACGGTGCCCTTGGCTCAGGGCTTCTGCACTTGGTTGTGGTGCAGGTTTACTCTGAAGGGACAGGGTGACTGGGGGCACCAGGGCCATCATTATAATAGAAATTTAACTGGCAATTAAGAGTATCAGGACAGAGTACTGACCTAGCCAATGAGACCTACTGTCTCTCTTGTCATTGATGCTGTTGTGTTTTAAAAAACAAAAAAATAAACCCCAAAACATTCCGGAGAGTATTGATTCAGCTGGAAAGTGGCTTCTAGCAACTGGCACTAACAGGAGACTGAGTTAAAGGAGGAAGAGAAATGCTGTGGCTTGTACAACTCCAGGTGTGAGAGGGCAAAACTCCAGCAAAAGGAGTGGATGAGCCACGAGCTGAAGAAGGAGCCCGGTGTCTGCTCAGCAAAAGCTCCTGCACTAGAAGAGATGGCAAGAAAACTCCAAGGTACAAAGAAGGGATCTCAGAGGAGAACAGAGAAGCATCCCAGGGGTGGAAGGAAGGGGGTGGTTAATGCCTCACAGAAGGGAGATCAAGCTGAATATCCTTGTGTAGCGTGTCCTGCCCTGGGGATGCATTGGAGAGATGTCACAGCTGAAGTGGGAGAGTGTTCTCTTTCCTTTTTTCTTTTCCTTTCCCCCCCCCGTCCTTTCTCTTGATCTCTCTTTGCTTTTATTTTCCCCCATAGAATAGTCAACATTAGTGCTGATTCGCATCATCAGCTCTGAAGCGTACTAATAAATTGCTGTGCATGTGAACCTCTTTCAACACCCTTCGTGCAACACCTGGCTTGGATGCTGCCACAGCTTTTTCTGCTCTAGATCTGTGCTCCAGACCTGCTCCGTGGTTGGAAGTGGGTCGGGGATATGAACAAGTCCCAGATGTCCCAAGATGCCCGAATGATTCTCAGTTTGTGCTCTCCTAATGAGGAGGTTCATCCCTAAAGAAACGATTGAGATGACTGTCAGGCAGAACCTGGCATCATGCAGAGTAATTTAGGCTGGAAAAGACCTCTGGAGGTCACCTAGTCCAAACCTCTGCTCAAAGCAGGTACAACTAGGTGGGAGTGCTCTGTGTTTTCTCCAGTTGAGTTCTCAATATCTCTGGAGGTGAAGATCTCACGACTCTTCAAACCATCTTGGTGACCCTCTAGATGTGCTGCAGTATGTCAATGTCCATTTCGTGCTAGGTAGGCCCAAATTCTTTTTCACTCCTGCTGCTTTAGGTTTCTTCCTTTCTGCTTCAACTGGAGAAGCTGGCACGTGCAGCAAGCAGCTTGTGCCCTGGGGAAGGAAGGGGCAGTATCTCTGCCCACCATCTCCCTGGCGCTGGTCTCCACAAAGCACCTCCCAGGGATGGTGGTGTTAGCCAGATGTCAGAGGTGACCTCTGGGCTCCATCTCTTTCAGATGCTTTGACAACTGCCACAGGGGAGGGAGTGGAGGTATCACAGGGACCGTACACAAAAGGTGAGTTCTGCTGGGGAGCCTCCCCCGGTGAACCCTGGTTGCAAGGGATGCAACACATGTTTTGGGGGACAGTGAGTGTTCACATGCGCAGGGCACAGAGCTACTCCCCATTTTGAGCTGGGCACCTTCTTAAAGAAAAGTATTGTCAGGTTTCCTCCCAAGCCAGGACCAAAAATGGACCCAGCATGGTAAAACTCTTCCCAGGACTGATCTTTGTCTCTTGCAGTGAACGTGACGCTGGACCCAGATACAGCTCAGTCCCGGCTCATCTTGTCAGAAGATCAGAGCAGTGTGATGCAGGGGGCCACTCAGCAGAGCCGGCCTGACAACCCAGAGCGATTTGACCCGTGGCCTTGTGTGCTGGGCTGCGAGGTGTTCAACTCAGGGCGACTGTGTTGGGAGGTGGAGGTGGTCTGCGGGTCACGCTGGGCTGTGGGGGTGGCCCTGGCATCTGTCAGTAGGAAGGGACCGATTGTCATGAGCCCGCTGGGGGGGATCTGGGCGGTGGGGCAATATAAGGAGAAGTTCCAGGCTCTCACTTCCCCAGCTCCCACCCCTGTCCTTCCCAGCATGGTCCCCTGGAGGGTGCAGATCTGTCTGGACCATGCTGGGGGCCAGGTGATGTTTGTCAATATGGACAGCAAGGCTGTGATTTTCACTTTCCCGCGAGCCACGTTTGCGGGGGAGAAAATCCACCCCTGGTTCTGGGTGGGTAAGGGGTCCCAGCTCAAACTGTCCTGAGACCTGAGGAGGTGTGTCCCTCCGGGGAGGCTCTGCTGTGGCCACCCTGCCCTCCTGCATCCCCATCTGGCTAGTCCTTGGACTTCCATCCGCTTACAAATCTTCTGCCATCTCAATCTACAACCTTTCTGCTGTGAGCCTCAAAGGCTGTTGAACTCCTCTCTGCCTACCTGCGGAGAGTAGGCATTGCCTTGCTGGGAGCAGAGCTCCACGGGCTTCCCCAATCTTGTTCCTACTGCAGTGGAAGAGGCTTAGAGCAGGGCTCTGGGTGAAGAATGGCCATTTCTGGGGACATACTTTATTTACAGGAGCCATGAGGGGGATTGAGGGGCACAGCAGTGGTATTGGAATGCATAGTGATAGCATATTTTTGCTTGAGGTAAGGAGGATGAAACCTTCCTCAGCAGCCCACCTGACCATGGGGTGATGCTCTGCAGCCCTGAAGCCTGGGCAGCCTCCATATATTAGTCCCTGTGATTGGCCTGATTTGATTCTTGTGTTAGCCCAAGAAAACACAAGTAAATATTCATCTTTTTGAGAGGTGCTAGTAAGATTTATATCTGCACATCATTTTGTGGGTGGAATCACTGCTTTTTAATAAATTAGTGTACCCAGTAATACTTCGACATTTGTCTATTCAGTTTGTTTCTCTGCTTGTGATGAGTCTCTTGGAAAGAAAATTTAGAGGTTTACATATTCTCCAGCCAAATAACTAGTATCAGGAATTTGCTGAAGTTTAGGAACAGGCTGTAGGAGTTGCTGGTTTGAGACTTGCTGATTTGTAGAACTGCCAGGATTTGTGGCATTGCATGGTAGAAGTAAAAATTATGAATAACCAAAGTGGTATAAATAACCAATAAATAACCAAAGTTCAAATGCTGGTCAAACAAATATGAAACTAAATCCCATCCCACAAGACCTTGCTGATGGATGAGAAGGGCTTTAAACATGTTGACTCCATCTACTTCTGTTGAAAAAGCTGACCTGTGTGTGGTTGGAGGCTGGAGTGGAAGGGGAAGGATTCAAAGAACAGGGAAGAGAAGCCATGCTACAAGCACAGACTCTGCCCAGGATGTTTAAAACAACCTCTGAAAGAGCAGTGTGTGTGAAAAAGCACCAGTGAAAGTCACAGCTTGCTCCGGGGTGAAGCCCACCCCTTCTCGCTCTGTGGCCAGAAGCCCCTGGTGACCTGCTGGGTTTGGCTGTGGTGCTGCTGCAGGGTTTGATCCCAGCTCTTCCCAGGCACGTACCCAGCAGGGTTTGATCCCAGCTCTTCCCAGACATGTACCCAGCTGCCTTCATGCTTCAGCTGTGGGATCTCACCTTCCTCTCAGCGTGCTTGTGGACATGCAGAGCCGGGCCCCAGCAGGAGTAAGCTGTCCCTCCTCCTGTGTGGGCACAGCGTCAGCTTTGGCACCAGCTGAGGCTGGGCTGGCACCAAGATGTGGGCAGCCAGTTGGAGACCTCATCCGTTCCTACTAGGATTTGCCCCTCTTCTGTGCTCTGCCAAGAGCATGAGTTGTCCCTGCTTTTGGGATTGACTCCTTGGATGGTCCCCTGGGTTGCTTTGCTGGATTGCTGGTCCCACGGATGTGCAGAGTCCAGGTGCAGTGGGATGTCACCTGTCCCCTTACAGTGCCAGAGAGGTTGGTGAGCCCATCCCCTAGTGCCAGGACGGGGTATCTGTGCCGGATCAGTGCTGCGACTCTTTCCAGCTACTGCAGCAGACCAAAGAGACCAACGCTGTTGCCTGTGCCAAGCTGCCACCACAAAGGTGACAACTGAGTTGGCACTAAGAGGGTCCAACCAGCAATGTAGGTGGAGAAGAAGAAATCTAGGCTGGACCCAGACAATGTTCCCCTTCACCTACATTCACCTTTTCTTCTCCTAAGAGCAGGAGTGAGCAGGAGATGACAGAGAAAGGACCCTGGGAATGGGGACCCTCCCACCTTTTCCAGATATAACACGTCCTTTGAACGTCATTGCCCCAAAATCCCAGTTCTGGAAGGCATGTCCTCTGAGGAGTGGCTGAGCACTCTGGGTTGTCTTGTTTTGGGAAAAGGAAACTGAGAAGTGACCTCCTCGCTCTCTGCAGCTTCCTGAGGAGCAAATGTGGAGAGGGAGGTGCTGAGCTCTTCTCCCTGGGATCCAGGGACAGGACCCCTGGGAATGTTCAAAGCTGCACCAGGGGAGGTTCAGACTTGACATCAGGAAGCATTTCTTTACCAAGAGGGTGGTCAACAGTGGAACAGGCTTCCTCAAGAGGTGGTTGATGCCCCAGGCCTGTCAGGGTTTGAGAGGAATTTGGACAATGCCTTTAATAACATGCTTTAACTTTTGGTCAGCCCTGAAGTGGTCAGGCAGTTGGACTAGATGATCACTGTAGGTCCCTTCCACCTGAACTAGTCTAGTCTAGTCTATGTGAGGAGAAGGAGACCTTGATGGGGGGAGAGCAGAGAACAGCAGAGTTGTGGGACTTGACTCGCCTGTGGCCTTCAGACACTTCTCAATTTCTTGCTTACCTTCCTTGGCTGTCCCTGTAGCTTTTGCTAGTGCTCTGCTGTAAGAAAGGTACTTAATGACATGTCAGTGAGAACTGGAAATAAGGCAAGGAGAGGCTTTGGATGTATGAAGATAAGTGTTATCATGAGCTCCAGCATCCAGCTATGTTTGGGGTTTTTTTTTTAAACTTAATCATTAAGCTTAATTGAAAAAAGTCAGAGACACTTCATCAGCTTTTGAGGAGTTTGAACCTGCTGTATTTTTGATGGCCATGTACAGAGCAGCTCTGCAGTGCCCCAGCACTTGATGCTACTTCTCTGCCCTGGGGACACCTGGCACCAAGCTCCTCCATGCACCGAATCTCTGTGCTCCCATTGCTGCAGTCCCAGCTGTAGGGTGGAGGGGAGCTGTGATGGGGTCCATCTCCAGGACCTGACAGTCCTCCCACTGGGTGGCCAGAGGAACCATGTGAGGAGAAGCCAGCAGGACGCAGGACCCTCCCAGTTCCCAGCACCAAGACCCAAGATGATGGTGTTCACCTTTCCAGTCTTCCTCCCACCACGTGCGCTCCCTCCACATCAGGGGCACAACGTGAGCCATGAGTCCATCCCCACCCAGAGCCATGGGCGTAGCCTCTCCCCAGGACATGAAGCCAGGCAGAAAGCAAAGATTGAGGCTTCGTTTTCAGCATCAGCAAATGCCACCTGCCTGTCTGTAAAGTCCAGGCAGACCTGGATGGCCCTGGGGAGGCAGGCAAGGTGCAGGGGGGTCCAGTCAGGGTCAGTGAAAGCATGGTATTGTCCAAACCACTGCCCCACGGCCCAGATCCCCTCCTGGGGGGCAAAACTGAGGACCCCCTTCCTCCTGACAGACTCCTGGGCCACCCCCACAGCCCACCAGTCCCCCCCCTTGGCCACCTCCACCTCCCAGTAGTGCCTCCCCGTGGTGAAGCCCTGGCTGCCCAGCACGCATGGCTCCGTGTCGAACCGCTCGGGGTTGTTGGGCAGCAAAGTCCACTCATTCCCCCGTCCCACACCTCGCTGGTCGCCAGCCAGGATGAGGAAGGGGTTGGCAGTGTCTGGGTCCAGGGTCACATCAGCTGGGGACAGAGGGGAAGAAGCTGCTCAGGTCAGGCAACCCCAGGGGTTCATCAGGGCTGCATCCACCCCAGCAAGAGAAGGGACAGGGCGATTTCCTTTCCTGTGCCCAGAGATGTCCAGTGTGGGATGGGAAACCCGCTTGTGTGGACTGCCCCAGCCTCAGTCCTAATCCTGCCCCTGCTCCTGATCCAGGATTTTCCATGCGATCCCTGGCCAAGGAGACCTCAGCTTCCTGGAGGAGGATGCACCTGAGTGGTGGGTACACATCTGCTGTGCAGAGACCTGGACCTGAGCTTGGGTGTCTCTAGTGCTGCAAGAGCAAAACAGGCACGTCTGGGCACAAACCAGTGCAGACATTACCCCAAGACCAATAACCCATGGCCCCAGATTCCTGTTTCTTTCTGTGGGCAATGGAGGGAGCCAAGGATGGCAGCTCAGGTGTCTGGTGTTGGTGGTGGGTCCACAGATAAGCACGAGGAATTCAGCTGGGGGTGTTGCAGCCACCAAGTCTCAACACAAGCCCAGGGTGGGACAAGCCTGAGGTGCTTTGACCCTAAATAATTCTTCTACAAGAGAAGCAGGTTGCATTTTTCTCCTCAACAGAGGACAGTTCCCCCTCCTCTTCCCTTCTGAAAACTCACCTCTTCCACTCGTCTCCTCCATCTCATTGGCCAGTGTCTCACTCTCTTGTCTCTCCATCCTGGATACCAACACCTCTGCAGAAATCAACAGGAGGTGAGGCAGGATTCCCTGTTGGAAGTGGAAATTGCAAGACTCAGAGACTGCCTAAAGATGATAAAGAAGCAGAAAGAATGATAGGAAAGTCACAGCATTCAAGCAGTTTTTAGAAAGCCAGCACTCGCCTGGAGGCTGACTCCAGGAAAGGAGGTTCTGGATGTGTCTGAAGGTCTCCAGTCTGCTCTCCACTCCCCTGATCATCAGCTCATGGCTGCACTGGGCTTGCCCAGCATTTCCAGCTTGTTCGAGCGAGCAGATTGAAGTCCAGAGGGGCTGGATGGCCTGGAGAGCACAGCTGGGAGTCCAGCACCTTTGCCTGTCTGTGGGGGACCACACCACAGGAGCTTCCAGCTCCCTCCTGTTGAATTGCCTCCCAAGCCCTGAAGGTGCCGGCGGGCGTGTGACCTCATCTAACACTTGACTTTGGAAGTTCCCTCCCAAGGTTCCTGCAGTGCCCCGATCCTGTTTGCATCGTAGGATCTGTGCATCTCCCCTCCCTTCAGCCAGCTGCAGCGGGGTGATAAGAGCCTGCTGCACTGCTGAAAGAGGCTGTATCATCCTGCGGCAGGATGCTCGGAGCCCGCCTGGGCCAGCGGCACCACGTGCACCTCCAGCCTGGTGGGATGTCGCCTGGGGACACCAGCCACAGAGCAGTGGCTGCGCTCTGGGTGGCCAGGCTGTGGGAGGAGGTCTGGCTCCTTACAGGTGCTGCTTGCTCAGGTTTGTCATGCTGACAGTGGGTTTCAGGGTGGGGATGTTTGCAGGGCCTCTGTTGCCTCGATTGCTCAACTGGTAAATGGGAGACAGCAGGTGCTGGGCTTTGCATCCCACTCTCTGTTCTGCAGGCAGCTTTTCACGTGCCCAGGGGCGATGGCCTCACCCCCTCACCCCACCTCACACCCCCCCCACCACCACCCCACCCCCAGCTTGTAGGGAACTTGGGAGGTGGCACCCATTCTACTTGGTCACATCACTCTGAGAGCCACTGGTTGAGCACAAAATAAAGCAGAGTGTGAGGGGACCTGCTGCCAGATGGCTCTGCTGCGTGGTGCTGGCACAGGGCCCTGGGAAGGCAGGGCTGGGGACAGACTGGCTCTGCAGGGACTATTCAGCCAGGCACCACTGTCGCCTGGTGGCATGGGCATGGCACGGTGGGGGCTGCTGCTGGCATCCAGCGTGTGCAGTCACCTGCTGCTGAACCTGCCATTGGCAGGGCCAACCAGTGACAAAATTAAACATGTATCCACAGAATCCCAGAATCATCTTGGTTGGAAAGGATCTTGAAGCTCCTCCAGTCCAACCATGAACCTCACCCTGACCGTTCCCAACTCCACCAGATCCCTCAGCACTGGGTCAACCCGACTCTTCAACCCCTCCAGGGATGGGGACTCCCCCCCTGCCCTGGGCAGCCCATTCCAACGCCCAACAGCCCCTTCTGCAAAGAAATCCTTCCTAAGAGCCAAAGACACACACACACACTGACATGGCCGGTCACACAGCCTGCCGCAGGCAAGGGGCTCCTTCAGCAGCACCCACCTGCAGGACCCACATCACCCGCCAGCACAGGCAGCCACGTCCCCTCCTCCTGCAGCGCTGGCAGAGCAGGAGGGCACTGGTGCAGGCACATGTGACACTCTCTGGGTTCACATGCACATTTGCAGATCCCTCAAGCAGCAGCACAGCCCCTCAGTCCACCCAGCACCCCTGCCCAGCCCCCAGCCCCTCTGACACCCCCCCACAGGTCCCCAACTCACCAGCTTGTCCAGCTTGATGCTTGCTACAAACACACAGCACTCATACACTGATCCCACAGGCACCCCACGCTCATGCCCCCCCCCCCCCAACACCAGCATGGACCCTCCGCCTGCCTGATACCCCTGCCTGGCCCTGGGATCTCCTACTCACTACTCAGCCAAGCTCACCAACCAGTTTTACCTGTGACCAGTCCCTTTTACACCCCTTTCTGCTGGTTGCCTCACCTTGTCCCCCCTGATTCCCTTCTGCTGCACATGCCTTTAGATATCCTTCCACTGACACCCCCCAGTATCGGGCACCCCTCGCTTTGCATCCTTACAGATGCAGAAGCCAGGCTGGCCCTGACGTGGCGCCTGCAGATTTGTGACAGCCCAGGGATTAGCAGGAGTGGTGAGGTTGGTTTATTATATTTATCTCTGCTATCATTTGTTGGACAGGTCTGTGTCTCTGTACGTTTCGTTTATCACCTCCCTCTGTTCCTTGTCACCCCTGTTGACGAGGTGATCAGGCCCCTTTACCCAAGCGGATGCTCTCAGCCCCTCCGTGCACCCACGCTCCCGGCCGGGGACAGGAGGGGGCTGGACCCGGCTGGACCCAGCACCCGCTGGAGCCGCCTTGGTGACACATCCCAGAGCAGCAGCTTTCTCTGGACACACCATCTTCTATGGCCTCGCCTCTTGGCCAGAGTGGGAATTGCTTTTAAGCAATTTTTAAGCTAGTGCTGGGCTTTGCTCCCACCCCGGCACCGCCTCTGTGTGTGAAGCCCTTTTCCGTCACCTCCGCGCTCTTCCCAGGGACACGCGAACTGCTGCCGGCGTCCATCCCCTCCCAAGCCGGGGAGAGCTGCGGGAAAAGGCTGCGATACGCAGCCATGGAGGGTGTCTGCAGCAAGGATACGCCCGCGAATGCTGCCAGAAGATGATTTCCGGAGCAAAAGTATTGCCAAAGAAAAGGCAAATCACTCAGCTACTTTCATTTTTGATTGGAGGCAGCGCAGGAGGAAACGGGTGGCAGGCTGCGACACAGAGGGACATTTTTGTTTGATTTTCAGACAGGGAAATGCTTAACGCTGATTGGGGTGGCCCCTCCAGATGCAGCCGGTGACAACCAAGGAGCTCCTGCCCCCACCCAGAGCCCACGAAGGAGCTCGGGGCCTCCAGAAAGCTGCAGATTGAAATCGCTTTCTGCCATCTGCCAAAATCAGTCGTGGTCTTCACATCTCGTTAACAAACGCTGGGACTAAGTCAGCAAGTGGTAAGAGGGTTTGGGGGGTTTTGGAGCAGGGCTGGGTCCCATCTTGGGTGGGTGTTGAATTTGTGTTCTGCTTTCTCTGTTCTGAGACGTCCTCCCGCCCTCGGTCCGGTGGCAGGGGACGTGCCACTGAGTCACAGATTTGTCCCAGAGGAGGAGCGCACAGCCCCAGCTCCATGTGCGTTTGGTCTGGGTTTCTCCTTCTCATCCTGGGCCTTTCCATCTCTTTCTTGCGGCTGGAGAAGAAAAGCAAGGGCTCCATATTAGAACAACTGCCACTTTTTCATGGAATTAGAGGAGATGTTGCAGCTTGTCATTTTTTCCCCCAGGGGAAATTCCTACAACTTTTGGGTACTTTGTATGGAAAGCACCAAGCAAAGGCAGGCTGATGATGGAAAATTGATTTCAGCCTTTAGCATCTGAGGGTCTTCCCTAGATGTTATAAAAAGGGGCTGCAATCAGCAATAAACCCTTTTAAAAGTGAATACTGCCCTTTTTTGGCATTATTTGTTTATCCTTGCTTTTTATTTTATCCTTTCCCTCTCCTTCCCCATCTCCAGGTTGTGCTCCAGCAAAGAGGATGCTCTCCGCTTCCCACCTCTGCTGCTCTCTGCCAGCTTTTATCATTTATGGTTTAGTTTTCCAAGTTCACGAGCTGCAGTCAGGTAAGGATCCCCCTGGTTCTTGCTGATCCCTGTGGCATTGCTTCCAGAATAAGTATTTTCCCAGTTGCCAGTGGAGAAACTCCCTGTGAAGGGCAGAGCACAGAGCGGGGACAGACCCTTTGCCATAAACCACGTCCACTTCTAAGAGCACCAACATCCCTCTGGAACCTGATTTATTCCTCCAGCCATGTCAGCACAGACATCCGCACAACCTCACTGAATGTAGGTGGAGATTAGACCACAGAATCATAGAATGGTTTGGGTTGGAAGGGACCTTGAACCTCATCTTGTTCCACCCCCCTGCCACGGGCTGGGACACCTTCCACTAGCCCAGGTTGACCAAAGCCCCGTCCAACCTGGCCTTGAACTCTTCCAGGGAGGGGACAGCCACAGCTTCTCTGGGAAACCTGTGCCAGGGCCTCCCCACCCTCACAGGGAAGAATTTCTTCCTTAGATCTAATCTAAATCTCCCCTCTTTCAGTTTAAAACCATTACCCTTTGTCCTATCCCTACACTCCCTGATCAAGAGTCCCTCCCCCCTTTCCTGTAGCCCCTTTCAGTCCTGGGAGGCCACTCTAAGGTCTCCCCGGAGCCTTCTCTTCTCCAGCTGAACCCCCCCAACTCTCTCAGCCTGTCCTCACAGGGGGGTGCTCCAGCCCCTGAGCATCTTCGTGGCCTCCTCTGGCCCCGCTTGAGCAGGTCGTGTCCTTCTGATGATGGTGCCCCCAGAGCTGGACCCAGCACTGCAGGGGGGTCTCCCCAGAGCGGAGCAGAGGAGGAGAATCCCCCCCCTCACCCTGCTGCCCACACTGCTCTGGATGCAGCCCAGCACACGGTTGGCTTTCTGGGCTGCCAGTGTACATTGCTGGCTCGCAGTCAGTTTTTCATCCACTGATACCCCCAAGTCCTTCTCCCTGGGGCTGCTCTCCATCCCCTCCTCGCCCAGTCTGGATTTGTGCTTGGGATTGCCCTGGCCCATGGGCAGGACCTTGCACTTGGCCTTGTTGAACTCCATGAGGTTTGCACAGGCTCCCAGCCTGTCCAGGTCCCTCCGGATGGCACATCCCTTCCCTCCAGCATGTCACCACCCCACACAGCTTGGTGTCATCAAGATGATGCCGATGAGTTGATTATAGTTTGCTTAGTTATAGTTATAGTTATAGTTTAGTTATAGCTTGCTGCCATTTCCCTCCTTGATTTTCCTGTTCCCAGCATGTTCCCAGCATGTCATCACTTTACTGGGCTGTGTCCAGGATGCGCTGGATCCTTTGCAGAACAAATTCAATAAAGGGAAAAAAACACAAAAAAATTCTTTTAAAAAATATTCTGGGCTCTTTTTCTGTTAGATTGCTGACCTGAAGGTGCTTCTTCAAGGCAGCCCTGGCAAAAGGATGCTGCACAACAGTTGAGTTGAAAGTTACCTTGCCAAAAAAAAAGTTGATTCTCTTTTGTTTTCCTTCAACTAGAAACCACTTTCTCTGTGAATTGAGTGGCCAGCTTATTAATAAACCTTTTCTTTTTTAATTTCCAAAGATGCCCAGAGCACCTGAAATGTTTCTGTTTTCTCTTGTAACAGGTGCAAATAGCTGAAGATATTTGAGTTTTATTTGCAAATAGCTGAAGATATTTGAGTTTTATTTGTACCGAAGTTGTCTCTTTTCTCCAGGCAATCACCCAGAAACCTTCCAGCCGCTTCCTTCATTCCTTTTCCTGCTTTCTCCCTGCCCTGAGCAGCATGGCAGCACTTGGTCCCTTGACAAAAAATCATCTTTTAGGGATGTGAAGGACTTTCACGGCAGTGCAGGACAGGGAGGCAGAGGAACGGGCAGTGGCCCGGCCCCAGCCTACTCACCGTGCTGCCTGCGCGGAGCAGCATCCGCTGGTTTTCTGAGCTCAGTCACCACAGCAAACTCATGGTTATTTCTTCTTCCTCCGGGGGTTTCTCCCAGCTTCACTCAATGTGACAGGACCCCCCAGCCCCATCACCGTGGCCATGGGCAAGGACGTGGTGTTGCCCTGCCACTTCTCCACGAAGCACAGCACGCGGGACATAGAGGTGACCTGGTTTCGGGAACACTTCTCACCCTTTGTGCATCGCTACAAGGGGGGCCAAGACCTGTACGGGGATCAGATGCTTCAATACCAAGGACGCACCGAGCTGCTAAAGAACGGCCTCGCCAACGGCACCGTGGACTTGAAGATTTTCCGTGTCCAACTGTCTGACAAAGGGAATTACACCTGCTTTGTTCACCATGACTCGGAATACGATGAGGCTGTGGTGGAGCTGAGGGTGACAGGTGTGTGGTCCATGTCCCTGGTACCTCTAATTTATTTGCTCATAGCCAGTGTTCTTCTTCCCTATCTTTCCCAGAAGCAATTTCAGGTGGTTGCTTTGGAAATAGTGTTTTATGGTTGAAAATACCCAGAACGTTCCAGAGAGGTAAAATTGCCTACCAAGCGGTTGGAAGGAGCTCGTGAGATATGCTACCTACTTCAGAAATGTTCTTGATATCGTTTTCTTCATCTAAGTGAGCGTAAGAAAAGAATTTGGTGTTTGATAATCAAGTAAGAATGTCTTGGTTCGTGCTTTTATATTTTAATATCTAGGCCTGCAGATTATTTTGCTGCAGTAGAAGCCTCCAGAGCAGATCATCAAGTTATGTGAAAAAGACAGCAGGAAATGTCCTGACTCCAGCTGACACTTGTCTTAAAAAAAACCTCGAGATTTGTCTGTGTTGCAGTTTATCCCTTCCTGTCAGGGAGAGGAACAGCCAGGCCACCTTATTCCCCCGAGATCTGGCACCCTGCAGGATCACCTGAGGGTCTCTGTTTCCCCGCAGCCGGCGGCTCTGCCCCGCTCATCGCGCTGGAGCGCTACGAGGACGGGGGGATCCGGGTGGCCTGTCGCTCGGCCGGCTGGTACCCGCAGCCCCAGGTGCTGTGGCAAGATCCCCACGGGCAGCATCTCCCATCCCTCTCGGAAAATATTACCCAGGACAAGAGCGGACTCTTTGCAGCAGAAAGCAGCATAATCTTCACCAGAGGAGGGAACCAGAAACTTTCCTGCTGGGTCCGACATGCCCTGCACAGCCAAGAACGGGGATCAGCTTTTTACATATCAGGTGAGTAGAGGACAAGGCCAACACTGTTGATTGCCAGCGGCTGAACAGGAGCCAGCAGTGTGCCCAGGTGGCCAAGAAGGCCAATGGCATCCTGGCTTGTATCAGCCATAGCGTGGCCAGCAGGGACAGGGGAGGGATCTGACCCCTGTGCTCGGCACTGGTGAGGCCGCCCCTCGATGAGTGGGTTCAGTTTTGGGCCCCTCACTCCAAAAAGGCCATTGAATGACTCGAGCGTGTCCAGAGAAGGGCAACGGAGCTGGTGCAGGGTCTGGAGCACAGGTCTGATGGGGAGCGGCTGAGGGAACTGGGGGGGTTTAGTCTGGAGAAGAGGAGGCTGAGGGGAGACCTCATGGCCCTCTGCAACTCCCTGACAGGAGGGTGCAGAGAGGGGGGATGAGTCTCTTGAGCCAAGTAATGAGCGATAAGACAAGAGGTAATGGCCTCAAGTTGCACCAGGGAAGGTTTAGACTGGATATTAGGAAGCATTTCTTTACAGAACGGGTAGTCAGGCGTTGGAATGGGCTGCCCAGGGAGGTGGTGGAGTCCCCATCCCTGGAGGTGTTCAAGAGGCGGGTTGACATAGCGCTGAGGGATCTGGTGTAGTTGGGATCTGTCAGTGCTCGGTTAACGGTTGGACTGGATGATCTTCAAGGTCCTTTCCAACCGAGATGATTCTGTGAAATTCTGTGAAAAAAACACCCTGTTAAGGTTTCTGATGGAGCTGTGCTGGGAAAGCACCGGCAGCAGAAAGTCTCAGGTGCATTTTGCAGGCTGCATGTTCAGCGCATCAAGTGTATTTTGCACACGCAGCGTGCGAACAGCTGAGGCTTTGTGTAGTGTTTGTACAGGTGTGCTGCCCAAATGTACCAGTTCGGTCTTGAACGGTGGGTTTAGAGGGGAAAAAAGACAACCCTCATTGTAGCAGAGTTTAAATACAAACACTCATGACACTAGAGCCAAACAAAAGGAAAGAACAACCCATGCACTTAGTCTCCCCTGCTGTGAAATCCTGTTCTAGTGGTTTGATATGACAAGTAAATGGTTTTGTCTCGTTTTAGCAGCTGCATATATTGAATATCTTTTAATTTTTTTCTTGTCACACAGAAAAGCTCCTTTGTTACTGGAAGATTGGTTTGGGGTGGGGGGTGTATCAGAACAGCGCTGCAATGGTGAACTGGACTAACCATACACCAAACTGCGCTGCAGTATCATGTGCTTTTCAGCTGCATCCTATTCCTTTTTTACTTTGGGAATGAACAATTTGGGGAGATTTTATTTCCCTGGGTACCTTTCTCCTGGTGATACCGGTGTGCTGTTGATGCATATGTTACCCTGTTTCTGATCTTATGTTGCCTAATGAAATACAGTATTTTTTTTCCAAAGGAGAAAAACCCTTGATTTAACTAGAAATAATTTGGTTAGAAATCCATTTTCCCTTTGAAAAGGGACACAATGTATACAGACAAAACATCATCAGCCTCAGACTAGTGCTAAATTGCCAAAATGGATTTTTTTTTTTTTTTTTTTTTTTTTTTGGTGGAGTAGCGTCAGGAACTGATTTTCACCCTCAGTAGGATTCAGACCTGCTTGGGATGAGCTTGTGTGAAATAGAAACGGTTAATGGTTTATTAACGGTAAATTAACGATTGGACTAGATGATCTTCAAGGTCCCTTCCAACCTAGATGATTCTGTGAGTCTGTGATTCTCCTTCCCGTTGCTACTTGCAGAGTAACCTAACTGCTTTGCGGGTTTTCTATTTCAGATCCCTTTTTCCAAAACGCCCAGCCTTGGATGACCGCCCTGGGTGTGGTCCTGGTTGCTGTAGTCGCTCTCTTTATTATCGCTGTTTATCTATTTAAAATGAAAGGTAACATCCCGGAGCAGTGTTTGAGGAAGGGGAGTGGGTGGTTGTGCTGCTCAGCCACCTTTGGTTTTGACGGACAAGTGGGTTTGAGAAATGCCCGGATGGTCCTGGAGTCTTGTCTCGGTGTCTCAGACACACGTATGGTGCCAGGCAACTTAAAGACCTGGGGATTTAACTTCTGGTGAGAAAAGAAAGGTTGTTTTTCCAACAAAAAGTCTAGCAAAGAAGGAAGTGGGCATTAAAGCAGCGTGAGCCAACCATTCCTCCGCCCCAGCTGAGGGTGGATTCTGCCTGCAGAAATGGAGCAATAACTTGCTTGGCCCTGCAAAAAAACCCTGGCACTTTTGGGGGCCTGGCAGGGCTTCCTTTCCTTCTGAAACACCCCTCAGGGAGTAAATAATACAGAGGAATAAAGGAAATGTTTGTTACCAAAAGGGGATGGAGCCGGTGGGTCATGCAGGCACTGCAGCGCTCCCAGACCCCGCGGCCTTTCTGACTTGCAAGTGGCTGTAACTCCTGCTGTGGTTTAATCAGTGCTCTTTGGAAGGGATGGTTTTTTAAATTACTTACATTTCTTTCTTTCCTTCACAGGAAAACATGAGAAAAAAATAGGTAAGTTTACTTTCGATTTTCCATAAATTGGAGAATTCCCTCAAATGGAAGAATTCATGGGGCCCATTTCTGGTGGATGTGGGGGAAGGAAATGCTTTGGCTAGCAGCTAGAGAAAATTCTGAAATTAATTTATGAAATGATGCAATGATGAAATGATGTTGTAATTTTAAAGAAAAACACTGCAGAAACAAAGAAAGCATGAAAGATGTTGTACCAACAGTGAAGTTTGCTTTTCAAAGGGCTCTTCTCAAAGCTGGAGGAAGCTTTGGGGTAGCACATTCCATTTTGCAGGGACGTCAGCTTTGTCTCAGCACTAAAAAAACCCACAGGGACAGGGTGGTCAGGTAGCACTGAAGGTGAAATTTAACCCCATGCTCCTCCCTTGTCCGTACAAACCTGCCCCTTCACTGCTGCCCTGTGGCTGGAGCCCTTGCTTAGGTCTCCAGCATTGCAGTGTTGGCCTCTGCCCAAGGAGGGGTCTGGGAGGGAGGGTAAGATCTCCCAAAGTCTTGAGGAGCTCCTGGGCTCAAGCTTTTCCTCCCCACCCAACAAGTGTATCAGGGAAAAAGGAATCAGCGTTGGTGGTGATGCTCTGTTCTGGTTTTGCTTTTCAGCGATGCAAGCGGCAGTACTGCGTAAGTCTGGCCCCCATCCTCCCGGTGAAATCCTCTGTGGAAACTTTCAAATTTTTTTATTCATCCTCTCATGCTGTTCAAATGTTCTTTTTAGGCAGATACTTTACTCCCCCCCCCCCCCCCCCCGCCTTGACCCCCTAATAATGTGAAAATTCACTCTGAAAAGTCATTAGGTTTTGTTTTTTTTTTCTGAGTGGCTGTCAATGCTTTTTAACACTCAATTTAAGTAGTGAAATGGTACTGAAAAGTAGTTGGTTTTTAGGGGAAGATTATAGAAACCTAAGAAATTGAGAATTTTCTTATAAAAATTTTAGATTGATTATTTACAAGGAAATTTAAAAAAAAAAAAAAAACACCACAAAAACACTTGAAAAGGGCATATATTTTTGTTTGTGTGCTTGCAGCTCATAGAATTGCCAAGAAATAGTCCTTTGGCTATTAAAAACTTGCTAAATTGGTGTCAACGCAGGGGGAAATATATGATGGGGAAAATAAATGCAGGTCAGTTCACTCAGGAATCGTTAACACCCTTGCAATCAGAGCATAACTCAGCACATCTGCTGCCTTCATCACCTTCACCTCTGTGTTCCCTTCGCTGGGGCCCTGGAGAAGGGATCGTGTCAAATAGTAACTGGTCTGTGTTTCTGTTTGTTCAGGGGAACGTGATGCAGAAATTGGTAAGTCTTCTTCTCTTCCTTACAAAGGATTTTTTAGAGTCTGTATAGGGTGGTGGTCTTTTTTTGCCTTTTCACTTTTGAAGTGTGTAATGAACCAAAAAGCGGTGAGGGAAGGGGGGGGAAGGAAGAGAGTGAATGTGGGAATCAAAAAATTGAAAATGGTGTCTGGGGTTGGGGATGGTGCCTGCAGTGGTGGCACAGGCAGGGTGACCATGGCCAGTGATGGGTCCCCCTGTAAGTGAGGGATCTCCCAGATACCTTTTCCTGCCCCAGATTTGAGCAGGACAACATGTACCATCACCTGCAGAGCTCCAGGCGGGGGGTGGGAGAGGGCTTTGCATTGCCAAGCGTTGCAGGAACCCACTGTCCCACACGTGGAGGCGGTTACAGCAGAGGTTATATCCAAATCGGTATCCCACAACTGATTTGTGCTGGTTTATCTTCTTTTTCAGAGAAGCAAGCTGATGAACTTGGTGAGTATCAAGACTTTTCAGTTGAGCCAGTTCCTATCGGGGTTTTGCATGTGTGCCACGGTTTTGCCTTTGCTTTTGGGAAAGGGAGAGATAGCAAATACTGAACTCACTTCAGAAACATTATTGTCCTTTGTTCTATCTGTGCTTTTAAGCTATTCCCTGTAATCCTTCTATATTAAGAAGAAAATTCTTTCAGTTTTCAAAGTACAAACAGACCATAAATACACAGACCCCCCTGCAGTGCTGGGTCCAGCTCTTGGGGGCACCATCATCAGAAGGACACGGACCTGCTCAAGCAGGGCCAGAGGAGGCCACGAAGATGCTCAGGGGCTGGAGCACCCCCCTGTGAGGACAGGCTGAGAGAGTTGGGGGGGTTCAGCTGGAGAAGAGAAGGCTCCGGGGAGACCTTAGAGCGGCCTCCCAGGACTGAAAGGGGCTACAGGAAAGGGGGGAGGGACTCTTGATCAGGGAGTGTAGGGATAGGATGAGGGGAAACAGTTTTAAATTGAAAGAGGCTAGATTTAGATTAGATCTAAGGAAGAAATTCTTCCCTGTGAGGGTGGTGAGGCCCTGGCACAGGTTTCCCAGAGAAGCTGTGGCTGCCCCCTCCCTGGAAGGGTTCAAGGCCAGGTTGGACGGGGCTTTGGGCAACCTGGGCTAGTGGAAGGTGTCCCAGCCCGTGGCAGGGGGGTTGGAACTAGATGAGGTTTAAGGTCCCTTCCAACCCCAACCATCCTGTGGTTCTGTATGACTGAATCAGGACAGGCAGTGTAATTATATTTGTAGAAAGTAGATGGAGCCCCTTCATGTAGCTTGACACTGAAGTTTTGAAGCTACACACTGTTGAGATGACTTTCACAAATATAGCAACAATTCAGAAAACGTGCAGCTACACTGACCTATCATTATCCTGAGCTAATCCAGTAACACGTGTGTTCTGATGACCTCTCATCTTTTTTTTTTGTTGCTGTTGTTTGTTTGTTTGTTTTTATAAAGCATGGAGAAGATACGCAGTGCCTATAGAAGAAGGTAATTAAAGTTGGGCCTTTCAGGGTGCTGAATCATCTTCCCTGCTTTAATCTCCCTTCTGGGTAGTTTCCCTCCCACAGTGATGCTGGTGGGACTGGGGATGCTTCTGCCAACCCTCACTTTACAGGAGGAATGTAGTACTCAGACCCCACGTTCGTTTGGTGCCTACCCCAACGTTCGTTTCAGGAGAGTCGTGGTCCCCAGTGAGCAGTGCTGGCCACGTTTTTAGAGACATGGGGACTTCTTCATGTCTGCTAACCTTCTTCCCTCTCTGCTTGATGTCATCTCTCTGCTTCATTTTCCGTTCCTTGCACTAATATTGTTAGCTCATGCAGCTTCCCATGCCACAGTCTGCCAGCTATCACTTGCACCCTTTTTCTTCTTCCTTATGCAGCCCCAGCAAAATATGTCTCCTGGGGTGAGCTCTGCCCTGATGTGTTGACTCCATCTCTCCCGCAGTGAAGGTGGTTCTGGATCCAGACACAGCCCACTGTGACCTGGTCCTGTCTGAGGACTGCAAAAGTGTGAAACGAGAAGATACGCTGCAGGACATCCCCGACATCCCTCAGAGATTTAACCCGTGGCGCTGCGTGCTGGGCCGTGAAGGCTTCACCTCGGGGAGATACTACTGGGAGGTGGAGTTGGTGGATGGAGGAGGGTGGACTGTGGGAGTCTCTAGAGTAGATGTGAAAAGGAAGGGAGATATTGAGTTTAAACCGGAGGAGGGCATCTGGGCAGTGGGGAAGTGGGCAGGGAACTTCCAAGCTCTCACGTCCCCTAATCGCACTCTCCTTCCTGAAATCCAGACTCCCACGCGGGTCCGGATCTCTCTGGATTATGAGGAGGGACGGGTGGCATTTTTCAGTGTTGACGAGGAGATTCCCATCTTCACGTTTCCACTGGTGTCATTCGAGGGGATAAGAGTCCATCCTTGGGTCTGGCTGGGTCCTGGGACGTGGCTCAAAATGTGGCCGTGATGAAGGGCGGGAAGTAAGAGAAGACTTTTTTAGGGGACCTTGGGAGTTCAGACTCACAGAAGGATTTAGGTTAGAAGGAACTTGTGGAGGTTTCTGTGGCAGCCACGTGCTCACAGCAGGACTAACCTCAAAGCTGCCAAAGGTCTGTTTGGGCCTTGCTCAGCTGAATTGTGTAGGATCTCCAAGGGGGGAGATCTCGTTACCTCTCCAAGCCTCTGTCCTGGTGCTGCGCCTCTCGCAAGGGGAAGAATCAACCCTTTATATTTGGTCAGAGTTTTCCCAACTGCAGGTGACTGTCACCTTTCATCCTCGCTCTTTACCTGTTGAACACCACTTCCACTGAAAAGACATTCCTGCAACAGGGATTGCTTTTTAAATGTATGGAATAAAGTTACTTCAGTGGGGTTTGTCTGTGTCTGTGGCGTAGTTTCCACCTCTCTTTAGCCTGTGGGGAGTTAGCGTTTGAGAAAATGGTTCACCACGTTGTTAGCAGGAGCTAACGAAGGTATGTCAGTGGGATGGGTCCATGGCTGTGCTTGTCCCCATGGCTGTGCTTGTCCCCATGCCTGCACTTGTCCCCACGTCTGCCTGCAGCACAAGCCCAGATGATGAGCTCACCTGTGACCTGGAGACATCCGACACTCTGAGATGGAGCCCACCTTTGGTCGCTCATTCTGGAGGAGGAAAAGCTGCTTTTGCTTCCAGTGCTGAGGAGCCTGGAGCAGGCTCAGAATGTTCCATGTGAGCTGAAATGAAGCTGGAAAAAGCAAAAGTTCATATGAAGAAGGGCATCTTCTACTGAGGTGTGTTTTGGGGTGGATTATTTTGCTGTAGTAGAAACTGCCACCTGCAAGGGGAGGGTAGAAGCATGTGCTTCCTCTGAGGCCAGACATGCTTTAGCACCAGATACTCCATTCAACCGATGCTCAGCATGCAAGGGAAGGCTTCACCATTACTGCTGAATTCACAGGCTTCTCAGAAATGAAAGAGGATGCATTTGTGTGTGTGCCAGGGTAGGTCTGTTCATGCTCAGCCCAGGACAGCTCCATCTTCCCACCCTGGGAAGGGAACAGCTCAGAGATGCTATTAGGGCTTTCACCTTTCTCTCCAGGCCTGCCCGGCCCCAGACTAGTGCTCCCAGAGGTTGGTGGTCATGCCTCAGCTCCGTTCCTTGCCACGCACAAGCCCACATGATGCAGCAGATGCTAAATCAGTGGTGAGGCCTGCAGTAGCTGAGGGGCTTGTTGAAGGACCCAGTGACAGAGCATTCCAAAGCGCCCTGTGAACGACAGGGACAGGCAGCATGAGGGTGGCCCCTGCTGCCAGGGCTCTGAAGAGTGGTTAGATGTTCGTGTCCCTAGAGAAGGCTGCTGGGAAGGTGAAGATACAGACCCTGCTTTCTGCACTGGAGAAGGAGCACCATGCTCAAGCCAGGGGTGATACAGTTACATGTTTCTATGACCCTCGGGCACCATCACCTCATGATGTCCTTCCTATTTCCCAGAGTCACATATGGTGTAAGGTGCTAAAGAAGTGGGAAACAGCCTGGATCATCTTGTTCCCTCCAAACACCCACTCAAAACAGTCTGCAAGTGAAATCAAGGTTGGGGCAACAACCTCATGGGAGATTGACCCTCCAGGTGTGGGAACAGCCTCTGAAGCAGGGGAGGAAGCTGATGGGCTGGACAAAAATGTGAACCCAGAACAGAAATGAAAGAGTGGACTGCAAATACAGGGCAAAATCATCATTGCTAGCAGGATGGATGACGTAACCCTCATTTCCCTCTTGCCTTCCCCTAAGGGAAGCAGGTTCAGCAAGGAGTCACTGTCCTTGCTTCTTTACTCTCCCCACCCAGATGGCAGGACCCCAGGATCTCTTCTGCCTCCTCACTGCTTGTAACCAGACATGGGAGGAGTGTGCCTGCAAATGACTCCTGACCTGTGCACCCCTTTCCTGGGGTACAGCGTGCCCCTTCCCCTTCAGCAAGGCTTGTCATAGTCGACTGCTTGGGTCTTCTGCTTCTTCTCCTTCAGGGAGTGAAGAAGATGGGGTGAAGGACCTTTTGAAGGTGTCCTCGTGTGTTCATCCACCTGGAAAAGGGAGACAGAGAGGCAAAAGTAATGATAAGGGCTGTTGGTTGGGAACGTGGGGCTGCGACATGGAAGACGGACTGGTGGTGTCGTGGGGGTGCTGTAGGTCCAGCGTGAGGGAAAGAGTAGTGCTGTGAAGGAGGAGAAACCACATGCAGGCTTAATCCCTGGGATCCTATGAGAAGGCCAGGGTTACATTTGCTCTCTCCCTTCCTACCTCTGCTTTCTGTTGCAAATTGCTGATGCAGAGCCAAAAAACAGCCCGCCAAGTGCTGCCTCTGCTGCTGCCTCCAGCTCAGTTACTACGAGGTGAACTAAAATGCCCCTGCAGTGAGTGGGCTGGGGGTAAGAGAGAGCCTGGGAGAGGGCACAGGAGGGACAGCTGACCCTGATGGATATTCCATACCGTGTAGCATCATGCTGAGCAGTAGAAGGGGAGGGGGAGAAGGGAGTTTTTTCAAGGTACCATTGCTCAAGGACTGGTTGAGCATCGAGCTGCTGGTGGAAGGTGGTGAGTGGACACTTTTGCATCACTTTTTTTTTTTTTTCTCTTTCTTTCCTTCACTCATTAAAACTGTCTTTAACCCACAAAAGGTTTTTTTGCTTTTCCAGTTCTCTTCCCCATCCCACTATAGAGGCAGTGGACGAGCGGGTGATAGGTGCTTAGCTGCTGGCTGGGGTTGATCCACCACAATCCACAGAATGGAAAACCAGTAGAAAACCATTACCTCCCCGCCTCTGTAGCATTTCCCCTTGCAGCTTTTGGGTGGCCCTCCAGCCCTGCAGTCCAAGATGCTCTGCAGTGACCTATGGGCCAGGGAAGTGGAGACAGCTTGGCTGCAGGAACAGACAGCCGGAGGAACTGCGAAACCGAGCTCCTTCCTCTGTCTCTAATCTCCTTGCCTGGTCTGTGCTGCGGCTTCTCCCACAAATGTTAAAGCTGCCTCTCAGCTCTCCAGAGGAGCCATCCCCATTTTCCCTGGCAAGCCAGAAAGAAAGGATCCCTTGTCTGCACCACAAACAGCTAGCTGAGGTAATGTGCAGAAACTCTTTCTTGCTGGGGTGCCAACTAGCCTGCAGTCCCCGGGTTGAGGTGCCTCAAGAATGGAAGCTCAGAGTGTGCTGAGAAAGAGCTGCCTTGGAGCAGAGGAAGGCGCAAACATTTGTACAAGGGGCCCTTTTCCCAGGATGTAAAAAGGTGTGGCTTGGGGAACAGAGGCACATGCAAGGGCTCCTCCTGGGTGAGACCCCCCTCCTTTACTGTGCAGAAGCAAGAAATTATGGAGCCATTCTCTGGCTGAGACTTTTCCAAGGAGACAGTGATGGGGCAGCACAGTTAAAGCGAGGGCTGTGCTGAAGGACAGGAGATGGGTTTGGCTGCTCAGGAAGCCGCAGGTCCCTTCCCACAGCTGTGTGTGCTGATAGAAGGCCTGGGCAGCCCTGCCACCAGCGCTGCCGCCAGAGCAGCACCCGATCCACGGGCAGGACGGAGGCAAAGAGGCAGCTGGGCAAACGCTGGAGGGTCCACGGGTGAGTCCCAGGGAAGCAGCATCCATCAGGGGCTGGGCACACGGGGCAGCCGTGTCTGTGCTTGGGAAGCTCTTTTCACATGATTCATGCCTCTATCTTGTGAATCCAAATCTATCAGAGGGCTCAGCTGGCACTGGGTAAGAGCATATTCAGGGAGCCTCTGCCAGGACATGGCTTCTCTAGGCTGGGACGGGTGTGGGTATTGCAGAGACGTGAACACCACAGACCTACTGCTTTTGCTGTGAGGAGGCACGTGAATCAGGTTCTCGCTGCCCCCCCCCACCGCCCCTGCCCTGAGACGAGGATGAGGTGAGCAAAAGGGCAGAGATGGTGTCTCCTTGCCAAGGCTGAGATGATGGGGTGGGTGCTGACAATAGGTGTGGGACTCATCTCTCCCTTCCATCCTCCCAGGGAGGAGCTGCAGGGCTCAGAGGGCTCCCAGAGGGTCTGGCGGGGGATGCCAGCTCTGTTGCAAATGGTGCTTGTGTGGGAAGAAAGGCGACATGTAGATGTGTGTCTGCCTGTGCCCACACCTCTTGGCTCTTCCCTCCAGGCCATGTGGGTCCCTGCCCTGCTCCTGCTCATCATCCCAGTCCTGCTGCCCCCAGCCAGCACTACTGACCCAGACCAGCCCTGCCCGTCAGAGATGAACAAGGTCAAGGACCTTCTGGAGGTGAACTGCACAGGACAGACTCTCAGTGCAGTGCCCCCAGGCCTGCCTGCGGACACGGGCATCCTGCTGCTCAGCATCAACCGCCTGACATCCCTCTCCACTGCTGCCTTCCTGCCCCTCCCCCAGCTGCAGGACCTCGACCTGTCCAACAACGGGCTGGTGGCTCTGCACACCGGGCCCCTGCTGCCATCCCTGAAGGAGCTGATCCTCTCCCACAACGCGCTGAAGGCTCTGCCTACCCTACAGGGCCTGCCTGCGCTCACCCGCCTGGCCGTGGCCCACAACAGCTTGGCAACGGTGGACCCACGGGCTTTCCAAAATGTGTTACAGCTGAAGGACCTGGACCTGCGTGGGAACCAGCTGCGGACGCTGCCCCAGGAGGCCTTTGCAGGGCTGAGGGCACTCGAGGACTTGGACCTCTCAGACAACCTCCTGGAGGAGCTCCCCAAGGAGCTGCTGCAGGATCTGCAAAAGCTGGTGACCCTCTGGCTCTCAGGGAACCGCCTGCGGACCCTGCCCAACGAATTCTTCCCTGAGGGGCACCTCTTCATGTATGTCTTCCTCACTGAGAACCCCTGGCACTGCGACTGCGACCTGCTCTACCTGAGGGCCTGGATCCGGCAGAACGAAGGCAGTGTCTATCAGCCGGAGCGGGGTCTGGAGAAGACAAAGGTGGAAGTCGCCCCTGAGAAGGTGCTGTGTCACAGCCCTGCCGAGCATCAGCGGAGGCCCATCATCTACTTCAAGCCCAACTGCAGCAATGTGGGGGATGAAGAGTATGACTACTATGGTGAGGAAGAAACAATGGAAAAAGCTACCAGGATGGCCCCAGATCCATCCATCCCCAAAGAGCACACTACCATGCCCCGTGCTGTTACCTGGCTTCCCCTCACTACCGCAGGGCCTCCCCTCAGCACCCCTTGTAGCTCCACCCTTGCCCCAAGCACTTTGCTGGAGATGCCTTCAAGCACCAGAGCTCCCAAGACCACCACTCCCGTGCCAGCCAGTCCTGCCCTCACACCCACACAGACCCCCAGCACTGCCACAGCTCTCATTTCTGCTCCCGCCAGCACCCCGCACAGACCCACCACCCCCATCTCGAACACCTCACTGCCAACCACTATGAGCACCAGACCTCCCAGCACGAGCAGCGGTCCCCAAACCACCCTCAACACCTATGCCACTCTCATGGTGTCCACTGGCATATTTTCCACCAGCTCCACAGCAGTGCCTTCTCCTGCCACGCTAGAGGCCTCTTCCGCTGTCAGATCTTCATCTCCTCCTCTGACGTCAACCACACCAGCGATCTCCACCACCATGCTTTCCACTCAGGCCCCAACACTGTCGACTCCCCTGGATACCACACGCTTCAACCAGCCTGAACCTTCCCCTCCACCTGGACGTCTCCCCTTCTGCCCGTGCTCCATCCCAGAGCTCACCATACCTGTGCTGCACTCGCGGGCAGGTGGGGAGGGTCCACAGTGGGGGCAGTGGGTGCTGAGGCACTGCTGCCTATTGCACTGGGTGCTCTACCTGGCCTGCTTGGTTCTGCTGGTCCTGACCGTGCTGGCTTTAGCAGGCTGGCTGGTGTGGGTGTGTCTGGTGGGACGGCCCTCCTGGCGCAACTCCCTGCAGACCCAAGAGGTGCAGTGTCCTCTGCTGAGGTGGAAGGAGTCAACAGAAGGAAGCCCTTCAATGCATCTCAGCAGCTTCAAAAGCCCCCTCCAGCGCCCCACGTTCTGTACCATCAAGGAAGTGGAGTTGTGCCCTGAGGTCACTTACTGCACAATTAAAGATGTGGAGATACAGCGCAGTCCTCCTGCAGATTCCTCCTTCCGCACTACAAAGGAGCTGTGGGTCCACCACAGACCTCCGAATGCTTCGCTCAAGTCTTTCTCCAGGAAGACGACGGTCACAAACCTCGAGTCCCTGAGGACCCCTTCTGCTTACAGCCTGGACGAGGGTGTCGAGGCCATTGGTAATGTCAGAGTGAAATATGCTGACAACTCCTTGTGAATGCTTCTGTACGTTCAGAGAAAGAGATGGAGGGTCATAGCTCTGCTTCATGTACCCTTGTTTTACAAGGGAAGCCTCTGCTTGCCCAGCGGGGAGCCATCCAGCTCCTTCCTCTAGTGTTACTCTCACACACCCTGAAGTTTCTAGATCTGAAATAATCACTTGGGTAATTGCCAGGGAGGGACACAATGTCTTAAACTGGTCAGTGATAGTTTGGGGCTGCCACTGCCTGGTTTTGGGATGAGTGTGAGGAAGAAGAGCTTACTTTGCATTCTATGCCCCAGCTGCTTCTGTTTGAATGATGCACGTAAAAATGCGCTATGCTTTCAACTCAGTGCCAGGTTGTTAATCACAGAATAAATATTCTCTTTGCCCGAATTTCAAATGGGTGCTAGTTTCATTTTGTTGGACCTCCCATAGTCCTGGCAGGGTACAGTGAGTGACAAAATTGTCTTCAGTACCTGGAATAGTGAAGATAGAAAAGTCCACTTATACCCAGCTTACTGACTTTCACCCCAAACATGTGATCCTTCCCTGTGAGATTGAATCACGTGGGAAAAGCATCCCACTGCATGTCCCACTGCCACACAGTAAGTTTAGGAAACAGTAGTGTCAGTGCCTCAGTGACCCATCATGGGATGGCTGGAAATGGAGGAGGAGGGTGGGAGGCTACGGAGGGTGATGGATGTGACTCACAAGGGATTACATTAGGACAAAGTGCCCAGGGGCTGGCCAAACTTTGTGACCACCAGTGCAGAAATCACCCAAACATTCTGGGAGGTGTGAGGAGGAGGCAGAGGTTGTCACTGGAGGGGTCAAACGGCAGGCCTCAGCACTGGCGCACAAATGCAGCAACTAGATCACACGGATCATTTTTGCAGTCTCAAACGCTGTTCCAGTTCTAACTGTCCCAAACGTATTGTCCAGCTACCGTGGGTCATCAGGCCTTCTGCCAGATTAATTACTTGGTCCCCAGAAGGGTACGTAGGCCTGTGCTTAGCCAGCTGGGGTGAGCATCCTTCTGTGTAAGCGTGTCTGCTGGTCAAGCTCGTGTGCTGGGGTGTCCGTGGACACACAAGCGCTGCATTTGTCAGCAAGCATTTGTGTTGGTGCTGCCCTCCGACCACACCATGCTCCCTCCCACTTCCCTGGGACCACGCTCAGGTGAGCAGCTCCGGTGCCAGCACAATCGGCAGTGGAGAGCTCCAGCATAGTGCACAGGAGGGTTTCCCAAACTGGGGGAATCTTGGGGGGGCCAAGAGACCTGCCAGGAGCCTGCAGCTTGTGCCATAGTGGCTGATGGGACCTGGTCAGGGCCAGGAGAAACGGCAGCCAAGCCCAGCCCTGCCCCCATCTATAAAAAAAGCCCTTAAGGGAGTGCCAGGGACCAGGGCGGGCAAACAGGGCACGGTGTGGTGGTTCACACAGAAGGACATGCAGGAAGAGCTCTGCCAGGGAGCGATGGTGTCCGCCCAGCAGAAAGCCATGGTCTCTCTAAACTCTGCACCCCCCACGACTGACACAGCTGCCCAGGCAGAGCTGCGGTGGGAACACGCTGCCAGCCCGGTGCCGGGCTGGACCCTGCTCTTGTGCCAGTATCGGCCGGCAGCAGTGAGCACTCCTGCGGGAGATGAGCCCGGGGAGAGGAGCTCCTCTGCTTAGGGACAGAGCTCCGGGAGGGGGTGAGAGGGTTGAGAAATAAAGCACAGGTCTTATGAGGAGCAGCTGAGGGAACTGGGGGGTTTGGTCTGGAGAAGAGGAGGCTGAGGGGAGACCTCATGGCCCTCTACAACTCCCTGAAAGGAGGGTGCAGAGAGGGGGGATGAGTCTCTTGACTCAAGGAACCAGTGCCAGGACAAGAGGGAATGGCCTCAAGCTGCGCCAGGGCAGGGTCAGACTGGCTCTTAGGAAGGATTTCTTTGCAGAAGGGGTTGTTGGGCGTTGGAATGGGCTGCCCAGGGCAGGGGGGGAGTCCCCATCCCTGGAGGGGTTGAAGAGTCGGGTTGACCCAGCGCTGAGGGATCTGGTGGAGTTGGGAACGGTCAGGGTGAGGTTCATGGTTGGACTGGAGGAGCTTCAAGGGCTTTTCCAACCTCGATGATTCTGTGATACCTGTGATATCAGGGAGTTTGAGAGAGAGAGAGACTACTGGAATTGCACCCTGACTTCCCTGGGAGATGCCCAGCAGGCAGACAGGATGCCTGACACTAACAATTCTCCATCCTCTGTCCACCTGGCTGAACACAGTGATCTAAGGAGTAGGGAGCAATGGTGACAATTCCTGTCCGGCGTGGCAGGCGCTTCTCCTCTGTGACTGCCCCACCTTCCCAGGTGCTCCTAATAGCTATGAGGCTCTGCAAGTGGAACTGAACAATAACAAGGACGACGGTTCATCTATCTTGGAGGTGTTGCCGAGGTTAAGTCAGCCTACATCCTGTGTCAAAACTGCTTCCATGAAGAAAACAAAAGGGTCATTGTCACAGGAGATTCCCTTCTGAAGGGAACAGGTCCAATATGCAGATCAGACCCACTTCTTAGGGAAGTCTGCTGACCCCCCCGAGGCTCAGGTTAAAGATGTGAAGAGAAAACTACCTACACTGCTACGGCCCTCAGATTAATACCCATTAGAGATTTTTCAGGTAAGCAGCAATGAAGTTGCAACAAGAAGTCCAAGGGCAACCAAGAGAGACTTCAGGGCCTGGAGACAACTGGTTAAGGGATCAGGAGCACAAGCAGTGTTCTCCTCTATCCTTCCAGTTTCAGGGAATGATGAGGGAAGAAACAGGAAGAGCCAGCAGATCAGTACTCCAGTTCTCTCCCCAAAGGTACCACTCATGCCCCAATATCCCCCAGAATCCCCATTACTTCGGCCTCTCCTTGCAAGTCCTCCCCAGGATTCTCCCACCTCTCCATACAACAAGCACTCTAGGTCACTCCAGGAAGCCAAGACCTCCCAGAACCACCTAGGACCCCCCAATGCCCCCTATCTACCCTACCATCTACTCCCCAAACCCTGGCACCCCAGGACTCTCCTGTTCCGTCAGGATCCCCCATGCACCCCAAGATGCCTCTCAATCCTGAGACACAACACACCCTCCCCCATGTCCAATGAACACAGGCACCCAGAGCCCCAGTGCCCTCCACCCACCTCCTGGTCCCCACTGCCACCCATCCAGGACACTCAGGCCATTGGTCTCCTGCTCTCCTCCTGTTCCTCGCAAGAAGCACCTGCATCTCTGGGTTCCCCAGCAGAAAAAACAAGACCCAAATGGGCAGTTCAGGAACCACTTTTATTCAACCCATGTGTGGGGGGAAATTTGGGGACCACCCAGCTTCCAGTGAAGTGCTCAGGGCAGGGGAGTGAGTATTCCTGGAGACACAGGGTTGCAGTGTGGGGAGTCTCTGTGTCTCATGAGATCCCCACAGTCAAGGGCATGTACCCTGGGGTGGGGGTTCACTGGAAACCACAGGAGGAACCAATTCTGGGAGAGGGATCTGGGGGTGATTTTGTCCCACAGAAGTGCCCATGGATGCTACCTGGGGATCCCAGTATGGGGTGCAGAGCTTTTAAGCCCCCCTAAGTATTAATGGGGGTTTCAGGTGATTTTGAGGGGTCTTCAAGGCAGCTGGGGCCACGCAAGGCAGGGGGTACAGTGAGGACACAGACTTGGAGGTCAGTATAGGCATGGGGCAAGGTTCCCCGGGTGATCCAGCGCCGAGCGCCCGGCTGATAGGCATGGATCAAGTGGGTGTCCTGGTAGGTCTCATGACTGTACCCTCCCAGTACAAGCAGCTCCCCCCCCAGCACAGCTGCACCCCCAACTACATGGGCATGCGGCAGGGGGCTGAGGAGGACCCAGATGTCCAGCTTGGGGCTGTAGACCTCAAAGGCCAGCTGGTCCCTGTAGCCAGTCTGCCCGTCCCGCTGGCACAGCCCCCCAGCCACATAGAGCTGCCCACCTGCCTCCTCCATGATGTGGCCAGCTCGCTGGCCATTCATGGGGGCCAGAAGCGTGGCAGGCATACCGGGGATGTAGCGCAGCAAGGATGCCTGGCACTGGGATGCCTCATCGCACCCCCCTGACACGTAGAGGGCACCATCCAGGGCACATGCTGCATGCCCACACAGAGCCATTGGCAGGGGCTGGCACCTCCTGAGCAAGGAGAGAGGGAGGGGTGAAGGACAGGTTAAGCAGGGCTGCCCCACGGTGACTGCCCAGGAGTTCCCCAGTGAGCCATGGCTCCATTGACCAGTGAAGGCAACACTGGCCGACACCTAATGAGCCCCAGTGGGCAGCATCAGCTGACACATAATGGATGCCCAAGGGGCATCACTGTTCAACACTTTGTAGACCCCGAAAGACACCACTGGTCAACCCACAGTGGACTCCCTCAAGGGACAATATTGGCCAACACCCAACAGAGCACCCAATGCTGGAAGATGCTTAAATGATTCATCTCATTGGCAGATGGTCAACAGACCCTCAATGAAAACTATTGGCCAAAAACTCATTCACCACCCCAAGGTTGCTCAACACCCAGTAGACCTCTCCCAAAGGCCACTGTAGGCCCATTCTCCATTGGAGGCTCAGTGACCCAAAGACCACTCAATGGGCACCACTGGCCAATGTAAGGGGCTCCTAGGGCAGAGGAAAGCAGGTGTCTACATGGAGCGGTCTCACCTCCAGGTGTCATTGGCCAGGTCATAGCACTCCACAGTGTCTGTGCAGTAGAGCTCCCTCGAGCAGCCCCCCAGGGCATAGATGAAATCCCCAAGTGCCACAGCAGCAAAGTAGCTCCGTCCACAGGTCATGCTGGACAGGCGCTCCCAGGAATCGTCCATAGGCTGATACCTGGGTTTGAGAGGTAAAGGGGCAAGAGACCACCAGTTACCTACAGTGCCATGAGGTGATGTTGGCCACGTGGTCCCCTTGCATAGGAATATCCCCACCTTCTGGGCAATACCAAACCCATAATGCCCTGAGGCATTTCCAGATAGGACCCTCCCTGCCCTAACCCCAAAAAACCTGTAACAACCTGGAGTGGGAGGGCATCTCCCAGTCCTACACCCAACCAATCCCAGAATGTCTTGGGCCACTTGACCAACTGCAATGCCACAATGGTCCATGGGGCAGCTCTAGCTTCACCAACACCTCCTCCGATCCCACAATGTCCTGATGCCACATGGCACCTCTAGGCCCTCTGTAGCTCTCACCTGTAGACACTGGCCAGGGTGTCGTGGACCCCGTAGTAGCGCTTACCACCCAGCACATAGAGGATGTTGCCCACAACAGCTACAGCATGGCGGAAGCGTGGGCCATCAGGAAAGCGTCCCAGTGCTCGCCACTCCACCTGCTTCACCAGCCCCACAGCACTGAGGTAGCGGTGGGCAAACCAGAGGTCTCTGCTGGGCTTCCGGGCAGCCAGGTTAGCCGTCAGTTTGTCTCCACCACAAACCACCAGCACCTCTTCCAAGGAACGCACCCGGCATGGCAGATGGGCCATGGGGGCCAAACTTGATACCATGAGCTCACGGAGGACCTTTGGGTCAGCTACCCCTGCAATCACTGATGGGACCTTCTTCAACTCCCGGCCAGACATGAGGGCAAAGCGAACAGATGACAGGACTTCCCTGGTGAGATCCTCTTGGCCATTTCCATTGGCCATAAGCCACCGTGATGCTGCTTCCAAGGCCTCCAGTTCATGGAGGACATTGAGATCGTCAGAGCGGAGGAGGCGGATGAGAAGATGTGAAGGAAGATCCAGGAAGGCCGGTGTGGCCACCACACTGGGGAAGGTGGCCAAGATGTAGTCCTCTGCTACACGGCCCACCTGGGCCAGATCGTAAGCCCCAGCAAAGGCCAGCACGTCCAGGCCAGTTTCTGGCGTCAGGCCATGGGTGAAAACATCCAGGCAGAGGGTGAGGAGCCCCCAGGCCTGGTAGCGCAGGGAGGTCTCGGCTGCCTCCAGGACCATGGGCCATGGTCCCACCACAGCCCCTGTGTAGGCGAAGGAGAGGAGGAGACGCAGCTCGGCTGGGGACAGTCCCGTGGCCAGCGGGGTGGCAGGGTCATGAGTGGCCTCCCGCATGGGGCAAGTGAAGAGGGCTCGGAAGAAGTCACAGGAGCAGCTCAGGGCCAGGCGCTGAACTAGGGGGAAGAAGGAAGAACGGTGGGGGGCAACAGGGAACCCTTTGCACCGTGCAGCCCCCTGGGAACTCAGGTGCCCTGGCCCTCCCCCACCAAACCACCAGCTCTCCCGAGAGGACCAACCCTCCAGGAACCTCTAGCTCCTCATCCCCTCCTGGACCCTCAGGCCCCAGCATCCCTGCCAGGGGACCTGGCTGTCCCAGAGCGCCCTGTCCCCCTCCTCAGCCACTCCTGGGGGACCCCCACCCCCAGCTCACCTGGGATGACCTCATCCCCTGCCCGGAGCTGGAGGTCGCAGCCCAGGCCGCTGGCATGGAGCTGTTCCATGGCTCTTAGTGTCTCCCACTGCTCCTCCAGCGGCTTGGGACCTCCCTCACTCTCCAGCCTTGGGGCACAGGTGGCTACCACCCGGGGGGCCCCCAGGGCCCGGGCGGCCTCCTCCACCTCGTTCTCTGAGCCCTGGGGCACAGTTCCCCCATAGGCAAAGGCGAGCAGAGCCCGCCAGCCCCGCAGCGTGGCCCCAGGTGGCAGGGGGACATGGGGCGGAGGTCCCTGGCGCAGCTCTCTGGTCCTGCTCTCCAGGAAGCGAAGGAAGAAGGAGCTGATGGAAGCCAGGACCACAGCATGGGCCACGTCGCCCTCCGGGCCCACAGCCACATCCACCAGCTGTCCAGCGGTGCGGAGGTGGTCGGCCATGGACAAGAAGTGTTCGGCGTGGGCCTCGTCCCGCAGGCTCCACTGGGCTGGGGCCGGCCCCTCCGCAACCCACATCTTGCCTGTGGGAACACATGGAGAGGGTGGTCAGGGTGCCAGCCCCATACCCAGAGCCTCTGGCCCATAGCAGAAGTCCTGGCTGGGGACATGGGGTCCTGCCCCATAGTGAAAGCCACTGGATCCATCGCCAAAGCCTCTACTCCACAGCTGAGGCCACCAGGCTCTGCTACAGCCCCATAACTGAATTTGATGCCCTTTGGCAAAACCACAGCCCCGCAAGTGAGGCCAGCGGGCCACGCCGCTGCCCTGTAGCTGAGGCTGATGTCCCTCATCTGCCACAGCGCTGAACCCTCTGCATGAAGCTACGGCCCCACAGCCCCATAGCTCAGGCTGTCCCCCATCAAACCCTCTGTCCCATCTGTCCTATAGCAGAAGCCACCAGGCCCTTCCCCAACCATTGCCCTGCAGCTGAAACTGCTGGTGCCCCAACAGCGGCAAAGCCACCGGCCCCTGGCACGGGTCCCCAGCGAAGCCACCTGTCCCCACCCGTTCGGTGCGTGGCAGGGTCTGCTGTGCGCTGCCAGCTGCGTGTGACGTCGCCCATCACGCTCCCTCTCGCACCGCTTCCCTTCGGGGTGTGCCGATCCTCACGCGGCACCCCGCGGCACCCCATGGTGCGCTGCCCGCTGCTGCCCGCCCCCCCGCCCCCCGGCCCCGTCACAAGTGGCACCTCGCGTGTTTCGTGCTGCGTTTGCACGGGGCCGCGTGACCTCGCTCGGGCTGCGCTTTGCAGCCCAGTGGGGTGCTCGTCGTGTGCCGTGTCCTGCGCTGCCGCGCGGCGTGCCACGCCGAGCCGTGCCATGCGTTTGTCCCCCCTTACCGCCTGCTGCTGCTCCGGGAAGCTCCTGTGACCCCCCAGGAACGTGCCCGGGTAATTATAGCTCAGACGGGACACGTGGCTGCGGCCAGGAGCTGGGAGAGGCGCAGGCGGAGGGAGGTCCAAGGCCCCGGACTCCTGGGACAGGACGATGGGGACACCCGGGTTCCCTGAGGACAGGCCGGGGCAGCTGGAAGCTGCCAGGAGTTTTTTCCCCTCTCAGGCAGCAGGAAGGCGCAGGCAGGGCTGTAAACCCCGGGTTAGCCCGGACAGGTCCTGTTGGGGGTCTCTGGCCCATCAGACCCCCCCCTAACCCTTGCTCATCTCCACAGCCCAGGGTGAAGCAGGCTGCCCTCAAAAGCACTTGGGTGGGAGAGAAACAACCCCCCTCCTCCCCCAGCCCCATGGGGGGTGACACATCCACCACCACTCATTGTGCTTCTGAACTGGAGCTCAGCTCCCCTGACGCCCACACTGGGGTGCCCCCAGCCTCAGGGAGCACATGGGGACACCATCCCCTTGGCCCAGCCCCACGTACCCCCAGGACCACCCTGTACCTGCCCAGGACGCCCACCTGCCCACAGAGAGGACATACCAGGGGGCAGCAGGCTGCCATGGCTGGGACCAGGTGTCCCCCTGCCCCTCCTCTGCTATCCTGGGGTTCCCCTATCTGCTGTCCCCTCCCCTCGCATCTCCCTGTGTTCCCCTACCCCCCATTCCTGCCTCCCCTCATGCCCACATTCCATGTCTCACATGTCCCTAAATGTCCTGTCCCTGTACCCTCGTATTCCCATGTGTCTGGTTGAATTCTGTCCCCAAAGATGATTTCACAGCCTCTCCAAGGCCACTTTTCAGCACTTTATCTACCCCAATTGTCAGTTTTTCCTTCTATCTAGAATTTCCCTTTCTCAACTTGTGCTTGTTATTTCTCACCCTTTACTGTGCACCTGAGCCTGCCTTTTCCATGTCCACTGTGAAAAATTGGCATCAGATCAGCCCTTGACCTTCTTTTCTCCAGGCTGAATGATGGAGTTCTCCTCACCTCTCTTCAGGCATCCTGTGGCTCAACCCTCTACACCTTCTCCGTGGCTTTGCTGGACACGCTTCACTTTGCACATAGAAAATTCAGCCAGACCCAGCCCTGAGCAACCTACTCCAGTTTGGAGCAGGAAGATCTCCAGGGGTCCCTTCCAATTCAGCTATTCCCCAATTCTAACCCTGAAGTTGTGGGCTCTAGACTTCTTTAAATGCTTATTGAGGAAGGCCCCAGGCTCCTGAACACCTTGTTGTGGGTGATCTATAGCTCCTTCCCCCACCCCAACTTCCTCATCCTCAACCTAGAGCCAAGCGCCTCCTCAGAAGTTCTGACTCCAAGCCCTGACGGATGGTCTCAGTGCGCTGCAATCCCCATCCTTGCCAAAAAATCCTGCAGGGCCCACTCAAAATTACAAGAACAACCAAAAGACCAGACTGAAAACAGTAATTGTACCCCTCGAGCTTGCGTGTGCGATACAGACACAGAGGCAAAGTGATGCGCGTAGAGATCTCAGCAGCAGATGAAGTTTCCACTCCATCGGCTTCACGGTTTTTGCACCTCGGCCCCAACACTGTAAACAGCCGGACGACATCAAAATTTTGTGACAACTGCTGATTTGACAGTATCTTTATTACACAAAGGCTTATTACATACAGCATGCGAAAGACAGCTCGCAGGGAAGGAAAGCTCCATTTACAGCTTGGGAGGTCCCGTCAGCCTCCAGCCCTCCTTGTTACCTATCTTGAAGAGAGCAGCGGTAACTCCAAGCCCCACACACGCAGTGGTACCGGTCATGTAACTGTGAGCTGCAAAAAACACATCAAACCATAAAAGATCTCTTAGGGCACAAGCACTATCCAGCAGATCTCGACAGACTCTGCAAATTTTCCACGAGCTACTCACGGTCCCTTGACCATCAGTAACGTTGTTTGCCAAGAGAAATCAGAAGTTACTTTTTTTAAAATTTTCTCATGCTTTTAGCTTGCAATTCGAAATATCAATTTCTATAATCCACTACCCCATCCCCTTACATAAGGAATCTTAAATTGCTTATTTCAGTGACAAAAGTAACAATCGCTGCTTCAAACTCTCATCAGCTCAGCAACTAGGAAAAGTAAAGATAAATTCTATTTCACCACAATTACAACTTAAATAAATCCCTCACATCTTTAACACCGAGTCTGAACGCCTACAGAAAACAGCTGTATAAATATCTGCAGGAGCTCATCTAGCCTGGCAACATGCCACAGGAACAGCAGCAGCAAGATACAGCTTGTCCCTCAGAGAGCATGAAGAATTCACAAGGCAGATGTTTGACTGTATTTTCCCTGTAAAATAAATCACGTTTGTTGCCAAGAAAACACGGATTTCCACAACTCTGTTTTTCACACCCTGCAATTTCAAGTCATCACCAGTAGTTATAACCGGCAGCACTGGGTCAGCTCTGTTTTCGTTCTGTAAATCAGTTCAATGTTTTCTCTGGTGTCCTCCTGTAGCTGTATTTATTTTAGCAGCCCTGTACAACGGAGCATCACTGAAACTGGCACGAAATGGAATTCAGATACTGAGATGAATCTTTACCAAATAAGCCTGATATCAAGATTATTTTACATTTTTCCCTAATAGGACGATTTTCAGAAAACAGAGAGGGCTCATTTCATTACAGGCATTATCCACATTTACCTCTTGCACCTAAGACAGCTCCTGTCGCACAGCCTCCTATGAAATAGTCCAAGGGACTGTCTGGTTCCTCTCGGATTTGGGCACTGAGGCAAGTAGTTACTCCAAACACAGCTCCTAGTGTAGCTGTAAACAAGAGGTAAAAAACCAAAACAAAACCCCTCAAGAAACTGAGAATTACATACAAAGCATATTTTGAGATGCACAGTGCTGTACCAGAGTTCCTCTGAGAGAAGAGAGGAAAATGAAGCAAGACCTGCTTTCGGCTACCCAGGGGCATCATGTCCTCGCCACTACGGGGAGACTCAGCATTATACAAGTCCCACCTAGTTCCTCCTGGTGACTCCTGCAGTCCAGTGGTGCAGCCATCCCTGTGCCACACGGGTCCTGCACGAGCCACCACAGCCCTCAGCTGGGTCCCCAGGAGCCCTGTTGTGTGTCAGCACCCAGGGCAGGAGCGCTCGAATGGCTACGGACAAACACCCCCACATCCAGCTTGGTCTCAGTAAGAGCCCTTCCAGATGAAGCAAGGGGGCAGCCCCCCAACAGCCAGGGGGAAAGAGAAGAGAGAAGGAGGTTTCTCTGTAGCACGTTCCCCCAGGGCGTAGGAGCCAGCAGTGCTGTTTGGGCTCTGCGCTGAAACTCCGCTCCCAAGTCCCTGTGACTCCAGCCCCACGGGGAATCAGGCAGAGGAACTCAGATGGCTCTGCTCTCCTTAAGGTCAGTTTGTCCATGGCATTTTACTCCTCTGCCTGCCTGGGGCTTGCAAAGATTTTTGGATAGTAGAAAAATGGATTGAGTTTGTAAATTTTTTGTAAACTGATTTGGAAATTGAATTAACAATTTGGAATCAAACTAAGAAACTACAAAGTAGAATTGTCTTGTCCACTGAATTACATACCTCATCCCGTCAGACCCTAAATCTGTGTAACTGCAAACTCTGGCAAATAGCTGTGTCAAGCAGACACAAACAAAACCAAAAAAGATTTGTTTGTAATACAGGTTCTTGATCACAAAATGTGAATCTGGCTACCAGGCACCATCTACAGATTCCAATTCATCTTTCTTGGGAACAGCAAAAGTGTCCAGGATAAAAATTTTCAATCTCTATGGTAAATTAGTAAACCACAAGCTCATGTTACAAACCTCTGCATTTTTTCAGCAAAAAGTGCAATTATGCTGATCCTAAAGTCAACCGAGAAGAGCAAACCCACAGACCAAGGACAGTATTTCAGCTTCCCATCTTTCTCTGCTTTGGACCAAGGGGTCTGTAGGTAAAACACACGGCTTCAGACCACGAGGTCTGGCCCCTTCATAGTGGGCAGGATAAGCCCTTCCTCAGCTGTGAGAAATGGTAAGAAGATTTAATATGCTGGTTTAGGACTATGGGATTTATTGAAATCGTAACTGGTTACATTATCCAGACCATTCTAATCACCTTTTATGGCTCAACTTATTACAGGAGATTCCAGGTCCTGTTTTAGAGTTGAACAATTCAAAAATGCAGATCTGGACTGCTTGTGAACCTGCTTCCAGTTCAGAGCACTAATACATGGGGAGAAACAGAGGTGATATAAACCACTAAATTAGACGGAAAACCAAGATGAGTTTGGTGAGAAAACTCTGCACTTGCCAAGGGGCTGGGGGGAGCTTCAGCCTTGCGGATCTGCACCTGCATCTGGAATAGGCTCCTCAGTTCCCTGCTTGTCTCTTCAGTGTCCCCTTTCTCTTGCAAAACAAAGGCAATTCAGGAAAACTACGTGGTTTCTTCCTGGCTATACAGCATGATGGGAAAAAAAACCACATTTATTTTCCTTTTGCCATCAAAAATATTGCATTTGCTCTTCAGCAAGTGTGATTTATTAAGTGCAAAGCCTGAAGTATGAAGTAAAAAAATAAGTTTGCTTCCACTATACTTTTGTCCATAAACTAGCTGTTTTGCAAATACTGAAAAGATGTACCTTTTACTCTAGATTGTAAAAAATGCATTACCTGCACTTCACATAAAGAACGTGTCTTTACATAAAGAACATGGGAGGCAGAGGCTGCCTCAGCTGCATCTTCAGCCTGAGCTGACACGGCTGTTCTTCTGTCTCAAGCATTAATGCAGGAGTTTTTTCTGCCATTACCCATATAATTACTGGTATTGTGTTATCCAGCAGAAAATATTATCCACATGTGAATAGTCACAGAATCATCGAGGTTGGAAAAGCCCTTGAAGCTCCTCCAGCCCCACCATGAACCTCACCCTGACCGTTCCCAACTCCACCAGATCCCTCAGCGCTGGGTCAACCCGACTCTTCAACCCCTCCAGGGATGGGGACTCCCCCCCTGCCCTGGGCAGCCCATTCCAACGCCCAACAGCCCCTTCTGCAAAGAAATCCTTCCTAAGAGCCAGCCTGACCCTGCCCTGGCGCAGCTTGAGGCCATTCCCTCTTGTCCTGCCGCTGGGTCCTTGGCTCAAGAGACTCATCCCCCCTCTCTGCACCCTCCTGTCAGGGAGTTGGAGAGGGCCAGGAGGTCTCCCCTCAGCCTCCTCTTCTAGAACTTTTATTCTCTTGTGATGTGACATATAATAAGGGTTGTGTTAGACAAAATACAGCAAAAGGCAATACCAACTGTAAAGCGTTGCACTTCTTTCAAGCCGTTCTGGCATTCTGGCTCTTGGCTCCATCCTTAAGGACCTGCCTTTGGGGCACGCCGAGGAGGAAACCAGCCACCACCGAGCGCAGAGGCGGAGGCTGAGCCCGGAGGCCGAACCCGGAGGCCTCGCCAGAGGCGGCCGGTGCCGCGGCAGCGCAGGGCGGCCCGGGACACCCCCGCCCCCGAAGCGCCCGCCGGCCGGAGCCCGGCCTTCCCCTTACCCATGGTGACGCAGTCGGCGGCTGCCATCTGCAAGGCGGCCAGGGCCGAGCCGGGCTGCAGCAGGATGATGCGATAAGCCGTCCCGATCAAGCCTGCAACACAGGGCGGCGCCGTCAGCACCGCTCAGCGCCGAGGGGGCTCCCGCCGCCCGGCCCCAGCCGGGCCCCGGCGCTACCGGCTCGAAACCGGCCGGGCCCCGCTTCGCCGCCGCCCATCGCCGCTGCCCCCCGCCCCCAGCCGCGGGTCCCCCGACCCTCACCCGCGGCGGCGCCGACCCGGGTGGTGAGCCAGGTGCGGCGCGGGCACTCCTCGCCCTCGGGGCCGTCCCAGTAGCCCGCCATGGCACCGCAAGGGCACGGCCGCTGCGCCGCCCAGATCTCGCGAGAAGACGGCGCGACCCCGCCCCGCCCCGGCAGCGCCGCCCTCCGGTCCCGGGGCCTGGGCCTGGGCCTGAGCCTACCGGGGCCTAGCGGGGCTTCCTCCGGCGGCGAACAGGCCTCCCGGTGCGGGCCGAAGGAGCGCAGCTCCCCCGAGCTGAGCTGCTGCTGGGGACGCGCCATCCCCGCGCCGGGAGCCTCCTGCCGGCACTTCCCGCGGACGGGGCCGCTGCGCTGCCTCCGGCTGGCAGGTGCTTGAGCGAACCCTTAGAAATCCGTTAGAGCAGTAATTGTATTTCATGTTTTCAGCTCACACCGCAGCCGTGGCTCTTAAGGTGCTTTCGGAGAGTGCAGCTCTGTGTCTAAACCTGAACAACACTTCTGGTAGCACCAATCCTTTCAGTGTTGGGGTCGTTTGTGGGGTTTTGGGGGTTTTGTGGGTTTTGGTTTGTGAAGGGGCTACAATTATAACTAAGTAGTACATGGATTATTTTGTATGAAGTTTTAAGGACTCTGTTCTAATTCTGTGTTTATGTACACTGCTACAGTTTTATTTCCATTTTGTCCTTCTGAAATAATAAAGATGCTTTGACATACTTAGGCTGTAGTGTACGTATGTATTTTTCCAGTTGTTCTCTGTTTGCTAATATAAAACATTCAGGGGCTCACGACCATGCTTTCTCAGTGGTATCCCTTCAATCCAAGCTCTTCCACTTTTCACCACCACTGAAATAACTTCAACAGCTGAACGGAAGAAGTCCCTGCCCAGATTGACAGCTCAAGCTTTCCCTCACCCGTCTTCTTCCCCCTTTATGTGAAAAGGGTATTAAATACTTCATTTGTGCATCCCCCACAGCACCTCTTTTCTGGGATAGGAGCTCACAGCAGCTGGAGGTGTCACCCCAAGAGCAAGGTGTTTGTTACAGCATTTCCCAGCACAAGGCTTGCCAGGCCCAGCCTAAGCAAGGTCTGAGCAGGGCGAGAAGGGGGCCGGGAGCTGTGGCACAGCCCCTGGCCTGGGGACAGCAGAGCGGTGGCACGTTAGGCACGGCGGGGCAGTCATCTTCAGTTCAGAGCTGTCAAGTGTCAGTTTTAGAATGAGATGGAGAGGATAAGACTCCACACCATTAAGTAATGAACAGCATTCCAGGCTTTAAGCAGCTGTAAGCTCTTCTGAATGTGTATTACAGAATCACAGAATCATCTGGTTAGAAAGGACCTTGAAGATCATCCAGTCCAACCATTAACCCAGCACTGACAGATCCCAACTACACCAGATCCCTCAGCGCTGGGTCAACCTGACTCTTCAACCCCTCCAAGGATGGGGACTCCCCCCCTGCCCTGGGCAGCCCATTCCAACACCCAACAACCCCTTCTGCAAAGAAATGCTTCCTAAGAGCCAGTCTAAACCTTCCTTGGTGCAACTTGAGGCCATTACCTCTTGTCCTGGCGCTGGTTCCTTGGGTCAGGAGACTCATCCCCCCTCTCTGCACCCTCCTTTCAGGGAGTTGGAGAGGGCCATGAGGTCTCCCCTCAGCCTCCTCTTCTCCAGACTAAACCCCCCCAGTTCCCTCAGCCGCTCCCCATCAGACCTGTGCTCCAGACCCTGCACCAGCTCCGTTGCCCTTCTCTGGACACGCTCGAGTCATTCAATGGCCTTTTTGTAACCCCTGCTTCCACAGACAAGTGAGGTGGGACGGAGACTCCTTCCTACTTCTCTCCTCGCCTGTAGCTGCCAGACCCAGCACCTGGTTTTGTGCAGCTCTTAACTTGCCTTCCCTAGAGACTGCAGTTCACCCTAGGGACTGGCACACTGCTGCTGTCCTTTATTCTTCAGAAGCCCATCCTCAGGCTTCAGAATGCTGTAAGAGACTTCTTAGGCAATTAGCGCTCATTAGAGAACTCATACTGTAAGATATAAGTTATATCTTACTATAAACAGGCAGGTTCCACAGAAAGCAGCATATAAATCAATCTAGGTAAGTAATATTACTCTTAAAACATCTAACTTGACTCCAACTGTTTTATGGCTAACGGCAGACTATGGCCACAAACCAGTTAGCTAACACAAAGTATTAGTTCCCTTAACTGTTAAATGGGGGCAGTGACTTGCCATCGTACCACAAGCTGCAAATAACTTCGTTCCCTTCTACCTCTGCAACTTTTCACCCACCAGCAAGTCACATTCAAAACATTTCCCTATCCTCCCCTCTTTCAGGAGCTTTTTGTATGGCCTTCCTCAATAGACCTAGCTGCATCTAAACCCACAGCTCTGAACTCCCCAGAGCAGGAATTTTATCTTGTCTGCAAATGGACTACAGTTAGTGAGCTCCTTTCCAGCAGGCAATATAAAAAGCATTTCCCGTGTGTACAATCGGTACAGCCCAAGGCTTGGCACGGACCGATCACGGCTACCAGCAGCAGTGGGCTCTTGGCTGGAGGAGGAGAACAAATACAACATCCCTACTTTGCTTTCCTAGGTTTCATTCGAAGCTGAAGGCAAGCTACCAGAATTCAGTCAGGAATGGCCCAAATTCACAGATACCCTTAGAAAAGGCATTCACTGCCTACCCCCAGCAACAGAATTACCAGTGTTCTTGATGAAAAATTCAGCTTTTGTATCTTTAAGCCCTTGAAAGGAGGTAGTCGAAAGGGAACTCTGAATACTCTCTTTAAATCAGACACTTTTATTTACAGAAATTATCTCTGAGCGTTTCTTTGCAGGATATCTTGTACCATAACCTAGCAGACAGGAATTAAGATTGACTTGAAGAGTCTAGTCTAACAGTTCTCTCTTAGCACCTCTGTTGCTCAGTGCTAACCTCCACAAGGGGAAAAAAAAAATTACCCTGGAAATTTAAAAGACCTTTATAACATTCTGTCTGAATTTATCTGCTACCTGCATAGCAGACTCTAGAGTTCAGTTTAAGCAAGTCATTGCACAGAAAGACCAAAGAACAAGGGGAGAAAAGCGCACAGTGAAAAGTCAGTTTAATGAAATCTTGCATGACAAGTTATGGCAGTTATCAGAATTGGAATTCCTAAAACTAGAGAAGATTATGGGGGAACATGATAAATTTTCAAATACGTAACATGTTTCTAGAAAGGAAATAAACCATTTTCTACACTCACTGGGAGAACAAGAGGCCAGTCAAACTGCAGAATGGGAGGCGTTAGGATAGTCGTTGAATGGCAGCAATACCTAAGCAATGGAATTGATTGACACCTCAGTGGCTAGGAACAGGCCGAGGAGTCATTACCGAGTTGGAAGTGGTTTTTATTCTTGCAGGCTTCTAACAGTTTGGACATCTGCCCAGCCTGGTTTCAGTGGACTGCTGAGGGCTAGTTTATGTAGATCTTTCCCTGCCCTGTGTTCTCTGAAGTGGTGCATCAGGCACTGGGAACCGGACCACAGAAAGATGTAACTACACATTTTCTTACCGTAATGTCTGTATTTCCTGTGGGTATAATCTTATTTTTACTTCTACGGGTAAGAGGTTTACTTCTGGTTTTAGTAACACCACCATTCTTGCAACATTTTCCCCATCAGATGTGCTCAACTTTATTGCACTCTTCAGTATCTTTTTCTTCCTGGAAAATTTGAAAGGCTGCGCCCACATCAGTCAGCAGCAAGTAATTGCTAAAAACATCCATGTTAACAACAGACCTAAGAGCAAAGATGCAGCAGGAGGGTGGTGCAAGGGGAAGACTGTTGCAAGAAGGCAAACCTGGTCATCAGCAATCTCCCTTCTAGCAGCCATCGGCCAGCACAGAAAATACAATGCCAGGCTTAGGGTGTTTTGTTTGCTTGTTTTCTGATAAAAGTTTTAATGTAGTTCCCACATACATTTTGATATGACAGTCTTACATAAATCTTTCAAAACACACAGGCATTATCCAATTTTACCTGCCACTAGTTTACTAAGGCTCAAAGCAGAGAGTGAAATAAGAGTTTTGCTTTGGCCTAACTCTACCTTACTGTGCAGGGCCTGAACTCATGTACGGCCAGTTCTGTTAGCGGTTCACAGTACTATTTTCTTCTTCACTATAAACATACAGGCAAAACTTCCAACTGAAATAAAATTTGTACCAGTAAATCATTGCCAGATTTTTTTAGAATGCTGTAGGTGATTTTGTACCACCACTAAACCCCAAAGCAACAATGCTTATTCTATTTTTCTGAATCTTCATGCATCATCAATTTCATTTTAGGTAAAGCACCTCAAAGTGAGACTCTGCGTAGACCCCATGAAGTTTGGGACTGGGAAGTAACACCCGTTTCTCCACAGGTAGGCCTTGCTGACCAAGACACCTTACTAATTTCCTTGATGCTGACAACAAACAGCTTTATGCTGCAAGGTTGTTTGAAAAGAGTATCTTAAATATGAATATCTTGGTGTAAAAAGATCCAAGACTCAAAATGCAGATCATTTATTTCAAAAATACAGGAGTTCCCCAGACCTTGTGATGCAGAAACAATTGTGTGGTGGGTACTAAGAAACATGCTCTGCTTCTGTTAGTGAGCTGCTTAAGAAGGGGTGCAGCAATAGGTTTGTGCACGGTTAAAATAACCCCGTAACTAAAGAGAAGAAAAAACCTAAAACGCAAAAAGGCATGAGTGGACAATCCAGAGAAACCATAAATGCAGTGCCACAGCTAATCATTAGCCCTTTTCACTCCCCAGAAAAGTAATCCAAGATGTTCCTTCAAACTGGCTGTCAGGAGAAGCAAAGCACCTCCCTGCTCCAACCGCTTGTCACCAACAATGGTTAACAACAGATAACGGGTAAAAATACGTTCTTGACTCCCAGTAAAGAAAAGTGTGTTTCATTAAAATAGAGGCAATAAGGACTGTTTTGCTATTTGAAGAATTTCAAAGTTGCTTTTGTGCTACAACCTGGGTTTTCGTTTTCAATTCATGCTACATTAAATGCTTCTTCCCCTTTAATTTTCTTTTAAATGGTGCATTTTAGATCTCCTTATCCTACAGGAGAAAGAGCAAGCAAGTGAGAAATTATCTATCAGTAAACTATTTATAAAGGAAATAGAACAGTTTGGGGAATTTATAAGGAAAGTGACCTGGTCACTGTTCTCAGTGACCCAAATTCCAACTTTGCTGGACAAGAATATACCATACGTTTTAATAACGAAGTAAAACTCAACTTTCACACAAAAGGCCCAAATGATCAGAAAACATCCAAAGCAAAAAGTGAGTTATGGTTACAGTAGGAGTACTTCAGAATTACACACAGGAAAACACATTCTTGCTTTTATTTTGGTGGAACAGAATACAATATCCTTCAGCCCAAACTATTCAAAGCTGGCAATATTACCTTTTTCTTCATGCTGCAAGACTTCAGGAAACAGAACAGGGACAGGAAGGGTTAGAAGTTAATTTTCTATTTAAGGCCGTTAATTCAGCAAGATATTTAAAAATGTACTCAACTTTAAGCATGAATAGTTGCATTGACTTCAGTAAGATTATTCACATGTAGTTAAGTCAGGCAAGTGCTTAAATGGCTTGTTGAATCAAGCCATTAAATGAGAGCTGCTTTATTATACAGATTTATTTTAATGGCTGACAGAGCTCATTACATGAGCCTATTTTATTATTCCAAGGGCTAACAGCTGTTTCCTCATCAACTTTTCTGAAGGTGTAACCTGTATGCCTCCTACACTTTACTGTAGCCACAGAAACATATAATTTTCTAAGAAAAATTGTATGCAACATCTATTATATATAGTGGCTTAGCTCTCCCTTAAATAGTAACAGAAAAGAACAGTACAAAACAATAGTTTCACTTTTTCAACACACAAGAGCATCTTATTGAAAAACTAAAATAAAAAAGTATCACCACAATATAAATCCCCAAATAATAATAATGAAATGGGAAGAAAGAAAAGGAGTTAGCAAAACGTCCCGTGGACTTTAAAGTCTCTTATTACCGCATTACAAAAGCTTTTCTGGTGAACCACAATGTTTTGTTTCTCTCTGTTTACAAACCCACTAGACAGGGAACAACGGTGTCCACAACCTACACTGGGATTAAAAGGTAAAAACATAATCTGCCCCATCTGAAGTCCAAAAAGAGAATGAACCCAAAAGGGCAGTCAGTGAGCATAGGAACTGGTGAGGACACTGTTTCCCTGCAGGAGGCAGAAACTCATAAGGGGGAGTAGGGGTTGTGAAAGCAGAATTCGAGTTGGAACCGTGTCGGAAAGTTCTATCTCGGAGGCCTGCAAGACATGAACTAATGAAGAAACAGTCAAAAGGTCCCAATGAAAAGCTGTGACAAGCTGTAATGTGCCATTTCAATTACAAGGAAGAGGGGAAATGTTTGGTTTTTTTTTTTTTTGGCTCATCAATATGATGAGCTTTCATGTCCGAAACCACATTCAGGTAGTTTCCAAGTCTGCTTTTTTTGTGTGGAATCTACTGATCCAGACCAAAAAACCAAACAAACAGAACAGGGATGCACAGTTCTTAAGTCCTGGAGCCTTCAACACTGCCTGAAATAATAGCTGGCCTGGGGTATCCAGAGATGCCTGCAAGATGGTGTTCGTAGCAGCCTTGCAAGCAGATCGGCTCACATCTGCTATGTGCTGCCAACATTCTGCCCGTCACCTTCATCATTAGGACCTGAAACAAAGAAAGTAGTTCTCGGTCACAAGAAGTATCTTTTGTTCCTTGCCTTACAATAAGAGACCCTACCTGAGAGGCCTACAGAAACCTCAGATTTAGGATTTCAGTGACAGATGGGAACTGCAGAATTCCCCCTCCCCCTGCCTTACATCTTCCTTCTCCAGATTAAGTTCTGTCCACTGCATAATTTTATGTTCTTGACTAATCTGGTTGGGGGATCCCAGTAGCATCCCAGAGCCTAAAAGCTCAGTTTCCAGCCACTTCAAACCACCCACTGCTTTTGTTCATATTCATTCCTTCTTTTTTCCCTGCAGTGAATCAGGATGGAGGACTGGTCTCTGTCAAACGTTGGATGTTCAGAGGTGCAGGAAAGCAAAGCACAGATGACTTAAGTCAGGAGTACAGAATGAAGCCTTCCTCTAACTGAAGCCTAGTGCTTTTCTTAAATTATGGTCTCCTCATCTACAATGAAATTAATTACACTCTTTCCACACCCCTTTGTATACCTTCTGCTTTCCAAACAGCACTCTACTCAAGGGTGAGTCTGGATCCTTTCTACTGAAAGTACCTGAGATGACTGTCTTGGGCTTTTACGTGCAAGCCTTGGCCATGCTGAAAGCAAAAATGAAACTCACCACCACACCTTAAAAATCCTGTAAACAAACCCAGAACTAACTGAAGCACAGATAACCTATGCTAAACTGGGACATGTAACTCAGATGGAAGCAGCACAGGGGCCTTTCTGCTAGTTTAGAGAAGTAGCAAGAAACAGTTGCATTCAAAAAGGCAATTCGTGCAATGAGACTTATTCCACAAACGCCCGTGAGAAGTAACAGGCCCGAAGCACATCTACAACATGCAGTTACAGAGAGGACAGTCTGTCTTAAAGAATGCAGAGAAAAATGTATGGAAAACAGAAAAAACTGTCTTTCTTGCTTACCACTTCCAGCTGATCCTGAAGGTGCAATGACATCATCATCACTGTCTTCCTCATTTGATTGCGTTACTTCTGGCTCAGGTGCTACATTCTTGACTTCTTGCTCTTGTTCCACTCTACTCCGCAAGGCCAAGATCCGATGATGTAATGCAGCATACAACTGCCCTGTATCTTTAGAGCTTGCCTACATTTTTTTTTTTTTAATATTCAGGAAACAAGAAAAAGGTACAAAGAATTATAACAGAATAAAACACTGCTTACATAATACACACCAGTCATTACAAATTTCACAATCTACTTTTCAGTCTTCTCATGTGGGGTTTTTCAAACTGGGTCAGAATGGGCTGTGGTATACATAGCAAGTGCTGGATATGCTAAACTGATGGCGAGTTCCTCTCTGCTCAGCACTGACTTTCTCTGGCTAACCAGTATTAGCTGATTTTGTATAACCTCCTTCACCCAGGAGTCACACAGCTTTCCTAATACTTTCCAAAAGGTTATGCTAAAAATCTTTAATTAAAAAGCTTCTTACACAGATTTTTCCAGGTTTGTCAATCACTCAACTTCCCATATTAGTTAATCGTAATCAAGTCACTTAATAGTTTCATGATGCACTGACATAAAATTTCGACATAAGATATAATAAGAAAACGGAATGGTCATGCAGTCAAGCAGGGGATTATCTCAATTTCTTTAATTTTTTTTTTTTAACACTCTCTTTTTATACTTGCCAGCTGTTTCAGACGGAAGCATCTGTGACAACCTGTTCAAGAATATATGTTTTACTCTCAAAGGTTAACAGCCACTTCATGACTCCAAAAGAATAAGTTTTTAGGCCTATCAAACTAAGTATTTAATGGACAGTATTTAGAAGGGAGCTCCCTTTGAATACTATGAAACTCTGTTTTCACTATGTCAATTAACTATTGCTGTTACCCCAAGTTAACTGTAAGGTAACGATCCCACTTCTCAGAGTCTTCCATAAAAAATTGTTTCTGTCCTCCCCATCTTCCATCACCTCTATATCTGAAAAATTCCCCTGCAGTGAGCTGTAGTGAATAAATTATTCCACACAAGATACTTTTTATCAATACTAAAATCAAAAGTGAATAACCTGATGATAGATTAACTCGAACTTTTCAAATCTAGAAAAAAGCTGAGAAAAAATTATCCATTTTCACTGCTTTTTCTTCATCAATGGGTATTTGGTATGATTAAGTTCCCCTCTGGGACTCCAGATCCCAGTGCTACAAAGCTCCTGTCACCGGGGAAGCTGACCATTGTTGCTGGTCTCAATTTCTGACCCATAAGAACACTTAATGCTTTAGCAACTCCTTGTGTAGAATCGGTGTAAGTCAAAAGAATGTGTTCAGACCTCTCAGAATCTCTAAGTGCTCTTAGCAGACATTAGGGAATGACCTTTCTTACTGACTGTATCACGATCTCCCAAGTGTTTTAGTAATTCTAATTGGGATTACTGTTTCCCCATTTAGCAAGCACAGAAATCACTTTCACTGTCCTGCTACTGCTTGGAATACTCTGTATTAAATCAAAGTTGAAATGTGTTACCCTTAACTACTAACATAATTTTCTTGACAGATATTTAGTGTTTCACTTCCAGTGAGCACTATACATCCACCCACACTGTATACAGACAATGAGCTTTCCCGTGCTACAGGTTCTGGCAGATCTAATTTTGGTTAAGCTATTACATAGAAATCTATGAAATGCCTATTTCCCTTGATAGCAAAAAATTATTTGTGTTAATCTTACACTACAATTATAGTCTCAGTAGGCGTGGAACAGATCCCACAACTCCATCCTCAACGCTTTAGACAATCTGGCTTCCTAAGGGCAGCCTTTTATGTGGAATTTCTTCACAACCAGAAAGGTTTTTCAGGCAAGCAAAGTCTGCCAAGCCCCTTATCTTTGAGGATGGGTGGTGCTGAGGAGGTAGGGTGCAAAGAAGAATGGGAATGTTACCTCAGCTACAATTTAAGCAAGCACCGATTTTAGTAGGAAGGTTAAGATGTAAACAAAACCCAGTACTCACTGATATAAGAAAAACTTTAACTCCCTGGTCCTCTGTATCCATGGCGGTGATCCGGATACTCTTCTCACTGGCTTTATCAATCTGCATCTGAGCCCAGAGCTTGGTATTTAAGATTAACCTGAGACTCCCCTGAGTCCTCATCACTTAAAGCCAACATACAAGATCAGTTAGGTGGAAAAAGACAGAACAGGAAGGTTCAAATAGCCAAGATGGCTTTTTATGGTGTGAATGTTTAAGTCTCTTTACAAAAAATATGAAGGGAAAGCCCCTAAAACAGGAATCTTGTCACAACTGTTAATCAGAGGAATGTAGCCTATTAAAGATTATCAGTCATGTCTAAAGATATTTAATCCAAAGTCTTATATGTAAATACACCGAAGTTCAGAGGTTGGATCTGAGCTGATAATCTCAGGCTAATGTACATTCCTGCCAGTCTGAACAATCGTGCATTATTCAAAGAGACTTCCCCCGCCACAAGCACCCCGTCCCAAAGAGCAAAGAGCCAAGATCTGAAGAACATTACCATAAATTTCTAATCAAATATTCTAGTTGCTAAATACAGCTTGCTTTTATGGGGAAAAATGTAACCGGAACATTTGCTACAATAAGAGGATATGAGAAGATACTCTCTTTGGAGGAAATGGTCATAAATTGAAGCAAGAGAAAAGGTCCAAACTGCTGAGCTGCTGTAGCTAAGACCTATCCTAAAGTGGATGCTGCTGTGTGTCATGGCAGCATCCTATGAAAACAGCACTGACTGTCATCCAGTACCTCACTTCCCCTGGTTTCTCTTACCCAGCCGAGACTGTAATGTTCCATCATCTGTTGAGGCCATATCATTGAGTCTCAGAAGTCCTCGACCTCTTTCCACCCAAGACTGAGAGTTTTTATCAAATACAAACAGCTTGCACTGAATCTGTAACAGAAAATATCTCTATAGCATAGTGTTGATTGAAACAGTAATATATTTCATATTTAGTCACCTACAGCTGGTAAAAAAACCCATCAGATTTCATATTGGAATTATAAACTGTTTATAGCTGTGGAAGCCAAAGTAGCTTTCCTCGCTTTTGCAATAAATTCCTCAAAATATGCTGTCTGGTTTCATGAGGTCTTATTAACAGAAGCTATATATTCTTAAAGAATACCCATGTTAAAGATCAAACAACAAGAACAATTTTCAGATAAGGTACAAACTTCCACAGAGGAAATTTATTGTGATAAGAGACTGGGTAAGAGTCATCTATAGTCTTAGGTCAGACAATTCTTTTAGAAGTCTTAGGTGCACTTTGCCCCACTGAAAGGGGTATTTGTTGCTGGGAAGACCCAGTACAATGAAAGCAAAGCTAAATTCTTCATGTACTAAGGAAGAAAGGATGAACAAACGTGTTAGCTCATTATCAATTCATAAAGCCTGACCCACACAAAGTCATGAATAAACAAGAGGTACTTTTCCTGCCTTCCTGGTTCAGTTTGAAAATGTACACCTTTTGTACTTCCTAATGGTAGGACTGTTCCTGCTTCCCATAAAAGCTCCTTCCAGACATCTCAACTTTATATTCCCCCCTCTAATCCATCTTCACTGTCACAGCTGAGGTTTCACACTTCAGTCATCCCTCAAGTTCCCCACATATGTGCATGCACTAGGTGGAGAATGTATTTCCATTTCTGGTTTCCTCCACCACAGAACACCTCGCTGTCTATACTTCATTTCTGCAACATTGACATAGTTCTGTCCGTACAAGTCCCATTTGGGAGTGCATTAAATTTCACAGGAAAAAAGAACAGAAGTTAGGTGAGAGGTCTGTTACGATATATTCATGCAAATCAGTCCTCTATTAAGTATACAACTGCTAAAAGTTGTGCTTTTGCTAAGTGAAACTGGACTCTCATCTCTCGTCTTTGATTACATGAAGCATCCAGGAGTTTCTGAATTATACCGAAACCAAGAAGTACCAGAACAACTATTTAAAGACCATTCATGTCTGGTAAGAAAAAAGTCTGAGAAGACAAATGTTATAGATTATTATTTCATAGAATAATACAAGTGATATGCATCAGTTATTGACACAGTGCAGCTGTGTGGTGTCAAAATAGACCAGCATCTCTAAGAACAAAAAGCTATCCTTTAAAAATAATGCAGTGCTGAGAAACTTAAAAAGACCTCAAGAAAAAACTATAACTAGAGGATAAAGAGAGGAGGAAAAAAATATATACACAACTTAGTTTTACACCAAAACCCTGCATATTTTTCTTAAGGACATACTGAAGTTAATAAGTTAATGAATAACTGCAAAGTTAAATAAATCATGATTAAAATCTGAAGTCAGTCATGACCGTATGTCCTTCTAAAACATCAGTAATTAAACTAAATACCTCACGACAAATTCCTGAGTGCTGTTTTATGGTTTCTGCTACGCAAGAAACCAGACTGCTGGCAGAACAGTCCATTTTGAGTTTAAAAAAAAAATCTTCATTAGTACAATAATTAAAGAATTTAAAAATATTTAGTTAATTTAATTTTTTTCAAATAATTGTTTTTCAGGAGATAGAAGCTTTTATGTGATGGATTTAGGAAAGTATGCTTAAGATTTGTCTGTATAGCCCAAACACTAACATTTATTCAGAAAGGAAATTAAGAAACAACAAAGTAAGGATCTGATAATAAATATCCAAAGTTTGCATTTCAACACAAGAAGGTACATTAGAGATCTAGAGGGTGGCTGAGTTGTCAGGAATCAGGTGGTGTGCATTCACTGGACATCCACATGAATCCCCAGAAACTCAAAGCTCCTCTACTTTATCCATTTCTTACCTGTAAGACGTTACTTTCAGCTTCCTCCCCAGTAATCACTTCTACCTTCGCTAATAAACACTTCCTTGCTGTTGCTTTAGTATAGGCTGCTGCAGATTCTGCCAGTGATTCTGAAATATTATTAGCTGAACAACATTTTGAAAGTTTGAGAATGAGTAGCATATATTTTTGCAAGATTTATAAAGGTCTCACACAAGTATACCAGAATTTGCAGAAATAAAGTACAGAAGACAGACATTAATAGAACGTTAGAAATAGGACTGAAATTTAAAGCAGAAGTTAAAGCTTGTCTTTTAAGACTTATTTTAAAAGCACAAGAAGACACAAGGGACGGAAGAGGTAAGTTACTGAAAAATTTTGTCCCCACACACAATATTTCAAAACCTTTACTAACACATGGGCACCTACATATGTGTAAGTGCTCCAGCAGCACCGATACTGCTACCAGCTGTACCATGGTGCCTGCACATGCACAGCACAACACACTTTCCACTTTTATTCTGGCTTGCAAGCAGTTTGCTGGAGAAAACCCACAGCTCCCAAAATTTCCAGAAAATCTTGCCAATCTGAAGAGTCACAGAAGTCTAGAATCCAGCAAAGAGTTCTTGGTTCAAGCAACACACTTGGTGCACCAACTCGATACAATATACATTTGACTCAGACATTCAGTCACTGGAAGTACAATAGAATTGTGAAAAAACAGTTTGCCACATTTCTTCTATACTCTATACGTCCAACTACCTGCTCTGTTAATTCCCTCTACTTTTATTCTGCTGAAGATACTCCCAGTACTGCAGAATGACCATCAAAAAGACAGCGCAGCCTGTACGTGTTTAGTATGTTAAAGACAAAAGGACACAAGAGTCTATAGCATCAGCACGTCACCTCCCACTCTCCTAGCCTGTATCTTTGGTTACAGCAGACAGTAAAGGCAACATTAAAATGTTATGCTTTTATAAAGTAATGGAATATTGAAAAATGCAGTCATTTAAGCAAGGATTAACTACCATTCCTAAAAGAATATTTTGTTTTTCACCTTTCTCTGGTGTGGCTTCCTGAGAAGATGATTCAGACCCAGACTCTGTAGCAGCATTCTCCTTATTACTCTCTGTACTACCTTCATTTGATTTGGGTGGACTCTATCGCAAAAAAAGAAGACAAGGTAAACAGAAGAGAGAAAGCATACACTAATTTTGCAGAACAAGACTAGTGATGAATTACCAAGGAAAGCCCTAGTGTTTGGAGACCATACAGCAAAAGAAGAATCCCAGAGACAACACGCTTTCACAGTAAAAGCTATCCTACTACCCCAGCCATGGAACGGAGTGGAGCGTGACCTGAAAACCAGTTCAAGTTATTTTCCCCTGAACTGAATCCAAATTTCAACCTTTATTTTGAAGTCATGTTCAGCAAAGCAAAGCAGTTTCAGCTACAGTTCAACTCCAGTCTTACCTGACTGAACTCCCTGCTCAGTGGTTAGACAGGTATGAATGCACAGCTTTTGTACCAGCACAGCAATAAAAACAACAGTAGGAAACAGTGAGGCACTAGGAGTTACACCTTAGGTTGGTACACAGTGAACAGAGGATTTCCTGAATCAGACCTCAGCACTGCTGCCTTACTGCTGGACTCAAAATCCCATCACCAGGAGAGTCCTGTAAGAGCTTTTCTCAGTTTGGAGGACAGCAAACAGGAACACACTCAAAGCCTTATCTTGAATAAGGCATTTAAGAAAGCAAGCTGTGCCATAAAGTGCTCGGCCTCGAGAACCACACGCACTATGGAGAAGGCACTCAATCTCCTTACACTGGTAGAGGTTGGCAAGGAAATCCTGGAGAGCACACAGCTCCTAACGAAACCCCCACGCTGCACTCAAATAAGTTACCTACAAGGAAAACCACTGAAAGAAAACCACGCTCCAGTGGCAAGTATAATTAAAGATTCTCAAAATTCCTGAGCAAGAATCCATAACACAAACTACTCAAAATTACATTTCATACACAATGGATACTCACTAGGACTCGCTCACTCATGTTCTGTCCAAAAACAAACTTGTTGCTAGATGCATCTGCACTGTTTGTAGAGTTCTCTACACTGAAGAAAAAAACACAAAAAACAAAATAGGTTTTATGAGTCAGGAAAATAACTGTTTATCTTCTACTGATAAAATTCCTCAAAAAGTGAGCAATTGTCACTGGCTTTAAAAAATTAAACACTGGTTGACACAGAAACAGAAGCAAAAATTAATTCAAATTAGCAACATGAGAGCACATACTGGTTTTATAGAAGGAGAATCCTCTCAGAACGATGGCAAATGATTTTGTCACTGTAAATATCTTCCCTTTAGATATGCAATGACATATTAAGCAATGCTGAATGCTACGTGATGGCTTACTGTTTAATAGTTATTTTTTTAAAAATTATATTCTACATGCACAAACTTGAACTACTACACAATTAAGGTCAATTTTCTCAGAAAGGGAAATAACTGAAAGAAAACCACTTGCAATATAACTGAAGCAAAGGTAGCAGGGATAAGTAATGACTTATTAGACTAGCTGCAATGCAACAGCCTCCCCAAGAAGTTTCACAATCAAATCTCAGCCCTCACATCTTCCTTATAGAATAAGCATCCTCCTTCCATGAGGCATTTTTATTAACAGATTTTAAATCCCATTTAGCGAGGACAATAGTTTTACTATTTTACAGACTCAAACTTAACGAGTCATTGTTCATCTTCCTTCCCTTCAGGCATACCTCTAAGACATCAACATGCTTACTAAACAAATATGCAGAATGCAGACTACTTGAAATCAAGCCTGTGTGCATTTCAATAAATTTGCAAAATGGGGGCACATATGTCACTACACGATTCAAGCAGAACCAAACCAACCCTTAAATTGTGCACGTAGAGTTGCTACTTCTGAATAAAGAGATTCAAAGAACAGAGAAAATCCTCAGGGGAAAAAAGTTTTGCCTACTAAGGGAATTAAATACCACAGTTCTGCGCTCAAAATGCTGAGAACTCAATATGATCTACCAATATCTGCCATGTGACATTCACAATTTTTAAAGGGCTGGCAGAGTGTTACACGAAGGGAGGAGTTCTCCTTTTACAAGTCAACTGCCATAATGTGTTGCCATCTCAGCCAAAAACCAGAGCCAACTCCACTTAGACACTTACTTTTTTTAAGGGCAAACCCAAAATTGGGTTTCTGGCAATTGACCTACCATGAGGGAATGCTCCCCAAGTGAACACTCAATCGAAACACAGCAGTAGATGTCACAAGAGTTGAAAGATATAAACAAATATTCCAGTATTTGAAGCCCACATATTAGAAGTTATTGTCTGCCAAATCTGATGGAATAAAAATCTGACAGTGTCTCTGGAAAGGCATTGGCCTGGCACCCACACAGTCTGTGGCATTCTCTCTCTCTAGTTCATCATCTGAAAAGCTCAATGTCAAAAGGGATTCAGAGTGCAAAACTGCCTAGTGTCTACTTCGTGGTGAACAGGGGTTTTAAAAATGCAGAACATAAGGACAAGGCAAGTAGGCATTGGTGCTTTTCCTACAATTATGTCATGGCCTCAAACAATCTGCAGTTCAGGCTGTTCACGTCGCTCTAACTCCATTGCTCTCAGAGGAATTCTCCCCCATGCTTTTCCAGTTGTTATTTGAATTCACAGCTCTGTGTAGTATGAAGTTCTCTTCTGTTTTCTACTCTTTCTGTACCACCACTTGATTTTTTGACCACTACTGAGCTAACAATTTCAGAGCCGTATCGACACCTTATCCTGAAGCGAAGGCTGGCAGTTCAGAGTTCATCACTGTACACAGAGAATTAGCAGAGTCTTCTCCTGGCTGCCTCACTTTCTGTATATACCTACACCAAATTTCTTCTGATGCTATTGCCTAATCAGAAATTCTCTCAAAGCCCTCCCACAGTTACATTCCTGCTTATGCACATGGGCCCTCTACATTGCTCTGAAAAGCTTATCATCATGAACATTTAAACTATCCTTCCCTTTATCCATATCACACACGGAACATGTTGAACACCACAAATACAGCATAGATCTCTACAGGAGTCTACTGGTAGCTCCAATTTATTCCATCATTGTTTTTTTCTAATCATTCATGGAGAAGACTTCTCTCATCTTATGCTTGTTAGTTTTCTGAAGAGGCTTTGGTGAGGATGTGGCCAAGTAAATGGTGTCAAATGCATCTCCCTTGACCAGATAACTGAGGGTTCCCCCAGATCTGAAGTTCGCCACCTCATTCTTCAGAAGCCTGGGTTCCCACTGAACCAGTATAAGCCCTGCATTCCACAAACAGCAGAACCACAAATAATTCACAGAATCGTCTAGGTTGGAAAAGACCTTGAAGATCATCCAGTCCAACCATTAACCTAACATTGACAGTTCTCAACTACAGCATATCCCTAAGTGCTATGTCAACCCGCCTCTTGAACACCTCCAGGGATGGGGACTCCCCCCCTGCCCTGGGCAGCCCATTCCAACACCTAACGACCCATTCTGTAAAAAAACGCTTCCTAATATCCAGTCTAAACCTTTCCTGGCGCAACTTGAGGCCATTACCTCTTGTCCTATCGCTTGTTACCTGGTTAAAGAGACTCATCCCCCTCTCTGCACCCTCCTTTCAGGGAGTTGGAGAGGGCCATGAGGTCTCCCCTCAGCCTCCTCTTCTCCAGACTAAACCCCCCCAGTTCCCTCAGCCGCTCCCCATCAGACCTGTGCTCCAGACCCTGCACCAGCTCTGTTGCCCTTCTCTGGACACGCTCGAGTCATTCAATGGCCTTTTTGGAGTGAATTTTGAACACAAGAGAAGGAAAACTGTCCTAGAGGTTCCCCTGTAGTCTTACCTGGAACTGATGTACTGTAGAAAATAGTTTGTTGCAGAGGGTACGTCTGATGTAGGAAGGCCAGCATTCTGCACGTCAGCAGTTTCATCGCTTTCATCTCCTAGCTATAAAAAAAGTATATATTGACAGTTTTAACTACTGACCACAAAATTTTCAGCTTGTTCTTTCCAAAGATAAAATTTCATTCACAAGGACTTTCTACATAAAAGCCTATGTCCCAGTATTACACTTTTTTTTGTCATGCTAGGAAGCCTGCTCAAACCTGTCTTCAACAGGAGGCACTAACAATCCAACTCAATTACTCCGTGCAAAGGTTTGAACCCAGGCTGCTCTAGTTCTTCTCTCATCTTTTCTGTGAAGTCTTGGTTGCACGGGAGCATCTTAGGAACATATTTCAACTTAATTCTGACCCAAAAGGTAAGAGAAAACATTACATTGCTCTGAGCTTTATGACTGTGCTAGATGCATTTATTTTTGAAAAAGCTTCTTATGCTCCTAAACAGTAGTAATTTATTAAATGTCTGGAAGACCAGTTTTACTAAACAGCCAACTGAACTGCATTCTCACAGCTTCTAATCTTGCATATATACATGGAGGTTTTAACCCTGTTATACAGTGGCTTCAAAGTACTTCATAAACAGCGTGTAATGTTTACACCAACAAATAATCTGTTCCACTGCTTATCCTCACTTAAATACATCAACTCTTAGTCAAGATAACAAACATGTTTACCTTAACTCTATCTCTTAAGTTCTGCCCAAATACAAACGCTTGCTGTGCATTTAGTTCCGCCTTCTCACAGCTGTCATCATCTGAAGTGTTGTTGGACTCTTTTTTCTGACATTCTCCTGCCTAAAGAAAAGAAATTTAAAACTTTAGCCTAGGTAATTGAGTTTCTTTAAACAAAAAACCTCACATTATGACATGGTGAGTCACACAGTCATTTACAACGACAAGCCAATAACATCTGCAGAGCTACAAGGCAAATTTTGCATTTAAAAAAAAATCCTGTTGTTCAGAGCATCTTTCTTAATGAATCACAGAATAGTTAAGGTTCAGGGGGATCTCTAATAATCATTTGGTCCAAACCATGCTCAGAGCAGCATCAACTTCAAAATTATGCTAGGCTACCTGGCAACTCATACACTTAAGTCTCAAAAATTCCAAGGACGGCAGTTTTAGTTTGGCAGCCTGGCTCAGTGTCCGACTGCACTGAATATGATAGTTCTGTCCTCATACCAACTGTAATCTCCCCTCCCCACACTTGCAGCCTCTCATTTGTTTCCAAGTCTCATTCTATCTTGCTACAGCCCAATTGTTGAGAACAATTCAATTCCCCTCCCCTAGTCCAAGCAGAACCTACTTAGCTTTTTCACTCTCTTACCAGACACCACGTGCTCCAGCCATGTCACCTTGGCACTTTGTACATGTCTTTCATGTACTGGCAAGCCCCAAACTATACACAATACTCCTGATGCCACCCACCAGTGGCAAGGAAAGGGGAATAATCACTTTTCTGAACCTAATGGCTGCAGTCTTAGTAAAGCAGCCCAGTACGTATCTTAATAAAAGGATTCACTGCTGATTCAGGTTGAACTCGTTCTTCTCTGTTCAGGACGTCAAGGTTCCTGAACCTTTTGTCCTGTTAAGAACCTTCTTCTGTTCTGCACCTCTGCAGCCCACTTTCCATTAGCAGCTCTGTAACCTTTCACTGCAGCTGCCAGGGCAGTATTTTCCCCTATTACTCTCATACTATAGTTCTCATCCCATTATACTCAGGGCCTTGCACCTGCAAACACTTAGAGTGGTGTTGGGAAGCAAGTGCAACCAGCATGGGAATCGCCCCCTCTCTCCTCATTTCCTACCCTGTAGCTTTTGATTTACATTAGAAGACCCAACAATATGCGTGCACAAAGCCAAACAACTGATCAGCACATAGCAGCTGCCTCAAAGCATGCTCCAATCAGCACTAACAGCATAAGCAGAAAAAAAACCAGTAGGAAGTTTGAACATATCCTGATGAAAATTATATAGTTACTATAGGAAGAGTATTATGGGGTACCACCTGCTCCACTGGAGAGAACACTCAGGGGGAAGATGACTGTCTGGAGAACCCCTGTCACTTGTCTTTCTAGCTGGCCCATGGGAAGTTTTCCCTTTTTTTTTCCCCTCCTTTTGCTCTCCCTTCCTCCAAAATAAAATGTCACCCTTAGTAGTAATACTGTCACCTACAGATCACACTAACAAATTCTGTACATGAGAATTTGTCTCGACATCCTCCATGCAACACCAGGATCTCCAAGCACTTGCCTCATAGCTTCTTTCTAGCCAGTCACTCCCCAGTCCTTGTGACACATGGGTTAACTCACCCCAGGTACAGGACTTCACATTCATTGACTGTCAGTTGGTTTCTGGGGCTCATTTTTCCAGCCTGCTGAGATCCCTCTGCATGGCCCTGCCTTCCAATATTGACCATTTTCTGTTTCCCTCACTTTACTGGCATCCACAAAGTTAACAAGATACACTCCACTTCGCCAGGTTGTTCATGTAAACATTAAATAGTACCAACCTCAATACCAGACCTAAAGCAGTGCCTCTAGTAACTGACCACCCATCAGACTTTCAACCTCTGCCTGCTACCCTCGAAGCTCACTGGTTCAGCCAATTTTCCACACGCTATAAATTCCACCCAACCAGTACATCTCTCTCCAATTTGGCTATGGCAATGATACTGGAGACCATCCCTATTCTTGCTAAAGTCAAACCCAACAAGCATTGCTCTCTGCACAGACAATCAGAAGGGAAAAAAACCTAGGCTGGTCACCATGTTTTATCCACATTGGCTGTTCTCTGTCACTTGAAGGTTCTTCATATCCTAGGACTCCTTCACCAGGAAGGGAGAGGAAGGGGCTGTGCAGTTTCTACTTTCCTGGAACCTTTCTTGAAAGTGTGTGCCACGTTCTCTTCTCCTCCAGCAACAGGGACCTCCCACAGTACCACAACATTCTGATGATAGGCAGTGGCCTCACCCTAACACCAGCCAGCTCCCTCAGCACCCATGTCTGGTCCCGTGGACTTGTATATGTCAAACTGTCTTAGTCCTTAAGCAAATTTACTGTAATAATTCACTCCCCCAGACTTACCCTAGGAATCGGACCTGGTAGACCTCTCCAGTAAAAGCCAAGACAGAGGAATTGATCCCCCTCAGATTTTTTCCATGTCCTTCTAGGCTCCCTCCAACATTTGGCAGCAGGCTTATATTTTTCTTGCATCTTGCCTTTGCTGCTAATGCACCAGTAGAAGCCCTTCTTGCAGCCCTTTCATCCTCAGTCACTTCCAACTCTAGCTAAGCTTTGGCCTTCCCAGTTCTCTCCCCACACATCCAGGCAACCCTTGTGTATACCTCTCAGGTATAGCTTGACTCTTCCCCAACTCTCACCTTGACTTCTTTCCCAACTTATGTACACCCACTTTCTGGATTTAAGGAGCTCCCAGCTCATCCACACTGGCCTCCTGACACACTTGCACAATTTTCTGCACATTGTGATTAACCACTCATTCTCGGTTGTCCGTAAAGATAACAAGCTCTCCTGAGCCCTTCTGTCCTTCAGGATCCTACCAACAAGCTTGATGAACAAACTGAATTCTTCTCTCCTGAAGTTTGGGTCTTTATTTCAGTACTTATCTTCCTCACTTCCTTCAGGATCTCAAATTCCATCTCACAGCTGCTGCAATCACAGCTACTCTCAACCTCTGTATTTCTAACCAGCTCTTTGCTGTGAATACCAGGCCCAGCTGAGTACCCCCCTGGTCAACTTATCCAGCACCTGCAAAAACACCTGTCCTCAACTTATTCCTAAAATCTCCAGTATTTCTACCAGGACATGTTGCCATTTTACCAGCTGTCAAAGTACTTAAAAGTTCCCCTTTAGAACCAAGGTCTGCATTTGTGAAGCTTCTAGTTCTCCAAGGGCTTTAGCTTAGATCAGTCCAACTCTAGTGAAGGTCCACTTTAATCTCCCCCTTGTTGGCTTCCCCTCTGATCTTAACCTATAAGCCTTGACCAACTCAGCACCTTTCCCAAACCAAAGCCTCTGCATTCAAGCAGCTGCTTTGAGCACAGCACAACCCACTTCCCTCCTTGTCTTTCCTGCTTTAGTTCCTAAAAAGCAGGTATGTATCCAGTGCCATACTCCAGTTGTCCAGGTGAACCTCCTGTATCAGTGATCCCAGTGAGGTTACAGAACTGCCACGGCACACAGATCTCCAATTCCTCCTGTCAGTTTTTCATGCAGGGTGTTGGTGTCTATGGGTGCTTCAGATGGGCTGCCAGCCACAGCACCTTCCACACATGTTGCACAGGGGAAAGAAGGCAGTGGGAAAACAACACTGGATTAGGTCCACAGGAGTTTTGCAAATCCCATCTTATGTTTAAGGGACATAAGCTTTGCATAACCTAGCTGTATCATCTGCCTTCAGATGCTAATTCTGGCATTTCAAAGAGATCCCTTTTCTGCTGGTAGTCAGAAATGGGACAGTGCGGCCTGCTGGGAGTAGTCCTCCAGCACTGAATGGTGTAGACAGGGTAAAGGAGCATTCTGTTGGACAACAGGAAAAATCATTAGCCTAGTATCTCTTTAACAAGTCCTCCTCCTTCTGGATAAGGATCATTATCTCCCTGCTGCCAAAAAGGCCAAGAGCTGCATGGAGGCTTGAACAGTTGCCCATCAAGCTTCCCTGCACATCTGATGACCTTCAGCCACCAGACTCTCCCACCAGTAAAGGGAGGTTGAATAGAGGCTGTGGCTTGTACCCATCTAAGGACTATATTGATTAGGGGTCCTAGAGTTTCCTGGGAGTTTTCAGGACAGAGAGACAAGGCCTAGCCCAAATAGGTACAGGTCACAGATGCTCAGGGTAGGACAACCACCAGATAGAGAACATTCCCACTCTGCTACCTTGTATAAGCACAAGACAGAGACCTCAAAGAATCATCTTTTCTGACAGTAAAATAAGACCATGACTCACATCTGCTCTAACAACGGCAGACCAGGCTCATACATAACTGCAAAATACCACCTACTTGCCCTCACAAGGCAACTTTCTCTGTGGTACATCAAATCTATGCCACAGATCTGCAGATACAATTACTAATACGAAAATTCTAATTCCAGAAGTAACCATTCATCTTATCAAACAATTTAATATTCTGCAGAGAGACTCCAGCATTTCACACAACTACTATATGAACTCCAATTACTTACAGCTGTGCTAGAAAGCTTCAGGCAGATGAAGCTGACTACAAATGCCAAGACATTGAAGTATGTCCTCCACACTCCGCTAAAAATTCCAAATATTCAGTTATGAAGCTTTATTCCATTTAATACTCAGCTTTCAGCAATCCTTAACATCTAGATTTAAGAGCTTTCTTCTACCAGAAAACTTCCTCCTAGGTCAGTACTTCCAGACTTTGATTTAGAAAAAGTCAAGAGGACTTTTGGATGCTAAAAATTTATAGAAGATCTAGACATGCATGCAATGAATTTACTTATTGCTACTTAATTATGGCAATAGTCTTTCACTAAACCTTAAAAAAAGCCCTTCACACTTGAAGTCTTTTTGCTTAGATATTCAGATTTCAAAATTAATTGAGACTTCAATTTCAGGTAAACCACTGCTTACTCCTAATTGTTCACAATACTACTTCTATGCTCAATGTGACATCAAAAAGCAACCCACTGTCTAATGACTCTCCCAAACCAAAACCCACACATCCTCAAAATCCCCAAACACCCTCCTCATGTTCTCAGTCAACGTATCTTAAGATGCCAATGGTTAGCTCAGTACCTGCAGGAATGAAAGGACTGGACACACTTTGCACAAAGCAGGGAAGGATCTATTGCACTACTTTCCTTTCCAGATACCAAATACAACTTTTAATGCACTCAGATGCCTTTTCCTCTAGCTGAAGCTTTTCAGCCCCTCATTACCTGCACTCTCCCTCCACCATTTCCTGTAGGGAATTTGCTGCCTCTGGGTTTTTACCCACTATCAGCTCCTGTCTCTAAGCTTCTTTGTGTTACTCATTCACTTCAGTTGCCTGCATGGTCTCATCCTCATATTTCCTAACATCATTCCACATTCAACTGTTAGAAATCAAGACACCACCAGTAAAGTCATCATCCACGGGCAGGGGATTGCTTTTTGCTAGGCAGTCTGAGAAGGAAGACTGAACATGTGCAACTAACTGCTCAGTTCACCCAGCTCAAAACCAAAGCCTTTTCAGACGGGAAACAAAATTTGGTAAATGTTTCCTAGTCCCTGGCCTGACAGGAGCACCAGCCAGACCTGGCAACAGCCACCTGCAGGAGGAAGATTTATTTCTTCATGCAATCTAACAAGATGAAAAAGCAGTATTCTGACTATCAGTCCACTGAACCAAGGCACCCAAATTACTTCAATTCTATGGTAGGAATTCAATGTCTATGGTAGGAATGGCATCACTCAAGCTGCAGTGAGATTTTACAGCAAGACTTGAAATAAAGTTAGAAGGACAAACGAGAGCAGAAGCAGAACTGAGCAAATTTTTGTATTTTGAGAGGGGAAAAATAGGTAGGAAAAAACATCCTAAACTGTGGGTTCAATAACCTTTGTTACAGTTCCTGAGTTAGTAAAGATAAATATAGGATACTGTTAGGACAGTATAAAATCTACTACTACAGCTGAGGTGTATTACTGTAGTATGGGTAGATAAAGGGGCTATCACTGATGATACTGCACTTACATCACTAAACAAATAAATGTTCAGAGAATATTGTGTCTGTCATCCTGAGTGTCCTTGCAATTCTTCACCAACTCACCTTGTCTTCAGAGTCAGAACTTTTCAGTGTTGCATTACTTAGTGATTCTGATGTGGCTGCAGAATCTGGCGGGATATTTACACCATTCGTGCCACTGCTGAGAACTGCAATGATGAATGAGAAAGTTACATAAATTCTCTAGATATTTAGATCGTCCTAAAAGCTTGCTATAGCAAGTTGTATGCTGCTTTCCTGTTTAAGTCCATGAAACATTGTAATGTAAATTACAGAGTTCCCACAGTATTCTGCAGGAGACATGAGGACCATGATTCAGCAATTCTTAGCAGAATCAAAATTCCTAAAGCAGAAAACTAAGTCAGCAAAACATCACTTAATCCATACAAACACTGCAAGGACTTCAGCACATACAACTTCAAGCAACCACCCGTCTCCAATCTAGTATTGTTCACAGCCAACAGGGCTCCTCTTTGCACTGATCCAGCTACTTACATACTGAACTCCCACGGAAAATTTGTACCCCAATATTAAGTCCTCGGTAGAGCCCAATCTGTGCCAACAGGCACGCCAAGAAATCAAGCTAGAAATGTTTGGTTCTATGCCAGATTCAGCATTAACTGAAGTTACTTCTGTTGCAGTTCAACTGAACTTCCAAATAACAAAGGCAGGGGGCTGGGGAAACATAGTTTAGGAGACATGGACAGCTTGAACAGTTTTTTTGCTTTAGCTTCCAGTTTTCAATCATGCCTATTTCTATTAGCTATATCAAATTCCACAACACTACAATAAGCATAATATACATGACCAAACTTAAGAATTAAAGTTGTATCTTGAAGTCTCAACTCCAAAATGGTCCCCAAGCCTAGAGGCACCTCCTAGTGATTTAGGCATTTGACATCACTGCAGCCAGCTGAAGTCTACCACTACTGTTCAACTAACGAGCAGTAGCTTATTACACCATGGTCAATGCTGTCATTAGAGATTGCCAATCCACACCCTTAAAAGTTTTAAAACCAAGCATGGACTACACCAAAGTTAGAGGCGTGGCAATGTTAGACAGTCATCCTACACAAAAACTGAAGGTTCAAACTGTGTTATCCCTTATGTAACATATAATTAACATTTAGGATGTTTCTTTTCTGAAAGGAGAAACCTAGCAAAACAAAGGCGTATGCTGAGTAAAACCAAACCACTACACTAAACAGATTTTGTATTTTTGTTCTCCCTCTGTGGTCTTACAGAAAGCAAAAGCATTATTTACCCATCTGTGAGAAGGCTTTTGGCTGTGGTGCCTGTAATACTGCTGGACGTAGCACACTTCGCTGCTGTTCCTTCGGTTTCTGGCTAGGGAGACCTGCAAGTACAAAAGTTTTTTCAAGAGCTATAAAGCTTTAAAGTTGAAAAATTTAGCTTCCTCTAGTCTTCTCTGTACCTTTTTCCAACAAAACATACAATGGAAAATCAGATATTTAAAAAGCTTCCAATTCTTTCCCATCCCTCACTCAGCCTCAAAATAGTCCCAAATAGAGAGGATAACTTCCTAGCCTTAAAAAGCTTTAAAACATATTCTCTACCTTATCCAGGAAAGTGTAGGAGAGTTTGACTGACTCAGAAATAAAAGTCAAGATGTAAGAGAAATGAACAGTACACAAGCAATCCTATTTATTCACTGACACATTATCCAACTATACACTCCGAGTCTTCTTTTCTCCTTTCAATGAAGTAATTTCCAGATACTGGCAAATGATTTTTTTTTCATTCTTCATACAATCAAATGTACTGATAGTGTAATAGTCTTACATGTTGTTTCATTTAACAACCTTTTGGCTTTTTGCATTAACCTGGCCTCTTTGGTTTGCTCTAGTAAGATACACAGCACTACAACTCTTTAAATACGCTCTGATTCAAAAAGCCAACTGACCTTAAACAACCTAATAGAAGAAATCAAAACCAAACATCTTAACATCAACTCTAGAAGGTTACAGCAATCCCAGAAGGTTCAGTTTTCTTCACTGAACAAAACAAAGATGAATTGTTGATCCAATAAAATACTGCAACAGAAGTTATTCATAGTAACTCAGCTGAATATTCTGCAACTAGTTCCATTTCAGGCCACCCATATTCAAAGGACATGACAACAACCAAAATATAACAACCATCCTAAGTTCAAACATTCATATGTCAGCTAAAACAACCTTGTTCTTTCTTAAAATTTACTACTCTTCCTGCTAACGAAATAAACAGTTTTCATATACAGATACAACAAATAACAACTTGCATTACCAAAATAGTTTTGTTTTTTCCTCAAGCTCCGAAAGAGCTGTAATATTAATGTCTTTCCCATACTGGCGAGGTCTACATCAGCCAACAGCAATCAGTAAGAGCCAAACCATAAAGAGAACAGGTAGGATCAAGGACCAGACATCCATGCTATCGTCAAAAGCCAGGGAGAGGAGGAAGTGGGGAGTGAACAACGCTTCAGACTTTGCTCTAGCCTGGTCCCAGACCAAGCGCCCATTAACGGCTGGAACTTGTTCAGTGCACTCCTGGAGCACTCCTTTTGTTCCAGTTTGCTACCAAAGGAATTGAGTTCATGGAGCCCAGGATTACTCCAAGAACTGAATCAAAGCATGCTAAGCAGAGACAACTGGGAGATACATTTCAGAAATGCATGACTGATCAAGGCCAGAATTTTGACATATCTCTATATATTACACAGCAGATATGGGCATAACCACTCTGGAGAATACAAGACTTTTTCTGCATAAACATAGGTACTGCCACCTTCCAGTTACAATAGCAGTTTGAGGAAAACCATAAATAACTAAAATACATGAACTGGATTCTTTGTACTGCTGCAGAAAACATTGAACTCACCTGCACTAGGTGCCTGACCATGGATAAGTATTGGTGGCTTCAGCCGGAATCCACTGCTCTTTTCCTCTAGAAGCAAAATACAAAATTACAAGGACGTAGCTGTAACATACTACACACATTCAGTCAGTCACAAAATTCCTCATGCTCTCCCCATTGTAACAACCCACAAGTTTTATAAATATCCAAAGTTATGAGGAGATTTCCAAAGAAGAAATTCCTTTCTTCCAAAAGAAGTCTGAATTTCCAGTGATCATCACAGCAAACATACAAATAGAAACACAAGTTGTTGCAAGAAAAAAATTCAAAATTATTTTTCAGAATGAAAACATGAAACAAGTCATTTTCACAAGAGAAATGAAGTTTCTTCTGTGAAGGAGGTAATAGAAGTTTTAAGTGAGATTCTAAACTAAAGAAGGGACAATCAAAAGTATGGCTGAACAGGACAGCTGCTAACAAACACCCAACTATCATAAATTAAACTTAATTGCTTAACATTAGTTTCTTGTAATTCCACTAGCTTTTACCTTATGCCTTTATAGTATGAATTTGCTTTTGCAAATAGCATGAATTTGCCTTTGCTTGCACTCACTACAGTTAAGGCTTTCAGATAAAACACCAAAATCTCAAAAAAATCATATTCATAAATCCAGAGCTATTACAAAATAAGTTCCTAAGAACTTACAAGGTATGATTATAAAATGTTTCCTTTTACAGGCATAATGGCTGTGTTCAGAATAAGACAACACCTTACCACCTTCCTGTACTTCGTTACTTCCATGTCATTTAAGCATAAGATAACAATGTGCTATACAGCAATACCGACACAACCAAACCACACAACAACAGTGATTAACAAAGTAAGTGGTACTGTCACAGGTCATGGATGAACACCATCATGGCCATAGATTATGGTTGATCTTCAGTATCAAAAAACCAGTATCCAAAGCAGATAAATGAAAATTTCCCTTAAGTTTTATCTTGAGGTTAACAGGTGGGCATAGAGTCATATTGCAGTCTTCCACCACCACTCCCAAAGCATTTAAGAATTTTGATATTTGTTATTTTAGTTGTCTCCAGCAAGCATGAAATCAAGCAATGAACTGAGCAAGAGAACCGCTGTAAGATCAGAACCATCACACTTCCATTCTCCCAGATACTTCAGAAATAAGACCGTATCAGTATTCTGGATTATGACAGACTGACAGCACTTTGCTGAGAAAAAGCAGAAAAATGAGGAAGCTCACCTGGTTCTGAGTCAGAATTGCCTGTAGAGGGTTCACAGAAGCTTGATGGCATAAAGACGTTGTTCTTTGTCACTGCAGTCAAGGAAAAAGAAAAGAGAAGTTACGTATATTGTTCTTAATTATAAACTGCGTTCCCAGACACACCAAGGCTGCAAATTGAAAACAATTTTTCAGTCATTTGTTCTGTTTATTTCAGGTTTTTCCTTCTTCTAAACCAAAACAGTATTTCCGTTTAAAGCAGCAAACAGGTCATTGTTCACAAAATCCCCTTAGTTTCTCCTGAAACAGAGAGAGCACAAATTTCATTTATTCTGGAGGAATGATAAACACAAGATGCCCAGTCTGAATTGTATCTGAACTAGGAATTAGAAGTGATGTTACAATATATAATTTCATTACAAAACTTCTATAACATTTCAAAAAGCCTCTGCAGAGAGGGCAGAAAGGAGTGTAATGCCTGCTGAATAGTGGAAGCTAACACCTGGGCTCCTCAAAGGGCTTAAAAGTGATAGCATAGCTTGCACTAAGAGCTAGGCAACTTAAGTTTGAACTGTCCTGTAAGGACAAAGGAGAGTATATCGGAGTATTTGCAGATCACAGAATCATCTAGGTTGGAAAGGACCTTGAAGATCATCCAGTCCAACCGTTAACCTAGCACTGGCAGTTTCCAACTCCACCAGATCCCTCACCGCTGTGTCGACCCAACTCTTCAACCCCTCCAGGGATGGGGACTCCCCCCCTGCCCTGGGCAGCCCATTCCAACGCCCAACAACCCCTTCTGCAAAGAAATCCTTCCTAAGAGCCAGTCTGACCCTGCCCTGGCGCAGCTTGAGGCCATTCCCTCTTGTCCTGACGCTGGTTCCTTGGCTCAAGAGACTCATCCCCCTCTCTGCACCCTCCTTTCAGGGAGTTGGAGAGGGCCATGAGGTCTCCCCTCAGCCTCCTCTTCTCCAGACTAAACCCCCCCAGTTCCCTCAGCCGCTCCCCATCAGACCTGTGCTCCAGACCCTGCACCAGCTCCGTTGCCCTTCTCTGGACACGCTCGAGTCATTCAATGGCCTTTTTGGAGTGAGGGGCCCAAAACTGAACCCACTCATCGAGGGGCAGCCTTACCAATGCCGAGTACAGGGGTCAGATCCCTTCCCTGTCCCTGCTGGCCACGCTATGGCTGATACAAGCCAGGATGCCATTGGCCTTCTTGGCCACCTGGGCACACTGCTGGCTCATGTTCAGCTGGCTGTCAATCAACACCCCCAGGTCCCTCTCTGACTGGCAGCTCTCCAGCATGTCACACTTAAGCAGCTTAGCAGTCAACAAGAGAAAAAAAAGTTTGAAATGAACAGGCAACGGACAGTGCTTCTTTTCCACCCTTTGCTGGGACCAAAAGAATCGAGTAATAAGAAGTTTGGTCGAGGCCCTGTACAGCAGAAGTACTTTTGGCCTTGTACAAAGAATCAAGACAATGCAGTTTATGAAATATGATATTCAGAGCAAGAGGTACATGCATCGAGTCACAAGGCAATGACAGTAGGTTGGGTTTTTTTGTTTCCAACAGACCATCTTGCATGTAAAGTATGACAATATTTATCAGTGCTTTTAGCAGAAAGGAAACTCATCTCTGAACACAGTTATACTAAAAGATCTACAAAAAGCACTCGCCTTTTTAATTTAATTTTCAGGGGGTTTTTTCTTATTTGCTTCTTTCCTTTAATTCCGTCTTCTCTCTTTGTACTATGGTCTGCCTTAAGCTTAAATATGATGCAGGTTTCACATGAGCAAAAGTTCCCTACCCTTGAGAGAAATGTAACCCCACGAAAAATTTAAGAGGTTTAAAAGTGAAAGATTTTCTGTAAACCAAGGCCATCAAATGCTGTCAACAATACTCAAAGAAGCCTTTATGGAAGTTGTAATTCCAATCAGAGTTGTCACTGTCTGACAACAACACATCAGAAGGGGATGTCAAACAGGGAATAAATGACCATATGCAGTCAAAATGCATTAGCCAAGCAGATGCTTGACAAAGTATGCTGGACCCCTGAAATATCCAGTATTTAACCTAAGAGAGCCAAATAAATTGTTTTCCTCCTCTTAACTAACGCTAGCACTAAGCAAAATCTGAGATGTTAAGAGATTCTAATCTCAAAAGATAAAGACATTACAGACTAGAAGAGTTAGTGATTACAGGGAACCTAGGAGTATAAGGTCCAATAAATGAGGAAGCTCCTAACAGGCTATACACATTCCATTATCCTAACAGAAATTCTACACACAAAAAAACCCTATTACTTTTGTGCAGACTGTGTTCTTTTACTAAGAGTGATCAGCATCATTGGTCCCCTGACCTGTACTCAATTAACAGGACTGCACTTGAAACCCACTAAGCTGCACACCTGAAAATCTAGATCTTGAGGAGGAGGGACTCTTCCCCTGACTAGCACTAGCAGCATGAAATAAAAATACTGTGCCCATAAAATATCAGCAACTACATTTTAAATTCTGTAGTCACTGATTTCCTTCAAATTAAAATCAGTTTTCATCTTTTAGTCACATTCCCAAATGTGCTGTATGTCAGAGGAGTATTTTTTACTGTTCTCTCTACTGGTTTTCCTCATCTCCTTTATTTCAACTCAGATGATGGAAACAAAGTCTCCAAACCTGCCCCAAGCACTGCCATATCTTAAAATAATTCTCGACCAAAACTAAAAACTTCATATTGTCTGTGAAGAGAAAAGGCATAAATTTTAGAGACTGTTCCTGTGGGTGAGCACAAATATCAAACATGACCATTCCCACGTATGTGAATTGCAAGAATTTACCCCTGGCCTTCCCAGTGATTTTGCTGCCTTGACTGTATATACACAAACAGGCAGCGGGCATTCCCTTGCATTTGCCAGGTGGGAATGTTGCTGAAATGCAGTGAATTCCCTCCTCTTTAAAAGGAATGGGAGAAAAGGAAAGGACTAAAACAACTTAAGCATGACCTGAGACTTGGAAGATTTACCTGCCAGCAGAGTAACTAAGAAAAAGGGGGCGTTTATATAAATTTGTTAAGAAGCAACCTGATCACCACAAATCAAAAAGATTTCTGGTAAATTCTTTGATTTAACAGCGTAAGACTGAAAGCTGAAACTACAAATATGTATCAACTTACAGATAGAAAACATTTTAAAAACATATCTATCAACTCCTTTGGGCTTCACTGAATTTGCTAACACAGAAGTGTACTCAGAAGTCAGAGTACACAGTTGCTGTGGTCTTAAGCCAAAGCACAGCAAACAGTAATAAGACTGAGGACATGACTGGAAAAAAAAAGTATAAGAAGGAAAGCCACCTCTCATATATTATATTGGAGCAACATTTACCTGACTGAGAAGGAGGGAACTGAGTTAAGGATGAAGTTCTCTCACGCTTCACAGGTGGACAGTAGCTCCCATCCTCTCGATCAGATTCTGTAGAAAAAAGCAATTAGAGAAAACGCACAAAATCCTGGAGACACATAAACTCATGGTTTTGAATCTTGCAATCAAGTCTCTTACCATCTCCATCTTCTGGACTTGATCCATCTGCTGATCTCTGAAATCAGACGACAGTGATAAAACAAAAATCACGTATTAAACATTTCAATCTCTTTGGATACATCCAAATGTTTTAATCACCAGTTTGGATATTTTTTTCTTTACTGTCAACAATATACACTCAAGGCAAAGCATTATTTTTATGACTTACATGTAGGCATATTGAGTTTCATCCAGATACTGTTAAGTAAGACTAATTCAAAATACTTCCTTTATAATTAAGTTATCTGAAAATTCATATGCAAGTACTAACATCCTTAGAGACTATGCAACAATTAGAGTTACATTTTCTATATACTGAAAATCTGAAAATGACAATTGTCAAATGTGGTTTGATTTTAAAAACATCACGGAAGTTCCAAGGTCATCATGAACATACCCATTATTTGAGAGTTCACTCCAAAGCACTTTTCCTAATTAACATAACTGACATCAGTTCCTTCAACAAAAGGACAGCGTTGGAGGAATGTCTTTCAAAGTGCACTCTATATATCAGTACCATGATATTTTGACAGGAATCAGCAATGGATAGTCTCCTAGCATCTTCCACAGTACCAGGAACAAAACAGGAAGCATCACAGGCTACCAACTATCACAGTATTCAAAAAAGTCTTTGAACAAAGACTTCACATCTTTCCTGAGGATTTTTAGGTCTCTCTCTCCTACTTGCTCTGCCAGTTCCTCAGCTGATATAATTTCCCTTGTTCCTGCAAAACATAATCCTATGATGGATTCCTTTCACTACAGAAGGTGACCAGGGCAGCATTAGCACCTTCATCTCATTACAAAACCTCTTGACACACTGGCCTTTCTCCCTAGCCCAACACTACCTTGTCATCCCACTCCTGCCCCAGGACACAGACACCTCCCCTTCACACAGTCCCACTTCAGAGCTCGGCTGACTTGGAGGAACCGCAGCTCACGGACAGATCCCGCTGCAGCCCCCGAGCTCATCCTTCCCCACTGCAACTAGTCATACTTTGGCAGGGAGAACAGGCAGACACACAACAGGACTGGTTAAGGCTGCAGAGGACTACCACCTGAAAGACACAACTTGGATATAAGAATATCAGAAAGAACAAAATTTTCTATTTAGCACTGCATATCTTTAGAATCTAGATACTACTGTGCTATCAGTATTTCACTCAATGCTAATAAAAACCCATTTACACTGCATTTTGCCTATGCAATTAAGTTTAAGGAGTTTTCTGTTTTGTTTTACATTAATAGAAAAGTATAGCTATCTCACTAGCATCCTAGTCAAGCACTTTTTAAACCTTTAGCATTGGGAATGAAAAGCTATTGACAGTTCTGGAACACCACCATCCCCATCCACAAATATCTATCAGCCCAATCGCATTAATACTCTATTTCCTACATAATTGGTCAAGTACTCCACGCTACTGGAAGATGATCTTATTAGGCATCTCCCTTGCCAACATTAGTTTCCCAAAAGATAAGGCTGAAGTGGAAAACCATGATGTCATCTATCTGTTTCAGCAATCAGCATCTCAAGTCAGAAAAAATTCTGTTTTGCATAGAAAGTGTTGTCACATATACCAGCAATTTGTTTCAGTTTTTAGCAAAAATCCTGAAAGCAAAAGGAAACCATTTGGTAAAAAATTTGCATGAATGGAACTGCAGATCTCTATGTGCAAAAATCTTTTAAAATCAACAAGGGATTTCCCCCTGAACTTCAAAAACTTCTTAAACTGTTATTAATAGGTACTGTATTCTCAATGCTCGAGTAACAGACACTAAAGAAGTCAAACCTGTATAGCACAAACTTCAAATTATCACATCACTGTCACTTCATTAACCGATGCAAGCACCACTAAATATGCTGTCACTGCCCACTACATTTAGTGGGCAAGGAGCATCAATATCCAAAACCAACTCTGTAACCTACTGAGGACAAAGCAGAACTAAGTATCTGCTCCCTCCGAGTTACTCCCATGCTTCCTAGCCCAAGAGTTTTAGGAGATTAAAGCTATGCAAGAGTCCACATGACAAGTGTTACAGCTGTTACTGACATTGCCAACCCTATTCAAAGTAGATGCTGCAGAGAATTAAGAAAAGGACTTCCCTTTCTCTCAAATGTATTTTTTCCTGCATAAGCATCTAAATATCCAGACCATTTGGTATGCTACCTCCCATCTTCACCCACTCCCACACTGCTCCCACTGTCAATTGTTGCTTGGGGAAGTTGGGACAGACCTCAGAAATAACTCCTATCAGAAAAACACAACAACGGATTTAAAACTTCCACAGACTTCGGAGTTTAAAGGCCAGGGAAGAAAAAAAAAAGTCATAATCCCTTAGGTTGATCCCCAAGCACAGACAGGGCCAAGAACCTCTTATGCCTACCTCAGTACTGAAATTCCTGAATCTAAGACATCCAGGTTCAATTTTCTGTTTTCAAATGAATAAGAATATGCACGAGTTACTCCACAGCACAGTTACCAACACTACTGGGAACTGTTTTTTAATTTTTTTCTACTCAGCATCCAGTAAAAGACACACACCACTCTGTTTCCTTACTTTTATTTAAAAACTTGCTGTCAACATTCATTCCCCATTACTTGGGCATTCACCTATCAGGTCTCCTCAACCTTGGATAAATCTCAAGTTTCTTCACTATAATAATGCTTTCAGCAATGACCAATTCACTCTTACAGATCTTCAAAAATATTCCTAAATCCTTCGTCATTAGAAGAAAAGCTTTCAAGAAAATATAGCTGTATGCACATGATCTAACGAAGCCTGATTTCCCACAGATCCTACCCAAACGACAAACAATGGAGAAAAACCTGCGGTGAGAAGTCAAATGCTTGGGGCAGGAGAATGTTTTCTCTCCTCTCTAGTCTGCCTCTACCCACAGACTGCAGAGGAATCCAGAGCCAAGATCTCCACACCTCTCAGCATCTTTGGAGAAACCTGACACAGTTAAAGGTAGATGGCACGGCGGGCAGAGGTACACAGATACTATAAAGTTACCACTGCAGCCAGAAGTTGCTTACCAGTGTTGCTTATTCGGGAGAAGCTGGGGAGACTACACAAAAATAGGGGAAATATATGCATGACAAACAGTTTACTTGACTGGAAAAAACATCAGATTACAATTAGTGATAAAAACCAGCAGCAGCCCAGCCTTTCCATTTGAGGCCTCTCTTTCCAGGCTGCTCAATCTGTACTTTACAGCAATACATGTTTTACACAACAGATATGAAAGCCAGGACTGTCTCATACTATAAGGAACCATTAAGGTGACAACTTCTCTCCATTGAGTTCTTTGAAATTAGAAGCTGAAAGACACTTAAACCAGTAACATCAAAACTCAACCTACAATTTACTACTCATTTAAGAACAGAAGCTACCTTTCACTTACTCTCTCCTCACCCTACTTTTAGAAATCCAGTTACAGGAAAGTTACAATTATTTCTAAATAGAGGCTCCTACAATTCTGACACGTTTCTAATTAAACAAATTACCTTTTTACAGGCTACCAACTGCTTTTTAAAAGCACATATGAACATAATTAACCATCCCATACTGAAGTAAGAACACTGCTTCTTTACACCCACTACTTCCTCACACAGTTGTTACAACAAACTAAGAGAAGAACTTAAAACTTAACTCACAATAAATGAGGAGAAACAGGGAAGGCAAGGGAGAAATCAGGTAAAGCAAAAAAAAGCCAACATAATTAGGTGAAATCTGTAAGAGTACATTTACAGTGTTTATCTTTGAAAGATGCATTTAAGATGCAAAAAGTCTTATATAAAAGGACTTCAGAGCATGGTACAGCAAGTCTGCAATTCTAACACTCTGCACATATATAAGAATTATTGAATTGCCATGGCTGTTTGCTTAAAAGCTGTTCCAGAACCTTTTAAACAATGGAGCCCTGCTGGCACAGCTACACGCTGCTGTAGGCTGACTCGGGTTAGACAGCTGAAAGTCAAGACATCATAGTCAGCTCTGCAAGAGGCCGTATCTCTGGTCACACCATGTTAATGTCTTTGCAAAAATAACTGCCTATGTGTGTACAAAAATACCAAGTAAACAAGAAATATGCAGTGTCTTTTCTTCAGAACTCAATTCATCTATCTTCCCAAGGTCCTGGGACAGTTTTAAGAAACAGGGATAATTTGAAGAATGCTTGCCAGTGCATATGAAGGCCAGTTACGTGCCTATACTGAGCACTGTACTATCCCGTAAATTTAAGTGAATGGAGTACAAGGATGCACAGATATTGGTTATGTACAGCCAAGAATTCCTGCACACATTCTCCAACAGCATTTTTGGTTCTTAAATGTCTTTCAGACCTGGGTTGATTAGGGCAAGATTTTCTGCTCTTTAAGACTGAGTCTAAGATAATGAACACTTGCCACAATTCTCCTGAAAGTCTGGTTAATACAGTTCTCTTGGCCAGTTCTAGTAACACTGGCAATTTCAAACGATAGAAAAAACTGTCACAGAAGTCTGTGACTACATTTACCAGCTTTAAAATATTAACCCTTGAAAACTTTAATATAAACTGAAATAGAAAAATTTCTGCAGCAGGACATCAAGCAACAGTCCGGACACCAAAAGGTGCTTAACCTACAGTTGTTTGTACCTTGTCATGACATCATGACAATCCATTCGACACTGGGTTTACTTGAAAGGGCCCATTCTTGAAAAAAACAAAACCAAAACCTAAAACCCAAACCCCACACACTAATTCAAGAAAAGGGTGCAGGTATTGTGTGCAGCAGCCTTAACAGGGAAAGGCCTATCAAAGAGTACATGGCTACTGTGTGTGGTCACAGTGAGCAGTGACACTCACCTGCACCAAGAAAACATGGTGCATCAACCAGAAAGATTAGGGCAACTTTTAAAATTGCTCTGGAAGACTGTATTGTAGTAGTCATTTAGTCATCTAATCTTCCCAAAAATATTTTGCTGCACCACCAGTAGAAAAATCTCAAATTAACAGCACTGACAACTTTTCCTACATCAAGGTACTGATTTTTTCTTTTTTCCAAGTACCTAAATTCAAAATTCTGCTTTAGCATCTTTTTGCTGCTTTTAATCTGCTAAGTACATTACAGGTTGGCATGACAAGCTCCTGCTTCTATCTAGTGGAATCACAGCATTAGCTGCTCACTTTGTCAAGCTGCAATTGTGGCTCAAACAATCCTCCTCTAACTGCTTGAAGCAAATCCCTCATATATACCCGTTTGCCCACTCATTTAGAAGTGGACTTATCCTTAGCAAACACATGGTTTACAGCCTAAATTTTAAAATTAATACTTGATGTGTCTTCTATAATTACACCCACTAGGGAGTTCTAAACAAATTTCATGTCTACTAATTGGAACAATGGCTTAGAGGGGACTAACACTTGCAATCAAAGAACCAGACAGATAGCCAGCTGCGCTACCTAAAGTTAACAGTAACAGATTCCTCCTAGTGGAAGGGACTTTGCTCTTTAACCCCTCAGCAGAAGTACTTGGTAGGTTCACACTTACCCCTGCCAGTTCTTGTTGAATAGGAGCAAGCTGGGCTTCAGAAGCGGGACTCAGGGTAGCACTGACTGAGGCAACAGCGGGAGCAGGGTGCTCAGAGTCGCGCTCACCAGCTGATTCTTTGTGACCCAGACCATGGTGGGGGGGCTCAACCTCTCCCTGGGGGTCCTCGCCTGAATCCGACAAACCTTTTTGCTCTGCAGGGGACTGGGAGCAGAAAAGACAACGTCCCTTCAATGCAAGGCTGCAACACGAGAGCAGTCGTCCTAGTGAGAGGATCTGCTAATCCCTTTTTAAATTCCCCTGTTTTCACCATATGGCACAAGGAATTGCTTGCTGCTGAGACACCAGTTAAAATATGCACAAACCAGGTAACAGAACCTGCTGACTGAATTAGTCTCCCCTCCCCACAAAAAGCATCAGTTGGATGCCCTTTTTTGAAAGTTAACTAAAAAAGTCAGTGTCCCCGTCAAAAGAGCATTTTGCCAGCCACAGGGTTATTGGGGTTTAACTCCTCCTTCTCTCAAGGCCTAAAGGACAGCTATTTGCTTTTACCCCCAGATTCAGGCATAAGAATTAAATAGACAATTACTGTAAATAACTGTCTTTCACTGCTTCTTCAGACCATGTTTGAGGGAAGTAGGGTTGATATAAAATTCTCCACAGAAATTCATTATTATAACATTCACACAAGACACACAATCCTTTCATATTCACGTGACTGAATTACCCGAAAAGCAATGTTTTCTTTTGTAAATTAAGAAGTTTGCGTATCTATTTCAAGCAGGGGGTGACAGGATAGCTAGTGGACACTAATGGGATTTGATAATTGCTGAACTTCTGCCACAGACTCTTTACATTTCTTCAGATCATTTAATGCTGCAGGTCCCCACTTGTAGAACAGAAATTAAGCATTACCATATTCTGCACACGTCTGAAGAATGAAAAAGTTAAAAGCTTTGAGCCTGAACTGTGATAAAGGACTAAATTATAGTCCATGGATAATATGCAGGCCAAGGACATTCTCTCAGCTGTGATCTGTGGGCCAAGCCTCCTGGTGTCTTATGGTGAAGTATCTGGAGAATCAAGCAGTTGATGTCACTCAGATGCACATAAGCTTAGCTTGCTCTCAGAAAGCATTCAGTAGAATGAAGAGAGACTAAAAATGCTCATCATTGCCCAGGTCCATGCAAAACAGTAAACAGCAACCTCAAAAATAAAGAGTAACTTTTAAATCTTAATGGCCCAAAGTTCTTCAGCTATGACTTGGCCTGTCCTCAAACAGAAGCAATTATTAAAAGACAACAATACATGCAATTTTATCAGCAGTTTCATTTCAGTTCAGTGAAGTTAGCCAAGTTTTAAATCTTGCAAGAAATTACTATCATTAAGGCTCAAAATAGTCAAAATGTATTTAACAGGGATAACATTATGTCAGGTAAAGCTGGGGATGTTGGATTGTTATATTTTCAAACTTTTCTGGTTTTAATACGAAGCTGTTACTAACAGACACAAACACTAACTTAAAGCCCCACTGAATGAGAGAAGAGTTACAGAAACATTTTGTCTGTCACCAAAAATTAAACCAAGTTAGCACTCTGCTATTCTTACCTCTTTGGCTCAGAAGAGCAGCATGAAAAGGCTACCTGGAACTTGCCACAGCACTTACAACATATGTATGTTACTCATACATAAAGACAAGGGGTAAACACCTCAGTCCTCCACTGGACATTTTATACCATTAATCCCAGTCCCTTTTTTATGCTATGCCTTACTTTCAAATTTAACAGCACTGCAAACATCATTCAAACTGTTTTCTTCCCCTTCAAGGGGTAACAGCCATTAAAAAAAAGTACAATAATTAAGTCACAAGTTACCTGTATCACACTAACCACAAAAGCAATTATGCAAGCAGCAGCACTGAAGATCTGATTTTTCTCATGGTTTATGCTGCGTGCGTCCTCTGGTCCTCTCACTTCATTACCCCAAATCTTCCCCCTGTACTTCACAACACAAACCTCTTCAATCCTGCCAAACCTTCTGGGGCCAGAGGCAGTTCGCTGGGGGGCCACCCGTGCAAGCATACCTACAGCAGCTCTCCCTCTGCCAGGGGGGTAATTCGGGCCTCGCTGATCCCGTCAGGTTTCCAGTTTTCAGGAAACATGCAGAATGGTTTTAAAATTTAAACCTCTATCACCTTGTCATAGTTAACAGATTCTGCAAGCTTTCGGCTTGGTAATCAGAGAGCCAGCAGCATAAGCAACTTGGCTCAGCTTCCCAGCTGAAAGACGTCCCCCTTCTCCAGCGGCCTGGAGAGCCAGACCCCTGCAGAAGAGCTGACTGCAGCAGGACTGACGGATCACAGACCCAGTCCAACTGCTGTACAGGTGATGGAGACAACCCTGCCGTTACACACACAGCCTTTGAGGAACCTGAGCTGGGGAGGGACACAGGGCCCTAAAAACCACACTGGGGAAAACACTGAAAGCTATAACCAGAACAGTACTAGGAAATGGGGATGGGGGAGACCGTCCCTGTCAACGGCAGAATGAACCTCAGGATGAGACAACCATCACCAGGGATCTGCAGGCAACAGGGAATGATTAGGAAACTGTAGACAGACAGCCTTTGGGGCTGAAGATGACTAAGAAGATTCAGTACCCATAAGCAAAATAATGCACAGGAAGAGGGCACAGAAGTGTTTCCACATAAAAATAGCTAAATACCTTGTTAGTCTTCAGCTCCAATACACAGAATTTGGGAGAAAAGGAATAGAAATATAACTATGAAATCACAGTGGCACATAGGATGGCAACACAGTGACCCCCACAGAGCAAGGGCATCAAGTTAGACTAGGCTATTAGGTTCAAGAAAACCCAACACAAAACTAAAGGAGACAAAAAGCCCACCCTGCTGAACCCCTTGTCAGAGGATCATGCAGATGGTGGAGGCTCACATGCTTGGGTTCAGCAAGCAATTGGTGAACTTCTAATAAAAAAAAGGAGCCTTACCAGTAATTTACACTGACTTCTAGCTACAGATCATAAAATCACTAATAATGCAGTAAGAGGCAAGAACACTCAAGCCACACTTGTGCTATATACTTAAAAGTGGAAATGACAATAAATTATTTTGCAAGTAATTGTTATCAATACAATTTAGAACATTTCCAAGTAGGCTAAATAAACATGCATCAGGTTTTAGTAATTCTTGTAACACATGGCAAGTATTTTAAAAAGTGAAATAAGCAAGGTAACCTTCTGGCATAAATCTGATTTCTATCCCAAGCAAAATTAAATTGTATGTGCTTCAAGACTCAGAAAAGAAACAAACAAAAAATAACAATTATTGCCAATCACCACTTATACAGAAAAATCTGATGCCAAGGTAAGAATTTCTTGTCCGGGTCAATACATAAAATTATGGGTTTTTTTAAAAAAAAAAATCTATTAAATGGATCAAAAACTACTGCAAGTTTCAGAATTTTGTGAATAGTGTGTGGTTTAAGTCATGGAGGACAAAACCAACAGAGGCCTCATGGATCTGTCAAACCAAAACTGCTCTAGACAGAAGTTTGTACAGCTGTTCTCAAAAAAGCACATCCAAGGGAAACTGCAAGCTCTTAAAATTCATTTTAGTCTTCAGTCATGCTCACTATTGAAAGTGTTTTCTGATCTCTTCATAAATTCTGATTTAAGTTCTTGTTCGAAGTTCTTTGGAGCTGGTGAAGAACAGTTCATTCTCTTTCTTTTTGCTGTAATGTTTTATGTCTGTGATGATTTGTGTCTCTCCTTGAGCCTCCTCTTCTCTAAGGAAACATTCCTTGTAAGTACAGCTCTACGGAGAACTTGGCAGAAATCTGTTCCTGTCAAATACTACAGCAAAGATCAACAGAGAGATTAATAATGTAGGAAGTCACCTACACAAACTCACCTTGCTCACCCAGATCAAATAACATCTATTTCATTAAAACAAAAATAACACACCTAGACTAAATACATAAAAGTCTACTTGGAGAGTTGGTTTCCTCTGCATTGCAGGAAATAAGGAGACATACATAAAAGCTAGCAATAACCTCCAAATATAGGCAAGGAATTAATATTCCTTTTTTATAAAGACTGGCACAAACATTCTTGGGTCAGTTTTTCCTCCCAATTCTAAGTTGTGCTATTTTTGCCTCCTTTCCTCATTTTCCCCACACTAGCACCCATATCCAATGGCCCGAAAAGACTACTCTCAGTGTAGCTTTTCACAATCTTTACCTGCTTAGAGCTGAGGACAACTCTTGTTGATATTCTCAGTAGCCTTTGACATTATCAGCCTCTCTATATTCCTCTAAGCTTTGTCTTGCACAACTGTCCTCTCCAAATAAATTTATGATTGTTCTTCTAAGTGCAGCAGTGTAGCAATATATTCACAATTATGAACTCTTAAGCATTACTTTTAACTCCTTAAGTATACTATTGATTTACAACACGGTTCAACTAGGTTTCCCTAACAAAACCTCTTGGCAGCCATGCTAAGGATGCTAAGAGCCTAGAAAAGGAAATACTGTTGCTTCTCCCTACACAAGTTGCTTCCTCCACAGTTCTCTCTCTGCCACCATCCTAAACCTACAAGTCATGCCCATAGCACGGACAACATTTTCTAATCATCCACCACCTCAAACCACCAAAAAGCAGGCATTTGCAAATCATACTGTGCTTCAACCAATCCCTACTTTACATATTGTCTAATACAACTTTCCCTCTTCTGAACTCATGATCTTACTCTCCAGACTAGGTGGGAATGCCATCTTTCTAATCACTTAAATCACATTTACACTGCCACGCCTGTTTTTAAAGCTCCACAGTTAAGACCATGATGACAGATCTAACAACTTAAGGACTTAAATCCTTGTTCACTCCAGAACTACCCCTTTACCTCTACATTCCAGGTGTCAGCCACCCCTTAAAGTCTTTGCATCATTTTGCAGCACCAGCTAGGTATGGGACATAACCCAACTACTATGTAACTCATCTTCCTTCATAGCCATCCTTAAAAGCTCGCCACCACCAATTCACCTATAAAGCAGTACACCAACCAAAACTAGTTATATAACAAGCTAGAAATAAAGTGTTTGTTTCTATATTCTACCATTGCTCCCAATCCAGGCTGGTGGAGGGAAGAAGACAAGATGCAAGCTACATAACAGACAATGGCTTCTTTTAGAAAGAAAAAAAAAAATCTTTTTTTAAATCCAAGTTGAGTATCTACCTTTTACAGTACTTATGACTAGGGAGTCACGATTATCCTAGCATCAGTATCCTATCCTAGAATCAGTAATGACTGGAAGATGACCACAGCTCACACTTGCCGAAGAAAGAACACCACTTTAAAAGCATTTTTTGACAAATTGTTTCTTTACAACACTACTGGTTAAATTTGTTTGAGCTATTATACCTACTTAAAAAGGTGTAAATGCACGACAGACTTCAGAATACTTTGACCTCAGAAATGCATGTTAAAAGTTAACTTCATAAAATGATTTCAAGTAACCTACGGTCAGAAACTGTCATGAAATGGTTTTATGGGAGAAGCCAAAACTAGTTTCAGAGCAGAAACACATCTAACAAGTGACCAAAAATTACAGAATCACAGAATCATCTCGGTTGGAAAGGACCTTGAAGATCATCCAGTCCAACCGTTAACCCAGCACTGACAGATCCCAACTCCACCAGATCCCTCACCGCTGTGTCGACCCGACGCTTCAACACCTCCAGGGATGGGGACTCCACCCCTGCCCTGGGCAGCCCATTCCAACGTCCAACAACCCCTTCTGCAAAGAAATACTTCCTAATATCCAGTCTAAACCTTCCCTTGCACAACTTGAGGCCATTACCTCTTGTCTTATCACTCATTACTTGGTTAAAGAGACTCATCCCCAGCTCTCTGCACCCTCCTGTCAGGTAGCTGTAGAGGGCCATGAGGTCTCCCCTCAGCCTCCTCTTCTCCAGACTAAACCCCCCCAGGTCCCTCAGCCGCTCCCCATCAGACCTGTGCTCCAGACCCTGCACCAGCTCCGTTGCCCTTCTCTGGACACGCTCGAGTCATTCAATGGCCTTTTTGGAGTGAGGGGCCCAAAACTGAACCCACTCATCGAGGGGCGGCCTCACCAGTGCCGAGCACAGGGGTCAGATCCCTTCCCTGTCCCTGCTGGCCACGCTAGTGCTGATACAAGCCAGGATGCCAAGAAGGCCACCTGGGCACACTGCTGGCTCATTATCAATCCCCCCCAGGTCCCTCTCTGACTGGCATCTTTCCAGCCACTCCTCCCCAGGCCTGTAGCGCTGCTGGGGGTTGTTGTGGCCCAAGGGCAGCACCCGGTATTTGGCCTTAGTGAAGCTCCTCCAGTTGGCCTCAGCCCATCGCTCCAGCCTGTCCAGGTCTCTCTGCAGAGCCTCCCTACCCTCAAGCCAATCAACACTCCCACCCAACTTGGTGTCATCTGCAAACTGACTGAGGGGGCACTCGATCCCCTCATCTAGATCATCAATAAAGATGTTATTAATTGAAACCTTTAATTCAAAAAGTACTATGAAAAGCAGAGTACAGTTCACGTGTAAGTTACTGGGATAGATAATGGAGTAACAGTAATATTCTGTGCTTAACACAGCAAAGTTAGGACTTTATGTTGCTTTCAGACCTTAACAGCTATAAGTCTTCCTCAGCTGATGCAGTTTTCCAACTAGTGTCAGCACTAGAAGCTCAGCTTGTCATAAAAATGAATAGCAGTGTATAAACAAGATAGATATTTGGATGCTATCATTCAGCTATTTGCAAGAGCTGTATTTCACACATTGCAAAAATAGTTCTCAAAGAGTTAGGGAAATATGAAAATAATGAAAATGGAGACTCACTCAAATGTGGAAACAGCCAACTTTACATCCACCATTAATTGATATCTATAATGAAAATCAGAACAGATAGACTAATCGTGTCTTTTTAACTGCGAAAGAAAAGAACCTCCTTACTCAAGTAAAACTAAAGGGCATCATTCTGAACACCATGCACTTTTTGCCCCTCTAAATAAACTGCAGGTTCTGATGTTTTACTAAACTGTATACAACCTTAGCTGGAACAATCAGTTAAAAAAAAATATCTGTTTCCAGACTAGTATGCATTTTGTCCTACAACATGCTGAATATTTTTCAGCTTCTAATGGAGAAACAGATGTCTGACACCTTACAAGCACAAACTTAAGTAGAGATTTCTAGAAAAATAATGTTCTTAATAGTAGACAACGTTAGCTCCAGAAAAGTGAGTTAATACCACTGAATAATATCACAGCCAGGCCCTACTACTGAGGGGGTCCCTAGACACTGCAACAAAGTAATTCTGGTCAGGATGTCCTGTTTGATGTGAAGAGCACGAGGCAAACATCTAAACTACCACCAGGGACAGTTAATTGAACAGACAATGTAATGCCTTCTCCTGACTCTCAGCTTACTGCCTTGGTGCTGAAAAGCCTCCATGAACACTTTGCTTACAGCTCCAGAAGAAAGCCAACTTGACTAGATGGACATTTTGCTAAATTAAAATAGTAATTTACATAGAGAAATTACCTATTTTAGAAGCCTGTTGTTTGTCAACTATTTAAATTACTTTTGCATTTTCTTCAAAACATTGCTCTAGGAAAAGCTCCTCTGTTAATAGATTTTCCTTGTTAATTTTAATAAGGATAATCTTCCGTGGCAGGCAACGCACTTAACCAGGCACCTTGTATGGAAACAGTAATGGAGTTAACTGTTAGCTGTAACACTTCGCTATTAGCCTTTCCAAAAATACAGTGAAAGGTCTCAACCAGTGTGTAACCCAAGTCACCTTTTCTTGATGAAGTTGATTAAAGGGACACTCAGCTGGCCTCAATGCTAGGTTCTGATACATACAGCCTATACGTAGTGGCTGTTACTTTTGGCTGACAGCACCATAAAATGACTCTATTATCAACACTACAAAAACCAGCTACTGGCACAAGCAACAAACAGGCTTTGGCCCTTTATTTAACAAAGCAGCAAGAAGCACAGCACTGATGCTTCTCTCCCTCTTTCTCTAGACTCAAATACACACAATATAAGCTACTAAAATGATTATCAACCACCCCCCCTTCCCCTTTTAAGGGAATTGTACATCTCCACACATTACACAGTTTAACATAAGCATTTGTGTCTGGTACACTTTGGAAACTGGCAACCAAGTGACAGATGCCACTGGCAGACTCTTCATGATCTGCTTCAAGGAACGAGCCCTGTTCTCCAGCCAGGCTAGATCTACTCCACACCATACTGACTGTGGCTAGCCCCCTCTCAAGCACCATCACTACTCAGTTTTTAGATCAATTTCTAACCCCCAAGCCTTCACAATGCTTGGCTCACCCACAGGCCTTGATACACACGGTCCCCCCACCCCACCAGGCTGTGCCTTGGCAGAGGCTGTCCCTACACACAGCTACCTACTCAGCATCATCATAGTCTTCAGCATCCTCAGAGGCAGCTGGGAAGACTAAACTACACATCCCTCTTCCCTGGAACTCTGGATCCTCTCTGCCAGCCCAAAAAGACATTAAGCCTTTAGTTAAGATTTTTTACAAATATTTTCTTGAGACCTACCAGAGTGCAATAGATCTGTCCCACAGCCCAACACAGGAGCTTGCACAGCCTAACGCTGAAGGCATGTGCTCTGCGCAGAAGCAGATGGTACAACATGAAGGAATTTGAGAGCACAAGACCTGCCAGCTTAACACTGAAGGACCAGGCCAGCAAAGAAAGGACACAGGAGCACCACCCCTCTGCCTGGGTTGCACAGTGCTGTGATCGCTGCTTCCAGACTAACTGTGGAAACACTGCCAGGTTAAAGGACACCTGGGGAGAAAACTCACCACAGTGCAACTCAGAAGGGACTTCAGGAACAGTCTAAGCAACAGCAGATGATTGGGAGCTGTTTCCTAGACAACGTGATCCAAACTGATAGTGCAAACACTAGCGCTCCCTTCATTCCAAAGTACATGTAAACGGTCACCGTAAAAAATGTAACTGGAAGTATTTAAGATATATTTAATTTGATTAGCTAGTATTAGAAGAACAGCAGATTTAAATCCTTTCCAAGCTGACAAAAGATTTCAAGCCCCTGCTGAGGAATATACCTACTAAACCCATGGGAAAGCTTGAGTCTGGTACTTGTTCCAAACCAAAGAAAAGCTACCAACTGCAAAAACGTTTGGTATTTCTATTCAAATATTTGAGAAGATTTTCTGATTGCACAGAATGTAACAATCTAGTGATTCAACAAAAAGTGAATCATGTGTACATGAGCACACTTCTCTTGGTTCCTACCAGCTTCAGCTGAAACAAGAGTAACCTTGATTTATTTTTTTTTTTCCAAATGTTAACAGCTTTTACTATTGACCAGGCAGAATTAAATATCACAATATCTTGAGATTCTTATCAATTTCTTTTACTAAAAATATTTTTACAATATAAGAAACTGGAAGGCTTACTGTTTGGGAAGAAAAAAAGTACAGAAAACTACACCCTAGCACTCATCCATAACATTGTGTGTCACTTTCGAAGTGAAAAGGAATGCAAACTATACTGCACTCTGCCCACACGGCCATGGTTTTCCATTGCATCTACTTCAATTTAATAGCAATTTCTGCTAAAGGGAGGGTCCTGCTCCTCCTCTCAACTCTCATTTCTTCTGAGCTCTAGTCCTTCTGCAGCCACAGGATGAGTTGTATCACCCTCTTGGTTCAACACAAGCTCACTCACAGAACACCTTCCAGCAGATTACAGCAAACTCCAACTTCACATCGTGTAACCGCTACCACAGACCCAAAGGCTGGGGACAGGAACACATGGTAGGGGTAGAGGGATAGGTGAAAGAACAGGATTACCATTTTCCAAGGTAATTAGACACTTTGCAGCCTACTAACCAGAGATATGAGATACATTTGAATATAACGAGGTGAAAAAATCAATAATCTAGACCATGGTTTTCTTTGCTTTGTCTTAACTCTATTATAAGAAAAAGAAATTTTATAGTTTTCTCATGCAACTGCACCTTTCAGGACTCCTTTACCACCTGTTCCTTTCAAGCTGTCCATCTTCTGTCTGAAGAGCTACCCATTTCATGCCACCACCACACTTCTTCCCACTTTTAGCCCTCCAGTACCTCTTTACCCTCTGCCCATTAATAATGTTAGTGCTCTATTATCCATCTTCAACTTCAAAACAATATAGACAAACAGCTGCTCACCACGGAATGAGTCAGGGCTACAGAACAAAACAACAAAAACATGTATCAACATCTCCTTACCTTCTGTGCTTTATCCTTCTGAAATACAAAGACGGGTGGAGCAATGGCAGGTTTTTCTGTAAAAAGAGAAATCAGTGGTTTTTTTCCAGTCACACTCATTACTAACATGAAAATGTTATGTTCCGTGATGCTTTTACCAGCAACGAATCCTTAAACCAGTGAAATTCCAGGTACACAAATTGTTTCCACTGGTTCCTGCTAACATAGAAGAACTTGATCTTCAAAAGGAAAAAGGAGCGTTTTAAGAACAACAATACAACTGATATCTGAAAGCTATTTATCTTTTCCCTCCAGATCTATTTCAAGCCAGTACTTTTCCTGTACTTGGGTACATCAGGAGGAAAAGGCCCTTTGCTGCAGTAGTTTACTTTTGGAACACATGCAAGTTTTGCAGGCAAAGGCTTTTCCTTCCCCATAGTAATACATTAACACAAAGAGTTGCTGTACATCCCCACATCCCCCCTTCTTAAAGGTCACCTAATTCTGACACTTGATTATACTTGTATTTTATTATCATTGAAACCTTTAGAAAGGTCCTAAATCATCAGCACTTGCAGGTCTACAATTTAAACCAAATATTCCATGCACACTATTACAGAGAGACCAGTCTTTTCTGCATAACTTGAGAGCGTATCTCCTTTCTACTTGAAGTTCCAATTCAAATATTAGCAGGACATTATTTTCCAAATAAGCACATCAACATTTAGTCTTCAAGAACGGAATGAATTTCTAGAATGCATGTATGTTTTCCATTGTCTTTAATGACCTTTGCAATTATTCAATCTCACAAACGAGAGTAGACATTTAAGAAAATTAAATTTTTAAATCTTTTAGAACTTGAAAGGCTACCATAAAAAAAAAGAAACAAAGCCATCAAGAACAACTACCTTGCGCCTAAAAAAAGACTGTATCACAAAATCCTCCATAAATCAGTCGCAACATCAGTAAAACGCTTGGGTCAGCATATAAGGAGAAGGAGGAAAGATTGTCCATTTGGGAACTGCCAGCTATTAGATTAGTTTAGCTGAAAAAGTGAGACTTGACCCAACAAACACACAAAAATTATGGAAGTTATTCCAAGAACTCTTTGCATTTATTTGTGAGGGCAGAAAAGCCTCTTTCCACCCCTCTGTGGGTCTCACACAGAGAAACCCAGCAAAAACACTGCAAGACTGATTTTGCAAGACTGGCATAACTTGTTCTACAAAAGGTAAAATTAATTGTGAAATAAAGCTCCTTACTACAGCATTTTGCTGGCTCTTTTTTTCCTTTATTTTCCAAGTTCTTCTATCCATCAAATACTGCTGAATCTTAAAAACTCTTATGAATGAAAGCAATTCAGACAATCTATTTTAAAAATGAAAAATAATCTAACATAGGTCATCTACAGAGTTAACTGCTACACCTGTCCCAAAAAACACAGTTTGTTGAAACAAGTCAGGGATCCCTTTTGATTCCCTTGACCTCAGTATAACCTGCCTGTGGGAGGCTCCACTGGCATAGGGTCCAAGCTTTTAACCCTTCATTTCTTTATACCATGTTTGATATACTTTAGTATTCATTAATGCCATAACTGCAGCAACAAGTAGCATGCATTCTACCAAATTACTTTTATCCAAGACCGCCAAACCAGTCAATAAAATGCTGTATTAGTGTTCTTCCCTTCTGGAGATCTGTCCAAAGTGGGACCTGATTGTGTAATGCACAACATCCAAGAGACTCATGTACCATATTCCAGCTACCAAAGAAGATTGAACTATTTGTCTATTTGGTGCTTAATAAAGGATTGAAGTACTGAAAATAAAGTAAACAAAAAAGTAAAAAAGCAAATCCAACAACATCGCAAAGTGCAGATGGAACATGGGATAGCTGGCAAAAGACTAGAATGGGGAGCCAAAGTTGTTGATGCAAAGGAACAGGACAAAATACGAGATGGAGTTTGGTGATGGAAAACTGAGTCCTCAGAAAAAAACAACAGGGATGCTAGGAACAGCAGAAAGCTCACAGAAGGGAAATACTATCGGATGGAAGAACCAAAGAAGAAAATGGAGTGAAAAAAATCAAATCTTTGAGATTGTGTCCAGCTATGGCAAATGAGACTGGGAAAAGAAGCTAGTGAAACAACTATGATCAGTCCTGTTAGTCAAGGTGAAAAAGATAACACTGTTGTGCAACATGTGAGAGTCCTCCAGCACTCAAGATCTAGGAACCTCACTAACAACTGACACGGTGGCACCTGGCAGGAATGACGAGACAGCAGGCACTCACGGCTACCAACTCTATCAGTGCTTAGTCAGGCACGTCCTTTACAGGGGAACACTTGGTCACCATGTCCCTTCTAAGGTCTGCAACAGTCTTCTAAAGACCACAACGCTGGAAATGTTTCTCTAATTCTAGTCTAAGTCAAGAAAGGATCACTAAATTGTCTAATCTAACTACCTTCATTAAACACTGCCTATTTTTCTGAGCCTTATTGTTTTGGGGAAACATTTTCACCAAAGGCATCAATTACTAAAGACATTAAAAGCACAATATTATTGCCCTTGATCATCCCTTACCTCACTTGGTTAAAAACTCCAGTGCCAAACTTCCCATTCAAATGTCTGGCTTCAGCTTTCAGTTCCGATTCCTAGTTATGTTTTTTGAATGCATTTATGTACTAGAAAAAGAGCTCTCTAGCATTTAATGTTTTTCCTACGAAAGCACTTACACAAACCATGTTTTCCTATCAACTAAAGAACCACCACGACGAGTTTTATTTTTGTAAAACAGAAATGCGTGTGTTAGGTAGCTGTTGGGGTTTTTTCCCTGCTTGGTGAGCATGACAGCTTATTAAGTGCTACCCCCAAAATGAGAATTAGTCATTTGTACTAGCCAACATCAGATGGGGACAGTCATGTTCTCACCTAGCAAGCATGCTTCCCTTCCACCAAGGTATCTGAAGGATGACTTACAGTAAAATGGATCTGTCAGGTCCACAGAACTGCCATCAGGTTAAAGGGAAAATAAAGCAGGGTAAAGGAAGGAAGGAAGAAAAAAAAAAAACCCAACCTTCAAACTTCAGGTACAATACATGTAAAAGAGCATGAGATCTTCTCCTTCACCTAAGAGATGAACAGACACAGCACAGAGTTCTTAAAAACTGTGGAACAGACTTGCTTTTTTTCCAGACAAGCAGACAGAAATACTCTGGCAAAACAAGGAGCTGGAGATGCAGCAATAATGTCAATTTTCTAACAGAGTCAGTCTCTGTAAAGGTGTTCTTGAGAAAGTCCAAGCATGTGAGAAGGAAAGCAGACCTTCAGTAATTACTGTCACAGAGACAGTAAATCCCCAATCTAGAGATCTGGAACTTACATAAACCACTTAGTTTCTTCTGAATGGCGACAGGCTGTCAAACCAGTCTGAAAAATGACTGAATCCACAGAACTCCTTCCTGCAGTTTATTCATAAGTTTCAGACATTTCAACCTGCATGAATAATTACAAAAACCTCAAAAGCTGAATTTCACAGGCTAAATTCCTTTAACTGTCAAATCACTAACTATCAATATATGCCCTATGTGCTGTCAGAAAAATGTATGTACTATTAAGCCTACTCAGTTTGCTTTGCAAGCCTTGAAAACCAAAACACAGAAACAGAAAATACTATCTCAATGGCTCAGGCAGAGGGATCAAGTCATACATACTATTTAAAGTGGGATTTTTACCTCAGATACACGACCACTTGTAGCTGTACCAAACTCTGCGATGTCCACCATGATTCCTGCAACTAGACAAAACGTGGCCTAGTTCCACCTCTCCACCCCTCCACACCAATGCAACCATAGCAGTCGGCATCTCCAGCAGCCACAATAGTTATTTTTGCAAGACGAAGTTTTAAACCTTCACTGCAGCATGAAATGATGCATTACTGAAAAATCCAACGGGTATTTTGAGTGCATAGATGCAAAAACCACATCCCTTTTGAATTCATATTTGAAGGCCACATAAATGAAAAGGCAAAACTGCACAAAATGGGGTACAAAAACCCCAAACTGGTCTAACTGCAGGGGTGCATTTCTCTATAGTTACCAGGCTCACAGAGCAAATCCCATGGCAAAGCAGTGACAGAGGCCAAGAAAGCATTCTCCTTTGCCACCAAGACCACTGTGTCTCTACCGTAAGAGCACAGGAAAATTCAGGTTGGAAGGGACCACAGCAGGTCTCTAGTCCAACCTCCCGCTCCAGGTAGGGTCAGCTACGAAGTCAGACCAGGTTAATCAGGTTATCCAGTCTGGTCTTAACTTCCAAGGATGAAGGCTGAGCAGACTCCCAGGATAATCTCTTCTACTGCTTGACTGTCCTGGGGTGGGGGGGGGGGCGGGATGGGACACGGACAACAAAAAAACCCACCCACACACCAACAAACCCCAACCTTTTCTTTATATCCAGTCTGAACATCTTGTTCCACCTCTCACCTTTTGTCTTTTGTCCTTCCAACACACACCACTGTGCTGAGCCTGGCTCTGACTTTCTAATAATCTCCTTGTATACCCTGGAAAGCTCCAAATGTGCTTTCTGAAGCCTTCTCTTCTCCAGGCTGAAGCAGCCCAGTTCCTTCAGACTCTCCTCACAGGTCATGCAACCCAGATCACCAATATCTCAGTGACTCTAATTAATCTTTAGATTTTAGAAGGAGCCCAGGCCCCATGTCATGAAAACAGCTCTCAAGTCCTCACCAGTCCTGCTGTAACCAGGTTATTATGTGGTGAATTTATTTTTAAAGCTAAGAACTACACTGTTTCAAGCATTTTCATTTTAAATTTACTCCAAATTACATTTAGAAGTGCAATAGTGCCTAACTACATGGAAACCTATATGGAAGCAGAAAAAAAACCACTGAGAAACTTCCAGGCAAGCGAGTCCTTGCTTGGATCTGAAGAAGCAATCTTCAACACTAAAAGCACACAAGTTAGGAACAACTGTTCTGACTTTAGCTCATTATAATAAATCACCTGAGAGAAAAAGTAGATCATACCTGTGAACAATGAAATAGTGCTAAAAGGGAGAACAGCAATTAGGTTGTTAACTCACCAAAAATATTCAGAGTGGTAATTTATTGCCTGTGAAAGGCTTATGTGAGGGTCAAGAAAAAATTTAAGTTCAAAATTAAGTTTAATTATGCTTATTTGAATAGCTCAGGCCACAAAAATGTTTTTTCACCTTCATACTATTTAAGTTATAAAGAACAGAATAATCATGCTAAAAAAACTTGAGAGATATGAGCAGTTTGCAGCATTATAAAATTCTAAAGGTGTTGATACTAAAATAAGACTCTTTTCTCTTCCAATAGCTACGAATAGACTGAAAGCAATGAGCAAGGTACCACACCAACAGCTGATCTCCAGGAAGACCCCACAAGAAGAGTCCAATCATACTTCATGTCAGAAAGTACAAGAAACGTGACTAGATCATTTATAGCATCAAGTGATGTCATGATGACTATAACTGACATTGGGAAAAAGATACTTCTGCCTCATTTTAAAAATGTTGATAAATGGCTTTTTATGAAGTAAAACATCCGATGTTCTCATTTGCCTTCAAACCCTTTATTTTTTTGTCTCCTATAGCATGAGTAAGCAGGCTACTTCCAGACAGTACTTCCACAGCTGGCATCGGAAGGTAAAATGCCTTTTAGCTATTTAAGCTGAAATAAAAATTCCATACACTATATTTAAAGCACAAACCTTTTGTGTTTGCAGAGCATGTGTTATTTCATTTCCTAACCCTTTGTGACATTAATAGAAATAAGTTACGCTCTGCATTTGGTAATTTTACTACTTCAGCTCAGGTACTTCACATAAAGCAAATGTTACAAGTGAGAAACGGAAAAAAGTAGCTTATTTTCACATGACAGGAAGGCATGAGGCAGCCCAACTACTTTGCAATGTAGATTAAATATTTAAAGAACTCCAAAAAGTGTTAACAAAAATTATTAAAGTATTTAGACAGTTCTAGCTTGTAAATGTAGCATTATGGCATTTGGGCGCGCATTATTAGGGCATCTCAAAATAAACAAACCAAATCATTCAGCCTAACTTTGTGTCCCCTAGTTTATCTGAAGTAAATCACCATAGGGAAAAAAGATCTTGGTTATAGAGTCTACAAATGTCAGGGACAGTGGTGCAGGCCAGCTTTTCCCCTCAAAGTAACAACAGACCTTCCTCCCTCTGAAAGCTAGCGTAAGGCAAGTAGAATCATACAGTCACAGCAAAAAAACCCCAGAAACAGCACAGAAGCAATGTGAGGATCACACAAGCCTGGTAAAGGAATGGTACTTTTACTCTGAAAAGAACTGCTTCGATTCTCTCGTCTTTTGTACATTTAAGGCAGTTACAGTAAACTTGTTAAGATCATGAACAGTATGCTTAGCAATTTCATAAAGCAAAATAAAACTGTGTTTGGTGTCTGAGGAGAGTTTGCCAACACAGGTGGTGTAGGCACCTCCTAAAGGGAAGTGGGAAGAAAGCCATCAAGTTTTAGCCCTGAGAAAAACTTGTACATTTTCAATGACTGAAAGGTGGTAAAGGGATTCATTCTCAACACAAGGAGATCCAATCATCTAAAGAGCAGCTTCAGCATCAAGTTACATACAAATTACTAGTTTTATTAACAGCAAGTTAATGAGAAAAGCATCCAGGTTTACATGAATATATATGCCTGACAGGAAGGTGTCTGGTTCTCCATGATACTTCACTGCCACACGTGTAAAGTGTCACTTTTAAGACATGATACAGCTAGAATACCAAAGAACATCATACCAAAGACTTCAGAGAAAATTCCTAATACCATTCAGTAACTACTTTATACAACAGTAACAATTGTGCCTACCACTCCAAAATCCTGGTTTTCAATAATCAAACTTCTGACCATGCCAGTACCCAAAGCCTTTGTCACCATGTCACTGTATCTTCGTGACAAAGTTGATCAAACTTCACACAGCTGAGAAGTTACTCTCTCCTCCTCTTCATCAGCTCCACACTTACCAGTTCATTTCCTCTCATGAGGAGGAGCAATTCCAAGACCAGGACCTGTTCCTAGGAAACTTCACAGTACAAACTTCTTTGCAAAGTGGCACTCAGACCACCTCATCCTTCACCCCCCTTCTCTGCAGTAGAGAACCCCCTTAATCCAACAGCCTCCTTCTGCCAAGATAGAGCTTGTCATCAAACCACTACAGAGAGCAGAGAGGTAGGGGTACAGTTTCACCAACTCACTAAAGGAAAGACAGGCAAACAGAAAAAATTCAAGGAACAATTAGAATTAAGAAAATGAAGCAATCATTAAAATATTAGATGGAATGCTTGTAGCTTTGAAGAAATGTATCACAGAAAAATCATCCATTAAAATAGTTTGAAGGCTTAAAGGATATTGGTAGAATGGTTACAGCACTTTTCAAGGCCAGAAGGTCTGCAGTAATCAAATGGGTAAGAGTCCAAGCGAGTTTCACTTGCATGAGCAGACAAGAAAAGCTATTGTTCAATCATGCTAAGCTCAAAGAATCTAAAAGAATGACTGAAACCTCCTTCTAGATACTTGTGTCTACTATGTGTCAAAGAATAATTAGCTTCACACCTCACAATGAAGTATGATTGAGACAGCACTGTTGTGTGCAGATCAATCAAGATTAAGGAATATTAAGAGCTTTGTCTTAACCATGCTTGGTTTGTGAACGTGAATATTTAGTTTTCAAACACTTCAAACAAGAGAAGATCAATAAGAAGCAGAACATCAAAGAATTATCAGTACCAAAATAGTCACGTCATATCGTTGAATGAAAATACCTAGGCACAAGGAAATAAAACATTCACCTACAGTACTGGAAAAATAAAACAGATTGATGTGTTTAAGAATGAGGAGAAAACAATCCAAGTCACCCAAGAACATCTTTGCCATGTCAGAGACAGCAAACAAGGCAAGTAGAAAGACTATGGAATCCACTGACTTTCAGCAGAAGGATGCCAATTCCAGAAGGTACGTACGTGTATTTGCACTGGTATACAGACACATCAAAAACGGAACCGGAGGAAAGAAAGCTAATATCAGCCAGTGCAGCCAATGATATTAGAATAAGCAGAAGAGAGAGGAGTTCAGAAGCAAACTGATCTTGCTTAATCTTAGGAAAGATTATATCACATTCTTATTGCAAGAAGAAACAGAACAGCAAAGGATGAAGATGACAACTCTGGAAGGAGATGCGAGCACAAACTAAAGAGATTAGCAGGTGAGGGAAGTCACTGGAGTCAGGAAAGGGTCTGAAGAGAAAAAACAGAGAAAAAGGAAGATCAGATGAAAAAGTAAGGATGACACCACACTTCCCCCCCCCACCTCCCACCCCAACAGTCTACAGTATTCTGCAGAAATATAGAGGTAGGGTGGAAACACACGACAAGTCAGCATCAAAAGATGTAATAAACATCAGTAACTTGGAATTCACTGCTGAGCTTATCGCTTCCCACTAGAACGGGGAGGTAAAGTGAGGGGGTTTCACAACTAAAGAAAGCCATTCCCAAACTTCTGGTTTTAAAAGAACACAATAAACCACCAAAGTTTATTATAAGGTCATTATAATGACAGTATTTACATGCTGTCATTAAGTTTCTCACAAGGAGTCATTACAGCTTTGACTATTTAATACCATTCTTGAGATCACTTATCATACCTCTTTGGGCACTGACAGCTCACCTTGAGTTTGGGAGCCAAGAGCCCAAGATATGCTGCATCACAGGATTTGTCAAATAAGTGTAATTATGTGGATAGCTGCTTGTAGACTTCATCTTCAAAAGCTACACCTACAATAGATATTTGCTTCCTGTTGTTTAACATTAAGATCAGAACTGTATTTGCCACTGGTACAGAATTCATATGTAAGAAACAATCTTGAAAGAAGGGGCCTCACACACTTTCATTCACCTCCTTCATTATGGAGGGGGCATTTCCCCTCTTCTTGCATTAGTCAAGAAGAATGATGAGATACAACAGAGACACGGCTGGGGACAGGCTTGGTTTTGCAGAGATTTTGAGGGAAGTTAAGTCATTCTCAAAGGCAAACTGTTGATGCCCACTGTCACTTAAACAGCATTCTACACACCTCGGAGAACACCCAAATCCTACAGTAGTGCAGTCCTTGTTCTCCTAACTCTCCTCAGAGAAAAATGAAACCACTATTTCATTACTTCAGAGGTTTTCAGCTTAAAAAAATAATATATATATTAGCAGACCTCACCTAGTTTTACATAACCGCCCCTATTACTCCCTTAGCTAGAGGAAGGATTAAACACGAGTGGAAGGGAAGATTTACAACAGTCCTAAAGTTGTGGAAAACAACCCCAAAAAGCCACCGGACACGGAGGGATACAAAGCGGCTCAGAACTGCCCCGGGAGAGCCGCGCTGCACTCCCCACCCCGTCCGGCAGCGGCGGGGCTCGCTCCCCAGCGCCCGGGGGCAGCAGGACACGCGTTCCGCGCGCAGGGAGCGGGGCAGCACCGGCGGCCGCCGCCTCCGGGAGCCGCCGCGCCGCCAGCCCGGTGCCACCGCCCGGCGGGAGGCACCTGCCAGCGCCGCCGCACACCGCCGCCCCGCGCTGCCCGCCGCCACCCCCGACCCCCACGGCAGCGCGGACGCCCGCCCCACGGAACAGAGCGGGGAGCGCGGCGGCCCGGCCGGGTGCTCCCTTTGTCCGGCCGCTCGCCCCAGAGGGGCCGGGGCAGGGAGAGGCCGCGGGGAGGGGGCACTTCCGAGGTCGGGCCGGCGCCCGGGCGCGCCGCGGAGAGCGGATCGCAGGGCCGGCCTCAGGCCAGGACCGCGGCGGCGCCGGGCCCGCGGCCGGCAGCGCTGCGCACCGCTAGCGCCCGCCTACCTTCGTTCGCTAGGTCCGCCATTTTACTTCCTCAATCCCGCCCACAATGCATCGCGCAGCCGGACGGTTCCACTCCCCGCGGGCCCCGCCGGGCGGCGCAGGCGCCAATTGACGGCCGCTCCGTGGCGGCAGCGCGCATGCGTGGGACGCTCCTGTGGGCGGGGGGGGGGCGCGGCTGCGCATGCGCTGTGCGGGAGCGGCCCGGAGCACCGCGGCTGCCGGAGCGGCGGAGGCGGGACCTGGTGGCGGGGTCCGGCTGCTTGGGGCTGGCGGCAGCGCCGGCGCCCTGTGCTGGGCGTCCGTCGGGTACCGCGTCCGGCCGGGCTGAGCCCGAAGTGTCCGTGGTGCCGGCTGGGTCGGGCTCGAGCGGGCAGCCCGGCTGCGGCCCCCCCGTGGCGGCGGGTTCGGGGCCCCCCGCCAGCCTGAGGGCTCTCTGCGGCCGCTCCCTCTGTAGGCCCCGGCACCTGCGAGCGTCGCGCTGGGGCCTTTGCCACCAGCTGCCCACGGAGCTTTCTGTTCCCTGCTTGGCCCTGCGCTCGGGGCTGCCTCCGTAGCCTCCCGTGGCTGCAGGACCCAGAAGTTCACGAGTTAAACGGATCCTTGATTCCCATTTACTGCTTTCGTTAGAGCCTCACACTTCCCGTCCTGTGGCCAGCAGGGGCAGGGGAGGGATCTTACCCCTGTGCTCGGCACTGGTGAGGCCGCCCCTCGATGAGTGGGTTCAGTTTTGGGTCCCTCACTCCAAAAAGGCCATTGAATGACTCGAGCGTGTCCAGAGAAGGGCAACGGAGCTGGTGCAGGGTCTGGAGCACAGGTCTGATGGGGAGCGGCTGAGGGAACTGGGGGGGTTTAGTCTGGAGAAGAGGAGGCTGAGGGGAGACCTCATGGCCCTCTGCAACTCCCTGAAAGGAGGGTGCAGAGAGGGGGATGAGTCTCTTGAGCCAAGGACCCAGCGCCAGGACAAGAGGGAATGGCCTCAAGCTGCGCCAGGGCAGGGTCAGACTGGCTCTTAGGAAGGATTTCTTTGCAGAAGGGGCTGTTGGGCGTTGGAATGGGCTGCCCAGGGCAGGGGGGGAGTCCCCATCCCTGGAGGGGTTGAAGAGTCAGGTTGACCCAGCGCTGAGGGATCTGGTGGAGTTGGGAACTGTTAATGTTGGGTTGATGGTTGGACTGGATGATCTTCAAGGTCTTTTCCAACCTAGACAATTCTGTGATTCAGCTACTGCTCTGTGACTGTATAAGCCTCAGCCGTATCTTTCCTAGCCTTTTCTCCAGACAGAGAAATTCAAACTCTTTCAGTTTATGGAAGGCTGCTGCTCCATCCCAAAGCTCAGTATTTGCCATTCTCTGTGACTTCGAACTCTATCATCTCCAAAACTGCACATGCGGCTCAAAATGTGGGCGCACCAAGGCTTTATATGGCCACAAAAAGCTACTGTACAGTGCATACAGTACAGAGACAGTATATAACCACACCCTGCGCTCCCATCGTTGTCTTGCTGGTGCCCTGTATTTTGCTGGCTGCTTAGGTCAGTGCACCTAAGCTCGCCTTAACTGCATTGACTAATTAGTAAGGGTCTCTACTCATTAGTAAAGGAGTCAACAGCAGCTAGCTCAGAGGTAGACACAGAGAGATACACGACTTCTGTCTTAGCCCTAATGATTGCTTCAAGGCGGTGGCACAGAGTAAGAACAGCATGTGTGGTGCCTGATCAAATGATCCCTCACAAGCTATCACACTATCCTGGAGCAGAATCCAAGGGCCAGGCACCTGATCCCTTTTGCAAGTACCATCTGGTTTAGCTGCTAGAATTTTCCATCGTATACAACAGCAGGACTGGCAAAAGTTAGTAAGAATAAATGAATGGCACAGATTTAGAAAAAATACAGGATACCTGTCTTTAAAATCAATGTCTGTTGTCAGCATTTGGTGGAACTTTTCTGTAGATCAGACAATACTATTTGGAGTTATATGACTATTAGTGCAAGCTGCATCATCTGTTGAATGAGTGACACAGTATGCACAAGAAATCCAGGTGGTTTCTAATAGGTGTTAGGGACAAATTCTTACCACACTTGGTGGATGGGCCATCTAGTTCAGCTGAACCCTCCTGGATGGGGATGTGATAATTAATGGCAGTGTTGGCTGTAGCAACCATGAAACTGTGGCATTCAAGATCCTGAGGGGAGTGAGAAAGGCAAATGGCAGACCACAGACGCTTCAAGAGAATTGAAGTGAGGCAAGATTCTGTGGGAGGTGGCTCGGAAAGACAAAGGAGCTCCAGCTCATTAAGGACGTCTTCCTCCAAGCACAAGAGCAGTCTGTCCCAGCAATCTGGGAAATAAGTAGATGTTTTGGGAGAGAAACTCAGCTAAACATAGAACTTGCAAATGAACAAAAGAATTTGTATACAGGAGATGGAAGCGAGGACAGACTACTAAAGAGGAATATAGAAATACTTCTTCAGCATGCAAGGACGGTGTTAGGAAAGCTAAAGCTCAACTAGAGTTGAAACTGGCAAGGGACATCAAATGTTTTCTTTGTCTCACTCTCCACCAAGGAGGTCTCCCAGGCCTCTGTGCTTAGAGACAGGGTTCAGACAGAGACAGGATCAAGTCATGAATCTCTTGAGAACTAAGCCCACACAAGTCCGTGGGACCCAGTGGGCTATGTCAGAGCAGGCTGAAAGCCGACTGACATTGCTGAGCAGACACACTCCATCATCTTTAGAAGGTCGTGGAGATCAGGGAAGGCCGTGTCCGCATTCAAGGGGGCACTTTAAGCAACAGAAGACTCTCTTTAACCTCTCACTCAGCAGGCTACAGAGGCAGAAGAAAAGTACCAATAAGACTGTTGTATTTCATCCAAGATGGGTCCTGCCATCCTTGCCTGGCTTAAATAAACTTGGCGCAACTCAACGTACTACATGGTCCTGAGCAAGTCATCCCTGGGGTCTCTGAGGGCAGGGCTCTGGCCATGGTATCCACAGATACCTGGAGGACATACAGCAAGGCTTCAGAAACGTTTGGGTTAGGCCTAGACAGGAACCTCTCTTTTCTGGAGCTAAGAATGGGAAAGAGATTGGGAAAATTATTGTTTGTCTAGAAAAAGTCCCAAATCTTCAACACCGCTGAACACATTGACTTCCATGGGGATTAAGCATCTAAATTCTGGAGAAGATCCAAGACTTAAAATAAAAGGACATGACAGAGAAAATCATTCAAGGAAATTAATAATAATTAATTAATTATTCTGTGTTTGGTGCAGAGTCTGAATACAAAGTATTTGAATGCAAAGCTGGATGCGTAATCTGTGAAAGGAGGCTAAAAAGGAAGGTTGGGCAGTTAACTCTTGAGTGGACACCATTGCATCTGCTCCCCGAAGAGGAAACAACTTTGAAAGAACTGGGCTATTGCTACTGTCTATCAAACATTCTGTTCACAAGGCAACTGTGAAAAGCTGAGCAACGTTAATACTCTCTGCATGTAAAATTTTGAGCGGTAGTCTTATACGCAGGAACAGGATTTTCATCCTGATGGGTGAAGCTGCAGCTGTGCTCAGAGACTAAATACAATTTTTCAGAGACTAAACACAATTTTTGACAACTAACAATAGCCAAGAAAATATCCAGCAAGCACCTAAGAGAATAGGAGGTCTGAGGTCTCACATCACCTACCCAGCCGTGCCAGTACTGGCTCTGAGACTGGGCAGGGCAGAAAGCGAGGAGAAGTAGTTGGCAGACGGGCCTTTAGGTCAGGGCTCTGGATACCCGTTGTCATAGTGAGCCGATGAAGAACACCAGCACTGCTAAATCAGAATTACCCCCAGGCAATACTACTGAAACTCTGGTCATTAGGCTGCAGCATTTTTTATTTGATCCCAGCTGACTTAAAGCTGATTTTATCATCTCCTCCAATCATGGCCTTAGACTTTGAACAGCTTTGTAAGATTCTTTCGTTTTGTGTATGTCCACTGGCATCTTACGGGGCTAGGCACCAGTGCTGGCAGCTGTGTGGTGTCCAAACGGCAGCCTGAGTCTAGTGTGGGTCTAGACCTTGTCTGTGTCTCTTCCCTGGAGAACTGGATCACATTTGGTGCAGACAATTTGCAGAGAATTTAGCCAAAAATATTAGCGTGTCTCTAACCACATGAGAACCATAATTTTCAGGGATATACAATGCGGCTGACTTAGCTTCGGTTTTTATGGAATTAAGTTCCTGTCCCAAAGCAGACATGCCCTACAAACTGAGCCAAACACTAATATTGGAAAGGTGTGAGAGTAATTACCCATTATGTGAGTATCTAAAAAACAATAATTACCTTTTTAATTTAAGCCCTTATTCTGATACAGATATCCATTATGGAAAATTTCACTTCAGAGCATTAAAGCCTGTTAAACCTATAAGAAACTTTGAACATGCTTTTAACATGGAAATGTCGGGCAACTTTAATTATAGGAATTACTGTACTGTGCTTCTCTAATGAATAAGTGATACTAGCATAGTGGGTGGTGTGACCTAGTTAAGGGAAGTGATTTAGGAAGAACGTACCTCAGAAAGTTACACTCACTAAACCTTAAGAGCCAGCAGGTCACAGTGTGTTCTCTATTCATGTTCTAATTAGAGCCTATACTTCTCCAGCATCATTAACATAAGAGAGGAAAATTAACAGTTTTATTCTAACAGAGTTTGGAGACCAGATTCTGGTTTAATTTACCTTCAAGTAAGTCTATAATAATACCAGGGTAAATGTGATTCTGGCACTTTATTATTTCAGTAAAAAGTAAACTCCACCCACACCAACTTTACAGTTCCTGTGACTTTTAGAAATTAATTACAAGAGTTATCTGTACGCTGTGAGCTTGTCAACTTGCTGATATAACTAGAATCTATTTTGGGTGCATGCCATTAAGATACTATAAATGCCATACTTTCTGATTAGTACTATTGTTAGGTCAGCATTTCTAAAGGGACATGGCCTAAAAGTCACTATGACTTTGACAAATTAAATATTTTTCCATGGCTGAGCTCTAAAAAAAAAAAAAAAACCCTCAACCCACCCTGTTTGAAGGTTTTCTGCTTCTGGACTTTGCAATTTGGATGAGCTGAGACCCTGAAGGATTTACACAGTGTTGTGTTCTGTAGCATGACGGTAATAACATCACTTGGCATTTTGATCATAGCTGTGAGCGTTAATGAGAGGGAAAGAAACAGAGGCTCTAGAGTGAAGGCAGCACCACATGTCATCATGATCTCAGTTCCAACTCTTATCACTCTACCGGAGCCCTGGACAAGAAGGTAGTCACTAGATGTTCACCATGCAGGTCAGTATATATTCCACCTTGTCTGCTGTTGGTGGTAGACCTGGCTCAAACAGAAAGTTGTACCAGAGGCCTCCAGAGGTCCCTTGTACCAGCACTTCCATGATTTTGAGTGATACAGTGACCATTATTAATTGGGAAGCATATCCAGGACTCTGTAAGTCAGGTTCTGCTGGAATTGATTCAGTTGAAAATCTATTTTTTTAACTTGTCTCTGCGCTGATGGGGTTATTTCTCAGAGGACTCATTCCTTATGGCACAAGGGCGCTGGCAGAGACAAGCAACCTCAGGGAGGATAGAGCTTCCTCTTTCAACAGCAGCATGGGTTTGTGTCAAACTCAGTGTGTCAGTTGTGTCAAACTCAAATGTTTCACAAACCAGTGTCACAGGCCTTCCCAGCTGCTAGGCCATTTCTGTGGGTCTTCTAAACCCACTTGAGAATGTTTTGTTAGAATCCTGATCCCTCTTGTGACAACTGAGACCTCCTGTGGCATCATGACCCTCAGTCAGAAACTGCTGTGTTAATGACACTGAGTTATTGAACAGCTGCCAAGCCACAGATTTACAAATATTTGCTTGCTGGAAATTACAACAATAAATAAAACACATCTGTTGGCCTGATTTCAAGGCACCTGCAACTGTGAAGGCAGTGGTTCATCATTGGAAACTAATAGTTGTGCATAAGCTGTTGTGAGGGTCTTTAACAAGAGGGCAGTGATGTTGGTTACCACCGTTAATGTTTTCAGAGGTTCTAACTCAGCAGGTGACTTCTTCTAAAATGTTTATTTCCCCCTTAGGGAGGACTGAGCCGTAGGTTGTTCCCTGAGGAAGGAAAGACACTAGTCTTTCTCCAGCTGAAAGGAAAGAGGTCATTTCCTGGCAGTTTTGAGGAAGCCCATGTGAGGAACCACCCACCTACACAGCCTACACCTTGTTTTTTCTCTGTCATCTAGTATAGTTTCAGAAGGCTTTCAGGCTGTTATTAAATTCAGTTCCCTCTAATATCCTCATCTGCAAGGATTCACAATGATTTCAGAGAGAAAATCTACAAGGTAAAATACTTGGTACAGTGAGGATCAATAGGTCCTACCAATGGATTGATTCATGAGTGAAGCAACTCACATGCTCAACGCGCTGCAGAACTGAACCTGGCATAAAAACAAGGGAATATTGGGGGGTTACTCAGCATTTCCAGGAAGTCCAACTGCAGTTTGAGGAGGAAAAGGCTGAGGGGAGACCTCATCACTCTATACAACTACCTGAAAGGACGTTGTAGAGAGGTTGGTGCTGGTCTCTTCTCCCAGGGAATTAGTGACAGAACAAGAGGGAACGGCTTGAAACTGCAACAGGGGAGGTTCAGACTGGACATGAGGAAAAAATGTTTCCCAGCAAGAGTGGTCAGAGAGTGGAATAGGCTGCCCAGGGAGGGGGTGGAGTCCCCATCCCTGGGTGTGTTTAAGGGCCGTTTGGATGAGCTGTTGGGGGATGTGGGGTAGGGGAGAACTTTGTAGAGTCGGGCTGATGGTTGGACTCGATGATCCCGAGGGTCTTTTCCAACCTGAATGATTCTGTGATTCTGCAGACCCTGTGACAGCATGGGGCAATGCACCACTGACACGAAGGGGAATATTTTTGTGTTAATTGCTTTGCATGGAACAAACAGCCTAGCGGAGTGAAACTCTAGAATTTAAATTTCCTGCACACAGCTCTGATCATCCATCCAGGCATCGCTCATGGCTCAGCTCCGAAGAGCACCCTGGTCTCCAGGGGCCACCGAGTAGCTCGCTCCTCTGGCTGTGGCGTGATCAGCACCCACTAGATGGTGGTCTAGGACAAGGAGGAGGCTTCCCAGGCCCGGAGAGCAGAGGGCCAGCTTTCCAGGAGGGGCTGAAGGGATGTGCCAAAACACAGGACCTGTGGGCACAGTCCTAAAAACGCCATGGGGGGATCACTGAAGCTGCCTTCCGGAGAAAAACTGAGGTTTTCTGTCGGAGGAAGCAAGCTGTGGCGCTCCAAGTTGTGGCTCACTTCCAGCAAAGTGCACGTGTGTAAGGGTGACTAAGCCCACTCACACAAAAAAAAAGCCTTAGACAGCTTCATAGTCTCCAGTTCACATCTCTAATTGACTCGCAAGGTGAATGCTGCTCCTGAACTTTGACCCTCCAGGCACAGGACTCAATGTGCTGGTGGTCCTCATAGCTCTGTGGGGGTTCTGCATGATGATAGAGCCTGAAAGCGTGAGCAAAGCTTGCAGTAATTTAGGGACTGAATTAAAAGGCTTAGAAATCTCACTCACCTCCGTGCATCACTGGGAGACCCTGGCAGTTTGAGCCAGTGCTTGGCACAACAGAATCACAGAATCATCCAGGTTGGAAAGGACCTTGAACATCATCTAGTCCAACCGTTAACCCAGCACTGACAGTTCCCAACTCCACCAGATCCCTCAGTGCTATGTCAACCCACCTCTTGAACACCTCCAGGGATGGGGACTCCACCACCTCCCTGGGCAGCCCATTCCAACACCTGACTACCCGTTCTGTAAAGAAATACTTCCTAAGAGCCAGTCTAAACCTTCCCTGGTGCAACTTGAGGCCATTCCCTCTTGTCCTATCACTTGTTACTTGGTTAAAGAGACTCATCCCCCCTCTCTGCACCCTCCTTTCAGGGAGTTGTAGAGGGCCATGAGGTCTCCCCTCAGCCTCCTCTTCTCCAGACTAAACCCCCCCAGTTCCCTCAGCCGCTCCTCACACAACATGTGCTCCAGACCCTGCACCAGCTTCATTGCCCAACCTAAGAGCTGAAGTGCAAACAGCACCTTCCTCTGCAGCCAGCACAGCATGCGAGAAAAACCGGGGTTTTACACCCATTCTCTGACAGGGCTGGAGAACACTTTTTTCCTAGGACTTTGGTTTCTTGAAGTGCTTTCCTAAGGTGGTGGAGCAGTACTGGCATATGGACCAGTGAGGTGATGAATCTCCATCCTTGGAGAGTTTCAAATTCAACTGGACCAAATCCAACTGAGTACCCTGATCTGACTTTGAAGCCAGCCTTGTTTCAAGCACCAAGTTAAAGTACAAAATCTCCTGCCCTACCTATACCTTTCTGTGATTCTGTGATATATTTGATCTCTCTCATTCTTAAAAGACTGTCTGAAATGAGCTGTGCAGGTAGAGGACATGGACAGTTATAACTGCAACTGCCTGTCCATCAGAATCAACACGCAAAGACATGTAAGGCCACATCTGTGGTGTTGGATACATGCACACAGTCGAGCCTCCAGAGACCAGCAGCTGATTTTTACTGGAGCATTCCTCCTTCTGAACATAACCACTAGATGGGGAAGCAAGCACTTATTTTTCACAATTTCTGACTGAAAAATTTCACTTCCTTGGTTTTGGCTGTGCTCATACAATTCACTGTGTTCTTGCCTCTCTGGTTAGCATCTCTAAATGGCTACTTGCTCTGGTACCCTGTGCTGTAGCACTGGACCGCAGGATTTCAGCCTACTTAATTTAGAGGTGCTGCACTAGACCTCAAAAGAAAGGCCATAAATCTGGAGGTGTATAGGGCATGGGCTCAGGCTGTATAGCAGGCGGGTGGCTCTTCCAGAAAGATGATTTAACAGACAAGTCTGTGGACACACCTGCAAACAGTCAATACCTTTGGTCTCCTCTGTCTTCTTTACCACCATGATGTTTTTAAAGATTCTCCAGCAGTCTGGAACATTTTTGCCTGTAACAAAAGCAGCCAAGGCTTGTCTTGGCTTCAAAATCTAGCAGTGAAAATATATAATCAAAACCAATTGGGAAAATTAGAAATATAGACTGTGGACATTCAAAACTGTAGTGTATATTAAGGAGGAAATAACAGCTTTGGGGTGTGGTGCTGATGTGTCTCATAATCAGCGTCTGTCCCTAAGGATGTTGCTACTTGGGGTTATCAGCTACCATGACTTTTGCCACAACAATTTTGTAATTAGGCAGTTAGAATGCTTTCTTGGGAAATCACTGATTACATGAATTCCGATTTTTATTCTAAATGGCACCTTCCTAGATTTGAGATGTCAGAGAAGAATCTGAAGTAAGCAGAGCTGAGGCACACAGACAAAGGCATCTGGCTAAGGACCTTTCCAGAGGGGCCCTGTGTGTTCAGCTCTGAGTCCAGCTCAGGGTAGGTATTTGGTCCCCTGGCCATGCTGAGCAGAGCACTCTACCTTTGTCAACCAGGGCACTATATCTACCTTAACCACCAGCTACAGCAACCCTGACCCCTCTCAGGGCCTGCCCTGGGCAGCTGCAAGTCAGCACAGGCTTCCCATGTGCTTCTGCCTTCCTGGAATTAACCCAGACACACTCCACCCTGGTTAACACCCCTGTGCAGTTTAGCCCCTGGGAGGCATCGGCATGGACACAGCAACTTTCTGCTCAGCCGAAGTGCACGGGCTGGGCATGTGTTCTCACACCAGACAGCATGGTTGGGGCACTGGAGAGGCTGAGGTCAGGGTGTGGGGGGAAGATCCCAAGGTCCTGGGATGGCAGCACGCCTGCTCTCGGTTCTCAAATCAACATTCTTTATGGGCATGGGAGAGGGAAGGTGCAGAGGGGCCAAAGAGGTTGTCTGAAGTCTGCTCCTGTCACTGCTTACACCAGCACATCTGACCTCCAGGAAGATTATAGGAGGCACTGCCCAAGAGACATCACACTGGAGAAGCTACGGGGAAACATCAGTGTACCAGAGCTGTGCAGGAAAAGGATATGGTCAGTAATGATGGATCCCTGCAGTGACACAAGATGAGCAACAAACTCTTACCTCACTGACAAGTTGGACTATTCCATCACCCTACCCCTAAAACTTTACTCTGGGGCCAATCAGGGGCATAGCAGCAACATACCACCGGGGATAACGCAGGCACCTTGCACTGACCAGGGTGGATGACACCAAATATTCCTGGCCAAAACACACACTGTGCTCCTGGACTGGACAGTGGGAAGTTAAGAGACCCGTGACACCGCGTTTGCCACCTCTGCCAGAAAACAGCACCGTTGGGGGAGCTGAAGGGGATGACCCTCTGCAACCTGCCCCTGCAAGGAGGGGTCTGCAGCCATAAGAATAGGGGTCATTGCACCTGAGTGCAAGCACAGCTTTTTGCACTCCTGTCTGGGACCCAGAGCGAGGAGAGTGTTTGTAACTACAGAGACTGATTCTGGAGCAGAGATGCCATTATCTCAGCTGTTCAGTAAATATCAGCTACCCATGTTATTAAAGCGACATGCTTTACATAGCAGCGCCCATGGGTGCAGCACTCCTTCCTCCCAAAGCCACACATGCAGTCGGGTGTCACTTCACATGCTGGAGATGAACTCTCTCACCTGTTTATCTGAGTCTGTTTCCTTCTACATCATGTCTGCTGGGTGCCACCTGGAATTAAAGAAAGGTCAGTCACTTTTTTCCAAGCTGAGCGCTAGCATGAGGACTCGTGCTGATGAAGTGCCGGGGTGGATGACACAAGTTTTCAGTTGCGAGGTGTATGCGGAGGAGGCAACTGTCTCTACAACAAAAAGATTTCCTGATAGATGAAAACATGGATTTTGATGTGAACAAACCCAAAGAGAACATGCTTTTGCTGATCCTTTTAACAAAAGACTTTCAGAACTTTTAAATTTCAATATAAACATGGCCAAAACGTACTATCAGACTCCTTCCTCAGTTTTGCAAAACAACCTTACATTGAGTTTCACAGCAATGCTCTGTACAAATCCAGTATCAATCTCCAGTAGTCAAACTTTTCTTGTTTTAAAACAGTAGAAGTGAGCATCTTTTACAAAGGGTATTCAGATCATTGTTGCCATTCATCTGATGGGGATGGTGAGGCACAAATAGGTCCTTCAAGGTCCAAGCAGATCAGAGCCACATCAGATGCGTTTATGAAAGCTGATGTAGAGTTGGTCCATGCTACTGATATTTGCTTAACTCTAGAACCAGAAAGGAGATGCCTCAAGCGGAAAATCAGGTGTGTAAGATGCAGGGCAATGGTGGACCATACCCAGGCACTGTTCTCTGCAAAGCAGCGTTGCTGACTGCCTTATACCTCACTGGCCTAAAATAATTAGAAGTACAAAGCTGCTGAATAACTGAGCCATCCCTTCCTTGCTAATAGTGTCATCCAGATGGAGGTACGAGGGCTGCAAATGATGTGGCTGTGAGGAAGGCAGGCTATGAAAAGTGCAGAGTAACTGTGGCAGGTTGCCTCATCGGCTGTCACCCAGCTGAGGTCAGGTCTGTGGAAACTGGTTCCTGCAAATTAGCTGAGAAGCAATTAAGAATGGTGATCTCCCACCGCCTCTCTAGAGTTACAACAAATTCATTCCACCTGTCCTTCACATCCTTCTTTTTCTTGGTGCCTCTGTGATACAAAGTATAGCAAAAGTCAGACAAATTAGTGTATAATGGACACAAAAAAATCCTCGCTTTCTTTACGTGTCCTGCTGAGACGACTGCGGGAGATTTTGAGAATTAGCACATTCCTGAGTCTCGCTGGTTTATTACCGGATCATCACTGTGGTCTGTAAGAGGCACTACTGCAAAAAAGTATCCTAAGGAGATCTGAAATGCTGCCAGGAAGCATACTAAAGCAAGCTTTCAGTTCTAATCACCATTCCTAAGAGGCTTTGCTTTGAGTTCTGCATCCCCGTTTGGGTACTACAGACTTCAGCAAAGATATGGAACATCTGGAGAGCCGAGAGAAGGCAAGAGCTGGAAAACATCACCCATGAGGAAAGATGGATGAATTTGCAATTGTTCAGTCAAACTGGGATCATCTCAGTGGCTTCCCCAGTAGAAAGTCCATAGTGTACAAATCAGTGCTTGCATTTCTTCATCTGTGGGTGTTCAGTGTTGCGAAATCAGTGCTGCAGGCATCTGCCAGCCCTGCGTCAATTTTCTCTTCCGGCTCTTCTTTACCACATAGTATCTACATAAACTGGGTTGGACCCAACAAGGGACCCAGAGCACTCACGGCTTGCAATAGCCTGTTAAGTAGATTACACCCCTAAAACCCTGCTGAGATGGGGCAGAGCCCTGAATCCAGATCTTCTACAGCTCTTGTGAATGCATTCATTGCAGAGCGAGTGGGCACTTCCAAACTTGCCTTTGTAAGAACTGGATTTATCACTGCCTATGAACAAAACAGTAAGATATTTATTATTTTGGCAGGGGAAAAAAAGATAAATCATTTATCTGTAAAGCTGTTTCTCAAAGGCATATTACAATAAAGGTGATTTTTCTGTTGAAACAATGCTGGCATCTTAGACTATTCTTGCATTTTTCTAAGGTGACCATTCACTGTAGATATGGAAATGGTCATTCCTACACTGGGAGAAAAGGAACATTTGCTGAAAAGCATTTATGCACACAGCAGCACCCTGTGATACTGGGCATGGGAGTCTGTGCTGCGGCTGCTGGCTGTAGAGCCCATGTTCACCCTGTTGCACAGGACGCTCAGCTGGAGGTCAGATGTGCTGTCTGTCTTCCCCATGACCTGCTGCACAGCAAGACCTTTCTAGAAGGATCCCACCACAGCCTTCAGTGAGGCCTTTGTTGTGCCAAGGCAGCCCGAGCTAAGGGAAGTGGTCAATCCCTTGAAAGAAAAATAAGCAACACCCTCATATGTTGGTATGTGGGATATTTAAGCACCACACAAAGGAGCATCACCTGAGTGGTCCAGGAGTGCATTCCCGGGAAGGCAGCGTGTCTGCAGGGTGTCACACAGCATCATGCACAAGCAGCCACGTGGTGGCTTGATAAGGACATAGAGTGTATCATCAGCAGGTTCGCAGATGACACCAAGTTAAGCAGGAGTGTCAACCTGCATGAGGATAGGGAGGCTCTACAGAGAGACTTGGACAGGTTGGATCGGTGGCCAACGTCAACGGGATGAGCTTCAACAAGGCCAAGTGCCAGGTCCTGCACTTGGGCCACAACAACCCCCTGCATGGCTACAGGCTCGGGGAGGGGTGGCTGGAGCTGTGTGGAAGAGAAGGATCTGGGGGTTCTAATTGACAAGCAGCTGAACATGAGCCAGCAGTGCGGCCAGGTGGCCAAGAAAGCCAACGGCATCCTGGCTTGGATTAGAAATAGTGTGACCAGCAGAAGCAGGGAGGTGATAGTCCCCCTGGCCACACTTGGAGTGTTGTGTCCAGTTTTGGGCACCTCAACACGAGAGAGATCTCGAGGTGCTGGAGCGGGTGCAGAGGAGGGCAACGAGCTGGGGAAGGGCCTGGAGAATAAATCCTGTGAGGAGCGATTGAAGGAGCTGGGACTGTTCAGTGTGAGGAGGAGAAGGTGAGGGGAGACTCATCACTCTCTACAGCTCCCTGAAAGGACGTTGTAGAGAGGTTGGTGCTGGTCTCTTCTCCCAGGGAATTAGTGACAGAACAAGAGGGAACGGCTTGAAACTGCAACAGGGGAGGGTCAGACTGGACATGAGGAAAAAATGTTTCACAGCAAGAGTGGTCAGAGAGTGGAATAGGCTGCCCAGGGAGGGGGTGGAGTCCCCACCCCTGGGGGTGTTTAAGGGCCGTTTGGATGAGCTGTTGGGGGATGTGGGGTAGGGGAGAACTTTGTAGAGTCGGGCTGATGGTTGGACTCGATGATCCCGAGGGTCTTTTCCAACCTGAATGATTCTGTGATTCTGTGAGCAGCTCTGCAGGAGGGTCAGCCTGGGCCAGCACACGGTAGCAAGCACGGCTTCAGCACTATCCCCGTGTTACAAGTCACAACTGTAATATTCAGGGCTTGGGACGAGCTCGTTTGGCCTTTCCCAGTGCATGATTGTGCACTCTGAGAAGGCCCTCCTGTGTTTTGACTTTGCAAATGGTTCATTTTTAATAGCAGACAGCATTAGTTATCAGTTGTAGTCACTTTTATCCCCAGGACAAGCTCTGTCTCCCTCAGCTCTCAGCATTGCAAGACCTGACTTCAGGCCTTCTGGCTCTTTTCTGCTTTTCCCCTCCAGCATCTCCTAGCAGCGAGTGAAGAAAGACTGAGCCCGGCCAGCACCTGCTCTCGCTGTGCTGCTCTCTGCGCTCTGTGCTCAGCCAGGAGACACCCACGTACCACTGCAGCTTGTCCTGGCCCCAGCCCCAGGCAGTGGCCAGGCTCTGGGGGGGTGGCAGCAAGGCCTCACACACAGCAGCCAGCAGAAGTCACAGGCACAAGAAGAAATAAGGAGCAAGCTGTGGATGTGATGCTTGTGGCTAACTGCTCCTCTCCAAATGATTTCTTTCCCTCTTCAAAAGGTTTGTGCATGCAGTTGGGAGTTTGCATATGCTGTCGTTCAACCGGAGCAGGCAGAGGTTGGTTCCTGAGCCAACCTGGGCTCGCCGCTGCCTCCCAAGCCCTCCACAGGCTTTACTCCAGGTCTGCAGCGTGAAGGTGTGGTGAGAACCCTGTAAAGGTAATACTCAGTTGCTGCTCAACTTTGCATGAAGGCTTTGTGATATCTACAGGAGATGCCAAATGTGGGCAGGACTCCTGATCCAGGGAAGCATTAAAGTCCACTAGAAAGACCAGGAAATACTCTTTATTTCTGGTTTTCAGAGATTTTGTGCCATTTCCCATTGTCACAGAAACAGGTGATGAGGGTATGGGATATCTCTAATATAGTTTGTTCTTACAAAGTTTATGCAAATCCAGGTTTTGTGAACAGAAGCTCACACACTTTGGACCTTTGAGAAGCAGCTTTACTTTTGGGCTTCATGTAAATAAAAGCAGGATAGTGACTGCGTCACTTCACTCAGTCTAGTCTTTCACATTTTCTACCACAGCTATGCAAGATACGTATTTTAAGCAGTACTCAAGAATTAATTTTTGTGCTAGATGCCTGGAAATGTTGGTTAGACTGTGCAAGCATCACTTCTTTAAATTTCAGTCTCTATTCTGATACTGTATTTTAAATTAGCTGACCTGGAAAATGCTAACGGACCTCCCCCATCAACTCTGTTTTGAGGCAATGTTTTAAACATGTGGATGAAACTTCTATGTGCATCTAAAAACCTGTGTAAGGGAAGTGTATCATGGAATTGAAGCCGTATTAAACAACCTTGTTACTGAGTACCTAAGTAAAATCCTCCAGAGAATGCTTCTTGCTGGTGCCTCTCTCCCCTTCTTGTCAGTGCCAGGAGCACGTTATCGCTGCAGGGTGGACATTTGGTCCCTTGGATAACTGTGGAGCCACTTGCTCTGCATTTCCTTGTGCCCCCCATGATCAGAAGCAGCGGGGTGCCTTGTGGCCAGTAACAAGTGAGGCACTCCACGTTCTAGGAGTTTGAGGGGGAGAAGTCTGAATAATGTTTGTTTCTTGATTTGCTGCTTAAATCCAAAGCTTTCTGTATTATTTCATGGCATCGTATCGCAAGGAAACCAGCAATAGTACATTCAAAGTGTGGAGCATAGTTTCCAGGATTTACAGCTGCGTAATTCCCATGGGATTTATTCCCATTGGTTAGCACTGGGTGTGTGCTGGTGACCTGAGTGACATTGTAGCACGAGTCTTTCTGCCCAGACACTCGCCACAGGCTTTTCTCACCTCCTAACAGGGGATTAAACAAACCTACAGCGAGCACAGCTGCAAATTCAGAAGGTAAGAGCGTGTGGGTGGGTGGAAATACACCAAGAAGAGGGAAAAATGTGAGCAAATAAGGCAGAGGGAGAGATGGGGGCTGGGAGCACATGAAAGCTTTCAGATCCTCAGCCAGTCGGGATTCCTGCGCTGTTGAAAGGCTAACGGTTATCGGTATTACTTTACCATTCATGGTTTGATAGTCTTTAAGTAAGAAGAGACCATTGTATGTTGCTTGACCAGTTTTACACAAGTTAGCAGGTTTTGAGTTAGTCTGGGGTGAGGAGAGGTTGTCTAGAGCTGATCACTTAGCAGACGTGCAAGGAGTGAAAGCATCAGAGGAACCCGTTTCTTGGGCTCAGCTTGGCAGAGCTGGAGAGGTCAGTTCTGCTGGCGTCCCCATTCTGGAGCCTCACCCTTCATGTCACTCTATTGGCTGTCAGCAGTGCTAAAAAAAAATATTATAAAGCAGAGCAAAGTAGGCAGGACCCTGTTCCAGAGCTACTTCTTACCACAGTGCTAAAAGAAGGCTGAGAAGATAGTGCAGGTATCCTGGCAAATGTGACACAATTCACGGGAGCAAAGCAGAGCAGCAGCCTGGCGAGCAGATAAACACACCGCTGGCAAGGTTTGCTTCCCAGGCACTTCAGCATGGTCTGCTGTGAAGAAGAAGAGTGGAATTTTCCAGCTGGTTAGTCAGACTGCATGTGCCACACTCCCAGCTCCCCACCGTGGCTGCTTGCAGATGCCCGTTTAGCTGCAGGCTATGAACTGTGAGATTTCTCAGGGGCTTCTCCTAGGTCAGGAACAATCACTGGAAAAGTAGATCAGAGAGCTCACAGAGGAGGTGGCCTGATAAGCGGGGAACGTGCCTTCCCTTTGGCTCAGTTTCTGTAATGAGCTGTGAGACAGTTTGCGTTGCCTCTGTTGACAGCGTGCAGCCAGCACCACTCCAAGCTTCTCCGTGCAAGGACTTGGGCCCTGCATGCCTGCCTGAGCTCAGCCTGACACCCCCAGGCGTGTGGGGCCACCACTTCACCCATCTGCTTTACGATCCATGGTTGGGGATGGGGAGAAAACTGGGAATTCATGAAGGATGCTGGGTAGTGGCAGAAGGGATCCCGTACGGTGTGGTTGCCCTTACCCAGCTGCGCTGCGTGCTGGCAAGGAACAGCCAGCTTGGAGCATCCTCCACGGGTACAAAGACCTTCTGAATCACAGCCCAGTGCTGTGTGAGCACGCCGCCTGCTTGTGTCAGGGAGACCCAGGCACCAAATCCCTGCAGTCTCGGTGGGTGAAGGGTGCCCAGCAGACCCTTCTGTAGCACTGAATGGGGCAAAACTATCACTGAAACACCAGCTCTGGAGAGCTGTTTGAAGGGAAGGTCATACTTCCCCCTGAAATACTTCAAAGTGATCAAAGATGTAACAGGAGGGGAAGCTCATGAAGCTCATAAAGCTCAACCTATTCAGCTGTTAATACGAAAGCTGGTTTATTGACTTAAGACTGCATTAATGTATTTACACCTATAAAAGAGTGATCTGGCAGAGATCTTGCTGACTGGACAAGATCCAGAGATAGGCAGATAGTTAAATACGACTCTTATATAAGATACCATTCTCTGACGACAAAGGCTGGTAGGCAAGGAGATGCATTTAAGATCACCTGCAGTCCTTAAGAGGAGATTCTGTATCTTTCTGATACAGTTTTCAGGAGATGCTCTACAGCAGGGAAGATGAGAAGATTCCTGCTGGATCTGGGAACCTCTGAGTTCTCCAGCTGGGGGTCTTATGGCAAGGCTCACCCCAAGGTGAACAGATGTTTGTCAAAATTAGAAGCCTAAGAAACATGACAGGAGGGTGTTTTAAAAACAGTGAAAGAAAGTCTCTCAAGAAGAGAGAGGTGGAACATGCTTTTCCTAGAGAAAACTTGAGAGAATGAAAGACAAAGTCCATCAGGAGTGGCTGAAAGTGGGGAATTCTGCAATTCAGTGAAAGAAAGCCAAGGGTGCAGATTTCCTCTAGAGCTCTGCTTTCTCTGAAGACCTGTAGTCTTGAATTCTTCTCCTTCCAGAAAACCATTGAATAACTGCACAGACTCCCAAGGGAAAGCAAATTGCAAAATCAAACCCCTGAAGTCAACACAACACTTGAGTCTGTAGACTAAGATCTCACTTGGGAGGAGAAGGGGAGGAACCACATGAATCTATGCTGAGGGAGGTGATGATTTGAGGGGGCATCTGCAGGAAACTTGGAGGTGATGCTGTCCTACTGACTGCTGAAGGATCATCCACCTTGACTAAGCTTTTCAGACGCCAGATTTCATTTGCATTTTAGCCTCTAAGGCTGTGACTGCAAGTGCTGTATGGATGAGTGTTTGCACATCTACATTGATTAAGCTACAGCCTCTTGGTGTATCAGTGTCCGTATTGCCACTAACATCAGTAAGTTCTGTTCAGCTCCTCTACAGCAGCAGCTGACTGCTTCTTCCTAATCATCACGCATCATTTCCAGGGTCAGGTAGACCCAGGCTTATATAATTTGCCTGGAATTGTGGTGAATTCATCACCACCAGAAGAGAGTAATGCAGGTTCAGAAATTTTTCTAAATAGTATATTCTACTTAAAAGAAAATTAATTAACACAGGGCTATTCCTGTCCTGAAAAAGGAGGTCAGACTAGATGATCACAATTGGTCCCTTTTGTCCTTGTAATACATATACACATATACAGCGTTGGGAGCGGTTGGAGAAGAGCACAATGCCGATGGTAATACCATGTGGAGAATGCCAAAGAAAATGGGCCAAGTTAAATTTGGACAAATATATCATCAGAGCAGCAGAAGTGAAGCATAGCCATCCTGTTTTCCCAGCTCAGAGAAGGCAGACTTAGCCTGCAGTAGTATCAAACCAAGCTAACTTGAAACAACAGTAAGGCTTTCTGACTTCCTCCAGTTTGTACAACTCACTAATGCAGGATGCCCAGAAGAAAGTCACATGCTGTTGTTGGAAAGGCATGCCAGCCATTCCCTTGAAGTAATTAATTGCCAGGCCAGACATTTCAGGTTATTAATATGAAGCAGGGTGTACATGAAGGTGCTGGATTGCAGCGTCTCATCCACAGAAACAAACCATGCTCAGAACAAAGAATTATTGTGTTCCCTAGAGTTTAGAGCCCGCGGCCAGGAAATATTGTTTACTATTTTTGTATTGCATGGCTACATAAAATTTGCAGTCAAACAATATAGTATGCCCTGCATGCAGCTCTGCAGCTTCCTCTCAACACAACTGCTCTTTCAGTCTTGGCCTTCCTTCTACCATGGCTGTCCTACAGGATGCCATCACCCCGCACTGAAGATAAAATTTCCCCCTCCATGGCTTCTCAGGGACCTGCCAACATCACTCAAGCTATTCCAGAGTAATTGCTTCCAACCTAATAACCTGTGTTTCCTGAGAGCCCAACTCTTATTCTGAAATTGGGTGGGATTCCCTTCTCTCCAACCATTCTTCATTGCCCCATCACCACCCAGCTGTGTGGGAAGCTGGGAAAGAGCAGCAGGAAAGAGCTGCTGGGGAGGGAACAGCGCAGAGAAAGGTCAAAGTAGGAAAAACTCTGTAAAGGTGAATATCACAGGCTCACTAGAGATAAGCCTGGGGGCAGCATGCCAATGTTTGAGGGATGGTGTGCTAGCAAGGTCCTTTGATCTGCCGTCTCAGTGGAGGTAGGGGATGGAGATCCATGCAGCAGCAAACGCACAAGAGTTATTGATGTGTTAGAAACCATGGAAGAGCCTGAGAATGGTCATGTAGGACTTAGGACTTCTCCTCCAGAAAGGTGGCAGGTTCAATAGCCCAACTGAAGTGCATCTACACCAATGCACACAGCGTGGGCAACAGACAGGAGGAGATGGAAACCATTGTGCAGCAGGAAAACTATGATATAGTTGCCATCATGGAAACATGCTGGGAAGACTCACACAGCTGGAGAGCTGCAATGGATGGCTATAAACTCTTGAGAAGGGATTGATCTTTAGTGTCCCTTCCAACCCAAACCACTCTATGATGGGCAAGGAAAGAGAGGTGATGGGGTAGCCCTGTGTGTTAGGGAGTGTTTTGATCATCTAGAGCTTAATGATGGTGACAGTAAGGTTGAGTGTTTATGGGTAAGAATCAGGGGGAAGGCCAACAAGGCAGATATCACGGTGGGAGTCTGTTACAGACCACCCAACCAGGATGAAGAGGCAGACAAACTATTCTATAAGCAGCTGGGAGAAGTCTCACCATTCCTAGCCCTTGTTCTCATGGGGGACTTCAACTTAGCAGATGTCTGCTGGAAATACAACACATGGGCCGAGGCCAATTGTATGAGGTTCAACAAGGCTCAGTGCTGGGTCCTGCACCTGGGTCACAACAACCCCACACAACGCTACAGGCTTGGGGCAGAGTGGCTGGAAAGATGCCCGGCAGAAAAGGACCTGGGGGTGTTGGTTGACAGTCGGCTGAACATGAGCCAGCAGTGTGCCCAGGTGGCCAAGAAGGCCAATGGCATCCTGGCTTGTATCAGCCATAGCGTGGCCAGCAGGGACAGGGGAGGGATCTGACCCCTGTGCTCGGCACTGGTGAGGCCGCCCCTCGATGAGTGGGTTCAGTTTTGGGTCCCTCACTCCAAAAAGGCCATTGAATGACTCGAGCGTGTCCAGAGAAGGGCAACGGAGCTGGTGCAGGGTCTGGAGCACAGGTCTGATGGGGAGCGGCTGAGGGACCTGGGGGGGTTTAGTGTGGAGAAGAGGAGGCTGAGGGGAGACCTCATGGCCCTCTACAACTCCCTGAAAGGAGGGTGCAGAGAGCTGGGGATGAGCCTCTTTAATCAAGTAATAAGCGATAGGACAAGAGGTAATGGCCTCAAGTTGTGCCAGGAAAGGTTTAGACTAGATATTAGGAAGCATTTCTTTACAGAATGAGTAGTTAGGCATTGAAATGGGCTGCCCAGGGAGGTGGTGGAGTCCCCATCCCTGGAGGTGTTCAAGAGGTGGGTTGACATAGCGCTGAGGGATCTGGTGTAGTTGGGATCTGTCAGTGCTGGGTTAACGGTTGGACTGGATGATCTTCAAGGTCCTTTCCAACCGAGATGATTCTGTGATTCTGTGATTCTGAGTGTTACGTGAGAGAACTTCCTAGTGCAAAAAGAAGCATCTCATAGTATGTGTAAAGAGTTGGTTAATAGTTAAAATGCCAATAGAGCATAGAAGAAACAGCTCTGGCACTTTGCTTTTATGACTGACCTACTGCAGAAGCAGAGAGTGATATTCCAGCCACCTCAACAAAGAACAAAAAGTCTGTGCTAATACACAACCAGGCAGCTGGTGGTTGATAGCATCCATGCTGGAACTCTACTGGCACACAGAAACTGCAACAGTGGACAAAGAGAGAGCTGCAAAACCTGGGAACATGAGAACTGGGGAAGCTGTTTGTGCTGTACAAAGCACAGCCAAGCACGGACCACAGGAGGCAGAGCAGTCGTGGGAAGGAAGGAAGGAAGGATAGATGCAGTGAAGAAAAGAAATTAAAAGAGTGCCACAGTGGTATTAGAACTGTGTCTGTGCTGCACAAGCCGTGGAAGAAAGCTGCGTTCTCAAGTCATGGGTAAATAAGGGTAGAGTTAAATGTACAAATACAATAAGGCAAGCCAAAAAAAAGGTCTTTAGAAAGAACTAGTTTATGACATGGAAACTAAATCAAGCCTCCTTAAAATACATTGGGCTGAACAACTGCTCAGGCAGTTTGTAGACCCAGTAGAAAAGCGTGGGGCTGGAAGGGAGAGTCAGAGGGGGGTTAGGGCAGGGAGAAAAACCTAAATGATCCCTCTCACCTATTGTCATGCCAGGGGAATCCAGGTGAGTTTCCACCAGGGAACCTCTCAGGGAGGGACAGGGGATTCATTCTCCAGTGGAAGTGTCAGTAAAGTTTGTTAAACAGTTTGACAAAATGCTGGTTTTAAGCCTTTAGGCACCACAGAGCAACCACCGTAGGCATCTGCAGTTCTCACGGGCTGGGCCTGCATAGGGATATACAGAGATTTCTAAAAAAAAAAGGTACAATACAAACGACACAAACTCCCAAAGCAGAACTCCTCCTAGAAGTGTGCAGCACAAGTTCCCTGGGCACCTGGGAGAAGCAGAGAGCGTGAGCTGGGATTCAAAATAGCTGAAACGTCTCAATCACATACACTCTCAGCAGAACCAAGGAGAAAATGAGGGCACTTTTGAACAACAGAAACTTCAGGAGCTCGCAAAAGTTTGTCTCACGCATCAGTTGAGACTACTTAGTCAAAAATTTGGGGTAATAATTTTTGTCATTGGATATACCATTTTTTTAACTACCACTTTCTTAGTTTCGTCATCCCATCAGAAATTCTAACCAAAATGGCCTGGCAGGTGCTGTCAGTGAGAACTGCATCACATGCTCTATCTCTTTTAGCCCTCCTGGCCCTGTTGTCCTTGGCCTTTGCTCTCCCTCCAGGCTGCATCAAGAATCTTGCACCATATCAGCTCAGCTACAGGGGGACACTGCAGAGTATCCTGAGAGTTGCAGTCTGTGCAAAGAAGTAAAAAAATTATGCGAGGCACTCACATGATGAAATATTACAGCTCAGGTCGGAGTAGATTTACATCAATCTGATCCAAACCAAAACATTTCTTTACATTTCTGAATTTTCCTGAAGTTCGTGTGTTGCAAGAGTTGAAATTTTGGCTTTTTGTTCCAAAATAGGGCAAAAATAAGTGTTGAAATAGCGGCATTTCCCATAGGAAGGAAATTCCATTATTTGAGCAGCTCTGTGAAACATGAAGGAGATTCATTTGCAGAAACTCTGCTAACTTGGAATGAAGGTCACAGCTGCATAATTGGACTCTGCTCCCTGGGCCAAGCAAGCAGTGCAGGATACAAAATTAATCCCAACCCCCAAATTAAGGTTACTGTAACAAGGAGAACAAGACTACAGAATTGCAAAATCCAGGGAAGGAAGGGCTGAAGGACTGTTTAACAAGAAAATCACATCCTTCCCCACGATGATTAGCAAGTGGGAATATCCCAGTGGCTTTCTTCGCTCCAGCAGAAAGCACCCACGTTCCTATGACACGTCTGGGTAAGGATGGTTCACGTGCATCCTCCTGGTCACCGCGTGTCCAGGTGACAGGGCTGCACACACTTACCCCTGCAATTCACAGGATCACAGGATCATCGAGGTTGGAAAGGACCTTGAAGCTCCTCCAGCCCCACCATGAACCTCACCCTGACCGTTCCCAACTCCACCAGATCCCTCAGCGCTGGGTCAACCCGACTCTTCAACCCCTCCAGGGATGGGGACTCCCCCCCTGCCCTGGGCAGCCCATTCCAACGCCCAACAGCCCCTTCTGCAAAGAAATCCTTCCTAAGAGCCAGTCTGACCCTGCCCTGGCGCAGCTTGAGGCCATTCCCTCTTGTCCTGGCGCTGGGTCCTTGGCTCAAGAGACTCATCCCCCCTCTCTGCACCCTCCTGTCAGGAAGTTGGAGAGGGCCAGGAGGTCTCCCCTTGCATTACAGCATGCTCTTTAATGTTTTGGGTTTTTTCAGCAGTTCAGACAAATTGAGCCCTTTCAAAAGGCCAATAGAGTAAGTGTTTCTTGGAAGACAGTGAAACCGTGCGACGGTGGACACAGCTGTCTGCTTGGGTTTTTCTAACCCAGCCCTGCAGCCTCAATGCCTCATCCAGCTTGTGTGCAGCAAACTCAATTTGCCATAGCTGCGTGCTAGCAGAGATTCACATGTGGGTTTTTTCCTTATCATCATATTAGAAATCAACACTTAGCCCATCTTTAGGTGTTTTGCTTTTTAAAGATCCAACAGAAAATCAATATCTTTCCTAAAAAACAAAGAGATGATAAAGAAGTATTTATTCTACTGGACCTGCAAACCTCTCTTTTAGACAAAAAAAAACCCTGTAAAAATCTGTCTCAAGAGTGTTTGCTCACACCTTCACTTGTTTAGGACTGAGGTCTTTCCAAGTTGGGCAGCGATACAGACTGAGGGCATGTTTAAAGAGAGAGTAGGTGCAAAACAAACCGCCCTGTCCCTATGTAACATTTTTAGTCTACTTGTGAGATTAGCCTAAACCATTTTGAAAGGTGCTTTGTGGAGAAAATCACGAGGGAGCTGGTATGGGAAAGCTGTTCCAGGCTGTTTCCCAACAAGCCCTTCCTTTATCTTCAAATGGCTGCGCAAGGATAGCAGCAGAAGACCCTTTACAAGGTGGCTAAGTGAAATGAGGGGCGGTTGTCGTGTCTTTTCTCATTGTCGTTCACAAGGGTGACACTGTGAGTTTCCTTTTTACCCGTTGTTGATAACTTACAGTATCGTGTCGCCTCTGTGCGATGTGGATGATCAAGCGTGCCTGGGGCACGTGTAGAAAAAGGAGAGACTTGGAGGAGTTCACTTATGGTGGTGTTTGTTCACCAAGGATTGCTCCACCCTGGAAAGACCACCTGGGCATCAGGCACCTCCATCCCAAGGGAGAAGAGCTCTTCACCTCCTCCATAGCTTCAGACTGCTCCTCTGTGTCTTATTTAATCACTGGAAATTGCCACAGGTGCAAGTTGAAATGAAACATGGAAACGGTTGCTGAAGGAGAAGGTTTAAGGCATTTGTCACTGTGAGTTTATGGCTAAAAAAGGCCTCAAGGTATTATTAACCTGGGGATTAAAAAACTGGGTAGGAATTAGTACAGGTTCTAGGAGCCAAGCTGAACTTCAGGCGTAAGAAGTGGAAAAGGACAATTACTCACTGTCAGCCAACCCTTCCTCCCCGAGGTAGATTCAGGGAGAAATGCGCAGCGGTTGAGGGATGGCCAAGCGCGTGGCAGCTCTGCCCCTCTCTGGGTAGTGTCAGAAATGCACTTGTCCAGGCAAAGAGCGCTCTGTGCTGCTGGCCACCTGAGCCTCCAGCAGACTAACAGTGAAGTCGGGTACCCTTCTGGAAGAAAAGCTGCTGGCTAAGCCACTGGGAGAAGCGGGGGCAGGAGGAGCAGGAGATGTCCCTTCTCTAGGACTGCCCCAGTGGCAGCAGAAGAGGCAAAGGAGATCCGCCGTGTCCCAGGCTGCGCTGCCACCATCCGCCTCCTTTTCCCTCTGTGGCTGGACTATCTCCCAGCCACATTTCTGCGGGAGTGTTTTGGGTGTGTGGTGCAGGCAGAGCACTGGAGTCTAGTCCCCATAACCAGAGACATTCATTTTGGAATAAAATTATCTTCTTGTGTAGCCCATTCCAATATATGCTTTGCTGGAAAGATGACTGAAACTTTGCAGGGTACAGGGCTTGGGTTTCCAGTCCCCAGCTGATACTTGCATGACCTAAGACCTCACTGAACTTGTGCAGCCTTCAGTAGGAAGATTAGTGCCATCTCCTCCGTTTACATCTGAGCAACCGAGTTGCGTGAAGACCAAGCACTTTGTCAGGTGAAGACTGTGTGTCCTTGTCTCCTGATTCAGCAATGGCCTGTGTCCGTGCTGATCTGGTTAAAACAAGGGAGAACGACAGAGATAGTCAAGACCCCGGGCTCCAAATGGCCTGTCCAGTGAAGTCCCATCTAATCACCATCCTGATTTACAGTTGGACTCAATGATCTTAAATGATTCTATGATTAATGTCTGCAAAAAGCCAGTTGGTTTTGGGAGCTGCTCGCTGTAACCTGGGCTGAGGAGGTCTAGCTCTCCTCTTCCCACAGAGTCTGATGGAGACATAGAGCTCAGGGGCATTTCAGTTCTAGGGCTCTGTCAGATGAGCCTGACTTTGGCTGTGACCTACCTACCCTTTGCTGGATGAGTTCAAACACTGGCGAGTTCTAGCTGCAGACACAACACATTGCTGTTGGTGTGCTGAAGCTGGAGCCCTGCACTGGTGCCACCTGAATTAAGGAGAAGGCTACTGTCAGGAAACAAGTGATATGTCCCCTGTGGGTCACGTATCTGTTAGGAATAGAAACAGAGGTTGTAACCCTGGTGCTGGGGTTTGGGTTTTGGACATAATTTTTCACTCTGCCCCGTTCAGAGGCCAGCACAGGCTGTGTGGTGCTCACACCTGCAACCCGACTTGTGTTTTTGGCATAGTGCGTTAACGGAAATTTTGAAATGCAGGACTTCTATCAAAGAAACTGCAGCAGGAATCAATATTTAAGACAGCGGAATTTTCATCTGCTTCCTTGAAAGCAGAATCTGGCTCCCTGACAGACTGTATTGCTAACGCATTTCCTTTGCACAATCAGTGAATTGATTCCTCCTTGTGACTTGCCCAATACACCAATGGGAGATCACAGCGATTCGGCTGAAGCACAGGAACTTGTCCATCCCCTCGGCTGGTCTGGACAAACACAGGGTCTCTGAGGTCGTGCTTACACAGGCTGGGCTGGTGAAGGACCTGCCCGTTCAGGGCATCCAGCTGTTGCTGCTGGATGGATTTCTGCAGGCAGCCACCCTCGGGGAAGGAACAGACTGAGGGGCAGGGGTGGGATGGGGATGAGATCTGCTTCTCATTTCACAGCTTGCCCTGCTCTCTGTTACTGCTAACGCTCTTTGCAGCTGGTGTGAGGAGGCAGAAGAAAGTGCAAAAACACTGGCAGTGTTAAATCCAGTATGGGCTATATGCAACATCATGGTGACAGGTGCTTTCTGTCCTCTGGTCTCCTGCAATCATCGAAGATTTTTTCAGTCTCCTCCTACATGCCACTCCCCCACCCCCTACTGCCATGTATCCTGAGCATATTACAGTCTTCCTTTCCTCTCTCAGGAGGTACTGCTCAGAGCTCTCTGCTAACGCTGTACCTTTCTAAGGAGAAAATCCTGCATCCTGCTTTTGAGCTTAAAGAATTAAAGAACAAAACAACTCAGAATAATCCCCCAAGACGAAAAAGACCCACTGCCGTTCCTGCTTGACGACCGGCACTTTCTCCAGGTGAGTGGTTTTGTCAGCAAATCTGAATGCATGAATACGAGCCGTGCCAGGTCCAGGGGCTGAAGCAGGACAGGAGGATGGCAGGAGATTTCCTTGGGCATATGCATGAGAGAGCAGCAGGGATAGCTCTCACCCTGCTTCAGGACAGGGGACTGCCCAGAGGGAAGTGCTTTACAAGTGGGAAATATGTTCTGAGCTGGAGTGAAATGCCTCGTGGGCAGCTAGAGAGAGACAACCTTATCACAGGACCTTAGCATGAGTAGAGAGCAATGGGGAGAGCGGCACTTGTCCTCCCAGTATCGGACTTAGGCCCCAAACCTGCTGATCACTTTGTCACTGTAGAGCTTAGCTGGGCTGAAATTCCTGCCCGTTGCAGATTCCTCTGCCCTTAGCTGGTGCTCTCTCACAGAGATGGGTCAGTGGCTGGGCCCTGGGCAGATTCGTTCTTCTCCTGGGTCCACTGTCACGGTAGGAGTTGGCTGGGAGGGAGCTGACTGCCAGGTAGTGAGTGGAAAATGGAGATGCCCTAGCACTTCACTGAACAGAAAGCCCTGCCAGGGGCTGCTATAGCAACACAAAGATTCACCCCAGTTGGGCTTGTGAACGGAAATTTTCAGCACAGGCACTTTGGCTACATTGCTTTTGGCTTGTACTGCCCTTCCCAAGGACAAGCAATGGGTCAGGCTGCAAAGGATCCAACAGCATGAGGGGTGAGGATGCCTCTAGCCAGGGCGTCTGTGAGCCCTCTCTATCCTGGTCCTCAGGACTGAAAAAAACCAGCTAATAGCACAGTGTCTGGATTCAATGCTCCTGGTCACAGGCACTGAGCTACTGAAGGGGGAAAGTGAGATGGGAGTGGAGACATCCACTCCTCCTTTGCCATCCTTGCAAAGACAGTCCCTTGCAAAGCACCTATTTTACTCAGCTGGCGGTGGAGGGGCTGTAGACTCTGGAGTGCCAATGATCTACCTAAAAGCAAGTAGGGCTTGATAGCTGCTAACTGCAATTTTCAGGCCACTGAGCAGAGTCCTGAGGGCAAAGCATGGCCCTTGAACAGCCTGGAACAGCCCTTCCTCGCAAGCACTGAGCCTTCCCTCCCGCCACGCAGGGATGGGCTATTTAACTTCTGCCCTCTCACTAGGTGACCCAGCACCAGAGCTGTCCACTTTGAAAAGACTAGTACAGCTTCCTCAGTGATCTCTTGCCTCGCCCCTCCGTATCTGCCTCGCTTGTGCAAAGCTCTTCCCAACCCCTTTCCTCCTGCAGAGATTCCTCCCTCTTCTCTCCCTTGGTGCTTCCCTGCTGCTACCTGTGGAGGCTTCCCGCCTTGAAAATCCTGCTGGTTTTGACGTTGAACATAATAGCAGAGTTTCCTTGGAGACAAGAGAAACAGTGGGCTGAAAAGTACTGATTATTTCATAGCGTCTGCCTGGCTTTCAGAAAAAAAAAAAAAAAATAGTCGCATCAGCAGAGGGAAGAGGGAGCCTGGGGTGGCCAGTGTCGAGGGAGGGATGCCTGACTCTGCCATGCGCCATCCCTTCAGCAGCGAGGCTTGCCCAGGTGCCACACTTTGTGCCCGTGGCAGTGGTGTGACCGTACCCGCTGTACTAAACACCTCTGCTTTGGGATTGTATTGCAACTCTTCCCCCAGTCCCTGGAGGCTGGGAAACCTGGGAGAGACTTTGCAGTGGGCATTTCTAATTTGGCTGACTTCTGTCAGTCCCGGGAGTAAACCTGACTAATTAGATTAACCCCTTTGTGTTCTTCTACACAGACATTAGCAATAGTGGGACACCGATGTAAAGCACCAGCATTTCAATCATTGTCTCCCATCCATTTGCTCCGAGCAGTGACAACTGGGTTTGTCCCAGCTGAGAGCCTGAACCCTCTGAAGACTGGAGCTCTCTGCTGTGTTGGCCACACAGTTTTGGGGTGGGTTATGTGATAATCAGCTGACATCTCTTGGACAGGTTAGCAAGCAGAAAGCCATGCCAGTGCGCTATACATACAGAGGGACTGGGGCACGGGCTGGCTGCTGATGGGAGAACAAAGTGCAGGGCAAGAATGCAGATAAAGTCTTTGCTTGAACCTTTTGTTTACTTTCTCCTACCCCACACACCATGGCAAGAGTGCTCTGTAATGCCATATGCTGCCAGTGGCCAGGACCTTCCTTGGCCCAGAGGAGTGTCTCACAGAGATTGACCAACAGCTCCCCCTCTGCTGAGACACCCCTGGGGTCCTGATGATCTGTCCAATAACCACAAACGGCACTTGGCCATTTCCATGAAGTAGCATTTTTCTGATTATCTTTCTGTGTGGTGCAAGAGTGCTGGGCAGGAGTTAGAGGGTGAGAGAAGAGTGGGGAACCATGGCCCTGTACTATGTGTAAGTCAGCTCCAAGACACTGCCAGGGATGGGGTGTGTCAGTGCTGTCTGAAAACTCCTGTCAAGCCTTGTCTCACAGCACATCAGCAGAAGATGGGGGGATCACAGCATGGATGAGGCTGGCAGGGACCTCTGGAGGTCATCTAGTCCAACCCGCCCTGCTCAAAGCAGGTCAACCACAGCTGGTTGCTCAGGACTGTGTCCAGTCAGCTTTTGAATATCTCCAGGGATGGAGACCCCACAACCTCTCTGGGCAAGCTGCTCCAGTGTTCAGTCTGCCTTACAGTTAAAAAGCCTTTCCTTATGCTTAAGAATAATTTTCTGCTACTTCAGTTTGTGTCCACCACCCCTCAGCTGGTCACTGGGCAACACTGAGAAGGGTCTGGCACTGTCTTCTTTACAGTCTCCCTTCAGTATACCTTGATAACATCCCCCTGAGATCTCCTGCAGGCTGAACAGTCCCAGCTCTCTCAGCCTTTCCTCATGAGAGATACTCCAGTCCCTTCATCTTTGCAGCCCTTCACTGGATTCTCCCCAGTGTGTCCATGTCTCTCTTGTACCGAGGAGCCCAGAACTGGACACAACACTCCAGGTGTGGCCTCACCAGCGCTGAGCAGAGCGGAAGGAGGGATCACCTCCCTCTGGCACAAACACAGCAGAGTTTCTGGACCCTGGTGCTGGTGCCACCCGGGACCTCCAGGGTCCCAGGGGTGAGGTACTGTACGGAGGCCCCAAGAGAAGGCTGAGCTGTTCATGGATTGCAAGTCTTTCGTTTCATCTGGATCATGTAGTCAAATGCATTTCCTCTTCACCCAGCACAGCCGAACTCTGACTGTTGCCTGGACAAAACCAGACCAAAGATCTTCTGCAGTTTCCCCTCATGCTCAGAAAGCTCAGAGCCCCATGACCCCAGAGGCTGCTGCATGTGACTGGGGTGAGGGCAGAGCTGTGTGCAGGCATGGAGTAGATTTATTCCCTGTGGTCCTAAATGTAGTTTCTGTTCCTGTTGTGAAGGAGTGCTAAGGCATGCAAAGCTCTGTTTGGACAGGGAGTTTCTCCCGCTGGTTACAAACATAACAGTGAGATGGGTTCTCTGTGGGCAGCACAAACTCTCTTCTCCCTGGCAGAAACTCAATGCATCACTGTTACTCAGAACTGACCTCCTCCGGCCAGCACCCCTGCCCTGACCTCTTGGGAGCTGTTTTCCACGCGGAACAGGGCCCTTTCTTAGCTACCTCTGCACACGCACATGCAGCCCATCTCCTCCAGCTCCCCCTGGAGCAAAAATTCCTTCAGCAAACAGCTTAAAATTTGCCCCAACAATTTCATTTTTTCTGTTGTTGTGACACAGTAATATCTAAGATGTGCATGTGGATTTCTGAGTGCTTAAAAAAAACCCATTTTGAGCGTTTAATGTTATTCCCCTCAAGCATAATTCATGCCTAGCAGTATTTAATGTCAAGAGTGCACATGGGGGCCAAAAGTATTCAATTTGTGACAAGGAGGTGCAAATCTGCCCTGGTGCTACCAGCTTAGCGCTCCAGAGAAACTGCCTCCTGGTAAAAGTGCAATGTCTAGCTCCTCTTTCCCTTCAGCCAGGATTTTATTACCTTTAAAACATGCTCATGGGAAGGTGCTGCGCAGTGGATGGTTTCAGCTTTTCTGATGTTGGCTGCTTTAGCAGAGACAAAGCATAAAGAGGAGGGGTGCTCCTCAACGTACAGTGCATCTCAGCTGATTCAGAGATTTCCTATTTTCTAGCTCTTTATAGGTCCTTAAGCACTATTCCCCTCCTCCCCCACTGCTGGAAATCTTCTCCCTGGGTAGATGGGAAGATAACCACACAAAACTCTGCAAAGAGCATGAAAAAACACAGTGCAGAAGTCTTCCTTCCCCATTTTTACTTTCACCATCTTCTGACTGATGTCCCTAAAATAGCCAAAATTCCACTCATTGCTAGGAACTAGGCATTAGTTTCGCAACACTGAACTTTCTTGCAAAATATCCTGTGCATCCTGGTCTAGCCTCGAAATTACCTACAAAAATGCTCTCTCAAATATCTCAGTGTTTCTGGCAGAGTGGAGCCTGGAGAAGCAGCCATGAATAGGAGAACCTTCCCCAAGAGAGCAAATCCACCTTCTTCCTCATGAGAAGGAAAATCCAAGCCATTGACAGACCATTAACCTGCAAGAGTATTTTGATGACTTACTGCAGCAGTCTGAGAACTTTCAGCTGATGCAATAGAGAATATTTACACAATTTCAGGCCAGTGATATGGAGGGAATGTGCTATGGAGGGAGCTGCTGTATTGCAAAATATGCAGATGGAGAAAGGGAGCAAGTCAGCAAGAGGGTGGGGACATCACAGCAGCAAGTTCTGCTGGTGAGTTCCTTCTGTGCAGTAAGTTTTGCTCTGAGAAGGCTGCTGAGCATATGGTGGAATATGGGATCTAATGACTAATCCTGAACTTTCCTGTATCAAAATAGAAATTTCATTTTGTTTGCACAAAAATACATTTTCCAGTGCACGTGGATGGGGAGACATCCGGAGGAAAGAGCAGGTGAGTCCCTTTATATGTGTGGGTTCTGCTCCCACCCTCCCTGTACAGGAATCCATGCCATTGCTGGGGTATGGTCCTAAGAAAGGCAAGGTTTGGAGGAGAGGTGAGTCTGCGTTTCCATACTCCTGGTTCAACATGGGTCTCCTCAGGTCACCACAGCAAATGGGAAGCCTGGTTTGTGTGTAGCAAACCTGTGCTGGGTGATTTCAGAGCATCAGGGTGATTGGTTTCACTGCACTAAAGAGATGGGAGCTTTGCATGCCAACGTGAGGTAGCACGTCACCTTACCAAGGTGTGTTGGGTTGTTCAATCAAGAGCGATTGGGAGTAAGAAAGAGAATCTTTGGGGTTTGAAACTTTCTTTGGTGGTTCTGATTTTCGAAGCGATTGCCTTCGGTGGTGATCCGTTCTGCTGCAGGAAGTTGCACTGCATCCCTGCTGACTAGAAGCTAGCCAATGTTATTTCAATCTTATAAAAGGGCATGAGAGAAGACCCAGGGGACTACAGACCTCTGGGTCTGACCTCAGTTCCTGCAAAAATTATGGAGAAGATTATACCGGTTACTATTGAAAGACATTTAAATAATAATGCAATCGTCAAAGGGAAAGTCTGTTTAACTAATCTGATATCCTTCTGTGATAAGGTCACCCACCCAGTGGATGAAGCAGTGGATGTAGTTTTTCTGGATTTTAGTAAAGCTTTCAATACTGTCCCTCACAGCATTCTTCCAGATGATTTGTCCAACCGTGGGGTGAGCAGGTTCATGAGCCCTGGGTGAAGAATGGGCTGCAGGGCAGAGCTCAAAGGGTTGTAGTGAATGGGGCTACACCTGGCTGGTGACCGGTCACCAGCGGCGTTCCACAGGGTGCAATTCTAGGGCCAGTCCTGATGGATATATTTATCAACAATCTGGATGCAGGAGTTGAATGTGACGTTAGCAAGTGTGTCAATGATACCAAACTGGGAGGTGCTGCTGACTCTCTTGAGGGACAAAAGGCCTTGCAGAGGGATCTAGATAGATTGGAGCATTGAACAATGACTAATGGGATGAAATTTAACAAGAACAAATGCTGGATTCTGAACCTAGCACAGAGTAATGCTGGGCACAAGTCTAAACTGGGAGAGGAGTGGCTGGAGAGCAGCCCTGCAGCAAGGGGTTTGGGGTTACTGGTGGGCAGCAGCTCAGTAGGAGCCAGCTGCGTGCCCTGGCAGCCAAGAGGGCAAAACACATCCCAGGGTACATCAAACACAGCATGACCAGCCAGGCAAGAGAGGGGATTGCCCTGCTGTATTTAGTGTTGGCGTGGCATCGCCAGGGGCGCTGTGTGCAGTTCTGGGCCCCACAATTTAGGAAGGATGTGAAGGTTCTTGAATGTGTCCAGAGGAGGGCAACCAAGCTGGAGACAGGGCTGGAATGAATGTCCTATGAGAAGTGGCTAAGGACTTGGGGCTTGTCTTGTTTGGAGAAAAGGAGGCTGAGGGGCGAACTCATTGCTCTCTGCAGCTTCCTGAGGCGACGTGAAGAGAGAGGTGCTGACCTCTTCTTCCTGGGGTTTAGTGATAGGATGCATGGGAATGTTCAAAGCTGCACCAGGGGAGGTTCAGATTTGACATCAGGGAGCATTTCTTTACCGAGAGGGTGGTCAAACACTGAAACAGGCTTCCTAGAGGGGTGGTCGATGCCCCAGGCCTGTCAGGATTTAAGAGGCATTTGGACAATGCCCTTAATGCTTTAACTTCATCAGCCCTTAAGTGGTCAGGCCATTGGACTAGATGATTGTTGTACGTCCCTTCCAACTGAGAGAGCCTGTTCTATTCTACCCCTTCAGTTGCTGACAGTGCAGGCAATTACTTTTCCCACCATAAGGACAGTAAGCTCTGAGACAGACTTCTGGAAATCCTGCAGACAGAAGAAGATTAAATGGACCACAAAAGGGATAATTCAGTGAATCTGTGATAGAAAAGGGTGAGATCTGAGAGGTGTCCTCTTCCTTGTAGTGTCCTGTACTGGCCAGTGATGCCAGTAACCGGCAAGACAGGAGGATACAAGATGTGTGAAAGTCCTGGCTCACTGGAACCTGACAGCTAATAATTTTGTTTGCCCAACCCTCTATCTAGGAGGCTACTAAATCAATAATACAAGTCTATTCTGGGGCACAGGGGATTGAATCCATAGTTTCTTAACCTACTGTGGAGTTCAAGAGGCACAGAGTCAGTGAGCTGAAGGAACACATACTTGGCAGTTTCTTCCCTTCATGTGTAGCTGTGAGAAGTAGGAGGGCTGGCAGTAAAAAGGAGGAAGATAGGCAAAGTTTTCACCCAGTCTGATGTATATTTGTTCCATCAGCAGGTAAAAGCAGGGTGGTGTAATAAGAAAGGGAAAGTGGGATCAAGCTGGAATCCACAGAATGCTGTTTGCTGATCCAAAAGCTTGGGTAGCCACAGCAGCACAGCAAGGCTCCTGCAGCAAAAGCCCAGTGGCCTTCACACAGCAGAGCCTTGGGAGGGCTTAGATTGACTTGGCACGGCCACCTCAGGTGTCTCTCCACTGCTCTGAACCTCATGAAGGCTTTAGCACCTGTGCGGATGAATCTTCTATCAGAATGGAGGTTTTCCTTCATCTGCCTGTTGGAAATGACCTTGCAGTGCTGTCCCCTGAACCAGCTCCTCTTTAAGACGATACCTCCAATTCATGAGAGGCATTTATCTGGGTCCGAATGGCAGACACTGGATGTGTATTTTATAGAGAATGTCATCCCAGTTGTGACGTTTTTTTTGACTTCAATTTAGGATTGCAAAGGGAGTAGCTCTTATTTCACTTGCAACACCAAAGAAAGGTCTTTCAGCACCTGCTGCTGTGCTAAAGTGACTTTGTTCTTCTTTGGTTTCATCTTTGCAAACTCCTGGGACAAAGAATCATTTTCAGACCTTGTATCTGTCAAGGCACAGTGACAGTAAGAAAATGGCACCTGCATGGTCAGACAATGATCTTCCTCACGATAAGAACTGTGGTTTGCTGGTGCCTTCTAGCGCTCCGGAGTGGGCTGGTATGCTTGTGTAGTCCCCTTGTTCTTTGTTCAGAGGAATATGGGAATAATCGTAAAAAATAAACAGTTGAAGAACAGTAGGCTGCTGTAGCAGTCAGTAGGCAATGGAGCAGAACTGGTTCTTTATTTACCTCTTTGGAGTAGGCTTGATCTTGATCTTAGTATTTGTAAAGACAGGACAGCAGGTTAAACCCATCAGTGGAGTCTGATGAGAGATGTTACTTGAAAATCCTGTTGTGCTTCAAACAAAAGTCAGTAAAGCATCATCCTCAGGCTCCACAAAGGCAAAGGGATTATGTTCCTTTCTATGGAAACAGCTGGTGACACTCAATGTCACGGGGAAAGCTGTTTTGTTCAGGGTCTGTCCATCTAGGAGGTATGTCAGAAATGTTGTTGGCTGCTTGGTCTTATTTGGAACAATTTGTGTAAAGGAACTGATTTTATTGAGAGGTGATAAAAATTCATTCCTGTCCAAACTGATAAAACTCCTAAGCACAAGCCTGGGTGGCTGTGGAGCCCTTTCTGGCTGCCCAAGTCACCACTCAGTGCAGGTTGGGTGCTACCGAGGCCAGAGCTTCTCCAGAGACACCAGAGCAGTCGCGACAAGACCCTGGTAGCACTTCAGATGCTTTGTCCCGGGGTCTGCTCCTTGCAGAGGAGCTCATTAATCAACTCTAAATAAACCTGCTCAGGGCCCCAGGGAAATGACCTAAAAGCGAAGGCAAGGTGTCGGGTGCGGCAGCTTACGCCTTCCCACCTGTGCTTCTCCCTGCCCAGCGTAGGCAGAGCCGTGCCTCGGGACCGAGCAGCCGTGCTGACCATGGGCGAGCAGAGCCACGTCAACAGCCTGTTCCTCAACGAGGACGCAGCCAAGCGGCTCGGCGCCGAGGGCCGGGTCCAGCGCTTGCGGCAGGCGGTGCAGAAGCGGGCGGCGCGGGCCAAGAAGCGGATGAACAGCATCACTGCTGACAGCGCGAAAAGCTTCTTCAGGAGAAATGCCTTCGTCCTCTTCACCATCGCTGCAGTCTTGCTAGGTATGGAACTGGTGGCAACACTGGGAACCATTTATAAATGCGGGGAAAAGTTTGTTTATTCTACAAAGGTTTTATTTTATCATAACAATTTGTCTGTGGAGGTGAAGCTGATGAGCTGACAGCTCGAACTGCCGTCCACATCAGGAGTACCTTTGTGTGCAAGAACAGACCTTGCAGAGAGTGTGTGTGAGGGAGCCCTCGTTGATCCTTTCTGGCTGCAGCTTAGGAACAGTCTACAACAGAAGGGGTTTGATGATTCAGCTCTACCAATGCTCATAAAAAATAATCCAGATTTGTTCAGAGGCTTCTTGTGAGTGCAGCTACAGGCACAGGGGCTCTTCAGATTCATCCCATGGCTTTAGCCAGGACCAGAAAGGGGAACTGATGTGAAGGGCTGTGACACTAAATCTGCCCAGCAGACAGTCGATTGTCCCTAGCTTTTGATCCAGACCATATGTCTCTAACTCACTGGCTGAACTCAGCTTCAAGAGGTGGGTGGACAAAGTCTCTGAACTGTGTAGTCACACTTAGGTTAGGCTGGGAGATCATCTCCCTGGTCACGGCATTTTTGTGTTCATGACCTTCCTGGGAACAGAACCCCAGAGGAGCAGCAGACAGCAACAAGGAGACCTGTGGTTTAGCACAAGGCTCCTGTGCATATAAATATGTCAGAGGGAGAGAGAGAGCATACAGTAAAAACTGGATCATAGCCTTTTAGAAACAGAAAGAGCATTTGCTCCTCTGGGGAGAGAAGGAGGTGAAAGGAGATCAGAAAGAGAAAAGCCACGCTGTAGGACTGAGGGACAGACCACTGGATCACATTGTCCCATTTCCATTCTCATCCCTTGCTGGTCCACAGGGATCATCCTGGCGTTTTCCCTCCGGCCCTACCAGCTGACCTATCGCCAGATCAAGTATTTCTCCTTCCCCGGCGAGCTGCTGATGCGTATGCTCCAGATGTTGGTTCTTCCTCTCATTGTCTCTAGCTTGATTACAGGTGAGAAGTGCTTTCTGCTGCTTTCAGCCAAGGCAATAACCAGCAGACAGATGCTAGCTGTTGTTGGAGTACCCTTTTTTGCCCCAGCTGGAGGTGCTTGGATTAGCTTGGCTAATAGTGACAAGCCTGAACCTACAGCTGTAGTGAACACGATTCACACTCATACCCCTGCTTGCTCAGTAGCGGGAAAGAGAAGCAGAAGGCCTTGTGCTCTCTCAGAAGACTGGGGAGGACACAATGTCGTGTTTCCAAGGCCCAACACTTGAGCACTAACAAGGATTTCATCCTACATAACCTCAAACATCAACAAGTTTTTTGCCCAAGTCAGCGTCAGGTTTCCTCCAGCCCAGGGAAGGTTCATTCATGTCAGTCTGAAAGAGCTGGAGTTGATCACTGGCTGGAGAGCTTCCTTCATTCAGGTCCTCATAGAAGACATGCCAGCCAGCCAAGCTTCCAGGCAGCGGAAGGGACTGCAAGGCATTCCACCTGCTGAAACATCCCATCATTAGGGACTTAAAGGCCCAGCGTACTGGGAGGGAATTATTTCCCTTCTGAGAGCTTTAGGAGGAAATTGCTGTATTCCCAAATACAGCCTAAGACCCACCAGTGCTATGCTTCTTCATAACCACAAGCCACATTCTCCCATATCAACATCACCCTGGAGTTCCAAAGTCTGCCCCTTGTATACTGTGCTTCCTAGAGACCCCAGCTCCCCATCCACCTCACACATGTGCCCTCCACACTTTGAATCTTCCTCAGATTTCCCCCTTCCCTCTAAGACAATAAACATTTTCACCTTGTCTCTCTCTCCCCAGGAATGGCCTCACTGGATGGTAGAGCCTCAGGGAAGATGGGGATGCGGGCTGTCGTCTACTACATGGTGACCACAATCATAGCAGTCTTCATTGGCATACTCATGGTGATCATCATCCACCCAGGAAAAGGATCTAAGGACAAGCTTCACCGGGAAGGCAGAATTGAGCAGGTGCAGACCACAGATGCCTTCATGGACTTGGTGAGGTAGGTGAGCAAGACAGTGTCATGTTGAGACCATGTCAGTGAGATTACATTCCTCCATGGAAAGTCCTTTTGAAGTGTCACAGCTTTAGGTATACACACTTGCCAAGCCTACTACTTCTAGCTCAGTCTAGCTAACTGCCTTTGCCACTCTGAGATCAAGTGCTTGTCTTGGAGCTCTGGAGTCCAGCCCTTCTGTTAGAGGTATTAATGCAAGAGGCCAAGGCATGCTCAGCAAAACAAGTAATAAAAACTATAATTGACTGCATGCCCTTCAGAAATTCACCCAGCAAAGGCTACTCCAAATATCTGTCTTCTCTGAGCTAAGGAAATTGAGGAGGTGGTTCCCAAGATATTGTCTTTCCCTCCCTTGCTGTGACCTTACACAGTGATTTGCAAAGCTGTACTATCTCGTGGTATGAAGCTATGTTTCTGAGGTACAATATAACAGAGCTCAAATGACAGATGTAGAGATGAGGCTGAGAGCAAGGCAGAATATTAAAAATTGTAATATGGTCTTGTTTCAAGGTTCAGTTGGGTTTGATGATGCTTTTACAATGGACCCATATCCCAGCACTATATGTCTGTAGTCTCTTTCCACATACCTGAAATACAACCTTCTGGAGTCTGAAAAGATGCAGCAGATTTCTGAAAAGATGCAGGAGTGTGCCTGGCTCCGGATCAGCATATTCCCATCTTCTGTCGATCAGAAAGGGCCCATCTGCTCTGTAGCCTTACCTGGCATTGTGAGAGTTGTGACCTGACATTGCTCCAGGACAGAGGCGTTGGCCAAGAAGCCCATGTTTTCTTGCTAGTCAAACAGGACAATAACTCTTTCCTTGTTTTATCTACTGCAGAAATATGTTCCCGCCCAACCTGGTAGAAGCCTGCTTCAAACAGGTATGAAATCCCACCTGGCCTATCACTTCCCTTTGTGCCCTGTGCCCCAGACCATTGTCCAACCTACTTCTCTGAGGGATGGAATAGCAATTTCTTTATACTGCCCTCACACTTCCCCAAGTCTGACTGCTCCAGGAGGATTTTCAGTCATTAGCCTGCGTTATAGCATCCCCCCATGCAAGCTTTTCAAGCTGTCTGTAGATGGGGACTTCGACCTCTGTCCCATCCCACACTCAGAGTCAGGAAGGGTTTGTGTGATCTCAGGTAGCAGGCTTGGACTGGCAGTGAAATTCACCAAGAATTTCTCTCTTCTGTGGGGCTAAGTGCCCTTGGAAGCAGCATGAAGGGTTATCAGAGAAGCCAGAATATCTAGGTCCTAGGGATATGAGATGCTTCAGTGGTCTCTTTTGACCTTCATCTCTATGAACTTTTTGATGAAATCACTAAGCTAGGGAGCTTGAGAACAGGCAAAGTTTCCCACATCGGTCATCAGGAACTTGCAGTACTCTCTGTAGGAAGGGATGCAAGAGCCTAGCATGTTGTCCTGAGCTCCTGAACCAGGGTCTGTGAGTGCATCTGATAATCTGTGTCTTTTCAGTACAAGACGCAGTACAGCACCAGGGTCTTCACCAGAACCATCCTCCACAGCAGCAATGTCACAGCAGGTGTGACCACCACTCAGATCCCTGTGCCTGAGAACTTCACTGGCATCCTGGAGAACATCACTCATGCCCTGGGGACCGTCTCCGAGGTGCTGACCTTTGAAGAAGTCATTCCCATCCCGGGCTCAGCCAATGGGGTGAACGCGCTGGGGCTGGTAGTGTTCTCCATGTGCTTCGGTTTGGTGATCGGCAGCATGAAGCAGAAGGGACGGGCCCTGCGGGAGTTCTTTAACTGCCTCAACGAAGCCATCATGAGGCTGGTGGCCATTATCATCTGGTGAGGAGCACGGCCGGTTGGAGCAGGAGGTCTGCAGGTGCAGTTTCCGCTGACCTGACGAGAAGTGGGGTAGCTTTAAGGATGACATGCACAGGAAAAGCAGATGGGCATAGCTCTCCTTTGGCTCCATCAGGCTGAAGGGAAAAGTCTGGATGGGATATTTGTTCACATTTCATTTCCTGTTTTTTGTTTTTACCTTAGAAATATCAGGTACACCACGACTTGCTTTCCTTGAGGCTGCTGGAAACATCCTTGGAAGACCAGAGAGCTGGAGTGGAAGATCTCTTAGCCTTACCAACAGGGGTAGGGTGTGAGGCTTTCCCACCAAAAGCTTTCCTTCCAGCTATGTTCCAGAAGTCTGACTTAGCTATGAATCACAATAACCTATTGCCACTTTCCTGCTACCCAGGGTGGCACCTGTATGCGTTAGCTCTGAGAGCTGAGCTTGGTTGACAAGGTCAACTCAATGTTACTGCCTTTCAGTTTGAGGTCTCCCAGATCCTGACTCCTCTAGAGCTCAGCAGCTTGTTGCCTTCTGTGTAAGGCTGCCTGTGCTACATGGTCCAGATAAGCAAGGCATTGCTGAGGTGATTCTCCAGAAGGCAGCATTTTACCAAATCTTGTTACTTTAAGCTCTTTACCCATCTAGGGCTCAAGGTCTAAATAGCAGTTTGTGGTAGGTACCGTGAGTCAGGAGAGATGCGGGGCTGGCAGAATACATGGAAATGTCCGACAGGGAAGGGATCTGTCAGTCCCACACACTCTCCCATTTCAGATCACTCCTGCTTCCTTTCCCTGGTCTTCTAGTCACAGTCTTGTATCTCAGAGCAATATCCTGAGCACAGGGGGACAGGCCTTACACAGAAAGACACAAAGGGGAAGAACAACCCTCAGCTCATAGCAGAGCATTGGGGAGCCCCAGCCCCTCTAGGATCTTTTTCTCCACAGATGAGCCAGAACTTGGGGCTTTGCTTTCCTAAGAAGAGGTAAGAGTTGCCCGAGGGCACAGAAGGGAGAGCACGAGCACAGTGGAACAAGTAGACCTGCACACTACTCCCAGAGACAATTTCAAGGTGCTTTCAACACCCCCTCCTTCAGGTCCCCCTTAGAGTGGAAGAAGGCAGGGTGTTGATGTGTGGAACACTGGTTACACTCAGAAAGTGCCTGTGCACATGCAGTAGGTAGTGTCTGCAGAGACCTCCTGACTTACAAAATCCTGCTGGTATAGGAGGCAGGACTGCCAGCTGCAGCCCAGCACTCCTTCCTGAAGCCACAGTCTGCAGAGCATCTCCCAGGAGCTTGTTTTTCCTGGGGAGATCTGGTCACTAGCTGCAGCCAAGGATGTCTTCTAAGAGGAAGGTCAGAGGAAATGAAATATTTGTGAAATCCTTTCCTGAAACTTTTCCAAACCTCCCAGGCTAAGTTGGAGTTTGGCATGTGGACCTCTGAGCCTTGTGCATGAACTGCATGTAAGCTCTTGAGCTGTAGAGGGCCAGCCCTTAGAGGTGTGGCCGTGGAGCTGGGATTTTCTTTGCTCCAGTTATTTGTCCATGTTTAGTTCAGTGCCCATAATATTTTCCATGTCTGTGTTATGGCTTCCATCCTGTGGAGCCTCACTGCGGCTCATGAGATGCATTGTTATAGAGGGGGAAAAAAGCCATAAAGAAACGATAGCAGTGTCCCTCAAAATGGGTTTTTATATAAACCATGGCTGCTTTCACAGGTGTTGGTGTGCCCAGTCCTTGCTACACCAGATATGGATTCCCTGTATCTTCTATTCCCTAAATGTCTGAAGATAGCAAGGCTGATATCCCAGAGCCTATAGGACACTATTGCTTTTACACCCTCATTCCCTGTTTCTTCTGTACTTCCCTGTGCCTCTCAGTAAAAAAAATATACTCTCAGCCCAAGCTCCGTTAGGAAAGGGAGGGACCCCAAAGATTCCCCTTCACAACCTCCCCTATCAATTCTACAAGGGGTGTTGTGGAAACATATAGGGAACTCAGAAGGAGGAAGAAACCTCCACCAGTACCCAAGCTGTGCACACAACAGAGTGCTGGAGTCCCCGACAGTGCAACAAGAGCTGTTTCTTGACCATGTGGTGAACAAGTCCCAGCTCTCTCCAGGTTTCCAGAAAATAAGCCAGCAGTATCATCCAAAGATTAGACTCAATGAGCACTTCTGGTGTGCTGGCTTATTGGGGATTTGTCCAGACAGCATGCATAAAAGCTGGTGTGAAAGTGTGGGTGCCAGTTCTGAGCATCAGCCTTGTGTTTCTGCCACAGGTATGCTCCAGTTGGGATCATGTTTTTAATTGCTGGCAAAATCCTGGAGATGGATGACCTAGCAGTGATGGGAGGCCAGCTGGGGATGTACACGCTCACCGTCATCGTTGGACTCCTCATTCATGCCCTCTGCATCCTGCCACTGCTCTACTTCATCGTCACTCACAGAAACCCCTGGGTATTCATTGCAGGGCTTCTGCAGGCCCTCATCACAGCCCTGGGCACCTCCTCAAGGTACGATGGCTACGTAGGAGTAGGGTTGGGGCTGGTGTGGATACTCCGGGGCTGCTTGTCAGCACTCCATTGCCCTCAGTGCAGCACTGTGGTCTCACAATTTCTAGCAGTAGCCGCTTTTTACACTGGTCCAGCCAAGCTCATTTGAGAGTGGAAAGATTCCCACTCCCCTGCTCAGGAGCCCTAACCAGGACAAATATCAAATCCCATGGAACAGCAGCATTATTCCCCATGCACACACCTCTCACACGCATGTACTCGCACACGTTTGCACATTTCTCTCTCCTGGGCACACATACTGTATGCAGCTGGCATTAAACTCACTGGAGGCCCAGCCAGAGGCATCAACACCTGAATGTTCAGTGACTCACACTGCCATGCAACAGAGCCAAAGCAAGGGACTGTAGGTAGCTGTTGTTTCACAAGTGCTGTGTTTCTTGCTATATGCCTTTCCTGGCAAGCACATAACAGTCTCTCCCACATGCATCCTCACTCTGAAACACACAGCATTATTCCTGCTCATGTTCTCTTTCAGAAACAATTCTCAGCCATCTCTGCAAGATATATTCTCACACATGGGTCATTCTTGTCTTATGTGCTGAGGGGGATGACAAAGGGCTACATTTTTTTTAATAGCTGGGAAAGGAGTTTTGATGTACCCTGAATCCTCCAGCATCACCTTCTTTTGGTGTTATACCAGCATCACCAGCCTCAGGGTTACACAGCCTTTGTCCCAGCCCCTGAGGAAAGCCATGTCTGAATGTGCAACTGCAGCGTGCACCATATCTGAGGAAGCCTTGCTTAGACTGTTCTTTCTCCTAGCAGCTTCTGGCCTCTGGCTCACATGGCAGGGTGAAAAAGCAGGTGGGTAAGGTCATCAACCAGGCAGAGGCTTAGTCCCTCTTCCATAGTCAGCATATACCCAATTCATGTTGTTTTGTAAATTCCTTTCAGCTCAGCGACTCTGCCCATCACCTTCAGGTGCCTGGAAGAAAACAATGGTGTGGACAGGCGCATCACGAGGTTTGTTCTGCCTGTGGGAGCTACAATTAACATGGATGGCACTGCGCTGTACGAGGCCCTTGCAGCCATCTTCATTGCACAAGTCAACAACTATGAACTTGACTTCGGGCAGATCATCACAATAAGGTGACTTTTGAAAGAGTTTTGGGACTACAGGAAGGGCTTCAGTTCTGTTGGCTTATCTGAGGTGTGGTCAGGTTCCTCTTTTGCTCAGGAGATTGTTGTGGGCAACCAAGCACCACGCAGCTGCTCACTCACTCCTTCCCCCTCAGGAATGGGGAGGAGAAAATACAACACAAGGCTCAGGAATCGAGACAAGGATTGGGAGGGATTACTCCGCCCATTATGGTTATGGGCAAAAGACAGATTCATTAAGGGAAGAAAAAGAACGTCAGTTTAATTTAAACACCACCACCGCTTAATTCTACAGTCAATCAGAGTAGGACAGTGAGAAATACAACCACATCTTCAAAACACCTTCTCCCACCCCTCCCTTTTTCCTGGGCTCAGCTTTGCTGCCGATTTCTCTCCCTCCTCACCTGCAGCAGCGCAGGGGGATGGGGATGGGGGTTGTGGTCAGTTCATCACCCCTTGTTTCTGCTGCTCCTTCCTCCTCAGGGGCAGGACTCCTCGCACTCTTCCCCTGTGCCAGCGTGGGGCCCCTCTCACGGGAAACAGTCCTCCAGGAACTTTCTCTGACATGAGACCTTCCCATGGGGTGCAGCTCTTCCCAAACTGCTCCAGCGTGGGTCCCTCCCATATGTCGCAGTCCTGCCCGTGCTGAACTACAACAGCGGGGGCTGCTCTCAGCGTCCCGGCCTCCTCCAGGCACAGCCCCTGCTCCGCCGTGGGGTCCTCCCCGGGCTGCAGGTCGGCATCTGCTCCCTCGGTGCCCTCGATGGGCGCAGGGACAGCCTGTCCTCTCCCCACGGGCTGAGGGGGGTCTCTGCTCCAGCCCACCTCCCCCCCGCCACCTCCTCCTTCCTTCCACTCACCTCGGTGGCTGCAGAGGTGTCTCCCTCACAACTCCTCCTCACAACTCCTCCTCGCAACTCCCACTTCTCCTCCCAGATTCCCCTTCGTAAATACGTTATCGCAGAGGTGCAGCCACCGTCACTACGTAGCTCAGCCTTGGCCAGAGGTGGGTCTGACTTGGAGCCGGGGGAGCTCAAGAAGCTTCTCACAGGGGCCACTGCAGTAGCCCCTCCCCCTGTACCAAACCCCCCCACCACACACACAAACCCAACACAAGATACAATGAGGAAAAAAAAGTATGGAAAAGAAGGGTGTATTATACCTTCAGGTGTAGAGGCACATATGATTTGGGCACCACGTCTCTGAGGCTCCACTTGAGCCCTTATTGCATTTCCAGGTCTGGGCCACCCTTAGCTAGAGCTGCAGTGTGCAGCCTGTTATGGACGGGTGCCTGGGTGCTGTGTTGATGTCCCATGTGTCACCATCCTGCTCGATAACCAGGGCAGAAAGGCGGCCAAGGTGTTTTGTAGGTGATGAGTTTGAGCGGCTTCCTGACATTTTATGGTTGGACTAGATGATCTTCAAGGTCTTTTCCAGCCTAGATGATTCTGTGATTTTTGCAAATGCGACTACCTCTTTTCTTCCTTTGCTGATAGCTGTTGCTTTCCTGTTCCTTCCAGCATCACTGCCACGGCAGCCAGCATTGGAGCTGCAGGTATTCCCCAGGCAGGACTGGTGACAATGGTTATAGTGTTGACATCAGTGGGGCTGCCTACTGAAGACATTACGCTGATCATCGCTGTGGACTGGTTTCTGTAAGTTCTCTGCTCAGCAGCACGCACTGCTGTGCGCTCCCTGCCAGTGCTTACAGAGTTTGTTTCTATTCCCAAATGTCTCTGCTAAGAACAGTCTCAGTAATCTCTATCATTAAGCTTAAAACACACCTTTATCCATGAGACCTTTGGACAGTAGCCCTCTCTGCCCACGCTGGAGTCTTCACCGTGTACGTCAGTGACCCAAGGCACCAGAGGTCACTTGCAGATAAACCTGGTCACCAAGCAGAACGTTTGCTTTATCTTAAAAACGACCAGAAACTATCTCCAGACTGACAGGGACAGGTTGTGCCAATAATAAGCAAATTCACACTGCAGAGTAGTGGTTCTGCGCTACCAAACATGGGAAGTGGATTGAAACGGGGCTGTTCAAAGTTGAGGAGTGTTTAGATGGGTGCAGCTAGTCAGCTACATTGCTCCATTTCAGCTTTCTTTCCCTTTTAAACCTTGGGACGAGAGATTTCACAGGAGTGCTCTTAGGAACTAGATTGAAGAATGCATTTGTGCACAGTCCTCACTCTCTTAGTCTTCTCAAACACAACAAAATCCTGACTCAGGGATACACTGTCAGTGTTTCCTCTGTTCTTCTGTATCTTGTATTGCTGATTTGTAGCCAAAGCAGCCAAAGTCTGCTCCCAGCCATGGCTGAGCAGTTGGAAACAGAGTCTTGCCCAACACCTCCACTTCTCCTGTGAACTGTGCATAAGAACAGACCTGGCTGGAAAAAGCCCTGCCTCCTAAGACGCCAGGTTACCTCTTGTACTTACCCAGAAAGGTTGGTTTCAATCAGGTACCAAAAGTCTTATCTGTTGTTCAAGGATATGATGGGTTGCTGGACTGGTGATAGCTTCAGCTCTTACATACAGATGTGGTTGTGGAGAGTATCTCATTGCAAAAGGTGTTTTAGATTTGTTATTTTGCACAAAGAATCTGGTGCCTTGTCTTAGTGTACACTGTCTATGCTGAGGAAATCTGGCCCAACAGCAACACTAAGTCATAGATTTGCACCAGAATTTCTGTACTTTTTGTAAAACAAAATGCTATTTAAGTGTAACAGATGTGGGGAGGCTCATCTGAGTCTGCAGAAAGGCCTTGGCAGCCCTCTGGAAAATAAACTGTCCATGTAGAACTACAATAACATTTCTCTTGTTTTGTGGCAAGTCTAAAACTTTTCAGTGAGAAACTGGGAATGCAATAGAGCAGGAATGAATGTGAAGCCTGTGCTCAGGGCTATCAACCAAGGAAGGCTCTCTGGGAGTCATTCTCCTGACAATGTTGAAGTGTCAATTATTAGTGACTTGAAAAGTAGAAAAAGTTTCACTGAAGATGTTTCTTGAAATAGTCTTCATCCCCTTAGCTGTTACTAAGAAGCTGTATTTCATTTTTCTCTCTGATTTTTCAGGGACCGCCTTAGAACGACCACCAACGTCCTGGGGGATTCTCTGGGGGCTGGCATTGTGGAGCACCTCTCCCGGCACGAGCTGGATGCGCAGGACTGCGAACTTGGTAATTCTGTGATAGAGGAGAAAGAGCAGCTCTCCCACCTGGTTTGCCCACAGAACGACACCCACAGGCACCCCAGGAGTGAGACAGCACTGTGAAATCGGGCAGCAGAGTGCAGATTAATGCTGTAAAAAGCCAAGACTGGAAACAGAAGTCCATAGTGGAGGACAGAGAAAGATCCACTCTCCAAGATCACAGAATCACAGAATCATCTAGGTTGGAAAGGACCCTGAAGATCATCTAGTCCAACCGTTAACCCAGCACTGACAGATCCCAACTACACCAGATCCCTCAGTGCTATGTTGACCCGACTCTTAAACACCTCCAGGGATGGGGACTCCACCACCTCCCTGGGCAGCCCATTCCAATGCATAACTACCCGTTCCGTAAAGAAATGCTTCCTAATATCCAGTCTAAACCTTCCCTGGCGCAACTTGAGGGCATTACCTCTTGTCTTATCGCTCATTACTTGGCTAAAGAGGCTCATCCCCAGCTCTCTGTAACCTCCTTTCAGGTAGTTGTAGAGGGCCATGAGTTCCCCCCTCAGCCTCCTCTTCTCCAAACTAAACAACCCCAGTTCCTTCAGCCGCTCACTCAAGACGCACACTCTTCTCCCCCCTCTGCCACATGCAGTCTTCCCTGATCCCATTTCTCCCCTATCTCTTTCTGAGTGGCATTAAAGAGGAGAAAATTAAACTCCAAAGAAAGTTTTATTCCACAAAAGCCTGATTTAGTCATTCTTATGGGGTCCAAGAGTTAGACGCGAGTAAAGAAGTTTCAGTGAATGAGCTGGACTAGGAACTCCTTCGGTTCTGAGCTAAAGTATGAGCACAGCCAAGTGGCAAGGTAGGTTGGGGGCACCACCACTTGTGGACTGGCACCAAAATGTTGCCATGATGACTCCACCCTGCAGGATACAGCTGCAAAGCCTTCACTTGGCCGGTGGCTTCCCCCAGGCACATAAAGCTTTTAGCATTGGCCATTTGGAGATCTTTGGAGAGCCCCAGCACTCCTGTTCGGCTCTTCACTGGCAAGTGTTTATGAGAAGCACAGTGTCCTCCTTGATCACAGTCCTGGTGTTTGCACAGATATGCAGATGATGCTTCCTGAGAGCTTCTCACTCCTCCGGCAACCCTTCTGGCTGCAGAAACTAGAGTCACCAGCTCCTGAAGGAATGTGGGACCATACAGCAGGGACAGGGCTTACTGTGCTGGCTGGCAGCACAAATAGGGGTTGACAGGCTTTCTGTTAGTGGAAGCTGCTAAAGGACTGTGAAAGCAGCAAACAATTAAAGAATTTATCCATCATTCAGCCTCTGAAACAGATTTTCATTCTACCAAGCTCTGCCAAACACCAGTTAACTTCATTTCTCTTTAGCAAGCTGTTCTCCTCCTGGGGAAACCAGAAGGGGAAATGCGAAGTTTAAGAACAGTTTGCTCACCTGAGCAGCTGGGTGGTACCTCCATCCCTGCCACCCCAGATTTGCTCAGAAAAGAGTTTCACTCCTCATTATAAGACTCCTAAGGAACCTGTTACTTTGCTCATCTTTGGCTGTTTTCAGAAGTGACTTCCCTTCAGTCACATTGCTCCAGAATGTGCTTCCAAATATCTCTGTCTTTCTGCAGCTCCTTTTATCTTTTATAGGCAGTACCAAATCACTTCTTAGCACTTGTACAAGTTTACCAGACCCCCAACTTATAAATTCAGGATAAATTTCTCAGTCACTACCAAATGGAGCTCAGCTTCTGTTTAACACACTTGGACATAAGCCCACACAACATCCGAAGCATCTCTGAGGCTCAAGCAAGAAGTAGGCACCTGCTTCATCCATGCTCTCTCGCCCTTCCCTGGCATGGCCAGGAACCCAGCCAGTATCTCACTCCAGTGAACAGCACCAGCAGGGCTTGCTCCATAACCAGGAAGATGTAAAGAATCCACAGTTTTGGGGCTACTTCAGTGTAGCTTTAGAAATGGTGAAGGTCAGAAACAGCAGCAAGCAGGCTCCTGTTGCACAGCCAAATTATGTGAACTGGGCAGCTTTTACTTGAGGTCTGCTCATTATTCCAAGCCCAGTATATCACTTAAATCCCTCCACGCTGGCTTTCCACACTGATCCTTTTCATCCAGAAGCCCTAGCCATACACTCAGAGGTGCACCTAAGTGGACCTCAGGAAGGAAGAGCTCAGAGGCACCAGCTGGAGGCAACTTTGCCAACCACAACTGCACAACTGCCCCTGCTTAGCTCCCCAGCACTAACAAAGCTTCCTAAAACACATTTCTTGAGATGTCCAAAGCCAGATCCTGAGGCTCTTTTTGGTCCTTCAGAAATTGCAGGATTATATATTGGTGCTGCCATACTCCACATCCTGTAGGCAGAGTATTCTATTTTATGGGCTGGACAATTGTTGGGAATCTGAGATAAATGGACAAATGCATCTCTTTTACATAGAAGTGAATAACAGGGCAGGGTAAACAGAAGTGTCTAGTAGCTCCATTTAGCCAGACCCTAAGGCTGTTTCCTGACTGTGGGAGGCAGGTTGCTTATTCTGAGATCCGCTCTAGCAGGGGGCAAATGAGCAGGTTAACAAATGATTATCCTCCTCTTTGCAGCATTTTTTGATCTTGTATGAATACTATTATAATGTCTGCTCTTCTCCTTTCTAGACTAAACAGACCCCGTATGCCCTCACAGGTAATAATCATTCATGTTCCTCTCCTCTGGACTTTTTCCTCGCTGTTCTACATCTTTCTTAAAGTGGAATAACTAAAATTTGACACGACAATCCAGCTAAAGATTTATTAGTGCTGAGCACTGAGGAAAGAATATTTCATGTACATTAAAATTTAGATCTTAGACCCAAGTTACCATAGTTTAACAGCATGCTATGCATCAGCTGATCAGGATAACTTTCCATGATGCTTACATACAGCAAATTCAAGTCTGTTCATCTTCTCTCAAATCTTAGTGAGGTTAGACTCTTACTTTGATGAGATCACTGTATCTAAAGACTGGATCTTAATCAAAGAGTATTAAGATACACTGCATTAGCTTGTATCTATAGTGGGCTAAGACAGCACTAGCTTACCACTGACACAGCTCAGCTGACATGAGTCTAAAGAATAGACCTGCTTATAAAACCCAATAAAGTGCTTTATTTTTTCATAAAAGCATGGTAGCATTGACTCCACTCCAGTGGTAATACATGATAATTCCTGCATCGTTTTAAATGGAACTGCTGCCTAGCTACTAATTTCCCAGCCTGTGTTTGTGCAGTTGATTATTGTTACCTACCTATAGTAATTTATATTTGTCCATATTGAACAGCATCTTGTTTTTCTTTTTTTTTTCTTTTTTCCAGACTATTTGTCAAACTTTTCAAGAAAGCATTGAATTCTAATCCTGAAGAGACTTCCTGTATATAAAGGGCAAACTGATGGATGGATTGGAAGAAAAGATTGTTGGATTGGACTCCAGCTCAAATGGGAATTAATTTTGGGAAGTCCTATGGCTTGGGTTATACAGACAGTCAAACCAGATGATCATAAGGGTCCCTTCTGGCTTTATAATATATGCACGTGCTTTCTGGTTTAGAGATATTGTAAAGGGTGCTTCCAGCACAGTCATTTTTAAAAGCTATCTGGAAGGATCCTAACGATACTTTAATAAAGCTCAGCAAGAGTCTAACCTGTTTTCAGTTGCTGTTAGCAGACATGTAAACATCTCACAAAAGGGGCTCTCCATACCACATTGCATCAACATGATCTCGGATGTTCCCACAAAGTAGTACACTCCAAGCCTTGCCATTTGTGATTTGCTGCTTTCAACACGAGATTAATGGAGCACAAGCAAGTAGAAACCTCATTTTCAAATACTGCAAACCAGTCTCCCATGGGGAATTTCAGAATTCAGCTGATAGATTTTAGCTCTGGTGTTTGCCCATGTTGTTAACCAGTTTATAATTGGGATTATCTATCTGTTTACAATACCTGAACAGTAAAGCATTGTCAGGAATTTGTGCATAAATATGTATATATACCTCTCTATGTGTAAGGGGCACGTGCACAAACATACATATACTCAGAGTTATTTTTTTTGTTGCTAATCCAAGAAGGAAAAGCAATACTAAACTCTCACTCTGTAAAGCTGCATTTGATTCACTTTGATGCCCACCTTGATTTACCCAACTAATCCCATCCTTAAAACAACAGAGCCTGTTTTACTTCCTTCCCGTAATGAGTCTTCCAAAGCAAGGTTTACCAGGAAGGAGCTCAACGCATGCTGATTTTGAGTCGTACCTGCTGGTGACATAATGAGAACTTCTCAATGTATAGGGAAAATTCTCTACTTCATCTTTGACCTCCCTGCACATATCCCAAGGACCCACATCCCCACTGCATCGGACTTGGCAAGGAGACAGGCTTTGAGAGCTCAGCCAAGAATACAAAAGTGTTTGTACTCCTTCCAAACCCAACACTGACCTTGTACTAATTCAGCCTTCAAAACTGGGTAGCTGAAAGTACTAAATCATTTTATCAACTGTCTTTTTAAATTATGAGATATTTGAGAGTTTATGCAGTTTTTACTGCAGTCCTGCTGCTTCTACTTGCAGAAACTGTCTGAGTTTCTCCTATTTGCAAACAGATTTATTCCTAATGATTAGTTGGGCAACATTCGGGATGAAACAGAGCTATCCCAACGCATACATACGTGAGGAGCTCTTGGATTAGGACACATCTCTTCAAAATTATTTTAAGATGATGATAGGCCATGTGTGACATTAAGTATGTGATACGTGCACATTGTTTCAGGAGTCAGATCTGCCCAATAAAACTGCCCTGAAATTCTATGTCCGTCGTTTGCTGTGCCCAAGGAAGAAAGAGATAACTGGAAATCAGTGCTGTAGAGCGTGTGCGTGGCATTCTGGCAGTTTGACTATGTTAATTCCCGAGGGCTTTTTCTTCATGCTGTGAGTTTCAGTGTTAATAAAGATAGTTTGCAATTTGAAAAATAAAGGGAATTTTTTCCACAATGCTTTTCCCTGGTGCTTTTTTTCTACTATTTTTCCTCAGGACCATGACCTTACAAATTTAGGGACGTTACTTTTAGCATTCCTTATCTCCATGTGCCTATGTCATGGGTCAAGTACTAAATTCAGACTTTTACAAGGTCTTTCCCTAAAGCTTTTTCTTTGATGCCATCTTTTGCATATGTCCATAAACTGGCACAGCTGCACAAGGCTTACTTCACATGCAGCACACAGCACACAAGCACATACTTCCACCTAGGAAATCCACCCCAAGCAAAAGCTATGTGGAAGAGGTCTCTGAGGCTTAAACAATAATGAGTTTACATTACTCACTGAAATGTTGCATTAATGACATGGTAATTGAGCAAAGTGAAAGCTGTTAGTTCTTCTCCCCTGGATATCCCTTTTTCTTGTCTTCTGTTCCCTAAGGGACAGGAGCCAAGGTGAATAATACAGCTGATGGGGCAAGGGCATCACCAGTCAGGGCCCAGTCCCACAGTACTCAAGAAAGACAAGCAGCACAGACTCTGAGATGATGGCCAGGTCCAGCCAAGAGTCCAGACCATAAGACAACAGCGTGGTGATGAAGCAGGTCTGAGGTAGGGGCCCTAAGTGAGGATGACCGAGGCCATTAAGGCCTATTAGTGCACTTGGCGTGCATATCCAATCAACTCCACACCTCCTGCCCTCCCAGCTATGCACTCTCCTGTGTAGTACAGGTAGTTTGGTTGAGGGATCTCTGCAGATCATCTAGTCAAATGCCTCTGCTCAAAGCAGCGTCAACTAGAACAGGTCGCTCAGCACTTTGTCCAGTTGGATTTTAAACATCTCCAAGGATGCAGGTTCCACAACCTTTTTGGGCAACCTGTTCCAGTGTTCAATCACCTTCATAGTAAAAAATCTTTTCTTTGTTTAAATAGAATTTCTTGTATTTCAATTTGTGCCCATTGCCTCTTGTCCTTTCATACCACTGAGACAAGTCTCAAGGCTCCCTGGAATCTTTAAATTTCATCTTTCAACAGGCTGAAGAAATGGGCTGACAGGTGTGGTGGTTCAACCCCCCCCTTTCTTAGGCCAGGTGCTTAGTGCAGTTTTCTCCCCCTTGGGTCACATGCCAACCCAAGATGAACACTGGGGATGGACACACTGGGGAGTCCAAGGAAGGGCCATGAAGATGATGAAGGGACTGGAGCATCTCCCATGAGGAAAGGATGAGAGAGCTGGGGCTGTTCAGTCTGGAGAAGGGAAGGGGGGTTTTATCAATGTATCTAAATACCTGAAGGAAGGATGTGAAGAAGGTGGAGCCAGGCTTTTCTCAGTAGAGCCCAGCAACAGGACAAGAAGCAGTGGGCATGAACACAGGCAGTTCCCTCTTAACACAAGGAAACACTGCTACTGTGAGGGTGACTGAGCACCAGCACAAGTTGCCCAGAAAGGTTGTGGGCGTCTCCATTCATGGAGTTACTGAAAAGCTGTCTGGACACGGTCCTGGGCAACCAGGGCTAGGTGACATGGTCTTGGCCTATTGCAGAGAAGGTTGAGGCAGCGGCCAAAGACACATCCGTGAGATCCCCTGAGCAGGGCCCTTTCTCCAGTGGGAGTTGCTTTCATTTTTGGCTGCACACCCCCTTCTTTCCCTCCACGCCTCTCCACTGTTTTCACCCGGGATGGTTTGGCTTCTGCACACCCACTATTCCCAGCCGGGAAGTGGTGAGGCTCAGCAGTGGCTGGGCTGATGCAACGGCGGCAGTGAGGAGTCACAGAATCACAGGATCATCGAGGTTGGAAAAGCCCTTGAAGCTCCTCCAGTCCCACCATGAACCTCCCCCTGACCGTTCCCAACTCCACCAGATCCCTCAGCGCTGGGTCAACCCGACTCTTCAACCCCTCCAGGGATGGGGACTCCCCCCCTGCCCTGGGCAGCCCATTCCAACGCCCAACAGCCCCTTCTGCAAAGAAATCCTTCCTAAGAGCCAGTCTGACCCTGCCCTGGCGCAGCTTGCTGCCAGGAGAGCGCGGGTGCCGGCCGCCGCCCTTCTCCTGACCCCCCCCAGCCCCCGCGGCGCCCCCGCACGGAGGGGCGCGGGGCCGGGGCCGGGGCGCGAACCCGCCACCCCAAGGTGGGCTCGGACGTGCGCGGCTCCACGCGCCCCTCGGCCAGGCGGGCCCGGCGCTCCCTGCGCATGCGCGTCGCGGCGGGCGGGGCGGGGCGGGGGGCGGAAGTGTCGTGCGGCGCGCGCCGGCAGCATGGCCGCCGCCCGCTGCTTGCGGCTGTGCGGGCGCTGGCGGCCGGCGCTGCTGGGGCCCGCGCGGCGCCGTCTCTTGGCGGCCGCCTCCTCCGCGCCCCCCCCGGGCTCCGCGCCCCCCCCGGGCTCCGCGCCGCCGACCCGCGTCGCCTTCAGCACCGGCCCGCGATGGCACCAGCGGAGCCCCGGAGGTCTGGCGGGAGGCGACGCGCTGGAGGGCGGCGGCGGCGGCGGCGGCGAGGACGGGAGCGGCGGCGGGGCGGACGCTGGCGGGGCTGGGCCGGTCATGACGGCGCTGACGCCGCTGCTCGTCCCGGAGCATTTCCCCAACGTCCCTCTCATCGCCGTGACGCGCAACCCCGTCTTCCCGCGCTTCATCAAGATCATCGAGGTGAGGGGCCGCCGAGGCCGGCCCGTGCGCGGGGCTTTCCCGGGGCCGTGGGGCGGGCGATGGCCCGGGGGCGGGTTTGCAGCCCGTTGCCCCGTGTTTGCAGCTGGTTGCCCATCTCCTGGCCGTGGCCAAGAGCCCTCAGCGGGGGGGGCACGGCGGTCTGTCGACCAGACCCCGGCAGGCGGCAGAACCGGACTCGGCCGCGCGCACAGGCCCCAGGCTGGCTCCCAGCCTCTGGTAATGCCAGGGGTGCTTTTGTCCCCAAAGCCGTACTCTGTGTCTTTACAGATTTCTTTTAATCGTACAGTACTGGGGAGGGTGGCAAGGTATGTAATGCTCTGTGGCCCTCTGCTTCTTAATGTTTGGTTCTAACCGCATAGTCTGGCCATGTTGGAATCATGTTGGGTCATACCCTACCTGGAGTGAGTATCACTGGGGTCTCTCCTGGGCTCCATCCTGTTTCACAGAATCACAGAATCATCTCGGTTGGAAGGGACCTTGAAGATGATCTAGTCCAACCATTAACCCAGCACTGACAGATCCCTAAGTGCTATGTCAACCCGTCTCTTGAACACCTCCAGGGATGGGGACTCCACCACCTCCCTGGGCAGCCCATTCCAACGCCTGACTACTCGTTCTGTAAAGAAATGTTTCCTAATATCCAGTCTAAACCTTCCCTGGTGCAACTTGAGGCCATTACGTCTTGTCCTATTGCTTATTACTTGGTTCAAGAGACTCATCCCCCCTCTCTGCACCCTCCTTTCAGGGAGTTGTAGAGGGCCATGAGGTCTCCCCTCAGCCTCCTCTTCTCCAGACTAAACCCCCCCAGTTCCCTCAGCCGCTCCCCATCAGACCTGTGCTCCAGACCCTGCACCAGCTCCGTTGCCCTTCTCTGGACACGCTCGAGTCATTCGATGGCCTTTTTGGAGTGAGGGGCCCAAAACTGAACCCACTCATCGAGGGGCGGCCTCACCAGTGCCGAGCACAGGGGTCAGATCCCTTCCCTGTCCCTGCTGGCCACGCTATGGCTGATACAAGCCAGGATGCCATTGGCCTTCTTGGCCACCTGGGCACACTGCTGGCTCGTGTTTAGCCAGCTGTCAGTCAACACCCCCAGGTCCCTCTCTGACTGGCAGCTCTCCAATGTTTAATGTCTTTGTCAGTGACCTGGAGGAGGGGATGGAGTTCACCCTCATCAAACCTGCAGATGACACCAAATTAAGGGAACAAATGGATATTCTGGAAGATCAGGCTGCCATTCAGGGCAACCTAGACATGCTGGAAGAACAGGCCAACAGGAACCTTATGGCATTCAACAAGGACAAACGCAAAGTGCTACCTCTGGGAAGGAAGCACCCCTGCAGCTGCCCAGGCTGGGGAGCAGCTCTGCAGGAATGGCCCTGCGGACCTGGTGGGAAGCTGAACATGGGCCAGCCATGTGCCGTGGCAGCAGGCATGACCAGCAGCCTCCTGGGGTGTGTTAGCAGGGACACAGCCAGTGGATCAAGGGAAGGGATTATGTCTCATTTTTCAGCACTTGTTGGACCACATTTAACTTCTATGTCCAGTTTTGATCCCCAGCAGAAGAAAGAAATCAAAAAACTGGAGCAGGTTCAGGGAAGGGCCTTCAAGCTATTTGGGAACTGGACCCCTTGCTGTTTGAGGAGAGGCTGAAGGAACTGGGCTTCTTCAAGCTGGAGAAGAGACAGCTTGGGGGGGAACCAACAGCAGCTCCCCAGTACCTATGGGGAGGTCAGCAAGAAGATGGAGCTAGGCTCTTCATAGTGGTGCACAGCAGGAGAAGAAGAGACAATGAGCATAAATTGAAATAAGAGATTCAGATTAGCTAAAAGGAAATAATGCACTGGTGAGGCCGCACCTCGATTACTGTGTTCAGTTTTGAGCCTCTCACTACAAAAAAGACATTGAATTACTTGAGCGTGTCCAAAGACTGGATGGAGCCCAGGGAGAGTCAGGTCGACATAGCACTTAGGGACATGGGGTAGTTGGGAACTGTCAGTGTTAGGTTAATGGTTGGACTAGGTGATCTTCAAGGTCTTTTCTAACCTAGATGATTCTGTGATTCTGTGAATAGTGGATTCTTTGGGGATGGTCATGGGCTCTGGGTTTCATAGATATTGCATCAGTCAGTGACGCTGCTCTGAAGGGGGAAGGTCAGTGGTTCACACAGAAAGTCTTCCAGAGTTTGCTGTCTTCTCTGTGTTCTTTTGCTGAAGGTTGAGCAAATGTGTCCTTGGTTTAGCTTTGGGGGTTTGTGTCATAGCACCACCAACAATATTTGTGAAGGCAGCAAGCTGTGAGCTGCAAGAAGAAAGCATAAATTCCATGTAGAGCAACAGTGCTATGGTGGGAGAGAGTGCTGAGAGGTGGGGATGGTAGTCTTAAAATTTCAGAGTGTGATCCTGCCCCTCTGCACCCCTATATGTATTTTTTAAGAGCCATAAATTTGATCTTTGATATGTGACTTGAGTTCACAGGCCAGAAATACTTTATCCTCCTGAAAGGCACTAGTATTACACCAGTCTGATTTTGGAGTAAATGTAACAAGCACTGAATCAATATTCTCCTGTTCCTGTAGTCCTACTTATAACATTATTATATGTCTTACTTAAAAGATTATTTCTACTATAGTATTCTTCTGCATGTCCAGATCTAATATGTGCAATTTTTAGTGTCTCTATAGATGTGTTGGGGGAAGGAGAAGATTATATATTATTACGATCTTTAGGTGTGTAACCATATGACACTTTTATGTGTAAATCATTAATTTTAATGCATAGGTCAACAGTGTCTTACATAAAGATAATTGTGAAATGCTCTCTTATTCTATGAATTCATTGAGCTGCCATTTAATACTTTTATTTCCTGACAATGTGAAGGTCTCTACAGTGAATGTGGAATTCTCAATTTTCTTCTTTCTGTAATTCTTAATTTTCTTCTTTCTGTCAATGACTGTGACACTGGCAAGCATAATGTTGCTAGACATTGTGCAAAATTAAAATAGGTATGCCAAGATTAGAATAGGCCAACAATGGTGGTATTGCTCACACTCCTCTTTCAAGACCACGCTGTTTATTGTCAGAAGCGTTGAGCAGCGCTGCTTACAGCCGTCTTTGAAAGAACACTCAGGGGTCAGCAGTGTGACTTCATGCAAAGGCAGAATTCACAAGGAGGTATTTTCTCTGTCGCTCGGTTCAGCCTGCTGTGATAACAGTTACAGTGGTGCTGGGAGATCTGCCAGGGACAGCTGTGTGGCATCCAGAGAGCAGAGGGGAGTAAAAGTGAACCAGAAAGAAATACTGGCAGGGACTCAAGTAGGCTGGTGGGTGTAGGAGAGCAACAGAGGGGGCTTTGGAGAAGAGGATTTAAACTAAGGTGGGTGGGCAGGGTTCAGACAATTGATGGGGAAGGTTGGACTAGCTCCCAGTAGGAGTGGAGAGCTGGGATGTACTGGTGTGGAAGGGGAAGGGGACAGCGATAGCAACAGAAACTCTTACAGGTGTTGTTCAAGTGACTGAGAGGTTTCTTGCTCATAAGACTCATAGATTAGGCCTGGTTTCTCCCCCTGCCTTCAAACTTGTCTTACGTGCTCAATGACTTGTTTTAAATACTCAAATTTCATGTTTCTCTCATATTCTTCCACTTTTATATTACTGTCCCCTAATGAGGGCAGACTAGAAAAATCCGAGATAAGGCGTCATAATGCAGTCGTAGGGTTTCACCATGCCTGGCCTTACACACGGAGGGTGCAAAGCTCACAGAAAATCCACCTCTGACTTCTTACCTATTGCTCTCGTAGGTAAAAAATAAGAAGCTGGTTGAGCTGCTGAGGAGGAAAGTTCGTCTTGCCCAGCCTTATGCTGGTGTTTTTCTTAAAAAGGATGATAAGTAAGTCGTTTCTCTTGATCTTTTTAAAAATTTAAAAACAAGCTATTTCCATGACTAGGCTGCATTTACACTAAAAGCTGTAATCTGAAATTACCTGCCTTGGGTAGTATTATAGAAATTATGTATAGGCTTGGACCATCATCTTACTATGACAGTTTTCACTGCCACCACAGCTCTGCTAGGAGCTGGAGTCTTGCTTTAGCAAGTTATTATTTGGGAGGGAGATGAAGCATCCAGGTGGCTGAGCGATTTGGAAAGGGGCTGCATGGTGGTAACAGCGGGGATAAAGTGAAGTGTCTTTGCTCCTGAGCCCAGTTTAAAGTTCTGCAACCGTGATTGTTTCTTTCTTTTTTAATCTTACCTGCTTTCTCAAGATTCTGAATATCTACTTCAATTTTTTTCCTCAATAGCAATGAGTCTGATGTGGTGGAGGATCTGAAGGAGATCTACCAGATGGGAACTTTTGTACAGATTCATGAAATGCAGGACCTTGGAGACAAGTTGCGTATGATAGTCATGGGACACCGACGGTAATTACTTGTACTTCCACTGCATCTCACCAGACTTCTTTATAGCAGATATATCCCTTTATTGTTTTCACCACGCATATGCATTCTTATACACAAAGCGTGTACGGCAAGCTTTTGCTTTGTTACCACAACGTATCCTGATAATGCTCTGGTGTCCAGCCCCAATATTCTGTGTACTATTGCAGATGTGACAGCTTAGCTGCAAAAAGGAAGAGCCAATGCATGTCGTGCTCATGTAAATTGTAATGTGATGCAAGCAAACATTCATTAAGCTGAAGTTTAGCAGTTGCTTTGACAAGTACAGTGAAGTTTAGTAATGGTGAAAAGAAAATCTCTCGAACTAATTCAAGCTGGTATTTTTGCTTTTAAAAAAACCAAAACACGTACAATGTCAAAGTTTGAAATTTTAGTTTATTCAAGATGCGACTTAGTCTCTTTTCACACTGAAGAGCTGAAATAACATATAACAGAGGGGAATTGATTGTAGCTGGTTTCTTTTGGCTTTCAGGATTCGTATAAACAAGCAACTAGAGGTGGAGCCTGAGGAGCCTGAGAACAAACAGAAGATTAGAAGGAAACAGAAGCGCTCTAAGAAAGAGGCTGAAGAGGAGCCTGGTGCAAAGGACCAAGCTGTCGAAGTGGTACTAGATCCTGTAGCTGCTTCCTCCCAGGAAGTTCTCATGGTAGAAGTAGAGAATGTGGTTCATGAAGATTTTCAGATCACAGAAGAGGTTAAAGTGAGTGAATTAATTGTACAAGGCTGGACTTGTCCTGTAGAGAGTTGCACCTATATTTCTTGCTTTAAAGGAAGAGTTCTAAAACGGGGCTGTAATTTCAGGCTTCAGAAACCAGTTCCTCCTCCTCACAGTCGCTGCGTGAGGAGATTATATGAAAATAATGATTTTTTCATTACAACAGCTCAGTTCCTTAGAACTGGACACTTCAAAAAGCTGCTGCATGAAGAGGTTGGGCTGTGCTTAAATCTGTGTAATATTCTCTATCAAACTGAGTCTTTGCTCCAATGTGACTTGAGTGGTCAACCTGATCATATCTTCTGGCCAAGAACCAGTTGAGTTTTCCGTGTGCAGGGAGCCAGCCTATAGCCCTTCTTGCCTGTCCTTGCCTCCCAGGAGGAGTAACGGCCCCCCCACCGGGTACCACGACAGCACACTGCTGCACGGGGGTGGCCAGGGCTGCATTCCTGTGCTCCCGTGCTGGAGAGGTTGGGGAATGCCGTGTTTGTACTGAGGCCTTGTCTGTTCTTTCCCAGTCTTTTTGTTGATTAAATTTTTGTTGTGTTTATAGGCACTTACTGCAGAAATTGTCAAAACCATTCGGGACATCATTGCCTTGAACCCCTTGTACAGGTACGTGTTTCCCGTGCTGCCCCGCTTTGGGAACAGGGTGTTCTCAGGCTGGAGCACACTGAGAGTTTCTGTTCCACTTGTCCTTTTCCTGTAATAAAGAAGAGATATTTGCTGAATAGTCATCTGGAATTTTGGTTTGGGATGTAAGCTTTATCATCCTTTGTTGGAAACAGAGGGGAAGTTTTGGAAACCTGATGTGAAACTTAGATACAAGGTAGGACGATAAGTCCTATGGTAGGTGATCTGGGTCTAAGTGAAGCTCACTGCAATAAGTGTCACGGTCTGATGTATGGAATATGGGCATAATAAGAGTCTTAGGATACTGGCACACAGAAATTTTACATAACTGTTCAGAGAGCATTTTATATATTTGGTTTTATTTATCAGCGATCATTCCTTTTATCAAGTGATTTATGTGTTTGTTACTGAGTATTGGCTTAGTCAAATTCAGAAAAATTAATTGTTTTGCTCTGAAACTGAACTGTGTTTCATTTCTTTGCTCTGTCATAACAAGTAAATAACTATATAAGGATACTCCCTTATGAATGTGAAAGTTTACATTTTGGGCTTTATTACCATTTTTTCAGAGAGTCCGTACTTCAGATGATGCAGGCTGGGCAACGTGTGGTAGATAACCCCATCTATCTGAGTGACATGGGTGCAGCACTAACAGGGGCAGAGTCGCAGGAACTTCAAGACATCTTGGAAGAAACCAGTGTAAGATAAAGTTTTTAACTAAAGCTATGCTAACTGAATCAGAAATACATCTGTTGTATGTCATGATTTCTTTACCAGCCTTGTACTGAGGGGACTCGAGTGCTATGTTTGATAGATTAACATCAGTGACTAGGTTCCTGTTGAAGGATATATTAAGTCATTAATAACTTGCCTTAAGGGAAAGGCTGGATGCTCTGCATTTTTAGTGGCAAATAATTTCTTTCACGCATTGGTTGCGTGCTGTGGAATTGCTACACAGTTCATCTTTCCACATCTGAGGGTGCTGGAGAGTTCTCCCAGACAACCTGTTGGAGGTTTTTATTCTCCCTTTCTCACTGGGAGTTGACAAGAGTATCATGTCTGAAAATTCATTTTGTGTCTACTTTTCCAGATTCCCAAGCGCCTTTACAAAGCCCTTTCTCTTCTAAAGAAGGAATATGAGCTGAGCAAACTTCAGCAGCGTCTTGGAAGGGAAGTAAGTTTTTCAAGTAACAGATATCTTGTATGTATTTATATCACATCCACCACTGTGATGCTTAGCACGGCCAGTGAAGAATTTTAAAGGAAGACAATGGTACGCACTCTAAATGGAGGTTATTTTAGAGTTAAGATTTAACATTCTTCTGTTAGAAATGTGACTTTTCATGCTCAATGTAAAAATAACAAGATGTGAGGCTACAGCATCTGCTGTTCAGTTGTGTCCAAGTTGTAATTTCGTGCAAACAGGTAAATCCTAGGGAACTGCAGTTTACCAAGCATCTGTGCAAAAATACAGCACGTAATGGTGTATGTAGCATGTAAGGGTGTAAATAGCACAATGTTATTTTAAAAGACCCTCTGCTAACCACTGTGAACTGCAGTAGTTCCTGGCTGTTAGATGTTTTAATCAGAATACAATAACTGCATCAAAATGGTAACTTAGTACATGAAGTACAAAGATTTGTGTCTACTGAGTCAAAAGTTCCTGGGTTTATTAGCTCCCAATAATTGGGGCTTTTAAAATTCATATTAAGTGCAAAATGCTTTTGGACCAGGGTGGGAATTGTTGCAGACTTCTTAAGTAAATTGGATGCGTGCGGACTGTGGGACCAGGTGGGATGCACCCAAGGATGCTGAGAGGGCTTATCAGTGTCATTATTTTGTTGTCTCAATCATCTTTAAAACACTGTGGTGACTGGGGAGGTTCCTGGTAAGTGGGAGAAAGTAAATGCCGTACCCATCTTCAAGAAAGAGGATCAGGGAGACTACAGACGTGTCAGCCTGCCCTCAACCCCTGGGAAGATTATGGGGAAAATCCTCCTGGAAGCCCTGTACAGGCAAATGAAGGAGGACATGATATAGAAGAGCCAGAAGGGATTGTCCAAGAGCGAACTGTGCGGCATCAACCTGATTGTCTTCTCTGATAAGAAGGCCTAGAACACAAAGGGAGAACAATGTCTATGGTATACCTTGACATTAACAAGGCTTTGTTGTGGCCAGCCATAGTATTCTTATGACCAAATTGGTATGTTACAGACTGGAAGGATGTAGTACAGGGTGGGTGAAAAAATTGGCTAGACTAATGGGCAGAAAAGATTGTGATCAACACTATAAAGTCTAAGTGGCAGCTCGCTACTAGTGATGTCCCTCAGGGAGTCAGTAAGAGCCTCCTCAAGTTTACCATGGAGAAATTCATAGTCCCACACCTGGGTTGGAATAACCCTGTGCAACAGGACAGGCTGGGTGCCAACTGGATATAAACTAGCTTTGCAGGAAAGGACTTTGAGGCCCTGATGAGCTGACCATAAATTAGCAGTCTGTCCGTGTGGCAAGGAAGGCCAGCTGCATACTGGGCTCTATTTTCAGTTGTGTAGACAGCAGATTGAGAGAAGTGGTTATTCCCTTCTATTTGGCACTGTGGAGATCACATCTGGCTTACTCTGACCAGCTTTTGGTCTCCCCAGCATAAAGAAAACGTTGGAGCACTGAATCGTGGCCAGTGGAGGCCACCGAGATGTGGAGGGAGCTGGAGTATGGCACAGTCGCTTTTTATATTAGAACATGCTGCAAATGATTTCTGAGTAGTATTTTCAGTTGCTGAGAAGGTCGTAACTGAGAAGTATGTGGAATCATTTGACGTTTGATGGGTTGTACCAGGACCAGAATAGTTACTGCATTTGTTGCTTTGTCTAGGTTGAGGAGAAGATCAAGCAAACACATCGCAAATACCTTCTCCAAGAGCAATTGAAGATCATTAAGAAAGAGCTAGGTCTGGAAAAAGAGGACAAGGATGCTATAGAAGAGAAATTCCGTGAGCGTCTAAAGGAGCTGGTAGTGCCAAAACATGTCATGGATGTGATTGATGAAGAGTTAAACAAGTTGGGCTTGCTGGATAATCACTCCTCAGAATTCAAGTGAGTGCACGGCTGTGTCCTCTGCTGTCAGGGCTCGTTGAGAGAATGAGAGAAATCAATACAATTCTGTGAAGCTCTTACCTTAAGTGTTTCTTTTCTCTTTTTGTCATAGTTGTTTTCCCTGAATGTAGCATGTGATCACATCCTGGCTATAGGATTGTTATCCCAATCTCCTATGTTTTACTGTAGTTTACCTATTTTGATCGGTTTAGGTCTTCTCTTGCAGCCTAATGCTGTGGATAAGAACTGTGCAGTTCATTCCCCCTCAGGAAATGTGCAGTGATTCCTTCAGCCCTTGATTTTGACTCTTCTCTCTTAGGTGTTTTCATTAGAGAAGAGAAGCTAGTTGCTAAGTCATGACCTTGGCTAAGCTACCTGAGGTGGTCCCTGAAGTGTTGGGACAGGGTTGGAATTGCAAAGGAGTGAATAGTTTGTGAATAATCTGTGACGTGGATTGTCAGAAACTGAGCCTGTTGTGAACATTTCTTGTCTGTCAAGGCAGTGTGTGCTGTACAGTGCAGCCCTCAGTGTACTCTTAAGCACTTTAATGTCCTGGATCTTCACTTCTAAACCAAAATATCTTTTATGGAGTAAAAGACAGTGTTTGAAGGCAGGCATGTCATTTGGATGAGAAACATCTTGATAATTATATACTAGGAGGAGGGAGGAAGTTAGGAAAGACACACTGGGCTTCACAGCCAAGATGGTACCTTTCCTTTTCTGTCAGAGTAGTAACAGCGGTAGCAAGTTTGCAGAGGAAGTACTTGGGGGGAAACGGCCAAAGATCTGTTGGTGCAGGAGTTGCTGTAGAGTGAATCCTGGGACCAAGCAGCCAAGCACGGAGGCTGTGCTGCTCGTGGTCACGATTACACACAATTTACTGTTTACTGCATCTTGCAGTCCTCCCTGTACATTTGAATCCCTGATCTGAGTACAGAGTTTTAGAACAGATGAGTGCTGCTTTTATGCACTTGCATTCTCCTCAGTAGCAGTCTGTTTAAACTGATTATCTCTACTGTTAGCTTTGGCACTAACATCCTTATCTTCTAGTCTTAAGTCTTTCTCTGTCATGTTGTACATCCAGCTGTTTTTCCTTGCTTCTGAACCAGGAGTCTTTCTTCTTTACATTGTCTTGGTTCACTGGGGAAAAGAAAACTGGTTTTCTATCTTTTTAAGTCTCGTGACCTGATTCAAACATTTGACAGTAGTGCAGAGCTTACAAACAATCCTCTTGTCTTCAGGCAGGAACCAGCACACAGGGAATTTGTGTCAAAAATCTACACCTTTGCATGGTGTGTTGGAGGTTCCTTGTCTTTGACAAGGGAATGAAGACCATAACAAAAGTTTAGCAATGACTGCCCAGATAAGGATGTTCTTTTCATAGTGTCCTTTCTCTGAGTAGTTTAAATCCCACTTGTTCTGGATGAGGTTATTTTGGAAGGCAGTGCAGGAGGGCATGAGCTGGTTGTTGTCAAATCACCCGCATTTGTGTGTTTCTGTCAGTGTTACACGGAACTACTTGGACTGGCTGACATCCATCCCATGGGGTAAGTGTAGTGAGGAGAACCTGGAGCTGACCAGAGCCCAAGCCGTTCTGGAGGAGGATCATTATGGAATGGATGACGTCAAGAAGCGAATTCTGGTAAGGCAGGAATAGGCAGTGTGTCCCATTTCACACTCTGCTTAGCATCAGGCATTTTGGATGTGTTTCAGATTTCAGGTCGTGGATCAGACAGAATGCTCCATGAAAGAACAGAATGTTCTGGTGATCAGTTAATGTGTTTAATTACTTGTGGCAATGAAGGTCATATTTTGATTTCAAACCACAATACACTGTTCTGCTTCTTAATGCTAGCAAGTGAATAAGTCTCTGGATTTTAATCAGTTTGTTCAGAGACTATTAAAATGGTTCTGCTTGACTGGCAAACCTACTGTCTTTCCAAAACACGCTGAACCTCTGCTCATAACTCTGAAATTGAGGGGGGAAGCTAGCTAAGATGCATGTTTGCCTCACAACCTTTACCTACCCCCAGAGTTGTGTTGGATGCTGAAGGGTTTATAGTCTGCAATGCAGCCCTCGTAAGCAGGCAGGGTAGTTCTCAGTGTTGTGTTGTATCACAACTTCCGTCACTTTTGCCTGGGGATGTCCTGCCTGCACTTGCTGTGGTTAGGGAAGCTCTTTTATATAAGAGTAGATACCTGCAGCAGGTTGCAACAACTTCAACAACTTGCTGTGAGAACTGCCTTCCTTTCCAGGGGGTGGGAATAGGCTCCTCCTTGTAGCCAGCCAACACATTCAAGCTGTGAAAGATAATCCGAGTGCTGGCAGGATTTTATCGTACTGAGCAAGTGCAGGAAGGTGCCCAGCAGAGGGGAGACAGGTGCAGATCCTGACTTTGCATTAACAAATCGTGGTGAGAGCTTAGCAGAGTTGGTGAAGCTGTTGAGTGTAGCTAGCCTTCAACTCGGCCATTTCCTTCCAAGGAGGGTAGCAAAGCAGTTTCTCTTACTGTTCCCACATGCTGTTTGTAGCAGAGCTTTGTGTTACCTTGGGGACAGCCCGGATGGTACTTCAGCCACCTCAGTAACTGTTGTGCACAGAAGCTATATAGGCATCTCCTAAGCTAACAGTACAATGTCATTATATGTAATGAATAGTAAATTCTTAGACATCCTGGGATTTTGCTTTGATTAAATTGCTTTGTTCCAGTTTCTTCTAGAAAAAGATAAAGGTTGTGATGTATCTCAATTGCTGACAGCCAAAGGGAGCTTTTCCTAGTAATGCCCAAGATTTGTGACTAAATCCTGCTATCAGATTTATTATTTCTAATGGTTTATGGTCAGCCTGTTGTTGCACACTTGCAAGCAGATAACCCCTTTTGAGTATTAGTCTCTTCTGTTGCTTGTCAGCACTATTCATGCTGACTAGGCCCAGCCTTTATACAGAAATAGATTAAGGCTTTGATTACTGATGTGATTAATTCCGCACAGAGGAGATTCCTCAGGTGTAGCAATGCAAGCAAAGCTGATGATTTTAAGGTACTGAGAAATACCTACGCAGGTTTGAGCCTTAATTAGATTGGTGCTATTGTCTTTGCATAGTACTGCTGTGGAGTTCAGTGCTGTAGGGGGAAGAGATCAAGGCTCATCTTTGCTAAATAACTGGCTGATTACAGGGGAATCACCTCTCTCTGCCCACTTGCACAGTGATTTCTCCACCATAAGCATGTGAGCAGTTGAGACTTTAGTTCTGAACCATGATCTTTTGATTTCTCAACTGCTGAGTGTTACTTAAGGGTTGCCTAGCATAGGAGTGTGAAAAGATGCAAGTTTAACTTAGCAAAGAAGTGGTACAGTAGGAGATGCTCCCATGTAGCTTGAGAGACTTGAGTGAGAACTAGGGAAGCTGGGAGAAGAACTAGAAGTCTGTCTTCCCACTCCAAGACAGTGGAGACTGCTTCTGGGGAGATAAGTACAGAGCACGAAACCCAGGGACAATGAAGTGTGTAAATAACAAGAGAGAAAAGAGATGCACCAGTACCCTTGCTTAGCTTCTCCCCTTGCCCTCCCCACCTCCTCTGATGACCAGTTTTGTGTATGATGCTCATTTTCTAGTCATTGCTTGACCTGATAACAAATATGTTTTGGTGTTGCTGCAGTTGCCTTCTGTTCACTACTGGTGGTTCGTCTGTTCTGCAGGAATTTATAGCAGTCAGCCAGCTGCGAGGATCCACCCAGGGAAAAATTCTGTGTTTTTATGGCCCCCCTGGGGTTGGCAAAACCAGCATTGCCCGCTCCATTGCCAGAGCCCTAAACAGAGAGTACTTCCGCTTCAGTGTTGGAGGGATGACTGATGTAGCAGAAATAAAAGGACACAGGTCAGTGTAACTTGAGCAGTTTCTCAATCCAGCAATTTTTACTCATGTTGTCAAAATAGGAACCTAACTGGAGTTGGACAATGTGTGTGATTTTTCATCTCTGTTCTGCCAACCCTGGCTGCCAGGAGTTGGGATAGAGGAAGAGGTGAACAGGATAGCAAAGGGTGGAGTTTGGAACATAGTTGTATTTGTGTCTCTAAGTTCAGTCGCTCTCTGCTTCCTGTGTAGGCTCATGGGAGATCTTTGAAAAGCTGCGTGAGCTACCCAAAAGCATTGGACTGATGCCAAATGCTGATTTGTGTCTGTCTATAAATGCCAGCACTGGAGAGTAGTGACCAGTTTGAACAGGGTCATTCATGTGTTCAGGTGTGGTTGAGACTTCTGAATAACCAGGAGGGAGGTGCTGCGTGAGGAAAACTTGGGAACAAGAATATTCATGGAGAGAACAAGAAGACCTGAATACAAAAATCAGCAGATCCGACCCTGCCATGGGTTTATTCCTTCCCCATACATCTGAAAACAAACAGTGTTTTCAAACTAGGAAGAGTAGCTGTTCTGCAGTGTGAACTGAACCTGTGAGGTGCTGCCCTGTATCATACTAAAGCAGAGAGAAATGTTTCATAAACTTTTCAGGACGTTCTCTGCTTTGTGCCTCTTGGAATTCACTCTGTTACCCTCTTGCTCTGCTTCTGTGTGTTCCTGGATGCCAGTTTCCTCTAGGAGAAAGATTGTGTTTTGCTGTTTGAAGTTCGTTCCTTCAAGTGTACCTTTTGACTGACACTGATCTTTCTTTTACTCCCTCCCTCGATAGGGACAAAAAATATTCCTTTACCCAAAACCCAAGAAGTTACTATTAAAACATCTCTGTTCTCAGCCTTATCTCTTTGCTTCCTTCTTAAATTAAAAGTGGTTAAAATTAAAGATAAAAACTGCAGTCTGGGAGTATTCTGACAAAATTCATGTCTGATCTCTATTAGAAACAGACTAGGTGGGTCTTGGTGCTTGACATGGTGATGGAGAATGCTTTTGATAGATGTGAAAGAAATACAGACATGTTTTCCAGCAGGATATACCCGTTCATCAGCTGCACGCTGTGTTGTGTGAGGTGTGCTGTACTTTACAATGGTTCCCTAAATACAGTCTCTGGTAAAACAGGAGGACGTACGTTGGAGCAATGCCAGGAAAAATCATCCAGTGTCTGAAAAAGACCAAGACAGAGAATCCACTTATACTGATCGATGAGGTGATGTATCTGGTCTTTCTTCTAGTTTTTGCTCTTAAAAACATGTATCAATTCTTGACCCCAACAGGAAAGGTGAAGCAGTAACTCTCCTAAAAATCCCAGGTTTTTTTATTGAAATGAGGCTGGGCACTCAAGTTCTTTGGGTGACAGGGATACCTTTGTTTTTCTCTTCCTGTAACAGACTTCAACTTTAATATTTCAGTTGTGACCTTCTCATTAAATTGCAGCTGTTTGGATCATGAGGATTCTAACGGAGCTGGCTGGATATTCAGAGGCTTCAGTAGCTCATGTGTTCCCTGCCTGGGTGTGGGTACCTCACTGTGCATGAACCACTATTGCCCACGGGATTATTAGTCACTCTCTCAGCAGGTCTAAAGCAAGACTATAAGGAGTAGGATGCTTGTAGTCAATTTGAGATCTGATCTGAGAATGAGTCAGGGCTACCAGCCTGCTGCCTTGTGGAAGAGCAAATAAGGACAGGATATGGTGGCAGGTGTTCAGAATAGACTAAAGGCCTCGCTGGCCTCCTTGTGTGCCATGCCTGGGGAAGACCAACAGCAGATGTCTTGGGAATGGTGTGGGGGACCAAGAAACTGGGTAGTGTAACCCCGTATAACGTAACCAATGAGTATCTTGATTTGAAAGGTTTTTAAACCTGTGGGTCATGGCACTTAAGTGGTGGTGGTGGTGAAGAGCCACAGTAACAAACCGCATTATGTCCATCTAGTTAATGCTACTCTTTAGGGAGAAAAAGCAGTGGAGAGCAGCCCTCTTGTGACCTCTCCTCCCGAGGACATGAACAATGCTGAAAGAGGTGACAACCATGGATGTGGTCCTGGGCAGCTGGCTCTAGGGGGCCCTGCTTGAGCAGGGGGGTTGGACAAGATGACCTCGAGAAGGCCCTACCAGCCTCAATCAGCTGATGATTCTGTGCAAGCAGCAGAGAGTCTCTAGCAGAGCTGCGATGAGTGGCTGTGTGTAGGTACTTTGAACCTTGGGCAGAGTAAGGAGAGCCTCTTAGCTTACATATTAGTGAAATGGTATAAAAGGCAGCAGCACCCTGTGGTCCTCCCACTCTAGAATAAGTATTCTGGTCTGTGACTATAGCTTAGCTTAACGAGTAGTAGCCCACTAATCTTCAATAACTCACTTTTGATTGTATGCACACTCCCTGAGACTTCATAGTGCTTCTCTACAACACTGTAAAAGCCCCGTGTCTTTTCAGATGTGTCATGTGTTCCTGCAGTAGGATAGTGGGGACTTGGGTGAATGCACAGAAAACTGATAGACTGGTAGTGGCTGTTCATGAACGAAGACGTGAAGATTTTCAGATGGAGCCTTGAATGAATCTTTGTGTGAGAATTTATTGTGGTGGGAAAGTTCTTGGAGCATTTAAAGTTTTTCTCCCATAGGTGGATAAAATAGGAAGAGGATATCAGGGGGATCCATCCTCAGCCCTTCTGGAGCTGTTGGACCCAGAACAGAACTCTAACTTCTTGGATCATTACCTTGATGTTCCTGTGGATTTATCAAAGGTATTTCTCTCTTCTGCAGAGGTGGTGGAGCTGGAATGTATGAATGCAGAGGTGTCCATGAAAAGATGCTGACGTTTTAATTGGTTGGAAAGTCAGACAGATGGGATTGAGACACAAGTGGTACAGGGCTGTCTCTGAAGGAGCTGACTTTAACCAAAGTGTCTGTACATACTTAAGAGAACACGATCACCAGCATATGTCCTGTAGCCCGAACTCCCCGTAGAGCTAGGGACACAAAGATGCGTGGTCTCAGCTAGAAAAGGCGGGAGTTTTTCTTCTATGCAGTGATTGGCAGAGTTGCTATTAAGTGAGGTGGCCTCGTGCTGCTGTCAAGCTTTTGAAATTGGTTGTGTTTACACAGTGTTGCACTTTTTGTGCAGCTTACGTTAATTGCAGAATTGGTGGATTAGAAATATATATATACACACATAATTTGTTCACTTCTGTGCTAACTTCATAGAAGGTAGAAAAAACTTAGAAGTGAGAGCTAGATCTCCCCAGGCAAATGGTTTCCTGGTCCATATCGGACCATTCTGATTTCCCAGTTTGTGCTGGGTGTGTTTCTAAACATTTTCTAAACATTTATTTTGGGGGTAGGGAACATCCTACTACACAGTTCTAAAATCCAAAACTTTTTCTGTAATGAAAACTGGATTCCACAGAAATGATCTTGCTCCAGCCTTTCAGACAGAGAAACACAGAACTGAGGAACTATTGCTTGGAGTAAAGCAGCAGGATAATGAAAATGCTTAATAGGATCTTGTAATACTTCCAGGTACTTTTTATTTGTACTGCCAATGTCACAGAAACCATTCCAGAGCCACTGCGGGATAGAATGGAAGTGATCAATGTGTCAGGATACGTAGCAGAAGAGAAACTTGCAATTGCAGAGGTAAGAGAAACCACTGTGCTGTGATTTATGTCTGATAAAATGTTTTTGGCAGATTCAGGCTTACGTATTTACATCCAACTGTGTCCAAAAAAATTAGGTTACATGGCATTTTGGACAAGTTTCTCTGAATTGAACACCCAATTAAAGTAACTCCATAGGCTGTGGACTCCAAAAAATGGCACTGAGCTAATAGCAGGATGAAGTTGAGTGAATTGGAACCACAAGGCTTTTGTCACAAATCCTAACAGAAGGATGTGGGGGATTATTTCTTTCAGAGGTACTTGGTCCCTCAGGCACGAATTCTGTGTGGCTTGGATGAAAACAAAGCCAAAATCACATCAGATGTCCTGACTGTTCTCATCAAGCAGTACTGCAGAGAGAGTGGGGTGAGGAATCTGCAGAAACAAGTAGAAAAGGTGAGGGAAAGGTTTGTAACTGTTGTTACGGTGCTTCAGCCTTCTCAGCTTTTTCTACAGAAACAAATTACTGTCTCACTCAGGTATTGAGGAAATCTGCCTATAAAATTGTGAGTGGAGAAGCAGAGACGGTCCAAGTAACACCTGAAAACCTGCAGGACTTTGTAGGAAAGCCCATCTTCACTGTGGATCGCATGTATGAAACCACTCCTCCGGGAGTGGTGATGGGTCTGGCCTGGACAGCTATGGGTGAGACAAAATTCCTTTTGGCTTAATGTCTACGTTTCTGTATAGCTTTCAGAAATTCAAAGTGATAGTCAGACTGAATTTTCCCTACTGAGATGCCTTCACTGGTGAAGTTCTTCTACTGGCACCAGTAAAATCAACTTCTGTGGCCTTCTAGATCCTCACTACTTCCATGAAGAAGGGACCCTTTCTTATTCCCTTACCCAAGCTCATCTTAGCTTCAGGCCAGCATGTTTTCTCTTTATGCTCCATATCCCATATGAACCACATACATTAGAAACAGCAGTGACTAAAAGCACAAGCCTTTTCAGAGAGGACAAGACCTTGTCTGCTTCCCTAAAAGCAGGAGGTGCCATTCCGACGTGCAGCCCAGCTGAGGCATGCTGCATCCACAGAATCACAGAATCATCTAGGTTGGAAAAGACCTTGAAGATCATCCAGTCCAACCATTAACATAACATTGACAGTTCCCAACTACACCATACCCCTCTCTCTTTGTGCTGCATCCCTCTCTCTTTGTGCTGCATCCCTCTCTCTTTGTGCTGCATCCCTCTCTCTTTGTGCTGCATCCCTCTCTCTTTGTGCTGCATCCCTCTCTCTTTGTGCTGCATCCCTCTCTCTTTGTGCTGCATCCCTCTCTCTTTGTGCTGCATCCCTCTCTCTTTGTGCTGCATCCCTCTCTCTTTGTGCTGCATCCCTCTCTCTTTGTGCTGCATCCCTCTCTCTTTGTGCTGCATCCCTCTCTCTTTGTGCTGCATCCCTCTCTCTTTGTGCTGCATCCCTCTCTCTTTGTGCTGCATCCCTCTCTCTTTGTGCTGCATCCCTCTCTCTTTGTGCTGCATCCCTCTCTCTTTGTGCTGCATCCCTCTCTCTTTGTGCTGCATCCCTCTCTCTTTGTGCTGCATCCCTCTCTCTTTGTGCTGCATCCCTCTCTCTTTGTGCTGCATCCCTCTCTCTGTGCTGCATCCCTCTCTCTCTGTGCTGCATCCCTCTCTCTCTGTGCTGCATCCCTCTCTCTCTGTGCTGCATCCCTCTCTCTCTGTGCTGCATCCCTCTCTCTTTGTGCTGCATCCCTCTCTCTTTGTGCTGCATCCCTCTCTCTTTGTGCTGCATCCCTCTCTCTTTGTGCTGCATCCCTCTCTCTTTGTGCTGCATCCCTCTCTCTTTGTGCTGCATCCCTCTCTCTTTGTGCTGCATCCCTCTCTCTTTGTGCTGCATCCCTCTCTCTTTGTGCTGCATCCCTCTCTCTTTGTGCTGCATCCCTCTCTCTTTGTGCTGCATCCCTCTCTCTTTGTGCTGCATCCCTCTCTCTTTGTGCTGCATCCCTCTCTCTTTGTGCTGCATCCCTCTCTCTTTGTGCTGCATCCCTCTCTCTTTGTGCTGCATCCCTCTCTCTTTGTGCTGCATCCCTCTCTCTTTGTGCTGCATCCCTCTCTCTTTGTGCTGCATCCCTCTCTCTTTGTGCTGCATCCCTCTCTCTTTGTGCTGCATCCCTCTCTCTTTGTGCTGCATCCCTCTCTCTTTGTGCTGCATCCCTCTCTCTTTGTGCTGCATCCCTCTCTCTTTGTGCTGCATCCCTCTCTCTTTGTGCTGCATCCCTCTCTCTTTGTGCTGCATCCCTCTCTCTTTGTGCTGCATCCCTCTCTCTTTGTGCTGCATCCCTCTCTCTTTGTGCTGCATCCCTCTCTCTTTGTGCTGCATCCCTCTCTCTTTGTGCTGCATCCCTCTCTCTTTGTGCTGCATCCCTCTCTCTTTGTGCTGCATCCCTCTCTCTTTGTGCTGCATCCCTCTCTCTTTGTGCTGCATCCCTCTCTCTTTGTGCTGCATCCCTCTCTCTTTGTGCTGCATCCCTCTCTCTTTGTGCTGCATCCCTCTCTCTTTGTGCTGCATCCCTCTCTCTTTGTGCTGCATCCCTCTCTCTTTGTGCTGCATCCCTCTCTCTTTGTGCTGCATCCCTCTCTCTTTGTGCTGCATCCCTCTCTCTTTGTGCTGCATCCCTCTCTCTTTGTGCTGCATCCCTCTCTCTTTGTGCTGCATCCCTCTCTCTTTGTGCTGCATCCCTCTCTCTTTGTGCTGCATCCCTCTCTCTTTGTGCTGCATCCCTCTCTCTTTGTGCTGCATCCCTCTCTCTTTGTGCTGCATCCCTCTCTCTTTGTGCTGCATCCCTCTCTCTTTGTGCTGCATCCCTCTCTCTTTGTGCTGCATCCCTCTCTCTTTGTGCTGCATCCCTCTCTCTTTGTGCTGCATCCCTCTCTCTTTGTGCTGCATCCCTCTCTCTTTGTGCTGCATCCCTCTCTCTTTGTGCTGCATCCCTCTCTCTTTGTGCTGCATCCCTCTCTCTTTGTGCTGCATCCCTCTCTCTTTGTGCTGCATCCCTCTCTCTTTGTGCTGCATCCCTCTCTCTTTGTGCTGCATCCCTCTCTCTTTGTGCTGCATCCCTCTCTCTTTGTGCTGCATCCCTCTCTCTTTGTGCTGCATCCCTCTCTCTTTGTGCTGCATCCCTCTCTCTTTGTGCTGCATCCCTCTCTCTTTGTGCTGCATCCCTCTCTCTTTGTGCTGCATCCCTCTCTCTTTGTGCTGCATCCCTCTCTCTTTGTGCTGCATCCCTCTCTCTTTGTGCTGCATCCCTCTCTCTTTGTGCTGCATCCCTCTCTCTTTGTGCTGCATCCCTCTCTCTTTGTGCTGCATCCCTCTCTCTTTGTGCTGCATCCCTCTCTCTTTGTGCTGCATCCCTCTCTCTTTGTGCTGCATCCCTCTCTCTTTGTGCTGCATCCCTCTCTCTTTGTGCTGCATCCCTCTCTCTTTGTGCTGCATCCCTCTCTCTTTGTGCTGCATCCCTCTCTCTTTGTGCTGCATCCCTCTCTCTTTGTGCTGCATCCCTCTCTCTTTGTGCTGCATCCCTCTCTCTTTGTGCTGCATCCCTCTCTCTTTGTGCTGCATCCCTCTCTCTTTGTGCTGCATCCCTCTCTCTTTGTGCTGCATCCCTCTCTCTTTGTGCTGCATCCCTCTCTCTTTGTGCTGCATCCCTCTCTCTTTGTGCTGCATCCCTCTCTCTTTGTGCTGCATCCCTCTCTCTTTGTGCTGCATCCCTCTCTCTTTGTGCTGCATCCCTCTCTCTTTGTGCTGCATCCCTCTCTCTTTGTGCTGCATCCCTCTCTCTTTGTGCTGCATCCCTCTCTCTTTGTGCTGCATCCCTCTCTCTTTGTGCTGCATCCCTCTCTCTTTGTGCTGCATCCCTCTCTCTTTGTGCTGCATCCCTCTCTCTTTGTGCTGCATCCCTCTCTCTTTGTGCTGCATCCCTCTCTCTTTGTGCTGCATCCCTCTCTCTTTGTGCTGCATCCCTCTCTCTTTGTGCTGCATCCCTCTCTCTTTGTGCTGCATCCCTCTCTCTTTGTGCTGCATCCCTCTCTCTTTGTGCTGCATCCCTCTCTCTTTGTGCTGCATCCCTCTCTCTTTGTGCTGCATCCCTCTCTCTTTGTGCTGCATCCCTCTCTCTTTGTGCTGCATCCCTCTCTCTTTGTGCTGCATCCCTCTCTCTTTGTGCTGCATCCCTCTCTCTTTGTGCTGCATCCCTCTCTCTTTGTGCTGCATCCCTCTCTCTTTGTGCTGCATCCCTCTCTCTTTGTGCTGCATCCCTCTCTCTTTGTGCTGCATCCCTCTCTCTTTGTGCTGCATCCCTCTCTCTTTGTGCTGCATCCCTCTCTCTTTGTGCTGCATCCCTCTCTCTTTGTGCTGCATCCCTCTCTCTTTGTGCTGCATCCCTCTCTCTTTGTGCTGCATCCCTCTCTCTTTGTGCTGCATCCCTCTCTCTTTGTGCTGCATCCCTCTCTCTTTGTGCTGCATCCCTCTCTCTTTGTGCTGCATCCCTCTCTCTTTGTGCTGCATCCCTCTCTCTTTGTGCTGCATCCCTCTCTCTTTGTGCTGCATCCCTCTCTCTTTGTGCTGCATCCCTCTCTCTTTGTGCTGCATCCCTCTCTCTTTGTGCTGCATCCCTCTCTCTTTGTGCTGCATCCCTCTCTCTTTGTGCTGCATCCCTCTCTCTTTGTGCTGCATCCCTCTCTCTTTGTGCTGCATCCCTCTCTCTTTGTGCTGCATCCCTCTCTCTTTGTGCTGCATCCCTCTCTCTTTGTGCTGCATCCCTCTCTCTTTGTGCTGCATCCCTCTCTCTTTGTGCTGCATCCCTCTCTCTTTGTGCTGCATCCCTCTCTCTTTGTGCTGCATCCCTCTCTCTTTGTGCTGCATCCCTCTCTCTTTGTGCTGCATCCCTCTCTCTTTGTGCTGCATCCCTCTCTCTTTGTGCTGCATCCCTCTCTCTTTGTGCTGCATCCCTCTCTCTTTGTGCTGCATCCCTCTCTCTTTGTGCTGCATCCCTCTCTCTTTGTGCTGCATCCCTCTCTCTTTGTGCTGCATCCCTCTCTCTTTGTGCTGCATCCCTCTCTCTTTGTGCTGCATCCCTCTCTCTTTGTGCTGCATCCCTCTCTCTTTGTGCTGCATCCCTCTCTCTTTGTGCTGCATCCCTCTCTCTTTGTGCTGCATCCCTCTCTCTTTGTGCTGCATCCCTCTCTCTTTGTGCTGCATCCCTCTCTCTTTGTGCTGCATCCCTCTCTCTTTGTGCTGCATCCCTCTCTCTTTGTGCTGCATCCCTCTCTCTTTGTGCTGCATCCCTCTCTCTTTGTGCTGCATCCCTCTCTCTTTGTGCTGCATCCCTCTCTCTTTGTGCTGCATCCCTCTCTCTTTGTGCTGCATCCCTCTCTCTTTGTGCTGCATCCCTCTCTCTTTGTGCTGCATCCCTCTCTCTTTGTGCTGCATCCCTCTCTCTTTGTGCTGCATCCCTCTCTCTTTGTGCTGCATCCCTCTCTCTTTGTGCTGCATCCCTCTCTCTTTGTGCTGCATCCCTCTCTCTTTGTGCTGCATCCCTCTCTCTTTGTGCTGCATCCCTCTCTCTTTGTGCTGCATCCCTCTCTCTTTGTGCTGCATCCCTCTCTCTTTGTGCTGCATCCCTCTCTCTTTGTGCTGCATCCCTCTCTCTTTGTGCTGCATCCCTCTCTCTTTGTGCTGCATCCCTCTCTCTTTGTGCTGCATCCCTCTCTCTTTGTGCTGCATCCCTCTCTCTTTGTGCTGCATCCCTCTCTCTTTGTGCTGCATCCCTCTCTCTTTGTGCTGCATCCCTCTCTCTTTGTGCTGCATCCCTCTCTCTTTGTGCTGCATCCCTCTCTCTTTGTGCTGCATCCCTCTCTCTTTGTGCTGCATCCCTCTCTCTTTGTGCTGCATCCCTCTCTCTTTGTGCTGCATCCCTCTCTCTTTGTGCTGCATCCCTCTCTCTTTGTGCTGCATCCCTCTCTCTTTGTGCTGCATCCCTCTCTCTTTGTGCTGCATCCCTCTCTCTTTGTGCTGCATCCCTCTCTCTTTGTGCTGCATCCCTCTCTCTTTGTGCTGCATCCCTCTCTCTTTGTGCTGCATCCCTCTCTCTTTGTGCTGCATCCCTCTCTCTTTGTGCTGCATCCCTCTCTCTTTGTGCTGCATCCCTCTCTCTTTGTGCTGCATCCCTCTCTCTTTGTGCTGCATCCCTCTCTCTTTGTGCTGCATCCCTCTCTCTTTGTGCTGCATCCCTCTCTCTTTGTGCTGCATCCCTCTCTCTTTGTGCTGCATCCCTCTCTCTTTGTGCTGCATCCCTCTCTCTTTGTGCTGCATCCCTCTCTCTTTGTGCTGCATCCCTCTCTCTTTGTGCTGCATCCCTCTCTCTTTGTGCTGCATCCCTCTCTCTTTGTGCTGCATCCCTCTCTCTTTGTGCTGCATCCCTCTCTCTTTGTGCTGCATCCCTCTCTCTTTGTGCTGCATCCCTCTCTCTTTGTGCTGCATCCCTCTCTCTTTGTGCTGCATCCCTCTCTCTTTGTGCTGCATCCCTCTCTCTTTGTGCTGCATCCCTCTCTCTTTGTGCTGCATCCCTCTCTCTTTGTGCTGCATCCCTCTCTCTTTGTGCTGCATCCCTCTCTCTTTGTGCTGCATCCCTCTCTCTTTGTGCTGCATCCCTCTCTCTTTGTGCTGCATCCCTCTCTCTTTGTGCTGCATCCCTCTCTCTTTGTGCTGCATCCCTCTCTCTTTGTGCTGCATCCCTCTCTCTTTGTGCTGCATCCCTCTCTCTTTGTGCTGCATCCCTCTCTCTTTGTGCTGCATCCCTCTCTCTTTGTGCTGCATCCCTCTCTCTTTGTGCTGCATCCCTCTCTCTTTGTGCTGCATCCCTCTCTCTTTGTGCTGCATCCCTCTCTCTTTGTGCTGCATCCCTCTCTCTTTGTGCTGCATCCCTCTCTCTTTGTGCTGCATCCCTCTCTCTTTGTGCTGCATCCCTCTCTCTTTGTGCTGCATCCCTCTCTCTTTGTGCTGCATCCCTCTCTCTTTGTGCTGCATCCCTCTCTCTTTGTGCTGCATCCCTCTCTCTTTGTGCTGCATCCCTCTCTCTTTGTGCTGCATCCCTCTCTCTTTGTGCTGCATCCCTCTCTCTTTGTGCTGCATCCCTCTCTCTTTGTGCTGCATCCCTCTCTCTTTGTGCTGCATCCCTCTCTCTTTGTGCTGCATCCCTCTCTCTTTGTGCTGCATCCCTCTCTCTTTGTGCTGCATCCCTCTCTCTTTGTGCTGCATCCCTCTCTCTTTGTGCTGCATCCCTCTCTCTTTGTGCTGCATCCCTCTCTCTTTGTGCTGCATCCCTCTCTCTTTGTGCTGCATCCCTCTCTCTTTGTGCTGCATCCCTCTCTCTTTGTGCTGCATCCCTCTCTCTTTGTGCTGCATCCCTCTCTCTTTGTGCTGCATCCCTCTCTCTTTGTGCTGCATCCCTCTCTCTTTGTGCTGCATCCCTCTCTCTTTGTGCTGCATCCCTCTCTCTTTGTGCTGCATCCCTCTCTCTTTGTGCTGCATCCCTCTCTCTTTGTGCTGCATCCCTCTCTCTTTGTGCTGCATCCCTCTCTCTTTGTGCTGCATCCCTCTCTCTTTGTGCTGCATCCCTCTCTCTTTGTGCTGCATCCCTCTCTCTTTGTGCTGCATCCCTCTCTCTTTGTGCTGCATCCCTCTCTCTTTGTGCTGCATCCCTCTCTCTTTGTGCTGCATCCCTCTCTCTTTGTGCTGCATCCCTCTCTCTTTGTGCTGCATCCCTCTCTCTTTGTGCTGCATCCCTCTCTCTTTGTGCTGCATCCCTCTCTCTTTGTGCTGCATCCCTCTCTCTTTGTGCTGCATCCCTCTCTCTTTGTGCTGCATCCCTCTCTCTTTGTGCTGCATCCCTCTCTCTTTGTGCTGCATCCCTCTCTCTTTGTGCTGCATCCCTCTCTCTTTGTGCTGCATCCCTCTCTCTTTGTGCTGCATCCCTCTCTCTTTGTGCTGCATCCCTCTCTCTTTGTGCTGCATCCCTCTCTCTTCGTGCTGCATCCCTCTCTCTTCGTGCTGCATCCCTCTCTCTTCGTGCTGCATCCCTCTCTCTTCGTGCTGCATCCCTCTCTCTTCGTGCTGCATCCCTCTCTCTTCGTGCTGCATCTCTCCAGTGATGTTGCACCACTGACCTGGCTTTTGATGTCAAGGGCAGATACAGGTATTCCACCACTCTGTTGGGCTAGTTACCATTCAGTGGATTACTCTCCTAGTAATTCAGGGGCTTATGTGCACCACAGTATGGAAATAGAGCACACAGCAAAGGATATGACCTCTGCATACTGCTGAAGTAGTTAAGAGGGAAAAGATCAGTACAGTGGAGAAGGTAAGTAGATGCCTGATACAGGGAAGCTGAACTGGCTAGAGGTGTGTTATGGTATGAGCTCATCTTTTTGGCTAAAAAGAGCCTGAAACCATTATAAGAACTGGTTATTTCCACTAACTAGGGGTTGCATCTGTATTGGTGGAGTGTGAAGTCCAAAGAAGCAGTGGGTGGAGACTGTCGGTGCAGCGCTGTTGAGCTTTCTAGCCAGCCTTCCTGAAGGGATCTGGAGAGCAGGTTTCAACTGCTCTTTACCCAAGAACTAGTGTCTCTGATACAGAGCCCCAGTTCCAAGTTCCTGACATTGCTTCTGCATCACCTAAACCCGGATTGATTTTCCTTTACATTTTCTCAGGATGTTGTTTTTCTTTTCTTTCTTAGGAGGGTCCACTCTGTTTGTTGAAACATCTCTGAAGCGACCCAAAGACAAGGAGAACAAGGATGGGTCCCTTGAAGTAACAGGGCAACTGGGAGATGTAATGAAAGAGAGTGCTAAAATAGCTTACACGTTTGCAAGAGCCTTTCTGATGCAGAAGGACCCCAACAATGACTTTCTCGTGTCTTCCCATATCCACTTGCATGTGCCAGAGGTAAATTGATGCAGAATTCACAGGGCATGCACAGCAGCTGGGCTGGTTTGCTCCCCTAGACATGAGGTTGGAAAGCATTTCGTTTGTCCCTGTGTTGTGCAGAATGCCACTTTTTAGCAGTAAAACCTTGAAAAGAAGACATTTTCCTCAGGATCCTGTGAAAGCATTCTTAGCTACGTTTCCATTCCTTTCTGCAGCAAGCATGTGGTGAGAATACAGGGGCTTGGATAATGCTGTAAGGAATCCCAGTGTAGCTGTTGGCCCTGTTGTGCAGGTGGGGAAACTGTGGCACAGAGATAAGTATTTTGGATAAAAGCTTGTATGCGGCTACAAGGAAACCAAAAGTTGGGTCTCTGTGTTACCAGGCCTTCATGAAGGCCTCAGATCCTTTACACATAATTGAAAATATTACTCTTGGTCTCTGTGCCATGGTTCCTAGTCCATACAATGGCAGTGACTGCACTTTTCTAGTGTCTGGGAGTGGAAATAAATGCACACAGTGCTCAGAGGGGCTCATACACTGTGTAACAGGCTTGGGCAGGTGCTTTACTAAAGACAAATTTTGTGCTCTGTGTCCAAGCTTTGCTTCTGAACTATTGCATGCTTTAACCTGGTCTACAGTCCTTGTTGCAGCTTGCTCTGTCTGTCCAGGTACTTGGCTGTAACTTGTGTGGTTGTTTCCTGGAGGATCAGAAAACAGCAGACATTGTCTCTACTCCCTCTCAAACATGCGTTTCTTCTGCTCTTACCTCGGGGATCTGTTTGATCTCCAATAAATCCAGACTGTCACTAGTTTAGGCCTGGATTTTGTTGGGCTTTCTAAACCAAATGATCTTCTCTGCCTTGAATGATTTTCAGTATTGTCCTCCACTATTTTGTGTCTCTTGATGCTCTCTTCCCTTGTGATGCTGACCACTGATACTTGTTTCCATGGTTGGCTTAGGTCAACAAAAACCTTCAAAGCACTTGTGCTCTGGTTTTTGCTCATGTTACTTATTCAAAGTCCTGAGCCTGATGAGTATTACAGTGGCATCAGGCCAGAAACCAACTTGTAGACTCATGGATTATTCTTCCTGAATAAGGTGAGGACTGACCTGGTTGTTAATAGATCAGCCAGTTCAAACAGCAGGATTCCATCAGTGACACTTTCACAAAAACCTGAGTGAGACTCTGTGAAACTGGGGCCACGTTAAAACAGCAACAACAAAAGTGTTGCCTGGCTTTGCTACTCTTTGAGCTAAAGGCAGGGGGGTTGTGCTTTTTTTTTAACAGGGAGCAACACCAAAGGACGGACCAAGTGCAGGGTGTACGATAGTGACAGCTTTGCTATCGCTGGCCATGAATTGCCCTGTGAGACAGAATGTGGCCATGACTGGGGAGGTGTCATTAACTGGAAAAATTCTTCCTGTTGGTGGAATCAAGGAGAAGACTATTGCGGTAAGAGCTCTTCCCTTGTCTCCATGTATCATCTGTGGGAGAGAGCCCTGGTTTGGGCTCAGCAGGGACTGGGACAGCCAGAGTGATTGCTCCTGTAGCAGGAGAGGCAACGATTCAACATTCCCTGTGGGGGAACGTGGGAATCTTGCCTGTGTCTCTGCCTGTGAGGAAGGAGATGGGACCCCAGGCTTTGTGCCAGGGCATCTGTGTTGATCTAGTTACTTACTAGACTGGTGGAATTAGGGGTGGAAGGTATCATCTGGCTATTAAAACTGTTTTACCTACCACAGACTGGGATGGGCCAATAATCTGTGCTGGGTTGAAGTGCCTGTTCAAGGAGGGCATCCAGTGAGATTTAATGTATCCGTAAAATGTCGTCGTTAGCATTAAGGCTCTGTTCCCTAATGTGGGGTTTGAGCCCGGAGGGCAACTGAGCACCATGCAGCTGTTTACTCACTCCTTTCCCACCCCCTCCACCCCACCCAGCGCTGGGAGGGAGGAAGAAGGAAACAAAAGACTCGGGAATCAAGATAAGGACAGGGAGGGGTTGCTCACCTTTAACGGTCACAGGCAAAAACCGGGCTTATTGGGGGAAGACAAAGGATGTCACTTCAATTCAAAACACTAATGATAACGACACTTAACAGACAGAATGGGACACTAAGAAGCTCCCCCCACCCCTCCCTTCTTCCCAGGCTCAGTTTTGTTCCTGATATTTCTACCTCCTCCCCCAGTGGCACAGGGGCAGAGGATGGGGGGTGCAGTCACTCTGCTGCCTCTTCCTCCAGGCGGGGGGAAGCACTATTCTGCGTTTTCCCCCCAGCTCCGGGTGTTCCCCTCTCACGGCAGACACTCCTCCAGAGACTCTCTCTGCTGAGTCCTCCCCACAGGATGCATTCTTTTCGAGATGCTCTGGCATGGGTCATCCCCACGCGTTGCACCTACCCGTGCTGAACTACAACCGGGGGGGGGGCTGCTCCTTCCCACATAGTCCCGGCCTAGCGCAGCCACCTGCTCCGCTGCGGGCGCCTCCACAGGCGGATCTCTGCTCCTCCCATGACCCCCACGGGTGTCAGGGGGCGGCCCTGCCCTCTCACTACGGGATACAGGGGGGCTCTCAGCTCCAGCATACCTTCCCCCCTTCCTCCTTCTTCCTTCCACTGACCTCGGTGTTTGCACCGGTGTCCTCCTCTTGTCCTCAAAGTCCCCACCCCCTCTCAGGTTTCCCTTCTTAAATACATTATGGCAGAGGTGCAGCCACCATCGCCCAGCTGGCTCAGCCTTGGCCACAGGCAGGTCCAGCTTGGAGCCAGGAGAGGGGAGGAACTTTCCAGAAGCTTCTTATAGGGGGCCACTGCTGTAGCCCCCTCCCCTGCTACCAAAAACCCTGCCACACAAACCCAGCACACCCAGTTCCAGTTCGAATTTGTCTGACTTAAAATTTCAGACAGCCCTATGGTTTTGTGTTTTATATGGAAAGAACTTCTAGTGTGTTGCATTTTCCCCTGTTCAAGCTACTTCATTTTTATTTTTTTTTAAGCAAGCTGTATAGACTGAGTTCTCTGAAGCACTCTTGCAAGCACTGGATTTATAGTGGTGCTTGCTCTTTTGGTTTCAACCCTTTGCAGTTTTCAGAATTTTTTTCAACCATTTGAATCTCTCCGTACTTTCCTCTGTACAGCTCCTGCCTACATCAGCCCTGCATCATCCCCATTTTTCTGTCTTCAAGAAAAGCTCTTTTGGCAGCCTGTTGAGCTGGAGCTTCACATCAGTGTTCTTCCCCAAATCTGTTTGGGCTACAGCCTTGTGCAGTGTGATTCCTTTTCTTTGTGTGGCTTTAAAATGGGTAATTTTGCATTTTGTTTTGTGGTAGTCACTTCAGGAGGACTAACATATGATAGAGAGATGTCTGTGAGTGGCCACACAGGGATAAATGCAGGATCACCCACGAAGTGAGCGGGTACAAACCTGCCACTCGATGAGGGCGCCCCCCTTTCTGTGCTCCTCCTGGCACGTCCTCTCAGAAGGTTCTATACAGTGGTGCTGTGGGTCACACGTATTGATGTGATGGGTTGGTCTGGTAAGCTGTTCCTAATTCTTCCTTTGATTTTAGGGTTTATCCTCACCCAAGTTGGAACAGACTTTTAAAACTGTAAAATAGTACAAATTCTTAACAATCTCCCAATATGCTGACAGGGTCCTACTAAAATACCTCCCACTTCAGCTGAGAAGGTGGGACTGGAGAGCGTGTTTTGGGGACTTAGGGAGGTCTAGAACATGATCCATCCTTAGTGGCCTCTGTAATGCCCTTGCTGCTCTCCAGAGTAAAGCCAGATCACGCTCCTAAATAACTGTTCTTGTTCTTCCTTTCTAAAATGGGAGAGTGTGTTTCCAGTAGATTGGATTTCTAGGACTCAACAGACTGCGTAACTTTTTTTTCCCCACAGGCGAAGAGGGCGGGTGTTACCTGCATCATTCTGCCATCAGAGAATAAAAAGGATTATTACGACCTTGCTGGATTCATTACAGAAGGACTGGAAGTGCATTTTGTCGAGCACTACAAAGAGGTATTTGATATAGCATTTTCAAAGCTGGATTCTGCTGGAGGATGATGTTCAACAACCTGATGCCTGGAAGGTGATCTGTCCCTTAATGCCCAGCCACCACCCGGAACTGGGGTGACCTGGGGACAACGGAGCTATTGCTGCTGCGCAGCTGCTGAAATGAATTATGGCTTGGCTAGAATAAAGTATTTCTCACTCTTTAATACTGAATTATGATCCATGTTAAGTATTTACAATAAAATCGTGAAATTTTACTTAAAGAATGTGAATGTTATCAGCCACCATGGACACGGTTCTCCATATTAAACCACAGGTCACTACCATCAGAAACAAGGCCAGGCTTAAAGAGAGAGCAGGCCTGGACAGAAGAGCAGTGTGCTCGTATCAGCAGTTAGCACTGCATTCCACCAGAGACTGGCGGTGCTACCGCAGCAGCTGTGTTATGTTCACTGAGTACGGAATTCAGTATCTTAGCATCAGTGTTGTACATCAATAAACACAGGCTTGGGCCAGAGAACTGGAGTACTTCATCTTGTGGCAAATGCTAGAAAAAGCAGATTGAAATAGGGAATTGTAGTTACATAAAGTCTAGTTGAAATTCTTTCCTTTTGCAGGAAGAACAGGCCTTGTCCTGTCTCACAGCAAGGCAGCCCTTAGTGGAGAGTAAATAATCCTGCTGAAATTCAGGGAGCTCTAAACGACTGCAATTTTCACATAATTTGATAATGCACTGCAGAAAGTAGGGTGTGAATGGAGGGTGCAAGGGGGATACCAGCAGGAAAAGCTGCACAAGGAACATGTGCCATGGGGAAGGAGTGCAGAGTTGTTACTATTTCAACAGCAATTTTTGTCCGCTGACTTCTACCACCATCTAGGGCTGGAGACAGGCTGGGAGGTGGAAGGTATCACAGCCTTAGCTACTGCAAAGGCTTCCCCATCCTGAGAAAGGCTAGTTCTGTGAGGTCTGGAGGAGGAAGAGGATTCCCCTCTAGAATTTATCACAGGCCAGTACCAGCAACTCCAGTATCAGCATCTCCAGCTTCAGGTAAAAGAAAATAGTGATGGAGTTTCTGGATTAGTGCAGTTCAGGGCCCTCTCAGCACCCCCAGGAGCACCCCATTCCTACCGGCTGAAGCAGATGTTCCATCACCAGTCACAACACGTGTTTTTGTGAGAAAGGACTTTATTGAGTTACACACTGTACGACTCAATCCTTCTTTGCAGCAGCTTTCCTCATGGCTGCCAGGACGTTACTGAGTTCTTCCCGCTTTCGCTTGGCCCGGATGTGAGTGCCCACCTGCAGGGGAGAGAGCAGGGCAGTCATCCCTTCCCCGCTGCTTCAGGCAGGAGACTGCTTTACTCAGAAGGCAGAGTCCTGCTAAACATGGACTTGAACCCCATCCACCTCGACTGGCCAGCCAGGAGCTACCTGCCATCACATCCCAGTAGTACTTGGGGCAAGGTGGAAGCTGCTTTCAGCTGACACAGCTGCTCTCAATAAACCCCATTTCAAGTCACCTGGTTACAGGTACCCAACCTCCATCAGTATCACTCTCCTCCTCCCCACACCAGATATGCAAATAATGCAAAAATAGCAAGGCAAGCCTGGATTCCTGTAGCTCAGGGCCTTTTTAGCAAATTTCCTTTACATCCCTCTCCCACCCAACCCAAGAAGCATTTCCCTCCACTCCCACAGATTAGACCAGTAACTTCCCAAACTGCAAAAAGAGAATTAATTAAAAACCAAAGTGTCTCTAGGGAAGGGCAGAAAACAAAGTTAACTACAGCCGAGTTTTTGGCATCCTCACCAAGATGTTGGATTGACCTACCCGTTTCTTTATGAACTTCAGAGCACGTTTATCTTTGGAAACTTTCAGCAACTCCATAGCACGTCTCTCATAGGGCGCAAAGCCACAGACTTCCCTGATCATGTCTCGCACAAACTTCGTGTGTTTGGTCAGGCGCTATAGGAAGGGGGGGTGGGAAGAAGAAAAATATATGAATCACATTGAATGTAGGTGTTGATTTACCCACGGACTGCAGAGGGTTGTGGCAAACTGGGCTAATGCTTATGCTATCGGCGCGTCCCAAGGAAGTCCGATCCCCGGGAGGTGCTGTGCAGCACAGTGATCTCCAGGAGACACGCTACTTGCTTTTCCTTTTAGCCACAGTATTGCCTATTTTGCACATTTGCATGCACCATTTTCTAAAAAAAGCAGGACCATTAGATACCCGGGTTTGCATTGCTACACATCTCAACCACCACATCGAAACACAGCATTTAATCAAAGTGGGATAAAAGATACAATATGCATTAACCTCTCGTGTTAACACACGCATTCATTGCACCTGGGTAACTCCCAATATTTGTCATTATTGGGCAGTTTTGGGGGCGACACCTGTAGCTGTTACTAAGAGAAGCAGAATAGACTTCAGAAGTCACCCAGCCTATTTTTTATCTCACTGTGTGCTGGTTTTGCCTGGGATAGAGTTAATTTTCTTCACAGTAGCTGGTACGGGTCTTTGTTTTGGATTTGTGCTGAAAACAGTGTTGAGAATACAGTGATGTTTTTGTCACCACTGAGCGCTGCTTACACAGAGTTGAGGCGTTTTCTGCTTCTCGCCCCACCAGTGAGCAGGCTGGGGGTGCACAAGTCAGGAGGGGACACAGCCAGGACAGCTGACCCCGGGGATGTCCCAGACCATATGACATCGTGCTCAGCACCTCACGCTGGGGAAGGAGGGGGGCGGAATGGGGGTCGGACATTCCGAGTGATGGCATTTGTCTTCCCAAGTCACCATTCCGCGTGATGGAGCCTGGCTTTCCTGGAGATGGCTGAACACCCACCGGGGACGTGGTGAATAAATTCCCTGTTTTGCTTGGCTTGCATGCACGGCTTTTGCTTTACCTATTAAACCATCTTTATCTCGACCCATGAGTTTTCTCACTTCTGCTCTTCCAAATCGCTCGCCCATCCCGATGCAGGGGAAGTGAGCAAGCAGCTGGGTGGGGCTTAGTTGCCAGTTAAACCACGACACGCTGCTAAATGAATTTAAGCTGCAGTTGAAATGCATTTTATTCTTCCATTACAGATACCAATTCTCCTATAACCAGCTAGTTCACTCCACAGCCACCTTCACAAGTTTAGTAACTTTCCATGATCTAAGCCCCCACTCCATGTGTAACATCACCAGCTTTCTCAACCCTTAAAACTGCTTTCCTGCAGGTTTTCTGTGGGTCCCAGTCAGTGCAGTTCGGGGCCAAACAGCACTTTGCACCCCTGAGACCAGGAGTGGAGGAGACCCACAAAGGACATAGTTCTGCAAACCAGAAAGGTAACATTCAACCCCTACACAACTGCTGCTGCAGACAGTCACCCATCTCGGATTTAGCCAGTCTTACACCTCCAGTTAAGCCTTCTGGTGAAGGGCCTGGAGAATAAATCCTGTGAGGAGAGATTGAAGGAGCTGGGACTGTTCAGTGTGAGGAGGAGAAGGGGAGGGGAGACTCATCACTCTCTACAGCTCCCTGAAAGGACGTTGTAGAGAGGTTGGTGCTGGTCTCTTCTCCCAGGGAATTAGTGACAGAACAAGAGGGAACGGCTTTAAACTGCAACAGGGGAGGTTCAGACTGGACAGGAGGAAAAAATGTTTCCCAGAAAGAGTGGTCAGAGAGTGGAATAGGCTGCCCAGGGAGGGGGTGGAGTCCCCATCCCTGGGTGTGTTTAAGGGTCGTTTGGATGAGCTGTTGGGGGATGTGGGGTAGGGGAGAACTTTGTCGAGTCGGGCTGATGGTTGGACTCGATGATCCCGAGGGGCTTTTCCAACCTGAATGATTCTGTGATTCGGGTTTGGCGGCAAAGCAGCAGCCTGCAAGTGCCCCCCGCCGCCAAGCCACCCCCGCCACGCCATCCCCAGGCGGTGCGCGGAGTCAGCGCCTTCCCGTCTCTCCTCGGCAGCCGGGGAAGAAACCGAGCTGCGGCACCGCACGCCCCTAACACGGTCCTGAGCCGGTGCCAACCACGGCCCATCCCTCCCAGCCGCCCTCCCTCCACCCCGCGGGACGGCGGCGGCGCCGGGCACACGACCGCAGAACGCGGTGCGCGCCCCAGGAGCGACAGGCCCCCGCCCGGCACCCCCGACGGGCTCCGGAGGGGCCGCGGAACGGCGGGGAGCGACAGGCCCCCGGCGGGCTCCCCAGGGGCCGCAGAACGGCGGCTGCCGGCAGCGCCTCTCCCGGGGCCCGGCCCTCGCCCGCCCCATACTCACCCCGCGGCGGCGGCACTGCCTGGGCTTGGAGACGTTCTTGGTCACCTTGTAGCCCTTGTTGAGGCCCACGGCCATGGGGTAGCGGATCGCCATGGCTGCCGATGGACGCGGATGCCGGCGCCCGCCCTGTCCCGCTGATGGCGCCGCAGCAGAAGGAGGCAGCGCGCGGGGGACGCTGGGACGGCGCCGCTTCCGGCCCGCGCGCACCGGAGGCCCAGGGCCGGGCGGGGCCTTCGGCGCTGCCGGCGGAGGGGGCGAAGGGCCGCGGCGTCCCCGGGCTGTGGCGACCTCAGAGCCCCCGGGGAGGGCCCGGCGGAGCCTCGGGGGTAGGATCAGGTGGGACAGATCAGGCCAAAGCCAGGGCTGGCAGGAGCGGGGGGGCCCTTGACGCGCCCCCGGGCAGGGCCCTCGGAGCCCGCCATCCTCGGGAGGGCCCGATCCTTTACCAGCGGTGATTTGTGAGGGCAAGAATACAAAATAAGTAAATGAAGAATTAGATTTTTGCAGGCCCACGGCCGTGAAGCACGTGTGAATCCAGACGTTAAACCTACCCCGCGGCTGGACACCAAAACTGCTGAGGGGAGTCGCCACCACCGCGGGCCGTAGGTCAGACCCCGCTCTGTGGCTAAGCCAAGCTCAAACAGATTTTTCTCCCACAAATTAAAACTTTAGTATTGCTTGGCCACGATTTGGCCATGTTTGATAGACAAATCAAAAGAAACGGGCTAAACGGTTTTGTTGAAATGAAAGAGATTGGGTTTTCCTGCCTGGACAAATCCTTACCTCTGAAAAAGAACTGAGGCGAACATGTGGTTCGACCTAATGAACTGTTTCTGCTTTCAAAATCAAGTCCATTTAATTTCTTAAAATTGAAAATACAAATTTAATTGAGAAATTGAAAATCTTGAATTTTTAAACAGAATTTTACATCTTGCTGTTAGACACACTATCGAACGAGTCTTTGCAGGACCATACCAGGGCAGCTGTCCTAACACACGCAGTCTCGTTGGACTCTTTGTCACCCAGCTCATGGCACAAATTCAAGCAGTAAGGAATATTCATCTTAGATTGTGAAACAGGCCTAGCTCTAACGCTTTCCTCCACAGGAGGGCAGAATATGGACAGACATTTGCAGGGTGAAGGTGACATATATGACTATATGACTATATGACTATGGACAAAAGGAACGCCCAATCTGCTTCATTCCAGCATTTCTGAAAGTGAAGAAAAAAAAAAAAATAGGCCAAACTTGCTATCTACACCTCTAAAATCAACCCAAGTTTGATATAATCTTTACTAATGAGAACTATCATATGGCGCAGCTAAAGGTCCACCCACCCACAAGCTCTGGTTTTCTTGCAGGAGGAGCTGCCACACACCCCGGGTTGGAGAAGGAGGTGTCACCTCTCCTGCCACGGCCGTTGTGCCTGGAGCTATCTCAAGGTGGGTGCTGACATCAGCTCTGGGTGTGCAGAAGAAGGGGATCCTCCCGCTTCGTCTCTGTGACCCATCAGGCACGGTGGCTCTGAAAGAAACACTTGCCCGCAGGAGGAGGCTGGTGCTTTCTGCTGCCTGGTCTGCCAGCCCCGACACCCAGCAGGATGCTGCAGACACGGGCTCTTCCCCCACTCACCCCGGCTATTGCTGTGTTCCAGTCATGGCACCTTCTTTTCCACTCAATGTGCAAACGTAGACGTAGAGTCCCCAAACTCTCCTTGGGTTTCTCCTCATTTTACCTTCCTATTCTTCACTGAATGCCCCCCAAAACACTGCCTTTCCCCCAAGAAAAGGTTCTTTCAGACCCTTTACCTCCCATCATCGCCTTTACAAGTCCCTACTAGAAAATCCAGTTTTTCAGTTTCGAGAAGGTTTTGCCATTCCAGCAGTGGTAAATGCCTTCTCCCACATTCCCAGCATTTGCAGGTGGTTTGCATCTCAGCTGAATTTCTCCTTTTCTTTGAATTCTGCATTAAGTCCCCATGCCCTTTGCCTTATTACTTTCCCAGAGCCCTTATGAGCAAAGACCCCGTCAGGTGAGCATGGGAGAAAGAAAAAAGGGAGATAAGGTAAAAGAAGCCACGTGACTGGGGCTGAATCAGAAACCCCAGGTTGGGTGTGACTGGCTCTGCTGAGAAGGACATGGGGGTCCTGGTGGGCAATAGGCTGAACATCTGCAGTGTGTCCTGGCTATGGTGAACATACTGGGCTGTATTAACAGAAGTGCACCTAGTAGGTTCCTGGAAGTGATCGCTCCCTTTACTCAGCACTCGTTAGATCACATCTGGAGTCAGTACTCCAGTCTAGGTTTGGGCCTTGCAGTGCAAGAAAAACATCAATAAATGAATAAGTTCAGATGAGGGCCATGAAGATGTTTGTGGCCTGGAGCATATGTCCTGTGAGGGGTGCTGGAAGGAATGAGGCTTTTTCAGCCTGGAGGAGAAGCAGAAGTGAGCTGAGGTAGATGTGAAGCAGCCACATGAATTTCTGATTAACTAATGGAGAAGAATGAGTATAAGAACGATCCATCCCAATGTGCCAGAAGTCAAGCAAGTACAGCAGGAGGCCAGACTGAATGGGGAATTCTGGATTGAGTTTAAATGCAAAAATGAAGAGCATGGAAGATGGAAGCAGCACCAAGCTACTCAAGAGACATACACAAGCATTGCATGGACATGCAGGGACAGAACTGGAAAAGCCAGAGTTCAGCTGGACTTGGCTGAAGACCAAGGGAAGAAGGAAGAGTTCAGCATGTGAACACCTTGTCCTTCTCCCATCTGCTCCAGGTTTATAGAGAGCCATTCTCTGCCACAAGACAGGTGAGGTTTATCTTAGTGTTCCTCCTCTTTTCCAAATATAGCATTGGCACAATCCATGGTCCGCCTCACAGAGGCACAGGATGCACAGCTGAATGATGATGCCTTGGACCCCATTGTCTTCTGAACCTGAAGCTCATCCTGCTCACTGCAGAGGTGAGGCAGGCAGCCAAGTCAGGTCCAAACTCATCTCCACTACTCATTTCACTGCATCCCTCTTTCAGCCAGCCCCCTGCATGCTCTCATGGCCAAAAAGTCACACACACTTCCTGAGATCCACCACTTGCACCCATGGAAAGGCAGAGCTCCCCTCCCTCCTGCCTGTGGAGCTGGAATTCCCAGAGCCTTGCTGTGGAGCCTACACCAACCAACAAGCTGGTGTGTAACACTGGATTAAAGATGCTCTCCCAGGACGTGCTCCTACCGCTGGCACAACCGTGGAGGCCTTTTACCCAGTAATTCCAAGCATGAACTTAATCACCTCCCCAGAAGTGAGGGGGAGAGTCAGGAAGCTGTAGCATGCTGCTGTCCTGCAGCACTTCACCTTCCTGTCTTACCGCTCCTTGGCAAAGGCCTTGTAAGATGCAGATGTTTGCATTTAACAAGATCCAGCCATGGTTTTCTGCCAGGTGTCTTCTAGCATCAGCACAGGTCACCCTGTGAGCCAGCAGAGCCAGGGAGGCCGGTAGGGCCGGGCACCGGGAAGGCAAACAGGAGACAGGCTCAGCCTCATGCCTAAAGATCCAAGCTACTTTAAATTCAGAGGCTACTGACTTATGTTAATTAACAAAAATATGCATAACAACCAGTGTGCAAGCACTTCAGCACCATTCCCGAGGCCTCCTATTTGAGCTGAGACCTTGTTGCTCTCAGTGCACTGGTTTCTTCTGGAAATGCCCCTTCCCCAGTGCATCCTGGCTGTCCTGCTGGAGGCTTCTGGGCCTCAAACACCTGAAAGCCCCGCTCACTTCTGCAAGGTTGGTTCTGCACTGAGGTCCACTCTGTGCTTCCTTAGCTCATCTTCATATGTTTCCCCAAGTGATGGAGACTCACTGTCTTCCAGGAAATAATTACTCACAACACCAACCAGCAAAAATCCCTGCACAGGGTTCATCATACGCAGTATTTCTGCAGCTGAGGCCCTCACAGTCAAGGATGGAAATACCCCCATGCACCAAGATAGAATGGGGCTCTGAAAAGAGGATGTGGGGACAGCAAAAGTGATAACAGAAGTGATAACTCTGCCAGCTCAGAAGTGGCTGTGGCTGTCAGACACAGAAACTTGTGATTATGAGCAAGGCCCCTCGTCCAGGCGTGCAATGCTGTGCTGGCACTGCTTGGCACTTGGTAGGAGTTGCCACTAATGCTCCACTGTGCTCCTTTGTGAGGGCAGGAGAGAGCTAGGGAAGGGGTTCATCCCACCTCTGTGGGATGCAGGAGGTGGAGGAGTTCCTGGTGTGTAACGGGGCTGTCCAGGGAGCGACCAGAGCCAGACCAAGGTGGTCCTTCCTTGCTGAAGCATCTTGGGAGGGAAGTGAAGATCGCTGCAGAGTCTCCCCTGCTACGTCTTTTAATGAAAACAGCCTCTCCCGCTGGAGTGACTCTGCTGCCTTCAGACGCTTTGTCTCTCTCCTACGTTGTGTTTGCCAAGGAAGCCTCAGCACAGGGAATGTGCATCAGGCCCAGCCCAGCCCAGCTAACCTCTGGCTGCCTTCTGCCAGACAGTTACCCTGTTGCTCACTGTCTCTCTCACAAAGTTTTAAAGCCCTGCTTTGAGACAGTCAGAGACTCTAACCACTTTCTTTAGTGGTGGCTCATTAGTTAGGTTTAACCATATTTTTAAACAAAACACTGCTTTGCACATCATAGGGCAATTTTCCCATTGGTCCTTGGTTCTTCCAGCAGAAGTAGTTTCAACCTGACTTTAAAGAAAACTCTGGTCTTGGTAAGTAAACTGAGGTCCGGACAACATCCCCCAGAACTATCTGGTAACTTGCAAGACTTTCCACAGCAAAATCAGAAACCAACAGCCTCCACCACCAAAACTGGGAGAGGAAACAGGAGGCTAAATCCTTCTCCTACATCACCCCGTAAGCAAGGGCACCAGCTGCTCCGCTCAAGCCATGGTTTCCCCTCTGAAGCAGCGCGTGTGCATGGGCAGAGAAGCCATGAAAACTGCACTGCTGAGAGAGGAAAGGCAGGCGACCCTGCAGCAATTCCCCTATCGCTGTGTGTAACGCCAACAGGGAAGACTACGTGTATTTCTAATGTTATGTTTTGTGCAAAGGCTTCTTTTATAGCATAGGCGCACTGCTAAAACTGTCACCCGTGCTGTCACAGGCTGGCATCTGTTCCTGAGTCCACCTGCTCCAGGAAAAACTGGAAAACAACCCCTGTCTGTTCCTTGGAGCTTCTGCTGAACAATGGTTTTCATCCACCTGGCCAGTCCAACTGCCTGCTTTGCCTGAGCAGAGGAACCATCTGCAGCTGCCAGTTCAGGCAGGCTGCTTCCATCTGCTGAAGGAAAGGATTTAACCCTTCTGGGGCTGCACTGGGATTTTACAGTCTGGGCTGATCTACCTCACGTCTGTTGCCATGCAATGGAATGCCTTAATTTTGTATCCACTTCTGCAATTAGAGGTGCCTCAGCTTTGGTCTTCCTTGGAAGTTGCTCATCACTTCCAAGTAAAAAGGGTATGCCTGGGTAAACAACCTTTATTTCTGTCACTGAGAAGCAAATTTTCTTCCTTCTTGTAGGGAACCACATAGAGGAGGGCCTCAGTTTCCCCTGCAGCTGCTGTACTGCTGTATCACACACTGCTTCTCCCCTGTGCCAGTGCCCCTTTCAGTAGGACCACAGTGACTTGCCTTCCTTTCCTACTTGCTGCTCTTGCTGGGGATGGAAAGGTCTCAACCAGGTGGGAAAGGCCATTTACAGCCCTACAGATTTCCCTCAGAATTAGCCACTCTGGACAAACGCAACCACCATTTGTGTTACAGATGTCTTTTACAAGAGGCCAGTGTTTTGCAATGGCTGAATGCCATATAGGTATGAGTGGCTTCCGTGGGGATGAGCCCATGCCCCAGTCCCTTGGTGGGCCCGTGGAGTGTCCCTGCAGGCACAGGGTGGTGCAGTTGGGGCAGCGTGGGTGCATTGTCCCTTTGGGCAGCACTGGGAGGCCAGATGAGCTCAGCCCTATTGCCATTCTGTGCCAGTGGGGTCTTGGGCTGTCCCAGCCGTGAGGAGCCTCCTGGAGGGAGGCAGAAGCCCAGACTGGCGTCTCAGTGGAGCCTGTGAGGACCTCAAGGTTCAGGTGGAGGTTCGAAGCTGGCTCTCATTTCTAGCTTGGCCCCCCAGGGCTCTCCTTTACCTGGGCGTGCCGTTCCAGACTGGGAGCAGCGCTGCTCCAGGCTCAGGGTGCAGCTCCCGGCTGGGCAGTAACAGGGCACAGGAGAAGGGGCTGCCAGCACGGGAGCCTGCGGGGAGGCCCTTGGGGTGCCATGTTGAAGAGAAGGTCAGAGGGGAAGGTGGGGTGAGGTGCTCAGCCTGCGGCACGGACAAGAGCCACGGTCAGCAGTCACAGCCCGTAACGGGGTGACTGTCACGAAGCAGCGTGCCCTGTGCAGGTGAGTGCGTTTAGGCGCTGCAAGGGAAGGAGGCATGTCCCAGGCTGCAGAGTCCCTGTGTGAAGGATCCTTCACCACTCTGGCACAGGCCTTCCCGCAGCCCCGAGGTGACCTGTGCATTTACCTGAGTAGACCCTGGTGCTTCTGGTAAGAGAAGCTGTCACGGGCTGTGGTTGGACGCTGCCTGCCCAGACCTGGTCCCACTAAGCAAGGACATGTCTCTTACCCACCCCAAGAGGGCTTTGACCAGCATGTCCCAGTGGAGGCAAGAAGGGCTCCCCAGCATAGAGGCTCCCCTTCATTTCTCCAGTGACACCATTCCAGAGGAGCAGCTGCGTGTGAGCCAGCTCTCAGCTGTGCTCTCTGCTTGCACTGTATGTACCAGACAGCCATGAAGCGTTTTTACATGACTAATCTCATGACACAGCATGTTTAGCAAAGGCTTAGAGCTCTGACATTTCCACTCCTTGCTTGCATGGATGGATTACCTTTATCCTTGGAGGTGGGGACATACCTGTGACCTCCTGCAGAGCAGGGAGCAGCCACTGGTCACAGAGGCCAAAGGAAGCCAGAAAAGCTGCAAGGATGATGCAAGGGTTGAGAAGGATGAGGGGATTGCAAAGGGGGGGTCTTTCCCCAAGTGAGTTATTTTGGGAGAAGACCCACCAACAGGCCAAGGATTGCAGGGACAACCCTGCAAGACTGTTTCCTGAGAAGAAGGGAATAATAGCAGTATCCACCTTCCAAGGAGGTGTTGGTCCTTCCTTGTACGTATGCCAACAGGAGAGTCCTGTAGAAAGCAAATGTTGCTATTTCTTTTACATAAGAAGACATTTTTGACAAGAATGAACTTGGTCATGAACTGGTTGGTGTGGCCAGGGTGCTGCCTCTTGTTGACGCTAAAGGGTGTGCAGGGTGGGGAGGAGAAAACTGAATGAAAAAGTAAATGGAATTCAAGAGATTTGTGTAAAGACAGAGCAAAGGCAAAGGGCTAAGCAGTCATAGTGCCCATATAAGTATAGATTCTTCACACAGGATTTTCTCCTTGTGGGAGTCTTGCTTTCTGGTCATGCACCTAAAGATGTCCTGAGGTTGGCTGAGCACCTCTGGTCACCTGAGGCACCCAGTCGCTACACTGGAAGGACTCCCAGTTCCTTGACAGATACAGGGTGGAGGTTTTCTCTCTCCCCTCTGGCCTCAGGCCAGTCCTGCAGACCCAACCCCTGCCACTGAGAAGGTGGGTGGGGTGGGCACTGAACCAGAACCACTGAGTGAGGAGGTGTCATCCAGCCAGTATCACCACCCAGCTACTCCATGAAGCTCAAGACATACAGACATTAATTGAGGAATCTTCACGGTCATCTTAATTTCATTGCAAGATCATTATAATGCTTGATAAATTATCCTTTGTAAGATACTTTGAGATCTTGGGTGGGGTGCACTTCGGAACTGCAGAGAGCATTCCTTTCATCTCCTTTATTAACCTTTATTAATTGTATAATATGCACAAGAGAGATTGATCCCATGCACATACCTCTTCATCTCCATTGACCTGTCTTCTCCCCTCTCACATATGTTTATAAACTCTACTTAAGGAATCTCAGCACTCCCAGATGTACGCAGGATTTCTTATGTTACGGTGCATGATGAGCTAATTATCTTTCAAAAGGGAGCCAAAGGTTTCTGCTTTCACCCCTCTTTGCTAAAAACTAAGCTAAACTTTGCTAAAAACACATTGGGGGGTTTGTTTGTTTAACAGAATAAAATTGAAATCTTAACCCATCTCCAGTGAGACCATGACAGAGGCTGAGCTAGCCTGGCCAGACATGAGCTACATAACAGGTTACTGCAGCTGCTGGAGGAAAATATGTAAATAGCTCTATGGTGATGGGCACCCAGCCAGCTGCAGTTGGTCTGCGGATTTGAAAATTAGGCGCCAAATGGTTGTTTTGAAAAAAACACTGGGTTTGTTTTCATTAGCTTGGAGATCAGTGCCAGGTTTTATATAATAACAGCGTAGGGGTGTGAGCACTACACGCTCCCCTCCCACAGCTCCGCTGGAGTAGCAATGATCTAAGTGATTCTCAGAGCAGAGCTGGGATTGCTTCTGGCTGATAAAGCAAGCTTTGTGAACTCAGAACTGCACTTCAGAGCCAGTCCCCACCCTCCTCCACGACACGTTCCAGACTGCCAAACGGCTCAAAGATTAGGGGCTTGCTTGTGTTCTGAGGGAACCTGGGGCTACCCTGGCAGGCTGCATAGGAGTCTTTTATCTTTGAATCCCTGCAAGTATAACTAGAATGAAATTCAGCTCTGTGTGTGAAAGTCAAAATTCATAATGTTAGAGATTATTGGCCCAATATTTCATTAAAGGTGATATGAATAACCCTTTCCTTGATCTTAGATTAACTTTGCTATTTACCTATATAAGTGGCAGCTAGTAATGCACACGAGTGCCCATGGCTCCACCTCCACAGACTGCAGGGCTGCTGGCAGCCTGACTAGAAGGAAATGGTGATATTGTTCCTACCTGGCCACCTCATCTGTTTTCAGTGGTTTTTTCACAGTATTTTATTGCCAAGAAATCTGTCTTCCTATTACTTTGGAAGAGTTCCTGAGGTATGGGGAGCCAGTGAGTGGAAGACTCAGTAGCTAATGCTGCACTGAAGGCTGTGGTGTATCACACACTACACCACTTCCTTTGCCTGATAAAGGCTGTGAACGAGTTACAACTGTAGAAGGCCACTCCACTGCGCTTGTGCCACAGACGTGGGCTCTTTGTAGCATGTGGTATTATAAGCAAATCACTGTGTGGAAAAATGATGAAGTGAAATTGTGGAAAGTGGAGGAACCCTGAGCACTGACCCCCCACCAGCTTCTTCCTTTGCCACTTTTTTGTTGAGAGGGTTTTAAAATTAAATTCTCATTTCTTTCTGGTCACGAGACCAGGGTCTGGTTCCAGTACTAGAGTCTAAAGGGCCACCCAGGCCTTCCTGATTATGACAGTGACTCGCCTTCCTGCCACAAAAGAGTGAACAATCCCAAGCACAGATCTGAATTCTCCTCCCCAGGTTTGGTTAACGCTTCCCCTGGTGTGATACAGGTTGAATTCTGCCTCAGTAAGGAGGTTAAATACTGTAGCAGAAGAATATTATTGTTGAAGGCTCCTGCCAAAGAGGAATTAGAAATAAATACAGCCTCTACACGTTAACAGTGTGGTGTCTTGTCTTGAAAAAAATCCTCGTTCTATATACAGTCTGCTGTCTGTTTGCTTTAATCCCACAACTGTGCACTGTGTTCCTCTGCTCTTTTTTACATGTCTCTTAGCAAACTTTCTAAAGCAGATGAGGAAGATCTCATCCATGACACACGGCATACTGTGAATTTTCTCTACTTGCTTTGGTGCTTTTTGTGCTGACACTGCTGAAAGCAATTTTATTCAATGAAAGCTGAAATTCTGAAGCAGAAATCTGTGGTGAGGTATGAGTGCTTCTTCCAGACTTGCAGTCATTGTAGCAGGTTTTTAAGCACTAATGCTGGATTGAATCTGGACTGATAGGAAAATGTTCTGTGCTACATGTTCAATCCTTGCCCCTACCTGAAATTAATGAAAATATCTGAGACAATCAATTAAACATTAACAGGCTGTTCAGAGTGAGATAAGGAACACGAGGCAGAGGGGAAGTTAGGCAACTAAAAAAAAGACAGAAATAATCCTGCTATTAAAGACATACAAATAAGTGTAGAATGAGAAAGGGGAGGGCATGGCAGCAGCTGCTGAGAAACTAAAGCAGTTAAGAAATAACAGTGGAAATCCTGCATCCCCAGATTCATGAAAATGTCAGAGTCATTATGAAATCCCAGACAGTATCAGAAAACTTGTTACACCCAACTGTACAGGAAACTGGTCAACGACTGAGAAGATGCTCTGCATCAAAGGATATGAGAGGTTTTCCTTTGTCTTTATTACGTACTGTAAGTAATCTCTTCATTTATCTGATGGCAGAAGCACTCCAGTGCTAGGCAGAGCCTATCACTGTTGTCTGTGTTCGCTGACATCCCAAAAATTTATTCTTATCCTACCCAGACAGTCAGATATGTTGCAAGTACCTTTGAGCTAGAGCTCCAGTACTGAGCCCAGGGCACGTCCAAGTTCCTGCTTTGTATCAGGGTGGAACCTGTACATGCACCAACCTTCTGTGCTCTGCTTTCCACAAAGAGTAAACCTGGGGGAGGGGATGAGGCAGGAGCCTTGGGGGGCTCCAAACAGGTTTCCAATCTGAAAAGCCCAAGGAGCTCAGCCCCAGGGATTGCCATGGCCCTCTGCCCCCCAGCCAGGTAAGGCTGACACATGCCTAGATAGTCCCTTTGTCAAACACTAAATGATTGTGTCCTGGGCTAACAAATCAATTCTACCTTCTCAAAGCAGAGAGGCAGTTTACTATAAAATTGTTTTGAGTAGCACTGAACTGTCAAGGTCCTTAACGAACAACTAATTGCTAAATATGGAGAGACTAATGACAACACAGACTCTGGTTCAATACTAACCTGTATCATCAGAATGATCCGAGAGGACCCGTATTTGAACAGATGCTAATTCCACAACTGAAGCATGCATTGTACTCCCTGTAAAACACAGTTGTCCAGCGGGCTCTCAGCCTTTGCACTTCCCCTCCTCCCTTCATGCTTTCCTCTCCCCATCCCACCCCCAAACCGTCCTTTTCTTTTTAGCGGAGATAGGAAAAGTGAACATACATCTTCAGTTAACAAGGAGGGGAGACCAGTGCCAAGAATGAAAGCATGCAAGTGTTCTGATTAGTGCTAAAGAAAGGGACCTTCTAAAAAATGTTGAAAATCTTAGGTATTATTATTATTATTGAGGCATATTTCAGGAAGTATATTTAGCAACAAAAGATTTTACTTCAACACAGTTGATATCAGCACTAACTGGTAACATTAGAAGACAAAAAAACCTCCCACAAACTCCTGAAACATTCAAAGTTTCTAAGCCATTATCTATAAAATCTGACAGACAAAATAATGGGGGAGTTTGGGCTAAACTTCATGAACAAAGGGGATTTACATCAGGATTACAGTATCAGTCAAAATTAAGCAAAAGGTTTAAAAGAATTTCCAAAATATGTCAGATGTGGTGTAGTATCATGTCAAATCACGAGAAGAAATTAGCTAACCCAAAAATGCTTGTACAGAGGCTTTCAGCATTCCTAAAATATTTTTTTCTGGCTTCACGTATCAAAAGTTTGTAACTGGTCTTTCACAAATTTGCTGGTGTTGAAAACTGCGTGTTGAGAGAGAACAAGTTCATTCTAAGTGCACGGCTTGATGCTCACAGGCATTTTTTTTGCTTTGCTCGGGGGAAGGCAGCGCTGTTTGAAATGACACGGATTGCACACAGGCAGCTCGGGCAGAGGCACGGGGCTGGGGGCTGGAACTGATTCAGGAGCGTTGGTTTACAGTTTGCAGACAGGCGCCAAAATTCAAAAAACGCACTATACTTCAAATCCAGAGACGCGGATGAAAACAATGAGGAAGGAGGCGGCTCCAGGGATGCTGGGCTGTCCTTCGTGTAGCTCTGTGCCCGGAGCAGGCAGACGGGGCAGGATCTGACCTCCCTGCTGAGCAACGACGACACAGCACTCTGGGATTTGTAGTCTCTTCTTTCTGCTTCCTTTTCCAGATAAATTCAAGTGAAAACCAACTCGAATTCAGTCAGAAAGCCGAGTTCCACACTGGCTTGTATATCGTATTATCACATCTCACCGATAAAAATCTGGTAATAGTGACTTTCCAATAGGGAGTTTGTGTAAATGCCTACAGAAGGGGCATGTGTAGTGATCTATAGGCTTACTTTCATTTATCATTCATAAACCCCCTCCAGGTAACCCACTGATACCCACGGCTTCACAGACTCCGTGTAGAAATCCCGCCTTCAGCTCTCTGCAGGAGATAGAGGTGAAGGAGCAGTCAGTGCTGTCCGAGGAGAGAGGATGCCCAAGCCAGGTGGGATGTGCTCTCTGGTGTCTACAGAGGAAGCCAGGACCACTCTCTTCATATCAGATGCATATTTTGAAACAAATGCATTCAGGTGAAAACACACTATCTACATGGGTCAGCTGCTAAAGATATACAGTGACTGCAAGAAGGACGTAGAGCTGTTTGCCAACAAGGGTACTGAGCTTCCAGAATTCATGGATTTATTCTGAGGTTTTCCAGTTTGAGGTGTGCTCAATATTAGGATACCAGTTCCTCTAACATGAGGATCATCTAGGTCCTATTTTGAGGATAAACCCATTCACTCCTATTTGTTCAGCCTGGCTCCCTAAGTTTCTTTTCATATACCGTGTGCAGTATTTTCTTGCTCTGTTTCCCATTTCTCTATCTAGATCCGTCCTCCCTCTCATGCACAGCACTTCTTTGCATTATGCTCATGCTGCTTTTTTTCTTTGCTGTCCATGTGTATGGACGACAGACTTTGAATCATTTTTTCTGCTTCTCAGGCAGAAAATGTCCCTTTTCTCAGCCTTCTCTGGTAGCCAGAAGGCACAACGGCAGTAAGAACTTTTCAGCCTCCAAAGTTTTGGGACATGAGGAATTAGCTCATGGGAACAGTAATCCACTTTATACCAGTTAATGTGCAAGAAGTGGCAGAAGTTGGGGTATATTCAGTAAAAATATTTTTGGGGAAAAGTAATACTCAAAATCTTTAGGAAGGGACAACTTCACAGTGGATTATAGTTTGTACAAAATTTGGCTGCATTCCCTGGGACTGCGAAAGGATTTTAGGAGAGCTTTCTTCTTGAACAGCCTGATTGGAGACCAGGAGGCATTGCAACCTCTCAGTAAAACTTTGGAAGAAATTTCTAAAAATCTACAAAACAGCACTCCTAAAATTCCACCCTTGCAAACAGCTTATCAGTACTTTTTCTGAGACTCTCCACCCCCAATTTAAGCAAACAGAAGGTCCCTGGCCTATAAAACTTCAGCACTAACAGCAAAGCACAGCAAATTCATAAACAGCTCAAACCAGGGTTATATAACAATGTTTTAGTAACGCTTGGGAAAATATATCCTGTAAGTGAGATACTACAGAGGTTTCGATACAATTGCGATGATGAGCAGCATGGCATCACTTCTACGCGGCGTGATGGCAGCCGACGGTTCAGGTGGGTTTCACAGAATCATCTCGGTTTGGAAGGGACCTTGAAGATCATCTAGTCCAACCATTAACCCAGCACTGACAGATCCCAACTACACCAGATCCCTCAGCACTCGGTCAACCCGCCTCTTGAACCCCTCCAGGGATGGGGACTCCACCACCTCCCTGGGCAGCCCATTCCAACACCCAACAGCCCCTTCTGGAAAGAAATGCTTCCTAATATCTAGTCTAAACCTTCCCTGGCGCAGCTTGAGGCCATTCCCTCTTGTCCTATCGCTCATTACTTGGCTCAAGAGACTCATCCCCCCTCTCTGCACCCTCCTTTCAGGGAGTTGTAGAGGGCCAGGAGGTCTCCCCTCAGCCTCCTCTTCTCCAGACTAAACCCCCCCAGTTCCCTCAGCCGCTCCCCATCAGACCTGTGCTCCAGACCCTGCACCAGCTCCGTTGCCCTTCTCTGGACACGCTCGAGTCATTCAATGGCCTTTTTGGAGTGAGGTTTGGGGACGGCCAGGCAGCTGTGGGAGCCCCTGGCAGGGTGGGGGGTGCGCTGTGGGCTGGGGACCCGTGGGGTGACTCGCAGCCACCAACGCCCGAGTGGCCGCTCCCGCTGTGAGCAGGACTGGGAGCAGCTGCCGACAGCTGAGGAGCGTGTGAAGAACAATCCCGGTCCTTCCCGGTTTTATTACAAAAAGCATCTTGCCTTCAAGATGCGCTTTACTCACACTCACAACTACCTAATTTTGTGTTTTAATACGCGGCACAAGCTACACTTTTGGATGACGAGCAGACTGGGGCTCGCCGGGCGTCCAGCAGCCCACAAAATGGAGGGCGGCCGGGACTGCGCCTCCCAGCGCGCCCTGCGGGGCGGCGCGGCCATCTTGGCGCCGAGACTTCATTTCCCAGGCGGCGCGGCGGCGGGGGAGGCGATGTCCGCCATCTTACCGCTCCCTCCTCCCCCGGTGCGGCTGGATTGAATGAGCCCGCTGCCCGCCTGCCCGCGAATTGAGCGCCATGTCAGGCACCCCGAGCCGCGGCACCCCCGGCGGGACCCCGCTGTCGCCGACTCGCATCTCTCGCCTGCAGGAGAAGGAGGAGCTGAGGCAGCTCAATGACCGCCTGGCCGTTTACATCGACCGTGTGCGGGCGCTGGAGCTGGAGAATGACCGCCTGCTGCTGAAGATCTCCGAGAAGGAGGAGGTCACCACCCGGGAGGTACGGCCCGAGGCGGCCTGCTGGTCCTCGCCCGCGGCTCCGGGGCGGGAAGGCGACCAGCGGCGGCCCGTTACAGGCTTTTTCCCTGCTCCGTCCCGGGGAGGGGGTCCGCGGCCCAGGGGCTCGACCGACCCGTTCCCGCGCGGCGCCTCCGCCCGCCCGGCGCGCTGTGGCGGCGCCATGCGCGTCCCGCCGCGCCGTTCCCGCCTGGCGCTGGCCTCGGGTCGCGGCGGGGCGGTGGGCTCTGGCTGTGCCCGGCCGGTGGGCTCGGGGCTGAGGGCGAGAACTGGGGGGGCCGGGCAGAGCTGACGGGGGGGGGGGCGGTGTGGAAAGCCAGCTCCTGCCCGTCTGTGTGACACCCCCCACCCCCCCCGGGGGCTGCCGGGGATTCTGAGGCCGCGATGTCGTGCAAAGAGGCTGCTGGTGCCATGATAAAGGCGGCTCAGGCCGGGATCGTCACCGAGTGAAAATTCGGCATCCGGAGCGGCGGCGGTGGCGGGAGCGGGCCGGGCGGGCGGGCGCTCCTCGGGCGGGCGGGCGGCCAGGCTGCCCGGCGCGTTTCGGCCAGGTCGGGCTTGGGGCACAGAAGGGCCGTTCTTGGGGTCCTCTGAGGCTGCGTGTGGGTCTCGTCCGCCGCGGGCTGGTTCTTTGCTGTAGTTTGTCGTCTGTTCCCCGCGCAGGCTGAGCCTCTCGGTGTACTGGAGCCCATGCTGAGCACATGCGTCCTGTGAATTGTAGCAACCTGCGTGTTACTTTTTCTTTACGGTCCCTGTCCTGACGGCTGATGTGATGAGATAAAAAATTTGGAAGGGTTTCGCCGAACTTTGCTTCTCACCAGAGGAAATCTTTCTTTGTCCCCAGAAATGCTAGAAATTGAATTCTTGTAGTGTGAACTGTTCTGATCTGCTTCCTGTGGTCTTGGAGGCAAAACTGGCTAATCCCTTTTCCTAAGCCATGTTTTGCTTTTCCCTCTTCTGTTGTATCTGCTTTCCCCCAGGACTCTCCTTCCCATATGGAGGAAGGATGTAGTCAGTGACACAGCTGGGGACAGTCCCACCCATCCTGTACCAGCCCAAACCCCCTCTACTCCATTTATTGGAGTCACTCTGCAAGGTATGGTGTCCCACCTCTGAGATGAAGTTAAACTTCGGTGGAAAGCCTTTACTGTAACTTGTGTGTGTGATTCAATGGATTGCTATGCCGCTGTGTAGCTTTTTTTTTTTTTCCCATTTAAGGGTCTGGTTTGATGCTAGAGCTGGTGGGAGGAGGGTTTGAATTAATTTAGCTTAAGCAAACCAGATATGATAGTGTCTTGTTTTGGGGAGTCGTTGGCCTACCTGCAGTCAGCATACATTCAGGATTGAAGTACCTTTAAAGTCCCTGTGTGCCACTTAATGATATAAGTTCCATGTTTTCAAAATAACTAGATACTTCTAGACAAAGCATGGCCACATCGCTTGTCCTATGTGAAATCATGCTGTAAACAAAATAACCATGTCTGGTTCAGGGAGCTTGTAAGTTATAGATTGCTGGAGGCTAGAAGGAGCATGCATTTTAAACGTAGGAGGCAGAATGTAATTCTAGTGACAGCACACATGTAATGAGTAAGAACAGGACAAGCAGGCAACATAGATACAATCTCATATTTTTAATATGAACATAAACTCACTCCTAATAGCAATTCTGTGTTACCAATTCTGGAAAAATGCTCTGATGCAGTAATCAGAAAAAAAACTTGAGGATTTTGATATAAATATCTTGCTTAGTTTGCCCTTGAGCTTTCTTGCTTCACTTTTCTTCCAAACTTCAAAAAAAGTCCTAATTCTTGGACATATTCTAATAAACTTTGTGAGGATTCCTCAAGCTGCTCTTTGATATGTCAGAGACAATGTAAGATGCTTCAGCTAGTCTCTGGACCACATTTGTTAAATGTTTCCCTCATCCCTTTAGGACAGCTTATTTATTCTTTACATATGTCCAGAAAAGGAGACTTTGTAGTCTTACTGTTTTGATGTAGGATGGTAGACAGTGGTTTAGGACTGTGGGAGCAGTAAAATTTAGGATGACTGTCAGATTATTGGGTTTACTGGAATTGGAGAATCCTGTCCTTTCACTTTCAGGATCAATCTAATAAACTGGATTTTCTGCTGACAATTCAGTTTTCTTGTTACGCTGTTAGAATATGTGTTCATAAAATGATTAAGCTTAGCATGAAATAAGATATTAATAAAAAATGAACCCTCCAAACCCCACAAAAAACCCCAAAACCCAAACAAACCCCAAAGCAACTAACTTCTGTCTAGAAGCACAGTTAAACATAGTCCGGTGATATACTGTTCTGGCTACATCATTGTACCTTTATCTTTAGCTCTACATGCTTAAAATATTTTCTTTCCCCAGGGTGTCCAAGATGCAAATTCCCGTTGGTTGTCCTCAACTGTATGTAAATTTTACTCTGTGTTTTTTAGCTGTCTAAATATTTTAATATTTTTGGCTTATCTCTGGTAGTGGCAGGGAACATCATCTGGTAGATGGAATGATGTGTGTTGTGGGATGGCAACAGGAGCGGCTGCTCACCGGTGGGCCTTATGTTAATGCCTGAGACTTGCCTTGAGAGCAGGTGATGGGTCCGTAATCGAAGGCAAATGGGAAGTTGAGGATTGCTTTGACAAGCAGTAGATGAGAGCATGGTATCACGAGAGAGATGTTTATCCATTGCTTGTCGTTCCAGTATCCCACAGTGACCATGTCTGAGAAAGGGGCTGGGGTGAGACCATTACTGACATCATCTCCCCCACCCCTGCATGCATGGGAACAAAGGGTTAGCACGTTTCTGATCTTGTTCTCAAAGCTCTGGTTTAGGGGAATATCTTCTAGATGAGAGAAGTTCTGCTGATGCTGTGCAGGCAAGGACCGTAATCACTGTTCTGCCAGAGACTCTTCAGTCATCAGCAGATCAGGATGTTCTTTTTCCTCGTTTTAATCACCAATCTGCAGAAGATAGAAGAAAGCAGCCACTTTCTCCTCCTCTGTTAGGCAATCTCCTTAGTTTTGCAGACCACAGCTGCATCATGGCCTTGGAACAAAGTAACTCCTGTTGCTCTTTTTGAGGAACACAGGGCTGCCACCCCTTAACGGTAGAGAAGAGGAACTTTGCGGAAGTTGAGCTTCATCTTTAGTCCTCTACTATTTTTCCTGCTTTTCCTAACCCTGTCCAATGCTGTTCCACGTCTACTTGTATGCAGTAGGCCTCTAGAGAAATAAAAATCTATACAGTAAGCCCTCAGACAAACATAAAAAAATGTTGCCTGTGTAGCTGGGGGAACCTGTAATTGTCCTCATTCTTTCTCTGTTCCCTCTCTTGCTTGAATCCCTGCCTAAGACAGAAGAGAAATTTAACTCATCCCCTTGTTTTTCTACCTCCCTAGTATATGATTGATTCTGTTCTCACTGTTGGGGTCACTTTTACAATAACCTAATTTGTGAGGCTGGGAGGGGAAATACTGGAAGGGATAAGAGGGAAAGACTCCTAGAGCTGTCCTCAGTTCCCTTTCTGCTAACTCCCTGCCCTCCCCTGCAGTGCTTATGATTGCAGCCTTCCAGAAAAGGTGTTTTGATGGGCATGGGAGGGGTTACTACACTGTTCTGAGGACATCCCTCTCCTCTCACCCACAGAAAGGAGAAGTAGGGAGGGAAAAAAAGAGAAGATCCCTGGGAGCCTCAGCCACTGACAGCAATTGCCCTTGTGGTAAAAGCAACACCTGCAGGGGGTTCCCTCTTCACCTGTATCTTCCCAGATCTGTGGCTGTAGTTGCAGGTGGCTGTAATCTTGTATGTCAGAGCCATCAGAACTTTCACTGTAGTCTCACCTGATCTCCACTTATCTGCCAGTACTGCAGCTACTGTGCCCTTTGTGTGCATCATGTGTAGTACCAGAGCTACTGTCGTGACCAGGATATGTGGGTCTGGTGTTGCCTAGTTGCCACCTGCAAAAATACATGTTCAGATGCTGCTGTGGATGGTGGGTCACTTGAGAGTTGTAGCCGCCAAGATGATGGTCTTCTGGCACTGTAGACATCATCTGGGAGGTGATGGTGGTGATACGCAACACACATCTTCACTGTTTTTGAGAACCTGACTGATGTTCTTGGTGAGTCTGAGCCATAGCTGACTGGCAGTCCTTTGTGAATCTGTAACTGGGTGAATAAGAACATATTGAGCCACGCCTGCTGGGAATATGCTTATGTTTTGCACATTAATGCATGCTAATGAGATTAATGTTTCATCGCCAAATTTGTCTAGACTCACTTGTGGGATGGGGCATGCTTCTTGCCTAGCATGTAGGTTTGTTGCCTTCTTGGCACGTTCCCTGTGTCTTCACTGAGTGATGTCTTGCAGCTTTTCTCAAGTGATTTCTGTGGGAGGGTCTGTCTTCATGTCTTTATCCTTGAACTGCTGCACAGTGAGCTTTGAGTGCTCTCAGGACAGGTTGGTAGGTTTTAAAGAGCATCCAGCAGTCCTGCCTTTCAGACTGTGCTATGGAAACATCTCTGGTTCCTTGTCCCCTGTGTTGCCCAATTACAAACTTGAAGACTGCCTTGGTTTTGCCAGCAAAAGAGGAAAAAAGTGAAAGCACGTGCATAAGTGCAGTTTGTAGGGTGTCCAACTTGGCCTCTGTGCAGGAAGAGTTCAGCTTGGGAACATACTGCCATGTAGTGGATTAGGCTGCAGCCTGTCTTCTGGCTCCTGCTGAACTCTGTTTTGAGGTTTTTGGCTTTATTTCTTACATCACCTTCAGGTGGGGTGGGAGGCATGGTACTACATTTTCAGAGCAGAGGGACCCATTTGCTGGCCTACCCTGTCATCTGCTTCCCAGGGGCTTCCATTCTGGATGTTGTAGAGAGGCTACTGAGGCTCACTTGGCCATATGACTGTTACCTTTGCTGCTCTTCCACGTAGGCACCAGTGATACTGGTGGGGTGACCTGAAAAAGATCAAACATGACTACGTGGCTCTGGATGATTGTTAATGGCATGGGGACCTGGGTGATGTGTGAAGGGGGAAGGGTTTGAGGATGCCTGAGCAGATCTTGCAGAGCCATACTGGATTGCGCAACTGCTGTTGGCAATGGGAATTTGGTTTCTGTGACCATGGAACCGTCTTTCAGGATTGACAACTGCTTCAAAGAGACAGGATCCACCTGACTAAGTAGGGCAAATATATCTGCCAACAAGGCTGGTCAACCTGCTGAGGAGAACTTTGAACTGGGAATGATGGGGGAGGGAGAGATTCCTCACAGGTAAGGTCAGGTGAGGAAGTGGATGGGGTAAGCAAGCAAAAGGTCTGGAGTTATGTGAACAGAAGAGAAAGCAACAGAAAAAGGATGAAATGGAAACACCCCAAGCATAGACGTGTAAAGAAGGAAGTGCCTACAGGACAGCGTTGTGGGGAAAGCTCTCCTGCCCTTCCTGGGGAATCCTCACGCTTGGGTGCCTCTCTGCAATGCCCGTAACACTGCTGTGTGCAGCACGGGGGACAGGTGGGGGAATGGGAAGTCTGTGGGCAGTTCCAGAACTCACTGGAATCCGGGATGGCTCGTGTGAGTAGAGTGCTATGACGGATGGATACAGGCTTCTCAGGAAGGTGAGGAGGGGGAGTTGCCCTTTATGTGAGAGAGCAGTGGGAATGCCTGGAGCTCTGCCTAGGGGCAGGTTATAAGCTAGTTGAGAGCTTGTTGGTCGGGATTAGTGGGCAGACCAAGGTGGGTGACATTGTGGTATGTGTCTGCTGCTGACCTGATCAAGAATAAAAGGTAAACGAGGCCTCCTTCAGTCAACTGGAAGAAGCCTCACATGCGCTAGTCTTCATGCTTTGCTGGACCTAATACTTAATAAATACGGAAGAACTAGTCAGGAATGTTAAGGTCAGGGCAGTGACCAGGAGACTGTGGAGTTTGGGATCTTTAGAGGATAGAGCAGAACAAAAGCAGGACCACAACCCTGGATATCAGGACAGTAGACTTTAGCCTCTTCAGGGTTCTGCTTGGAAGAATCCTATGGGTTACAGCCCTGGAGAGAAAAAAATCTGTGGGAGCTGGGTTGATACTTAAAGATAACCTTCTCCAAGCTCAAGAGTGGGCCATCCGAACAATCAGGAAATGGAGCAAAGGTGGTGGGAGATCTGTATGGATGAGCAAGGAGGTCCTGACTAAACTCAGACATAAGGCAGGCTGATGTACTCAATGCCTTTGTGTGGTCAGACCAGCTTTCAGGAATCCCAGGCTCCTGAGACCAGAGGGAAGGTGGCACAAGGAAGATTTACTCCTGGTAGAGGAGGATCAGAATAGGGAACATATAAACAAACTGGATATAAGTCCATGGGATCTGATGGGTTGCACCCATGAGTGTGAGGGAACTGACCGACATCATTGCAAGGCCATTCTCAGTTATCCTTGGAAGATCATGATGCTTAGGAATGCTTCCTGAAGACTGGAAGAAAGCTAATGTCATCTTCAGGAGGGGCAGGAAGGAAGATCCAGGGAACTATGGGCCAGTCAACCTCACCTCAGTTCCTGGAAGGTGATGTCTTTGTGTCTCTTATCTCCATACCTGCTTGGACTTTGCATGGCCTCTGTAGGAGTATTTGGTAGGGGATGTTGTTCAAGCCTTTTGGGGTCCTGGCAGACTGACTTATCTCAATCTCCACTTTCTGAATGCTTGTTGACTTTTCAAACCCTTGTTCATGTGCTTGTTCCCTTGTCCACTGCTTCCCTTTTAAAAAAACATACTGTGTGACTTTTTTCTCCACTCTGTTGTGCTTATACATGTACCCACTACTTCTTTTTTTACCAGATCTGTTGTGAATACCTGGTTGACTGAGCAAGTCCAATAGGTTATGAAACTTATTTTACACGAGTCATAGTGATTCTTCCTCAGTACGTGCCCTGTAATTGTGTTCTTCAGGTTAATGTCTACTGTACTGCCATGGACTTCAGAGTTTAGTGATAGGTAGATTCTGTTCTATAAACTTATATGGTATGAGTCATCTTCTAATTCTCTAGTACAAAGTGAACTCTAGAATGAGAGCTTGAATAACATACTGATTGATTTAGTTCAAAAAGTGGACTTTAGAAAGCCGTTAACACTTTCTAAATGTGATGGTTTGTTACTGCTTGTTTTGTTGATCTATGATACTTCAACTGATGCTTAAGTGCAGAAATCTCTTGAAGATTCCTCTAGCGCAAATATAAGTAAAAAAAAAACCCAAAAGGTATGTTTTCACTGCATTTTTTTAGGTGATGGTTCTACATAAACTGATTGACTTGGACCATAGACTGTCATGGATGCCTTTTTCATGAGCAGAGCAAGAGTAATTGCTTTGTACACCATTCGTGAGTTCTTCAAGCTTAATTTTTTGGCTTGCCATGTTGTATTGTGATTAACAGAAGTCATGATCAATTTTATTTTCTCCTCTCCACACGACCTTAGCTTTTTGAAAAATGCTTTACTATGTCTCATACACTCCTTGTTTTGGTTATCTTAAAATATTTTGTATTTGTGGTCTTTTTAGCCTATGATGATTTCTTTATACAATATTTTTCTTTCTAGAAATATTTTATTTTTCACTGCTTTTTTAACTTGTTTTAACAAATACCTCAGTGTTCCCTAGTTGCCAATTGCAACAGTTGTAGATTTTTTTTTTTCAGCTGAAACCAGGTCATCTGAAGTTCTTGACAGTATCTTGGTGAATCTGCTCCTATGTGGTGCTGAGAACCAGGTGAAGAGTTGCTTTCTCTCTTGTGGCTTCCTGCATTAGCCACTCTATGGCACTCACTACTAGTGTATGAAAATAACAGCTCAGGTATCACCTCTTGGATTACAGTTTGGGCTAATTGAAACCTGATAGAATTACTCCATTTTTTTGCCTCTGATATCCTGTAACATCCCCGTTTTCCTTTGTAGCTGTTGGTCAATAATCACTGTGTAAATCAATGTTGTTTCTGTATTCTGAATGCTGCTTGCCCTATTTTAAAACATCTAGAGCCTGGAAAAAGTGTGTAAGGAAAGGTGACAAAGATAAGCAGAGCAGCAGAATAATTTCTAACCAGGAGCAAATCTGCAAAAGAGATGAGAAGAAACCTGAGGTCTCTAAGTCATGAGTCCAAACAAAGAGATTTGTCTAGGAAGCAAATATTCAGCATTTCTCACAACACAAAAACTAAAGGCATGAAATGAAATTATCAAGCAGTAGGTCTTAATGCAAGTTAAGTTAATACAATCCAAGTTAACTTAATACAAGTTGTGCTTGTATGATGCGCTCTGTTGTGGAAACCAGAAGCTGAAGAGATTTACAAAAGGATTAGACAAATTAAGAGTCATAGAATCAGAGAGTGGTTTGGGTTGGAAGGGACCTTAAAGCTCATCTAGTTCCACCCCCCTGCCACGGGCAGGGACACCTTCCACTAGCCCAGGTTGCCCAAAGCCCCGTCCAACCTGGCCTTGAACCCTTCCAGGGAGGGGGCAGCCACACCTTCTCTGGGCAACCTGTGCCAGGGCCTCCCCACCCTCACAGGGAAGAATTTCTTCCTTAGATCTAATCTAAATCTAGCCTCTTTCAATTTAAAACTGTTTCCCCTCATCCTATCCCTACACTCCCTGATCAAGAGTCCCTCCCCCCTTTCCTGTAGCCCCTTTCAGTCCTGGGAGGCCACTCTAAGGTCTCCCCGGAGCCTTCTCTTCTCCAGCTGAACCCCCCCAACTCTCTCAGCCTGTCCTCACAGGGGAGGTGCTCCAGCCCCTGAGCATCTTCGTGGCCTCCTCTGGCCCTGCTTGAGCAGGTCCGTGTCCTTCTGATGTTGGTGCCCCCAGAGCTGGACCCAGCACTGCAGGGGGGTCTCACCAGAGTGGAGTAGAGTGGGAGAATCCTCCTCCTCGCCCTGCTGCCCACACTGCTCTGGATGCAGCCCAGCACACGGTTGGCTTTCTGGGCTGCCAGTGTACATTGCTGGCTCGCAGTCAGTTTTTCATCCACTGATACCCCCAAGTCCTTCTCCTTGGGGCTGCTCTCCATCCCCTCCTCGCCCAGTCTGGATTTGTGCTTGGGATTGCCCCGGCCCATGGGCAGGACCTTGCACTTGGCCTTGTTGAGCTCCATGAGGTTTGCACAGGCTCCCAGCCTGTCCAGGTCCCTCTGGATGGCACATCCCTTCCCTCCAGCATGTCACCACCTCAGTGCGTCGATGAACTTGCTGAGGGTGCGCTCAATCCCACTGTCCCTATCTCCAACAAAGCTATTAAACAGCGCCGGTCCCAACACCGATCCTTGAGGAATGCCACTTGTCACTCCTCTCAGCTTGGACATCAAACTGTTGACCACAACTCTGAGTGCAATCATTGAGCCAATTCTTACCCACCCAGTGGTCCATCCATCAAACCCCTGTGTCTCCAATTTAGAGACAAAGATGTCATGTGGGACAGTGTCAAAAGCTTTGCACAAGTTCAGGTAGATGACGTAGTATTTGGTAACTACTGGTTTTTGGTGCCTGGAAGCAATTTTTGGCTCTTGTTTTTTTAAATTTTTATAAGATGGAAGTATATGTGAGTGAAAAATCATTGTATTTTTGCCTTGTTCTCTATACTTTTTCCCTTTGGTGTTTTCTACCAGCTGCTGCTCTTACTGGCTTACAGTGGAACGATTGGCATAGGCTTCAAGGATGAGATCTTTCTCAGATGTGGGGAGCAGGAGACAGTGGGGTTGTGGTAACCCAAGCAAAGTGATGAGAAACAACAGATGAAGGAAGGAATTTGAATTGATAGGTTCTACTGATAGAAGATGACAAAAAATGGAAGATGTCATCAGACAGGTTCTTTCTTGTATTTGTGAGTGTTTAAGGGCAGGTAGACACTGTCTGGTGGCACTCTGCTTAGAAGTGTGATGAGACAAAGAACCAGAAATGGGCATCACAGGTATCAGATACATTTATTCAACTTCCTTCTCTTGTTGCTGTGGATACTGGGTGTTGTTCCTATTGACTTTTGGTTTTTGTCCAGGAGGGACATGTGAGGGTTATCCTAGGAGGTCCTGCTGTGGTTTAACAGCATCTTTTATGAATGGCTGGAGGTGTCGCTGTACTAGAGACCAAACTAAGTAGCAAATGTAAAGCTGTTAAAAAAGGGAGTGAGCAGAAGAGTGTAGAGTCAAAACAAAGCAAAATCCTATGTGAACACTGAACAGGGGCACTCTTTGGACCATACTTCTCTGGAGATTTTCAGAGAGTCAGTAGACTCTACGTTAAGTTCCTTGCACTAGATCAGAGTTTCTGTTCCCTGAAACATTTCCAGAATTTCTCTCAGTGCTGGGGTAGAAGGGTGCTTTCAATCAATAACTGTCTTGGGCTAGAAGTGTTGTCAAAGCACATAATCCCAGGCTAGTTCAGCTGAGCTGGCACTACTTACTTTCCTTTGCACGTGCTGCTGCATTTGGCGCTCTGCTTGACCAGTGCTGAAAATAATCAGGGTGTTATTTTTTTATGATCTAGAAAGGAGGAGGACATCTTGAACTGTCCTCCAATTCAGTTTGATCGTCTAAAACTTTTATCAGTGTTATCGCGAGTCCATATTCTCTTTGCATCCTGTTGTTCGAGTTCTGGCGCGGGGTTTCGTTTGGGTTGGGGGTTTTTTTTGCAGTGATTGAAGGTGCTACTGCTCCCAGCTGTCTGCTGCCTCCCTGTGCTGGAAGCTGCAGTGTGTCCTTATGTCTCAGTTATTTCTGTCTGCTCAGTGCGTTAGCTTAAAATTCTAGTGAAAGTCGCTTTTTGACTAACACTTTGGACTGTGAATTGGACCTGTGTGTTTCCTTCTCATGTTTGTTACTGGAATAAGAGCAGAGAAGAGGTTAACATGCTGCAGGACAAAAATACATACTAAGCTACCACAACTGGTTCTGCTGTGAATGAATCAGTCCTTTTAATTAAGCAGCACAGTCTCTGGTTCTCTTCACCAACAGGTTCTGAAACACCTTTCATCATGCTATTGTTAGCTCTGTCTGGCTATATTCTCTCTGCACATGAATTGCATTAAGTATTTTCTGTTTAGAATATTGTTGTTTTAGTGGTGGTAAGTTCTGTGTTGTCTGTAACACTTCAAAAGCATAAATTATTTGCTGACTGTTGTCAGTATCACACCAGCAACATCTTTTTGTGTCAGTATTTACAAAAACTTAGGGAAAAAGGCTTTCTTCCTTTGTACCTTGACATGCAATTCCAGTTTATGCCCTGGAGTACTGGGAAGGGATTTGTCCTTGTGTCCTGCACTGTGATTTGGTGTGTGTCTCTCTGAACCTACAGCAATAGAGCCCCAAGTTCCTGGTAGATGTCCTAGGGCAGCACATTTAAGAGTTGACAGGCAGATGGTCTAAAGAAGGGCTTACACTAGAGAGGAAGTGTTGTAGACGCACTACCTGATGGTGCAGAATCAGTGCCTGCCTTTGGGCAATTGTATTTTGTATTGCAATTTGCAAATACTGTATTTTCACTCAAGGATCCTCCATAATGAAAGGTTGTACAGCATTAACATCTCCAGGGTTTTTTTTCTCAGCATTGTGGAGTGCTGTATGAAAGAGTTTAGCATAGTCATGGCATACTTCTTTGTAGAACTTCCTAAATTTTGTAAGTGATAATACAGTGTTGTGTTGGCTTGTGCCACAGACTGCCTCTGGCTATCAGGTATGGAGAGAAAAAAAAAAACAAAACAAAAAAGCCCTTTAAGTTGTATAAAGCTTGAAAGAATTAATTCTCTAAAGAAAAGAAGAAAGATTGCATGGATAGACAGCCAAGTTGTTTCTGGTATGTGGTATGCTTGTAAACTAAGGCTTCTCAGCCCTCATACTGTCATATTTTAGTTAATTTCAGAACTTTCATGAGAATATAGTCTATCAGGAACTTAATTATATCCTGACTGCTTTTAATCAGTCTTTTTGAAGACCAGATGGTTGAGTCTGTCATTGGTGTCACTCTGATGTTGAAATAGGCGCTCCTAGGAATAGCACAGTTTGCTTTCTTGTTTCTATATTTTATGCTTTGTTATGAAATTTCTCTTCCTAAAGTTGGTACATTTTGCTTTTGGCTCTTCTCACTCCCTGATTGCTGTTTCTGAATTCACATTAGTAAAAGTTGTTCTGGTATCCTTTCATAGAAGCAATAGCAGTAATCTTATATGGCCTTGACGCTTTATCTCTCTGATATACCTTTCAAATAATCTTGCATTCTAAAAAGAATAAAGGTGTGGAAGACTTTGGGGTGCCTTGCTGTGATCTGAATAGCTGGTTATGTATCGAGTTGGGACAGGGAGACCTCTATAGATCCTTATCCTCTGAGGTTAGGAACAGGAGTGGAAGCTCATCTCGGAATAGTTCACATTTCTGTAGTTCATCTAGTTTCAGATTCTTTATAGCTTTATAGTGCAAGAGCAGAAGTGTCAAATTGTGCCGTGTACCTGTATGCCACAAAATAAGTTTTTAAGTGTTTAAAAAACATCTCTCAAAGCAGCAGTATTGGAAATGAAAGCAAATAATTTAAGATCTGATTGTAATGTGTACTGATCTGCTTCAGCTTATCTCTTTGGACGACTCACACATTTCAAACACAATATACTTTGTTATGTCCTACTAGGAATAAAAATTAAATCTTCGGGTCTAGATCACATCTAATTGCAAGTGTGTATTAATTGAAAGTGTATGATATAGAATGTTCTTAAACAACAGAAATCATGCTTTGTTCTTTGATAGTCTTTGGGATGTTCTCTTATCTGAATACTTTTTTCCCCTTAGGTGAGTGGAATCAAGAATCTCTATGAGTCTGAACTGGCTGATGCTCGAAGAGTTCTGGATGAAACTGCCAAGGAGAGGGCTAGATTACAGATTGAAATTGGAAAACTGAGAGCGGAACTCGAGGAATTCAATAAAAGGTAAGGAAAGTACTCCTTTTAATTTTTTTTGTTAATTAGAATGAGCAATATTTGCAGTGGGAATGATGTTATTGATACTTCTTAATGTCGTTTGGAAGCATTGCAGATCAGTGAGAAGATACAGGCTTGTCAGAGAGAAATTACTCAACTTGTTGGTACAGCTAGTCAGAGCAGATAATCTAACAAAGGTATTTGTAGATATAAGCTTAATATACTGTGATTTGAGCAATTCAGACATCTAGAGGCTGAAATGATCTGTTTTGTCTGCTTCTGTCCTGCTGTACCTTTCCTTATGTGAGCATGCACATATGCAGCTGCTTGGTAAACGGGTCTGAGAAACTGATCTAGATTAAAATTGACCCATCCAAGGAAAGCTAATTTTTAAACATTATCAGTTTTATTGTCGGTTCACTGTGTTGACTGATGGCAGAAATAAAGGAAGAGGGTGGCCCTGAGCAATTTGGGAATATGGAAGCAGCATTGCCTTGAAAAAACATGAAGCTGCAATGTAAGTGTGTCAGAAAAAGACCTTGTACCAACTACATTTTAAAAAAAAAAAAATGCTGTTCAGTCTGTACCAAAGAGAATTGGCCTAATAAACTGGCTACATTATTCCTACTAGGAAGTCTTCGTAATTCAGTACTGTTTAGTAGTTGAAACTTCATTTTAAAATGAATGTATGTGGTGGCAAAACTATTTTTTGCTTCTGGTTGAATTTTGATATCTGTTTTAGCAGATATAGATTTTTCCTGAGCATGTCAGTATGTACATAACCTTTCTATGAACACTGGCCATAAAACTGCTTTTAATCTATCAGTGCCAGTACAGTCTCCCATCTCCCTTCATTTCCATCTAAGTGGTTATAGAAGGAATGAAGTGTTGCCCTTCCTTGTGTTTTTTCTGACTCAGTTGATTTATGATGAAGTATATCTTGTTTTCTCTGTAAACTTTGCTGTACCACTGGATCTTCATTTTCTGTGCTGGGCCCTATTGTTAAAGTCAGCCATTGGAGATATTTTGTGGACTTTGCCCCTAAAATAACTGTCCAAGTATGAAATAGCTGTAGTGTAAGCATCTCTAGTTGAGTAAGTCACAGTAAAGCCCATTGAACTTGGTGCACAGATCATACCAGAAGATATACCTGCGTGTGGTTAGATGATCTGTGTGCTAAAATTTACAGACTGTTACCTAGGCCTTTGTTAACCATAAAAAAACCTGCTATAGTAACTAGGTCAGACATAAACCCCTAAAGTTAAGTGAGATGATTACCACCCAGCCCTACTGTCATGTTCCTATTGGGGCTGATCTCCCTCTTAAAAGCCTTAGGCCAGCGGTCCTGGCATTTATTTCAGGTAATATATTTTGCATGACAGTCAGTGTTACATGGCCATCAAGGTTGTCTCTTTTGTCTCGGTGATAGCAAATACTCCACTTGCTTGACTTTTAAAGCAAGCTCCAACAGTGAGCAGCAGCGGTAACTGGAGTTTGGTTCACCTCTCCTGTTCTGCAAGATGCTTATTTCTATATTTTGATTAAGGTATCCTAGTCAGAAGTATCTTCACTTGCCAACTAATGAGAATCAGTGCCAATTCCGTTTCTTTAGGCTTTCGATAGCACTAAGAGATTTTTACAAATACTTTGTTGTAGAATGTTGTGTACTTAAAATGATGGAGCTGGTATTTTTCCCTTGGGTCACCTCCCTTGCTCTTTGTTTGGACAATGGAGTTACCCCTTACCAGTCACTTCAATGACTGGTTAATTCTACCAGACTGATTTCAAACATTGTTTTGTTTTGTTTTCTGAGATAAACTAAATATGAGGAAAATAAACCTGGTTTTCTCTCTTGTTCTTATAGTTCATAGGAGTAGAATTGAATTCTTCCTGACCTGAAAGTGTCTTCTACCAGATTGCTTCCAGTCCCTTGAGACACCTGTACTTGGAGTGTTCTTGGGGTGCCTGGCTTGGGTCATGTGGAAAGTTACATCTGTGACATGGCCAGATTTTAAACATGATTCTTGCAAATGCAGCTTTTAAAAGTCTGTTTGCACAGTGTCCTCCCTGCCCATGCTGACAGTCAGATGGTGCTTCTCACAGGCCAAGCTTGCTTCAGTGCTTTGAGAGCTGTGTATAGTGGAAGAGTAGGTTAGTGTGTAATTTTATGTTCACTACACTTACCTCAGTCTCTCGAGCTCAAGACAGAGGAGAGGCTTAAGGATGCCAGCACAGTCTGCCAGGAGGGATCCCAGGCATTGCCACTTCATTGCTTGGAATAGGTTGGGTTGCTGGAACAGGAGATAATAGACTGCCTTGGGACATTTCTCCTCTGGTCTCCCATATGAGAGGGAGAAGAAAAGGGATAATTGGAGTAGGCAGAGTGGAGAAAACATTAGCTTGAAAGGATATCTGGGAAATGTTTCTTCAACATTAGAATGAATTGAATTTTAATTGCCAAGTCAGAGGCTTTTCTAGCTATAGGATCCGAATATAGCCAACCTACTGCTTCAAGAGCTGACTTCCTCTTTGTTTTTTCTACTAAAGCCCGGGTTTGTGAACATGGAAAGCCATGAAGGCACTGAGGATGCTCCAGGGAGGCCATGGGGTGTGGTTGGCTGTGGTGACATCAGGTGTAGTTTGTGTCCGTAGGAGCCTTACCCTGCTCTTAGTTTGTTCTGAGGCTGTCTGCTTGCACAGCTCCACTGGACCTGGGAAGCAGCTGTGCGTCTGGCAGCAAGACCCTTGGTCGGTACACAAGGATCTGGGACAGGGCCTGTGGTCTAGGAAAGAACATGTTTTGTCTGTCAGTGTACTGGAGTACAGAGCAAGCACTTATGGTTACGTCTTTCTGCATCTTGTTCAGATACTGACAAATGATACTACCCCAGTATTCTGTGCGAGTTCAAATTCAGCTCTTGGGGTTTGGATGCCCTGGCATGTATTTTGGTCATTTTAGATTTTTTTTTTTTTACACTTATATTACTGATATTTTAACATTTTCTGGGTTGGTTGTTTTTGGTTTTTTTGTGGTGTGGGTTTTTTTTTTGTCCTTGGGATAATTGGACATCATGTTGCCTAGTAAGTCAACAAGAAGCATCCCAATGCATTTTCTAGGGCAATTTGTATTGGATTCGACCAAAGGTCCATCTAGCCTGGTAATCTGTCTCTGCTAGAAGCCACTCCTGGGCATCTAGAGAAGAGTATAAGAACGGAGCATGTGTAACAAGGCTTCTCTAGAATACTCCTTCAGTCTTCAGCAATTCCCTTCAGCTAATGGACTTCCTGAGGTCCAGCTGGATTCTGTGTAGCAAAGCCTTCATGGGTTTTCGTTTCACAGTGTGACCAGTATCGCGAGACCATCTGTTTGTAGTGTTCTTAGACTTAGCAAGGGGATTCTGAACTTACCTACATCTTATATGAAGAAAAACATGTTTTCGAGTGTGCCAGCCCAGCTCCATTTGTTCATTTATCCACTAATTTTTGCATTCTCCTTCATACCTCCTAAGACTTTCTTTTTCAAGTGGAAATGTCTTAGCTGCTGTTTCTAAAGAAGCTGCTCGGTGCCTTCAACATTTTACCCTCTCTGTCATTTTTCCCATTTTAGTGTATCTTCTTGGGGAGGAAGGCTGCAGAATTGGAACTTCAAGATGTGGTTGTACCATAACAGCATTCAATGTCTTGTTCTGTATTTTATTTACTAGTAATTTCTTAAATACAGTTGCATTTTGAGTGCTCCTGAGCTGCTGATGTGTGAAGAAGGGTAAGTTCCAGACAGGCTTTTACATCAGACTCGGATGTCTCCCAAGACCCCTATGAGTTGCATGGGTGCTAGAAGTGTTGTGTGGTAACCAGATCTGCCATGGCCTCTTTGGGCAGAGGTAAGGCCCTCACAGAGCCCTACCCTCTGGATGTGACCATCCAACCAGTCCTCATCCACCGAACAGTCCATCCATCCAATCCATCTCTCTCCAGTTTAAAGAGAAGGATGTTGTGGGGGACTATGTCAAAGGCCTACAGAAGTCCAGATGGATGTCATCACTAGCTCTTCCCTTGTCCACTGATGTCACTCCATCATAGAAAGCCACAAGGCTGGTCAGGCAAGACTTGCCCTTGGTGAAGTCTTGCTGGCTGTCTTGAATCACCTCCCTGTCCTCCATGTCCCTTAGCGCAGCTTCTAGGAGGATCTGTTCTGTGATCTTCCCAGGCACAGAGGTGAGGCTGACTAGTCGGTGGTTCCCAGGGTCCTCCTTTCTACCTTTTTTTAAAATGGGTGCAGTGTTTCCCTTTTTCCAGTCACTGGGGTCTTCACCTGACTGCCGTGACTTTTGAAATATGATGGAGAATGGCTTGGCAGCTACATCAGCCAGTTCCATCAGGACTCTGGTATGCATCTTGTCAGGTCCCATAGACTTATGTATGTTCAGGTTCCTCAGGTGGTCAGAAACCTGATGTTCTCTTGTAGTGGGAGGGACTTTGCTCCCCCAGTCCCTGTCTAACTCCTTGAACAGCTGGAATTTTTCTTTCAGGATCCCAACTTTATTCTTCGCCTGACCCACATCACTCAGGACTGTGAACTCCACCAGTGCATGATCACTGCAGCTCAGGCTGCCTCCAGTCTTGACGTCACCAACTTGCGTTGGTGACCATCAGGTCCAGAATTGCATCCCCTCTGTAGGGCTCTCTATTACCTGGCTTCAGAAGTTATCCTCAGCTCATGCTGGGAGGCTCCTGGATTGCCCACAGCTCTCCGCTGCTTTTCCAGCGGGTGTTGGGGTCGTTGAAGTCCCCCAGCAGGACAGGAGGCTGTGAGTGCAATGCCTCCTGTAGCTGAAGTAAGAAAGCTTTTGTCAGCAGGCTCCCTGTGATTGGATGCCCTATAGTAAACACCAACCACAAGGTTCCCTTTGTTCCCTCGGTCTCTAGTTCTTACCCATAAGCTTTCAACCTGCTTGTGGCTATGCTTCAGAAACAGCTCTTCACAACCTCTCCATTTCTTGAGGTAGAGGGCAACTCCTCTGCCCCTCCTTCTTTGCCTGCCCCTTCTCAACAGCGTGTAGTCATCAACAGCTGCACTCCAGTCATGGAATTTGTCCCACCAAGTTTCAGTAATGGCAACTGGGTCGTAGCTTTGTAGCAGCATTGTGGCTTCCAACTCCTCCCGTTTGTTGTCCGTGCTGCATGCATTGGTGTAGAGGCATTTCAGCTGGTCTGTTGGCCATATCGCCACCTTAGAGCAACACATCTTCATTCCTTTGAGGTATTTCACTGGTGTTACCCTGTTGGCTCCTATTACCTCAGGAGCCCCGGGCTCATCTCCCTAAGACTTCCAGTGTGCTCCAGTGTACTCAGCACGTCTCAGAGCAATAGGCTGAGGGCCCTTGCTGGCACCCTGTCCCTCTAACCGTGGTGTGTCATCCCACCGCTTGTCATGGGCAAGCCTGGTGCTGTCGCCCTCCCCCTTCAAGTCTAGTTTAAGTCCTGTTCAATTCTAACTTCTTTAGAGGAGCTTTGTCATAGAGTGAAACTAGTTTTGGTTCCAGGTTATGGATTCATCTGCAGAAAACCAGAAGGAGCTGTTGGTTAAGATGTTAGCATCCATACACATTTCAATTCAGTTTGCAAATTAATAATGGCATACATGACTTCCTGACATTGCAAGTGGGATTCAGATGCCTGAACATCAAAGTCTCTTGCTGTGTGAGCCAACACAGGCAGGACGCAGGAACAACCACAAAACCACGGATGAGATGCAAGGAGTAAGTTTATTCTTGTTACCTCATGACAGAGGCACACAGGTGGGGGTGCAGGCACTGTGGAGCTTGGTCCTTGTTAGTCAGAAAGAGGAGAAGAAAGAAAAGATCTTGAACCTGCTGCTTTGGACTGTATATATCAGTGATTTTCACCGGCATGGTTTTCCACCGTGCTTTGATCTTTCCCACAGCAGGGCCAGAATCTCAAGGATGTTCGATAAGGTGCCTCTGAGTCTCTCACAGGCCTGTGTTATCTAAATGCAGAAGTTCTACCTGTTAAAGCACACAAAGCTAAACAACAATTAGTGTGATATATGTGTTTTTGACACTCCAGCTGCAAGTCACTTAAGCATGTTTACAGTCCTTCTCGCCAGTCTTCCCTTGTATTCCCACACTTGCTGTAGACACTCTCAGTTACCCTGTGCTATGGTACAAACCTCCCACGGGTCCTTTTTTGTGGCTTGTGTGCCAGTACGCTGTGAATGTCGCAGATATCCCAGGGATTAAGTTGAAGCATCCAAATCCTATCTTAACTAAACTTAAAAGGGTTTCCTGTGAGGGAGGCCTTCTGGGAAAATACCTTAATTTTCCAACTGTCACCTTCATTGGTGTCATAAAACTGCATGTGTTCTTTAATTGTTTTTGTGTGGTGGGTGTTTTTTGTGGGGGTTTGGGCTTTTTTTGGTGTTACTCACAATATACATATTTGTCATTGTCCTTTACCATGTTCTTTGATCAGCAGTCAAGTTACAATCAATGACCAGGTTCCAAATGTAAATTAAGAAACAGAAAAAAACACTTTGAGGTAGGGGCCTTCACACTGCTTGGGACAATTGTTTTGCAGTGAAAACTAGTAGATAGAATTGTATGTGTGTATTATTTACAGCTTTTAGTTTTGTTGCAAGATGCCAGCAAAATAAGAAAGAAACATCCTGAAAAGAAAATGAACATGAGACTTTTTCAGGAAAAAAACAAAAAAGCACTTTTTTTCTAATGTGAAAAAAACAACCAACCAAAACATGCATAGTATGGTTGATACTCTAGAGAGAAGGGACGTGCCATCTGGAGGGACCTGGACAGGCTGGGAGCCTGTGCAAACCTCATGGAGTTCAACAAGGCCAAGTGCAAGGTCCTGCCCATGGGTCGGGGCAATCCCAAGCACAAATCCAGACTGGGCGAGGAGGGGATGGAGAGCAGCCCCAAGGAGAAGGACTTGGGGGTATCAGTGGATGAAAAACTGACTGCGAGCCAGCAATGTACCCTGGCAGCCCAGAAAGCCAACCGTGTGCTGGGCTGCACCCAGAGCAGTGTGGGCAGCAGGGTGAGGGGGGGGATTCTCCCGCTCTACTCCACTCTGGTGAGACCCCCCTGCAGTGCTGGGTCCAGCTCTGGGGGCACCATCATCAGAAGGACACGGACCTGCTCAAGCAGGGCCAGAGGAGGCCACGAAGATGCTCAGGGGCTGGAGCACCCCCCTGTGAGGACAGGCTGAGAGAGTTGGGGGGGTTCGGCTGGAGAAGAGAAGGCTCCGGGGAGACCTTAGAGTGGCCTCCCAGGACTTAAAGGGGCTACAGGAAAGGGGGGAGGGACTCTTGATCAGGGAGTGTAGGGATAGGACAAAGGGTAATGGTTTTAAACTGAAAGAGGGGAGATTTAGATTAGATCTAAGGAAGAAATTCTTCCCTGTGAGGGTGGGGAGGCCCTGGCACAGGTTGCCCAGAGAAGGTGTGGCTGCCCCCTCCCTGGAAGGGTTCAAGGCCAGGTTGGACAGGACTTTGGGCAACTTGGCTGGTGGAAGGGGGTGGGAACTAGATGGTCTTTAAGGTCCCTTCCAACCCAAACCATTCTGTGATTCAGTATATTTCTTAACATGTACAATTAGTACCTTGAACACAACTCATGAATTTAGATTTTTTTCTATTGAGCCAGGTTCATAACTAGGTTCATAAAGCAGTTAGTTGGTAGTTTCACTTTACAGAAGTCAGATATCTTTAGGATGTTCTAACACTGTTCATATGATACAAGGAACTGCTTAACCTTTTAGTTTAAATATGTTTCTATTAGGAGTAGGGACATATTTTAAATCTAGGTTCAATATATTGTTGTAAAAATAGATATTCTGATACCATTCTGAAGCAAGTATGGTTCTTTCCTATTATGTTATGTAACATCTTCCAGCACTTTATGTGCATCTTTAGCTGCTTGACAAAACTTCACTGCTTGAGGGAGGGAGGGGATGAGTGGAGGAGTTATAGGTGGGAACACTTAATTTACTAGTGAGATGCGCATTTTTGCATTGGTGGAACTGCACCCTCCTACAAGGCTGCTGAACCAGACCTGGTGTAGTGATCAGGATGCATTCAGTATAGCAGAGGTAACGTGAAGGGCCTGGTTAAGGAAAGTCTCCTGTCCTGATGTTCATGGAGTATCTGTTCATATCTTTACTGGTGTCACAAGCCCCCAGGTCAAGCAAAGCCTGGAGGTAGATGTATGAGTCCTCAGCCGTCTGCTCCTTTCAGCAGTATTCCTGCTTGAGCTGCAAGCTCCAGCTCTGAGTTGTGTGACTGTCTTGCTGCAACTTTCTCTGCCTGCTACCCCATGTGATCACTCAAATATTTCCCTTGAGCAAACTTGGCTGCTTTCTGGAAAAAAGAGCTCTAGAGGGTTACCCTAACCTACCTGCTGTCCTTCAGAGAGCGTTAGCACATCTCAACAGATGCAGAGACTGCCATTTGTAACTTCTGGTCATCTCAGAGACCCCCAAAAGCAGGTTGCACCTTTGCAAAGCCTTCTGTCGATCTTTTGCACGAAGACAATAAATGAGGCTGAAATTATAAATGCAAATAAAAATACATATGAAAGCAGCTTGGGAGTGTCTTCCAGTGTCAGTGTTCATGAAGGAGCAGAAGTTACTTATCACTGTCAGGAATTCTTTCTGGTGCTTTGTCGAGCTGCATGTTGAACACTTCTATTCATTCCCATCTCCCTGGGAATACTTGCATGCTGCCGGGCTTCTGCAGGTGGGAGGACGCTCTGGGCTGTGTAAGCATGCACTGCTGTTCATACTCGGTGTGAGGTGGCATTTGCCCTTTAGGAACTGCACAGACAGAAGGTTTCCAGATCTGATTGTCTGTGACACGTACGCAGTGGCTTGTTTTGCTGTGCGACATGTGTGATGCAGGGGCACGTGTCTGCAGAGTCTTTATTTTGAAGGCTTTCTGGTTGCTGCTAAATAACTGTCTTAAGTGGAAGTCATGTTTTGTCTATATGTCTTCTACGAGCTGCTGAACTTGAAGACACTGCACATATGTTGCAGAACAGGACTCTCGGTGACAGATTGGACCATAAGAAAAATTGGTTACAGTTAAATGAAAACAAATTCAGAGATCTGCACCAAGGAATGCAGAGAGAGCACATGAGCCTCGTAGCTAGAGCGTATCACAAAATGAGTGTGTTGATTTATTCTGTAGTTAGAAAAAGATGCACATCATGCTGAGGCATTTAGAGAAATAATGTCTGTAGGGCACACCAATACCCCATAAAGCAGGATTTTTGTAAAATAATTCTGGGCATTACATTTTGTTAGAGTTATCGGCAAGTTAGAAATTCAGGAGGACAATACAAGTGATCAGAAGTTTGGGAACCAAGACTCAGGATTTGGGCTGGGGAGCAAGGTTTGTATAATCTAGAGCAGTGGTTTTCAGCTTTTTTTTTTTTTTTTTTTCCCTTTGCAAATACAGTGTTTTTTCCATGTTTGGAGTTGCAGACCAAATACGGAGCTTTTAAAAGCCTATAGGTCGTAGGACTTCTCTTCAAAATTATTTCTGTGGGCCCTTAAAAGCAGCTCACTGACCACAGGCTGGAAATTACAGATCTATAGAAGAGAAGTTTGAGGAAAGGGAAGGAACAAAATGAATTCTAAGATGGTTTAAAAGAAAAAACCAGAAAGCCATTCCCTGCATTCTTAGTGGTGTGAGACTATAATAGCAAGCTTAAACTGCAGCAAGGAAGGATTACTTCACATAACAAACCAGTTTTTTAATTACATAACATGCACCTAGAGAAGCTGCAGAAAGTTAGTGTGGTAGAGGAGAAGGTAGACAAATACTTGGTGGGCAGGAGGAAGATGACCTTGATGATTTCTGTGAGTTGGATATAACAGCTCAAATAATCATATTTAAAGTGACCAGAGTTGCTTTGCTCACAATGAATACTGCTGAAGAAACACTGGTTTATTCCTGGAAGGTGGACATTTCTATGGTGGATTACTTTACTACATTGTATGGGAATACATCCTAGGGAACGGGCTTGGCCACATCAAGTACAAAACACGGGGGATGCTCATGGGCCTTTTTGGGAGATGCACGTGCTCTGCTTCTCAGGGGCTGTAGTCCACAGTGATAGATGTCAGCAATTAAATTAAATTAAAAAATTACTCTTCACACCTTGTGTATAAAGCAGCTTTATTGTTACCTCTTAGCTGTCAGAGTTGCTGCCTTCTTTTTTCCCCTTATCTGCCCATGATATACCTTCTTCTTTATCAGGCAGTGCATTTACAACACATTGGTACAAGCTGAGAGTTTTAAGAGGTGTTAATGATTACTTTTACTGGCTGCATTTGCAGGTTCCTCTAGGAGCCACCTAGTGGTACACTAATCTTAAAATGTGCATAATAACAAAATATCTGTAGTTGTAACCAAGACGTGCTCAAGATGTATGTGCACCCATGCATAAATATAATTAACTTTTGTTTTTTCAGCTACAAGAAGAAAGAGGCAGACTTGTCTGTGGCTCAGGGTCGCATTAAGGATCTTGAAGTGCTGTTCCATAGAAGCGAAGCAGAACTCAACACTGTCCTGAATGAGAAACGCAGTCTGGAAGCAGAGGTGGCTGATTTGCGTGCCCAACTTGCTAAGGTACAGCAATGCTTACTTGCTTTAGCACAGGAGAGACTATTTATTGTAAAACTTGTTACTTTTCTTTGCACTTAGTTTATAGTCTGAACGTTGTTGATGAGCTTGCTTACTGCTGAACCTTTGCCTGCCCCTCTTGGATATAAAACTAAATTGTAAGAAACCTCTGTAAAACAACCAAAGCAACATGGTGTTTTAAAAATTTTGCTGATCAAAAGCTTTTATTTAAAGATTTCTGGCATTTCTATATTCATGAGGTATCAGGTTACTAGATGTTGTCCTTTGTAAGGTCCTGCATAATTTTAAACTTACACTGGAGAACCTAGTGGGACTATGCTAGCAAGGAAAAGAAAACCATGCAACATATTGTACTTGAGGAATTAATAATCCTCAAATCCATTATCATACTGTATTGAAATAATCCTACATTTAAAATAACTGGTATACAAACACGAAAGCTTGTTTTAAATATTCATAAGCACACACACACTCTTTTTTTCTTTTGTTGTGTTTTTTTTTTTTTTAAAAACAGAGGCTTGACATTAGATTTGTTGTTGTGAATAATTAGTCCAGAGATGTTAAATGAAGACCATAGAGGGATTACGGATGGAAAATAGGGATCCAGACAATTAAATCATTATCTTTAAAATTCTTTACTAGGCTGAAGATGGTCATGCTGTGGCTAAGAAGCAGTTGGAGAAGGAGACACTAATGCGTGTGGACCTGGAGAATCGATGCCAGAGCTTGCAAGAGGATCTGGATTTCAGGAAGAATGTGTTTGAGGAGGTATTATCAACCTAGTATCTTATGATAGTCTGAAGTTTATGTAGCTTTTATTCAAACTGTCTATAAGCAATTGCTAACTAGTCCAGGTGGGGAAAATGAGTATTATCCTTGCTATAAATGGATTGAGTAATAAAATAGTCCAAGGTTTTGCAAGAGTTACATGGTAAATCAGTGGCAGAGCTGGCATGAGAGCTAGGTGACAAGGGAACCGTTCCATGGGCACGTGAGCTAATGTAGCAGCTGACTGCTCTGGGAAAGGGAAGCTCTTGTTCTGTCTCTCTGGACCTGGTTGCATGGCCCTGTGCCTTACTTTTGCCAGCTTTGGTGATTGTTGGACCTGTCTATAACCTGTTTTCGTTGATGAGAACAGTATGCAATGCCCCTGCTTCTTGCAGTGGTGGTTTTCTGAAGGGTAGTTTTCTGCTTCTTTAGTGAGTTGAGTTGGCTTGTAGTGGTTCTAGTGAGGACCAGAGCTTTTGTAAAGTAAATAGTGGGAATGCACAGGTGGGGATTGGGAAGGGGAAGCACAACCTCCTCTCTGTGCCAGAGGCAAAGTGTTACGTCAGTGGATTTCATCTTGTGAAAAGCAGCTCTGACCTTTGGTTCTTCTGCAAGCTCATTCAGTTAGTGGCTGCTGAGCAGCTGCCACGTGCTTCTGCCCTTCATCTCACCGACGCTAGTTGTGATGTTTAGCTCACCGTGCACCAAACCATTTCAGCCTGATTAAGTAGTAAAATACTTAAGGTTTTTTTGGTTGAGTTTAATTTTTGCCAGCTTAGTGGCTGAGTTATGTCTTCCCACGGAATCAAATGAGTGCCCAGACGGGATGCAGGGATGGGGCAGGGCTGTGTGGCTAGGGGCAGGGGCTGGAGCAGGGCAGAGAAACCAGCCAGGTAGATCACCCTGAGTGGTACTGAGCATTGTCTCACTTCCAAGCCCTGGAGTAGTTGGATTGCTGTATGCAATTGCAGTGACAGACCCTTGCTTGGTTGTAGGGCCTTAAAATAACTTTGCTTCCTGAGGAGAGTTGTGTTCCTACTGACTAAAGGTGAAGCTAAATGAGACAGCAGAACTAATCTTAAGGCTTGGCTATGGCAAAGTGGGGGTGTTCCTTTAGCCATCCCTGGAGCTCTTTGATCCTTGTATGGACCAATTCAACACACAAAGAAAAAAAAAAGAATTGGTTTCCTTTAGGTTAGTGAATTCATTTGGCTCAGTGAAGGGTCCAAAGCTCTATTAGAGTTAGAACATCATGACTGGGAGTGTGGCAAGTGAACCCTGCTTATTCTAGAGGTGTTGAACTGCGGGATCAACTCAGCCCTTCACCCGACACTTTGTAGTCCCCCAGGATATTTTTATGGCCTCTGAAGGGTCATTGCCTACAGTTACTGAGAGACTGCTGCTTGCTAGATTTGTTGACGTAAAAATTCACCACAGAAGGGAAAGCATCTTCCAGATCACATCAGGGCATATTGCTGTGAGTAGAAGGGCATGTTTCTAAGAGTCTATTTTCACATGCAGAGCATTTCTGGAAAACAACTAGTAAAGTCACTCTGAATTTGTGTTAGCCTGCTATGACTCCAGTTTAGGTGTGAAAAGTGAGCCTGGCTTCACTTGCCTGCTATTCCTCCTCATGGCCCTGCTGCTACCTTCAGGCCTTCTGCCAGTGCTCGGAGTCACTCCCTTGTTGTTGGTCCTGCCCTGAAGGGAGAAATCCCTTCTTTCTCATACCGTGCATTCAAGCCTGGCCAGGTCTCTGCCGGGCTCAGCGTGGGTGAGTGCATGAGTAAGTCTTGCCTCACTAGTTTGGGACCAGTGTTCTAGCCACAGAGAACTCGTACTTCTCTAAAAATGAAAATTTATTAGTACAAACTCTGACTAGAAAAAATTACATTTATGTCTTCAGGATTGCTTGGGTTGCTGCTTTATTACTAACATAATCAAAATCTAATGAGTAGAGGTCATCCAGTATATAAAAAGAGAGATAAGATCTGCATATGCTTAAAAGTAAGATTTGAAGATGCAGATCTTCTCTATAATTATTTTTTCAATATGTAATGGTTACAAAAAGTGTTCACTTTTATCTGACTCCTTGTTGACTGCTATTGTAATGTAGGGATGTATGTTGAAAAGATTTGTACTGCAGCACATGGAAACTCTCTGCTGTGTAAAAACTCATGTTTTCTTCTCCCCCCCTTTTGACTTTCGTAGCATAAAACAGCTCCTTACTTAAACCATATACGACTATTTTTAAACCTGTTTTGAAGTGTAATCACTTTTAACAATTATATCCTGCCAAAAAAGAACAGTAACTTGCATCTGTTAGTACATGCAGCAGTTCTTAGGCTTCAGTGCCTTTAGTACTGTAGCTCCTATATACTAAATAATTAGTACTGAAATAGTTAATTGTTGTCTGAATGTAATTGCTTGTACTGTTTACCCTAATGTGGGAATTTGTCCTCCCCTTTTTTTGTGTGTCTGTGTAGGAAATAAGGGAAACAAGAAAACGACATGAACATCGTTTGGTCGAGGTGGACACTAGTCGCCAACAGGAGTATGAATCCAAAATGACTCAGGCCCTGGAGGATCTGCGAAATCAACATGATGAACAAGTCAAGCTGTACAAAATGGAGCTTGAGCAGACCTATCAGGCTAAGGTAACTGCTGCCCACAGCACTGTCTGACAGGAAGTCCAGTTGGTGAGAGAAACCATTTCCATCAGCCCTACTGCCTTTATGGAGACAAGTAATTATAATGTGAAGAAGCTTTGTCCCAGTGTTCAAATGCCTCCTCCGGTGCTTACGCACAGGTGCATTTCCCAGGGAGGTTATAGCCAGAGGGAGTAGCTAGGACTAGCTTTAGCCAAGAAAGGCCAGTTTGTGAGAAAACACATGGAACTATTGGTCACTGCATTTTTGTGGCCCTCCTCTGCACCTGCTCCAACAGGTCCATGTCTTTCCTGTGCTGAGGGCACCAGAGCTGGATGCAGTACTCCAGGTGGGGTCTCAGCAGAGCGGAGTAGAGGGGAAATGTGAACATAGGAGTGTTTAAGAAACTCCAGGAGAGTGTTTCTTAAACTTTAAAATATTTGCACTCTTCTGGTTTACCTGCCTGTTGTTGTGGATGAGTAAAATACACCTCACTCAAAAGGGAGAAGCAGCAATATGTTTTATTGAGGTGAAATAATAATTTGACAGAGTTCCAATAAGTTTCATGGAATTTAACAAAGTTTAACAGTGGTTTGACAAGGTTCAGTAAGTTTGATGGCAAGGTTCACCTTATTAATTACTGTATGGAAGGAATATACAAAGAAAAATTAAGTTAGAATGATTCACACAGACACTGGAGACGCAAAGAGTAAGGAGAACCCTCCCGTTGAGTCATGAGGTTCAGAGTGGAATTTCTTGCTTTCTAACCTCTTTTTGGAGCCTAGGTGTGGGTGGATCCAATTTTAGTTTCAGACTTGGTCAGTGGTTTATGTCTAATAGAATTATCCAGACAATGTTTATAATAATACTGAGTAGCTACATGGATTAGTAATGTTTCACAGTATTAATTCAGCATGCGATCAGTCATTTACCGAATATCTGTGGCGAATAAGGGGTCTCTGCCTTGGGTAAGGAAGGGTCTCTTAGTCTCAGGTAGAGAATCTCCAACCTTGAGAGGCATCCCTGCTCAAGTAGGGTCACCTGGCATGCAGTCCAGCTGGGAGAGCTCAAATTGGGCCCATCCTGATGGTAATATTTACAGGGTGAAGGAGTTGGCTGCTAGTCAGTAGTATAGACAAGATAGATGTCTTTGGTTTAGCTCTGGTATCTGTGTGCTTTAGTTATCTTGTACTTTTGGGTTTCGAAACCAGCTTTCGAAATATTTTTCAAGACACCTTCACTCCCCTGTACATGAGTCAGGGGCTTTCCAGCTTGCAAGTTCACCCCAAGGATGTGAGACTCGTTGCTCCTTTGTCAGCCTGAACCAAAGCACGGCTGGGAGTCAAGGGTGTCCCTCACACCTGTGTGAATCCCAGTTCATCCAGCACTGGGGACATGGGAGGAATGGCAGCTTTGTTATTGGTACAATTGCTGGTTACAGGTTTGTGTCATTGTTCTTGGTTTTTGGTTTTTTAAAAAATATTCATTGTCCTACCTGAAGGAATTAGGCAGCTGCCAGTTTTCTGGTTATTGAAAATACTTGCCAATAATTACAGCCACTTCTAATTCTCTTGCAGTGGAGAAATTATGGTGCTTCTAACATTATTCTCCCCCACCCTTCACTGAGATTCCCTTTAAATTCTTTGGTTTGATTATTTACAGTTTGAGAAACATCTACAAATATTTAACTATTTCTTACAGCAGCAACAATGTAGATAATAGATACTAAAAAGCAAAATTAAGTACAGTTAGCAGTCTTAGCATTATTCACAGAAGTTAGGAACATGCAATATTTTTATACAACGAGATATTTGGATTGCCTTGTCACAGTCCAAAGAAGATCCAGGGTAGAAGATGCCTAGTAGAACAACAACAACAAAGTCTGCAAAATACAGACTTGGAGAATGAAAAAATAACAAGATTTGAACAGGGAAATGAGTAAATTAAGCTGTTTTTTCCCCACATAAAAGATGGTGGTTGTTATGGGTGAAGTTGGAATGCGAAGGTAAAAACAGGCTTAGCTGTGACCTTCGTTCTGTGGATTTCTGTGGACGTGTCCCTGTTCAGGGAGAGCCTGAGCTGTTAAGGAATATAATGTCAAAGTAAATTGTTTAGTTACTGAGCTTCTCCAGGATGAGGGAGTCTTGGCAAAAGCTCACTTCTTGCTCTAACCATGATCTTTGATAATAAGCAATAGAAATTCTAAATCTGCAGATTTGGCACTATGCCAGCATGAGTGTAAGGAAGTGAATAGTTACCAGCATTCAAATAATTTTTAATTTTAAACTTTACAAGACGTGGAGTATATAGTTGACTTGAAGTTCCTTCAAAACCCTTAGCCTAAAGAAGGCTCTATGTGTGTTTTCTTTCCTAGTCAGAACCTTGTGAACAGCAGAGCTAATGATTGATTTTATAGAGCTTTGTGCTGTGTGACAAAAAGAACATGTTCTGCCTGTAACAGTTCTTAGAACTGGAGCAGTTTAGTTCCTGGGTGGATTCCATGGTGTGTAGCAGAATGATTGAACTCAAGTTGCAAGGCATAAAAAGGATGCTTTTTCTAGCTATCTACTTTTATCAAACTTAGTGTGTAATAGCTTTGAGCTCCATTGCTGCTCTGTCAGATTTGGTTAAAATTAGCCGCTAGCAATGAATCTTGTTCACTAGGTGCAGTTAACAACAACTGAAAACAAATTGAATGTTGGCAACTATTGGAAAAGAATACAACCAAAAGCATTGTTCTGCCTCTGGGGAGGATGTCATCTGAAGTGCTGTGGGCAGTTTTAGTCTTTCTTGAAAAGGTAGTAGAGAGTAATACAGAGAAGACTAACAAAGATACTTAAGAGTATGAAACAGGTCCTTCCTGAGGAAAGTTTAAACTTCACCTGGGAAAAGAGATGAGTCGAGAAAAGGGGAAGATAGAGTGGATGTCTGTAAAAGGATAAATAGCATGGAGAAGTTGAATGAGGAGTGATTATTTTTTAGTAGAAGTGGGGACAGTGAATGTCCAGTGGCAGATTTGCAAGAAACAAAAGGAGATTGTTCTTCATTCATATATAGCTAAATTCCTTGCCCCATAAATTCAGAAAGCAGAGACATATTCCTGCCTGAAAAATCCATTGAGAGATAGTAAGTATCAAAATACTGTCTCTGGCTTAGGAAGTCCCTGACTTGCAAACGGCCAGCTGAGACATAACACCTGTGGAGTATTTTACTGAGTTTAGTCTCTGGGCAGCTGTGGAACTGTTAGACCAGGATGTGAACTAGGTAGCTTTTTCTCTGACCTAGTGTGATTGTTCTTAGGACAAACAGGCAGATAGTGTGATGACATGAATCTCAGTTTTTGGAAACTATAAGGCTGTGTGTATAATGGAAGGGCTAATAGACTTTTTTTTTTAATAGCATAAGTAAATCCTATGGGAATAGGACCGAAATAGATTTTCCTGGTCCTTAGGGCATTTCCTTAATGTTATGCAATTCTTATCATAAACTTACCAAATTTCAATTTAAAATTCTTGAAGACTAAATGGGTTCTATTCTTTTTACCGAACGGATATTTGCAGGATATCTAACTCAATGCAAGTGATGTGTATAAAATTTGCCTTCCAGCTGGAGAATGCCAAACTGTCCTCTGACCAAAATGATAAAGCTGCTGGTGCAGCTCGAGAGGAGTTGAAGGAGGCTCGCATGAGAATAGAAGCTCTGAGCTACCAGCTTTCTGCCCTTCAGAAACAGGTAAAAGGACTAAACTTGCCTTCATCTCTAATACAGAGCACTGTATTGTTTGGATATATTAACATTTCTGTCCCTTCATATTTTCAGAATTTTACAGAGAGAAATCTTTGTGTTCATTTGGGAGGGAGATGAATTTTTAACTTTTTTACTGTACTCACGTAGATGCCAACTGGGTTTTCCATTGTGCTGTCTGTCTAGGCTAGTGCAGCAGAAGATCGCATTCGTGAATTGGAGGAAATGATGGCTGGTGAGCGGGAAAAGTTTAGGAAGATGATAGATGCAAAGGAGAGGGAAATGACAGACATGAGGGACCAGATGCAACAGCAGCTTACGGAGTACCAGGAACTGCTTGATGTTAAATTAGCACTGGACATGGAGATCACTGCTTACCGAAAACTTCTGGAAGGAGAAGAGGAAAGGTATGTACAGATTCCACATCCTTTTCTTACAGCTAGCAGGTGTTGTTTTCATTCCTTATGCTTATTTTTTTACCATTTGAGCAGGAATGCCCAGACTTTGTCTCGCTGAAGTCATATTGCCTTCACACCACAATGTGTTGTATGGAACACTTGCAAGTGTTCTCATCTGAACAGTGTCTTTATTTTAATTTGTTTTTTATTAAGGTCTCAGAGTACAGTGGAATATATAACTTTGAGCCTAAACATTCATCTCCTCTTTTTTTAAGTGCTTATATTTCTGTATTTTCCTGTTTTTAAATTATGTGGCCCAGGAATAGTGTGTTAGTAGTAGGTATACTGGAGGGGAGGGGTAAGTGGTCTGTGTTGCTCTCATTAGCACTGCTTTCCATGTCACATAATCATATTACCAGAACGTTTCTCAGGGATGGATAGCCTCCCCCTTCTCTTATATGCAGTCCTCCTGACTCACACAGTGAGGCTGCTTTCAGCCTTGGGGCATATTACAGTCTGGTTACTGAGTATGTTGTAGCATTTATTGCTTTGTAGTTCCCTGGATGAGTTAATTAAAATGCTTTCTTCATTGTGTTAAGGTTGAAGCTCTCTCCAAGTCCCTCCTCCCGTGTTACAGTCTCTCGGGCTACCTCCAGCAGCAGCAGTAGCAGCACTTCACTTGTTCGCTCTTCGCGAGGCAAGAGAAAACGTATTGAAGCAGAGGAGCTTTCAGGCAGCGGAACAAGTGGAATTGGCACTGGAAGTATTAGTGGGAGCAGCAGTAGCAGTAGCTTCCAAATGTCCCAGCAAGCTTCAGCTACAGGAAGTATCAGCATAGAAGAGATAGACCTGGAGGGCAAATACGTTCAACTGAAGAACAACTCGGAGAAGGTGAGCGTCAGCAGAGCTCCTCGAAAACAAGGAGGGGGAGGGAGCTAAATTGAAGTGGTACACAGCCTTTTGTAGCACTAGCAGGGGGAGTCGCTTGGAGAGCTGGAGCAACATCTCAAGGTGCAGCAACCTGCAGTAATTAACAGGGGCATTTGAATGTTGACCCTTAAGTGTGCGAGCACGAGTGTAATGATTTCAGGATGAGAACATAGTTTGTCTCTCAAATATCTAAACGTGTGCTGGTACCTTGCTTATGTGAATAGCCTTGCTGGCTCTAGCATAACTTTTTTGTGTGAAATGTGTACCTTTTTTTATTTTGCTGAATGACCTTATGGGATTTACACTTCAGACTATTAGTGGGTATAGAAAAATACTGTCAAATTAGAATGCAGGTGTCTAACAGCCATGTAAATAAATTTACGTTTGCATTATTTTAATAACAAAGAGACCTAGAGAAAGCTCTGATGCCTCTATGCGCTGTTTTGCTCACCCTAAATAACCTTATGACTCTCTCCATTAGGATCAGTCTTTGGGTAACTGGAGACTGAAAAGACAAATTGGAGATGGAGAAGAAATTGCTTACAAATTTACTCCTAAATATGTCCTCAGAGCTGGGCAGACTGTAACAGTAAGTTGTACTTACAGTATGTCAACAACATATTATTTTGTTCATGCTGGGGCACTTGTAAATGTGATGTTGGGTAAAGCCTGATTTGATGTAAAACTTCTGGTTTCATGGATCTCACTTTAGAGGAGCAGGATTTCAGTTACAAAAATGCAGAAAAGAAATTGAATTTCTGTATTAGCACTTCAGTATTTAAGACTGTTATGGGCACAAAGTTGAAGAAAAAGGTATTTTGGGGGGCAGGTGAATGGCTGTTTGTTTTCAAACACCTTTGCTCAAGTTTGGAACACTAATCCTGCTCAACCTCTTAATGAAATAGGAGCACTTCAGAGCATTCATTCAGTCTAGTTAAGACTAGATGTTCTCAGCCTTAACTATAGTAGAACAGCTGCTTTTCTATAATTTTGCATTTTATTTTCAGTCTGCAATAGATTTCTTTCAGAAGAAGAAAATTACTTTTAATCAGTTCCAGTTATTTCTACTTCAGTATCAATTGCTCAGATACATGTAAAAGATTAAATTGATACAGGACAAGCTGCATTTTATGTCTTGGTTCCATACAGTGTAGTCATTGAGACAGTGGTAGGAGAAATATGTATATTTAGAAAAGAATTGACTGCAATATTAGATAATTTTTTCTCTTTTTTTTTTTTTCTAAATGGATAGTGTCACTTTTTGTTGTAGACTGAGAATAGTATCTTAGTACAAGTAATGGTGTAGGTAAAAGCAGGGTAAAATTGCCATTGGAATTCAGAAACAAAACTGGTGTGTAGAGAGCAGTAGGAGAATTAGGGAGTTCTGTATATTTAAAAATAAAATGTGCATAAATAGCTAATTACAGAATGTCTTTCTTGCTAGATTTGGGGTGCAGATGCAGGCGTATCCCATAGCCCCCCTTCTGTTCTCGTGTGGAAGAACCAAGGCAGCTGGGGCACTGGAGGAAATATCCGCACATACCTCGTGAACTCCGAAGGGGAGGTAAGCTGTGTCTGTAGAAAAAAGCTGGGGGCTGGGTCATCTCCCAAACTCTTTAATTTGGGGGGTGGGGGACGATGATGACAACGAAATCCTGATTTTAAGATCTCCCCTGTTGCCTTCTAAAACAGGATGGTATATAGCACTCAAATAGTTAAATGTCTGTTCGTATCTCTTGAGAGTTTGGGGAAATTTTGGAAAGCTAATAATCATCCTGACCACATCCTTAGACTACTTTTTCCTGTTCTAGAAAAACACCCTGTTAGTAGAGAATTTGTTTGGAATTGGAGCATGTATTTTCAAAAGAGACAAAGAAAATCAGTGTTGCTGGCAATTCAGAGTTACATTATATAGTACCTACAACACTGTGGGGTGCAATGTGAATGTTCCTGTAGGAAAATGACTGTCCTTTCAATATTGGAAGTATACCAGAAGTTTTCATTTGGCACACGTTCCTGCGTATTCTGCATTGTCCTGCATCTGCCCACAACTGATTTTTTTTAAAACCATCCCTGCAGAAGACTCCTGCAAGGGAGGATTGTGCTTTGGCTGTTACTCATAAATGTGCCATTATCCCGGTGATCTGATAGAAATAGGAAAGTGAAACGACCACAGTTGTATCAGTTTTCATGCTGCCTTTCTTGCTGGCAATTCTGTGGAAGCACTTTGTGCAGGAACGGCAGCACAGGACAAGGTAGGAGGGAAGGTCATTTGTACAAATAGAAAGCTGACTGGCTTAGTATTCAAATAAAAGTGGTTAAACTAGTATCTGAAAAAATTTCAAATCTATGTCTGTTCCCACCGTGGCTACCTTTAGTATCCCTGATTAGAAGTGTAGGTTTAGGGTGACTTTTTCCTCAAGTGGAAATTTGCACCTATGATTTCAAGGGTGCAAGTGTACAGAAGAATTTCTTATTACTAAGAATTGTTAAAAATGATTTAGTGATAAAGAAAGCTTCTTGGGGTTTTAGAATTCTTTTTAGTGCCTGGTTTGGAAGATTGTCCTGATAGTTGATATATGCAATTAATACAGAATATTTAGTAGAAATTAGGAATATTCTTAAGGCTGTGTAATCGTACTGCGTTTCTCACATTATGGTATGTCTCAGACAGCTCCTAGCTGGGTCTGCTGTGACCTTGTATAAAATTGACTAACGACCTTCTGAAACATGGCTGCTTCCTCTCAAATCCCTAGGTAATGAAAGAAAATTCCAGAAGCTAAATTACATTACCATGCCTTTTAGTGGATAGAAACAGGAATGTTGTGGTTTCCAGGATATTACCAGTATTTGCTTGCATACCTGATGTTAAATCTAGGGCAATTTCTTTAAATCCTCCAAAATTTAATAGGGGTATTATATTGATACTATAGCAAAACCAAGATATAGATAGACTATTGGCCATCTTCTTATCTGTTGTTTTGTGTAGGAAGTTGCAGTGAGAAATGTTACTAAATCTGTAGTCGTGCGAGAGAATGAAGAAGAGGAGGATGAAGCAGACTTTGGAGAGGAAGATCTTTTCAACCAACAGGTAATAAGATGCAGACCAGATGTTTAACTCGTGCCTCATTGGTTGGATTAATCAGGCGTAAGATTTAGGGGGGTCCCTTCAACTTTTGCAAGCTCTGAGCTTCCTAGTCCGTTTTTCCAACGGATGCGCGCAGAGGGTGCACTCGGAATGGCTTGTAACCCTGCAGCATTGCTGCCGTGCACAGAGAGTGTAATGGGAGTGATTCTTCCAGGAATTGCTGCTTGAATTGATACTGGTGCAGCTCAAGCAGTGGCTAATGTTGGTTCAGGATGCCAGGGTATCTGTGGAAGTATGCGGCAGATCAGAGATGTGCAGCACTGCAATGACATCGACTGTTTCTAGGGTTAGTAACATTAGTTTTAGCAGTCAGTGTTCCTCCCATTCCAGTATTTGCTTCTCTATAAAAAAAAAAAAAACACCACAAACTGTGGCATTCTTGCTGTAAGCAGAATATAACCATTGGGAAATATAACCACTAAAAACCAGGAAGTTTTATAGTGCTTCTGTTGCTGCAAGCTTCAGCTTATTGGTTTATTTTCTGATAATACACATCTGAAATAAACTTGTTTTTTTCTTAATAATACCACCTGTATGTTTTCATAACCCATAGTTAAGTACTGTGCAATAACTGACCAGCAGTTGGCAGAGTGAAAAGGAGAAAGATACTTCATACAGGTGATATCAGAAAATATTTTCAATTTATTTCAAACTCAGGTGATTTGTTCTCCTGATCAGTGGCCATTAGTAGTTCTTTTCACAAAGAACTCATCCTGTACAGGTTTGAACTTGAGTTCTGAAAGCTTTTTTGGTCTCTGGGAGATTGAGCAGTGTATTTGTAGTATAAAGCAACTGAAACTTTTTTTAACCAAAGAAGCAGCTATGCAGCATAGATATCTCAGATGGAAGCATCATTGGAAATAAAGGAAGGAACTGCCTGTTGTAGAGCTAATGACATGCTGATTCTCATTTGCCATCTGCATCGTTGTAGAAAGTATGGAGATTAACCAGTCAACCCATCAGAGAAGACCAGAGTAGCAGTGTCTTACTCCTGGCAGTAGACTGTGACGTGTGCTGTGCTTTCTCTATAGTCGTGATGTTCCCTGAATATAACTAAGCTACCAAAAAAAAAAAGCTTTTAACAACTGAGATGATAACCAGAGTCTAGGCTTACAATATGAAAAGCTAGTAAGAATTGAGTTCAACTATGTCTGTTTTATTTTAGGGGGACCCCAGAACAACCTCTAGAGGATGCTCAGTGATGTGAAGAAAGAAAAAAGAAACTATTATTTGCTATTTTCTTTCATTTATTTCCTTTTATTTTGCTATTTTTTTCCCTCCAGAGCCACTGAAAACTATTTTTATATGCATCATCTGATTTCTTTGAAGTTTACTCCTTGGTACATTTTTATAAAAAAAAATCAAAAAAAAAACTTTACTGAACAAAACTGCCAGAATTTTTAAGAGATTTCTTTATTTTTCCCTCTTTGTTGAAACACTATATTGGAATACAGTATTTTTTCCCATACAGAGTTTAAAGTCTTATGTACAAACCTGCAGCAGAAAAGAAATTTTTAGCTGAGATGGGATGAGACTCCTTGAGTGTATGGTAAATCTATAACTGCGTATATAACCAGGATATATTTAAAAAAAAAAAAAGTTTCAGAAAGCATGTTCATCTGCAGGGCCCCAGGAGAGGTTCACAGTAGTGTTTCCTCCTTACCTTGTAAGAAATGGTAGTATCTTGCCTGGTATCCTCAGCAGTGCCCAGCTTAGGAAAAGTAGACCCCAGGTTCATTAAAAATGCTCCTCCACCAATGGAGGTAGCAAAGGGAAGCTGCATTTTAGACATTCTTGGCTCAGGACTGTGGCATCTTGTCCTACTCCAGGGTTTGACAGCCTCGTGGTAAAAACATCTGAGTCTGTCAACACCTTAGGTCCATATGATTATTTCAGAAGATGGAGAATGATGGGTTCTGTTTACTGAATATAGACACCATCTTAAAGTATGGAAGTGTCCAAACCAGAGTTTTAACTGTTTCATTTTCAGGGGATTTTGACATTCTCACAAATGAGACCTTGTTACATCATGGACACAGGTTGTGATGTACGGTGTTTGTGATGTTAAGCATCATGATTTAATACTTTTGACATATTCAGCATTAAACAGAATGATTAGGATTTTAGATGTTAAAAATACTTTTACTTTTGGCAATGATAAATATTGGGGATTTTAAAGGTTAACCTGTGTAAATGTTGACTTTTTTAATCAGAGCTAGATGCAGCTTGTTCATACTTCTCTTGTATTCATAGGGGCGCTGTCAGATATCTTAAGGAGCAGTATTTGCAAAATAGCACAGAAATAGTTTAATGACTTTTTAAAAAAAGTTAAAAGGAACTGCTGTTGTTTAGGACATAAGCATTGCTTTGCAGTGTTCAAATGCTCGAAGTCAAGTCTTAACAATGAGTGAAGGGAGAATAATGTTTTTTATAAAAAAAAATGCTTTGTATGAGTAGCAGGTGATTTTTTTATTTCAGTATGATGCATTTTGTATCTGACAGTGTCCCTTTAGCTTAAGGTTTCTTCTGCTGCATTTCTGTGGAGATAACTCTGACTCCCTTAAGGGTTAATATTTGTGTAGTAGTGCATCTTTAAGCACTAGGAAAAATACTTGACTGCTCCAAAGAATGCATTGGCTTCTGTACAAGCAGATGTTTTTTTCCACTAGTTAGTAGTTTGGATACAAAATTTGGATACCATTTGATGCCAGCATAGAATCCTGTTTTTACCTGCACTCTTGAACTCTTGTCATTCAAATAGTTTAGACTCATCAAACAAGCTACAAGGTTTGGATGTTTTCGGTGGCTTTTGGACATTATGTTCTCTGAACAGTATTGTGACTGACAGATATAACCTAGAAAGTCAGTTTAGTGGCTTTGACTGATGATGACTTTGTAATGCAAGCAGGGTGGGAACAAAAGGGTTTTCTTCAGCTTATGGATTTATTTTGCCATTTAAAAATAAATCAAAGATGCTACTTTTCTTTATTTCAGTGGGATGACTGAATTACTGAAGTTAAACTAGTAGAAATTTAGAATTATGTTTTAATCCATTATCAGAAGATCCATTACAAAAAAGCACTATAAAGATTTGGCTGTTTGGGCTAATTGGGTAACTTTATTGATGTACTTGGCCGTTTTTCTAATGTAATTTTCCCACTCTGCTTGAGTAGAAGGTTAAATATGTAGTAAATCCTGTCTATCTCTCTGTAAAATGTATCTAGTGAAATTATGTTTCTCAGACATACTGTTATCAATTACCTTTTCTAAATTTGTTGTTATGCAAATGAATGCAATCAACGTAAAAGTATTTTTGCATTGCACCTTCCAACCACTGGACAACATTTCCCTTTCTGACCCACAGCTTTCTATATTATAATTACATAATGTTTGAGGGCTTTTTGCTTTTTTTTTTCCTAAATATCTGTATTTATTTTTTTTTTACATTGGCCAGTTTTCAGATTGCTTATTCTTCTTTAAGATTGTCTTGTAAATTTAAGATTGTTCTGGGATCTTAAATACTAAAGCAATGAGTGTGTAGTTCATTTGCATTTTTTCTGTGATTTATCTTTTTTTTTCTGTAAAGAATGGGCTAGGAAAGGCAGCTTGAATGAGGAAAAACCTCTTGCTACCTGAGCCATAGTTTTCTTAACAGCTACTGTATGGGGAATGTGTCTTGTAGCCTTAAGGACTGGTGCTTGCAGATCTTTAGTGATGAGCACTGTGCCCTTCAGTAACAGTCTGCAGAATTTGTCCTTAGATTTGGAACTGTGTCCTTTAACTTTGGAAACAGTTTATTTTATTCTTCAGTACATATTCTTCAGTACATGTATAGGTATATACAGGTGTTCGTGTAAAACAGTGATTGACACTGTGGGAAAAGCTGAATGCCAGCAGTCTAAATGTGGGTGATTCTGTCACAGTGCTTTCTAAGAGGCTACTAAAAATATGAGAAGTAATTCCTAGCTGTAAATTACAAGACACAGAAAAACTACTGTATTCCACGTACTTTCTTTTTTGTGTGTGCGGCTTCTCTAGATGCCATCCTTTCCTCTTGCTTTTGATGCTGAGCTTCAGTATAATGGCACTAATCCCTTCAAAGGTGCTCCATACTGGGAGGTTTTTTGGCTTTACCAAACCAAAAAAGCATTCTTTTTTTTTTTTTTTTTTTTTTTTTTGGTCTTTTGAGGATTCCGCCCCCCCCCCCCCCCCCATTTTCAGGATAATTAAAAGTGTTTTGTTCAAATAAAATCCAGTGTCCCTTTACCCTCTTTTCCTATTTGATCCTGTATTCTTGAAGTTGGAGGATAGTCAGCATTTTTACTCCAGTGTCTGATATCAGGTGTAGAGCTTGAAGGAGAGATAGATTTGACTTGTCAGGAGAAAAATTATTTTAAGGCCTCTCTGATTATGGAAATCAACCAGTATAGCTTTTCTCAGAGTAGTTACTTAAGTGTAACTACCCCTATCGGTGTTCTTATTCCAGAAAAATAAGCAAACAACTTTATTCTGGATAAAACAGTAAAAATTATTCCTAACTGATTCTCACTGGTTAAAAGGGGGAAGGAGTAACAGCATAACAGCAGCAGAATAGTTAAGCCGATCTTTTAATTGTGTAGATTGTAACAGAATATCATAGAAAACATGATATTACATACTACCTACCACTAATTTTGTACCATGTGAAAATGCTTGTGTCAGACCAAGTCCATCCTTCGGCAGAACCATCGGTAACGTGGCGTCCTCCAGAGTGACTGTGGTTACAGAGCGCCTCTGACATTTCACGCCACTTCTTTCTCGCTTACTTCTGTATTTCTTTCTTCAGCTGTTGTGTTGCAGTGACTTATTCCAAGTAATAGAGTGGCTGTGAGTCCTTTCTTGCTGCACAGCGTTATTTCCCAGTGTGTCTACTTAGGCTAGTTCAGGACTCTAGATATGCCATGGCAAAAACTAGTTTACACTGACCAGTTGTCTTCAGCACCATTTTGCCATGAGGTGGGAGTTGGCTGGCGTAGTTTGTGTTTGTAGCAGGAACCAAAAGTCTCAGGAAATAAACAAATGCTTCCCATGACCTGTAATGTAAGAGCCAGACAAGCTTGTCTGCAGCTTGCATTAGTTGTGAAAATCGTATTGTAGTGTGAAGCAGACTGTACTGTGAAAGGAGATCACTTAATGTGCGTGTTTATCCTTGAGCAACGGGACACCTCATGTTCAGTTCAGGGATCTTATGGGATCTTACTGGTTTTTATACGCCCTTTTTTCTTTTAATGCTCATCCTGTATAAAGGCCCTTTAACTGCAACCTGAACAGAGATTAGTTAGGAGAGGCTTGTAGAAATCCCTCTCGATACCCCAGCACGTTTGAGAATCTCTTTTGTGTGCGTCAGAAAGATGTTGATGCCGTATGCAAACGTGCATGCTGTATGTTTTATATCTCTTGTAGCCACTTCTCCACTTCCTTACTGTGAAGCCATTCTCTTCTTTCCATATATTCTTTGAAAGTCTTACCTGTAAACAAAGGTATATCCATATTTGATACTGGATTTTTTTGCTTCTGTTGGGTCCAAACCCTGTGTGAGCAGGAAATAAAGCCTTGTTGTAAACCAGTGAGTGGAAGGTGAGATAGTGATTGCATTTTTCAAAGCATTGTTTTAGCTGAATGTCAAGACAAATTATATTGGAGAGTTTCTTTTCTCACTTAAAATGGCCTGGGAAACAGAATTTTTATTTGCCCTTCGATATGCTTAGCTTTAAACCAGTTTAAAATAATTTCAAAGTGGTTTTTTTTAATACAAGACCATATTTACATGCAATTATTATTTGTAAACATAATGCCTTTCTTGAAATGCTAAGGTCTAGAGAGTGAAAAGGATTATTAATATTGAAAGACTCGGTTCAGAATAGCACAAGCAGTGAATTGACTTAGAGTTGAGGAAGATAAAATGTGTTTTATTGAACTTCCAAATTTTCTAGTTAGATTTTAATGAAGTGATGATTCCGTGTTGATAAGGTAGATGTTATTGTGTATTCCAGCTACCCAGATCATCATTACACTAAAATTATAAGCAATAAGCTATTTTAAACAAGTTTAGGCCAAAATGCTTTCCATTTGGGCGGAAAATACAGTTGAACTCTATCTTCATAACAGTGATGCCTTGTGACTTGAATTGTGATTTTTTTTTTTTTAAGTATTTTTTTTTTTAACACAATCTTTCTTTAGATAGCTCTGGTTCTAGGTCACTGGTCAATTTAACTGACCACCTCTGGTCAGGTGCTGCAGATGAGTTTTTGGAAGGTTCAAGTTTTTAAAATCAGGAATTGTGAAAATTGTTGCAAATTGAAATACAAAGGCAAAATTATGAAAATGTTCACATGGAACTTATGGAAACTACATAATGATCTAGACTTTATCATTTCAAAGTGGTTTTTTCTTTTTAGAATATGCATGCCAAATGTCTTGTCTTTTTCAATGATTTGTAATATACATTTTATGACTGGAAACTTTTTGTACAACACACTCAAATAAATGTTTTGCATTTTGTTTGTTTCCTTCTTTAACCAACACAGAGGCCACATGGACTGTTTGAGATAATTCATCCCAGGGGACCTTCCTGTGTGTAGAGATGGGGGACAACGAGCTATCTGCACTCCTAAAAGAGATGAGCCAAATTGCGTGGTGGGCTCCAAAAGCAAATGAAAACTTTCCTTTAAACTGTACGCAGACGCAGTGCTCGTGGAAAATGCCGTCCTCTTTGATCCACGGCACCGCTCCCAGCAAAAGCAGAGGGAAGAACTTGAGTTGCTGGAGCAGATAAACATCCCCTTTCCTTTCTCATCACCCCACTGACCTCTGCAGCCCCTGCACTGGAGGGGGGCGTTTCCATTTAGCCCACTTGATCCTGACTTGAGAGAACAAGAGCAGATACGGAGCCCTGGCAGTGATTGATTCTTAGGAACTAGGAAGTGGGTGGAAGCTTTGCTCTGAGCTGCTCAATTTCCAGTCCACTTCTTTTCACTAGTCTGTACTTATAAAATTGTACTGTAGGCATCTACCCCATCTTTAGCGCTGAGATTTCTGTGTGGTGTAGGAATGGTTTCAGTTTTAAGTGGACAGACGCACAGACAGGATATGGTTTACAATACCCTCTCTTTTAAGTGTGGGCTCTAGCTAGTAAAGGCGACTGGTTTTGGCTTTAGCTCTCCTGTAATGCTGTTTGTCACCTCACACAGAGATAAGCAGTGATCTCCTTTCTGTACATCACATCTACTCCTGAAAAAAGCTCCATAGTGGTGGTGTCTCTCATCTGCTTCTACCACCTCCCACAGCGTTCTCAGTTAATGGAGGATTTACCTGCGTGGAATTAGCGCAGGCTTTAAGGGTATGAGCCTCTTACCTGAGTCATCTAAGGCGGAGGGAACCCTAGTCCTATTCTCAAAGGTCAGAAGAATTAATGCCAGAGAAAATTCCCCAGGGAGTCGCTCTCTGTAGTGAGCTCAGATCGTAACGCCCTTATTTCATGTTGGGATGCAGCTGTGCAGCGTTTTTCTCTGTGGTAAAGCTACTCTAAGGCCCTTCCTATTGCGTCAGTGTGTGGGGCCGCGCTCACAGCTCGGTACTCGCGGGCTGTGCGGTGTTTCACCTGCGAAAGGGCCCAGGGCGGGCGGACGGTGCGGCCCCGCCGCCCGGGTCAGGCTCCCCTCGGTCCCGCCGCGGCCGGCGCCTTTCCAGCCCCAGGACTTACGAGCTTTCTCGGGGCCACCTGCACCACAGCCGGTGCTCACACCAAAACCGGTCCCCGGCCGGGCAACGGGCCCCGTGGCCTCCGCCCTCAGGGCGCCGCGCGGGGCACGGCGGGAAGGGGACGCGAGCCCCGTCCCGGCCGCGCGGGGCACTCTGGGAGCGGCGGTGCCGTGCGGGCGCGGGGCACGCTGGGAGCCGTAGTCCCGGCCGGCCGCCATTTTGCCGGCAGCGTGGGGGCCGCCGCCCGCGGTGACTTTGCGGCATGGAGAGCGGCTTCGGCTCCGACTTCGGCTCCGACTTCGGCGCCGGGGGTGGCGGGGGCGGGAAGCTGGACCCGGGGGTCATCATGGAGCAGGTGAAGGTGCAGATCGCCGTGGCCAACGCACAGGAGCTCTTGCAGGTCAGGAGGGGCCGCGGGGGCGGGCGGGGGCTGTCCCGGTCCCGCTCTGTGCCCATCCCGCTCCGTGCCCGTCCCGGTCCCACTCTGTCCCCATCCCGCTCCGTCCCGGCCCCGCTCTGTGCCGGGCCGCGGGGGCCGCCCTCCGGCGCGGGGCAGCCGGGCCGTGCCGCTGCCCCTCAGCACGGCGGGGAGGGGGACGCGGCAGCGGCCGGTGCTCCCGGCGCGGCCCGGCGGCTGCCCCCGGCCGGGCCCGCGGCCCCTCTCACGGGCTCTCTCCGCAGCGCATGACGGACAAGTGCTTTCGGAAGTGCATCGGGAAGCCCGGCGGCGCGCTGGACAACTCGGAGCAGGTGAGCGCGGTCGGGGAGACGCGGGGACCCGCGGGCCACCCCCCGGGGCGACCGCTGAGGGCTCTCTGTCCCGCAGAAGTGCATCGCCATGTGCATGGACCGGTACATGGACTCCTGGAACACGGTTTCGCGAGCCTACAACTCTCGGCTGCAGCGGGAGAGAGCCAACATGTGAATGCCCCGGCTCCTGGACGAGGGAGGGACCATGTGGGGAAGGGACGAGTGGCCAGTCCAGGAGGCTGGGGGTGAAATCCTGCCGCCTTTCCAGCCCCTGCCATGGCAGAGCAATAAACCCTCGCTGAACCTTTTGCATCCATTGGCTTTTATTAGCACCAGCCCCAGGAGCGAGTGAATTTATCAGCCTTGAGAGCCACCGGGAGCTGCTTGATTTGCCTCATGCCCTTCCCAGCGGTCCAGACTGGCCAAGGCATATAGCAGCTGATAAATCCCTGCTGAAAGGCTGCGAGAGGCAAGAGCCTTCTGTGGAAAAGGGGGGGCCAAGCCAGCAACACACTCCCCTTGGCCAGGAAGCAAGCATGGACCCAGCCATCAGGTAGTTACCCAGTCCCAGTGGAAAAGCTGCTGTAAGATGCCCCACATGCCCCACTTGGCTCTTGTATGTGTACGTGGGGCTCATTTCTGAGCTCGTAGGCTTTGACTCAGCTCAAGCTGTGTGTTGGGGAGCAGGGGTGCTCTTACCAGGTTTGCAGCCTTGCAAATAGTTGTACGAGCACAGCTGGGGATGAAAAGGGCTGGGAAGTACTTAGGTTGATTTCTTTATCGACTAAAATGTGTTGTGTGGCTGCGATAGTCTGGTTTGGCTCTGGCACAGACGTTCCATCTTGGAGCCTACCTTCTAGGCGTCATTTTTTTGAGGGAGGAGCACTTCTGCAGCAGAGGACTTGGGTCTACTTTGGGGCTGAGCTCTGTATTATTCTCGGTTTACACACCTCTCCTGGAAAGGTCGGTTTATGCTGTGTAGTCAGCAGTGTGCACAGCAGCTGGAAGAGGAGAGTGGTGGAAATTAAAAGTGCTCATGCCCCTTTAGTGAGATTTTTGAAATCCTTTCTTTTGAAGCTCCTCTGTATTTTATAAAATATTTCCCTGTTTGCTGGGACAGGGAGACAGACTGGAAAGATGATGTCTGCTAGGACATTCAAAGGGATGTGGGAGAACCTGGTTTCACTTAATCTCCCACTGTGATAGCTTCTATGAAGGGACTAAAGTGTTCTCACACAAGGTAAATTATTAGGAGATAACTGGATATTTGGACTAATTGAAACTGGAGTTTCCCATCCAGATTGGGCAGAACCACTACTTGAAAATAAAGTGCTTTCCAGCCACATTTGCTATGGGCCTTTTTACTTTTCTTTATGGCTGTATGAATTTTGTGGTACTGGCTGTGCAGCAATCCCATTTCACTGATGGGAGCATCCCCCAAGTGTTCCAGCCATGGCTCTGAACCCATCTTAAGCTGAGCCATGCCTGGAAGCCAGGTCTGCCACCTTGCTAGTGCTCCAGCCGGGAAGGTGGTGGATCTCACCACCAGCTGGGGAGGGAAAGAAGAAACCTCCTGCTGTACCCAAATGCAGAGCTTCAGTGCGAAAGACTAGGAAGGGGTTTGGGGTACTGGCTGCTGTTCGGTTTTGGTGGTTGAATCTATGAGGACGTGTCTAAGACTTGACACGTGAGCTCTGCGGCAGTTTTGTCTTGTGAACGAAGGTGTTTCTGTGCCTTACGCTGGCTGACTGCCCACTGAAGGCGTTGTACCCTTGGGCCACTATCTCAGCACTCTGAATTTATCCTGGAACAGTGATCTGTGTGGCTATACCTCAGTCTTTGTCGATTTAATCACCTGTTCCCTTATGCAAACGGAGCTGGGGGTGTGGGGGGGTGTGAGAAGCCTATCCTCATTCTCTAATACAGATGAGGGCCTGTGCAGTCTTAAGTCCAAGTGTTTTAGTCCTGCCTTATGGTCAAATGGTGAGCCAAGGGATCGTCACTGAGCTTACTAGTACCAGTATTGAGTGGAAACACTAGCGTGTCTTTTCCACAAGCCATTGCACAATGTAACAGCTCCATCAAGGCAGTGAGGTCTGAGGCTTCTGCAAGGGCTAACTCTGGGCTGGAACAAAGTTCACTTGTCTCTTGGCTTGGCTTTGGGATGACAGCTCACAGACAGAGGTCAGCCAGACTAGATGAATCTGGCAGATGTTTCAGGCACCCCTCCAACTAGAAAGGCCATGTTTTAATGCATAGGATGTTTGGCCAGGTCTTAAGATGGGACAGGCCTCATTTATTTATAGAAAACGTCTAGAATTGTACCTTTCTATGCAAAGCAGTTACCAAATGCCCTGGTGTCACAACTGCAGTGGGTCACACAACACTGGCATCTGCTTAATACCTGCAGGCCATCTTCACCCCTTTGCAGCATCCAAAAAAAAAGTACAGTAGCTGAGGGGTTAGTGCATCCTCTAGCGATTACTCCTCTGTCGCCGTCCCTGAGTGGTGAAATGCAGCTTCAGAGCTTGAGGTTCTGCGCAATCCAGCCCTGGACAGCTGTGACTTTGGTGTAGACACCAGGGAAGTATGGCCTGGCACAGCCATAGCCCCAGCTTGTGATTCCTGCTAGAAACCACTTCCCTGAGGGTTCTTTACACGCCAGGGGCCCACCTGCATCGCCCTGCGGAGAGAGGAAAAGGGTCCTGTGTCAAGCCGAAGAGGCAGCCCAGCCCCCCCAGCTGTGAGATGTTCTTTCTCTCTGGGACACAGAGGCAGTTCCCGTCCTGTTCCCCACGACTGCTCATTGATGTACTTGCATGCACAGTCGAGGTTGGGGTTCTGGAAGATGACAGAGCGTGTTCAGAGGCTCAACAGGGTCATGGAACAGCCTCCGTGGTGTCCCTGTGGTCTCTTGCTCGGCATTACCGCTCTGCATGTCCCCCTGGCCTGTCACGGGGTTGGTGCAGGCAGAGCGGGGTGTATGCACAACGGACTTGGACAATGGCAACAGCCCATGGGGATGGAGGGACGGGGAGCTGAGCTGGGGGAGGCAGGGCAAGGCCCTCCTGAGAGAATACAGCCCGGGGACTTTGCACAGGTTTGCTCTGTCCCAGCCGCAGCGTTTGCTGCTCTCGCACTCACTGAACAACTGTCGACGGTGCCCTGTGGGAAGCCAGCACACACCATCCTGCTGCTGATCTGGACAGGGTAGAACTTTTTGCAGGCCTGGTCTCCAATCATGTTCACTGCTGCTTTTTGCAGATGCTTTGACATGAGACCTGAGGAAGCAAGTGTCACTGTTAGCTTGGTGCAGAGCTTAGGAGAAGCAGCAGCACAGGTAGGAGTGGGGTCTCTGCGGCCTTGCTCGCCAAAGGGAGAGACCTGCACTGGGAAGTGGAACGGGCCTGGGTCCTCCCCAGCAGAGCAAGCACAAGAAGGTCCCTTTGGTGTGTAGTTTGTCAGGCATCTCAGCTGACCAGACAGAAATGGTATCGGGGTGGTCCTTGTACTGCAGGAGCACAGCTGGAGCAGCTGCTGCAGGGATGGGGAGCACAGTGGCTGCATGTAGAAAGCCTGGGAAGGCTGCAAGAGGGCAGAGGTGTAACAGATGGAGGAGCACCATGCTGGGGAGGAGACTGTGGTGGCACCAGGCCTTGCCCAGGTTCGTATCCCCTGCAGGGTCCAGCCTGGCACACTTGGGGCAGTGGAGTGGAAATTGTAGACGTTTGGGCTCGCGGGGTAGATGGCATTTAGCTTGGCCATCGTGGGTGTGAGGGAGCCCTCTCAGTCAGTACCTCCTTCCTTCGTGGAGCCCCAGCCTGTGATGAAGCATCTGGCTCCTTCGTGGAAGATGTGTGAATTGTCTGGGAGACATATAGGTTTGATGGTGTTGCTGAACTTGACGGGCGTACTCAGCTCCAGTAGTGCCACGTCGTAGTCCAGGCTGTAGACGTTGTAAAAAGGGTGCTTGTAGATACGGAATATTTTCTCCATTTTGCCATCGATGCCGCTCAGGAAGGGTGTTCCTAGAAAGGCCACCCACATTCTGGGGTCACTGTAGCTGCAGAAAGACAGCAAACCTGGATGTTAGGAGCATGGCTTCACAAGGAGGGCTGCTCCTCCGCTCGTGGGGCTGGGATCCGCCGTGGCCACACCTGGTGAGGCCAGGACCCCCGTCCCCATCACACTCTGGACACACCCCGGCTTTGCTCCACTCACTCCTCTTCACGCTTACCTGAAGGGGCACATCTGTGCCAGGGAGCGTGTGCCTCCAGCCGTGGGGCTGGACTGCGAGGAAGGGGAAGGGCAGGTGGGCTGACAGGAGTGAGGCCAAGAGCCAGCTGGCTTCACTAGCTCGTCTCAGACTTACATATCAAAGCAGTGAGCTGCAGAGAGCAGCCACCGGTCAGCAATGAGGACAGCCCCACACTTGTGCTCCTTCCGCCGAAGCCAGAGACTGACTTGCCAGGGCCATTCTCCTCGAGCTGCAGTGCTGCCACCCACGATCTTGCTGAACGCCAGAGCACTCGTTGAGCCACAGTCTGGGACAGAAGAAGAGGCACCATGGTTTTAAGTAACCGTAAGTGAAAGGGCTATCATCTGCCCTCCTTCCATAGCCCACGCCGTGGGGCAGCCTTCTGGGCGGACACACACAGGGCAGTAGGATGGGATGAATTTCCATCGCCCATCTGAGGCAAGGCTTGGCAGACAGGGGATGGTTTGGGAACTTGTTATCACAGATCACACCTTCCAGGGATGGGGTTTGTGAGGAGGGGAAGTTTGGATGGACTGGCTGAGCTGTCACACGGCAAGGAAGGTGCAGTCCAAGGAGCAGCCCCGGGGGTGACAAGACAGAATCACAGAATCGTCTAGGTTGGAAAAGACCTTGAAGATCATCCAGTCCAACCATTGACCCAACACTGACAGATCCCAACTACACCAGATCCCTCAGCGCTGAGTCAACCCAACTCTTCAACCCCTTCAGGAATGGGGACTCCACCACCTCCCTGGGCAGCCCATTCCAACGCCCAACAGCCCCTTCTGTAAAGAAATGCTTCTTAATATCCAGTCTAAACCTTCCCTGGCACAACTTGAGGCCATTCCCTCTTGTCCTATTGCTTGTTACTTGGTTAAAGAGACTCATCCCCCCTCTCTGCACCCTCCTTTCAGGGAGTTGCAGAGGGCCATGAGGTCTCCCCTCAGCCTCCTCTTCTCCAGACTAAACCCCCCCAGTTCCCTCAGCCGCTCCTCGTACGTCTGGGCTGCCATGCTGTGCAGAGCGTGTACTGGCAGACTGACTGGCCAGAAGGGCTGTGTGCTGGGAAACGGGTTCTAATGTTTCAACGTGTAGTTAAGAACAGTCAGTGTGAGGTTAATGGTTGGACTAGATGATCTTCAAGATCTTTTCCACCTGAGATGATTCTGTGATTCTGTTTATAGCATAGAAGAGGCCACATTTTCTAGCAGAAAATTTGGTCCCTGCTCATCCAGGTTTATCTTGGTACAGGCTCTGTCAGACCAAGTAGGACCTGGACCACCAAAGGGCTGGCCCAGGCTCCCAGTGCACAGCATGAGGCCCCAGACAGCCCATGGGAAGTTGGTGGGTGGCACTGGGGAGTCTGGGTAGTGCAGAATAAGGCTGGGCAGCAGGCGCAGGCTGCAAAGCAGGGAGTACTCACCACAGTTCTGCTCATCAAAGCCGTTGCTGCAGTCAACAACGCCATCACATTCAGGATTTTCTTTTCCAATACAGATCTTGCTGGAACACTTAAAGGTGAAGCTGGTACAAGGCACCACTGGAAGGCAATAACCCATGGCCTGCTCAGTACCCTCTGTGCTGGGGCTGAGGGTCTCCTACGAATGTGTCAATAAATCTGTTGTCACTTTTACCTGGGGTTTGGGTGGGCTTGGCAGGCTCAGTGGTTTTCAGAGCTGTGGAGGTTTCTTTCATGTCTGTGGTCGTCTTCATCCCCAGGGTGGTTCTGCTGATTGGACTCGCAGCTGTTGTGCTGGGCTGGCGGGTGAGGATGGCTGCAGTAGTTCTAGTGATGGCTGAACTGGCAGGGGTGCCTGCACCAGCACTGGGCAACTGTGAGATGGTATCCAGGATCCAGTCTTTGAGTCTGGTAATTCTGGCGTACACACCTGGGTTCATAGCCTGGGCGCAGCCAATTCCCCAGCTCACGATGCCAGCCAGATAAAACACTCCTGGGGTCACCTCACAGGCCAAAGGTCCACCTGAATCTCCCTGAGGAAGAAGCAGAACAATGGCTGCTCAGCCCAGTCTCCCAAGAGAGGGCTACTCCCAAGAGTACCTACATGGAGCTGCCCCTCAGCCACACTGGGAGGACTCAGAACCCCCAAATGGTTCTTTCTCCAGCCCCACAGAGCTGTCTGCTGCCTTGCAGTGTGTGTGCAAGACATGAGTGTGCAAAGGCTGAAATGAGGGTGAATGGCTCGACCTGGCTGCACGTGGCATTTGTCATGGAAGTTAATAGCTCCTGACAGCACCTCTCCACGAGGGAGGGACAGCCACCACCGACTACCACTGTCTCACTGCCACAGGAGGAGACCTGCTTCATCCAGGACTCCAGTCTGGCCAGACAGAGCAGTGGGATGTTGCTTTAAATCATGCTCAACTTGATAAAGCTTTATTTACTTTTCTAAAGCTCCAAGGCTCCAAGGCTGGGTTTTCTGAGGTAAGGTACATGTGGATTACAGCCTGGCCACAGCAGCTCAGCAAATATTTCCCAAGGATGTGGCTGAGGCTGTGAATTAGCCCAGCTTTCTGGGACAATCCACAAGAGGAACAGAGAAATCCCAGACTTGTACCTGGCATGAGTCAACCTTCCCCTCCAGGAAGCCAGCACAGATCATTCGGTCAGTGAGGGAGAAGTTGTAGAGGAAGTTGCAGGTCTCCTGGTCTATGATGCCCACAGAAGCTTTCTGCAAGATTTCAGGCTTGGTAACTGCATGAAAACCACGGGATTAGTGAGTGCAGCAGAGAGATGTGGGAACTAATGGCTTTTAGACTGACCCAACACATATTTCAGGAAAACAGGCTCTACTTCCACACAGGGATTGTGTCCTATATGAGCCACTCTCTCAGCAGCCCTGAAGCTCCTGTCTCACCCCAGGCTGCAGTTTCATAACTCTGCACACAGGATACTGCACACAGGCAGCAAGTTTCTCTTTTGAGAGCTTGTGGGCTCCTGGTCAACTGTTAGAGGGACAGTAGGGCTTCTTTGGTAGCACATGTGCCACCTGCAGGCTTCTTTCTACAGTGGGATCTTTGCCTTTTCTAATTGCTTGGAACATCTCTGCAACTGAGCATGGCTGCTGAGGCTGACGTGCTGTCCTGCCAGAGCTACAGCAGGTCACTGACACAGTGCTCTGCTCTTGCTTAACACAGGAGAACCTACTGAGGGGACCCCAGCAGGTTTCTCCTGGTTCCTGCCAAGCTGCTCTCTCCATTTTCTTGTTTGCTGGTGGCTCCTAAATAACTGTGGTGGCACAGGCTTTGCTGCTGAGTCTGTCACTGCTCCGGAGCAAATCAGCTGGTAATACACCACTGCTTACCGTTCCCTTCTTGGAGGTCACCCCACCCAGAAATTATGCATTTCTTGCCAACAGGAAACTTCTGCACAGCGAGTGGGAGACAGATCGGCTGGATGTACTTGTTGAAGACAAGAGGTCTCGCCAGCTCAAGTACAGCCACATCAAAATCCAGAATAACAGGGTTGAAGAGGGGATGCTGGATCACTCTTGTTATATTGACTTTCACTGCATTCCCATCTGTTCCGTTCAGTGATGTTGTTCCCAAGTAGGCTTCGATCTCTTCTGGATTTGTCCTGCAAATACACAGAATCACAGAATCACAGAATCATCCAGGTTGGAAAAGACCTTGAAGATCATCCAGTCCAACCGTTAACCCAGCACTGACAGATCCCAACTACACCAGATCCCTCAGCGCTATGTCAACCCGCCTCTTGAACCCCTCCAGGGATGGGGACTCCACCACCTCCCTGGGCAGCCCATTCCAACGCCCAACAACCCCTTCTGGAAAGAAATGCTTCCTAATATCTAGTCTAAACCTTCCCTGGTGCAACTTGAGGCCATTCCCTCTTGTCTTATCGCTCATTACTTGGCTCAAGAGACTCATCCCCCCTCTCTGCACCCTCCTTTCAGGGAGTTGGAGAGGGCCATGAGGTCTCCCCTCAGCCTCCTCTTCTCCAGACTAAACCCCCCCAGGTCCCTCAGCCACTCCCCATCAGACCTGTGCTCCAGACCCTGCACCAGCTCCGTTGCCCTTCTCTGGACACGCTCGAGTCATTCAATGGCCTTTTTGGAGTGAGGGGCCCAAAACTGAACACAGTATTCAAGGTGCGGCCTCACCAGTGCCAAGTACAGGGGCAAGATCACTTCCCTGTCCCACTTGCTCTTGAATTGCCACTGCCCACAGAACTGCTGTTCTCATGGCAATATCCACGGTATTTCTGACCTCTTTTTCTGAATGGCAAAAGCTGATGGAGCCCCACTATCACCTCCAGACAGATCACGCTGCTCTTCGGCCACCGCCTCACTTCACACCTGCGTACCTTGCATTTCACTTACTGCTTTATTGCCCAGCTATTTAACGTGTAAGTTTGTCTTGAAATTCTTCATAGTTAGTCCCCCACCTTTTCCGCCTTCAGGAATTTTTATTTTTGACAAACACTATCCTCTTGCTACTCATTTCTTTATCTAGGTTATTAATAAATCTAGGCTTGGGCTCTTGCTGTTTAACAGAACTGTGCAGGACTGAACTGACCATCTTCCCTTTAGCAGCTGACCACGTGTCACTATTTCCTGTATTACAGCCAATTTTTAAAATTAAATTTCTTGAAGAAAGTCTCTTGTGGCACCTGTCCTTTTCCACCCATTAGATGTGTTGTCCTTGCTCCCTGCCCAGGCTACTTTAACCTTTCCCTGCCTCATTCCAGCCTCCCCACAAGCCCCCTTTTACTATGAATCTCTGGCTGTAACAAAAATTCACGTCCAATGTGTGTTCTTGTTTTTCCCCAGTGACTCCAGTGCCACAGCTGTGAGTCTGGCTACATGGCCACGTGCCAGTGGGCAGGTGAGCTGGGACAGCAGTGCTGGCAGGGATGGACTCACTCATTGAAGCAGTGAGCTGCCGACAGCAGCCAGCGGTCCCCGATTATGGTGGCTCCACAGAAATGCATTGAGTCTTCTTTCAGGCTGACTTGCCAGGGGATCTCTCCTCTGGAAGCATCTGTTCCTCCCACGATCTTGCTGGGTTTAGAGAACCCGGGTCGTCCTCCACACTCTGAACAAGAGTCAAAGCATGACTTGTGAGTACTCCTAGCAGGAAAGTGAGGAGAGAATTTTGCTCTCTCTAACCAGTAAGTCTGAGCAGGGACAGGTCGGGGCTGAAGTGTGAGGCATCTGCCTAAGCCCTGCCTTCTGCTCGTGGTCCCTAACGGCGGTCGTGCACATCCACACATGGGCTTTCACCCTGACTGCTTTTCTGCACCTTGCTCTTGGCAAGTCCTTAGTCCTGTGCCTTTCTGGAAGGCAGAGTAACCAGCAACTCTGTATCTCTTAGCCTTGCCATTCCAGAGAAAAAGTTCATCCTAAATTTAGAAAAATACCCTACACCTGTATCTCCCTGCAGAGCTGCTGGGAGGGCTCCTTGGAGCTGACAGGTCATCCTATCAACCCCTGCCCCCTTACCTTCAGGGAGATGTATGGCTGCTGTGAAAACTCTGAACTGCTGGAAGATCCTTAGGAGTGAGTGGTCAACGGGTGTCAGATGTTGTTGTGTCTTAATACCCTGTCCTGGGCCTGCTGGAGCAGACCAGTTACACAGCCAGCAGACAAAATTACACATTCAATCGCACAAGCAAAGGAGCCCATGGAACTCCTCTGCACAGGTACTCAGTGACTTTGCCAGGCTGCTCTGGGCTGAGCCAGGGCAGCCAGATAGTCTCACTTGTGCCTTGGCCATTAGCACTTAGGCAAGAGTTGTGTGGCTCACCCTACTCAAGGTCATTTCAGCTCAACAAAAGAACCAACCTGACATTTGGACCTGTACCAGCCACTCTTCCTGCCACGGTGCCCACCCTGGAGGTGCTCATACCTTGTGGTCTCGATGCAGTCACTGGCTTGCTGGCAGCTGGGGCTGGTGAAGTGGTGGGGACTGCGCCGGTGGTGGTGTTGAGCTCTTCAGAGCTGACCACATTACTATTAGTGCTGGAGTGTATTAGAGGGACCGTGTTGGCTATGGAGGTGGGGAAGGCAGAAATAGCATCCAAGATCCAGTCTCTGAGTTTGGTAATACGGGTGTAAACCCCGGGCCGCCTGGCTTCAGCACATCCAATTCCCCAACTCACGATTCCCGCCAGGAAAAACTTGCCAGATGGTTCTTGGCAAACCAGGGGCCCACCAGAGTCACCCTGCAAGAGAAGGCAGACAGTGAGCTCTCCCTGGGGATGCTCCCAGCTCTCCCTGGCCACTCTGCTAGACTGGGTCTCTCTGTCCCCGTGTATCCCAGCTCATCTCTGCTTATTTGCTCCAGCCTAGTGGTGAATGAAGCATCTCCCGTGCTGGCCTTTGAGTGCTCCTCTGTGGGCACACTGTCCTGCTATTAAGCAGTAGCCTTGTGCCCTTAATATGCCAGAAGAGCACAAGGACATCCTCCATGAAATCTAAGGTAAGCATTTCTACTGGTTTAATCATTCGTTAAACTGCTGCTCTTACAGGTTAAGCCCAGTAGCCCCTCAACAGCCACATGACGGGCGTTCATTGCATGATACACAACCCAGGGAGACCATGCTAATCTTTGCATCATGTTTTCTTGATTTGGCCTATGGGTCCCTGGTCAATTCTGTGGGGTCAAACTACTGAATGTCACTGATGTAAGACACGTGTCTGTGAAGCTGGCAGTGTCTTCTGGGGGTTGGATTGCTCTAGGTGAGTAACGACTGACTGGATGGGTTACGTTCATCATCCAGCCTCGAATCTTCCATTCCTGGCCCCTTCTCTGGTGCTTGTGCTGCGTTTGGTGCAGAAATATGAACTGCTACCATCAGAGAAGTACAGTTTTGCTCAGCTGGTGGGTTCAGGTATGAAGGGCCCTGCCAAACCACTGGGAGAGTCATGGAGATCAGAGTCCTCCTCTCCCCACACAGTCCTCCTCTCCCCACACATTGTGAGAGGCAGGATCTTCTCCAGCTGACCACTTGCAGTTCCAGGCTGGATAAAAGCTAACTAGGAAGAACACCAAGCTGTTCACCAAAAATTGTTGTGTATGTCTTAGTTTCCACTGCTGCCCTTTGCCATCTGGAGTTTGATCTGAGGACCTGCCAGGTACATTGGTAGCATCAGTCCTGATTACAGCTCAGAATGTAGAGAAAAGTAGTTAACTAGCCAAAAGAGCCCCTTAAACAGTGCCCTGCTCTAAGCACTAGAGAACACATCCTCATTTTTGTCTTCTGCAGTCCCTGATCCATGCCTGGGTCCAAGGCATGGCCACAAACCTTGGTGGGGGAACTGTGACCACGGTGTCAGATCCTGCATCTTGAAATGCTGCTTGGGGCATACTGGGAGGGAAGAGACTCACGCGGGGAGGTGTGCTGGCTTCCTGAGCAAAGCTTACCTGGCAGGAGTCGACTTTCCCCTCCAGGTAGCCAGCACACATCATCCTGTCTGTGAGAGCGTGGCTGTAGAGGCTGGAGCACAGCGTCTGGTCCAGCAGCTCCACTGTTGCTTTCTGCAGGAACTCGGGTTTCACCACTAGAATGATAGAATCATTCAGGTTGGAAAAGACCCTTTGGATCATCGAGTCCAACCATCAGCCTGACTCTACAAAGTTCTCCCCTACCCCACATCCCCCAACAGCTCATCTAAAGGACCCTTAAACACACCCAGGGATGGGGACTCCACCCCCTCCCTGGGCAGCCTATTCCACTCTCTGACCACTCTTTCTGGGAAACATTTGTTCCTCCTGTCCAGTCTGAACCTCCCCTGTTGCAGTTTAAAGCCATTCCCTCTTGTTCTGTCACTAATTCCCTGGGAGAAGAGACCAGCACCAACCTCTACAACGTCCTTTCAGGGAGCTGTAGAGAGTGATGAGGTCTCCCCTCAGCCTTCTCTTCCTCAAACTAAATGAGGAAGATGCAACCGTGAGCTCACCGCAGGGCACCTTGCGTGGGACCAGCTGCCCGTGTTACAGCCCACCCCGGCTGACCAGAGCACGGCCCGAGTTCCCTTCCCTGGTGCCTCCTGCACCGCTCACACCCCACCTCTGCCACCCGCCACGCTCTGCTTACAGAAATCCTCCTTGAGGTAGCCCCAGCCAGAGATAAGGCACTTCTTGCTGGCGGGGAAGCGATGCCCAGCGTCTGGCAGGCACACGGGCTGGATGTACTTAGTGAAGGTCACAGGTCTCTTTAGCTCCAGCACGGCCACGTCGTAGTCAGCTGTGTCAGTGTTGTAGGAGGGGTGCGGGATGATCCGGGCGATGCCCATTTTCACTGCGCCGCTGTCTGAGCCTCTCAGGGAGGTGGTCCCCGTGTAAGCTGCCCACATGGCTGGGTCCTGAAACCTGCAAGAGAGAGCCGGGACCGTGTGAGCCTGCAGCCACAGCATCACCCCCCAAACCAGAGCCGCCCGCTGCAGGTGCTGCTGCCTCCTGCCCATCCTGCCATCTGCGCTGGGGCAAGAGCTCCCCGTGGCTTCGCCTGGTAGGGGAAGGAAACCCAGCGTGATGGGGCTGTGGTACAGCAGGAGCTTGAGCTGGAAGATACAGCAGCTTTTGGCAACTGGGCAGGGGGGCAAGGTAGCGTGGCTAGAGCTTACTCAGTAAAGCAGTGAGCAGCAGACACCAGCCACTTCTCTGTGAGGATTGCAGCACCACAGAAGTGCTCGTTGTTCTCTCGCAGGCTGACTTGCCACGGGAACTCCCCTCTGGATGCTTCTGAGCCTCCGACTATCCTGCTGGCAGTCTGCATGGCAGGGCGGCTCCCGCAGTCTGAAAGGGAGGAGAGAGCCAGCGCCTCAGGATCCCGCCGCTGCGCACCAGCAAAGTGCTCTCAGAGGCAAGTGGGAAAAGCTGCTTCAGCTTCGTGCGTGCTGCCAGCACATGCTCAAGCAGCGGGACACTGCCAGGGACGTCACAGCGCAGAATTCAACCGGCAGGCTTGGAAAAGAGCACGGCAAAGCACTGGCCACTCACAGCATCTTCCCTGAAACTCTTCTAAAGCAAGAAATTCCAGAGACAAATACCTTGGCTAGTTTCACAAGCTCAGCCACTGCCTCGTGATCTGCTCCCAGCAGCCTGCGGGCATGTGGTGCTTGCCCAGCATCCCAGCCCACCAGGAAGGTGGGTCTTGTCATGACCCTTTGCAGTTGTTGTTGGGACTAAGGTGCTTCCAGGGTACAATTCCCCTCATCCTGATGCAGACCTCTACTACTGGCCTGACAAGTTGTGCCATGTCCATGGCTCTCCTCAGCGCCCAGAAGCCCAGTGGTGTTAAAACAGTCAAGGTCTGCAGCAGTGGGTTGTGGCCTGACCCCACACCTAGGAGACCGGCTGCGGGAGACTCACCACAGCCCCTTTCGTCGGAGGCATCGGCACAGTCCTTCTGGCCGTCGCATTCGGGGTTTTCTTTCCACACACATTGGGTGTTGTGGCAAGTGAACGCGTCTCCAGGGCAGCTCTCTGGGGACAGCAAGGCTCGAGTCACTCGTGACCTCCACAGCCCCGCCAACAACCATCCCCCGGCTTCCCCAGGAGCAACCACCGGAGCGTCCCTGTCACTCTGCTCCCTGGCAGTGCCAGTCCCTGCAGGATGGAGCCAGGAGCGGGGCTGCAGCTCTTGTTGAACTTGCAGGGGAAAGGGGTGCAGGGCCCTGCACCACCAGGTTATGAGCAAAATGGGGCGCAAATGCCTCTTGTACCTGCAGCCAGGCCACTGGCGAGGAGGAGGCTACAGGTCAGGCTGCAGAGGGCAGCCAGGGCAGCTGGGGCAGACGGCTCTTCCTGCTGCCTGGCTCTTACCTGATTTCAATCCAGGTCTGGGGGGAGAAACCTCACTGGGACCTGTGACAAAGTGGAAGGAATGGGGATCAGTGAGGGTGTCCCAGTCAGGGGCACAGGAGCTGCGTGTTCCCGTGGACCGTGCTGCTCCCGGGCCAGGGCTGGCAGAGGCTTTGCTTCATCTCCTCCTCCTGCCTGGCCATCGCTTTCCCTGCCCCGCAGCCAGCGGTGAGCTCCTGGCCCCGCTCCCTTGCCAGGGCACTTGCTCAGTTTGTCCCAGCCCAGGCACAGAGCGCAGCGCAGGAGCTGCCCTCTACAGCCCCACAGGCTTTTGGAGCCATCCCAGGGGCAGGGGGACGTTCCCAAGAGCTGTGGCAGCAGCTGCCTCCCAGGAGAGGGCTCCAAGGCTGAAGCCATGCAGGGCTGTTGCCTAAAGCCAAGGGTGTCTGTGCACCCTCCAAAGGCTCCCGAAGATCCACGGCCCCTGCCCAGCGTTGCAGGGAGTGCAGAGGAACCTGCAGAGGAACCCACACCTTCGTGCTTTCCAGGCACACGTGATTTTTAAATCTGCTGGGCCTGGAGTCCTACAGTCACATGCAACTCCACAGTCACTGAAGGAGAATTTCTAGTCAGGCGGTTTCAGAGAATAATTCAAATATAATAAATACCTACCTAAGCAGAAATTATTGCTACAACCCTGAGGACTGCCTAAGGGCTGCTGCGCACTTGTAGGTGCAGACAACCCAGCAATTAACCTCCTGAAGCTTGATCTCTTATCCCTCAGACTGGTTCCAGGTGCTGCAAGAAAAGCCAAAGAAGCTGCCAGTTATGCTTTAGGCTCTGTTGTTACTGCAGGGCCCCCAAAGCTGCTCTTGCAGGGCAGAGAGCAGCAGGACAGCATGAGCGTTGGAGGGGGACCTGGAGACTCCCCACAAATGTCTGTTGAGCAACCACCAAGATCTAGGCATGTTTCTGCTGCTGTCTGGTGAAGCTGGTAACTCCTGGGACAACACCAATCTTCGCTTGGTGTCTGGCAGCATCTCCATTTCTAACATCGCTGCTGGGCATGAAGCCTTGACTGGACATCCCGAGCCAAAGCCCTGCAATGGTTTGGCTGAGACACAGTTCGTGTTTTTGCCAGTGTGACCTTTGGAGCAAGCACAGGGCACCTTGCTCCGGCTGCCCGGCGGCTGCGTGAGGAACATACCTGTGAGAGAAGCTGAGGATATAGTGCCATAGGCAGCCAGGGAGAGACCCTGCTTGTGCAGGGCAGTGGCCAGCCCGTGCCTGAGAGCTTCCTGCTCCATGGTAGAGCTCAGGGCCTGGGAATCCTGGGGGGCGAAGCGGAGGCGGAAACGGACGAGCACACTTGAGTTTCCATTCCTGCTGGAAGACAGAATTAATGGGGACATTGGCTCCAGGGTCAGTACAAGGGACAGGCTCTTGTGCTAGCTGCCTACAGGGAACTCAAGGGAAACAAAACTAATTCTTAATAATTTAAGGTGCAAGTTTCTCTGGAGATGTGCTCTGGGTTGAAATGATCATTTGCATCTTTTTCTTTGGCCCAAAGTTCAGCTTTGGTTGAACAAGTCATTTTCCTCTGCCTTTCTGACTGCATTTCCAAATGAAAAAATCCAGAATATCGGTGTCATCCCAGAAGAAAATTCAGCCTTGACCAAAAAGCAGCTTCTCTTTCTACTAGTTCTGAACAAGAACACAGGTGTGAGCTCACCTTCTTGGTGAAGCTTGTCAGAATGCTCTGAAACATGAGCTGCTCAGTCTGCGGAGACTGCTGCCTACACTCACCTGTAGCCCAGGATGGTGCAACCGGTGCAGCTCCAGTCCAGCTGGGAGTCCTGGAAACTGGACAGAAACTGCAAAGAAAAGAACGATGGTCACACACTTACTGGGTAGAAGACCCCAGGGAGATGGGACTAGATGATGCCCGGGATTTTGCAGGGAGCTGGAGCAAGCTGAAGCATCTTCTCTTGTCTCTGCAGGCAGCAGGAGCACCTGCGGTGTATCCCTTTTCCCTGGCTCAGATCATGAGGCAGCACATCCCTTCTTTATGCCTTCCTTCTCTTTTGCAAGGAACAGACCTGAGCACACATTTCCCACTCCACAAATGTCCCTTAGAGCCCTGATGGGCCCTCTCGAAGTGCAGCTCAGTGTACTCTGCTGTTGTTTAAGAAATCCCTGTTTTTCTCCTGCCCTTGGCATCCAGATTCTGCTGAATGAGGACAGTTGAGCTGGGCCCTGGGGAACCACCAGAGTCTTTCCCAAGTCTTTTCTGGCAAGCCCAGATCAACTCACCAGCCTCTCAAGAGCAGGTGTCAGCACCCTGTAGTAGTCGGAGTTCTCCATCTGTAAGCTGCTGTTGAACGTGATTCCTCGCAGCTCCACCGTGTGCTCAAAGCTGGTCTCTCCCGCGGGATGACAGGCTGCCAGAGAGGGAAAGGGTCTGTCAGAGGCACAAAGGACACGCGGAGGTTTGGGGCCGTGGCTGGGCCCAGCTTTGGAACGTGGGTCTCATCGTGTCCTTTAGACCCCCCTGGTTTGAGCAGCTTGACTGTCCCTGACCACCCCTTGGGGGTGCCCCATGGCCGGGCTGGGCTACCCTGCACACATGCTATAGGAGAATTTTGCACTGTACTAATTTGAACTTGAAAATGGTGGGTTTTTGTCAAGCCTGAGACAAAAGTTCATGAACAGATAGGTACAACCTGGCAGTGCGACCCCAGATTGGCTCCATCCTTGCAGGAAGAGGCTGGAGAAAGCACGCTGGGTACCAAAGCCAGCTTAGAAAGTGGTCCTGTACAGTAGAGCTGTGGTGGTGGGATCTGTCAGCCATGGCAGGCTGGGATCCACACCGGGGTGGGGGCCTGAGGTGACATCTGGCCATGGGGCACCAGAGGCAGAGGAGGGAGGTGGGAGAGGCAAGGAGATGGTGGCCATGCTCTGGAGAGGGACAGGAAAACAGGCAGCGGTCAGTGGCTGCAAGAGCTTCTGACAGGAGAGGGCTGGGGCAGTGAAGTAGTGACAGGGAATTTGGGAGTCACAGGGAGAGATCAGAGGAGAGGAACAGAGCATACGTGTCATGCGACACTGGAGATAACGTGCTTTAAAGTCAGATATTCAGAACATGAGTTGACTACAGTCCTTGCAATTTGTGTGTGTGTGAGGAGAGATGACTGCATTTTGTCCTCAGCAGAAGGCTTTTGAGGGTTTTTGCAATGAGGACTGTGAGCTGTGCAGACCGTTTCTTTTTTGGAGCAGACAAACTGAAAGAACATACCCAGGAGCACACTCACCCAGCAGGATCCCCAGGTAGAGGGCTGTCACACTGCCCACCACGGCGGCAGCAATGGTTACCTTCCAGCAGCCGGCCCTCAGCCTGCTCCGGGTGCCTAGCACTGGCTTTACCTGGTCCATGCTTCCTGAGCAGCTCTACAGACAGCCCCTGTGATTAAGAAGAGGAGGAAAAGGACAAGATTTGCATGGAATGTGACATGCCACCTGTGGTTACCCCAGGAGCTCCAACTAGTGCATTATCACAAGAAGTAAAAGGGTGGATCCACACTGCATCCCCTGAACGTGCCTCAGGCTGCAGTCAGGAGATTTTACTAATACATCCAGGTTGTAGGAGCTGAACACATCAACTATGGGATGGCCCCTCCCTGCCTGGTTCCCCTTCCCTTTCTTTCTAGGAGGTCATCACTGAGTATGGCCATGTCTGTTGTGAGTACAAACTCCACCTCCACGCCATGCACAGGCACTTTTGGTGACACAAGCTCTGGGTGAGCGCAGCATCACGGGCCCTGCTGCAGGGTCCAGCCAGCACAGCAGCTGGTACCTGCTCTTCAGCAGGCAGTCCCCCAGGCTTGCTTTAGCAGTGGGGTTTCAAGGTCCTACCACCTACGATGCCAGGGTGAACTCATACGCCAGCTCATAGCAAGGGCTGAGCGTGGACCGGGCTTGACATCTTGGCTTGCTCTTTCTGCCTCAAGACATCACCCCTAGTAAAGATCCTAAAACCAACCAGTGTCACTAGCAGATGCTTTGGTGCTGCTCAGGAGTCACGGAGCTGCAGTAGCAGGTGGAACAGTTAAGTTGGAAAGTACAACATTTATCTCAGAGTAATCTTATACAAATTACAAGACTAGACTGCAGTCACATCCTTAAATGTGAAACTCTGCAGTCTGAATAGAGAACTGTGGAGCCAGACCTGCCTGGGACTCTGGCGAGCAAATGTACCAAAGCCAATTGGTATTGAAAACCTCAAGAACCCTTGGCTGCTTCTACTGAACCGTTCTGACCTGGCTACTGAAATCCTGACACCAGGCTGTCTAGAACATGGTATATGTTATGTGGATTAAAACTGGCCAAGTAATAAACCTCACCCTGTAGTTGTTTGAGGTGGATTTCAGGTCGAGGTTTCATACACAGCACAACGCTATTTCATATTTTTGCAAGAATTGTGAAGGAAATTTAAAATCACAGTCAGTAAATTCAGTGAATGACAAAACTCACTACAGCGTTTAGCAGAGAGCTCCCAGTGCCTAGTAATGTGGAGTAATTAATATGTTCTTTAATTACAGCTGTGCTACCACCCTGATGAGCAGTTTCTCCTTCCCTGTGGTCAGTGCTGGCACTGGTGCTTCCAGGATTTTGCTTCCAGTGGTACAAACATCCCGCACAGGAAACAAAGCCCCTTCGTGTGATCTTTCCTGTCTCCTGAGATCAACTCAGTGGCCTCTGCTGGACTTGTTCCAGCATGTCAATGCTTTCCATGCACTGAAGATGCTCAGACAGAATACGGTACTCCAAATGTGATCTCAGAAGTGCCCAAAATAGGGCACTTATCTTGTTTTTCTGTCTGCGCTCTTGCCTAGTACAAGCTAGCCTGTGGCTGGCCTTCTTTTGCACATCATCAATAACTGGATATTTGTAGGAATGAAACAGCCTGAGATATCTTGCAGTCACTCCACACTCACTCAATCATCAGCCATACTTCAGTCATGTTAGTTTTTGCAAGAAGCCTAACGAAACAAGAAGGGGCACTGATTTCCCCTGGCCCTAAAATGTATTAAGTTACTGGATTAGTATTCCTCCCCCAGAGGTAGGAAGAAGACACACAACCCTTCCCTTCAGCACACGGAAGTTTAAGACAATTTGGTCGGTCAGAGTTGAAATACATGGAAGTCCAACCTTCCTGGCCAAAGATCCAAAGTTCCTCAGCTTCAGAGTGGGTTTTTTGAGGACTCGACCTGTAGCTGCTGGGAAACTTCAGATTTACAGGTCATACAAAAAGAGTCTTGGCAAGGCAAATTAATCTCTCAAACTTACTCTGCCTAGATATTGACAGCTTCAAGAAATAAAATCCACTCAGCTTTTCCTTCCTCAGTCCCAAATTTTGTCCTGTCGAGGGACATCTGGTCTGGTCACTTCTGCACTGGCCACCTCCTCCCAGTTCAGAAGATGTTGTGAGTGGTTGGGCTGGGACAGCAGCTATTTACTGATGCTGTAAATCAGGGGTGACTTCAGCAAACAGGGAAGCTGCGAAGAAACAGCCTTTTCTAATGCAAATGCATCTAGCAGTGAAAGAAAAAGAGGGAAGAAAGGCACCCAGGACACAGGGAGCAGCAGCACTGTTTCAGAAGAGCTTTTCAGTGTTTTCCAAGAGGCCTCAGGAGCGCTTTAACTGAAGCTTCTAGATAAGAGATTTTAAAAGGTCACTTCTTTGTGAGGCAACAGACAGAGAGAAAGGGGAGAAGAAGGGAGAGTCTGTCCAAGATACCACTTTTTTTCAAACACACCTCCAAATATTCTTTTTCAGCTGTAACAGAGCCTGGCGGAGATCGGCACTTTGAGCCCCTGTGTTTTGCTAACAATATCTCCATTTGGCAGTTCAGCCCTGGCTAAGAGGAGACAGGTAGGAAACATATTTTCCAGTGGTCCTTGTGACCTGAATACATACAGATGAGCAATCCCTCCTCCACTTTTTCAGTAGGTTTTGGCATCACCAGCTCTCCTGCAGTATGCTGAACATGGAAGCTCAAAAATCTAGTCCAGGTATGCTGACCTGTTCAGTGGTGGTCTTACTACCACTGTTTAAAGGCAGGACGACTGCATCTGAGGAAAAAATTAACATCACAGACAAAATTGGCTATGGCTGGGTGTTATTTTGACAATATAATTTAGATTAAACTAATCTTGGCTGCGTAGAAAAGGCCATACTACAGTAAAAGGTACTTTGGACCCTAGAAAGAAGTTCATATTATTGACTGCACTGGCATTTTAACTAGAAAAAATATTTAGAGACAGAGAAGCCTTCTACTGCCCAAAACAATCCAAACTCATCGTCTTTGCTCTGCCTTTCAGCATAAGGAAAGTTTGTTTCCTTTTGGTGTGAGTGGTGCTAGTTGAAGAAGTATTAAAAAGACATGTAAATGGAAAGCCCATCTTGCAAAAGTGAAGTAGAGATTGGAATTGTTTTAGTGAAAGAAGATAAGGACCATCTATAAATACATAATGGAGATAAGTAGCAAGGAGCTATATACGTTGAAAAACGTTGCATGAAATCAGATGAGCGAAAAGCAAATTTTGTTGGTGTGGGCAGAAATTAGGAGAGTGTTAAGAGTCAGAGGAACAGGATTTTTCAGTAGGAATGTTGAGAAGAAAAAACACATTTATGATTTTTTGTCAGATTATAAATTGTGAGTAGTTATAAAATATGATGCCCCTGATAGCGGGGCAGGGGTGAAACTCAGTGATCTAAGAGAGTCCTCCCAGTCCTGTATTAGTGGGGTTTCTTCTCACTCATTTTAGCAGAGAAGGTGTGTAAAATGTGCTACAGAGAAAGTCAACAAGAACTGTCCTGTGAAAATAACCATCTTCGGCTGTTCCTAAGGATCTGCCGAGATTCCTGGGAGCACTAGCTCTGCTCTTCTTCTTGGCAGCTCAGGGTTTGTTTTCTCTATGGGAGTCTGGAGTTTGCTCCAAGGCAGCCTTGAGTCATTCCATAGGATTTCCTTGGAAGATCTGTGTTATTTCTCAACTGGTTCAGGTAGGGAAGTTTCAAAATATAAAGTGAAATGGTACAAATATCTGTTTATCTGTACTATTTCTTCTAATTAGCCAAACACACTAACACCTGCTCTTCTCATCAAGGAGGACAAGAAAGTAGCACATGTGTGTGTGAGCACACGTGTGTGTGAGCACGTGTGTGCTCCTGCCGTGGGTCAGAGGCTCATCTCATGCAGGAGCCATGAGGGAGATCCTGGGTGTCTGCCGGCGCCCTGGGCACAGATCACAGCCGCCCCGTGGCGGGGCTCTCTGCTTCAGCCTGATGAGCCCTGTGGTGTGCACAGACTGGCCCAGGGTGCACAACTCTTCTGCACAAATTTTGTGGGGGTTCCTGGTTTTAGCTAGAAACTGGTTCCTTGCAAAATGTAACAGCTCCCGAGGCTGAAGTGCAATGGTGACCTCCCAGCATCATGCTGACGGCTACCCAGCAAAAGGGCTTGTTTTTCCTTCATTTACCTCCATGTTCCTCAGCCTCTTGTCTTCCACTACTCAGTATTTCTCTTCCTTTGCCTCTGCTGTCTTTCTCTTCATGTTTTCACCCTGAGGCCTTTCCTGCCATCTTCCCAGCCCTCTCCAGCTCTCCACACTTAGTCTCTCTCCCTTCAGAACAGGAATGCTCACACCCCTATCTCAGAGTGCTTTGCCCCAGGCTCCCCCCTGCTCTTCTCCAGCTTCTCCTGTTCCTGGGGTCTGCCAGCCCCTAGCAGCAGCCCTCCACCATGAGGACACAAGCCAAGCCTCTCCTCGGGTCTGTTGATCAGAGGAAAGAAACAGGGAAAGAAACAGGGAAAGAAACACAGGAAAGAAACCACAGTACCCATGTCTTCAAAAGTCAACTTCATTTACAGATAACGAATGCGAAAAAACCCCGATGTCCCCAGATGGCAGAGGCCAGGCTGCTCTGAAGTCTTTGTGCTGCATTTCTACATTCTTGTTTGGACGGTTTTCTCCAACACTATGATTATAAAGGGCAGCTGATATGCTGCAACCATTTGAATAACTGAGTGTTAATAAAACATTTGCTTTACCCCACATTACATTGGTACCATTACAGGGTGGTCTGACTCTTATCACAGCAATGCTGTGTCTGCTGAGCCTTCAGACATAAGGGCTGTAAAACTGTCTCATGGTCTAAGGTCATGCCTGTAAGCCCTCACCCAGACAGAGCCTTGCGAAATGATGGCACTGGTATGAAAAATATGCTGTTTGCTTGAGGCAGACAAGATCAGCAGCAACCACCTGCAACCTCAGGAATTGAGCATTTGGTCAAAGGTGAGTGAAGGACTAACGATTTTATCACCAAGATAAGACTTGTGGCACTTCAGAGGAGGAGTACAGCAGAAGCAGAATCACCTTCCTCCAGAAGGAGAAAGCCCAAAATGTAAAAGGAGACTCCAACATGCCTCAGCTGGTGGGTTCACCATTCAAAATCACAGGTGCCAGAAAAACAAAGCACATCTGTGCCACAAAACCAGGAGCTTGAGCAGAAGAGAGAAGATGGTCACTTGTGGTAAGTGAAAGCAGAAGCATGACCAGAGGAGATGAAGAGATATGGGTGTGCAAACAGCTCTGCTGGCAGAACCTGCTGGTGAGAACAGGGAAACCCAAATCTCTCAGTTAAAATGGGATCAAGCCTTGTAATTTTTTCCTTACAGCTGGGAATTTAATTGTATGCAAATGGGACTCAGCAAATTGTGGCAGCAGTTACTGATAGAAGGTAGAATATTTTCCTAGGGGAGTGGACTTATAACCAGAGGTATCTATCTGTTGGGTGGTGGGTGGACGTGTCAGTCTGGAGAGGCCAAGAACTGTGTGCCAGTTCCCCCTTACGGCTTGAGGGCACCTCAGGGCTGCACCGGGAGTGGGGCTCCAGAGAAGGAAGGGAGCCTTGGAACAAAACTATTGCTTCCCAGTGAGTCCACACGTCTTAAATCTTCTGATGAGGTGATGATACACCATGAAAAAAAGCCCGTGCAGAAACAGCAGCCAGCTGGTAGAACACATAAAGGACAGAGCTGCTCAGCATCATGCCAGCTGGAGCAGACGGTACCTTCATAAGCAAACACAAACCACATGATCAGCAGACACAGTCAAGCTGGGTTTGGCTAACACGGCCTTTTTGTTTCGTGTGGCCTGAGCATCTCCTGCCACCAGACTAGTTCCTCGAACTACCCAACACTATTTCTTTAATCCTTCTGGTTTAACCCATCTCCAAGTTCTGTAGCTGGACATGCAGAGCTGTGCACGATCCCCACCTCTCTGCAGGTTAATGTTTAGTGGCGTTGTGCTGCGTTTGAAAGGCTACACCCTAGTTCCAAGCAGAAAGAAACACTGTCGCCTAAGAGGCTGCAGCCCCTGGGCTGAGGACACCTCGTCTCTATGGAGGTAAGTGAGGAAAGAGCCCCCAGTACTGTCCAGACCGCCAGCAGCCTGCAAGTGAACAGATCTGCTCCAGGTGTTACCAGTCCCTGCCATCCCGTTCTGGGACAGTCCTGAACGCCTGCTCGCTCTCAGCACTCCTCGTGGAGGTGCGTCTGGTTCAGCTGTAGTCCTGCTCTCAGCAAGCCCAATGACACTGTGCAGGCCTTGTTTATTGTCCCTCTTGGACTTCAAATGTCTCTCAATTTACAAGTAAGAAGATCCTCTCCCTGCCTGCCAGCTCTGCAGTCTCAGCTGGGACATGACAGACAGGCTGAGCTCCCCAGTGCTCGCATTATCACCAGTAACAAAGGCTCTAACATCATTTCCACCTTGGAGACACTCAGCCCTGAGCTCTCCCTTTGGTAACAGAGTACTGGGCAGATTTGTACCTGCAATTACTTTTTAAACTTTTAGCCATGGATTACACAGTAAACTAAAGGCTGCCTTCCTCCCCCCCAACTGTGCTGGCTTGACAACTCGGTACAGATAGTAAATACTGAATACACATGGGGAGTATCCAGTAAGCAAGGAAGTGCCATTTTTGTCCAGTTACTTTTCACAATAGGAGCACTATATAATTCAATACTTTTCAGCTCATGAATGGCCAAGAAAAACTCACATGCTTAACTTATGGCATTTCCTTTCATGACAACGACCCTCCTCCCTTGGACACTGTCTGGCTGTGGGCAAAATCTTGGTCCTGATGAAGTTAGTGGACATACTGGGACCAGAGGTTCTTGGAGGAACAAGGGCTGAAGTAGATGTCTTCGTTTTGCACATAATCACATTCTATTCTTTCTTACCAGCTTACATATACTAGAAGCAATGTGTAAATTACATTTTATTGTACCTAGCTTCAGCTGTTATTGCAATTTGACAGGTAGGCATCAACATTCACAGGCACAAACCGCCCATGCTACCCTGAAACCAGCCATCTGCAATGCACGCTCCCTCACAGGAAGAATTCACACAGAGAAACCAGCCAGTGATGAGAGACATCAGTTCAGCAGGGAACTCACAGCATCTGAGTCAATGGGATTTTTGTCATTGACTTCTGAGGCTGCAGAATGAAACTCTACACGTATCAATACGGGATAGTCGTCTGCTAAACTCAAGTGCTGAGGCTGTGTGACCCATGTACAGCTTCGGTCAGCCCCTCCTGCCTGAGGAGACCGTCCCCAAGCACAGGCCGCAGAGCGCTGGCACACACGGGCTGCTCAAATCCTGCACCGGCCTGCGCTGCCTTGCTTGGCACCTTCACCCACAGGGACCTTCCCTGGGCAGTACACGGGGGGGATATGCCCGAACTCTGCCGGGCAGCCTCACGGCTGGAAGAGAAGTGGGTGCAAAGCAGTGTGACAGCACTCTCAAGCCCTGTCCTTCAGCCATCGGAACAAAGCACCACACGGCCACAGAAACATTTACTTTAGCTCATAAGATGGTGCTGCTCCACCCATGGAGGTTGCTACAAGATTTGTCCCATGCCAAGGTCAAAACTGCTCACAGCCACATGTCCTACAGCAGTGATGTTGCTTACTTTAGGTCTGCATTATTGCTAAAGCCGCGCTTCTTATTTCCCGTGAAGTACCCTGAACTTTCTTTCTAGAATATTTCAGAATTCATTATAGCTTTTAAATAATGTAGACCAGTCTCTGCGTTTGGTTTCCAGAGTGTTAAAGAAACTAAGACGTCCCTCCTTAACCAGCACTTTCAGAGAAGAGGGTCCGGAGATCCCTTTCCACCAAGGCTCATCCATTAGATCACACACTTAGTACAGCTGGAGACATGCTGCTTCACAGACAAAAGATGAAATGTCCTACAGAAATACAACCTGCAGGGCACAACTGGCGGAAATGTTGAACTTCCACAGACATTCTAATGAGGAGCCCATTTCTGCAGCCAGTTCCTTTGGTCTGACAGAAAAAATCCCCTCCAGCATCACCGCTTCGTTTGTGCAAAATGCGCCCAACCTCCCCCGAGTCGTTTTAGAGTCAGATGGAATCGAAAAACACCAAAAAGCACTCCAGGATCACGTAAGGAAACTTATTTAGCCATAAGCAGCTAAAAAGGAAGCACTGAAGTTATTTGCATCTCTTTAAATAAAAGGTTAGACGTTTGCCCCACCAGGTGATAAATTCAGAAACAAGCTCCTTAGAGCCAGCAAAGCAGGAGAAATTTCCCCAAGCATGAGGGGAAAATTCAGCGGGATGGAGCAGATTCAAATTCCTCTCGGAGCGCCGGCAGCAAACCCTGCCCGAGGAGGAGGAGGAGGAGGAGGGATGGCCCGAGCCCTCCGGCCCCGGTCGCGGTCCCAGCGCTGGGAAGTGGCGCTGGACGCGGAGCACCCACGGGTGGGGGCGGTTATCAGACAAGGTGCGGGTTTTTCTCTTCCCACCCGAGCCAAGAGCGCCCAACACCTTGAAGGAAACAAAAAGGATTGTTAGGAGGGAGCAGGAACTCACCTGCTTCGCTTTTCCCTTTGCCACCAGGTCTTGCTCCCGAGAAACCTTGAGCCTCCGTGCGCTCCGCTCCCCCGGGACTGCCCCCACGCCGGCCGCGGGGAGGCTGCAGAGGAGGGGGGGAGGCAACGGGGAGTTTGCACACCGGGCTTAAAGGCACAGGCTGAGAAGCAGAAACCATTCACCCTGAAAAGCTGGTTTGTTTCTTCACCGGACTTTGGCGTTGAGCGCTTTTTGCCTCCGAGCTGCCTGCGGTGGGAACTGGAGCGGAGATGCCCCAGCCCTCGCTTCTCCTCAGCCCGCAGTCCGGTTTCTGCAGTTCAACTCTCATTCACTTCGGTGGCGCTTCCCCAGCAGGACAAAAAGCAAAACTGCTGCCTGAAGTGCCGGGGATTGGTGCCAGCAGCACTGAACCCACCCCACTCACCAGGGCTTGTCAGCCCCACGCAGCAGAGCCGTGCGGACGAGCCGTTCACAAGCACCGTCCCAGCACGCAGAAAACAGTAAAGCGGAGCGCTTTGACAAAAAATCACTAATTTCCTCAGTCAGGCATCCATAGCCCTCACTCTGTTTATCATCATAACAATCTGTGCGAGGAAAAGGGCCTAACTGCTGCATAGGGATGGTCAGGGATTATCTACCATCACACCCACGGCAGAGGCCAAAACTAGACAGGGTTTCTTGTGCTGAAGTTGACATTTGAGCCCACAGATGACCCTTCTGCCATCTTAAAAAGATGAAAAACACATGAAAAACTGAGAACTCATTTTGCTTTCATCTGAATTTTTGCCTGCTGCTTGACACAGTCAGCTCTCACCCGGTTGCCACTTCTGATCTCAAGTAGCTTCAACATTAATGGCAAAGTTTAGCAGTTAGTGTGTTAAAAGAGCAAAGCAAGGAAAGAACGTAAGATTTTTAAATTATAAAATGATCACAGAGACTCCCCTGAAGTTGGTTTTGATAAGAGCGTGTTCTTTCATTCCTAACATCTCTTGTCCCACAGATCTCTCCAACCTGAGCAACCACTGAAACCGGTTTTAGGTTTCCTCCTGAGCACCAATAATGAAGACTTGGCTGGTTGAAATTCCTCCTGCAGGTTCAATTAACCGGGAAAATGCAGCAATCTCTGAATAGAAACACATTTGGCTGTAAGTGAGCCGGTGAATGCCACAAGCAGCTCCCGTCTTTACTGACTGTGTGTACTGTACACGCCTCACCGTGAAAGAGCTGAGCAGAAGCCTGACATCCTCCTAAAAGCTCAGCAGATAGAGAATAACCTGCACGTATCTTTGTGGGAGTGGAGAAGACAAAACTGCTTGACCAACCCCAAAAGCAGAAGTGGAGGAGGGGAGATATGGCTGCAATAAGAGAATAAACCACCAAAACAGGAGTGGTTTTGGGGCCACTCCTGTTTAACATCTTTAGTGATGATCTAGACGAGGGGATCGAGTGCCCCCTCAGTCAGTTTGCAGATGACACCAAGTTGGGTGGGAGTGTTGATTGGCTCGAGGGTAGGGAGGCTCTTCAGAGAGACCTGGACAGGCTGGAGCGATGGGCTGAGGCCAACTGGAGGAGCTTCACTAAGGCCAAATGCCGGGTGCTGCACTTGGGCCACAACAACCCCCAGCAGTGCTACAGGCCTGGGGAGGAGTGGCTGGAGAGCTGCCAGTCAGAGAGGGACCTGGGGGGGATTGATAATGAGCCAGCAGTGTGCCCAGGTGGCCAAGAAGGCCAACGGCATCCTGGCTTGTATCAGCCATAGCGTGGCCAGCAGGGACAGGGAAGGGATCTGACCCCTGTACTTGGCACTGGTGAGGCTGCACCTCGATTCCTGTGTTCAGTTTTGGGCCCCTCACTCCAAAAAGGTCATTGAATGACTCGAGCGTGTCCAGAGAAGGGCAACGGAGCTGGTGCAGGGTCTGGAGCACAGGTCTGATGGGGAGCGGCTGAGGGAACTGGGGGGGTTTAGTCTGGAGAAGAGGAGGCTGAGGGGAGACCTCCTGGCCCTCTGCAACTCCCTGAAAGGAGGGTGCAGAGAGGGGGATGAGTCTCTTGAGCCAAGGACCCAGCGCCAGGACAAGAGGGAATGGCCTCAAGCTGCGCCAGGGCAGGGTCAGACTGGCTCTTAGGAAGGATTTCTTTGCAGAAGGGGCTGTTGGGCGTTGGAATGGGCTGCCCAGGGCAGGGGGGGAGTCCCCATCCCTGGAGGTGTTCAAGAGGCAGGCTGACATAGCACTGAGGAATCTGGTGTAGTTGGGAACTGTCAGTGCTGGGTTAACAGTTGGACTGGATGATCTTCAAGGTCCTTTCCAACCGAGATGATTCTGTGCTTCTGTGAAACCTAGTAGGTGCATTAGTGGTAGAATAGGTTAGAGATGAGGGGTAGCAGCAGCAGTCTCTGCACTCCCGCTGAACGGGCTGTGAGCAAACCCATAGAAGTTAATCGAGAAGACAGTCACTATGGACAGTCACTGGCAACCAGACTTGCTGAACTCAACAGGGGCAGTTTGGGCCACTCTGCTCATTGCAGGTTTGCTGCACACATTATTGCAGAGTACAGATAAAAGAAATGCTGCACTAAAGCAATGTAATCTTTAAAATTCTACAGAACAACCAGGAACACATTGTGATGCACCAGCAGGATTTAAACACCTTTAAGAGTATTTAGCTGGTTTGCTATGTTACACGTTGGAGCACTGGAAAATGTTTCGCGTGGGATACATAATTATTTCAATGGCCAAGAAAATTTCTAGGTGCAAAATACACTGCAAGGAGAGCTTTACATGTGAGGCTTTCAAAGACCATTCGTTTCATTCTGCTTCGTGTGAAAGCCTTTTTACTGAGAGCATGGAAAAACTGACGGTGAGGTTAAACGGTTGTGTCTCTTGGTTTTCTTCTGTGATACAACTAAGAAATGGAACAGGGATAGAAACTAACAGCTTATGGCAACTGATCAGAAATTAAGAGTTATTTTATCATCAGAACCCCATACTGACACATCAAGGATTGGCATCACACACTGCAGCACCACCCCCAAGCCACATTTTCAGTGCAATTTCCTTTTTTCATTTTCTTTTTCCACACTAGAAACATTTCTTAGACCTGAAAGGAACAACAGAAATATCTGTTGATTTAATTTCATTTTAATTCTTTAGAGAGATAAACCAATCCAAATATAAGAGAATATAGGAATAGAAGAAATACTCGTACACAACTTTACAAGGAAATTTGAGAAGCTTTTTCTTCCATAAAATCCAATTCTGCACTAGTGATTTTCATAAATACAGAAAACTGATGGTCATATGGCTTTTTCCTGCTAGAATTTCCCCCCTCTGTTTTTCCACAGAAATATTATAGAAAAACTGAGTGACTTGTTAACTTCTTATTAATGATAGTTATCTGAAATTCGGAGGAATTGTTTTCCGTGTATGGCAACCACTGAACAGCTCTGGGACAGCCACAGCACTGTGTCCCTTTGCTAACCTCCATTCTAGGTAAGGTACAAAATAAATATACTCCTGATATGGACTTCTGGGAGTCCCTAAACCAGCTTCTCACTTGAAATAGGACTATCGCCCTAATCGCTGTAGTAGGTACTGTGGATCTTTTTGCCAGCTTGAAAGAGGTACTGCCTACAGCTAACCTGACAGTAGTAAGGTAACCAAGTGCAGTATACAGGACAAAAGAAACCTCCTGAAGTTCAACAAGACTGAAAAATTCTGCCCCTGGGATGGACTATCCCCAGGCCAGAGGGTCCATGCAGCTCCTTAACGCCCGCTGCCTATGCTAGTCCATCCCCATGCTGGGAAGCAAACAGATCAAGGAAGGAGTACCAGGCCAAGGCTTGCGGCTCAGATGGGGTTGCTTTCCATCCCCCATGGAAAAGTGACTTTCCCCTGCCCCACACAGAGGAAAACATGAAACATTTGAATGGTTGGACTATACGGCTGTGCACTAGCAGAGGACAAATACATACCTGACCATGACGAGGCTAAAGACCATCAGAACATTGCGATGGATTCCTGGGAAAGAACAATTGGAGGTAATTTCCTCTCTTAAGTCTTGTTTCCTTAAAGCATCTAGATTTTTTTATGGAAACCTCTTATGCAAGAACTAGTGACAGCTGTCCTGATCTGATGCAACAACCCAAAAATAAGATAGAATGGTAAATTACCGCTTCTGCTCCGCTGCAGTTAACCAGTAAAGCAAAAGTGAAAAAAGCAGTCCTTTGAAAATACCTGAGATTGGAAGATTTCCCTGGGCTAGAGCCAGGGGTTGTTTTGGACTTGCTCAGGAGCACCTGCTGGGACCAGGATGATTCCGAGGAGCCACCAGAGACCCAGAGCACACCTCTTCCCAAAGCTACATCTCTTTCCAAGGAGCTCTTCTACTGAGAGCAGCATGCAGAGGTGATCTAGAGAGTCAGGTCGATCTTGGAGGTGATATTGAAGAGAAGGGATGTGAACACTGACAAACCATGAATACAATCATTGCACTTAAACAGAAAAACCTGAGATCAAAATTCAAAATACTGTATTTACCTGAATACAATTCCCACAAAAAGAAAACCACCACAGATTCATACCTAGCAGTATGCTTATAGGCTGAAGAAGTTCAGAGCTTTGTATTTTCACTCATCATCACTATTTTTCTGTTTAACTTTCTTCCATCTCCTGCTGCACAACAGCACTGGGCCTGTGAGTGCTGGAAGTGTGGGCTGCTGCGGTTCATCGTGGTGAGTGAAAAGCTCTCTCTTATTTGCTATGTATGATATACAATCTTCATTTCTAAAATAGAAAAAAAATTAAAATCATTTGGGATATGTGGCAAGAAGTATGGAACTTGTTACAAGTGAGCTGTGAGTATGAAACTGGAGTGTGTCTTTTAGTTGTGGTAGAGCTGGGGATCAGGGTTGTCCCTGTGTGCACAGCTGGTGCAGCCAGGTCATCAAGTCCCCAGGTGGTCCAGGAACTGCACAGGTGAGATAATGAACCGATTTGAAACCAGGCAATTGACTGAAGATCTTCACAAGAAAGTATCTGAGCAATCGCTGCAGGAGCTCTCCAGGTGGGAATTTCAATGTGCCCTGAAGACAACCTCCAGGCAGCACCTGTGCACAAAGCAGTTCCTGTGCTTCAATGAGCAATCGTCCTGGGTGGAGAATCCAGCCCTTCCTTCCAGAGACTCCCCGCGGGGGTCTTGCTGCAAAACTGAGCGAATTGTAAATGGGTAAGATGCCTGCAGTCAGTCCAAACCGCTCCTGCAGATGCGGAGATGGTCACGTAGGAGTAGGACAGCTCTTTAGTAAATATGTAAGGTAGTTGGGAGATGCTTTGAATGTAATTAGATAATCAATACGATGAGAATGGGCAGTGTGAGGTTAATGGTTGGACTTCAGGTTGGAATGGTTGGATGATCTTCAAGGGCTTTTCCAACCTTGATGATTCCGTGATCCTGTATCAGTGACAGACCACGCACTTGTGGTACTGGTGGCAGCTCTAGTGTAAGAATTCCGCAGAACAACAGTTGAGGGTCTCACCCGACCCAGATGAAGACATCCTCCTGTTGCAATGATTTAATTCACAATTAGACCATTACTCTGTGCCAAGACCAATAACCTGTTTGGTTTGGGGTTTTTTTTAAATAAATGCTATTTCTATGCAACAGATACAGTAAAGTAAAAGTCATACAACTTGTTCATTATGCTTAATTTTGTTCTAAGTATACAAGTGTATGTTTAAAACTAGAATACGAGGTACTGTTTCAACTAATATAGGATGAGATTTAGAATACCTTAGGAAGAGCTTTGTGGCCAGACTGTATCTTAATATTTACTACCCTTTATTTAACACAAAACCAGTCTTTCTGGTTTTGAACCCTCTTTGTCTGAATAGAAGTAGCTGTCTCTTGATTCCCCAGCAACTGCACGAAGAGAAAGGCTGTCTTGCTGAATTTTTTTTTTTTTTAAAGCCAGGTAACACAAGAAATTTCTCAATTTTTGTCTTCCTCACTGTATTGCATATCTAAAAGTGAAATGCGGGACATACTAAAAAACCATGAGCACAAAGTCATGGAGTGGAAATGTTTTCAGTTTGTACCATTCTGGGATACATCCATGACTTGCCTTGTAATTCAGCAGAAATTTAGTATTTTTTTAAAAAAGGGACTGTTAGTAACCATCTTCCTTCCCAAGCACTAGCACTACAACATGCAACAGATTAGTCAAAACTGATTGTATCAGCACAACGATGACATCAGGGTTATAAAAGCAGGGAAGAGAGATGACTTGCACGGACTGTTTGGGGATGTGAAACACTGGCTCTGGTATCAAGTCTTGCACATCAACAGAAAACTTGAAAAAGCCACAGGCAAGTTTTAGGAATTTGCATGGAATCCAGCTCAAGACGGAAGCTGTGCACAGCAGTCTTTTAAATCATAAAAGACGTTTTATCACGTCCTGGTGCAAAGAAAAAGATGTAATGAAATGGATTTCAAATGTAAAGATGATACAAAATAGCAAAATTCAGTTCAAAAATTAAGTATCTTTATTTTACAGTTTTAGAAAATTTTTACAGTTTTAAACTAAAACAGGCTAAAGGAAAGTAAATTCCAGTGTTTTTTAAAAGCAAAACAGAAAAAAAAAACCCTACTGTGATTTCAGTTGACCAGTCATTTTCAAGTTTGTTTTCTTTCACCGTATCTATGCGTGCCTGAAACAGGCTTAACTACTCCATGGAAAATTCACTCTGCAGAAACCCTTGGGATATTTCTCATCTCTTGTCCTAAGACTCTGTTCCCCCCACTGTTAATTTTGAAATGAGGTTTTTCCCATGTTACATCACAGAAGGAGGAAGAAGCAAATCTACATTTGGTCACTGGAAATGCTATGTATTACAATGTATTTACATATATAAAAATATATATTATGATACGCTGTGCAATTGGATACAAGGCTGTAATTCAGTCAGAGGGAGGGCTGATATCAAAACCATGAAGAGCTATACAGACACAGGGTGGAAAGAACCCACCCAGACTGAATTGAAAATCTGATGCATGTATTACAGCAAGACCTACAGTTTTGGAAAACCAGAAATGTTTACCAAAAATGTCCTTTACTAGTTGGAAGTGACATTGCTTTTTCTCTTGGTCTTTGCGATGGCTCTATCCTATTGTCAGCACAGGGAGATATCAGTAAGGTGACATGTTCAGTTCTTTGTTATTACTTGCAAATAATAACAAAAAATAATCTTACTTGTACCATAGATATAAGATACTTATATCATAGATAAAAGTCACAAAATAACTGATTTATCTATCCTTGCAGGTACCATGCACCCATTTTGCAAGCCATCACCTAGCAAAAACTACACCTTCTACAGCCTGTGTGAGAGTCACCCTCTTCACAAAAGGGGCTCTACAGTTCAGCAAGCCAGTGGACTAAAACTATGAAACTAATATGCACAGGGTACGGGAGTGACTAACCCACAAGGTAAATGAGATGCAAGATAAAAATCAGGGAATCAGGGAAGGATATTCATTTTATCAGCATCCTTGACACAGCTGTTGATGACTGACTACATCCTTACAGAGAACTAAATCCCTTATTCTTTACATCCCATCCATACTTTGTTTCCACAGCTTCAGTTCATTTAGCAACAGTAGCCTCCGTGCAGGAAAAATACTTGAACTGAGTTTTCACACCAGTCTTCCTACACTGGCCAACTTTCTTAGCCATTATTTTGGGTAATTGGGGTATTGTTTTTTGTTGTTTTTCATCTGGTTGGTGGGTTGTTTTGTTTTGTTTTTTTTAATTAAGGGGCCAAACTGCATAGATGATATTAAAACAGCAAAAATACATCATAGGTTTTGGATCACAAGAAAATCCTTCCTTCAGCACCACATGAAACGAGCTTAAAGTTTATTCCTCATGCGTACATATGTAGTTAGACGTATGCATTCGCAAGCGCTAAAATTAAGAACCTTTAGAGTTTGCACTTTTCATAACACTAGCCTATATACTATTATTTGAACATTATTACAAAGTCCTTCCACAAAGACATCAGACATTTAAACCTGTTCTACTTAAAATGTTACCTCCCAAGAATAAGCTCCCTCACTACTACCAAGCATCCAAACTACCACTAAGCAAATAGGTGTCATCTCCTAAATCCTCTTTATACTGCTCTAAGTTGTCGCCATCTGATCCACATACAAAGCATCACTAATTCAGTTTTAGAAAACTAACATTAGCATTGTTCAAACGGGACTTGCACATTGCTAGGATGCTTTTAGAGCCCCAGTTCCTCCAGCACTGGGCTGGAGGGAGAAACTGCAGGAACACGTTAAAAAATAACGAACAGACCAGCCGTGGTCAGGGCTGTAAAGAAGTATTTTTTCTTTATAGAGGTAGGTTTTGCTTTCATATGTTGCCAGGCTGAAAGTACAGGAGCTCGTACTTGCTATCAGTGACTTGTAGGATCAAAAAGATTAATTTTTAAGTGTTAAAATGTGAGACCCACCCCCCTGACGAATGCCACACACGTCCAGGCATCAGGCTGGGCTATGATTCCCAGTTGTGTGCTTTCAGACAGCACTAGGTGTGCACTGTGACACTGACGTTTAATTTTCCTCTCCCACAGCCTGTGCTGGCTCTGTGAAAGTTTTGAGTATCAAAAGGTTGTTGGAGAGGACGAGTTACAAAGCCCGAGTTGAAGACAAACAGGCAGTAGATGTTCACACCAGCACACGCAGCCGTACGTCTCTCTCGCTGCCAGTTAATGGGCCTCTCCCTGCACAGGCTTGCTGCCACCTTAGAGTATGTGCTAACACCTGTGACACGATCATTTTTTTTTTTTTTGAAGTCTCCACTGTCAGCTATGAAAAACAGATTCTGACCCAAACCAGACTGAACTGCAGCGCTTTTCTCGAGGGTTTATTTTTTTTTTTTCTTGTCAAACTAGACCTGAACCACTGTTTTGAAGTCTTTGCTCAACATGAACTGGAACAACTTCAGACAAAGCAGAATAATAAAAAACCCTACTGGTTTCTTGCTGTGAAAAATGCATGTCAAGGCTTACGTTCCTCCCATACCTCACCAGCTTCCTACCGTCCCAGCCATTTAAAGCTTGGATCCACAATGGAGAGGTGGCAGGTTTCTGGCATTTTCCTGACTACAGCTACACCTTTAAGATGAAGAGAGCTATTTCTATCCTTTACAAACTTCTGGCTTAAGGAAAGGTTATTGTAATGGGAACAGTATCAGCTATGATTCTTGTGTATAACACTGAAGGGCTGGTCTCCTGGAAGCACCACTGAACTAATGGCACAGGCTGAGCAGGGCATTGCTGGTCCTAAAGAGCATCCCACTCATGGTACTGGAAATCTTTCAGCTTTTCTTGACTGTTAGGGAATTATTGTGCTCTATCTGCGACTGCAGGGCACCCTACCAGCTCTTTTTTTTTTTTTTTTAGGAGCTATGATAAGCTTGTTTAATTTGAGACCACATCTCTGCACATTTTCACCTAACCAATGTTTCTATTATACACCCAACGAAAGTTCACAACATACAGCACATGTGTGTCAGCAGTAAGCAGTTTTCAAACTTTTCTAGCCTACAGATCATCTCAAAGATTTCTCAGACAAACACCCGGATGAAGTTTGGCATCTGGAGCTGAACTTGCATGTTAAAATGCAGGAATATATTGTGAGAAACTTGATAAACTGTAATGCTGTCTTCAGCTAAGGAAGGTGGCTCCAAATTATCCCAGGAGCATGCACACTTGTAACCCTTGGCTACCAGATCAACAACAGGACTGTGAGTTGCAATATTCCCAACAACTGCTGGGAAAACAGAACTGAAACAGAGTCACTGCATCACACACAGTTAAGTCCTCTACTAGTTCCTGAAATTATAGATCACTCTGTGCACAGTATACTAGCTCCCAATTCTAGAAAATCCAATTTAAGCATATTATTTATCATCTATCACTAATCTACAGATGGCAAAACCTCATCTTTACTCCAGATAATTTGAATATTCACCTGCAAAACTGGAAAAGGAAAAGGCAAAGGTGAAACACTCACAGAAGAGGATATCATTGATAAATACAGAAGGTACAGAGGCTCAGTGGAGAGACTATTCTCTTGTGCCAGTGCCAAAGGAAGCTTCTGGCAGCACGCAAGGCTGTTCTGAGCACGTTCCAGGGTGCCAGAAACATTCAATGGAACTCAACAAATTAAACATACATTTAAAAAAAGTATTTCTTATCTCAGTAGAAAGAGCGCTGCATCTATTTAACATGTGCTTTGATGTGGTTTCTTTCCAGAGGATTTATCATCTTTAAATTAGCAAAACAAAACCTTTGTAATAAGATCTGAATTGTCAGTCACAATGCTTGCAAAACTCCATTACAGCACTCACAAGATATAAACGGACTGCTCTGTGGTAAAGTTGGCATTAAATTATAGAAAGCCTGACCCTCAGACTACACCTGGGCTAAAGTGGGCCAGGGCTTGTTTGCTGGCCCCTAATGCAAGTGGCTCTTGTCTACGTGGTTAAATTCTTGACTCTCAAGATGAGCTCAGCAGTGGCAGGAATAGCCCTACCCCACAGAACTACCCACTTAAGTTGTTAGCCATTCTTAGAGAATTTTCTACCACCAGCCCCAAAACTACCTTATTGTCATTTAAGTCTCTTAATTCTAATGCCATCCCTACTTGAAAAAGAAAAAAATTGTTTGTCTGCTTTTCCAATTTGCAACAGCATTTCAGATTTTTGGATATTTATCACACAAGCTCCTAAGTCTTCTCTTTGGAGTAGTAGACCCCTCTGGAGTAAACTCTTCCACTGCCATTCTTTTTCAGCATCTCCTCACGCTTTCTGAGCCACCTTTTTTTCTTATCCTTTCCCTTTCCATCCTACCTAGCACCGCCGGCACAGAGCCAAAGAGCTTGTTAGAACAACTCACAGAATCACAGAATCGTCTTGGTTGGAAAAGACCCAGAAGATCATCCAGTCCAACCATTGACCCAACACTTACAGCTCCCAACTACAGCATATCTCTAAGCGCTAAGTCAACTTTACTCTTGAACACCTCCAGGGATGGGGACTCCACCACCTCCCTGGGCAGCCCATTCCAATGCCTGACTACCTGTTCTGTAAAGAAATGCTTCCTAATATCCAGTCTAAACCTTCCCTGGTGCAATTTGAGGCCATGCTTCACATCCTGCCAACCAGCTGGGAAACCACACTCTAGATAAAATACCTAAAGATTAATCTCTCCTTGCTGCTGCTGTTTTCTGGACCTCTGATCAGAATTTCTGTTCTCTTCTGGACTCTAATAATAACGTCCTCATTTTCCTGAAGACGCAGCCCTTACAGATTTTATTTTAAAACATCAGAGATTACATTTGTCATGGAAGAAGGCACTGTCTCTGCAGGTTTTTGACAAATATTTGTATCTGCTGGTATGTCTGTATTTCAAACACTTGTGTCAATGTGATGCGTGTCAAGTGTCAACATGCACTAGTTGCACGTTACTGCTCAGCCAGCTTATTTACCCATGAACATACTACCAAGAACATGCCAAACCATGAAAACATAAACAAAATACTGTTTTGTTAGTTGATAATCAGCAAAGCCGCCATTAAAAAGAAATATTACAGGGGTTTACATCCTCAACATCCAGTGTAGTGCAAGAAACCAGAAATGCACTACCCAACCATGGGGCTAAGGAGGAGAAAGACAAGAACAAAACTGCAGGATCTTGCACTAAAATAGCTGCATGTAAGCATTTACTTCAAGGCAACACTGTTACCAAACACCCAATATAGGCTTTTTTTTTTTCTTTTAAATTGTCTAGCCAGGAAAAATTCTACAAACTGTAGGGTGAGACGTCCAGGAGACTGAGCATATATTTGGACTCAAGTCTTGTTTTGAAAGAGCTTTCAAAGCAAGAACCTATAGGAGAACATGGTTTGTGGTTAAGTAGAAAACTACCCTTAAATTCTCTAAGCATTCTGTTGCCCATCAGACCCTAGAGAACAAAGAGCTGCAGGTAAAATACACAGCATCTCTCAGACAGCATATTAATTCATTAATGAACGCAGCCACATTCTTAAAGCTCAAAATGATATTATTTCAGTGCAGTTCACTAGATAGTTTCTTTCTGGCTCCACAGTCAGTGCTATTTCCCAGCATATTTAGAAGTCTACAGGCACTACCATTGCAGTCACGGTATGTTCTCAGTCTGAGCGATGCACCATGAACGCAAAAAACCAGATCTGCAACACAGAAACGGGCACGTCTGAAAAATGCTATCAGGACTTGCAAGGTGTTCTTAACAACAGACATACTGAGGGCTACTGTAAGAAAAGAGCAGCTTCTGAAGGAAAAGCTTGACTGATTATCTGAGGTCAAGACGTAGGTAAAAGCTCAAGAAATTTGGTATGGTTAATAGGAAAGAAGGAAGAGGAAAAAGCGAAACCAACAATTTTCTAAATGAAGATTTCTTTTAGACATGTTAAAACCACCTATTGGAAAACATGCTGTGCTGCAGATTTTTCTGTCTTCTGGCATTTGTCCAAGTTTACAGAAAACATTAAATATTTTCACAAGTATAATTCTTGCATATGTGGATGTGCTCTTTTACTGCCACTGGTAAAAACAGAATACATTTTTGAATATATTTTTTCTGTCTTTTTTTTTTATTTCATTTAAAATGCTCTTCATCTGTGACAAGAAAAAAAAAAAAATCACCAAAATTAAAAGAGAATTTGGGATAATTCTTCCCTCCTTGTCACCCTTAGTAAAGTCTTTCAGGTTGCATTCTACCTTCAGCTGCATTTGTGCAACCCTTCAGGAGGACACAGTCAAGAACAAACACTTGGTCCAACACACTGATATTTAGTAATTTCAGACCCAGGAAAGAATCTGCTCCTCACTACTGTGATTGAAAGAGCTTTTCAGGTTGTTTTTTGGTTTGTTTTGGGTTTTTTTAAATGTTTTTAAGTGGGGTTGGTTGTTGCTGGGTTTTTTGTGGTGGTTTGTTTTGGTTTTTTTTTGACTAGAACAGGTGCTCCCCCTGAACACATACAAGTTTTCAGAAATAGAATCCTAATTATTGAATTTTAGATAGTTAGTTAAAGGTTAGTATGTGAAAGATGTAAATAAAAAGCACATCAACGTTACTTTTAACATGACTTTCATTACTTTGAGCATTTTAATTCAAGTCTGGTGTGGGATGTATATCTGCAATCATCAAATAAAATCAGTCAGCTACACTAAACACATCTTCACATCTTCCTACACAACATTAAGTCTTACATTAAGCTGGTCAGGGAGGTTTTTGGAAGACAAAAAAGCACAGCCTTGTTTTTTTGATGGAAGTGATTGAACTGCCCAGGATCATGGTACAAACAGTCGCAGCCAAACTGGTGCACCAGGGTCACTCAATTTGTACAGTACTGGAATAGTCAAAGTATGCAACTCACTGCCAGTTTACACACTTTAACTGGAGATATTGCGTTGAGTAGCGATTGGGTTTTTTCCCCCACATTGATCTTTGTAGTTTGGAGGAAAAAAAAAAAAAAAGTCACACTGAAAACTAGATTGAAAACCCCCAGAAACAAGGTGAAGGACGTGCTCCAAGCAGACCTATCTAGATGCAATGTGAACAAAGCAACGGTTAAATGTCTACAAGTTAAGTGTTATAAATTCTTTCATTTTAATTGAGTTATAAACAATTTCAGAAATAAACTGTTTCCTAACCCACAGCATATGAGAACAATTAAAATACACTTTCAAGTATATGATAAAACTTAATGTTTTCATCATCTGAAAGCTACTAGCTTTTAAGTATATAAAAAGCTATTCCAAATAACATTATGACTGAAAGACAATCAAGGCAAAAAACCATAGAACTTTGAGTCAGTCTCCAAACTTGTTTTCTTGCTATTTGTCAAGTTCATTATTGAAACACAAGATTGTTTTCTTAATTTAATATACATACTTATACAATGGCTTAAATTAAGGCATAATCCAGCTGGCTGAAGTTTTCAGTGAAATGTCTCTGTTGCTTTTTATCAGTAATAATTGGTTCAGATTACTGCTGGCAAAAGTAACATAGTCCATTAAAGAGGAGATTGAAAAACAGATTAGTACTACTATCTTCCATTAGGGTGATTTTTAAACTAAATGCAGCGCAGGCCTTTGGACTAGGGAAGCCTTTCAAGAAACTCACCATTAAATCAACTTATCAGACAGGGCTTGAGGCTTTAAGCAGAAGCTGGTAAAACTCTGAAGCCATAGTGTGGTTTTACAGAAAGCCTTTCACGTTCTAGAGAAAGAACAGTATACACCCAACGTGAAACAGGTTAAAACAGAAATTATCATCCAAAAAGCACAAGGGCAAACTTTTGGAAGATCCAGCCAAAGAGACAATGGCTGAAATTTAACAGACAGACATTAAAAAAGAGCCCTTCAGAATCCAACTCATCATGCCAACTGGAGACTCTTAATTTAAAAGCATTGCCTCTGCTCACGTCACTGTGATGGTACTTCTGTAAATGACATTTTGGGCTCTCGTAAACTCCAAAGAGTATTTCTTCCATGCAAATTGGAATCATATTCTAGGATCCTAGAATACTTCCATTTTCTATTTCAGTTTTAATGTGAAGTGTTTGAGGCTTTCTGGGATTGCAATTTAAGTGTAGAACAGACAACTTTGATAAAGCCAAATGTTCTTAGATGGAATAAATAATGTGCAAATCACATCATCCCTCTATGTGTACTAAAGTTGATGCATAAAAGGCTCAATTATGTTATACAAGAAAATGCACAATTTCAGGAATACAAAGCAAGACCAGCTGCACCCCAAAAAATTTTAAATTCGCAAATTTAGTCCTTCCCAATGTCACGTGGCAAGAAGAGCAAAATAATAGGCTAGATCACAGCCTCATTCCAGAACCTGACAAGCCATGCTTTGGCTACTCCTGGGACAGGCAAAACATGACTGAGGCAGATGATTAGTTACTGAGCAGCAAGTAGTTTGAAATCACAACTGACTATAGCACCATATGTGCTCCCTTGGGAATGAAAACATATTCTTCAGACTTAGATATTCTTCAGATTTAGAAATTGCAATTATATTCCTTAAACGAGTAACAAGTAGAAGCTCAAAACGCCAAACATACGAACTTTTAATGCTTTAACATTTTCCCCAATAAAAATACTGCCTGTTAAGCTTAATATAGTGCTACTACCTATTTTCTTACCCATTTGGCTTGTATTTTATTTCTCAAACATTAAACATTCTTAATATGCTTTTGCTTCCTGACAGAATTCTGTGACAAACACTGTTTATTTTCAGAGACAGCCCCTAGAGTTCATACGAGTGCTTAGAAAGCTTCCTGTAGCTCCACTCATCCTGCCTTTTAAACTAGACTAGTAGCCAACCCAGGTACCTGGAAGTAAAAACAAAGACAAAAAAGTTAAGAGATGCATTTAATGCACCATGGTAGTATAAATCCTTTCAGAGGCTGGTAATTTAACCATTCTCTGCATTTCCTGAATGTCAGTTTATACTAAAGCATTCCCTTGTATCACAGAATCACAGAATCGTCTAGGTTGGAAAAGACCTTGAAGATCATCCAGTCCAACCATTAACCTATCAATGGCTTTGACAAGTAGGGAAAAGTAAAGTAAAAGGTGACAATAGGGAAAGTGCTAAAAAAACTATCATATTTCTCTCAACTAAGCATTGTAGCAGACTTGTTCAATGCTTTTCCTCCATGTTAACCTACACTATGCTAAAGCAGCAAAATAGCCACACAAGCACTCAGTACGGTGTAAATAAAGACTCTTAATACATAATGAAAATGGAACGGTCAAAGGCATTCCCTAATAAAATGATCATTGAAATCCATACAACAGAACCCTTATAGAGCACCATATTTCAGAAAGATGTTTGAAGTGTATAGCTGTACTGAAGCTGGAGGCAGAGCATTCGTTGTTGGATTTGATGATCAGATTCCCAGTGAGGTTCTTCAATGAATGCAAACACTACTAAACCAGTCCTAAATACATACTGGTTTTTGATGGATATGTTTGTGAGGGAAAATAAGGAGTTCTTATCACATTGTTTATTCCAGCTGTTTTTGCTCTGCATTTAGGCATTTGCTTTCAAGGTCGTCCTTATTCTGACCAGCTGGTTCCTCACTCTGTGCAATAGAAATTTCTGACTGGTCCATCTTTGTGTCGGTATCAGCCAGCTCCTCTGCAGCTGAGGTGGGGCCATGCAGCTCCTTCACATGGAGGGTAGGATTGGTCATTTGCTCTGTGTCTTGTTGAGAGGCTGGTACACTGCTATCTTTGGGAAGCTCAGAGCAGTTGACAGGAGCTATCACCACGGGAGGCTGAGGTAGGTCTTTCTGTAAATAGAAGATCACAGTCAGAAAGCTGGAAAGCAAGAATTATCGTGTCCAGTTATCAGAAGTGATGGTCATACAAGATGAAGATTAAAAGTCCATCATCTCTTCTCATTCTCCAGTAGTGGACACATGCATACAGCTATCCCGTCTTTGTGTTTATAGTACACAAGGGGATTTTTCTTCCAGAAATGTGTTTAATTGCTTTCTGCCTGATCATTCCTCACTGATTTCAGATGTGCTCTGCTGATTACACAGGAACAGGCAAACAGCACTTTGGCACTCTGTCACGCTCTGGTTTTGCCCACCTTTACTATCAGCGTACAACTGGCAACTTTTCATCACATTTCAGATGATCTCAAATATTTTTCCACCAATTAAATTCAGTTCTCTAAAGGAAAGTTGTGAAGGTTATCACAAATAGTCGATTAACAAAACACTCACTGCAGAGAACCTCTAGCTTGAGAGATTTGGCCTTCAAGTAGTTACTCAAAATCTATCAACATGCATCACAGTAACAATTACTCCTTTTGGAATCAAATTAATTTCACTTGTACGACAGTGAAACAAAATGATAATTTACTATATTGAACTAGATTTCTACCTTCATAAGCAGTAGGCTATGAAAAAATATGAAGAAAAATATTGTAAGGATATACTTTATATATTATAAAAATGTTTTATTTAATTTTACTCAATAATAATTTCAACAGAGATCAAATGAGTAAAATTATGGCAGAATAAAGGAGGATAAACAAGGTCTACATTACTTTTCACTAGCCAGTTTAAGTGGCCATAAACATTAAAAACAGAGAACCTTACTGAGGCAAAAAAGTATGTAAAAAAGCAAACAATCAAGCAAAAGAAAAATCTGGTTTTGTTTGATAATACTTTACAGTATTTTACTCAACTTTAATTTTAGTTAGGTTTTTATAATATTAGTATTTCTTGAAGACACTCATATCAAACTGGTATTCACCGCAAAGCCGCTGCCCGTCCAGAACATTGCGAGCTCCTTTCTCCAAAGAGCCACAGCTAAGCTTGTGAGGAGAGTACAGGGCACCAAGTAGAGGAGAGCGGGCTGGCCCATCTGCATCAATGCCAAGGCAACAAAGGTCACAAGAAGGCCTATGCCATATGCTGGAAGGAAACAAAACCAGCAAAACCCAGTTACTCAGATATAGGTCTGATCAAGAACAACTAAATAATTAGCTAGATGAGCGTTCTAACAGGAACTTTTTACTTAACAGAGGTACTGCAGTCTTTCTGTCGATAGTAACATGTTGTGAAAGTAGTGTGATTGGCCTAGTCCATACTGTGCAATTAAATCATTGCCTTAAGCAGTTTGAGAAAGGCAAAATAAACAAATGAAATATTGTGCCTCATATTGAATGAATTCAACAGATACAGGCAATTATTTTGACCATTATAACATGTGCTTCTTGTTTGGCTTGGCTTTGGCTGTTTCTTATTATGCTGCAACACCACTAAAAAACCCCAGAAAACAAGCCAGCTGCATGTTACAATTTGTTGTTATTTTCTATTTAATTTCTGCATATATTCTGCAAAAATTACTAAGTAGAACAGAAGCAGCTAGGATCTCATATTGTGATTATTTTCAATGACATTTTCAGAACAATGAAGCTAAATCCATCTCCTATGAGGAGCAGCTGAGGGAATTGAGGTGGTTTCTTTTGGAAAAAAGGTGGCTCGGGGGAGATCTTACTGCTCTCTGCAACTACCTGGAAGGAGGTTGTAGCGAGGTGGGTGTCAGTCTCCTTTCCCAAGTAACAAGTGATGGGACTAGAGGAAAAGTTGTACCAGGGGAGGTTTAGATTGGATATCGGGAAAAATTTATTCACTGACAGGGTCATCAAGCGCTGGAACAGGCTGCCCAGGGAAGCAGCTGAGTCACCAGCTCTGGAGGTATTTAAAAGACGTGTAGACGCGGCACTTAGGGACATGGTTTAGGGGTGGACTTGTTAGGACAGTGTTAGGTTTACAGCTGGACTCAATGATCTTAAGTCTTTTCCAACCTAAATGATTCTATGATTAGAATACTCAATAACTTTCTACAGTTCTTCAAAATGTTTTTTTCAGGGCACATGTTGTTATTAGTGAGAGTTCCTTATATCTGGTTTAAATATTTCTTCTTGTGACTTAAATCCATTGCCTCACATCTTATCCCTGTGCACCTGTAAGAAAAATCTCCATCTTCTTTGCATCCTCACATTAGGTAGCTGTGAACAGCAACAGAATCTCCTCTTTGCTTTCTTTTAAAACCACGTGCTCCAGCCCTCAGCCACCTTGATGGCCTCCACTGGATTTACTCCAGTACGTCAGTGTCTGTCTTGCACCAGGCATCCTGGTGCCAAATTGATCCAACTGCCAAACTGAGGGGAATAATCACTTCTCTCATACTGCTGAGTCAATCTCGCTAACACAAGCCCTGTATGTGGTTTTCACTGCTGCAACAGTAGTGCTGACTCTTCATTGAGACAACATTTTCCTATCAATTTCTGTAAATGTGTTTTGAAAGTTCTGGGTAAGACAACAGTTTCATTTAAGTATATACAAGAGGAAATTATTTAAGATTTGGTATAAAATCATCTCTCTAACCCTGCTCTAAGTCTTCAAGAACCTAGCTATTTTTTCAAAAGAATTTCTAAAGCAGTTTTTCATTAAAATTTTTCATGATATTAACTGCAAGTATCTTAAGTCTTTGCTAGCATAAATACTTTGTATTGTAAAGCAAACAGTAATTTGTAAGATCCTATTCATCAGTCATCTTGTCCATGGCATATAACTGTGAATCCTACAAACTAAAGAAAACTACTTTAGAGGTGTTACAGCCTTCATAATACCATTCATTGCATCACAGGTCACAGATTTTTAGAATACACAAAAAGAACAAAGTCAAAGGAAGATACCCCTGAACCTGAATTCTCATACGCAATAAACTCAAAGATTCATGAATCAAGAAACCAGAATGAGTAGCTAAGTATGTATAAAGATAGTGTAGATGTAAGGGTTATAGTGAGAAACTATGGTAAGAAGAAGCTCCCCTTATATAAGGCAAAACAGCTCAGGAAAAATCACAACAGATAACTTGGTGATGGAAGGTCTAGCCTCGAAAGGATTTTCCTAAAAATATTTCTGTTTAGTAATAAAAGGAGGAGAATAATAAAACCCCAAACTATGTAATACACCATCGATGGTATGCTTTTAAAGGGAGCAACTTCTACAGGTATTGTGTTCAGGTGTCACTGTTACACGTACCTATTGTGCAGGCTACAAAATAGACTCTGGATGACTGCACCTGAATATCAAATCTATGGCAATAAGCTACCAGTAAGCCTAGGAAAGGAAAGAACAATTACAACATGCTTTCAACCCACTCATGCATTAAGATACACAAACCCATCAAATTATCTCAAGATTATTATCAAATTATCTCAAGATTTTTTTTTTTCCAAACACTTCCTTGAGCATCCCTGTGTTTAAGTACTATGACAGCATCGTTCAGGAGGCTGCACAGCTTACAGAACAGTTACACGATAACACAAGCCCAGTACAACAGAAGCACTCTAATAATAAAATTAACCTCTACAAATACACAGATCCTAGATACAAAACATCATCCCATCCCTAGTAAACAGTTGTAAAAATACAGTGCTCACGACAAGAATAAGGGTGAGAGTTCATCCCTTCCAGCTCCTAGTAAAGACAGCAGGAATTTATGGCTAACGACTATTATATAATGACCTATTATAGGTCAGGGGGAGGATGGGACACAGATGGGGATGACACAGTTCATATTTCCCAAAACACAAGAAAATAAACAAATGATTTCTCAGAAGAAATCTGAAAGCCAGAAGATACATACTTGTTTTCACCTGCAGTGGTGCCAGGCATACTTCTACATACTACCTAAAGTCAAATTTGAGAGGTGTGACAGAAACACCAGATGTTGTGTGACTAACAAAATTATGAAGTTTTGAGTGGTCAGGTATGTGTGCACTCAAATCATGTGCAAATGGACAAATAATTTCCTCTATTAAAGATATTTTATTCTATAAAATCAGCTAAATCAAAAAATCAGCTAAATCAACTCCTGAGATTTCTCTACATTTCTTGACATCACTGCCTGTGAAACTGAACCGTAAGCATGTGCATTAATTTTTTATGGAAAAAGTGAATAGTGCAGAAAAAAAGAACATAAAGGATACGCTTACAAATTTATCAGGTTTATAGTAGCCAAATCAAACTTCCCAGTTGAAGTGGAAGTACAGGAGGAATAAACTAACATGACAGTGCAACAAGTAAAATTCTTAACATGCTAAACAAGAAATACCTGGAACTAAAATGTCTCCAAATCCTAGGAGAGAAAAAGGCCTGTCACACAGAGCCAATGGTGAGGAATTCAGTCGTGGAACCTTCAGAACCATTGGGAGCTTGGAATGAGAGAGACATAGGCCTTATGAAAAGCTGTTTCCACTCTATACTGACACCATCTATCAGAACTTGTTCCTGTTGTACTGAAACTGCAGACTTCAAATACGATCTTATATTTAAAATCTTTTATTAATATTACCAACAACTAACAAAATGTATTTAAGATAGGAGTGATGAAATACTTTCTAAAAAAACCAGCCAGGACAACTCTGCATGACAGAAATCTCAAACCAGCATATTAATTTCAAAGTCCTCACATGCAGTAAGGTATCAACTGTGCTTTAACTGCAGGAACGTAAAAAATTTAGGTAGGCTGCCACATGCATAAGAAATAACCATATATATTTCATTCTATTGGTTGTAATAAAAGTCTCAAAAAGAGTAGACTTGAATAATTTTAAAAAGTTATTTTTCAAATCACTTTAAAAGACTTTTTTTCCCCTCCAAGTGTTCCTATTTATTACATAAGTTGCAATGTTGAGGCACAGTACAGCAAGGTTCATTGCAAACACATATTCTCTTTAAGACAGTACGTTAAAGAAACTTTTTTCTTTTCTTATGTTAGTGCTAGAATAAATTTTATCTATTTATACTATCACTGTTTTATACAATTCAGTCTGTGCATAAAACTGAAGCTAAAGGGGTACAAAATACAAGAACATAAAGAAATTAGTATGGATTGATCCACTCGTAGTTCAACCTGCAAACAACTATTTTCTTTACTATTTTCTCACGTGACAGCATTACAATCATTGCTGAAAAGAGACCCATCATCCTTAAAATAACAAACCCCATTTTCCTACAGATTAATTTCTTATTTGTTTTGCACACTGTATCTCACTATCTCCTACACCTCACGTACTTCCCTTCCTGAGTCAGCTACATCATGTTGTACAGCTCTGTGCATACAGCTGGCTGCTGGCAAACGGTTCAGAACCGCTGAATACTGACCTCTGTTTGCTTTGTCTCCAATTCGTGTTTCTCTCCTTTGCCTACAGCCTCAGCTTTTCATAAAGCAATTATCAAAATAGGATTGGAGGAGAAAGTGAGAGACTAATCATACGAGTTTTCTCTCTTTAGGTAAAAATGGATACGCTTCATTAGCAGTAAGTTATATTTACAAATATGGCCACATGTTTTTGTGAAGCTGAGCTAACCAGCTTCCTTATACTGAAATCCTTTCAAGGCAAGATAAAGGAAGACCAAAGCTGTTGTGATGACCCCTGTGTTTGGTGTAGATTTCCAGAGAGTTCAGGAGTGCTTATTTTCACATTAAATTCTTTTCAGACTGGCATCTCCATTTCAGCTTTGTGGTCTTTGAATTTTAAAGAAGTTGAAAGTGTAAGAGCTGGAAGTTAGTGCCATATTCTTAGACTACATACAGTACCTTTTCATGAGTGGCAGAATCAGACGGGCCTGCAGCCACCTCCACCATTATACTCTCCCCAGTCTAAAGAAAAAAGGGGAAAATTGTCAATTGGCACTTCTCTCAGCAGGTCTGGGATCATTTAGGAACACACAGAGAAACAGGTCATTACACTTTGCTCTGTGAGCAGCAGAGAAGTACTTCACTTACCTTTGTTAGAAAAGGTGTGATAAATACAAAGAATACATCATACACAAAAAGAACCAGGAGGAGCAAGGTACAACCCTGAAGGAAGAGACAAGATGCTTGGTATTTACATACTATGCATTAGTAAACAGCAAAGAATTAATAATTAGCAACTTAAGACTATTCAAGGCAAAAGCTAACAAGGACTAAAACAAGTCACCCATGTATTTTTCTTAATTCCTAAATATTTTAGATGGAGGAATTGGTCTCACATGCGCTATATAAAAGAAAGGAATTCTTAGACACAAAATTACGTGTTAGTCCCTAAATTCTTTATCATGTAAAATCTGGAAATGGTGCCATTTCAATTTGTTAGCAAATATTAAGAAGTTCTGCATTTTCTCTGCAGGATGATAGGCATAGCTTGAAACAGTATCCACATTACTTTGGCCAATCTGTACAGGGAAACAAAATTTATAGATGAAGATAACTTGAAACAGAGTTTGAAGAGCTGCCTAAGGAGCAACTAAATGACTAATACTGATTTTTATCTTAGGATACTGAATAAGTTCTGGAAGATTTGAAACACCACCAGAATGATGCATCAATTGTGTGTCAAATTTGGAAAAAAACAAAACAAACCACAAAAAAACCTCACAAGTGAGTGTGTGGTGTGTGATTTACTAATAGTCAGCACTCTGGCCACTTACTGGTCTACATTATAACCCATTACATCACTCTCTTCCAAGCTACAAATGAAGGGAAGTGCATTTCCAAGCCAATGTACTCCGTTGTCAGTGGCTCCTCCGTTCAACTATATACAGGCAAACATCCTCTTTTTACATCTGTTTAACTTTCATACCTTAAATGTAGGCAGGCGAATTGTTTTCAACATATAAAGACAGAAAGCGATTCCTAAAGCATCTTGCAGAACCCAGGCCCACCTAGAGAAAGAAGAAAGTAACATTTTTGCAGGAAACAATAGGAAAGCCAAACCAAGCCTTGTCCTCACTAAGGACATCCTTGGGACTAAAAAATTTATTAAAAGTACTTGCTCAAAGTCAACATTGTTGTCAGCACGGATTTGCAAACGGGAAATTATGCTTGATCAACCTGATAACCTTCCACAATGAAATGACAGTTTGGTAGCTGTGGGAAGAGCAGCGGGGATGTTGTCTATCTACACTTCAGTAAGGCTTTCCACTGAGAATCTCCCATAAGATCCTTGTAGAGAGATGAGCAGAAAGTGAGGTGGATTGTGAACTGGCTGAACTAGGTCAGTGGGTACCAAAATAGGAAGCGCTGGGGTCCTTCAGCCTGTGTATGTGTACACCTTCGTGTGCTGAGGGAAACCTGCAGTTGGAGCTGTTCCTTGATGGTGTTTTGCAAGTTAGGTATAGAAGTACCAATGCTCTCTGCTTTATTCTCAATTGCTATGATCAAAGAGAAGTAGGGTTTGAGATACAAAACACTAAGGTTTCCTGAAAATCGCTAAGGTCTAGATGCAAACAAGAGATTATGTTGTTGTGATCAATACCTGAGCACTTGCTGATGAAGCTTTGTGCAGGAGACACTCAGGTCCATGCCAGTTTTGAGGCAGAAAAGGGAATTCCTAGTCCTAAATATCCCAGGTTGGAATAGCTCTCTAGTACTTCTGTAGTCCTCAGACTGACACTTATTTCTCTAAAAGGTGTTTCAGAGTTGATGCTTCCTGGATTTATAAGTTCTGTCAGTGAATGATCCACAGCCTTAACACAGAAAATGGATCCCACAAGGGCAATAACAGGCATTCAAGGCACAAGCAAGACATCTCTGGTACCATCAGCAGAAACAAGTCAGGATTTCAGTTCCAACACAAAATCCCTGATAGAGGGACCAAGAAGGTGAACACATCATGTATATATGGGGAAACTGGAGCATCTGGGAGTGAGGTGAGGGGTAAAAAACAACCCCAAAAATCCAAACCAACAAAAAACTCTAACAAAAGTGGTGAGAACGTGCTATAATTGGGTTCTGCAGCAATACTGGACATAGAGAGTTATTTACTAGATAATTATTTACATAGAGAATTATTACTAGACAGTTGAAAGAAACTAAAGATGTAACAATCTTCACAGCTCTTATTCTCTCTGAGCAAATGCACATGCAGACCATGGAGAAATAAATTAGATAACTTGTATTCAACTTTCTACACCACTCCTGAAAAGCTGTCTTCAGTCAGAGATCAGAATACGGACTGGGACTCAGAGAAGTTCAAGCTTAACAAGAGACAGTTTTCTGTAACTTAAACCAACAAGACAAAGGTGAAATACACAAGAAACAATTAAGAATTTCTGCCCAAGTCTCTAGTTTCTTTCCTGTCACTCCTAAATTCTGGATAAATTTGGGCTTCTACGGATGTCAGTTACTTATACAATAAAGCATATTACAATTTGTAGAGCAGAAACTAAAATATACACTTACTGATCTTCATTTCTGAAGATTCCCCAGACTACGCTGACAGAGATACAAAACACCGCCAACAGCAACATCCGGACCTGCGGACGCTTGTGAAAATAAGGCAAGTTGTTGTCTGGGATTCTGAAAGTGAAACACACCAAAAGCTACAGTGTCTGTGTAGTTACCCTCCTCCTTTATAAACATTCTGAAGTATGAAACCACCTTGTAAATCCCACACCTACCCAACGTTATAAAAAATTAACTTTGCCTATTAAAATTTTAGAAGTTGCCACATACCTACACTTTCCCAAGGGGACTCTTCTTACAAAGGGAGACAGACAACTGTAAAGACCAATTGAGGCAGCCAGGCAGAATATTCCTATGATAACATAGACTGAGAAAGAAAAAGTAGTAAGTGCAAGTAGGATAAGGTAAGAGATGTTTTTTTTCATACCCTGGCTGAATCAAAACCAGACAATCAAAAAGCATGAATGAGAAATAAGGCTTACATTGCACCAGGGAAAGTTAAATTCAGAGACTCCAAATGATTGTTGATTATATTTATGCTCTTTAAGCATCTATTTCTAGCTCATTTTACTAGGTGTATTTTATGCAATAGCTACTTCAAATCAAAACCTTTGCACTAATATTTTTAAAGTCATTAAATCATGAGCCTAAAAAGGCTATTTATGGTGAAGTGTTTATCTTCTCATTATGAGTACACAAGCATTACAGGGAAGTCTTAAAATCACTCAGTAGCAAAATGAATTAATACAGATGGGATGCATTTTTCATAACTTCCTCAGAAATATGAGGACGGAAGTTCCAGCGCATGAGGCTCTCATGCTCTTTTGTTAATCAATTTGATAAGTGATCCCGGATTCCATAACTCAACTTCAAATTGAACAATAGTAGAAAGACAAGTATAGGTTTGAGAACATCTTTGACAAAAATAGAAGGTGGAAGACACTAAGTCTGTATCTACCTAATAGGCTTTAATGTTTGAGAGAAGCTCTGTGATCACCTAATCCAACCTCACTAAAAGTAGGTACAGAAATCTACTTGGTGGTTCTCTTCCAGGGTTTTAAATCATATTGGGACAAAGAAACTCAACAGAAGACAGCCATTTCAATTATTTTCACAGTAAAAATGATCTTTAAATGACAGCAGCTTTGTGATATTGAAGATGCACCAATACAAACACAACTTTAAGAGTACCTAAGTGGTCATAGAAGAAATAAAGGAGGACCAGCATTGAGCAGCACATCACTACAAACACACAGATCATTACGGGCGTCACATCAACTGTTTCATCATCATGCTTCTCTGCCCCATCATCACGTTTGTGCTTCATGTACCGCCTGAAAGAGTAACATGGCTATAATCAGTCCATTCCTTCTGCAACACGATGTAAAAGGTCACTGAATCTTCTGTGAGAACTACGTGGGGCTGGAAAACATGACACGACACCAATGTCTGCACTGATTTCCACTTCAGTCAGTGGAACTCCACATTTTACATGGATGTATGAATATCAGATATAACACAATGCGTAAAACAGTAAGCGCTGCGTTAGTTTATCAAGAGCACTATTTTTCATTCACTAACAACTCAACAGAATCCTAAAAATTACCACAGAATAATTTGCTGACTTCAGAAGAAGCCCAGTCAGGTTGTGTATATAAAGCAAATGTTAGAAATAAGTGTGTCACAGACGACCTCCTCTCCCCAACTCTACTTACTGGCAAAAAGTAACCATAAAATTTCAATAGAAGATTCATAATAAACATAGTATATGTTAGGCGTTTAATCAGTTTGTCTTGCACTATACTAGTAAAACCAATTTTTAGTATTTTTTTGCAAAAGATTTTTATGGTGAATTTTTGCAAAAGCCCAAACAGGAAACCTATTACTACCCAATCTTCTGAGTTTTTCAAATGTTTGGCTTTTTGACAAGACAAAATACTAAAACACTCTACATGCAAATTATATTCTAATAATTTCACACAGTGACTAAGCCAATACAAGGCTCAGGGCCTTTCAAACGTCACATCAACATTTTCCCATTCTGGTTATATCGTCTCCAAACTTCATTAGCAGAGGTACCGGGTGATCTTTAGATAAATACCTTTTTTTTTTCCTGTGAAAAATACAAGAAAACTGATACACTACATTCCAGTTACTCACTTTTTCACATCTCTGCTTCCTGCCCAGTAGCCTCCAATTGCAACAGTCCCAACAGCCATGACAAATATAATCACCATGTTATAGTCTAGCACAGGTTCATTTGGTGCATACATTGCCCCTTTCACTGAGCTGCCGAAACTCTGCAGAGGTAAGTACAAGTTATGAAGGACTTCCAAAAAGCTACCTTAGCAAAGGTTCAGTTATTTAGTTTTCACTAAGCAACCTCAGAATCAAGCTTTATTATAAATGCTTAAGAGCAATCTATTGGCTCTACTATTAGTGATATTTATTTCCAGCACCAGGTCCATTTTGATTTTATTCTGAAGATGAGAAATAACCTCTTAAGAGATCTGCATTTTTTTTTTCAAAATATAATAATGCAATTTTCATGAGTAGAACTCTCTACAGATTCAAAGCTCTTAAGATAGACTTACACTGTTGAGCAGTGACTCAGTTAAATGAGATAATATAAATCAGAGCATTTAGCATCACGTTTACCTTGCCAATATCCAACATATCGGTATAGCTGAGCAGAGCCACAGGAATATCAATCTCTTCATATTGACTCCTGTTACCCCCAGGAGGAACCTGAAAGACAGTTCAGACCAGGTAAGAATATATTAATTTCTGCAAATACTTCTACTACTTCAAAAGGGTTAAAGTTGCAAGTTTTGTTTCTGTTAATTTGGAAAATACTCTAGAAAGGAACATAATGACAGCAAAAACTCAAAGTCAAAATGTATGCCTGTTTCCAGTAGAACATAAGTCATTACAGACTGTAACAGCAAAGTGCAGCAACCAAACTTCAAGCAGTATCTTTTGCATATCAGGGTCATGGTTTTATGAGCAATGTGTGCCTCTAGTATTGACTACAGAATTCAAAACCACTAATTTTACAAAACATACACTGGTGATGCTCCAGCTAAATCTAAAGCACCAGATTCACTGTGCTCTAGATCTCATTAAAGGTAGTAAGTAGTATAAGTCAAGAAACAACCAACCTCTTTCTTTGATTCCAGTATTTCATGACACAAGGATAATTCTGAGCCCTTGACTTGAACGTTACATGAGCTCTATGCACCACTCTTCCTACTTAAATGAGTACCTCCTTTTGTTTCATTAATTCTTCCTTCAGATGTATTATTTCCATACATAACTATGTGATGTATGTACATGCATAAACACACACATGTATATTTTGAAGAGGAGCATCAAATACCAGCAATGAGCACTGAAGACAAGACAATATCTAATATCATCTAACATAGAAATATATTTAATATAATCTAATATAGAAATATATTTAATATCATCTAATATAGAAAGATAGGAGACCTACCAGTCTCTCTCTGCTAACAATCAGCAGCCCACGAGCTCCATTTATCTGAGCAAGCCTCACTTTCTCATAGAAGGTGCAATTCCCTCGCATCACCATGGGGATTTGATTATTAAATCCCCCATCGGGTACATCAGAAGGAGAACACAAAACAGATGCTGTCTGATCCTGTAGTTGCAAGAGTGACTGAAAAAAAAATAATTAGTTAAGTACATACATATAAAATAAAATTAGAAAAGAAGTCAAGAGCAGAAACCACAGAGTTTCTAAAGGGTAATTTAGAACTTTCAAGGTGATAGAGTATACTCAGAGAGACTTGAAAGCTGAAACAGTGCTGTTCTCTCTATTACACAGGGTCCTGCCTTGCTTCACCTTATTGTACAGAATTCTGCTGATAATAAAAATTTGGCTTATGATCTGCACTTGCATTTGTTTTCTTCAGCACTGTTGCTGTTCCGATGTGCGTATCCAGGATGTAGGAGGAGTACAGCAAAGTGTTATAATTCTAGGGTGGCAGGCTGAGATGATGTATGAACAGCTAGAAACAAAAACACAGGCTGGGGTAAAGTACAAAAATAAACTTCCATTTTGAAACCAACCATATCCAGTTAGCTGAGACCTTTGGATCCTAAGCACCTGCAGACTGGATTCTAAGCTGCTTGCAATTCAGAGGTGTTGCAGGCTGAGCAGGTTTGAGGAAAGCTTATCAGCTCTATCAGAGCGTAACACAAATGCACAGTGAGCTCAGGTTGGCACACTGCATCGCCTCAGTTAATGAATTGAACTGCTGGAGTACTGGAGGGAAGGAGGAGGGAGAATGTGAAAGAAGGAAAAGGCAGAGGAGAGTTGAGGAAGGAAACAGGGATAGGCAATGGATATAGCATAGGCAACCCAAGTGCTCTGTGGAAGGCAGATCAGAACCTGCTGAGTGTTTCAGTTCAGTGCAAGCTGTTCTAGACTATATTAGCTCCTGCAGAGCTACTGAAACGTGTCTCCAGTGAATTTTTATGAGACTGGTTGAAACAAGATGCCTACAGTAGAGTCCCCAGCTCTCACAAATCCTAGAGTCTAGAATGATAGAATGATAGAGACTCTGTGGGAAGTCTGCCTGGATGCAAGACCCTAAGCCTCTCAAATCAGCTTCATCCACTTCCGCATTCCCACTTCTGCTGTTGGAGCAAAGGGATACAGCGTGTCCATGCACTGACTTCACGTTACAGTCAGGTCAAGTGCACGAGTTTATCAGCTGGGTCTACGCAAGGCAAAGACAGCTGCCACATCTGAGCTATCTACATATCTAGGGAGTAATCTGCAGTTCTGATAATCCCACCATGGCTAATTAAGATCTGATTATACACTGATAAGGAACATTAATAATTCTGTGTAGCGCTCAGCTGGTAGATTAAGGAATAAAATGAATAAAATGAACAGAGTATCAGTCAACTATTCCACACCTTCCTCAATTAGTAGCTCATTCAAAGTGTATTTGCTGATTCAGTGACAGTAACTTTTTCCTCACAGAATAGAGTGACTCAATTGTCAGCTTTGGATAATGAAGCAAAAGCTTGACACAGTTTGGGACTACTTATTCTTACACTTGCCAGAACTATGAACCACCGCGAAAGCACTAAAGGTCACAATTCAGTATATTAGCAAGGCCACCATCATACTGACATACAAAAACTCCTTTCCAACCACAGGTAAGTGCCATTTTAATTTAATTGATCACGTTGTGCAAAAAGAAGATTTTTGGTTTGGACCAGAAACAGTCATCACCTCTGCATGCTGCCTGGAAAAGAATACTGCCATCACAGCACTGCCTAAGGTGATCTTAATAGATAAAGGTATTTTCTGAGTTGCTTCAAATTCTACTAATCCAAGTTAGAAATTAGAAGTTTCCCTGTAACAAAGGCATTTTTTAATACATTCTTCTGTCATTGCTTGGCTAGGTACTTACAGCTTTACCCAGATCATGTGGCAAATGGGCCCACTGAGAGTTGAAGAGGATACAGTAGTCTTTTCCTTTGCTGCTTCCCTTCTCTGAAAGGACATGTACCATCCCATACTCACAGTACACCTGAAAACACAACAAAAATTTCACTACGAGAATTTTAGGTCACATGAAATGACAGAAGTGATGAGTGTAACTTGCTGTTGACTAGCCTGCTTTGTATTTCAAAGAAAAACAAGATTCTACAAAGTTTCAGTATTTGTGCAGGGAGTACACTGGCATTTGTTATTATTTCCATCATACTTCAAACAAAGACTTTGGATACATTAGGCAGATTCCCTCCTACACAGCAACTGGTCAAAGAATCAAATGAAACCTCACTGAATGTTACTGGATGTCTTTATAAAAAAAGAAAACCCAAAAGAAACAGCCAGTCCAAACACCACAGCTAGAATGGTGCATATAAGTATATAAACCAGAGCAAGAGAAAGAAGCTGGACTACTGCAGAACAGGTAAGAGCTAGAACAAGAGGCCTGCTGCCTACCAAGCCCTGAAAGCACAGCCTGAAGCAATGATCAATTCCAGAGTCACACTGCTCCAAAACTCAGCCTAGGACACCTTTGTTGTAGGTCTGACAAGACCCCACAGCATCATCGGCTCTTTTTACGTCCTAGGTAGCACACATAGATTCTCAAGACTACATACTGCATATACTTTTCACTGCTCTCAAAACTCCAACAATATTTGCTACAAGATTACATATCTAAGTTATTATTACAGGCCTGTAGTACTAGGTCTGGCTGGGATGGAGTTAATTTTCTTCATAGCAGCTGGTGTGGTGCTGTGTTTTAGATTTCTGACCAAAACAATGCTGATAAACTAATGTTTTAGCTATTGCTGAACAGTGTTTGCACAGTGCCAAGGCCTTCTCTGTTTCTCATTCTGTCCCCCCAGTGAATAGACTGATGGGTCCACAAGAGGTTGGGAGGGGACACAACCAGGCAGATGACTAAACAAAGAGATATTAGTACCATATAACGTCATGCCTAGCAATGAAAAGTGAAAAGAGGGTTTTTTTAAGGAGGTTACCCATCTTTTGCTCAGGAACTGGCTGGGCATTGGTCTACCTATGGGAGGTGATGAGCGATTGCATCACTTGCTTTGTTTTCTTTCTTTCTTCTTCTTCTTTGCTTATTAAACAATTTTCATCCCAACCCACAAATTTTCTGGCTTTTACTCTTTCTTTCTTCTTCCCTCTCTCACTGGGTGTGGGAGGGGAAGTGAACAAGCAGCTGTGTAGTGCTTAGCTGCCTACCAGGGTTAACCCACAACAAGGTCAGAGGCAGACACCACTTTCACTCCGGTTGTTTATAGGTAAAATCCCTTAACCTGAATAATGAATCATGAGATCTGGCCACCTTTAACTTGACGTTCAGCCTCTGGAACAGAGCTGAGTTGCAGTGGAAGGACCGTATGAACTCTACACCCAAGTACAGCCCAGGCTGCAGTCCTGAGCTGAAGAACTAGGAATGCTACACTCAAAGCTCAGGCACAGTTAGTCACAGACTGGGTTTCAAACATAACACCCTGCCCTACCATTCTTCACTCGGAGCTCTCTTAAAGCTGTTATTAATTCCTCAAAGCTTCAAAAGGTACAAAAAAAATAAAAAAGACTCCACACAAACCCTGAGTATTCACCTAATAAAAGATTCCACGTAAACCCTGAGTATTTACTTAATAAGGCAGCACACATTATTTCCAGTTCATACGCAGCCCAGCCTCAGGTTGGAGCTACACCAGCCTTTACTGCAGCTGCCTCCACACTGGGAACAGCCCATGCTAGCAAGAGTAATCCTAGTTGGTTTAATCATAGAAATGTCAAGATTCTCCTGAAGAACTCCAGGAAACTGAAGCAACAAAACCCAGTTCCTGCAGGAATTTGGAGAAAGAGAATAAGGACTGCAGAGAAAAGTAAACAGTAACATGCAGCAAATACACCAGTTTAAGGCATCTTCTCTGTTGTGATACACTGTACGTAGTCTGTTTATTCAGCTAAGCATTCTAACCACATTTATTTGCAAGAAGTGCTCCTTTTAACACAAATATTTTCAGCTTCCCATCCCTGCAAAATAATAGCTAGCAAACTGTGTTGGGTTTGTGTATGTCGGGGTTTTGGTAGGGGGGGAGAGGGCTACAGGGGTGGCTCCTGTGAGAAGCTTCTCGAAACTCTCCAAGCTACAAGTCGGACCTGCCTCGACCAAGTAGTGACGGCGGCTGTGCCTCTGTGATAACGTATTTAAGAAGGAGAACCTGGGAGGAGGAGTGGGAGTTGCGAGGAGGAGTTGCGAGGAGGAGTTGCGAGGAGGAGTTGCGAGGAGGAGTTGCGAGGAGGAGTTGCGAGGAGGAGTTGCGAGGAGGAGTTGCGAGGGAGACACCTCTGCAGCCACCGAGGTGAGTGGAAGGAAGGAGGAGGTGGCAGCGGGGAGGTGGGCTGGAGCAGAGACCCCCCTCAGCCCATGGGGAGAGGACAGGCTGTCCCTGCGCCCATGGAGGGCACCGGGGGAGCAGATGCCAACCTGCAGCCCGGGGAGGACCCCACGGCGGAGCAGGGGCTGTGCCTGGAGGAGGCCGGGATGCTGAGGGCAGCCCCCGCTGGGGCAGTTTGTTGCTGGGGGGATTGCAACCTGCGGCAGGGACCTGCGGCTGGAGAAGTCTGTGAAGAGCATGAGGAGTCCTGCCCCTGAGGAGGAAGGAGCAGCAGAAACAAGGGGTGATGAACTGACCGCAACCCCCATCCCCTGCTCCCCTGTGCTGCTGGGGGTAGGGGGAGGAGGTAGAGAAATTGGGAGCAAAGCTGATCCCAGGAAGAAGGGAGGGGTGAGAGAAGGTGTTTTTTAAGATGTGGTTGTATTTCTCGCTGTCCTACTCTGATTGATAAATTTAGCGGTGGTTGTGTTCAAATTAAATTGATGTTCTTTTTCTTCCCCAATCGAGTCTGTCTTTTGCCTGTGACCATAATTGGTGATCATCCCTCCCTGTCCTTGTCTCAATCCCCCAGCCTTTTGTGGGAGTAAGGAGTGAGCGAGCAGCTGTGTGGTGCTCAGTTGCCCTCTGGGCTTAAACTACTACACAAACATAGTAATCCTCATTATTTTGGTTATATCAATTTTATTAGGCCAATTTCCAGCAAAATTAAAAGACCTAGGGGCTAGCATAGGGTCATCACAAGCAGGTACAAGCAAGCACTTCCTTATTACAGAGTTATTCACCAATCTTCTTATTCTTCATGATGAGCTCTGTTCTTTTAAATGTTTTCTTCCTTTCCCCATGTATACTGACACAGTTTTCTAAGTACCAGATATGTTCCTCATCTTCTACCCCCCCAAAAAAGAGACCAAAACCACCTACAAAACCATACATAGAATCTGCAAAAGTAAGTATTTTTGTGGAATTGAGGCATTGTCTGCTTGTACACCAAGCCCTAGTAGGTACTTATCCAGGCAACCAGAAATCAGGAAGACAAACAAAGCAACTGTGGAAGTATGTGCAACTTCCCTACCACTAGTGGTTTTATTTAACTTTAATTAGTGGTGACTTCATTCTCATATTAAGCGAACCAAAATTCACAGACTAAGGGTGCTGATGCAAATCCTCCTTCCCATTTGTAAGTGGCAAATGGGTACCTTGCATTGCTTCACCCTGACAAAAGGGTCTTTTGCTCACTGGAACGAAAAGACTTGCAGAATCTAATTTTAACATCACCATTAAGTTCTATGGGACACTTCAGGGCTGCAGGTACTGTCTTGGGAGTAGTGTCAGGCACCATCTCCAGTAACTGTTAAAGTTTAAGTTCAAGAACTCTTTTCTTCATGGAAAATACTGAACATCAGCTCCTTGGTACCAAACTTGCTCATGTGCGTTCTGTGACCCATTGGGTCAGGTTTGGACACCACCACATTAAGAAATCAATCTAATATCTGAGCATTACAGAGTTGCTGCAGAAAGCTTTAAATGCTTCAGATAAAAAAAAAAATGTTCAGATACAAAATAAATACTTGGAAAGTAGGGCAAAAACTAACTTTTGAGGGTTGGGGTTTTTTTTTGTGTTTGTTTTCTTTCTAAATTCAATTATACAAATCTAGATCAGTGCTTCTTTTTGAAGAAGGAGTCTTGCTGGTCTTTAATTACTGCTTCAGAGCCTCACGGTCCTCTTACAGAGGGCTTTTCAACTCATGTCTCCGCTATTCAACCACAGCACGTAAAACCCTTTCAACAAAAGGAAGAAGTATTAAAAAATAATCCATTATTATTATCTTGAACTTTACTTTCATGAGGAAGAAGCCACAGAGATCCAAATACAGACACAGACAAAAGACCAGAACAGAAGTGTTTCCTGCTTATTGTTACACGGTCTGACTGGGCTTAAAACAATCCCAACATCAAGTACCTCAGTTTTGAATGCTACATGTCAACTGCTTCCAAAATCTTCAGGTAGTTTTGCTACCTGTAGTTGAACAGCTTTATGCATTGTGCAGTTAAAAGTTTTATATTTATAAGATATAAGCTATACACCTTTAAAACGAGAATAATTATAAGATGTGTTTCTACATTTCCATTTAGACAACCATTACTGGAACTCATAATAATCCCCAAATGGCACACTGAAGACAATAATACACAATTATGCTTTCTGAGCAACTTAATGGATGTTCTTTAAATAAATATTAAGGGAGTAAAATGTTCCTAATGTGAAGTGCTCCGAACATTTTAGAAGCTATGTGGTTTTGTGTGCCAAAAGCCAAGTTAAAAATCATGGATGAGAGGAATTAAAGGGAATATGAGCAGGGCTAAAAGCAGAAGAGAGCGTACAGTTTTAGAAAGTCTGTGCAGAATGCAGTCCATGGAGAATGTGGATTAACAGACATTTTTACAAAGCAATTATCACTTAGCATCAAAGCATTGTTCTGAAGTCTTTTAACAGCCACTACAAGTTTGTTCTTATCCTCTCACCTAAGCAGAGCCATAGGCACCGGAGTTTCTTGTTTCAGTACCATAGGGCTTTGATGCTTCCAGTTTTGATTTTATTTCTCTCACTAGGTATCAGACAACAAAAGTAAGTTCAAAGCCGTGCAGCTGATGCACTGGGATGATGGCAACATTTATGGCAGTTCTTAGTTCCTAGAGATCACTCCATATCCTAGATTAACCCATGGGAAAATGTAATCTCCTGTGCAGATCCTACACACTGTTCTTACAACCCTGAAGGGCTCTTTTCCAAGTGTTTGGATATCGAGCCCAGCTTTTTTCAAACACTGACAGAAAAACAACAGCTGTTGTGACGATAAGGTGTTTTGATGCTTGCTTCTTACAGCACATATGATTTAGAAAGCACTACAAGCTTCAACAGGAATGGGCTTCCCAGCCTGAAACAGCGGAATTAACTTCTCCCAGTTAAGCAGGGAATTATCTCTCTTCCCTGTATGAATAAGGAGAGAGTATTTGCATTTAAACATTGTTACCCATCAGACATCCATATTCAACAACAGTGACATGTCACAAGCAAGACCTCTGCAAAGCTGGAAATCTGCTAGAATCATAGCTTTATGAAGATTGTTGTATAATTAAGACGAAGTGGCTTATAGCTGCAAAACAAGGAAAAGGCTTTCACACAACAGAAGTGTAAAGTCTGAGGGCACAACTTAAGAGGCAACTGAGCCAATTTAATTGTTTGCCCTGAACCTCATCAGGCCTTTCCACGGTTTATTTAATGCATATAAAGAACAGAACACTTCCCAGTTTTTTTAATGAGTTTTTTTTTGTCATGTTAGAGAATTAATGCAGCTCAGAGACAAGCACTGGAGCTTGCAAGTTAAGTGATGGAAGAAGGTAGAGAGGAGGAATTCAGTGCACCCATATTTCAAGAAACTGCAATGTGAGTGACCGAGCCAACCTAGCGGCTCATTCTTGTTTGTTCCTTCCTGCCTCTGTCCCCAAACTCACCTGGATGCCCAATACACTTTCTCCACTTTCATTAGCTCTATCAGCTGATTTGGTCACCTGAATCTTGGAGAGACTTAACAGGCACTAGGAGCTGTGTTCCTTGAAGAAGGAATGAACGAGCTATGCCTTCTCTTACAGTACGTATCGCACAAAACACATAGCAAAGTTCCCAAGAGCTGGGGTGCATTCTTTCCCATAAACCACACCGATCAGTTTGGAGACCATCAACAGCAGACAGCAAATTTGCACACAAAGAAACTGCTCCTTTAACAGCACTGTACAGCGGAGACAGTTTCATATTCAGAATGCAACAATTCCATGAGACTAAACTGTCAACCAGCACCTTAATCCAGAATTTCAGTCTTTTCAACTCTTCTGACCTACATCAGAGCACTCTGATTTTAAATACAGAAATCATCACCTCAATTCAATATTCTGTGGACAGCTAGCATAGTAAAGACCAGCTAGATCCAACATGCTCCCTGTAGATCATATTACTGTATTCTTCATTAGCCAAAGGCTCATGTGTATCTGCTATTGTTACAGGACAACCGAGAGGCAGCAATGCCGTGAAGGAATGGCGAGAATGAGAGGAAAGTTAAATGAAAAGTGAGGACTTGGATACCAAAGCATGATTTAAGTGCATGATCTCGGATCTCTAAGATCACACCCCTCTTTAGCTGTTCCCAAATGAGGGCCCACATTTGGGTGAGCCATGCTTCACTAGCCAAGCTGTTCCTTCTCCTTACATAAATCTGAGTTTAGAAGCAAATGTGGACACTATGTCCCCCTGCCCCAGGGAAAAAATAAATCAATCCTATTATCCTATCTCAAGGAGGGAGACAAATATATATACCAAATATGCCCAACAGCACTAAGACAGGAGTAAGCCATTGATAATGAGTACAGCTGGTACACAGCAAATGCACACAACAGCTTATTGTGAGAGCTGTCAGCTTTGTCCTCCAGAATAACCCCATCCATCAGTCACTGGTGTATCACGGTAGTACAAGTGCATCACAGCACTCCTCTCTGCCTCAAGCTGGGGATGATGTACTACCTATGGACAAGAGCAAGTACAAGAGCTGTATTGCGAAATATGAGGTATTCAAGCAAATCTTAAAGGAGCCAGCTCCAGTAACAGAAACATATTAGCAGCATACAGTAAATTCACTTTTTGCTGCAGCGGCAGGACTGTTTCAGCACTCCGGCCAGCCTGTTCAAAGCTCCTTCAAGCATGTTAACACTGTTCCACTGCACAAACATACTAAATGACTCGCTTACAGAAGGAAGGATGCTGCAATGCATGCAGCTGAAGCCAAGAACTCCAAGTATCTACCCATGTCTTACTTGCTGTCCTTCCACACTGTGATGTGCTCACCTTTTCTAAGCTGATGGATCAAACTGGTTCCATACCAGTCCTTGACCATTCTTATACCTTATTAATTTGTGGGGCCTGTGCTGGCACTACCAGTCCAATTGAAGCATTAATAGAGGTGCCAAAATGCACAGGGCATATGGGGAATAAGGAAGGGATGATACAGGAAACGATGACAAAGAAAAAAGGGGATGATGCAGAAATAAAAGTTAATTGGCAACCAGACTGTTCTGCAACTAAAGATCACTGGAAAGGAATCAGTAAGGACACAGGTATGGAAGAGGGAAAAACTAAGACTGTTGTGTGAAGATGTTACACCAATAATACTCAAGAATACATAGTACCCTCCAAATTACCTAATAAACCATTAAGAAATTTAAATTACACTTCAACATTTTCAGAACACAAAACACCTGAATTTAAAATACAATGTACCATGCAATACAATAACTAAAAATCCACCCTCTCCTGTATCAGGATTATATACCTAGTTTGTCACACCCTTAAATATTTATCCCACAAAACTTATTAGTACTGTAAGTAATGAGAATGCAAGACTCCAGACAGGCTATGGGGTCAGGTTCAGCACAAATCCCCTTTCTTTTTTGCTGGCTGCTTTCTCAGAACGAGTTTGTCAGTTGGGATGAACCCAAAGCCAAGAGTCGTCCCTGCTGCGAGGATCCCAGCACTGGCCTGCACCCCCTTCCCGAAGGGCTGCCTGGAGAAGGCTGCTGGCCTGACAGGGACTCTGTTTTAAGAACTATGAGGAACACGGTGTTAACTACGGAAAAAAGGAAAAAAACCCTACAAGCAAATCCAGATATATGCCTATAAAGATACCGCTAAATCGCGGAGGTCACACAGCACAGAGGTGGGGGCGCAGCCTGGGGTTCGAACGATGCTGTCTTCTTTCCTCCAGAAAAAGCGGGTCGCGGCTTGATCATTAATACCCTGCAGGAGTCCCCCCCCCCGACGGAGGGCTGCGGCACCCTCCCGCTGCTGCCGCGCAGCCCGGGCTCAGCTCTGCACCGTTACTAGCCACCAAAGGCGACTCTCAGACCGAGAAGCACCGTCCGACCAAGCGAGGCCCCATAGACCCCACCAGGGCCCTGGGACCAGCGCTGGGCCGGCACCCGGCTTTGCCCGTCACCGCTCCCCGCCCGGCTGCTGCTCCCCATCCCAGCAGGGCTCCCCCCCACCCCCAGAGCGCGGGAGCTCCCAGGGCCGGCGCAGCCGCTCACCTGCGACAGGAAATGCAGGAGCAGCCAGACGCGGAGCCGGGCCCGCTGCGCCGCCATCCCGGGCCCGCGGCGCCGCGCCCCGCCCGCTTTGTTTCCGACCGGGCCGGGCTGGGCCCCTTCCGCACCAGGTAACCCAGCAACCCGCCCCGGAATTCCCGCCCACGCGGCCGTGAGCCGCCAATGGGCTTCGCCGAGGTGCGACGTCACTTCTGGCAGCGGCGAATGAAATGGCGAGCGTCGGCGGAGGGGGCGCGAGCAAGATGGCGGTGAGGAGCGGGGCTTTGGCGGGCGCGCGGGGCCGCCTGTGAGGAGGCGGCTGCGGCTCGGGCTCCAGTCGCCTCCCGCGGATCGCGGCCGCACGGGGTGGGCTGGGGCTGGGGCTGGGGCTGGGGCTGGGGCTGGGCCCGGGCCCGGGCCCGGGGCCCGTGGCGGTGCTGCAGGGACCCGCTCGCCCCGGGATACCGGCCCGCTGCCGCGCCAGTCAGCCCGGTCCTCCTGCTCTGCCTTCGCGTGGAGCTCTTGGGGTGGAAAACCTTGGGGCGGTTTCTGCAGCTGTATTGCAAACAGCGTAATAAAAAGAAGCGTTACTGAGTATATGTGTAACCGGCGGGGAGGGCGGGGCAGGGGAGGGTTCTTTTTAATTCAGATTGCCTGTGCTCCTCTCCTTTAGGATAAGGAGAAGAAGAAGAAGGAGAGTATTTTGGATCTCTCCAAATACATCGATAAAACGATCCGAGTGAAGTTCCAAGGTGGGAGAGAAGGTGAGTCAGGGCTCGGCCCCGGGCCGGGGATGCGGCCTGTGCCTCTGCAGCATGAGGTTTACTTTGCATGTTGGCGTTTTTCCTCGCTCTTTGCTTGGCTTTTGTGTCCTTTGTGGTCGTTGCTGTCTTTCAAGGAAGGACGATGAGTTTTATTCATTACTGTTTGATGTTACCGGTGTGAAGCTTATCTTCTTCAACTTTTCCATTAATCCTCTGGCTGCAGTTTTATCTTTATGCTTCATCTGTGCACCTTTCTTTCATCTTCTTTTACTGGTTGTCTTCAACTGTCTTGTTTCTTTTGACTGTTTTTTCACATTGCAAGGGTGCACTTAAAGCAGCAAAGAAACCTTTATGGGTGTTATGATTAATACCCCTGTCATCTCTTAACATACTAAATGTGCCTGGAGTTCACAGATTGTTTTAATATACTTCATCATGGCTTTTCATCCCCTTCGAGACTCTCACGTCGTCATTCCCCTCCAGCCCCCCACCCCTTTCTTGCTCCCTTGCCGTACCTGCACTCTCCATCCCAGCTTGCCATCTCCATCCTGCAGACCACTTGTTTGTCTGAAAGTTAACAGCCTGCTGCGTGGGAGATGCTCAGCAGAAGCTTTTCCAAAGCAAGCTTGCTCTGCTTTTAAAAATCTCTTTTAAAACTCTACTGGGACCTGATGCTTGTGAGGTTTTGGAAGTTACTTGGACTCCTTGCTGATAAATGTGGGTTTTGGAGGGGGGTTTTGGGGCAGTTGACAATTCCATTGAATCCATTTGTTTAGATTTCCTTCTCAAAAAATTCATGCCAAGTTCTTTTATGATCTTCATGTAACACGTAGGATGGTGGGAGTCCCTTCTTAGATTTGGGCTGTTAGTAGGGATAGTAATGCTGGTAATCAGCAAGTATTTTTCAAACTGGGAATGATTCTGTGTAGTCTTGCAATTTATTTAGTGACCACAATTGTGGAATCATGTTCTGTTTTAGGACAAAGTGCTTGGCTGTCTGCAGTGCACTCCTGTGGAGGCAGTGCTTATGCTAAAGAGATTATATTCCAGGAGGGCACCTGGAAAATGGGTTGTCTAAGGAAAGCACTTCAAAATATTGCAGTCTTGCCTCATTTTTTGCCATATCCCTTTGCTAATGGTATTTATTTGGTTTGGGGTTAGCTTCTTTTTTTTTGTGATGTGACTTGTATTGATTTGTTATGCTGAAATATTCTTAAAATGGCCCTGAAATTGGCTGAAAACAGAAATGTCAATGTCCTGAAGAGCATTTTGCAGAATTGGTTAAAAAGCCTGTAAGCTTCAGTTGGCACAACACAAACCAGTTCTTGTGCATTTGCATGTGATGAAGAGGGCACTGTTTAATATCTCTGGTCTCATTTGCTTGATAGCCTTGATTGAAGGAGGAAAAGAGCCAGAGAACTGAACGTGTCCTTCACGTGGTCTTGTATACCTGGTTTTGGTCTCTAATCATTGTTTTGTGTGTGCTCTTCAATAGCAAGTGGTGTCCTGAAGGGATTTGACCCTCTTCTGAACCTTGTGCTTGATGGTACCATTGAATATATGCGAGGTAAGTAATGCGCTATCTGTGTAAAACGCTCCCTAAGAATGATTTTCTTAACGGAAATCTTACAGATCGGTGAGTGAATAACCAGAAACTGCAGGTTGACATCATCCAAACTGAGACATGTTCATGATAACTAAGTTGTAAAGGGAGGGATAAGATAACAGAAGTTAGGTTAAGCACGTTCCCTGTGGTCGAACATTCTTGGTAGTCCTTTCTTGAGCTCCTCTATAAATCCTTTACTGCTCTTGTCCTCTAAAGCTTGGACAAAGTAGTGTGTCTCTTCAGATAAGGCAGTTGCCTTTGCCTTTGTTTATACTGCTCAAGGGTTGCTGATTTGCTCAAAGCAGGAAAAGCATCTCAGCAAGAGCTAGTATCTTACTGTCTTAAACATCTTTGCCTTTTTGTGGAACTACAGCCTTCTTTAGCTTCTTAGAGCTAATAGAGCTGTAGGGGTTTTTTTTCTTACTTGTTTCTTTTTCCCATCCAAGGATAAATATTCTCATTTCCCTTTCTCCTCTCTGAAATAAAATTTATCTTACGATAAGACACCATTTTTGAAGAGTATTCTCTTGCCTGCTTACAAGGAAGCACCTGAAGCTTTAATTTTACTCTTAGAGGGGAGTTTTAAAAGATGAGTGTAGTGCATTTTTATTGAATATATTGACATCTCCTGGAGGGTAGAATTGGCTATTGCTGTGTCAAGTGTTTGTCCCCCTCCACAGCCTGGTTTGGCTTGGTCTGGGAATGGACCAGTGCATTGCATACTTAGTGCATTCTGAAGTCAGGGTCTTTTTCTGATTCGCATTGTTCCCAAAATGTTTGTCTAAAATGGTATTTGAAATGGGATCAGGAGCTTTTTCAATCACTTGTATGTATGCTTTTGGTTAGATAATCAAAGACCTTTGAATTCTTTAAAAGATACGTGTTTTCCCTCACATACATAGTGAAGTTCTTTATTGCTCACTGTGGCATGTGCTATTTCTGAAAATTAGTAAATCAGTAATGCCTTGAAGGCATCAGATATTACTGCTGCATCCCTTTTATAGTCCATGTATTCAATATAACAATGCAGAAATGCCTGGAAAAAACCTGTATGACTGTGCCTCTTGAAGTTGATGGAATTTGGTTTCTTCTCCTTATGTTGCCATTGTAACTGTGAATCTCTGCTTTTCAGATCCAGATGATCAATACAAATTAACAGAAGACACACGTCAGCTGGGACTTGTGGTCTGCAGAGGGACTTCAGTGGTTCTTATTTGTCCACAGGATGGAATGGAAGCGATTCCAAACCCTTTCATTCAGCAGCAAGATGGCTAATGCTTTCTTTGGATTGTCTCTGAAGACTTCAAGGGTGCAAATCACCTGAGAAAACTATCAGTGTGTGAGAAACTTCCTGTTTTGGAGGAGGAGTTTGAATGTGTATTTGTTAGTGTGAAAGAACAGTCAACTTTTATTTTTGTGACTTTCCATAAATGATGAGAGGATGGGGCATGGTGTGTAAGAAGTAAGTTCTGATTCCTGCCACCCCTGCCAAATAAATGTGTAACTACATTGTTTAGAGCCGACAGGAGAGAATATGTTGTCGTGGAATTGTCTGAGACCCTGTTGATCTTGTGAGTTTTGAAACAACCACATAAAATTAGTAAAGAATGCCCTCAATATTGGTTATATTGTTTACATTTTTAAATACATTGAAATGTATTTAACCTAAATTAATCCAAAGCCTAAATACATTAGAACATGTTTTCTTCCTCTTAATGTCAGTACTCAGCTGGGAAGCATTGTGTTGTAGTCTTCCTGCTGTTGAGTTCAGTCTCCTGCCTGCTTGCTCTGGGGTGTGCAGGAAAATTACTTTCCTTGTATAGTACCTTGTCATCACCTTTACAAGCTAAGAAGTTCTTTCGTAACATTTGTTCCAGATCTTGTGGGCTGTGATCTGTGTATCAGAATGCTCCCACACTTCTGCAGAAGAACTGGAGACTAACTTCTAGGGCGATTCTTGGCTGACATGAACCTTATGGAAGTATCTATTTGATACTTGGAATTTTAGGGGAAGAATATTTAAGATCCTGATGTTCAGTTGTAGGCAGTGTCTGGAAATACTGCATATTTTTATATTGTAGCTATCCACTTGTGGTTATGCTTGTTATAACTTGATTTGTAAGTAAACATTTTTATTTCTTTTATACTGCAGAAACAGCAAGATTTGAGGACCTTTGAGTGAATAAATACAAATTAATCTGTTCTTAAATGTCCTGGTTTTTAGTCTGAAAAAGTGCTCTATGGCTGACATCGCAGTTCTCCACAGTTGTAAATGAAATTTGTTCAGGAGGTGTGTACACACAGCAAAGTTGGAAGGAACCAGATCAGAAGCTGTGTTCCACTCAAGACAGAAAATCGGTGAGGAATGACTGAGGGCATCTGTCCCTAGATGAGGACTCGTGCGTTTCTGTTGGGCATTTTAAAGACTCACTAGTAGGAGATACGTGCCCCTAGGCTGCTTGTTATGTGCTTCTGCCACCTGCTTTTCCTGAGGACCCTTTGTGAGGAGGCTGTGGCAGAGTAAATTGTTTTGGTGGCAGCAGCAGTCTTGTTCCTAGAGGTTGTCAAGAAAACATGCCAAGGACAGATTGTATTGGCTGTTCATTTTGGCAGCAGCATCGTCCTCCCATTCAGAGCCTCTCCTGGGTCAGCTCTGAAATGGATGGGAACTTGAAGTAAATAAATTCCAGTTCAGTATATCTGACTTTTCCAGGAGGCTGTGAAACTAGGGACCTGTGCCTGTGTAAACTTGAGTGCTTCTAGATTTTAATCTCCTAGGGGTTCGTTCTTGGAGTGCTTCACAGAGTCATGCTCCTTCCAACATAATTTTTTCCTAACACTACAACACTTGTTCTTCATGCAATGGCTCAATTCAGAAGAGGCTCCTTATTTAGTGTTTGGAGCAGAACTTGCTCACCATCAGCCTGAGTAGTCTTGAGCTGTCCCTCAGGTGGGAGCAGGTGCTGGTTGTTGGTACCAATAACACGCTGCACCATCTCTGCACTCTTGTTTTCCAAGTGTAGCATCAGAAACAGATGTGTTGGAGCTCTTGAGTGGGTTCCACACTCCGGATGCAGAGAGGGGACAGAGCTCTGACTGAAGTCATGTCTCGAGTGCACAACCTGGAGAAGGGCACGTTTTCAGCATTTCCTGCTCGGTTAAGGGGTTGCTCAGTCTTCATTGCATGATGCATGGCTGTCCTTTTGTGCAATGCAGACTTGTGGGTTATATTTGGGAATCGAGTACCTGAAAATAAGAATGTGAAAATGATAAGGGACAAACTTTTTAGCAGGGCCTGTTGTGACAGGACAAGGGGTAATGGTTTTAAACTAAAAGAGGGTAGATCCAGACTAGATAGGAGGAGGACATTTTTTATGCTGAGGGTGGTGAAAGACTGGCACAGGTTGCCCAGAGAGGTGGTAGATGCCCCATCCCTGGAAACGTTCAAGGCCAGGTTGGACGGGGCTCTGAGCAACCTGCTCGAGTTGAAGATGTCCCAGGGGGTTGGACTAGACGAGTTTTAAAGGTCCCTTCCCACCCAAACTATTCTGTGATTCTATAGCTGAATTCTAAATACGTACATGCTTTTCTATTGGACTTAATTCCTAAATATGACTCGTTTTATAAAACCATTTATAACAGCAGTTTTACAGAAGCCTCTTCCAGAAATGCAGGAGGGAACCTCTAGAGGAAAAAAGGTGCTCTTAATCCAGATAGCCCTATTCTGCTTGCTGAGCTCCACTGAGAGATGAGACTGAGTCTTGCTGGGATGGGCTCTTGGGGATAAGGGGCACTAGTTCAAGGTCACTGTGCAAATCTCTCCCCTTAATAGCTTGGTCTAAACGCTTTGGAAAAATTCACTATGTGGAATCAGTGAGCTGTTGCTTGTACTATGAGTGTTTATGTAGTGCATCGAGATTGAGGAGGACTGAATATGTGACAGCTATCTGGGTTTGCATGGGGGCTCATTCCTTCCCCCCGTCTCTTATTAAAGTATAAAGTTAAATATATACTAAATGCTGTGAGCAATCTGGAATTTGATATTAAACTTGAACTGATGAACACTGTGGCTTTGGGGAAATCAGTGTTTTTTGCCAGAAAGTCTCGAGCTTTCCTGGTTTTGATTTGCAGAAGTGAAAAGTGTTGTAAAATGGATATTTTTTTAGAAATGGGTTCAGTGTTCTAAAACTTCTGGGTATTTAGTCAGTGCTTAGGAAGGTTTTGGCTGTTTGTCCTCATTGTAGTCCAGGCTCTTTGAGTGGCTCACATCTCCCCTAATTCACTGTAGTCTTACCTGGCTTAGGTAGATGCCAATTAAATCTGTGGTTTTTTGGTCATACAGCTTTCCCACTATTGCTGCTCTGAAAGCAGCAGGAAAGACTGAAAAGCAAAACAGGAGAGTAGAAAACATGCTCTATTTTTAGGACAAGATTGGCTTATCTTGTATTTATCCTAGCTAGGGGGATAATGTTTCCAGAGACCTCGCATGAGTAAAGGCTGCATAAGGGCTGAGTTAAAATTAACTGCCTGGCAGTCAGCAAGCATGGAGCCTGCACAAGAACCAGAGGAGCTGGGATCTCAGACAGAAATGATCACAGACACAGTTCTTGAGGTTGGAGAGAGACTCTTTCAGGTCAGCCGTAGGGTACTTTCAGTACACAGTCGTTATTTTGAAGCCATGTTTTTTGGGGGGGCAAGAGAGAGCTCTGAATACCACATAGTGATCCGAGGGATAGATGCGGTGCCTTTTCAGGCACTACTTGAGTTCACTCGCACAGCCCAGGTGCTTATAGGTCAAGAAAATGTGATCAGCTTACTGGAAACAGCTGATTTTTTCCAGTTTGACAGGGTGAAACTGTTGTGTGAGAAATTTCTGGAGAGGGAGCTGCATGTTTCCAACTGCCTGGGCTTGATGACCTACTCGCAGCAATTTGCCTTTATAGAGCTGCATGTGTCTGCTATGAACGTGGCTCTCACTCACTGGGGGGATGTGATGTGCCAGGAAGAATTTAAGGCCCTACCCAAAGAAATGCTGATGCAGCTCCTAAAAAGCAATGACCTCTTCGTTTCACGAGAAGATGTGGTTTTTGACAGTATTATGAGGTGGATAATGGAGGACCCAGCAACGAGAGAGGAAGACTTTCTGGATTTGGTGGGCGAAGTCAGGGTCACTTTTCTGAGTTTGTCCTTCCTCGATATCTTGGTGAAACGCAGCAAGCGCCTTGGAGAGACAGATACCTTTTCCAGACTAATAAAGAAGTTAGACAGCTGTCCTCCACCCAGCTGGCAAAATATGGAACTGTGTCCTTATGCTGGTCGGAGCTATGACACCTTATATGTCCTGGGCGGAAAGCATGAAAAGGAACAGCAAGAATTATTTCTCTTTCAACCGAAAACAGGGACTTGGCAGGCTTGTTCTCCACTGCAGCGCAGGAACCTCACCCAGTATGCAGTGGCAGCAGTAGGTAACTCACAGAAAAGTGGGACTGAGCAAATCCAAGTAGAAGTTGAGGCTTAGAGACTCGTATGCAGGGAGTTCAGCTGCTTCTCCTGTAAAACTGCGTTGTTCAGTGTTGCTAAAACCTCATTCATATTTGTGTTCCTATTCATTCAAAGAATGGTCTTGTTTTCCTTAGTCCTGGGAGAACGTTAGACAAGGCTGAATATTTCTTTTCATATAGCAGAAACTATTGAACTCCTTACATCAGCTTTATCTGGAGTGAGTCTAACGGCTTCACTTTAAGCAGCGTATTTGTTTGGCCTTCTCTTTCATGTGGTTTTGACAGATGGTGACTTCTGGTTTATAGTTGCTGTTAAGTTAAACTTACCCATGGATGTTGTGACATTCTCATGCTTGGAGACTTTGAAGACAGCTCAATACAATGGCTTCCCATATTTAGTGTTGGTGACAGTCCCATTTCAAGTGGGAGCTTGGACATGAGATCCCCAGAGGTTCTTCCCCAGAGGTTCTTTCCAACCACTGTTTCCATGATTCTGTTCAAGAGAAGGAGCAGACTTGGAAGGACTTACTGCATCCTGTAGGCCCAGCATGTATGTGCAGATGAGGAGTCAAATACTGCAAACTGATCAAGAGCAGTAATTTTCTCTGCTCATCTTGCACCTCATCAGTACAGTCTAGGGAGAAATGAGAACCCTAGTTCTCAGGAGCAATTTTCAGCCTTTGTGTAACTGATACTTTTCTCTCCTGTCTTTCCAGGGAGCTTCCTTTTTGTGACAGGAGGATATTTCCGGGATGAGTTTGTGTGGTATAGTGTGGATTGGGTGCTCATCTACAACTGCTTGGACAACAGCTGGCTGGAAGGGCCTGCCATGAAGAAGTCCCGCAATAGCCATTGTGCGGTAGGAGCAGGGCTCTACCTGTACGTCCTTGGAGGGAGCACAGATGAAGGGATAATCCCAGCGGTGGAGCGCATGGCTTTGGTGGAGTCAGAGTGGGAAAGCATGAGTCCTATGGCTCAGCCTGTGGAGAGAGGAGATGCAGCCAGCGTGGGAACCAGGATCTATGTGGTCTGTGGCCTGGATGAAAATGGACACGTATACGATGGAGTGCAAAGGCTGAACACAGAGACAGACAGCTGGGATGTCATCTCATTCTCCCCACTTCCAAGGTAAGAAATAATATTCTGAGACCTGGCAGAAGAAAAAAATTTCTAGTGTTGGTCCTGCTCCAAGAAGAGGTTGGGCTGGAGAAATCCAGAAGTCCTGTCCCACCAACACTTGTGTGGTTCTCTGTTTAAACAGGACTCGGTATGAGGACCAAGGTCACACTGAATATTTCAGGGGCCAGATCTTCCTATTGATTCTGATCTTCCCTCCCAGGTATGACCTCTGCATCACACCACTGAACGGTGCTCTGTACACCATAGGAGGGGGAGCTTTTCGGTTTGATGTGGAGACGGATGAATGGACCCAGGTGGATGAGGAATGCTTGACTCGGAAGTTCTTCATGGGATGCAGCACTGTGAATGGACGAATTTATCTCCTTGGACAGAGGAAGGGGAACAGTGCCCTCCCTGTTGTAGTCCTCTTTGATCCCTACGTTGATATGTGTGAGGTCATAGATAACAAACTCCCTTGCCCCCTTCCTATTCATGGGTGTGTCTCTGTGCGAAGATTTGATACGTGGGCATGAGAGATGCCAGATCCAGCATAACTAAACAGTCGTGTGCTTTACAGCTGATGGGAGTTAGATCGTGTCAAGTTTGGTCTGTGAAATTTTTTCAGTTTGAAAATAAATCTGTTCCTCCATAACTTTGTCTTTTTTCCTACCTGGCAAATGAACTTAAAGCAAAAGCCAGTGAAGCCTTTATGTCTACACAAAGGTTTCAGATCATTACTGGAAATAGTGGTCAGCATTGTTATGGTACATAAACTCCTCAGGGTTGATGGTAAATAAAGGGTTGGTTTGACCTTTGACCTCTGTGGCACTCTCTCCTTTGAACAGCTGGCAGAGACAGGAAAGTAATTGCATCAGTGTTAGAAAATACTGTAGGAGTGAAATAATAAATCAAATGTGTGTCAAGGGAATCTTCAGCAGGGTGTATGAGCTCTTAGTGCTGTAGGACAGAGCAAAAAAAGAACCCCAGACAACCACTGCAGTCAAGCCATACGCAGTATCATTTTAGCCTGAACTCAGCAAGTTTCCTAGGTTATGTAATTATGGCTAAAATTACCTTTATTCCAGGCTGGAGAGCACCACAGAAGGAGGGAGACTATTCTGGATTTGTGCATTCGGGTATGTGATGATAACCATTTGCAAGTGGGGGCACTTAAAAGTCTTGCTTCAGTTTCTTTAGTCCCCTTTGGGTTTGTTCCTGTACAGACCCAGAATAAAAATTCCCATCCCAAAGCACTGAAATGAGGGTGCAAGGAGCAGGGACCTGAACATAGCCTTAATTAAAGACTGTGTATGAGGAAGAGGGTTTGATGAGCAGAACTATGGCCTTAGGACAGCAGTAGGGGATGGATCTCCAAGGGTGCTCAGGCTTCCCAAGGATGGAGCTGCTGAGGGAGTGGCTGCCTTGTGAGACTGCTTGACTGGACGAGAAGGGGAGAGTGCAACCTGGGAGGTTGCACTACAAGTGTTATCGGTCACCTATGTCAGCAGAGTCTGGTGTGATGCAGCAACACTGAAAGGAAAATGTACTCAGAGTTCCTGAGCTGAGTGATCATGATCTCCGGAGAAGGGGAGAAGCCTTAAAAACAGAGAGGTGTTGCTTAAAAACAATCCTACCACTGTGAGAACTATGTCAGGATGGCAGGAGCTGCTCTGACCAAGCCTGCAAACGTGGAGTCCTCTCAATTCAGGCTGGCTTCCACTCCTTGACTCCAGTCCATCTATCAGCCCCCAGCCAGGCGGTGGCATTGCCAGCTCCAGGAGCTGAGAGCAGACTTGGTGCTTCCCCTGTGATGAAGCTGGTGGCAATGAAAGGCTGGGCCTGTTCTTTGAGTCCAATGGCCAGTTGTACTATTGTGCCCTGGATATAAATCTTTAAAAAGCTGAGATTCTCATGTATCATTTGGCGCTTTAAAAGAAAGTATCATCCTTGATGGACACAGTGAAATAATTCCTGGGCAAACCCTTGCAGCAGGTATCCTGATGAAGGGTCTTGCACGCCCAGCGCAGTACAGCTAGCTGGGGCTAGGCAGCATCCTCCTCAAGGCCAGCGACCCGCAGAGACAGGTGCCTGGCTGCCTTTCAGCATTGCTGCCAGCAGATCTGAATGTCAAAGCCCTTCAAGGGAACGCTGGCTCAGTTCCTCCTGCCTTTCTCGTGCACCTTTCCTGACTGTATTTTGCCTTGCATAGGTCAGGTGTGGGAGATGGACCACGGTTCTTCACAGCAGTGTGTTCTAGTTACACCATCCCTCGTTCTCCACCTCTCTGCATTTCTCAGAAACAGTTTCCCCCAGTATTTGTGTAAAATGTGTCAGACCCCTTGGAAGCATACTCAAAACCTGAGTAGAAAACACATTTTAAAGACCGTGTTTGCAGGTTTCTGTACACTGTTTACATCCATATATGTAGATTTATCTGTCCTCTGCGTTTTCTGAGCCTTTGAATTAGCAGTGATGTCAGACCTCCAGCAAGTTTCTAAGAAGATTTTCCTACTGACATAAACATATTCTAAAAAGCTGCAGCATCATGCAAAGTCTTTGGTTTAGGTAAAATTCATTTTTACGTTGACTTTTGATTTTATGTTCTACGATAAATTCTGAAAATTACATCAGTAATATGTAATTATTACAATAATTACAATATATTACAAGGTGAAAAGTCATCCAACCCCTAAACTATCCCATTAAAATGTTTGTATTGTAACACTCTTCCAATTTTCAAAATGAAACCTCAACAAAATGAATACATCCCTATGGAAAGTTGCCATTTAGACTAAATTATAATTTCTGGTGGAAAAGTTTGGAAGAGTTTCAGTTGCTTTCAATTTTAGGACCCTTCTCCCCAAGTAGACATTCCGTTAGCAAAATCTTTTAGACACACAAGCTATCTTGTATAATTCATACAGCAAACACAGCTTGTTGGCCAGGCCTTGTTTGCAGAAATGGTTTATTCTTCCCCAAAGCCTGTCCATTTTATACTATACAACTGAAAACTTGTTTGCCACTTAAGTCAGTGTCTTTGACGTGCAAGGCCTTTCCTGAGGACAATAACTGTTGGCAATAACTGCTAGTATCTTCTGAAATGCCAGGTTAGTTAAATCATCAGCAGTTGCAGTTTATTATCTCATGAACCTTTGGGAAGTTTTTGAGATAACCAGTTAGGTGTCACCCCTTCAGCAGCTTGTTCAACCCCTGCTCTGTTTACACGGAGACTTTGGCTGGTAGACCTTTTTTCCCTGGATAAGTGATCATAAGAGTAGTAGCAAAAGAATGGTCGCAAGAGGAGAAGTGAAGAAATCATCTCCTAGAGTGATTTATAACCGCCTATAAAAGCTATGATGGAATTCATTCCCATCTAGATGTTGGATGATGCCTCTATGAAGCCATCTGTGAGCTTGTGTGGCCTCTCCCCCCAGGTCCGATTCAGCATCCCTGCTTTCAAGACTCTGCCCAGCTCTTGGTGTTTTGCAGCAAGACCCATATTACATTTAGTTCTTTGCCAGATCCTCTGCTTCGCTCCTGTCACTTTCCTCAGTGTCACTTCTGGCATCTTTTCTTTTCTGTAGGAAAGAAAGACAATGTAAATGAGCTGCAAAACCTATATTGTGGTATATACTGCAGGGGACTAGTCCTGTTTTCATTCACAGCACTGGTGTGTTAACCTGACAGCTAGAGTAAAAATAACACGCGATCACGTCCCTAAAGCCAGTGGTGCAATTGTCCCTGCATTGGGAGGTTGCCTTAAACTGCCAGAGGTTGACTTTGTTATGGTTTCACCTAACTTTTGGACACTTTTTTGGTCACCCTAATAATGTAATGTGACCTTCTGAAAATAAGTTAGTATTTATTCTACACATAGTTATTTTGCATGTTTCCCTGTGCAGTTTGTTACTGTCAAAGCTCTGCAAGTCAACACGTGTTTGCCCGGTGAGCGTATTGACTGTCTCCTCATTTTGCAGTCATCTACGAACTTGATGAGCGTATGTTCCATCATTTCCTCCAGAAAAACTGTTTTTCTCTTAATTTAGCTTCAATGAAGGGGTAGTTCAAGGTAAGCTGAAGGCGTAACACCAACACTGTGGTGGGTTTTTTTTCTCCTGGCCACAGATCCCCAAAGCCTTCACAAAACTACTCAGAGCCTACCAAGATGCCACCTGCTTACGTTAGCAAAGCACGCCAGGGAACGGGCATCTCTGGGGACAAGGTTTCTTCAGTGATCCCTATGCAAACTCTGGCATGCATCAAAAGCCTGTGGAATGCACCCAAAACTCAGAGGTGCAAATACACAGCATGGAATCTACCAGGCTTACCTGATTGCTCCTTCCTTACTCTGCTTTGGCCATACCAACAGGTTCCCAGTCTTGCAAACTGCATACTGGGAGCCTTTAGGCCGTGAGGAGAAACGACCATGGATGGCTCCCACGTCACCAGCACACAGCCACAAGCTATAAGTGAGCTGCTGCTCTGGTCTCTGTGAGCAGAGGTATCCACACAACTCCCAACACATGAATTCAGAAGCTCTGCCTGTTGGGTGGTCCCATTTCTCCCACCCCTTCCCTGCAGGAGTCACCCGGGATCTCACGGTCTTTCATGAGTAGTGGTGGCACAGAAGGAGACAAAGATTTTTCATACCGCACCACAGAGGATGACACTGAAGATCATCTGGATGATTAGATAGGACCAGAAAATGTGTAACAACTGCAGGATCAGCAGGAAAGTGTTTATCAGACAGCTTATGAGGAACAACGGAAATTTTGTCACAAAGTAATAGTATGTGCTGTGGGTAAGAGAGAAAGAGAGACAAATCAGGACACCCAAGACTAAAGCAGGGCATTTACCTTCACTCTTACAAGGGTCAAATGTCTTTCTGGGCAACTACTTGGCTCGTGTGACCCCAGTGCAGAGCTGAGCTGTGCTAGGACTGACCATCAGGCTTCACGCTCTGCCCAGCTCTCACAAAGCGTGGCCCGCTTCCCAGAGGACCTGCAGAAACTCTCTATTAAAATCACTAACAATGCGATCGTCTTTGCGGACAGGTTGGTTATCAGAAACATGCAATGCTTCCCAGAAGCAGCAGGAACAGGTAGCATTTCTCCTAAAATGAGTCTGGAGAGGAGCAAAAATTAAACCATAAGGGGACCTGGCGACTGGCACTTAAATAAAAAGATTATAAATTAATTTTTTAACTGAAGTTAGGGAAGAGTTGAGGGTACAGATGAGCAGTTGGGCAGGGCATTGTTTTTGGCAGAAGTCGCAGAAACTATCATCAGTTAGATGGGGACAGAAAGGAGGGAAGGTTTGGAAATGTAGAGCAGACAGAGCAGAGAGCAGTTCAACGCAGGAGAGGAATGATGACCACTAGTATGTGTCCTCCTCTGCAAGTTATCTAAGACATGAAATCTAAGACTCATTGGAAGCTGGATTGTTGGAGAGACACTACGTCTATTTGCTCTGTTCTTGCCTTCCTAAACATCTGCTTCTTGCTGCTGATGCAGACAGGTGCTGCTCTAGATGGACCCTTGGTCTGACCTGGGACATCTGTTACCTTCTTTGTCCTTATGTTACGATACAGCAGGTTGAGATATTGAGGTGTTTTTGCGGTGGAGACAACTGCAGTCATGGTTATTCTAGTTTCTTTCTCAGGAAAGTTGCCTCAAGCTTTTATTACTTTGCTGAGGGAGCCATTTCACCGCCAGAATCTGGGACTGGTTATGCAAAGTCACCCTCACAGGTGTCCAAACTAAATGGCAGCAGGACCAAAACTCAAAACTCAGCATCTTCAGCGCTGGTATGGAGCCAGGGCAGGAACAGAGGACAGCAATGCACACTTGTGCTTATGTGTGTGTAACATGTCCCATTCAAAAAATTCTTCTGGGTTTAATAAATGAAATGTTTGGTTTTGAAAGAAAACAGAAACCTTAGACTATAACGCAAGTGTTGTGGAATGAGTTTCTGGGAAGTTCATTGGAATCAGCTTTTCCAGGGGACTTGGCAGTGGTAAAGAAAGGGGAACAAGTTCAGCCTAGTTAAAGGCTGGGAGTGTGGTCAGGGGTGTGGTCAGCCATTCTCCAAGACTGTGTGTGGCTGCTGGAGGGATCATTGCTGATACTCTCCTGGCACGTCGAGTATCCTACCTCCTGAATCCTTAGCTTGCGCTCATGATTTTCTTCTTTTACTTCAAATAGATGATGGGTCACTTTAAATTACTATGCCATTGCTTCTATATTAATTTTATGTTAAGAGAGCTTTAAGCAGGCCTTTCTTAGTCTGCTAAGAAATTCTAACCAGTACAGTTTGTACCTTCTTTCTCTTGTAGGAACCAGCGTTTGCAACAGAAGGAGGCAACTTCCTACACAGTGGAAGAGTCACACCAGGTCTTGAGCAGGAGTAGAGGAGAAGGATTACGCTCAGACTGTGGTGGGGCTGGCTTTAGGAGGATGGAGAAAGACAGACCTAAAACATTCCCAGTGCCACAATAGCTCGTGAGAGGTCAGCTGCTGGGGCTGCATGTAAACATCTCATCACAGCATGAGAGACAGCCCCTGGTGAGACAGGCCCTGCCTGGGAGACACAGTGAGAGTGTGGGAATGGAAGGACAGAGGCTGTGTCTCTGGATTAATTAATATAGTTAATTAAATAATTAATATAGCTAAAACCCTGGATTTTTTTTCTTGGGTTCCTCAATTCCAGTTGGATTAATCTTTGAGCTTCCCTGTAGTGTCCTGCTCCCTGCCTTCCCTCCCCTCAGCATGGAGGGTCATCTCTGCAGAAGCTCAAATAGCACGTAACACCCATGTTCAGAGAACATTAAAACGTAACTCACGTTAACGGGAAAATGACAAGCCGGGATATGATGAAAACCACAGCGAAAACAATAAAGACTGCTTCACAGACCCGCTTCCATTTCATGTAATGGAGCATCTTGGCAAGCTGTAGAGAGACAAATTGCCGTATGTCCCATGTGCTTGTGTTCTCCTTCCAAGGGGCTGAGGGATTTCCCACGTCCTGCAAGGGTTACCAGGCTTGTGGGGATGTGTTCCAGCCCCTGCGCACTCACTTATTTTTCCCCAAGAGCAATAAATCTGATACTTCCTAAATGCTCTGGCACTATGGAACGTAAGTGGCTCACTTGTGTGGGCCAACACATCCACATGTGTCAAGGCACACACTGCCCACAGACACAAGAACAGCTCTGCATTTCTGGGTGAGGGTAACTCACCTCTAAAATATAATCGGAGGCATCATGGACCAGCATGACTATCATCCCAAACCGTATCAGATTAGCACAGTAGGAGACAAAGATCAGAGTGATGGTGGCGATGTGGTGGATGATCTGTTCCTTAAAGTCCTGGCATGAGAAGAGAGATTGTCAGGCTTACCTTGACCTGGCAGCACTCGTTCCTGGATGTTGCTGCCTCACTAGGATGTGTCAGATACCTCCACAAGGCATCAGTGCTCCTCCCCACTGTGCTACAGCTCTCTGAGGTCCCACACATTCCCAAGAAGAATGAATGCCCAATTTATGGAAACACAGATAAATACCAGTGAGGTAGACATGGGTGCAAACATGCTAGAAGACAGATTTTATAAATTTTCCATGAATCAATCTGCCCTTACAAAGTTCCTTTCTTAACACCCTATATTTTCCTTCCAGACCCCTCCATTGCGTATTGAAGAGCTTTTAATAATGACAGCAGACTGCCCTTGGCCTGGGGCAGGTCCTACCCACTAGCCATAACAGAGGCAGCTCTTCAACCTCCCCATGCTGGCCCTGGAGAGGGACCAATGGGATGGGCTGGAGATGCTGCAGGCAGTGAATATGCCTTCTCACATGCCTCATGTAAAGAGAGGACCTTGCTGGGTGGTTCATGCCTGCGTGAACAAATCTGTGTGTGCAAAAAGGCCGTGCTTTGGGGGATGAGACGATGACCCCCGAGTGCTCTGTGGTGGGATTGGGAAGGGCAGCTCTGGCTCTGGCCCACGGAGAATCACTGCCAGGCAGTGGGTTCCTGCTGCTTCTTGGAAGCATTGCAGGTGTCCAATAACTGACCTGTCTACAAAGACTACTGCAGTGTTGGTAATTTTGATAGAGTTTCTGTGGGTCCTCTGGGACTCAAGACATGCTTTGTGAGAGCTGGACAGAGCTCATCTCTGGGGAAAGGCATGAAATCTCCAAAGAGAGATGTGATGATCAAACTAAACAACCAAATGAAGCTGAGGTTGAACCTCAGCTTGTGCAGTTGAACTCAGCTCTGTGCAGTCTCCACTGCAGAACGAGGCGAGGGCAATGGTGGGTGCTGGGTCCATGGGTCCCAGGAGGTCACCTCATCACATGCTGAAAAGCCACACATCTACAGGATGTAGATGTAGCCACGCATCTACAGGACCCTCATCACATCAGGACACAGCCCTCTGGTTCAGGCTACACCTGAGACCAGAGCTGGGAAGGGCCATGATGCCCCTTGGCCAGGCGGGGGGACCCCATATTAGCCCCTGGTGCTTCCCCAGCCCAGCAGGTGGGAAGGCCACACCACACACACGTGGGACCCAGCGCAAGGTGCAATGGTGGGATACGAGAGCTCATGCGCTCAGGGGTCTTTGTGGCAGCATGTGTGCCCTGTCCTTTGTATTCCTGGGGAGCTGACAGAGGGAGAGGAAAGCCTCCTGGCAGGGGGTTGCAGTTGTGCTGCTGTCACTCACCTTCCTCTTCACATCGAAGGGCAGGGTAGCCACCAGTGAGCAGTAGAAGGAGAGCTCCAGCAGGTAGAACCAGTCCAATGCAGATGGGAGAGGCTGCGAGACAAGCGACAGGCAGCGTGACATCCCTCCCTAGCCCTGGGGGATGGGAGAGGGGAAGGGTCTTCCCAGGCAAGGCCCCTTCATTCAACCCGTGTTTGGGACAGCAGGGCTTGAATTTTCATGTTCCCTGTGACTGAACTGTTTGCTGATGTGCTGACAAACCTGGTCCAAAAGCAGAACCAGCCCTGGCCAGTCTGCAGAGGGACTTAGAGGAGTTGGGGTCTCCCCTCTGCAGGGGGTTGGGACATCTCCCATCTCCATCCCTGCTTTGAGAGGTTGAGGGATGTCCTGACTGTCTGGTCCCTTTTGTGGCTGCATACACAGAGCTGCTTCCAGCCAGGCTTGGGTTACAGAGAATCTCATCGAGAGGAGGTGCCTGTTCAGGGCAGAGACTCTCTGTCCACTATCATACGGAGCACCTATGAGGAGCTTGTCAAGAAGAGAGTCAAAGCCATTTGCCATGGTGCAAGGATGAGAGACAGCAGGCATAAGTTGAAACAAGAGAGGTGGGTGCAAGGGGAAACTTTTTCATCATGAGGACAGTCAAACAGTGGGCTAGGTTGTGTTCTCTCCATCCTTGAAGGTTTTCAAAACGACTGGAGAAAACCCTGGGTAACCTGGTCTGATCTCACAGCTGAGTGCTGCAAGCAGGAAGTTGGACAAGAGACCTTCTGGTCCCCCTTCCAATATGAATTATCCTGTGATTCCATGCACTTGCTGCTCACCTGTTGTGGATATTTCAGCCAGCACACGGTGTGGTCCCAAAACCAGGGCTTCTGTGCAGAGAGAAGGCAGCGGTAAGAACTCGTAGCCTTTTAATGACACGTATTGACCATGTGAAGAAGTACTTTAAGAAGTCAGTGTGCCCATGTTAGATCCAATCTGCCTTTGAGCTTTGGAAAAAGTGGTTGGCAAAATGCATTTGTCATTAGTGAACACACAGGATGTCACACAGAGGGTCTCAACATGCAGTGGGCAGCAGCCACAGTCAGGACAGGGTCTGGTTTTGGCTGAGGTGCAAGGGCTGTCTGTGGGTTATCGGTGAGGAATCACACAGTGATCTAAGACAGGGAAAGCCATGGTAACGTCACAGACACCTGGCCAGGTTCACCCAGGGAAAGGGGGACTGTTCTGCTGAATCAGAATTGGGAATGGTTCTGCTCCGTGCCCCTGAATTTGTCCTTCTTTGGCTTTGGACCCACAGTTGTGGCCACACATGATCTTTGGATGGGCTCTCCAAAATGGCCCAGGACCATTGGCCTCATTTGCCATGAACGAGGAAGCCCTGAACAGGGTCACTCCACAGCATCACTCTGCTCACGTACTTACATCATACAGGAGACCCAGCCCAGAGAAGAATGAGGTGAAATAGAATGTAAATCTCCAGCTAAAACAGAAAAAAAAAAAAAAAAAATTATGACTTCCTCTAGAGTTGGAGCAGCTCCCCAGCCCGTGCCCAGGACGCTGCAAAGCCCACAGGGGAACCTACGCTTGTTTGGGCGGGGATTTGCAGAACCTCAGCTCCTTTTGCACATGCACGTGTGTGTTGTTAAGGCAACAGGGTATCCACAGCCCACCCAGGCTCCGCTGCGGCCCACGCGGTGCCCAAATTCCTGCCGTACTGCATCAGCATTAAACAGGATGCAGCATGACTACCAAGATGCCTCTACCTGTCTCCCTTTGCTATGTGGGTGTTTGTAGATCACCTATGCAAATGTTTATATGCCACAGCCTGTGGAAGGCACCTAACTTTTCCCAGTGATGGCACAGGAATACCAGGGGTCTTAGGAGTTTCCTCAGAAATGCTGCAGTGTGAAGCACTGAGCAAGTTTTTTCGGGAGAATATTTTTTAAAAAGCGTAACAACAGGATTCAAGCACTGAATAATTTATTTTTCAGAGGGGGAGGGAGAGTAGATCTCACACCTGATAGGGGTCTTTGTGTACATACAGCATTAGACCTCAAGCTGAGAACGAGAGGTAACCTGACTTCTGGTCAATACACTTGGTGACTCCTCTCTCCCTTCTGACTCCACGTATGGATGAGATATGCAGGAAGATTTCATACAAGAGAGCAAATAACTTGAGGAAAAGGAATGCTTTCTGGCGTTTTTCAGTTTTACCTCCCTCTGTTCACGGCTTGCACTGCCTACTAACTGCACTTTATGGATTTATTTTATGATCCATGCTGAGAATATTTTAAAATTTTAATTTCGTATCATCTTGAGAAGAAGTTTGACACGTTTTGCAAACGGCAATGCTGCTCAAAATCCCTCCAGCAGCTGAGATTTAAACCCGACCTCCATCAAGGCCAGTGGACTCTTCTGAGGCAACTTTAACTTTTTAAAGTTAAAAGTGGAAAGGAAGGAAGGATGAAGCTGGCAGCGTGCAGGGGTGGGACCCAGTCTCGTGGTACAAAGTCTCCATTCGCAGCCACAGCTGGCAGCAGGCTCCTCTGGGGGTGTGTCTGGGGCTACGGACAGGGCAGGGGATGGTGATGCAGTGCAGACCTTGCTGAAGGTCTCCATCACCAGAAGCCCCTGCTGGCCCACCTACCTGGCCTCGCAGAACTTCTTCATCAGCCTGGGCCGGTCCTGGGCCCGCCGGTGCCGGAACCAGGTTTCCACCTCTTTGACCGGCAGGTCGCTTTGCTTGGCCAGTGAAACCAGGTCCCCCTAGAAAACAGCAGGGAAGCAGGACTCAGCCTTCCTAAGGCTGTGTGCCCCCATGGGAGGGGGAAGAGCTGTGCCCCTGCAGGCTGCCTCTGCTGCTGTGGGTCCATGTTTCCCCAAAGAACACCGTTCTTTGGAAAAAAACCCATAATTGTATCAGCTCTATTTGCATATGTGAACCCCCAAATCATTTTGGCCATGTTAAAACTGCAATTCAGTCGTATCTAAATGCAGGTTCAGAAGTAAGCACAGGCTCTCCCTGGTTAAATTTTGCCAGCTTACACAATGGGATTCAATGTCTTTGCTAAAAAAGTCTAAATAATTTTTTTTTCCACCTCTGATGCAATTTTGACTGAGTATCAGCTACAGATAGCAAACTTCAAGATAAGTTTTAGCTTGTGATGATAAAAAAAACCAAGCACATAGTTCACTCAGTAATGTCAGAAAAAGCATCTGAGTGACTGCACATTCACAGGCTGAAAATCATAATTTCTAACATGCTCTGTTTTATGCATGAATTTCAAATAAAACTACTCAGCCTTAAGATTTACAAACTGAGATTAAAATGAATGTAAAAATGAGCTCATGAGCATTTTTTAATCATTCTGACAAAGCTTCATAGAAATTTAAGTAAAAAAAAATAATTTAAAATCCATGGATTAGTGTGAGTCATAATCCAGGCTCAAAGAGTTGCAGTGAATGGAGTTAAGCCCAGTTGTTGGCCGGTCACAAGTGGTGTTCCCCAGGGCTCAGTACTGGGGCCAGTTCTGTTTAATATCTTTATCAATGATCTGCGTGAGGGTATCAAGTGCACCCTCAATCAGTTTGCAGACAACACCAAGTTGGGCAGGAGTGTTGATCTGCTTGAGGGTCAAAAGGCTCTACAGAGGGATCTGGACAGGCCGGAGTGATGGGCCAAGGCCAACTGTGTGAGGTTCAACAAAGCTCCGTGCTGAGTCCTACACCTGGGTCACAACCACCCCACACAACGCTACAGGCTTGGGGAAGAGTGACTGGAAAGATGCCCGGCAGAAAAGGACCTGGGGGTGTTGGTCCACAGTCAGTTGAATATGGGCCAGCAGTGTGCCCAAGAAGGCCAATGGCATCCTGGCTTGTATCAGCACTAGCGTGGCCAGCAGGGACGGGGAAGGGATCTGACCCCTGTGCTCGGCACTGGTGAGGCCGCCCCTCGATGAGTGGGTTCAGTTTTGGGCCCCTCACTCCAAAAAGGCCATTGAATGACTCGAGCGTGGCCAGAGAAGGGCAACGGAGCTGGTGCAGGGTCTGGAGCACAGGTCTGATGGGGAGCGGCTGAGGGAACTGGAGTTGTTTACTCTGGAAGAAAGGAGGCTCAGGGGAGACCTTATCACTCTCTGTAACTACCTGGAAGAGGTTGTAGCGAGGTGGGTGTCAGCCTCTTCTCCCAGGTAACAAGTGATAGGACGAGAGGAAATGGCCTCAAGTTGCAGCAGGGAAGGTTTCAGTTGGGTATTAGGAAAAATTTATTCACTGCCAGGCTTGTCAAGCCTTGGAACAGGCTGCCCGGGGACGCAGTTGAGTCACCAACCCTGGAGGTGTTTAGAAGACGTGTAGGCGCGGCGCTTAGGGACATGGTTTAGTGGTGGACTTGGTAGTGTTAGGTTTATGGTTGCACTCTATGATTTTAAGGGTCTTTTCCAACCTAAATGATTCTACGATTCTGAAGGACTTGCAGTTCTGCTAAAAAAAAAGAGCCTTATCCATAGACTGTACCCAAACGGGGCGATGGCTGCGTCCCTAGCGGAGCCAGCAGCTCTCATACCACCACCTGCTGTATTCGATACGCAGCAGCTCCGGGGGTGCTGGGACTGCAGCTGTTGAACATATCGGAAGATGCTGAGATACTTGTGTATAAATATATATTTTTTTTCTTCCCTGGAAGGCTAGTTAGCAGTAACGGCCTTGCCTCTGAGGCTGTTTTGGTTGGGCTGGGGTATCTGGACAGAGAGAAGGTGTTACTTGCCTGAGCGCTCAGGACACCGGGACACAGGGGACACTCACCTTCTTTGGGGTCCTGCCCAGCAGAACGTAGAAGCCTTCCAGCGTGGCATTGGGCTGAACTTTGGGCCTCCGCTTGTCACTCACACCCAACCTCCTGCCCAAGGGCAGAGCTACGGTTCTGAAAGAGGAAAGAGAGTTCAGACAGGAGAGGACGTGTGTGCCCACGCTGTGAGCCAGAGTCAGCCAAGAGCAAGATCCTGCCAGCGCTGTATCCTGTGCACGAATTCACCGCACCAGGGGCCCAGCCCTGCCCTGGGTGCTCACATACCCAGCCCGAGGGCACCAGCACACCCCAACTACGCATGCACAGCCCAAGGGACCCAGTACTGCTCCAGGGGCACACGCAAAGCCTAGCGCCTCTGTCAGGTCAATGCTCTTTCTTGAGAGAGATGCAATGGCACCAAAGTAAAGGTGAGGCATGTTGGATCTGCAGTGGAGACAACAATAACAACTACAAAGTAAGCAATCTTGAATTCTTCCGCCAAGGCCCTGAGACACCTTGCATTTCTCTGTGTTGGAGTGCATGGTGGTCACCTTTACAACGTTCCCAAGCAGTCCAGACCGTGCCATGAAATGAGTCTGCAAGTGTTTGAGTGAATGAGTCTGCAAGTGTTTGTCCCGTGTGCTGTGCCCACTGGCTGAAGCAGGAGCCAAGGACGGAGCACAGGGGGACATCCTGGTTCCTGCAGGAAACATTGGCTTTGCAGGAAAGTCCAGCAAGGCTCTAGTGGAAGACACTGGTTTCTAAAAATCTCATTGTTTCTAGGAAGACAATCAAGTGCAACACCTTTGAGGGAAGACCTGATGACCCCAGAATTAATTCTGGCTCCTTCTCCAGCCCGTCTGTCACAGCTTCTCCCATGGCTGTGCGCAGTGGGCAGGAGCCAGCTCTCCAGGGAGATGGGCTAGTGCTCCCCCAGCTCCATTAGGCCACAGGAGAAAGCCCATGTCCCAGCTGAGGGATGTTTGCTGAGCACAGCCTTGCTACTTCACAACCCCCCCTGCCCAAAGTCCCGCTCTGCCTGGTGGGGAAGCATCTGAGCAGCTCTGACCACGCTAGCACTGCCCTGCTTCAACTCATCAGCTCCTGTGCGTGAGGGTTGGTCTGGAAAAGGGGCCCAAAGCCCAGTCTGGGTCCATCTCCTGTGCTGAGCCATGTGGAACTGCCTCATTTCCACAGGCGAGTCCTGGGGAGGTGCCAGTGGGTCCTCAGGCTCCCCTGGGCAGTACCATTTCCCTCAGCCAAGCGAATGCCCACAGCTACGGCAACTGGGGTGCATCACCCCTGATCGAACTGGGGACCTCTGGTGCTGGGAGGAGACAGCAGGGCAGAGCTGGGCAGGGAGGAGCGGTGTGAGTAAAGTGATCCCACAGTGAGCCCCAGGAGCCATGGACACCCCCTCCTCCTGCCTCTGTGCTGACAATGGGGGCTCACTTGGGAGCATCCTCTAGGATCAGGCTGAGCCCTGGCTCAGCTGGGGGATCCCAACACTGACATACCCGGCAAATCTGTGTTGCAAGCTCCCACTTGGCCTCTCTCCAGAGGGACCCTCCACCCACAGCTGAGGTGTGACTGACTGACTTGTCTTTACACAGCTGCTGGTACAGGTTATGTTACAAGTACAGGAGAGAGGGAGGGCAGGGCAAAGAGCTGCCACGGAAATACCACATGTCACAAAAAGCAGAGAGATTCAGTATTCTTGGGGACAATCCGTTTTGTAGTGGCCAGGAAGGAGGTAAGGATTAGTCTGGAGCAACTCTGCAAGACACTGGTGGCAAGAGAAACCAGATTGGCTGCACTCACCTTTCAAAGATGCATCGGACAATGATCAAGAGCAGGGCACCAGGGATGCAGAGCAGGAGGTTCTGAGGCTGTGGGTAGTGTACATCCGCAGACTCCTTCATGTCTTCCCAGGTAGCTCCAGGCGGCAGCCAATATTCATGGTGCCAGAACCCCTCTGATAGTCCCATCCTGGTCGAGACGGCGGGCACAGAAAGCAGAGCCTCTGGGATTCAGCAAGCAGGTAGCAGTAAGGCATAAAACTCACTCCTAAATCAGGAATCCCAGCAAAACAGCTCATCAGTCACACTCCCCACCTCTCACTTGATCCCATTACTTCAGACTAGTTGAAATAGCATCGCTTGTTCTGACCTGCCCGTGAGCTTGGAGGTGGGGTAAGATGTCCTAGTACAAGAAAGTAATTTAGTGGGTGTCAAGGAGGTGGCTGACTTCAATTACACTCTGCTGCGCAGATGACTGAAGTCCCCACCTGGTGACAGTAATAACAGGGGCTTCTCTCTTGCTCGCTCCACCAGCCTTTTCCTTAGGCTGTGAAGCCCTCACTTACTAATCAGCTCTGACACCTGGCAGAGGGTGTGGTCCCAGGTGAGACTGGCCACAGCCATAAAGATCTTCTTGCACCCTCAGGGCCCCAACAGTCTCAGTTTTGGTTCCTCCGTCTTGCCCAGCAACGTCCCGTATCCTATTTGCATTTTGAACCATCACATACCGAGCACTAAGTGGATATGCCGCTCCCCAAAACTACTCTGAAGTGCTGACGCTCCGCCCAGCACTTCAGGAGACGTTCTTGGTGCACCACGTTGCTCTCCTCCGTATTGTTTCACTTGGGTTTTGTCACTCAGTCCCTCAGTACCATAAAACCTTCTGCTCGCAGTCATTCTGCATCATCAGCATGAGTAACTTTCATTATCAGCCAATTTTGCCATCTGCCTTTCCTCCCCCTTTTTTGGGGCACCTACAACAATACAGAGCTGCAAAAAAATCCCTGTTGGTCTCATGGTAACACCTCAGAGGGATTTCGCTAAGTCTGTGGTGAGGGACCTTTCTGAATGCCTTTGTAAAGCGAAGTAGGTAGCAAGTTCTCTCCTCTGCATGTGCTCACTGACTCTTTGGGATAACTCCAGCAGAGTGAGACATAATTTTCTCATACACAACCCATGGGGACTCTTTCCTCTAATATTATGTGTTTCCACAAATTCCATCATTTATTCACAGAATCACAGAATCATCTAGGTTGGAAAAGACCTTGAAGATCATCCAGTCCAACCATTGACCTAACACTGACAGATCCCAACTCCACCATATCCCTCAGTGCTATGTCGACCCGACTCTTCAACCCCTCCAGGGATGGGGACTCCCCCCCTGCCCTGGGCAGCCCATTCCAACGCCCAACAGCCCCTTCTGCAAAGAAATCCTTCCTAAGAGCCAGTCTGACCCTGCCCTGGCGCAGCTTGAGGCCATTCCCTCTTGTCCTGGCGCTGGGTCCTTGGCTCAAGAGACTCATCCCCCCTCTCTGCACCCTCCTTTCAGGCAGTTGCAGAGGGCCATGAGGTCTCCCCTCAGCCTCCTCTTCTCCAGACTAAACCCCCCCAGTTCCCTCAGCCGCTCCCCATCAGACCTGTGCTCCAGACCCTGCACCAGCTCCGTTGCCCTTCTCTGGACACGCTCGAGTCATTCAATGGCCTTTTTGGAGGGAGGGGCCCAAATAGTCATAGATAATCGAGGCATATAGCAAGAACACGGAGACAAGATCAGGCTAGAACCAAAAAATTCAGTGAGCTGCCTGCATGTGACTTCCCTGCTTAGAAGCCCAGAGAAGATCCATCTCAGGCTGGTGGGTGAGAAGATGTTACATAGCAAACACACTAACTGGGTAATAGCAAACCTGCCTGGCGTTCACTCAGGTGTCAAGAGCAAACTCGTACTAGAAGGAGTTAAACTGCCAACTGCAGAATGCCATTTTTTGTTTCAATCTTGTTACCAGAAAAATCTAAGTTTCCAAGTGGGAATGTGAAGAGGCACAGCCAGCTGTAGTCTGACATCAGAGCAGTGTAATAACCAGCAGCAGCGCTACAGGCTTGGGGAGGAGTGGCTGGAGAGCTGCCGGTCAGAGAGGGACCTGGGGGGGTTGATTGCCAGCTGGCTGAACAGGAGCCAGCAGTGTGCCCAGGTGGCCAAGAAGGCCAATGGCATCCTGGCTTGCATCAGAAATAGTGGGGCCAGCAGGGACAGGGAAGGGATCTTGCCCCTGTGCTCAGCACTGGTGAGGCCGCCCCTCGATGAGTGGGTTCAGTTTTGGGCCCCTCACTCCAAAAAGGCCATTGAATGACTCGAGCGTGTCCAGAGAAGGGCAACGGAGCTGGTGCAGGGTCTGGAGCACAGGTCTGATGGGGAGCAGCTGAGGGAACTGGGGGGGTTTAGTCTGGAGAAGAGGAGGCTGAGGGGAGACCTCATGGCCCTCTGCAACTGCCTGACAGGAGGGTGCAGAGAGGGGGGATGAGTCTCTTGAGCCAAGGAACCAGCGCCAGGACAAGAGGGAATGGCCTCAAGCTGCGCCAGGGCAGGGTCAGACTGGCTCTTAGGAAGGATTTCTTTGCAGAAGGGGCTGTTGGGTGTTGGAATGGGCTGCCCAGGGCAGGGGGGGAGTCCCCATCCCTGGAGGGGTTCAAGAGGCGGGTTGACATAGCACTGAGGGATCTGGTGGAGTTGGGATCTGTCAGTGCTGGGTTAACGGTTGGACTGGATGATCTTCAAGGTCCTTTCCAACCTGGATGATTCTGTGATTCTGTGACTCCCGCAGTCTTTCCAATGTTTCAGAGACTGGTATTGCCTTTCGTATTGTTTCTCAACATATTTCTTGGCCTGCTTTATTGCAAGTTCACATTAGTCTGCCAAAGTTACATGTCCTTTCAACTTTCCTCGTTTAGACATGACTTTTTAACGCTGCCTTCCTGTTCTATGGGACGCCCTTACCTGCAGGCACTGTGTCTGGTGCACATGTGTGCGTAAGAAAAACAGTGTCTTTCAACGTGTAGCCAACCAAGGAAAGGTTCCCTTGGGCATACGTGTCTAAATGAAAAAAATGCAGTGGACGTACATCTTTGATGTTTCCCGAGTGTGTGCAGGGGGAAGGGAACAACTGTGACAAACTGCTCTTAAAACAAGATCCCAAACAGCACTAGAGGTCCGCATGGTCTGGAGTCAGCAGATTCATGTCAGCTCTAATTTTGGGCTACGATGACCAGATGCCACCCTGGGGGCCATGTTTTTGCCACTCCTTGACTCACCCATCACACAGCAGCCTGGGAGCACCAGTAAATGTTCTTTTTCTTGTAGCTCACCTGGTGTTGGACACCTCATCTCCAACAGCTGCTTGCTAACATGCGATGCACTTTCTCTGTGCACATGTGGTGATAAAAATACAGGGTAAAGAGATCCAGATTCTGCTGTGGTGCCCCGTGCTCCATCTGCTCTGCTGGGTTTTTCAGCAGACACGTGATAGTCTTGCTGCAGGCTTCCTACAACAGCTTCTCTGTGCTTGGGGCTGTGATGTCCCTAGTATGCAGGGGGTGGGGGGAGTTTATACACTAAATTCATAAACAGTATCACAGCACTCACAAGCTTCCCAACACTGGCACAGACATAGAGAAGGTGGAACAACAGGGCGAGGAAGCTGATTACAGACAGAACTTCTTTAAGCAAGTTGATGGCAAGAAAACTTGCCCCAGTGACTCATCACTGTCATGCTCCGTTCCTCAGCTAAAAGCAGCACTCAATCAAGTCCAACAGCTCTCCTGAATCCTTGGTGTATCCTTTCACAAGAACCAGATTTGCCTCCTAATAAGCTTATCTCAATCTTCAGGGGGGACAGCAAAGCCCTGAGGATAAAATTCAGCAGGCATCAACATATGTCTGCACCATCTCCACAGCGCACTGTGCAGCCCCTGGGAGGCATTCTGCTCCTCAGGTGAGAGGTGGTGTGGTTTTACAACAGGGGTCTTTCCTAGTCTTCTAAAACTTCGTGAAAAATAAAAATATACATTAATTTCTCTCCTCCTACCCTCACAAGTCCAAAGCATTTCCCCAGCTGGCCTGGCAGTACCAAGTAACCCAGTCCACCCCCTAGGTCTAGTGTAGGGGTGCCCCAAAGTGTCTTTTGTTCCAGGGCCAAATGCAGTTTTACCCAGTAGGAGACAAATCAGGCATCTCCAGTTCTCTACTGGCATGGCCCAGTACGGCCCCACCTGCTGGGTATGCACCATCCTCTCCACGCAGGCTGCACGTGTATGGACCTCGGAAACGGCACCCACACGTCCGCCTCATCACACGTCCACCTGTAAGGCACATCTAGCCAGGTTACCTCCTGCTAGTAAAAGAAGCAGAAAGAGGCCAATCAAAGTTTTTAGAAGTAATTTATAAAGAACGTTTACATTCAGTAGTACAAAATGATATATAAGCATCCCTCCTGATCACCTGCAGAGGAGTGGCAAGGTTGTACTCAGATTAAAGAAACGTGACAGAATACAGAACATGTACTTCGAACTTCAAATCAAGGTTTCAGAGACAAACTATTTTCAGCAAACACAAATTTAAATGATGATGCAGGAGCAGATGCTCCTCCCAAAGCATGTTACTGCCCAGGAAATCACTCGCACTGCAACCACGTTTTCCTCTCTGAAATTATCCAATGTCTTTTGACTGAAACCTAAGATGAGCACATACAGGCTCAGGTCAAAGCTCTCTCAGTCACATCTCAGGTGATCTGAGTGGATTGCTGAAAACCCTCTTGTCCTTCTATGCTGTCTTTTAATTTTATTGCCTTTTAGCATGTGCACCACCTCCTCAAATCAGGCATTTCCTTGGTCCATGTCCCCCTCCCCCCAGTTAGTACTGGCCCTTACTGGGCACATATAGGCAAGTGTCTGCATGGCCTTGGCAGTCTAAGTCCCTGCACTCATTGCAGTGAATCTGTTAATACTTTGGTTTCATAGATTAATTTATCAAACAGAAATTCGTGTCATACTAATTTAACTCTTTTAAGGTGTTACGGAATCTGAAGTCTAGGACTACACACGCTGTAAGATATAGGACAGCTACACAAACTGAATCCAAACTGCGTCATGACTTCATGGACTATTGCTTTAAACTTGCTATTCTTGATACATCCAGGTAAAGGCCCCAGAGTTAGAAGGCCATGTTAAAGCATTATTCCATAAAGTTCAGCAGATCTCTGAATCCTTTTCCCTCTGAGGATAGGGGAAATGTACTCCTTTCTTGCCACAAGCTAACTCTGTAAACACTTCCCACTGTGCCAATCACACCAGGTGTAAACATGAGCACTTAAATCACTGTTGTCTTCCAGATTATCTAGTTTCTTGTCACCTCCCTTCTCACAACAGCATTTCCTTCCAAGACAGGTTTAAAGGATTACCTGACAGTTGAGACACAGCTGCCTGGATTTTCCAGCTCTTCCAACTACAGTTTGGGTGGGTACCCTCCCCAGTCTGGGTTTTGGAGTTCCCACCTTTGTGGCAATAATGCTGACAACAGAAGGGACTGACATCCACACCATTACAAAACTGGTCACGTGGCACACGGCAGCATTTTCTTTGAGAAGAAAATGTTTTCTCATATGTCTTTCCAAAGCTTTCATTCCACTATGCTCAGTTTGAATTTTCTGAGTGTGTACAGGGCACCTGTCTTCTTAAAAGAGGTGTCCCCGTATTAAGATTTAGAGTCTCACACTTGTTAGTCATAAACATTAATGGCAATGGGCCAAGGCCTCCAGAGGCTGATCCAGGCTAAATAACATTAGGTGGTTAAGACTTGACGTTGCCAGAGTTTATCCACCTTTTTTTTTTAAAAAGTATTTTTTAAGATTAACACATTTAACAACAGCTATGGTACAGCCTAATACAAGTCAAAACACTTTGATCCCTTTCTATCTTACAACCTATAGTAAGCTTTTACTGAAGAAAGACCAAAAACTTCCTTCAAATATCACTGACTATAAACACTTTGTTTATGGGAAGCAGGAATTCAGTTATGATACTGCAATTGCACTCCATTTTATCTACACAATGAGCAAAACTGTTTCTAAAGATGGTTGACTCATTAAAGACCAGCTCAGAAGCACACGAGCAGTAGTTATCTCTCCTTGACGTGGCCATTGGTGAGGTGGGTTCTGTTGTTCAGTGGCTCAGATCCGTTCCTCTGCATATAATTGTTGCTGGTGACGTTGCTGAAATACGTGATCCCGTTTTTCTCCTTTTCCCTAATCTTTTCTCTTTCTTCATCCTTGTCACTTTCTTCTGTGTCACTTCTCATGTCCTTTTCCATCTACAGAAACACGTGAATGAGAAGCAATACAAACATGGAAGTCTGCACAAGCAGCAGTGCTACCTGAGCCACAGACAACATTCCTCTGCTGCTTCAGACGTGCCTTTGGCACAGCTCTACTGTGTCCTTCCAGCTTTTATATCACTTTTGGAAACAGATTCTCTCCACCTCTTTTATTTCAGTCTCGGCAGAATCCTAGCTGTGACCCTGATAAACATTAGGAATTACTGCACAGGCTGAGAAGCAGCACCAAATCACAGATGCCCAGCACTGAGGAAAACCACGTAAGACCGAGGGGATCCACACTGCTGCTTTGGGCATGAGCATGTGGAAGAGGGATGGGGAGAGGCAGTTAATCAAACTCTTTAACATCTTCCAAAAGGGACAAGGAGATAGCTTCTGACCACTGGGTGGCTGCAGGTTGAGCTTTGGACAGTTGGAAAGGATATGCTCAACACAAAGCCACTCAAGTCTGATGACACTCAGTTTTACGTTCAGGTTTTTCCTCTCGTTATTGACTGAGAGATCTGTAATTCACTTTTATAAATATTTAATTCATTGCCTTAAAAGGAAGACAAAGCTGAAACACTATGATAAAATGAGTTTAGAAAAAGCAGCCCAGCACTTGCTGGCTTCCCAGGCTGTTTCTACTCTGCAATACAAGATGCCAAAATTGGGGACAAATTCAGTGTCATACTCCTTGTTGGAAATAGTGCTCTAAGGGAAAGCAGCAAACCCCTTCTGTGACCTGGGCTTTGGAAACTGCTCAGGGGCATGTGAGCTGCTGCACCGACACCTGTACTCTCCATTCAGTCCGTTCTTCTGGGGCTATCTCCTGGATCATATTAAGAAGTCTGTTTGGTCTGGTGCTGTTTCTAGAGATCGCTACACCCAAATGCAGACGAGGTTTGTAATAATCTAAACCTGCACTGAGTTCAAACTTCCCCCAAGGACAACATGGGTAGGAGATGCTGCCTTCTGTGAACAACCTGGACCTCATGTCATTCTGGAACTGGCAGTTCAGGAACTACGCAGCAGTCCTAACCTGCAGCATAAGGACAAATAATAATTGATATTCCTAAACTTATCCATTCATGGCTACAGAATGTAGCTGAGGCCTTAAACCCAGCAGGATTCACAAAGGAACTATATAGCTGCATGAATTACAACAATGTTATCTCAGGCTGCCTGTATGAGGGAAAGAAACTGGTACTTCAGGATTTAGGCTCAGATCTAATTATTGGGAATTAGGGGGCATCATGTGAGAGGGTGGTGCAGATAATCCTGTAGCCAGAGAGGGAAACTGGAGATTAGAAAGGCCCGTGAGAAGAATGTGAACTGACTGGAGTGAGAACTTCATGTCTCTCAAAAAGGGGAGAATGTCCTGTGTTCTTGCTGACACTGCTTTGGGCTACTAAATATCATCACTGAAACAGATCTGTTAGGAGAATTTTTCCTTGCTATTCACTGCTTGATATGGAAAGGTCTCAAATGTATTTTTGCATCAAATGTGGCAGATGATTTTTAGATAAAACAGGAAAAATTCTGGATATGCTTCACTATTTTTCTCTCTGATTTCTTTCTAATAAGGCTATTTATTACCTCATCATTTCACACTGTAATGACTGCAGTGGTAATTCAGCCCACACAAGAATTAGGAAAACAACAGAAGGGCATTTTCAGTTGCATCTTCATTTTCTGCCCTGTGAAGTTTCCGTTTCCTGATTTGCAAATAATTTGGTTTGTGCTACCTTAAGGGAAGGCAGACAAAGAAAATGTGGACAATATGGATGAAGATGAGTCTTTAATCCTTGTTCTCAGTTCCCGTAAGACAGAATTGCCCAGTTGGATACTGATAAAACAACTCATCCTGGGCTATGAGGTCAACTCCCACAAGGCACTGACTCCTGGACTGTGTCCTTGGCACGTGGCCAATCTAATGCCATTAGGCCATGTCTTTGATTTTGGAAGAATTTCATGCTGAGCAGCAGTTTGATCTCACAGCAAATACTGCAGGCTGTGGTCAGGAAGAGCGGGATGCATTTCATTTAAGTTTATACAGCTGCATCTCAGACATTTATCTAGGGTTGCTCTATGACTGATACAGCACTACTTGGGTGCAATCTTGAATGGTTTGGACATGCCTGTTTACCTCTACTGCTACAGAAAGAGTCCAGACAGCTAGTTTAGACAGAAATATCTCCTCTACAGACACCTACAGCACCGTAAGACAATCCATACAAAACATGTATTAATGATCTGGATGGTGGGGCAGGGTGTACCCTCAGCAAGACTGCTGAAGACACAAAACTGCAAGGAGTGGCTGATATGCCAGAGGATTGTGCTGCCATCCAGAGGGACCTGGATAAGTGGGCTGACAGGAACCTTGGAAAGTTCCACGAGAGGAAGCGTGAAGTCCTGCACCTGGGGAGGAACAACCCCAGGAACCAGTTACATGCTGGGGGCGAACCAGCTTTTCTAAGAAAAACCTGGAAGTCCTGGCGGACACCAAGTTGAACATGAGCCAGCAATGAGCCCTTGCCCTTCCTGGCCTGCATTAGGAGAGCTGCCAGCAGGCCGAGGGAGGTGATCTTTCCTCTCTACTCAGCACTGGTGAGGCCACATCTGGAGTGTTGTGTCCAGTTCTGGGCTCCTCAGTACAAGAGAGACATGGACACACTGGGGAGAATCCAGTGAAGGGTTACAAAGATGAAGGGACTGGAGCACCTCACCTAGGAGGAAAGGCTGAGAGAGCTGGGACTGTTCATCCTGGAGAAGGGAAGGCTCAGGGGGATGTTATCAGTGTATATTAATACCTGAGAGTGTAAAGAAGACTAAGCCAGGCTTTTCTCAGTAGTGCCCAGTGACAGGACAAGAGGCAGCGGGCACAAACTGAAACACAGGAGGTTCCCTCTGCACATCAGGAAACACTTTTTTACTGAGAGGGTGACCAAGCACTGGCACAGAGTGCCCAGAGAGGTTGTTGAGTCTCTGTCCTTGGAGATACCCAAAGCCGTCTGGACATGGTGCTGGGCAACCTGCTCTAGGTGACCTTGCTTGAGCCAGGGCATATGGACAAGACTTCCAGAGGTACCTTCCAACCTCAGCCATTCTGTGATCTCAGTAACACTGTAATTAAAAATTCTGTACTATAAGGGAAGCACTTTTGCACTGGCCTCACTATCATGACAACTTTCCCTGTCTTGATTTCTTAGGTTTTGTTACAAACACAAATCATACTGGACCAAGTGCTGGGATCCTTACTCAGATGTCACTGGCTTTGTTCACAGAAATCTCCCCTGGAGTCCAATCCACATTTTTCTTGGATACAAGCACCAGAAGTGGACCCAATGTTGTAGTGACTCATAACAATTTTACTTTTTTTGGGTCAACTTTCCCTAATAATGAGTGTTCCTTTCACCTCACTTACATGTGTAATTTCACTAGGGCAAGAAGGAATCCATCCCAGATGAACCCCTGTGCTCCCAAGCAGCCTAGGTGGACCCTCCCTCCCCATGTGATGTACAGGGAACTACAAACTGATCCATACCGTGCCCTGGAGGATGAACTTGTAGACCATGTGAATAATTAGGCAGGACCAGAAGACATGGAGCAGCTGCAGAATTATCAGGAGAGCATTCACGAAGTAGTATCCAAAGAAGGGTTGGAATATCTCCATGGAGTAATAGTAGGTGTTATAGAGCACTCTGCAAGAGAGAGGGAATTGCAGTGGAGGGAAAGTGTGTTGTTAGTAGGGCTGGAATTAAGCCCCAGAAAGCTCTAGTCACAGAGGAAGTTTCAGGTCAGTCACCTCCTTCTTATATGTAACACATGTGAGCCAACATTCAGCTCCCCACCAGAAATAAGCGGGGTAGAGCCACAGGCCGAGGACTCCTCCTCTGCAGCACACTTCAGGACTTTAAGGCTACTGTATGAACTCCAAGGCAGACCACTCTAGTTTACCCCAAGGCAGGTGCAACAGCCATGTGGCACTGTAGCCTATGCAGAGGGCAGGGACATACGCTCAAGGACTGAAAAAGCAAAGGGTGCAGCGAAAGATTCAGAACCCAGCTGAATTATCCTGTCTCTCAGAAGGCAGCTTTTCCATTTCTCTTGACTGCAGCAGACTCACGTGTAGGGGAAAATGACCAGGCGGCTGATGAGGAAAACAGCTGAGAAGATCATAAAGAGGCTGTCACAAGTTTTTTTCCACTTCATGTAATTGAATATCTTAGTTGGCTAAAAGGAGAAAGAACAATAAAACAGCAGGTCACAACAGTGCATCTGCACATGCTCCAGGAGGCTAATGAGCCACATATGATACAATCTACACGCAGGTAATCATGGCTCTCCACAGGGCACCCCAGGCTGGGTCAGGAGATCAGCACTGAGTTATCAGTGAGACATCATAATGCTTGGCCCATACTGTGCTAGATCAAAAGACAGCCTTTGGCTGAAGAGCACTGTTGCTAGCTAGGCTTTGCCTGGCAGGTAGGTTGTGGAGCTCACCTCTAGGAAGCAGTCAGAAGCATCGTGAATCACCAGCACCAGCGTCCCGATGCGGATGTAATTGGCACAGTATGAAAAACTGATCAGGAAGATGGTTGCAGCGTGATGGACTATCTGCTCCTTGAAATCCTGATGAGGAAGGGCATGGCAGAGAATAAAATACATAATGCACCTTCTGCCCTGGTTAAAGCATGCCTCCTGCAGGTAGCAGTGAGATCTCTACCCAGTGACTAAGAAACCTCCCACTGTAAGGACTTACCTATGTAACTCTTTTACCAAACACATTCTAGAAGTGCAGGCAACTAAGAGACAGAGTAATGAAGAGTTTATGGTGTAAAACGAGGATCTCACAACAAAGAACACTCTCTCCCTCCACCAGTAATGATCTGATGATGGTGCAAATTATCAGTACAAATTCAACATGAAGAGCGTTCCCTTTCTGTCACAAAGCAGTGCCCGTATCCCTGCTCTGTGCCCCTGTCCATGCCAGTTTGCATATTCATCTCACACCCCCAGGCTCGCTGATGGAGACTCATGACACCTTGTATCACTTCTAAGGGTATACTCACAGCCTCAGCGCACGTGTATGCCTGTGTAACCACACATCACCCTGCCTGTCGGGGCGCTGGCACCTAGGAACACGTGCAGCTCAACTGGCAGAGAATCGTCTCTTTGCCTGCCTCTACGATCAGTGCAGCCTGCAGAATCCCAGAAGACAACTTTAAAGTTTGGATTTTAAGTTTGGATTGAGAACTCTGCAGTAGTTTGCACCTTTCTTGTGTCCAGTTCTGGGCTCCTCGGTACAAGAGAGACATGGACACACTGGGGAGAATCCAGTGAAGGGCTACAAAGCTGAAGGGACTGGAGCACCTCACCTAGGAGGAAAGGCTCCAGGGTCTGTGTTCTCTGCTTCCCAGAAGGAAGCCAGTGACTGGGAATGGAAATCCCTGGGAATGAGCAAGGACAGAGACCCTCAAAACCTCAGACTACCACTACTCATGTGCTCTCACAGATGACTCTCCCGAGGGTTCAGTTTGGGTCTGTCTGTGCTTGATTCTTCCCTGAAGCTGTCACTCACCTTCCTCTTCACATCAAAGGGCAGGGTGAAGACCAGTGACCAGTAGAATGAGAGCTCCAGCATGTAGTACCAGAACAGGGAGGGCTGGAGAGGCTGTGAGGGGGAAGAGACAGTGAAATACCCATCAGATAAAGTAGAGCAAGGGCTGGAAGTGCAGACTCCTTCCTAGGAAAAAGAATATCAGACAACCAAACCAACAAAACTCGTTCTTGCAGCTTCAGGGGGAAATACTTCAAGTGAACAATGTGGTTACTGACTAAAAAGTCATCATGCTGAGGCGGAGGCAAATAGCAGGGGAAATTCCATTTTGCTGCATCATGTGGAACATTTAGGGAACCACCGGGAATATTCTGAATATTTTTAGGATTTCTTCAGCACTGTGCAGATTCCTGAGCAGTCAGTACAGTTTTAAAAACTATGTAAACCATTTCACCCTGGTGAAATAGGTAAGTAGTAACTAAATAAATCATTCCCTTTTTAGGATTCAAGGAGAGGCTTCAGACACCTTGCACTCTATCACAGATTTTTCAGTTTAATTAAACTAATGGGGGGAAAGTGCAATCCTAGTGTGAACAGTAATTTGCATTCTTCTGAGTGATTTTTCTGGGGTTTTACAGCTGGAAAACTAAGAGCTTAGATTCAGTCAGCAAGGTATGTGTTATTTAACAAGTAATTTTTCACTGTTGTAGCACTATATGGCCTCCTTAAACCCAAACCTGTTTGATTAAAAAAAATTACTATGACTAAAGGGGCTTTGCAGCTAGCATTTCCAAAGAATCATGGAGTATGGTGCTCCCAAATACCAGTTTATCTGGACTTTCTCCACCCAAAGTGTTGCTCTATGGCCTTCAGAGATTTTAGTTTGTTTTCCTTTGTAGCACCAGTGATTGGCCACAGGAGGAAGCCCAGCTGGATGCACTGGTGCTACCAGGGGGGACAGTAACATCTTCTGGGCTGGTATGTGCTGTTCACACTCTGGGGGTTATCCAAACAGGAGCTCTGGATCAGAAGGGATTTTTTTTCTCCAAAGATTATTTGGAAGAATTGGCATTTCTTTTCTCATTGTCTGTAGCACAGGTCATGGTCTGTTTAGTAGAAATTGTATTTATTACACTCTTTATTCCTGCTAATACACAGGTTTGTCCTTGACCTTTCTTGCTCTTTGCCAGTGGGACATTACTAGCTCTGGTTTTGGTCTTTTCTGTTTGTTACAGATGTTGGAAAGTGTGTGTGTTGGGTTTATATGGCAAGGGTTTGGTAGAGGGGTGCCAGAAGCTGCCCTATGTCTGACAGAGCCAGTTCCAGACAGCTCCAAGCCAAAGCTGAGCCCATCAGTGCCAGTGGCAGCACCTCTGGGATAACATACTGAAGGGGTAAAACTGCAGCACAACAGCAGCTGGAAGAAAGGAGTGAGAATATGTGAAAGAAACAACTCTGCAGACACCAAGGCCACACTGAAGAAGGAGTGGAGAAGGTGCTCCAGGCACCAGAGCAGAGATTCCCCGCAGCCTGCGGAGCACCCCAGGCCAGAGCAGGCAGACGTGCCTGAAGAAGGCTGTGACCCCACGGAGAGGAGCCCACGCTGGAGCAGGTCTTCTGGCAGGACCGGTGGCCCCACGTGGGAGCAGTCTGTTCCTAAAGGACTGCACCCCGTGGAAAAGACACACTGCGGAGAGGTTCATGGAGGACTGTCTCCTGTGGGTGGGACCCCACGCTGGAGCAGGGGAAGAGCGGGAGGAGGAAGGAGCAGCAGAGACAACATGTGATGAACTGACTGCAACCCCCATTCCCCATCCCCCTGCACCACTTGGCAGGAGGAGATAAGAGAAATCAGGAGTGAATTCGAGCCTGGGAAGAAGGGAGGGGTGGGGGGAAGGTGTTTTTAGATTTGTTCTCATTATCCTACTCTGATTTGTTTTGCAATAAATTAATTTCCCCAAGACAAGTCTGTTTTGCCCATGATGGTACCTGTCCATCTCGACCCACAAGCCTTTCACCATATTTCTTCCCCCCTGTCCAGTCGAGGAGGGGGGAGATAGAGCAATGGGCACCCGGCAGCCAGCCAGGGTCAACCCACCCCAGTGTGCCATTATGATGGCTTGGATTGTCCTCGAAAAGACACGTACTCCAAAGGTACAGAACAGGACACAAGGATCCGAGTGATCCTTTTAGTTTTACATTCCTATCCAAGCACCACCTGTTTGTATGGTTTGACTTTTACACTGAACTACAGATTTGCCCCTAAAACTTCTGCCTTTGAGAGACAGCAGATTGTCTGGAGACTTGGCTTGAAAGATACTACCTCATTCTTCACTATTTGTTCTGTTCTGTTTCCTGTGGCTCACACTTGTTAAAATTGTGCATTACCTTTCCATTTACAGGTTTGAACCCCAACGTACTGTCATGAGATCCTGCTCTAACTTTGACTGCCAGACCAAAAAAGCCCTGGAACACAGGCAGTCTTCACTTTGTCTTGGTACTAGGATCAAGTTTCCTTCAGCCTCCTCTTAAATTAATGAAAGAATTTATTTCCTATCCAGGAAATTCTAGTACTGTAAAATCCTCTGCATGGGAGCTCCCTGCATGGTAATACAGGAGATTACTATCCTGCTAGAAACACTTACCAGCTGCTCTCATAGGATAGAGGAACTTCTTCCAAAGTTGGAATCAGATTTTTCACTTTAATGAAATTTAGCTCTCTTTACTATGTCTGCTCTGGCATCCACAGCAGTGTGATATAGGAAGGCTTCTGCTATAGAACAGGCCACAGCTGTCTTCCCTAAAGAATTCAGAGCATGTAAAAACATAAAGGGAAAGGCAGAGCAGGCAACAGCTCCTGTGCTCAGCAGGCGAAGCCCCTCTCTAACTCTTTCAACTCAAGTTATAGGAGCAGGAATAACAAGGGAGGCAGTTGGGCAAAAAAGTACCTGGCTTCTGGTTGCTATCTTTGCTTCTTGTGTTGATGAACATGAAGCAGGTTTTGTTCCCAGCTGGCAATTTTCATTGAGGTTATTCTGGTCTGCACTGATAAGAGATGTATGCTTTCCAACTCACTGGACAGCTTCTTGCAGAGCTGTTGTGAAAAAACTCAGAGTATGCACTGTAAAACTGTAAGAGAGCATCCTCTGAACTTAATGGGAATGATGCTGCATTGCTACTGGCCATACTGCCAGTTCCACTGGAAGCAAACTCCTTGGGGAGCACCGTGGACAGGATTCTTCAGCAGAGCTGAAAGTACACAGCGATCAGAGCCTGTCCTCTGCTCTAGATACTCTCCACTGAAGTCTTCACTTCTCCTCAGGCAATGTGTCCTCCTCTGGCCTCAGTCTCCTCCACAAACTAAACCACCTTGGAGCGTTCCCAATTTTCACTTTCTTGGCTCACCTGGTCAGAACTCTCACTTCCCCTTTATTTCTGCACTGTCCTCCTGCTCTCCCAGCTCGTCCTCTATTGTGTTTAGACTATACCAGATATATTCTTCCTTAATGAGGATCTGGCTTTGAATTCTTAGGGCTCGTGAGTGCCCTCTCTTTTGTCACTAATATAACCTGATTTGCAAAAGATATCAAAAGACAATACATGATTTATGACAGCCATTTTCCCTCTTGCATGGCTCACCTGTTGTGGATATCCTGTCCAGCACTCTCTGTGGTCCCAAAGCCAAGGTTTCTGGAAAGAAAATACAACATGAACACAAGGAATTCTTCTCTTATCAACTAACTCCTTTAGTTTCTTACTACTACATTCTTTGTTGCATTTTATGACAGGCAGAGCTGGTCACACTGTCTGGAATTCAGTTCCCAAGAGATTTCCACTACAAGAACTTGCAGTTGCTTGTGACATTGCCAATTTGTGGCTATTGTGCTGAAATTTCACATGCTGTTTAGCCCAGTTCCAAACAAAATAGCTCAGGGAAGATTTCCACCAACTTGTTGCAGCCTTTTACAAGTTTGGGTGGTGGTGATGTTTTGGATATATTAAAATATTCTTACAACTATTTCATTAAGAATCTCTGTGGTTTGGACAATACTTAAATGTGGTAAGATGGATGAAAACTTGTGTGTCAGGAACATGGTTCTTCCTCTAACAGTGAGGATCACGCTGCAGTCTGCTAAGTAATGAACCTCTGAAAAATCCTACCTTGTTCACACTTCATAGAAAATTGGCAGGTTAGAACTTTCATAGAAACATGGCAACTAAAGTCCCCCAAAGTTCTTCCTGCATGGAGCATGCTCTGACCCTTGGCTGTGCCCAGACCTGATCAGAGCAGGCGTGTCCTCGAGCATACAGGGATGGAACACAGGCCACATCTGCAAGGGGAATTTTCTAGAACAGCTCTACAAGGCTCCAGATATCAGAGCTAAGAGCAAGAAGGCAACATTTCTTCTTCTCTCACTGAGCACCTGCTGGTGCCTGAGCAGTCGGAAGGGAAGCAGGAAGCAGTGGGTTTTTATGAGCAGCGGTAATTAGGAGGAGACACAACCTCCCGCTGGCTGGGAGTGGGACTGGGAGTAGGATTTACAGCAAATACAGGTCCAGAACCAGGAGAGATGTGTGATATAGAATCAGAGAGGACAAAGCGAAAGCTCTGGAACAACTATGGCACACCCTGCTACCTAAACTAGAAAGGAACTCCAGATCCCTGAATTTTATCATTCCTCTATCCTCAGCAAATGAAGCTGTTTTCTGGTGGCCTGCTGTGAGATAACTTTCCATTGCTACCTGCTATTTCACTGACTCATGGGGCAGCGATTTTTCCCACCAGTCTAAAGCCACGAATACAGAATTTAAACATTTGCTTTTTTCTAAAGAAAGAGCAGCATTCCACAGAAACAAATGCATGTTAAAATACTACTCAGATTTCAAAGTAAACGCGCGAAAGTCAGGAAATGTCACATGCAAATATGCCCTGGCACATTAATTCTTTGTCCTTGTTTTTAATGCAGTCGTTTTGGTACAATATTAGATAACAGAGTAACATGCTACTTGCTACGGGATCTAGAGGTGCTGTCTGTAGGACAGATGCCTCCTTTTTTTGTGACAACTGGAAGATGTATACTGAATAAAGCACAGACTTTCAGGAAAAGTGAAGATGATCTTTCATTCCTAGAATGGTCAGGTAACGTGCAGAAGAACACAGGGGGGCTCTTGTACTATCTAAGCACGTCATCCACACCAAACTTTCATAGCTGGCCTCAAAGAATAGCCTTCTATTTTGATGTACAGATCCACAAAACACTTGCTGGGATTTACATACCTCCACTCTGCTAGCTCATCCTGTAATCCTCATACTCCCAGAGTACCTTAAATTCTCACCTGAAAGTCAGTGTAAGTTTAAAAGTTCTTCACTTGTTACAATAACAAGAAGTTACAAGCATAGTTGGTGTCTGTCATCCTGGGATCTGTAGGTTTTCCATTATTTAACCCTCTCAGAAGGTGCTAGTGTAGAAGACTTTTGCAAAGCTCACCTAGGGAATTGGATTCAGCAAAAGAGCCAGGGGAACCTTTAAAACACAGTCAGAGGATGACCAATGCCCCTAGTCCCAGCTTAGTGATCACAGCTCAGTGATTAGAGCATACACATGGCTTCTATTACCTCCTCTGCCTGTTGAGGCAGTTCAATTTGTATCAAGAGAACTCATTATTTATCAAATTAGAGAAACAGCAAAGGCATGAGCCTGAATCTCTTACATCTTGGGTAAGGAGAAGAAATTAATACATAAAATTATGAAATTGCAGTCCATGTTCCAAAGGAAGCCCGAGTTTTTCACCTTAAACAGGTATTGGATACAACAAACAAACAGGCCCTGCAGCTTTCATCTCAGGTAAGGGTTTCCTCTCCTACCCCACAAAAATGTATTTTTACACAACTGTCTTCTGCTTTGCCAGAAGAAGAGGAAACCTCTTGGTTTTGAGCTGGAGTTTTTAAAATAAGCATGGTCCAATATGTTTGTGGTGTCACAAATGTGCTGTGCAGATACACACTGACCTGGTGGGAAAACCTCTACAAGAAGGTCTGAAAGGACATGTTTGACAACAAAATCTGCCATTCTTGCAGGCACTGGCTAGGTAGAACAGCAGGTGGCACTGCTTGTGTACTCACATCGTACAGAACAGCAAGTCCAGTGAAGAAAGAAATCATGTAAAATGTAAACCTCCAGCTACAAACAAACAAAACAAAGTACGTTAGAATCCCATCCACTACCCCCCAAGCTGCAGTTCTGTGTATCGATCACACTCATTCAAAGAATGACACTATTAAGACAAAGACATTAATACGTTCAAAGTTTGCCCAGATCATAGCAGCAGTGGCTCTTTGCATGTCCCTAGCACATTCAACAGACTTCACAAAGAGCAATTATTCTGCTTTACAGATGGCAAAAAATACAAGAATCCCACCGACTATGATCAGCCGAATAATCACCCCAAGCCCTCCCAGCACTAGCAGAAGCAATGCCAATCTCTCTCCTAGGCTTCAGGAGATTAGGCATGCTAAATTCATTATCATGTAAAGTAATTAATGACTGTCATGTTTGGTCTCAGTCAGGAGCTGGTAATGATTTACCCACATTAAACCCACACAGAAGTATGTATGGACTGTTTGCCAAGTTCAGTGGACAGAGGCAGGTCACACTGAATATACACACATATAGTAAGGAATGAGGGGAATTTCACCCCAGCAGAATAAACAAGTTGTTACTACACTAAACACAGGAAATCTTCAAAGGAGTAAAGCTGCCTGACCCAGTCCTTTAATTTCCAAAAATCTCCATCACAGATCAGAAGTAACTACATTTTGAGAGAGAGGGAGAGACTCCACCTGTCAATGAAACCCCCAGGAGCTCCAAGACAGACATAAACTGTACAAAGCTACTACATCACATGGGGAAGACATTGTTTTTAGAGACTGCAAACAGTGGTAGAGGGCAGGTGAAAGGACACCATCCTAGGTGAGTTGAGTCAGAAAAGAATCTGCTGTTTACAATTTACTGCAAGCCAGCTAAGTGCAGGGAGAACTTAGATTTCATCTTGATGGAAGTAGATTAAGCATGGCTGCTTTACAACTCCTTGTCCGCAGATTTTGTAAATATTTCTAACTGCAACTATCTGGAATATTATAAATAAATAATACACATCCTTTTTTTTTCCTTTTCAATTAGGGTTTTTAGGCAGGGGTTTTGAATTAGAGCTTGTGTGCTAAATGGAGCGTGAGGTGATTAGCTCAAAGTTGATGCCCACTCTATGGATACACACTTTTAGACAGATGAACAGCACTGCAGATATTTACTGATTTCTTTCATCTCTGGGGCTCTCCTGCAAGAAGCTATTCCTTACATGAATGGCAGAGCATCCACTCCTACGTAAGGCATTTCAGCCAAGCTCAGGAGAATCCTCCTTTCCTGTGGAAAGCTTAGCCAGGACTAACAGTCACAGAACTGGCTGACAGATTTATTCTGTGCCTCCACGTAATAAGGAGGATTCTACACATAATAAGGAGGATTCTACACACAATAAGGATTCTACACATCTGTTTTCAAGAGTAGTTTTGCTCTTTGGAAAACACAGGCTTTCACATAGGCCCCTTTCTCTGCCACTATGAAAGGGTTCTGGGTTTTGACTTACAGGATGCTGAAGTCAACTGACAGCAGAACACAATCCAGCCCACAGCCTGTGACTTTTGAAAGCAACACCATGCAGAACAGTTGCAGAAAAGACGTAGCAGAAGTTTGAAGAAGCTTGTAGTGAGGCAAAGGGAAGTCATGGGAAAGGCAAGAGAAAGGCTGACTATTTTGGAGGCACCTAAACAGCAGCAAAGCAGGAAGAAGCAGTAAGATGCAAAACAGTAGGGAGCTTTTCAGGCACGATTGTGTTTCAGAGCAGAATGCCAGTCTCACAAAGTCAGAAGCAGAGGCCCTACAAGGAATAAAGGTGAGACAGGAATAAAAGGAGACTTGGGAGTGAAAAAGGGAGAAAGCAAGGAATGTTTCAGTAACAGAGAAGCAGCAGAGTTGCAAAAGAACCAGGTGGGGTAGGGAAGACCCGGGATGCTCTCTGTGCAGGGTGGAGGGCAGGCGGGGAGGTGCTGAGCTGCCTGTGGAGCTCAGTTTCAGTGAAAGGGCCCTGCCACTCATGGCTTGTGCTCCTGCTCACCAGGCCTCGCAAAACTTCTTCGACAGGCTGGGTCGGTCTATGTTCCTCCGGCACCGGAACCACCTCTCCACCTTCCTCACCGGCAGGTCGCACCGTTTGGCTAAACTGATCAGCTCACCCTGGAAAACAGGTGAGGCAGCAGGGTTCAGAGCCAGGTTCGAAGGTCAGAAGGGGCAACACAGGCGTCTCGTCTGACCCACCAGAGAGCCCAGCTGCAGGCTCCTGGCAAGCCCAAATCTGTTCAAGCTAAGGCATCTTTCAGAAAGCTGTCCGTTCTTAGTGTAAAGACCTCAGATAATAGAAAATCTTTCCACTCCCCTCATAAGAAACTGGTTATTAATGCTAAATGTTAAAACTTTACATTTTTTACGTGAACTTCTCCAGTTTCTATTTTCAAACTCTGGTCTCGTCTCCTCAAAGGAGTTTGCTGTTGAATCACTTCCTCACTCTGTTTTCAGGGACCAAGTCCCTTAAATCTGTCACTCCAAGAAAGATCTACCGCAGCTTAAATAATTTTTAAAGTTCTGCACCAAATCTTGTCACGCTTTCAGCATTCTCATGCAGTATCAGCCAATATCCTGACTGACATCATGAGCAGAGGCAACATCATTTTCCTACCGGATATTCTCTTGCTGTGGTAAACCTGTTAGGGATCATTTTTCAATAGATTACCCACAGAAATCCTGCAATTACCTTCCTTCTTGTCCTTAGACTCTTAGGGGTTTGGCATGTGATGTGAAAAAAGTCTGTCACATTTTATATTCCTTCTGGAAGTGTCACCATGGATAGCCTTATTTTTTAAGTAAAGCAATAGTTTTTCATGGAATGCATTTACCTTAATGGCATCATACATGAGAGTGACGTACACAGTTTGAGCATGTTGTACAAAAGTATATTCATTACCAATTTTCAGATGTGTCTCCTTCCACTCTTACTGATTTCTGTTCTTGTGGTGGAGACAAATGGAGACACAGATTTATATTCTCCAACTGCTCCATAATGTGAAATTCCTCTCAAGGAGGAGGCTGCTGAGAACAGCAAAATCTCATCTTGTGTTGGACAACAGCTGGTGTCTGAGAGCTCATGGGAGAGGGGGGAAGCTAGAAGACTGGCTGAGGGGTATCTGGTGCATGGAGAAAGCCAGGCAGCAGCCAGCTGTGCTGTTCTTGCTCCATGTCACGCTGCTGTCAGGAGTCCCGTGGTGAGGATATGCTCTGGTATCACAGATTCTCTCTGACAGAAGTGCCAGCTTCACTGCAGTGCGGATGCAGGGAGAGCTGTGGGGAAATCCTGGTTGCAAAGCTAGGCCTTGAGATAGATCTCTGCGACAGAAGTAGTTTTACTGAGAAATGTGCAGTTTTTGCAGACAGAGAGGCAAGAGGAAGGTCAGGGACCACCGTACTGGCAAGTGTTCCTGAGAACACTCCTTCCCACTGCTGGGGAGAAAGGCTGGCTGTGCAACCCAGATGAATGCCTGCATTTTTATTTTAGCTTCCATCCCTTTACTTTTAAGCTGGTTCCACATGCCCCACCGCAGTATGAACCATGCTGCAACAGTCTTCTCAAGGCAGCAACACGTCCGTGCTAGGACTACCCCTTGTGACTGGAACCCCAGCCCCCTGCTCATACATCCTTAGTAAGGATTAATAGCTATTGCTTCAAGGCCAAGAAAGCCTGCAAAAAGGAGCTGAAAGAAAATCTGATTCCTTTCCCTACCACAAGGGTCACATCCAGGGACTTCACTGACAAGGCTAAATCCTAATACTGCCTGTCAATTCACAATCCTGCCAATGCTTTTTCCCCTCAGCAACAGCCATTATAACTGGATTATCCTGCCAAGTTCTTCAAGATCAATCTTTTTATCTCTCATGGGAAAACTACCCACCATTTGCAGTTTTCTGATGCTCCTTACAATCTTTGTGAAGACGGCCAAGACTTTGGTTGCTTCCTGAAAGGCCAATCTCAAACTCATGGATTGCACAGCAACAGAATGACCCACTCCAGAACTCCTCCTAGTAATCCACACCTGCTGAGCTGCAAGGACTAGCAACGTGGAGTCAGTAAGGCAGCTGATGTGACAGGGGTTTGCTGATATATGAAAAGACAACATCACAGAATGGCTGGGGTTGGAAGGGAGGTCATCTAGTCCAACCCCCCCTGCTCAAACAGAGCTACCCAGAGTTGGTTGCCCAGGACCATGTCCAGACAGCTCTTGAGCATCCCCAAGGATATTCCACAACCTCTCTGGGGAACCTGTTCCAGTGCCTGGTCACCCTCACAGTAAGAACATGTTCCCTGATGTTCAGACAGAACCTCCTGTGTTTCTGCTTGTGCTGTGTATAAGGCAAACACAAGAGGGAACAGCATTTGTCATCATTTCCTTTGGGAGAACAGATTCCCGTCCACAGAAGTTTGGCATTTCAATTTTTTGTATGCTACCTACAAAAAGCTGCTACTCCCCCATGCAGAAGCAGAACGGATAGCTGATGGCATTTGCAGAATGACCTCTGTGGCTGGTCTCAGGCAGCCAACACTATAGTGGTTCCTGCTGTTTTGTTGAGCTTCCAAATATGAGTGGCATTACCAAACTTCAGGATTCCAAATGTGACTTTATTTGGCTAAAGACACAAGGGAAAGCAAAAGGAAAGCAAAAGAAAGGACTCGCCTCTTCAGGGTTCTTGCAGCGTGTACTGTAGAATGTTTCCAGGACGGGGATAGGCTGAGCTTTTGGTCTCTGCTTGTCTTTCACACCCAGTTTGCTGCTGAGGGGCAGGGCTATGGCTCTGCAAAAGAAAAGATAAAAGGTCCAGCCAAAAACAGAAGAGTAATTTCTGACTTTGCAGCACTGTTGTAACATGATGTAGTACATAACAGCTACCTCCCACATTTTGAATCTAGGCACAAGTATGGTAAACCAGAGAGGGAAAAAATCCCCAAACTTACAGCGAGACTTGTATTCTATTGTCCTGAGCTCTGTGCTGTAATATCCAAAATGACACGAGGTTGGGAAATGCTATATCCTGCTTTGTCAGCTTCTGAATCCACTGTGCTTGGGCATCTGGGATTATGGCACAAAGCCCAGGCTTGGAGACAGCCATGATACCTATCTTTGCTCTTTGGCTTGCTTGCAGCAGAGTACCACAGTGATGATAAGGCCTGAATGTTGTTCACTGCTCAGCCTAGAATACTGAACATACACGGCATCCACTTGAACTAAGGACTTGGCTCAGGATCAAGAGGGAGGCTCTATCAGATGTGTGGTACTAACGCAGAAGAAATGTCCTGATGAAAGAGGAGGCCACTTGGTCTTTACTGGAGCAACTTACCTCCATTTTTCCTAATGCAAGTCAAACATCGGTTGTAAAATAAGGACACAGCAACTAGAAATGTAGTCACAAGGAATGGATGCTTATGCTTGTGCATCTTCAGTCTTTCACAGTGAAACAATATAAATAAAAAAATCTGCATAAATAGAAAAAAGCTACGAAGAAGTAAGAAAACTGGGCACGGTATTGCTGTGCTCAACAATTCAACTCCTCCACAAACACTCTTCTCTCCCTTGGCAATAGGAACAGCCTCATCAATGGTGTGAAGCGAGGTCCTGCACGGACACTGCACAAACAGGAAACCTGGCAAACCATCATTTTAGAAAAGGCCCGAATTAACTGCATTCTCCTTGAATTTCTGTACAATCTGTTGTCCTTATGAATCGCTACCTTTTACACACTGCCACTGGCATGCAGTCAGCCTCATCAGAAAAAAGAGCAGACTGTCTGCCTAGAAGCACTTTGCAGCACTGTTGCTGAAATCATACAAAATCTCTGGATTTTGGAGTAAGAGCTTTTTGCTTAAGGTACCAACAGCTTCCCTGAACAGTTACTGGGTTATCAACTGTAAACCGGTGTTGAGGGTGGTCATGAGCTGACGAATACCACGCAGAGGAAGCGAGTGCTGAGACCCCCGCCTGCTCTGCCCCGTCAAGTCTTCACACTGTTCGGGCAGGTCCTCCGATGAGTTACCCCTAAGGATTCAGACATGGAACAAGATTTTCTTTTTTACTTTGCAGCAAAAGCGCTGTGGAGGTTTCTTCTCTATGTAGATGTTTTACTTCAAAACAGCGTGGGATATATTTGTGACTGTGACTATATGGTGTGGTTGTCTGTGGTCTCTTCCAGCCATACAGCCTATACTGCACATGTGCAGGTGCTTAGGGACTATTCTAGATCAAACATCCTTCCAGAAGGATCTTTCTGAAGTTTTCTTTCCAAGAACTCATTTCTTAATTTAATTAACAGGTATTGAAAGCAATTTTATAAACAGATCACCTACCTAAGGAATGTTGCAACTTCTCTTACACTGAGGCATAAACCACAGAGTGGTTACACATTTTGCTCACTCATTTCCACCCTTCTTTTGCACAGCCAGTTGGTCTTTTTCATCACCTCTGGGAAATTCCTTTAGCGTCACTGGCTGCAGGAATATTCAAAGATGTACCAAGACCAATGAAAAAGGTATGTCTCTACCATGAGAGAAGAGGCAGGGGTGAGGGCGCTTGCTAACTACTTTCCAACAAGACACACAGTGATCACAAGAGCTATGTGTAAGCAGATTAGCTCCAGTGAAATCCAGCAGCACCCTGGCATTGCTGCAACCAGCAGACTGCTGGGTGGCAGAGGAATACAGCCATCACTGGCAATTTTGGATTTTACCTCCAACTGCTCTTTAAGAAATGTTTCAATTATATCTTACAATTCGTTTTAATATCAAAGGGTTTAACAGTGATGTTGGACCAGCAGGTCCTGTGCTAAGAAAAATGACATGGTATTTCAATGATATCTGCAACTATACTGAAATTGATAAAACATTTACCTTAAGCTCTGCACTAGGTCTTGGTTCTTATATTAAGCAGTTCCTTGAAGTGGGCCTGATCTTTCTTTTTCAAAAGTCATTTGATACACGCTCCTCCGAAGAGGAAGAGGTAATCAAGGTCTGTTGTTAAAGAAGAACCTTATTGCAGCTTCTTATCAGTCCACATCAGGAACTGAAAGGTCTGAAATTTTTCAGACACGTTAAAAGGAAAAAGAATGTTTCTGCGAGGCATTAGGGCAACTTGCCATCACGTTTCTTATTGAAAAACTATTTAAATTATCCTGACTGATTTCTTAATTTTGTTTAATCCCTGTCATCTCTCTTTTTCCTGCTGGTTTGTTATGGTCATGGCATAAAATCTCACTGTAACAGACAAGCCAGGTGCAGTTGATGAAGGCAAGGTGTTGTAACCAAAGTTACAATTATTTTGTTGTTGAGGTTTTGAGTTTAACCATGAATTATGGGACCATCCTACATTTGTGAGCATCATTGGGAAATCAAGGCCTGAAATTCTTCCTAAGGGACATTTGTACATGTTGGATGTATGCTCTGACTCAGTTTTCAGTTAAATCTTGTTCCAAGTAACCCTAACAGGATGATGCTTGTTCTGATTTCAACATCACAGATTCATCATCTCAGCTGCAGGGATGGTCTCATCATGGCAGTTTATCAGCTCTCTGGAAGACAGAAGGAGAAAGTCTGAGGACTAAGCTGTACCCCTCTCCACAGCTAGGTAAGGCAAAGTACAGTCAGCGAGATGATTCTCATCTCTAGCCTACTTCTCCATCAGTGAGCTTCTCTCACTTCACGGTTTACACAGGAAAGTTCACACTAAGACATTTTATTCAGTAAGCACCATGTCTTGTGTGAAACCTGCTGAAGTTGAAACTAAATGGCTTAATTGTGAAGGAGCATAAATTGATACTCCCCCACCTTGCAAAACTGGGCTACATACCCTCTGCAGAGGCTTCCAGGGTTAGCATGAGATACAAGAAATAATTTAACTTGGGGGGGGGGAGTTGGGTTTTTTTCCTCCCAGAAATGTTTTTGAATTTATAAGGGTGCACTCTGCAAACATCTTCTAGTACTAAGAAATGCAGAATCAGTGACAGCAGCAACCAGAACTTCTATTCTTTGAACTGCACAATCTCTTTTAGCCTCACGCTTTCCTCTGGCAGACGGCTACCCCTGTGCTCCTGGAATAGTCTCTACCTTCTCTTGCTTACAAGAAAATGCTTCACATCAAAGTTAAACTGTTCTGTTTGATACAAGATCTCAAGTCACTACAGTGCTACTGTCCAAACTGAGTCAAGTCAGTTCAGTTTTCAATTAAATACCACACTGTGTCCCACATCTCTGCAGAAAAAAACCTGCCTATAGAACCTAAACTGTATTCAGATCCTTCCTGATTATTGACCAACAACAAAATCTCTGTGCAGAATGAATTTCAGAAAGATACATTTCAAAATAAAATACTTTAAAAGGGTGTCCTCTTCCATCTATCTTTCTTCTGATTCTGAGTTCAAGTATCTGTTCCCTGCAGATCAACAGTATCCCGTTCTTTTTATGTACAACTCATGGCTCACATGCTGTCACAACCCTCCTAAGAAAAAAACCTAATCTTTCTGATTAAAATTCTCTAGTGCAATTTGGGAACTATTTGTACTCAAATTCACTGACATTGGCTTTCAGTTCCCCAGCATCCAAAAATCACTGGTCAAGTCTGAAGTAAGATGATTAAATTGTATGCAAATTCTGTTTTCCAACTTTCTGCCTTACTATCCTTCTAAGCACTTCAGTTTCCACATTTTTGTAACCTTACAGGCAAGAAACACTTTGCAATAGAAGCTGTGATTCTTTCATAATCATGGCACACCAAGAATTTGATTTTTACAGAAAAGGGTCTCAAATATTATAGAAGTAGAGGAGAAGCCAATACCCCTGCTTGCAGGCATATGCCCAGGGAAAAGTTCTGCTAAGCTGTACAGGTGCTTAAAATCAGGCTCCAAGTTATGGGTGCAGGACATATCTCCTACTCACAAGCACAATCTGGAAACATCAAAGGAAGGGGAGAGGTTCCAAACTTCTAGGTCCTCTATTTTGCCAGGTCCTCATTACCCAGCACCTGCTTCAGTACTGTGGCAAAAACTAGGTCACCAGCACCAAACATCCCATTTTCCCACCTTCTCCAGAGCGAACTGGCTCAGAGCAGAGTTGCTTCACTGATGTGTGAGCTGTTTCTTCTCCCCCAGGGCTGCGCCCACAACCTCCTCAGCTCTCCCAGGCCCCACCCAGCTACCGCATGTCCTCTTCCCACAGCCACCACCTAATCCACAGAATAACTGGTTGTTAAAAGGATGTCGCTGTCTCAGCTTTTCCCAGTTCAGCCAGCAGGTGCCAAGGAGAGGAAAATCCATGCTTGATGAAGCGGGGTCTTTCCCAGGTTTAATCTCCAAACCAAGAAGATGGAACCATTGGCCCAAGCATGGTGGCTGATGCAGCTGTTGAATGAGGGATTGCAGAAAATCCTCTTGGCTTCTCCTGCCTCTTAGTATTTTCCTGGAGTTCTGACACAGATAAATGACATGAAGGCATTACAGCATTTCTGAAATCCCAGAGCAGGCACCACCAAGAACACAGAGTGCACCTAGAGAAGAAAATGCTTTGCACCCGATGCACAGTTGCAAGTAATTGGTGCAGGCAGAATAAACTGCCAGAGACCAAGCTAAAGCGACCAAACCCAAACTTGTATACTAGCTACATACACTCGTTTTGAGCCACTGACTAGATAGCCAAAGCTACAAAGTCAAGGCCATCTACACGGAGAATGAGAGATAACACACGCATCCTTTCAGTCTGCAATTCTCAAACTTTTTGCAAATTATTTTATACAGGGCTAGTGCCACTGCACGTACAGGGTAACAGGACTTGGTTCATACCTCCCACTCACTAGGGGAAGTGTTCTCCTCCATGATGAACTGAACATGAAACAGTAATGATAGAGAATGAGAAAATGTCATGCTGAAATAAATGACTGCAGAGAGTTAGGACAAACAAGAATCCAGCTCAGAACACTGGCTTGTAATTGCCATAGGTAAGATAGTGGTATGATTACAGGTTTCCTGGACCTGTAAAATGGACTTGTGATATTATCTTTTTTTAAGGGTGTGACAAGCTTTTATTTAATGAAGTTTGTGAATCAAAATAGCTTTAAAATTAATGAGTACGACCAGGCCTGTGGAAACTCTCCCAGCTGAGGCAGCACTTGGATGGGAAAAGAAAAATATTGGTTTACCTGGCCATTGGCATCTTAAAGCAGATGGAGAAGATATTCAGACTGACTAAGAGTGGTGTGGCAAGAGGAAGGGGAATAAAGGGACGGAGTCACAGAAGCACAGAATCGATGCTGAAAGGGACTCTGGAGATGATCCAGCTCACCTCTGCTCTCAAGCAGGGTCAGCTACAGGGGACTGGGGAGGGCTGTGTCCAGCTGGGCGTCGAGTATCTCCACAGATGGAGACTCCACTCGTCCTCTGGGGAACCTGCTCCAATGTTTGGCCACGCTCACAATAAAAAAAAAAAAAAAAGTGTTTTCTTATGTGGAGATGGAGTATCATCCATTTCTGTTTGTGCCTGCTGCCTCTTGTCCTGTCACTGGGCACCATGGAGAAGAGTTTGGCTCCTTCTTCTTCCTGTTCGTGTCTTGTACCAGGGAGACCTGGACAGTCCCAGTCGATGCAGGACATGGGGGCTGATCTCCAGCTGCACCTCGCAGCTGTGTCCAAGTCACCGACTGACAGCACCTACCTGCAGGAGTACTGTGTCCAGCCATGTCTTGCAGATCAGCAAGGAAGAACTGTGAGTCACTTGTGTTTTAATGGTTACCTACAGCACCTTTGTTCCCACATCAGTGGAGGTAACAGAGACACCTATGTCCCCAGGAAAGTGCAGGATAAAATTCATGGAATTTATGGAATGCACACTAAACATATTGCTACAAAGAAGAGATTTGGATTCCAATTTTCTATCATCATAAAATGATTATTTAAAGAATTATTCACGCATTTGTGTTTACATACAAATACTGGCTATAATTCTTTTTTAATTAAAACCATTCTCACAGCAGAGCTCTGAATCTTTTCAACTTCTATAAACTTTTCCAAGCTGTCCTTGTATCACAGAGAATCTGGAGAAGAAACATCCTTCCAGCCTGCAGAGGTCTGCTTCCATTTTCTTGTGCAGTTACTCTTTTAAAAAAAGATGACAAACACATTTCAATTGTCTTTTTTCCCTCTTTGTAATGTGCAACAGAACACAAAACAGCGTGTCTGTCTTTACAAAGCATAAACCTTATCTAGGGTCTACCTGTTGGAAGTGTAGGTAGTCACATTGCTTATAATTAGACCTTATGGGCAGGTTTTGTGTTCTATATTCAACATACTTCTTTAGCCACAGTACACAGAGCTGGAAAGAAAGAGCTGAAAAATATGTCTCAGCAAACTTTAAGACCTGGAGTTTCTGTGGACCTCTTCAGTCATACACTGGCACAGACAATAAAGCCAGCTTTTGGACCAAAATTGCCAGCATCATCCCTAAGAAACCCCAAACTGTACTACATAACTTACCTTTCAAAGGCACATCGAATGACAACCAAGATTAAAGCAAAAGGGATGCTGAGCAAGAGATCACGAGGCTGTGGGTAATGGACATCTTCAGACTCTTGCATATCCTGCCAGGTGATTCCTGGGGGCAGCCAGAACTCGTGCTGCCACAGCCAGTCATACAGAGAGCGTGCCATCCTGGAAGGAAGAGAGACCAGAATAAACTGAGGACACCCTCGCACGTAGCAAACCTGTCAGCACAAGCCAGTGAAGCAGAGGAAGAATTACACCCTCGCTGAGGCTGCATCTGGCTGCGAGAGCAGAAGAGGTGGGGAATACATCAGTGCCCAAGGAACTGATAACCTGCTCAAAGATTGTTATCAGGTGCTTGGTGACTGCTGACTCCTGGCACAGAAACAAAAAAGGGCTGAAGTGGAGATCAGCGCCTCAGAATTCAACAGAACATTAGTGTCATTCTCAGCAAGATGTATCGGAAAGTTTTAAGTTTAATACTGCAGCTTCTCAGATTCATAGATTCCTTTCTACAAGACTGACAGCTTGGTATCATGGGAATGCAGCAAGTCTGCTCCAAGGCTGGCTGCCAGCTGTCCTTTTATATGTACATAACCTTATTTTTTAGTCTTTGATATTTTGTATTTGTTTCTATTAACACGCTGCAATTCCACTGTGTGCATGTGTGTGTATGTATGCTTTAGAATGAACATTATTCTGAGACTTCACCTTAAAAAAAAGAAAAAAAAGATCTATCTTCTGCTTTAAATGATTAAGGAAACTACTTCCAGGTAAGAACTTTTGTGCTAACTGGTAAACTGGATTCTTAACGTAATTTAAAAGACCGTGCTTGAAGGTGGGATTTACATACATGATCAGTGAATTGAGCAGCATAAAAGACAGTGGAATGGGCGGAACAAAGCATTCAACACAAAAATACTACTGCTAGATGATTCTACCTCATACACAAATATGAGCTGCACTGCCCTCCAACACAGGCTGCTCAGGCTAGCTGCTAACAGCACATATCCCAAACACAAGCTCTGAACAGACTCTGGGCAGGCACAGAGTAAGAAAAGGGGAAGTGTGGGAATGAGATGCCCACTGAGATCATCGGAACAGTACACAGGAAATGCCACCTTACAAAACCGAGAGAAAAAGCATAATTTAAGTGTCTGACCGGAGTATCACCAAGTATCTCACCCAACAGAGGCCCAAACCCTGGCCTATTTTCTGCAAGGAGAAGTGCCTAACAGATCAAAGCTTGATTTTGAAGATATCTTTAATTCAGAAGTAGTTTCTTTGTTAGTTGAACTGAAGATCTGCCTTATTCCAGAATTTTGCAGAGTCTGAGGGATATCGTCTGAATCATAATGTCTTTTCTTGATTGGGACTTTATTATTCATCTCAATGTGTCTTTTGATCTGACTACAACAGGGAAGGACCAGGACCCGCTTTCTTCAGAGTTGACTCTCATTTCTCCTGGAGCATGCACAGCCAATTCAGTATGATAATAAAGCTGATTACAAATATAGATGTAATTGATACCAAGTGGATGCAAACTTTCTGACCATTTATGATCTACAAAGCAGGAAAACACTTCCCCCTTTTCCACAAACAAAAAGGAAAAACATCTTACTAAAAATGCATTCTTCTCCTCCCTGCATTCTCTGATTCCACCTTTTGATATCAAACACATAAATGTTTGGTATCATTTATGTTTTGATAGCCACAACATAGAAATACCTCCTAAAAATCAGGAGTCTGGTATACTGCAGAACTACAACCAGAAGGAGTGGCAGGAAGGTAATATCCAACTTCACTAGCACCAAAAAGAACATCCAGTGCTTTTACCAGCTTTCAGTTTGATTATAATCACAGTATTTTCTTTCTGGTGCAGCTTCTGGGACTCTGGAAACTGTGGTTTTGCTCCCACTTCCAGGCTGTTCTCCATTCCTTCTGCTAGCTCTCCTTCCAAATGCAATGTCTGGACAAAAATCATTGGCACATAAAATGAAGATAAACAGGGTTTACAGACTCTGCAAATTCTGTTTTAAGAGCCTTCAAACTTACAGAGCAGAAGGAATGTGTATGTATATGTAGAAGCAAATTGTGGAGTTTGGGCTTAGCCTATGATGAATTCAACACACTGTCACTATGAAGTGTGGTGACGTGTTTCAAAACAGCTTGTGCACTTCAGATAGGTACTGGATACCAGCAGAAGAGTCAGGTAACCTAAGCGAGGTGGCTGAATTACAAAGAGCTTCACAAGGCACAAAAAACACCAACCTCAGAAGTGTTGGTAAACTTTCTTAGCTGTTAAAAACCTCAGCTCTAGTCAGGAGAAGCATCGGTACATCAGGAATATCTGTGAGAACTACAGAGAGAAATTACACTTCCTCCCCGCCTCAGCTCTTCAGAAAACACTTCTTCAGTACCACAGGGTTACCCAACAGTGCAGAGCCAGCAGGCACGCTAGGGAAAGGTGCCACAGCAGCCTGCTTTGCAATTCCACAACCAAGGATTCTTCCTCCAGAACTCTATGTACCTGGCAGCAACTCAAAAAAAAAAAAAAGGGGGCAACTCAAAAAAAAAAAAAAGGGGGCAACTCAAAAAAAAAAAAAAGGGGGCAACTCAAAAAGGGGGCAACTCAAAAAGGGGGCAACTCAAAAAGGGGGCAACTCAAAAAGGGGGCAACTCAAAAAGGGGGCAACTCAAAAAGGGGGCAACTCAAAAAGGGGGCAACTCAAAAAGGGGGCAACTCAAAAAGGGGGCAACTCAAAAAGGGGGCAACTCAAAAAGGGGGCAACTCAAAAAGGGGGCAACTCAAAAAGGGGGCAACTCAAAAAGGGGGCAACTCAAAAAGGGGGCAACTCAAAAAGGGGGCAACTCAAAAAGGGGGCAACTCAAAAAGGGGGCAACTCAAAAAGGGGGCAACTCAAAAAGGGGGCAACTCAAAAAGGGGGCAACTCAAAAAGGGGGCAACTCAAAAAGGGGGCAACTCAAAAAGGGGGCAACTCAAAAAGGGGGCAACTCAAAAAGGGGGCAACTCAAAAAGGGGGCAACTCAAAAAGGGGGCAACTCAAAAAGGGGGCAACTCAAAAAGGGGGCAACTCAAAAAGGGGGCAACTCAAAAAGGGGGCAACTCAAAAAGGGGGCAACTCAAAAAGGGGGCAACTCAAAAAGGGGGCAACTCAAAAAAGGGGGCAACTCAAAAAAGGGGGCAACTCAAAAAAGGGGGCAACTCAAAAAAGGGGGCAACTCAAAAAAGGGGGCAACTCAAAAAAAAGGGGCAACTCAAAAAAAAGGGGCAACTCAAAAAAAAGGGGGCAACTCTCAAAAAAAAGGGGGCAACTCTCAAAAAAAAGGGGGCAACTCACGCTTGGTAGAGGACAGCAGCTGAACTGTGACGAGGGCTCTCTGTGGGGAGTATATAAAACAAGTCTTCCCATTTGCTTATGGGGAATATTCTTAGATGCAGAGTGCTAAGGAAGTAAACAGCCATTATCTAATCCACTCTCATGTGTAAACTACACATAGTCAAGATCACCTTCCTGGAAGCTGTCGTTATCTCTGCAGCCATCTTTACATATCGCAAAAATATAGAAAAGGGTACAGTATGAAGAAACATGTTTATCTTTTGCAACTTACACAGGACAAGTTCCCAAGTCAAGGCTGCTGGAAAGCTGAAGACAACGGTGTGTTTAAAATGCCCTTTGAGCACCCACAGAAAATCAAAAGTAGGCCCATTTCTTTCTCAAAAGTTCTTTATGCCTCACAGAGCACCCTGAAGCCCTCCAGCTCTGAGTACAAGGGGAACAGAGAGACAGAAGAGTACAGCAAGAACAAAGGGAAAAACCAACAGTGCAAACCACTTTTCCATACCTGACACTAAACAGATCAGCCTTAGGATTTCACAAATGGTAAGCAAAAGAGTAAAAGCTGGAAGAACAACATTAAGTTTGTCATAGAATATACATGTAAGGATGAAATCAATAGAGAAGTATCACGGCCATGCCATGGGGACAGGGAGGACGTGGCTTTGGCACTCACTGAGCCTACAGTGACAAGATCAGGCACTCAGTATATAACCAGCAAAGCTCCTTGAAGTTGACGCAGTTAGAAGGTCTTGAAACAACTGGAATCTGTGCAGCCCTGCAGCCCTGTCCACTGTATTTATTTTGTTAAATCTTTACTTGCCTCGTGACTTTTTTTTTTTTAAAACTTGGTGGTTTTATCTGAATCACAGAATCGCTCCACCAACTAAGAACGGCCATGCACCACCATCCATGGAATCGAGGAAGAGCTCTCAATCTGTCAATCCTGTCCGTGTCCAGGCCGGGTGAGGTTTCCTGTGTTGAGTCAAATTAAGCCGCAGGCTCCACTCCTGGTGGTGCCCTTCCGCCAGTTCCTTTGAGTTTCAGCTTTTCAACCATACTCCCCCCGGAACCCAAAGACTTGGGTTTCCCAGGAGCTGCATGGTGGGTCATGGGAATAATGCCAGCAGATCGTCAGTCGGCATCGTTTATCACAGAATCGTCTAGGTTGGAAAAGACCTTGAAGACCATCTAGTCCAACCGTTAACCCAACATCAACAGTTCCCAACTCCACCAGATCCCTCACCGCTGTGTCGACCCAACTCTTAAACACCTCCAGGGATGGGGACTCCACCACCTCTCTGGGCAGCCCATTCCAACGCCCAACAGCCCCTTCTGGAAAGAAATCCTTCCTAAGAGCCAGTCTGACCCTGCCCTGGCGCAGCTTGAGGCCATTCCCTCTTGTCCTGGCGCTGGTTCCTTGGCTCAAGAGACTCATCCCCCCTCTCTGCACCCTCCTTTCAGGGAGTTGCAGAGGGCCAGGAGGTCTCCCCTCAGCCTCCTCTTCTCCAGACTAAACCCCCCCAGGTCCCTCAGCCGCTCCCCATCAGACCTGTGCTCCAGACCCTGCACCAGCTCCGTTGCCCTTCTCTGGACACGCTCAAGTCATTCAATGGCCTTTTTGGAGGGAGGGGCCCAAAACTGAACACAGTCATCGAGGGGCGGCCTCACGAGTGCTGAGCACAGGGGTAAGATCCCTCCCCTGTCCCTGCTGGCCACGCTATTGCTGATGCAAGCCAGGATACCACTGGCCTTCTTGGCCACCTGGGCACACTGCTGGTCAAAACTACGATGGTATCTGACCACCTTCGAACCTCCAACTTTTGTTCTTGATTAATGAAAACATTCTTGGCAAATGCTTTTGCTCTAGGCTGTCTTGCGCCAATCCAAGAATTTCACCTCTAGCGGCACAATACGAATGCCCCCGGCCATCCCTCTAAATCACGGCCCCGTTTCCGAAAACCAACAAAATAGAACGGAGTCCTATTCCATTATTCCTAGCTGCAGTATGCCGGCAGCCAGCCTGCTTTGAACACTCTAATTTTCTCAAAGTAAACGCTTTGGGCCTGCAGGACACTCAGCTAAGAGCACGGAGGGGACGCCGAGAGGCAGGGGCTGGGACAGGCGGTGGCTCGCCTCGCGGCAGACTGCCAGCTCGAGCCCAAGATCCAACTACGAGCTTTTTAACTGCAGCAACTCTCTCTGCTGTCCAGCTGCACTGAGCTGCTCCAAGGAAAGGAGAAACTGCTGTGCTGGCCTGCAGGGATGCGCCTGCAGTAACTGCACGCTGCAGCAGAGAGCAGCACTGCAGGGCTGCCTGAACCCTGGGCCATACATCAGGAACACGACTGTACTTAAACCCCTTCAGGACATGTTTATATACAGTTTCACTTTCAAAGCAGAACTGTTTGAGAAGCAGCATGGCACCTAGCTAGAAAGGTTACTCCTTGTCTCACAGGTAAAATGGCTAAGCAGGTTTACCCAGAAAACGTTAACTGTTGCTTACATCTTCAAAGAGTTATTCTGCTGCTTCACTTACAGAATCTATTCCCAAGCTAAACATTAATATATAGGCACATGAATACTCATGTAAATTTAAATATGTGAATACAGGAGATAAGGGTGGGGGAGAATCAAAGAGAGAAAAGACGTACAAGTCTCGGTAAAGAACTGGGTAAATACCCTTTCACTCTGAAGATGACTGGGTGTAGGTATCTGCCGGGCAGCTTACAGCTACAGTGTTACGCTAGACACTGCATTAGCCACTGTTCACTGCTTATACTGTGAAGGTAAAATAAAGAACCATAATAAAAGAAAAGATTACAGTGGAGTTTTCAATTTTAGTGCAGCAGATACTGGTAACATTGATGTGGTGGTAATTTTGGTCTTTGCTGTAGGAACTCTGACCCCAATAGCACAGAACTTCCAACTTCTTTCCAAATTCCAACATACAATTCCAACCCACTAAGTTGTTTCCTCTTCCTCTCTTCCTCTGGAAGCTCTTAATTTTAGAAATAACCAAGACTTCACTGGGGCACTTTCAGCTTTTTGCTATGACAAGGAACAATAATCCCTTCAATAAGGGTACCAAGCTGTATCAGAGGTGTCTCAATGTTTTTACATCATTTGCTCATACTAGAAAGCTGTTCCTAAACCCTCTGGTGGGTACAGAATAACCACAGTAAAGAATTTTAATGCCATTAAAATTCATTTTGTATTAACACTGGGTTTTACCACAAACAAGTTGTTCTTACTGTTTATAGCACAATACCTTCCTCTCATAGTTCGTTGTCTAGGCTAAACAAGTCCACTGCTTCTAATCCTCCCTATATTGTATAGAGCTAATACAACTTGCTATAGTCAGAGAAGCTGAAACCTTTCTTTGCACATTCCTCTGTTTCTGACTAGATTCTGTTCCTGAACAGGGCTTCTGAGAGGAGTGTCTAGCATTAACATCTGCATTTTCTAACACAAATTTCTACCATTAGTCCAAATACACAACTCTGCACACTGTGCTATATTCAAGGTCACCTCACGCCTCTTACTCTGGCCATGAAGACTTTCCAGTTCTTGATTATGCCCGAAGTGGTCCACTGTCTGCAGGTGGATTATTCAGGTTTGTGGGTGGACAATGTCACTGGTACAAACATCCCTGAAGTGGCTCTGGGCCAAGCCGTTTAGGTCTGCCAACTCTTATTAGCTTAAGTGCAGCATCATGCTAATGACATCGCTGCCAGAACCAGCACAGGTATTCCTGCAGAAGACTTCCTGGTATAGCCAGTTTTCCCAGGACTTAATTAACCACCAGCAGCACAATACTGCCACAGGGGGAATTATTCGTTAATGTGGAAGCACACCACCATAAGGATGCACTTACACTGCTTCTTGATTCAAGTCGCTTTATTTTTATCATGGGGCTATGGCTGAAATAATTAAACCCAAAAAAGCCTCTTAAATCTTGATATGCTGCAGACCAAAATGGAGAGGCTCGTCCTATCTTTCTGAGAAGCAGCTGGGGTCAAGAAACAAAGTACTCTGCATATTTATAAAGGTTCCTGTTAGTTCAAATCGGAAGAGCCACTGTACTCCAGTCCTGCTCTGGTCCATACTTCCTGAATTTGGGTTACCACTGCATATTATGCATTTGAACCATTAACTAATTTTGCTAAGAAATCAATTATTCAAGAATTCCATGCGTAAATCCTCTCCTGATAGCTCTTCTAGGCAGTTTCTTACCTGTTTGATACTTCCCATAATCCCGATGTCTTCCACTTTAACCAAAATTACCCACTCCAGCTACACAAGAGAAGTTACGAGTTCAAACATGAAGTTTACTGCATTTCTCTTATGCAGAAATAAATAATTTTAACAAGAAAGCTCAGGTAAATGTGACATGGGCTATCCTTTGAACACCCACATTACATTTAATTTCTTAATCTCAGTCTCCAGGGTTTTTCTGTCCTTTTTTTTTTTTTTTTTTTTTTGTACAAGATTCACACTGAGATCACAATACTGGGATTACAGTTGCTGCGATAATTTTTTCTACATGTATTTCTTCTAACATTTTTCATACATTTTTTCTAATATATATCAAGTATTGTCACCAAAGATTTGGTAAAATTTATAGACAAAAAAAAATCTTTGCTCCAAAATTCTTAGTTACACATACCATTATTTTCAGCATGCCGAGATGGAGATTAGGTAGTTCCAGTCTCCAGCCTGAAGGGAATACATTAACCTTTTCAAATTTCCCTTCAGCTTTGACATGCTCATTTCCATTTACTCATCCCTGTTAGCTATCCTGGTGTCATACCTGCTTTCTGATTTTGCCTTATCCGTACCATCTCCCTGGCCTGAGACCCCTCTCTTTCCCTACCCCTCTGTTGGTTCTTCACTACTTTAAGGCTTTTCTTATCATCAAGCGAATTTCACCACGGAGGAAAGTGTGTGTCCAAGAGACACACCTGAAATTTGTCAGTTAAGAAAAATGCCTAAGAATGTCCTCCCATGGCAAAAATAAAATAAAATAAATCTTTCCTTATAGTTTCAATCCATGAACCACCTATTGATCTTCACTCTCTTGGCATGTCTCCTCCTCACTCTCTTTGTCAAAGTAACTTTTCTACAAAACCCACCACCCTTTACACCTCCATTTCTTTGAACTTATTTTGGAGATTATCTAAGCCTGCTTGCTCTGGCCATAACTGATGCAGAATCTCCAATCACATGGAATTCTGGTATGAATCTTAGGTACAAATCTTTTTTTTACCTACAGCTGATTCTGCTGTATTTCTCCTCTGTTCCCCAGCTTTCTCATCTCTCCTGTGACTTTGAATGCCCTTGGCTTTTCCACAAAACCACAATGTCTGGCAGAATCTCCCCTTTGTTTTTGCATGAAATAAGACTGATTTTCAACCTGACTAGTAGTGACAAAACCACAATCTCCTTCCCTTTGTAATCATCAACACACTGTTCTCCAGGCTCACTCTCCTCATCCAAACTTTGCTCTCCACAATCCTCTTCTTCGGAAGCGTGCTGAAAATTTGAAATTATTTGTGCAGCCTTGTTTCTCCACCAATGACCAGTTATCCTCAAGTCCCTGGCTTTCAGATGTTCTCCTCACTTAGCTCTACCAGCTGACATTTCCTATCAAATTATTTCATGTCTTCTGCTCACCCAAGAATAAATTAATTTTGCAATTGTTCAACTTTTTCAAGGAACTTTTTACCATCTGCTTGCTTCCACTACCAGTCCAACAAAAGCTTGATTCTCCACTCCTAACTTTAAAGGCAGGAGGACAAAATTTGCCTCCATAACTCCCTAAGAAAACATCTCTTTTCAGCCCCCTGAGAGAGCTGGGTTGCTCTGCCTTGGCTCCTAGACTTTCCAGCTTTTCACCAACATTAACCCTATCTCATACTTTGGTGCAGGCTGGTCATGTGTTGCTCTGTTCAAAGGCAATAATTTTCATATACACCCTCTTTTGGGAAGGTCCCAGAAAAAGCATAGAATGCCCAAACAAACATTAGAAGTGGCAAATGAAAGCCCAGCCAGCTGACAAACTTGCTTACCTAGATCTCCAGTGAGCAATACTCTCTTCTTCCTTACCCAGCATAAATTACTTACAAACTTCCAGCCCTCATGCTCTGCTTGCCAGCTCCTTCGTTGCCAGGCTGCTCTGACTGCAGTGTTTGGCTCCCAAGCAGACTGCCAGGTATGACCCACAGCACAGGTTTCAGGCTGATGGCACCCATCCACCTCAGAATGCAAATCAGACAGCTCTTCTCACTCCATCATCCCTCGCTGAGAGGGATGAGTACAACGCCTTGGTTTTGCTCAGTAAAAAACAACTACTGGTTTAACCAGTTAAAAACAAGGCCAGAAAAGGCACTGAGTACCTCCAGCTTCACCGTATCTTTGGTCAGGAGGTACTCAGAGCTGTGGGCCCAAATCTTTCCTAGCCTTCCTCTTGCTGCCAGTGTACTTAGGGAAGCCCTTCTGGCTGCCTTTCACATCCTTCACTCCCGCTGAGCTTTGGCTTTCCTACATCCATTCTCATACACTCAGGCCACACTTCTATATTCCTCCTGGCCATCCATCCCCACTTCCACCCTCCTCCTGATACTTCCTTTCTGCGTTTGAGCTCCACAACAGTTCCACGGTCACCCCTGCTGGCCTCCTACCGTTTTTGTTTGCCTTCTTGCATGTTGGGATGGACCACACTTGTGCTTGGAGCCGGCTGTCCTGGATGAGCAACCAGCTGTCTGGGCCCCTTTGCTGGGCAGCACAGTCTGCCATGAGAACCTGCCAAGCAGATCCCTGAACAAGCCAAAACCTACCCTCCTGAAATTTAAAAAAAGGCAAGAACTTCCATGCACATTTTGAAATACCACAGCTGCTTCTGCCATATTCCTCCTCCAGGAACCTGAAGATGCTTCCCTACTAAGGCTGAAGAAACCTGGCTTGAACTGCAGCACCCGTTGTCAAACGTCTCAAAAATAAAGCGTGAAGTTGCCATTGTAAAAAGCAGCAGACACAAAAGCTGAAGACCTCTGTAGGCTCTGTGTGGCACTTACTCCATGGCTGTATTATTACATGAAGTAACATTCCTTTATTACTTCCAAGGCAGGGTGAGGTAACATAAACCTCGTTGTCCTGACACTTGGGAACAATCAGTATTCTGCTACTGAACGCTAACTCAACAAACAAAAAAAATTTCAACAAAAAACCACTGAAGACCACATGCTGATTGTTTTGGTAAGGCACAAGAACACCATGTTCTACCATCCCTGTTTAAAAAAACTACAGACCATACTGCGTCTTAGTAAGAATATCAGACATGACCAGTGTCCAAGTAAGGCAACTGAGGCATCCCAAGTGCCAGCTAGAACATCTCCACAAAATACACAGAGACATTCCCAGACCTACGTGTGTTTCTTTAGAGAGTAAATGTAAAATGCAAGAAGGAAGCACCTATAAAATCCAAACAAACTAGTCAGCAATTTCTTTGGATTTTTTCCTTCATTTTTTCTTGTCGTGCCTGCTATTTCCTCCAGTCTCACTGCAGAAGTAGCAGTCACTGGCTGACATCACTTGATAGTACTGAGGAAGAAAATGAAGTTACTGGCCTCAGGCCACAGTGCACTAAGAATTCAGCTTGGAAGATCACACAAAGAAATCAGGAGGGAGCTTGCTTCCACCCGAAGTGCTCACTGCTCCTTTCCTTGAATTCATCAGTACTAAACAAAAGAGTCAGGCAGTCTTACTGAGACCTTCTCCTTCAAACAGAGTTAAGAGACAGTAAAACTGCCAGAAAACCCTCTAAGCAGAAATGCTATTTATCCCCAAAGACTGTACCAACAAGCAGACTGTACACCAACAGGAGCATTTTCACAGATTTTGGAGGGAGAATGGGTCAAAAGGAATCACACATTGTGAGAATACACACTGAACAAGGCTCAAAACTTTAAGCATGAGCAGCAATAACTTTGTGAAATCCTCAAAACTCTTTCAAAGGCAAGTTCTGGCCTTACAACCCAGGTCCTGAGCATGGAGGTTCAGATGCTGGAGAAACAGAAAATATTTGCCCAGACCTTTTGATATGACACATACCCCAGACATCTTTTCTAGTGCCAAGTGAAATTTTTCAACCGATTATCACTATCCCTGTTTCTCAGCAATCACATATCAGGCCTCAAAAAGATTAATTCTAACTTAAAAACTGGGAAAAATAAGAAGCAGGTAGTAGGTTCAAGCTTCCAAGCCATACTCAAGTCACATTAAAATACCGCACAGATCTGAATAAAGCCTCTTTCATATAAGCTCATGGGACAGTGCAATGCTTGTCCAGTGCATTACCTGATTCTTCAGCCCTTTCAAAGCATAAATATTCCTAAATAGTCGTATGGTTCTGGTCTGATGGCCCTTTCCTACTCTGTGCTCTAAGAATCACCCTTGGCAAGCCTTTCTGTTCCCTTCTGCGAGAGCTCTTCCTCTTCTCTCTGTCACCTCTGGCCACACGCTTAATTCTGCAGTTTGCAGCAGCCCTCAGAAGCTCTTCATCCCTAGTTTCATCTCGAGTTCCTACTTCCCCACAGACCAAAGCTTCGCCGTTGCTTCTTATTTGTACAGTCAACCCCTACAGTGAGTCAATCAGTGTCATCCTTCTCTCTCCCACAAACGGGCCATCTCCCCAAGGACTATTTTCTAATTTATCACAACAGCAACTGTGAGCATGCAGCTAGGTGAAGCACTGAACTCCTGAACTGCCAATGCTAGGTCAAAATGAGAGAATCAGTTGGATAAATAAGGAAGACAAAGGGACAGAAGCGCGTGTCATGTGCCACAGATCTAACAAAAATAAAACATCAAAGTGGAACTGGATCATCTTGAATGCCAAGGCGGGTTAGAAAAGTGCTTATCTATCAGTCGCGATGAATTTGTTTGCATGAAGCTGAGGGAGGCATCCCTATATTACAACCTAGTACACCTACAATATGCAGAGCATGACTTTACACACAATCCTCCTTCTCCTCCCTCATAAAGGAAACACAGAGACTTTAATTACTTCGTATGAGCTGGCTTTGAATTTCAGTATCACCAGTCCCATCAGTTTCCCACGTATTTGTTCCCACAAACTCCCCAGGCTCTTCCAAAGCTTGGAGAGAAAAAAAGAAATTTAATTAGTCTAAAATTAAGATTTTTTAAAAAAAATACTCTTACACAGCTAAAATTAGTACATGTTTTGTTTTTCGTTTCAAAACACAAAATTTAAAACCTTATCTGAGAACAACATCTACATTCCCAACATTACTGCAAAAGCAAAATATATTAAAAACATGGAGAAAGAAACTGCAACTGGTACAAAGATTTCCCTTTCCCCAAGATTGAAGGAATTGTGACTCACTTTTTACAATCATTACTGCTTAATGAGTAGTGCAATCTATAATGGCTAGATAAAAAAAATCTGAATATGAATTATTCTTGATTAGCAACAGATAAGTTAAAAGCCCTGTAATACAGACAGCTTATAAAGCAGAATGTAAAACTCAACTTCTTTCAACAGGCAGTAGTACCTAACACCAGCAGAACCTGACTCCAACTGAGCTTTACCTATTACATAAACAAATCATTATAGGACAGGATTATTATTTCTCATGATATTCAAGGCTGCAACCACCTTGTGTCATTCATCCAGCAATTTTGGCATTACGGGATGGTTCTGATTTTGATGTACAATGGAACCATTTTAATGAGTGGTGCTGCTGAATGCAGACTTATTTCACTGCTTATTTCAGACTGCTTAGCCTAAGTGGTCTTCTCCTTATTAACCCGGTCACTCCTTAAACTGCAGATTCCGCCTCCTGCTCTGCTAACGAGTCCCCGCGTTACACTGCAGGCACGAGGGCACTGTGACAGGTAACCCAAACACCCCATTTATTCCAAGCTGGGCCAATCTCTCTACAATACATACATTAATTTATCTTCACTGCAGCCAGTTGCTCTGCCCTCCCTGAGCTGAGACAATCACGCCTACACCAGCTGCAGAGGGGGACTAGGCCAGCCCTGAGCACAGGCCAGACTGACAGCCACAGCCATTTGGATCCTCCCGCACAAAATCAGCACCTCTGGCTCTTGCAGCACAGCCCTGATTCATGCTGGCTGAGCTCAGGGTTTATTTTAAAAATACAGATAACTAAGGGTCACTTTCTCCTTGCTTTAATTCACCCCAAATAACTTTACAAGAAAAATCACCTAGAAATTATTATTTCAGGAATTCTGCCTTCATGCTTTTACTTCATCATCATCTCTGAATAGAAAAAATCCTGATTTTTTCTTTGAAAATATTAAACACAAAGTCTGACATAACGTCCTAGACATCCTCCAGAAGGAGGCTATCTTTCATATATATGTATGAAGAAAGAGAGATGAACAATAAGGATGCAGTTGCCCAAAAAGCTCTGATAGTACCCCAGGGGTATAAATAACACTGCTTATTACAAAAAAATAATCTGAGCACAGCCTGTAGTTTACCTCTTCCAAGATTTTTTTCTTTCCTTCTCTATTTTCATTCAAAGCCTTGGCACTTGTTGGGTTGGAAGGCATATGCCATACCCGTGTTAGCCATCTGCTCCACAACCTCAGAAAGCAAACTGTTTGAAGAATTCATTGATTTTTGGAAATGACTTTTAAAACAAAGAAACTACTTGTTATCAAAACCAATTTCAGTAAAAGCTGGATCAATCTTGAATTCCTGCAGTTAGTCCGTTTTGAGCATATTTCCTATTTTTTCAAATGAAAGCTACTCTCGGATTAATTGAAACTAAAGCATATTGGAAAGAGGAGTGGGGAACATGTACTGGATTCTTGACATTGCTGTGTAATTGTGGACAAACATGCTGAGGTGTACTCGTCAGTAAACATGAATACACCACAAAAATTACCCCAGGAGAACAAACAGCCTTCAGTGGATTTTCAAAACTGGGAAAATGATGACATTTGATTTCTCTTTACTTAAGAAGAACCTGTCATGGAATGCCAGTGGAATTAAATATTAAACATTCAATGCAGATATACTAAAGGTTAATGCATGCATACAATAGAAACCCACAATAAAATGAAAGCCTTTATTTGAAAGAGGAGGGTGTCCAAGGACATGGAACAAGGACTTGCCATGTATTTCAGCGATTTGTGGAAAACAGCCTACAGCTAGCAGGTCAGTGTGAAGGCCAGGACCACCACTGAGTCACATCATGACTGCACAGGACCAAGGAGAGGAGCTCTTATTCCTTTGATGGCAAGGATGCCAGTGGTGGAGAGCAACGTTTTGCTCACCTCAGCCCTTCAGGGCAGCTTTGCAGCAGACACCAGTCTAGGCTGGGTAGTGGCTCCTGGAACAGATTTCCCCGACATAACAAAACAAGAACCTGCACTGTGTGTGCTGGGGCCTTATACTCTGCTGGGCGAGGATGCAGTGCCCAGCTCTGGGCAGAGTTTCCTACACACCTCTTCCTCTGATGTGCTCCGGGTCCAGCAACTCTGGTAGCTGGAGCTTTTACAACACAACCTGCAGCATGTTGCACTGCAAATGGAAACGGTGGTATAAATTCTAAACCTGTGACATATTCCATTGAAGTATTCAGTTACTCTATCAGTATTACCTAGAATGAGGATAATTAATTTTACTAGCAGGAAATAATTACACGGTTTTGGTTTTCTAAAGAGCAATCTATTTTTAAGTAAGATCTTGTATCAGATAAAGACTCTTGACTTCCTCTTTCCCTTTAGGTAAAAGTATGGGTTTTCTCCTACATGTAAAAAATCTGGAACAGACATTAGAAATACAAGCGGGAGATAAAACACAGAGCACAATAATCAATCCTGACTCTGGAAATCTTATGACACTTTTGTTCTTATCAATAGCATCTAAATTCACAGCTAAAGTAGAGTCAGTTCAAAACTGCACTCTCCTCTTTACACGGGATTTCAGCGTGTACTTAGTACACCATAGCAATGTTTAGATGCATCCAAAGAGTCCAAATTTTTAAAAATGTGATTTTCCAGATAGTGCTGTGAGCTACAGGTGCAATTTTCAGCATTTTTAAGAGAACAAGTACATGTTAGTTACAGCCCACAGTACAGAAAATCAAGACAGACTATTGGTTTTGACTTGTGGATGTTAGTCCTTTGAGATTCCATAATCTCATTTCTTGTAAATTTGCTTTCACCTGAACAAAGCCAAAGACTGGAGCACGGGGAACCACAGTGAGGGAAGAAACAGATGTGTTTCCTTTAAGATTATATCAGTGGGTGGAGAGATCCACTACAGTCCTTAAAATGAAACTGCTGCTCTTTCCAGCATGAAAAGATTTCCCTGCTGAGACAGGTTCTTTATAACTTAGAGACAGTGTAAACCAACACTGCCATCAAAGACTAAACCCTGGCCTCCACCCGTTCCTGACCAGCACTCCCACTTCACCGCCTCTGCCTCCTCGTACTCAGTACGAGAATTTGTGAGGCTTCACAGAGAACCAGGCTGAGAAAAAGATTTGGGTTAAAACTTAAACTTTCTTCTTTTTACTCAGGGTTGATTTTACCCCACACCGGTTCCTCAGTGCAATTCACTACCTGGCTTTGAAATCATTTGTGCAGGCTCAATCAAGGTATGAGAGAAAAGCACGAGTGGCTTGGGGCAGGCAAGGGTGTTACTTCTCTCTACAGAAATGCAGCTCAAGCTGATCAAACTGAACTGTTGCAGAAAACGCCCCCACTGAGCTCCAAATGTCCAACTGCGACAGCATACCTGGTAATATCGGGATTCATGTCATCTAGTTTTTCCTGGCCTCTGCAAAAGGAACCTGAAAAAAAACCCACAAAACACAAAATTAAGTCTAAATATATTATATATGCGGCCCAAAGCAATTTCTGAGTGTACATATGCAACGAAGTTGCAGGGACCCTCAGCATCACATCACATCAAATACTCTGTGCCTGTGTTTCTCCCAGTTTCTCTTAGGGATGAGTAGCAAGCTTATAAAACTTGCCCCTGCTCATCTTAGACCTGAAGAAGTAGTGTATGACAACATTCTAGCTGTGTTTTACTCACCTGCAGAGAAACTGGCTATAAATCCCTGAGAGATCTTTCATTTAAAAAAACTGCTTCTAAAGTCTTGACAAATCATAACGTGGATACGTGGCAACCAGCTGCCACAGAGCGGGTGTCAGATCACTCAGTCTGCCCCAAGCAGTGGTCACAAACCAAACTCTTTTATCCTAGTTCTGCGTGCAGTGCTCTCCAGAAAGAGAAGTCCCAGGGTTGTAACTACCTTGGAAGAAAATGAGGCAAAGCTCAGAAGTATGTCTAGGTGGCTACAGCCTCACCACCTGCAGCTGTACTGACTAAACACTCATTTACCATAATTACTATTCACAAGTAGAAATAACTGGTTTGCAGTCTGAGTTTTGCATATCGAGCCCGTATATGCTGCTTCCTAGAATCAGAGAATGCTCAAATGAACAATCTACAGAGGCTTTCAGTTCCTTCCCTGGCCTGTAAAGCATTGTTCTCTGCCATAAACATTTCAGAAAAGAAGAATGTGTCTAAATCTATGAACCTGAATTCAGTTTTTTTCCCAAAAATTTCTGCAGGGAAGAGTTTAGAATATTATAGAAGTATAGAATATTAGAAAAACAGTATTCGTTTTCTTGATATATATCTCAAAGGACAGAAAGCAATCAGACTTTCCTGGAACCTTTTTGCTTCTTGAGCCCTCTTGGGCTCATGAATATCATTGAAGATCTTCCTCAGCTGCCTTTCAGAGATATTTTCAATTGCAGGAATGACTGATACAGCTTTTGTGTTTATTGGACACTGCTAGGTCTATAAAAAATTGGCTGTTGTGTGATATTGACTCTTCAGAGCTCGTGCTCTCCTTCAGACCAGGCACCGTTTCAGTTCTGTACTCAAAGGCATGTCAGAAAACTGTAAGTCGCCTTCAAAACCACAATAAAAATGCTTTCCATCAAGCCGGTGGCCTCATGAAGAGAAGAAAAGGAACTCCCTCAAGTGGAGAAGTTTTAAAAAGAAGTCTTCAATACTTCTATTTCTGCCAAAAAAAGTGCATACTAGAAAACTGAATTTTTAAGTCTGTGATGATGTCTGCGTGAGTACACGGCTTCAGAGCGTCAGAGTTCAGACAGGTCGGTGTCCCCAGGTAGACTTGGGAGGTAAGAGCAGGTAGTTTAGACATCCCCAAGCACCCCCATTTGTCTCTCCTGGTAGAGTAGGGTCTCCCCAGACACTAAGAACATGGGAAAAGGGCACCAACTCAGAACAGACCCTTTTATTTTGATTAGAGATGAAATACAGCGTTAGCTCCTTAAGCACAGCCTGTAGCGTTGGCAGCAGGAATCTAATCTTTGCCACATGTCAACAGAGAAGCCAAATCTCTCTGAATTACCTGTGCAACAGACTGCAAAACTAAACCCAGTTTCTGCAGATGTAGGAGCATTATAACAGAAAGACAACGCAATAATAATTTTTCAGTGCAGGTGTTTGCTCTCCTTCCTGCCTGGAAGCAGCTATTAAGCTGAGAAATCTCTACTGTCTGCTTTATCTCCTTGATATAACTCTAACACGAGATGGGAATTAGATTAAGAAAATCAGTATTTTATACAAATTTCACCAGTTTGCAACAGCTAATAACCCAGAACAGGTATTCCTCACTCAGCAGCACTGACTCTAGGAAAAAAGCACTTTTGGCATAACATCAGATGCACTTTTCAATTTTGCCAGCTTCTCTGCTGCTCCGAACACAGGCAGCTCACACAGTCCTTATCTTCCTTAGGTTTACAACCTTAGGTTAACAACATAAAAGCTTTTTTTTTAAAAAAAATACAGAAATGGGGAAAAAGCTCCTCTGCCTTTTTAAGTCCCCGTCAGTCTCCTGACTATCTTGATAAACCTGAGCTTGTAAATACATCAATCACCAGCACAGTCTCACATCTCACAACCAGTTGTCCCTGCTGGCCAAAGGGGAGATTGGGGGACAAACATCACCCCATTTGCCTTCTCTAACATCTTCCACCCCACTTTTGCAAAACTTATGTCATAAAACTGCACATTACACTTGCAAAACAAGGAATTACCTTTAGATGCTGATAAATTATGTATGTAAATAAGCAAGCATTTTCAAGTCTAGCTAGGTAAAACTCAGATGTCTGACTTCACATTAAGCATCATTATCTATCCCGGAAACACTCAACTCATGCTCCGACACCCAACTTCAGTCTTACTCAACTGCCAGTGCTTCCCCAAACCTGCCAGCTGATCGGGCTTTAAATGATTCCAGACATGAATTCGTCACCAAGCATCTGGTTTGGGTTTTTTGGCAACTTTAGCCTAAGATGATTTGGTTTTATCCTTATACTACTTGAATTAGTTTTGGGCCCCTCACTCCAAAAAGGCCATTGAATGACTCGAGCGTGGCCAGAGAAGGGCAACGGAGCTGGTGCAGGGTCTGGAGCACAGGTCTGATGGGGAGCGGCTGAGGGAACTGGGGGGGTTTAGTCTGGAGAAGAGGAGGCTGAGGGGAGACCTCATGGCCCTCTACAACTCCCTGAAAGGAGGGTGCAGAGAGGGGGATGAGTCTCTTGAGCCAAGGAACCAGCGCCAGGACAAGAGGGAATGGCCTCAAGCTGCGCCAGGGCAGGGTCAGACTGGCTCTTAGGAAGGATTTCTTTGCAGAAGGGGCTGTTGGGCGTTGGAATGGGCTGCCCAGGGCAGGGGGGGAGTCCCCATCCCTGGAGGGGTTGAAGAGTCGGGTTGACCCAGCGCTGAGGGATCTGGTGGAGTTGGGAACGGTCAGGGTGAGGTTCATGGTGGGACTGGGGGAGCTTCAACGTCCTTTCCAACCCAGATGATTCTGTGGATTTTGACCACTACACCAATCTTTTAAAGAATGCCCATAATCACATTTTCTTTCAGCCTCGTGCCAGCTTTGCCATCCTTTTCTCTAGGAACAGTTTTCATGGCCAGCGAGAAAATCTTCCCCCAATTTCACCATTTTTCATGCAAAGGGTTACGAGCGAGGCACTGAAGCTCCACCAGAGCTGCCTCCGGGAGGGCAGAACGGCTCCTCCCGAGCGCCGCGGGCTCGGACCCTCCCGGCCGCGCCGGCAGCTCCACAGACCCTCGGTTTCTGCGTCCATCTCCCGCCGTCCGGCTCCCGGCGCCCAGGGCTCCGCTCCTCCCCCGGGCTGCGGGGCCAACCCGAGCCCCCCGGCCCCTTCCCGCCGCGCCGGGCGCCCTTCGGCAGGCGGGAGCCGACTCCCCTCAGCGCTCCCCTCAGGGCTCCCCTCAGCGCTTCCCGCGCCTCCGCCGCGGCGCCACCGGCACGAGGAGCCGCTCCCCGACACCCCCCGTTCGGCCGCGGGTTCCGCAGCCCGCGCGGCAGCCCCCGCCCTCGGCAGCGCTCCCCGGCCCCGCCGCCCGCTCCCTCCCCGGGCCCCGCCGGCTCCCCCGCCGCCCTCCCGGCAACCCCCCGGCCTCTCCCGCCGCTCCTTCCCCGCTCACCTCCGGCCTCCCGCGCCGGGGCGGCGCCGACCCGCTCTCCGCGGAGACCCGCGCCGCGTCCGGCCTCTGCGCGCCCCGGGCGGAGCGAGGAGGCGGCGGCGGGGCGGGGCGGGGCGGGCTCGGGCGCTGCTGCCGCCCCGCTCCGCTGCCGGCCGGGCCGGGCCGGGCCCCGCCGCGCTCAGCGCGGCCGCCGCGGCGGGGAGAGGCCCGGGCCGAGCGCCCCGCGGCCCCCCGGGGCGGGTCTCCCTGAGGCGGGGGGGCTCGGGCGGGCGCCCGGAGTCCGCGGGCCGCAGGCGGGGGCAGCCCTCGGGGACGGGGCACGGGGCAGGGGGGGGCGGCCCCGGAGCGCTTCACCCCGCCCGGGCCTCGCCGGGAGCGACGCGCCCGGGAGGGGACCGGGGCCACGGGAGGCACATTGGGGGAAACTTGGCCTGTTCGCCTGCTCCGGAGGGGCCGAGGGTCTCCGGGAGAGCCGGGCTGGAGGGGCCAGCCCTGCTAGGACGGGTGCGAGGTGACAGCGGTGACACGGAGCCCTCACACGGGGGGAGCCCGGCAGATCCGCGTCACCACGGACCCGACTGTCCCGTGTCCCTGCGAGGTGACGCTGCCATTCGCACGGGGCCGCTTACAGCTGCCACGGTGAGAATGAAACGCCGATGGACCAGCCTGGCCGTTTAGATGCACCTTCCATGAGTGCGAGTAAAAAGATAAAGGCGGCGAATCTTCATTGCAGCCTGATGAAGAGACAGCCTTGCGCCGTCCCGCCACCGCCCCGCTGAACCACCTTCTGCCCCTTTCCTGCTCCCGCATGCTTCCCCACTTCTCTCTTACCTGTAACCTCTTTTTACCTCCATCACTCTCCTGAGGCTCCTTACAACAAACCTGCTAATTTCATGCCCGAGCACCTGCTCTGTCACATATAAAAACACGTTAAATACGTGCATGAATGCAAGCGCACACAGTTATATTCTAAAATCCAAACATCATGCATCAAGCAGGACACAGCAGCCTACAAACACCCGAGTGGATGATGCTGGAAACCATTTCTGCAGTCCCACAGTTCATCTTTTGCCAACAATGAATGTGTCTAGTTCAACCCAGCCTTGTCTTCACAACTGAAGAATCACAGAATCATCCAGGTTGGAAACGACCTTGAAGATCATCCAGTCCAACCGTTAACCCAGCACTGACAGTTCCCAACTACACCAGATCCCTCAGCACTGGGTCAACCCGACTCTTCAACCCCTCCAGGGATGGGGACTCCCCCCCTGCCCTGGGCAGCCCATTCCAACGCCCAACAGCCCCTTCTGCAAAGAAATCCTTCCTAAGAGCCAGTCTGACCCTGCCCTGGCACAGCTTGAGGCCATTCCCTCTTGGCCTGGCGCTGGTTCCTTGGCTCAAGAGACTCATCCCCCCTCTCTGCACCCTCCTTTCAGGGAGTTGCAGAGGGCCATGAGGTCTCCCCTCAGCCTCCTCTTCTCCAGACTAAACCCCCCCAGTTCCCTCAGCCGCTCCCCATCAGACCTGTGCTCCAGACCCTGCACCAGCTCCGTTGCCCTTCTCTGGACACGCTCGAGTCATTCAATGGCCTTTTTGGAGTGAGGGGCCCAAAACTGAACCCACTCATCGAGGGGCGGCCTCACCAGTGCCGAGCACAGGGGTCAGATCCCTTCCCTGTCCCTGCTGGCCACGCTATGGCTGATACAAGCCAGGATGCCATTGGCCTTCTTGGCCACCTGGGCACACTGCTGGCTCATGTTCAGCCGGCTGTCAATCAACCCCCCCCCCGGGTCCCTCTCTGACTGGCAGCTCTCCAGCCACTCCTCCCCAGGCCTGTAGCGCTGCTGGGGGTTGTTGTGGCCCAAGGGCAGCACCCGGCATTTGGCCTTATTGAAGCTCCTCCAGTTGGCCTCAGCCCATCGCTCCAGCCTGTCCAGGTCTCTCTGCAGAGCCTCCCTACGCTCGAGCAGATCAACACTCCCACCCAACTTGGTGTCATCTGCAAACTGACTGAGGGGGCACTCGATCCCCCCGCCCAGATCATCAATAAAGATGTTAAACAGGAGTGGCCCCAAAACCGAGCCCTGGGGGACACCACTCATGACCAGCCACCAACTGGATTTAACTCCATTCACTACCACTCTTTGGGCCCGGCCATCAGCCAGTTTTTTACCCAGCAAAGCGTGCGCTCGTCCAAGCCTCGAGCAGCCAGTTTTGCCAGGAGAATGCTGTGGAAAAGAAGTGCTGAAGAAAAAAAGGAAAAAAAAAATAAGACATTTCAGCAAATTGCATCTGCTCTTTATATGGAAAAACACTGCTTAAAGTACTACATATTTCAGTCAAAACAAGGAAAAAGAGCTAATACCATGGAGCACAGCTTTGCAATCACTGCAATACAGCTGTCTAGATTTTAAGGCCAGAAAAAAAATCCTGAAGACGATCTATTCTGTCCTCCTGTGTTACACAGGCCAAAAAAAGTTCTACCCCATCATTCTTGCTTTCAGGTCCTGGGAGTACGATCATGTGCACTATTATTGTTTGCCAGGGTGCTATAAGGCATTCTTGGAGCACTTAAGACTGTTGTCTCATCTTACTAAAATGCTGTCCAGCAGCTCTTTATTTCCAGACTTTTCTAAAGCTGTAGTCAGCATGGTTATGATGAGCATGGTTATAAATACCAGTGCAGATAGAAATGTTAGCAATTTTAAAACAAATAATAGAATAACAAACAAATAGAAGTGTTAGTAAAACAAACGTTTTTCTCACACATTTTAGTCCACATGTTCCGTTCCAATCAAGCAATACAAAATCAAGCTTGTAGCAGACTGATGGCTTGAAAACAGTTTCTGCTCCAGTAGCCAGGTTGCCACAAACAGATTGGTACCCGGGGAAATGTATCAGTGAATATATTTGCACGAGGTAGTAGGGCCTTGGAGTTATAATCACGTCAGGAATCTCTGGCTGTATCATAGCCCCTTGGGGGGACCCCAGTGCTCCCACATGCGGGTAGTGGTCCTTTAGCTCATTCTGTGGCATCACTGAAACCAATTTAAAACAGTGCTTGACTTGCAGCATCTGTATTTGTAATGTCAGCTTTTCTGGGTCTGATCCAAAGCCCACTGACATCAGTGAAAAACTCCCACTGACTTCCAAAGAATCAGGATTGGGCATTTCGTGAGCAAAAATCTGCTCATTTCAGTGTGTGCAGAGGGTGAAACAAAAACATTCAAGACCACGGGAGCAAAGGAAGGGGCTGTGTTCAGGGTGTTATTTGTCCTTTTTTTTTTTTTTTCTTGGGTTAGCTGTGACTCTCTGAGTTACAGAGGTGCAATATGAGCCCCGCCTCTCGGGACTAACAGTCTCTCTGTAATCACCAGAGTCACCAGCACACAGACCCGCAGCATCGTGGAAGCACAGCACAAACCTCTAAAGGCTCCACACAGCAGAGCAACCCAGAACACAGAGCCTTGGTGAGCAGCCCTGACCCCTGCACGCCTCGCCTGTTGTATAAATCATGGGGAATTCTGAACTATGAGTGCTGAACACCACCCCTCACTCCCACTGTAGAGTGCTCCCTTGGAGCCGTAAAAGGTACCAGTCTTTTGGGGATATGTACCTCGAGACATCCACAGGGGTCTGAAACACAAAGGTGGACAAACAGTCTCTAAATATCAGGCTTCTTCAAGTTCTTTCATAAAATAATTAGGATCTGAGGTATGTAAAAAGCACTTGTCATTCCAGAACATAGGCTGCTGGACCCCTGACAGGTTAGTATTTATAGTACAGTGTATTTATGAGTAAGAAAATCAGTTTTGTAAAATGTAATCATTTATCCGCTGGCAGCCCACTGTGAGCAGGATGAGATTGTGTTCAGATGTCAAGCAAGTCCTCTAGTTACAGTCCATGAACGAGTCACCCCCTGAAATCCCGTTCAACAAGTCCAGATAAAGCTCCGCCCAGCCTGCTGGTCAGTTTGGCGATCATCTCTGGAGCGATGCTCCACTGGAAAACCCGAGGTGTGGCCTTTGCCAATGTGGACAGCACCCTCGTGTGGAAAACCAAAGTCGCTGCACACCCACCCTGACCTGGCATCATCAAACTCTAAACATAAATGAACGCTGATAAGCGTAGGGCTGGGCGTGCGCCAGGGGCTCTGATGGCGAGTGCTCCTGCGTGATGTGGCCCAGGGGTTTGGACAGAGCTACTGGGGACTGCAGCCTTACTCCTCCACCTCCCCACCAACAGATCTCCCTCGGTTATAGTGTGGAAAATAGTTGGATTCTTACATTTAAATTCAATTCACTCCCAGTCATGACTCTCTCATGACACCTCGTCCCACCTCTCAATCCTAAGGATCCCAAGGCCATTATAATTTAAGACCAGGACGCAGCATATCCATGGGATTAATACACCTACTCCTGAAATCCGTCCTGTTTATGAAGAAAGGGAGAGGCTGTCTTCAGTAGATACTGCAGTTCCTCAGACCTTGAGAGAGGATGCTGTGAGACAGTGTCTAACTGGAACTGCACAGATAGTTCAGGGATGAGCATGCAGTTATTTACACCTGGAATCTGACAAGATGCTGTTGCTAACACGACTGTTCTTTTGAATGTGCCTTTCTGCTTATCGCTTTGTGTCTGTGTCAGAGCAGAGTAAATTGGGAATTTGGAAGGAGTCATCAGCAGCAAACAAACTCAGAAATCTACTTTCCTGTAGATTATGGTTGGGCATATGGTTATGGCCAGGCAATGAGGGTGACAGTGGATAGATACTATGGCTAACACTTCATTTGTGCTTCTCAAGAGGAGGCCCAACCATTATTAACCTCCCTTCCTTCTAGAAATGCTCTTGTTCTAAATTGGTGACGTTACTCACACCGACAGTCCTAACCCTAACAGCCTAAGGAGTCTTAAAGTCTTTATGTCATCAGCTAAGCTAGGTCATTCAAAATAAACCCTCACGTGTCTTCACAGAAAGCAGATAACTGTTCCAAGCCTGCTGGCCACCCCTTCTTTAGAGACTCCAGCTCCACTTGGGGGCCTCCACATCTGCCTGCTCGCTACACCTGACTCGGCACAGCTCAGCATTGCCTGGGGTCAGTAGGGTAACGGGCATTTACAGGATTAAGACATACCAGAAGGAGTCCAGCTCCGTTTGCAGTTCAACAAAATATAATCCAATAATATAATGCACCGCACGTGTAAATGTCTCCGATCCCGTTTCTCTGAAGGCCAGCAGAGCCTGCACGTTGCAACAGCAAGAGCTGTTTTACTTACAGCACCTTTACAAATGGCCACACACAGGTTGTTCTGGCCGTGCTGTTGGTTTCACCAGCTCCTGGGTGTTCCCCATGCTGTTTTACGCTGGAAACACTGACTTATATATAGCATGTGTTATGGTTATGTTGAAAAATCTTTGATTCAGCAGCTTATACCTACATCTTTGGCTTATTTTTATATTCTCACAAAGTTTAATAAGTAACATGAACACACTGAGAAAAACTTTCATATAGCCTCCTAGGGATACTGCACTCGGAGGGCTTTGAGCAGGTCTCTGCCATCTTATTTACCCTGGAATGCAGAATAGCTGGTGGGTTTTAAAGACTGTCTTAATTAGGAAAAGATTATATACATCTGCAAACCTGCTAGGTCCCTTTCTCCATCCACCAATGGCTATTGTAAAATCAGTGTCTTCTCTGAATTTCCTGAAATAACAGCTCCCTTTTGAGGGCCAACACCATCCCAAGAGATTCCAATACTATTGATACACTATTCCCTAGGAACATGCTGTGCAGCTCCCTGTTATCACCATTGTATGGATATTTTTGTTAACCTGCTTTCCTTTTTCCCGCTTGGGTCATCCTCACCTCTTGGTGCCACTCAGTTTCTTCACTTGTTTCAGGCGTGATACAGATTTTTTCATTCGGGGACACTGGGTCCCTTCCCCTGATCTGTCTTTCAGCAGCTATGTGCTACCTGGACTCTGCCCTAAATCCTGCAGGTGACAGATGATGGCCCACTGGCACAGCTCCGCTTCCCCTCTTTCCCACTCCAATCCTCTGACATAGGTGTTTGCCTTTACTGTGCCATTTGGTTTCTGAACTCTAACGTTTAGAATGGCCAAGGGGCCTCAGACACACCAGGTCTCTGCCCGTCCTGGTGCTTATTGCAGTCCACTTACCCTCTTCTGCTGACGGCATCCACTGCACTGCCTCACTCGCACATTTTTCTTGCCGTCAGCCCAACTTGGTTGTCCTTGGGTCTCTGTCCAACCTCGGATATCTGGAGAAGGTGGCTTATTGCTGGGTGCCAAAGTTCAGTAGCTTGAGCCGAAGTTTCAGCTCTGTGAGTGTCACAGAAAAAGAGAGAGACACCATGAGAATATCAGATGCCGTGCACCCCCCTCCCCCCAGTCCCAGGCTCTGTGGGAGGCACATGGGAGCAGCTTTGTTCCTATTTAAAGTACAGACCAAAGTAGCCAAGAGCCATTTTGTCTCCCCTGGGCAGCCTGGCAGGATTTGTGTTACAGACCTCAAAGGACTGCTACTGAGTGTGCTGCTCCAGGGGATTACAGGCAGGAAAGCTGTCCCTGGGTCTCTGTCCTTCTTGAAAGGGCTTCTAAAGTATATGACCCGTGGCTAATATTAGACACTGCGACTTCAGCAAGCAATCCAATGCCCTTTCTGTACTGCTTGGCTCTGCCCACTCCTGCTGTGATCTCCGCCTGCAGTGCTATTTTCAGGTTGAATGTCAGGACCCCAGGGCTCACGTCACTTGGCACTTGGTCCCTTGCTGAGGTCCCTGCTCCTTCAGCCCCCTGCTCTGCATACCTTGGAGAGGCAAGTGTCCTGAGAGAGCCCAGCAGAGTACCAGAGCATTCCCCACTCCCCTTGTGCAGCAAACCTCAGGGTGATAGACTGAACAGGGGATTTTATTTTAAACAAAACAGATTCCATTCACTGGTTCTCTGATACTCACAGACAAGTACTGCGATGGATGTGTGCAAGTGCTTCAGCCAAGGTCACCTGCAATAACACTGAGCACAGGCAGCACATCTCTCATTCCTTTATGACCATGTGCTGTATTTTGCATACACCTTTCATATCCATAGAATCATAGAATCACACAATGGTTTGGGTTGGAAAGGACCCTAAAGCTCATCTAGTTCCACCCCCCTGCCACGGGCAGGGACACCTTCCACTAGCCCAGGTTGCCCAAAGCCCCGTCCAACCTGGCCTTGAACCCTTCCAGGGAGGGGGCAGCCACAGCTTCTCTGGGCAACCTGTGCCAGGGCCTCACCACCCTCACAGGGAAGAATTTCTTCCTTAGATCGAATCTAAATCTCCCCTCTTCCAGTTTAAAACCATTACCCCTTGTCCTATCCCTACACTCCCTGATCAAGAGTCCCTCCCCCCTTTCCTGTAGCCCCTTTCAGTCCTGGGAGGCCACTCTAAGGTCTCCCCGGAGCCTTCTCTTCTCCAGCTGAACCCCCCCAACTCTCTCAGCCTGTCCTCACAGGGGAGGTGCTCCAGCCCCTGAGCATCTTCGTGGCCTCCTCTGGCCCCGCTTGAGCAGGTCCGTGTCCTTCTGATGATGGTGCCCCCAGAGCTGGACCCAGCGCTGCAGGGGGGTCTCACGAGAGTGGAGTAGAGGGGGAGAATCCCCCCCTCGCCCTGCTGCCCACACTGCTCTGGATGCAGCCCAGCACACGGGTGCACATTGCTGGCTCATGGTCAGTTTTCCATCCCCCAATACTCCCAAGTCCTTCTCCTTGGGGCTGCTCTCCATCCCCTCCTCGCCCAGCCTGGATCTGTGCTTGGGATTGCCCCGGCCCATGGGCAGGACCTTGCACTTGGCCTTGTTGACTTTCATGAGGATTGCACAGACCCACCTCTCCAGCCTGTCCAGGTCCCTCTCGATGGCACATCCCTTCCCTCCAGCATGTCACTGCCCCACACAGCTTGGTGTCATTGGTGAACTCACTGAGGGTGCCTCGATCCCACTGTCCATGTTGCCAACAAAGATGTTAAACAGCACTGGTCCCAACCCCAACTCCCGAGGATGCCACTCGTCACCGCTCCGCACTTGGACATCGAGCCGCTGACCGCAACTCTTTGAGTGCGACCATCCAGCCACTTCCTTATCCACCAAGCGGTCCATCCGTCAAATCCGCGCCTCTCCAATTCAGAGACAAGGATGTCGTGCGGGACAGTGTCAAATGCTTTGCTCTAGTCCAGGAAGATGACAATAGTTGCTCTTCCTTTATCCACTAACGCTGTAACTCCTGTCGTAGGCAGCTACCAAATTTGTGAGACACAATTTGCCGTTAGTGAAGCCATGTTGGCTGTCACCAGTCTCCTCCTTATTTTCCATGTCCCCTAGCATAGTTTCAGGAGAAACCACTCCTTGATCTTGCCAGGCACAGAGGTGAGACTGACTGGCCTGTAGTTCCACAGGTCTTCCTTTTTTCCCTTTTTAAAAATGGGGGTTATGTTTCCCCTTTTCCAGTCAGGGGGAACTGCACCAGCCTGCCACAACTTCTCAAATATGATGGATAGTGGCTGAGCCACTTCATCTGCCAGTTCCCTCAGGACCTGCGGATGCATCTCATCGGGTCCCACAGACTTGTGCACCTTGAACCCGGTCTTCTCCTACAGTAGCAGTTCTTCATTCTCCCAGTCCCTGCCTTTGCCTTCTGCGTCTTGGTTGGTGTGGCTGCAGCACATGCCGGTGAAGACTAAGGAAAAAAAGTTTTTGAGTACTTCAGTGTTCTCCATATTCTGGGTAACCAGGTCTCCCATTTCTTTCTGGAGAGGGCCCACATTTTCCCATTTTCCATTTTCCTTTTTTCACCAATGTATCTATAGAAGCTTTTCTTGTTGCCCTTGACATCCCCAGCCAGATTTAATTCTATTAGGGCTTTGGCCTTCCTAACCTGATCCCTGGCTCCTCGGACAATTTCTCTGTATTCCTCCCAGCCTATCTGTCCTTGCTTCCACCCTCTGTAGGCTTCATTTTTGTGTTTGAGCTTGTCCAGAAGCTCGTTGTTCACCCATGCAGCCTCCTGGTGTTCTTACCTGACTTCCTCTCTGTTGGGATGCATCGCTCCTGAGCCATCACAAGGTTCTTCTTCCAGAGAGCACCAGAGCTTTCACGGGGCTTTTCTGTGGCCCAGATGGGACCCTGTTGCTCTCCAGAGAGCCCCTGGGCTTTTGCTGGGCTTTGCCAGGGCCCAGACAATGCCCTGCTACCTCCCTGAGACCCTTGGGGCTTTTACTGGACTTTACTGAAGCCCTGGCAGGGCCATGCTGCCCTCCAGAGTGCCCCAGGGCCTTTGCTGGGGATTGCTGGGGCTGTCAGAGGGCTGTGCTGCTCTCTGGAGTGTTCTAGAGCTTTTGGCCAGGCTTTGTGGGGGCCCAGGCAGAGTCCTGCTAACCTCCAGAGAGCTGCAGGACCTTCAGCAGGCTTTGCTGTGGCCCGTGTGGGGCCCTGCAGCCTTCCAGAGAGCCCCTCTGAGCTCAAACCACGACACTTCACATTAAGCATCATTATCTATCCCGGAAACACTCACCTCATGAACATAGGCTGCTGAACCCCTGACAGGTTAGTATTTGTAGTACAATATATTTATGAGTAAGCAAAACAGGTTTTTCAAATGTAATCATTTATCCGCTGGCAGCCCACTGTGAGCAGGATGAGATGGTGTTCAGATGTCAAGCAAGTCCTCTAGTTACAGTCCATGAACGAGTCACCCCCTGAAATCCCGTTCAACAAGTCCAGATAAAGCTCCGCCCAGCCTGCTGGTCAGTTTGGCGATCATCTCTGGAGCGATGCTCCACTGGAAAACCCGAGGTGTGGCCTTTGCCAATGTGGACAGCACCCTCGTGTGGAAAACCAAAGTCGCTGCACACCCACCCTGACCTGGCATCATCAAACCCTTTGAGCCCGGTCGTCCAGACAGTTCTTCACCCAGCGCCCTGTGAAGCTGCTTGTCCCACAGTTGGACAACTGGTCCAGAAGGATGCTATGAGGGACAGTGGCAAAATTCTGACTCAAGTCCAGCAAAATTACATCCACCACCTTCCCTTCATCTGCTGGGCGGGTGACCTCATGCTAGAAGGATTAACTAATGAGTTGAAGAGGACTTTCCCTTTGTGAACCTGTGTTGACTGTGCCTGATGGTGCATTGTTATTTACATGCCCTCAGTAACACCCACTATAATCTCCTCCAGCATTTTTCCAGAAGCTGAGGTTGGACTCACAGGTCTGTAGGTTCCTGGTCTTCCCTCATGCTCTGGTCAACACTGGCCAGCTTCCCGTCAGCCGAGATCTCCCCAGATTCCCAAAGCAGACAATGGAGAGGGGTCCTGTCAAAACATCCGCCATCTCCTCCAGTACTCTGGGGTGAATCCGATCAGGCCCAGGGGCTTGTGAACATTCAGCTGATAGAGCTGGTCTCTGACAAATTCAGTGGCCACAAATGGAAAATCGCTGGTCCCACACTCGGGGTGATTTGACTCAGGGGACCGGGCAGCCCACGGCCTATGAGTATTATTACAGACTGAGGCAAAAAAAATAAAAATTCAATCCCTCGCTTTGCTTTTATGCCTATCTGTCAGGTGACCATCCTGACAAGTATCACTGATGTTTTCTGCAGAGCTCCTCTTGCTACAATCCTACTTGAAAATCCCTTCTTGTGGTCAGACCCATCACTGGCCGCTTCCAACTCTAACTGAGCTTTGGCCTTTCCTGTCTCCCCCCTGCGTGTGCGAGCCACGGCTCTGCCGTCTTCCTGCCGAGCCTGACCTCGCTCCCAGAGATGGTGCAATTCCTTTTTCCTCTGCACTCAGCCAGCAGGTCCCTGCTCAGCCAAGCCCCCTTATGACCCGCTCGCTTGATGCCTGACATGGGGCAGTTGCCTGCTCCCAAGCTCCTCAAAGGTGCTTCTTCAACCCTGAGCAGCACTCGCCGACTCCTGAGGCCTCAACTGCAGATTGCCAGGGACTCTGCTAAGTACCTCCCCGAAGAGCGCAACGTTTGCTCTCTCAAAATCCACAGGAGCAGCTCTGCTGCCCTTTTCTCCTCCTGCCACTGACCAGCTTCAACTCAACGATTCTGTCATCACTCTGGCCAAGACAGTCCCCTCACATCCCACGTCCCACCAGCCCTTCTCCACTCACTCCAAGCCAGTCTTGGAGGGCATCTGTCCTAGCTGGCTCCCCGAGTCCTTGTGACAGAAGTTCTCTCCTACAGAGCTCAGGACTGTTCCAGCCCTGCTCATCCCGGCACGATGGGATTCCCAGCGGGTGGTACTGGGGAGGTGGCAGCTGCCACAAGGACCAGGGTCAGCACTCCAGAGATTTCTCCAAGTGCCCCCAGAGGAACTGCGCAGTGCTGGCGTCCCAGCTGGGCGAGTGGCAGGAGACACCCACCAGGACATCTGCTTTGTTTTCCATCCCCCTCATCCTCACCCCGAGGCTCCCCACCACGTCCTTGCTGACTGTCAGGCCTGCAGCATCACACCTCTCCCTCACATCCCTGCCAGCCCTCCCCTCGCCTGCCCTGCCTGCCCCTCCTGCCCCTCCTGCCCCCTCCAGCCCAGCACTCCAGGTGGGGGGCTCCTGTCACCAAGTCCCCCTGATCCCAAGGCTGTCCCAGCTCTGGCAATGGACCAAGGCTTCCAGCCCAAAGCACTTGCACCCACAGCTCCCTGGGGGGGCCGAGGCCAGAAAGGGGACAGGGCTGTGGGAACTGAGCATGAAGCACCAACCCAGGAGGCTGATGGTTCCTCCTGCCACACCCTGCCACACCCCGCTCCTCCCAGACCCCCCCAGCGTTAGGTATGGGCTCCCCAAAACACCTCAGGGGAGACATGGGCTCACCCTGGTCCCCCTCCCCAGGTCTGGGCATGGCCACCAGGGCCCAGTGAGCAAGGTATCACCCCCCGAGCCCCCCCCAGTACTCACACCCTGCTATGGGTACAGCCCCTCACAACCCCCTGCACCCCTTATTTTGGGGATGGGGGAGGGCAGTTTTGCGACCCGGACTGGGAGCCCACAGAGTCATAAGGGTTCTGTGATCCCCTCGGGTTAAATTAAGGTGAAATGACACCAGACAACCAGTTCAAATGTTTTATTTGTGGTAGAAAGAGCTTGAACTTGGAGAAGGAAAGTACGTGATGTGGGCTCTTATAAACCTATAAGGAAGGAAAGAAAGGAAAAAAAGAAGAGAGGAGAGAAAGAGAGTCAAAGAAATAGGATCCCCAGCCCAGGTCCCAGCGTTGTCTCAGGCCCGCTCACGTTGGGTGGGGGGTGCACACCCAGCAACGTTTTCTGTCGCCTTTTCCGTTGGTCTGATCAGCTGATTTGCAGAGGAGACCAAGAGAGGCAGGTGTCCCGTGAGCTCATTTCCATGAGAGATGAGGGGAAGGTGGAGCAGGGGCTCTGCGCACGCCTCGAGGGGGAATGGGGTGCACCAACCCCCTCGTCCGGTGGAGGCGGTGGTCGTGTTCGCCCCCTCCACCTCTGCTTTCCCTCCCTTTTTGCTTAGGTCCATCTGGTGCTTCTTCCTCTCTCTTATCACTCTTTTAACCCAAACATTTGGTTTCACTCCGTCCACATTTCCCCGCTTCGAGGCTTATCTAAGGAGTTTGGGGACACAACTGCAAGGGAGTGGGGACCTGCCTCCTTCGATAAACTCCGCGCTGCCTTGGGCCACATTGCGGAGACCAATGACAAAGGTCAGAGCTTGTGCTTGAGGTGTTCTGTGTCAATGAATGTCTGAGGCATTAATTCCTTCAGTTCCTTACAGGTGGGACACTGGGGACAGTGGGGAACACATCCCCCCTAGGGCTCTGAGGTCCACAAGGTGACAGGACACGTCTGGGATGTCCCAGCACTTGGAGCCACCCCCATCTTGTCCCCTTCTCCCCCACTCCCCACAAGCTCCCGGCTATTGTAGGGCTGCAGGGACACTGCTGGGCTCCTCCCACATCTCCAGGAGTCACCAGGAAGCTCTAAGCTTACCCTGCTCGCCCACAAATGCACAGCAGTTCAATTCCTCCTTTAGTTTTCTCCTTCTTTTTATCATGTTTTGGGTGCCGGGGTGGAGCCTGGACTCCCTCCAAAGCCCATGACGCTGCACCCACACACTGGGCAAAGCCTTGGAGGTGTTTGGTGCAGCCTTGTGCCTCCCGCTGCTCGTACCCGTCCAGTGAGTGACTTTTGTTTCTGTGGGGTCTTTGGAATACTTAATTTAATTTAGAGCCTTGAGAGGGATTTTGAAGAACTCCTGGTGGGGGACAGCGGGGCAGTGCTGGGGATGCACTGAGACACTGTGTGTGGTCATGTGTGCCCTCGAGCTCCGGTTTCTCCTGACGTCGGGGTGTCGGTGCCACTGTTTTGGTGGGATTCCCAGAGCCCCTGTCGGGGGCAGGTGCAGCCCTTCTTCCCCATCCCCTCTCCGGTGGCCGTAACCCCCATCATCGCCCTCCCTCTGCCACCCTTCCCCACCCTCTCCTCCAGCTCCACTGCAGATGCGGTTCCCCGTGAGTCCCAGGGGCCTCCTGAGCTATTTGGTGACTCTCCACGTCCTGCGGCTGGGATCAGGTAGGGATCCTACAGGGCTGGGGGGGCTTTTGCCCGCTCTGGTGGGCAGATGTGGGACAGGGGAACCGCTCACACGAGCTCAGTCCGAGCCCTGCGGTTCTGGAAAATAACATAGGTGCAACCTCTGTGTCTCTGTGTCCTTCTCCCTCCCCAAGATGGCTTCAGAGTGGTGGGACCAGGCTACCCTCTCCGTGCCACCGTGGGGCAGGACGTTGTGCTGCCATGTCACTTGTCCCCACCCAAGGACGCTCGGAGCTTGGAGATCCTCTGGATCAGGCATCAGTTCTCAGAAATTGTGCACCACTACCGAAACGGAGAAGACCAGTACAACGAGCAGCTGAGGGCCTATTGGGGGAGGACAGAGTTGGTCAGAGCTGGTCTCTCCAATGGAAGCCTGGACTTGCGAATCCTTGGGCTGAGACCCTCTGATGATGGCCAGTACGTCTGCACTGTACAAAATGCTGACTCATACGCAGAAGCTGTAGTGGAGCTGGAGGTGGCAGGTGTGTGGCTGGTGTGGGGTTTCCAGGGAACAGTCCGGGTGTCCGTGGGTTTGTGTGTCCCTGCCAGGCCTCTGTCCCATCCTCCCGCCCAGAATCTATGTACCAAAGGACAAGTGGTGGTGTCGGCCTGAGCTGTGGCCTTTGACTTTGCTTTTTGTGCCGTAGGAGATCTGGCGCCTTCTCTGGAAGCATCAGGGCGTCCTGAGCAAAGCTGGGTGGGTGCAGGGATGCTGCCTTGAGGTGCTGGAGCTGGGCAGCTCGCTCTTCCTCTGCCAGGAGAGCTGGGAACAGGGGGCACCAATGCTCTGGGGCTCCTGCACAACTTGGGCTGGGCTTGGTGGTGCGAGGGACTTGGCCACGGACGGTGCCACAGCCCCTGTGGGCCCTGGGCTGTGTCTGGCAGCAGGTGCGGGATTTACCCTTGAGCCGGGTCCATCCCTAAGTGGCCCCCCACGGGCTCTCCCCAGCCACAGGCTCTGTCCCTCAGCTCTCTCTGGAGGCTTACGAGGATGGAGGCATCCAGGTGCTGTGTCGATCGGCCGGCTGGTACCCGCAACCACAGGTGCTGTGGAAAGATGCCGGCGGGCAGCATCTGCCCTCAGTCTCCCAGCGACATTCCTCTGACGAGCGGGGCCTGTTCAACATCGAAGACGCCACCGTTGTGAGCAGGAGTGGAGCCGGGTACTTCTCCTGCGTGGTCAGGAACAGCCGCCTCAACCAGGAGCAGGAGTCGTCCCTGCACATCTCGGGTGCGACCCCAGGGCTGGGCTTTGCTGTGCTGCTTGGAGCAGCTTTGATCTGGGGTTCCTGGGGAATGGGGCGGGTGGGGGGATGGGGGAGTCTGCACCTTCCGATGAGCTTCAGCGTGCGAGAGACACTGAGCCCCCCTCGTGTACTTGGGGCCAGCACTGCTGCTGCCACGGCATGGAGAGGACGATGTCCCTTGAGCCCAGGGCTCCCACGACAAGGTTTCTAGGAGCTACGAGTTTGGGATTTTTGCTTTTTCTCCTTCTCCTCCTAGACGAGAGCATAAGACGAGCCCTTTTCCTGATGGTTCTTTATTTCTCAGCTCCCTTTTTCCACAATGCCCATCCCTGGATGGTGGCTCTGGCTGTGCTCCTCATGCTCCTGGTTGCGTTAACGGGCCTCAGCGCTTTTCTGTGGAGAAGGAAAGGTAAGTTTGTGATGGAGGGGGTGGAGGGAAAGGGCTGAGTGCGGAGCGGGGCCAAGCCCTGGCCCATGGGTGTACGCAGAAGGCGGCCAGCATTGTGTCCAAGCAGCATCTTGTGTTCTGGAAGAAACTGTTTGGCGGAGGGTGGAATGGGCCAAGGGCCACCCAGGGTGTGGGTGGGAGCACAGGGAGCACGGCCAGAGTGCCAGGCAGGTGGTCAGGTCCCAGAGACCCTCTGGAGATGTTGCCCCTGATGACCCAAGCTGCTCTCCTGACCACCGCTTCCTTTGCCTTTGCTTTGCAGTGGTGCAGTCGCGAGAGCTGGGTGAGTCTTTCTGGCCCCTTCCACCATCAAAACCTCCTGAGAAAGGAGTCGCCCTGGGGGTACTGTAGCCCAGCTGGAGTCTGGGGTGTGCCCCACCTCTGCCAGCTCCTGTGGGAGCAGCCATGGGATGAGAAGCTGTCCCCTCTGCTCACATGTTGTTTCCTTCTTTCCTTTCTAGAGCTACGAGCCCCCGAACTGGGTGAGTGTCTGTGAGCTCTGGCACAGCGCAGGGTCCTCGCCCGGGTGCTCTATGCTTGGCCCTCCCCCCCTTGCCCATCCTCCCTGTCCCTCCATCCCCTGGGTGTGGGGAAGCCCTGAGGGTCCGTGTCTGATGGGGTGGGCAGCTCGGGGAGACCCCCCAGGGCTGGACCCTCTCCCCTGCCCAGAGTTGCTGGGGACCGGCTGTGGGACGTGACCAGCTCTTCTCTCTCCTTGTAGCATGGAGAAAGTTTCTGCTTCCTGAAAATCCAGGTAATTGGGCATTTTTGTCCACTTTGGGTGGTTCTCCTCCCTTTCCCTCTGTGCTGGGCTGGCCAGTGCACAGGACTGGCCATGCTGAGGTGTGTTGGGTGGCTAAGCCACCCCACACCATGGCACTAGCTGGGGTCTCACCGTGTTTTCTTGCCTTTCTGACCTGTTCTGAATTGCATCCTTGAGGCGTAGAGGAGCCACCTCCCCTGGACACCCCCTGCACGGCCCAGACCCAGCCACTGCCTCCCCATCCTGCTGCTCCCTCGTGGGGCTCCATTCCCGCCATGGTCTCTTCCCACGGGACCGAGCTGGGGCCAGACACGTGATGGGGATCTTGAGGAGGAAGGAGATGCCCAATCTCCTGGCCCGGGGTGGTGAAACCGTGCCCAGGACTGAGCTCTGCCCCTGATGCTCTGGCTCCTCCTGTGCCCTGCAGATACGGTGACCCTGGACCCGGACACGGCTCACTCACATCTCGTCCTGTCAGAGGATCGGAGAAGTGTGAGATTGGGAAGTGCACAGCAGGACCTGCCAGACATCTTGAAGAGATTTAGTGATCGTTACTGTGTGCTGGGCCAGGAGGGGTTCAAGGAGGGGAGACACTGCTGGGAGGTGGAGGTGGAGGTGTGGGAGAATGTGGGAAATAATTGCTCGTGGGCTCTGGGGGTGGCCAGGGACAATATCGAGAGGAAGGGGTATATGGATGTGGAACCTGAAGGAGGGTTCTGGGGAGTGCGGCAATTTGCAGGGCAGTTTGAGTCTCTCACCTCCCCTCGCACTCTCCTGTCCCTGTCCCCAGTGCCCAGCAGAATCTGGGTTTGTCTGGACTGCGCAGAGGGGCTGGTGACTTTCATCAACGCCAAGACTGGGGGCGAAATCGTCACTTTTCCACCAGCTCAGCTCAGTGGGGAGATTCTCCGCCCCTGGTTTTGGGTGCGGACAGAGAACACTGAGCTGCGCCTCAAGGGAGGCCCCCCCCAGCCCCTCTAACCCCCTTTCATCCCCACCGCAGCCCCCAGGAGATCCTGCCCTTCTCCAGACACTCCCCGCTCTCCTCTCCTCGCGCCAGCGGCAGCAGATGCCTCTCTCAGCCCTGCCCAAGCCCAGGGAGCAGAGGGGCACTGAGGGGCCGGGGGCTGCTGGGGGATGCTCTGCATCACCACAAACACCATGTTGGGTTGCATCGGGGGTTTTGGCCATGTTCTCGGTGCTGAGAAGCTCTTCTCTCTCTGGGACACAGCGCGTCCTGCCTGGGCGCAGCAGGATCGAACTCAGTAAAGGTTTGCAGGTGCCCGTGGAATCCGGCCATGGGGGGTCCTGGTGGCTTTTTGTCCCACTCCCCAAAGGGGATTGGCAGCAGAGCCGGAGTTGTGGTGGTGCAGGAACCTAATCTTTTGGAACAACGCAGCAATATTATGCTTAGGTCAAGAGAGATTTTCTGTCTCTATGTCAAGTTGACAAGCCAAAGGCGTCCCTCATGGGAGGAACAAGCCTTGTTTGAGCAAAGACATCCTGGAGCAATTACACCTTGATGGGGACATCTCATCAGGACGTTTGAAGGCTGTTTTGTGTCCGTTGCCAACGTGGCAAGCAAACTCGAGGTCCATGTATCCTTGGCTGAAGTCCCCTCACTAGAATACTAAAAATGACGGGTGTAGGTCAAGAAGAGCCTTGCCCAGGTGGAGACCCTTCCCCTGAGCACGTGCAGTAGTAGAAGTATTGTGGCAGCAGTATTATAATTGTATGTAAATTACTGCCCAATCATCATAGAGGGGACAGATTTGAAAAATGACTAACTCTGCAAGTTTTGTGTATAAATATACTGTGGAAAGTGCTGTTGGAGTGCGGGATTTGTGGGAGACCACCGAGCACCCAGGCTTGCACAACCCTGAAATGAAGAAGCAATGTCTCTCGCGAGCGTGTGATTATTGACCCGTTGCACATCGGGTGATGAATCTGCTTTTTGGACAACAGTGGGAGTGGGGGTGGGTTGGAGGTGGGGGTCATCCAGCCCTGAGGCTCCCCCTTGTCTTCCTTGTGGGGAGCCCCAAACTCTGCCAGCACCCTGGATGCCCCCACGCTCACGGCATCTTCTTGCACTACTCAAAATCCTTTTGTGAGCAATGCTGAGTTTTCTTCAGGCAATTCCCTTCCTCGCTTGGCCCATGGAGGGTCTGGGGGGTGGGATGCTGCCAGGTTCAGGGGAGGCTGAGCACAGGAAGGGACCAGGGCTGTGGGAATTGAGCACGAAGCACCGACCCAGGTGTCTGATGGTTCCTCCTTCCATACAATGCCACACCCCGCTCCTCCCAGACCCCCCCAGCGTTAGGTATGGGCTCCCCAAAACACCTCAGGGGAGACATGGGCTCACCCTGGTCCCCCTCCCCAGGTCTGGGCATGGCCACCAGGGCCCAGTGAGCAAGGTATCACCCCCCGAGCCCCCCCCAGTACTCACACCCTGCTATGGGTACAGCCCCTCACAACCCCCTGCACCCCTTATTTTGGGGATGGGGGAGGGCAGTTTTGCGACCCGGACTGGGAGCCCACAGAGTCATAAGGGTTCTGTGATCCCCTCGGGTTAAATTAAGGTGAAATGACACCAGACAACCAGTTCAAATGTTTTATTTGTGGTAGAAAGAGCTTGAACTTGGAGAAGGAAAGTACGTGATGTGGGCTCTTATAAACCTATAAGGAAGGAAAGAAAGGAAAAAAAGAAGAGAGGAGAGAAAGAGAGTCAAAGAAATAGGATCCCCAGCCCAGGTCCCAGCGTTGTCTCAGGCCCGCTCACGTTGGGTGGGGGGTGCACACCCAGCAACGTTTTCTGTCGCCTTTTCCGTTGGTCTGATCAGCTGATTTGCAGAGGAGACCAAGAGAGGCAGGTGTCCCGTGAGCTCATTTCCATGAGAGATGAGGGGAAGGTGGAGCAGGGGCTCTGCGCACGCCTCGAGGGGGAATGGGGTGCACCAACCCCCTCGTCCGGTGGAGGCGGTGGTCGTGTTCGCCCCCTCCACCTCTGCTTTCCCTCCCTTTTTGCTTAGGTCCATCTGGTGCTTCTTCCTCTCTCTTATCACTCTTTTAACCCAAACATTTGGTTTCACTCCGTCCACATTTCCCCGCTTCGAGGCTTATCTAAGGAGTTTGGGGACACAACTGCAAGGGAGTGGGGACCTGCCTCCTTCGATAAACTCCGCGCTGCCTTGGGCCACATTGCGGAGACCAATGACAAAGGTCAGAGCTTGTGCTTGAGGTGTTCTGTGTCAATGAATGTCTGAGGCATTAATTCCTTCAGTTCCTTACAGGTGGGACACTGGGGACAGTGGGGAACACATCCCCCCTAGGGCTCTGAGGTCCACAAGGTGACAGGACACGTCTGGGATGTCCCAGCACTTGGAGCCACCCCCATCTTGTCCCCTTCTCCCCCACTCCCCACAAGCTCCCGGCTATTGTAGGGCTGCAGGGACACTGCTGGGCTCCTCCCACATCTCCAGGAGTCACCAGGAAGCTCTAAGCTTACCCTGCTCGCCCACAAATGCACAGCAGTTCAATTCCTCCTTTAGTTTTCTCCTTCTTTTTATCATGTTTTGGGTGCCGGGGTGGAGCCTGGACTCCCTCCAAAGCCCATGACACTGCACTCCGACACTGGGCAAAGCCTTGGAGGTGTTTGGTGCAGCCTTGTGCCTCCCGCTGCTCGTACCCGTCCAGTGAGTGACTTTTGTTTCTGTGGGGTCTTTGGAATACTTAATTTAATTTAGAGCCTTGAGAGGGATTTTGAAGAACTCCTGGTGGGGGACAGCGGGGCAGTGCTGGGGATGCACTGAGACACTGTGTGTGGTCATGTGTGCCCTCGAGCTCCGGTTTCTCCTGACGTCGGGGTGTCGGTGCCACTGTTTTGGTGGGATTCCCAGAGCCCCTGTCGGGGGCAGGTGCAGCCCTTCTTCCCCATCCCCTCTCCGGTGGCCGTAACCCCCATCATCGCCCTCCCTCTGCCACCCTTCCCCACCCTCTCCTCCAGCTCCACTGCAGATGCGGTTCCCCGTGAGTCCCAGGGGCCTCCTGAGCTATTTGGTGACTCTCCACGTCCTGCGGCTGGGATCAGGTAGGGATCCTACAGGGCTGGGGGGGCTTTTGCCCGCTCTGGTGGGCAGATGTGGGACAGGGGAACCGCTCACACGAGCTCAGTCCGAGCCCTGCGGTTCTGGAAAATAACATAGGTGCAACCTCTGTGTCTCTGTGTCCTTCTCCCTCCCCAAGATGGCTTCAGAGTGGTGGGACCAGGCTACCCTCTCCGTGCCACCGTGGGGCAGGACGTTGTGCTGCCATGTCACTTGTCCCCACCCAAGGACGCTCGGAGCTTGGAGATCCTCTGGATCAGGCATCAGTTCTCAGAAATTGTGCACCACTACCGAAACGGAGAAGACCAGTACAACGAGCAGCTGAGGGCCTATTGGGGGAGGACAGAGTTGGTCAGAGCTGGTCTCTCCAATGGAAGCCTGGACTTGCGAATCCTTGGGCTGAGACCCTCTGATGATGGCCAGTACATCTGCACTGTACAAAATGCTGACTCATACGCAGAAGCTTCAGTGGAGCTGGAGGTGGCAGGTGTGTGGCCGGTGTGGGGTTTCCAGGGGACAGTCCGGGTGTCCGTGGGTTTGTGTGTCCCTGTCGGGGCTCTGTCCCATCCTCCCACCCAGCAGCTACGTGCCAAAAGACAAGTGGTGGTGTCGGCCTGAGCTGTGGCCTTTGACTTTGCTTTTTGTGCCGTAGGAGACCTGGCGCCTTTTCTGGAAGCGTCAGGGCGTCCTGAGCGAAGCTGGGTGGGTGCAGGGATGCTGCCTTGAGGTGCTGGAGCTGGGCAGCTCGCTCTTCCTCTGCCAGGAGAGCTGGGAACGGGGGGCAGCAACGCTCTGGGCTCCTGCACAACTTGGGCTGGGCTTGGTGGTGCGAGGGACTTGGCCACGGACGGTGCCACAGCCCCTGCGGGCCCTGGGCTGTGTCTGGCAGCAGGTGCGGGATTTACCCTTGAGCCGGGTCCATCCCTAAGTGGCCCCCCACGGGCTCTCCCCAGTCACAGGCTCTGTCCCTCAGCTCTCTCTGGAGGCTTACGAGGATGGAGGCATCCAGGTGCTGTGTCGATCGGCCGGCTGGTACCCGCAACCACAGGTGCTGTGGAAAGATGCCGGCGGGCAGCATCTGCCCTCAGTCTCCCAGCGACATTCCTCTGACGAGCGGGGCCTGTTTGCTGTTGAAGATGCCACCGTTGTGAGTGGGAGTGTATCCAGGAATTTCTCCTGTGTGGTCAGGAACAGCCGCCTCAACCAGGAGCAGGAGTCGTCCCTGCACATCTCGGGTGCGACCCCAGGGCTGGGCTTTGCTGTGCTGCTTGGAGCAGCTTTGATCTGGGGTTGCTAGGGAAAGGTGAGGGTGAGGGGACAGTGGGATCTGCACCACCTGATGAGCTTCAGTGCACGAGGGACCCTGAGCCTCCATTGTGTGCTTGGGGCCAGCACTGCTGCTGCCACAGCATGGAGAGGACGATGTCCCTTGAGCACAGGGCTCCCACGACAAGTGTTCTAGGAGCTACGAGTTTGGGGTTTTTGCTTTTTCTCCTTCTCCTCCTAGACGAGAGCATAAGACGAGCCCTTTTCCTGATGGTTCTTTGTTTCTCAGCTCCCTTTTTCCACAATGCCCATCCCTGGATGGTGGCTCTGGCTGTGCTCCTCGTGCTCTTAGTTGCGTTAATGGGCCTCAGCGCTTTTCTGTGGAGAAGGAAAGGTAAGTTTGTGATGGAGGGGGTGGAGGGAAAGGGCTGGGTGTGGAGTTAGGCCAAGCCCTGGCCCATGGGTGTACGCGGAAGGGGACCAGCATTGTGTTCAAGCAGTATTTTGCCTTCCTGAAGAAGCTCTTTGGGCAGAGGAGGGAATGGGCCAAGGGCCCGGGGTGTGGGTGGGAGCACAGGGAGCATGGCCAGAGTGCCAGGCTGGTGGTCAGGTCCCAGAGACCCTCTGGAGATGTTGCCCCTGATGACCCAAGCTGCTCTCCTGACCACCTCTTCCTCTACATTTGCTTTGCAGTGGTGCAGTCGCGAGAGCTGGGTGAGTCTTTCTGGCCCCTTCCACCATCTAAGCCTCCTGAGAAAGGAGTCGCCCTGGGGGGACTGTGGCCCGGCTGGAGTCTGGGGTGTGCCCCAGCTCTGCCAGCTCCTGTGGGAGCAGCCATGGGATGAGAAGCTGTCCCCTCTGATCACACATTTCTTCTCTTTTTCCTTTCCAGAGAAACAAGACGCAGCACTGGGTGAGTGTCTGTGAGCTCTGGCACGGCGCAGGGTCCTCGCCCGGGTACTCTGTGCTCGGCTCTTCCCCCCTCACCCATCCTCCCTGTCCCTCCATCCCCTGGATGTGGGGAAGCCACAAGGGTCCGTGTCTGTTGGGGTGGGCAGCTCGGGGAGACCCCCCAGGGCTGGACCCTCTCCCCTGCCCAGAGTTGCTGGGGACCAGCTGTGGGACGTGACCAGCTCTTCTCTTTCCTTGCAGCATGGAGAAAGTTTCTGCTTCCTGAAAATCCAGGTAATTGGGCATTTTTGTCCACTTTGGGTGGTTCTCCTCCCTTTCCCTCTGTGCTGGGCTGGCCAGTGCACAGGACTGGCCATGCCGAGGTGTGTTGGGCGCCTAAGCCGCCCCACACCATGGCACTAGCTGGGGTCTTGCCCCGTTTTCTTGCCTTTCTGACCATTTCTGAATTGCATCCTTGAGGCGTAGAGGAGTCACCTCACCCAGACACCCCCTGCACGGCCCAGACCCAGACACTCCCTCCCCATCCTGCTGCTCCCTCATGGGGCTCCATTCCCACCGTGGGCTCTTCCCATGGGTCTGAACTGGGGCTGGGCCCGTGACGGGGATCTTGAGGAGGAAGGAGATGCCCAATCTCCTGGCCCACGGTGGTGAAACCGTGCCCCGGATTGATCTCTGCCCCTGATGCTCTGGCTCCTCCTGTGCCCTGCAGATATGGTGACCATGGACCCGGACACGGCTCATTCCCGACTCGTCCTGTCAGAGGATCGGAGAAGCGTGAGATTGGGAAGTACACGGAAGGACCTGCCAGACATCTTCACGAGATTTAGCGAACGTTACTGTGTGCTGGGCCAGGAGGGGTTCACGGAGGGGAGGCACTGCTGGGAGGTGGAGGGGGACATAGGAGGTGATTGCTGGTGGGGTATGGGGGTGGCCAGGGACAATATCGAGAGGAAGGGGTATATGGATGTGGTACCTGAAGAAGGGTTCTGGGTATTGTGGCACTATAGAGGGCACTTTGAGTCTCTCACCTCCCCTCGCACTGTCCTGTCCCTGTCCCCAATGCCCAGCAGAATCCTGGTCTGTCTGGACTACACAGAGGGGCTGGTGACTTTCATCAATGTCAAGACTGGGGGCGAAATCTTCACTTTCCCACCAGATCAGTTCAATGGGGTGATCCTCCGACCCTTCTTTTGGGTGCGAACAATGAACACCAAGCTGCGCCTCAGGGGAGGCTCCCCCCAGCCCCACTGACCCCCTTCCATCCCCACCGAAGCCCCCAGGAGCTCCTGCCCTTCTCCAGACACTCCCCGCTCTCCTCTCCTCGCGCCAGCGGCAGCAGATGCCTCTCTCAGCCCTGCCCAAGCCCAGGGAGCAGAGGGGCACTGAGGTGCCGGAGGCTGCTGGGGGATGCTCTGCACCACTACAAACACCATGTCAGGTTGCATCGGGGGTTTTGGCCATGTTCTCGGTCCTGAGAAGCTCTTCTCTCTCTGGGACACAGGGCATCCTGCCTGGGCACCGCAGGATCGAGCTCAGTAAATGTTTCCAGGTGCCCATGGAATCCGACCATGGGGGGTCCGGGTGGCTTTTTGTCCCGCTCCCCAAAGGGGATTGGCAGCAGAGCTGGAGTTGTGGTGGTGCAGGAACCTAAACTTTTCGAAAAACGCAACAATATTATGCTTAGGTCAAGAGAGATTTTCTGTCTCTATGTCAAGTTGACAAGCCAAAGGCGTCCCTCATGGGAGGAACAAGCCTTGTTTGAGCAAACTCATCCCGGAGCAATTACACCTTGATGGGGACATTTCATCAGGACGTTTGAAGGCTGTTTTGTGTCCGTTGCCAACATGGCAAGCAAACTCGAGGTCCATGTATCCTTGGCTGGAGTCCCCTCACTAGAATACTAAAAATGACGGGTGTAGGTCAAGAAGAAACTTGCCCAGGTGGAGACCTTTCCCCTGAGCACGTGCAGTAGTAGAAGTATTGTGGCAGCAGTGTTATAATTGTATGTAAATTACTGACCAATCATCGTAGAGGGGACGGACCTGGAAAATGACTAACTCTGCAAGTTTTGTGTATAGATATACTGAGGAAAGTGCCCTTGGGGTGTGGGATTTGTGGGAGACCACCGAGCACCCAGGCTTGCACAACCCTGAAATGAAGAAGCAATGTCTCTCGCGAGCGTGTGATTATTGACCCGTTGCACATCAGGCGCCGAATCCGCTTTTTGGACAACAGTGGGAGTGGGAGTAGGGGGTGGGGGGCGTGGGTTGGAGGTGGGGGTTACCCGACCCTCAGGCACCCCCTTGTCTTCCTTGTGGGGAGCCCCAAACTCTGCCAGCACCCCGGGAAGCCCCCGCGCTCTCAGCATCTTCCTGCACTACTCAAAATCCTTTTGTGAGCAACACTGAGTTTTCTTCAGGCAATTCCCTTCCCTGCTGGGCCCATGGGGGGTCTGGGGGGTGGGATGCTGCCGGGTTCAGGGAAGACCGAGCCCTGGAAGGGGCCAGGGCTGCAGGAATAGAGCACGAATCACGGACCCAGGTGGCTGATGGGTCCTCCTTCCACACCCTGCCACTCCCAGCTCCTTCCAGACCCTCCAAGTGTTACGTACGGGCTCCCCAAAACCCCTAAGGGGAGACATGGGCTCACCCTGGTCCCCCTCCCCAGGTCTGGGCATGGCCACCAGGGCCCCCCCAAGGTGGGTATGACGCCCCCAAGCCCCCCCAGTACTCACACCCTGCTATGGGTACAGCCCCTCACAACCCCCTGCACCCCTTATTTTGGGGATGGGGGAGGGCAGTTTTGCGACCCGGACTGGGAGCCCACAGAGTCATAAGGGTTCTGTGATCCCCTCGGGTTAAATTAAGGTGAAATGACACCAGACAACCAGTTCAAATGTTTTATTTGCGGTAGAAAGAGCTTGAACTTGGAGAAGGAAAGTACGTGATGTGGGCTCTTATAAACCTATAAGGAAGGAAAGAAAGGAAAAAAAGAAGAGAGGAGAGAAAGAGAGTCAAAGAAATAGGATCCCCAGCCCAGGTCCCAGCGTTGTCTCAGGCCCGCTCACGTTGGGTAGGGGGTGCACACCCAGCAACGTTTTCTGTCGCCTTTTCCGTTGGTCTGATCAGCTGATTTGCAGAGGAGACCAAGAGAGGCAGGTGTCCCGTGAGTTCATTTCCACGAGAGATGAGGGGAAGGTGGAGCAGGGGCTCTGCGCACACCTCGAGGGGGAATGGGGTGCACCAACCCCTCGTCCGGTGGAGGCGGTGGTCGTGTTCGCCCCCTCCACCTCTGCTTTCCCTCCCTTTTTGCTTAGGTCCATCTGGTGCTTCTTCCTCTCTCTTATCACTCTTTTAACCCAAACATTTGGTTTCACTCCGTCCACGTTTCCCCGCTTCGAGGCTTATCTAAGGAGTTTGGGGACACAACTGCAAGGGAGTGGGGACCTGCCTCCTTCGATAAACTCCGCGCTGCCTTGGGCCACATTGCAGAGACCAATGACAAAGGTCAGAGCTTGTGCTTGAGGTGTTCTGTGTCAATGAATGTCTGAGGCATTAATTCCTTCAGTTCCTTACAGGTGGGACACTGGGGACAGTGGGGAACACATCCCCCCTAGGGCTCTGAGGTCCACAAGGTGACAGGACACGTCTGGGATGTCCCAGCACTTGGAGCCACCCCCATCTTGTCCCCTTCTCCCCCACTCCCCACAAGCTCCCGGCTATTGTAGGGCTGCAGGGACACTGCTGGGCTCCTCCCACATCTCCAGGAGTCACCAGGAAGCTCTAAGCTTACCCTGCTCGCCCACAAATGCACAGCAGTTCAATTCCTCCTTTAGTTTTCTCCTTCTTTTTATCATGTTTTGGGTGCCGGGGTGGAGCCTGGACTCCCTCCAAAGCCCATGACACTGCACTCCGACACTGGGCAAAGCCTTGGAGGTGTTTGGTGCAGCCTTGTGCCTCCCGCTGCTCGTACCCGTCCAGTGAGTGACTTTTGTTTCTGTGGGGTCTTTGGAATACTTAATTTAATTTAGAGCCTTGAGAGGGATTTTGAAGAACTCCTGGTGGGGGACAGCGGGGCAGTGCTGGGGATGCACTGAGACACTGTGTGTGGTCATGTGTGCCCTCGAGCTCCGGTTTCTCCTGACGTCGGGGTGTCGGTGCCACTGTTTTGGTGGGATTCCCAGAGCCCCTGTCGGGGGCAGGTGCAGCCCTTCTTCCCCATCCCCTCTCCGGTGGCCGTAACCCCCATCATCGCCCTCCCTCTGCCACCCTTCCCCACCCTCTCCTCCAGCTCCACTGCAGATGCGGTTCCCCGTGAGTCCCAGGGGCCTCCTGAGCTATTTGGTGACTCTCCACGTCCTGCGGCTGGGATCAGGTAGGGATCCTACAGGGCTGGGGGGGCTTTTGCCCGCTCTGGTGGGCAGATGTGGGGCAGGGGAACCGCTCACACGAGCTCAGTCCGAGCCCTGCGGTTCTGGAAAATAACATAGGTGCAACCTCTGTGTCTCTGTGTCCTTCTCCCTCCCCAAGATGGCTTCAGAGTGGTGGGACCAGGCTACCCTCTCCGTGCCACCGTGGGGCAGGACATTGTGCTGCCATGTCACTTGTCCCCACCCAAGGACGCTCGGAGCTTGGAGATCCTCTGGATCAGGCATCAGTTCTCAGAAATTGTGCACCACTACCGAAACGGAGAAGACCAGTACAACGAGCAGCTGAGGGCCTATTGGGGGAGGACAGAGTTGGTCAGAGCTGGTCTCTCCAATGGAAGCCTGGACTTGCGAATCCTTGGGCTGAGACCCTCTGATGATGGCCAGTACGTCTGCACTGTACAAAATGCTGACTCAAACGCAGAAGCTGCAGTGAAGCTGGAGGTGGCAGGTGTGTGGCCGGTGTGGGGTTTCCAGGGGACAGTCCGGGTGTCCGTGGGTTTGTGTGTCCCTGCCAGGCCTCTGTCCCATCCTCCCACCCAGCAGCTACGTGCCAAAGGACAAGTGGTGGGGTCGGCCTGAGCTGTGGCCTTTGACTTTGCTTTTTGTGCCGTAGGAGACCTGGCACCTTCTCTGGAAGCATCAGGGTGTCCTGAGCAAAGCTGGGTGGGTGCGGAGATTCTGCCTTGAGGTGCTGGAGCTGGGCAGCTCGCTCTTCCTCTGCCAGGAGAGCTGGGAACAGGGGGCACCAATGCTCTGGGGCTCCTGCACAACTTGGGCTGGGCTTGGTGGTGCGAGGGACTTGGCCACGGACGGTGCCACAGCCCCTGTGGGCCCTGGGCTGTTTCTGGCAGCAGGCGCAGGCTTTGCCCTTGAGCCGGGTCCATCCCTAAGTGGCCCCCCACGGGCTCTCCCCAGCCACAGGCTCTGTCCCTCAGCTCTCTCTGGAGGCTTACGAGGACGGAGGCATCCAGGTGCTGTGTCGATCGGCCGGCTGGTACCCGCAACCACAGGTGCTGTGGAAAGATGCCGGCGGGCAGCATCTGCCCTCAGTCTCCCAGCGACATTCCTCTGACGAGCGGGGCCTGTTTGCTGTTGAAGATGCCACCGTTGTGAGTGGGAGTGTATCCAGGAATTTCTCCTGTGTGGTCAGGAACAGCCGCCTCAACCAGGAGCAGGAGTCGTCCCTGCACATCTCGGGTGCGACCCCAGGGCTGGGCTTTGCTGTGCTGCTTGGAGCAGCTTTGATCTGGGGTTGCTAGGGAAAGGGGAGGGTGGGGGGACAGTGGGATCTGCACCACCTGATGAGCTTCAGTGCGCGAGGGACCCTGAGCCCACCTCGTGTGCTTGGGGCCAGCACTGCTGCTGCCATGGCATGGAGAGGACGATGTCCCTTGAGCACAGGGCTCCCACGACAAGTGTTCTAGGAGCTACGAGTTTGGGGTTTTTGCTTTTTCTCCTTCTCCTCCTAGACGAGAGCATAAGACGAGCCCTTTTCCTGACGGTTCTTTGTTTCTCAGCTCCTTTTTTCCACAATGCCCATCCCTGGATGGTGGCTCTCGCTGTGCTTCTTGTGCTCTTGGTTGCATTAACGGGCCTCAGCGCTTTTCTGATGGAGAGGGAAAGGTAAGTTTGTGATGGAGGAGTGGAGGGGAACTGCTGGGTGTGGAGCGAGGCCGAGCCCTGGCCCATGGGTGTACGTGGAAGGGGACCATCATTGTGTTCAAGCAGCATTTTGCGTTCCTGAAGCTCTTTGGGCAGAGGGTGGAAGGGGCCAAAGGCCTCTCAGGGTGTGCGTGGGAGTACAGGGAGGACGGCCAGAGTGCCAGGCTGGTGGGAAGGTCCCAGAGACCCTCTGGAGATGTTGCCCCTGATGACCCAAGCTGCTCTCCTGACCACCTCTTCCTCTACATTTGCTTTGCAGTGGTGCAGTCGCGAGAGCTGGGTGAGTCTTTCTGGCCCCTTCCACCATCTAAGCCTCCTGAGAAAGGAGTCGCCCTGGGGGGACTGTGGCCCGGCTGGAGTCTGGGGTGTGCCCCAGCTCTGCCAGCTCCTGTGGGAGCAGCCATGGATGAGAAGCTGTCTCTTCTGCTCACATGTTTTTTCCTTTTTCCTTTCCAGAGAAACAAGACGCAGCACTGAGTGAGTGTCTGCGAGCTCTGGCACGGCACAGGGTCCTCGCCCGGGAAGTCTGTGCTTGGTCCTTCCCCCCTCACCCATCCTTCCCATCCCTCCATCCCCTGGGTGTGGGGAAGCCCCGAGGGTCTGTGTCTGTTGGGGTGGGCAGCTCGGGGAGACCCCCCAGGGCTGGACCTTCTCCCCTGCCCAGAGTTGCTGGGGACCAGCTGTGGGATGTGACCAGCTCTTCTCTCTCCTTGTAGCATGGAGAAAGTTTCTGCTTCCTGAAAATCCAGGTAATTGGGCATTTTTGTCCACTTTGGGTGGTTCTCCTCCCTTTCCCTCTGTGCTGGGCTGGCCAGTGCACAGGACTGGCTGTGCCGAGTGTGTTGGGTACCCCAGCCACCCCACACCATGGCACTAGCTGGGGTCTCACCGTGTTTTCTTGCCTTTCTGACCTGTTCTGAATTGCATCCTTGAGGCGTAGAGGAGCCACCTCCCCTGGACACCCCTGCACGGCCCAGACCCAGCCACTGCCTCCCCATCCTGCTGCTCCCTCGTGGGGCTCCATTCCCACTGTGGGCTCTTCCCATGGGACCGAGCTGGGGCTGGGCCCGTGACGGGGATCTTGAGGAGGAAGGAGATGCCCAATCTCCTGGCCCGGAGTGGTGAAACCCTGCCCAGGACTGAGCTCTGCCCCTGATGCTCTGGCTCCTCCTGTGCCCTGCAGATACGGTGACCCTGGACCCTGACACAGCTCATTCCTGACTCGTCTGTCAGAGGATCGGAGAAGCGTGAGATTGGGAAGTGCCCGGAAGAACCTGCCAGACATCTTCACTAGATTTAGCGAATGTTACTGTGTGCTGGGCCAGGAGGGGTTCACGGAGGGGAGGCACTGCTGGGAGGTGGAGGGGAACATAGGAGGTGATTTCGAGTAGGCTGTGGGAGTGGCCAGGGACAACATTGAGAGGAAGTTGTGTACGGTTGTGGTACCTGAAGGAGGGATCTGGGCTGTCCGGCACTATAGAGGGCACTTTGAGTCTCTCACCTCCCCTTGCACTGTCCTGTCCCTGTCCCCAATGCCCAGCAGAATCTGGGTCTGTCTGGACTGCGCAGAGGGGCTGGTGACTTTCATCAACGCCAAGACCGGGGGTGAGATATTCACTTTTCCACCAGCTCAGCTCAGCGGGAGATCCTCCACCCCTGGTTCTGGGTGCAGACAAAGAACACTGAGCTGCGCCTCAGGGGAGGCCCCCCCCAGCCCCTCTAACCCCCTTTCATCCCTACTGCAGCCCCCAGGAGCACCTGCCCTTCTCCAGACACTCCCCACTCTCCTCTCCTCGCGCCAGCGGCAGCAGATGCCCCTCTCAGCCCTGCCCAAGCCCAGGGAGCAGAGGGGCACTGAGGTGCCGGAGGCTGCTGGGGGATGCTCTGCACCACTACAAACACCATGTCAGGTTGCATCAGGGGTTTTGGCCATGTTCTCGGTGTTGAGCAACTCTTCTCTCTCTGGGACAGCACATCCTGCCTGGGCACAGCAGGATTGGGCTCAGTAAATGTTTCCAGGTGCCCATGGAATCCAGTCATGGGAGGTCCGGGAGGCTTTTTGTCCCACTCCCCAAAGGGGATTGGCAGAAGAGCCGGAGTTGTGGTGGTGCAGGAACCTAATCTTTTGGAACAACGCAGCAATATTATGCTTAGGTCAAGAGAGATTTTCTGTCTCTATGTCAAGTTGACAAGCCAAAGGCGTCCCTCATCAGAGGAACAAGCCTTGTTTGAGCAAAGACATCCCGGAGCAATTACACCTTGATGGGGACATCTCATCAGGATGTCTGAAGGCTGTTTTGTGTCCGTTGCCAACGTGGCAAGCAAACTCGAGGTCCATGTATCCTTGGCTGAAGTCCCCTCACTAGAATACTAAAAATGACGGGTGTAGGTCAAGAAGAGCCTTGCCCAGGTGGAGACCCTTCCCCTGAGCACGTGCAGTAGTAGAAGTATTGTGGCAGCAGTGTTATAATTGTATGTAAATTACTGACCAATCATCGTAGAGGGGACGGACTTGGAAAATGACTAACTCTGCAAGTTTTGTGTATAAATATACTGTGGAAAGTGCCCTTGGGGTGTGGGATTTGTGGGAGACCACCGAGCACCCAGGCTTGCACAACCCTGAAATGAAGAAGCAATGTCTCTCGCGAGCGTGTGATTATTGACCCGTTGCACATCAGGCGCCGAATCCGCTTTTTGGACAATAGTGGGGGGGGGGGGGGGGGGGGGGGGGGGGGGGAGGGGTTGGAGGTGGAGTTCGCCTGGCCCTCAGGCACCCCCTTGTCTTCCTTGTGGGGAGCCCCAAACTTTGCCAGCACCCCGGGATGCCCCTGTGCTCTCGGCATCCTCCTGCACTACTCAAAATCCTTTTGTGAGCAACACTGAGTTTTCTTCAGGCAATTCCCTTCCTCACTGGGCCCACGGGGGTCGGGGGGGGTGGGATGCTGCCGGGTTCAGGGAAGGCCGAGCCCTGGAAGAGGCCAGGGCTATGGGAATTGAGCACGAAGCACCGACCCAGGTGACTGATGGTTCCTCCTTCCACAGCCTGCCACCCCCTGCTCCTCCCAAACCCCCCCCCCCCCCAGTGTTAGGTACGGGCTCTCCAAAACCCCTCGGGGGAGAAATGGGCTCACCCTGGTCCCCCCTCCCCAGGTCTGGGTATGCCCCCCCCATTACTCACACCCTCTTATGGGTACAGCCCCTTACACCCCCCCTTGCACCTCTTATTTTGGGGATGGGGGAGGGTGGTGTTGCGACCCGTACTGGGAGCCCAGAGAATCATAAAGGTTCTGTGATGCCCTCGGGTTAAATTAAGTTCTTGTGGGGTTGTTGTGGCCCAAGTGCAGAACCCGGCATTGGGCCTTAGTGAAACTCATACAGTTGGCCTCAGCCCATCGCTCCAGCCTGGCCAGGGCTCTCTGCAGAGCCTCTCTACCGTCGAGCAGATCAACACTCCCACCCAACTTGGTGTCATCTGCAAACTGACTGAGGGGGCACTCGATCCCCTCATCCAGATCATCAATAAAGATGTTAAACAGAGTGGCCCAAAAAACAAGCCCTGGGGGACACCACTCGTGACCAGCTGCCAACCGGCGAGCAGCGGGAGACACCCGCTAGGACATCTGCTTTGTTTTCCATCCCCCTCATCCTCATCCCGAGGCTCCCCACCACGTCCTCGCTGACTGTCAGGCCTGCAGCATCACACCTCTCCCTCACATCGCCTGCCAGCCCTCCCCTCGCCTGCCCTGCCTGCCCCTCCTGCTCTGCCTGCCCCCTCCAGCCCAGCACTCCAGGCGGGGGGCTCCTGCCACCAAGTCCCCCTGATCCCAAGGCTGTCCCAGCTCTGGCAACGGACCAAGGCTTCCAGCCCAAGGCACCTGCACCCACAGGCCCCTTTTAACCCTTTCCCTCCCCAGGTGGAACTGGGGAGGTTGCTGGGGGCAGGGCGTAACAGGGGAGCCCCAACATTCCGTCCCGGGACACCCCAGAGAGTCCTCAGCAACCAACAGCCACCACAAACCATGGTGCTGCCACCAGGGTGGGTGTCTCTGCGTGGCTCCTGGGACCCCACAGGGTCCCGGTTCCTGCATCTCTCTCTGCTCCCCGAAATCTTCTCCCCCCAAGGTAGGCACTGACTCCAACCCCGACCCCTGCAGCCCGGGGATGCTCTTGGCGGCAAGAGCGGAGGTGAGCGCCGGCCATAGCTCCCGTTTCTCTTCCAGGCTCAGCCAACCTGTGCCCACTGCCCGGGCAGGAGCAGTCCTTCCCCGCAGCCTGGGCACCCCCGCTGGTGGGGGGGGGGCACCCCACGCCCCCCAGGCCCCCCCAGCAGGTATGGCACCCCTCTCTGCTCCAGCACCCCGGCACTGTCGGCACCTTCAGCACCCCCGACCATGGGCACCCCAGCGTCCCCATCACTCCCGTGCCTCCTCCCCAGGCAGTTTTTGCACGGGGGTTCAGCAAGCCTGAGCGAGCATTTCTGCCCTCGCCTGGCTGATGTGTGCCCAGTACAGCCCACGGCCAGAGGATTTACCAGATACTTGGTGCCATCTCTCCCCTTTTCACCTCAGAGAAGCCAGTCTCCTCCCCGATTTGTGACCCCGTCCCTTTGGCACAGCAGCTCATCCCGCTGGCAGCACCCCGGCCACGAGCTCCCCACGTGCCTGGCGCAGAGCCGGAGGATGTTGGCGATGGGGGCCAGTTCAGTGGGTGCCCCCACAGGGTGCCCCCTTGCCCAGCACAGCTCCCTCTCACCCACACAGGGCTGCTGATGGCTCCATGCAGCTGCTCTTTGACCCCCGTGTGTTTGGCTACGAGTGGACCAACATGCCACCACCGTCCACCTCCATCCCCGGCTACGGGCACGTCGAGGGGCCGTCTGCTCCCTTCAACATCACCAGCACGGCCACCTCTGCAGGGGCACCCCTGGGCACTGACATCGCCCCATGCAGCGACGTCCCCCCCAGCCCTGCTGCTGACCCCTACAACCAAGGCCCTGGGGTCACAACAGAAGACCTGGTCGTGACCGAAGAGATGCTTCAGCAAGAGGCCCTCAGGCTCTTCGGTCACTCCCTGGATAGGGTGGGGGTCAGCCAGGACAGTCCCAGCAGCAGCCTTATGCCTGAGGACAGTGGAGTCACCAGGGAAGAGGTGGGAGCAACGGCCCCAGGCTCCCCAGTGCTGCCGACCTCCATCCCCATCTACAAGAATGTCCAGGGGCAACCAGAAAACAACATCTTCGGCACGGCCACCCCCATGGGGCCAGCCCCAGTCAGTGACGTCCCCACCAGTCCCGGTGCTGTCCCCACAATGAAGACCTTGGGGACATGGCAAACAACCTCAAACTGAGTGATGAGAACCTGCTCCAAGAGGCCCTGAGCCTCTTTGGTTGGTTGCTGGACTCGGTGGGTATCAGCCAGGATGATCCCAGTGGCAGCCTCACGCCTGGGGACCCCAGTGCAGCCATCCCCCCCTGTGACACCCCCTCGCTTGAGCTGCCAGATGAGCTGCTCAGCCTGGACTTCACCATCCCTGACACCATCGACAGCGTCCTGGGCCCGGAGGACTTTCTGATGGGGCTGGAGGCCCAGGAGCCGTGGGGGGATACGGGGATGGAGCCGCCCCCGTCCCAGGCGGCCGTGCCAGAGAAGCGGGGCTAGAGCACCCTGTCACCGCCACCCAGCAAGCACAGGCTACTCGCAGACAGCCCAGGGGGGCCAGGGGGGACTAGAGAGTGATGTGGGGAGCGGTGCAGTGGGTGACAAGGGTGGGGTATTTGGGGGGTGCGGGAGGAGGGTGGTGTATTGGGGGGGGTATGTTATTGTATTTGGGGGGTGGGGGGTCAAGTGTAGGGTATTTGGGGGGTGGGTGGGGATGTTTGTGTATTTGGGGGGGGGAGGGATCAGGATTAGAGTAGTATTGATAGGACGTTCGTTGTTGTTTGTTTGTCATTAAAATCCGTTTGCTTCAAAACCTCTCTGTGTCTGTGTGGGAGGGGGAGGCAGCGCAGGGGGCACCGCAAAACGGCACCCAAGGGTGCAACAGCCCCGCTGAGCCCCAGATCAGAGCTGGCAAGCCCCAAAGGGCACCCAGCCACCCCCAGGACCGAGTCACCACCAGCAGAGCAGGCAATGGCGGGTGGGGGGGACTCCCCTGGCCCCTTCCCCAGGGCAAGCAGCCCTTTGGCAGGGCAGCCAGGACAGACGCTCCCTGCAGCACTCACGGACACGGCCCCACGCAGAAAGTAGCACGGAGCCCCTGGCACCAGGACAGACACTGGGGGGCCGGGGGGGGCACGAGCACACACCCCAGTCAGGGCCGCAAGGCCTTCGTCCTGAACACGGCCAGCGTCCCCTCCCGGGGGGACAGGGCTCGCTGCAAAGCCCTTCCCAGCCTCGAGACCTTCACGCCCTTCCTTGCCTCCCACCCCGCTCAGCTCCGCAGCCCGGCATCGCCTCACTGCCGCAGCAAAAGAACCCCAAATCACCCCAGAAACGGACAGGGAGGGACCTGCCAGCCAGGCTGGGACCCTCCTCCCTGGCCTGGCTGCACCCTGGGCAGACACAAGAGTGGGTGGAGGGGAAAAATAAGGAGGAAGTCCCTATACCTGCCCCTTTTCTACCTGAGCTCCACAACCTGGGCCCAGCACAGGCCACGGCGCCTGCGGGAAGCGGCCTCAGCTCCCCAGGCTGATAGAGCTGGTCCCTGGCAACTTCAGTGGCCACAAATGGAAAATCGCTGGTCCCACACTCCGGGTGATTTGACTCAGGGGACCGGGCAGCCCATGGCCTATGAGTATTATTACAGACTGAGGCAAAAAAAATTCAATCTCTCACTTTATCTTTATGCCTATCTGTCAGGTGACCATCATCAACAAGTATCACTCGGATGTTTTCTGCAGAGTTCCTCTTGCTACAATCCTACTTAAAAATCCCTTCTTGTGGTCAGACCCATCACTGGCCGCTTCCAACTCTAACTGAGCTTTGGCCTTTCCTGTCTCCTCCCTGCATGTGCGAGCCACAGCTCTGCCGTCTTCCTGCCGAGCCTGACCTTGCTCCCAGAGATGGTGCAATTCCTTTTTCCTCTGCACTCAGCCAGCAGGTCCCTGCTCAGCCAAGCCCCCTTATGACCCGCTCGCTTGATGCCTGACACAGGGCGGTTGCCTGCTCCCGAGCTCCTCAGAGGTGCTTCTTCAACCCTGAGCAGCACTCGCCAACTCCTGAGGCCTCAACTGCAGATTGTCAAGGACTCTGCTAAGTACCTCCCCCAAGAGCACAACGTTTGCTCTCTCAAAATCCACAGGAGCAGCTCTGCTGCCCTTTTCTCCTCCTGCCACTGACCAGCTTCAACTCAACGATTCTGTCATCGCTCTGGCCAAGACAGTCCCCTCCCACCCCACGTCCCACCAGCCCTTCTCCACTCGCACCAAGCCAGTCTTGGAGGGCATCTGTCCTAGTTGGCTCCCCGAGTCTTTGTGACAAGAAGTTCTCTCCCACAGAGCTCAGGACTGTTCCAGCCCTGCTCACCCCGGCAGGATGGGATTTGCAGCGGGTGGTACTGGGGAGTTGACAGCTGCCATAAGGACAAGAGCTTTCTCCTTGTCCAAGAGCTGATCCAGAGATTTCTCCTCATTGCCTACAGAATAACAGTTCATCAGTGCTTTGCCAGAGCCCATTCAGGACCCTGCTGCCCTCCAAGGAGCCCTAGGGCTCTCCCTGGGCCTAGCTACCCTTCTGGGGCACACTGAAAGAGAGTGTATTTAGGAGGAAATGTCTTACAATGAAGGTGATGAGACTCTGGAACAGGTTGCCCAGAGAACTTGTGGAACCCCATCATTAGAAGCATTCAAAGTCAGCTTGGATGAGGCTTTGAACACCATTTAGTGAAAGATGTCCCTTCCCATTACAGAGGGTTGGAATTAAGTGATTGTTACAAGGTCTTCTCCAACCCAAACCATTCCATAAGTCATGAAAAACCCCAGGAATGCCCCAGTGGTAGTCCTCGAGCTCCCTCACATCACCCAGCAAACAGCACACCCACCCCACACAACATCAGACTCCAAAGCTATCTGCAAAGACTTTTATTCGCTTCAAAGGATTAAAAAGTGGCCAAAACCCCCAGCACAGGACTACTGTGGGCCCTTGGCTGTGCCACAAACAAGGCACCCAAGTTTCAGTAAACAAACAACTTCCCAGAAGGACAGCACACATCAGAAGTGCTACACCCCCAGCCCTCATGGCTTTCCCGCACCTCAAGGGGTTCAGACACCCCTCAATGGGGCACAGGTAGTGGCCCAGGGCCAGATGTGGGCTCAGAGGTGGACAAGGAAGGCAAGGTCAAGGCCATCGGGGATGCAAAGCTCATCCAGGTGCAGGGGGGAGGCACTGAAGGGCAGGTGCACAGGGAAGAGGTGGCTGGTGTCCACCAGGAGCTGGCTGGATCCCCCTCCATACTGGTCCTGCAGCTGCCTCTGTGGGGACACAGTGCTCACATCCAGGGCTGCCCCAGTCAGGACAGCCCCCCCCAGCACCAGAGCCCAGGTCCCACTTACCTCAACACTGCTGATGAAGCTGGGGCTGACACGCTCCTCCAGCCCGGCAGCCGGGGTATAAGCCCGGAGGATCTTCACAACCTGGAGGAGACGGTAGTGACCGTGAACAGGGAAGGGCACATCCAGACACTTGTGGGTATGGCGTGGACCCCACCCCAGTGCCACCACATCCCCGGTGCACCCAGGGAGGCCAAGCAGCCCCAGGACAGGATGAGTGCCCAGCAGGCAGCGAGCCCCAACCCCCCCAGTACCTGCTGCGGTGAGAGTGCTGTGCACAGGCTGCAGAGAGCTCCAGCATCCTCCTCTGTCACCTTCTTCACCTGCAGCAGCTGGGCAGCCTGGACCAGGGGCTCCAGCACCTCCCAGGTCCCGCTCTGGTGCAGCCCCTCTGCCCGCAGCCACTGCTCCAGCTGACTGATGTTGTACCTGCCAGGGAGCCACGGTCAGGGGGAGGCACGGGCCATGCCCCATCTCCCCTAGATACAGCTGCACGGGGACTGACCTGAGCTGGATGCCGCGGCTCCAGCAGCACGTGTCCTTTCTCAGCAGCAGGTAGTTGAGGGTGGTGCCAGTGACCAGGAAGAGGAGCTGGCGCAGGGCCTGGTGCCCCACACTGGGGGCCAGCCCGTGGTGGTCCAGGGCTGCACGGAAGGAGCCCAGCTGCTGCAGCAGCTCCGGCAGGGTGTGGGCAGGGGCTGTCGAGGACCGGCGGTGGCCAGGAGGGCAAGAGGAAGACAAGCCCTGTATGGGCTCACTCTCCAGCATCGCAGCAACTGAAGGATAGAAAAGGCTCATCATAAGGCAGACACCCTGCATGGTGCCTCAAGCAGCTCCTTGTCTCTCTGTCCCAGCTGGGGACACAGGGGCCAACAACACCTCCAGAATAGCTGGCCCAGGCTAGCCCAGGGGCTGGCCCTGCTCCATGAGGCTGCAGAGTAGGGCATGGAGGAACAGAGCTCCCCGTGGATGCAGCCCAAGGACCCCAGGATGCTGAGGCCACTTTGGGAGACCAAGCCAGAATGCTCGAGGAGCAGATGGTCCCCCATAGAAGGGGGCCCCCAGTTCAGAGCCTACCTTCCCCCTCTGGGTACTGCCTCTAACAGAGCAGGCAGCTCACCCAGCTGAGCACAGCGCTCCCTCCCTCCATCCCTGTCCCACGAGTGCCCTGCAAGCCCAGGCCATACCAATCATGGGTTTGAGGCACTTCTCAGCGGTGCGGATGAGCTGCTGGTAGAGCTGGACAGCCAGGGCACCCAGGTTGCGGCAGGAGCTCTGGGGGTCCACATTCTGCAGGCGATGCTCGTTCTGCCGTGCCGTGTTCCCCTGCCAGTAATTCTGCGGGCACAGGCTGGGTGAGAGCCAGCAGTACCCGGGGACACAGCTGGGTCCCCAAGCAAGCGCGGAGCCGCATCAGCCCCGCGCATCCCTACTTACCTAGGATGTGGCAAAGAGGGTGCAGCCCCAGGTGGGGGCAAACCCTGTCCCCCCTCAGCTCCCATCCCTTCCCAGGGAGGTGGCAGGCCCCCTACAGCACAGCCCTACCTCATCCTGGCTGTACTGGCGCAGGCAGTTCAGGAGCCGGCAGGTGTTGGCGAGCCAGAGGGCCACCGTGTTAAAGTCATCGCTGTGCTTCTGCGGGAGGGAACAGAGAGCACCGGGGTCAGGAGGGCTCTGGCAGTTCCAGCAGCAAGCCCTCACATCCCACAGTAGCCCCATCAGCCACACAGAGATAGCTGCAGCCTAGTTAGGGCTGGGAGGGGTAAAGAGCTGCCAGACCCTCATGCAGGAGCTCTGCAGCACCCAGGGACACCCCTCACCCCAGGAGATGCTCAGCCTGGACACTGCAGTCAGGCACTGTTCCCTGCTGCCACCCCCACCTTGGCCAGGGAAGCTTCTGCTCCTCAGTCCAACCCACACCCCTCAAGCCCAGCACCTTCATGACCCTTTTGATGGCATCAATGGCTGCATCCAGGAGGGAGCGGGCCCGTGGCTCGTCACAGCAGTGGTCCGCATGCCGGAAGCACAGGAAGAGGATGTAGGCTGGCAGCTCTGGGAGCGCCCCAAGGCAGCTCTGTGGTTTGTAGTCTGCAGGGGAAAGCAGGACAGTTGGGATCCAGGCAGCTATGGAAAGCTGGTCCCGACCCAGGCAAGATGCTGCCCCAGCAACACCCAAAGGATGAGCTCACACAGAGGTGTGCAAGAAACTCAAGCAGGGACCAAGCTGGTGTAAGGAGTCCCCATCTCTCCAAACCCTACCTGTGATGACAGCCTTGATAATGCGCCCTTCATCCTCCATCCTCCATGCTAGCATGGCCTGGGACCGCCCAGCCAGGGACGGGACCATGGTGGAGCGGGACAGGACCACAGCGGACACTGCCGACTCCTGCGCTGGCCCGGTCACCCCTCTCTTCACTGGGGGAGAGGAGCACAGGTCACATCCTGCTGTGTCCTGGACTGTGGGACCCACAGGAGGTCCCTTCAGCTCAGTCCAAGCAGATGCTCCCCACCATTTCTGGTTTGGGGCAGGGGGGTCAGGGAACTCTGCTCCCTATATTGAGGCTGGGTGATGCTCCAGGCTCCAAGCAGGCTGGTGACCCTCCAGCCAGCCCCCTGCCTCCCTCCCATGCAGGCACTTGCCTGTGAGCTCCTGGATCTGCTTTGCATAGGCTCTCAGCTGCTTCTGGAGCTTCAGTGTGGTCCTCTCCTGCTTCTCCAGCTTTTGGGCCAGCTCCTGGGCAGGGACAGCCCCAGTCAGGGTCAGCCAGCCTCCCTCAGCTGGACACCCCCACCAGCACCCACCAAGTGAAGCAGAGCTAGGGGATGCAGCAGGGTCCCCCACATTGCTCCTGAAGGAGCTGCTACAGCTCACCCAGGGCAATGGGGTGGAAGCCAGCCCCAAGCCCAGTCCCTTACCCAGTTCTCCTCCTTGAGCCGCAGAACATGGTGCTGCAGCCCCTCCTGCCCCTGCTGCTGCTGCAGGTCCTTGATGAGGGCTGCCTGCTGCTGGCTCAGCTGCTTGAGTGAGGAAATGTTGAGGTGCAGCCCTTCTACCTCCTCCTCATGCTGCTGCTTCTCCTCCCGCAGCTGACTTGCCAGCAGCCTGAAGACATGCACCAGGGGAAACTGAGGCACCAACCTCCTTCAGCTGCCACACCCCAGCCCCTGGGGAGGCAGCTGAGGGGGTCTCTCTCCCCTGAAGTATCAGAGCTGGGAACTCTCCACCTGCCCAGACACCCTGGGGGCAGCCCACAGCCTAGGAGTATTATTACAGACTGAGGCAAAAAAAAATTCAATCCCTCACTTTGCCTTTATGCCTATCTCTCAGGTGACCATCCTGACAAGTATCACTCCGATGTTTTCTTCAGAGCTCCTCTTGCTACAATCCTACTTAAAAATCCCTTCTTGTGGTCAGACCCATCACTGGCCGCTTCCAACTCTAACTGAGCTTTGGCCTTTCCTGTCTCCCCCCTGCGTGTGCGAGCCACAGCTCTGCCGTCTTCCTGCCGAGCCTGACCTTGCTCCCAGAGATGGTGCAATTCCTTTTTCCTCTGCACTCAGCCAGCAGGTCCCTGCTCAGCCAAGTCCCTTTCTGCCCCGCTCGCTTGATGCCTGACACGGGGCAGTTGCCTGCTCCCGACCTCCTCAGAGGTGCTTCTTCAACCCTGAGCAGCACTCGCCGACTCCTGAGGCCTCAACTGCAGATTGCCAGGGACTCTGCTAAGTACCTGCTCCAGCCCCCCAGGAGAACACAGCTGGAGAGAAGGGCAGGAGACCCAGGGCTGCCCCACACCCAGCCGGGCAGCAAGGGGCAGGCTGTCCTTGCTCTCCCAGCCCAGCTGGGGCTACGGTGCCCATAGAGGGTGAGGAGGTGGCTGCTTCAAAGAGGATTTGCAGCAGCCCAGCACCACAGCCCAGCTGTGGCTGGCTCAAACTCCAGGGAAAGCCCCCCCAGCAGTGTGGCTCCAGCAACCCACTGTGGGGAAACCAGCCCCAGCTGGGGACCACCTCCCTGGGGCCGCACTCACCTATTGGCAACCTGCACCGCATCATACGCGTGCTTCATGTCATCATCCGCTGCCACCTTCTCCGGGCTCCTGCCCAGCCCCAGCATCTCGGTTATGTTCTGCAGGGAGAGGAAAGCATGGCGAGGCCAGTCCCACCGGCCTGGACCCAGCCCCTTGCTCACAGCAGTGGGGCAGGGGCTCACCCTGCGCTTGAGGAAGTCCAACGGTTTCCTCTCCTCCGGCTCTGCCGGGCCCTTGGATCTCCGCAGCTCCTCCCTGGTCCGGGCCAGCTCCTCGTTGACAGCATTGAGCTGCCCCAGGAGGAGGAGGTACGCCTTCTCGAAGGGATCCTGGCCTACGCTGCCATTCAGCAGCGCCTCACTGCTGGGCTGTGGCCCCTCTGGCACCGGCTGCCCACGTTCCTCCAGCCCCTGGGTGCAGAGACAGGGCTTGGCACAGCAGCCACAATCCTGCAGGAAACCCTCCCCGATGGGGACAGCTCCCAGCCAGGAGCCCCAGGGCACTGCTGTCCCCAGAGCCAGGGGAAGGGACGGTCCACTTATCACCCCCACCCCACTGTCCCCACCAGTGTCACCACTAACCTCAGCCTGCTGGTCGGAGCCATCTCGTGAGGGAGCTGTGGACATGGAGGACAAGTAGCTGCTCTCGGAGCCCAAGAAGCTCTCTGACGAAGGGGACCGTCTCAAGGCGCTTTGCTGAGTGGGGAAGAGAAGGACAAGGTTGTTCTCCTGCACCCCAAGCACCTGCTGGCGCATCAGCTGGGGCAGAGCAGCCTCAGGACAATACCTTGGCTCAGGGATCCCCCAGCACATGAGCTGGGGAGCCCATTCTCCAGCAGGAGGTGCTCTGGACCAGCCAGTGCTGCCTATTCCCCACAGGGAGCCGAAGGAGGGGTTGCCCTGAGCCTCCTTGTGTCCCTGCCAGCCCCTCACCCTGTGGAAGGCCACCTCATCCCGCAGGTTCTCGTAGCCCTGCTCCAGGCGGGCGTACTCCTGCACCAGACTCTGGTAGCGTGCCCGCTCCTCCTCCAGCTCCCGCAGCAGCTCTTGGCTGTCCCGCGCTGCACGCTGGTGCTGTTCTGCGGGGACAGACACAGCAGGGAGTGGGGACAGGCAGAGCCAGGACCCCTCTACGAGGGGACACGCAGGAACAAGCCTGCAGGACCAGTCCCATATCCAGGGGAATGGGATGAGGGTATCAGAGGACCCCTTTTACCTTCCAGATCCTGCGACTGCTCCAACATGCGCTGGATCAGGGTATCCCTCTCCTCTGCCAGCTGCAGCTTCATGGCTTCCACCTCTGCCAAGCGCTGCGGGAAAGCAGAAGAGCAGGTACAGCCCGAGCCCTGCCCAGGGCCAGCCCTGGCTGCCAGGTCTCCTCCAGCGACCAGACAAGAAGCACAGCACGCTGCCAGGTCCCTGGCGAGCCCCGTGGAGCCCCAGCAGAGCAAGAGCATCCCCTGGACAGACAGACCTGCCTGAGCTCCTCGACCTCCTGGCCCAGACAGCTCTTCACACTGTTCCTCTCCAGCTCAGCCAGCCGCTCCTGCAGCTGATGGACCTGGCTGTCCCGGGCCACCTCCTCCCGCAGCCGCTGCACCTCGGCCTGCAGGCGCTGCAGCTCCTCAGCATGGGCAGTGTTCAGCCCCGAGAGCTGCTCTGCCAGCCGCTGCTTCTCCTGGGCCTTGAGACAGTGGGCAGAGCACGTCAGGCAGTGGGTCGGGAACAATCCCCACGTGCCTCCCATCAATGAGAGCCCATGCATAATCAGGCTGCCCTTCTGCAATGAACCTGGATACCCCAGTTCCCACCCACCTGTTTGGAGCCCTGAGCCTCTGGTATCACCTCAAACAGAGCTCAGGACTGGGAGAGCTCTCCATGACATGTCATCCCACATGAGCTTTGCCATGGCTTTACAGCCCATTACCCACCTCCCAGCCAGCCCCAACAGCAGAATTTTCCAGCCCTGCATCCCCCCAACCCCCAGAGACAGGATCACACCATGGGAGCCCCCCCACCCCCTCCACAGACACCCCCAGACAGGGAGTGGTGACTGCCAAAGCAGAGACACCCAGATAGCAGTGGTAGATGCTGTCGGTGGGAGAACACGTCGTGCCACAACTGTTCCCAGCACCTGACACTGTGCTGCAGGGCTGCACCCAACCAAGCACCCAGGAGGGTGCCCAGCCCATCCCCATGGCCACCAGCCCCACATCCATGGGGAGTGGTGAAAACCCAGATGCACAACTCCTGCCTGGGGACATGTGTCAGGCAGGGTCAGCGCCCACCCCAGGGCTGGGAAAGGACTGAAGACAAGGACAGGTGTAGTTTTGGCTACACAGGCACTGGTAAGAAGTAGCCAGCCAAAATCAGCTGCCCCCATGCCCTGAGCCCCACAAAGGGCTGAAGCCAGCACCCACCTGCTCGTCCAGCCTGCACTGCAGCTGTATCACCTTGATCTCCATGCCCTTGTGCAGCTGCTTGTAGTGCTCGACCGAGCGCGCCTCAATCCGCCGCCGCCGCAGCTCCTGGCGCGCCCGCGCCCGGCGGTAGCAGCACTGCAGGTAGATGACGGCCCCACGCAGGCGGGTGTAGTGGGTCCGGGCCAGCCAGCCCCTGACAGCAGCCTGGATCACCACAGCTTTCTGGTGCCACACCATCTGTGGAGGGAGAGATGGAGCAGTGGCTCTGGCAGCAGCACAGCCCCCCCAGGGGCGATGGGGACACCCGCTGCCCTGCCAGGCTCCTACCTGTTGGTAAAGACGCCGGGCAAACATGCCCCGGGCAAAGGCTTGGATGGTGATGACAGCCTGGCGTGTGCGGAGGTAGGAGCGCTGGGCCAGAACCATCCTCAGGGTCTTCTGCAGTGTCACAGCAGCCCTGGTCCTTCGCAGCATCCTGGTGAATCTGCAGGCAGGACAGAGCGCTGGGCAGGGGGTGGGCAAAGCCTGCAGCCCAGAGCCAGGACAGCTGCCAGCTCAGCAAGGCTGAGCTCTGTCTCAGCTCCCTGCAGCTCCCTCCCAGGCCTGTCCCCCGCTCACCTCCGGGCCAGCATGCCCCGGGCATGGCACTGCAGGCAGACTGCTGCAGCACGGGCCCGTCCAAAGCTCCTCCGTGCCAGCCAGCCCCGCAGGTGCGTCTGCAGCAGGGTGCAGGCCGCCCTCAGCCGCTGGTACCGCAGCTCCTCCAGGTAAGCCACTTGGCCAGCCCGGAAAAACACCTTGTTCTTCCCACACTGGTACTTGCTGGGGTCCTGTGTGCAAGGCTGGAGTCAGTCCCAGGGACAAAACATACCCCAGCCAGACTCCCCCAGAGGTGATGCTCCTCATGCCTCTGATCTCCCCATCCAACCTCTCATCTCCCATCTCCCCCACTTCTGTACCACACTGGGCACCCACACATGGGGAGAAGCATCTGCAAGGGATACTCTGGTACCACAGCTGCACCCCCCAAGCAGGACCCTTACTTGGAGCAGTCTCTCAAGTGCAAGGCTGCAGATCTGCTTCTCGTCAGTGCCCATCAGCTCCTCTCTGCTCACCAGAGCCCTGTACCTCTCTAAGAACTCCTGGTACGTCCACCTGTGGGAGACAGAGCAGGGTCAGAGGTGCTGTGGCTGGAGAGGGAGTTGGGGAGCACCCAGGGTGCTGCTGAAGCAGGGGGGTACCTGGAGGGGTAGCCTGAGGCACTGATCCGGATGGTTTCCAGCACCCCACAGGCTCGGAGCTGCTCCACTGCTCGCCTGGAGTCAAACCTGGGGCAAAGAGGGGCTGATCTAGAATGGGTCCCAGCCAGCTTGGCACTCCTCAAGCTGTGCAGGGCAAGAGGGACACAGACCGAAGGGACAGCACTGCCCCACAGTGTCCCCAGCCCCATCCCCTCCAGCCTCCCTGGCCAGGCACTCACACAAAGGGCTGCTTGCCATCGTTGGGTTTGATGCAGCGGATGTAGTGCGCTGTGGTGCTGCCCAGCATCTCCATCAGCCGGTTCAGGGAGGCTTTGAACTGCAGAGGACAAGGCAAGTGTGGTCAGGGCCAGCAGGAACATCCTGGGGCTTGTGGGGTTCCCTGGGCCAGGACACACGCAGGTCCTGGTTGTCCAGGGCCAGCACACATTTCCCCCACCCACCGCATACCTGGCTGGAGATGGACTTCTTGCTCTTTTGGCTACTGGGCAGTGATCTGCGGCTGGGGCGACCAGCCATCCCGGGCCCGCTGGACCTGCGGGACTGCAGGGACGTAGGGCCATCCCCTTCCTCCAGGAAGAGCTCAGCGAGCAGGGCACACTGCACAGAGCAGAGCTGAGAGCCAGGCAGACCTTGCAGCGAGCACCACCCAACACCCAGAGAGCCATCACCACCCAGGGGAGACACAGCCACAAAAGACCACGGGCTCCGCAGAGGCCAGCCCAGTGCACAGTCCTCTGCCCTGCTGCAGCCCAGATGGGCCAGGTCCAGCTGTGCCCCTGCCTGCTGCTTCTCCCAGGAAAAACCAAGTGCAAGCCACAGTGCTCAAGAGCCCTCCAAGATGTCCCTTACCTTCTGCCAGAGCCACGCAGGATGGAAGGGAGAAGTGACAGTGTTACAGACCTGGAAGCAGTAGGACACTCCAGCCCTCCCAGCAGGGAGAGGGCCAAGGTCTCCCCCAAGACGGGAAAGCCCAAAGCAGGGGAATGTGGTGGGGAGCACCCACATGTCTGGGCACCCTGACCACAGCCAGCACTGCAGAGGCTGTGCCAGCAGGCAGACAGGGTTTTACCCTGCATGGCTTATACCTCCTACACCATGAGTCCTTCCCAGCCCCGGGGCCACAAGCCAGCCAGGCTCTGCCCTACACAGCCCCTGCTCAGGGTAGCCCTCACCTTGCTGGCTCGCAGCAGCCCCACCAGCTCCTTCGGGACAGCATCCCTGTTCTTCTCCACAAACCCACTGCACTGGTATTCCACCTGGCAGGAGACACGGCAGCATTAACCTGCAGATTCCTAAACTGGTTTGGTGCAGGGCTCTGCCTGGACAGAGTCCAAGGTTTTTGGAAGAAATCCTTGCAGGCATCTGAGCAGTGGCCACACTGCCCAGTTCCTGCCCTGCTGCAAGGCTACTGATGGGAACCATCACAGCCAGAGTTTCCATATTTTTACCCTCAGTTAAAGAGTTACAGCCCAGCACTTAACAGCAGCAGAGCCAGCAGGATCCACTTCCCAGTCTGGGAGGTGCAGACAGCTGCCACAGACACCCGGGACAGTGGGACGCCACAGGAGCTGCCACCAGCAGCTCTAGACAGGGCAGGCCGGGTGCCTGCTGGTGCGAAGCCACTGCCGAGCCCTCCCTGCCCAGGGCTGTGTTGCCACAGCTTTCCCTACCTTGCCAGCAAAGTGGCAGACAACAAAAGCATCTGTTGGCCTCTTGGGCTTCTGGAAGTGGGAGCTGCTGAGATGGGTCTGGTAAAGTTTCTGGGCCCAGCTTGAATCACTGCCTTGGGGCATCTGAAAGGCAAATGGGTCAGAAGGGGTGGGGAGGGGGGGGCATTGCACCTCTGGGTAGCCACTGCAGCCTGCTCCCAGCACCCTTTTCCCACCTTGCACTCCTCATTCAGCAGGTCCAGGATGCCAAGCCGGCCCTCGATGAGCTCAATGCAGGGCTGGTTGTCACAGAAGTCAACAAAGACCCAAGGGATCTCCTCGGTCACATACTCCTCCTGCTCCAGCTTGAAGACATGCTGGAGGGCAAGGAGAGCAGAGCAGGACTGAGCCAGGAGGGGACAAAGGTGGCCAGCCACCAAGCAGACTGCAGGCAGTGGCTTGGTTTCCATAAGACACCTGAGCAGCCCTTCTCTTGGAGCAGGAGCACTCTGGGAGAAAGGAGGGGACCATATCCAGCTCCAGCAGACTCTTAGAGCCCCATGTTTGCAGGGACTGAAGCACCAGCCACATTCAAGGCAGAAAACACCAAAAGCAACAGTGCAGCAGGGATGAACAGGCCCCACCCTCCCTAGCTCCCAGCAAGGAGACACATCTGGGTGGTACCCACCAGGTTGAAGAGCTGCTGTAGCTTCTCATTGGCATAATTGATGCAGAACTGCTCAAAGCTGTTATGCTCAAACATCTCAAACCTGTGGGCAGCAGAGACCTGCCTGAGGCAGCTGCCAGGCAGAGCCACCCCAGCCAGCCACAGGCACCCAACTGCAGGGACAGGTACTGTCCCATGTCCCAGCTGGAGCAGTTGGTGGCTGCAGACCCACAGTTGATGCAGGAGCAGGACCATGCTCTTCCAGGCAGCCCAGGAGAGGGGAGCTGCTTACCCATAAATGTCCAGGATGCCAATGGAGGTATGGTGGCCCTCCAGGGATCGCAGGGCATGGTTGACCCTGGTCACCATCCATCTGAAGACTTGCCCATACATATGTTTGGCCAGGGCATCCCGGGAGTCAAGCGCTTGTTGCCTGGAGAGGGGCTTCAGGTAGGTCTCACCAGCAGTGACCAGCTTGCGGTGGCAGAGCCAGCGCATCACCTGCGAGGCCTCAATGCCCAGCAGTGTGCAGAACAGCCCTAGGGCCTCATCAGCAGCCTGCAAAGGGACAGACACCGCAGTATTGCCGAGATGTGGCTCCTGCAGCCAGCACAGCTCCGAGGCCAGTTCGGGATGCAGCGCGCAGGCAGCTCTCGCCCACCTCCACAAAGCAGCCATCCCCACGGCGGTCCCTCCCTCTGACCACAATGTTGCCCAGGTGCAGGATGGCCACCAGGATGCTGAACAGCTCCAGCTGCTCGGCCTCAGGGACACCTGCGGGCACAGCACAGACATGAGGGGCTCCCCCTGCTCCCCCTACCCCACGCTGGTCTGAGCCCCCTGCATCACTCAAACCAGAGGGACAGGAGTGGCCAGAAGACAGCCGGGCTCCCCAGCACTGGGATGTCTGACACCAGCATCAGGGTGAGGGTAGCGGGACAACCAGCCCCGGGGACCAGCCCTGCCCACCCAGTACCCAGGAGTGAGAAGGCATGCCGCGTGCTGTCCAAGTCGGTGGCATCGCTGGTGCTCTGGGCAGCGGCGCACTGGCCCTGGCAGGTGTAGTGGAAGGACTCTGCCCCACCTGTGGACGAGATGTGTCAGGCTGTGAAGCAGCACAACGCACCCCACAGGGCTGCCAACCACCCTTATCCCACCCCCGGGTGCCCAGCAGCAGCAGAGCCTCCTCCAGCACCCAGGCGGGGAGCTCAGAAGGGGCTGGCACTGCCCAGTGTAGGGTGGGCTGGCAGCAAGCTGTGCCGTGGGGCTTGCGGGGGCACTCACGGAGACCCAGGCCCTGGAGCTCAGGCAGGGTGGCCGAGGCACAGAGCTGGTAGAAGATGTGGTAGTTCCTCTCCTTTTTTGCCTGTGGATGAGAAAGAAAAGTATCACTGAGAAGCCATGACACTTTGGACCACCCTGCTCCCCTGCAGCAGTGCTGCAGCCCCAGATGTGGGGACAAGGGACACCTTCCCCTCTGCCAGCTCAACTCAGCAGGGCTGGGGCTGCTTCCCCAGGAGATGCCCAGGAGGAGCACCCTCCCGCTCCAAGGACTGGGGCTCCCACTCAGTCCTGTCCCCATGGCACCCCAGAGACCACCTGGAAGGTGACACGGGACTTCTCCAGCAGGTAGGTTTTGATGGTGGCCCCTGTGACATGTGCTTGGCTGAAGCCGATCTCGATGTACTTCCCAAAGCGGCTACTGTTGTCATTCCTGGTTGTCTTTGCATTCCCAAAGGCCTGGTGGGGAAGGAGGGCAGGAGGTTTTAGTTGACCCCAGATCTCCAGGTGCTCTGGAGAAGTTCAGTCCCTGCCACCCATTTTACGGGGTGGGGAACAACACACAGACACGGCATCACATCAGGGATACAGGCCCTGAGGAGCATGGGGAGAGCCTGCAGGGACACCCCAGCTATCCCCACACAGAGCCTGGGGACACAGAGGGACTCACTTCCATGATGGGGCTGGAGGCCAGCACCTTCTCCTCCATGCTGGAGTCGCACTGGCAGCCCCCAACAGCTGTGAAGTATCTCATGGCATACTTGGCCGACGCGGTCTTCCCTGAGCCCGACTCACCACTGATGACAAGGGACTGGTTCTTCCCAAACCTGCCAGAGAGGGACATGAGCTGGGGACAGCCCATGACCCAGCGGGACCACTCTTCCCACATGCCACAGTCCAGAGGGGCTTCAGCCCTTCCCCACTGCAGCCCCAGGGATGCTCCCACGTGGTGCTCTCACCTCACCATCTGCTTGTACGCCTCCTCCGCCAAAGCAAAGATGTGGGGATCCATGTCCCCCATCTCACGGCCGCTGTAGGCGTAAATCACCTCCTCCTCATAGATGGGCAGCGGCTTGTAGGGGTTGATGGCGACAAGGATGATACCTGGAGGAAGAGGGCTGTGTAAAGGGCAGGAAGACCACCTGTCCCAGGGAGCCACGGGGAAGGGACAGGGGATGGGGAGGCAGAGGGGACGCGTGGGGCTCACCGCAGTAGGTGTAGATGGCGTTGGCCTCCAGGAAGCGCCGGCGCAGCGAGTGCAGCACAGCCGGCTCGTGCAGGTAGCTCAGGGCCACCAGGTCATCGGCGCCTGAGAGGCAGTCGGGGTTGCAGAGAGGCGGCAGCTGGAACTCGATGGGGTAGGCCAGTGCCTGTGGGGATGGAGATGGAGCAGGACAAGTGCTGAGCAGGGTCAGCTGGCCCCACAAAGGCAGGATGGGTCTGCGGGGAGCAGCACAGCAAGAAGGATGCCATCTGCGGGCCATGCTTGAGCTGTTAGTCACCAGGAATCACAGCCCAGCCAGCACGGCTAGCTGAGCTGGAGGCCTTTTGGGAAATTAGGCAGGAGTAGGCAGTGAGGACCAGCTCACTGGGCAGTCAGGGAACACAGGGAGCCAGACACAGCCACAGCGATCTGGACTCCCACTCAGACACAAGACAGGACATATCCAGGCAATGTTTGAGCCTCTTTGCACCCTGCTGACGAGCCCAGGCTGATCTGGGGGTGCAGAGGTGAACTATGTCCCATCTGGGGATGCCCAGCCACATGGCAAGCACAGGAGGGACCTGTTGGGCTGCACAGTTCCAGCCTTACCGAGCCATCTTCCAGGCGGAGATGGAGAATGGCATCTCCTTCCTTGTAGCTTCTGGTTATTTCTGCCACCCTCCAGACTTCAACGCTGTCAGGGATCCACACCCGGGCACCCTGCAGGGACACAGAAGGGAAGGGACCCCTGCAGAGAGCCATGACCAAGAGACAGGGAAAGCATCTGGCCACCAGCCTCCAAACCAAACATCAAAGCGCTCCCCACTTAGGAGAGTCATCCCGGTGCTCAGCATTGCCATGGGACCCAGCACCCTGCTAGGGACCCCACGGCCCCTTGGCTCCTGCAGGCAGGGGTCCTACCCAGCTGCTCTCCAGACACGTGGGAAGGTGCCTTTGCTGGAACCTCGCTTCTCCCCAGCTCTGCTGCCCACCCCAGGAAGGTCAGCACCTCTCCTGCCCTCGGCATGGGGAGCTGCCTCCGCCCCACCCAAGGATGCGATCACTCCTGCTGCTGCAGGGAAGGTTTCTGGAAACACTGAAGATGCCAAGCACGGGCCTTTCCAAACACCCGGCGTGCTGGGGATGAGCACCATGGCTCGGCCGGGCAGAGATACCAGGCTTGAAACAGATGGGTGCAGTACAGATCCCTTGCTAACAACTGAACAGATCCAGACACCATCACCAGCTCTGCAGACCCAGCAGTGTCAGTGATAAGAAAAGTCACCCCACGCCCTTTTCACCCCCCAGATTTGAAGCTCCCTGGGGCCAGCCACAGGGTAACTTTGTGCCAGGGACCAGCCAGCCCCCATGGGACCGGTGTTCCCTGCCTCTGGCCCCTGCCAGCCTCGGTTTCCCTCTGCAGACAGTGGGTGCTGATGAAGTGGGAGTTCTGCAGCCTGGTGAGCCCTGACTTCCCTCTGCACCCAGAGCATTAACACCTCCCTCACTCCTGGAAAAAGCCTCTTTGGAGCCACCCTGCAGGGAGCAGGAGCCCACGCTCAGCACAAGTGAAGCAGCACAACACCGGGGTAGAGAGGTAAAAACTAGGCCAAAACCCCTCCAAACCCTGCTGCAGGCACCCTCTCAACTGACAAGAGGGCGAGTACCCTGCCCAACCCGGCACAGGGTGACCCACGCTCCCAGGCCAGGGAACTGCAGCTCCTGCTGGCCCCCCGCTCCTGGTGCGGGTGCCCGCAGCCCCGCGCTGTGCTGAGCTGTCAGACACCGTCTCGGCAGCTTCTGCCAGACTGTGGGGAGCAGGGGCTGCTTCCTCCTGCTGCTCTGAGCAGGCAGAGATGAGGCCATATCACAAGCTTAAAAATGCAGGGGGAATCTAACGGTTGCAGCTTTGCTCTCAGGCTGAGATGCGAGCGTGTATCCATTTCCACAAACTCTGCGAGCTAGTGCCGAGCAGCGACAGGGCTCTAACACATCACGGTCCCACCCCAGCAGGCTGGGGCCAGCCTCTTGCTAGAAGCCAGAGCCTGAAAAACCATCCGGGTTTTGCTGATTTTGCAAATCCAGGGAAGTTGGCTGGCAGCAAATGTTTCCAGGTCTGCAGTGTGCAAAGCACATGTGGTAATGCATCATTAAAGTTGGTCAAACAAGCCCTGAATAGGCTGGAAATCTGGGGAGGGGGAAGGAAGGGCCTGAACTTTGGGTTCACGTCCAAGAGAGTCACCAGAAGACTGAAGGTCTGACTTTGCAGTTGAAATAAAGAGGGCAGGAAGGGGATCAGGTTGCAGGGGCCGCTCAGCAGAGCGGCAGGAAGCCATTATCTTTTATGAGCAGTTGCCGCTGGGGGGAGCGAAAATTGCACGATGTACAGCTTCCCGGCAAGGCACTAACAGATTCTAGTCTGAAATCCCGGCTGGACAAAAGAGCATCCCTGCTAGCCGGCCCGGCTCGCCCCTCGGCCGCTCCCCAGCTCTCCTCTGAGGGAGCGCCCGGGTGACGCTCGCGTGGGCACAAGCTGGACGGTCACCTCAGGGCTCCACGGGGCACTTGGCTGGGTCAGTCACACAGCTGCTCGGGTCCCAGCCTGGCTGGCAATTTGGGACGAGGCAACCCACGATGGCTTAAACACAGAAACCCTCCTTGTTTTGCCCAGGCTGGCACCTCAGTCACACTGCAGTGACAGCTGCTGCACTCTGACCTCTGCAGAGACACCGGTACCCTCCAGCCCCACAGCTGATGTACACCCAGGGAGAAAAGACCACTTTTAGGGTCTGCCCTACAGCTGTAGCGATCATTTTTGATACACAGCAACAAAAGCAAGAGCCTGTCCTGCCGCCTGCTCACAGCAGAAGTGTCCTCGACAGGCAGAGCTGAACCAGGGTGGAGGGAGGAGGATGTGGGCCAGGATCAAGGGGATAAAGGCAGCCAGGCCAGTTGGGCAAGAAGCAGGACGGATGGTGGCCAGGCAGCACCAAACCCTTGTTCTCGCTTGTCATGAGCACCCCTGCGAGATGCTGCACTTGCCAGGCCATGGGTCCCTGGGTGTCAGACGCTGGGTGGGCTGATGGGCCACCAGGCACCCTTCAACGTGCCACCAAGCCGGGTGCCAGCAGGGAGGTGACACACAGGCCACAGCACCTGCAGCTTCCCCAGGTGCTGAGCCCCCAGGGGAGGGACAAGACCCTGCAGGTCTGCAACAAGCACCCCAGGCCCATGGGCAGGGCCCCCCCAGCCACCGCACCCCCCTCAGCCGCAGGGGGAAGAAGCCCTTCCAGCTCCCTCTGCAGCACCCCGGGGTGGGATCCCCCAGGCCCCCTCACCTGCACGTACAAGTCCCCCGTGGCCATGGCACCCCCCACACTGCAGCCCGTACTTCCATCCTCTCTGCCCCCAGTCCCTTTATGGCTGCTAATTGCTGCTAATTGGAGGGGGATGGGGGTTAGGGGTCCCCGCCCCACTCCGCCTCCCGTTCCACCCAACAGCCCCTCCTTGGGCCAGAGCAGCTCCTGAGGGGGGGGTGCTGTGTGGGTTCCCCCCACCTGCTGCCACACCCCAAGATCCCTCCCAGCTCAGGACCCCAAGCACTTTGAGACCCCCATTTTGGACACCTCAAGAATCCCCATAAGGGGCACCCCAAGACCACGCTTGGGACATCCTTAGAAGACTTATCTGGGACCCCCCTCCCTTCCCAGGACATCCCAAACTGCCCCCCTACCTGGGACACCCCAAGAGCCCATCGAGGGCACCCAAAGACCCCTCCTATCTAGAACACCCCAAAACTGCCCTCATCCAGGGCACCCTGGACCCACTCTGGGCCCTGATCACGTGCACCCCAGGTCCCCCATCCAGGGCACTCCAAGCACCCACATTCCACCACAGCCCCGTGGCACAGGCCCCCGCTCCCCTCGTTACAGAGAAACTCCGGTAATGATGAAAACCTGTGGCCACGGCACCAGCAGGGTACTGAGAGCCGTCTGCGGGTGCCGTGGCCCATGGGTGCTGCTGTCTGTGGGTGCCACTGTCTCTGGTCCTCACTGCCCATGGGTGCTGCTGCCTGCGGGTCCTTACAGTCTGTAGGTGTCACTCCCCATGGGGGCTACTGTCTGTAGATCCGTGTTGCCTGTGGCTCCCAACTGCCCATGGGTGCTGCTGCCTGCGGGTCCCCACTGTCCCTCCACACCTGCGGTGGCCCAGCCAGCCCTGCAAGGCCAGGACAAAGCCTGGGTGACTGGCTACCACGCGGAGGTGGCTGCTGGTGGGTGCAGCTGGGGACAGAGTGACAAGGGGATGCCCAAGCAGGGCAAGAGGTGGGGGCTGGCGAGCAGCACCGCCTTGCCAGGAGCAGGAGCACCCGTGGGGACAGGGAGGTGAGACCCACAGCAGGGTCACCCGGCCTGGACAGGGACAAATCTACCACAGGAGGAGGCAGATGTCCCCATCGGTTCCTGCTCCTGCCTTGAGCACCCCAGCTGGCACCTGCTTTTTTCCCAGCTGGCTTTGCCGAGCCTTGGCCCCAGAGCCGGCGCCGCTCCAGGGATGCCAAATCCACCCCAAAGGTGCCAGCTTTGGTAAACCTGTGCCCGTCAGTGCAACATGGCAAGCAGGGCCCTGAAAATGTCACCCTTCCTCACCACCCCGCCCCCCCAAAAGGTGAGCACATTTTGCAACAGGGAACACACATTTTCTGATTAAAAAAGTAATGAATCCCTAAATGCCCAAAGGTTTTCAGTGGTATGTGGCTCATTAACAAATCACGCAGGCGGGTTCACGCCCTCTGCAGCCCATGGACACAGAGTGGAGCTCTGTTAGGAGCTGAGCTTTCAGATGGGGACAAAACAGGTGCCCAGGCAGCCTCTCGGCAGTTACTTTGGGGAACAAAGGGGTCGATGGCACTTTCCAACAGCCACCTCGAAAGCCCCAGCTCAGCCGGGGAGAGCGGTGACAGCGGAGTGCGCAGCAGCTCCGGCACGACGAGACGCGGTGACAAACTGTGCCGCGGTCGCCTGATGCCAGCTCAGAGCACCCAGAGAAGCAGCGAGGCCCCGGGGTGCTCGAGGGGTGCGTTTTCCCCATCACCCCATCCCGCATTGCACCCCGCCTGCCCCAGGGAGTCACGGCTCAGCCACCAGCAGACAAACGGACCCGCAGACAAACAACCCAAACCCAGAGCAGGGCGGCCGGTCCCGAGGACGCTGGAACGGCTGCCAAGAGGCTGCAGGCAGTGAGACACCGTAAGTAGCACATGAATTCATATATAGTAAAAAGTCTTTATTAAGAAGGCTTTGAAGTCAAAAAATAAAACTCTTGATACAATTTTCATAACCGTCAAGTCAGCTCAGCAAATATATAATCAGTACTTTAGCCATGTAAGGTTAAAGGTCCGTTATTTTCTTTTTAAAATAAAATATATTTTAGTTTTTAAAATTTATTCAATAAAGTACATATTTTCCTATAAATTCCCTACATATACATAAAGAGGTAAAAAATAAAAAAATAAAACTAAAAAAAAAAAACCAACCACAAAATAAAAAGGAGATAGAAATCTGTCTGGGTTTTGCGACATGGCGTGTTAACAGTGCCCCCTCTGTCCCGCGAGCTCTCCCACCCAGACCGGCCCCTCCAACCGCGACCCCCAACTTCTCGTCACACGTTTTTGGGCAGTTTTCACATTGGCAAAACAGAAGATAGACCTGTGTTACAAAAAAAAAAAAAAAATATATATATATATTTATAGAACCATCAAGAATCATCCAAAAAAATAACTACATACAAAAAAAACGACAACAAAAAATTATAATAATAATAGAATGATTTTAAAAAAATAAAAGACAACCCTTGCGTGTCCTAAAATAAAAAGTGCAACCGGACCTTTTCTTTCTGTTTATTTAACTTTGCAAACTGAATACTGTTATTTGGGAAGGACTGTTGAAGAACAGCTGGGCTTCCTCCTCCCAGCTGCCACAGCCGGGTGAAGAGTTAAAGCTATTCTGTAAACATCAGAGTTTCCTCCTCTCTGCAGTTTCACACCCCTCTTCCTCGTTGTCTTCGACCCCTTCTTCCCCACCCCTCCCGACCCCCTGTATTTCGGCCACCCTCCCGCCCCACCGTCCTGCCCTCTCCGCCTCTCCAGCCAGCAAGCAGCAGCCTCTCCTTCCCCCCCCCACCCCGTGCGCCCATCGGATCCGTTATTAAATAAAAATGTTGATTTAAACAGTTTAAGTCCTTAAAAAGCTGTGTTGGGGTGGAGGGGAGGGCTGGCTGCCCTGGCGAGCCGGACCCGGCTAGGAGAAGATGTGGATGGCTTGCGTGGCGGGCGTGTGGCAAGCGGGACACTCGGGCTCGGCTTTGCCACAGATGCGCATGGCACACTCCATGCAGAAGAGGTTGTGGCCGCAGGGCACCAAGGCGGCGATCACCTCGCTCTCGAAACACACCATGCACTCGCGGGAGCTCTTGCGGTGCCCGTCGGAGCTGCTGGAGTCGGTGGGCGAGCCCGAGGCGGCCGAGATGCTGCCGGGCAGGGAGGAGGAGGAGGAGTAGCCGGTGCTGTTGGAGAAGGAGGACAGCGAGCCTTGGGTGGGCAGCCAGGACAAGGTGCTGACGGGGTCGCTCTGGATGCGGCGCGCTAAGGGGTGGTCCAGGGCCACGCCGCCGCTCTCGGGGAGGGTGGGCGAGTGGCGCGGCGTGGCCGTGCCGCTGTTGCGTCTCTGCGAGCCGTTGATGGAGGAGCAGCTGCTGAAGGCTTGCAAGGGGTTGCCTGAGCGCTCGAAGGGCGACCAGATGGTGGTGGGCGTCGTGAGGTCGAGGGCCAAGAAGTCGAAGCCGAAGTCGCACTCCTCCGAGCCCAGCGGGGCCGGGGGCTCGCTGAAGGTGAAGCCGCTGCTGGTGCTGTAGGGGCTGGTGGGGCTGGCGTCCGCCACCCGCCCGCTGTAGTAGGACTCGGTGGAGGTGCTGCCCAGGGAGCTGAGGCTGTCGTTGCGGAGGGCGGCCGAGGGGCGGCGGGCAGGGTGGGGGGCCTTGGCCCACAGGCTGGCCGTGCTGCCCTGCAGGTCGAGGCAGACGTCGGTGCCGTTGGAGTGGAAGTCGTTGTCGGCATTGACGTCGATGAAGGAGCCTGTCCGCATGGTGATGTGGGCCTCGATCTCCTCCCGGGCCCGGTCCACGTTCTCGGGCATGCCCGTCACCTCAAAGACGGGCTCCTTGTCCCGGCTGGGTGTCACGATGTAGGTGTGCGTCTGCTGCTGGATCCGCTTGATGGTGGCTCCCTTGGGGCCCACCACCAGCCCCACCACGCGGTACGGGACCCTCACCTGGATGGTGGTCTGCCCCGGCAGGTTGGGGGGCCCCTGCATGGCTCCCGTCAGCCCGTTCACTTTGTTGCGTGTCGCCCGGATCATGGAGAAGTGCTCGGCAGCCGAGAGGATCTCCCTTTTCGCCATCTCCACGTCCTCCTTCCTCCCAGTCACGATGAAAACGGGCTCCTCGCCCCTGACTGGTGTCTTGATGTACGTGTTGGTCTTGGCACGTAGGGCTTTGATTTTGCAGCCTGCAGAGCAAGGAGAAGGGGAAAAAAAATGACACGTCAAAGCTGAGACCTCACGGGGACCCCCTGCCCACCCACGATGGGAAGATGCAGGACCAACAGGTCCCTTTGGGTCTGCACCTACAGCACAGACACCCTTAGAGAGACAGGTCCCTTGCACCCCAAAGGCAGCCAGGAGCTCACAGCTTGGTGCTGGGGGGCTGCACCGGCTCGTCCAAGACATTCCAGGCTCCTGGCACCAGCCTGACCCTCTGCCACCACCTTCTTCGTGCTGCAGCGGGGACTGAGGACCCGTGGGATGCAGCCTGGCTCCCGAGGGCTGGGACAACACGTGGGCAGAGTGGGGCCAGGGCAGGCAGCCGTGGGGGCACTTTCTGGGCCACCGAGGGAATGGGAAGCCAAGTTTACTCAAAAGGTGTTTAAGGAGGTGCGAGGTTAAAAAAAAGACACTGAAAATGGAAGGGAAGGAAAAGGCTTGTTTGGATCCTGCAGGTTTGTCGACACCTCTCAGGCAGCAGCTAAACCCGAGAAACAGCCCCGGCTGCACCCCAACAGCAACAGCGAGGGACAGGGGAGCTGGGGGTCCCTGTGGCTGGGTGGCACTGGCACCCCCCACCTCCCTCGCCCTGCCCTGAGGGAGGAAACCCCAGGGCAGAGGCTGCGCCCTCACCGGCTGGGGCAGGGGTGCTCGCAGGGCACCGGCTCTCCCCATTCTGGAAAGACCTGCTTCCCCCGCACGAGGAACATGATTCAGCAGGCAGAGCCCAGGCTGGGACGCAGGAGACTGGGGCTTTGCTGCCAGCTCTGCCTTTGCCTCGCACAACCCCGGGCAAGTCCCTGCCCCTTGCCTGCCATGGGCGAGCTGGGCTCCGGCTGCGAGTCCCTGCAGCGCCCGTCCAGCGAACGGCTCCTGCTCTCCTCCGGGACGGGTTGCTGCTGCTCTCGCCGAGGAGCTGCCTCCGGCCGCAAGCACAGCACCGCTCCCTGCAACCCCAGCCCTGCTGAGTGCATCCGCTCTGCCCGCGCTCCAGTGCACGCACTTAATTAAATTCACATGAGCCAGGCGCGCCGCACCGGGAGCTCAGCCCGGCTGGCCGCCCTCCGCTCCCGGCACACGAGGGCGAGTGACCCTGTCTCCCACCTCCCACGCAAACCCCTGAGCTTCGCAGCGCACCGAAAGCAAAGCTGGGAGCCCACAGGGACGGATTCTGACCCATCGGAGCCCCGAGACCATCCCTGTCCACTCCGAACTCTGCTGCTGCAGATCCACGTCGATAAACAGCCGCACACCGGCAGAGAGAGCTCGACTCCTCGCAGGCACAGCCAAGGCAGCCACAAGCACCCGGCTGGCTCCTCCACAAAGGGCTCGCTCGGGGCACTCCTCCTCCTCCTCTTCCCAGATGCTCCCTGAGGAAGGGAAGGGCAGGGACTCGGCCGGGGGTGGTGTGGCACAGGACGCTCAGGCAGGTCTGTCCCAAGCAGCCGCGTCAGCCCGCGCTCGCTAACAGCTGGAGAGCAGAGCCCTAACGGGGCCACGCTATTCCTGGAGACCTGAACGTGGTACTTTCACCAGGGCATTAAGCATCACGGATAACAAGTAGTAAAAAACTGTCCAAAGAAGTGAGCAGCAGCCGTCCTGGGTGTCACAACCCAGCTTTTTGGCAGCACTAACCCCTCTGACAGCCGCATTCAGGGAGCCGACGAGTGATGATACTGGTTCTCCGGACACTTCCTCCAAAAAAACCTCTAAAGCAGCCCGCACCAGCCAGCACAGCCCTGCCCAGCTCCAGGCTGCCTTGGGGTGCTGGCAGCTTTCCACACGCCCTACCTGCTGCCTGCAAAGGTCCCAGCACGGCGACAGGCAGGTTGGAGGGGAATCGGGGAGGGGAGCAGGCAGATGAGCAGCCAGACAGAGCTGGGGAGGCAGGAGACCTGCTGAGATCTCCCTCCTAAGCGGGGAAATCCTGGATTTCGTACAAGCCAGATCGAAAGCATTTGAAGGCCATCTCCAAGCACTTCTTGCAATCAAACAAATGTTCCTCCCACCTTGCATTGCCCCAGGGCCTCACTCCCAGCTTGGGGCAGTGGCACAAGCCCCAGTTCAACCCCTGGTGCAACCGGCTGGGCTCAGTCAGGCAGAGGCAGGGCTGGGGACGGCACAAAGCTGCCCCACTACCCAGAGCCAGGGAAGCCACTGAGCGGCTGCGGGGGACACGTGGAGGAGGAATGAGGGTGGAGAAGGGTTTGTCCAGGCTTTTCCTAATTTAGGACAACAACTGGAAGGTGTATTTATGGCTGGGGGCATATGGTGGGGAAAGCAACGGCCTGGTCACTGGAGCAGGGCAGAACCAGCAACCATCAATGGTGAAGTTTCTTAAGCATGTATTAGCTTCTGCGAGGCTGTCCAGGGCAAGGTGCCTACAACTCCCACATCCCTCTCCCTGATTTATTCTGGTACCTGCTATAAGCTCTCCCCCTGCTCTGCGGCTTAGCAAATCAGGATGAGCACGGTGGCAGTGGGCAAGGGCAGCTGGGCTGGCAGCCACCACGGGACTCTGCCAGGGCCTCCTGCCGACACCAGCCTCACACCCAAGGTCCCAGATTCACCCTTTGCAGCAAGAAGTGGCAATTTCAAGATCCAAAAGTATCGGCAGCTGCCAGGAGCTGCAAACAGGAGCTGCTCGGGAGCCATGTCCCGCAGGGGACACAGCACAGCGAGGCTCTTCCTCGCCCCGCTCTGCCGGCTGCACCCGAACTGATGCTACGGCAGCACGAAATGGAGGAAGAGTTTATCTGGCTGCTCCTTGTGAGCCCTTCCTAGGGGCAAAGCCAGAAACCTGGGTTAAAAATCAAAGGGGTGCCTGACCTGGCCAGCTCCACCCTCCTCAGACAAGCAGGGCAGGAAAAACGCACAGTCCGTGGCTGCCGGACACTGCTGGGGCCACCACGCCCGCGCTGTGCCGGGGCCACCCGTGGCACAGCAAAATGCACCACGGGTTGGAGCTGGTTTTTCCAATCCTGGTGTAAAAGAGGATGGTGGGAGGTCTGGGGCAGCGGGGGTGCCAGCTCGCCTCCCTGCCTGCCTGCAGGGAAACACTGCAGAAATAAAGGCATCAGCTGGGGAAGCCTCTTGCCCAAGGCCACGTGCTGGCATCTGCACCAGGAACCGTGTGAGGAGCCTCCAGCATTGCGACACACCGGTGAGTGCTCCCGGACGGGCTCGTCGGGGACGAGGTGGGAGCAGAGCCAGGACAGCACCACAGCCTCACCCAGGGACCAACCTGTCCTGCCACTGCCCCCAGTCCCAAACTCCACCTAAGTCACCCCTCGGCTGCTGGGACTCCCAAGCAACAGGTCCTGAAAGCCCTGACTGGGAAGGGTGGGCACCCTCCCCGGGCTGGGATTCAGTAAAGTGTTTAAACCCACACAGCACCCCGAGCTACAGGTCTGCAACACCAGGAACTGGGGAAGAGACACAACCTCACAGCAGTACGACCAACCCCTGTCCTCCATCACATCTGCACCCCAGAGACGGGGCTGAGCCAAGCTGCTCCTGCCCACGCTTGGGGAGATGCTGACAGCCAAGCCCCCCAAAGTCCCCCAGGAGCCACAGGTACTCGCACCACACGACAGAGGTGGTTTAACCAGCAGCCTACAACAGGGGGAACGATCCACACCAGCGGGAGATATTTGAGATGAGTCTCCACAAGCCCCCACCCAAGCACACTGGAAATGCCATCCTGGATGGCGGCATCCTCTCGTCGGTGCAGCACAACCCCGAAGGGATGGGGCCGTGGAGAGGACCAGGGGCCGCCCGGCATCGCCGGTGACCCCCACCGCAGGCACGGCCTCACCCCAGCATCGCCGGATCGAGCACCTCACCTCAACCAAGGAGCAGCCGTTGGCATTCCCGTGTTTTACCTCGCCAAGGGCCAGCATGCAGCATTCATGATGGGAGAGGAGGAAAACAAGGTGCCAGACTTCGCCACAAGTCTATAAACAAGGTGCCTTTAAAAGCACTTTTCAGATCCAAAAGAAAACACCCCCAAAACCAGTGGGGGGACGGAGGGGTCGCAGCCCCAGGTGTGCTGCAGCCCCAACAGGTTTCACCAGGGCCCTGGAGCAGTTCAGTCACCACATCACGGCTCTTTGGCAGAGCTCCGAGTCCCCGTGGGCCCAAACTCTTCATGACAACCTGTGGCCATGCTCAGCTGCAAGCAAACACCCTCATTCTGGGGGTCTCAAGCACACGCAACCCCACCGAGTCGCAGCCCCTCGCGCCACTGCCCAGCTCTGCCTGCAGGGGCAGCACCGACGGAGGGGTGTGAGCTGGACGCTCCTCTCAAACCCTCCTGTCTCCAGACTCCACACCCTTCTCTTCCACCCTCCCCAGCTCCGAGCTGCTCTCTGCTCACCCCACGCGGCTCCTGGCACACTCCACTCCGCAAAGTTGCCCCACGGAGCTGCAGTGCTCTGGCTGGCCCCGTCCCTCCTGCCCTCGGGCTGAGAAATCACTCGTTTCAGACAAGAAACAGAATCCCAGGGGATTCTCCCCAGGATGATGCAGTGATGGAGGCGGCACCTCAGGAAAGGCAGCTGCTCTCCCTAAATGCCCTCTCTGGGCACCACCAAAGAGGACTTCACCCTCTGTCAGGAGCCCCAGTCGGATCAGGGGTGTGACTATCACAAGAGCCCATGAAAACCAGTACAGCGCAGGCTGGGAAGCGCCTCTCCATCCTCTGCGCTCCTGCTGGTACCAGGCAAGAGATAAGAGACCCAGCACAGCTCATCCACTCGCTGATCCCCAGCATGGCCTGACCAGCTCCTGCTTTGACATAAGGTGGCCTCCTCCACATAAGGACAAAGCCAGCTGATCCCCTCGGCCACCTCCGTTTGCCCAAGGAGCTCTGTGTTTGCAGTGCCCAGCTTCGAGCTATGAAAACCCAAGAAGGGAGTTTTTCTGGAGGAGCCTTGGATGGCACCAGCCAGAAGGACTGTGCTCATCACAGCCTCCGCAGCCCGGGAGCCGGCTGATGCCTTGCACCCAGCCCTCTGGAGCCTGCTACCTGCTGCAGACAGACATTGCCCTTCCTCTCCTCCCCAGCTCTGCAGCATCTCCTGGTCGCAGACCCGGCATTACGGTGCTCCCAGTTCCCCTCGTTGCAGGCGAATGGCACAGGATGTGCCAGGACTGGGGCCAGACGTGGAGGAGAACACGTTGCACCTCCATCGCATCTCAGCTCCCCTCTTGCTGAGAGCTTCTTCCCACCTCCCTGCAAACAGTAATTAATTCATCCTTGCAACCACACTGCGGGAGGCAGGCACATCACACCTTTGTTTCTTCTCCAGACACTGGGAAAAGCGAGGCAGGGAGGCTGGGCTCCTCGCCTCGGGCCAGAGAGGAGGAAGCCGGTGCCAGAGCCAAGATGCGCAGGCAGATCCTTCAGCGATCAGATCAATCTGTGCGACTGACTTCAGGAGTTTCTGGCTCTGCTACGACCCAGAGAGGTGGGAGGAGGCAGCCAGGCCAGCCTCAAAGGACGTGGCATGATGGGCAGAGGACAGCAGAGAGCAGCAGCCCAGGGCTCAGAAATACGAGAGGATCCATCGCAGCCCCAGCGATCCACTGCAAGTTTACAGATGCTCGGGCTGGCCCGGAAACGGAGACCTGCGGCCTCCCCGTGCATCCTCCAAGCACCGAAACACCAGCCACGCTCTGGCAGGGAGGAGAGCTGCTGTATTTCATCCTTCCCTGGATCTCCCCTTCGAGCATCCCAGCGTCTTCTATAAACAGCAACTTTCCCAAATCCTTTGCAAAGCTGCGAACAGTCCCTGCGCGTCGCAGATGGGGAAGCAGAGCCCAGGAGAGGAGCTGTGGCTGGCTCCGTCCCACGAGAGGCACGTGGCGTAGGAGGGGAGCGGAGCCCGGGGTTTTCTGCTGCACTGGGCCGCTCGTCACCCCCTTGGCTTTGCTGGAAATGCACCCCCAAAGCCAGGACACCAGGGAGCAACACCAGCACGGTGCCGACATGCAAGAGCCAGGGCAACTCTTAACACCCAGCCCGCCCCATCTCCCTTTTCCCCAGCGATTTCCGTTATCACCACCTCTCTTTTTGCTGGCTAGCAGGATCAGCCCACACCGCTGCAGTCAATGGCCACAGCACTTTTTGGAGACGGTCCCTCCCACGGCAGGAGTCATGAACAGGCTTGCAGGCAGAGGCACGGCCGTGTAATCCCGCCAGGCCACGCTGCCTTTCGGTAGCCGTGTGGGCAGGGAGGAGAAGAGCCGCAGATCCCGGCTGGCAGACGCTGCTCCGCACCATCGTCGGTGCCGATCCGGATGAGGGGTCGTGGCAACCACCTCTCCAGCTCCATCAAGAAAACAAGGATTTGCTTTACACAACAAAGATTTACCTGCTGGGCTGCTGCTGCTCCCTTCTACAAAGGGTTAAATTAGTGGATCTGAAGAAGAGAAATTAAAGAAAAAGGAGGAGAAAATCGCATCCGACAGCCTCTGTCCCACCTCAGCACACGTAAGCGCTGCCCCAGCTGCTGGGACCTCCCAGCCACATCCCTGCTCACCCCGACGGCAGCGGGGCTGCCGGGCTCTGGGGACAGCAGGACCAGTCCCAATGCGCCCCGAGAGCTGCTCCTCAGCACACGGTGTAACGGGAGAGAAACCCAGCCCTGCCCCAAATCAAGACCCTTCCAGGGCACCTGATATCCAGGTCTTCAGCCCCTCCTACGTTCCAGGCGCGGTGGCACCCCAAGCACCCGATTCCCAGGTCATGGCCGGGCTGGGTAGCGCAGGAAAGACACGAGTGACAGGGACACAGGCTGAGGGTGTCTGACCAAGCCCAGCAGCGTCACCAGCAGCACATCTCGCTGCTGGAATGATGCCAGGTCCGACGGAGCACCCCAAGGCTCGGCTCCACGCTGCTGCGCAGCCAGAGCCCCACTGCCACGGGGCTAACGAAGACCAAGGGAGACTCGCACGGGGGACCCGGGGACCAGAAGGACCCAGGAGCCAGCACAGGGGCAGGAGGATGAGGCGAGCGAGACAGGTTCTGCTCATTTTGGAGCTCAGTGTGAGACCCAGAGAGGTGGGCAGCTGCGAACGACCCCGGTATTACCCTGCTCGGGCTGCACCGGCCTCACACATCCCCGATTTGAAACAGCTGCTGGGGGCACAGGAGAGCTGCCAGAGCACAAAGACACTCTGCTGACAGCCCCGTCCCTTCGGATGCTGCCCAACCACACCCCCCGCCAGCAAAAACCAGGGGTGCCAAATGCTGAGCCCTACTTCATGCCAAAACCCCAACACAGCAGGGCCACGGCACGGCCTCTGAACAGGTCGGGAGCTGCAGAAAAGTTGAAACCAGGAGAGGGGCAGAAAACACATGGGGGAAAACCCCTAGGGAGAGCTGTTCCTGCCCATCACCAGCCCCAGGTCCCCTCCGAGCCCATCAGCAGGACCCGGTGCCCGTTCAGACCCCTCCTCAAGCTGGTAAAATAATTCCTTTAGCAGCTCTTTTCCAGGAACCCCACGAGCCCGCGGAGCTTAGTGAGCACCCAAACTCGGCACGAGGTGTTTGGGACAGGTACCCGGGTGCATTTAACTCATCGGGGTGCTGGAGGGGTGGTACTGGGGCTTCACCACAGCCCAAACACCCAACCCCGGCCGCTGGTGCCAACCGACAGCTCGCCGGCCCGAAAGCAGCCGTCCCTCCAACCTCCTTGCACGCGCAGAGCCAGCGCCTTTCCCAGCGGCGGCCAGACCCCGTTACGGGTTTGCTTTCGAGTTGCCAGATCCCGGAGGTTCTGCAGAGCCCGGCCAGCGAGGCCACCAAATCCAGGTCCCCATCCAGCCCAGGAAGAAGCAGGATCCTCCCGAGCAGGGCGCGGCACCCCGCTCCTCGCTCCTCTCCTCTGGCGACGTAGCGGGCTCTGCCGCGCCGCTCGGCCGCCCCGGCCGGGCTCACCAGCCCGGGGGGACCCTGCGGCCAGGGCGGTGGGACCGGTGAGGGGTGCGCGGAAAGTTGGGAGGCCGGGAAGCGGGGCCGGCTGGGAGGCAGCGCAGGCCAATGGGAAGCGCAGAGCATGATGTCACCGCGCTCATCACAGCATGGCTCTGGCTAACAAAGAGAACAATGAGGCTGCCCAGCTCCCCGCTTCCCCCCAGGAAAAAAATGCCCCCCGGCCCCTCACCCCGCAGCCCCCTGGCCAGGGAGAGATGGGAGCCGCGGGAGCGAGGGCAGGGCCGGGGTGCCAGAGCCCTGCGTGGTGAAAACACCCCGGAGATCAGGCTCCCCGCGAGCCGAACTGCCCATCGCCGCCGGGATTCCTGCGGGCAGCAGCTCCCTTCCTTTTTATTTTTTTTTTTTTTCTGAAATCCTCCTCTCTGGGGTCTTTATTTTTTTTTTTTTTCTAAAGGTTGAAACTTTGGTTAAGGGCTATTTCCGATTTCCTTGAGACAAAGCCCGTGCCAGGCACACCCACCCAGGGAGAGGGCTGGGGCTGAGGCGTGCCCGGGCGTCCTTTTGTGACAGCTGAGTGCGAGTGGGGCTTCGCGCCCCTCCGCTGCCGAGCTCCATCCACCTAATAAACGAGCGGATTAATTATCGTTTATAAATGAAGTATTCGAGATATCGAGTATCATTTACACACCAAGTCTGAGACACCGAGCTGGAGGGGAGGGGGAGGAAAGAGGCACTCAACTACAATAAAATCAAAGCTTTCGCCTGCACTTCGTGTCCTGGCAGCTCCCACGGACCCGCGTGGCTCCCGGGAACTTTCCGTGGGCACGAGGCGTTTATCCCCCCCCGTGCCGTTTCGCTGCCCTATATAGTTTAATTAATATTTACAGACGGCGCGTTGGGGAAAGGCACAAAGAGCAGCAGCTCGCTCCTGAAACCCTCGGCGAAGGCGCGTCCGCGGGAGGAGTTTCAGGGCCGCGGGATTTGTCGCCGTTAAGTTTCCGCCTCCGCGCTGCCGGGCACGGAGACAAAGCCCCAAAAGTGACCCAAATAAAGCGGGGCCGGGCCGCGGCCGGCGCATCCCGCGGGAGGCGGCGCCGCAGCCCCGGGGAAGCCGCGGGGCGCTCGGGGGCGGACAGAGGTGGGGGGTGGCGGGGCGGGGGGGTGTCCCCGCCGTGTCCCGGGGGCCCCGTCCTCCCCCCCAGCGCGGGGCGGGGGGTTACCTTGCCGGCCCACGATCTCGGCGACGTGCTCGGAGCTGGGCACGGGCACGCACTCGGTCATGTTCACGCTCTTCTTCCTGCTCCCCAGCGCGCCCAGCGGCTCGGCCAGCAGCGCGGCGGGCGGCGCCAGGTGCGGGGCGAAGTTACCGAAGGCGGCCGGCGGGGAGGCGGCACCGGCGGCCGGGGGGGAGCAGCCGCCGCGCTCCCGCGCCTGCAGGCCGCCCGGCCCCGCGCCTCCCGCCGCCGCCTCCGGCTCCTCCGGCCCCGCGCCGCCCGCCTCCGCCGCCCGCAGCCCGCGCTCGCCCGCCTCCTCCAGCCCCAGCAGCGAGAGCTGGTCCAGGGCGAACCTCAGGGCGGCGGCTTCGTCCTGCGGCGGCGGCGGCCCCTCCCGCTCCCGCTCGGGCTCCGGCGGCGGCGGCGGCTCCTGCCCGGCGGGCGGCGGCGGGCTGAGCAGCGCCAGGCAGCGCGGCGGGCCGCGGGCGGGCTGTCCGCCCTCGGGCTGGTAGATGGAGCCGGGCATGGCGGCGGAGCGGGGCTGGCCGGGAGCGGAGCGGGCCGGGGCGGTGGCGGTGCCCGGAGCGGGCCGGGGCGGTGGCGGTGCCCGGTGCCCGCCGCACGCCGCCTCTCTGCGCGCGCCCCCCGCCGCGCCGCGCCGCCCCCGCCCCGCCCCGACAATGGGGCCGCGCCCCGCCCCGCGCGCATGCGCCGCCCGCCGGCCCCGCCCCGCCGCAGGGAGGGGGCGGAGCCTCGATCGGCCCCGCCCCGCGCCTCTCGCCACGGCCGGCCCCGCCCCGCCCGCGTTTAAAGGGGGGGGGGGGGGGGGGGGGGGGCACCGGACGGGCCGAGACTCGGGGCGGGGCGGGGAGGGCGTCGGGGGAGCGGCGCCCCGTCTTTTCCACCGTAAAGCCGGAGCTTGCGGAAACAACGTAAAACCGGAGTCGAAAGCGAGGAAGTTGCGGGGGGGGGGGGGGCGCGGGCGCGGAGGAGGGGCAGCTACCGACCGCCGTTACCCGGTGGGTCACGGCATCCCTCCCCCCCCCCCCGGCGGTCCCGTCTCCGCCAAGTTCCGCAGGTCGGAGGAGCCGGGTCCGGCCGGGAGCAAAACCGGAGCAGCAAAGCGGTGCCGAGGAGGCGGCGGCTCCCCGGAGGCGACTGTTCCCACCCCCCGATCCACAGAGTTTATCGAGCACTCGGGGGGATGGAGCTACAGCACAGCTACACGGATAGGATATTCCCTTCTTCCCGAGTTACAAAAGTTAAGAAAACACAGAAAATCTTTGTCCTTTCTCCCTTTTTTCCCTCGGTTGTTCAGCTCTTTCACAAGGGTTGGTCGCCGTTTATCCCACCCAGCGGCGAAGCGCTCGGCTGTTCCTGCTTCAATCGGAGCTGCAGCAGCTCGGATGTCCCGAGACCACCGGGACCCCGACGGCCCTGCCAAGCCTCCCTCAGCCTCCCACCACCCCCCAGGTCCTTGCTGGGATGGTTTCTCCCCCCACAAAGGCGGCTGGTTCACTGCAAAACAACTACCTCCAAATCACTCCTTGGCCTGGGCCGCTGCTCCGCAGAGGCCAGGGGCAGCGATGGCACCACTCACCAATTCCCGAGCGCAGCGGTTCTCAGCCTGTGCTCCGCACACCCCCGGGGGGCCGCGATGTCGTCACAGGGGTCTGCGAAGGCTTAAAGCAGGGGTGGGGATCATCCAGCTTGGAAACGTTTGGTCTGGCCCGCAGCAAGCACTGCGCCTCCTTTTCCCACAGCCCCCTCCCCTCAAGGCTCCGCTCATACTCAAGCCCCCCCCAGCCTGCCCTGGTACGTTTGGTGCTAGTCTAGTTGGTGGCACCCACTTTAACTAGGCGGTTTTTCTCCTAAAGACATTTTCTTAACCCAACAGCCCTCGCTGGGGTCGCAACGGGGCCGAAGTCTGTTCCTCCAAGAGGGGGCCCTGGACCCATAAACAAAAATATATAGTGACTGAACACAGACAAACCAGGGGGAGGTGAGAAGAATTGTAAAAACTTTTCATTAAATTTTAATGTAAAAATTGGCATCAAATTCAGAATTAGCACGTTAAAATACCATAAAATGGGCCATTTGATCAAGAAGAGTGTTGATGCTACTATTTTAAATTCATATGGAATCATTGCAATAAAGATACTGTAATAGGAGTGTTGCATTAACAGATTCACTTATTTCCCATTCTCTTCAAATCTGAAGACCCTTCATGAAAAAATTGAAATAAGTATTTGATGCAGCCTAGTGCTTTAAATCTTGAATTCTTGGTGGTCTACAGCCACAATAAAGGGGTCCATGGTGAAGAAAAGGTTGAGAACCCCTGGACTAGAACAACATTGAGACCAATTACCAGCTCACCCACCTCTAATGCCCAGATGCTCAAATTCCACAGATCCTATTCTCAAGCTTCATTTTCTCCATTTTCACATAATTGTCTTTCCCCAAACGCTGTCTTTGGGACCAATTCAACCATTCTGGGTTTGTTTGGGACCAATTCAACCAAGCTTGGGATTGTTTTTAATGGCAAGAACCATCAGTGTTTGGTCTAGAAACCCCCACTTCAAAACACCCGCTCTCTGTTCACATTTCACAGATCCCGGGAAACATTAAGTCCTGCTGGTCAGTGGCCCAAACACACAAGCCACGTGGTCTGTCGTTGTGCTTCTAAGTTTTGCCCTTCAGCTGGTGACTCTCCTATGGAGAAGGACTTTCACCTCCCGATACTCTGAGTGGGTCACCTCAAACTTCTATGAGATCCTTCCAGAGAAATAACAGTCACCAGGAACTGTCTCCTTACTACTTTCCGTTTCTCTCACCTCCCAACCAAACCTACCATCTTCCAACCGCTCAAAAGTTCCATGAAAACAGGTAACAGGCTTCCTCTCCTCCTGTTTTACCTTCAGAGGTCTTGGCAGTGAGCTCCCACCAGCTCTTTCTTTCTGGAGGGCTGCTGCAGAGAAGACTGTAGCAACTTCCATTTTCCCCCAAAGCGTTCACGGCTCAGTTTCACGGACATCCATCCATATCCCGTCCAGACTCCTCGGTGCTTACGCAGAGGCATCGGCACGAGCACAGCTCTGGGAATTCTCCCACCTCAGTCTCGTCTTCCCCATGCCACGAGCTGTTCTGAGAGCTGGCAGGCTCCAGGTGGGTTACAGAGAGCTTGCACCTACTGCGGACTGAAGCTTCTCCTCCGGGGACAGACGTGGCAAAACCAGCAGATTTGAGCCACACGAGGTGGCCGGGAGACACCCCTCCCTCTCACTTCCCAAAATATTTAACCTTGTAAGTTGAAACACCCCACTAAGCTACTAAAAATAGTGGGGTTTCCATTACTTGAGGTAGAACAGTACAACCCCTCCCTTCTGAGCTTCTCCCATTTCCAGAAAATACAGAAAACTCATTAATGACCAACACTGTATCTCTGCTAACTTCTCTGGGCAACCTGCACCCACACAGACTGAACCTGCCCCAACGGCTCCTTATGTCCTTGCTGCAACTCCAATACAGACTAACTGACTCCTTGCCACTGCAGGCCACCACGTCACCACCTCTCGAGCCCCACGAGAAGCGTTGTACGTGGGCTTTCAAACTCACCTCAGGAACTGCACCGCTGTCTCCGAACGCTGCCTTTCTGCCTGCTCTGCACTCTGTCAGTCCTTTGGGGAAATTACTACCTCAAGTCCAACAACACCCAGAGAAACTGCCAGTTGTTATTTTAAGTGCTTTTGGAAAACCTGGTTTGTAGATGTCATGCCTATGATCTGTTCCATTTTCAGCAGACCTAGCTCACGCTTTCTTCTTCGATTCTTAATTTCACTCATGACACCAAGGTGCCTTTGTCTTTTTTAACCTGAGTAATTAGCAGGTCTTTAAGAGACTTGTGTTTTCCACTAACAGAGAAATAGATTACACAAATTAGAGAAGCTCTTTAGCACAACTCTGTTTCTTTGCCAAAACACAACCACACAGAAGATCCAACTTCCCTGAACACAAGAGAAGACAGAAGGTGCTCTCTTGCTGCTTCCAAGCCCACCCCTCCGGGTGGTTTCCCCATTTCCTATCAGGGCTCATTCACAATTGCTTCTGCTGCCTCTTTGTGCTGCCTATAATCATTCGGTCTCCAACCACCCACAGAACAAAGATGTCCCCCAAAATGACCAATACACTCCCCTGTATATGTACAGGGAATTAAAGAACACTGTACTAAAACAAAGCAGAGGTGTAACAGCTCGTTAAGCTGCTTTCTGCATGGGTAAACAGAGCAATATAACTACAGCAGAGTAATTAGTACCACCACAGCCATGCAAGTCTAACTCCCCAAGTACAATTCTGCAACAGCCAGGTCAAGTGTGCAAAGGCAGAAGTTACAACACCCCAGCTAGGATATTTATTCTGCTATAAAGAACATCCTTTTGTAGACCAATCCCTAAAGAGGTCATTACTGAACACAGAGGGGGAAACTCCCCCCACCACCACCAAAAAACCCCACAAGTTATCCATCTGCCTAAATCACAGCACATTAGCCAAATGCTATAAATGGGATCTAAAGTTTAGAGGGGAAAAAAAAAAAAAAGACTACTTTCAAAGAACTATTGTAGTTGCTCCTGTCACTCTTTAGGGGATCAAACTCTTGTTTTCTGTACTGTTCTTCAAGCACATGCAAACATCATGCAAAAAATACAGGCTCTTAGCGCAGAAGAGGTGGTGCAGCTTGGAGAAGAATTATAAAAAAGTCCTTACTTGTGTGTGGGAAGGCTTAAAGGAATATTTCAGCACATCAGGAGCTGAATCACTGCATGTAGGTGGAGCCAGACAGATTGACAAGATCTGTAACTTGAAAAATGACCTAAGTCTGAGATCAATCATCTTGCAAAGTAGCTGACTGAGGGAACAACATATGGAGATGGCTCAAGGTGACGAGGCTCAATGTCAACATGACATGCAAAAACTGTATTAGAGGCGTATGCTACAACTGACCAACTATTATATAACTCAAAACACAGACAACTGTGATCCTCCCGGCACCAAAAGGCCAAGCAGCCTTTTTTCTGTTACCTTAGTATCACCACCACCACCACGTTATCTTAACAGATTTCCCTACTACAGCAGCACACAAAAAAAGGCACTTTGGGGTAAGCCATTAGCAAACATCTCTTTTTTCATGCATTAGATTAATGAAGAACCTAGCTTTCAGGTAGTGACTTCTGAGAAGTTGTGGAGCAGCCACTTGATGGAAAATTAAGAATTAACTGCAGATCAGACAAAAGCATGAAAAGTTTTACAGCCCTTCAGATCACTAAACCCTATAAAATACACTTGATAGGCTTATCCAGGACATAGAGCTAGACTCAAATTACAAACAAAACCAAGTATTAACTTTTTAGTATTCATCTCCTTCCGAAAGCTCAAACTTGAGGGTCTACTTATCCGAAGAACTGTGATTTGTATCTGCAAATGAAACCAGATTCCTGCAGCTAAGCAGTTCCTGAATCTTGCCACTAGAGACAAACCAGCTCAGAGTCGTTCACTGCCCTACTATTCCAATTCTGCACGGTCTCAAACTATTTTCATTTGTGACTCTGCAAGGTAAGAAAAATCCACTAAATGTTAAGAGATTTATTTAATGAATTAATTTACCATTCTCAGTAAATATTACTTATTACTCACAGTTAGTGTTACATCAGCACTCATCAATACTAAATTAGATTGCTAACCAATAACCCTAACACTTTCAAGTGCGATTTGGTGGGTCATTCTGAAGTTCAAAATGTTTTTTTCTCCTCATTCTCATAAAGGCTCTATCACTGTAAACATCATTTAGCAAATGCTGTTCTGTGCTGTTCTCTCATATACTCCAGCTAGTCATGGGGTCAAACTGAAGGGTAATGGTTTTCCCTAATTAGTTCAAGAGAACAGAGTTGATCCCTGCTAATCTGAGAACAAATCCAAGTTTTTAGCTCACTGCATCCCATACAGGACATTCTTTTCTGTGCTGCAGAATTAGTACACCCCCTTCTCATGGCTATCTGTACACACACTTAAAGCAGGGAGCTAAAATATGCAACACTGGGAACCTCTACCAACCACAAAGGAGAAGTCTGGTGTGAAGTAGTTCCAGCATACGCAGAAATTTCTGTTCAGAGTGACAGCAGCAAAGAACTTATTTGATAGGGAATAAGTGGTATCATACAAAGATTTGCATGGGCATCTGGACTCTTGGAGACTGTTCTTATGGATGTAATCCCAAATAAATAAGATTAATCCTGAAAAACTTTTTTTTCATTAAACATTCTCCCACCACTTCCCTCCCCCACTCCAAACATGTCATCCTACCTTCTTTTTGAGGACTGGGACAATCAGTCTAGATAGAATGGGCTCTCTTTAAAGCAAGACAAAAAGGACACGACTCAGAAGTGCGGAAAGACTTGTTAACCTTTCCGATGTTCTGCTTTACCTCCCTCCTGCAAAGTAGTAAAGAGTAGGACTGGAAAAAAAAATAAAACCAACCCAAGCAACCAGGTGTAGAGTCAGAAGGAAGAGCTGTGTGTGTAGGTAGGTTATCAGAGCCCAGGAACAGACCCAGACAGAAGGTAGCGAGAAATCTGGGTGCAGACGACATGGCCACGCTCCTTTTAAGTGCAAGACCTGGCATTTCACAGAATCATCTAGGTTGGAAAGGACCTTGAAGATCATCTAGTTCAACTGTTACAAACCGTTATCTGAGGTCGCAGGGCCTCTTGCCACTTGCAACGGCTGCTCCAAACCCATAAGTACTGCTGGGGAGCCTGGAGGCAGCTGCCAGGTTGCTGTGGAAGAGCTACTAAGGGGGTAAGTTGCTAAAATACGTTTCCACGTACAGAAGCATTACAGCTGCCACAGAGATAACACTCAATGGCAAACAGGAGGGAAGAAAAGCAAGAATATCCATCATAATGGTCTTAAAAGAACAATTAGAAGTTGATAAGCAGAATGCAAGGCAAAGTTAGACAGGGATGAATAAGTATTAGGTCAAGAAATTCAAGGACAGAAGATTATAAGTAATATCCAACAACAGAAATAAGCCTGGAAAGAAAGCCTCAAGGTGAACAGCTTGTCTGTTCTGAAGGATAAAGCCTTAAACCAGGGCGACTGCTACTGTACGGCTACACACCACGTACTACAGAGAATGATCCTGCTGCTCTGTAGAGGGTACGGCAGCGTCAGTGGATTTAAAGTCTTTTAAAAATATGTGGATGCAGCCTTGAGCTGTGCAACTGGGCGCCTTTCACAGGACTGGCACAAACACTCATTTGACACAACAAAACTTTTAGCAGCATAGCTTGCTGCCGCTTCCCTCTACTCCTCAAATTACCACAGCCAGCTTGTACAACATTAGTTTTCAGCAAGACAGCTGCAAAATACATGTAACTTTTTTTTAAGCCTCCACTCATACTTACATTCAACATTTTCTTACTTTATAGAAAAGAGCAGTAGCACAGTCTCTTAGAGCTTTAAAGAAGCAAAATTACCTCAACCAGCAGCTGATAAACTAGCACTAATGAAAAGCTTTCATTCAGCAGAGTCTGCCTTGCACACAGAGCTTTCAGTTGTTCCCAGCTTAACTCAAATGTGTTTTACTGATAAAAACACATTTCCGATTTGGAAAGTTTATTTCAGCTAGCCTCCTTTCACACGGGAAGTAGAACAAGAGTGTACGCTTATCCATGGATTATAACTTCAAAAATATTTCTGACATAATATTATCACTAGAAAACAACTTGCAGCCATGACACCAGGGCCTCCATCCGGCAGGTTTAACGCGCCTGCATTCCCAGAGTCCAGCCATGTCATTCATGACTGTTCCCTGCCTGATGTGCTCAGTTTACAAGCAAGAAAACTCCTCCCTTTCCTTGCTCAACAGCCAGTTCAGCAAGTTCATTTTCAGATGTGAATCAAGCTAACTTTTCCTGGGCAGAAGCACCTACAAAAAGCTCTGTAGGCCAAATGCAGACTGTACCAATATCCATGCAAATTCATTATTTTTATTGATTGCACAAAATTTCATCCAACTAGAATTCAGTAAAAGTAACACTGGTAATACAAACAGGGAGATAATTACATTCCCTTTAACTTTGTCAGTTTTGCAAAACAAAGCAGAGAAAAAAAAATGAGCCATCTTAATGAAACAGCTCCAACACACTTTGCACAAGATAAAATCAGAAGTTTTAAATAACAAGAAGTCTCTTTTTACAAAGTTATCTTTGCAGAGGAAAATGGCATTTTGAGGGTTTTCATCCTATCTACCAGCATCAATGAAACCAGTCCTTCCCCCATCTCCTCCAACCAGTGCCCTCTAGAATTAGGCAGGCTGCTGTTTCCAGATAAAACAAGAAAAACCTGACTGAGCATGACACAGCATAAGAAATGTAGCTTTTGTGAACTCAGGTAGTATGTATCCAAAATTACACTGACTACAAAGTGCAAAACCTTAGCTGTACCGGACAAGATCCTGCCCCTTAGTGAAGCTGCATAAGGACCAATAAAATATAATTATCTCCAAAGAGGATTAAACTATTTCAATACAACTATTTGTCCACAGAGCTTGGTACTACTGTTTTAATAGAAAATAATCAAAATAGCTTACCAGTGCAAACAGTGTGCAGGACAAACCTAAGGCTGTTTCACACTGCAGCTCCACGTTACACACATTTATAATGTTTGAGGGCAACAGGAAGCTGCTGTTACCACCGACAGAAAGAATCACCAGTTCCAAAAGCATCTGCTCCAAGCAGAGGAACTTGATCTCAGACACAGCAATGGACAACACCACTGTTAGTATGTTCTCATTGTAACAACTAAGTTTTGCCCCAATTCCACTCAATTACTTTTCTTAAGTATGTTGTTTACTAATCATCTGCTTAACAAGATATACCTGAAGTAACAACTGCTTTCTCCATCTTGGGGATATATTCAGTGATGGCAGACCACTATATGCCCATCAGTCACATCCACGGCAGTAGGCTGTGATAAGACAAACTAATCCAGTTATTATTGCAGCAACACGAGAAAAACATCAGGCTCATTTAAAAGGAGTATTTTATTTACTTACCTATCTTGATAAGCAGGTAAAGTTATTTAAATTTCTTTGGATGTGATAGGAGTCCTGGGTGCCTTTTTGGTACTTTGAACAATCACCTCTTCCATATGAATGAAAACATTAATTAACTTTTTAAAGGACTGAAGGAAAGAGAGAGAGCTGGGCAAGGAAAGCAGAGTGCTGAAAACAAAAAAGTTGGCACAGAAGTTGGCAGCAATATAAACCCGATATTCAAGGCATCAAAATATTAGTAACAACATCTCAATCACCTAAGTTCTGGTGCTACGTATGCTTACAATGTATTTCGATTCAGATAAAAGTAAATAAACACATCACCAGATGCTAAACAAGTTTTAAAAAAGAAATAGTGGGTCAGAACAAGATTGCCCTGGTCAAAAGAACACCTCTAGTACGGGTTGTAAACTGCTAAGAGTTGGAATTCTAAGGGCTGCATCAGCAATTTGCCTCTTAGATGGGACACCCCGGCAGCCTTTTACTCGGTGAGGACACGGGACTCTGCAGCAAGAACAAACCAGATTTCCACAAGTTTCACTCTGTATCCCCCTCTGCCGGGTCCTAAATATCAAGACCCAACTCTCAGAATGAAGCCCACAACAGAACTGCAAGAGCATCTCCGCTGAAGTAACTGGAAGGGGCATAGCACAAAAACCCCAGGTAAGGGCTTGACGCAGACTAGAAGAATCTCTACTTTGTGAGAAACATTTAATTCAACACAATGAATTACAAGAGGACAGATTTACAGAATAATAACCATAACAAACTGTTCAAAAAGGAAAATAATTTTCACTGGCTGCAGTACCAGGTAAGGTTCCCCAAAGCAATACCAGGTAGAACAGCAGTAAAGTACAATTCAGTCTTCTTGCAGTACTCCAAATGAGCAGTATCAAAGAATTTTGTATTTTCAAATCTTTAAGAAAAGAGTTAATACAGTATCAATCACTTTGGCATGGGATATTTTTCAAGGAGCTTAAACCTATTCAGATCACTAAGCTGAACTACTCCCAAAGGCTATTACTTTCCAGGCAATTCCCCTGGTCCCTTGCTGTCACTGCTAATCATTCTTACATGATAAAGGCTCTGGGAGCTACTTTCTTCCCCAAGTTTTGGGATACCAACAACTTGTACAATTGGTTAGTGGCACAATATTTAATCCACCACTTTATACTGTACTCTCAGCTGAGACATCCACGCATGAATTATGCAACGGATACCCTAAGACTAAAATAACTTTTGCAACCTAGTCAACACGTTCTCCAAGCTATAAACTCTCATCTTCCTCCCCTCTCCCTATCCTCCCTCCCCAGATAAATCCATTTTTAGCCACAAGTTACCCTAATATGCTCACAGATGTACTAGAAGAGACTGAGGAATCAATCAAGGTACCCATGGTGAAGTCAAATACTTATAAACACATTAAGGCAGGTTTCACATAATTTCATTTTTGGACACAAAATGCTGGTCACTTCACTGCACATGCAAATAAGAAAGATTTAATACTTAATAAAAAGCTTTAAATTCGTTTTTAGATATCAATTATAGAAAAATCAACCTTTTTCCTTTCTTGTTTTAAAAGAGGTCAGAACATTACTGCACACGAAAGCAGATGTGTAGACACACCTATTGGAATGGATCCCCTTCCCTCCACACACACAGAAACAGAGGTCAGGGTTCTTGGCACCAGAAGAGAAAGGAGGAAGTTTTCCTCATTGTCAATCAGAAATGAGTCATTCTTCCATTCCGAGTTGAGAAGGTCCTTCTGACCGGACTTAACCAAAGCAAAATATACCCCAGAGTGAGTATATTTATATTTGAAGCTCTATTCAGCTGTGCTTGCACATACACACAACTCTGTATCAAAAAGATGCACAGTAGTGCATTCAGTGTGGTCATGGAACTAAAAAAAAAAACTGATTGCCATTGATGTAAGACCAATTCCTCAAGTGTAACTTCCCCTACTAATCAAAACCTCAGGTGGAAGAGGCACTGGCAGTTCATCTCTGAGACTACACTTCAAAGACCAATGTGGTCTTGCGAGGAAAAGGAAATTCAGTGACCCGAATTGACACATGGAATGACAATCCACACCATAAAATGACCTCTCTACAGTCTGGTACAAACAGGTAGCCTACAGCAGAGTAGCCAAGGAGTGAAACAGCATCTCTCTCACTTGTCTTAGAGAGAAAACTGTTTCTATGGGTCATTGTTAAAGGTACTTTGATAGAAAAGCTTAAAAATGTATCACCTATCACTGACCCACAACAAAAAAAAAAAGGACAGGAAATTTGGTTCCTAGTATTTTCCCTCCCACCATTTTATATTCCTTTATTCCCTCCCACTTTTGCATTCCCAATTACCCTACCCCTTTAGAAAAAGGAGGGGAAGTAGAGTTTAGTCAAGTTCCATCTTCAAAACTACCCAGCAATTAATGAACCATCAGCTTCTCAACGTTTCCTGAAGTGTACATCAAAATGCTCATAGGTACAGTTGGATTGTTGGTGCAATTTACTCGGCAGACACTCTTGGCTTTGTAAATAGTTGTGCTGACCCTGCTGATAGGGTTTATACTGGGAATTCTTAGATGGAACTCCCTAGAAAAAAAGAGAAAAAAAGACCTTGTAAGTCAGTAAGAACTTTTTCTATCTTTGTAGCAAGTGAGCCCTGAAAAGAATAAAGCACCGTTGTCATAACATATCCATTTTTTTATCCCGTTTTTCGCCTTCAGCAGACAGTTTGTTCTGGTTCTTTGCTGTTGCCAGACCTTTGTAGTAGAAAGGAATGCAAGATATTCGCTGTCCAAATAAAGCTACTGTTAGTGATGTGATAAAACAGGAAGATATAGAGCGCCCAGATATCAGATGACATCTCCCAAAGGCCAAACAGATTTCACATTATAATCAACCTTCCAGCTTGAAGGATTGCTTAACATAAATCACTCTTCCTTCTACCTGAAATACAGCTGCCACTCCCTCCAAAGCAGCTTTGCTTTTCTTCTGCTGCTCATCCTAAAAAGTCATTTTTTTCCCCTCCACATTCCTAGTTCTTGCCTCACGGGCTCTGGAGTGTATCTAATGAAGCACCCAGGGTATTGGCTATCCTATTTCAGTGACAGAACACTAATTGCTTTTCTTAGGCTAAAACTTAAAATGATCAAAAATTAAAATTAGTGAGTTCTGTTTTCATCTCACTGCATGAGCTCCACTGATGATACATAGAGTGCTCCTGGCTAGGGTTACATCAAAGGAACACAGTGAGGAAAAGCTCTGCTTCAGCACGGTGCACTGCCCCTATACAGTGCAACACACAACATTTAAGGCAACTCCTCTTGGTCTATCTGCAGAAAATTCTTTCTTCTGCACTGCCACACAGTAAAGATTCATTATTCAGAACTATTTTGGTTTACAAGACTATAAAAAAAAAAATTCTAGTTGCACCTTTAAAAAGTTCCACTGCACAAGTGAAAGTCAGAGATAAACTTGAAAACAATCTGCAAGCCCTTTGTGATACCTTTAAGGGATGCACAACGTAAAGGCACGTTTCTGTGAATCCTGTGGTTACTACTGTTACACCATCTTAAACTTTTCAGATGTTTCCAGATTTTGAATATAAACATTGTTCTGTTACTTTCAGTTTATAAGTTTTTAGCAACTTCCCTCTTTTGATGGTCAGGTTGCCTTTTTCTAACTTTCTACAAATATTTTAAAAATTCCACAAATGTGCCCTCCGATATGCCCTGCAAGAAAATGCAAAAGTGAGAGAAAAGGCAGGTGGGGGAGAAACGGAGTCCGTAAGATGGCAGCTGTCCTTTCTGCCACAGTGTCCTCTTGTCTATTGTAGGAAGTAATAAATAAATAGGGGAAAAAAAATTGACATCACAAGACAAATTTTGAAGAACTGATCCACTTTCAAGATCGAATCCTTCAAGTGCTTACACACACATTCTGGTCACACATTTAGCCCATCTGACACAGACATAAGGCCCAGAACACTCCATGACAATGAGAGCACTCACCAGACACCACACACCCCAAAGTATCTGCTTTTTTTCCTGGAAGCATGGCTACTACACCTTTAAAAGTGCATGCTAAAAAGCAAAGATTTGTCAACATATACTCAGATTCTTTCTGAAAACATTTCTGCCTTCAAGAAAGTACAGTTTAAGGTGAGAAAGGATGCCATCACACTACCTGGACTATACATTCTCCATCTCCTGGTCATGGTCCTGCTCCTCCTCCTCCTCTTCCTCTTCTCCTTCTTCCTCACCTCCTTCTTTCTCTGAAGGAGCTTCTCCATCTCTTGCTATTTCCTCTACATGGGCAAGCATGTCGGCCATCAGGGCTTCCTCCAGCCTCTTTCGCACCTGCTGCACCAGTTCCTCTTGCTTCCTGCCCCAAATCAATGAACACCGACATCAATCCTCAAAGCTGCCTCTTTCAAGGGAAAGGAATCTTAAATCCCTCATACATGAGGCTGGGCAGACAAGCATGGCTTTGGAAGAGCCCTCCAAGAACTGCATTGTAAAAAAACTGCCTGGCATTACAGTGTAAGTGCAGATGAAAGAAACACTTTAAAAATTTGTCCAATATTTTCTATTACAAATCCTTAGCATTGATTGTACCATTTTTAAATCTGGCTGAAATTTGCCTAATCTAGCATCTGACTCAAGGGGTTTTTTTTGTTTGTTTGTTTGTTTTAAATTCCTGGTACTAATATTAATTTAAATACAAAAAAGTCAGCCTACCCTCCTCAGATTTCCAAAAATGAGACTAGAGAAAATTAAGCTTCTGACCATTTCCGTCTTTTTGCTCATTCTCCTTTCGAGCCATAACCTTAAATTTTACATCCCCTTTTCTGTCAAAAGTCATAGTAAAGAAGTGATCAGGGGCTCATGGGACTCCTATTTCAATCTCAGACACAGGAAATCATGAAGTTATAAACAGACCATTTTTCCTGGTCATTCATGTATAAATCAAGCACAAAAAAGTCATGCTGTAAGTCAAAAAGATTTATCTGTCAAAACAAGTATTAACTTTTAAACGCTGTTAACGAATGCGAAGTAGCACGCTTTCAGGTTAGTGTCTTTGGTATATTCAGTTCTCTATCAAGTGCTTCGAACTGAATTTAACCAGTCTTGATTTAGCACTGTAATTCATTACTGAAAGCAAGCTAGACCTAAATAAATTGCATCCTTGTTCACTGCCACAGCAGCAGTTAGTACCATTTGGTCCTGTGCTGACACAAGTTGAAGAGAATCTAATTGCACTGTTCACGATTTCTCCAATCCCTTCTTTACTTTGAAGTGACTTAATCAAGGTTACTCAAATTCAGACAGCTTTTTCAATATAAGGAGGCATACTCTGACATGAAAAACAAATATGAACCTGAAACCTCAGAGTAACTGAGCATGGTCAAAATAAAAAATAATGGGCTTTAAGTACATGCCTGTATGAGAGCAGCTTCGTGTACTCTACTGATAGAGGCATTCAAATTAATTCAGCAAGCAGTAGTGCTCCATCAGACATTTAAACATGCCATTGGAGGAAAAAAAAAAAAGGGGGGGGGGGCAGATATACTGTTTTACTACAAGAAACCTTGCTCCAAGACAGCAAGTGATATTTCCGGTTAATACCTAATATCTTCATCTGTCACCATAAATGCTTTGCAAAGTGGCTGGGAGGTGTTTAGCCAAACTCCAGGATTCTTCTCCACGGCCGCAGACAGCTGCCCAGTGATGGGCATGGTGCTAGTGTGCAGGGCACTAGCTATAGCAGAGAGAAGGGTTTCGTCAGTGCACCCGGGTCCAACCCCTGCACGTGGGAGGAAAAGCAATAATCAACATTGCACAAGACAAAGATCAGGACAACAGGCGTTATTTAAACTTTAATGGCAAAGCATGTACTGTCATTTAGAAAGCTAACACAGCATAAATCTCTGTCCTAAACACTTCTAGCAGCACCTGTACAACTCCCTCCAAGGTTATTTAAGCCTAGATCAATTCCTCATTCTGTTACACAAAAAACCCAAATTAGGAACGGAAGCTGTTTCCATTCTGCTTCTGGAAAATGAACAACAAAAAAAAAACCTCAAGAAGCTTTGCTTCAGTATCTCCTCAGGATGAAGGGCACCGAGCCTTCCAGCCAGAGTACTAACAGTTCCTGCTGAAGCAGGAATGGTTCACAGCACTGAGGAGCACTGGAGAATGAGGAGGTCAAACACAATACCTTCAGATCACCGCTGATTGGTATCAAAATGACACCCCTGGAGTTAAGGGCAGACTCTGATTACCTTGTAAACCTTTTGGAAGGTCCATTGTTTTCACCAGCTCCTCTGCAATGTCAAAAGCATTCAGTCCACTTAATTTCTTCTCCCAGAAGAGCTGACATCAAAGAAAGTGTTTATTGGCACAAAACAGAAATGGAATTGACAACTACACAAATCACCTGCTTACTATCAAAAGAGGGAAGAAACTGCTGCAGACAATTTTATATTGGATTTACAACAGAAGGGGTCTGCCATGTCTGACAGCAGGGAGCAATCCGCATGGGCAATCAGTCCCACAACTACTCTGTCCTGATTTGCTGCCTTGAAAGAGACTTTCTTTTCTTCCAGTGACCGGTGCTTTCACTGGTTCTGGACTGGAACAGCAAGGCAAGGCTTGTCGACTTTCACCTGAGTGCACACAGTGTAGGACAGCCTTTTTTACACTCCTATTCCTTTCTTGCTGTCTCACATATACCACAGAAGTTAAGGGATGCAAGAATTGTATCCACGCTCTTCCCAAGGTAAAGCATTATTTTATTCCTCTCCAGAAGTTTTTCATGAGAACAACCATGTCTAGTCCTTTCCTGTAATCTGAATCAAGGTTCTCCGCAAGCTTAAGACCATGTGAATGCAAGGTTGGGTGGGGAGTCAGATACTTTACCTAGATACACCTTCAACTCTCAATCTACATGTATAAGGATGATCAATGAATAGCTGGAGTACTGTTTGTCTTGCAAGAAATCAATTTTATCTGGGTTTTGAGGAACTGAAGAATTTACCCCAAACAGTCCACGCACGTCTCCTTTTCACGCCTGTCAAAATCTGAGAGCAACTGAACCCACGTTACTTTTCCAGTTACCAGCTCCCAACAAGGGGAATAAGGACAGTCACAGCCCAAACACACAGGCTGGATATTCTTCAAATAGGTGAATTTTAAGCCAGCACATGATGGGACTTAGCAGTGCTTTCAAATTTTGAAGAAACATCTGGAGTGTGCTGACCAGAGGTTAAAATATACTGCAGCCTAGTAAAATATTTTAAAGCAGTAATTTAACAGACTCTTAGATGCATAATGCAGAGAAATACACAAGAAAGAGCAAATCTGCTCTATTCTATGGTGTATAAAAGGAAATATATAAACCAATGTGTATGTATATATTATATATACATACATCTTTTATATATATTTATATATTACATATATTTTTATATATATATACACATACATATATACATAAAAAACTCTAAAGGACCTTCTCAGAAAACAGACTCTGATGTTGTCATAAAAAAAAGAAAAAGGATTACCTAAGGAAAACACAAGTAAAGCCTAGGAAGCTGCATTACAACAAGTAGTAACGTGAGCAGCAAAACAACACAGCTGAGATTACAACATCTTTGTGTACCGGGGCTGAGCTCTGCTGTCTAACAGATTGCATTCACACATCAATCTGCACCCACATATCAATCTCTTCCACAACAGGGATACAAATCTCTACCCAACTCAGAGTTTTGCATATCAGTGTCATATCTTTAGTGTCCTCTCTTATTGTCTTAACTAGCCAAGGGGTTATAGGAATAGCAACAACACTACAAACACACATGCTCTGCTTCCTTAGGAAACCATGCTAAAACCCTACCAACCTGCTTAAAAAAACCACAGCAACAAAAAACCCCAAACCCAACCACCAAAACAAACCACCCAACTCAATTTCAAACAGAACCTATCTCACACTTCAGAAAGGTAATTTTTAAGTTTGCAGAAAAGGTTTTCAGTGTGAAAGGTGGCTAGTTTATAAGGTATTTTTAAATTGTATTGAAATCACTTTCCCTCTTGGAATGATACATTTTAATTCCACCAGACCTGCAAGAGTTTAAAGTGTACTGGTAATTGATAACGATGACAGCATCTGAACAGACTAATGAAGCTGAACATCTAGTTTCCCAAAGTTATAAAGATGGGCTCACTACAGGAAAGGATTCACAGGCTCCCTGGTGTGATCTCTGCAGAGGCAACAGGCTGTCAGCTCTGGGTGATATTAATGAAATGAGAATGCTTCCAAAGGCTGCTTTGAACAGGTACATCTTATTTTACCACTGCCCAACTTCAAAGCCACACTTGTCCTAAGCACACTTTTTGCATCCCTTCACTAGATGAAATTAAGCTGAAAGATTTCCTTTAATTTTGATGTATTCTCTTGTTTGCAAATACACAGTATGATAAGGAAAACACTTTGATTTTGTATTAATAATGACATCCTAAGTGAATTTATGACCTTATTCATACAGGTAGAGTTAACTACTAATGATACATGCATCTGAAAACAGGCCCACGCAGGGGGTCCAATCCCTTGCACTACATCACAAACGCCACATTGTATGTGGTCTGCACAGGAACAGAGATTTCTTGAAACACAGAATTCTTATACAATCAGAACACTTGACAGTGATTATAATTACAATACAAATGCCCCCTAAAGTGGTTACAACATCTTTCTAAATTTGTAGATAATACTTAATTTCAGCATTAAGGAAACGAAGGTTTAGCTACAACAGAACAGTAATCTAAACAAAGGTTGGAGTCAAGTTATAAAACACAGTGCAGACAGCATAGTAACTCCGTATTGGAAACGGGTTTTGTTCTGATTTTAAAAGCTGGGAGCCCTCTAAGTTATTGTTTCTGAAGTACTAGAGACTTCAAACTGCTATGGACTATTTGTTCAGCATCACAAAATCAAAGTGGTTTACTTTTGGACCCTCCCAACAGCAAAACCAGGAGTTTCTTCGTTCTGGAGAAGAAGCTACTAAGCTGCAAGCCTCACCTGCCGGGGCTGGTCCACAGCTTTCTGAGGATCACTCTTCACCTTATTGCTGGGATGGTTCGTGATCTTTGTGACAGGTTGTTTGAATATGGAGGCCGTCTGTCTGACAGGCAGTGCTGTGTTCAAATCAGGCTTGCCCTAAAAATTGCAAATAAAAGAAGGGGAAAAGCCCACAAAAACATTTTCAATTTGCTAAAATGCTACTACAGCCATAAAGATGTACAGCAGGGAAAGAAGAGTTCATGGACTCGAGAACTTGTCTGATCTCAAGCTATATGAGTCAGACTGCTAAAAATGCATAACTACGTTCAAATCTTGCCTTAGCCCTATCAGAATTAAACAAAGTGTTCTGCTCTTTCACGTTCTACTTCACATACTAGCCTCCTCTCATTCTAGTTTATACACACTGGTTTTATCCCAATTTTGACAGAATTTAGGAGTCAGAACACCGAGTTTGCACTTTGTAGATCACTAAAACGGAAGACTTCAACACAATATCTGTAATAACTAGCAAAATGATGAAGTGGGATTTAGAGACCATTTTGTGAATCCCGAAGCCGTTCTAAACCATTCTGTTTAAATCCAGTTGTGGATGCCAATAAACAACTTAATACACCTGGAACCTTGATTGTTTTTTTTTTTTACCTTCAGTTCTTAACAAAACTCAGTTTTTAAACAGACCTCATAACAATTAAGTTTTCACTACATGACTGCATTTTACATTAGTGGAAACACAGAAACACCATTCCTCGTTCCCGAGATCTAACATGCAAGTCTTGAAATGGCTGTAGGACATACTTTGTTCTTGAGGATGCAGACACTGCATCTGCTTAACATATTTATTCATGAGATGTAGAAAAGATGTATTCAGGACAAATATAATTCTGAACCATCTGTGTGCTAATCCATTTATAAGGCAATGATAACTATTCGTACATTTATTGAAAGGTCTGGGCAGAATTTTTAGCCTATGAGATGTGTGTTAGCTGTTGGTCTTTGCAGCAAGGCATGTTTCTTTTAAAATATCACTACAGCACCTAGCGCTGTAAGTAAATGTTCCAATCACACCAGTGATGATGATTCTTGACTGGTTGACATATTTAGAAAATAAGCATTATGCTATTTTCCACATTTAATGTTTAGACGCACAGACATAAGCTTTTGGGTTCTGAAAAAGCTTTCAGTATCTGATGAAGATACTTAAGAATGACTCGAGCCAAACTATCCAGACAGGCAGTATACCTATGTCACTGTAATCGTGACTAAACCTTAACAATCAAAATTACCAGATGCCAAACACAGACTCTTGTTTTGTTCTACAAATGGCTCTTGTCATCCTCTTGCCTCTTCAGCTTTTTGCCCAAAATGCTTCCCCTCTCCTTAGACCAATTCCAAATCTGGTACCAGTGTGGCTATCTCCAGGGAGTCGCTCGCGGGAGGCTGCGTTACCTCTCATCCCTGCTGCCCCATGCCACTCCTCCCCCAAACCAAACGCCACAGCGGAGCAGAGCTGCTGCACAGCCACAGGAGTCAGCTGGAGATCTGGGGCTCTGGAGGAGATCACGCCCGAGAAGGTGATCTCGCACTCCAGGGAGGGGAAGAAAGAGAAGGTGCCAGCCCTCTCTCCAGCCCTTCTGTACACAAGATTCAGCAGTAGAGCAATAGTCTTCCACAGTATCAGTGCCCTGGAAGAGTCAGTGAATTGCAGTATTTGTCCAACACCCCATAACAGAGATTTTGTCACTTCATACAGCTCCACTTCCCCACACTAATTACAAAGGGCTTAATTTTCCCGCTACCACAGATACTGTTCTGAGAGGCAGTCTGGCCAGTATAGTGGCAGACAGAAAGCAGAAAGCTGCTGCTGCATCTTAGTCTTACTTTGGCTTGGTTGGAACAGTCATAGCGCATCCTCTGCCTGTTCTTGTTCATTTTATTCATCAACATTTTTCCTGTGCGGAAGTCAAAAGTGCTCAGGTCCATTGAGCTCCCCAGGTAGCGTGCCAGCTGGGGCTTGCTTCGGAACTTTTTACCACTTGGGCTGAAAAAACAGAAAAAAAGAAATAAGGAGGGAAATTAAAACCCTCTGGACTTAAACACCAGCGCTCGCTGCAACTAAGGAGGGGCAATTTTTATCTCCTTCATGAAAAACGTGTGCTGAACTTCCAAGAATGAGGCTCACATTAAACTTTAAATGGATTATTACTGCTTCCCTGTTAAGTCCTTTTTCATGATTACTGTGGAAGAAACAAATTAAGTGCAGCCCACATTAAAATGTTTTTATACATAAAGAGGAAGATTCAGACCAGGTATAAATGAACATAGCACACTTCACACAATGACCAGCATGGGAGATATCAGCACAGATGCACTTATCACTCGGTTGTCTCAAATCATAAATGCCCATTTTCAAGCATAATTTCTTCTCCCAGCAGTGTTATGTCTGACTAGCACCACAAACGTCTCCTCGGACTCCCTCTTTCCCCCCTTGAATAGCACATTCAGGTTTGATTACAAGTCTTTGATAGCATTCTGAACACTTCAGGGTTACAGAGGAGCAAGGAGAAAGAACAGAAGTCAGCTGCTGACAAGCTGCAAAGCAAAGAATTACAAAGCTTAAGTGATGCAAAAATAAAGGTCAAAACCTTGGAAAACTTTCCATTAATGGCAAAACAGAAGAGAGATTCTTTTCAAACACCTGGTTTCACATGAAAGACTACAATCTGGCAAGCAGGCACAAATTACTCCAACTCCTCATTGGTGGTGGGGGTTTTTTTAAATAATATAACCTTTTGCACCACTACAAAAAGCACTGCTAAGTAAGCTCTTCTAGTTTTTATGCATAAAGCAAAAATAAGTCAATGTATTATGACTGCAGTGTAGAACTGTACAGACAATAAGCACATGCTCTCATTTAGCATCATAACAATGCCTCTTTATTCCCTTAATTTCTCTCATTTCTGGTTTTCTGCATCTTGCAACCTGCATATTCAGTCTTAGTACCCATCTGGTAGAAGCTCACTCCACATACTTTTATTATACTAAACACAGGTTAGTTGGGTGAAAGGCATTTTAAGACCAAAATGCCAGTTACCACCCCACCCCTATTTATCCATTTTCTTCTTTTAAAGGGCAGTTAGTAGTGTTAGAGCATTTGCAGCCATACTGCATGAAAGCAGGGTGATCTCCTCCCTAGCCTACAAATACCCTCTGCTCTTGATGTACCGAAGGTCTCTGAACCTCCTCTGAAAGGAGGGTGCAGAGAGGGGGGTGAGTCTCTTGAGCCAAGGAACCAGCGCCAGGACAAGAGGGAATGGCCTCAAGCTGCGCCAGGGCAGGGTCAGACTGGCTCTTAGGAAGGATTTCTTTGCAGAAGGGGCTGTTGGGCGTTGGAATGGGCTGCCCAGGGCAGGGGGGGAGTCCCCATCCCTGGAGGGGTTGAAGAGTCGGGTTGACCCAGCGCTGAGGGATCTGGTGGAGTTGGGAACGGTCAGGGTGAGGTTCATGGTGGGGCTGGAGGAGCTTCAAGGGCTTTTCCAACCGAGATGATTCTGGGATTCATCTAGAAGATATAATGTCACATCCCAGTGAGACCTCACTAGTAGGCTGCCCATTGTACACAGAGGTGGCACCTGTGAGTTCAACAACTCAATTCAAAGCAACTTCACAACATCCAAGTGTTGAACTTCAGAGGATTACAAGCAGTACCTACATATTAGCCCCTGTTTTTTCTACTGAGGAGAAAAATAGCATCAATCCAACTTATACCTGTTGGAGACAAATCAACGCCAATGAGGTTCAAATGCTTTCTGAGGCAGTTGGAGCGCTGTGCTTAAGGTTACCTTCTGTTATTCCTGAAGCCAGAAATTCAGGCTACTTGTTGCAAGGTTTCTACTTGAAGGCCAAGAATAACTTGAAATAAAGTTGTCACAGGATGAGAGGAAAGAAGTATTACTAACTACTTCAGCAGCATAGATCCCACTCTACCACAGCAATGCTGTTCACACTGGTAAGATACTAACAACCTCTCTAGGGTCTTCTCAAAGGAAAAAAAGCTCAAAGGAAAAAGACTCTTTTCAACACATTATCTCCTTCCCTGAAGCCTTTATTAGGGGAATGGTCTGAAAAAACAGCATAAGCATAAAATTTCTAGTATGGGACAGTGTGAAACCAATTAGTCAGACTGCATATGCAAAAAAAAAAAAAAAAAAAGATTAAAAAACCCAAAAAGAACCAAAGTATTAAAAGCTCTCCAAAAACTGAGAGACAAGGTTAATATGAATTACACTAAAACTGAAATCTGAAAAAGTCTCTCAAAGGACTTAAAACCAAAAGGTTGTGGTCATCCCCCTCCCAGCATCTATCTGCTTAGGAAGCTCCCGGCCCCGATTGCTCTCAAGCTGCTTATCCCGTCCTGTACCCACTCCCTGCCACCACCACTGCTCAAGCATGAAAGCATCCATGCAAATGCACAGTTAACCAGATGGGGAAAATAACCTATCTTTAGAGGGCAGGGAGAAGAAGAGGAAACACTTTATCACTGGTTATTCCTCAGCTGGACCAGTTCATTAGGGAGCTGCACAAACACTCAGGCCAGAAGACGACACAGAGAGCAGGAATAAGCAGACAGGAACAGAGACTGGGTCCAGAATCAAATTTGAAACCACTTTTTAAAAATATAAAAGGAGTTATATGTCTCAATACAGAAAGAGGAATAACCAACTCCAGCAGCTTTCAGGCCAGAGCCATCACTGCTGTCAGCAAAGCCAAGATAAACTCCTGCTATATGAAGAATATGACGCTGCTTCCTCTTCCAAGATCCACAGATCCAATTTACAGTTTAGTGTCTTAGTAATTTTAAAAATAATATATTACAGTGAATTGTGCACTTAGAAGCACAGTGTAACTTGCAGAACAACAGAGCCAGATACACTCAGAGACAGTATTTTTTAAATGAACGTAGCCCTTGGGGTTTTTTAGTATACTTTATAGTAATTTTGCAATGGATCTGAAAAGCTGCTCAAAGTCCACATATGTCTAAAAAAAACCCACCTGAAATGACTCAGAGTCCTGTCTCTTCCTGGGGAAGCTTGGCCCAAAGGAAAAGCACTGAAATGTTCAGAAGAAAAACTTTTATTCTGATTATGTCTTGAAAAAGGCAATACCATACCAAGCTTCTCTGGAACAATGGCAGACCGGGGAACAAAGCTACAACTCAAAGCTGACAGTGAAGTTGCTCAGTAAACACAGACAGAAAGGAAGCGGTCCGCGTGCTCTGGAGCTCCTGGGGTCCCTCTGGCAGGAGCATGGTAGGACACAGCCCCTGAGGGCACCTACAGACACCCGAGAGGGGTGGGGCGGGGAGGGGGGTGATAAGGCAGCCAAAAAACCACAGAACTTTAGCAGCGGGATTGCTTGCTGCATGCCACAAGGCACAGAAACAGTAAAACAGCGTTTATGAATTCTAAACGTTGATAAAATGCTTCTGTGTCCTTTAAATATCACAAAATATGAAATTTATCTCCCGCTCCAGAGCAAAGGCTTTGCTCTGCGCTCCTGTTCTTGATCTACAAAGGTTTTGAAGAGACCCAGAAGAGAGACATCTTGGTACAAAGCTGCAAACCCCAACCTCTTCTAAATAATACTGCAGGCACTGATACCGAGCGTGCGCTGTACCCGGTTCCTGAATTAGGGTCTTTCACACTTCACCATGTTACGAAAAGCGAGGCAACTGCAAAGTTGCAAACGATTTTACATGCTCGTCCATCAAAAGCTCCAACTCATTATCTGCTTGTGCAGCCTGCCTCGGCACTAACAAAACGAACCCGAAGAGATGGAGGGGTGGTATGACCAAACCCAAGCCACCCTCTCTTGTTATTCACAGACTTTTTGGGCGCGGATTAAGCTGAATGTGTGGCAGCCTATTGAAGGGCCAGGCGCTGCCAGGTGCCCGCTGCTCTCTCCATGTGCTGCTCAGCCTTTGTTTCCTGCCTTATATTCTTAAGGACAGACCGACTGCAAACCCAGGCCCTCTCCCCTCCTCCCTCATTACACAAGTCTCCTCCCCTCCGCTCTCCCCATTTAGCCTACAGAGGATCTGCACAACTTGGGAAAGCGAGGGACAAAAGACAAAAAAACCCAGAACCAACCCAGACGTCGCCTGTGTTCCAAAGAAACAGAGATAGGCATAACCTGGGTTATCAACAGCACATGCCTAAGGTAATCAATAACCTAGGGGAATCAATAACGTTTGCCCAAAGCCTCGTTTCCTCAGTGGAGGGGTGACAGGCACAATGCAAAATGTCTTTCCTTCTCCATTTCAATCGTGATCCCTCCTGCATGGAGCTGGGGAGTCACAGCCCACCCCAGCATCCCTCGGCTGCACTTCTCTCCCCAGGCAAAGCCCGGCACCGGGGGCCCTTCGGGTGCTGTCCACCCCCCGACACCGCTTCCAAGGGAGAGACGATTCCCTGGGACACCTCACACGCTGCCACCGTTAGTCCCCCTCTCTCGCAGCATCTTCACATTATCCCTGGCTGCAGCATCGGCACCCAGCCCTGCCTCAGTGGCCCCACACTCCAACAACTCGGTTATCCCGAGATGGGCCAGCACAGACGTACTCGCAGCTTTCACCAGCGCGCACGTACAAAGCACCGGTGTGAACACGCAAGACCAGGCGACTCCTTCAGCTGCCATAACCCACCCCACGCCTTCACACACCCGCGCAGCAGCATCTCCCCATCCCTCTGGAAGCGAGTGCCCTCAGCTCTGCACGAAGCAGCCTTGGGGCGTTGAGCTGTCCCTTGTCACCACAACTGTCCCAGGCATTATTTACACGCACGTGGAGGCCCTGCACCGCTGCCAGCAGCAGCGTCTAAGGGATGTTCCCTGCCCCGCAGGGCAACAGGGTTGTCTTTGTTCAGTAACTTGGGCTCCAACCACACAAAAAAAAAACCCAAAACAAAGAACTTACAAAATCTCTCAAATTTCCAGCAGCACCCCACCCCTAAACAAGAAGCCGAGTGGCAGTCCTGTAACACAAGAATGAGCCCAAATATAAACAGCCATTTTACAAGGCTCATCTCAAGCACCATGAGAGCTTCCCTGGGGGAGCTGTGGGTAAAACAGAACAACCAAGAAAGAGCAAAGTATGGTCTCAGTAAAACCATCCTCCTCCACCATTTTTTTGGGGAAAAAAAAAAAAAGTACCCAGACCAAAATATACTTGGGGGGGATGTTAAAAATGTTTTCTCCAACTTTATATATTGGTAAGAAATTCACAACAAAATCGGTGATCTGTTAAGTTTTCCAGAACGGTGATGTCAGCAGCTCCTTGAAGCAGAGACGAGCAGCGATCCCAACTTCTCAGACACTTGGTCACCAAACTTTCAGCAGAAAAGCCACACAAAGCAGCACTAAACTCTCCTTCCCCTAGGTGAGAGCACTGAGTTTGAAGAGAGCCTTTGTAGCCAGAACTCTCTCAAAGACAGCCCACCGCTTTCACAAAATGCCCGTTACGCTTCCCTTCCTGAAATCCTGCACCCTTGCACCGTTCCTGCTCACTCTGAATTTGGGACCACAAGCCCCACCACATCAGCCAGATGCCCTCTTGGGTTTCCCACCTCTTAAGCCACAGGCAGACAAGAGACTGCACTCCAGTTAAAAAATTTCTGCACAATCAACAGCTGGTAAACGCGAGGTTATACGACCATTTCTAAAAATCTGCCTAGAGACACCTCAAGGAGGGTTTAATTTCCAGCCAGCAACTGGCTCACGCAGATTCAACATCTCACAGGCTGAACACACTCAGCAAAACCCATTTGTCTTGTCGCCCAAAGCAGAACTCGTATTCGACGGAAACCTTCGTGCAGAAAGCATCTGCTGCTAGTGCTCAGGGTTACAAAAGGAAACCGCCAAATAGAAAGCACCGGAGCCCTAAACAACGGTTTGGAAAAGCAGGAACTGCCACCCCGCCGCTGAGCACCTCGGCTCAGTGTTAATTCTCAAGGCTGGTTATTGCACATGAGAGTGCTCATTTCCAAACCAGGCATGCAATTTTCCACAAACACTTACTGCATCTGTATGTTCAGGGTAACTGGACAAAAAAATCATCCAGGTAAACAACAGGCAGAAATAGCAGAGGTATTAGTAAACTGCCACACACATATTTTCCACTCTGAGGTAATGCAAAATGCAACAGCAACCAAAAATTAGTGCAGCAGGGCCCTATTACACCTTTGATCTCTGTCCAAATTGATATAAAGGGAAAATCCATTATAACTTGGGAATAAAAATATGCTACTTCTCCTCTCTCCCCCTCTTTTTAAAGTTCAGCTCTGGGACTGCAACTTCACAAATAAAATAAGTTCTGGGAAAAACAGGGCTCATTCAAGCTTTCAGCTGCACCTCCTCCAGCTGCTGCCACTGGTCTTTCCTTCTCCCCACAGACTCCGAGCAGCAGCGGTGGAGCCGGCACTTCCAGCTTTACGCTCTCGAGACTGATATTTGCTGGTTCACTCGCCACCCAGCACAGCACGCTTTTCTCACCACCATAACCTGATTTAAAAAAAAAAAAAATGAAACCAAACACGTGCAGAAGTTGATCGCATACATTTTGCCGACTAGAGAGGCCAGATAAGGACACCTGGGTAACTTCTGCTCTGCTCTTCCAGCTCCCGATGGACCCAAGTTTCACACATCAGCTCACGGGTGCACTGAGGCTGCCTCTTATGGGTGCAGGAAGGATCCATATGGCCCACCTACAGCCATATGAGACATACATTGATATTAATAGAAATCCTCCAAGCAGAGCAAGCAGCTCCCTGGCCATATGCTTCCCCCAACAGCAATACTCACAGGATAACGCATCCCGAGCCCTGCCCCGGCCTCTCATCTATAGCAACAGCCATCACCGCAGGCAGGCAAATGCTTCTTCCTTCACCCTACCCCAAACTCCCTAATATACAGCAAAAGCAGCAGATAGAGCCCCGAGAAGGCGGGCAACCGCTCTCGCCGATACCCTGGCTACTTCGCAAACACCGTGTTTATTTGACGTTAAAAAAAATAACTGTATTTGCTAGGCATAAGCCGCGCTGAGCGGAGGAGCGGGGCTCCCGAAGGGCCGCTGCCCCCTCCCGCGGTGCCCATCCCCTCCCGGCGGGTCGCTGACAGCACGGCGGGGTGAGGGCCGACAGCCCCCCGAGACCCCAGCGCAGGCCCCGGCGGCCCCTCGAGGAGCCCGCAGCCCCGCCAGCCCCCACGGCGCGTCCACCTGTAGCGACAGGCAGGGCCGGCACCTCCCCCGGTGCCCCGGCGCGGCCTCCCACCGGGCGGGCGCCTGCCCCCGGCACCCCGCCGCGAGGAAGCGCGGCCCGAGCTCCCCCCGCCCCCCACCCACCCCGGGGGCCCGAGGCGGAGGCGCCGCGGCCCGGCCGAGCGCTCCCACCTCTTCCGCTCCATCGCGGCCCGGCCCGGCCCGCGGCCGCTCCCTCCTGGCTCCGGCCGCCGCCGCCTCCCGCCGCCTCCGCCGGCTCTTCCCGGCCGCCGCGCTCTCCTCCCGCCAGCGGCTGTTCCCCGCTCCCGCCGCTGCACACCCCCCCCCCCCAACCCACCCACCCACCCCCCGCCCCGGGAGGCGGCGCTGCGGCCGCGGCTCGTCCCGCTCCCGCCCGCCCCGAGCGCGGCCTCCGCGGGCGCCCGCCGGGCCCTGGCGCCGCTCCGCGCTCCGCCGCGGCCCTCCCGCCTCCTCCACGCCGAAGGCGGCCGCTCCGCTCCGCTCCGCCCGCCCCCGCGGTTCCGCTCCCGCCCCTTCCACCGCTCCGCCTCCCACCTTCCCGCCGCGGCTGGATCCCTCCGCCCGCGCACGCCGCGGGGATATAGTCCCTCCCCGCCGCCCCGCTCGGCGGGAAGCCGGTCACGCCGCCCTCCTCCCGGCCCCCCGCCCCCCCGCCAAGACCACCACCCCCCCCCCCCCCCGCCGGCCTCACCCCAGCGCCGGGCGCCGCGGCCCCCCCCGGTGTCCCGGCAGCGCCGCTTTGGGCATCTTCCCCCGCGCCCGCCCCGGCCGGACTGGCGGCTCGGCCCCGCGCCCCCCGCCCCGCCCGCTCGCGCCCCCTGCAGCCCCGGCCCCGCGCCGCAGCCCCGGGCCCGCCCGCCGGCACCCCCCGCCCTGCCCCGGGCACCGCGGGCACGCACCGGGGCTGCTGGGCCCAGGCCCGTGTCCCGGGGGAACCCTGCTCGGAGGAACGGCGCCGGGCCCGCGCCCCGGGGCTTTTCCTGCGGCGGTTTTTCGGGGTTCGCTTGGCGTGTTCTGTAGCACCCCCAGCCCTGCTCCTGGGACGACGTCCAAAACCAGATCCACACACACACACAAAAACGAGCGAGAAGGAAGAAAACGCGCTCCGGCGGAGCTGGCGTGAAGACAAAGCAATGAAAAGTTTTTCAGGAAAAAGCGTCAACCGCAACCTGTTACAGACGGGCAGCGACCCCGGGAGAGGCGGCTGCCTCCCGCAACACCCCCCGGGAACCCCAACTCCGATCACGCACAACCCAGCACCCGCCTTTCGCCGTGCCAGGCTCCACAGGCTGAACACCACCGAGCGCCACCCGGCAGCCCGCCTTCCAAATCGAGTCAGATTAATTCATTTTAAGACTGAATGACACAGGAGGTTTTTGTTAAGATTCCTGCACGGCCCAGCAGTCCCGGAGCCATCGCCAGGGGAGCTCAGAGCGGCTGCGCCCGCCGCCATCCTTGGGCACACGCTCCAGCCATCTTCTGACACCCAACTTACTTTGTTTGAACTTCCAGAGCTTCCTCCAGCCCACATCTGTGCTAAAAGCTGTCGGGAGTTTTACTTTTTTTTTTTTTTTTTTTTTTTTTTTTTTTACAAAACAGGGCTCGCTCACTTGTTATCTGGAAAGCAGCAGGGAGCAGAGGAAGGATGAGAGATGCGTGTCGCAGGCGAGAGGAAACCCAGAGTCCCCCACGCACGGGGTGCAACTCGTCCAGATAGAAAACAACTTCAGAGCTGGGTGTGCCTGTAGGTGCTGGGTTACATTTCCTTTGTACAGGAAGATTTTTATATTTAAGATATGTGATAGTGGGGATTTTGGCTTTAATTTAATCAATACGGAGCTTTCTGTTGCCCTGAAGGCACTCTGTCTCTCCAGGGATTGGTTCTGGTTTTGTTGGTTTAACGTTGTCTCCTTCTGGGCTCACACTGATGAAATACCTTGCTCTACTATCGCTGTTATTTCTTGTAATTTTGAACACACAGATATGAAAAGTTCTCATTGCCAGTATTGATCAAAACCACATTATTTTTCATAAATGCACTTTCCCTTTTTGAAAAAAAAAAACAAACCAACCAACCAACCAACCAACCAAAACCTCACAACCCAGCCAAACTCATACTCTTCTAACCAAAAACTTGTACTGAAACACAGCTTCTTGATTAAAAATGAAGTGTCTAAAGGGAAACTGAGGCATGGAGCGATGCAGTTTGCTCTCGTTCAGCGCAGCAAACGGGGCAACTGGGAGCAGAACTGAGGAAGGGCGAGACTTCAGCGCTGCGCACCCGAAAGCGGCGTCCTAACCCCCGCACGCCGGCGACTACACCCGGGAGCAAGAGCAGGAGCAGAGTCCTGCCCGCAGCTCATCTCTCTGCTCCACTCCACCAGTGATGAAACCCGGTAGCCCTCTCTTTCACACGAACCACTTGGTTGTTTCCTCTCTCACTGATTAAAATCAAGGGCACGAAAAGGAGCAAACTTTTCACCAAGAAACGAGATCGTGCAAGACACACCGTCCACGTTTGTACGCTGCGGTTTGAGAAAGACGGGGAGTGACTGGAAGGAAGCCAAGAGGTGAGCAATGAAAATCATCAGCTGTCTACAGAATGACCTGTGAGGGAAGAGGAAAGAACCAGCGTTGTTTAGTCTCGAGAAAACAGCTGACATTTCATAACAGCCTTCAAATATGTAAAAGGGAAAGAATTACTGGGCTGGTATTGCAGGAGGGGAGTGAAATTCTTTTTTCCAAACATGTAAATGAGAAGTTAAGCACAGAAACAGACTATTTAGAGGGACTGCGAAATCTCCTGCAATGGCATTTTTTAAGAATAAACTGGAAAAGCTGGGGAGAGGATCCTGCTGCGGGGTGGGGATGGAGAAGGTGACCTCTTAAACATCCACTGAACCTCAACCTCGGGGTAACGGTAGTTTGAAAATCAGTTTTCACTGCCAGCTGGTGTAGCAACAGCTTGCAGAATTCAAGTCGTTTACTCTCCCAGGACTCTATGAAATGTTTGGGTAGAAACTATCTCTTGAGCCCAAGGGAAAATATTGCAGTGTTCCTTTGGGAACACGGCCAAGGTACAGAGGATAAGGTCTCTGCAGATACTGCCACCAGCTGAAAGTGTATTCAGCTGCCAGACAGTCCGTGTTGTTCCAGGACTAGCAGATAATCCAAAAATCACCAAAATTGGTTGTTGTCAGCCACGGAAGGAAGCAACAGGATATCCTGATAGAAAACACTCTTCCATTTAGCCCTGCAGATAACTCTCGTTGAAAGCTTTCTGCTCTGCAGCCAAATATCCCAGACACAACAGAGGAGCTTATTTCAGCGCAGCGTTCTCCGGGGAGCACCCGACCTAGGAGCGCCTGCAGAGGGGCAGAATCGGAGCCTGGTCCAGGAGGCGACCGCAGGAGAAGAGACCCACACGGTGGCTGCGATAACGACTCCCTGTGCCATCTCCACTTACACCTTTCATGATGAAAGCGAAGTGGAAGTACCAGCGTGGAGAAACACTCAGAGGAGACAGGCAGGAACACAAACCTTCCTTTTCTTAGAGGCGGTTTTGAAGTTGCATCATTAAGGCAGAGCTGAAGGTGCTTTTTTGATTTCTGTAAATCCAAAACCCCGTGAGCTCGGCCGGTGCTGTGCCCTCTAGTGGGACTCTCCGGGTTTTGAAGGGGAAGCTTTTCTTCCTCTGTCGGGTCGTTGTCTTTTAACTAATTTGTTCACATAATGTATGCAACATTTGGTTAGCTCATTCTGAAAAACAGTTGCTAGAAAAGAGGCAATGCTAGGATATTAAAAACCAGAAAGATCGTTCATGACACTTGAACAGTAACTATTTGAATTTTAACAGAAATTTGCCAAAAAAATGCAGAAGATCTTTCTAATAGAGTATTTCCAAAGACTGCTTGCTCTTGTGGAAGGAGAAATACTAGAAATTAAATCAGTTATATGCTAATCCTAGGGTTAATTAGAGACAAAGCCATCATTTGAAACACTGCAGAGAACACAAGCAGCTAAACGATCGCCAAAGGGCAAACAAACGCAAGGTCCGTGCATTTCTTGCAGCGCCTGCCTGTGCAGGCAGTGGTATTCTGAGTATGTTTTTCTCTTTTAAGTATCTTCTAAGCTCATTTGCTGTGCACAACGCTATCACTGGGACTTTGCTAAAGGTAATTCTCACTAATGAGACCTGCAGCCTGACAGCTCGGGGAGACCAGGGTCCTCAGGGGAATGGGCAACACAGACAGAGCCTGGGTTCAAGGCCTCCTGAAGAGCCCTCAGCCGTGGGAGCTGAGGCTCACCTGCCCTCAGGAACAGCCAAAACTAGGTCATTTCCGAAGTCAGCAGCAGTGTGTGATGCCTGTCCTGTCTAGACGTGTTATTAAACGGGTAAGAGCAGACTGTAACTGTTCGAGGCTGAGCTTACAACCCTGATGACGTGCGAGTACAGGTGAATATAATGTCCCCTTCCAAGTCGTACTTCGGATAAAAAGGGATCAATATCCCTATATTTATAGCACAGGGCTGTTTGTCAAACCTACATTCTCAGCATTTCAAGGTGCAGTGGTCAGCCAGGAGTTTAGGAGCACTGCTAGAGCTGGGCAGTGGGACAGACTGAGGGAACAGCACGGTTATCCCATCACGCCATAAGCTTCTGTACCATCCGACTGGACGTAGCAGGGCAGCACAGCAAGTTTTGCATGCAAAAATGATATTCCCTGCCCCCCCAATTAATTATCAGTGATGCTGCTAAAGCAATTATTCTGTTAAATAAGTAGTTCAAGTGTCCTGCAGAGCGTTTAGGCAGGTTTTACAACAGTTTTCCATAAAAACATCACTCAGAAGCTTTCAGCCCTGAAGGTGACACCCAAGCAGCACTGCTACTACAACTGAGATTTTTCCCTAAAGAGATTCAAACCTTTCATTACAGCCAAAAATTATAACGAGGTGAAATTTGACACTAAACAGAAAGAAAACAGTGATCCTGTTCTTACACTGAAATAAGTTTGTTTACAAATTCTGGTCTTTCTGGAAAGGGGTGAACTTTCCCTGCTAAGTCCAAGTTGTCTGCTGTGGCTTAGTGGCAGAAACCAGATCAAGAATAATCCCTGGATTTCCTTTTTTCTAACAGCTAAAGACTTTTTCATCTAAAGGGCTCTGGTAGTGGGTTGTTTCATCGCTAATTTATGTTGACAAATATAACTATACCTATGACATATAGATACATATTCTTTTCCTACTCAAAACCCACATTAAGAAAGCAATGGAGCAGCTCTCTAAACTGGTTTTCAGCCCAGTACACACAAAGACCCCCAGGGTTTGCAGACTGCCTTCCTTGAGCCCCTAGATTAAGCCAGAAAAGCCAGCCTGTTCTCAGACAGCACACACTGCTTTAAAATGGTGTGTGCCCAATCAGACAATTTAAGAGGTCCACAAATTGATGTTAGAAAGAACCAAAACCTTGCTTTAAACTAAAAGCCAGGAATCTTGTGTAATCTTGTATGACACTCTGCAATATTGGCTATGAAAAGTTAACTGCATGCAAAAGTCCACAGTCACTACTGATCCAGGAATGATTAGCTTAAAATCAACACACGTCTAAGAATAGTTCAAGAACTACAGCAGTATTAAGAATGGTAACAACTACCCAGGGACAAACACAAGGCTCATCAAACCCAGCAGCCACTGGCTGATGCCTGAGGAACCAGCACAGGAAGAGAGGCAAACACGCAGCAGGCCTTCCTTAGGACACACGTTCAAACAAGCTGAAGGCCTAACCCAAACCAGGAGTCTAGTCTAAAGAACATGGACTGAGAAGGTAACACAAAAAAACAAAAATACCATTCATTTGATTTATTTTGTTCATCAGGTTTATAAATTACTCCCACTGGGGTAAGCTCTGCTGTGACAGTGATCAGAGGAAGGGTACTACGCAGGCTGGTCAGTGAAGTTAAATTTGTTCACAACCAAACGGTCACAACCATTCATGGGAGAGAAAGGGACACCGTGACCTGTTGCAGAATCTGTTTTGGGCATTTCAAGTTCACCTCAAAGCAGGGTCTCAGCGGATGGATGGCTCCAAAACACTCTATCCAGCAATAAATTTCCTACAATAAACACAAAGCAGTCATTAAGGAGTGCTTCCTGCAAAGTGCTACAGCAGCCAACACTACAGACAGAACAAGTTCAAAAACCTCAAAAGCCCGAGGTTTCTGTTATAGAAGCCGGTACAGGCACAGCAGAACACAGGCCTGTAGTCACTCTGGAGGGAATCACAGGCCACCATAGAAACATCCTCTTCCTCTCTTCCAGTAGAGGAGTATGCTCTTTCCAATGACACATCAAAGCTCTTGCTTCAAAACAGACGACACACGCTGTGGTCTCAGAAAGGTATCCACATTCCTACTACTAAGAATTTTTAAGTAAAGAAAGCCCTTACTAGGTAATTTAATTGCCTCTACATGACTTGAGAGCTTTTCCACTGACTTATCCATAAACATCTATGGTCACCCAAGATGCTACAAGTGCAGCTGATTTTTTTGAGAAGTTTCTTTCATCCTTCGGTTACATAAAAGATCAGTGTGATACATATTTTGAAAACGGAGAAAACAAAGTGCTTAAACTGCAACAAGTATGGAAAAAGAGACTTACAAAAGTAGTACCAATTTGCTTTGCAACTTCCAAACTCAACCATTGTGTGGCTTGAAGGCAAGTATCTTTCTTACATTTAGCAACATTAAAATGTAACTGTTATTCTGACCAGAAGAAACAAGTATTGAGATGTATATAGTTTCCTCTGGACCTTTTCCCATCAGTATCCTTTCATGCAAAGCAAATATCTTCCTAACTCCCCTCTGTCTGCAGCAAGGAATAAAAAAGCTCTAAGCCTGCCTACTACACAAATATGCGTTCAGAGGCCCAACAGAAGGCATCATCTAATTGCTGCTCTAGCTTTACAGATGGTCAGTCTTACAGAAGATTCAGAACAGCACATTTCATATGCAATTAAAGAAGGAAAAAAAAAAAAGCACCTTGAGAAAGCCAATTTTCCAATGAATTCATGGCACTTAGTCACCAGCTCTGAACATTCGACTTTTAATAACAGTCACAAGGAACAGAACGGAGCCTGAATTTGCCTAGCAACAAAACTAGTCATGAGCTTGAAGCCGTTCTACCTAGGAATAGAAGTAAATAGATCTGTCAAAAGTTCCAATTTACGACAAAAAACTTGATTTGACTTCTCAAGATCCACATTACATTTTGAAAAATCCACTGTTTGCAAAATAATCACTTGAAAAACATATTCTTATTAATATTATATCCTTCTGGCACTCTGTGAAGCCTCATATGGAGGAAAAAAAAAAAAAAGTCAGTCCTGAACAATCAAATTGAGCACTTCTGGTTAGGACCAATGATATGACTGTGCCCTGGACAAACAGGACACATCAGCTGTCACATAACCACAATGCTACTGCTTAAGCTAACAGATGCACAAACAAAACTTACCATTAGAGGGAAGCTTAGTCTTCAGTTTTAAACTTGCCACCGATGTAGGGAACATACTGAAGGACCAGCTTCCAGTCTGTGAACCATATTATACCAGTACCAGCTACACCACCCCATGTAACGAGGGTGGGAGTCCTAAAGAAGAGACACACACATGTGCAGGTAAACAACATTTCTCCACTGTGAAAGGTCTGGCAAATGCTCATCACTAAGGTACCTGGGAAAGTAATTTCCATCAAGAAAAAAGCTTGGCAGAAATCTTGGAAGAATCTCACATACACAGAAAAATATCAGTCCCCTGAGAAGTAAGGTATTTTACAGAAAAAGGTTGATATGCTTTTAGTTAAAAAGAGCATCATCAACTTCAGCAAGGACGCACTTATTTGTCCAACTATTCTACTGCTATAGCTCACGTCCCCTTTATTCTGGTCCGCAGCTACTTCATCCTCTCTCACGCACTCGCTGGCACTGTGACAAACATTTAAGCTCTGAAACACTTTGAAGACAGCCAGAGCAATCCGGAGGCCACATCCACCTCAGCCGAACCACCGCCAGGCAGACAGCCCCCCTCTCCACCCTCCAAACCCGGGCCCAGCGGGGTCAGCGGACCGCACACGGAACGCAGAGCCGCGGAACAAGCCGGAGGGGAACGGAAAGGGCTCGGGAAGCCCTTCAGGCGCCTTAGGTGAGCGGCGGGGGCCGCGGCCGGTCCTGAGGTCCACGGTGAGAGGTGCGGAGCAGGCCGCGCGCCTCTCACCGTGGACGCCGGGACCGGCCGCGGCCCGCAGAGCGCACCCAAGCCCCGCTGTGAAGTATCCCCGGGGCCGAGCGGGCAGCCCCCGGCCGGGCCTCACCAGTTCTGGAAGAGCTGGACATAGCGCGGCCCCACCAGCTTGCTCAGCATCCCGCCGCCGTCAAAGTCACCCCCACTGCGCATGCGCGAGCGCGCCGCCGAGCCACAAAGGCCCCCGCGCTCCGCGCGCGCGCATTGAGCGGGGCTGCCTGCGGCACTGCCTGAGTCAAGCGGCGTTGTCATGGCAACACACCCCCACCTCGGTCGTCCTCCCTCGAGGCCCCGTGGCGCTGCGTCCCCGGCCCCGTCTCGAGAGGGGACACGAGCCCTGGCGGGGTGGCCTGTCCTCACACTGCGGGGGGGACACAAGCCCTGGGGGCCTGTCCTCGTCCTGAGCTGGGTCCGCTTCACAGAATCACAGAATCACAGAATCGTCTGGGTTGGAAAAGCCCTTGAAGCTCCTCCAGCCCCACCATGAACCTCACCCTGACCGTTCCCAACTCCACCAGATCCCTCAGCGCTGGCTCAACCCGACTCTTCAACCCCTCCAGGGATGGGGACTCCCCCCCTGCCCTGGGCAGCCCATTCCAACGCCCAACAGCCCCTTCTGCAAAGAAATCCTTCCTAAGAGCCAGTCTGACCCTGCCCTGGCGCAGCTTGAGGCCATTCCCTCTTGTCCTGGCGCTGGTTCCTTGGCTCAAGAGACTCATCCCCCCTCTCTGCACCCTCCTTTCAGGTAGCTGTAGAGGGCCATGAGGTCTCCCCTCAGCCTCCTCTTCTCCAGACTAAACCCCCCCAGTTCCCTCAGCCGCTCCCCATCAGACCTGTGCTCCAGACCCTGCACCAGCTCCGTTGCCCTTCTCTGGACACGCTCGAGTCATTCAATGGCCTTTTTGGAGTGAGGGGCCCAAAACTGAACCCACTCATCGAGGGGCGGCCTCACCAGTGCTGAGCACAGGGGTAAGATCCCTCCCTTGTCCCTGCTGGCCACACTATTGCTGATACAAGCCAGGATGCCATTGGCCTTCTTGGCCACCTGGGCACACTGCTGGCTTCTCGCACCACAGGAAAGTGCCCCCTTCCCAGAGCAGTGTCCCCAGCACCCAGCGGTGCCTCTACAAACCCCCCTCGTCGCTGCCACCCAGCCTCTCCCAACAGGAGAGGGAGTTTCAGGCCAGATTTTTTCAGCAGAGGGTCCTAAATCCACCATCCATTCCATAATGTTCCCCAGGCTCTGCTCCAAGCCAGCTCAGCCCTCTGTGAACCTGCAGAAAGTCCGGGGGGGGCACTGGAGCCCGAAGCGTCCCCTGCGGCTGCGCTGCCAAAGCTTCAGAGCTGCAAACGCTTCCCCTGCGCAAACCTGCAGTGACGGTGTCCTGCAGCCGTCGGCTTCCCTCACCCCCTACGCTGGCTGCCGGGAGCTGAGACCCACAGAGCAAAGCCTGTTGCAAAAACCCAGCTCCTGTTTTTTCTCACCAGGACACGGAACAACTATTTTATCAGCCCTTTGGGTGACTGACTCAACATCACATTTCATTCTGATGGTTTGAGTGTTTCCGTGCCTCGGTGCCAGCAGGGCGATGTGAGTTACCGAACCGTGCAGACTTTTGGGTTCCTTTCTGCGAGCTGTTTCCCCGCTGCCCACGCGCCAGCTGGTGCACGAGGTCAGGCGGGAGCTTTGTGGCCTGTGTTCCTGCAGGAAACCGGTGCCTTCGCCACAGCCGCCACGTTACCAAGGAGGGGGGGGTGGGGGGTGGGGGGAAGCGAGGCTGGTGAACAGGCCCCGCACAAGTTTTGCTTCTTTAATGTCTGTTTAGCTCCATGGAGTCACGCACACACAGGAGAGGCTCAGCTTTCACTTTATATTGAAAGTTTCCCAGATGCCAAAATAAAAATACTAATACGAAAGGCAAAATAACTCAAAAGGCAATGAAAAACAGCTCAATCTTTATCTTCAGGAAAGCCTTGGGGTTTTGAAGGCAGTTTGAGGGGGGTGTGCATCCTACTGTTTCACCCCAGTCAAGGCAGACAGGGAAAGATCCAGTAATACTACCAATTTCCTGGTTAGAACAACAGCAATATTAACAACTCATCCTTTCAACATGTTTTGCTTCATCTACAGTTCAAGCACTGTGCAAAGGGATTTGTGGTCTGCTCTGGACACTGTGCTGCAACACCACGCTTGCTCCTTCCCTGCAGAAAGTCCTTTGAGCTGTTGGGAGAATGTTCACGCCGCAGCAGGGACAGCTACACCTCCAAAGCCCGACTTCTGGGGGGGAGCTGCCACTGAGGGTGAGAGTCACTTTCTTCTCTTGGTGTCTTCTGTGGCACAGGTGTCATCTTAGATTCAGAAGCAGAAAAGAAAGGGCAGTGAGCGTGGTTGTCCAGAGCTGCCTTAGGGACACCACAGTAAAGCACAAAGCTGTGTTCGACCATCAGAACAAGTGATCTGCATCTCAGGCCACCAGAGCAAGTGAGGATGTCTCTGCTGATGCCTTGCATCAACAAAAATCACTCCTTGTTTAAAGCAGTGAGGTGGAGTTTTCTGCTCCAAGAGACCAGACTGCTCTGCGATAGCTTGTCCTGGCTCTAAGGACAGTTCATGGCCATGGCTGGCAGTGCCAGCATGACCTGACATTTGCCCCCAGGACCTGATAATCTCATCCCACCCCTTGACACATCACCAGGGACAAAATGCTTCCAAGTATTCACCCAGGAACCTCCAGCTCTGTTGGTGGCCACTGCTTGCATCTTGGGCAAACTATTTGCTCTCCTGTTGTGTTGCTCCTTGTTCCAGCCCTCACCTGATCTCCCAGCCCAGGCCTGCTCTGGCCACTGGGACTTGCCTGTTTACCTTCAGCCTCATCACCTCTGAGCACCCTTCTTCCAAGCTGCAGCCTTGCTCCCAAGCACACATTTCTCCCTTGTCTGGCTCTGGTACAACCTTGGCTTCTTGGTCCTCTACCCTTCCTTGTCCTGACAGGGGTGGATGGTTCCCCTCCTCACCCTGAGGATGCCCATCATCCCCTGGCCTGGCAGCTCACGCCTCAAATTTCTCAGTAAAAAAAGTGTTTGGCGTCTTTAAACAGTTTGGTTTATCTGGGCCTGCCCTGGCTTTTAGCCAGCTCAAGGGAGAAGAGCAAACAGGCCCAGCACAGGCTCTGGCTACACAGCAACGCAACGCCCAAGGCTGAACTAGCTCTTCTACGTGACAGCACGCAGGAAACAACCCCTGTGAGGAGGGAGTGACGACAGAGAAGATGAGCCGAGGCACATCGGTCCAGACAAGGAGACAGAACTGAAAGGACCATCATTCGACGGACTCGGTGCGGCTCAGGGAGGGCAGCGTGCTACCTCAGAGCTTGCTCGCTGCCGAGAGAAGGGCTGCCAGGGCTCAAAGAGATTTAACTAACTAGCACGAGCTGGTGGCAGAGGGCTAACCCAGCCCCGGAACCACAAGGGTGTGAAACAGTGTGACCAGCAGAAGCAGGGAGGTGATAGTCCCCCTGTGCTCTGCACTGGTGGGGCCACACCTGGAGTGTTGTGTCCAGTTTTGGGCACCTCAACACGAGAGAGATCACGAGGGGCTGGAGCGAGGGCAGAGGAGGGCAACGAAGCTGGGGAAGGGCCTGGAGAATAAATCCTGTGAGGAGAGATTGAAGGAGCTGGGACTGTTCAGTGTGAGGAGGAGAAGGTGAGGGGAGACTCATCACTCTCTACAGCTCCCTGAAAGGACGTTGTGGAGAGGTTGGTGCTGGTCTCTTCTCCCAGGGAATTAGTGACAGAACAAGAGGGAACGGCTTGAAACTGCAACAGGGGAGGTTCAGACTGGACATGAGGAAAAAATGTTTCCCAGAAAGAGTGGTCAGAGAGTGGAATAGGCTGCCCAGGGAGGGGGTGGAGTCCCCATCCCTGGGTGTGTTTAAGGGTCGTTTGGATGAGCTGTTGGGGGATGTGGGGTAGGGGAGAACTTTGTAGAGTCGGGCTGATGGTTGGACTCGATGATCCCGAGGGTCTTTTCCAACCTGAATGCTTCTGGGATTCTGTGAACTACTGCGAGAGCCCCTGCTCAGTTAATTTGGACCGATTTTCCTGCTTGGCCCTACATGGACAAGCCCCGAGCTGGAGCAGCGCAGCAGAAACACGGGCAGCAAACCTGATATCGGAGGCTGCTTTCAGGCAGCGTCTCCTCTTTGGAACCAGGGTCTTGGAGAGGGTCTGCAAGGGCTCAGTGCTCCTGGATGCAGCTGCCACAACTCCGTTTCCCCCCAAAGGTAGTCGCTATCGTGCTGCATGAGCTGGTGGCAGAGGGCTAACCCAGCCCTGGAAACCACAAGGGTTGAAGCTATGACGATTTGGGGAAATACCTGCTGATCGGAGGGACAACAAACATGTTGAGGACCTGCCTGGTGACGCCGGGAGGAGGAGGGCAGGGAGAGCCCGGCTGGGCAGCACAGCGGAGGGTTTGAAGATACCGTGGCCAGGGCTGGGTCCTTGGCAGAGGGTGACGGGGAGAGATGCCACCATTGAGCCTGGCCAGGGCACAGCCTCACCCCGTGGCCGAGCCTGGGAGGGCGAGAACCTACGGGGCTGGGCTGTCTCCTGGTACTGGATCCAGCCCATTCTTGCAGGGTTTAAGCCCTCTTAAACGCTCTGCCACGTTGTCTCCCCCCTTCCCAGTCTATGCTGGACTCCTGCTATGGGCTGGGTGCGTTTGACCCGATTTCCAACTTGCACCCTGCCGGTACCGCCCTCGCTGGGTGCTCTCCAGCAGGGCAGAGGCAAGGAAACACCTGCTGTGCTGCGACACCCCTCCTTCCAGCCAGGCCGGGGCTGCATTCCCAACACGAATCTTGCCACCACGCATAACCTGGGCTAAAATGCAGAGTGCCTGATGAGCCCAGCGCCCGGAGAGGTGGCAGGGGACCCCGCTGACCACGGCAGAGCCCCGGGAGCAGCTGTGCTGTGGCGGGAGAGCCCAGCACCCCCCTGTCTGCCCAGGCGCTTCCGACGGCCGCTGGGGAAGGTGCCCAGATCCTACGGCGATGGGCAGCGCTGGAAACCTTCACCGGTGGCCACGTGCAGGGGGGTCCGGAGCACCTGAGGCTGCACCACAGCGTGATTCGGGTGGGTGGGACCCGTGCCCAGAGCACAGGAACAGAGAGCGAGGGGACAGTGTCTGAAAACCTGTCTTGTCTTGTCTTGTCTTCTTTTTTTTTTTTTTTTAGTACAAGGTAAAACCTTTATTACAACTTTTCATTCATAGGTATACAACATCTGAAAGACAGATATGGGGAAAAAAAGGTAATATTGTTATAAAATGTCACATTTATTGCTACATTACTGTTATATACAGGACAGTTCTCAAAATCTACTTTAAAAAAGTTAGGATTATTTAAAAATTCCAAATAATCCAGCCAGCTGTTTTGACACTTGTATAAAATTATTTAAAAAAATGAAAACAATTCATATCTTGAGGCACTCAGAAACACAATTTTATCCCCCAATTGTGATTCCTTTCAAAGAACAACGCATTTTCCCACCCCCGAATACTTTATTTTTTTTTTTTTTGCTGGGTTAGGCATATATATATATATATTTACTATATATATAGTTCAAAACTATAATGTGTATCTGATTTAAGAACAAGGATTTCAGCCACTTAAGTACATCTGGATTTACAGGTAGGCAGCATAAACATCAAAAGCAAGGACCATTTTTTAAAGGCCAAAAACCAAATCCATAAACAACCCAAAACTTTCTACGGGGTTAAAAATAAACAACTTCCGCAGGCATCTCCCATCTGCTTTCCCACCCCTCCCCGTCCTACAAAAATATATAGAAAGAGCAACCCAGTAACGCTTCGTTTCCCCAACGAGCTGGAACCCTCCCTAGAAAATGGGTCGTTTCCTGCAGACCATGAGGTCCAAGCGTGTGGTTGGGGTCACCCCTGCTCCGCTTCACCAGGTGCCTCTTTCTCCTCTCCCCTCTCCCGGCAAATGAACCACCGCTGGCAGGAGGGGACCCAGCTTCCCGCAGCTCCTTCCCTCCCCGAGAGGCCCCACGTTCCAAGGTTTGCTCCAAAGCTGGTGGGTTTCAAGTGATTTGGGAAGACATAGCACCGGGAAAGGGGGAACCGCCGTGTCCCCAGCTCGCTGCCGCGGGGAGCTCCACGGGTCCCCTGGGCACAGCCCAGGGACGCAGGGCACAGGGACGCTCTTCAGCAAAAGGCCTCGGTACCCGGGACACCCCATTTTGAAGCACAAACCCCTTTGCTCTCCTGTACTGGTGCCGTGCCCGGATGTAACAGGACACGAGTTTTATTCCCTCTCCTTCCGATGCGGTGGGTGCTCAGAACTGCAAGGCCTGAGGAGCCAGAGGCGTACACAAGCAGAGGAACAGAAATACCGGCGTGGAGACGTGGCAGGGCTGCCTCTCACCCCCGTGGGGTACAAGACGGACACAGAAGGTTTGGCAGAAAGGACACCTGCAGCCTGCAGCACCCTCTGAAGCAGAGCCCACCTCCACGCCCGGCTCCTGCGGGAGCCCCACGGCAAAGGCACCGCAGCTGCCGGCTCTGCAGAAGGGGGGAATCGTCCTGAAGATCAAACCTCTGCACACAGCAACCGAGTCCCTCCACGCCTGCCCCAAGGGCAGCGGGGCAGGGAGGGGCAGCTGTGCCACGGGACCGACCTGCAGCATCCACCTCCCCAGTCCTCCAACCTCCGCCCCAGCAGCCAGGCAGCCAGCAGCACGGTTCTGCCCCACTGCAAAGAAACCCACAGTGGCTGCGCGTGAGGGGAAACAGCTCAGAGTTGCTGGCTGGGGAGACTGGGGAGCGCAGGAGGAGGAAAACACACCTTCAGGCTTGTGGTGGTTGAAGGAAGAGCAGCCAAGCCAGGCCTGAGGCTTGGGCACTAAGAGCAGCCCTTGGAGCCGGGCAGCAGCGAGGTGGGACACAGCGTCTCCATTCAAGGGCACTGGGGGAGGTGGCGCGAGATGAAGGATGCTCGCAGTGAGCTGCCAAGCATCGAGCAGAAGGCACAGGAGGGTGAAGGGTGCGTGGAAGAGCCCTAGGACCAGGCCTGGCCCCCACCAATTCAGTGCTCAGCTCCTACAGCATGAGTTGGAAGGGGTGTTCCTACGGTCTCACCCCTCGTCTACCCCCCCAGCTCCAGGGCACAGGTCCTGCAATGCTGTTGGAGCTGCTAGAAATGAAGCTGGACCCTGAGAGCAGCAGGGAACGGGAGCTCAGCATCATGGACAAGAGCAGGGAGAAGGGCTGGGCTGGGATCTGGAGAGCCCTGGGTGAGGGGAGAGGGGGTTGCATAGGATTTAACAGGGCAAAGACCTTGTGCAAGCTTGTGGTACAGAAAGCAGGTCTTGCTATTGCTGGTGTCAAGCAGGAACGGGGGAATCCAGTGGCCACGGCTTGCTCCAGGTTAGCCAGCACTGCACCTTGGGGGCTGGTGGCTTGTCCTGGCCCAACTCCAGTACTAGCTTTGCTTCACCTCCCCATCCTCAGCTCCTGTCTAAAACCCCAGGCCAGGAGCTTGCTGAAACCGGAGCTGGTCCAGAGTCACCAGCACGGCTCGCGGCAGGGCCTGCGAGAGGACCAGGGGCTCCACTGGCACTGAAGCTGGCAGCCTCCCCCTGGGAGCAAAACTCAGGGCTGCAGGAGGGGAGTGGGGGTTTCAAAAGCCTCCTGTTCCTCAAGGCCCCGCCGCTGGCCCAGGGGGAGGATGCACTGACTTGCCCAGGGCCCAAAGGCTCTGCTGGCTTCAGCAGGTACACGCGTGAGACGCAAAGGACCTTTGAGAGTGGCTTCTGCACTGAACCTGAAATTGCAGACTCCTGGGGAAATCCCAGCCTGATTCTGTCCTTCCTCTTCAATCGCTGCTGGACAGCGAGTGCAAAACCTCTAGGAAACCAGCTTGTCACCGAGACACGGGCCAGGGGCAAAAGCTGTTCACTGAAGTCACAGCTGGGGAGGTTTCACATCACACTTCTGCATTTCTCTGCTGGGGAGGGCACAAACCCCAACGGCAAAGCATCCAGAGCCCCGGCCCTGGCGCGATGACACACAAGGGGCAGCAAACTGACCCCAGCGCGCGGGGGCTGGCGTGGACCTGCCCCCGACAGCCAGACGTGGCATCTTGGGGTGCCCAGCTAACTCGACTGCCCCGACTCCTGCAAACCATCAGCCCGGGCAGTGCTGCGCCCCTGCCTCCGCGCTGGAGCTCAGGGCAGACAGGAGGGGCACACGCTGGGATCCAGATGTCCCAGGTCCTGTCCCTCCTGCCAACACACCTCCGCAGGATACCAGCGCAAGCTGTAAAAGCAGGGGAGCAGAGAGCCCGAGGAGATGTTGGCAAAGAGCTGGAGCTGAACTCAAGCCAGGCAGTTGCTTGGCTGTGAGTGGGTCTGGCGGGTCACAGGCAGGGGAGCGACTGCCAAACCAGGGGTTAGCTGGAATTTTGCTCCCCGGGGTGCGCTGGCAGCGGCTGCGGGGCTGTGAGCTGGAGCAGGCAGACTGCCACCACCTCCCGTCGATGCCGAGCGCCGTCCGTACGAGCCCATAAAGGTGCAGTCTCTGGGAGGCTGCAGCTGTTTTGCTCTGGGGCAAAAGCAGGTGAAGAGGGAGAAACAACAAAAATCTGCAATTTTTACTGTTAATAAACTGGATTCCAGACACTCCCCAGCACCTGGCGGCATGCGCAGCTCTCAGGCAGGATGTGCAGGGAGGCAGGGGGCTGCTTGAGGGGGGAGAAAGAGGGGGTCCCTCAGGCCAGGGACCCCAAGACTGCAGCCCCGTGGCTGGCCCTGCCACACAAGAGCTGTCCCATGGCAGCTGTGTGCCAGGGACCCCAGTTCTGTTGTTCGACCATGACGCAGCCCAGTTGCTGCCGCCTGGGAAAAGAGAAACTAGAAAATACACCCAGGGGAAAGCAGCCTCTCCCCTGATTCCCTGTCTGACTGAAGAAAGCTTTGTGGGGGCTCTGTGGCCCCCAACGACGAGGGGCACGCAGCCCAGGAGAACCCATGCATGCAAGGCTGAGAGAGGAAGCAGAAAACTGAAAGCTACCCTGCAGCATGTCACCCACCCGTGACACCTCTCTCTGCAGGACCACTGGCGCGAGGGACATGCAGACAGGCAGAGAAGCAAGTTTGGGGAAGAGAAGCGATCTGTGAGATCGCACAGTTGGATGCCAGCGGAGTGTGGGCTGGGGAGGGCGCTGACACTGGCATTCTCTTACCGTGACACCTAAAGGCCAGAGTTTCATTGCAAGAGGCTGTATTTCAGGGCTGACCTGGTGGTATTTTGGGGACAGCACCTGACAGTGCTCATTTTTAGCAAAGCCACTTTCCCTGGCAGGTTACAGGGACCACGTTCACACAGAGCCAAACACACTGGCAAGCCAAAGTAATTTTCCCTTGCTCCACTCCACAACTGCTCCCTGTGCAGCTGGAGAGCAGAGATGCCACCAAGGCCGCGCTGGGCTGGCGCACACAGAGCACCCCGCGCCATCGGGGCAGCTCCCAGGCACGGCACTGCCAGCCCCCCGACACTGCGCTTTCCTGCTGGAGGAACCAAGATCTCCAAACCCTGGCACCGGGGGTTTACTCTCAAGGACCTTCATCCAAGCCTTGCCAAGGAAGTTTAGCTGGTTTTGCTGTCAAGAAAACAGCACCTCAACCACCTCGATGCAGATGCAAAGCCCCATCTCTGTTGCAGTGCCTGGTGGCTTGGGGATGATGGGAAAGGCTCTGTCTCCTCAGGAGTTCCCCCTGGCCTGCAGAGCATCAGCCAGGACTCGGAGGGGATGAAGGAGTTCAGCAAAATTTTGAACAACTCATAAATCTCAAATTTCTAATTTTGATTTTTCTTGACTACAATCTCTTTTCTTTAAATCCAGTTGTATGTGACTGCCACCGCAAATTCTTGTTGCAAAATCAAAGTGTTGGGGAAGCACTTTTTAATTTTTTTGTACGGTTCCAAGCTTGCCATTGCTGGGACATTGCTCCATCCCTCCTTGGTCCTGGGGCAGTGACACTGAGCCAGCGGAAAACCCTGAGCAGCAAGTGCCCTGCCAGCCCCAGCACCGTACTGCCGATGGGGCAGAAACTCTTCTGGGATGAAGCAGCCTCTTACACGCTGCAGAAAGCAGCTGCTGAGTCCCCAGATTCCTACCTCAGAGCATGAATCGGGGCTGTCTGAGCATCCTGACCCTGCTGACAGGCTATGGAGGGGCACTGCCCCCTCCCTGCGTGTTTTACCATCCCCAAACTGAACTTGCTCCAGCATCTGAAGCACAACCCAACCCAGCAGGAGGCTTTAGGAAGACGTGGCTTTTGCTGCGAGGGAGCTGCTCCATGGGGGCACGGCTGTCACACACGGAGGAAAACCTCATCCATCTCCCTCTGCCCAGAGCTTAAACAGGCAGAAGAACCCAAGGGAGGGAAGAGTGTCATAACCTGACAAGCTAATTAGGCTGAAACATGTCTGTTGACACAGGCGAGAAGAACGCGTGTTCCCGGGCTGCAGGGACCGCAGGCACTGACCTCTCCTGGCCTTCCTGGGGACAGAGCTGGAGGCTGCTCTGGTCTCACCACACAGAAGCGATGGTGGCAGGAAAAACCAGCAGCACCCAAAAGCCTCAGAGCTGTGGCTGGACCTTGCAGAGTCCCAGGGCAGTGCCGGTGCCAGGGGCAGCAGGGAGAGACGTCCCGTGCTGCTCTGGCACTTGTAAGCGGCTCCTCTCTGAGATGCTACAGGGGCTGAGCCCACGGTGCCCGGGTGCAGGTGGCAGATAGCAACATCCCGAGTATTTCCAGCAGGCTTTGGCGGAGCACAAAGCACAGCTACGAGCACAGAGGAGCACCAGGAGGTGTGCCAAAGCCTGCGGTTGCGAGTTAGTGCCACAGGACCTAATCCTGTTCACCAGTCCTCTCCTTCCCCTGGGCCGAAGCGATACAGCCTCCCCAGGAGCACAGGCCGGAGAAGCAGAGGGGAGAGATGGACCCTGATACCGGGGGTCCGACCATACTCGCTGTCCCCACGTGCCCCCCAGGCCAGCTCCCAGTTATCCTACCTGACTGGGCTCTGCCAGGCAGATCTGGGCAGCAGCCGGCCCCAGCCCAAGAGCGTTACAGATGCTGCCGAGATGGGATTTAACATCCCCCCGGGGGGCTGAACATATCTGCCTGCAGAGCTGGGAAGAATCAGGCACAAAACGTTTCAGAAGGGGAAGGAGAGGGAAGAAACAAGAATAAATTCCCAGTGGATGCTTTTCCTTTGCCAACTCCAGAACAGCTGCTGCAGCTCAGCACCGCTGAGCACCTCTTGGTTTGCTCCTGCACCTCCGGGGCACCCTGGCACGTGGTGGGGTTGCCAGGGGTCTTCCTCCCGCTGAGCACACCGGAGCACTCTGGAGTGACACTGGGAAGCCCTCGGAGCGATGGGGTCGCTGGCCCAGCTCGGCTGCCGGAGCATCCTGGGCAGGACGGGCGCTCGCTGCCGCCGTCCCTTCCAGCACGGAGAGAGGAGCCCACGCGCAGGGGACAGCAGCCACTCTGCATCCCCGTGGCGAGCCGGGCAGCGTGCCACGCTGCGTTTGCCTCTGAGATACGACAACGGGGGAAGGCGAGTGCGAAACCACCCCGCTCCCCAAACCTGCGGCGTTTTGCACTCGCAGCGGCGGTGGCTCCAGCGCGGGGAGATGCTGCGCAGAGACGGGGATCCTGCTGCCGGTCGTGGCTTCTGAGGGCTGGAGCGAGCGCACGTGCCGGTAGCTGCTCCCCTTCCTGCCGCCTCGGGCTCCGCTGCCAGCGTCCGCGGGTCCATCTGCTGTAAGGTCGCCAGGCGCCGTGTCCTGCTGCTGCCTCTGCTCCGTCTGCCTCCGCCTCCTCCCAGGCCTCCAGCTTTGCTCAGTTCACCTTTGTCCGGCGCTGCCCCTGGAAGTGCCTCTGACAGCGGCTCTTTGCTCAGACGCGTGGGCAAGAGGCGCTTTCCTCCACCCTGGGCTTTCCTCTTGCATCCGTGTTGCTTCTTTGCTTACCTTGAAAGCGCCCTAGTCCCTCGTTCTCTTCCACCCCCCAAGGCCTGCTCTCTCCCGGCAGCTCCTCCTCCCCATCATGACGCTCCGGGCCAGCCGTGGGGCACCGCGGCCTCTGGGATTCTCCAGGAGTAAAGCAAATCTTGCAGAGACCCTCGATGGACCTCAGCCACCTCCCGGGAGGAGCGGGAGCACCGCTGAGGGACACTGCTGCAACTCGCTTTGCTGTTTAACTTCCTTTTCCCAAATCAGAAGTGGCCAAAGCAAAGAGATGGTGAATTCAGCACATGAGTTTGTTTGTTTTTTTATAATGGAAGGTACAAGCCAGGCAAGGAAGAACATCCCCTCGCTGTGGCTACATTCGCTTTTAGTGGCTTTCAGAGCCGAATCTGAGAATTCCTCTCTTTATATCCAGTCTCTCTTAATACAATTTTAATATTCTGGTTGATCCTAAAGATGCAACGTTAACTATAGAAACAGCAGCAGAAAAGCGTGGGGTACAAGACATTTTTTTTATACAAAAAAAAATTCTTTTCGTTGCTTACAAAACATATGCAAAAGAAGCTAAAAAAACCAAAAGGCATTGCTATTTGTTCTACATAAAAAATCTCATAACTAATGTTCTTTTTTTTTAAAAAAGAAATATCAAGCTTAGGCACAATTTTGCTGCTGGCTGCTTGTGAACAAGCCAAGAGAACACGCCACCCCCTCCTAACTGAGTGATATGTATTGACTGTTCTGCACTTTATACTTAAGGCAATTTTTTGTTTTCATTTTGCTTTTGACAAAGTGTTTTTTCCACCCCTTACGTCATGCCAGGATCCGTCCACGTGTGTCAGTATTAGCAGTACTAAAGTTTATGGTTCGAGAAGGTTGCAGGTCACACCGAGGGTTTTCTTCCTACAGATCTCTGTATCCAGAGGAACAAAAAGATCTACAAATAAAAAACCAACAAAAGCCTGAAGTGAGAGAAACCCAAATGAGAATCAAACTCTGCTCCTCGCGTGGTGGGGGCCACGAGGTCCCCCTACCACAGCCTCATCCCTGCAGAAGTCAGCCCCGAGGGCTCGATGTGGCTGCAGCGGAGCGGAGGTGTGAGCTCACTATTCTGCCGAGACACTGGCTTTGCTTTTTATTTTTTTTCCTCAGGGTAGCCCCAGGCACCCACCAGTGTGGGGGATGTCGAGGGACCGTGGCCCCCGCCACGGTCTGGGGCACGTGGATGCTGTGGGCTGAGGCACCTCTGGGCCACCACTCCCGGATCTGCTCGATCCCCCACCGACACCCCTGCGCCGCTCAGGCCAAACGGGCTCAGCCGCTCCTGGCCGAGCACGGGGTTCCCTTAGAAACGGGGACAGCCCAGCAGAGTCTGCGTCTGCCGCGGTCTCGCTGGGGGAATTTCACCTTCTGCGTCTTCCTGGGCATTTCTGGGACCTGCCCATTCCCTCCTCCAGAGCCACCAGGCAAAGGAGTTGCTGGTTTCCAGCAGCCAACTGGGGCAGGGCTGGGAGGGGCAGAGCAGAGCTGAGCTCGCTCAGGGTGGTGACAGCACCAAAACCCTCCGACCCAGCTACGGGGCTGCACCTCTGCTGTGGGCAGAGGCGCTGGGTGTCCGCGGACAAGCAAACGACACGCACGTGCAAGTCATTTACTTCAGGTAAATTAAGGACGTTGGCTGGCACCGAACGAGCGGGGCTGAGCAGCCGAAGCAGAGCAGCGCGTGTCGGCAGCGGGTCGGACCCGCAGCGGGGTGCTGGGATCACAGGGCAGGGGGATGATACCTTTACATGTGTCCAACAGGGTTGTGACCATCTCCTAGACCAGGATGTGAAGCTGAAAGTGTCATCTGGGGATCTCCTACTACTCCGGACACTTTCTCCTCTTCCCGACGCTTCAAGCAGGCTGCTTTAGGGTTCAGATTGCGCTCTATGCCAAAGACAGCAAGGGAGGGAGGGAAGCAACCTCAGTTTGGGCAACAGCATCGCGCACGGCAGCAGCATCCGAAAGAGAGAGCGAGGACAGAGTCCCGGGACAGACACACGGGACCATGCGAGGAAACAACCTCAATGCAAGCTGCTCCTTGCAGTGGCTGCAGTAACTTGGCCGGACCCCTGCTAGAGCAAAACCCCGTGCCCGGCTGAAACACCACGCCAATTTAAACATGTGCTTGCTTTCAGAAAACCCCAAGTGCCTCAGCCAGCTCCGGGAGTTGAGGACTGAGTTTTCCAAAGCTGCTTAATGGGATCCAGGTGCCAAATTCCCATTGAGCATAAAGGGAGACGGACAGAGCGGCCTCGAATCCACCCCAGGCCGGGGCTTTGGAAAGCTCAGCCTGCCGCGAGGGTGCTGCTGGCGATGCAAACACACCACCTCGCACCGAAAGCAGGAGTCACAACAGAGATGCACGCGCACGCAGAGATGTGGGGGGAGAGAAAGGCCCCGAAATGCACCTGCCAGCTGGTACCATACCTCGTACTTGCTGCTCCAGGCCCAGAATGACCTGCACCGCTTGCTGTAGGATGATCAGTTTGGTCTGTGCTTTGTCCGTTTTTAAGTGCATCTGACACATGCGTCCCAGTTCTTTAAAGGCCTCGTTAATGTCCCGCACACGCACCCTTTCCCTGGCGTTATTGGCCATTCTCCTCTCCCGGTCCCTCAGATCTTTGTCCTCCAGTGACAAGGCCTCGTCTGTACTGCTGGGTTCATAGCACCACAGGGATTAGTCAGGGGGGTGGTACCAAGGTGGGGGGGCTATACGTTGCCGTGCTGGTAGTGCTTCTGGTGTCCACTGGAAATGGCTCAAACAGCCTCACTTTGCAAAGCCAATTCGTCTCGGGTGCTTCCTGGCGCGACCCGGGCTACTGGGGCTGCGCCTCTGCGAGCCACGTGAAGGTGCTGCCAGCACGGGGCCGGGCTCCCACGGGGCTGGAAGGTGCTGCCGGGGGCAAGGGTGGGCAGTGGATGCAGTATTGACACCGACACCTTCTCCCCTCCGCAAAATTTTGCCTTTCTGTTCATTTTTGGCTGAAAACTAAAAGGTCAGGGCGGGGGTCTCAGTCAAAAACACTGGGTTCATCCCCCAAGGAAAGAGTTTCTGGCAGAAAGCAAATCCCTCTTTGTAAGATTTCCTTCAAAAATCCCATCTGCAGCAAAATCCTCCCAGTGAAGGCGTTTCAGGCAGCCTGGCCTGGCACCCTCTTAGGGGTGGGGGGCAGCACCAAGAGCAGGAGCCAAGTGCCCCGGCTGCTGCTGAGGGTCAGCCTTGGATGCAGACACTGAATCCAGGTCTTTCAACACAGCCAAAATCTCTCTGGAAAGGGGTGATTTTCTTTTTCAGGCATGGTCAGGAGCTTTGGGAGAGCGTCCACCACTGGCAGCACCCCAGGGGTGCCCGAAACAGGCAGGGACCATGGGGGAAGGCAGAGTCGTGCTGGCAGCATCTTAAACCATGGCCTCACCCGCAGCCCGTCCCCTCCAAACCCCCAATTTACTGTACAGACGACCTTCTCCCCCAGAGCAAAAATTCTTGCAGGAAAGACACCTATCTGAGGAGGGTCCTCGGGTCAGACCTGGCACTGGGACAGACTGTGGCCTTCGGCTCCAGGGGAGCCATGTGGGGATAAGCCTTCACTGAAGAGGGGCCGCAGAGTCAGAGCCTTCCTGGGTGCGCCGGGGGGGTCTGGAGAGCCTCCAGACACTGCCCAACCGTGTGGTGGGGAGCAAGGGCTCCCCCAGGCAAGTGCTTGGCCCACTGTCCCTGCCTGCAACCTCTCCTCGCTGCCTTGTCCCTGCCCGTGTCCCCTCCTCACTGCCCTGTGCCCCAGCCGGCACTGCCCCCTTCTCTCCAGCACGCCCAGGGTGGCCAGGGGGCACCCGAACCCACTCGCAGCAGGAACCCAGCTCATTCCTCCGAACACACGCTGGCAGCCGCGGTTCCTGGCTGGTACCTGCCCCCAGCAGGGACTCAGCTCCAGCAGCACCTTGCAGGCAGCAGCCAGGCAGGATGGAGCCATTTCCCTGCCACCGGTGAGCGCTGCTGGCGGGCTGCACACCCAGGGGGTCCCTCTGGGTTACAGGGACGTGCGATGCCTTGGCTGCCTTGTGCCCTGCTCGGAGGGGCACTGACCTGCCTGCTCGGCCCCCTGCAACGCCCCCCCAATCTTCTCCTTTCCCTTCCTGCCCTGTCAGCTGCTGACAGCAGCGGGAGGGTCCCAGCAGCCCCGGCCGGGCAGGCAGGGACCCCACGGCCCCACTCCCACCACGAGGGGATGGGGCCGGGGGGGGGTGGCTTCTCTCCTGCAAAGTAGCCCGAAGGCCAGAGAAGGGACACCCTAACTGCCTGCGCTAACGCCTGCGGACAGCAGCACGCGGGGCTCGGCTCGCTTCCCCGGCTGCGTCCAAGAAGGGTTTAAAAAGGGACAAGCGTGGGAGACCAAAGTGAACACGGTGCCAACTCTGTCTACCCCCTGCCCCCCGCCGCCCCTCGGCTCCTGCCTCGATCCGCAAGCAGCAAGTACAAGGTAGAGAGTGGGACCACCGAGAGGTCACGGCTGGGGACTGTCTGTAGGAGATCGGAAAGAACAGAACCAAAAAATAAAAACTCGAAATAAAAAATAAAAAAGGAAGGGGAAATTAAAAAAGAGACAGGAAAAAATATACATGTTATGAAAGGCAAAAAATTACAAACTGAAGAGAGGCACAAAGGACTCCAACATCAATGCAACAGCAGAGGCCAGCAGAGAGGAGCACAGCCAGGCACAAACCACCGATGCGTGTTACAACAGCCTCTGCAGAGAGAAAGGGGGTTAACCTGCCCCGGCGCCCTGCGCAGCGGGCCGGGGAGCGGGAGCATGCACTGCGGGATGCGGGAACAAAGCAGCAAAGTCCTCCGGAGCGGGAAGCCAAGCCCTCGGCTTCCCCTCCCAGCGGGACGCGGCACCCAGCGCCAGCACGGGCGGCCGAGACGGGCGCAGACACTCGTGGGAAGGGAGCGAGCGTGTCCCGGCGAGGCGGAGAGCCTGCGCACGCCCGCCGGCAGCTCCGGGCTCTGCTCTAGGGACGCGCAGTGCTCCCATCGGAGACCAGTGTGTCCAGGCAGCGAGGGCTGCTCAAGCCCGGGCTCAGCGTCGCCGTCCTGCCGCCCCTCGCACGGCTCCAGCGATCCCCGGGGGGGTTGCGGGGTGGGGACGGGAGCGCAGAGCCCCGCGCCGGGCGGGCGGGGAGGACGGGGCATCGCTCGCTGCGGCCGCGGGCAGAGACGGGCTCTGTGCTTGGAGCAGCCCTCGGAGGGCTCCCTCTGAGAGATCTGCTGGGTTTTTTGTGTGGGTTTTGTTTTTTTGTTTTTTTTCATTTTGCTGGCCAAGCAGCTGAGCAAAACACCTGCCTGCGGGAAAGCGAGGACAGCGCAGGTGCCCCCTCGGGGACCGGCATGCAGCACACGCAGCGGCAGTGGAGAACAAAGGAGAGAACAGCGGGGATGCAAAAAAGGGGAAGAAAAAAAAAGAATTAAAAAAAAAAAAAAAAGACATCAACAGCCTTGGGAACCCAAGGCCACAGGGGAGAGAGACAGTGCGAGGCACCACAGCACATGTCACAGGAGACAGACAGACAGACAGCCCCGTGCCGATCAGATACGTAAAATATCACCACTCCGGGACCCTCACTGACCTCTAACTTGTTGCTCCAGGTTCAGTATGACTGATACGGCCTGGTGTAGGATTAGCAGTTTGGTCTGCGGTTTTTCGCTGTTTAGGTGGAGTTGGCACATGCGTCCGAGCTCTTTAAAGGCCTCGTTGATGTCACGGACCCGCAGGCGCTCACGGGCATTATTGGCGACCCTCCTTTCTCTCTCTCTCTCGGCTTTTTGCTCTGGGGGAAGAAGATCGTCCTCCTCATCCTCATCTTGACTAATGGTTTAAAATAAGAACGAGACAGGGACATTCCTCGCGTGCACTCTCAGCACTGGTCAACTCACAGAAAAGAAACACACGTCGAGGCACCGAGACGCCGAACCCCGTGCATGGCCCCGCGAGCCGGGGCGCTGCGCCCTGCGTGTCCCCGCCGGGACGTGCCAGCCCAGTGCCCCACGCTCAGACACGGGGACACGCAGTGACTTTGGAGAGAAGCAATTAAGGCTCTTCTTCTGCCTCTTTTTTTTTTTTTTTTTGCTTGTTTTGTTTTTAAACAACAAAGAAAGAAACCACAACAATGCAATTAAGGCCTGAGCTTGTTGCCGGGAGGTTGCAGGGTGGCCTGGAGAAGGTCTGGGGGCCAGCACTGGTGTCCCAAACTGGTGTTTTGGGAAGACGCAGCCCTCTGCCTCCAGGGCAGGAGGTGGCTGCAGTCTGGCAGGAGCGGGGCTGGCGCTGCCCCACCAGGCAACATCACCCTGGTGAGGTCTCCGAGCCGATGGCGAGGTTGCAGACAAGCCAGCACGCTGGAAGGACTCTACCTGATCCGCTGCCACATATCTGGCTGGATGGGACAGAGGACACAGGAGCCCAAAGCAGACAGCGGAGACGACCCGAAGCAGGGAGGAGGTCAAAACCTTCCCCGCTCCCGGTGAGGGGAGCTGAGCGCTCGGTCCTTTTTGCGCAACGCCCTGAGCCACCACGCAGGCGGGTGCAGCTCGTGTGGGTCAGGCGCAAGCCCTCTGCTTTACGAGCATGAGGAAGCCCTGTGGCCACGGGGACGGGAGCCAGCAGCAGAGGGTGGCAGGGACCCTTCCCCGGCACAGCCCGAAGCGGCCGGGCGCAGGGAAGCAGCGGGAGCCCGGGCTGTGCCGCCTCTGGGCGAGGGAGGATGCGCGAGGCTCCCGCGGCAGGGCAGGGGCTGGCGGGGCTGCGCCGCAGGACGACCGCTGGCCTCACCGGGCTGAGCCCAGCCCCTGGGGCACCACGGCCGTACCCCAGCCCAAATGCCCCCAGCCTGGTAACAAAGTGAAGGGAGAGACCTGTTCAAAGAGCACCTTGTTCTGTTCCGGGAGGGTTTCAGCTCCTTCTTCTCCTCTTCCGAGTTATCTGCCACTGACGTGTTCTCCTCGTCCTCCTTTTCTTCCCTCTTTATTTCGCTGGTTCCCGAGGAGACGCTGCTTCGCCCCAGCCCCCCTGACAAGCCTGCTGAGGAAGCAGAGCCACACATGGAGGTTGGAGGGGCCGGACCCACACGGAGGACAGGGGGGTCCCAGGGGCCGGACCCACACAGAGGGTGGGGGGGTCCCCAGGCCCTGCTCCCGCTGTGCTGCATCCCGGACTCATTCTGCACTGCTGGTCCGCAGCAAGAGGAGCTGGAGGGGGGGCTGGCTCTGCCCTGCCACCACTCTCCATTATTCTCCCTGCACCTCCCAAATCAGAGCCCAATCTCCCCTGGCGGAGCAGGGCCCGGGGGCTCTGAGCACCCACAGCTGGCAGGAGGGACAGGAAGATGTAGGTCAAACCTCTGGAAAAGGCTCAAGGTAGAAACTGCCCTGCGGGTGCTGCAAGGAAGCACCAGCCTTGCGAGAGCACCCACCTGCCCCCAGGCTGCTGCTGCAGAGGGCTGGACCTAACGGGTGACCCCGATCTCCCCCGTGGCAGGCGAGCCTCAAGCGTGCACACGTGCAGAGCTGCCTCAGAGCTGCCTTACCGCTGTACGTGTCCTGCTGCCTGCTGAGGTCAGGGAGTGAGCTGGGCTGTGACGGAAGTGTGACATGGTTGTGGAGCATGCTGGGGTTGCTGGACAACCCATCTTCGGGGTGACCTCCTCCCACCTACAGCAGAACAAGCAGAGCAAGCCTTGAGGGGGGGGAAGTGTCACGGCCAGTGGGCATGGGCACCGTCACCCCGGGCAGGGCTCTGCAGACCAGGCTGAGGCGCAGCCGTGCGCCCTCCTCGCGCGCTTCCGCTGCCCAGAGCGCCGGCATGCAGGAGGGAAGAGCCAACCTGCTCCAGCACCAGCTCTCCTCTGGGGATCGCGGTGGGGGCACTGCAGAAAGCAGCTCCGTGCCCTGCACATCAGCTGGATCAAGCAGAAAGCCCCCGTCAGTGCTGTCCCCTCCCCGCCGTGGAAAAGCCTCTCTCTGCCTGGATGCAAGGACACCCTGCCTGGCTGCACGGGTCCTGTCTCAATCAAGCACCAACGTTTGTGCCACCTCCCCAGTGCCACCAGAGCAAGGGACATCCCAGCAGTGTAAACTTTGCTCCCAAGGGCCTGGATGCGAAGGGTGAGGGTCAGGCAGCCTTTCTGAGCCTGCATCCCCCTGAGGAGGCACTGCACCAGCCAGGGACCGACAGGACAGAGCCAGCCCTGCTGCAAACACTCTCATTTCTGCAGCTGGCAGCAGTTTGCAACAGAGGACACACATGATTCATCGCTCAGTAGCAGAGTCTGGGGAGTTTGGAAGGGAAGCACGTCTGGTTCTCTAGAGACTGGAGACACGTTACTGTTCGCTGCAGCAGGCAACCGGCTCTGCCAAAAACGTGCTCCTGTGGTCACCAGCCTCTGGACAAGGCGGGACCCTGGTGACCCAGCACGGGACCCCAGCACCCACGTGCTCAGGGCACCCGGGACCTGTCGCGCTCCCTGGAGCCTGAATGAGCTGTCACACATCAGCACCCCCCACGCACATGGAAGGACACGGTGCCTGCCCGACAGCCCAGAGCGGTCCTGGTGATACCCAGCTCTCTATACCCATGGTCCTGCCCTGCACCGGATCCCTCTCCTCCTCCCTGCATCCCCTGCGGACGGCCTGAAGCTGTTTTGAGGGATTTCCAGCCATGGTGCAGGGAAAGAAGAGCTTTGACCACCTCTGCCTGCCCCAAGGGGCATGTGGGGCTCGTGCCCGAGAGCCAGCACTGTGCTGAGCACGGATTCAACCCCCCTGCACAAACGCAGCAAGCCACAGTGCAGCACTTTGTGCATGTCACCCGCTCAAAGCTCTCAACAGCTGACCCAAGCTGGACCACACGGAGCCATTCTCACCCTAAAGTCAGCGTCCTTCAGGGGACCCCGCGACATGGGTCCCCCCACAAGCCCCCGCCAGCTGCCACGATGCTTCCACACTTACCAGACTTGGGTGCCTGTTCCCCAGGGACATGACTGAGGCGGGGAAGGCCTGGCCCAGGCTGCCCACGGTGGCACTGTGGGCCGGTGCTGAGCCCAGGAGCCCGTGCATGTCCCCGTGGTTGCTGGGCATGGCGGCTGTCTGGCCCACGGCGTGATTCCTCAGCACGTGGATGGCTTCGTCCAACCTGTCTTCCATTTTGTTTTGCTTGAAGGATGGGACAGAGAAATAGGTCTGCATTAACGCCTTAAAGCCAGCAACCCGCTGCAGCGCTCTCCGCTAGGGAATGGCTGGCAGCAGTCACGCACTCAGCTGCCACAGAGCAGGTATGAGGAGAAATAACCCCCGACCCTGTCCGTACTGTCCCCCAAAGGCACAAGGGGTCACACAAGTGGAACTGCACAGGAAAGGGAGGCAGAAACCAGCCAGAAACCTGTTTGGTTGGGCCAGACCCACAGGGATGTGCATGGGCCATGAACAGGGGGAGGGTGCAAGGCTGCGCCTCTGGCAGCAAGGCTGGGCTCAGGGCACTCCCAGCCCTGCTCAGCTGCTTCCAACCAAACGTCCAGCGATCGGGCAACCATCTTCCTTCAGGCACCGGGCGTTTACGGGAGAGGACTTTACCCAAAAAATCCTTTACTGCCAGGCACAAAGGGATGGGAGAGGAAAGGAGACACTTACTAAAGTGTGGAGGCTCCCTTCGTAGCTGGGAGATAAGGCACCCTGTCCACTCGCTCGCGACCACTGGGATGTGCCTGCAAACAAACGGGGAGAGCTTGGGACCGGGCATGGCTGCCACTAGATGGGGCTGGAAGATGGGCCACCACACTGTGCACGGGCCACCATGGCACTCACGGCACTGCAGGGGCCACCACAGCACCGCGTGGCACTGCACGGGCCACCATGGGACCGCAGGGGCCACCACAGCACTGCGTGGCACCACACAGGCCACCACAGCACCGCATGGCACTGCACGGGCCACCATGGGACTGCATGGGCCACCACAGCACTGCACGGCACCACACAGGTCACCATGGCACTGCATGGGCCACCACGGCACCACATGACACTGCATGGGCCACCATGGGACCGCACGGGCCACTGCAGCACTGCATGGCACCACGTGGGTCACCATGGCACTGCACGGGCCACCACAGCACTGCACGGGCCACCATGGCACTGCATGGCATTGTTTGGGCCACCACAGCACCACATGGGCCACCATGGCACCACATGGGCCACCACAGCACCACATGGCACCTCTGCTCTGCCTCACCAGGAAACTGAGCTCAGGCCTTCAGACCTGGAGAGGTTTTTAGGTTTCTGTGACGGCAGCGAGCGGGCAGCAGCACACGGCTGTGCTGGGCTCACCCGGCCCCAGGGCAGCGCCAGGCTGGGGGGGTCTGTTGCTCCGCACCCCGGGCACGAGGAGCCTCGGCACCAGCTCTGCGGGGCAGAAACAAGCCCTCTCCCGCCGGCCGGGAGCACAGACGGGCTCTCACCAGGCACCGAAAATGTTTTTTAACTAGTTGGCTGCTTCCCAGTTCCCACTGCGCTTCTCCCACGGGAGAAAACCAGGGACAAACTCTCCCAGCCTCTCCCTGACTGGACACCCAGGGCCAGGGTCTGTCTGGTGGCAGCAGCGGGTCCCAGGGGTGGCAGCGATGCTTCCACTCAAGCACGTGCTGGTGCTACTGTGTGGGCCGGGCTCCCGCCACCCACTAAAACTCACAGAATCATCTCGGTTGGAAAAGCCCTTGAAGCTCCTCCAGTCCCACCATGAACCTCACCCTGACCGTTCCCAACTCCACCAGATCCCTCAGCGCTGGGTCAACCCGACTCTTCAACCCCTCCAGGGATGGGGACTCCCCCCCTGCCCTGGGCAGCCCATTCCAACGCCCAACAGCCCCTTCTGCAAAGAAATCCTTCCTAAGAGCCAGTCTGACCCTGCCCTGGCGCAGCTTGAGGCCATTCTCTCTTGTCCTGGCGCTGGTTCCTTGGCTCAAGAGACCCATCCCCCCTCTCTGCACCCTCCTTTCAGGGAGTTGTAGAGGGCCATGAGGTCTCCCCTCAGCCTCCTCTTGTCCAGACTAAACAACCCCATGCGGGTTGTTTAACTCAACTCCTACACGGGGGCAAAGCCGGGTGCAGGCAGAGCTGTCGCCCTCACACACCCAGCGTTCGCCGCACCCGGGCACTGCTCAGCTCCAAACGGGGGAAAAGCTACAACTGATTAAAGCAGATGGACGTGCAACTTCACAGGAGACATTTAAAAAGCATCTTCAAGTTTGCTTGGCCTTCCTCATCGCTCTCCTGCTTTTAAAAATACTTAAAATATTCTTTAAATTTGGATTTGGTGATTGCCATATTTTTAACAAGGGTTTGGGGCTGATCTGGGAAGTACCCTGCCTTGAACCTCCTGAAAGCAAACCTGACACCCCCCTTTACACAAAGAGTAACGTTTTTCACCTACCTGCAAGCCCCTGAGGGGAGCCGACCGGTGTAGAGGGGTTTGACGAGAAGTTATTGCTAGAGTGATCGGGGGAATAAATCTGGAGCGAGAGAAGCAGCGCACAGTCAGCAGTGCCCACCCCTGCGATGGCTCTCCCCCACCCCAGCAGTGCCACCAAGCCCAGGTGCAGTGAGGACCCCCCCGTGGGACCACCTGACCGCACCTCCTGGCCCACACCCCAGCCGGAGCAGCCCACCTGTCCCCCCACAGCTCCCCAATAACACCCGGGTCTCTCTCTGTCCCCGCTGCTGCCACCCCTACAGCTACAGCCTCTGTGCTTCAGGTCCCACCTCGGAGGGAAGCGAGAACCCCAAGAAATTATTGCAGGGTGCGGTGCTGGCACCCCCCTGCTACCACTCAGCAGCAAAGGTACCTGCACTGAACGGCAAAGAGGCAACCCCAAGCCCTGATAGCCCAGTGGGACAAGTGCCCTCCAGTCTGAACCAGCAAACGCAGGGCCAGGACAACTGGGACCTGCAAGTCCTGCTACAAGGGCTGCGTAGGGTCGTGTTGCCAGAGCAGGACCAGGTTGGGTGGCCACCGAGCTGGCTCGTGGGCATGGGTCTGCAGGGCCACCGTAACGTCCAGTGCCTCAGTTTCCCAGGACTTAGGATGGCAGCACAGAGAGCGGGGAAAAGCCTCCCCTCAGAGGCTGCGGTGGTTTTTGGGTGCATTCACCCAAACTCCTCTGTGTGTCCATCTCCCCTGCTGCCTAGAGGGTCCCTGTTATAGAGGGAAGGTCCAACACTGCAACAGGACGGGGACCGAGTCAATGATCTGCAGAAACTCTTACTGAAGCTAGTGCCTTCCCGAGCGCGTCTCCCGAGCTCCCAGCTGTGGTTCCTCTGTTACCTGTCGAGAGAGGACACAGAGGTCACTGCCACGGTGCCAGAAACCCAGCAGGACAAGGCACCAGTACACCACCTTCTCTGGGGTCACCTGCTCTGAGACCGAAATTTGTTGTTCTTACTGCTTTGCTTGAAAATTAAATGGATGCCCAGCTCAGAGCAGCCCAGACGAGGGCACACACACCCCAGCAGCTTTCATGGGGCTGCAGGAACACCTTTATCAGATGTTGGGTCGCAGTTGTCATGTCATCAACCGCGATGAAATGTCTCTGCTGCAGCACAGCCCATTTTCACGGGGCATCTTAAGCCCCCACAATCCTGAACTTGCTTCCCCTCCTCTAAATAAGGGTTTTTCTACAAATCGAGGTCAGGATCCCCAGTTCCTGGGGAACACGAGTTCATTTCAGTAACAGGTTTTGTAACAGGTTCAGCAGGGTAAGAGATTAAAGCACTTGGGGGTTTAACGTGGTATCCAAATGCAGCACAAACTTTCCTATTCCAGATTTAGATGAACAGCTTCACACATACCCCCGCCTTCCCGCAACGCAGGTGCAAATCCTTCCTGAAACTCATTTAAGCCACGGCACCTCCAAGAGATAATGTCACAGATTCCGGTCTCCTCCCAGATCCACCAAGCGAGGTGTAAACCCCCAAGCCAGCTCCCTGTCCCCTTGCCCAGGCATCCAGCAGCCATAACCTCGCCACGCTTCTTCCTCACGCAATAACTCCATGTACGGGTGAAACACAAGGGATAAAAAGCGTCTGGGTGCCTCGGACACAGGTATCAGAGCCTCGGGCATCAAGAGGTTTGCACAAGACTGATTTTCCAGTTAAGCAGTGGAGCGAGGGGGTGATGCTGGGGACCACCACGCGCCTGGGGGCCGCACGTACCCATCATGCTGTCCGTCCCGCTGATCGGGGGCGTGTGACTGGAGACCCCGTACGGCGTGGAGGCAGAGGAAAAGCCAGACACGGAGGGGAGTCCACCGTTAACCTCTCCTGAATGAAGCTGGTAGTTCTGGCAGAGAGGGGGAGAGGGGTGAGAGGTGCCCTCGAAAGGCTGCCGGGGCTTCGGCGTCTGGGCCAGGACCCAGGTCCTCCCCGTTGGCAGCCGCCCCGAGGCGACAGCTACGGGATGAGGTGACGTGCCACCACTGGCCAGCCAAGCAGAGCCCCCCCAAGCCCGCCCGCGGGGCAGCGTGGGGACGCGTTACCATGCGTTCGTGCTGATGTAAACTGTTGAAGCCGCTGGACTGTGGGAGCGGGGAGGAGGAGCTGCCCAGCATGGCACCGTAACTCGACTGGCTCATGGCACCCGGTGAACTCCACAGGTCTGGCGAGTTATGGAGCCCGTCTGGAAGGAAAACCAGAGCTGAGCAGGGCAGAGACACCGGCACGTGTCCCACAGCCCACACAGGGGCAAGTCAGCCCAGGGTGAGAGGCTGCGTCTGTCCCCACCGTGTCCTGCCTATGCTGAACATCACCCACTGAGCAAATCAGAGTCACTTTGGGGCTGTTTTGTGTCTCACATGCTCCTGCCCTGAGCTCCCTCCATCTCACGTGCTGTGCAATTCCTCCTGTCATCCGTAAAGGGCCAGGCAGCCCCTGCTCTGGCTGGCCTGCAGGACGCCAGGGATGTTAATAACTCACCTGCCATATAAAAGGCTCCGGGATACACAGTGCTGGGAGGTTTTGAGGGAGTATATCCAGCTGGATCCCTGCTGTAGTCATCACCTGAGTTGGATGGATACACCTGTAGGGCAGGAAAGGGGTTGATGAGAAGTGCTCGGCCACTCCACGGCCCCAGATCCTCCCTACGGGTCACCCCACCCCGCACAGCTTCGTGACAGAGTCAGTCCCGGGGGGGAACCAGAGTCAGTCGGGGGGGGAACCGAAGCTGCTCAGCTGAAGTCGCGGCGGCGGTACCGAACGGCACGGCTGCGCCCCGGAGCGACACAGGGACCATCACGCAGACGTATCCCCTCTGCCTTCCCGTAACCCGGATCCCCGCAGCCCCCTCCTGCAGAAGACGCCGGCGCTAGCAGAAGTTTCAACTCTCTGCTCTAGTTCCTTTTTCTGCGGTTATAACTTTTTATGGGTAACCACAAAAGCCATCGTTTCTGGGTGCTAACCCCGCACCCAAGGGCACGGGCTGGGTGGTGGCAACGGGGACCCGTGAGGCTGCGGGACCCACTTGCCCCTGCACCAGCCCTGCCGCTCCTGAGCGTGGCCTCGGCTCAAACCCTTCCCGGGGATCAGCCCGTCCCACTCGAGGGGAAACTGAGGCACGGGGGAAGCTGAGGGCTGAGCAGTGCCTCAAAAGGGATGTCACACGGGAGGGGATGGCTCTCGGACAGCTTTGGCCAGATTTCTGCAGCAACATTTCACTACGTTATTTAACAGCACGTTAAGCAAAAGAAAAAGCACTTTTTTTTCCCCCTTCTAAATTAACCAAACCCATCTTGGAAAGCCCTTACCGAAAATCATCTTGTGCCAGTGCACAAAGATTACTTTTAGAGTAGAAAAGCAACACGCAAAGAAACCGAAATGCCACACAAAATTACGTGAGAACTTTTGTTACAGCTTATTTTCATCCCCATTGATTCATTCTGAAACTGCTAATAATTTTTTTTTTTTTTAAATACACACGAAAGCAGAGGCGGGGGCAGGGGCTGGCCGGGCATGCTCAGCCAGCTCTGTCTGGAAGACCCAGCTCTCTTTGGAAAGGAAACCTGCCCTGAGTTTCTCTTTCCCCACACCCAGCCAGCTCCCTCCGACCCCTTGTTCTCACCCAGCAAGAAGGGGCAAAATTGTTCTCTATTTCTGTAACTGCCCAGAACACCAATAATTTATTCTTTCATTGGGGGGGGGGGGTAATAGATAAAAGGGGTCTTTTTGTTAAAAAAAAAGCTTTGAAAAGCACCAGCGATCGCACTTAAATATATTGATTCATTTTCCCCTGGCAGCCCCAGTTTCTGCTTCTTGAAGCAGCTTCCCTCAAAGCTGGGGGGGTTCAGAGGGGGGCAGCCCTGGCCCCCCGCTGCTGATCGGCTCTTGGGCAGTGGGCGGCCAGACCCTGCGGGGCAACGGGGAGCTGAAAGCAACTTGTGGGCATCAGCGCTACAGATTGAGACTGGGGAACTTGTAAAAGAAAAGAAAAATTTTAAAAAATAAAATAAAAGAGAGGGGGAAGGGAAAAACCTGACAGACGCTGGCAGCTGCCCTTCGTCCCTCGCTCAAAAAAGAAAATTCACAGCACTTCGCCTTTGTGAGGCATCGCAGGACAGCGCCGGGGTGAAGCGGGCGCCCGGAGCCGCGCGTGGGCAGCGCGTGCGGCCGGGGAGAGCGGGGGAATGGAGGAGGCTGCAAAGAACAAGAATCCAGTAAATTGACTTTTCCTATAATTTGATTAAATAGCGGGAGCTGGGACAGGGAATCGAATGAAGCACGTCTAATAGCCCCGCGCCATCTGCCAGGGGCTGGCACCTGGCCAGCGCGCGAGGCAGCTGTGCGGCAGCGGAGCAGGTGCGGGGGGGCCGCGGTGAGCTGCAACAGCCATTTAATAAATCCAGAGTGAAAATAAGAAGAATAAAATAGCAGGGATGAGCGGTTCAGGGTTGCAGTGTGTGGGGGGGGTGTTTCACCTTGCGGCGTATCCACACTGCTCTGCCATCCCCAACCCCACCATCTCCTGTTGGATCCTCGGGGGACCAGGTTTCACCGCCGGAGTGGTCCTGGCCCCTCCAGATTTTTCATTTCCATGCTCAGCACAGGGGAGGCTGTGAAAAGCCAACTCCCCTCCTTCCCCGCACCGGCCAAGCGAGGAGCATCGCAGCCCCACGGCGCACGGGGGAGCCGGCCGAGCTGCCGGCCAAGCACCGCAGGAAACGGTAAATCAGCGCCAGGTCCCCGCTCCCCACGCCGCGGCCCCAGCCCTCGCGCCGGCGGCGGCCTCGGGGACCTCCAGGTGAGGTCATTTCCTCCGGTTAAAATTGCCAGCGCGGCGAGAGAGCCGCTTGAAAAGCCCCAGCGCTGGGATTCGCAGGGCTTTGTGGTGTTGGGTTGGGTTTTTTTTTCCCCCCTTTCCCTGTTTTTCTTGCTTAAATGCTTGAACTGGGGTGGGACTTCAGGCAGACTAAAGCTAAACAGAGCGGTGACCAGACTGCGAATTCGCAGGCTGAAACACCTCCCAGCCACCACACTCGCTGCGGCAACAAAATCCTGCAGGAACCAACTTGCACAAAATCCTTCGCTGGCTTCCTCCGGCAAAGTCAGAGCAGCAGGGGCTCGGGGGCCTCATCCAGCCCTGGGTCCCGTGCCCAGACACGCCAGCCCACGGGGGAGTGCGGCCGCGAGCACTAACCCCGCTTCGCAGTCACGTCGCTCCAAGGGGCTCCGTGCCCCGCAGGCAGCCCCAGCCACGTGCCACTGCCCCAGCCCAGCACCTATTTCACAAGAACTAACCCCAAAGGGCCGCGGGTTCCAAGCAAAGGCAGCTCTGCGCCACCGAGCCGCTCGGTCCCTGCCCGGCAGCGCCCTTCACATCCCTCTTTAACCACCTCGCACCGCCAGTGCCTCTCGGTGCCTCTGGCAGAACCACTTCCTTTTCAGCCACCCTCAACTATTCCAGCCACTGACCTCTCCAGTTTTCAAAGCAGCTAGGGAATTACAGATTAAAGCACTTTATTTTAATACGATGCTGATTAACCTATTTATTTTGCACGGGGTCCAGCAACAACACAGGGTGGGCACAGGCAAGTCAGACAAGAAAGAGCCTTTGATCCGCTGCCTTTGGGGCCGGCGACTCCTTTTGCTCCACTCTCCTCTCGCCGCGGATTTCTCTCCCCAGGTGTGGAAGTTCAAAAACAAACCAAGAAGCTGGAGGTCACAGCAACGAGAGGGCAGCGGAGAGAGGCAGCACCGGCTCGTACACCTAAAACTGGAGCTTTGTGGTCAAGGGGCAGCCGAGGCGACAGCCGGCGTGTTCTGGGCTGGAAAAGCCGCTGTGCAGGTGTCGGCTCAGACACAGGGAAGGGGCTGAGTTTTGGCAAAAACCGAGCGGCTCTTCCTGTGGGAATCGGGGCCCTTCAGGGCACTGCCAGCACGACGGGCAGCGAGCCCCATCACCTTTGAAATCTGAGGCCAATAAAGGGCCATTTGTTGGGAGAAATGTTTTCCCCACATGTTGACGGGGGTTTAAAAGCTCCGAATTTCACACAGAAACTCGATGCAGTGATACGGATTCTGCTTCGAGCAGGTTTTTCCCCTGTTAAAACAGACTCTTCTGACTGGAGCTGGTTTCTGCAAGATGTGGGTCCGCACGGACCCTCCAACGCCCCCCTGGACCCTCCAACACCCCCGGGTCTGCGAGCCCAGTCCAGCAAGCCCTGGGTGTCTTCCTCCCCCTCCATCCTCCCCACACCAGCATCTTAGGGGCCCATTTCCAGAGGCAGAGCTCACGGTGGAGGTTACAGCTCCAGCTTTGCGCTGGCAGCGAGGGGACGCCACAGCATGAGCTCTCCCCCCCGGGGTGGACACACACGGGTGTTCCCTGGGAACAGGCGCCCGCTTCACATCGCATCAGCATCAGCTCTGGCAGCGAGCGGCACGACACGCTCGGGCAAGGGCACGTCTCCAGCGCAGCCCCAGCCCGAGCTCCAGCTCGCCAGCGCAGGGCCAGAGCCCGCCCGTCCCCCTGCAAGCACGCGAACGCTCCAGCGAGGAATGCAGCCTCGGCCGCCGCACAGCCAGACAGCTCCCCTGTTCCTGCAGGAACCCTCCAGCCCGCTCCAATTAGCTTTCCTGGAGATCCCATTACTTCAAGCCACAAAGACATTGTTCAGTTTATTCCCCCGTAACAGCCGCAGGAGCATGGCTAACATATTCCTACAGGCTGCTCGGCTTTCTTATAAAACAGCCCAGGCAGCGCACACACCTGGAGCAGCCCCAGCTGCCTGCCCGCATTACAACTGGTTTGGTTTCCCTTCTGGAGTGAAATCCGATCACACCAAATATTACATTTCACTCGGGTACTCGCGACATAACGTCAAACAGACGAGAGCCAGCGAGGGCAGGAGGCGGTGGGTCCGGGCTCCGGCCAGGGAGGTGCCGCCGCTGGCTGCAACGCACGGGGAGCGCTGCAGCTCCTCTCTCATTAGGTTCCACAGCTCACAGCGCTTCCCCATTTCTCCTCCATCAGAAGCTGAAGCTGGGAAGACCCTTCCCTGTCCTGCTAAAACCCAACTCCCTCGATATTTGGGGTGGCTGGACCTGTAGGGCCGGCGGCTCTCGCAGCAAAGGGAGCAGGGATGCCCAGGGGATGGAGGAACGGGGATGGGATACCTACAGGGAAAACACTCCTGCACTTACCGAGGAGGGGAGTCCAGGAGGCACCTTCCGAACCTTTTTGGGCTGTCCGTCTGGTTTAAAGAGAAGAAGAGAGGATCTAATTTTTGAAGGGGGGTCAGCGGGAGAGAAAACAACAAGCTACAGCTAAAAGTCTCCAAGGATGGAAGATGCAGGTACAAACACGGCTCAGATCCCAAACGCCCCGTAGCCAAGGAAGCATCAATAGTGAAGTGTCTGAGGATGAACCTCTCCTCTTTGTCTTGTCTGCACCCTCTGAGGGCGGGTTTCACCCACGAGCAGAGTTCACAGAGCAGTTGCCCAAAACACCGCGATGAGAGAAGGGCTCCACTTGCTCTTTGGAAGAGACCGAGCCCATAAATAAGCCCTCGTTGGGGTTTTTTTGGAAACGATTTAACTCAAAGTGGGTTTGCAGAGAGAGGATGCAGAAAGAGAACAAACGCAGGGATGGGGTTGTATTTTCATTTGCTCCTTATACAGTAATGCACTTGGGAAAGCTTCACTGCTGCAGGGACGGCGCTTGCCCCAGGCTGGTCCCTCCCCAGCCCATCTCTCCAGGTCCAGCTCTGAGCGGGGAGGACGCAGTGTCCTGGGGGAAGGGAGACAATTCAGGGAGACAGTGGGGGAAACATCCAGAGGAGTGGCTCAAGGGGAAGCACTGGTTAAAAATTTGAGGGTTTTTTTTTTTCAGTTCATAATTAAGGAAAGCCCCAGCTGGGGGGGTGCAGGATGCTAACACAGCAAGTCTGCCAAGCCAGGGACTCTGCCGGGTTGTAGCTCAGGAGGAGAAATTCATCACACAGAATGACCTGATGCAAAAGAATCATTTTCCAGGCTGACAACATAAACCAGCACCATTTTAAAGTGGCAATATGACAGTAGATGCTTTTTTCTGAAAAGCACTGGAAAAAAGCACACGTAACACTGGGTCGCTTCTGGTTTCGTTTGTTGGGGAAAGACCAAAATAGCAGCAAGAAAGCGACTTTGGAGGGTGCGGGGGGGAACTATGACAAGAAACACAAGTTCTGGAGAACTGGGGCTTGTCTTCACTCGAACGTTAAATTCAGACCTGACTTTAGCCTTTGTAAAAAGCAAAGTGCCTTATTCCCAGGTAGATCCAGGCGTGGGCAACTCCTGCTCTGGAACACAGAAGCAGGCAAGTGGGCAGGGAGAGGTCCTGGAGCAAACAGTGCCTGTGTCCCAGGGCACAGCTCCCACGCCCCAGCAGGGCGCCCGGACCTCACGCCGCTTCTTAACACCTTGTTCCTGGCAGTCCCGTTTACTTGCAGCAGGACAGGGGCTCCAAGCAGGACCGTCGGCTGTAAAATCAGCCTCGAAGGTGGCCCAAGGTTTTCCAGGAATGACTACTGATGTGTAGTGCGGCTGGAGGCATTTTTAGAAGAACCTCAAGCCATCTGGCTGCTTTCACCTAATCTGACATTTTCCAGAAAGAAGGAAATTCTACATGACTCTGAGTCCAAATCCCCCTTTTTAAAAATTATGTGTGTGTATATATATATATATATTTATTTCCCTCCTCCCGCTAAAAAAAGCAAATGCCCATTTCACACCTACGTGCACACACGGCAACATCAGCGCTTTCATCCCGAAGGCAGATCCCAGCCCGGCCCCCGCGCTCGCTTGCCCAAGCTGCAGCACAAACCGGAGCAGCAGCACCCGAGGGTGACACGAAGCCACTTACCTATGTTGCTCTCAGCACCTCTCCTGCGAGGATTGCTGGGGTAAGAAAAATACTGAGACCCCCCTTTCACCCCGGTGGGGGAAAGCGTGCTTGGACTTGCGATTCCCATTTCACTGGGCAGGAAACCAGTCTGCAAACAAGGAGACAGAAAAGCCGTTCCATGTAATTACGCTGGAAAACCACCGCGCTCGCTGGGAGAGAACAGAGCTGCCTTGAGCCACCTTCACACAAATTCAGCCAAGGGGAAAAAAAAATACAAAATAGACAAGCCAAAGGGACAGAAGGAAAAACAAATATGTAAATACGGGGGAAGCGGTGGGGGAATACGTGTGCAATAAGAATAGGGTCTTTTGAGGTGTGTTTTCTCACTGGACCCCAGCAAGGAACCTCTCTACAAACCAAGGAAGCAAACTAGCAGGTGCCATTGCAGGGAACATCACAGTCCCACAAGGGCAGGATGAGACCCTGCCAACCCTTTTATCGTCCCAGCCTGCTGAAGGCAAAGAGGAGGCCACAGTCAGGCTGAGGGGCTTGTGCAGCACTTCCCACCCACCTTACTCAGGACAAAACTCTTCCCTCTCCACCTCCGAGGTTTTACAACGAGGGATGACAGTCTGTGATGTGACCGGTGCTTTGGTGCCCACGGGGACACCCCTGATGGGCACAACGTGGCCACCCAACCTCAGAAGGCAGATCCGACAGAACAGCCCCGCGCTGCCCCTTGCCCCCGCGGCGCCGCCGGGGACCCGGCCAGGGCAGAGGCTCAGCGCTCACCCGGCAGCAAACCCAGGACCCCCGGGCTGTCCCATCTCTCGACCGTGCCTAAACCGACCGCAAGAGACAGGAGAGGCCTGACTGTGCCTCTCCCAGCACCCCCGGCCGTAAAACCCAGCCCAGGGTGCCAGCGCTGACGGTTTCTCTCCCACCCCCAGTACCACGTCGCTGGACCCATCGCGGACGATGCGACAGAGCTGCAATGCCTCTGCAGGGGGTGGTTTTCTCTTGCATTTTATCAGGGAAAAGTCAAATCCCTCTTTCTAAAAAGAGGAAACTCCTCCCTCTTGTTTATCCCGGCTGACCTTGGGCACTCTGGGAAGCAGCGCGGAGCCAACGGGAGGGAGCTGGAGCCCAGGGTGCTCGCTGGCTCCCGGGATGGAGCAAGAGTGCCTTTGCTCCAGGAGCATTGCCCCTTTCACCTCGGGAGAAAGTGAAATGTATTTAAGTGGAATTTAAGAGGGCTGGCAAAGGGCCTTTAAGTAACAAAAGCTTAGCTTTGACCCATCTTCCGAGGGCAACACGTTGAAATAGAGGAGGATTTCAGGCTTTTGAGAAACTGGAAAGAAAAACCCACTGCTTTAAAACTCCGTCTCCTCCAGAAAGGGGTCGGGGAGGGAAAGAGGAGCTCGTGTATTCACAGCTGGTGAAATTCCTGCAATCTGTTCCACCGGTCATATTACCTTTGCATTGAAACCGCTACGCACCACGGAGCAGCGCAGCCAAGAAAAGCAAGCAGCACAGCACCCTGGAGGAGGTCCTGGAGGGCTGGGTCGCTGCTGCCCAGCTCCTCCAGCAGGTACCTTGAGAGGCTCTGAGATTTTAAGGCAATTTCCCAGAGAAAGGGATTTTCTTCCCTATTCCTCTCCCTGGGGATGCCCCCAGAGGTGGTTAAGGGTTAAAGGATGGGGGAGCCACAGCTCTGCCCCAGAGGAGGGTGCTCCCCATCCAGGGCATCTGCCACTGGACAATTTTTCAGTGCTTTTCAAAAAAAAAAAAAAACAAAACAAAACAAAACAGGTCAACCCCCCCTCCCCCCCAAACTGGAGCCAGAAGCAACAACTGTTCTGGGGGCCACAGCAAGCGTGCAGACGGCCCTGCTCGCCTCCCGCCGCCCCGCACAAGAGGGGTTTTGTCTCCCCTCCACATCAAACGGGCTCCGTCTCCCGCTCTGCTACCCGATCCGGACCCGCGCGCCCGCGCCAGGGCCTCTCCCGGCCCACGGCACCATTTGCCCATCCCGTTTCTGTTACCTTATATCTCCCCCTCCTCCATGAAACCCCAGCAAAACCATAACATTAAAAAAGCAAGGCTTGGCATCTGTCCCATTTTTATTTTAGCAGCTTCAGTGGTAAATTAAATCCACTCTGGCACAGACAGCCAGCACAGCTGTTTCAGCAAAGGAAACATCCTCAGTTCAGAGAAGAGGAAATTATGACAAATTTGTGTAAAATTAAAACATGTAATATGTGTGTGTGCACATGTATAAAATAAAAAGCTGTCCGGCCAAAAGCTGCTCCCTTGAATAAAATGGTGGGACTGTTTCCCTGAGGCCACGCTCAGGCACTGACGGGGCAGTTGCAGCAACACATCAAAGCAGAGGTGCTTGCTCCTTCCCGAAAAACTACTTCTGGATGCTGGTGGCAGCAGGCTAGATTATCTCAGGGCTGGTCGACTGCGTTCCCGGGCTCTGATTTACGCCTGTGGTATTCCCCACGGGAAGCGAGTTTCTCCCCACGGCACCTCCCACTGGGGTTCACACGGGGTGACCCAACAGGGCAGGGTCGCTGCTGCGAGAGGCGCCTCTCCCATGCCCTGTCCCTCCCTGACTGTGGCAATGAGCATCTGCTGCAGGTCCTGCATGGGCAGAACCACCGTAAAACCAAAACAACACCTGATATCCACCAAAATGAATCCCAGAATCATCTCGGTTGGAAAAGCCCTTGAAGCTCCTCCAGCCCCACCATGAACCTCACCCTGACCGTTCCCAACTCCACCAGATCCCTCAGCGCTGGGTCAACCCGACTCTTCAACCCCTCCAGGTATGGGGACTCCCCCCCTGCCCTGGGCAGCCCATTCCAACGCCCAACAGCCCCTTCTGCAAAGAAATCCTTCCTAAGAGCCAGTCTGACCCTGCCCTGGCGCAGCTTGAGGCCATTCCCTCTTGGCCTGGCGCTGGTTCCTTGGCTCAAGAGACTCATCCCCCCTCTCTGCACCCTCCTTTCAGGGAGTTGGAGAGGGCGATGCTGCTACAACAGCACAGAAAGCATCTCATGGACTCTGCCTCCCCTTAACTGGCGAGTGGGGGACACGGGGATGCTGGCTGGGGTGCAGGCAGCACATGCAGCACCAAGCGCGGTGCTTGGAGGCAAAGTGAGAGCCCCGAGGCAGGCAGAGGGAGCGAGAAGGTGCCTCCCGGAGCTCTCCTCTGCCCACGGCCACCCTGTCACAAGGAAAGGCGTTGCTTGGATCCAACTCACTGAAACTCCCTGCGAGGGCAGTGGGGCTAGGTCATATCTGATTAAATACAAACCAGCTAGAAACAGGATTAACAATAACAAAATAAGTGAGCCTGAAGAGGTTTTGAAAAGAACCGAGAAGCTGCTACAACCCCATTTTCTAAACTCTTCTGAGCCAGCAACACATGCCCGTATAAACCACTGACACTCAACAGACATTTCTGAGCAGAGCAGAGGCTCTCCAGGACCTCGTGCAGAGAGGCGAGACGCAAACCACCAGGTTGCTTTTCATTCCCAGGCTCTCACTTCCAGCGACTTAACCAGTAAATGAAGCAAAAAATCTCAACGCATTTTATCGTTACCTGGTTTAGTCCTGGCATCCCTGTGTCTCTTCCGAATGTGGAGTACGAGGCTCTTTCACTGCTCTTCCCTACAGCAGAGAAAAGACACGGTTTTGTGTAAGAGGAAAGAGGAGGTTTTGTGTGCACTCCCATGCCCCCGCCCTCCCGGAGCGCCCTGCTGAGGTGCGAAGCTCACTCTCGGAAGGCAGCTTCCTCCACCCGTCTGCAGAGGTGACTGCCTCCCGGAATAGCTTGTTGCTAAAACAGGAGCTCTTTTAAGTTCATGGACAGCAGAGCTTGGCTGGTCCATAAACAGCAAAACCCCAAAACTGCAGCCATGCAGGGAAGTGCTTGTGGCCATGGAAACTGGCAGTGTCAAACCAGGAGCAAAAAAATCTCTCCAGACATATTAAAAAAAGCCAGCTGAATTTGGCAGAGGCAGTGACAGAGCAAACCGAAAGCCAGGCATGAGTGACCAGACTCTGCGGGCACTTTTCATACAACAGGAAATAGAATTTCAGCGCACGCTGAGCAGCGGCGTGTGGAGCTGAGCTCCTGCTCCTTACGGCGCGGAGATCGCCTTCTTCCCCTTTCCTGGTGGAGATTCAACTTTCCAAAACCCCATCCAGATCTAAAGAGCAGCCGTCCAACAGCAGAGCGTTTCCTTCCTCCCCGAGCCCCCTCCGTTAGGTCCTCCCGGGCCACGGGGCTCCTCGCAGCCAGAGCCCCGCGCGAGCCGAGCCCACGTGCCCCAGCGCTGCCGAGTGAACTTGAGCACCCAGCGACGGCTTTTATCAAACATGTTCAACCTCACCCTGCCCACACGCTGCTGAAAATAGTGTTTTCAAGGGGAAAAAAAAAAAAAAGAACCCAACACACATGGTGAAATGTTTCCATTCTGAAATGTCCCTGCAGTCTTTTCCCTCGCGGTCACCGTCCCGGAGCGCACCACGGCCCCCAGCAAGCAGCACCCATGGGTGCCAGGGCAGCATTGCAGCGCCGGGAAAGGACCCCAGGCCAGGGAGAAAGGGTTCTACACTGTGCCTGGGGCAGCCAGAAGCACAAAGGTCTGCTTTGGGGCTTCCCCCCTACCCAAAGCGAAATTAGACACTTTGCTAGTGGGAACAGGCAGTTTTTCGTAATAAAAAAAAAAATGGACTGAAAATATATGAGGGATTTTTCCATGCTGTTAATTACAGCCTATTAACAGTGCCACCAGGGAAAAGGGGGAGGGAAGAGGGAAACGGGAGATGATCAAAAAGGCTTTCAACGCAGGGCAGGACGGCCCCGCTCCAGCAGCTGCCCCACGCTGGTGCAGGGGACTCTGCCCGCGATGCAGCCGGGGGGCGTTGGGCTCTGCCAGCCCCCTCCGTCCCCATCCCCATCCAGCCCTGCCACAGCAAAACCCCAAGCAGGGGTGATCACATCCTGCTTCCAGTCTGGCTTAGTAAGCAAAACTGGGAGGGGGAGGAATTTGCCAATCTGCTTAACCTAAAGCCATCACCGAAGCCGCTAAGATGCAGGTTAATGCACTGGGGAGACGTTTGGGCTGGCAGGCAGCTCCACACACGGTTAAGAGGTTTTGGGGAGCAGATGGGGGGGGGGGGGGAACAAGTTTCCCCAAACCAGCTCCCCTGAAGCACAGGGCAGAAAGATGGGAGGAAAGAGGAGGCTGCTCAGTTTTGCAACCTTAGCATGGGGGCCTTGAACTCAACTCAAAATTGCAGAGTGGGTTCCCCCCACTACAACCCCCAAATCTGAGACACCCCCCCCCCATTCCCGGTGGTGCCGGGGGACACAGCGCAGCACACCAGCATCCTGCTGCCCCTCACCTCCAGCGACAGCTGGATGCATCGGGCATCACTGCCGTTTCATTTCAGAGGCTTAAACGTTAAGTAAACAAAGGTCAAAATGTCAGAGGACGGATCTCCTAAATGACCTAATTTTTAAAAGAGCTTAGCAGCTCTATTTGCCACGGCACTGGCAACGGTACACAAATAACTCAACAGGTTGTGGCATCGGGTGGATCACGATTGCTCCTGAAGCAGAGGAAAACCAGGGTAATGCCACACAAGTTTACTCGGTCAGAAACACCCAGGCCTCCGTCTGGTAACACACCGCTGCTTCCACGCAGGCTGGAGTGGCGAAGCGCCGAGCCAAACGCCTCTGCCCTCACCAGATAACCTCGGAGGCTGAACCACGGGGCTCCCAGCACGCGTGCAGGGAGATGGAGGACTGCAACCCAGTGCCAGCTCTGCGCCGTGTCGCTCCGAAACCCGCTGCCTTCGCCGGATGGTCCTTCACGCCCCGCTCAGTTCACGCGGGACCGCGAGCGTGCCCGGTACCTGCGATGTGCTGCGTGCTTGGATCAGCCGGCATCTCGTGGGAGGGGGGAAACTGGGGAAGGGAGAGCAGCTCGCCCCAGCCCCTGCACCCTCCTTCATCATAAAAAGGTGAAAAAGCAGCAAAAACCTCAGCAGTAGAAATTTTACATTTAATTGTCTAGGAAAAACAGCAAACGTTTCTGGATCGGCATGTGTCTAGCCTATTGAAATAAAAAAAGTCCACAAGTTGGGCAAGAAAAAGCTGAACTTGCCAGCAGAAGGGGCTGTTTCTGCTGCCAGGGAGGTGCCAGCCGGCACAGGTGGCAAACCCAGCTGCGCCAGGACTTGCCCCCATCACCCCTTGGCAGCCCAGGGGCACCGACCAGAAAAGGTGGCAAAAGCCCCGGACCACAGCAAGGACCAGGACAGAGGCAGGTCTCAGCAGAAAACACCAAACATCTCCCCAAGCGCCATCTCACTCCCAACCGCATTACTGAAACCCTGCAGATGGGTGTTAAGGGATCTTGGGGGGGGGGGAGGAACCTAAAAAAAGCCAGAGGACACTGAGGATAAATCCCTTGAATAGGAAAGGGGTTTCCCTCGGAAATCCTGCCGGATTTATCTCTGCAATTTTTAGCATGCAAAGGTGAAGCCTGGTGGAGGGCACCTTGAGCAAGGTGCATCCAGAAGCTGGCTGGGAACATTTAGTATTTCCAGCTCTTGATGGCATTGCTTTGCTGCGAGTCCTGGCACCCCCCTCCTGCCTCTTCCACCCCCGCCAGCTCCTCTCCTTGCCCCTCATCTGCTCACACTCCCTTCAACCCTGCTTAACAAGCGATTTCCCAATCTCTCTCCTCTCCCCAGCATGTTCTCTCTTGCAGGATCCGGCTGTGCCGGGCTCAGACGAAGCCTCCCCCAGGCCTGCCTTCACCCAGGGCTTTTGCAGAGAAACCCCCGCGCAGTGTTTGTGCTCCCTCCTCCCAAAGGCAGATTTGCTGCCGGGCTTGGAGACAAGGTGGCAGAATAAAAACTCTGTGGCAGGGTTTGGCCTCGGCACCCGGGACCACGGCACCATCTCACCCCCACCAGAGCAAACCACGCTTTTAAGTAAACTTGTGGTTTTGCCTTTTCTCTCCCCAAGACAAGCCCCACTCACAGATGTGTACAAATAAGCCAAGAAAAGGCGATTCAACGCTGCCTACGGGTTTTGCCAGCGCCTGCCGGGAGGAAGGCAGGTGCTTTGCCGAGGCGCAGCGCCCCACGCTCCTGCCAGCCCGCGGCGAGTTCACACCAGTGCCCCCGCATCACCCCATCCCCGCGCCCCGAATGGGAGCCCCGGTGCAGCCCCTGGCACCCACCACCCCGGCCGTGGCGCAGCCACCCACCGTGCACCTCCCCCCAGCCCTGCACTGGTAATTCCATTAGAGTTACGGCCTGGGGAAAAGGGGAGGAAAAACACAACCGGGGATTAGAAGGGGGGAGGAAAAAAAAAGTTAAAAAACCAGGAGCAGTGACAAACCCTGTCTGTGGGCAGATTAAAACCATTGTCCAGGAAGACCCAAATCCACAACAGCTCACAATACACACAAGATTAGAAACACTCCTCTGAAAAGAAGCTAATTACTAGAAATAATTACTAGAAAGAAATCTGTTATGGCTTATCAGTTTCCCCGCTGTTTAAGCAATCCCCCCCCGCCTGCCCCCGCTGAAGATGAATGGTAAAAGAGTGGCAGATTTTGAAGATTGGTGATTTAAAACAAACAGAAAAGCCTTCCTCATCCTCTGAGACCCGCCGGTTCGTCACTGCGCTGTGTCCTGGCACCACCCCGGGCAGCCAGGGATGGTCCCCGTCACCTCTCCCCACCGAGGCTGGGATGCTCAGACCTCCCCAGGACGTCACCCGCCCTCCGGGGAGCGGCACCAAGGGCTCAAAGGTTGAAAACTCAGAGGAGGGAGTGATGGAGCTCGCAGGCATTGCTACTGCACCCTGCTCGTCGGGTTCAGTGACCCCTGCCTGGCAGCCTGGGGTGATTTTTATTCAGAGCACTGACAGTATTTCCATACAGGTACTTACTTTCTTCTTTTTTTTTTTTTTTTTAACTTAGGTTATCCTGTCCAGTGCAACACAGGCCAGAGCTCCCTGCCCAGTTAGTCTTGCAGACAGCTCTGGTTTTCCCCATCATCTTGTGGAGCTGAAGCTGTGGCACAGAGGGAACCTGCACTTTGGAAAGCATCCAACCGAAGACTGCCCTCGCACTGTTCCCTTCAAAAAGTGCAGGAGCAGCATCACCCGCAGCTCTCGGGGAGCCCTGAGGGCAGGGGAAGGCCAGTTCTGGGAGCAGCACCCGCAGGTCCTGCCGTCAGTGCAGCCTCTCTCGCGCTCTGAGCTCAAGGTGCCTCCCAAAGCCAAGCTCCCATCTTGCCAGGTGCTGTACATTCATCTAAAGAACACCCATAAACCCCAGATACCGTATCTGGGTGTCCCAGCTGTACAGAAATCAGTACTATTTGTTCCAAAGCATGCTATGGGAATTCAAACCCATTTTGGACTAGGTGTGCACCCTGTGAGATCATCATCCCGAGAGTGGGCTGGACTGGGGCTACCCGTGGGTGGGCAGACAGGCAACCGTCCTTCCAGCTGCCTCCCGCTGCCAGGAGTGCTGCCTGCTTGCAGGAAACGATAGGCACCATGTCCTTCTGGGATTAAATCTGTCCACCACTTTGCCCCAGGGCTTTGTGCTGCCCCAGCTTCTGCCACCGCGCTCGGGAAGGGACCCTGGGCCGGGGACAAGGGCACGGGCTGGGGTGATGGCACACGGGACCTGCCTGGACAGACAGGCAGGAACGAGAGGCAGGGATGCAGCCTCGTGGGGGTTTCGGGGATGTGCTGGCAGCACCCTGCTTCCCCTGAACTCAGAGCCACTTTCCTTCTCTCCTGGGCAAATCCCTCCAGTCCTGCCCTTCTCATGGAGTTTGCCACCCTGGCGCTGCTCTTGATTTTCCACCCGCCCTAGCAAAGACACCTGAAAGCAACGCTCTGCTCCAACCACCGCTGCTCGCAAGCCAGACCCACCTGCAGCCAGAGCTCCCCTGGCCAGCCCTGCAAAGCCCAGCGCAGGGACACGGCGGGAAGAAATTTGGACGAACAACCTTGCACGTTCCACTGCTCCTTTATCCAAACGGCCACCACACCCCGCAGTTCTCAAATCTCTCTCCTCACACCCCGGCTCATGTCAGATCAGTTTATGAGTGGTGAAACGGCTCAGGCGGAAGGGGAGCACCCAGCTGCACCCCTGCTCCTCCTCCTGCATGCCCCAGCCCCAAAACGCTGTCAGCCTTCAGGGGCTGGTGAAGTCTCCACCCTCGAAAGGATTCGACCACTGCTTCAAAGCTCAGGCTGGCAGGAGTTCCCCAGCCCACCAAGGCTGGCGAGAGTGGAGCTTCCCTTCCATTTGCTGGATGCATGTGGAAAACAGAGCCAAAAAAATCACAGTTTGGCTCCATTTCTCCAACAAGTGCTGCCTGGCCAGCAGCGTCCCTTTGCTGTGGGAAGGCTGCTCGTTGTCCCTAACGCACGCCGTTAGAGGATGGCTGGCTGCAGCCCGCTCTGGGACACTGCCCTGACTCCACAAACACAGAAGCCGGAGGACACGAGCTCCCGGAGGAGGCCGGCACCACCCCAACCGAGGCAGCGACCAGCACTCACAGCCTGCGCCAATGGGGGAAGCCAGCATGCACGTTTTCTTTGTGGGGCCCTTCCAGCTCAGCCTTCCTCCCTAGCTGGCCAAGCCCATAATTTCCAACACAGATCATGTTCATCCTGAAGTGTTTCTCCCAGCAGTTTCCAATCCTCCTTGAAGAAATAGAGGTCAAGTGGGAAACAGATACAAATTCTGATTTTGGAGACGGGCTTAGATGGTGGCCTCACGCACCTTTTGTCCACCCAGTACCACTGGACATGTCCAGCCTTATCTGCTCCTTCCATCTCCTCACATTTTAAAATTCCCCAGTTCCACTCAATTGCCTTTATTAGCACGAGCTTGCCCAGCCTGCTGCCCTGGGGGGGACCTTGCTGGAAACCAGGGACTGGCAGCTGACACCTCGGAAACTCACCTTTCCCTCCCACTTTGCCACTGCTTTTACACTATCATTGGCAAAAGCAGTATTATTTTTTTTTCTGGTCTCCTTTCTCTCCCCTTCCACTTATCATTCTGCCACTTGAAAAGTTTTCAGAAGCAGCTTGGTAAAAGAGGGAAAGAAATTCCCACCTGTAGTCTTTCTCCGGTCCATCCTTCTCTGCACACAAGCACAGAGGTAAAGCAAAACTTATTTATGTATTTTGGAACCTGCTCCAGGAATTGATGTCTTCTACTTCAACCACATTCAATTTTAGGAATAAAAGTGACTTTGAAATGTGAGGAGTCCCCTGCCCCCGCCGGCTGCTCTCTCCTGGCCTCCCCAGCTCCTGTTTCGGTGGGGGAGCTCCTGGTGCTGCATCCGACTGCCCAGGCCAGCGGCCGAGACCTTGCGCCAGCACAGGGAGATCAGCCCTGGCAGGCACTCGAGCCTCGGGCACGGTGCGTGGCCACCGTCCTGCCGGCCACGAGGCCACAGCTTGCCCCGCGCTGTGGAGACAGCCAGTGGAAATCACCCGCCGGGGCAGCAGAGGCTGCGGCTCCACGTGCTGGGGACCGGTTGGGCTCGCAGCCTTGCCGGGGAGTGCCACGGCGCTTGCCAAAGACTGGGAGCCCTGTCTTTGAGATGAAGCCAAACACGTCTTCCCTGCACACATCAAAGGGGAAACCTCCGTGTTCCTCCCCAGGCAGCTCCTTCTCGGCTGGAAACTCTCAAGGCTGCCTTGGCCCCAGGCGTGGGACAGGTTGGGATGGGTCCCCCCCACGCACACCCCCAAGAAACCCTGCTGAACTGCATCAAGGCTCCCCTGTCTTATGAAGAAACATCTCTTCTGCTTTGCTTACATCCTCCTGGGGCAGAGAATGAGAAGGAATAACCGCCCTTACAGAGGGACAGGGGGGAGCTGCTCAGAAACGCTCTTCAACGTCTGTGTGGGACCCCCAAGGGGCAAATTAAACATCATGTGTGTCCCCTGGCAGCAAGAGGAGCAGAAGGAGGGAGCAGAGCTGAGAGCGAGCCCCTCGCCTCAGACCCAAGCCAGGAGGAGCAAACACATGGCTGCTTGCTTCCCAGCATGACCCCCCTCCTTTCTTCCCCTTTCCGACCAGCTCCGCAGGAGGAACCTCCTATCGTGGTGGGGATTTTCTGTTTCAAACCCAATTCTCTCTTCCAACCCCACCCTCCAAACCACAAGCAAACGCCGCTAGCAGCCACGACACTGCTCCTTCCACACTCGCTGGAGGGTTTTAACCACCACTGCGTGGGCAAAGGTGGGGAGGACTAACCCCAATTCCTGACCTAATGTCATTAGAGATCTCTAAGCCCTTCAGGATGGGTATTTTCTGCTCTTAATCTCTCCTCCCACCCCCGAGCTGGGGGAGGTAACTGGGTAAACTGTCGCACACATCCACTCATGCAGGATCACCATCTCCGGCACAGCCGGTGGGGCCGGGGCCGCGCAGCACTCGCTGCTCCCCACGAGCTCCACACGCTGCCCCGTTGCAGTGGGGATGGAGGAGCCAGACAGGGGCTGCCGGAGCCTCGGAGGACACAAGAAGAGGCCCTCCAAACCCCACTGCAGCGAGGGGAGCACCTCCGGCTCCCCGTAGGGGTTGCACCGCCCTGCGGCTGCCAGGCTGGGAAGCAAAGCAGCCACGAGCCTGTTGCAAAACCTTAACGATGAGCTGTGCCTCTTCTCCCCCTCTCTCCTGGTGCTTTTCCACCCTTGATTACCAGCTCCCAAGAGCAAACTCAGCCCATCCTGTGCCAGCAGGGCGGGCATCAATCTCCGCTGTTGCCTCTGGGTGCTACTGTAAAGCAGGGAAAAATAATCACGCACATAAAATACGACGGCTGTCATGCACGTCAGCCACTGATGAGACCCTCTGGACAGCAGCTCCTTTAACCACAGCTTTGAGAACACCTTTTGGAGCAGGTCCAACACGGGGAACAACAACACCAGCCAGTGCAAACGCTCCCACCACCACCTGCCATTCTGCGTTAGATCTCCCCTGCTTTGACCACGCACCCGCCAGGTAGCTGAAGGGCACTTACCCACTAGTCCAGCTCCCAGGAATGGTGACGAAGATATGCTGTTGTGAGACGGCAGGTCCCTGTGCTCGCCGTAGTGGGGGCCTTCGCCATAGCTCTGCTGAAGACACACGGGAGAGTTACCGTTGGGTGCGTGGGGATGCCAAGCCAAATGCCAAAACACCAGGTTGCCGGAGCTCAGCCTCTCCCGTAGCAGGAAGGGTCAAAGTCAAAGGCTCCTCGTAAAAAGGGCACAGAAATGACCTTATCCTTGCAGCAAGGGAGAGCGGGGCAGTGCAGCCACGAGGCTGTGGCGTGGGGAGGGGATATGGCACCAAAGCAGGGGCATACGGGGGGTTTGCCCCACGCTGGCAGCTCACAGGCAGTTTCTGCCTTTGCCCGGCGGCTTGGCACCTGCCAGGTAAGAGCCAGGCAGCCCCCTTCCCGAGCCAGGGGGGAGAAGGGGCGAGGAGAAGGCCTATAAAAATGAGAAATGACACCACAGCGCCTGCTCCGCCACTGACCTGAGGGAAGGGAAAGGTGCCATTGCAAAAACGAATCACACAAACCCATTAAAACACGAGCATCTGTCAAAATCACACCACTTCAATTAAGTTAATGTCTTTTCTCTCTTCCCCTCCTCAGGCCCCAGTTATGCACTGTCGCAGCCTCGACTCCTTCCCTGTGAAACCCTTCCCCTGCTTTCCATCCCCGCCAAGGGTCCCCAAAGCAAACCCCTGTTGGCCCCTTGGGCTCCCAGAGCCGCGCGTGGTGGGTGCCCAGCAAGCGTTGCCGAAGGCGCAGCCCATCAGGTGAGACCCCTCAACCCGCTCGGCCGTGACCCCATTTAGGGGCCTCTCCCACCCTGTGGCCAGGAGCCCCCCTCTTCCCATGCCAAAGCCAAGCACGGGGATGGGAGAGGCCCCAGCAGCCGTGGGGAGCCCACACAGGGTGTGGGTCTGGGGGAGGTTTTTGGAGGAGAAGCCCTCTCCAGGGGGACATCAAGGCAGCAAAGCCTGGGGTCCCTCTCCCCGCTGTCACCCCCGCAGGGTTAACAGAACCAGTGTCCTAAATGGGGCAAGAAAAGCTGTTCCAGGGTTAGACCCAACCTGAGCACAAACACACGCAGTGAGAAGCCAGGGTAAAGCCCCCGTTTGTTTTGGTTGGAGCTCGGTGTTTATGCTTTGTCCTTACCCTTCCTTGGTCAAATGTGGAGCTGTTTTGATCTCCCGTTCCCCAGGAACCTGATCCTGGTCTTTCATCCAAACCTACCAAAAAACAGGAAGAACAAAGGTTACTCTTGCTTTATCAGCAAAGCCTCAAAGGTGTTCTCACAAAATTAACTCTTCCTTCTACAAACAAAACAATATTTTCATTAATAAACCACTTCCACTTGGCGTGACCGATCTTCCCCTCTCTCTTCTCACCTTCCTACTCCAGCTGGGAGTTTATTCCACAAACTTCAAAGCAAATCCCACCACAGCCTGGAAATGCTTCAAAACACAGGACAGTGGGAAGAGGAGAAACAAGTATTTTAACTTGCTTTATTCCACAGAGCTCCCAAGAACCTCTTCTCCCTGGAGACTGATGGCGAAGAGGAGTATGAACTGAAAACTCATCACATCCATCCCAACACTCCAGTGGGACCCAATATTTTGTCCATGGTGCTGCTGGGTCACAGCCCAAACTCTGTTCCTCATTACACCCGAGCAGATTAAAAGAGCCCCCAGAACTGAAAGAGCCTCGGATGGGAACTGCTGGGGTCCAACATTACCCGTGGCTTACTCAGACTTGTTCAAGGGCATTTGTTACTGAAGCCCCCTCCTGCTCCTGCAGAGGAAGGTGCGCTGCCAACACGGCTGATCAGAGCACGCTCCCGTCAATCTCTGTTTGAGCCATCCCAAGCGTATCCTTGGCAAAGGGGATCCAACCCAAAATGGCAAGGGACCAAACAGCAGGGTTTTGCAGTGTGCCTGCACACACACTGCGGTAGGAAATCGTCTCCTTTCATCATCTGCCAGGTCCACCCAGGCTGCGCTTCGTGGGCTACCAGCACATGAGGCACCCAGGGGAGATGGCGAACGTCCACCGGGACAACAAAACCCCAGGGAGTCGCATCAGCAAAGCTCTCGCAGTTCAAGCTGGTACCACGACTGCAGGAAAGAAACCTTTCCCGGAAGATGAGCCCTGACTCGACTCGGCAGCAGGATTTCCAACGGTGCTGGCCCATCTCCGCCGCTCCGGTGGGTGACCGGGAGTCGGTGAGCAGCAGTCAGCATCTCCCTGGGGTTCAAGAGGGGGCCAGGCAGGGCAGAGGCACCGTTCTGCCCCGCGGCCACGCTTTGGAAGCGCTACACAGACACTACAACCTCAGCCGGGACGGACAGGGAGAAATCCCGGATCTGCAGGAGGCTGAGCAGCGTGGATGGCATCGGCCAGAGCCACCTCTCTGCCTTGACCCACGGAAACCCAACCCCGCTGTGGCCACGCTTGTCACAGGGCGGCACAAGGAACCTCTTGCAGTGGCTCCCAGCATCTCCCTGTGCCACCCCAGCGCCAGGGCCCCAGGGGCTCTCTGGGGTCCCCCTCCACACCAGCTCTTCCAACAACAGCGAAGTGCCAACAGCCGAGGTGCCGGCAGGGCCTTACGGCAGATTTTCTTTTAGGAGCAGAGACCAGCTCGCAGCAGCGGTGACAGCGGAGGCGCAGGACAGTGGCAGGGACGGGGGGTGCATGCAGGAGCAAGGACACGAAGGGGGGCAGGGTTGCAGGGCGCACTCCAATTTCATTTTAGCAAAGCTGATTATTATGGCAAACACGCTGTGTATTTGTCTCCTCCGCTCCCCTTACTGTTCATTTAACCAGAAACTTCTTTCAAATTACATCCTTCTATTTCTGTGCCTTTGTGTTAATCATTTCCCCAGAGAATTGGTGTTTAATTGCTGTCTAATTTGCATAATTATGCATATTAATCTCTACACCTAATGAATATTCATAACTCTCATTTAGATTTTGTTTTCTAATCAAAAATTTCCAATGTGATTACTGTGCAGAGCAGGGATAAGCCTCTAATAATACCTTGGATACTAGGGAGAATTACTGCCAATTCTCCCACCTCCTACTTCCTAGAATAAACTTTTGCTTTGCTAATGTGTTTTTCTAAAGCAATTCATCTGCATACCCTGCAAACACCAACGGAGATCAGGAGGCAGAAATGCTCCTTCTATTCATTTTGCTTTCATGGGTATTTTTAAAGCTCCCCAACGGTCAGGGCGAAGACATGAGCAGGAACTGCAGTCTCAGGCATCCTTGGCAAACTCACCCCTTTGCGCTGGAAGGACGAGGACCGCAGCACCGACCAGGCTTTGGCTGCGCCCAGCGTCCCCACGAGGCGCCTCGGGAGCCCCAGAACCAGAGGGGAAGCTGAGGCACGGGTGTCCCAATCCCCACACCCACCCCTGCACCGCACAGGATGGGCGTTTGTGGGTGCTGGATCACCCTGCCCTCCCGCAGAACCACCCCCAGTCCCGTCTCTAACCCACCCAAGGCCAGGATGCACCGGGAGAGGATGCTCAGTGGGGCAGGCCGTGGGGGGGCTCTGGAGGGAGTTTGGGTGCCTGGAAGCCCAGAATGAATTATTTGACAAAATTCCTGAAAAAAAGAAAAAATTACTGCCAGGCCTCCCCAGTGAAGGAGGGAAGAGGAGACAGCAGGTGGTATGGGTGACAAAAGCTGAGGCCAAGAGGCTCAAGTGTCCCCTAGACATGGAGACACCCTCTGCACAAGCTACTTGCACGCTGCGGGGCCACCAGCGCACCCCAAAGAGGGGTCAAAACCGCACCGGGTGCTCCGATGAGACGCACGCACCGTGGCAGGTTGTGGAGGACGAGCCTCTCTCCCAGCGCCTGTGTGGGCCCCGCGCAGCCCCCCTGCCCCTCGCTGCTCTTGGGGAGATGCGGGGCTGGGGGCTGGAAACCCCGACCTCCTCCCGTCAGCTCTGCAACACGCAACGGGGCTGCAGGCGCAGCCGTGGCCAGATCCTGCGACAGCAAACCAACCCTCGGGGAAACCCAAAAGGCCTTTTTTTCCTCTCCAGGTGCTGACGTTCACGTGGTCGCGTGGCTGCCAAGGTGAAGAGAGGTTATCGCTCTTCCACCCGAGCGGCACAGAAAGCGGCCCACGGCTCTGGAAGCGGCCCCAAAGGCTCAGCCGCCTCCAAACGTGCCCGTGCCAGCGCACCGCTGCGGGCCAGCCCCGCTGGCCAAAGCTGGAAAAAGAGGTCTCACGCCTTCCCCCGAGCTGCAGTCACCAGCGTGAAAGGTGCTGGCAAAAATCTCCCATTTTCAGCCCGCAGGTGTTTTAAGAATTCCGGGATTTCTGGGACAAAGCCAGAAAAAAAACAGACTGTCCGCTTTCAACTTCTGGCATCTGTCCTACATTCAATGCCAACCTGCTCTTCCCTCCCTTCGTATCCAAGTAAGGATCTAAAATTTGGCAGTAAATGCCCTCTGACAACCCTGCAAAAACCCGAAGTTTGGCCAAAAGCAGGTGCTTCTGGAAAAGGCCCCATCAGCAGGGTTTTGCTCCACTCACACCATAAAGTCCCCAAAGACGGCGCCACCACCCAACGCAGTCACGCTCTCCCCAGCCCGTGGTGCTCACCGGCGGTGCCCGGCCTTCCCGTGGGCATCGAGCAGCCGGGCTTGACCCAAATGGAGGAAGAGGAAGGGGAATGAGCAGAAGATGGGGAAGCCTGGGGCAAGGAGCATCCCCGGGGCTCTCCCTGAGTGCTCGCCCAAGGGCACTCAAACATCCCACCCAGACCCTTCTGTCCCAGCAGCTCGGGAGGCGAAGCCAGGAGCCCGGGGCATGGGCAGAAGCTCCCTGGGGCACCCGGCGAGGTGTTTCCTGACTACGGATGTTGCTCACGCACTGCTGGGCTCCCCGGGTGAGACAACACCCCACAGGTATCCCCCTCGCCCCCCAACTCTGCCTCACCCCCGTGCACTGATTTCCTGCGCTAAAGCACGCACAGTCCCGGGCAAAAAAATCATAAATCCAAATCGCCAACCAAGATCGTGTCAAAACTCACGTGACACGGAGCTGAATTATGTTTGCACAAGCGAGCTTAATTCTGGCATATCCCAGCTTCTGAGCGCTTGGCTTTGCAACATTTACAACGCTCTTCCAGCGCAGGGTGTGTGTGCAGTTTCAGAGACGCCCATGTGTGCACGCAGCTGTCGGGAGCCAACTTTATTTTAAAATAAACCCATTTTCCAACTAACCAAGTTAAGGCACACTTTCCAATTCAGAAAAGACCAAAATAGGAACTACCTCCTCCTCTCTCCATTAATACAGTTATTAAAAAGCGTACAGATTAATTGTGCATTTTAATAACCCTGATCATGAATATTCATAACACATTTCTTGCTCATGTTCTAATTAAAACATACTAATAGAATAAGATGTAGCTGTCAGACAGTAATTTTTTTTTTTTCCCTTACGATTTTTGTGCCGCAGCTAAGAAGAGCTGATAGACAAGAACCGTCCTAAGCTCTCAGCATGGATAAAAATAATTTGTCCACATCTAGTCTCAGCAAAAAAGCTGTTCACCTGATAACGAGCTGTAGTAAAAGGCTATGCACAAGTGACCGGCGACACAGGGCACCGGGAGCTGTTCCCTCCCCCAGGAGGAATGAAACCGCTTTAAAAGCGAAACTCTTAAACAAGAGAAGACATTAAGGAGCGTGTAGTGTTTTCTGCCCCATCCCCACATCCCAGCAGCCACTTAAGGTCCCTCCTGCTCAGTTCCCAGGCTGTGGCTTCCTGTCCTCACCCACGGGGTCCCCAAAGCCGAAAATGCTGCACCAAGAGATGCTGCTCTGGTTTCAGAAACCCCCCGAAAGCTACCCGGGCACACGTGCTGGCCCACAGGCCAGCCAGGAGCCCCGAGGTGTTTTGGAGCTCCGAAACCCCCGATCCAAGCACAGCACCGGGATGCGGCTTGGGAGGGAGCGTGGCTTCGGTGCCAGCCCCTGCTCTGCCCACCCAGACACAGCCAAGGCCAACCCATGGCCTTTGCATTCAAGCCAAGGTCTTTCAAAACAAGCTCAATCCCTGTGAGCAAAGAAAAAATTGTTTCACAGCAAGAGTGGTCAGAGAGTGGAATAGGCTGCCCAGGGAGGGGGTGGAGTCCCCGTCCCTGGAGGTGTTTAAGGGTCGTTTGGGTGAGATGTTGGGGGATGTGGGGTAGGGGAGAACTTTGTAGAGTCGGGCTGATGGTTGGACTCGATGATCCCGAGGGTCTTCTCCAACCTGAATGATTCTGTGAAAGCTCCAGGGGTGGGCAGCTGTCCCTTGGGACCTGGAGGACACGCTGGGATGCAGAGCTGAACATTTTGCTCCTGAGACCTCTCGGACACCATTTGTGCAGTAAGATCCAGTTAAACCCTGCACAAGGGATACCTGGAGGAGAACACGCACTGCAGCAAAGCTGCGGTCCAGCAGGCTCAAACGGCTCGAAGGCGCCTGGTTTTCAGTGTCAGGAGGAGGATGCAGCAAGGGGACTGTCACGGCAGCCCCACGGGTGCCAGTGGGGGACACCGCCGGGAATGCTGCGATGCTCAGGCTGCAGCTGAGCCAGGCTGAGCACTTCCCTCCCCCAGACCGCCCCTGCCTCTGCAATCTGCCAGCATCAAAGCACCCTCCCTAATCTGATTCCCATCAAAATGACTAGGCTAGACTTTTTTTTTTTTTTTTTAAAAGTCTATTAAAAATATTTAGGCCAAGCCCCTCGTGTGGCTGGACAAGGTTTGGGAGCTGCTGCAGCTGCCATGAAGATGGCACCTTCCATCTTCCAAGGGTCTACTGGCCATAGGGTGCCCGCAGCGAGGAAGCTGGGTGGCAAATTCAGCTCCGCAGCTGCAGCAGTGCCCACAGGCCAGAGCAGGACAGGGACACGGTGGCAGCTGGGAATAAAAACTCCACAGCCAACGGCCCACCATGCTTATGTTACAAATACACTTAAGCTCTGCTAGTCCCCAAACCACCCCGGGAGAAGCATGGGGGACCCCGCTCGCCGCCTGCCCCCATCAGAGGTGGGACAGCACGAGCCGCCACGGATAGAGACACCGGTGGCACCGTAATTTGATTTGAAACAGAGGTGACAGAAGGCTGCTTGATAAACACTTCCAAATTAAGCGGCTTTGTGTCCTAATCGCTCTGGCGATCAGCCTCACAGCAAAATCTCTGCTAAAAGGGATTTGAAATCAATAAAATTAGTTGACTAGTAATTAGCTTTAGTCCCAGTCAAACTAGCAAAGTTGTTTTTTCTGGTGAGAGTTGGCTGCCCGGACACACACACCACCATCTCAGCACCCAGGCATCCCCGGGAGAGGCCCCTGGGTGCAGGCAGAGCCCCTGCTCTGGAAAAGTGGGTGCTGGGAGCGGTTGCCAGCTCTGCCTGTTTATTTACCAGCCCCATCCACCCCCGAATAGGAAAAAACAGCTGTGAATGGAAGGCAGCCGGTAGCTGTTTACAGGACGTCGATTGTGGATGGGACTATACAATTTGTTCACTTCCTTTTCCCGGCGCACGACAAAACAATTTTAAAAAAAAAAAAAAAAAAAAAGGCAAAACAAAATCCCCCAAAAGCAAGCGGTGCCAAACACCTGGAGGGCAACACGGGGTCCCCAGCAATGCCACAGGTTGGGAGTCCTCGCCCCAGATAAGGGAGCTCTGTTTCATCCCTTGAAATCTGAGGTTGGACCAAAGCTGAGACAGCAAGGCTCAGCTTTTCTACTGCCTGGGGAGAAAGAATTTCGGTGGATCTCGCTTGAGAGTGGGCGGTTTCGTGCCTGGACCGCACAGCCCCTGCTGCGCTGGTGGCAGCCACAGCCCGGCCGGCCCTGGGGGAGAGATGCAGAGTGGCCAGACGCAGGATGGGATGGCTCAGATGAAGACAGTCGCTTGCTGGGATGTGCTGCCCCAAGCCCCCAAGTTCGAGGGGTGTGGGGGTGATCCCTGAGATGAGCACCACAGCGTAACTGCCCCCAGACAAGCCCTGACCAGAGGGACCCAAAGCCACCGTGTCCGGCCCCAGGAAGGGGTTGGGGCCACGCTGCCCCAGAAGCTCGGGGCTCCCCAGGACCCAGCTCAGCCCTCTCCCCTGCTTCTCCGTGCTGCAACTTCCCAACTCATCCAGGAGGAGCAAGTGGTCCAGGTGGCACAAGCAGATGCTCTGGACCACGGCAGCCTGGTGAAGCGGAGGGCAGCGACACCTTCCTCCAGATCAGGCACCCAAAGCGGGGACACAAACAACTGCACCAAGACATTAAACAAACAGGTCATCCCGGAGCCCGCTAACACAGATCCCTACAAGATTTATGGGGTTGACTCTGCCCATTTATCTTTATGATGATGGATGTACTGAGAATTCAAAGCCAAGACACACACATCCACCCTGCACAGGCCCTGTCCCCAGGGAAGCGCCCGCTGTTCCCTCCCCGCTCCCCAAACACGTGCTCGTGGACAATTTTTGACTTAAAAAAAGCTGATGCCACCACTTCAGTGATCATTAATTCCTCCACTTAGCATCTGCTCTGGCATCTCCTGCGCTGTATTCTGGTTCAGCAGTTTCTGCACAGTTCACACTTGGAGCTGGGTTTTAGGAAATGTTTGGGGCTGGGGAAAGATGGGAGCAGTTCCCAGGCAGAAAGTGGGTCCAAGCCCCATTGGCTTTGGGAGAGGGATGAGTATGGAGAGAAATCAAACCTAGAGCCAACACACAAAAAAAAAGCCAGAAAGAGGGGAAGGTGGTCTGGGAGATGATGCACATGGCATTTCAAAACAAAGCTGCATTCACAGCTTCTGCTGTGGGCCAGGACACTGCTTCGCTCCAATGTCACAGCCCACGGGCAGCCACTCTCAAGGGACAGGACAGGCTCCAAGGCAGACCCTGGGCTGGTTCCGGGGGTGCTGGGGTGACATCCCATAAATGCCCCAAAAGAGAAAAATAAGTGTACAAAATAGTCCCCAGCACAGGGGTGAGGAAGGTTTGGGGGGAAAAAAAAAAAAAAAGAAAACCCAACAAGCAAATTCAACCACCTTTTGTTTGTAGTTGTTTGCAGACCCTGCAGGAAGGTCCCCATGGCATTTTGGGGGGTGGCTTTTTGGTAATCAAAATGAGAGCTTAAAGTTGTAATTAAGGAAATTAATCACCTGGACCAGCCCAAACCTCGTCAAAGCCTTGCAAAACAACTGCACACACAGTGCCAGCGGTGGGACAACGCTGCACCACGGCATGGCCACCGCCACCGGTGTCTGCAGCGTGGCCAAGGACCGGACCCAGAGTCCCATGGCTCACACCAGTGGCGAACTGCTGGGCTACCCTCTTCCTGCAGGACAGGCCAAATGACAGGATTTATTAAAGTAACAAAAAGCCAGTGAGACCAAGCGAAGGCAGTGAACCCATCGGGCCTCCCGAACACAGGGAAGAAGCCCGCTCCCTCCAGCGCAAAGGCACGGCGAGCAGGGACAGTCCTACCTCCCAGCCCCTAGGAAAGCCAGCAAGATGCCACAGGGAGAAAGAAAACAAACCTGTGACGACAACCAGAGGGAAGAAAATAAACTTTAAAGCTCAAAACACTTCCCCCAGCTGTAAAAACAAAGGCACAGCAATGACCAAACAAGAGCACAAAGGAGCAGCATGAAAAGGGGATGAAGGATAACACAGGGCTCGACCAGTCGGTGCTTTCAAAGGTCAGCAGCCTGCGGGACGAACCCACCGTGTCCCTTGTCCCCAGCCTCTCTGGGACTAACCTACTCATGTTCCTTGTCCCCAGCCTCCATCCAAGCCCAACAGCCCATCCACACTCTGCAAGAAGCAGGATGTCAAGGAGGGTCTAAGGGACAAAAGTGCAGGGACACAGACCAAGAATAACATTGATTTGAGTCAGAAGGATAACAGGTGTCAGAATTTGCTTTTTCTTTGCTAGCACCTCGCATCAACGCATGTTTCGGAGGAGCAGCTCCGCTACCCTCCTTGCAGGTGGAAACAGAGACCCAGCGTGAGGTGACAGCAGGAACCCCATGGCCACTGGCCGGGTAGCCCTGTGCTCCCACTGCACCATGACAGGGCAAAGCAGGGCTGCAGGGACCAGGGAGGGTGGGAGAAACACGAGGGGCTGCCCCAAGCCCTGGGGATGAGCCCGTGCCTGGACACGAGCCATCCACAGCTGCTGGTAGCAGCTTGTGCTAAAACCAACCCTGCAGAGGGGCAGGGAGGCGGCTCAGACCTGACCCCGCAGGACCCCCCTTTCCAGGAGGGTGCCACGAAGCACCTCAGCTGTCCCAAACTGCTTTTCAGCAGGAGGCTGGGGAACACACCCACACATCGAAAACAGGCTCCAACTCAGGGCTACTAAATCTCAGCGCAAAGAAACACAGTGCTGGACACCAGCAGTGCTGCCCCATCACCTCTCCCACAGCTCTTCAAGCCAAGTGCTGCCAACGCACCACTCCTCACAGTGATTAATTCTATTAATTAAATATTAAAACCCATGGAGCTTGAAGTCTATACGTGTGTCTATAGGACCTCTGAGGGCTCCTGGGAACTGCAATCCTGCAAGCAAACTGAAACGCAAAGACAGCCCTGTAGAGAACTTCTCCTCATGTTCTGCATCCCATGCAGTCAACATCAACATGTTTGCTACCACAAAACCATTTAAATTCAGTAGATATAGGCTTATTCACAAAGCAAGGGGTTATATTCCATTAAACAGAAAGCTTTGGGGAGAAGAGCAAGAGTAAATCCACATCCTGTTTTTTCCAGCTCATTTATTTTACCACAAAGTTGCACACTCATGAAAGATGCAGACACTCGACACTAACGCACGTATTGTTGTCCAAAGAAAGAATTCATTTTGCTGAGCGCGCACAGCAGCCCCATGCCAGCGAGGAATGAAATACGACGGCTGCAGGTCCCCTGAGACGCTACGTATTGACCTTTCGTATTTCGCAGGCAATTGTGTGTTTTGCACATACACACAGATGCACGGAATCGGCGCATACACCCCCACTACTTTACTTAGAAGCATATACCTCTATTTCCGCTCTAATTTGCATCTTTCCAAGTATTGTTTAATTTGCAATGTAAAATAAAATTACACTATCAGAGATGCAACCAGAATACTGTCCTTTTGCTGGGGAATAGAAATCTTTTCCCACTGGGTTTCCATTACTCACCAAGCAAAAAAATAGGGGACAAAAGCCTGTTTACTTATACCTGACCAAAAAAAAACCTCAAAAGTTTGCAAGAGAAACATTTCAGATCAAACAAAAAGGCTTTCCTTGGCGGCTTCCCCAGGCTGTGTCCAGCCCTGCGTACGTGAGCCCTCCCAGCCCACCAGCACCGCCACGCTCCGAAGGCAGCAGGTAGGGAGGCCAGAGGCAGTTAAAAATTAGACAAATTAAAGACCGTTTCCAAATAATGTGGAAATTACGTGGGGAAACGGCCAACCACACACACACACACACAGTCACAGTGGCCTTGGTAGTTTATCTGTAAGTCTTCTCTTAGCGGGGAGAGGGATGGTGGTTAATGACTTGTATGCTCTATTGCTAACGAGCCAGCACTTCGCCTAAAAACTTCCTCGGAGCAAGAGGAAAAAACAGATCCCAAAGGGGAGAGGAAGACTGAAGCACACACACATCCAGGAGTGTTTATTCTAACCCAAAACGCAGGGGCTGCAATCCTGCGGGGTCCTGGGCAGCCCAGAGCCCTCCGGGTCCACCAGCAGCACAGGATGCCCCTGGACCACACAGGATGCGGCCACGGGGCTGGCTAGGATAGCTAACGTGTTCACCCAGACGATGATTCAGCCCACAGGAAGGATCATCTAAGAAGAATTGTTCGACACAATGAGAAAAACTTTCCCAAACAAAGTGTTCTCAACACCACCTGCCTGCCTGCCTCCCTCCGCGGGGCTGGGGCAAGCCCTCAGCTCCAGCTTTTGTTTGCAAATAACTTCAAGACTATGGTCGCCACAACAAAGGTTCGTCTTTTCGCCTTCTCCTTTCCCGAGACGAGCGCTGCCGAGCACGCAGCGGGCTGTCGCCTGCCATCCTGCGCCCCAAGAGCAAGCCAGCGGGCAACGCAGAAGCCACCAACAACTGCCTGATGTCGAAACCCCCGGCCAGGCCCAGACACAGGGCTGCAAACTTCAGTAGCCAAATATGGCCCAAATATACAAGCCAGGCTTACTAAGGCGTCCCCAAAGCAAAAGCAAATGCCAGCAGTACACAAGGTGCAGAGTGCTGGTGATAACTGTGTACAGCCAAGTTTTCCCTCCCAGGCACCAGTTCTTACAGAATTTGGTCAACATGACACAGCATGATGAGATATTTACCGTAAGAACAGTTTAAGGACAGATGTGACCTATTTAGAGCTCTGCCAAATATTTCAGTAATTGAATATACCATCGATTATTTAAATTGTATTAAAAAGGGCTGTATTTGATCTACTTGCTACTAAGCAGCACATTTCCATGAACCACAACTCTTTTTTTTTCCTCCTTAAATATAAACACTTCAAGATGTTAACTTGTCCCTTCCCCAGCAAAGAATCTACATCTTTGCATAACCATACTCCATGCCCCAAATTCTCTTTGTACCCCTAAAACCAAACGGCCAAGTCACAGAAAGACCTTACTTGAAAAAAAGATATAAAATCATCAGCTTTGTTTTAAGGTCTACAAAGGCTTATAGCGTAGATGGCGTGGAGCCCATCAGGCAAGGTCTGAACCAGCCTCTTGACCTCAGCAGAAATCAATGATGCATTGCACCATCGGTTTAGGCTGTCAGTCAGCCTCTGAGACCCTGTTTCTATTCAGACGTTGGCCAGGGGACACCAAAAAGTTGCTCCAGCCCCTTGTTCCCTGGTTCCCTTTGTACATAGAAGCAGATCACAACACCCATCTCCAAGCGGCGCTTGGCAAAGAGATTAAGGGACCAAGCTGGTGGTGGTGGGTTGGTTGTTTTAAAAATCTGCGTCTGTCACCTGGTCTGGTTCAGTACATAGACAAGTATCTGGGGCCAGCTCAAGGGAGGGGACAGAAATGGAGGGGACAGGAATGGCTTCTGCCAACAGCAGCGTGGATGCATCCCACATTCAATCCGTTGTGGAGGGAAGGTATGAAGCATCCAGCTCAGGCTGGGAAGTGTCACCCTCAGCAGACACCTACTTCTAGTCTCCTCCTGCACTGGGTGGGACTACAACTTGCTTGCACAACGAGGACATTGCTGAACGAGCGGAGGGGAAGCCCATCCTTACCATCCCTTTGTCAACAGGCTGGGCACACCGGGCGCTCCCTCCGTGAGCCCTGCGGCGGGTCCTGTGCTGACCTTCACAACAGCTTTCCCTCTCCCCGGGCAGACCTGTCAATACCATGGATGAGGTGCCAGTAGATGGCACTCAACGTGTAGCACCACTCCTCTGTTTTACAGGACTAACCAACACTTTTTTCCTGCGGTGCACATTTCAAACCATTTCCTGGGTGCAACTTTAGCATCACTGAACAACAGCCAGCAGAAGTTGGTGCTCCCTGGTCTGATCTCTCATGATGAACAACAAAACAAGCCCTGAGAAAAGCCACTGTGCAGTTCCTAGGAAGCCCCACAAAGATCTCAGGCAAGCAGGTTTTCTTCTTCTGACTATTACAACACTAAGGAGCAACACTTCACCTAATTGACATCTTTCACATTACCCTGGGCACGCACAGACCCATCGTTCGGGTTGTGGATGGGTGATGCAGCGCTGCCAGCAAGGGTGGGAAAGAGTTTTCTCCCCCTGCTCTGCAGCCGGCGTGGCGAACCCACGGAAGCATCCAGCCCAGCTTCATGCACCGTGTCCGAGCCCTTTAAATGCTCTTCACATCAGTGCTGTGTGCTATTCAGAGGAACAAGTTGGAGACAAAAAGAGACCTATTAGATTATCTTGTCTGTGTCTCCTCTACATGATGTTTCCTTTTGTAGTGCTTTTGTCTAGACAAGCAGTAACACTTCTTATCAGGAATACCAATATAACTGTCTAGTAAAATTGACCATTAAGAAGTTTCTCTGATATTAAAGCTTGCTTTCTCTTAACTACAAGGAACTCAAAGGAATTTTTTCCTCCACAAACAAAACCAGCTGCACCAGCGCCCAACCTGTAAGTGCAGATGCTCCGGTTGTCTGAAGGGGGTTAAAAACCCGGAGCTCCACAGTTTGTTGCGATGGTGAGAGTGGAGCCACGTGGCTCCCGGCAGGCCCGGGTGAAGCACTGTGTGTGCTCAGGATGAGAAGCTGCTGCCCCACAGAAAAGCGGCTGCATTTTCAAATGCAACTTCGGAAAGAATATATATATATATGTATAAAAATGAGGAGGGGGGGAAAAAAAAAAAGCAAGCCATGTCTAGCCTCAGTGCTGCAAGGAACATGTGAAGGACCAAAGTCATCACCGAACGATCGGAGCACCTCCAGCACGTGAGCTCTGCCGGCAGCTCCCACCTCCACCCCTGGGAAGCCCCTGGGCCACCCCGGCCACAGCCCAAGCTCCCCCTGGCTCCTCATCGCGCCGGGTTCATGAGGTGATCGAGGCATCGCAGCACTCGCTGCTCTGGAAGGAAAGGGCCCTTCTCACCCTGCATTTCTTCACAGAATCACAGAATCATCTAGGTTGGAAGGGACCTTGAAGATCATCCAGTCCAAAAATTTATCTTGAGCAAGCTCTGGGACTCACCGAACTTTCCAGGGGCTGCTGAATGTGTAAGACAGCAGGAAACCCAACGAAAACCAGTTCCCCATTTGGAGCACGATGTGGCCCAGAAGCCCCCAAGATGGGGCAGGCCAGGCCGGATGGGAAGAGGAAGACCTCAGCCGGCAGCAAGAGACTGTCAGTTCAGCTGTTTGCAAAACCACAGCTCCACACCTCTCGCCTTTCAGGCGACGCGAGAGCCCCGTTTGCTTCTGCCACCGTGGCAAAGGGAGCAGGTCAGAGGCTGGAGGGGACAACCACCTCCGTGCAAACTGCCTCAGCTGCTCCACTGCACCCCCTCAGCCCCAGACAGAATTGAGGGGAAAACAAGCCAGTTCTAACCCTCTCTGGTGCCCAGGATCCACCACACTCAAGGGTTTGGCTGTCCAGCTCCTGCCCACGCTGCTCTGATCAGGACAAGGAGCACACATCTACCTCTGGTGACCTCGGGCACGGAAGTTTAACTCTCTCAGGGGAAGCTAATTCTGAGCTTGCATGTTTTTTTCCATCCTGCACATTCCTCCTTATCTTAGCAGCATCCCAATGCCTCAGTTTCTCCCTGGCATCCCAGGTGGAGCCCTGTCCAGTACGAAGCACACAGCATACTGCCTCACTTAAACACAAGCCCACGTTTATTTAAAACTAAGGGGTATAGCTTTTCCAACCTGCAGCCCACCTCCTTTCAGAGCAGGCACCATTTGTAGTGATTCCGATAAACTGGTTTCTCTCAAGTTAAAAACTAGATACACACGAGCCACTCGAATTCAAGCAAGACCATCCGCAGTGAGCTGGGCATCGGTTTGATTCGTTTCTAAAACCAGCTGAAATGAAAACCATCCCACAAGCCCCTTGTAGGGCAAGGAAACCCCGCATCCAGGTCATGTTACGCACCCAGCTACAGCAGTTAACCGTGCCAGCCGCCGGCTCGTAGCACGGGGACCACGAGTCACCATCTCAAGAAACCATCGGCTAGCAATTAACTTTGTTGCAGGCTGGAGCCAGCCTCTGGCTACGTACCCTTCTCCTCTTCTTGCCACGCCACTCGCCGCAGTTTCCTTTCATAGGTTTTAGGGGACTTACAGATATGTTATGGGGGAAGGCAGGGAAGCAGCAGAAAAAGATGAGCTCTTCTTGCAGAGCCACGCACCTTGCTCCCAAAACAGGATCGTGTGTCCTCAAGCAGCATTAACGCTCTCTGCTCCTGCCCAAAAGCAGAACGGTACCGAAAGGCAGGTACGCAGAGCCGGGGGAGGAGGAAAGACGGAGCCTTGAAGGCTTCCAGCCCACCTGCCTGCAAATCGCTCGAGAGCAGAATTCCCAACTGATCTGCTAAAAATTATTCCTTCGTACTCCATCCTCCCACCCTCTGCCAAAAAATCCCAGCACCGCCAGGTGTCTGGCAGGAGGACCTACCCCAAAACGGCTTCTTCTGGGATGCCATGTCCATGGAGTAGCTGGCAGCCGAGGAGCCCAGCGCCCCTGTGCCGAGCGATCCCAGCCCCGGCGCACTCCTCCCACCCGGCCGGCAGCGCCGGGGAGGAGCGCGGCTCCCGGTTCCTCCGTCCCTGCCCACTCCGGCCTGCCTTTGTTTGGGGCACTATAAAGGAGTTCACTCGAAGGACAGGCAAAGGCAGTTAAAAGAAAGTTAACGAGGTTTATGGAGTGGATTAAGTTCACCAGGGGATTTTATGATGCACTGCCTGGAGAGCAAAGAGCACCTCAGCAGCATCTCTTCCACACCAGGTTCCCACGGAGCCCTGGGACAGCCTGAGAGAACCCAGGGCAATGCGAAGTGCAGGGAAAAAGTCACCAAAGTGCCTTAGTCATGCTCTTATCCACAGATGTTATCTCCTTAACACAAGCCCTTTTAAAGACCAGGGTCGGGACTTAGCACCCTCCTGCTAGCAGGGCTCCCAACCGAGTCTGCAGCAGCAGCTTCTGGAGCAGTTGTTTGCCCTCTAACAAAAGCCATCTCCACCCAATCCTGCGTGGCTCTGTTGTGGTGATACAGGGTATTTCTTTGGCACAGCCCTGGTCGCTGTTTATTGTCTTGCTTTCCTTTATCTGCAGATCTCAAAGCATTTTATAAATGTTAAACCTCAAAGCCTCTCTAGGGAACAAAACTGTTTCTAGCTATTGTACATATGGAGAGACTTGCCCAAAAATTAGGGCAGAGCTGGAAATGCAGCAGCAGAGACCAGAGCTGAGACAGCCTCTCTTGGCATGATATAAAGCGACACAGATTATCCCTTAAATACCTGCGTGGACAGACACATCTCCAGTTATTAACCCACATGTTGTCGAGCCGCCTCTTGAACGAGCACTCGCGCTCTCCAGGTCTGAAAGCCTCGCACACTGGAGCGCACAACAATCTCTACAACTGGCAATCCAAACCACAACGTCTCACTAATCTTTCAGTTTTCTTCTTTGGGTAAAAAAGCACCAGTCCTACAGTTTCAACTTTTTAGAAAATTATTTAAAGAAAACAGAACAAAAACCCACAATGCTTTTAAAAATACAAAGCAAGCTGGGGGAGAAGTGCTGTTCTCTATTTTTGAGCTGACCCAGAAGGGCTGGAAGAGGCAGCGTGCTGTAGGAGATGCTCATGCCTGGCTCTCCTTGCCATGTGGCGCATGTCCTGCTGTCAGAGGTCCTAAGCTGCAGTCGTTTCACAGTGGGGAGCGTAAGTCACAGCTCCCCATCTTTTCACTCAGCTTTATTTTCTGACTTGAGTTGAGAGGAACCTGAGGAGGGACAGGAAGCGGCAATTCGGTGCCATCCAGGCTTGGCTTTTCCCACCGCTCCAGGGAAACGCTGTGGTGAGCTGGATGATAGGGGAATCATACCAGATCACTGCCTGTAGACTCCAGCTAGAGGAGAAAATCGAAATAATCCCACGTCTGGGATGAGAAGGAGCCAGCACAAGGGGAACAGCCGCTTGAAAACCTCGTAGGAACGAGAGCAAGCAGCAGCGGGAGGCAGCCCAGCAGCCGGCACAGGCATCCGCTTGGATGCACAAGCTCCTGTGTGACCTGAAATCGCTCTGCTTGGGCTGTAAAAGCTTTGGGACCAGCTCTTACAAGAAGTGAGTTAAACACCGGGCCCAAAGGACCTCCGATTTTGACTGCAACAAGCAATCTAGAGAGGAACGCAGAAGTTTGCTGTGAGCCCATGGCTGAGACCTCAATTCCCAGGCTCTTCTCGGAGCACCATCTCTCCCCCAAGCCCAGGATCTCATGTGACATTGCTCCAATTTCTGACCCATACCTAGTGCTCTACACCACAAGAAACCTTGAAAAGCAAAACCAGCTACAAAGAGTATGTAAAAACCCCACAGGACAGAATTCATGACTCGTTTTCCATTCCGAGCTGCTCACATCTGAGTGGCGTTTCCAGCACGGCAGAGCTCCATTTGGATCAGCTTCACGCTTCCCTGCGGAGCTGGGCAATTCCTGGAAAGTCAGCGCAGGGAGAGCAACACCTCTGTGCCACTAGTCCTGAAAAGGGAGAGAACCGGAGACAGGCCGGGCAATCGTCAGCCCCTTCCACTGCTTCCCTGCAGCCCTGCTCGGGGAGGGTCCAGAGGCAGAGGGGCTACGGGGCAGTTCTTACCAATGGGGAGAGGGTAAGCAAGGGCGTGCAGGCACCTCGGCTAGAAACAGCAGCTTAAAAATAAACAAGCACTGAGTTTTGACTTCTGAACTAATAGAAACCGAGAGGACTTCTGCAGGATCTCTGCTGACCACAAGGCAGAAAGACTTCTTCCTCTTCAGCTGTTTTGCCCCTGGGTCTCTTTTGCAGGTCGTGGCTGCAGCCGCTCTAACCTCAGAGGCTGCTCGTTACATCACAGCCGAGAAGCAGCTAACGAAGGAAACGCAACTGGGATGGGCACCACCGAGGCTCCGGAGCATCCCACTCAGCCAGAAGGAGAATTCCACTAAACCAAATCCAAAGTGGAAGTCTTATGCCCCGATTTCAAGAAAGAAGATCCAAAGCAAACCTGGGCTGTTGGGGCAAGGAGGAGCTGCGGACGGCAGCCCTCAGGGTTCCCCAAGGAAGCTCAACCTGCAGGTCCCTCCCAAAGGTTCAGCTCAGCTGAGTTCACCAAACCACCCACCCTGCCCCTTCTCTCCATTTTGCACACCTTTACTACCCACTGATGTCCAGGGAAGGGCTTAATTAAAACCGTGATGACTGCTGGGTCTTGCAATATCAACAGCGAATTAAGTGCAGGCAGATGGAAAAGAGGAGGAGGACAAGAACCAGAAGAGCTCCAGGATTTATGGCAAACATTGCCCCGATGGGACCACGGCCACCAGGCGCGTGGCCACATGCACAAGGACACCAGCTCAGCACCCACTTCTTCCATGCCCACCACTGCCACGTCCCCGGGGCTGGATGCGCCGCTTCTGCCAGCACGGAAACTGCTTTCGCCCCGCGCAGCCCCGGGCTCTGGTGAGACCTTTGCATTGCCCCAGTTAACACCTTCGGAGCGGCAGCGATAAAAAGGCTGAAGCGGAGCTCAAAGATGCAGGTCTGTGCTGTGGCCTGGACCACACCAAGCTTGCACCCGGGTTTCACAGCACCCCGAGGCGCCCAAGGTAACTCCCGCAAGCGCAGAGGCGCTCGCCCTCCCGTTATCGGCGCTGCCGGAGCCTCCTGGTCCTCAGCACCTGCGGGGCCGACTCCAGGCCCGGGGAGAGCTGCTCGTGCCATTCGAAGGTGGCCCAGCCCTCCCGGGGCACAGACCCCGGCTTTTCCTGGGAGAGTTTTTAGAGTTAAAGCAACACCGGTAGTGGGATTGTCAGCAGCACAAATGCACAATCAGGAGGGGAAGATGTGGGGGGAAAGCATCCAACTGGCGAATATAATACTTGGAAGGAAAGGCAGATTTTAAAAAAAATAAAAAATGAGGGGGTGGTAAAAAAAAATCTCAGGAAGTCATCTAGTCATTCCTGCTCTTTGCTCAAACAATAGACTCGGGATGCTGGCTAAGTTATAAATAATCCTGCTGGCTACACAACACAAATACAAGACAGGAGCAGGGTAACTATCGGCTCAATGGAAAGTGAGTCACTACCTTCTTACAGCATACCCAAAAAGGGCAAACACCGCGGCCCCGTTCCCGCTCGGCGGGGCTGGGCCGGTGCGGGGGCTCCGCTGGCCGGTACCTCCGTCCCGGGAGGGGAGGAGCAGCTCGGTGCTTCAGGAAGCCACAGCCCGCGCGGCTGCGAGACGCAGGCTCCCCGCGCCACGGTGTGCTTCTGCAGCAGCGAGGCTGCCTCCAAACCAGAGCCGACCGCACAGCCTGACACTGGGGGACCGATGGCAAGAAGGCGCTCAAATTGGGGAAAATAATGGGAAGCCACTAACTCCGCAACATCCTTCTCTTTTTAGAAGGGAAGTTGCCATCGCGAGATGATTTGGCTGAGCTGTTTTCCAGATCGCTCCTCCGAAATCTGAGAGCAAGCAGAGAGATGAACAAAGCCAACACACCTCGAGATGCTGGTGAAACCGCCCCAGGGAAGGGCATGCCTGCGAGGGTCTCTGCCCTGAACGCGGCACTGGGGGACATACACAGCCCCTGTGGCCTGGCAGCTCTCGTGGGGAAGGGAAGACCCATCTTTTTGGGCACCCAGGACAACCTCGTGGTTGCTCCGGGTCCGTGGCTGCCCACGGCATGGAGCACGAAGTGCAGCAGCCCTTACACCAGGAGCAGGGTGCCACACGCATGGCCACAGTAGCGAGAAGCCCTTGTGCCAAGAGTAACTGAGAAAGGCAAAGATCTTCCCAACTGGACACTTGGATAATTTGGAAGTGACATAAATTCTCCTTTTCTTTAAACCAAAAAAAAAAAAAAAAGAGCTTCCTGACTTGTTATTCCATTACCCAAATCTGGAAATGTAATCATATTAGTTCAGCTGCATTAACACAACAAAAAACCCCAACAAAAACTGTCTTAAAGATTGAACTGATCTCCAAGGGGCCAAGAGAAAGGAGAACAAAAGTCAGAAACCTGTGGCAACCAGCTCCCCCTGCAAGCACCATGGCCAGCCCAGCACCCAAGTGATCCTCCAAAGACAGATTCACAGAGGCAGAGGATGTGAAATAATCAGGATATGAAGTGATTTTTAAGGGTTTTTTTTGCCAGGTAGGTGAGGTAAAAGGTCACTAAGAGCTGTGTGAGCACACCCAGCTCAGCAACATAATGCTGAGCTCGTTACAGAGCTTAACTCAGTTTAAAACGTACCTCAGACAAGGAGAAAAATCCAGCCTCCAGCCAAGTGGAAAGTTCAGGCAACTCTAAGAGGCTGTGGGGATGCGCTGCCACGGACCCAGCCACCATACGGCTCCTCAAACAGCTCCTCTTCCAGCAGCCCAAGCAGCAGCGAGATGCCACCGCTCCTGTTCTACAGTGGCCGGGGAGCGCTGCCCCACGCTGCTAGAGAAAGCGACGGCCACAGGAAAACCACGGCCCCGTCTGGGAAGGGACTTGGAGCTGCCACCACTCCAACAAACTAAAAATAAAAAGCCCACAAGCTTCAGCCCCCAGCTAGGAAGCAAAGCCCTGCATGCCAGGAGACAAGCCGAGGCACAGGTGCCCCAGCCCCATCCACGGCCGGCTGGGAAAATCACCCTCACCACGCTCCGGCCACGAAGGCAAAGGCGACTCGGAGCCTGCACGGCCGAGGCGTTGACTTGCCTTTTGAAAGAAAAGGTGCCTGTCGATACCAAAGTCCTTGTTAAGTCAGCAACGGAGATTACAAACCTACGAGGACAGAGCAGCCGCGGCTGAAATCCAAACACACGGGGAGGCTCGGCAGCAGGCTCATCTCCTCGGCCACGAGCGGAGCTGCCACTGAAAACATGTTGCTCAAGAGTAAATGTAACCCCTCTCCTTCGGAGCCTCTGTGCTTCAGAGGACACGGGAATGACCACGCAGCCAGACAAGTTCACTTAAGGTTTTAGAGGAAAGGTGCGAACAGTTTGAACCACGGTACAAGGAATAAAGGAACCTTGCTTTAAAATTTTTTCTTTAAAAAGGGGGAAAAAAAAAAAAAAACCAACCACATGCAATAGGGAGGCACATCCACCTTCCCACAGCCTCTCGGGCCATTCATCATTTGGATAAAATCCAGTTTCACATTGAAATTCAGCTGGACTTTCAAATGCAAATACGAGGAGAAGAGCAACATATGGTAGAGGTTAGTACGTATTTTTCCTAATTAAATGGCATACTGCTGTTTTGTATAACAATGTTAACGGGGCATTAAGAAGCCTTTGGAAGAGAGACCACCTCACTTTAAAAAAGGAAAAAAAAAACGTCCCAGAAAGCAGAAGGGGCCCAGGACCTCCCCACTCTCCAAGGAGTGGTCACACATTCACCACCACAAGGATGGGTTTTGTCACTTGTCACAGCTAAGCCACCCACCCCCCCGGGTTGCGCAGGACGAGGCAGAAAGGTGGGAGAGGTGACGGGCAACACCGGTGTCCTCCAAGGCTTGTCCTGCGGGAGTTTGGCTGGGTCTTCTCCCAGGCCAGAGTCACGATGGGTTGTCCCCAGGGTCACCCCTGGATGCCACCATGTCTGTGACCAAACTGCACAGCGACAGAGACCTAGGAGGGCTTTTGGAGGGGGAAAAAAACCTTGCTGATTCCTCATCCCCAGGGATGAAGGATGGGCAGAAGATGCTTCAAAACTCTTTTGAGAAGGAGAGGAACAGTTCTGCCTCGCGTGGTGGCCAGTGTGCTCCGGGCAGCTGCCACCAAAGCTGCTGCCCGACAGTTCCCAAGAGAGGCAAGTGCTGCTGCCGAAGGAGACCCCATGGCTCGCTGGCAGTCCCCAGCACCCTGCAGACAGGGGACCAGCACCCGCTTTCCTGGAAGGGTCTTTCCATTTAGGACAGGCCAAGGTTTTATAGCTGATTGTCCTTTATCTCGCTTGGTATGAAAAAAAAACACCTCCACATGCATCCTGGGGTGTTGGAGGCTGCCCTTCCTCCAGCCTCATCCCCACATGCTCTGAAATGAGGCCTGTTTATTTATTTTCAGTCCCTGTCTAACCATGAAGACTCCCCTGCTAGAAAAAGCTTATGCCACATTAACTTCACCTCCCTCTTGCTCCTGACGCAATCTCCAGCTAAATTTAGATGAAGACATTGCCTTAGGTCACTTTGGAGGTGGGGATGTGCTTCTCAGGGTTAACAGGCAGATGGACAGTATTTTTTTTGATTCTTCTCCCTGCTGGCTTTGGAGCTGGGTTACTTGGAGAGTTAATTGAAAAATTCAAGATTTTAAAAAAAGGGGGCAGATGTCCTGGACTGCCTCTTTCCCTCCTTTAGTGAGGGAGCAAGATGCTGTGAAAACATCCTCCCTCCAGAAACATTAATCACGGCAGCGAGAACAGCATCAAAACAGCAGCTACAAAAAAATTCTCCAAAGCTGAATCAAGAAATTTTCACTCACAGTCCAGCTTTTTCCTCTTCTGGTGTTTCTTTGTATGTATGTCCACCCTGAAAGGCCACTCGGGACAGATAAACCCAGAATCTCTATGGCAGATGGCAAAACTCCCTCCTACATCCTACCCCAAACCCAGGTCGAATCGGTTTTAAGATGACAAAGACGTAAAGGCCATCGTGGCTGCTCCTGCCACGTCCTGGAGAGGACAGACCCCGGGAGCCGCAGGCGTGAGCTGCCTGAATTCTGCCCTGGGCTCGGATCCTCTGGCAAAAAAACCCCAACAGTGACAAACCCCTGGGCATGACAGCGTCTTCCACTCTGGGTGGGGAGGTTGGCCCGGTCCTAACTCCCCCGGGGAGCGCCGCTGGGGTACGTGTCCCCCCGCGTCAGCTCGCTGCCGCCGCTGCCAGATACACACGTTTCAGTGCCACGAGAGCCCTGTGCCCCAGCTTGCCTCAGGTGATCTCCTATCCTCAGCGCTCGCTGTGCTCCCAGTCCCCTGTACAATTACGCATTCAGCACCACAATATATTTCACACTGTATTTCATGCCTCATTTGGCAACAAAATTAATTAAACTTTAAGTCAACACTGAAGGAGTGCAGTACCTTTCTTCCCTCCGTGGCATATATAACTCAATTTGTTTAAGCTAATGTGCTAATCAAGACTTGCAAAGTATTTGGGAACCTTTTGGCAGAAGGTTCTCCGAAGTGTGCACCGAGACGCTCTCCGTGCCGGCTGGTCTCTGCTCCGAGGTCTGGCAGGGGCACAGCAATCAAGTGACTGACGACAGGCTGTCTGCAACCACCCTCTGGAAAAACCCCGCTTTCTTAAAATGCAATCCCTCCCCCAACAGCGCCGCTCACCAACAGGTGCCTGCATTCAGGCCAGCACATCGTCGTAGGGGTTTTTGCAGCCCCCGAGCTGCCCAGCACGACGCCAAGCAGGTCACTGCCCATCCTCGCCTGCCAAGTCGATCAGGTTCAGGCAACTGCACGGACTCAGCTGGGCTGGTGGCCTGGGGACGTGCCGGGGAAACCCCAGCACCCTGTCCCGACGCTGCCCAGGTCCCTCGTCCTTGCTACAATGGGAGAGGCGGGCGAGCCAGCGCTCCTCCTGGGAGCCTGTGTGCTGCCACCCCCTTGCCATGCTCCTGGGATTTCTCAGCTATTTGGAGGCGCTGAGAGAGAGGGCAGGATAATCCCAACCCACGCGGCTGGGAATCCAAGAGGCAGATGTGGGCAAACTTTTTGGCATAACTGAGACAGCTGCATCGGCCGCACGTCCACCCCTGGCCCACCACTCGGCAGCTCTCCGCGCGATGGAGAGGGCGCGGGGCAGCCGCCAGCACGCGGGTGGGCGAACCACGAACCCCTCCGCTCCTGCGCCCGGAGCAGGTAAAACAGGCTGAGCAGAAGCAGCGAGGAGCCTCGCTGGGGAGTGAGCGCCAAGAAAAAAAAAAAAAAAAAAGAGAAACAGCAGCCAGCAATCAGCGACCTGGCATTTACCCGCACACGATCCCTGCACCACAGGGGAGAGGCACCAAACCCACTCCCAGGAGCACGGTGTGTTTTTCAGGCACCGTCTCGCTCCCGCTGCTGCCGGGGCAGGTTTCCAGCTGATGCAGCCAGATCACCTCCGCTCCCGCAGTTGGTTTATGGTGCCACGCTGCTGCCAACGGGCAGATCAGCCCGGCTCAGGCGATCATCTCGCAGCAGCCTCAGCTATGAGGGGACGTGGCGTTTCCCCGAGAGGGCTTCACCCGCCCATCGAGTTTAGTCCGTGGTGTCTTCTTGTGCTCTTGGGTCTGCGGCTCAAAGCGCTTGGGATCCTGAGACGCTCACAACTTCACTGCGATGACCACGGGGAGGCTTGTGTCAACATTTCCTTCTTCCAGCTAGATTGGTAGATTACCATCATCTTCCTACTTGTGAAAATGTCACTTGTGAGTAATATCATTATTCGGTTGGGTTCGGAGTCTGCTCTTCTGTTAGAAGAGCATCAAAACTACCACCTTTAGCAGTGATTTTGGGTGCTAGTGAGCAGAGAAGAGGCATCCTTCAGCCATGTAAACATCAGAGAATGTAGTGCCAGGTTAGAGATGAGGCCATCCAGAGTAACAAAACAGCACTACGCATTAAATCCATCCCCTCAAGACACCCATTTGCTGTCTCAAACTTTAAAAAAAAAAAAAAAATTTCCAATTTGAATTTCAGTGCATATAAACATTAACAATGGAGATGCAATAGGCAGAGTAACTGGTCACACGCGGGACACGTGCTGGAGTAGGGCACCCTACAGAGCATGCAGAATTTGAAATTAGCAGCAGCGAGGTCCAGCAGAAACGCTTGCCAGCCCTGCTGGGCCCCTTCCAAAGCCATCTCTCGCCTTTGGAAAGGGCACAACAAGCGTGCGAGGCCTCGAGCTGGGATGCTGAGCCAAAGGCTCAGCCCCGCACCAACACGTGCCGCTCGGGCAGTCCTGCGTGAGCGGGGTTTTGAGGTGGGCTGAGGCAGAGCTGCTGCCACCCAGCACCAACCCCCCAGCACGCTGCCCTCCAGAAGATCCTCTGTAACGAGACCCTGGCCCTTGCGATTGAGAAGACAGCAGTACGAACAAGGCAATGACATTAGGCATGCAATTAATACACAACCAGCTCCTCTTATTAAAAGAGAAGCAGGTGCTTGAGCTTGTACACGTTCTTTTGAAACACAGAAGGTTCACTCCGAGCCCAGCTTCATGTCAGCCTTAATCCAGGCAAGGCATGTGATTTTTACATAAGATATGCTCATCTCATCATAACCCCTCAAACAGGCACAGTTTCACCAGTACTGAATTGTCTCATCTAGGGAAGGAAAAAGCTCTGCCGGCAGGAGATAGCTGTACTGCTTCAGCTCTTCTGGCAAAGTTAAAACTGTGTGCTTAAACAAGGTCTGTGTCAGATTTGCAGTTTCTAAACAAAAGCTGTCACTTATCTCAGTACAGCTTCAGCTCTCTGGCACCCCCGACATTCTCTGTGCTCTTTCCTAGTTCAGAATCTCAAATCCAGCCAGGAGAACTCTTCCCCGGGGTGGGAGACAAACAAAGAAACCCACCCAAAAAACCCTCCCCTGAAAATGTGCACCCTTTCTCCCCCTGAAGTTAAACACACACCAAGACAGGGACTGGGTTCTATCTGCCTCTCCCCGGCTGCCGGAGAAGCAGTGAGCTGCCGTCAGAGCATCCCCACCGCCCCAACAGCACCGTCACCTTCTTCCTGTTCTTCCCAGGCTCACTCCTCACGTGTCCGTTAGAAACTGCCTGTGCCTCTGGCAGGACACCATCGCTCTCAGCCTTGCCCGAAAATTCGAGGGAAAAAAAAAATAAATTTGAAGAGAGGTGAGAGAGAGAGAGAGAGAGAGAGGACGGCCTTCACGTTTCAGCCTCACTGCAAAGGCGCAGGAGAAACAGCTTCTCAGGTGGGGAAGCCCTGGGAGCAGGAACATGCACCCCAGGACACGAGGATCAGAGATGCAACTGGGGTGTGACGCTGGATTAAGGGAGACAGGCGTGAAGATCTTCCCCTGCCATTTGTTCCCCCACGCTTGCTATTTCCTGCCAACCCGTGCTCCCTGCCCCCCGCTTTTGGGCCCTCCAAGTCTTTTCTTACAAACCCTGTTTTCTGTATCCTGGTTAACGGGACCCACCCCACAGGAAAAACAGGGAGCAGAAAGGGGAGAGGAAGGAGAACAGGAGCTTCCCGAAGGCAGAGACAAAAACAAAGCAGAAAGCTGTTTAACGCACCTGACTAGCACGTGGGAGATGAACTTCACTGAAAGTCCTCCAGGCTTTGTTACTGGAAAGGTTGGGACTGCAGCACCCTGGGTGTTTCCCTACAACACCCTCAGCACGCTGGCAGCATCCTCCTACACCCCAGGAGCAGGCTCTGCCGGCGGCAGGAATGAAACGCTCCAGGGGTGCGGAGAACAGCGGAGGGCTGCGGGGATTGTCTCTTGCCAGGCTCAGACGACCTCACAGCTTTGCAAGCTTGACTTGTCCACGGCAAGGCTTTTTTTTCTTTGATAATGGCTAAAAAGTAACATTTACTTTGAAAGAAACCATCACGCCAATAGGCAGGCAAGTCAATTTTTCTGCTTTGACTTTTTTGTTGTGGTGGCTTTGTGTTTAGTGACAGTTTTGCAAGCCTGCTGTATGGGCACGCACGCAACCGCAACATAAACAAGCAGCCTGAAGTATGTACTTTAATGGAAAGTGCCAGTTTTAAATATCAAGTCACATATTGCGCACCTCATGTCTGCCTTTCATCATCTATCAAAATAGCAAGTAAAGCCCATCACTCCCACTTCAGCATAAGCAAAACATGTGGGAACTAGAGGCAGTTAGTAGGAAAACGTGATACATCCTTACTAATAAAAGCTCCTGCTTTCCTCACTATGGTAAATGGTTGCAAATGCGTTTCTGCAGCCTGAAATCCAATTGCTGACAGCACGGCAACAGAAACGCTGCGCTTAGCTCTTCGCAACTCTCTAACTTCGATGCTTTTACCTCACCCTGCCGAGCTGGTCGCCCCGCGAGCGAAGCGGAGCCCAGGGCAGAGCCGCCGGGGCGGGCACCGCGCTCCCAGCCGCTGCACCAGAGCCTCCCCTCCCCACCTTGGAGCTTCCTAATACAGGGCTGTGTGCACGCACAAAATAATTAAATCTTCAAACAGCTCACCCATAGCACCAATTAAAGAGACAACCTCATCTTTCATAGAATTTATTACTTTCAGTGCTGTTGCCACAGGTATCTAAGTTTGAACGTTGTTTAAAGCAGGCTTTCAAAGGGGATACAGACTCACCTACCTCCAGGGAGAATGCATTTACTTTGTTCAGTAGACTATAACTTAAAATTTGTTACATGCACCAGCTTGTAACTCTTTGAAAAACTCCCCGGTTAGCCAGCTTCAAATGTATTTTATGAACTTGCCCCGATCAAAGCAATTCCCTCAACAATGAGCCTCATCTCACCATCTCACTAGCAAAAAAACACCGAACAAATTTTGGGGGTGGAAATCACAGCACAGACGAGGAGGGGACTCTCCCTTCCAAACCCACCTAAGAGATCCCAAGCAAGGGAGCTCCCCTGAGCACAAAGCACGAAGGAAAAAGACATTTAATGGTGAGTTCACTTACTCCAAAGGGAAAAAGAAAAAAAAAAAAAAAAAAAGCTGTTTTTTTAATAGAGCTTTTATTTGCTGTGAGCAGAATCGTCTGTCAGCAGGAGAGCGCCTGGGCTCCCGTTTCAAGAGGACACAAACCTGGCATCGCGCACCATTTCCGACGCGGAGGGGAGATGGCTGCACGCTCTCCGCATCAACCACGGATGCGAAGCGCTGCTCCGGAGCTGCTCTGGGAGCTGCGTTACCTCACACAACCATTTGCCTGGGTTTTATTTCCCTGCTCCGCAGAGCCCCGGCTCATTTGCTGAAGCAAAGGCGCAGCTGGCACGCACCGACCCTGCCGAAAACCCAGCAGCCACGAGGTGACAGCCCCGGCACGGCCCCATGCCGCGGCAGCAACGCCTCGGCCCGGGCTGGGAAGAGACAATGAAACTTCTTTGCCTCCTGCCACTCCTGTCTTAATGTCAATTTAAAATAGTTATTTCCATGTGAAATTTAGCACGAGCGGTTTCCTGCTAGAGGCACAGTTTAATTAAGCGCGCTGGGAGGGAGCTCATTTCTGATCAGATTAGTCATTTATGAACTATGACATGGCGGGGGGGGGATGGAGGACACGGTTTTAAATGTTTTGCTACTGCAAAGAATAACAAACAGTTTGGCGAGGGGACGATGAAACCACAGCCTTCTAGGACCAGGACAATAGACATACACGGAGCGTCCTGGCTAAAATAAAATGCCAGCAGCAAATGACACGGCTTACGCTGAAAAACACTAGTTGCAGCTCAAAGCCCCAGGAAGACCAACTTCCCTGCGGTGACCTATATGTGCTATAAATGCTGCAGACACAGTCTGCATGACGTAAGCTCCATCCTAGTGGCAATTGTTGGGTTTCGCCTTGCCAAGAAAATGCAAAGCGGAGGTGCTGAATTGTCCATGCGGCGGGGTAGCTAAACCAGTTCCTCCCTGGTGCATTTAAGGACAGAAATGAGGGAAACAGTGGCAGAGCTTAAAATAAAACCAGGAGACAAATATAAAAGCAAAGGGATCTCAAAGCTGGAGGGCTTGCATTAACACTTTGAATTTTCCTGGCCTGAGAGAGAGAAATGGGTTCCCTTTCGCAAAGGGGCCACCCGCAGGAGTGCCAGCAGCTTGGCCAGGGCAATTATTAATTGGGATTTGAAAAAGATTTGAATTTGGGGCAGTTTTCTCACTCTGATTTTCTGGTAGCACCGTTTCAAATGACTGCGCTGCCTTATTTACCAGCTGGACTTCGGAAGCAAGAACCTCATCTTGGCAAGTGGGGCATTTTGGCAGGGAGTCATCAGAGTCCCTGCCCTGCTCCCTTCACTCCTAACGTCCCCTGGGGAGGAAAGGGCCACAAGTTAACAGCTCCTCCAGAAGTGAAAAAAATAAAAGCTACGTACTGCCCCAGGATTTCCCCAGGAGGAGAGAGATGAAAAATGGGAGGCCAATGAATTCACATGTCCAAGGGTGGGCAAAAGCATGAAACACCAATTTTTTCTGACACATAAGACAACATCAGTTTATTATCTTGGGGTTACTACAATAACCCCAAATAATGAGACACTGGCACTATGGCACACATTACTAAGAGCTAAGACTTAAGCGAATCTGTGTCGGTGTCTCCTTTCCAGGCAGAGGGACAGCAGCGGAGGGGAAATGCTGCGCTACCTTTATCAGGGGTACAGGACACTGACTGAACAGGAGTGTTTGAAAAGTATGAGGCACATTAAAGATGAAGCCTAGGCCTTCCTGCAAGGCAAGAAGATTTAAGGAGCTAATCTCCAGGTCCAGATTACGGCGTGGCTGCAAGGCACTCTGCTCCCTCAGCAAGTCCAGGTCCCCAAATCCAAGGACCATCTGCTCTTCCCCTTCTGACCACATCAGCGTTGGTGACAATTCAACTTCAGATCAAATTTTGAGCCGGATGGCTGGCTATGCCTTTGGGGATGATTGTACCTTGCTGTCAATTACTGAATTAGGCTAAACCAACAAACTATGAAAACAATCACTCGCCACTATCTAGGACCTAGTTTAGACACCCTGGATTCCTCTAACAGGCGCAGTGCACGCCTGTGCATGGCACATCTTGTTAACGTCTTACTGCAGTTATTCATCCCACCAGCAAAAATCAACTGTCAAACATTCAGGACCAGAGACAAGTCATAAAGCCGACATGCAAAGGAAACATGCTCCCCGCTCTCCAAAGGTGAGGCCAAGGATGACTGGCCAAGGGATAACTCCGCTGCTGGAGCAAAAGGTTTCCTGTAAACCAAGCCCCGCGTGCATTTCAAACCCAGGATGCCCATGGCAGGACAAAAGAGCTGCTGCAGAGCCCCAAGCCCAGGACAGCAGCGATTGTGCAACTGCCTTCAGTGCAGTTGTATAACACCAGTCCTCTGTTTTTATGAACTGCTCACAGCCAGACTCAAAAAGCAGCAGCCCAGAGGAAGGGTGGTGTCAACATTACCTTTCACTCACCCGAAAGAAAAAAAGAGGGGGGGGGAGAGTAAAAGATTTTGTGCTGTTTCGGCTGCCGCACAGCCAAGCAGAGGGGGGTCCAGTCACTGCGCTGGCCGTACCACAGAGCCCTGCTCGCAGCCTCTGCTCGCTGGCCAGCACTGTAAACCCGGCAGCCAAGGCAGCCTCTGAGCAGGAAACGAATTAATGCAAGCTGCTCCATCACTATTCTCTCACTAGCGTGTAGCGCGTCTTTTGTGGATTATTTTAACAGCAGAAGTCACACACAGGAACACTCGCTGGAGAGATCAGCTTCCATCTGGGTTAACCTGAGAGTTTTCTTCCCTCAAATTTCCTCCAGCACCCACTCAACAGCTTCCCTCCCTGTAAAAATGTTTGCTCAAAGCCATCGTGACACGCAGCTAAACAGCCCGATCCGAAAGCATCAAATTTCCCTGGTCAAAAAGTGCAGGAGCAGGGCAGGGCACAGCACACCCCTCCCATCCCACTTCTGCAGGTTTCCCCACGAGCTGCCCCACGGCACGCTGTGGCATCGAAGCTGCTGTCCAGAAATCTCACCCTGGTCTCCGGGATGCCTCCCGGTGTCGGGGCACGGCCATTCCATGTGGCCAGGAGTTCCCCTGGACAGCTTGAGTTGGCCCAGGGTAGAGAAGGTCAAGTTTTAACCATCCGCAAAGCATCAGCATGTTTCAGCAAGAAGGGCAAATTAACTGAACTTCCTGCATGCCAGGGACCGCAGCGAGCCTTGCACAGAGCGGCTTCCCCGGGCATCAAAAGCCTGGCACGACACCGCGCCGTCCGCCCGGCTGGGGAATTCTCCTCTTCAGCCTCAAATTAACCAGTGCCGCGTTTCCCCATCAGACATCTAAAGCTACGCGCCCTTCAGAGAGTCTCCTATCGCAGTCGGATCGCCAGCCCGCTCCTCCCGGCAGACGCCCTGCTCCCAAAGCCCTTTGATGTTGGCACCCCTGGCCCTTCCTTGGCATCCTGGCCAGCAGAGATGTGGCCACTCAGCGCTTCTGGGGAGCAGGGCCAGCTGCTGGCTTCAAGGGCACTGCGGCAAGGCAGGACAAGCGAGGCTCTGCTCAACAGCACCCCAAAACCGCAGCGGGGTCCAGCTCGGAAGCTGGTGACAGCTCCAGCCAGCCTTGCTGCCCGCTTCCCCACTGCCTGGAGGCATCTGGCCAGGAGGGCTTTGCAAAAAACTTAATTCCCATCCGGGAATGCTGAGATCCCACCCAATAGCAGGGAGCTGCTGGAGGGGCTGAATGGAGCAGACAGTCGAACTGCACCAGAATCTCCCTTTGGGCAGCTGAACCCCCGGAATTCACCACCACGTCTTCTCAGTGACGTACAGCAAAAGTCTTCCAGGGCGTACATCTGCAGACACGCGTTCACCTAAGCAGCTTAAGAGAACAGCATTGACTGTCTGCTGCTCTCAGGCTGCTTCAATCAGAGCGGCGAGACAACAACCTTCAGCTCAGGTAGTGACTTCTTAATTGGAGACAGATCAGCAAGAGCAGCTTTGTCTACCCAGAGACATGTGGAGCAACAAGAAAATCATCCAGAGAAATAGTAGCAAACCACCACCAGAAAAATGCGTAACACAAAACTACAGAAACGCCTCCTTTTGGGTCTCTGGAAGCAAAGACAAATTTATTGCAAGAAACATTACAGTGTTAAGGAAAAAAAAATTAAGATGACAGTACCTGATCCTCCAAACTGAGTGCTCGCTAGGGTCGTGGGTCTGTTTTTTCCATTAGCCACTGGCAGGGGGAACATCTAGAAAAACAAGAAGATGAGAGAGAAGGGAAGAGAAAAGCAATTTCAGTATGTTAGTTTTACTGTGCTGCTGCAAAGGGGGTCAGATTGGGCAGGCGGGGGGGGGAGGAAGGGGGGAAGAGAAGCACTTTTTTGATGCAAAAAACTTTCCTCTCCTTGTGTCCCTGCTACATAGATCAGCTGCAAGGAGGGACAGGAGAGCAGCGCAGCTGTGCGCTAATATACACACACATTCCTACGTGCATAAACTTCTCCTGTGTACACAACGCGTCTGGTTCCTTAGGTGCAACTGAAAACCATCCAAGAAGCATCACTGCTGTGGTCAAAACCAACAGTTTCTTCCCTAACTTATTCACCAAGGCCCAGACTAGAGGGTGTTCATGGGGCCATGGCGAAAGGCCGACTCCATTCATAAAAAACTAGCAGGAAAACGGCAGCACCCCGCAAAACTTCTTTTATCCCTCAACACCCCAGCACCCGCAGCGGTCCAGGTCTCATCCCGCGTCTCTCGCGCTCCCAGGCCCGTCTCTAGTGCCAGGGGAGGACGCGGGCTGCCCAGGGGTTCCCGCTGGCACGGGCAGAGGGGACCGAGCCACCCGCTCCGGCGACGCTCGGCCTCGGCGCAGGAAGCCTCACGCCAGCTCTGGGAGGGAAGAACCCTCCAGCCTTGCGGGGCAGCTCCCACCCCTGGTGCTTCGGGGGCTCTGGCAGCGCCGTGGCCTATCACAGCCCTGGGGTCTGGTGGGAGAAGCTGCGCCAAGGGCAAAGGTATTTAACTCACGATTAGAAAGATTAACATATTTCACGGTATCGGGCATTCTGGCTGCTTGTTTGTTATACTGCTGCAGCTTCAGTATCACAACTAATCTTCTCCTGCCAGGGAGCTTCCTCAAAAATACTGCATACCTCGTCAGCTAACCTGTATAAATATTTTTAATATAAGTTGGGAGGCTTTCAGAAGCTGTTATTTAAAAATTTATATGCACCTGCGTGCAGCAGAAAAGAAAACTAATTCTTCTCCACACAAATGGAGCTCCAGCCAATAAAACAACTGGTGGGAAAATGCTTAGTGAATTAACATTTTAATATCCTTTTACTACTCAACTCAAGATACTTTCACCACCAAGTCATTTGAATTTTTATTATTTTTAGCTTTGCAATGTCTGAGTAACTCAAAAGTTTAATGCTTTGAAGATTAAACAATGTAATGGCACAAGAGCCTACAGAAATGCAGCATTTCATGCCCTGACATAGCTGGTGTCTGGCTGTGGTCAGAAACATTCCTTTATACAAAACCGCCTGCCCAGCTTTGTTTTCACAAATGCTGGGGAGAAAGAAAAAAAAAAAACAAAAAAAAAAAACAGTTCAATGTGGTAGAGATGCAAAGAGAGCAGTTAAGAAACCAACTGCCATTCAAAAAAAGAACACAAGTTTGGGATCATATATATGTATGCACACACGCACATCATGTATACCTTAGATATATGTATTTAAATAAAGGTGTAAACAGTGTTTAAGCATGCAGCCTGCGTGTGGACAACCACTGCTGCCAGCCGCCAGCCTGCAGACACCTGCCTTCCTACGGCTTCGCCCCCGGCCGTAACCCCGCTCTCCCCACACCCTCCTACACGGAGCCTTGACATGCACCACTGGGGGGGCTCCTGCTGCAGCCCCCCAGGAGGCTGCTGCCCACCCCAGTGGGCTCCAGAGTCACTTGGGGTGGGCCGGCAGCCCCGCCACCGAATACGCCTTGTTTCCTCAGGAAGTCAGGCTAGAAAACAAAAACAAACCCTGATGGCACCAACGACTTGCAGCCTACCTTGCTCTGCAATGCTACAGGTTTTGCCCGCCCGCTCCCCCCCCCACCCTCTCACAGGCCAGCGTTGTTTTCTGCAAAGATGCCCAAAATTACTAAAAATGGAATTTACATGGCTGATCCCACCCGGCCTGTGCTCACTCCCTCCTATTAAGGTAGGGAAGAAGATTAAGCGAAGTGGTTAGAAACCCCCCTTCCAAGTGGCATGAGGCAGTTCTGCATGTGCGAGCAGGGGGGGGGGATGGGATGTGTGAACATAATGGTACAGAAAAAAAAAAAATAATAAAAGCAACAACAACCAAAAAAAAAAGCACCGCTGGCTCTTTTGCACGAGCATTTCTGTTTAATACTTGCTGATGCTGAAAAACCCAAGGTTTAAGCAGCAAACCCAAGTGGAGAAAATGAACAGCCTTGTTCCACTGTGCAACGAGCACTTTCTACTTCTGCAAGAGGTGGTGTGTCCCCCCCCGCCACGCTCGGCAATCCCCAGCACACCCCCGCACCCGGCCCCGCCGGGGGATGCCCTCCCCACCTCTCCCCTTCACCCGCCTCCGCCTGCTTCGAGAGATATTTCAAGACTGATGCAACACCTTCCCGCTCTCCCTGCCCCAGGGATTAAGGAGTCACGGACCCCTTTCCACGCCAAGGGAAGTGGGGATGCTAAAGCAGGGTGATGCCGGAAAGGGGGGAACCCCGGGTTACCCCGTGCCTCAATACAGGCTCCAAACACACTTATCGCTTGCCACCTCCAGGAAGTGTTTTGTTGTGTTTTTTTTTTTTTTTTCTTGCTGCCAGTTTGTTTTTCCACTGTGGTGTGGGCTGAAGCCGACCGGGTACGCTGCCTCGAGGAGCGCGGCGCAAGTCATACGTGAAGTGCCGGCTGCCTTCGCTGGCGTATGTCACTCACAGGCAAAGTTCACCCACCCACTGCGAATTTCCTTTCTGCTTTTCAATGCTGCTTTAAAAATAAACGGGGGGAAGGGAGAAGACGAACCGGAGCTGGCACATACCGGAGGGACCCAGGCATCGAGGAGGGACCCAGCCATGAGCGTCTGAGGAACTGTAATTGGGTTATTACTTGGCCTTTGTTGGATTTGAATAATGTAGATTGAAACGGTTATGTAAAATCCCCCATCTTAAGTTGCTGTATTTGGTTTCCCAAGTCCTATCTCCAGCCTCCCTCACAGCTGATGACAACTTCTTTGTACCCTCGTAGCTCAATTTCCACCCCTCCCAAAGAATTTCTTCTCCCTCCATTTCTCCCAGGTTAAAAGATGCAAATCCAGCACATGGGAAGATCCAAACGCCCGCACCGGCCACCAGAGAGGTTATAGCTAAGAAACCCCACACTTCCACCAGCGAACTCAGAAGCAAGAAAGGCAATTTGCCAGACACAAGTAACAATATCAAGCAGCATTTCATTTATTGTGTACTTCTACCAGTACATCAGTGTTTTCAAATTAAATAGGTGTTTTCACTTCCTCCGCTCTCGCACCTTATGAACTTCAGGCTGAACCAACCTCAGGCCTGAACTCAAAACCTGAAATCTGTTTTGTAGCATGGAAAGTATCCAGCTGTTAATTCAGGGAGAAGAGGGAATTTGACTCAATAAACATTGCCAGCAGGATATTTCATATGTTCATTTAAGACAGACCTTCCTAACTACAGCCCCAAACGTCCACTGTGGCGTAAAGTCAAACTTTACAACTGCTTCACTCTAAACAAAAACGAGAGTTTTATCATTGAAACACAGGCGCTGCGCCTTGGCCGGAGCAGGGTGCAGGGCACGGCTTCAGCATCCTCCAGCATGTCAGAAGCAGCAGCGGCGAGGGCAGAGGGAGCTCGCTCGAGCCCCGCTTGCTGGTAACAGTTTGGCTTTCACCTCCGGTTCGATGGCTGGAGCCACGAGGGCTGGCACGCCACGAGAGCGGTGAAATCAGACGGCAGGTCCTACGTGACTGCTCAAGCCCCTGCCCACCCTGCAACGTCTCATCGAGCTAGAAACCCACCCTGACAACTAGCATCCCCGCAGCATATGGTTAATACTCTGCTAATAATCATGGCTGTTAACAGCATTTCACTTCTGCCAGAGACCTAGGCTGGCACGCAGCCGCCTGCCTCTATCTAGCTTGGCAGGCGCGCTCTGCGGCACGGACAGGCCCCCAACCCCATCCACGTGCCCGCCGGGCCGCTCCATCCCGGCTCTCCCGTGCCGTGGGGTGCCCCTGTGCTCCAAGCGCCCCAGCCCAGCCGGGATACCTGCCCACACCTTCCCTCAACGCACCGACGCCGGCCGCGTGGCACAGCCGAGATGTCGCCCCGCGGCTGAGCATCGGCGCAGACCGAGGGCGGCTCCTGCCCTACGCAGCCTCTGCCCCGCCAGGCCGAGTGGCAAAGCCTGGCCACCACGGGCCAAAGGAGAACGCACCCAAACCCAGGCCAAATAAATAGGTTAAACAGGCAACTCGGATCTATAGGCGGGAGATGCTTTCTCGAAAGCTCTCCTCCAGATTTGCAAGCCCGTCCTGGACTAGTGCCAGGGAGCGGTGGTGAAAGAAAGCTTACAAATTACCTGTACTTTGGGGCAATTATAAAAGGCAATTTGTTCAGAGGTAGAAGCAAGCACGCTGCCGTGCACACCCCAAAGCAGCGATCAGACTACAGAGCTGGGTGTTTGGCTCCGGCTCACTTAGATGCACGTTACAGATTCCTTTGATTTTCACCCTTATTGGCAAATTACATTGGCACAAAGCTTTGGGCGAGCACTCTGCAGCTCAAAAACTACCCAATTTATTAAAGAAGGCACTGTGAGCCCAATTTACAGCATCTCACACAACCCTGCCATTTACTGACCCCACAAACTCACGTCTGACTACGCAACCCCATTAGAGCCAGGGCTTAAAATTCACTCACTGCACAGTAAAACACAGCACAGAGCTGGACCACAGACTACTGGGGTTGAACATATTTTCCCTAGAAAAAAAGGAATTGAAATACTGATCTGAAGCAAACGCTTCCAGCTGCTCTGAATCTCTCTCTAGTCCTCCCTCCCATCTACTCTCCTGGAAAGGATTAGTGGATCAATGCTCCCCACTCCTGCTTATTCAAAGAAAAATATAAATATACTTGAAAGAGAGAGCTTTGTGGTCAAAAAGCCTGCATCCCAACAACACGGGGAGAGCAACCCACGGAGCAGCCTCTTCGACAGACCCACACTGTGCACAACAAGCTTCCAACACCAGGGTGAAGACCGTCTACTAGGGAGGAAGCTTTCCATTTTAGCTACTCATCCTTCAGGAGAGATGTTAATATTCCCTTTATGCAAACTCAGGGGAAGGGCGTGCGTGTGCGGAGATGAGGGTTTGTGAAACAGATCTGGCTCAAATCCAGACTGCGTCGGAGCCCATCGGCCAACTTATCCTGGAGGGAATGTCCACGAATCATTTGCTGGCAAATGACATTTGCAGGCCCTGATCCTGCAAGCGGCCGCCCCCGGTGCCACTGCTGAACCCATGGGTCTTAGACAAAACACAGAGCAAGTTCTGGTCACTCCCAGGTTTACACCAGCATAAGAGTGTTGGAATTGAACCCAAATTCAACTGTTAGGTGTCGATTAATCTCCAAGGACAGAAACATTTGTGTACAGAGGGAACAGGTCAGGACCCCTCCAGGGAATACAGCTCTGAGCATGCAAATGAGGATGGTTCGTTAAATTTGAAAAAAGGTCTTGGGGTTTTTTTTTAAAGCTCTGAATGGTGAGCGGGATTTGATATTTTTCTAAGGGGGAGAAAAAACAAAGCAGGAGCCACTTCAGCCCCAACCAGCGAGCAGATTATGAGTTACTGACCCAAAGTGCAGTTCCAAACCTGGCACTCTCCAGCAAAGGAGACTCAAAGCCCCCAGGGCTCCTGCCAACCCGCAGGACCTCCGAGATGAGGGGGGGACAAATAACCACACACCATTCCCCAGCGAGCCCTGAACATATTCCAGGTTTTATGTGCACCGTCACTGCAGTCCCCCTACCAACTGTAAAACATGCTACTGTAAAAATACCTCACTGGTAATTTAACGGAACCAGCCTCCCAACACAAGCATGAAACTGGGAGAACTGGGCCTCTCTTCCTGCAGGAGAATTACTCTCTGGGGGACTGAGAGACCCCACCAGTGGCCGCCCCTCCAGCACAGAGCCCTGCCGGGACTGGTACAAGCCCCAGCTGTATAAAAACGTTTATTTCCCATTGCTAAACCTCAGCGCTCGGGAACAGCAAAGTGGCTGAGCCTCAGCACTTCCCACAGGCGTAACAGGTCCCAGGACAATGGGTGCCCCTAGTTCTGCCACCACTTTTCCCCCCTTTCCTCCCTTCCTCTTCAAGGAGCAAGAAAATCAGCCCAGCAGGGCCATGGGCTGGGTGACCCAGGACAGCCCAGAGCCTCAACAGCAACACCCGTGGTTATTCCTCCTCGTGGAGCTGTTTTTTCTATCTTCACAGCACGTTTGCTTATCTAAAAAGCAAGACGCGCACTCCAAGTGCCATGAGGGTGCAGCACACAACAGAGGAACCCAACAGAAAGTTATTTTCTTTTGAACACAAGCTCTCCCTTCCACAAGTCACCTGCCAACAACAGCCAGCACCGGTGCAGCCAGCGCACAGCACACACTCTGGGGCACATCGCCGACCCCAGACGGCAGCGCAGACGGACGTGTCGGGGACTAACCCTCGCCTTGCTAAGACTAGAAGGGACTTCTCCTCCCTCCGAGCTGTGCACACCCTTCTCAGGGAACTCTTCGGTCCTGTTTCTTTGAAAATAAACAGCTCCTAAACGCAGCTAAAGTTTTCCAGGATACAGAAGAGCAGAGCGTGGGGAACACAAGTGTCCAACTCCTGCAAAAATAATGCGCTGGAGAGCTTGGACACATTTCAAACTGTGACAAAATAACCTGTGAGAGCAAAAGTTTAATAGTCTGGATCTGGGGAGAGGAAAAAAGCCTGATTAATCAGCTACTGAAGTTACGTCTTTGCATGGCTTCGGAAACAAGTCAACCAGCCCATTTCGCAGTGAGCATTTAAACAGAGAACACACAACTCCGTTACATTTCCCCAGAATTTCCCATCCACAAAAAACCCCAACCCACCTCTCCGTGCTCCCTGCAAGGAACCAATATACGTGTGGGGGAAAGGGGGCGGGGGGGAGAGGGGGGGCAGAGGCTTTGCTTTAACTTGAAAATAAACAAGTTGCAGCACATGTGCACGCACACAAACACAGCACATCTGAAACCCATCATGTCCAATTTACAGGCTCACATTTCCTCCCTTCTGCAGCTCCAAAACACTGCACACAGGCAAAGCCCCGGGGCCTTTAAAGCCCCCCGGCCGTGCTCGCTTACCATACTGAAGTCCAGCAGGTCACTGAGCTCTTTGTCTGTCCCAACTGCAGCCATTCTCTGCTGCTGCTGATTCATACTCCCACAGACTCAACAGTGGCAGTCCTAGAGAAAGCGAGGGGGAGGGGAAAGAGATATTTTAATGACTAGAGCAAACTACCCACCCCATTGATGAATATTTTAAAAAGACAGAGCGAGAGAGAAAGGGGCGAGAAAAGAAAAATCCTTTGCGCGTCTCCAGCATCCAACTCCTCCGCTGAGAGCACAGTCGGAGTCCTCACATAGCACCCAGAGGCAGGAACAAGCGCTCTATTGACCAGACACACTTGTATGTTAGTTTTTTGCTGCCAATTCCACTAGTTCGGGCCAATTCTGTTCCTGGCGTGTGGCGAATGAAGGGGGAAGAAAAAAAAAAAAAAAAAAAAAAAGAGTCAACTCATTTATCAAAGGGTTCAGGCAAGTTATCACTCAGGCGCTTGTCTGGCTCGGTTCGCCCCCTCTCCTTCCCCCACACTCACTCCCCGCAGGAGGCTCTCTTGTCCTTGCCTAGTTTTGTTTAAAAAAAGAAAAAAAAAAAAAAAAAAGATCTGATCTTACGCCTCTTTCCTTCGGGTTGCCGAGCACCTGCAGCTGCTTTTTCAGGGGCTGAATTTGGGGATGTCCAGCCAGGCCGTACCCGGTGAGAACTGAACCTCTCCACTCCCAAAAGGGACTGGAAAAAAAATTTTTGTTTTTGGAGGGTTTTGCAAAAATAAAGCCCTCCAGGCAACCTTGCAAGATAGGTAAATATTATTCTTCCTAATTTTACAGATTATTTTTTTAAAGGGAGACTGATCTTTTTGGCCAGCTCACTATGATAGAAAAATATTTCTTTGGGAGGGAGGAAGAGAGGCCTGGGATGAGATAAAAGATTCCTTTTTTTTGGCCTATTTTTTTTTTTAGGAACTCATTCATGGTTACAAAGGGCAGCTGGCCAATGAATTTAACTCATTAATCATAAGGTTAAAAAAAAAAAAAAAACTCCATGCGATCCAAAGCGTTTGTAGGCTGTGCCGGCTCAGCCACCACATTTCAATGAAGTTTTAAAAAAAACACTGAAATCAGCCCAGCATGTAAAAACCCTTTGCCACTATAAAAAAACAGCCAGGGGATTTTTTTTTTTCTTTTTCTCTTCTTTAAAAAGCCTTTTCTTTAAGTGTCATCAATGCATCTGGTCAGTATTTTTAAAGCAACTTTACCAACCGACTGCCCCGCTGCCTCAACCGCTCCGGCGGGGTCGGGGGGGACGAGCTCGTCCCCGTTAGACCCCGGAGAAACCCCCGCGCCCCCGGTCGCTGCCAGGGAAGGGGGGGTGGGTGGGGGGCAGATACATCGCTTCAGCAGCCCCCCCAAACCCCGCATCCCCCGAGGCGACCGGCAGCCCTCGCCAAGATCGCGGACAACTTGAACAATACACCCCCCCCCCCCCCCCAATTCAGTCCGGGCTTTTATTTTTATTCCCCCCCCGCCTCCTATTTTTAACTCCCCGCGAAGCCAGCGCCCTGCCCTGGCCCGGGAAGGGCTTCACCCGCCCCGGCAGCACAAAGGCCGAGCAAAACTTGACCCGGGGGGAACAAGGGGCGGCCGGGGGCCCCGCCGAAGCCGGGCTAACGCGCAGCAGATGTCCGCCGCTCCCCCCGTCCCGCTCGGGTTTCCTCAGCGCGGCCCGGCGGCGGCACCTTCTCGCCTCGGACAAAGGCTCGGCCGCCCCGACCGGCTCCGGTTCCCTCAACTCCCGGCGCGGCCTGTGCAGCCCGGCCGCTCCGGGACACGCGCGGGCCCAGCCAGGCCGGACCGGGCCCAGCTAGGCCGGACCAGGCCGAAGCGGGCCCAACCGGGCCGGACCTCGCTCGCCCCTTGCCAGGCCTCGGGTCCCGCCGGGAGGGGGGTAAGCGGGCTGCCCTCCCCCCCCCCACTGCGGGGAGGGCGGCGAAGTGGGTCACAGCCGTCCCCCTCGCCGTGGGGGGGGTGTCACAGCGGGCTGCCCCCCCCCCCCCCCCGAGTGGCGGGAGGAGGCCGAAGCGGCGCCCTACGCCCCCCCCCCCGCCACGGGTGGAAGCGGGCTGCCCCCACGCCACGGGGGGAGGTCGAAGCAGCCCCCCCCGTCCGCTCCCCCAACTTTTGCAACGCCCCGAGCCGCCGCCGTGTGCCCCGAGCCGGGAAGGGGGAGCGGGAGCCCCCGGCCCGCGGGTGGGGAAGGAGGGGGGTGCCCGGCTGAAGTTCGCAGCAAGACCGGGGACCGGCCCCCCCCGCGGTGGGGAAGGGGGAACCCTCACCCCCCCCCCCCTTCAAGACACCCTCGCACGCGTCGGGACCCCCCAGCACGCCCCGTCCGCCGCCCGCCCCCCCCCTCCCCCGGCCCCGGCAAACTTTGCCGAGAGCCGGCGGCGCCGGGGACAATAGAGCCGAGCCCCGTCCCGTCCCGGGGCAGCCCCGCGCGGAAGGAGGGGGCCGGCGCCCGAAGTCCCGCAGCGGCTCCTGCAGCCCCGGGGGAAGCGCGTCCGTATTTTATTATTTTATTTGTTTTATTATAATTATTATTTTTTATTATTTTTTATTATTTTTTTTTTTACCTGTTCCGGGGCAGGCGCGCACCCCCCGTGCGTGCGCGGGGGAGGGGAAGCGCATGAAGGTCCCGCGGGCGCGGCGGGCTGGGGGCGGCGGGCGGGCGGGCGGGCGGCGGCCGCGGCGCCCAGGGCCGGCGGGCGGCGGCGGCGGCGCCTATTGTTCTCGCGCCGCCGGCGGATACAATGTAGCGAAGCGGCGCGATCGCCCCGCACCGGGCGGCGCGTGCGCCCCGGCCCGCCCCGCGCCCCCGCCTCCCCCCACCCCCCCCACCACGCACCCACCCCCCGCCCCGGGTCCTAACGCTGCTGCTGCCGCCGCGGCCGCTCCGCCTCCCGCCGCTGCTGCTGCTGCGCCCGCCGGCCCCGCTGCCTCCGCATGGTCCCCCCGCGGCGGCGGCGGCGGCGCGAGACGCGGCGGCCGCCCCCTCGCCCCCCCCCCCCCCCCCCCGCCTCGCACACGCCTCCCTCCCTCCCGCCCCGCCCCTGCGCGGCGGGGCGCCTCCCCCTGCCGCCGTATCCCTCCGCCGCCCGCACAGGCAGTAGGGGATTGGGGGGGGCACCCGCTCCCCACGCACCCCGTGCTGCCGTGGGGGGAAGCGGGGCGGCGCCGGTTGCGGCGGGACGGGCCCCGACGGCAGCGGGGAGAGGGGGGCGCGGAGGCGCCACCCCGACTGGGGAACTATGTTTCCCGGCGGAGGGGGGCTGGAAGACGCAGTACCGAGGGGCGGGGCGGAAGGAGCGTGACGACACGGGAGCTCCGGGAGATGGACTGATAAGGCCGCGGGGCGCCGTCCAACGGGAGGGCCCCGCAGCTCCGAGTGGCAAACGGCGTGGCCAACCAGAGCGCGACTAGTTCCTGGGCCCCGCCCGCTGAGCGCGGGGGGGCGGGGCGCGGCGGCCGGGGGCGTTCGCTGTTTCACGTCGCCGCCCGTAGTTCCCCCACGCTTCGCCGACGGGGCCCCCGGCGGGGTCGGGCGGGCAGAGCCGCAGGCCCGCCCCGGGGTGGGGGTCCCGCCGCGGGGTCGGCGGCGCTCCGCGAGCCCCCGCAGCCGCCTCCCAGCTGGCCGTCCCCTCGGTGCCCCTCCTTGGGGTCGCTTCACCCGGCGCAGCCCCACGCGTGGGGCTGGAGGAGCCCGGTGGGACCCACCCTGGCGCTGCACGGGGGCCGCGGCCTGACCCCACCGTCCCCTCGGGGTGCCTCGGGCACCCCCCGCGGTGCTGGGGACGTCGAGACCCCGCCACAGGGCACCCCACCACCCCCGGACCGGGGGCACCAGGGCAGCGCTGACGTTGCTGCCCGCCCGCAGCCTCGGCCGGCCCCCGGCACCGCAGCGGGTGTTGGGATGTAAAGTCCGTATTTGATATCCAGATCTTTACATCTTCCCGCCCGTTTACCCGCCCGGTTTAACTTTGCAGCCAGGTGCCGGCGCTTGGAAGCCAGTCGGCAGGCGCTTTGTATCAAAGGTGCCGACCCACGAGCCCCGGCACCTTGTGTAACGGGTGGCCGCCCAGTTCAGCGGGAGCGAGGGAGGCTGCTCCGCTTGGAGGGATCTTCCACAGAGTCCCAGAATCATCTGGGTCAGAAAAGCCCTTGAAGCTCCTCCAGTCCCACCATGAACCTCCCCCTGACCGTTCCCAACTCCACCAGATCCCTCAGCGCTGGGTCAACCCGACTCTTCAACCCCTCCAGGGATGGGGACTCCCCCCCTGCCCTGGGCAGCCCATTCCAACGCCCAACAGCCCCTTCTGCAAAGAAATCCTTCCTAAGAGCCAGTCTGACCCTGCCCTGGCGCAGCTTGAGGCCATTCCCTCTTGTCCTGGTGCCCAGGGAGCTGCTCGCCTGCCTCGCTTGTTTGGTGGCTTTTTAAAATGCCACCTGGGGAGAGGGGAGCTGGGTTTGGGGGAGCGGGTGCTCTCCTCAGCCCGACATCGCTTCCCTGCTCCGGGTCACGTCGTGGTGGGAACCAGCACTTTGTCCCCAGTTCCGTTGATTCGGGCAGAGGCAGAAGCACGGGGCTGCTGGGCGAGCGGGCGGGGGGTTACCTCGCCGTGTCAGGTCCACACCGGCATGGCTGGAGGGATCGTCCGACGGTGGGATCGAGGAGGAGCTGGGCTGCTCCCCGCCCTGGCGCGGGCGCTCTCCTTGGGAAAGACCTGCTGCTCCTGCCCTGCCTGGTCAGCTTCAAAGCCGTTGGGCAGCAAGGCTGGTTTCATCGTCACTTTGTCTGACCCCCTTCTTCAGCCAGAGTTCTGAGCCCGCTGTTGCCTGGACCTTTGGGTGATTTGGCTTTTTTTTTTTTTTTAAGCTGAAAGGATTAGCCTGCATTTAAATGGGGTTGGTGACCAAAGTCATCTCCTGTCATCGGGGATGGACCTTCCCAAGGGTGAGAATGGCCCCCACCCCAATTGGCAAGGATGGGGATGTATCCGGGCTGGCAGCGAGGTGCTGGCTGTGGTGGCAGCCTGAGGCGTGCAAAGGGGGAGCCGTCAGCCATCTGCCCTGCTCCGAGAGGAGCGTACTCCCCTGGGAGGTGGGGTTCAGCCGCCCCGGGCACATCCCACACCGATCCGGGGTGAGCTGAGCATCACCCTCGGCCCTGCCGCTTCCCCACAGGCAGCCAGCCCTGGGCAAAGCGCCCGGCTCAGGGAATCACTGCCTGGGCTCGGGGTGGAAAGGCGTGCGGGGCACAGATGGGGCTGGCCATTGCATGCCACTGCTTTTGGGAACTGGCACGAGGCTGAGCCCCGGGCCAAAGGGACGGCAGAGACACAACCCCCCTGCCCATGCTATGCGCTCCCCCTGCTCCCAAAGGAAGGGGAGCGCTGCCTCGTGAGCTGCTGCTCTATAAAAGGAGGCCATTCACCTTTTTCTCCTGCATTTTCTCAGTGCCTGATGGCCCCTCGGGCTGCTGTTGCCCTGCAGCACCCTGAGCCTGGCTGCTCTCCCCCTACCTGCACCTCCTGCCAGCATCACCCCTCTTTCTTCGCTCCCCCTCTGCCTTCCTCTCTTGGGGATGACAAGGAGAAGATGAAACGTTTCCCTAACACAATTATATTCTAATTTTGCGTGTGTGGCCATAATTTCCCTGTCAACAATTGTAATTAAACCTCAGAGCCTAGCTATCCTGCCGCCAGTGGCTGTGCAAAGCCTCGTGATGGAGAGCTGTGGCAGGCAGGAGTCAGCGTAGCCTCGCCGGCTTTCCCTGGGCATCGGTGGCTGGGACGTTGTGGGGTGAAAGCAGTGGGGAGATTTTCCTGCTCTGAACTGTTTTGGAAACTGTGCATCTTTGTGTATGTTGAAAATAGAATTTGTCTTTGAAGGCTCCTACTTCCTGGTGGCAGCACTGTGGCAAGAAGCGTGTCCCCAGGTCTGCCTGTGGGGAACTGGGGAGGCTTAAAACTCCTCCAGTATCATGTTTTTTTCTTGAAGCTGAGAAGTTCCCACTTCCAGTTCATGGTGCGGCCCCCTCAGTTTCCTATTTTGGGCTATTTTGGTGTAGGGCAGGAGGAAGCAGAAGGGATGGGGGGGGGTATGCAAAGGGGTACCACGGGGATGCCACCCAGACACTTCCATCCAGGGCACTGGAGGGGCTCTGGTGACATTCCCTGCCTGGAGATGCACTGGAGCCTGCAGGCTCAGGAGCAACCTCGACGTCCCCTGAGCACCTCGTGATGCGAGATACAAGCCAACCCCAGCCCCTTGCCCGTGTGTAACAGCATAAACACAGCAAGTGCTGTGCATGGGCAACATCTCAAGATCCCCTTGTTTCCACCCCCTGAAATTCTGGGATGGGGATAGCAGGTCTCATCATCTTCACAACTGTTAGTGCTAATAACATACAGCTAATAAACAAGTAAAAGGAGCTGAGGTTGTATTGTAGTCCTATGACACCAAGAGCTGTGGCTTAAATAAAGCACAGTTTCACAATGACTCTTGCAATACTCAAAGCTGGTGATGCCAGAGGCAAAAAACATTGTGTGGAGGAGGCTCCAGGGCAGGCACCATCCGAAGGAGAGCACAGAGACCTTCCGCCATGGGCAGGTTATCCCCTGGGGCTCAGCTCCTGGCCAAGCCTTGCTGGAAGGGGAAGACCCCATCCGTGCAATGCTCCCTCTTCGGAGCAGCAGTGGCCGTTGTGGCAAAGGCATTTGCTACCTTTGAGAAGGGCTTTGCAGCTCTGGAAGCTGGTGGTGAACCCGGCAGTGCTGGAGGGGCTGGAGCAGCACAGCCACGCCCCAGGCATCCAGTGCAGACCCCAGCAGCCAGCTCTACCCGTGCTGGGTTTGCCATCATCCTGCCGAGGGTGCAGAGAGGGGATGATGAGTCTCCTGAGCCAAGGAACCAGCGCCAGGACAAGAGGGAATGGCCTCAAGCTGCGCCAGGGCAGGGTCAGACTGGCTCTTAGGAAGGATTTCTTTGCAGAAGGGGCTGTTGGGCGTTGGAATGGGCTGCCCAGGGCAGGGGGGGAGTCCCCATCCCTGGAGGGGTTGAAGAGTCGGGTTGAGCCAGCGCTGAGGGATCTGGTGGAGTTGGGAACGGTCAGGGTGAGGTTCATGGTTGGACTGGAGGAGCTTCAAGGGCTTTTCCGACCTAGAGGATTCTGTGATCTGTGAAATGAGTCCCTTGGTTGCTGCATGTAACGCAGACGATGTCCCTCAGCTTTGCTTCCAGGGCTGCTCGCTGTCCCCTTCCCAGGGTCCCTTCCCGTCCTCTGGGCCTGAGCTCCAGCAGCTCCAGCCCTGGGTCCCCGCTTGGTCCGCGCTGGCTGTAACACGGGACAGGGCACCGGCAGCCCTGGAAAGTGCGGGGGAGTTAATAATTCTGCAGGAATCAAACAAATCCCGCTAGAGCCAAATCACCCGCGGGGTCCATCAATTGCCTCCCCACAGCGCAACGCCGTGTTTGCTGCACCGCAGCGAGAGAAACAAAAAGCAATAAAATATCAATAAGCACCAGTGCTGCTGGCAGCCGGGGGGGGGTGGCGGAGTGGTGGTGCCCTCGCCAGCCTGCGCAGCGCCGGCGTTTCTGCTTCCCGCTCTGGGGATTTCCCTGTGTTATGAGTTTTGCAGAGAAACAACATCCCTTTATAGCCCTTGACCAAGGTCCAGGGGCTCCGGCCAGCTCTGAGTTCCAGCCGTGATGAACTCCCTGCCCTGGGTCTTGCTCCCCACATGCAAAGCAGAGCCGTTGCAGCAGCCGGCCATGGGCGTGCAGCTCCTGGCGCGGCCGCCTCCTCCTTGCCGCTGAGGCCTGGGCCGGTTGTTACATGCAACAAGGCAGAAGTTAACAGAGGCCACGAGCTCCGACAGCCGGCAGAGCCACGCACCATCTCCACAGGAAGACAAGTGGTTACTCTGGTTGGGTCTGTTTCTCTGTGGCCCTGGTCCCTGTGCCTCAGTTTCCCCTCTGTGTGATGATGGAAGGGCCAAACTCTGCTCACGTGAAACCCTCGGAGACCTTCGTAGGTGCAGTTGGAGATGCATCAGCCCACACCAGCATCCCCATTTGTTTGGAGGTTGGAAACCTTGTGCCAGAAACCTGCCTGAGCTGGGGGGGCTGCCCAGTGTCCCAGCCTCCTTCCCGGAGCCCAAAACCAGCCGAGCTGTTTAATTTCTCACCGAGGAGGTGCAGGACCTGTTGCTGTCTGCAGGGTGCTGGTGCAGAAGAAAAGGCTGAAACCTGAAGCGGGCTGGATGGAGACTTGCTCAAAGGCAGCTTTGGGGCAGGTTGTTCTGCCTCTGAGCCCCCACCCTGGCCTGTCACTGTCCCCATGTCACCTCCCAGCGCTTCGGGAGGGTCTGGGAACGGCTCACTGCGGTCCTTGGCCGGGAGAGCTTGGGAGTGCTGGGCTGGTCCAGCCTAAGTATTGCGGCAATGCCTGGGGGAGGCTCCAGCCCGGCGGGGGCTGCGGGCCACGGGCCACTGCCGCTTCCCTCAGAGCCTCCCACCCCCTCTTACAAAACTGAAAATGAATGAAAGTTCAGATCAGTGCTGGGCAACAAAACAGGCTTAAAAAAAAAAAGATACTGGCTCAAAATCCCCATTTCCCTGGAATTCACTTCGAGCAGGGCTGTTTTCCAGGGCGTGATGTGATTCCCCGAGCACGGCGCTGCTTGCTGGGACCTCCCCCCGTTTGGGACCCAGACTCTTGCCCTATTAATGACCGGGGACACCGTGTGACGGCCACCTGCACCGCGAGGGACTTGAGGTCCGGCACGGAGGAGATGGATAGGCCGGGACCACCCAGCGAGGCTGGTGGCTCGCAAAGTCCCTGTGCAAAGCCCCCCTGCCCTAAAAATCAGGGCAGCCCAAGGAGGTCCCCTCGGCGTGGGGGACAGCGAGGGGCAGGACCGGGTGAGCATCTCCCGCCCAGAGCCGAGGTCTGGGGGTGCCGTCTTGCCCCCGGGTTCGCCCTTCGTTTCAGTTTCAGGGAGGTGAATCAAACCGGGAGGTACGGAGCATCGCTCGTCACTGCCACCGTGGAGGATGCTCCCGCAGCCGCCCGTCCCTGAAGCCACCGAGACATGGGCCAGCATGCGGCTGCGCTCGGGCCACCTCACCGGGAGTCCCGGGGCGAGGGGGCCAGTGGGAGCTCGAGGCTTCGTGCTGGATCCCGACGACTTTAAGGAGCAAGTTTGAGTTCATATTTGCATTTAGTCACAGTGTGAGTCAGACATTCCAGCCCCGGCTGCCGAAATGCCTCAGCTCTGACTTCTGATTTCCCACTGCAACCTCGGAGGGTTTTTTTTCTTTTTTCTTTTTTTTTCCCTTCTCTTTCCCTTTCTCCTCTTTTTCTTCCCTTTCTTGCCTGTCCTTTCTGGCCAGCCCCGTTTCGAAGGCAGGTTGGGCTCCATGGGAGCAGAGTCTGTGCTGGGCATGGGACAGCCACGATGCTGGGGGGGGGCAGGGAGGGGAACGGGGCAGAGGGACGGTCATGGGCATCCCAGAGAGTTTATTTTTGCCTGTAGCAGTAGGGAACCGAGGGCAGATTAAACCCTGCTGGACAGTCCAGCTGTGGAGGGGGTTGAGCCAGGGAGTCCCCCACATCCCTCCAGCAACAGTGCGGGGGACGTGGGGGTGGCAGGAGCCCCACTGAAGCCACCAGCAGCTTTTGGCAACCCTGGCCATTGCAGCGAGGCCCCAGGGCAGGGAAAAACCAGGGGGGAAAAGGGGGAGGAAATGGGGGAACCTCCCAGAAGCAGCTCACTGCCCTCTGCTCCATTGCAGGGTCCGTGCCAGACTTACACAGGTTTATCTGTCCTCAGCAAAGCGTCAGTTCTTGATTTTTAACATTTTTAATTAAAAAAGACCTGGAGCTCAGCTGGCATGGACCAGGGAGCTGCCTCCCCCCCTGTGCCCCCCCCGCCCAGCTGCCCCTTTCTGTCCTCCTGCAGCTACCGGGCACCCAGAGCTGGGTCCTGCGGGAGCATCGGGGATGCCCAGCCCAGACCTGGAGGCTGCTGGACCCCCGAGCCGGGGGCTGGGGAAAGGAGATATGTCGAGTATTTGGACAGAAAGGCAATTTTGTTTTTGGTTTCTTGAATGATGCATTCCACATGGCGTTGCATCACGCACAGCTGTTACATCACTTTAGCCAGGAAATTTAAAACAAGTGGCCTCGGCTGGAAATGGTGGTTTAATTATTATTTATGGACAACAACAACAACAGGGAGAGAGAGAAAGGGCCTCAAAACTCTTTTTTTCCTTTTTTAAAACCCGCCCATATCTCACGTTACAGGGACTTTGTCCCAGCTCCCTCCCAGCCTACGTGATGGTGCAGCAGCCGGGCTGCCACAAGGATGGGCTCTTGGCGAGGACAGGCTTTGGGCTTGGCTCGCAGCTCGGCCAGCCGTTACGGACCCTTTGGCCACACTGTCCCCCTCTTCTCTGGGGGTGTCCCTTGTTCCTGGCTGCCCCTGCAGCACCCACAGCAGAGCAGGGCACCCTCCAGCCCCCGGCCACCACAGGGGTGCTGCTCATCCCTGTGCACAGATGCTTCCTCCGCCAAAGGACAAGCACAAGCCGCCGGCAGCTCCCTGAAAGCATTATTAACTTCGCTCACTATCCTCTCTTCAGGGGCCATTTGTGAGTAGCGATGGCCCCCAGCAGCCCCCACAACACGGCACTGCTGTTATAACTCTACCGGCTGAGTTACGATAGTCGATATTTCCCGTGGGAAAGTCTGGAGTTGCACGGTAGATCTGAGTTCAGAGAATCCCAGAATCATCTCAGTTGGAGAAGACCTTGAAGCTCCTCCAGTCCAACCATCAACTCAACATTAACAGTTCCCAACTCCACCAGATCCCTCAGCGCTGGGTCAACCCCTCCAGGGATGGGGACTCCCCCCCTGCCCTGGGCAGCCCATTCCAACGCCCAACAGCCCCTTCTGCAAAGAAATCCTTCCTAAGAGCCAGCCTGACCCTGCCCTGGCGCAGCTTGAGGCCATTCCCTCTTGTCCTGGCGCTGGTTCCTTGGCTCAAGAGACTCATCCCCCCTCTCTGCACCCTCCTTTCAGGGAGTTGGAGAGGGCCATGAGGTCTCCCCTCAGCCTCCTCTTCTCCAGACTAAACCCCCCCAGTTCCCTCAGCCGCTCCCCATCAGACCTGTGCTCCAGACCCTGCACCAGCTCCGTTGCCCTTCTCTGGACACGCTCGAGTCATTCAATGGCCTTTTTGGAGTGAGGGGCCCAAAACTGAACCCACTCATCGAGGTGCAGCCTCACCAGTGCTGAGCACAGGGGTCAGATCCCTTCCCTGTCCCTGCTGGCCACGCTAGTGCTGATACAAGCCAGGATACCACTGGCCTTCATCCCTGCCTGCTGGGGCTGCCTAGCATGGCCTGCCTGCCTGCCCCACAGCAACTGGCCCTCAGCACAGCCGTGGGGACGCAGGTGGCAGTGACGGGTCCCCTCCTCTGACCTATTTTGCTCCTTTTCTTCCAGCTGTGGGGACCAAAGTGTTTCTGAGAGCGTGATCATCCTCCCTGCCTTCATGTGGGGGCATCAAGGACCCTCTTCTTCCTATCTTCATGCTTTCTTTTGGGCACAGCACGGAGCAGGGACATCAGTGACCCTGACCCCCTGCTGCCAGCACCCCAGGGGTCCCTGCTGTGGGGAGAACACCCCCCTCCATCAGGCTCCGCTCCTGGCTGAGCGTGAGTGGCGGGAGCCCACGCCGGGGCCACTTGTGTCCCCATGGACCCGCGGGTGGGCAGTGGGGCAGCCCTGGTGGGAACTGCCCGGCTGCTCCTCCAGACCCCCCACACGGGGGTTTCGCACAGCCCCCAGCCCCATTTGCAAGTGGGGAAACTGAGGCAAAGGAAAGGGCAGCGGCTTTTCTGCCCCTCGACAGCGTGGGGTGGCCATCGAGCGTCTCCACAGGTACCTGCTGGGCAGGGCCACGTCCCCGCCAGAGCAGCAGCGAGGTGGCGGGGAGGCAGCGATGCTGGGGGGAGACACTGGGAGGAACGGGGCACGGCCCAGCCCTCGCTCGGGACCCACTGGAGAGCCGGGCGCTGGCGGGGCTGGTCGGATCCAGCCCTGCAGACGAGCACGGCCGCAGCACCCGCCTCCGCTCACCTCCCAGCCCGGGTAGAGCCGGGATGGAAACTTCTCAACCACGCACTGAAAAGCTTCAGGGCAGCTCGTTGGAAAATTCAGTGGGGAATTCTTCTGTGCACAAAACCCCTCACTTTGTGCAAATGTTGAAAAATGCAAAAATGCCTCATCAAATCGCTGCCCCAGTGCATCAGAGATGACAAATGCTCCGGCCACCTCACCCCACCGCCGTGCTGCTTCTCTCCCTAATTACACCCAGAATAACATTCTCCAGCCCATCATCCGCAGACTACTGGGTGCTGATGGGACCCCTGGGAAACACGAGGTCGTGCCACGATGCAGCACACCCCAGCCCCACCGGCTCTCCTAGGGCTCAAGGGAAAGTGGTCCCCAAATTGTAATGTTTAGATGACTTGGTTGGAAAGAAATCCCACCCTGGGTGCCCCAGGTCAAGGGTGCTCTTTGTCCTCCTGGCAGCGGGATATGGTCCCCATGGCACAGCAGAGCCTGGGGATGCTTGTGTCTGTTGTGGGGGGGTGGGATGTGATCTTGCCTGTGGGGGTTGGAAAAGCTGCCTTAAAATCAACCAAGAAAGAACCAGGGTCATGAGAGAGCCTGTGGCACGGTGTGCTGGAGGAGGCAACACGGTGTCCCCGGCCCCAGGTGGAGTCCCCCCCCTCCTGCCTCACCGCTGCAGCCCGCGGCCCAGGATAGCATCCGCCTACGAACAGGAAACCCTCTGTGTGTGTTTGCCAAGGCGGGGGGGGCCCCGGGGAATCTCCTCTGAATGGAAAGAAAAGGCACCCCCACACCCAGACACCATCTTAGTGCCTCCTTCAAGGCGGCGGGGGGGGATCTCTGGGGGTGTCCTTGTTGGGGTGCCCTGAGGGGGCTGGTGGGGACTGTCTTTCCCTGCCAGGATGTCGGGGTGAAGGTTGCTGCTGGCTGAGACAGCTCGCAGGTGGGAGAAGGTTAATGTGGGGACGATGGATCCTGCTGCGAGAAGGCTGAAGGGACCCTGGTCCCTGGCTGTGCAGGCAGCCTGGGGAATGGGCAGAGGCACAGGCAGGAGGCTCCAGGGAAGGGGGATGGGGACAGGGAGGAAGGAGTGAAGCAGAAAGGAAGAGAGAGATGGAGGAAAGGAAATAGCTGTCACGGGAGTTGGGTGTGGAGCAGGGACAGGGACGGGAGCCTTGCCCATAGGTGCTGTCCAGGATGCCAAACAGGGTGCCCAGCACCTCCTCACAGGTGAAAACAGCAGGATCTGAGGGCAGTTATCAAACCGGAGGGTAAATATTCCCCATGGACAAGGAAGGTGGCAGCACCCCTCTAAAGGACTGCCAATATACCCCCTGCCAGCTGGAAAAGTCCCCTCCACCCACCCCAAAAGTCCCAGTGAGGAAGGGACAAGAAGAGATGGCAGGTTTTTGCCTGGCTGAGGTGAGGGTTCGAATGCCGCTGGGGTGTAAATGTGTTGTTAACGGGGCACCTTTCCAGCTTCTTCAAGATAAACAACTAAATAAATATGTCCTCGCAGCAGATGAGGCTCAGAAAGATTCAATTGGCAAACGTGCCCCGAAGGGGAGCGGCTGCGAGCACTGGGACACCCGGGGCCGTGGTGGCCCCTGTGCCTTCGCTGCAGGGGAAGGAGAGGACACAAGTGGTGCCTCTTTGGGACCGGCTGGGGGATTTCCCTTCCCTACCCAGAAATCTTCACTTAGTGGGTTTGATGGTGTAATGTCAAGTTTCAGCATCATTTGAGGAGTAATAGAAACCACCCTGGTGAGGTGAGTCCCTGCTCCAGGCTCCTTCCCCCGCCGCGGGGCCGTGGGGGGGATGGCCAGATCCTGGTGACAGCTCTCGCCACAGCAGGAGCGGGCTCAAGCCTCCCCTCCAGCAAAGTGGGTCTCAGCCCCATTTTCCATCCTCCCTCCTCGCAGTCTCAGCCCAGGGGGGTGGTTTGGGCACCGCCTGCCCCCCATCAGCCTCCCCACTGCCCGAGCCAGCCCCCCCAGCATGGGGAAGATCCAGTTTGGCTCCATCCTCTTCTGTGCTGCTCCAGTCCTTGACCTCTGTGTCTGCACTGTGACCTCGTCCCACCGCGCGTGGCTCTGGCATGAGTGGGAGATGCTGAAAACTCCCAGACTTGGGCTTGGGCACAGGAGCAAAGAACGGCATCCTGGCTTGGATTAGAAATAGTGTGACCAGCAGAAGCAGGGAGGTGATAGTCCCCCTGGCCACACTTGGAGTGTTGTGTCCAGTTTTGGGCACCTCAATACGAGAGAGATCTCGAGGGGCTGGAGCGAGGGCAGAGGAGGGCAACGAGCTGGGGAAGGGCCTGGAGAATAAATCCTGTGAGGAGAGATTGAAGGAGCTGGGACTGTTCAGTGTGAGGAGGAGAAGGTGAGGGGAGACTCATCACTCTCTACAGCTCCCTGAAAGGACGTTGTAGAGAGGTTGGTGCTGGTCTCTTCTCCCAGGGAATTAGTGACAGAACAAGAGGGAACGGCTTTAAACTGCAACAGGGGAGGTTCAGACTGGACATGAGGAACAAATGTTTCCCAGCAAGAGTGGTCAGAGAGTGGAATAGGCTGCCCAGGGAGGGGGTGGAGTCCCCACCCCTGGGTGTGTTTAAGGGTCGTTTGGATGAGCTGTTGGGGGATGTGGGGTAGGGGAGAACTTTGTAGAGTCGGGCTGATGGTTGGACTCGATGATCACAGAATCACAGAATCCCAGAATCATCTCGGTTGGAAAAGCCCTTGAAGCTTCTCCAGTCCCACCATGAACCTCACCCTGACCGTTCCCAACTCCACCAGATCCCTCAGCGCTGGCTCAACCCGACTCTTCAACCCCTCCAGGGATGGGGACTCCCCCCCTGCCCTGGGCAGCCCATTCCAACGCCCAACAACCCCTTCTGCAAAGAAATGCTTCTTTTCCAACCTGAATGATTCTGTGATTCTGTGACCATGAGCAGGCACCTAAAACCACCCCAGTGCTCTGGAGAAACCAGCCCTGAGTGACCTAAATTTATAGATCAGCTCCCCAGAAAGGGGCTGAGATCTGGATGTGCTTCTCCTGGAAGGACACATGAGCCCAGATCGCCTTGTCCCAGGGGGTGCCGGGGGCTGGGCACAGGGATGCTGTAGCTCTGCTGGCTCTCGCCCATCCTTTGCAGTGGGTGCAGGTGCATCCCCGCCGTGTCTCCCCACCCGGCCCGGCCCGTGGCACCGCTTCTCTTTCGCTTCCCCGGGGCCGACACAGCGTGTGGGTGGGGGATCCGACCGCACCAGCACGGTGATATAATTAGATGTCGGCAGCCCCGGGAGCTCACGTCACTTCGGCTAAGGGGAAGAAGAAGCAGAAACTCCTGGGAGAGCTGAGCCACTGGTGGGGGGGTCTGGGGGGGCCAGTCAGCGGCCTGGGGATGCAGCAAAGGGCAGTGAGGGGAGCAGAGCATCCTTCCCCACACTGTGCCCCATCCCCAGCTGTGTGGCAGGGGCAGAGGCTGCTGCTGGCAGGGGGGGTGTCACCGGGTGATGTCCCCATGTGGGGAGCCATCAAAAATCCTGCAGCCTGTCCGTGGGCGCCTGTTCTACAGCTGAAGCTGGCGGGTCCCTCCCCGGCGTTTTGCAGGGTGCTCCCCCTCCCCTACATCTGCAGCTTTGCAGGGTCTTTGGGAAATAGGAGGGTGCAGAGGGGAGGTGGGGTGATATCCAAAGGCAGGTTAAGGGAGACCAGAGGAGGAGGAGGAGGAGGCTGAAGAGATGCTCGCTCAGCCCTGGGCATGTGAAAGGACACAACAGCAAAACCCATCTCCCCCCAGCCGTGGCCAGCAGGCTGCAGAGGCGTTTGCCCATGGGGGGAAGATGAGAGGGGATGTGGGCACCCTGGGGCTGGGTTTCGGGCTGTGCCTGAGTGTCAGGGGACGTTTAGGATGGAGCGGGGTGCTGTGACTCTGGCTGTGGGCTGGTGGGTTCCACCGTCAAAGTCTGGGGACACCTGATGACCCCCACTGCGCCGTGGCCCCACCCTGTGTCCCCCACAGGGCCCTGCCACCCCCCACCCCAGCAGCGGGGGAGATCGGGCGCAGCCCTGAGCTGCGGGGAGGGGGACAGGCAGGGGGGAGGGTGCAGGAAGCCAGATTAACGGCAGCCAGTCGTGAAATCTAGGGCAGACCCATCTGTCAGGCGTCTCCCGTTCGAATCCGGCTGCGATGCCTCCCCCCGCATTGCCCCCACCTCCTGCATCCCCTCCCCACCCCGCTCCCTGCAAACCCGCATCCGGGGGGCTGCAGGGAGCATCCTCGGGGGGGGAGAGGAGGCCTTGGGGTGGCAAAGGGGCTTTTTACCCTTATTAAACCCTGAATGTACCTTTTGTTCCCACAGGCAGCCCCTGGCCGTGCTCCTGGATCTCCTCCAGCCCAGTTTTTGAACACCTGGGGGCTTTCTCCTCTTCTGAGATCTCTGGAAAGCTCCAGGTCAGGGAGCCAGGGGGTTTCGTGGTAGTTTTGTTTAAAATCAGGGGCTTAAGGGAGAAAAAAAAGCACATTTGGAGAGTGGAGAGGAAAGGGCAGAAAGGTGACTCGGGCTGTGCCAAACGCTCTGAACTGCCCCCGCGTGTGGCCGAGCCCCGGCTCTGCGGTTCCTGGACAGTCCAGCTTTTGAAGCTGCTTTTCAAAGCTTTCGGTGACTGATGGTGTTGGAACCTCCCAGGAGCTGCTGGGGAGGGGGTGCAGGGTGTCAGCTCTGCCAGCCCCAGGAGGTACCTGGGTGCTGCTGGCAGGACCACGGGGCTGGAGCACGGAGGAACCGGGGCAGCAAGAGGAGGCTGGGAGTTGGCAGGATCACGCCCTGGCAGCTGAGCCCCACACCAGCCCCACGTTCACACAGGGAGGGGAAGTCCCTGACACCTTGCTTGAGCTGTGAAATAAAAAAAACCTGGCTGCCCAAGAAGCTGCCCGTCTCCCACAGAGCGTCTTGCTCAGATTTTGAGCAAAACTAGTCAAAAAGTGGCTTGGAAACCCCCGGCCCTGCCATCCGTTCTGCTCGATACTTGGTGCTGTGGGAAAAGGCACTTTTCTATCAAACCGGGCAGGAGAGCCAGGTGGAAGGACACAAATCTTCCTGCAATGAAAATATACATCTGGATGTGTGTGTATGTAACCCGGGACTGCGGGGGCACGTTCACCCGCCTGGGTTTGCAGTGACCTCAGTTTAACTTGGCAGCCATCAGACGCCCTTATCTTATCTCTGCATCGAGCTGCTCACAGCTAAACAAGTGCCAAGCGCCTTGGCTTCCCCTGCTCCTGCCTGCTGGGGCACCCACATCATGCAGACACAGCCCCCCTGTGCTCATCATCGCGGGGGGGGGGGGGACACCAGCTGGGTGCTTGGAGCTGGCACTACGGCTTTCCCCTGGCTTAATTCAGGGGAACAGGGAGTGCCCCCAGCCCCGCATCCCTCCTCCATCCCCCAGCATCCCACAAAGGGCAGGCGGGGAGGTGCCAGGTATCATCCTTGTCTCCATTTTTGTGAATGGTGAAGCTAAAACTGGCTGTGCTGTAGGTCCAGAGGCACCCAGGGCACGCGGGTGCCCTGGTGTGGGCAGCCAGGATGCTCCTGGTTGGGCGATGTGCTGCGGGGCAGAGCCCGGTGTTTATCTCTAATCCTGCCTCCGCACACGTGCTCCCAAAATAAAACACCAGTGCGAAAGGCTTCACCTGCTCCAACCTGCTCCCCGGCAGGCAGGACGTCACCCTGATTTATCGCTTGCTGTTTTCCTTTCCTGGTAGCTTATAAACCCAAATATTGGCAGTTTTTTCCCCAAATACAGGAAGGAGACAGAGATGGGGGGCATGGGAAAGGAACCTGTGAGCTCTTTGCCCCACAATGTGTGCCCCACAAGCTGTGCAAGGAGGACGGGGGGGTCATTGGACTTGACTCATCTTTGGTGAGGATAGTTGCCATTTTTTGGGTGCAGCCGGAGCTGGACAGGGGGATGAGCCCCCCCAGCCCTGCCTCTGCTGCCTCTGCGGTTTCCCTACCTGCTCCAGGGGCCCCCCGGGCTGGGGTGACAGCGAGACGCAGAAAGCAGGATGTCACCTCAAACCTCAAGAGGAGCTGCCGCCGAGGGGGAGGGTGCCCGGGATGCCGAGGTGGCGGTGGGGGGGATTTGCAAGTCACTGTATGTAAACACGGGTGCTCCTCTCCCAACCGTCCTCTTCCGCAGCCTCCCAGCCTTGCCGGGGTGTGCGGCTCCTGTGTCCCCCCAGATACAGGGAATGGCCCCAGAGCACTCTGAGCTCCTGGGGGAGTGGGGACAGGACCCTTTGCCGGGGTTGTATTGGGACCCTGCTGTGACGATGACTGAAGAAAATGCCCTGATGGGCAGAGGTTCTTCTGGGGGTGGTGGCACAAGGGTGTCCCCTTCTCTCAGGGTCAGCATAGCACCCCGACCCCTCGACCGCTGCCATGAGCCATGAGATGGATTTACAGAGTCACAGAATCACAGAATTCTGTGATTCTGCAAATCCAGAATCACAGAGTCACAGAATTATCTCGGTTGGAAAAGACCCTGAAGCTCCTCCAGTCCCACCATGAACCTCCCCCTGACCATTCCCAACTCCACCAGATCCCTCAGCGCTGGGTCAACCCGACTCTTCAACCCCTCCAGGGATGGGGACTCCCCCCCTGCCCTGGGCAGCCCATTCCAACGCCCAACAGCCCCTTCTGCAAAGAAATCCTTCCTAAGAGCCAGTCTGACCCTGCCCTGGCGCAGCTTGAGGCCATTCCCTCTTGGCCTGGCGCTGGTTCCTTGGGTCAAGAGACTCATCCCCCCTCTCTGCACCCTCCTTTCAGGGAGTTGCAGAGGGCCATGAGGTCTCCCCTCAGCCTCCTCTTCTCCAGACTAAACCCCCCCAGGTCCCTCGGCCGCTCCCCATCAGACCTGTGCTCCAGGATTTGGTAGCTTTGGGGCAATGGTTGGGGATCCCATGACCCCCTAAGCAAATTGGGGGGGGGGGGCTTGCCCTCAGGGCTAGTGGGAGTAAATCCAGGACTCTGCCCTCATCCCGCTCCATTTCTGGGCTCCTCAAGAGCTGGTTTGATTTCAGTTTGTTGGCCACCACCACCGCAAACTGCTTTTGCTCATCCATGTAACCCTCCGAACTGCACCGCAGTCCGCCTGGGGCATGAGCCCCCTGAAAGCTGGGAAACCCGGGACCCCCAACCCCATCGGTCTTTGTGACCCTGGACGTGGGGCTGGGACACAGCAAGGAGGGGACCTTGTGCCGTTCCTAAAACACTCTGTGCTCCCCACTGGCTCAGGAGGGTGTCAGGGAGGGGGACACCCGGGTATGATGGAGCCTACTGCAGGTCCACAGCTGCAATGCCACTTGGTGGAGATGTCACACGGGGAGAACACCCCAAAAAGCACCCACACAGCACCCACATGTGCAGGCACCCACGAAGCGCCCCACCTCCCCAGGGATGGGGCACTGGGGCTATGAGCCTCCCCTGGGGAAAGGCAGCGATTTCCCCGCTGCTCAAAGGCGAGAGGGTGAGCACGGAGAGGGGGAAATGGAGGCAACCCTCCCCCTGCCCCCCCTCCCCGGCCCCCCCGTGCCCCGGCTCTGGGCTCTACCGGGGAGATGAAGGTTTCCGGCTTCGCAGGTGTGCAGTGGGGCTGAGCGCGGTGGCGGGGGGGCCAGGGGACCACGGCGGGTGGGGGCCGCGGGGAACCGCTGGCTTGTGTTTGCCGGCTGCGAGGCACCCACGTGCCACCCTGGGCTTGGGCAGAGGCACCCCCCGGCCCTCAGCAGCACCGAGGATGAGGATGGTCCCAGTGGGGATGGCAGGTCCCTTTCCACCTGTCCCATGTCCCCTGCCAGCCCCGAATCCCACGGTGCCCTGGGCAGGGAGGACCTACAAGCCAAAGGGATGCCCTGGGATGGGGACGAGCTCAGCTCCAGCTCCCTGGGGCCTTGGATGGCAAGTGTGGCTTCAACTTCTGGCCACCAGCTGTCTGGCCACCCTCGCCACTGCGGCGTGGGGCAGGAAGGGCTGTGGGAGGGGGCTCCTGAGCCTGTGAGCAACAACTTTTGTGGCTTTGAAAGAAAGAAAAAAACACTGCATCTCCGGGGAGCAGCTGCTCCTGTTTGCCCATCTCCTTTCCTGCTTTTTTTTTTTTTCTTGCTTTTTTTTAAAAAAAATCTTCTCTCGCCTCGACCACAGCGACGCTAAGATGGAGCCGGTTCCCTCCCATCTAACCCATAACCGGCTCCCTCCACCTCCCCCAACCTACCACCTCCACCTCAAGGATGACAATGACAGCTGCAGGGGTTGTGGGCGTCCCTTCCCCCTCTTCCGCACCCCTTCCCGTCCCCCTCCTTGTCCCCAGCCCCCCCCGCCCCAGCAGCGAGCCCCCCGAGCCGGGCTGCCTGGCGGCCCCGCAGCCTTTCGCCTTGACATTTGAAAAATGCCAGGCTGAGCCGGGAGACGGCAGCTGCAGGGTGGCACCCGGCCAACTATTTCATTTTGGGTGGGTTTCGGTTTGTTTTCCGTGGCGGACGCCGCTGGCGGGAATGAAAGAGGAAGGCTGCGCCCCCAGCTCTCGCCCTCCGGGTTTGGGGGCTGCGGCGGGGGCTGCCGTGGGGACGTGGCACCCACAGGCACCTCGGTCATGAGGCTTGACCTGGCCGACAGGGATTGACCCAGCACTGGTGACCCTTCGGCTGGTGCATCGCTTGCATGGCTCAGCGGTCCGGCTGCCCCCACCACCCCAAACCCTGGGGGTACCCACGTGCCATCCCCCCAGTTTGGGGTCCCCACCATCCTGGTGTCCAAGGGTCCCTGCACACCCCCAGTGCCAGCCTCGGCCGGGTCCTGGCCCCCGGCGCATTCACAGGGTGGGAAGAGACAGAAGGACAAAGTGTTATTCAGCATCCAGCTCTCCTGGGAGATTGTCCGGGAGCGGGACGGGGGGATCCTGATGGGTTCAGCCTCGGGGTCCCTGTGGAAACACGGCCCTGGCCAGGCATGGGACCACGTCACCCCTTGGCACAGGTGTCCCCAGTCCCTCTTTGGCCCCTGGGGACATGGAGAGTTGTCACGGCCCCAACACAGGTCTTGGTGCCGGTGGGCACCGCAGGGGACGGCACTGACGTGCTGCCGGTGGGTTGGGGGGTTTGCCGGGGGCTGTGGCGCAGAGCGAGGGGGAAGGGAGAGGATATTTCTCCTGCCCGTTGCAGGTCCCCAAGTCCCCTGGCTGCCGCCTTGCCTTGGGTTGGACGGCGCGAGGGACGGGGACGCTGGGCCCTGTGCCCTCCTCCGTCCGGGGCAGGGGACTGCAGCAGGCAGCAAGGGCAACGCTTTGATACTCATATTTTATATTCATGTAAGCAACATAAATCCGCCTGGCTGCTCTTTCCCTGACAATAGAATTCATTATGATGGAAATATCCTCCGGAGGACTGCAGCTTAATTACCTCCTGATTTGCATTTTTGCATATTAATGACTGCAGAGCTGCTAATTTTGCTGCATTATTTTAAAGGCAAAGCAACCCCTCTCCTCCGTTGTCTCGCCTGCCATTTTCTTTTTCCTTCACTTTCTCCCCGTTAGGGCCGGAGGAGGCACAGCCACAGTGACTGCCTCGTCGGTCGTGACCCCAGCGCGACGGCCCAGCTCCGTCCCAGTGCCACCCCCAGAAACGCCAGACAGAATCACAGAATCGTCTAGGTTGGAAAAGACCTTGAAGATCATCCAGTCCAACCATCAACTCAACATTAACAGTTCCCAACTCCACCAGATCCCTCAGCGCTGGGTCAACCCGACTCTTCAACCCCTCCAGGGATGGGGACTCCCCCCCTGCCCTGGGCAGCCCATTCCAACGCCCAACAGCCCCTTCTGCAAAGAAATCCTTCCTAAGAGCCAGTCTGACCCTGCCCTGGCGCAGCTTGAGGCCATTCCCTCTTGTCCTGGCGCTGGTTCCTTGGTTAAAGAGACTCATCCCCCCTCTCTGCACCCTCCTTTCAGGGAGTTGGAGAGGGCCATGAGGTCTCCCCTCAGCCTCCTCTTCTCCAGACTAAACCCCCCCAGTTCCCTCAGCCGCTCCCCATCAGACCTGTGCTCCAGACCCTGCACCAGCTCCGTTGCCCTTCTCTGGACACGCTCGAGTCATTCAATGGCCTTTTTGGGGTGAGGGGCCCAAAACTGAACCCACTCATCGAGGGGCGGCCTCACCAGTGCCGAGCACAGGGGTCAGATCCCTTCCCTGTCCCTGCTGGCCACGCTAGTGCTGATACAAGCCAGGATGCCATTGGCCTTCTTGGCCACCTGGGCACACTGCTGGCTCATGTTCAGACCTTCCTCACGAGCACTGTGCTCTCATCAGCCACTCGGGCCACCCAGCGCCACAGGATGCCCCAGGCCAGGTGCCCTTGTGGGGTGTCCCGGGGATGTCCCCGGCTCCTTGGTGAGCACCAGGGCAGCGTGGCCGCCTGTGTCCTCCCCGCTCCTGACTATTGTTCTGGTGGTGACTTTTTGGATAGTGGTGTCACCGCGTGTTACTTCCACTCCGTGGCTCCAACTGCAATAGGCTGGGGAGCAGCAGGGGGCTTTGCCTCCCCCCACTCCCCTCCGGCCTCAGTTACTTGTCAGCCCAGAGCATCCCTGTGCCTACTGGCACCCTGGGACACAGGGCAGGGCACCCGGCTGGGCATGGAGGTGCCACCTCCAAAAAATAACCGATGGGAAGAGGAAGGATCCAGGTGATGGGGGGATGGCTGGGCCCTCTCTTGTCTCTCTGCGGGGTGCAGCGCAGCCCTGGGGTAACGGGCAGGGCTGGGCGCTGCCCGACCCCTGCCCAGGTTGGAGGTACTTTGCCCCTGGTCCAGCTTCCCTGGAGGCCGTGACACCCCCCACCCCGTGTGTGTCACTGTCCTGGGGTGGTGTTTAGGGATCCCCATCCCGTCCGCCAGTACCCAGCTGAACTCCGGGAAGGACCCACTGCCTGGTCCCCAAACGTGTGCTGACACCAGCCCCTGAGGCCAGAGTTGGTCTCTGCTCCCTTCCCACGTCTCACCCCACGTCAGAGGGGCAGAAGCAGAACCAAGGGTTTCCTGTCCCCGGCCAAAGCCCATGGTGATGGCAGGCTGGCCCAGGTGCCACCAGCCTGGGGCTGCCCAGGGTGACTCAGCCCGCCGGGTACCACCGAGGGCTGGGTGCAGGGAGACCCTGGGGGTGACACACACCTACGGGATGCTGAGCATCAGGCCAGCGTTAGGCAACGGGGTGGGCAGGGCAGGCAGAGCAGGGGGACAGGGTCGGGGCTGGGGACAGGGACAGGGACAGGGACAGGGACAGGGACAGGGACAGGGACAGGGACAGGGACATGTCTGGGGACAGGGCTGGGGCTGGGACAAAGATGGGGCTAGGGATGGGGGCAGGCTGGGGACAGGGATGGAGCTGGGGACAGGGATGTGGCTGGGGACAGGGACAGTGCTGAGGACAGGGACAGGGGTCAGGCTGGGGACAGGGCTGGGGCTGGGGACAGGGACAGGGCTGGGGACAGGGGTCAGGCTGGGGCTGGGGTCAGGGCTGGGGCTGGGGAGGGGGCTGGGACTGGGGACAGGGATAGGGCTGGGGACCTATCTGGCACCCCCTGGCAACCCCTCACCCCCTCCCCTTAGAAGGGACCTGCCCCTTGGGGACAGGGACAAGACTGGGACTGGGGACAGGGCTGGGATTGGGGACAGGGACAGTGTTGGGGCTGGGGAAGGGGTCAGGCTGGAGACAGGGTCAGGGCCGGGGCTGGGGTGGGGCTGGGACTGGGGACAGGACCGGGGCTGGGGACAGGGCCAGGCCCCGGGTCCCGGCTGGGCCCGCACCGGCTGCAGCCGCGTGGCGCCACCTGGCGGCCGAGGGACGCGCTGCGGGGGCGGGGCGGGGCGGGGGGGCCGCGGGGTGCGGGGAGGGGACGGGGGGCGGGGGGTGGACACGGGTGGGGGGCAGAGGGAACCCCGGCAGTGTCCCGTAGGTGCGTGGGGCAGGACCCAGCGGGTGCCCCGCGCCCCCTGCCACGGCCCCAGCGGCAGCGAGGCCGCCCGGGGGCTCCCCCCGAAGGCGGGTTGGGTGGTTGTAACCCCAGCACCGCCCCCCCCCCCCCGGCAGTTCCCACCGCCCCCCCCGTCCCCTTCACCCCGGGGACGTGTCCCCGACGTGTCCCCCCCGCAGGTGACAGCGGCCCCACGCGGGACCCGCTGTGCCGGGGCCGCCCCGCTGGGTGCCGGGATGCTCGGGCCGAGCCCCCCCCCGCTCCTCCCCACGGGTGGCTCCGCCACGACACGAGGGACCCCGTGTCCCGCCACCAGCCCACGCCCCCCCCCCCCGGCCTGCGCCTGCCCGGGACACGGAGCGGGGCCGGCAGCCGGGACCCGCCGGCGGCGGCAGCGGGACGGGGCGCGGGGGCAGCGCGGGGCCCCCGGCGGGGCCGGGACCGGGACCGGGGCTGCGGCCGGGGCTGCCCGCTAGAGGGCAGCGGGAGCCCAGGAATTGGGGTCTCCGGGCTGGACCCGCATCCGGCCCTGCCCTGCCCTGCGCCCCCCTCCTGCCCTGCACCCCTCCACCCTCCATCCAGCACCCCCCTCCTGCCCTGCACCCCTCCACCCTCCATCCAGCACCCCCCTCCTCCTGCCCTGCACCCCTCCACCCTCCATCCAGCACCCCTCCATCCTGCCCTGCACCCCTCCATCCTGCTCCTTGCCCTCCACCCTCTATCCAGCACCCCCCCTCCTGCCCTGCTCCTTGCCCTGCACACCCCCTCTGCCCTGCATCCCTCCACTCTCCATACAGCACCCCTCCACCTTGCCCTGCACCCTGCCCTGCACCCCCCCACCTCTATCCAGCACCCCCCCACCCCACACCTCTCCACCTCCACCCTACACCTTTTCCCTCTTCCCCTTCCCCCCCCCTCCCCCCCCCCCGCCTGCCCTTCTTCCCACTCCCGACGGCTCCCATCCAGGGCCAGAGCTCCTTGTTCCCGCTGTGCCACCCGAGCATCCCTCCGTGCCTCAGTTTCCCCAGGGAACACACCACACCAACCTCAGCAGTGATTTCTGGCACCCCCTTGCGCCCCCTCTCCTTGGAAGGGACCTACCCCTTGGGGTGCCACCCAGGCCAGGAATTTAACCCTCACCCTCCCCAAGCCAGTAGCATCCCACTAACACACCAGCCTCGACATGCTGACCTGCCCCAGCACCCCCCTGCATCCCGGAGCCCCCCATCCATCCCTAGGGACCGCTGGTGTCACCGTGGTAACCAGTGATGGTCAGCAGCCGGTGACCTGGGCGCCCTGGAGGGAGCCCTGGCCCTGGCCGGGGTCACCGGGGTCAATCAATCTCATTGCTATGCATAGAGCCCTTCGTTACCACCAGCACCGGCAATGAGTGCCAGGGCTGGCAAAGCACGGGAAAAGGAGAGAAAAAGGGACAAAACGGGGGGAAAAATATATATAAAAGTGACTCAAAGAATTTTGTTTTGAAAGCTTGTCCCAGTTTCCCCCCTGTCCCCCCTCCCAGGCCTTGCCCCGTCAGGGGACCCCCAAGATGGGTCCCTCCAGAGCTCTGCAGGGACCTCGGGGCAGAGGGGCTGCGGGGGTCTTGGGGCCGGGCAGGGACGTGCCTGGGTGGGTGTCCCCGGGCAGGGTGGGGGTCTGGGTGCCCCCAGGTCTGGGCGGGGAGGCCGTGCTGCCCGGTACACCGGCATGTGGGCTGCTGGTTCCCGAACCCCCCTGCCCATGGGGGTGAGCCCGCTCCCACCGGCGTTACCGCATCCTGCCGGAGAGCGTCAGCAGGCGGCTGCAGGAAGGGGCAGGGGAGAGGGGGAGCTCTGCTGAACCCCACCAGCCTCCTCCTGCCCCATCCCAGAGGGGGAGCAGAGGCAGGCGGCCATGTGCCCCCCAGCAAAGGGAAAACCACCCTGGGGAGCACTCAGGGGTCCCTGCTTGATGAACAGGGAAGCTGATGGCAGCCTTCCTCCACCCCGCATTACTCTGAGCCTTCCTCACCCTCCTGCCATCCCCACCCAGCCCTGGGCTGGGAGCCACGGCTGTGGGGCCTCCTGACCTGGCTGAGGCCCAGCAGACTCATCTCCCCAGTGGGATCCCTGCCCACACCTCCTGCCTGCCCTGCCACAGGCACTCGGCTGCGTTCGATCAGCCACTGCCGGCCGGCCCCGGCTCCGGGCTGTGCTGGGATGAGTCTGGGCAGCGAAGCCCCCTCCCAGGCAGGGGGATGGGATGGGGCACTGAAATCTTCCCCAAAACGGGGTCCTGCTCCTTGGAAGCCCCCCAGCCTGGCAGGGCGGATGGGGGTATCTGTGGAGGCTGTCTGGGAGGCCAGTTGGGTGGGAACCCTGACTTGTACAATCTCGAGATGCTCCGTGGCACAGGGGTGCAGCCGCCCCTGGGGTGCAGCCGCCCCAAGACAAGCTCTGAGCCAAAAAAGCCACCAGGTCCCAGCAGAGGCTGCTCAGGGCGGCCAGGCCCTGCATTGCCACCTCCTGACCCCAAAACTGAACCCCCAAGGGACAGCCCAGAGTTTGGGGGGGGTGATGGTTTTGGGGAGGGGGCAGCGGCCATCCCCAGAGCTCTGCCACTGCACCCCGTGCCCCCAGCGGCCCCCCCGCTGCTCCGGTCTAGGGCTGGAGCCTGCGGAGGACAGACACGGCGTCTCCAGCACACAACCACACTCACCTCGGAGAGGGGGGCTGCTGGGAAAAGGCTCCCCCCTCCCCACCTCTGCCGGTTGCCCACAGGCAGGGGCATTGCCAGGATTTACGGGTACTGGGTCGACAGCAGCGTCTCGGGGCCTTCCCAGTTCCTCCCAGGCCTCCCCAGGGAGGCAGCGGGTCCGAGCCCCTTGGGGGTCCCCTGTCCCAGCTGCGGTGACATCCCAGTCGCTCGTTGCTGCTGGGGACCCCCCCATCCCTCCACTGGGACACGAGGGAGCAGTAGGGTGGGAGCTGGGTGCCAGCGGTTGCTTTCCCCCCCCCCCCCTTAACATTACCCCAAGTTCCCATTTTGACTCCAGCCCTAACGGGGACCCTGGGGACCCCCCCTGGGACCAGCAGTGCCGGGATGCTCCTGCGCCGGCTCCCCCCACCCCCAACATCCCGCCGGAGCCGCACGTGAACAGCAATGAAGGCAGATTGTAGCTGACGGCTGGAAGATGGATTTATTGCAATGATGCAAAAATTAGTTTACAGAATATATATAAATAAAGATTTCCTTCCTTGATGGGCGAACTCAGCACAGCAGCAGCTCTTCTGGCAGGATTTATTAATCACCCCGATGAGCTGCTTGTGCAGTGGTGACTATTTCCCTGGGCAAATAGGACCAACGGTGCTCTAAGACGGGGCAAAAAATTCTCAATTTTAGCTCTCTCCTCCGCCCAGTGCCACTTATTGCTGCTGTGAACAAGGCTGGCCACAAGCCACGGCAGCCTAGCAGAGCAGGGCCTCCCCTCACCCCGAAATCGGCTGGAAGGGAGGCACCCCGCTAGTTAAACATGGGGAAACTGAGGCACGGATGCAGCGTGGCTCCTCAGAAGCTGAAGAGAACCAAAGGGAGGATACAGGAGCCTGTGCTGGCTGGGGTGTAAAATGTGTAAAATATGCTTTCTCTTGGATTTGGGAGGAGGAGGCAGCTGTCCCTGCCAGACCCCCTGTACCTGCCCTAGGTGAAACGCCGCCTCCCAGCCCCCCTGCTTTGTTAGAAAATGAGGAACCCCCCTCCCCAGAAGGGCTGCACCCCATCACCACCCAGCTCCCAAGCACCATCACCCATCCCGCGGGGGAGCGGGGCACGGAGGGGCCGTGGCGGGGGTGGCAGCGGGGGCCCGCGGGGCGCCGGGCGCAGGCGGGGTGCAGGCTGCTGCTCTCTGTGTCTCCTTGTTGTGCGGTCGATCCCCAGACAGACTCCTCGCCTTGCTGCGTGTGCTCTTTCGAGCCCATTGATTTCCCTGAGTAAGTGAGTTTGTATGGATCATGCAGCATGCAGCCCGGGCTGCCCAGCGGTGCAGCAGCCGGCGGGGGGGAGGGCATGCGAGGGAGGGGGAGCCGAGGAGAGAGCAGAGCCGATCAATATGGACAGTGTGAAGTGAATTAATGGAAGACGTAGAGGCTGGCTGACAGCACTGCCGAGGCCGGGCTGCCCTTCGGGGGCTGCTTGAAGGCAGCTGGCGATGCCGCGAGGGGTCCCCGGGGACCCTGGCTCCGATCCTGCCCGGGGGCCGGGGGACGCCGGTGGGGCAGGGGACGGCCGTGGGGACCTTGTGGCTTTAGAGCTTCTCCCTGACAAGAGATTTGGGATCCTCTGGTTCCTGAGACAGCCCCGTGTGCCTGAGCCCAGGCTCTGCCAGCAGCTGCCAGGGCAGCACCGTGCGTGGCGGCACCGTAGGGTGCCCAGCTCTGCAAAAGCATCTGTAGCCACTTTCCCCACAGCCAGGCATCTTGGGTTTAAAAAATTATATTTTCCTGTGGCAAACAAAAAGCTCTCAGGCAGGCTGCTTGGTCAGGATTTTCATGAAAACATTTAGTGTGGTGTGTTGAAAATAAAAGGAGAAAAAAATCCCTAATTTCTGATTAATATCTGTTTTCTCTTTCAAGAGGGGTCCCCATACCCCGAGAAGCCGGCTGTAACCAGGAACCTGCCCACAACCAGCTTGGAGCAAGCGTGAAGGTTTCCGATGTCTCGTTTACCTCTGCAGAGCGTTTGGCAGTGAGCTCCAAAGAAAGCAAAACCTCAGACATCCCCCCCCAAAGCACTCCCTGCGGCGTCAAGGGGCCGGGAGCGGCGTGGGGCAGCCACTAACAACAGAATTGCTCTTTCATGGGTCGTGGCTGTTTGTTGCTGTGCCCTGGGTGCTGGTGGACGATTCCTAGTCCTGGTAAAGTTAAACAGAACCACCTGCTGAGCACACGCTCAGTGTAGAAATCTCCCTAACTCTACCCAAGATGAGAAAATTTGCAGCCCATGCCACTCGCTGAGACTCATTAGGGTCTTAGGGCATAATTACTCTTCCTCTTTCTGGCATGTCTTTACTGGGATTGAGATATAGAGGAGGCAACCTTGGCTGGCATCATTAGGTTTCAGTGTTAACGCACTTAGGGAATGGAAGAGTTCCCACCAGTACAGACTCAGGTAGCGGTTGTCTGGCTCATTTTGCTCAGGCTGCGCAGCGAGGGGTTAGGGGAAGCGCTGCGGCCACCTGAAAAAACATCTCCAGGTCCTGCCGCTTCTTTTATAACGGGAGCAAAGCGGGTTGAGTGGGGCTCGGGGGAGCATCAGCAGGGCCCGTTGGTAAACCTGCTCCAGCCGGGACCACGGCGTGCTGGAGGGAGGGGATGGTGCCTCGAGGGCATGGCGCTGGGACTGGTAAGTCGCGATGCAGGGTGGGATTTGTTACGGCGACGCCCGTGTGCGCAGCTCTGTGCGAGGCTGGATTAAAGCCAGCGAGGGCCACGGGGAGACAATTGCCATTTCTGGGGCTTTTGGAGTTTTTTCTCCCTTGGTGTTGAAGCCGGAGAAAAAAACTGTTGCTAGTGATGCTTCAGGAACCCTGGGGCTTTCTTTCTGGCTCCCCAGGGGTTTGCCTCAGGGCAGGGGCTGGCAGGGCACTGATGTGTCCCCCCCCCCCCCCCGTGATATGTGTCTGTCCCCAAGCCCACAGTGACGGGTGTGGGGAGCCGCTGGGCAGGGACTGGGGTGGCTTCAGGTGCTGCCTGACCCTGCGCTCCCAGGAACTGGAGGGATGGACGATGCTGTTGAGCAGGTGGGTTGATGGGAGCACGATCTGCTTTTTACACCCTTTGCCCAGCACTAGTGTGAGCGTGCGTGCGGGGAGGCTGCCCTCAGGGATGCTGTGGTGGTGTTGAGGAGGGGAAAGAAGTGTCGATGGTGGAGCTGCAGAGCAGGGAAGATGCTGCTGAGTGGCGAAGGCAGAGCTGTGCCCTGGAGATGGGCACCCACGTGTCCATCACGAGCTATGCAACAGGGACATGGCGCAAAGGGGATGCGATGGGTGAAGGAGGGTGTCACCACCAGCCTGGCATCATGTCCTGCCTGGCAATGCCTGGACACGCAAGGCCTGAGGGCAAGCGGCTCCTCTGGGCCCAGCGCTGGGGAACATGAGGCAGATGGAACTGGGGAGGGGGATGAAGAGGTGTGCTGGCCCTTTAAGAGAATAATTTCGGAGCTGGCCTACTGAGTTATTGATTGGCGCTATGGTAACGTATATTAGATTATGTATGGCTGGAAATGTGTTGTGGACTGGGAGGCTTGTTTGGGAAGCCAGCACTCTTCTTCTTGTAAACCAGCTCCCCGCAGAGGGTTTGGGTTGTGAAGGGTCTACAGGGCGTCAGCTCAACCGGCGCTGAGGACGGGCAGCGCTCGATGCACGTGTGAGACGTTGGGATCCGGTGCTGTGGGCCGTGGCTGGGGGCAGCTTTGGGTCAAAGGGATGGATGCTGCAGGGTTTGTGTTCAAAACGGGGTTATCAGATGGATGGGAATATCTGTGGAATTGGTCAAAAGTGGGAAAACCCCGCGGCCACCGGTGACTCCCACCTCCCGTCTTCCTTGGAAAAGATGAAACATGCGGGGAAGGACCCAGCCCCGTTGAAACAGCCCAGGTGAAACGTCTGGGTTCAGCCCAGCCTCTCTAGCCCATCTGCCAGCACTTTGGCTTTGGTTTATTGGCGTGAGCAGGAAAACACAATTTTTTTCCCGTTGCTATGGCACAGAGGAGGCAGGTGGGCTTCGAGGGAGGTGGGTTTGCCAAAAAATCTCCTTTGCCAGTCAACAATCAGGTCGCTCGGCCAGTCCGAGCCCTGCAGCTCCACATCTGGGATGCCCTCCTGGATTGCAGGGGAGGCTCCTTCCAGGCCCCCCCCAGGAGTTTACACTGACCCAGGGGAACAAGATGAGGGGCTGAGGGTCAACCCACGCCCCTCCCCTGGGAATGCCGAGAGGGAGCAGCTCCTGTTCGGGCGGATAAAGCTCCCAAATCCCAGCAAAAGCCCTCCATGCCCATTCCCTTGCCGGCAAGTTGGTAGGACAGGACACGGCTCATCCTGCTCCTCCTGGGTGATGCTCTCCAGAAGGAGAGCCCGGAGGCGTGCGGACCCCGGTGCACAGCGGGGCCGGGGGGTGAAGGTGCCATATTGATCCCGGCCTCTCGCCGTCACCTTTCGGCGCTGACCGCGGGGCAGCTTGGGGAGGCAACGGACCGTGCCGCTGTGCTTAGAGCACGGTCGGGGGTATTGTGCCGGAGTAATTGGGCTTAGAAAATGAGAGGCTTTGCAATCGTTTAAAAGCGGGGAGGGCGGGGAAGGCAGTGGGGAGAGGCAGCTGCCAGAGGAGCTGAGGGAAGGAGGGCTCAGCCCAAGGGAGCTGCCGGGGGGTGTGATGTACTTTGGGGTGCCCCCACAGCAGCGTTAGTGCTTGGGTGCAAACTGTGCCTGCCCCCTCTTTTTCCACTCCCAGCTACCCTGAAGACACCCCTTTGCCCTGGGGCCACCCCAGCTCCCTGGGGGAGTGGCTGCCCCATGAGGGACCCCACCAGTTGGGGGTCCCCAACCATCCCCACCGTGGTTCAATGACCGATGGCTGCCGTGTCCGGGGTCAGGCCAGCAAACCCAGTCAGGGCCAGGGATGCACTGGGGACAGTGAGCAAAGGGAAGGGGACGGGACCCTTGGGGCAGGAGGTGGTGTCCGTGTGTGGTGCTGGGACTGTGGGAGACTGGCGGGAGATGGGACAAGGGGATTTAGGGGGGAAAACAAGGCTATTTCTAGCATCTTGCAGGGCTGCCTTTTGCATCTGGCACCAGTGCTCACAGCTGGTGATTTGGCAGCAAGACGGGGACCTCTAGGTCCAGTAGCCACCAGCTACTGAGACGTTTCACTCCAGGCAATTATCAGCAACTGCTCCAGTGCTAAACACACCATCTTGTTTTCTCTTCCCTTGCCTTCCTTTTTTTCTTTTTTTTTTTTTTTCCTCCTTCTTCCTCCCAATGTAACATAAAAACCTATCGATCACTCAGCCAGGTGCTCCGAGCACGCACACGATGGGAGAGGGACGGATCCAGTCATTGGGGCTGCCCGAAATGCCAGAGGCAGAAGCTCCTGGGTCTCCTCCATTCTGGATGCCAACGGCATCTCCCAGCTCTCTGCGGCACAGGCAGGGATGGGATTGTCACCTGGGGCTTCAGCCAGACCCATCGAGCCCAGAGTGTTGGCACTGCAACCGCGGGGCTGGCCCAGGAGCCGCTCGTCCTCGGTCCGCGGGCTGGAGCTCCAGGTTGGTGCCGAGGTCGTGGGGAGCCCTGAGCTGCTCTGGGAGCTGAAGTCGCTTGGAAAGCGATTGCCTGTGGCCAGGCTGGGGGTTGGTTTTTAAAGCCTCAGGTCCTGAATTTCAGGAGGTTTTTAACTGCATTTCTGGCTTTCCATGCACAAGGAATTGCCCAAGTAGTTGCTTGAAGGGCTGGAAACCCCGGGCAAGACCCTCCACAGGTTTTGTGAGCTCAGAGAGCTGACAGGGTTCTGGGTACCGCAGCCACGGCAGTGCCAGGAGTGTGAAACCCCCAGATCCCAGCTCCTCCTCCTCACCAGGCTGGTGGCTTCAGAGGCTCTGGGTGAGTCTGAACTCCAAACTCTTGTGCAAAGTCATGGTCCCTGCTTGTCCTCTCTTTTTTCCTTTCCTTTTCCTTTCCTTTTTCTTTTTACCTTTTTCTTTCCCCCTTTCCCCTTCCTTTTTTTCCCCCTTTTCCTTTTCTTTTTCCCTTTTCCTTTCCTTTTCCTTTTCCCTTTTCCCTTCCTTTTCTTTCTTGCATTAATTCTCATTCCTGCATCCTGACTGGCACTGAGGGCTGGAAGAGAATTAAAATAAAATAAAGCAAAACACAATGAGAAAAAAAAAAAATCCCTGTTCCCCTTGGATAAGCCTATGAGAACATCTGTGGGTGCACACAGATGCTCTGCCCCAAATCTTCATGGGTCCTGGGAAATGGTGTGTGGTTTGGGTTGGGGTTTTTTGGTTTTGTTGGGTGATTTTTCCTTCCAGCTGGCTTGAGCTGTCTCAGGGAAGAGCGCATGGTGCCAGAGCCAGGGGCGGGCCTGGCAGTGCCGGGTCCCTCTGCGGGCAGCAGGTATTGCTTGGGCTGGGGGAGAGGAGAGGACCGCGCCGGGGTGATGGATGGAGGAAGGCAATAGCGCTTGGCTCCCCAGCACATCTCCGATATGCAGCTTGGAGCACTTGCCAATCAATTAAGTCAACGCACCCAGACTCCTTCAGATCTATTTAAAGAGTCTGGCTGCCCGGCCCTGAAAGGGAGAAGCTGCTAATAACCACCGTCCCCTCCTCTCCCTCGCTCCCTCTCTCCTGGGAGGTACCAGCCAAGAAGGAGGAGAAGGATCCCCGCAGCTTCCCTCTGCTGCGGGGACGTGCCAGCCTTTCCCTGATGTCCCCAGGGGTGCTGCCCTGCTCAGTCCCTCCTGGGCCAGTGACAACTGCCGCGTTGGCCTTTAGCTCCAGTCCCTGCTTGGGTGCCCCGTGGGTGTGGAGGAGCTGCTGAGGGTGGGTCCAGCTCGGATGCCACGTGCTTGTCGTGGTCACAGCCCTGGGAGTGGGGAGGATCTGCTCCAGGGAATGGGACCCACTGGCAGGGACAAGAGAGGGTCCTTCTGGTGACCCTCTCCATGGGAGAGGTGGCCAAGACCTGAGACCGACTGGGGTTAATCCTGCCTGAGGACCTCCCAGGCTCAGCGAGCTCTGACTGCCGGGGACACGCAGACACAGCCCCAACTGGCCATTGGTGCAACGAATGTGGGGGTCTCAGGGATGGCGTGGGGGAGCTCTGGATCTGGCCGTGGCTGGACAGTGGGTTCAGGCAGATGAAGAGGCTCTGAAACCACCTGGCTCTAGGGATTTCTGGAGAAGCTGTCTTTTTTTTTTTTTTTTTCCCCCCTTTTTTTTTTTGCCTTGTTGAGAGGAGCTGGCAGCTCCAGACCCAGCGGGGCATTAAGGAAAACAAATGGGCCCGAGTGAGGAGGGAGAAGCCCTTTCCAGGCTGTGTTTGTCAAGATCCATATTGGCACGTGGCCCATCCCTCGGCAGCCCATTAAGACCTGGAAATAGAAACAGGCGAATGTCAGCGGGGAGGAGAGGGGGTGAGGAAGAGGAGGGAGGAAAGGAGAGGTAAAGGGTGCTTGGGGGCATCCCCTGTAACATCGGGGCTGAGCTTCCCACAGGGAGGGCAGGATCTATCCCCTGTAGAGGGGGTTGCAAGGACACCCCTTGCTCACCAAACACCAGAGCAGCCTCCGTCCATCCCACATCTCAAAGGACCACTGAGACACGAGGACCAACATGGGCCCTGGCCGGGGACCTTTTGGGCTGATGAGGTTTGAAGTGAGACCATTTCTGCAGTGATGGTGAGCAGGATGCGGCCCCAGTCTGGGAGGGCAGCATTCCCCTGCACCCCAGCACCCGGAGCTGGTGGCACTGGTGCTGGGGGTGCCGATGCCAGCAGGCAACTGGGGAGCCCACAGTGGGTGCCAGCTGGGCTGAGCTCCCAGTGCCGGGACAGGAGGGAGGTGACATTCCCCCCAGCTCCTTGTGGCAGCACACGGGGCGGTGCCAGGGCTGCCATCGAGCTGACATTGGTGGCATAAATGGGAAGGGAGAGGGAGGAGGGAGGTGTAGTGGGGGGTGCAGGGGTGTCCCGTTAGTGTTTGTGTAGATTTTCATCCGAGGAGCAGCTGGTGGAAGGCTGGGAGAGGAGGCAGGGTGATGTCTACTGACTGTGCTGAGCACCTGACCTTCCCCGAGAGCGGGTGCTCTGTTCTGGGGCTCCTTTCTCACTTGTCCACCCTGGGAGAGGGGTACAAACCTTCACCTCCCAGGGGAGAAGGGCCAGTGGGGCCATTTTCCCACTGCTCTGTGATTTGGGGACAAACACAGTCGGGGGGGGACAAGAGCAAAAACAGGGGGTTAAGTCCTTCTTTGGCTTTAAATGCTCCATTTTGACTGCGGGGCAGAGGCGTCCTGGGGGGGTCACCCCTGGCCGTATGGGTTCGATGTCCCCAGGGTGGGCAGAGACCTGCACCCATCAGCCTTCGGGGAGCCCCGTCATCCTGTCACGCTCTTCGGCACCACGCTCCAGCTCTCCTCTCCTGATCCCCTCATTAGCTGCAACACGGAAAGTGTTTTGAAACCTTTGCAGAGGGGTCTCTCTCCACCCCCCCCATACCCCCCTGGCCTTGGCCACTTTTCCCGTCATGCTCATTAGAGCCCTGAGTATCAATCAGGCGGAGATGAAAGCCAGCTGGGGATACATTACAACACCTTGGAAAGGGATGAAAGGGCCTCTTTAGTCCTAACAAACCTCTCGAAGCCGAAATGCATATGGATGTGAGCCTCGCGCACGCTGCCTTTCATCTCAATTTTCACCTTTTGGGCTGTTTGGCTTTTGCTCCTGCAGCAGTCGGGCACAGCCATCCCCGTGACACCGCGTGTGTGACCAGCGCGGTGGCCTCGGGTCCCCAGGGATGGGTGGCACAGGGTGCTGGACACGCTGGAAGGATATTAGGATGTTTTATGGGTTTTGCTTTGCCCATCTGTCCCCTCTGATAGCTGAGGACCAAAAGGATGATGCAAAATGTCACCAGCCAGAAGGAGACTCCATGGGCACCTCTGGGTGCAGCATCAGTCCCGTCCCAGCTCCAGGGACGGCTCCCACTGAGGGAGGGTGACAGGATCAGGCCCTCGCTGTGCAATGGATTTTAAATTTAGAAATTGTTCAGATTTGTACTTTGAAAAAAATCCATGGGGCATTAAATATTTACAGAAAATCAGCAGCTGTGTAAATAATAGAAAAATCCAATATTCTGCGAGTGGACCGGTTTTCAATAAATTTGAAAATTTTATGATATTGTTATTATTATTTATTGCCTATTTTATTTGTCAGTGTCTCTTTTCACAGGCCGCATGGATCTGGGTGTTTGATCACCTCGTGCCAACCCAGCATCCAAACTTCCTCTGCCGAGAACCACCGGCTCTGCCCCAGCGGCGCCGCTGCCTGCTGAGACCTGGCCTGCTCGCTGCACTGATGGGCCGTGCCCAGGAGCAGGTGTCAGGGCAAGGTTTCCTCTGCCAGCATTGCCCCACCAGCGCTGCCCGTCCTGGCACAGCCCTGCAGCAGCAGGACGCGGTGGCACAGGGGGTCCCGGCGGGGCCGAGGGTGCAGCGGGAGCCCCGCGGGGGTGGAGGGCTGCGGAGGGTGATGGCGACGTAGCACCTACTCTAATGGGATCCTCTCCACAAGTAATTAAGCCTCGGCTAATGCTAACCGTAATGTGATGTATGTATGCCTTTAACTAATCATTTATTAGCCTCGTTGATGGTTTGTCAATATTAATTCATTTATTTAAACAACTCCGAGCTGTAATGAAGATGTTTGCTTTAAGGGGGGAAAAAAGAGATGGAGCTGCCAGGAGATTTTTTTGTTGACTCGATGGATGTCGCCCTGCCCTGGGTGATGGGGCTGCGGTGGGCTGAGGAGCTGCTGAACCACTCAGCCCCGGGCCAGTCGCCTCTCCCGCAGCCCCGGGGTGTGTGGGGAGCTGCCACGGTGGATGTGGGTGTAACTGGGGACTGCAGGTACCAGAAGGAGCTCGGGGCTTCCCGCACCACCAAGAGGAGCAGGATCAGGCCCTGCTCCCTGCCCCTGGGGTGATGGGAGCAGCCCAGGGGGTCGCGGGGCTCTGGCACAGCCCCCTGTGCCAGCTCACATTGGAGCAGTTCCAGCACCAAGCAGCTCCAGCTCTGTCACCAGAGCAACTTTGTTTGGAAGAATTTTCTTCAGTTTGACCTTAAAATGTTCGAGCTGTGCCTTAAAGCCTGAAATCAAACCCAAACATGCTGCCTGACCCAGAACAATTGGTTTTTGCTTGACTTTCAATTTCCTAATGATTTCAAACTGGTTTTCATTTCAAATCAAATTACTTCTATTTAATTTTTTTGAGGCAGGAAACGGGAAGTTGCCAATAAACTGAAAAAAAATGTATTTTTGGTCCTGTTTGATAAGTTCAGGTTGGATCAGATTTGGTCCTTCTTCTGTACCCTTTGGGTGTTAAAGCAGGTGGGATGCACGAGAGGGGAACGGCCTCTCCCGGGGAGCATCCCCGGGGCAGCCAGGTCCTGCCCGAGGGCTGTGCTGAGCAGATCCTGGAACGGGGCCTCTGGCCAGACATTAGATCAGCTGCTTCCAACTCTCCTCAGCAGCTTCTTAATAACAACTAGATCACAGCATTAAAGTTAACTTTCTCTTAAACAGGCTTAATTAGCGTCCTTCAGACAAACATAAATTAATCTTGGGTTGCTCTGGAGGATGCGGAGTTTCCCCTTGATCGATTGTCAGCTCTGGCTCCAGATAAACTCCTCAGGAAGTCAAATCTCATTTTTGGTCATCTGTAATGTTGCTCCCGGGAGCTGGTGAGCTGGCAGCATCCTCGTGTTCTTGGTGGTGGGACCTGCTCCAGGCTGTGGGCACTGAGATGTGGCTCTGGATGTCACCACAGCCATGTATGACCGCGCACGACCGCTCACCACCACCCATGACCACACACAACCACACACGACCACGTACAACCGTGTACTACCACGCACAACCGTGGATGACCATGCCTGACTGTATATGACCACATACAACCATGCATGGCTGGGAAATGACCACACACGACCACTCACCACCACCACACACGCAGCCACCCTGCCCCAGCTGCCCTTGGCCCCCAGCTGCAGGGATTCTCTTGCTGGGTTGGTGTCTTGCCCGTGCACAGTCGTGGATCGTTTGTCTCCCATCAATGTGCTTCTTGCCCCCGACCTCCCTTGCAGTGCCTACAGCATCTTGCCATTACAGGGTGACATATCAGTGGAGAAGGACCTTCTCCTGCATGGTTTGATCCTGCTACCTGCTCTTTTTCCTTTGATGCTCTTCGTTCCATATGAGAAGGGACAGAAAGCGGTCTTTGCCTTGTCTCCTTCTCCAGGGGAAAACGGAAAAAAAAGATGAAGATTTGGTGGGAGGTCAAAGGAACCTGGAGATGAAAATTGCTGTCTTTTGGGAAGCTGCTGAAAGGCTTCCAGCACAGCAGGAAAATGCATGGATCCCCCAAGGAACAGGGATGGAAGAAACCAGGTTAATTCAGCTTGAATTGGTGGTGACATTTGCCTGTTTTGATAAAAGCAACACCCAGAACTGCTTGAGCTGTTGCGTCCAGTGTGGAAACCTTCAGGAAAAAGAGGGGGGAAGATGCTCACTTTGCAGGCAGGGAAACTGAGACACGGAGGATTTGATGGCCTTTTTGGGGTGCAATATCCATCCCAGCCCCAAAGTCCTTGAGCAAGGGGCTGAGAGCCTTGAAAGCCACCCAAACCGGAGCAGGAATTCCCTTTGGGATTCACCCAGTGCTGTGCGCAGAGCAGCTCTGAGGCCACATCCCTCTCAGCATCACCCAGTGAAGCCACGGGGGGGAGGGAATGGGGGGGCTAAAGGGCCCATGGCCATGGGCAGACACCGTGCCTGGGTTCCCTTGGGGTGTCAGGCAGGCAGAGAGCGAGGGACCCCATCCCAGCTGCAGACGGAGGGATGAACCAGAGAGCAGGCAGGAGGAAGCGCAGGGCCAGAGGCGGGGGGGCTGCCCAGCCTGACACCAGGTCACGGAGCCGGGAGCGTTGCGAGGTGCCGAAGGGATCAATAGCAATTCTAATATCATACGAGTCAATTTTGACCTGTCACGGACAGCTCGGCAGGCTGACTCCAGAGCTGCAGGACCTGATAAATGGGCTCTCAAAACCATATTTATAGCAAGAAAAAGCTCATAAAATTGAAACAAGGGCAGAGCGCAGCGAGGAGGCTGCAGCCCGGCCACAGCCCGGCCGTTACGCTGACCGCGGGAAGGGGAAAGGCAGGATGCAGAATGCGAAGGGGGGTGGGAAACTGCCCATCCTGGGGGGCTGTTTAGGCATTGAGATTTGGTGCTGGAGGGTTTACAGGGTGGAGACCGAGCTCATGGGGCAGAAAGGCACAAAATGATGTCCCAGGTGGGGGCTAGAGGTGAGCATGGCAGGGACATGGCTGGGGTGGGCGGGGGCTTTGGTGCTAACCCCAGTGAACTTCTGCCCCCCAACCCTCTGCAAGCCCCCATCAGCCACATGTGCCCCAGGGACACGGCTGCTGCAGGGGACAGAGAGCTCTGGGTCCAGCCCAAGACCTGCAGCGGGTTCCTGACTTATTTCTGAGGAAGACATGGGGAAGGCACATTTCCCCCATTATTGCCCCCCCAAGGCAATTGGGACCTGCAGCCGTTTGTCCTTGCTCCCTCTCGGGACAGGTGCCAGGAATGAATCTCCCCATCCCGTCCATCCTGCCTCCCTGTCCCCCAAGAGCAAACCCTGCCCGGCATTTCCAGGAGCTGCAGTTTTCCTCCAGGCCTTGATGTGGAAAGACAATTGGGAAAAAAAAAAAGAGGGGGGAGATGGACTTGTGCAGGGGTGAGGAGAGGAGGAAACCCCCGCCCTGTCCACCAGTGCCCGGCCGGCCAAAGTGACATTGGCTCCTCCATGCCCCAAAACGTGTGTGTCCCCTCCCCTGTCCCAGCCAGGAGGACACCCCAGGTGGCCTCTCTTGCAGGGACATGGCCAGGAGAGGCATGAAGGGCCATGGTCCCCATGGGTTCACACTGCACTGATTTACTTCTTCATCCGTCTCCCCTTTTCCCCACCCTCCTTCCCCCTGTTTCAAGCCCCACGTGGTGCTGGGCCATGTTTCCCTTCTCCACCTCTTTTTGCGCTTTCCCTGCTGTAAATCCTCCCCCAAAATATCGCTCCCTCTTAGACAGGGAGATTTATCACTCCCAAATAGCCTTCCCAGGAGGGCTAAGCCCCGCTCAGCACCCCTGGCGGTGGGTAGGGTGGAGCAGGGGGAGGTGAACACCCCTCCATCCTCCCTGTGGCTCCCTGGCCCCCACACATGCCCACGGGCACTCAAGGAAAACCTAACAGCTCCAGACATGGAGCATCCCGATGGTTTATTCCTGATGGTTTATTCCTGCCACTTGTGTGGCATTAACTGAGCTGTTGGCTGAGCACGGTGGCTTCACTGGGTCTGGAGCCCACCACGTTCATGTGTTACAGGTGTGGTGAGTTGGCTGGTCTCAGCTTGAGTCCTCTGGAGGGGGCAGTCTGGGGTGAGGGTTTGAGAGGAGGAGGACGAGGTGCTGAGGGAGGGTGTGAACATGAACAGGGCTTGAATTTGGGGCCCTAGGTCCCTCTGTATCTGGGACTGACGCCTCTCAGCACCAGCTCCTCCATGTGCCTTGTGGTTGACATTTTTGGGATGCTCCAGGCTGACATTGGGGTGGGTCTTCTGGGAAGGGGATGGGTCTGGTTTTTTGCCTCCCTCTAGAGCAACAGAAGGGACAGGAAAACACCCCCCTCCAGATTTCCCCCTCTTCTTGTTATTTTCCTCTCCCTCACAGCTTTTCTCCCCCTCCCCTGTGCAGCAAATACAACGTCCCATAACAGGGGGATCGATGCAACCTGAGTCAATCACCCCGAGGGGGACCCTGGTGGAAACCCATGCCCTGTCCCCGCTGCTCATCCCTCCTCACCCTCAACTGTTTGATCAGGTTTTGCTTCAGGTTTTCTTCCAAAATGGGAAATTTTCTGCTTCAAATAGGAGAGGAGAAAGGAAAGACCAGTATGTTGGAACAGTCCTGTCTTCCTCCCTCCCTTCCTAGCAAATCCACTGGTTTCTTTAAGAATTAGGCTCCCAAAGACCTTTGTGCATCTGGGTTTTTTTAAGTTAAAAAATGTAACATTCCTCCCCCAAAGCTTTGTATATGGATTTCTTTTTTAAAAAATAATTTTCTATGGAAAAAAATTGACTTAGACACCTCATTTCTTACCATGTGAGTATGTTTACCAAGCAGGTCAGCTGGCAGGGATCTCAACTGGGGTCTTTTCTCTGTGCCGGTGCTGCCCAGGAGATGCGTGTGAGTCTGAGCACAGCTCAGGACTGCACAAACGCATTTCTGTCTGCAAGCTCTGCACTGGGGAGGAACTCACTCCACCACCCCCCTCCCTTGGAGAGGAACGGGTGACAGAGGACTTTGGAGGTGGCTTGGATGTTGCTCTGATTGGCCAGGGGAGGCTACAAAGAAGAAACAGGGCAAGAAGAGGTGTTTTGCCCAAACTCCCTGCTCATAACTGCCAGGAAAAGGGGATTCCAAAACACAAATGTGAGCTGGGCAGCCTTTTGGGATGAAGCAATGTGCGGAGCAGGTTGTAGGACTAGATGGGAGCATTTGGTCTTGCGCAGGGTGTTTACGGCATTGCAAAAGCCCTCTTCAGTCCTGGCTGGGTGAAACCTGGATACACAAGTGAAAATATGCCATGGTGCTCAAATGCCGAATCCTTTTTGCAGAGGGAGCCCTGGAGCTCTGGTTTTCCCTCTGGTGAGGATTCAGGAAGGCATCTGAGCAAAGGCTGGGTCATCAGAACCTGTTTTCCTCCTGCTCTCCTCTTGGTGGGTCTCCACAGGACCCGAGAGAGTTGCCGGGCTGGATGGGATATGTAGGATGGCCACCCCTCTGCCATTGGGCATCAAGAACCTCACACAGAAAACTGAGTCCCCCAAGAGTTGCCAACGTGCAGGTACCAGCACCCTGCCTTGTCCTGCCGTCCTCCTCTCCATATTGTTACTGCAGACACAACACAAAGGTTCTCAACAACCCCAGCCCCAGTCCCATCTTCATCAAGTCCCATGTGCTTTCCTGGTGTAAGTAAGTGAGGTTATTTCTAGATAGGACAGAAAGGCAGGACATCCCAGTTTGCAGCTGGTATCTGGAGAGCCACCACTATGGCGGGAGATGAACCATTGAGCAGCATCTCCTGGTTCTGAACAAACCAGAACAGCTTCTGAGTGTCCCTTACTGCTGTGCTCATGGGGACTTTTGAGCATTCGCATGGTGCTGGTGGCAGGTCTCTGTCACTGGTGACGCTGTGTCCACCACCAGCTGCACCACCTCTTCCTTAAAGGGTCTTCACCAGCATCAGCCTGGTACCAGCGCCCCAAGGACTCAGCACCACAGCAGCATCTCCTGTTCCCAAGGATGGACATGAAAAGCCCAAAGCAGACAAAGGCCAGGAAGAAAGAGTTTTCTGCAGTGGTGAGAAGCTGAGTCCAAGCTCCTGAGATGTGGTGCTCCCACCACTAGGCCATGGCACATTCCCTTGCAGATGGAGACAGACATGTTCCAGCGGTTCTGCTCCATTCCTTCTGCTCCTTGGCCACCTGGGAGAGCATCTCCTTCTGTGCAGACAAGCACTCAAGCCTAGTCTGTTGGAGACAACCCAACCACTGACATTCCGGGCCTACATTCTCCATGTAGGCCTACTCTCCAGGTCTCCATTGCCTCCATTTTTCATTATCCTTGGGACCCACTATGCCAATGTACCTCTGGAGAAATGGGGGTGGTTGCGTGGAGAACCCATGCATGGCAAACAACGATGAGCACTGGGAGAGGACATGTCTGCATCTAGCTGCTCTGCCAGCCCTTATCTGGGGAAGGCGCATCCGGAGGAAACAAGGAAGAGCTAAAGGGGACATCTGGCTGCTCGAACCCTTGGCCCCCATCTCCACGTACCAGGTGAAGATCCTGGCGTCCTCTTGACTGAAGCTAGGCAGAACGGCTGCATCTCCGGCCTTCCTATCTCCTTGCAAAGCGTGGCAGTTCCTGAATTGCCCGGCCGCGGCGGGCCCTAATGGCCCAGAGCTGATGTTTTATTGTCGGGTTTAAAAGTGTAATTAGTTCAAGTGTAAACAAAAAAACCTTGCTTAATTAAGAATTTTTAAACAGGGCAGAGAGAGATTCCGGAAACATTAATGAACCCCAGGCAAGCACCATAAAATTGATCGAGGGAAGAGAGACAGCGGGGGACGGGGGAGGGCTGGGATGGGGATGCGTGATGAGAGGGTATTACCGCAGAAATCGCCTTCAGTTTACTTTGGTTGCTTAATGCCGGAGTGCATTTGGAAGCCTGTGTTTATGGCGATGGGTCTCCATAGAAATACCTAATGATTTTTTATGCATTAATGGGAACGATGGACAGCGGTAATATATTGTTTAAGGAGATGGAGAGGATCCTTTTAAGGCTGACATGTTATAGATCAAGAGTGACGGGACAGGCCCTGGGTTGAGGTTCCCCGTGCCATGGCCTGTTGGGCCCCATGCCTTAACAAGGATCAAATGCCAGCCTCTATCTTTAAGAGTCCATAAAAAGAAAAAATAAAATCAAAGTGCTGTTTTCCCACCACCCCATCCCTCCCTTCAATGCACTTTTTGGCTGATACCAAGAGAAGCTAAATATATCTGCCTTTCCCGTCTGTGGGCAATGGGCTGTGTGGATGGGAAGAGGGTCTGAGTGTTTCCCATCCAGTCAGCTCCCAGGACCACGTGGCAGATGTGTGTCTCCAGGGTGGTATGTTCTCTGTAGATTGTACCCTCTGGAGCAGGGCAGGGCGCCTGGAAGATCCTTCTTCTTCCCATTGCCTGGGAAACAGCCAAAGGCTCCATTGGGCTCTGCTCAAGGCCAGCTGGCCTCAACCTTGGCTGGTTGGGTTGTTCAGTGTGAGGTGCTGGTGAAGGTCAGCAAGAGGAAGAGCCTTGAAGACTTTCTCTGTGTGGGTGTCCTCTTGAAGGTGATGGGTCAGAGAGCTGGAAGGGTCCAGAATAAAATGAAAGAGAAAGAAAAGTCAACTTCTCGCCTGAAAAAGGTTATTCCTTTTATTCTACAAACAGGGGCGGAGACCTCTGCTCAAGAAAGGAGTCCTGCTGTCTCTCTCTCTCAGGCCGAGATCCCAGCTCACCTCAGAGTGAAGAGCAGCCCATGCTGTTGGGAGCTGAAGGACTTTGAAGATCAAGGCATGATTTGGCTTTTCCTTTCCTGGCCCAGCAAAAGGCCCCAGGCATATCTTGCCCAGTCCTCTGGAGCAGTCAAGTCCTGGAGAAGTTCAACAATTTTCTGTCGTTCTGGCCAAAGTTCCCTTTGCCAGACTTCCATAGCACAGGCAGTGTCTCTCGGTGTTCTGCAGGAATATCCATCTTGTTCTCCCCCAGACCCCTGTAACAATCGTGTCTGGTGCCACTACTGGCCACCAAAATCCTCAGAGAGAAATTGTCTCCTGCCTGGGAGCCCACCTTCATCCTTGCATGGTTTCTCCTGTCCTCGCCTTAATAGAGATGGAGAAGAAACCAGACAGTGTCCTGTCCTACTCCCTTCTGGAGTACATGAACTCACTGCCTTCTACTCTTCCTCAAAGGCCACGTCTTCCAAACATCTTATTTTTGTTCCTTCCCTCCATGGCTGTAGGTTGCCTACATTTGCCTTGTAAATCTGGTCCCTAGCCCAGGTGAGCTGCTCCAGCGGGGATCTCACTGAAGACCAGTCAAACAAGAGGGTGAGTGCCAGGTCTGGCACCTTGCCTGGCCCCTGTGCACTCCCCAACCTGCTCGGGGCTTTTCCCCAAAAAGCAGGACACTGTGGGCTCCTTTGAGCACCTTCCCTCGAGGTACAACGACCAGGGCCACCAGGTGACACAGTGGTCCTTAGTGAGACCCCACTCTGTGAGCTGTCAGCTCCATGGCAGGGCTTCGCTGGGCAGAGAGAGGACCCGGATGACCGATGTGAGAAAAAACAAGTCCCCATTAGATGAGCCTCACTCAAACTTACTCATTCTCCCAACAGCTCTGGGAGGCATTATCCAGAGGTAGGAAAACTCCCCAAAGGGAGTTTAGACCATATCTACTGCTCAGGTCGATACCCAGCTGTGTGGGACAGGCTGTGCTGCTGAGGGAGGGATGGCTTCTGCCAGCAGAAGGAGGTGGAGTTACACCATGAGGTGGTGGGAGAGAAGGTGTGAGGTCAGCATCTTATTTCCTGCATGCTGTTTGGGTCTTGCTGGGGTATTTTTGACAGCAGAGCAATGTTCAGTACTTTTCACGCTCCTGGCCACAGTGGACGAGGAGGGACAATTTAGCAGTGCTGGTCCAGGGCATTTTGCTTTTGTTGTGATGCCGAGAGTGCACGTACACCTGCAGCAGTGACAGAGCCCAGCCCTTGCATTCAAAAGAGGATTTAGATATTCGCGTAGGCGCCAGGAGGTCCCTGCCACGCTGTTGCCTCTCCTGTCCCGTCAGACCTTGCGGCACGCAAGGCGTCCAGGGCCACGTGCCAGCACAGCACCCACCCGCAGAGCTCCCACAGGGCAAGCTGGGCTCTGTGGGGCTTTGTCCTCCCACCTCCTCTTCCGTCCCCTCCTCTCTGCCTCTTCCTTCATCATTTCTCCGCTCCTCCCACCTTCTCCCTGCCTCTCCTCCCTTCCCCTGGCTTTTGTTCCTTCTCTCCTCTTCCCCTCCCTCCTCCCAGAAGCCTTCCCCCATCTCCAATCCCTGCTCCGGCTGCCCAGCCTGTGTCAATTAAGTATCGATCCCCTGTTCTCTATCAGTGGTCAGCTGAGCTAACCAGTCCTGCTAGGTGCTTTTCACAGTGATGAATAATAACAATAATAATAAAGGGGTAGGGGGGGAGGCAGCTGCACTTCGTGCCTACAGCCCTTCACCTCTCCCTACCCCGCGCACGCCCGCCCTCACCCCCTCCACAGCTACAGGCAAAATCGATAGCGTGCGGAGTCAGGAATGGAATATTTTTATCCTCTAATTGGGAAATGTGCTTTGACAAAGCCCAAGGAGCAGGGAGGGGGCCGGGAGATACTGTACTGAGAGTCAGGGAAGGCGGCGGAGCCTGGCCAAAGTGGGGACACCGGGGATTTTTCTGCTGCAGCTGGCGACAGCTGGGACGAGGTAACGGCGGTGGGGACTTTGTCTGGGTCCAGGGCACGGCTCTGGAGGACTGGAGCACTGTAGGTCCCATGGAGGACCCAGTCTTTACCCAGGAGATGTCAATGCAAGGATAAAAAGAGGACAAAAAAAAGCCCATTCTCCACCTCAACTCCCTACTACTGCTTTGCTATTGTGGTTGCAAGGAAGAAGGTGTGTGCACTGCTCCCTGATGGCATCCGTGGGCTCCACATCCCGTGACATGATGTGCCACATGTGCTTGCCCAGGCCTGGTTATGCTGAGCAATGTGGGACATTTGTGCATGGGAGACTGTAGCGATGTGTCCCAGGAAGCCACCAGCCCTCCCTGGTTATCTGTGGGGAGATCCTACAACACCCAAGGCAGCTGGTATCGATGTGCCTGCAGAGATGGAGGTTGGATTCGATGATCTTAAAGGTCTTTCCCAACCTAAATGTTTCTAAATGATTCTATGCCCACATGGGTGGCCATCCTGCAATGAGCCTCATGCTTATCATGAACAGGAGCCAGGAGTGTGCCCAGGTGGCCAAGAAGGCAAATGGCATCCTGGCTTGTATCAGCCACAGCGTGGCCAGCAGGGACAAGGGAAGGGATCTGACCCCTGTGCTCGGCACTGGTGAGGCCGCCCCTCGATGAGTGGGTTCAGTTTTGGGCCCCTCACTCCAAAAAGGCCATTGAATGACTCGAGCGTGTCCAGAGAAGGGCAACGGAGCTGGTGCAGGGTCTGGAGCACAGGTCTGATGGGGAGTGGCTGAGGGACCTGGGGGGGTTTAGTCTGGAGAAGAGGAGGCTGAGGGGAGACCTCATGGCCCTCTCCAACTCCCTGAAAGGAGGTTGCAGAGAGGGGGGATGAGTCTCTTTAACCAAGTAATAAGCGATAGGACAAGAGGTAATGGCCTCAAGTTGCTCCAGGGAAGGTTTAGACTGGATATTAGGAAGCATTTCTTTTCAGAAGGGGTTGTTAGGCATTGGAATGGGCTGCCCAGGGAGGTGGTGGAGTCCCCATCCCTGGAGGTGTTTAAGAGTCGGGTCGACATAGCGCTTGGGATATGGTGTAGTTGGGATCTGTCAATGTTAGGTTAATGGTTGGACTGGATGATCTTCAAGGTCTTTTCCAACCTAGATGATTCTGTGATTCTGTGATGGCTAGAAACCTCTTCCTGTCTCCAGCTGTGTGGGCCAGGTGAGTTACACTGCCTTTGAAATATCCCCTTCCTCCAGCCAAACCAGCTGCCGGTGGGTTCTCAGGCACCACTGGGTCTCCAGGCACCACGAGCCACATCCTGGTCCAAGACACAAGGGTGCAGCTCACTGAGGTCAGCACAGGGTATGGCAGGGGATGGCTACAGCCCCTTATGGAGGAGAGCAGCCAGGATCTATGGCTGCTCCCTGGGGAGATGGCTGGAGACCCTGAGGAGCCTCAGCATGGCTAAGGAGACCAGACAAGACCATGGAGGGACACCAGGACACAACTTCCAATCCCAGGTCAGCCTCCCCCTGTCCCCACCAATCCTGGCCCACCACCCACCTCCGCTCTGACCATTCCAGACCCACCTTGGTGGCTATATGATGTCATCACTGCATCACCCCTGGTTCTAAGGATGCTGTTGCTCCGAAGGGAGAAGGAGAATTAACATTTTCAGGGCTCTGTTGAGCCTATTTTGGGGCAAGTAAAAGACAATTCTTCCCTAGGAGCTGTGAAGGACTAGTGTCTCTTTAGGGCTGTAAAAAAAGATTAGTTCTCTTTCTAGTGCTTCTTCTTCCTTCTGAGACTCCTGTAGCCTGCCCCAGTCAGCCCAGGAGGTCTGCAGCCATCAGGGCTACAGGGCACCAGTGAAACCCAGTGCAGTGCAGAGCCCTCAGAATCGCCCTCCTCCAAGAGCAAGGGCTCCTGAAACTGCTACCAGCCTAGATACTGGGGCTGCACTGGGTAAATTCTGGAGATCAAGGAGATTTGAGTCCTGGCTCTGCAATACAACCCCACTCCCTTCTTCAGGCTGCAGAGTTTGGGGTGAATTAGTCTGTTGCCTCTGAACTACGTTGTTGCCTCTGAATTAGTCTCCAGTTCTCACACTGGGAACATGCGGCATTCTGCTTGGCTCTTAATTAGAGCCTCAGTGCTTAGGCAATATCAGGGCCCAGGGTGATGCACTGGGGAAAAATCCAGCTGGAGAAGTGTGCCAGACACTCAGGACCTTGTGCTTTAAATAGCCAGTGAGGCAGGAGCCTGACTGCTTGGCTTGAGGAAAGCTGATGTGAAAATCAAAGAAAAGATGAGCAGAAATGGCTCAGGAACGTGTGTGGCAATGACTCTCATCAGACAAAAGGAACGGTGTTTACTTCAGCTGAATGAAGTGTACAAGGAAAAGCTCTGGAAGGAAATGCCATTTAAAAACTGAAATTAAATACTTTGATCTGCCAACTCAGGATGTTTCAAACGATACTTAATTTCCCTGTTTAAGGTGCCTATAATGTTTCTGAGTAAGTTCCTAGATTTTAGTCTAATTGTATCTTCCCCAGTTTTATTTCATATGAGATGTTGACAAGTTGTAGTTTAGGGAAAAAAGATCTAAAGGCTGAAGATTATATTTCTCATTATTTTGGGCCAGACTTGTGGAGGATCACTGTTGTGCTCAGCCCTGTTGTGCTGGGCTGGTGACCCTGGTCCTCAGCAGAAGGGTTGAACCTGGCCTGTCTGCTTCAAAGGATCCTAAAGGAAGCAGAGTGTGGCCCAAAAATGTGGCCTCTCTGCAGACCTTGGGACGGATGTTAAAACCTATTGCAATTCTGTCTTCAGCAATAAATGGCAGGTTGAAAAAAGCCAACAGAGTCCTCAAGTGCAGGTTCTGCTTTGCAGAGGCATTTCAGATGATCTCAGGAAAGACCTTGGGTAAAAGTCCAAGATGAACCTAGTGAGGCACCCACAGCATGAAACCCACAAATAAGACCAAAAAAAAAAAATCTCCTTATCCGGTTCTGGGAAGGAGCTTCTGAGTGAGGTCTGGGCTCCCCCAGGGTCCGAAGGAGATGGGGCTGGGCTGGCCGAGCACCCAAAGGGGTGATGACTGCCTGTGTGCCAGGCAGGGTGGCTGGGCTCACCAAACCTCACCCATTCCCTTTACTTTAGCCTCAACCAACAATCTCCTTGAGGAGTCTGAAGTGATCTGGAGAAGTCTAGGGTGTTTTTACACCATGCAGTGGCTGTCTTTTTGATCTGGTTTCAAGTTTGCTTTCAAACCTCTTAAACATCTTATCTGCTTGCGTCCAGCCCATGCCTCTGCTATAAAAGCACTCTTTGTCTGCCTTTGTCTGGTTTATATTTAGGTATCTCTGTCTTGTTGTGACCATGCACACGAAACCTTTGCAGGGATGGAGGGGGAGACCCAGCACTGAAACCACAACTCTGCTCCTTTCCACCCCACTCCAAACGCTTGCAGCCCCTGGATTTTACTTGCTTTTGTCTGCCCCTTGCCCTGCCGGTGGTGCCCAGGGCTCGCTGTGCAGCCTGTGGGTGAGGTGCCATTTTGCCCACCCAAGGAGAGACTGGCTCGGTGCATGCCTTGGGCTGGGGCTGAGCCAATCTTCTCGGAAATAAAGACAAATCGGCAGCTCTGCCTCCCACAGCAGGGCAGGGAGTGATTACAGTTGTCATAGCAGTGGGCACAGCCCTCTCCCTCCAGCCTTCCCTGGCAGCCTGGTTTATTTTTGGTTATTATTTTCCAAGATGTTTTGAATGAAACCAAGAATGAGTTGGAGGGAGAAACAAAGCAAAGCTGGATTCCCCTGCTTCTCCCCATGTCGAAGGGCACACAGGGAGGAGTATGGCAAAGGTTACTGGGCAAATTGGTACGGTTGTGGGGGCTGCTGCATCCTTCAGGACATGGCACGGCTGAAAGCCAAGGTGAGGTGGTGCAGCGTCTCCATGACCTGGTCAGGAGTGGAGATGAAATGGGACACCTTCATTCATGGGATGGGTGGGGATACAGATCCCAGTCCCTTCTTTTTATAGAGACCCTGTGAGACCAATCGGATGCCATGTTGGGGAAAAGATGCCTGCATTAGGAAGGTATTTGCCTTCGCCTGTAAAACAGGCTGACTGTCAGCCTGGCTGCTCCATCCTGCTGTTACAAACCTCTGATTAGCAAGGAAAGGACAAAGATTTGGGTCAGGGAAGATAGGGTGGGTCACGGGTGCTGAATCCCCTGCCCAAGGAGAGCTCGTCTCTGAGCATCTTTGCTGGGGTTGGTGCCCTGTGCTGTTCCCCAGCTGACCCTATCCCAGGGATCTGGGCTGTATTGCCTCCACATGCTCCTGGAGATCACCAGGGTCAAGGGCCCTGCAGACATCCCAGGAGAAAATCCTGATCTGCAGGTGCCCAGGCCAGAATTACTCACATGGGATCCCAGCCCAGGGGATGGATGAACCAGACAGACAGACCTCAGGATGGACATGCCCATGCAGGACAGCAGCAAGGGCTTGAAGACGGTGGCCTTGTGACTGAGTGAAGGACCTTCCTGAACATTCCTGATTATCTTATGGGATCTGTTGCTGTTCACTTCCATGTTCTCTGAAATTAGCCCCTTTCTTATGCAGTGTCCTGGGCCTGAAATAGGTTTCTCCTGGAGAACCTGGGACCAGGAATGTGGGCAGGGGGTGCCTGGATATCATTCCTTCAGCCTGAGACCAACCATCATGCAGGACTTCCATGTGGGTTCACAGGGATCAGTGCTGGGACCCACTCTGGTCCACAGAGTCTTCAATAATATGGGAAAAAAGCAGAAAATCCAGTGATGGAGGGGGAGGTGGTGGTGGGGAGGCAGAAATTTTCAGGGTAGTTGACACAAAGAATGACTGGGAAAGTTTGCAGAAGAATCTAAGAACATGAGGGGAATGGGCAATAAAAGGGTAGATAAAATACAATGTTGATAAATGCAAAGTCATGCACATGAGGAAAACAACCTTAACTACCTATATACCACGACGGGCTCCAAATTAGCTATTACTGCTCAGGGAAGAGCTCTTGGAGTTAATGTGGGTAGTTCTCTGGAAATGTCAGCTCAATGTTCGGCTGCAGTCAAAAAGGCAAATCGGATGTTAGCAATGATTAAGAGAGGAACAGAGGAGAAATCAGAACACATCATTATAGTCCTGTGTCAATCCATATTCGATACTCCCATCCCCTCCTGCTCTGGAAGCTGAGCAGGGAGGGGCACAAGGGTGGGATTGGCTGGTATCCACATGGAGGGACATTAAGGGGTGTATGAGGAGCCCTAAAGATTGTGAGTAGCCTGGAAAAGAAGGAAAATGTATTTTCTTGTTTTCCTAAGAGAAGAATGAGGCAAACTCCCAAATCTCTCCAATAAGCAGTCTCAGAGCAAGCCAAAGGGAATCCTTTTCCTTCTGCATTTCCTTGTGTTTAGGAACTCCCTGTCTCTGGGAGCATAAGTGTGTTTGGAGGGGCTGGAATAACCCCCTGGGGGTGGTTACATGGAATGGCCAGTGCAGCCTCAGCTAAATAAGTCCTTAAGCTGAAGAGAAGGAGAAGTGGTTCAGCACGAGAAGTGTCACCTTATTTCTTACCAGCTCTCCCCTAGTATCTGTCCCTGGGGATAGGGATGTGCTGAGGGTCCCAAAGGTCTCCTGGAGTTCAGGGGAGGGAAGAGCCACTCTGTGGGCCAGGAGGAGGGTGGCAGAAGGAAAAAACCTCTCCCCATGAGACAGACTTGTGGAAGCCCATCGCAGCTCCAGGCTGGTCTCAGTGCTGGGCTGGGAGTGAGGACTGGGTTTAATCTGTGCTGCCCCAAGCGAACTCCGAACCCAGGAGATCTGGTCCTCCATTCCCCAGTATAGTTGCCCTCTTCCTGATGATGAGCAGACACTGGGCTTGAAAACTAGGAAATCAGCTGTGAAAATCCCACATTTCTCTCCCATGTCTCCCTCCTCACCATGCAGGAGCAACGAGGTCCCCCCTGCAACCAAAACTGGAAAGCTTTAATGCACAAGGAACGTCTGAGCAGGGGCCTGAGGGGAATCCCTCCTTTCCCAATTATTTGGACCATCATTTAGCTTCTCTCCTCACTTTGGTTTAACCATTTACATGGCAAGGAAGACCTTGGAGCTGCTTTGGTGGCCCCAAGGGTGGATTTGCCCTCATGGAGGACAACTGCCCAACTTCAGGGATGGGTAGATGTTGCTCAGGAGCTGCTCTCGAAGCTCTCGTCCAGTTGTGAACCTGTGTGCTTCCAGCCTGCCCCTCTTCAAACCAGCTCCTCCCTCTCCTCTTCCCACCGCCCTGTGCCCCTTACTTGCTGCAGGAGGGACGTGACTGCTTCAAGCACGGGTTGGCCACGGTTGCCACCACGAGTCCTTTGACTCCTCGTGAGGAAACCTGTCTTGCAGGACGTAGGGTAAAAGCCAGAGGAGAGACACTGCAGGCTCTTCAGGAGAAGTGGGCTTTGGGGAGGGGGTGTTTGCACTACTGCTCCTGGTGTTAGCACTTCGGTTAATGCCTCCACACTACCTTGTCTTTCAGTGGCAAACAATAAAGCTCAAGGTGAGCATCACCTCTGCCCTATCTCTTAGATTCGCCTCTCTCCTGTCCATCCATCACACGCTTGCTCTCCTGCAGCCGATTGCAGCCGACCTGCATCAGCTATTGATTTATTGACAAAGGCCGGGTCTGGAAGATTCAGGGAAGCAGCTCCCCACAGAAATGCTTTTCAGAAGTAGAGATTTGATTTTTTATTTATTCTTCTCTTCAATGTATGGATTTAACAAGCTCTAGCAACAAAGAACTTACTCCTCCAGCACGCAGGCTCTCACACTCCCTCCATCTCCTCCCCTTCTCCGGCAGTAAAGTCATCTTTAAGGGGTTACTCTTTAAGGGTAAAATGCAGCCCTGTGGATAGAGGCAGCCCACGGCATCCCCGGGGCCTGGATGCTGCATAACCTCCGTGCTGACCTCTTTCAAAGGGGTAAATGTTTCCCTTGGTCTCCATGTTTGTTATGTGTATGTGGTGGTGTCAGCGTGAAACCAAAATTCTCTTTTTTTTTTCCTGTATCGCAGTGATGAACTTCCAGCCCAAACAGGCATTATAGGGCCACCTGCAAGGCATGGCACAGCTGCAAACATCTGCATCCTCCCCTTTCCTGTGACTGGGAAGGGCTTTTCTGCTTGGTTTGTTTTTTCTTTTTCCCCTCTTTCCCAGAAGCCCTCTGTCCAGGAGTTTGGAGAGACCAAAACCAGGAGAAAAGGCCCGTTTGCCCTCTGTGCTTGCTTCTCCCAGCTCCAAAATGCCAGCCTGTCACCCAGGTTTCAAGCCCGAGCAATTCTGCTGCTGCACCAGGATGCTGCTATGGGCTTTGCTTCTCCCGGGACACCCCCAGTACATCCCCAGCCCCGCATGTCCCTTCCTCCACCTGAGTCTACGGGTGCAGTGGGGCCATCCTGGAGCTCCGGGATGGGGTGATGGGTGGGCAGGGTGTAGTGATGAGGAGGAGGCGATGGTGCCTCGCTAGCGCAGTACTTATGGCCAGCCCTGTGGTGAGGGGAGTGGCCACATTTATGGTACCAGTGAGATGCTGCTTTAGCAAACTCCGAAAGGCAATTTCCCAGGGACCCAGCAAGCCCAGACACCTGTTGCAGGGTCTGGGACCCAACATCACTGACCCCTCATCCTTCCCAAACCAGTATTTTTTTCATTGGTATCTCTGGTTTTGCTCCAAATACACCAGCTGAGCTTTGGTTCATCAAAGCCACCTCCCTCCACGTGCTTTTCAGGTTGGGGAAAACCACATGCTCAGAGCACGGCTCTTGGTGGTTCCAGGTGGCCCCAGTCCCACCATCCTCGTCCCCAGCTCATGACCCTAAAGAGGTGACTCCATCCTCTCTCTGGTTCCCCCTGCCCTCACTCCAGGGGGGATTTATTGGTCCGATCCGTTACAGACCTCTTGGTTTGAATAGTTAATGATGGGTGATTTCATTTGCGGCTGCATTAACCATCTGATTACTCTCCTGTGGAAGACTAATTTGCAGACGATGGAGACAGATGCTTCCCAAACTATCAGCCAAAAGGCCTAATTCCTGCACAGCCAACTTTTTTAATTTAGTTCCTGGATGATTAAAAGAAAAATGTTTTAAGCCAGAGCTGGGGCCAAGCTGGTGGTAAAACAAACCCTGCCAGAGACACTTTGAAGCCAGCTCTGCCTGCAAGCGGCCAGCGCCTGGGGAGCTGCTTTGGTGGCTCCAAGGGTGGATTTGCCCTCATGGAGGACAACTGCCCAACTTCAGGGATGGGTAGATGTTGCTCAGGAGCTGCTCTCGAAGCTCTCATCCAGTTGTGAACCTGTGTGCTTCCAGCCTGCCCCTCTTCAAACCAGCTCCTCCCTCTCCTCTTCCCACCGCCCTGTGCCCCTTACTTGCTGCAGGAGGGACGTGACTGCTTCAAGCACGGGTTGGCCACGGTTGCCACCACGAGTCCTTTGACTCCTCGTGAGGAAACCTGTCTTGCAGCAATCGCCCATCCCTAAATTCAGAGGAGGTCCGGAGTCAGCCACGTGGTTCTGCCTCGCCAAGGTCAGCGGCTTTCTGCAAGGACATTTGCAGCAGTATCTCACTCGCTGTCTCCCCCAGCTCCACGCAAGCTGCATTGCTTGTAAGGGCTTAATGATTACCCTTAGATAACTTTATTGGCTGAGAAGTATTGGCTGGCTTTGCTGCAAAGACAGCCTCCTGCCTCTCTGCACAGCCAGCCACAGGTGAAGCCCAGCGTGAACGGTGGGTGAGAAAACCCCAGGAGCCCGTGGCCTGGGCAAGCCCCAAAGGGGTGGTTTGGGGGGCTTTGGTAGGATATGTGGCCCAGGGTGTCTGTCCTTGCATGGAAACAAAGCAGGGGATGTCCCTTCTTGACCAGACAACCTCTGGCTCCATTGTTTCTGATCACTTTTCTCAAGTGCTTTTCCTTTCCAGAGCACTTTAAAGACATGATCTAATTAATTCCTCTGAGCCCCCAGGGAAGGAGGCAGGTAGGGAGGTGGAGCTGGGGATCCTGCACGGGTGCACGGGCTGTTGGGAGCCGTGACTTCAGCTGTGGCCTGCTGGAAGGAGGAAAAACAGGATAAGGATTTTCTCTGCTGCTGGCTGTACCGTGGTGACACCCCACGTCACATCATGTGAGGGACCTCATCCAGCCTGCAGGCAGAGCTGACCAGGAGGGGTCTGATCCTCATTGCTGTGGCTGTGAAGGCACTGGACCCCCATCACCACTCGGTGGAGAGCCTGGCGGGACAGCTGCCTTGCCTTGGGGTGCTGAGTGGGGTCCCCAGCATCACTGCGGAGGACAGGGTGGTGGGAGAGCAGCCCATCACCATGGAAACGGTACATCCTGTGGTGATGCGCATCCTGGCAGGGTTTTTTTTTTATTTTTTCCCCTCCCTTCCTCTCCTTCTGCGAGACCTCGGCATTGATCCGGGAACGTGCTCTTCGCATGTATGATCCATGCAAACACCGTGTTCCTATTGATCAGGCTCCTTTGCTGCTTGGGGTCCGCGCTGGCAGCAGAAACAAAGGCCGGAGGAAGGAGGGGAGAAAATTACCCGGCACCGCACCGAGCAAATAGTATTGGCAGCATCTACGGGGTCTCTCCGGAGCCGCCTCCTCATCCCTTCCCATTCCTGCCAGCTGCCCTCGGTTTTCCCCTCATTTGTCCCTTCTCCATCTTCCCTTCTGCCATCCCTCCCTCGTTCCTGCTGACTGGAAATGGCCAGAATCTCCCCCCTTTCCTCTGATAGTGACTTCTTGGGGCCTATTCCAAGAACCAAGGAGCTAACACGTCCCTGTGCAGCAGGGGGACCGGTGTCGCTGCCGTCCCCTTCCCAGTCCTGTCCCGCGTGGGGGGGACACATTGTGTGTGTGGGTCCCAAACCCACCTTCTTTGCCAGCCGAGCTCTGTGTGAGCCTTAATAATTACAGTGACGAGTCAATAACAATTAGGCCTAACAGCCACTCAGCAGAATTGACGCAAATTATTTTAATTTTATGTTTCTATTGATGAACTTTTCCAGGTTGGCACCTTCTCCCCTATTCCCGCACCTCCTGCCCCCTGCTCCCCGGGGACACCTTGCTGCCTGCATCCCAGCTCGGGCAATCACTGCTGGGGGACAAGATGGGGCTCTGCCAGAATCTTCTCGCATCCTTGCTCCAAAAATCTGTACCCAAAGCTAGAGATGCCTGCAGGAGAGGGTGTTTGTGCATGGGCAGGTTTCTCCACCCGGGAGGAAAACCTCTGCTTTTCCTGAGAAAGTGGTTCCCCGGTGAAGTTGCTCGTCAGGCACAGCCGGAGGGAAGAGGCTGGTTTCAGGCTTGGTTTGCTGGGGAATGGGTACCAGGCTTTGTTTCACAGAGCTGAGTGCAACCTCCTACGACACGACTTCTGTGATGTGTTATAGACATATCTTCTCGTTCATGATGGGGTACGTTGCGTCAGGTTTTGCTGGCATTGGGTTGCATTTATTTTTCACGTTATTCTATTGACCCACTTAGTATGTTTATATTACATAGAAATTATAATTAATCTAATCAAAACAATGCCTCAAAAGATCATTTTCATGATCCCACATTGAAAGCTGTCTTCAATGGCCTCGTACCGGAAATACAGCCACGCTCCTTCTACCCAGAGGTTACAGCTCATCCCGCAGGTTCAGGTTCTGTGTCTGGGGGTTTGCAATACCTCCAGCCCTTCCAGTAGCCTAAGAAACCCCCCAGCATGGGATGTATACCCCCCACGGGCAACCATTCATCGAAAGCAGGAAAAAAAGCGTAAATTTTTTTTTTTCTTTATACTGGCTGATGATCAGTGAATGATTCCTCAGATTTTTTTCTTTCCTATTTACGGGACTGAGCAGCTAACGGCATGACTTGCTCCACATCCCCTGGGATGCTGGGAGCTGCAGATTTCCACGGACCAAGGGGTGATCCTCAAGCTGTGGTCAACGAGCCTCCCACCCATCCCATGACGGACCCCAGGGGACACTTCCTGTGGCTCCTTTTCTTCTTCTGCCTCTTCAGGTGTTTTTTTCTGCCCTTCTTGGAGCTGGGAGCTGGCACTGCAAAGCTGTAAATTGCCAGCATCCCCATCACTGCTGACCTGCATCTTTTCTCCACTCCTGTCATTAGGGCGATGCAGCCCATTCAGTGGGTGACAGGTGCTCAATTGCTCTTAAGTGGCTCCCAGATAATTGGGGAGGTCTTTAGCTACTTGTAACTTCCAATAATAAACAATAGAGAGGGGGAAAAATATCCACACAGAGCACTTAACCGATGGCCTCCTTGTCAAAACTGCATTTAGGGCTCTTCTCCTTCCTGAGGGCCAGCCCCAGGCCATCTCTTGTATGACACTGTGCCACCTTGACAAGCAAGAGCCACCTCCTTGCTGTCACTTTGAGGTGGTGGATGATGAAGGGTGAGACCCTCGGATTCAGCCCCACTGCTGCTGGGTGTCAGAAGCCAGGGGGGCTGCACGGAGGATGGAGGTTTGTGAAGCCCTTCTGAATTTTTTGGGGTGGAGGGAATGCAGGTCCAAACTGTAGATCCAAAAGCCAAGCTTTACATCTCAGGAAATGTTGCTGAAGGAAAAGCTGATCTGAAATCCCCTGTCTTTAGTGCAGTCTGCAGGTGGCTGAGTCCACTTTGAGATCTTTCCTTTAAATCTAAAACCAGGCTGTTGCTTCTGCTGGCTCTGAGTCATCCACAGTCGATCGCGTTGCGAGGCGCCTCTGCTCCAAGCAAGGTTCTTCTCATCACAAAAGGCTCTGCAAGGAGACCTGTCCATGAAGTTTTCGCCCAGCTGCTCTGATGTTAACCCAGAGAGCTGCTGGTGAAGCCTCATCCTTGACAGGGGGAAAAGCAGAAAGGAAGGATGAATCCCTTCTAAAATTGCTCATCTCAGTGGGCAGCTGTGTTAAAAATGCAACTGCCTCAAAAAGAATCTCTCAGAAACACATCTCCAGCTCATCAGCTTGTATAAATTGGCCCTAGGAGTCAATGGAGGGTTGCTGATTTCCACTTAGCCAGGATTTGGCCTCTGTGCTTACACAGACCAGGCAAAGGGCAGGTGTGGACCCACATGATGTGAACCACCTGGCAGAACCTTCCCCTGCCCTTCAGAAAAACCCTTCCAATATCAGCAGAAAAACCCTTCCAAGATCAGCAAGCTCACAGAGCTGCAGGGTTGGGATTTATGAGACACAGCAGATGCCAGAGGTGGAAAACACATTGTGCTCCCCCACGCCTCCCCTGCCCCCTTAGTGAGCCAAGATTGTGTCTGCATTTGTGCCATGGCTTCATTTTCTAATTTAGATCTGACTCTTTGGAATCACGCAAAGAAGTAGCTTCATTCACTCTGGCTTGGGCTCTCAAGGGAAGGTCCCCCCACCTCGTCTCCTCCTCCAGTGATCTGAGGGTAGACTGGAGCTGGGGATGACAGGATGGGCTGGGCTGGGATGGGATGGGATGCAGGGCTCATCACAGCATTAAATACCTGCATGGAGGCAGGAGTGAGGTTTCCCCTTGCCTCCCTCCAGGCTGAAGGAAGCACAAGGTGAGACCTTGCAGCCAGTGGCAGAGCTAGGAAGAGGGTCCAGGTCTTCTCCTAGGAGTTTCCTTGGACTCCTGCTCAGTGGTACCCTAAAGCACAGGAGTAGCTGCACCATGTACGGAGCTTTCCCGGCAGAACCTCTCTGCTTTAAATTCCTTTAGAAGAGCTTTCTCACAAAGTTAAGCCCCTGATTCAGGCTGGCAACCCCAAATTCCTAAATAAGCCAATGAGGATGTGAAGACACGTCTCAGATTAATGTTGGGCTCTGCCAGGTGACCTCTGAGCACACATATCTGTGAATATCCCCGTGCATGGGGTGGTCCCTGGCCTGTTCTGGTGTTGCTGGGGGGGTCTGAAGTCATCCCTCCCACTATGGACCATCCTCCCCTTCTGCTTCTGTGCCACCCCCAGGCAAGGTCAGGCTTGACTTTGGGGAACGACAAGTGAAATCTTTGCAGCTGTGCCTGGAGCAAGGATCTTTGTGCCCTGAGGCCCAGGGAGAGGGTTGTGAATACCCCAGTTTTGCAAATGCTGCTGTCCAGACAGCGAATGGTCCCCCAATAACAGGGACCCTCTACCATAAATCGCCATTGATTCACCAGGAGAAGAAAAGGGCAACAAATATTATTCCCGATGAATAATTCAAGTAGCTCTAAGCCATGCGTTGCACGTTCATTACCCTCCACGAGGACCTGGGGGATACAGCTTGAAAGGCCCTATAAAAGGAAACAGGGGAAGATTTATTTTTAAGGTTGGGCAAATCCCGATAACCCACGGCGGGAGGGGTCGTGCCTTGTGCCGGTGCGGGGTTTGCTTGGAGGCCATCACGCTGCTCAGCCCGCACTCCCGTCCTCCTGCCTCACTGATGCTTTGTTAAAAAAAGAAAGCACTTACGGTGCTGTTGGGGGATCAGTCCATTCGCCTTTCTTCCCCGCCAAAGCTTTCAGGGATGAAAGCACTCTAAAGTGCTGGCTTCAGTGTTGGGAGCTGAGTAGTGAATAATACCCCTCCTTCATCCCTCTGCCTGATTGGGAGGCAGCGGCAGGGTCACCGCACTCGCACCAGCCTTCACAGCACAAGCCAGGAGTGAATCTTCACTCCTCAGGATTCTGGAGCTGGTGTGGCGTGTGGGTTGGTGCCTTATGGAGGTATTGAACCCATTGGGGTGGTGTGACTCACCCGGTGACACCAGGAATTGGGTACCAAGATGAAGAATATGGTCAGGCAGGAGCATCCTTCTCCTCACCCCATCCTGGGGCAGTGATTTCCATCACGATCTGCTGGGGAGGGGGGACCAGGCGCGCTGCTGTGGGACACGGCTTCTCAGTGCTGCCTTCTATTCACAACCACTTTAATCACCCTTAACCCCCTCCTTGGGGAAGCCAGGACACCTGGAAGTTTGATTTTTGGAGGGGGCTTCCTGAAGCTACGTGGAAAGGGAGGTACTTTTCCTGGAAAAGTTACCTTTCCCTTTGCAGGAATGATACAGGCTTTTGCTTTTTTATTTTAAGAAAAGTAAATAGAAAGGCAAGATCATATGGTTTCGATGTGAGTCTGATGCTGCCAAAATTTGGAGTCAGGTGTCAGCTCTGCCACAGAGTCACTAACTGGCCACCAGCTCTGCAGCTCACCAGTGGTGGCTGTCTGTCCATGCTGCTGAGCTCCTCGGAGCAAGTACTGACCCTCCCTGGGTGTAACACCCCTCTCAGGATGCTGCTGTAACAGAAATAACAGCTTCTGCTGACTCCACTTACCTGCTCGTTCAAATAAGCAGCACCATTTCACTGGAGCCGGTCTTGCCGTGCCCAGATGGACCGCCTGGGCTGGATGCTTTTGCTTCCCTCACTTGTACTTCCCACTCTCCTCTCTGTTTTCTCTGCCAATAAAACCTGCTTCTGAGATTGAGCCCTTGATCAATGCTAGCAGGATCCATCTCCCATCACCTGAGTGGGATGAGAGCGAGGTGGCCAGGGCGGCTGGATGGGGAGATGCGGCCTCCTCGAGAGGACAATTCATCCTGGCTATTGGACACCAGCCGTCAGAAGGGACAAATGGCTCTCTGAAGGTGGCTATCCCTCTCTGCCGGCCATCAATGCGGGTGACCAGTCTGGATTTAACACCTTACTTTTGGGCAGCCAAAGCCCAAGACTCAGCTGGGGAAAGCTGCTGCTCCCATGATTCAAGGGGACAAGTGCCACCCAAGGGCTCAATTCATTGGGTTTTCAGTCATGACAGTCCTGGGTCAGGAGGACTCTGCCACCTTCCTCCATGTCTAACTGATGCCTTTCAGTAAGGCAGCAGATATCTTTGGTTACTCACGTGTACATCATCTGTTGAAGCCAAGGGGACCCTTTTCTCCCCAGGTTCAGTGGTGTGAAGGCCACCAGGACCATGACAAGGGACTGCTGCATGTCCATCTCTCTCTTGAGCCAGAATTTCTGTCCGAGCCAGGGCACACTCAGCAGGAAGGTGCCCAGTGGCAATTTAGTGTCCAAGTGATGGAGAACCCATCTCTAGCGCTAGATAAGTGCTGGTGATTAATTACCCTGACTATTAAGACTGTCTACCCTCTTCCCGGCTTGGATACCAGCAGCACAAGTGTCTCATTAGGTCTGTCACAGAGACCTGATGTTGGTATTTGCAGAACAAACCCATTTTTTAACCTTCTCGTGGACCTGTGAAATAGCCTCAGACTCATGGCGTGGACACCAACCTCTGCTGAAAGATGGTCCAGTGGTGTCAGACCCTGATCCCAGACAGAAGTGGGGGGGATGTAACATTGGACAGCCCATGGATCTGCTGGGAAGTGCACAGTGGGAGAGTGGCCCCATGTGCACGAGGGGGACTTTGCCATGGCACAGGGCTGGAGTCTCAGCAGGGGGGACAAGGACACTCGTCCCTCCCTTAATCAAGCCACTGGTGCAAAAGCTGTCACCCACAACGCAATCTGAGGCTCCTGCCCACTCCCAAATCCAGGCACCGCACCAGGTGGGATGCTCCTCAAGCCTGGTCTCCATCACTGCTCCCCCCAAACAGCGCGGCACGGACAGACCCATCAAGTGAAAGGTGGAAAAAGGTAATTAATCTACAGAGAAAAAAGTGTTAATACCTCTAAGACACCAGGGACACTGGCTGTCAGCTTCCACCAATTAGTCACCTAAAACCCTGCCTGTATGATCTCTGTGGTACAGCTGAGTTGATTACTCTAATTAATTTTGCATTGATCTGCATGGATCTGCAGCACCAGGGCCTATCATGGGCAAAGGAGGAGATGGATGCGTGAGCCCTGCTGAAGTGTGGAGGAGGGAGCACATCCTGGGCATGCTGCTCCCGTTTCCACAGCCCGGCTTTGACGGCTCATCCTGGAGCCCCCTGTCCCCAGGCTCCCGTGGCCGGAGGTGACAGATCTGTCCTCGAAGCAGGGCCAGGGAGGAGGGAGCACAGACTCATTTTGGGAGCACCCTGCCAGGGGTGGGACATCCTGGCGGGTCTTATCCTGTCCTCTTCCACACCCCGTGTGTGTCCCTAACACATTCCTGCACCCTTTGCTATTTTCTCCAGCTCCTAAGTGGTACCTTGGGGGTTTTTTTGGAGCAAGGGTACCCTTTGCCATCTCACATCCAGCAAACACTGTGGGGCATCCCCAGTGCTGGTCTGCTGCTTTCCCCCTGCCTTGCTCGGGTGAATCCCACCCCTCCTGCCCACAGAGCTCAGCTGCTTCCTTCTTTGCATCATGCCTAAATGACAATGTTTATTCCACCTCAGGCAGGCTCAGTGTCCCCTTTCTGGGGACCTTTCTCCCTGTGTTTATTTTGGGGGACATTTTGTGATGGTGGAAAGCTGAACATTTGGCATTTTCTTTTTTTTTTTTTTTTTTTCCTCTCACATATTCTTCCCTCTCTTCCTGGTTGAAATTTGACCCAAATTCACAAACCTGCTCTGAACATCCCACAAACCCCAAACTCCTCTGCGTCCTCCCTGGGTGGGCAGCACTGGCACCACCCTGCTCAGCAGAGGCTCTCTTCCTATTTAGGGATTATTTTCTCCCCTCCCCAGCCCTCTCTTAAACCCTTTTGCAGTAGGAGGGGTAGCTGACTGCAGGGCTTATTTTCCCATCTCCCAGGGCTTCGTAGGAGTGCTCAGCATCTGACCCTGCCCTGATGGCACGACCGATGGGCTGCACGAACCCATCATGGTTTGCTGGAGGAGCACGGCCTGGAAACCAGGACAGGCAGGTCCGCAACCGTGTCCCAGGGACCTCTTGTTGCCTTTGATGTGGTTTTTGCCAGGAAGGCAGGGGCAGCTTTTCAGGAATGCCGCTGCTCTCAGCAGCTCTTTGATCTGCTCTTAACACTTCAGGTGTGCTGAAGGCTGTAGCCATCTTCCCCCCACATGTAGTTTGGCACAGAGACACACAGCTCCCTGCTCTGTGTCATCCCAGACCCACAAACCAACAGCCAGCATGAAACCCCTCCTGGAGCAAACCCACCCTGCGGCCAAGGTCTTGTAGGACCCCCCCAGCACCCCTCTGAGCCCGCTGCTCTCACCACAACCATCTCCTTGGCTGTTCATTAAAGGTTTGGTGCTAATGAAAACTCCTTGCTCAGTGCTTTAACCGGTGCCACTTTCAACTCAGGATTTATTCATCTTGAAGAAGGAAAACTGAGGCACGGAGAGATTTAAACCACCTAAGGATAGGAGGAGGCAAGTGAGTGGAGCATCCTCCCTGCATAGCCCTAGCACACAAAGGGTTAGCCACTGCCTTCATAAACATAATTTCCTGGGATTAATATTAAAAATGTTTCTAATGGCTCCCACTTGTTTACTAAATAGCCAGCGCCGAGATAAGTTATCAACTGCGGCTATAATTCGCTATTAATCAAATATTCAAATCAGTACTGCAGTTGGCCGCAACGGGACACACACATAATTCTCCAGCTCTGGTAATAATTAATCTTTTTCCCCCCTTTTCTTCCCTTCACTTTGGACTCTTGCAAATATCTTTTGGTGTTAAGAGGTCCCCAGAGAGACCTGCCTCTAAATGAGGTGTAAAAATCTAAGCCGCACAAAAAATAGCATGCGGCTGGGATCGATATTCTCTTCACAGCTACATCGATTAACAACAATATTCTTCATTTATTAATTATGAAGGGGAATTTTCCATCCTTGCATCTCTTTCTTTGCTTGTTGCTTGGGTGGGTTAGCGGGGCCTCAGCATGCCCTCCTGTCCCTCCCCGTGCATCCTCTGGGTACTGGTCAGGAGAAAGGGGAGATGGCAGCTGTCAGGGTGAATGGGGATGGACGGGGCTTGACGGGTGCGGGGCAGAGGGAGGAGAGTTTGTTTGTCTGGGAGGTCTGACCAGCTCGAGGCAGCCCTGCTCGCTGGGCTGAGACCTTGCGTCATGAGTTGATGCGCAGGAGAGGGGCTGGAGATCGGCTCCGCGGATGCAGAAGGAGGAGGGGAGGATGAGGGAAGGGGCTCCAGAGCAGCTCGTGTGCTCGGGGAGGGGTACAGCCCTGCCAAAAGCCCAGTTGCTGTCTCAGCTCCGTGCAGCCCCAGCGTTGCCCAACCACCGCCATCTCCCCGCCCCTCCTGGGGTGCTCTGCTCCTGCGGAGGCCGTCTCCAGCAGAGCTTCCAGTTCCTGCAAGGGCTTTTACTGGGCTGCAGCAAAAATGTGCAGAACCCCCAGCAGAGCTCGGCCGTTGTTGTGTGTTTTACTTGGGCACTGCACGGTCCCTAGGCGAACAGGGGGATCCTGGCCAGGTAGGCGATGCTCCGAGCGAGACAATTCCTTCAGCCGATTCACTGGACAATCCCCCGTGGAGCACCCTGGCAGTTCCCATGGGAAAACCCGCTCTTGAGCAGAGAGCTTTGCCAAGGACACGACACTGTGGAGCCAGGCCAGCTTCTCCAGGGTGCACAATAGTGACTCCTGGGTCACAGTTTGGGGTCAGGGAGATGGGAAATGGCAGGGGCAGAGAGCAGGAGAGGGCAGGGGAGATGAGGGGAGGTGCGCATCAGAAACCTCAGGAGCTGAGCCCCTTTCATCTTGCATCATTTTCTCTCAGGGTGCTCTTGGGAGCCCTTTGGCTCTGCCTGGGAGGTGCTGCATCGCTCTGGGTTTCAGAGATGCTCCTTTAGCAAAGCCCCTCTGCAAGCAGTGATGGAGCTCGTGTCACCATCTCTGCTTTAAGAGCTGCATCAGGCCTGGCATCAGCACTTCCAAATAAAAAATTTGCCCTAAATCCCTCCTTCTAAGTATAAAAAGGGCTGACATAAAGGGTGCAAATAAGAACTGCACTTGTGCAGCACCGAGCACTGTCACTTGGGTCCTGCCCTGAGTGAAGAGAGCAGCCAGGGACTGCTCCTCACCACTGGTGGGGGTACTCGGTCTGGAGCCCAGGCACACCTTGTATTTCGGAGCGCGTAATCGTTATTTAAAGTGAAAATTACCACCGAGCTCTATTAGACTTTAAAATAAAAATTAGAGATTTTTTAAATAGATTTTCCCTAACGAGGAGCGTGACGGATGGGCGTATTGGAGACTACGCAAGCAGAGTGCTGCTAAGTGAAATGAAATGGCATTAGGTAGCATCCTTCCCCCTCCCCACTGCTCACCTCCCTCGAAAATCCATACTGGCACCATCCTCCCGGAGTGGCATTGGGACGGGGGCCAGGACTCGTCCTTCCCTCCAGGTTAAAGTGAGCAAAGACATTTCCTTCCTCTCCAGAGGCAGATATTTCCCTTCTCCTAAATCAAAGGCAGTGTCAGAGAGACAAAGAGTCCAACCCTTCCCCTCTAAATGCATTTATACCTCCCAGAGCAGCACGGGTCCCCAGACACGAGGAAGCAGCCCTGGCCCGTCTCCCATCCCCTCCACCATTCATTCCCAAATGCTCTCAATTTTGGAGCAGAATTCTGTTCAGATGACAAATTTCTATTAAAAATTCATCAGGGTTAAAATACAGTAATTTTTTTTTCTAGGTGACCAAAATCTGAAAACTTGAGCTGTGTGACAGTGATAAAGGTCAAACCTGGGGGTGCAGAACAACCTTCGGTTTTGTTTGGTTTCTGCTGGTTTTCTTGCTTAAAGCACGCTTTGCCAATCAAAGAGCGGGGCTTTCGTATCTGTTCCAACGCCGAAGCATTTTCATGGGGAACGTGGAAAAGAGGTCTCTGCAATTCCAACAAAATACAATTGACGTTTTCCCCAGCTTCATTAAATGTGCTATTTTTACCTTGCAAGGTGTGATATCTATCCATGCCTCAGTTGTGAAGGGGTTGGGACATGTTTAAAGCAGCAGCTCTTAACATGAAGTTCCGTTTAATTTCTGTGTTATCTTTCCAAGCACCTTATCGGCCACTCTGGGCTATCTGCCTTCCCAATCCCTCCCCTCGTGGGCTGTCAGTGAACTGGAGGATGCTAAATGCAAAGATCCTTTTCCGTGAAAACCCCAGTGCAGGCGATGCCGAGCCAGCCCTCAGCCAGCCCAGTCGAGCCAGGAACGCGTCCCCTGGGTTTCTCCTGAGAGCTGCAGCCCAGGAACACTCGGCCAGGGCTGAGGACCTCCAGAGGTCCCTTCCAGCCTGATCTCCTGCAATGCCACCAAGCGTGGGGTAGGTCCTTGCTCATCCGGCTCTTTCCACACAAGCACTGCTGGGAAGGATGGGCTGCTGGAGGGTTCTCCCCTCCCACCATTACCTTCAGTTCAGCCCCATTAGCCACAAACAGCTGTCCTCAGCCCTCCTCTTCCCACCATCACGATGACTCCAGCTCATCCATCCTCATCCCTGGGAATCTCACAGCTTGGATGCACCTCTCTGAGAGTCTCTGAACCCCACAAGTTGCTTCAGAGCAAGGTGGTCCCCAAGACTGCAGTATGAACCCACTGTGAAGAAATGCTCCTGGGGGCTGCTAACAGTCCCCTCTCCCTCTAGCTGAAAGTTCCACCAGTGATTCGAGCCTGCAAGGTCTCTGCTTCCTTTGGGCACAAGCTGGGTGCCCCTGCCAGACCAGAGGAGGTGGCCAGGAAGTGTGCTGGGAGTGGGCAGCGCAGCGGGTGTTGGGGGTGATGGTGCTGGGGGACAGGCTGTAGCTCGGGGCTCCGGCATGAGGTTAGCACTGAATCCGCAAAAATCACCGTACCTTGAAAAGTGCTCAATACGCCTATTGATCAGTCCTTTCGCCTTGATCAGTTTGCTGGTGTGTGCTGCCGCAGTGCTGCTTTCGGGAAGGGAGGGAGAGGCAGAGGAGGGGGCAGGGAGGCGAGAGCACGCCTGCGCCGGAGATGCTCCAACTTCCCAAGGCCAACTTTGTGTTCTCCTGCTGGCCTCAAGGCCTCTCGGCCCTTCTGCGGGAGTCAGGCTGAGCTCCAGCCTCACACATTGGCTCAGGGGGTGTTTTTGAGGCAGAAGGGTGGAATAGCAGTCCAAAAAGCCTCTTCTCTCCTGTCCAACAGCCTTCTTGCCAAAGCCTCCTTAGATACCTAAAACAAGGCATCCCTCCAATGCCAAGAGCAGAAGCCAGGAGCCAAAGGAGGGAGAGGTAGGTGTGATCTTCATCTTGGCTTGGAACCCACTGAGGGCACCCAAATGAGTGTAGGGAGCTGTGGGGCACCCACTCCTGCTCCCCAGAGGGCCCATGTCTCTCTATAGGACAGTTGCTGTGTAGGAGCAGATATGGGGTTGGGGTATCCTATCCTGCCCAAGGACCTGTGCATGGCAGGACCAAGGGCAGCCAGATGCCCAAAGGCATCCAGAAAGGTGTGATGGGATGGAGCAGAGCGGGGAAGGGGGGTTGGCATCAGAAATGCCCTTTGGGCTCAGGTGTAGGGGTGTGTGAACACACACCCACGGGGCCAGGACAGCTTTGGATGTCCAAATAGCCTGGGCTGGGGCACCACATCATGCGCCATCCCCATCATCTGAATACCTTCGACAGCCCTAGAGACGTCTGCTAGGAGCTTGTTCACAGGAACAGTCCCGTTTCCGCTGAGAAGACTGACAAAATGCACTGGACTCAGGAGTGGAGGGAGGAAGGGAGGTAAAAGCCCACCCCCAAAGGTCATGGAGTTAATTTCCAGCTTGTGTCCCCCTCTCACACCTCGCTGATTAATAATTGAAGAAAATGTATTTCTTTTTTCGGCTTGGCATAAATCAAAAATAAACACAGCATCCACATTCTGCCCCAGGGAGAGAGCAGGCACGTGGGCTGGAAGATGCTGAGCTGGCTCTGCAGTGAGGTCCCCTGGCCCCTCTGAGCTGCTTTGGAACGGTGGGAGGATGGGATGGCAGTGGGGGCTCTCTGGAAGAGGCTGGCGTTGGCTTTAAGCTTCTCCCATTGAAATTGGCACTAAAAAGCTTCTTGAGATGAGACATGAAAGGGGGCAGTGGAGCTGGGCTGTGAGCCCATTGCTGCGGGGAAAGCCTGAGGTGTTCTTGGGCAACTCCCAGTGCCCAGGTCCTCCATCTTCCTGCTCCCAGGTCCTCCATCTCCTCCTGCCCCCAGCCATGGCTTACCTGGGCTACTGGTAGCCTCTGGGAGATGTTTTTGGGTTACTGGGATAGTGCTGGGGGAAATTACCAGCCAGAGCTGGTGTGTCAGTGCCTGTGACCTGGACAGTCCAGGAAAACCTGGAAAGGAAGGAAGAGGAAGGGTAAGGACACTACTCTGCCTCTACCAGGGCCACCTGCCTGAGCAGGTCTTGACCACCAACCATCCCTCCTTCCCTCTGGTTCCTTCTCCCATCTCTTAGGATCCTTGTCCAAGAGGGTTTTGGCTGGAGCACAGCGGTACTGAAGTGCCTGCCCTCTCCATCCCCAGTCCCGGGGGTGACCCCGTCCCCAGCTGCTTCTCTCTGTATTTCTCTCCTCTGCCTGCACTGGCTCCCTGCTGCCTGTCCCCTGGGCTGCCCACAGGAGCTGGCCCCCAACATTTCAGATTGTGGTAACATCGATTTGCTCTGAATCGATGGAAGGACTGCCCCCGCCACGCACAGGCAGCCCGGGGGCCTCAGCCGTGTGCGCGGGGCCAGCGCTTTAAACATAAAAGGACAATGGCATCTTCTTTCATCTGAGCAACAGGGCTGCGATCTAGGGAGGCTTAAAAATGCGATTGGGAGGGAGGGGTGTGGAGGATAAATCAGGATCGCTTATGGCCCAGCTGAACGGGGCCGTGTAGGTACCAGGGTTGCCTGCTGCTGTGATGGATGCTCGAGGAACGCCCAAGGAAGACGCAGGCATCCTCGGCTGGATCCAGCTCCTCCATATTCATCTTCCAGTTGTCGTGGGTGTGTACGTGTTGTCTGTAACCTCACATCTGGGGGTGGACGGGTGTGCAGCGCTTCCACACGCACACATAATTATGCAGATCCCCGTTAAGGTGGAGCTTGATTTTGCCCTTCTGGCAGCAGCTGAAGCCCTTTGTTCGAAAGATGGAGTTGTGCAGGTACAGCAAGGATGAGGTGGAGAGAGACCTCGAGGTGGAAGAGCTGCTGGAGAGCTCGGTGCTATCACCGACACCCACAGCACCTTCCTGACAGGGCTTGGACCTGCAGGGTTGTGGGTGCATGAGTGCATCTGCATCCCCCAGATGCCCTGGGGAGCCTGTCCGCTGCTCCCTGCAGCTGGGAAGGATCCGGAGGACACGGCTGTGCCCAGGCAGACCCCAGGGGCTGGATTGCTCTAATTTCTGGCAGCCGCTTGCTGGCTCCCTCCCCTTTTGGTTAAATAAAGCTTTGGGCTGTGATGAAGCCCATTAAAGTCAGAGGCGAAGGTGTGGGATTGAAATGTAGGACAGCAGCCGCTGCAGAATGTGGTTGCATGGGATCGATGGGAAATCAATACCCAGCTCTGCTTCGTGGGTTCCCGCCAGGCCCCGCTGCCACTGCGCTCCCTGGGCGCTCCCCAACTTCCCACACCCTGCGGGATGGCTCCTGGCGAGACCCCTGCGGCCGGGCCCCCCCCGTGCAGCCCCTCAGAAGGGAGAAAGAAATTTTGGCATCCTGGTGAGAAGCTCCACCAAGCTGCTAGGGCAAGGTTAAAGGCAAAGGTCTGCAGGGCAGCCGGGGGGACTCTGTGCTTTTCGGGGAGCTCGGCTGGGGCTGAGCCATACCCTGAACCCCCAGCGGGACTGGAGGGACTGGACTCACAGCCAAGCTGAGCCCCAGTCACTGCATGTCCCCAGCTGATTCGGGAGGGTGCTGAGGAAGCAGCCCCAGACTGCAAAAGACATCAGGGCTCGGAGCCGGTGCCAGCTCTGGCGTGGGGTCCCTGCTCCCCACGCGGGTGGAAAGCAAAGAGCATCCAGCAGCTTGGGGAGTGGGGCTGCCTCTGCTGCTGCAGCCACGGGCAGGGATCACCGAGCAGCACAGCCGCAAGATGCAGGAGAAACACGCCAGCAGCACAGCCGCCTGCTTCCCCGCTGCTCCCGTCTGCACCTCGGGATGAAACTACAAATGGTCCCCAGGGTTCATCCTCTCCGGGCTCCCGAGCAACAGCAGCCAGTCCACACACATGAGCCATGAAGGACCTTCCACATCTCTTCAACTCACCATGCCCATGGCTGGCGTCAATCTGGCTGCGGTGGGAGAAGGGAGCACCCTCTGAGCCATTGCCACTGCCTTTGGCCACAGTGGCCCGGCAGGGAGACGGAGACACAAAGGGATCTATCAGAAATGATAGTTTAATTGGAGGGAGGTGAGCACAGCACTATTTAACCACCGTTGCACATTGATGGATTGATCCAAGTCTAGTTACACTGTGTTTGTGACATTCAGAGGGCTCCCAGCCAGCGTCTGCCGGCTCCAGTGATTTTGGCTGGACAGAGACCTGCCCAGCTGAGGGCCACTCCTGGGAGCGATGAGTTGGGGAAGGGGCCACTGACCACCCCAGTGATGACACCCACTCAGTTGTGACACCCACCCGATGGGTGTCATCCTGAAGCCCTCCTTCATGGCAAGGGTGCCCACCCAGGGCGCTGCTGTCACCCACCCTGTGCACAAACACCCTGTGATTCCCTGCTCCCGGCAGACCCAGCCCCCACAAAGTCCCACCATGATGTCCCCCTCCCCAAATGGCTCCTTGGGTCTTCTGGGGGGTCACCTCTGTCCCTCCTGCAGGAGAGAGAACAGCCCTGGGGAGGGCTGGGAACAGGAAAGGATCTGCAAAAGCACCATTAAACAGTCAGTTTTATCATCCCAGCTCACGTGAACACAGCAAAACCATGACATGATCAATCAGGGCTGAACATTAATTATGATTACACCCTGGGATCTTGATTGAGATTGATTAATTGATTCCTGGGCCCCTTGCAGCAGCAGCCACTCCATAGGAATTGCACGGTGGTGAGGTGGCTGGGCTAGCTGTAGGTGAGATCTGGGGACAGGGGCTCAGGGGATGCTTGAGAGGAGAGAGGAGATGTTGCTTTTGAGAAGAGGAGAGAGGAAAAAGCCAACGTCCCCTCTCCCACCATGCCCAAGCGCTAACACCACGGCACTGGCTGCGTAACGTCACCTCCTCTGTGCAGCCGCCCGCGGCAGAGCGGGGACGCAGCCACCAGGGACCCCGGGGACACCGATGAGATCCTGCGAGCGGATCCCGGGGTGGGATCCTACTGAGCCACGGGCTGGTGATGCCTCTTTGTTGCAGGGTCTGCACACACAACCCCCCCCCCATGCCTCCCCGTTGCTGATTTCCATTGACCTGCTATCGAAATCAATGCTGGCCGTACCAAGCCCTGCTCCGGCGGGGAGGAGGGACGGGTCTGCAGCACCTCATAGGTATTTTTCCATCATTAGGCTCCTGAAGGAGCTGCCTCCGCGCTGCACACGCTTGGTACATCCAGCAGCGCTTCCCAGCCCAGCTTGATTAGCGAGGGCAGGAGAACAAAGCCACTGGCCGTGCCCCGACAGGGTCCATGCTGGGGATGTGGGATGTGAGACCCCACCCCAGGCATTGAGGGGACAAGTCTCCAGGGCTGTGGTCCGGCATCCACGTCCTCACCACAGCTCTAGGGCCATCCTTCCAGCTTGGCATCTCATCAAACCACCTGAAACAGCAGCTTGTCAGCTCCAAGCTGCTCCGGGCTGGCCCTTAGCAGGGCTCCAAGCTGCTCCTGAAGCAGTATCAGCCCTGAATAAAGCGTGGACACGGGTGGAAAGAGCAAAGCCATGAGCAAATGCATACTGAGCTCCCATGTGTGCTCCTCGACCCAGTCTATAGGCTGTCCCTGGCCCTCATTGTGGTCTCGGGCACTGGGTGCCAGCTCGCCCATCCCTTCCAACAAACCACTGCCAAATGATGCCCAGGGAGCTGCCAGCCACAGGGCTACAGTGCTGAGCTGAGCCAAACCGATCACTTCTGGGGGCAGCCAGGCTGCCCGAGCAGTGGAAAAATAAATGATTTCAAATAAACTGGTATTAATAGGATATTGATAAACAGACCAGGGCAGCACTGAGGGGAAACAAGCGGGGAAAAACCTTCTTAGTGAATCTCCAGGGGAATTTTTTGCAAAGGTTAAAAAAAAAAATAAAAAGGAAAAAAAAACCCAAAACCGCTGAACAATTAATTTATTTTTATGGTAATTTTTCTGGCTGCCATTTAAGGCGGACACTCGGGAAGTGCTGGGGTTATCGACATATAGACTGAGGAGATGGCAGGACCCCCATCCCCCTGCCCCTCTGCAGCAGGCTGTAAGTGGAGGGCCTGTGATTTATTTAGTATCCATGAATACTGAGTGAAATCAGAATAATGGGGCACTTAGCCGTGTTACTGAGAAATCACTATTGTGATGCAATTTACTTCAATTAATTAAGCCTTTTTTGTTACCATTATTCCTTGTTTTACATTTTGTTTTAAATTTCAAACGATTGGGTGCATTGTGGTGGGAAGCTGATCGCTCTGGTTAGAGCCGTGCAGCAAGAGGCTATAAATACCCCCCTGCGCTGTTTGCCCCATGTCCCAGCCCCACACAGCCCCTGGCCTTGCTGCCCTCCCCAAAACTCAGCAAATGCTGCTTAGCTCCAACCCGCAGATCCCCCAGCTGTGCCCAGTTTGGTGCTCTGGTGGATTTAATGGGATGGTGCTGCAGCCCCTGAGGTTTCTCTAAATTTGGCTTGCGAAGGAAAAGTCTGAGCTTTGGTTGACATGAGAGAAAAGGGGTTTTTTTCTCCCAGTATGAACAGGGAGATACTGGCTCAGCTCTGGCAGCGTGGAGGGAAGGATGAATCCCTCTCCTGTGGCTGCAGAAGTGGCTTTTTCCAGGGCGGGATGTCAAGTTTCATCATGTGTCTTTGGTGTTTCCATGCTGCTCCTTCTCAGGAGACCTTGGCCAGAGCTCGGGGAGGAGAAGCCCAAGGCAGAGCAGCCACCAACAAGGACCATGGAGTGAGGCTGGTGCTGGAGGGTCAGCATCTCCCCATGCCATTGCTGAAGAGCAATAACCTGCAGCAGAGAAGCAAGGCAAGAGCTGGGACCACGCTGGTCTCCTCCCTCATCAGCTGTGCAGCCCATCATTTCTTATGCCAGGAGAGGAGACCCACATCCCATGGGACACCGGGGGCTTCATGCTCCTGCCGGTGGGCGATGAAGTGAAGCTTCAGCTGGTTTTGGTGTGCAGATGAACTGCTGTGTTTCTGTTTTCCGCTCTGGGGCTGGGTCACAGGCCCGAGGACATAGTTCTGTTGGGCAGGACGTGAGCACTGAGCTGTTGGAGACTCACTTGTTTGGCCACTTTGAGCCCTGGATGGTGGCTGGGGCCTCTGCGGGCTCCTCCCCAGCGTGGGCTCCTCAGGGTGAAGGGTTTAATGTTAAACTTGACCAGGATCTCCTCAGGACCCTGCATCCCACTGCCTTCAGCCTGGATTTGTGGTTGGGATGAGCCCCTGTCGATCCTGCACAAAAGGAGCTACAGGCACCCAGCTTAGATGAATTCTGGCACCACAGGGACAGGTATTTTGGTCCTTCCACATCTCCAGCTCAGCAGCCCTGGGACCTGCTCAGCATCCCAGCGCCTCTTCCCTGCATCCTCCCTGCCCCTCTCCCTTCGTCCTCAGCTGCCAGCATCACACAGAGCCAAGGGATGTGGGAAACCACTGGCAAATAAAAGAAGTCATTTGCTACGGTGGGGAGTTTTTCTCCCAGCCCTCTGGGTGATACCATTTAACCTGTTGTGATTTTTATCCCCTGTGTCATCATACCTATTGCCACGGTGTAACTCCTGTGACGAACACATGAGGGGCCTCTACATCAGGCTGGTGCTATCTCTTTAACAGAGGGGAGAGAAAATATTGGTGCCTCGGACCCCCCTGGGAATAAATTCATACTGCCGTATCGATTCGATTTTTTTTCTCCTTTTGCCTGATTCCTACAGCCTCCTGGGTAACGAAGATTAAGCTTCAAGCCCTTCTGATATTACTTTGAAATGCAGAAACCTTCAGAAAAAGAGACTACATCTTCTCTCTTCTTGGAAAACAGCAAATATCTTTGGGGATGGGCCAGTGCTTGTCTATTTTCTCCTTCTCCCACCTCCAGAATAATCAAGACACGCGTGCGCACACGCACATGCACCCACACGCTTGTGCATCTGCACAGAGGTACCTGTCTCTCTTTTGCTCCCTCTCACCATGGATCATGTTAAAGATTCAAGGACTCACTTGATTTAACTGATGTTAAACTGCAGCAGGGAGCTCGGGTGAGCACAGGAGCCAGCCACCTTAATATCAGATCAATTAATTATCAGCCCTGTTATGACGAAGGCTGTTGAAATGTGGGTTGAGGGAACTGAGAGTGCAAGCAAAGAGCTCTCATTTCCCCAGTCCCCTAATCGCTGGAGGCAGACCTGGCCTGTAATCTTGGTTACATGGGCATAAATCTGGAGCAGCTCGTTATTTAACTGGTGTTGCTTGGGAATTGCCAGCGCTGCAACAGAAAGCAGCATCCAGCCCTTTGGATGGGATCCTTGTCCTTCCTGCTGACGATTTAACTGCACCGACCGCAGCAGTTATTCAGTTGGGTGAAGGTTGTGGCTGGAGGCTTCACCGTGCAAAGAGCTGGAGGTAGAAATTTAGGACATTTAGGAAATTGAGGAGAGAACGGGTAAAGCTGAGACATGGGGAGCTGGAGGGTCCTGAGCCTGTGGGGCTCCTTGCTGCAGGGAGGTGAAGGCTGGGGAGGGAAGAAGGGATGGAGATGTGGCAGGAGGAGGCACGGGGATGGGCCAGGCAGCAAAGCAGCCACACATGGAGGGATGGAGGAGGGGACAGGAACAGAGACAGGAACAGGGACAAGGACAGGGACAGTGCCACGGGTTTTGACATGGCCATGGGGAGTTTGTTTTCCAGGCTCTTGGCCTGCAATGGGCCGGTCACCACAGCCCCCGAGTAGAGGGCAGCTGGAAAACCCCAAGCAATGGAGGTTTTTGCACAAGCCTGGCCCCGGCTGAGTGTCTGGGACCTACCAAGTCAAGTCTTCACCAGCTGAGCTTATTTGGGCTCTTCCTTGGTCTCAGCCACACACTCCCCACAACAGCAGGTCCTTCAGCTTGGTTACATCCCCCCCAGATGCTTCCCTGTGTCCCTTTCTTTGTCCTGGATCGGTCCAGACTCCTCCTTGCCTGGTTCTGCTCTCAGCCTTGGCACCTCTCTGCATCAAACAAAGCCCTTCTCACAGCCAAGGCCAAGTTTGCTTCCTTCCTCTTCCTGAGCATCCTGCAGCTCTGGATATGTCCTTCAGGCTCTGCAGCATTCAGACCCAGCTTTGCTGCCTGCGCTGGCATCTACAAAGGAATTTCACTGCTCCCAGCCCCTTCCTGAAGTCAGGCCTGGGTTTCATTTCCCCACAAGGAGGTTTAATCTCCCCTTTCCTCTCCTGGAGATCTGGAGAAGGCTCAACACCTGAGTCCAGACTCCTAAATGCGTTCACCTCCATGTCCACTTCAAATGGGCGGCTCTGGACACACGCACTCCCTCATGAGCCCATCCCTGATAAAATTCACTTTGAAGGCCCTTGTCATGGAGTCTCGGACATGCCCAGGGAAGCTGGAAGCAACATTCATCACATGTGTCCATGGGTCACCACTCTGCAAAGCCAACCTGGATTTTTGAGGCAGGGACTTTTCACTTCCAAACCCTCCCAGGCTGCATAAGAAGTGATATTCTGACTCTTTATTTTTCTATCAATAAAGTTTATTGTACTTTTCTTGCAAACCCTTCAGCAATTAAAAAAAAAAAAAAAAGAAGAAGAAGAGGAAGAAGAAGACAAAGGGAGTTGATGTTTGACTGCTGGGCTATCACTTAAGTCCTTGTTCCTGTTTACTCAGGACTTATTAGAGCTCATTCAATGCCTATAGCATGGCTGGATCAATACCTGCTGGGAGCAAGAGAGATTCCGCTTGGCCACTGTAGCCCATGTTGCAGAATTGATCTGCTTGGCTGCTGCAATCTGAAAATCCATCTTTTTGCGCTCTCTGCCTCTCTCTCTGCAGCGGGTTGCTAAGCAACGGGGGCTCCTTTGGGCGGCCATTGGTCAGCGCCGCGGCCGGGCGCCGTGGTCCTCCCTGGTCACTTGGCCACTTTGGGCTGCAATTCCTCCTCCAAGGATGGCTCCGGGCCGCGGGGAGGTGGGGAAAGGGCAGGGAGGAGGGGAAGGGGCCGGGGGGTGGCGAGAGGAGGGACGGGGAGAAAAGGGAAATCGATATCACCTCACATTTAACCTTTCTTTAAAAAAAAAATCTTTGAGAAAACTATATTGACCCATTCCTTATCACTTTGCGCCACTGCAGCCTGCTCAAACGGGGGCTTCACTGCCTGCACATGCACTTCATAAACACTTCTCCCTCGCCTCTTTTTAGGGTAGATCACGCTGCCTCCTCTCCTTTTCCCTCTCTCACCTTGGCTGGACACAAAGTTATGCCAGTTTAGCTAAAGGTGTGTTTTTAAACTGATTTCATTAAACTGGGGCAAAACCTTTGTGCGGATGTACTGAAATCAATGTAAACCCCATTTGCATCGATTTCGCTTCGCTTTGGTAAAGGAATCGAATTATACAAACCAATACCAACCTGCTTTAAAATGATTTAAGAGTGTCTACACAAGACCAATTTTGGCTTGCAATTTTGTGTGTAGACAAGGTCCATCCCTCCTCTCACAAGAGCCATTCATTAGGCAAATCTCACTGCCACAAAAGCCTCCGAGCTCTTGCTCCCCTGGCCTACCCAACAGCCTACAACAGCTCATCCTAAAAGTGGTGCCCAGGCTTTGCTTCTCTTCCACCAGACGAAGATCAGGGGTGGGTGGTTGTTTCCCAGGTGCTCTAGAGTATTTACTGTACAGATATTGATCCTGCTCTCAACCCATCGCACTGTAGATCCATGCATTTCGTGTGTGTGTGTGTTCTAAGGATGACTTTTACTGTGGTCCCAAGATGATGTCATACCTAGATCCCAAAGTCTTTGTACAAAAGCTTTACAACCCTTCACGCGGCCGAAGGACAGAGGGGTTAATACTAGACCACAAGTGCTCACAAGTGGATGCTTTCCCTTGTGAGATACCTGTGTGAAGTGGCCTCATTTCCACAAGTGCAGATCGGCTCCCTCAAAAGCCAAGAAAAGCCGCATTTCTCCAGGGTCATCCGAGTCAGCCACTTTTATTAGTTACCACAAGAAGTAATTCACATGCAAAGATGCTTCCCAGAAAGAAAACATGAGACCGGTGTTTGCTCAGCGAAGATGGGCCTCTGACCCCAACCCTCAGCCCTTGCTGCAGCCTGTTTGACTCCAGTTAAGCTCAGGGTCCCCCACACTGGTATGTCCATATTATCTCTGGCTTAGGTGCTGTTTGAGTCACCTCTTTGCTTAATTTTTAGGTTCAACACACAACTCTGGGGCTCTCCACCATAACAGTTCAAGGTCAGCCTGCAGTGGAGAAGCTCACTGACCCAGTCCTGATGGAAAAGTGAGTCAACAAGTACCTGCACCGCATCTGGGTCGATCACAGCTCCCCAGTGGAGACAAGGAACCGGGCTAGGTGGGTCTTTGATCCGACCTCCAGATACTGTGTGAAGGTGATGGACCCTCATCTGACCTTGCATCCTTCAGCCAAAGGAGGAAGAATCAGAAGATGTGTATATTATTATCCTGTTTTAAAGACATATTATTATATTTAAATGCAAATATTAATGCAAATGAAAAATCCCAGTAGTTTCCTCCAGCTAGAAGGGCTGCACATAAGTCAGCCCAAGGCAGGTGCAGTCAGGAGCTCTCGTTCAGACTCTACACGCAGGCATCCAGGTAGGGGCTGTGGGCCCCATCCTGTCACAGGGTGACACAAGGACCCAAGTCCTTTGCCGTGAAGAGTCATCCTGACTTTGCTGCTACAATTTTCTCCTCTGCAATTACCTTTTTGAATTTTCTTGTCCTACACTAATTTTACACCTGGAGGAAGGCAGGACACAAACCATGGAGGAGAGGGACGGCAGCCTGAGAGCCGTGTCGGTGCAGGGCTCTGTTCCTGGGAGCATCTGAAGCCCTTCCCCATTGAGCAGAGAGCAGGGATACTCCAAAAGTTTTGAAAATCATAAAAATGTCATTTCATCAAAATGAACCCTTTTCCTAAAAGGAGCCAGCTGCTTCATTAAATCTCCCTTTTCAAACATTTCATTGGCCACATGAAAAGAGTGGGAGTTACCAGATTGTCCCATTTCAGCATTTTCCAAAAGAATAATTTTCCTCTTACAGCCCCGTGTGATTTTATTTTTGTTTTAAAATCATGATTAATTTACACTAAAAGGAAATTTGAAAAACCGCCCAAGCTTAAATTTAGCTACAACCTTAAAGCTTGTCAAAACCACCTGCTTTGATTGACAATGTCTGTAATGATTTTGATTTTTTTTTTTTGATTTCTTGTTTTTTTTCCTAATTAAAGAAATTAAAATTCACATAAATTCTCACAGAACAAGGAACCTACCTCCTGTCAGGTCCCAAATTTCTTCTCCAAATTCCCAGGGGGGCTTGAGCGGATACTTACAGGCTCTGATGAATAGCACCACCTCCTCAAATCGGGGCAGTGCTTTTCCTCTTCCCACTGGGATTTTTCGGATATTTTGTTTTATACACATGTTAATGGCTGCTGAATGATCACTTTACTAAGCAGCACATCAACCCCTCGCGAATCGCTCGCCCCAGGTTCTGCGAGGACTCCCCACGCCAAGAGGACGGCTCAGGAAGACCATTAACTGATTTTTGCTTTCACTTAGAGCTTGCAGCATTGACGTGCCTGCTCAATATTTGACAAGCTCTCCACTGGCCCCAAGAGCTGAGCAGCGTCTCGGGAAAATATTCCTGGTCTTCATCACCACAGAATCCTTCGGGTTTGATCCTGAGTCACAGCATCCTGGCAGAGCCGATGCTCCCCTGCTCTCCCATCCGCCTCTCCCCGGCTCTCCGGGTCCGGCAGCCTCCGAACAGCTCTGCCTTCAAGAGCCGCTGGATGCCAGAGCGATGGGGACCGGGTGTGATGCCAGCTCGAGGCCTTTGTGGTGTCCCCATGGGGGCAGGACTGTGGCCATCCCTGCCCCAGCCTCCCCCAGATTTCCAGGCACCACACTGGCATCAAGGACATTTCATAACCCGCTGAAGTTAAGCATGTGCTGGAATAGGGATTCTTGCCGGCGTCTCTGCTGGCTGCTCAGGGAGCCCTAAGGAAGGTCCCACAAGAAGGGGCCCATCCGCTGCCTCCAGCCAGGCCAGGTTTCACGGGGGGGGATGGTGAGGGTCTCCCTGGGCTCGGGTACCTGCCGCTGGGTTTGAGCTTGGGGGGTGGATTTGGCAGGAAGAGAGGGAGGTGGCGCCTTGGGAAGGACTTATCCCAGTCCCCTCCAGCCAGACTGCTCAGGGGGTGCCTCACTTAGCGAGCTGCTTGGCTTTAAGGTGGAGATTAAATGCAGACATAAGCTTCAGCAGCCCATGCACCCCGGCGCTGGGCTGAGTCTCGCTGGAGCACAACGGGCCGAGTCCCCAAATCGTTTTGGCAATTATCCCATCTCTCCCCGCAACCTCCTTCGGACTGCCCCGAGGTTGCACAGGGACACCCTCCCGGGGAATTCAGGCCATGCACTTTGGTTCGCCTGAAGGCAGCACGCCGGGCGATGCGCTGGCTGGAGATGCACGGCTGAACCGGAGCCAGGAGCCGGCCAGCAGCCAGCGGGGAGGGTTCCCCTTCTCTGCAGAGATCGTGTGGCTGGGGGATGAACCCTGAGAGGCCGTTAAAAAGCTCAAGTCGGGAATTGCTGAGGATTAACTGGCTTTTTTTATTCTCTGCTTGTTTTTCATTGAACATCTTCTGCAAACAAGGAGAGGAAGGAAGAGGAAGGGAGGCGAGCAGGAGGGAGGGGAGGTGGGGAGGGGGAGAGAACCCATTGACAAAGTGAGGTTATTAATTTTTCAGAAAAGAAAATGCATTCTACATTTTGAGGAGAAATATTGATATGTGCTTTAATGCTCCTTTATTTCTTTCACTCTCTGCTTTCTCACTGTATTTTTTGTTCTGCAGGTCCTGTGTTTTCATAAGCCCCTGTCCCCTTGCAAGCCCCCAAACACCTGAAAGCCTCTTTTCAAGTTTGCTTTGAAGCTGCAGTTATCTGGGGGAGGAAACAGAAGCTCCTCCTTTCCAAATAAATTTGTTGTATAATTCACATGAGACAAGTGTTGAGAGAGGAGCCCACAGCAAGAGATCTCCCCCACCACAGAGACCTCAGAGCCAGCCAGGGCAGGCGACAGACGCGAGAAGGGGATGCTAACGTTGGGCTTTGCTCCCCAGGTCACAGCCAAGCCACCCATGTAGGGACCAGGGGGACAGTGGGCTGCGGCCAGCACCCGCTTGGGCAGCATCTCCTCAGCAGCTGCATCTCCCTGTGAATCCGCACTGCCAGGCTCTGCTGCGCGGGGGCTCTGCGGGGGCTGCAGGGCTCCAGGCTGCTTGGAGCGGGCACTGACCTCCCTCGCTTTCCCTGCTCAGGTCCCCGTGGACATCATAGCTGTTGCTCTGGGTCTGTGATGCTTTTCCAGCCTCTTTTTGCTCTTCACTCTCTTCAGAATCCTTTTTTTGCAGCCATCTCCATCTGCTCCTCTCCTCTTTCCTGTTGCATCATTTAACTCACAACCCCTGGGGGCTTTTCACCCACCACCACCACCAGCCTCGCTGGCCCGAAGCCTCCCTGAAATACCACATCAAGGCCTCCAGCACCCAGGGGAGAAGGAAGAGCTACAAAATAACCTCCACGGCTGTGACACTGGGTCTGTTTGTGCACCAGCTGGATAAATCAGCCAGAAGACTCGGTGTCCAGAGCACACGTGTGTGCATTTAGCCCTTTATATGCTACATAAATGAAGGGCAGGAAACAAAAACTTCATCCATTAACATAATGACAGGTATTTCCCTGTTCTTAGGCCGGCCCTAGTCGAGCAAAACACTTAAGTACATGATTAATTTGAAGTCTAAGAGACTTAAGCACATGCTTAAGTGTTCTGCAGCTCCAGACCTAACAACAGAGGTTTCTACAGAGCAATCCATGCTCACGACATGTTACAGTGGTGCTTAGATGTATGGATTAAGGGTGCCATAAACAGTTGAGATATTCTGTTTAAACAATCATTTGTTGACAAGACTATTCTAAGCCCATCGAATCCCTAAGTGATAGATGTATGTTGTCTTTCTGAGTCTCATGCTGTATCAGCCATTGATTTTTTTCAGCCTGGATGCTAAGGTAACCTTTACCTGAGAGCTTAAGCAGAAAGCGACGGGTGTATGCTCACCATACCAGGCACTGTTTGCAATCGCTGGAGCCAGGACAAAGTGAAGGCTCAGCTTTGCATCCACCCGCATAGCACAAGGCTGCCCCGGCCCGCTCCAAGGGCTGGGGATGAAGGAGCACGACTGGCCAGTATCACTCAGTGCTGCAGCACACAGACTGCGGGGGGACGTCGGCCGAGGGATGCATCCCCCTTCCCCAGAGCCAGGAGCCTTTGCCAGGCTTTTTCTCCAAACCAAATCATGTCTTGGGGCAGTTTCGCATCCCCAGTCCTCCAGAGGCCACCCCTGGGAGCAGCAGCATTGTCCTGCCATCCATCTCCCCACTCAGCACCCACGTCAGTTTGTCCCCAAAGACCCACGGGGGACCCGATGGCTCCATCCCTGTGTGGGCGCTGTGTCGGGACACCCTTCTCTGAGATCTGTTTTAATCACATTTATACAGTGTAACCAAGGGAGGGAATCTATTGACAGTCTGTCTTCACATTTCTGTCAATTCTTCCGGAGACATCATTAAATCCAAGAGTGGATCTTAATTTAACGTGTTATCTAACGGGTTATTTAATTAGTTTTCAATCCCCCCCAAAAAAGTGGAGGGTGGGGAAATGGGCTAAGTATTAAGGGGAGGAAAAAAAAAACAAAAAACAACAAAACAACAGAGAGCAAGATGATGAACACATCCAGGTTTCCCGGATCTGCAGAGAAATCGCCTCCTCGGCCCCTTCGCCCCTTCTCTCTCACAAGAAAGAGCCCTGTTGCGTTTCCCCTTCTCCCCACTGTGTTCAATAATAAATGAAAATGGTAAAAAGCAATTCATACACAGGCTAAGCGTCTGGATTTATTATCAAGACAATTACACCGAGGAGAATTCCCGGAAAATTACTCTTCGAAGTCTTTCTCTGCCACCCCCTCCTAGTTTGGATAAATACAGCAGCAATTACTGCTGCGGGAGGGAGGAGGGCACGGGGAAAGGGGTGCCACCGCCTCGTGCCCCAGCCAGGCTGGCTCTTGGAGTGGCATCTGCCATGGGGGTGGCACTTGCCATGGGGGTGGCTTTGTGCCCAGGACAGTGGTAGGGTCTGGGGGGAGCGTTGGGGGCAGCGGATGCACATGTTCCCCTTGGACAGGTCTGTCAGCGCCCTGTGCATGCGTCTGTCTGTCTGTCTGTGTCTGTGCAACAGCCCTGGGTGGATATGAGCCCCTGGGGATTGTTTTAGCGACAAGCCCACCGTGACCCAAGCAGGCCAGGCTGGGCGAGGGCAGGCCCCGGGCACCCTGCGGGGACCCGCTGCCTGTCCCCGCTGAGCCCGGGGGAGCTGCTCGGGCTGGCTGGGGGTCGGCAGGTCCCTGCGTCGCCCCCGCTTCGTCCCCTTTTCCTGCCTCGGTTCCTGTTTTACCTCATCCCCACCCCTGCCTTGTCCCCTTCCCTGTCTCCTCCCATCCCTGCCTGTCCCCTGTCCCTGCCTGCCCCTGTCCCTGCCCGTCCCCGCCGCTGCCTGCCCCGGCTCTTGCCGCAGGACGCGCTGCCTCGGGGCGCGCCGGGTCCCCGCAACCCCCGGGAGCGGAGGTACCTGTTGCGGGGGCTCAGCCACAGGGACCGGGGGGGCTCCGGGCCCGGCAGTCCCCACCTCCCCCTCCCCAGCCGTACCTTCCCGCAGCCCTCGGGCCTGGGGAGAAAAGTCTCCAAAACCAGGATCTTTTCGAAAAAGCAGAGATGCTTTCCGAGCCGGGAGAAGCAGCCCTGCGGCGACAGGAAAATACCTGCGGGAAATATAGAAAAACAGGGTTTTATATATATATATATGAAAATATATATATCGCTTATATCTAAAAGAAATGTGGTATCTTTCTATATATATATTCTTCTGTCTATGATGTATAAAATGACTCGATTGAATCCGCGAGCTTTCGGTGCACGGTGTGATGCAGGAACGCGCTGCAGCGCGGCGGAAAGCGCCCGGTTCCTCTCGTTTCCTCGATGTTTCACAGCGCATCGGCCCCGGTCCCGGCCCCTCGCCCCCGGCCCCGCTCTGAGGCTGCCGCTCACGCCCCCCCCCGGCCCCCCCCCAAGCCCTCGGGGAGCCTTTGGGGTGCTCAGAGACTCGGGTTTGAGGGTCCCCGAAATGCACAAGGAGCGGAAAGTGAGAGAGGGCAGAGGCGCGGGGGGCGAGAGGCATTTCGGAGGTCTGGGGAACACCCTCCCCGCCCCGCAGAGCACCGACAAACTCGTTGCATGTCTCACGTTGTGGCTTATAAATCCACCCGCACCCCAGCCCGGCTCGGGGACGGCCGGGCCCGACCGGGGAATGGCGGAGAGGGGACAGGAGGGAGAGGGAAAAATAAGGAAAAAAAAAAAAATGTAAATCCCACCTCGGAGCTGGACGAAATCTCAGCGATTTCATCGCTTTTCCCGTGAAAGCCCCGGCGGCGCCGAGCCCTCCCCGTGCCGCTGCCAGGGTGTAAAGTTCAGGGCTGCTCTGCCGGGAAGTTTTGAAAACAAATTGTGGATAAAAGAGGCTCCCGGAGGCCCCCGTTGGTTTTCCCGAAGCTGGGGGCAGCGGGGGGGGGCCCGGCCCGGCCCCCGGCCGCAGGTGGGTGCGGAGTCCCGGGGGCGCACGGCCCCGGCCCGGGCTGCGCCGGAGCTCGGCGGGGCCGCTTCGTTCGGGGGAAACCTGCGGGGGTTACATCGAAAAGAGCAACCGCCCGTCCTCAAACTGCCCCCCCGGGGCGAAATTGGATGGAAACCCCCCCCCGGCACCGCTCCCCGCCGCCGCCGTGGCCCCGCCGCTCCCGGCCGCCGAGTTTCGGAGCGGCCCAAAGTTTCGGGGTAAACGAGAAAAGTCTCCGGAAGGGCTGTGGAGGGGCCGGTTCTCCCCCCACTCCCGCCCCGCCGCCCCACCGCTCGGTTTCCCCCCGTTGCTGCCGCTTTTCCCCGCTCCCAGCCCGGCCCCGGCCCGACCCACCGAGCCCGGGGAAGGCGGGCGGCAGAGGCGGGCGGAGCGGGGGGGCAGCTCCCGACGGGCCCCCCAGCCTGTCCCTCTCCCTAAACGCTTCCGGGGCCGATTCTGCAGAGAGAGGGAAATTTTTCACCGGGGGTATGAATTTTAAAAAATATATAGATATATTATATCCCGCAAAAAGGAAAGGAAAAGAAGACGGGAGCGGCGGGGAAAGGTCCTGATCTTGCAGCTAAAATTGTTTTAAAATTATAAAAAAAGCCACCGAGGGCGCAGAGCAGCGGGGGAGGGAGTAGGGGAGGGCCGGGATTTTTAGCAGAGAAAAAGGTCGGTGGGGAAAGGGCCGGAGTTTTTTCCCGGCTGGATTCCTGCCCGAAGCGCCACAAACCCCGGCGCAACGCGCTGGGCGCCGCGGGGAAACCGGGAAGGGGAAAATCGCACCCGAAAATGCAGGAGAGGCCGGGGCGGGGGGGCAGGGTGCGGCGGGAGGTGCGGGGCTGCCCCCACCCGCGGCCGCGCCGGGATGCGCGGAGGCAGCGCGGAGCCGCGCGGAGCCCCGGGGCGGGGGCGCGCAACGGAACCGGCGGGGCTGGGGGCCTCGGTCGTGGCGTTGCGCCCCCCGGGGCGGGTTTTCCCATATCCCGCTTTAATAACCCCAAATCCGGGCGGAACTTTTCCAGCGTCGCTGTTTTTTCCTGCCTTGTTTTGTTTTGGAAGCGAAAGCGTTTGAATCCCCTTCAAGAACCGGTATCAAAGTCTCTTTTTTTAAAAGCTATTGATTGCAAAAGTCTTATTTAAACCAACACATTTTAGTTTCTCACATTTTAAAACATCATCTGGGGCCCATTGTATGGAAAATCGATTAGCAGAAATTGCCACGCTCTTTGCCTCCCGCTTGATTGTTGTAAAATCGAGACATCCATAGGCAAAGGCTGGGCTGGGGAAGATTTGGAACCGAAATGAAAGGGTTTGCGAGGAATCTATAGGCACTAAATAATTCACCTGCCAGGCGATGGTGCTGTTATTTTGAAGCCTTAAAGAACTTTAAGGAACTTGGGCTCCTACAGGGGCAGAGCTATGGCGGGGTGCGCAGGAGCCACGTTGCCGGCTCCTTCTCCTTCCCTGCCCGGTAAAACAAAATGGTTTATCCCCTGCCTTGTACCTGCTCGCCGGCTGCAATAAATACCGCCCGCAGGTGCGCGCCCGCTCCTCTGGGTTTATTGCTGGCCGTGTCGTTTGGGCTTTCGAGCTGTTCCTAAGTGAGGGGGGGGGGGGGGGGAAATATTTGAGCGCAAACCAGCCGCGGTGCAGCGCGGCACGGCCCCGGAAGGCAGGGGTACAGGCAGGGAGCGGGCAGCAGCGTGTGTCCTGCCTCCCGCTTCCCCCCGGGGCTGCCCGGCCGCTGCCACCGCCTCCTGCCCGGGCCGGCCGGGAGCGGGGCCGCCTCTCCGGTGCGGGCAGTCCCGGGAGCCCCGCTCGGCCCAGGGGGCAGCGAGGCGCAGCCGGGGGGTGGGGCTGAGCGGAGCTCTGCGCTGGCAGAAGGGTTATTTTTTTTTGGGGGGGGGGGGTGGTGTTACTGGGTCCGCTCGGCTGCGCCTCTCTCCGCTCGTCCCGTCTAAGCGAAGCCGTCGGTCGCTCCGGGGGGGCTGCGGGGAGGGGGGGCAGGGAGAGGGGGGCGGGTGGAGGCTGCCCTGGGCCCGCGGTCCCCCTCCGCACTTACCGCTCTCCGCCCCCAGGGTGCCGGCACCGCCCGGCTCCTCTCGGAGCGGCGCCCGGGCGGAGCAGAGGGCTGGGAATTAAATCGGGAGAGGGAGCTCAGGAAGAAAGAGGAGGCGAGGGAAGGGATCAATAGCATCCAGCTGGCGAATGGAGACCGGGCCTCTCCCCCGCGCTGCCCCCCGGCCCATCGCCAGAGCCTCTGGGCGCTCCGAGGGGCTTCCCCGGGGCTGCGGCCGCCGCGGGGGCAGCAAACCCCGCCGGGCTCCCGCACGGCCCCCGCGGAGCTCCCACCGCCCCCCGGCTCCCCCGGCCCCGCGTGTCTCGGGGCCTCTCGCCTAATGATATTGCATCGATCGGGGAAGAGCCGGGGAAGGGGGTGGGGGGCGAGGGGGGGGCCGGGCGGGGGGCGCAGGGCTACGGCATTACTCAGTTATATCGCACTAATTACTAAAAAGTCTCTCTCTGTTTTTGCTGTTTGCTCGTGCAAAGCTCGGCGGAGGGCAGAGCCCAGCGACTGCCCCGGGGGGCTCCCGGTGCTGCGGGCGCTGGGGCGGGGGGGCCCTGAGCCCGGCCCCGGGACGCTGTGCGGGCCGGCGGGCGCGCTGGGCAGCTGCAGGGATCGATCCATCGATGGGCGGTCGATGGGCCGGTCGATGCGCTATCGCCATTATTACACTCGATGAAACCCTTCCAGACGCGGCTGCTTCATCCCTGGTTCGTTCTCCACCTCCTCCTCGCTCCGCACCTCGACACCCCCCACCTCAGCATCCTCTGGCGCTGCCCGCCCCCCTGCCCAGCCCTGCCCGGCTCCAGGCACACACACACACACCCCCCGCCCAGCCTTGCCCGGTTCGAGCCCCCCCTGCCCAGCCCTGTTTGGTTCCGTATCCCGATACCTGTCTGGAACACCCCCCCCCCCGCCCACCTGGGCATCCCATCCCATCCCATCCCATCCCATCCCATCCCATCCCATCCCATCCCATCCATCCCATTTTATCCCATCCCATCCCATCCATTCCATCCCACCCCACCCTATCCCATCCATCCCATCCCATTCCCGCCGGAGCCCCCGGGACGTGGCTCCCTCCCGGTTTCGGGGTCCCGCTTAACGGCCCGCGGACCCTCCAGGCAGGGACGCAGCGGGGGAGAGAGCTGGGAGCGGGTCAGGGACAGAGGGGGCCGGCTGGACCGCGGTATAACGGGGTTACAGGGGCAGAAAAAGCGCTGCGGGGGGACCCCCGCTCCCCCTCGGCTCATCCTCTGCTCCACGGGTGACCGCCCTGTGCCCGCATCCCGGGAACTTGGGGGGTTTTATTTTATTGAATTGGGCACTTAGGCGGCTTCCCGGGGATGGGATGGGATGGGGTGGGGTGGGGTGGGGTGGATGGGATGGGATGGGGTGGGGTGGATGGGATGGGGTGGGATGGGATGGGATGGGATGGGGTGGGATTGGATGGGATGGGATGGGATGGGATGGTTGGGATGAGGTGGATGGGATGGGTTGGATTAAATGCACAGAGTTTGGATGGGATGTTAATTTTTGCTGAATTATTCACTGCGAAGCCGGCTGGCGGGTGGCACCCTGAGCCCCCAGGAAAGCCGGGATCTGCCGTCCCGCTGCTGCTGCCTCCACACCGGAGCTCCCAGGCCCGCCCCGACGACCCTCGGCCGTGGGAGCCGCCTGGAGTCCGGCAGTGACCGGGGACCGAGCAGCCCACGCGAGGCTGGCGGGGCCCACCCGCGGGAAACTATGGATTTTATTTGTATTTTTTGGTATGTTCAATAAAGCCTGTGAAACCGGCACGTCCCGGCCTGCAGGACTGGGCACGGCCGGGAGATGCCGGAGCCGCTTCAGCCGGAGCCGCGGGCGCTGCCGCCGGCCCCCGGGGGTGGGAACCCCGGCTCGGCGCGGCGGGGCCGGCGGGAAACGCACCCGGGAAGGACACCGAGTCCCGTCCGGTGGCCTAAACTCGGCTCGTGCCGTCTCTTCATCCCGTCTTCCTCCTCTTCCTTTCCCTTTCCCTTTTCATCTTGCCTTTCCCTTTCCATTTTTTCTTTGCATTTTCCCTTTCCCTTTCCATTTTCCCTTTGCATTTTCCCTTTCCATTTTCCTTTTCCATTTTCCCTTTCCATTTTCCCTTTCCCTTTCTCATCTCATCTTGCCTTTCCCTTTCCATTTTCCCTTTCCATTTTCCCTTCCCCTTTCCTTTCTCCCGTTTCCCCTTCTCCACCACCGCTGCCCAGGGCCCTGCCGCCCCACGCGTGTCCCTCTCACCCCCCTCCCCCCGTGCCAAGACAACCCCCCACCTCCCGGTAGCCCCCGCTGCCCGGTGACGGGAGGCAGCGCCCGCCGGGGGTCGGTGGCGCTGCTGGGGACACGGGTGGGGAAACACGGGTGCGTGGGGACAGGCGTGTTTGGGGTAGACGAGCGCAGCCAGGCCCGTGGGAGGGACGCGGCGGGGGGGTGGGGGGGAGCCCGAAGGGGGGTGGGAGGCAGCGGGGAGTTGTTGGTGGGCGCTGGAGACAGGCGCATCCAGGGGTGGGGGGAGCCAGATGTGCGCACGGGGGGTGGGGGGCAGCCAGATGTGCGGGGGCGCAGGTGGGCAGCGCCACCAGATGCGGGCCGGGTGTCGAGTGCAGCGGGGGGGTCACCGCGGTGCGGCGCGGGGGAGTCACCCCGGCGGGGGGGGTGGGGGGTGCGGGCGCTGTGCCGCCCCGCCGTGTGCCCCGCCTGTGTGTGTGTGTCCCCCAAATCCCGCACCGGGGGGGGGGGGGGGGGGGGGCGGCGCGGCTCCGTTCGGCGGGGGGGGGGGGGAGGCGGGGCGGCGCTGACGTCACGCCGCGGCCCAGAGCGAGGCTGCCGGGAGCCGGCGCCGCAGCCGCCCCGAGCGCACGCCCCGCGCCCCGCTCCGCACCCCGCTCCGCGCCCGGCCGCGGCCCCCGCGCCGCAGAGCGCACCGAGGCGGGCTGGGGCGGGCGGGCGCGGCGCATCATGCTGCCGGCCTGAGCGCGGGGCGCGGAGATCGATCCCCCGAGCGCGGAGTCTGAATTAATCCGGGCAGCCGGCGCGGGGAGCGGGGGGAGGCGGCGGTGGAGGAGGAGGAGGAGGAGGAGGAGGAGGAGGAGGAGGAGGCGGCGGCGGCGGCGGCGGCGGGGGGTGGGGGAGGAAGGCAGCGAGCGAGCGGGCGAGGCAGCGGCAGAGCCCGGCGGCCACCATGGAGCTGGCGATGGAGAACCTGGGCAGCCTCCACGGCGTCCCGCACTCGCAGCCCGCCGAGCTGCTGAGCCCGGCGCACGGGCGGCAGGGCTCGCACCGCAACCTGGTGCCGCACGGCCGGCCCGCCATGGTCTCGGGCATGGCCTCCATCCTGGAGGGGGGCGACTACCGCGCCGAGCACAGCCTGGCCGCCCCGCTGCACCCCGCCATGAGCATGTCCTGCGAGTCGCCCTCCGGCATGAGCCTGAGCAGCACCTACACCACGCTGACCCCCCTGCAGCACCTGCCGCCCATCTCCACCGTCTCGGAGAAGTTCCACCACCCGCACCACCACCACCACCACCACCACCCGCACCAGCGCCTGGCCGGCAACGTGAGCGGCAGCTTCACCCTCATGCGCGACGAGCGGAGCTTGGCCTCCATGGGCAACCTCTACAGCCACTACCCCAAGGACATGCCGGCCATGGGGCAGCCCCTCTCGCCGCTGCCCAACGGGCTGGGCAGCCTGCACAACGCCCAGCAGCCGCTGGCCCCCTACGGCCCCGGGGGCCACTTGCCCAACGAGAAGATGCTCTCGCCCAACGGCTTCGACTCGCACGCCGCGATGCTGTCCCGGGGCGAGGAGCACTTGGCGCGGGGGCTGGCGGCCCCCAGCTCGGCCATGATGCCGCCGCTCAACGGGATGCACCCGCACGGCCACCCGCACGCCCAGCCCGGTGGCTCCCTCCTGGGCGAGCGGGAGCGCCAGGCCTCGGCCACCGGCTCCCAGCCCGGCGGCTCCGGGCAGGTGGAGGAGATCAACACCAAGGAGGTGGCTCAGCGGATCACGGCCGAGCTGAAGCGCTACAGCATCCCGCAGGCGATCTTCGCGCAGAGGATCTTGTGCCGCTCCCAGGGGACCCTCTCGGACCTGCTGCGGAACCCCAAGCCCTGGAGTAAGCTCAAGTCGGGCCGGGAGACTTTCCGGAGGATGTGGAAATGGTTGCAGGAGCCGGAATTTCAGAGGATGTCGGCGCTCAGGCTGGCAGGTAGGGCACGGCACGGTCTGCTGCCGCGGCCGCCCGCCCCCACCCCCGGGCGGGTGGGTGACGGGGTGCTGCGAACACGCGTGGGGACCATCGCGAGCTGGGGCCGGGGCTGGGCCGGGGGCTACCGAGCGGGCGTGGAGCCTGTAGAAGAAAGGGAAGGAAATGGTATTTAAGGCGAATCCTATTTAAGGAGAAACCCCCCGCTTCCCTCCCCGGGCCTGCTCCTGACAGCGGGAAATGAGGGATCCCGGGTGGCGGGAGCCGGGAGCGGCCCGGCGCCCCCCGCCGCCCGTTCGGCTGCCTCCAGCCCCGGCAGTGATTTCCCGCTCGCTCCCGCCCGCCGAACCGGCCCCTGGTCCCTCGGGCGGACCCCGGGGAGCCGCTGGCAGCCCCCGGCCCACGCTCCCCGCCGCCCGTGGGCGCGGGCTGAGCCGCGGGGCCGCTCGTGGAGCTCCTCCGCCGCCACTTTGGCACCGCCGCCCGGTACCGGAGCCGCGCTCCGGGGGAGGTCCGGGCCGTCCCGCCGTTCCCCGCCGGGAGCCCGGCTGCGGGGCCGGGAGAGGCGGGAGGGGCCGGGGCTGCGCTCCGCTCCCGCCGGGGCACCGGCTGCCCTCGGGGAGAAGGAGCGACGACCCCCGCGCCCCGTGCCCCCTGTTCCCGGCCTGGGCGGGGCGGGGGGGGGGGGGGGGGGGGACGGCGGGGCTCATTCGGCCTCAGGCCGGCGCTGGGCCGAGGGTTTGCTGGAGAAACGCGGTTATTCTGCGCGGCCGCGCTGTGGCTGCGGGGGGAGCGGGCGGGGGACGCGGCTCCGCGCTCCTCCGCGCTGCGCGGAGCCGCCGCCGGAGAAAGGGCCGAGGGCTGTCAGCGCCGGCCGGAACCCCCCGGGCCCCGGAGCCGCTCCGGCCCTTCCTTCCTCCGGCTCCTCCGCGCCGTGGCTCCGCGGGGCCAAGCGGGGGTGGCCGTGGGGTAAAACCCACGCATGTATGATTTTATTTATTTTTTTAAATAAATCCGAGCTCCTCATGGGGCCGGGTAGAGTCGGGCCCGCCGAGCGCTCGGCACGGCGAGGAGCCCGCCGTTATTTATGGCGGAGAGCAGCGTTCATATGTATTTAGTGTAATTCAGTTGCTCTTTAATTAGGGCAGGGTAGTGGCATCTTTTAGTTCCAGTCGATGCCCTATTGAAAAGCAGTTAATAGAATGCAAATTGTTCCTGGCTTTACAAGGTTCTGGTAAATAAAGATTTAAACACTGCCGCGATCGGCCGTTTAATGCCCCCGTTGTTCGGGCTAATTGAGCAGCGGGTGGCTGGTTTCTGACTCGCCAAAATATGAAATAATAACCATGATGGTGATGATAAAAATGCGGCCCCGGCTGGGGGAGGTCCCTGCCCGCCGGCCCGGCTCGGGCTCTGTCCCCGCCGCGATCCCTGGCGTCGGGGGAGCTTTATTCTCCCTAAAATGGTTTTTATTCCCCAGCGCCGAGTTTCCCTCCGCCCCAGAGGCGCCTTGGAGGCATTATTTCTGAAATTAAACCCTCAAATTTCTTGCGGACGGGGTTTAAATCTTTGCTTTCTGCGAAGACAGGAAAAAACCCAGCAAACCACCAAACCAACCACCCCGCCATCAATTCGCGTTGAACTCCGGCTCCCCACGCGGGACCGGGCCGCGGCTGCCCCGAGAGGCCCAGTCTAGGGCGGGGGGGGCCGCCTCGACCTCCCCGCGGCCTCCCCCGGCCCGGCCGCTTTGTTCCCGGCCCCCGGCCCCGCTGCCGCCCCGCTGGGACCCGCTTTCGTTTCGCTCCTTCCGCCGTTTCGTCCACCCGGGCCCCGGCGTGGGGCAGGTTTAAGCCCCGCGGGGTCAGCCCTGGCCCGGCTGCCCCCAGAAGCGGGTTTCTGCGGGAGGGGGTCGCGCTGGGGGGGGCCGTGCCCGGCCTTCCCCACCGATGCAGGCGAATCCCCCCCAACCCGACCCACCCCGGGGCCGCCGGTCGAGCCTGCCCGTCCTTTCAGGCCGCCCCGGGCTGGGGGGCTGGAGGGGCCCGGAAGGCTGAGACCCCCCCGGTAAGCAGGGAAGGGACCCCCCTTCCTCCCTTCCCCGCCTGGGCAGCGATCGGCTTTTTCTCCCTCCCAGTGCAAGCAAAAAAACGAGTGTTAGACGCGGGGCACGGCCGGGGAGACGGCTGGTCCTGGTTTTAGTCCTAGAGCTAGTTCTGGTCCTGGTCCCGGTCCTAGTCCCGGTCCCGCCCGGCTGCTGGAGTCCATCTGATGGATTAGTCCGAGTCAGTAAATCGCGGATCAATAAACACGCCGGGCCCCTATAAATGGCAATTGCCGCTTTTCTCCTCTTTCCACTCCAGTTCCCCCTCCCGCCGCTCCGTCCGCAGATGAACCATTAATTATTCAGCCGGGACCCGGGGGGGCTGCAGGTCCCCCCCGCCCCGGGCTCCCTCCGGCTCCGCTCGCCCCGCGGGGCTCCGCAAAATAGGGGGGTCCCACGGGGAAACATCTGGGCAGCAGCTGGCGGGGCCCGGCCCGACCCCTCGGGCCATCCATCTCTGCGACCCGCTGTCACGGCCCCCCCCCCCCGCTCCGGATGCAGCTCTACAAACTTCGTGACCCCCCCCCCATGAGGCCTGCGAGGGCCCGTGGGTGGCGGGGAACCCCCACCGTGGCACCTGTGGGGGCCCGTCCACGGCGGAGCGGGGCTCCGAGCCCCCACCCGCGAACCCCCACCAGCCATCCCGGTCCCCTCGGTGTCTTGGGGGCGAGAAAAGCTTCGTTCTCGTGGGATCATGTGGGAAGCGGGTGCGCACCCATCCCCGCGTGTCCGCGGAGGGCGGTGGGTGCCTTCCCATCATGCGTGTCCCTGGGTGCCCTCCCACCATGTGTGTCTGTGGGTGCGCTCCCACCCTGTCAGAGCCCCCGCCGGTGGAAACCGCCCCCCCCCCCCCGCCTCCGCCACGGTTTTATTCCCACACTCAGGACTAGAAAATTCGCTCGTGATTATTTCTCGGGACGGCGACAACACCGTTGTGTCCCTTTCGCGACACGGCGGCTCCCCGCTCGCCGCCTTCAGCCGTCCTTAACTCGAACGGCCGATCCACCCTCCCGTGTTTTTCCCCGAGAGTCGTCTCTGTGCGCGAGATTCACCCTCTTGCGTGAAGCGTTTGGCCCGCGGGTGGGGAGTTTCCCGGCACCCGGGATCAGCTGTTTCTGCCCCAAAGTGTTTCCCGTGGCGCGGAGCCGGGGGACCGCGGCCGCGCTGCCCGTGGGAGCCGGCGGCCGGGAGGGACCCGCGGGCTGCGGCCGGGGCGCTGGGCAGCGCTCCCCGAGCGTCTTCGTTTCCTTCTTCTGCTTTTAAATTTTCTTTTCCCTTTCCCTATTCCATCTTTGTTTTCTCTTTCCTTTAGCCTTTCGCCCCTCCCCATTTTTCGTTCTCCCTTTTTTTTGGCTTTCGTTTTCTTTTCGTGTTTTATTTTCTTTTTGTTTTTCCCTTTCCCCCTTTCCTTTCCTTTCCTTTCCTTTCCTTTCCTTTCCTTTCCTTTCCTTTCCTTTCCTTTCCTTTCCTTTCCTTTCCTTTCCTTTCCTTTCCTTTCCTTTCCTTTCCTTTCCTTTCCTTTCCTTTCCTTTCCTTTCCTTTCCTTTCCTTTCCTTTCCTTTCCTTTCCTTTCCTTTCCTTTCCTTTCCTTTCCTTTCCTTTCCTTTCCTTTCCTTTCTTTTCTTTCTTTTCTTTTCTTTTCTTTTCTTTTCTTTTCTTTTCTTTTCTTTCTTTTCTTTTCTTTTCTTTTCTTTTCTTTTCTTTTCTTTTCTTTTCTTTTCTTTTCTTTTCTTTTCTTTTCTTTTCTTTTCTTTTCTTTTCTTTTCTTTTCTTTTCTTTTCTTTTCTTTTCTTTTCTTTTCTTTTCTTTTCTCTCTCCTGCCAGGGGTCTCTCCCCCGAGCAAATCTCTGCCGCAGCACGAACCATCGTTATTCAAAAAAAACCCCAAACCACCCTGAAACTGCGAGTACGATCGCGGGGCTGGGCCAAGGTAAATGCCTGAGAGCTTTGGCAACGCCAATAATTAATGCCGCTAATAATACTGCGAACTAATACACGGAATTGTCAGAATCAGGGACAAGATTGCGCCGCGTAAAAACTCGGGATTTTTTTTTTTTTTTTCACGAGTTTTGCTTCAATTTCAGTCTCTTTCAAACGACTTTGGCCCAACGACGGCTCCTCCCCGCCGGCAGTCACCGGGCATCGGCCGCGGCTCTGGTCCGGGAAAGCGGCGGAAAATCGCGGACGGTTTCGCTGCTTTCGATCCGCGCGTGTCCGCGGGGCGACGGGGAAAACGCGCCGAGGCCGCGGAGGAGGTTTGTGGGATCCGGAGAAAATTATTTTCGCAGCCGTAAAATGCAGGAAAACGAGAGTTTGGGCTGCAGGCGCCCAGCGCCTCCCCCCTCGGCACGGGAGAGATGCCCACTCAGGGAAACACAAAGAAAGAAAGCGAAAAAAGGGATAAACCCGTTTTTCCCGTTGGAAAAAAAAAAGGGCTTTTTTCCTTAAATTTATTATTTTTTTTCTGAAATTATTATTATTTTATTTTATATATTTTTAGCACGTCAATAACAGACAACTTTCTCCGCCGGCGCGGAGCCGCCCGCCGGGGCCGCCCGCCTGGAGCAGCCACCGCCGGGACCGCCGGCTCCGCGGGGGCGGCCTCTGCGCGCCCCGCCCCGCCCCGCTCCGCACCCCGCGTCCCGCTCCGCACCGCCCCGCGCCCCGCTCCGCGCTGCCGCCCTTATCAGCGCGGCGGGGCCGCCTCGCTCCGCCCGCGGCTGTTTTTCTGTTTGCTCCTAATCTGGGCGTCAGAAGGGGCCAATAAACCTCCCGTCGGTTAAATATTAAATGGGGTTCCCCCCCCACCCCCCAAGGAGGAAATAACCTCCCTTCTCTGCGGGGCGGCACCTCCAGGTACAACCCACCCGTGTCCGTGGCGTCCTGCTCCCCCCAGACACCGCACCCCCCACCCCCCCGGGGTTCCACTCATCGCCTGCCCGGGAGGGACCCCCCGACCCCCAAGCAGATCCAGTGCCAGAGCCACACCCAGGGCCTTTCTTGCCGCCTCCTCATTTTGGGGTGCACATTTTGGGTGGGGTTTTGTTGTTTTTTTTTCTTTTTCTTTTTCTGGGGTACAACGTGGGGGTGATATTTTTTTCTCTGTCCTGTCAATCGCCACCGAAACCATAAGGGAGAGATAACAGAGAAGAGAAAACTCTCAGAGTGACCTTTGAATCAATTTGAAAAACCTCATTTAACTGATAAGTCTTGAAAGGCCCAGAACTAATTTGAAAATACATCTATTAAAATCTCATTGCCGCTGCCTGGGAGCTGCTGGGAAGGGTGTGCGAGGCGACTTCCCGGGGTCGGGGGAGCCGGGAAAGCAGGTTTAAGCCCTGGTCAACAAAGAGATTGTGGAGCCACCTGCAAAATGATGGGGCTTAAACCAGGAGGGAAATAAGAATATTAAAAAAAAAAATCGGTCTTTCTTCCCCAGCTGGTGGGGAAAGGGGAGATTTACAGCATTTTCCTGCCATAACCAGGCACGGAGTCTGGGATCGCAGACAGAATATTGGATTTTTTTTTTTTTTTTTTTTTTTTCCTCCTCCAGAAAACAAATCCAATATTTTCTCATTCTGCTCAGATGCGGTTGCAGGGCCGGGGAGCCTGTGCCTGTGGGAGAGGGCAGCCGTCCCCCCCCAGCCGCGGCCGCGGGGAGGCTCTGCCTCTGCTCCCATCGCAGGGTTTTCTGCCCGGCGTCCTCGGTGCCGCGGAGCGAGTGCCAAAACTGGGGACACACGCGGAGTGTGTCCAAAACGGAGGAAGGGGAAGGATGGTGAAGGCAGGAGAAGACCAGAGGCAGGGCCCAGGCGCCTGGTTTCCTGCCCTGGGAAGATCCCACCCTGCCCTGGGCACGGCACCTCACGTCCCCCCGCATCCCCGCGGCATCGCCCAGGACCAGAAATCCCCTACGGAAACCTCCCGGGCACACGGGTCTCCTCGTGTGAAACCTTCGCAGAGCTCATGGCAGGGTGGCGATGACCGACTTGCAACGCCAACAAAAAAATAAGAACAAAAATTTAAAAAAAAAGCCCACCAGAGCCTGGCTCGAAAGGGCTGAGGCTCTGCAGCTTGGTGGGGATTCAGGGGCCCAACCTGTGCTCCTGCTCCAGACCTTGGGGGGCAGTTTGGGACGCCGCTGCCTTAGGACGGGCTGTGTTTCCCACGGGAATCGCTGCCTCCCTGGCCGCGGCAGAAGCTGGACCCGTCACCTCCCAGCCCCAGCACCTTGTTGGCTGCAGGGGAAGAGATTTTCCCCGTTGCTGCCTGATTCCCTGAGGTTTCTCAGAAAGGCTCAGGCAGAGGCACCCTGAGTACAGATGGAGGAATTAGGCAGCTTTGATCTGTGCTCACCCCACATCTACCCACCTGTGCGGCTCTGCCCCAGCTCCCTTTTTGGAGCTGAGCTGGGCAGCACAAATCCTGTGGCTCAGTATCGAGCTGAGGCTTCAATCAACCCGGGATGTGTCCCATCAATCCAGGATGTGCTCTTGGCCATGGCCCTACTCCTGCACAGCACCACCAGCAGCACAGAGAGGCTGGGGTCAACCCCTGGCTTTGAAAGCTGGACAAAAAGGGATGTTAGAGCCAAAAATTTTCTCCTCCAGTCCATCCATCCTCAGTCAAAAGTGATGCTGGGTGGGTGCAACAGGAGCGATGCAGGTATGCGCCGGGGCGGTGAGGGGCTGGTGAGCAGCCGGCAGCAGCTCTTGGCAGCCGAGTGCATTTACTACGGGCTCTGTGCAGGACCATGGCCATCGAGTGGCAAGATTTTGCTGATTAAACAGAAATTTAAAAAATCTCGTGAATACCTCAAATGATACAGAGCATCTCCAGCGAGATTTAAACCAAGGCAGGGTTGGACAGGCAAAATGGATGATGGATTTTTTAAAACATTTGGGGTTGTTAAAAAATAGCCAAACAAAAAGCAACCTGGATTCTCTGGTGCTGGAAGGAGAGACCAAAATATTTAAAAAATAAAGAGCTGATATTAAAATCCAGACACATTTGCATGGACATGGGTAGGATTTCAAGAAGGATCGTAATAATTCTGTCTTTTAACATATATATATTCTGTGAGGGATATGCACCGTTGCTCTAAGAACTGGTGGTTTCTGCACTGCAAGGCGAGGAGGTCCAGAAATTATTTAAAAAGGATTCAGTGGGGTTCAAGGTGTTTCACAGGTGGTGATGTTAAGGCGTGGAGATGGCAATGCTGTCCCGGAACAAAAGTGGGGCCGGAGGTGCCACATGGCGAGAGCAGGGGCACCCACGTACACCCACATACCCCCACAACGGGTGGGATGCGGGCAGAGGTGGTGGGCTGAGATGGGCAGGGCTGCAGCGAGGCTGCTCGTATTCCCTGCTGCGGGTACTGACTTTTTGCCCCCTCGTTGGGGACCAGTGACGGTCCTTTCCTTCACCTTCACATCCCTGGGGTTTTGCCTCCAAGCTCTGCACCGCAGGACCTTGGTCGCTCCAACCAAGCCGTGCCCTGGTTTCCTCCATGCAGGAGGACTCGGTGTTACCGTGAACTGAGTTTGGGGAGCTGGGGGGTAGAATTTGCTGCCGGGCCTCTAACCTGGGGAGTGGCAGCCACCACCACCGCTGCCTTGTGTCCCCATTGGGACACTTGGCCCTGCCGTCCTGTCTGGGTTCTGTATCTCTGTGATTGTGTCCTTTTTCTGTTCCCAAACTCAGCGTATGGAAATCACCAAGTAGGGGTGATCCCTTTGCTGTCCAGGGAACCTCGTCACCCCTGGCAGGCTGGAGGTGGCTTGGCTCTGCCCAGCTGGGGAGAAGGAGGTGGAAAATCCCCATGTGGGAGCCTGCCGAGCGGAAAGCAGCGGCTGGTTGTGGGAAGGCACTTGCTGGGACTGGCCATCATCTCCTTACTTGCAGAGCAGTGAGGAAAACCCCGACATCTTGACAAAAAAAGATAAAGCAAATTGCAGCTTTTTCTGCTGCTGATGGCACAGGCAGCGGTAACCAACCCAGCTCTGCTGAGTCCAGGTCTCGGCAGGAGGAGGCAGCAAGGGGAGCAGGGGGCTGATGGTCTCCTGCCCAGGTCAGAGGAGAACCGAGGTCTCCTGCTGTTGGCATGAATCCAGGGAACCCTAAATATTGGGGGCTGGTGGGCTTGGGGCGTGATGGGAGGGCTCGGTGTGTGGCACGGCTCTGCAGGGCACGGCCAGGAACCCGATACATCAGGTTTGGCTGTCAGGGACCCTATAAAAACCCAAAGTGGACCAAAATCAGGAGAAACGCCACATGCTAAAGCGCTCTTCAAAGGGCTGCAAAGGTGATGGTCTCCCCAAGGACCCCCGACAGCGGTGCCTGGCATGGGGAGGGCACGGAACGGGGAAGCCAAGAGCCACGGCAAGGCTGGGTCTGGTCACTGGGAAATGTCCCAAAGCCTCGTCTCCCCTCCCCACGCCAAGTGCCACCACACAGCTGAAGGGACACGAGCTGTGACTCGGCTGTGGGTTGACAGGTTGAGCATCTGCAAATCCCCCCATGCCTCAGTTTCCCCACGTGTAAGTGTGGGGGTGACAGTGCTTTCACAGAGTGTATGAACACACCAGCACCGGGTTGTTAAAGCCGAGGAACTCAGCGATGCCACATAAAAGGCCAAACCTTTAAGCTGGAAGACGAGCTCCAGCGAGTGATGCCCCTTTGTGGGAGTCACGCTACCCTTAGCTGATAAAGAGCAGGTAATGAGCAAACTCTCTCCATTAGGGATAAAATTGTGAATGTATCAGGAGCTGCTGACGGGTGATGGTATCAGGGGCTGACAGAGACATCAACAGCTCTGCTCTGCTGCCGGCAGCGGCTGCTCCCACTACAGAGCCTCAGAGACCCTGGCGCTCAGTGCCCGTCGCAGGGCCGGGGAGGGCAATGCAGCATCCCATCCCTTGCAATTTCTCTGGAGGTTTGGCCCTACTCTACTTTTTTCCCATCTTCTGAGGGTCCCTTGTTTACCCTGGACTTGGAATCCCCCCCCAGTAAATTACAACCCGGGATGGGGGAATGGATCTCCGTTGGGCTTTGCTCAGTGGTTGCTCAGTGGATGGACCAGCATCTGGCCCAGTTTGGCTCAAATGTGATGCTTGAAAAAATGATGGGGTCAATGCTGTGGTGGTTTGTGGTCCCAAAGCCCCCCCAGGATGGGGGTGTCCCTTCTGCATCTGCCTCCCAGCCTGCAGGCGATGAGGAGGAGGAGGAGGGTGGGTGGGATGGTGGCACCGCACTGCTGGACTTTGGAGTCACCCAGAGGGACGCAAAGCTTTAAGAAGAGGCTTCTGAAAATGGGTCCATGAATCAACGCCCACCTTTAGTTCTTTTTTTGGGGGCCAAACTTCAGGATAGTGATAACATTTCACAAGTGGAAGGCAGTGAACCCCTACCCTGATATTCCCAGGAGAGCTCCTGTATGGGGGGCCTCCTGCTGGACCCCCCCCCAAAGCCGCTCACTTGCCTGCCCATACACACAGGCAGCCAGAGCAGGACCATGCTTGATTTAGGGCATTTAATTTGCTTTCTGTCGCGTTTGTAGTGAGGTGGGTGCTCACACCCGCGTCTGCATTGCAGCTGGTTTCGGTTCGGGTAGGTCAGAAATGGGGCGAAAGGAGACGAGTCGACGATGTGGTGAAGGGTACAGGGATCACCGGATGCTTTGCACAACAAGCTAAAAAAAGAAACTGAAAAATAAGTCATACAAATCAGGGCATTTATTCAAAATAATGCCGATTTCAAATCAGCTTGCTTTTGTTGGAGAAAATTTGAAAGCATCTCCCCAAACCTGAAACAGCCTTTTCCGCCCCAAATTGATGATTCCCAGCGATTCCTGTGCCTTCAACACCTCCAAGAAAAAAACCAAATTATTTATTTGCTTTGATTTTTGGCACCGTCGTGAGGTGGTTGCCCCACTGGTGGGTGCCCGGGGGTGGGAGAGGATTGGCCCTGTGCTCTGCACGAGAAGATGCTGCTTAGTGGATACAGACAGAGCTGGGATCTTCAGCCCTGGGGGTGCCATTGCAGCACCGTCACCTCACTGGAAAAGGGACCTTGGGGGGACATTTGGTGAACTGGGGGGCTCAGACGTCCCCCTCGGCTCCTGCTCAGGAACTTTTCTAGTGGTGTTTATGGAGGGTTTATACTTTTTCTGGATGATGATTTCATTCCAGCTGGCTCCTCTCACAGCGACTCGCTGTGATGCTCCTGAAGGAGCCGGAGCCCAGCCTGGGTATCCCGGGGGTGCTGGCGGTGGGAGGGGGCGGCTCCCTGGGCAGCATCACCATCACCTGGCAGACACCCCCTCCTTGGCTGTCTCCTGCTGTGCAAAACCAGGAGAAAATAGACAGGAAGGGGAAGGGGGGACGGGAACATGGGGAAAACAAAGGGGCTGCTGGGCGTTGGGCTTGGATAGAGCTGTGACACCTGGCTGGGTTCCCCTCGCTCCTCTCCTGTCTGTCCCTTTTCTCTTTCTTCTCCTCAGTTTCTTTTTCTCTTTTCTTTTTTTAAATTTTGTTTTCTTTTCTCTTTCCCTTTTTCCTTCTTCCCCTTTTTCTTTTTCTTCTTCTTTTTTCCTTTTCCTTTTCCTTTTCCTTTTCCTTTTCCTTTTCCTTTTCCTTTTCCTTTTCCTTTTCCTTTTCCTTTTCCTTTTCCTTTTCCTTTTCCTTTTCCTTTTCCTTTTCCTTTTCCTTTTCCTTTTCCTTTCCCTTTCCCTTTCCCTTTCCCTTTTCCCTTTTCTTTCTTTTTTTCCTTTTTTCCTTCCCCCCCCCGCCTTTTCTATCCTCCTTTCCTTCTCAGCCCATTTTGCCCCCCGCAGTCCCTTTCCCAGCCAGCAATGAACTCTGGCCAAGAGAAACCATTCCCTTTAACCAACCACCCAAACACCACCACCCGCCTCCCAGCTGTGCCATTACATTTCACTCTCCCACCTTTGGGGGGAAGCCCTGGGGACAGACAGTTCCCACCAGGGAGGAACCCAGGGAATAAACCATCTCCATCGGGATTAATCCCCCCAGCCTGCAGCCCCTTCCCCTTTGCCTCCCTCCCTGCAGATCTGCCCGTGAGCTCCCCGCCGGTCACGTAGCCATCAAACTGATGTGCCAGCAATATCCAACACGCAGTTAAAGCCACTCGTGGGAGTTTCAATAAAATCGACCGGGCAGGATCAATGGGCTGCGCCGGCCCTGGCCCCATCCCCACATGGGGGGGGGTTGGGGGGGGCGCAGGAAAAATACCCAGGGCTGTGAAATGGGGGCAGTGGGAGGGGGGCAGCTGATTACAAATCCATCCCATACTTGCCGTGATTAATTGCTGCTTTACCAGAAGGAACAGCTCTGCGTGGGGGTCATTTTTAAAGGTAATGTTGTGGGGGAAGTTTCTCTTCCATGTTTGGATGGGAGGAAGCAAAAGCCCTTTTCCTGCAGGAGGTTCCCTTCCCGCAGGATGGGGTTGGAGAGAGTCAGGGAGCTGGACACGGGGAGCAGCGACAGTGAACACAGCCCAGGCTGTTGTCTGCCCCCTCCAGCAGTGAACTGGGAGCTGGGAAGGGCCCTCCCCAGCTGCTCAGGAGCATCTCCAGCTGCTTTGCAGTCACAGGGAGATGCTGAACCCCAGCCAGCCGGGATCGCTGGTGTCCTGACATTGGGAGCCCATTGTGGAGCATCTTCTGGCCCAGCTCCCAGCCAGGGAATTGCTTCATGGTTGGTTGCCCAGTGTGGTCCAGGTTTCTGGCTGCTCCTCATCCTAAAACCCCTTCCAGGCGCTGCTGCCTGCACCCGGGCAGCCCCTTCATCCCACGCCAGCAGTGAGGGCATCCAGCTGGGCTTGTGCATCCTCTCCCAGTGCTCAGGGGTCTCGGTCCTTGCCTTGCCCTCCCCGGCGGTACCTGGCTCGAATTAAAACATCATCCATCGTTACAGCGGCAGCGCGTAATCCCTGGCAGATCAGTGCAATTACTGCGGGAAATACCTTGGGAGCTGAACTAATAACGCCAGAGCGGTGTATTAAGAGTCACTGGCTTAGCGCCGGCCGCAGCCGTGCCAGCCCCATGCGTGTGGGGGGACGGGCTGAGCTGCCCCGGGGGGCAGCAGGTTCCTGGGGGGCAAGTGGTTGTGTGGTTGGGGTGGGAGCAATGGGAAGGGGGTGAGGCCTGTGGGGCAGCTGTGGAGTTGTTTGTGGGGCAGCGATGGGGCGGTGATGGGGTTGTGATGGGGAAGTGATGGGACAGCCATGGGGCAGTCATTGGGCACTGATGGGACACTATAGGGGGTGACGATGGGGCAGCTGTGGGGCAGTGATGGAGCAGTGATGGAGCAGTGATGGAGCAGTGACAGGGCAGTGATGGGGCAGTGACAGGGCAGGGATGGGGCAGAGATGGAGCAGTGATGGGGCAGTGATGGGGCAGTGATGGGGCAGTGATGGGGCAGTGATGGGGCAGTGACAGGGCAGTGACGGGGCAGGGATGGAGCAGGGATGGGGCAGTGATGGGGCAGTGATGGAGCAGGGATGGGGCAGGGATGGGGCAGTGAGGGGACAGCGAGGGGGCAGCGAGGGGGCAGTGATGGGGCAGTGAGGGGACAGGGATGGAGCAGTGATGGAGCAGTGATGGGGCAGGGATGGGGCAGTGAGGGGGCAGTGAGGGGGCAGCCGTGGGGCAGGCGCAGGTCCCCGCAGCCGGGTCGGGAGGTGCCATTCCCGCAGCTGCCGGGGCCGCCTGGCCCCGTGTCCCCCCGCCGGGACGCGGCTGGACCGCTCCAGCCCTGCGCGCCCCGTGTGTGCGGGGCGGCTGGAACGGCCCATCGCGCTGAGCGGGGGGGGTCCGGAATGGCCCATCTGCCCTGTGGGGGGGGTCCGGAATGGCCCATTTTCCCTATGGCGGGGGGGTCCGGAATGGCCCATTTTCCCTATGGCGGGGGTTCCGGAATGGCCCATCTGCCCCGTGGGGGGGGTCCGGAATGGCCCATCTCGTCCGTGGCGGGGGCGGCCGCAACGCGCCCTTGGGCAGCGGCGGGGGGGCCGGGCGGGCTGTCCCAGTGCCCCGCCCCGGGGGGGGATGTCCCCGTCCATCCGCAGGGGGGCGCCAGCGCGGCGGGGACGGCCCGAGGTGTCTGCGCGGGGGGCGCGGGGGGGTGCGGGGCGGAACAAACCACTGCCCGCCCTGCTCCAAAATGGCGGCGGGGCGCTGAGGGGGGGCCGCGCCGGGGCTCCCTTGGGGCCAGGAGTCCCCCCCCGCTCCGCGTCCGCCCCGCTGCCCTCACGGCCCAGCCCCGGGGCAGGTGTGGCCAAGGGCCCTTTACCCAGGCCAGGGGTGAGGGGGGGGCCCAGCATCACCCTGGGCCAGGGTGTGGGGGGGACACACAGCCTGAGGGACCAGGCAGGGTCCCCCCATGGGGTCTGAGCAGTTGCCCTGTGTCACCCCCCTGCCCCCGAGCAGCCCCCAGCTCCCTCAGCGTGGTTTTAAAACAGAATCCCAGAACCATCTCGGTTGGAAAAGCCCTTGAAGCTCCTCCAGCCCCACCATGAACCTCACCCTGACCGTTCCCAACTCCACCAGATCCCTCAGCGCTGGGTCAACCCGACTCTTCAACCCCTCCAGGGATGGGGACTCCCCCCCTGCCCTGGGCAGCCCATTCCAACGCCCAACAGCCCCTTCTGCAAAGAAATCCTTCCTAAGAGCCAGTCTGACCCTGCCCTGGCGCAGCTTGAGGCCATTCCCTCTTGTCCTGGCGCTGGTTCCTTGGCTCAAGAGACTCATCCCCCCTCTCTGCACCCTCCTGTCAGGGAGTTGTAGAGGGCCAGGAGGTCTCCCCTCAGCCTCCTCTTCTCCAGACTAAACCCCCCCAGTTCCCTCAACCCCACTGTTGTCCCCAGACCCCTCCTCAGTGTGCAGTGACCAGCCTGGGCACAAGCCGCCCGTGCTGGCTGCTGCCTCGCGACGCAGATGGCTTTGTGCGGGGTGTGAATAGCTGGGAACTGGGTTACTCTTGGAGCTGTGCTGAGGTCAGGCTTGAAACCGCCTTGAGAGTGCCCAGGCCTTGCAGAGCGGGGCCTGGCAGCAGGGAAGGGCTCAAATCTGGAAGCTCCCTCCTGCGATGCGCTGCTGGAGCTAAGGGATAACCTGAGAGCAGCGGGTGTCCCGGCTCAGGTCCTCCCGCCTACCTTCAGAGGGTCCCAAACCCTGGCGAAGCAAACCTTGAACATCCCATCACGGAGGATTACAGATTTTCCTGTTTTTCACTGCACCGCAGAGCAAGAAAGCTAGCAGCCATCTGAGAATTGACTTGGCCAAACCCTAAGGGAGCTTCCCACCTCACACCCGATAAATCCACCTGAGACCAGATTTAATCAGGAAATGCAGAGAACGGTTGGTTTTTTCTCCCCGCTGTTTTTTCCCTCTCTCCAGCGAATGTTCCTTGGCTGATAACAGCTCTGAGCCCTCTCTGGATATCATCTCTCCACCGAGAGCAGCTCGGGAGCAACATGCGCTCTGGTGAAATATGCTTCATTGATTGCTGAATTTGTTTATTGTCCCTGCTCAGAGAGCCAGATCTGAGAGCTGCTGAAGGCAGAAGGAGTTTGGCAGGAGGAGCCCAACAGGAACGGGCTGGAGAGTCACTTAGCAGTAACCCGTGTTGATGCCAAGCGGAGATCCTTGCTGCTCCTTTCCTGCGTGAAGGAGCGAGGACGGAGGTGGTCTGCGCAGGACCCACAGCTGTGTGGGTCACAGCGATGTCACTTGCCCCAGATTGCTGGGGCAGGCACCTTGGCCAGTGTTACAGGGCTCCCCCTGTCATTGTGGCACGAATCAACCCCCAAACTCCCTTTTTCCTCCCAGATTCTGGAGCTGGGGCTCTTGCACCAAAGCTGAGCATGAGCAAGTGTCGCTGCCTCCAAGGAAAACGTATTTCAGCGGTTGGACACGGCCGTTCCCTCGCACCATCCCCACATTGTCCCTCTCTCCCAGGAGGCGACAACTTCCCCTGCCGCTGCCATCCCTCGCGGCACTGCTGGCTTCTGCCTGCCGCGCTGCCTGACTCCAGCACTTCATTAGCACCAATTTGTGCTCGTCACACTAAGTGGCAATGACTGGGGAGAAGAGTAAGGCGAACGGAGCAGCCGGGAGGATTCCCAGGGCAACTCTGCCCGGCCCTGCCTCACACCAGGGAGCTGGTCTGGTCCTGGGCCATGCTGGCAGCATGAGCACGGAGCAGCTCGTGATGGCAGTGGTCTCCACTGGGACAATGAGAAACAGCCGACCCCGGTCCAAAAAAAGACCTAGAAAAGGAGGAAATGGGACAAATGGGGGCAGCGACTTTGCCAGCAGACGTGATGGGTTGAGCCTGGTTCACCGGGGTGCTGGGGAGAGTGGAGCTGGGCACCAGGTCTCCCTTTATGAAAGTCTGTGGAAAAGCAAGTGAAAAATCAAACCTCTGCAGAAAGGAAATGCTTTTAACAACAAACCCACATTTTAATGTTATGTGAAACTGTTTGTTTCCGTGTCCATGAGGGATATGATGCAGCTGGCTCAGCCTGGGGCTGTCTCTGGCGGGGCCGGTAGCAGCTTACCTGGAGAGGACAAGAATTAAAATAGGGGAAATGTGGAGGGATGGAGCCAAGCACACCTGCAGCTGCCACAGCTTCTTTGTGTTCCTTCACCCACCCTCAGACCAGCCAAACCCCTCTGCTTCAGCACTGGAAAAGCTGAAAATACCACACTGTGAAAAACCAGACAAAGCTTGCGAAGTGCAGGAGAGGCAAAACGAGGCATCCCGCTGGTGTTGCCGCTCTGCTTCACGTTTGGGTGGCTCTGCTGGTCTCCTCCAGCCTCTGCCGGTCCCAGCTGAGCCCCTGTCACAGGAGGGACCATTGTCACCCGAGCAGAGGACCGAGGACTTGCGCTTTCATTTCCAGTCCCTTCCCTCTGGCTGCCAACCTGCGCTGCTCTGAACGCCCCTGGGCTGATGGGGAATGGGCTGGGGAGGTCGGTGCCGGCGGCTGATGATGCCTCGTAGCCCTGTACGGGTCGATTGGAGCTGCTCGCTGGAACAAGTCACTGACAGCCTTTGCAAGGGAAGGAAAATGCACCCAGCAACAGAGAGGTGAGCGCTTTGTCTCCTCTCATCTCCTCATTTGCGGCATTCAGAGGAAGATTTAATTTGCTGGGCTCGGGGAAGCGGCTCACCCTGCAGCGCGCTGGCTGCATACCAATGACCAGGGGCTCTCCCCGGGCCTCAGGACTCATCCTCCGGGCTCCCAGGGACACCAGCGGGGAAGCCTGTCCCCACAGAGGCAGGGCCATGTGGCACAGGGACACACACAGGGACGGCAGCTCTGGCCGGATCGTGTCACTCCGACCCAGCAGGACTGTGAGGCTGCAGCTCCGCAGACATGTCGCAGCTCCCAGCTGCATCTCTCGGGCTCTGGATGGCCCCTGACGCAGTTTTCCAAACCTGCTGGTTTCTAGAGCGGGGCAGTTTTTACTACAGCATGGTTCGAAGCTGTCGGATGCTGTGGGACCACAGCGGTCAAAATCCCCACAGATTTTGGAGACAAGAAAGTTGTTTTTTTTTTTTTTTAATTGTGTGCTGCTGAAGTCTAGGGGATTGCAGGGTTGCAGCATTTCCGAGTGGCACGTTCAGGGATGTGCAGCATGGGGCAGGCTCTGCCCCGGTGGTTGCATAGTTGATGCTGCATCCCCTTTGCCTGTGTGTTTGTTAGTTTTTGGAATCAAATGGGGTTTCAGAAAAAAAAAAAAAAAAAAAAGGCAAAAAGAAAGTCGTGGTTTGGGTTTTGAGCACTCTTTCTTCCTGTGTTGTACGCTGCTGACTCTCCTGTCAGCACTGAGTCTTCCCAGCTAGAAAAGACCCAAATTTCCACTGGAGAAGACTGTTTGTGACAAATCTCTTTAGGCTCTTTTCCTACAATGTAAAGCAAAGTCAAACAAACCTCTCACAGTTACTAAGTTGCCCCAGCTCTGAGCATCCTGGCTGGCCCAGCTGTGGACCAAAGGATTTCTGTTTTGCAGATGAAGCCCCTTGATCTCTGGTCCAGACTCTTCTCCAGCCTTGGGGGAGTAGATGCCATGAGGTTAATTCAGCTGAAGATTAGACACCGCTCTGCTGTGGGAGGCGCCGGGCTCATCCCAGTTTGCTCAGAGCTGCAGCTCTCAAAACCTTCCAGAGTATCAGGGCAGGGTCTGAACCAGTAACATCCGTTGCACAAACCAACACCCAGCTCCCCCTTCTCTGTGAAAGAGGTTGAGATCCCTCTGCCCCTTCAAGGAGAGGGGGAAACTGAGGCAGCCCAGGGGCTAGACTCATCTCAAAGGCATGGAGAGTAGCCAGCTTTGCTCAGGGCCCATTTCCCACCCGGTGCCACCAGTGAAAGAGCCCATCCCACCTCTGCACCAAAGAAACCTGTCCCAACCTTGCCGACCACAGCCAGGTACCCCCTCTCCATCCCTCCCTCCACCTCCCTTTGAGCCCCTAAACGCTCCTCAGTCCCCTTGCACTGCTGCGAGTGAATTTGACAGGGAGAAAAAGAGAAAAGCTGGTGGTTTGTTTTTTTTTTTTTCCCCCCTAACCTCGCTTACAGCCAGCATGCTGGCTCTGAAAGCCCCTGGCTGTCTTTTGTGATTTCAACAAATCACCAGCACTTAAGCAAAGTGGGCAGAAAATTACAGGTTGTATTGCAAGTGAATGGAGAGGGAGAGCACGCTGGGGCTGAGAAAACAGAGGTTTGCGGGTATAATAGAGAAACCAGTGTCTGGCAGGCTGTGGAAGCCTGCAAAGCCATCAGGTATTAGTTAAATGCTTCTCGGAGTTCATGCTGCGAGGCATAATCGCAGCTTCTGAACAGCAGCCATTTGATTGTCTCTATTATGTCCCTTTAGAAATGATTTGGGAGATATTTTGCTTTGAGCTGTCAAGGTTAAGTCAAGGAAAACGCGTTCCCTCTGACATAAGTCTCCAGGGAGGCAGAAACCCTCAGCAGAAATCCTCCGGGGAAGCGGGCGGAATGCCTGTGCTTTCGGAGGTCTTTCCTCCTGCTTTTCCCCCCGAGGTTCCTCCTCGCCTTTGCTCCCTCTGTTTTTTCTGCAGCCAGGTCAGCTGCCTTAGGGATGGAATCTGCTGGGGTTGTGTGCTCCGTGTCCGAGAGGAAGGTGCTTTGTACCATCACCCCGTCCCAGTGCGTCTGACATTCCCTCCTTGTCACTCCTGCCCTTGCTGGCTGGTTTCGGCCAAGCCTGGCTGGGCTGTGGAGGTCTCAGAGGTGCAGGTGTTGTGAAATGAGCTGGGGAGAGATGGAGAGAGGAGAGAAAGACCTCTGCTGTGGGTGAGCTCAATCCCTTACTGGCCGTTGGAGCGTTCCCCCTGGCCACGGGGGACCCCGCTCCTTCTCGCCCACTGTTGGTCCTGGTACCGCCACGGTCTCCTGTGCCCCAGGAGGAGCAGGGAGCAGGACAAGGCAGGGAATAAACCTCGTGTTTTGGACATTTGCTGGGGAGATAACGCAGAGGCAGGGGTGGAAGCGCCCTGAAGCATGTCCCCATCCCCACAGGCTGTGGCCAGGCCCAGAGACCCCAGAGGGATGTGACTGAAGAACTGCATTAAGCCAAGGAGGAGTCGTTTGGCGCTCGGGACTTGGAAAAAAGGTGTTTTGAAGCACAGAGAAAAACCCTCACCCTGCGCTGACCTGGGTGGGAGTTGGAGCTGTGTCCCCAACTGTCTGCTGTCCCTTGGCTCCCACTGCCTGCGGGAACACAGGGACGGCCACCTCCAGCCTGCCTGGGAAAGCAGCACCTGGGGAATGTGGAATGTGGAATAGGAAAAAGATCCTCCGTTGGGGGGTTGATGGCCGCCGTAAATAGATCTGACCAGCGTCACTATTGATTTCTGTTGTGCGGAGCTGTAATTAGATTGAACTGGGGAAGAGGGGTATTGGGCTGCGTCAGCAGAAAAAGAAATTAATAAATAAACAAACGAGCACAGGAAATGTGGGATGCGTCCGCCGCTGGCATTGGAGGCCAAAAAAACCAGGGGTATCAAGGGGTGCAGAGCAGGGTGTCGCCTCTGTCTAAGCAATATTTGGCACTGGTTTAAATGCTGGATCACAGTTTTACCAGCAAGACCGTGATGATTAATGTTTGCCTCAGAGCTTTGAGTTATTAATGGGTGACTGGTGTGTAATAATTACTCCTAAAAATTGAATGGGAGGGTGGGGATGTGAGGTTGAAAAGCTGAAACGCTGGGTCTCAGGCTGTCTGCCCAGCACCGCTGGTGGGAATGGGAGCCAGCAGGCAGGGGAGCAAGAGGACAACCCAGATCCCAGTGGCTTTGCGAGGGTTCCAGCTGGGTCAGCACATCACCCCCCATCTCCCATGGGGGTATGGATGTATTTACACACACCTACATGTATTTGTATGTTCCTGGTGGAGAGATACAAGTCCCATCCACGCAGAGCCAGAGCTGTGCTCACAGGCTGTGTGCGAGGTGGCCGCTATCGACGCGAGGTCCCACCCGAGCCACCGGCACGGGGCCCGAGCCCAGCATGCGGCGGGGACACTGGGAGGACGGGGGGCGGGCGGGCGGGTGGGTGGTCTGGCAGGGCGAAGACGCGCTGCTCCAAATGTGCACGTACGGTGTGGGGGGGAATTTTTCTGTTCGTTGTTTGGTTTGGGGGGTGTTTGGGGGGGGTCATTTTTTTTTTTTTTTTAAATTCATGTCTGGAAAAAAGTCAAATTTTCTATAAAGGCTTTTTTTGTTTGTTCTTTTTGCAAGCATCTGATGGTCATAGGGTAGGTTTTCACTAAACCATTCTCTGCTGGCTGTTTGAGTAAGGCACCCCTGGGACAGGGTCCCCCCGGCATCACCAGGGCTCAGACTGTCCCTTGTCCCTAAGGATGGTGGCTTGCAGCCAAACCTGCCTGGGGGGGAGAAGGGGAGGGGAAGGCTCTCCACTAGCCATCTTTACCAGGGATGGCTGATTTTGGCTGAGTGTGGTTGGTTGTGCCAAGCTCGGTGCCTCCTGTCCCCTGTCCCAGTGGGAGCAGAACCGATGGCTCCCACCACCCGCATGGAGACGGGGCAAGGGCTGAGCCCAGCAACTGGGGAAACAAGGCCAAATTTGTTGGATAAATTATCTGCTTCACTGAGCTCTAGATTTCCCCAGCTTTGGGTGGAAGGGGTGGATGTCATCCTTCTATCTTAGTTCAAGGTGATGTAAAGAGGACTTGTAGTGCAGGCCAGCTGAAGAAAATACAGAGGAAGACCTTGCTTGTTCTTTAGTGAGGAAGAAGTGACTTCAAACACCCTCCCGTTACTCCTAGGCTACATTGCTGCCTACCCTTTACTCAGCCTGGCCGCGGAGGTGTGTTTGTACAGCAGGCAGGTGGTTAGCCTGAGGAGAATACCTGTCCCGTGGACCCAAGATGCCATCCCATTGCTCCAGCAGTGGCTTTCAGCTGTGACCTCTGGGCCCTCCAAGTTCTGCGCAACAGGTCAAAGAGGCTTCTGGAAGTGCCTGAGAGAAACAAGCTGAAAACTGTCATCCAGCAACATTCCGACAGCAAATGTCTTGAAGGACCTGTGCCCTCCCTGCAAAATCCTTTAGAAGATCGGAACTAAGAAGCTCCAAAGGCTGAAAACTGCTGCTGTTTGGGGCAAGAGGGTCTTTCCTCAGAAAGTCTTTAGCCCACAGTTTCCTGGCTGTTTTCTGAGCTTTCCAGGAGGAAACTGTGTCCCCAGCCTTGGAGGGTCAGATCTGTGCCTGCCCTGCTCATGGGCATCTTGTGCTGCCGCAGTGCCTGCACATGTCTGTCCAAGTCCTGACCCAGTGAAGTCCCTGAGCACCCTGATCTAACCTCAACAGCTTTGAGGTTGTCCCTGCTTTGAGTAGGAACTGGACCAGCAACCTCCACCAACCTCAGTTATTCTATAATTTTCTAGAAAAATATCATAGCAAAGGGCTCCTTTTCTCACCCCTTCCACCAACAGCGTGCTTAAATATTCCTGCAATTAAAATTCACATATTTACCAAAAGGTGTGTACTCCATCTCCCTCCCTCCCTTGGTGCAGTGTGGCAGTGTCAGGGGGGCTTTCCTGGCTCCTGGCAGCCCATCCCTGTGTGACAGCACATCTGTCCTGACCTACTGCTCAAGCCAAAGCTGTAGAGGAGGAGACTTTTAATTTGGTGCTGGCTCAACTTGACACACATGCCAAAGTATCCAGTAGCAAAGGCACACAGGGGAGACTGAATTTGCTGGAGCTTCAGGTAGCTCAGGCTGTTCTCCAGCCTCTGGAGGTAGGAAAACCCCTTCCAAGAGCAGGTGGAACCACACACGGTCCTTCCAGGCCATCTGCCGTGGGACATCGTGGCTGCAGACCGGCCTTTTCACAACGTCCCTGTCCCTGGCTCTTCCCTGTGTTTCGGAAGTGGCAGCTGGATGTGATGGCCAAGAGACACTGGTTCCCTGAGTCCTCCAGCGAGATCCGCAGAGTTGACGAGGAGGCGAGGGAGACTACACCAGAGTGCAGCAAGGGAGGGAGGCTGGTGGATGACCTCCAAAATTTAGGGATGGAACAGGTATCAGTGGTCAGGCTGTGGGACCAGAGTCAGCCCAGGAGTTTCCTTGGTCTCTAGTCCCAGGGTCAGCTGGAGATGCTGAGACTTGGGCTTTTCCTGGGCATCTGAAGAGGTGATGGGCTTCACCCAGGCTTTTCTCATACTGATGTCGTAAGAGGATGTCATCCCATCTCAGCAGGCACCTAGGAGGAAGAGGGAGGAAGAGGAGACAGGTAGCCTAGGGAGTGGTGGGCAACAAGCCAACAGGTTTACTGGAGGGGAGGGCCTGGTTTTTGGGAGGCAGCCAGGCAATGTGCAAGTGGGCCAGGGTGGTGAGCACCAATTAATGGCCCTATTCTCTCTTTTGAACATCTAGCTTGCAAACGCAAAGAGCAAGAGCAGCAGAAAGACAGGAGCCTGCAGCCCAAGAAGCAGCGGCTGGTCTTCACAGACCTCCAGCGCCGCACCCTGATCGCCATCTTCAAGGAGAACAAGCGCCCATCCAAGGAGATGCAGATGACCATCTCACAGCAGCTGGGCTTGGAGCTCAACACCGTCAGCAACTTCTTCATGAATGCCCGCCGGCGGTGTATGAACCGCTGGCAGGAGGAGCCAGGCACCAACCCCGGAGTCCCCTCTTCTTCTACAAGCACTTTCTCCAAAGCATGATGTCCCCCAGCCCTCCCTGCCCCTTCCCGGACATCCTCCTCATGACAAAGCCAACCCCAGACTCACACTCATGCCCTGAGCCAACCAGGGTGGGTGCTTTTGGATGCTGCGGGTCCATTGGCCTCCCAAATCCTCAGCTGGGTGTCACCCCTGGACGTGGGCCTCATGCCACATCCTGCTGCCACGTCCTCCCAGCTCATGGAGCAGGGACAGGGTTTGCAACCAGGTCAGCTCTGTCCCCAGGAGGGCTTGGAGGAAAACCCTGTGGAGCAAGGGATGATGTGGGATGGAGGGAGAGAGTGAGGTGCTGTTTGGAAGCATCCCTGGTCCTTGGGGACTACAGAACTTTGTCTTCTCATGCCCACCAGGGTCTTTGGGGAGAGGGGCACCCCCTGACACCCCCACCAATTGTGATCTCTGCCACAGCCACCCTTACGGCTCCCACGGTGGAGGGGTAAGGGTGGGGGAGTTACAAGAGGTGGAGTCATGGGGCTGGCACAATCCCACCGAACCAGGGCCAAACCCGCTGTGGTTCAAAGGGGGATGAGCAGGGAAAATGCTCCCTGTGTGCCTGGAGGGTGACCGGGCTCCTGCCAGTTCTCTGGCTGCTGAAACTTTCCCCCCTCCAAGGCAGCCAGACCCTCTCTGCCTTTGACACACAAGCATTTCTCTCCCTTGAAGGTCTTGAAAACCTGGTCAAGGGCATTCCTGTAGCCCCAGTCTCCTCCACGGGCATCTTCCTCTGACCCCTCCTCTTCCCTGGACACCCCCAAGAGCACTCACACCCCCAGCCCCCCATGCACACACGCACCCCGACCCACGAGAGCACCCATGCCCGGATCCCTCCCAGAGAAACTCCATGGCAAAGGAGACGCCTCGGCGTGGCCTCCCGCCTCCATGCACCCGAGCATCCCCCAATGCCACGGCCGGAGGGGGACCACGGCTGCACCGCGTCGCCTGGCGCCCAAGCAGGTCAAAGAAGCACATTTTAGCTACAGAAATCGGGTATTTAAAAATAATAAATATTTGAAAGGAGACGGGAGGAGAGACTTGGAGCGAAGGATCTGATCTTTCCTGGTGACTGGCTCCACCATTCATTGCTGGATTTCTGGTTCACATTTCGGTTGAGGAATGGACACAGACAAAGCAGATTTGTTGGCTTTGTGTCTCGCCCCATCCACCCCTCGACACACACTATTGCCCCCTCCCGTACCCCCTCTTCATCTCTGTTACCAAAGAAATTACAAAACCAAAAAACAACCACAAAAAAATTCCCTCCTGGGAACTAACATCGGTGTACGGTGGGAAAAGAAAAATCCGAGGGATCTGGTGGTGAAATCCAGCCCTGGGTGTGAGAAGGGGGAAATCTCCCCGACGAGATTGAAAGGGAAAGAAACAACTCCAAAAAAGGAATAACAACAGAAACCACAACCAAACAAGCTCAACGCAAAGACCGGCAACTTACCAAAAAGACGCCAGATTTTTTTTTTTTGTGCCAATTAACAACCTGCCTTAAAACGCGAATTTCTGGAGCAATGGTACTAGCTTCAAAATGATCGTTTCCTCCGAGCTCTCGATGGTGACTTGTGCCATATAAAAAAGCAATCACGAGGCCAAACCCTTACAATCAGCCTTCATCCCAGCCGCCCCGCGGGCTCCTTGCCAGCCTGGGGTGTCTTCGGGAGGAGCAGGAGGTGCTGCCGGGGATGGGGAAGGGCTGGGAGAGGCTTGGGGTTGGAGGGGGAGGCAAGGTCCCCTCTTTCCCCCACCACTTGGGGAAAAAAAAAATTCCTCCAAAACCAACCATCAACCAAAAAAAGAAAAGGGACACTATTGAATTTATGCGGGTAAAATAGTACCATCTGTGTTCTAGCGCTATGGTTTCTTCGATTCACTTTACTTTGAGAGCGATCTGTTGTGTAACAGGAAGGCACCTTGTTGAAAAGAAGGAAAAAAGGAAAAAAAAAAGTGTATGTGTTCACCAAAAAAACCCAAAAAAAGCACCCCAAAAAAAAAGAGGAAAGAAAGGACAAAAGAATGAAAGAAAGAAAAAAACCCCTGCACATGAAGCCCTGACTGGCCGCGGTCACCGGCGGGGTTAGAGGACGTCTTTAACCAAAGAGCTCCTGGGGTAGGTGGGCGGTGGAGGGGTTGGGGGTGTCAGACTGGACATGGTCACACCAAACTAAACCAATTTTTTGCTGGAAAGAGAGGGCGGGAGGGAGGGATGGAGAGAGGGAAGGAGCGGGAAGGGGCAGGTGCCGCAGCGTATTTTGCCAACCACAACCCAAAAACTAACGGCAAAGTGAATCTCATCCCCCCACGACCCCACTCCCTGCCACTGATTTTTTCCCCTAACGTTGTTTCTTCTTGTCTTGTCGTGATGTGGTGACGATGGTGGTGGATTCCTGAACCCCATCGAGTAGTACTCAAGGGCTGAAAAGCCAGGAAGGGGGCCTTGGTTTGGGAAGTGAAAAACACACAGAAAAAAAAAAATGGGAAAAAAAGGAAAAGAAAGAAAAAGAAAAAAAAAAGAAAAGAAAAGAAAAAAAAAAGAGTAAATGCCACAGGCCCTCAAGGATGCAAAGACATTTCTAGTGAGAACCCGAGAATAAAGGCTACCTCACTTGAGTTTTCAATTTTTGTGATTTGAAAATCACGTCTGATACCAAAGATTTTGTTGCCTTGTCTGGTCTGTGCTGGAAATGCCACTTTCCCTGCTCCCCGCGGACGGGCCGGCCGAGACCCCCCACCCCGGCCAAGAGCCCCTCGCTGCCCCTAGCCCCCCCCAGCCCCATCGAGTCCCCAGAGAGCGAGGGAGAAGGCAAGCGAGCGACTCCGGGATGGCAGCGTGGTAGATGAGTGCCTTTTTCTTGTACCAAAGGTGTGTGGCCATTTCTTTGCTCCAATGCTTTGATCCTAAAGACTCACTATTACCTCAGCTCTCCAAAGGGACGGATTCTGGCAACTCTGTAGTCTTTGAGTGTTGGGATAAAGGAAAGAAACCCAACCCTTGTCCTAACTGAAGAGAAAGCATCCCCCTTGCCGCCCGCTGCAGGAAAGGTGCTGGTTCCCCAGTGGTCCCCCCTCTTGGATGTCCCTGTGTCCCCCAACCTGGTGTGGTCTGCAAGGTCCTTCCATCCAGCCCCCCCTGCCCCTGGAGCACTGACCTGGTGTCTGGGTCCCTTCTCTTGGGGCATCACTCCTGGGGAAGGGTCTTGCTCCTTTGCCAGCCCTCAGTGCTGGGACCCCACAGAAGCCCACAAGATGAAGACGTGGTTTTCATCATGGGGTGTTTCTTCCTTGCTCAGCTCAGACTTGGGCTTCGGTTTCCCTTTTTGGTAGCACAGGGAAGGTTCTTGGCATTTCTGTCTGGAAAGACAAAGATAGGATCAGTAGAAAGCCTCACCCTGGGCTTCCTCCAAACCCCTTCTTTAGGGAATGGCTTGGAGCTGTGAAGCCTTTCAGCAGAAACTGTTTCCAAATCCCCAGAGGGGCATTTTTGGTTCACTGGGGGTGATGGGCACAGCCAGGTCCACCCCACTCCAACACTCGGCTTTAACAAAAGGCAACAGGAGGACCCAACGGAGAAGATGCTCTTCCACAGCAATCTCCAGAATGTCTAGTTTAGAGAAATCTTGGGTTGAATTGTACCTACTTGGTTCAGGCTCCAGCCGAGGTGTCTCCTTTTGAGTTGGACCAAACTTGCACAGGGCCAACACCCCTAGTAACAACAAGCCCGGCTGGGACCTCCGCAGGGTCCTGCATCCCGCTGGGCAAACTGACAGAGCAGGTCAGAGCATCCCTGACCCCATCCCCTCCCCGTCCCCCCTCTTCCCTCCACACTATTGCCTTGGCCAGATCTTGCCCGACCCCGTGGCCGCGCCAACCCACTCCTACCCGATACCCACATGGCTTGTGATACCAAAGACGTTCTCTATGCAGGAGAAAGCCTTCTTTTCCACCCAGCACAGACCTTACAAGCCTTTGACAATGTTCTCTGAAATACCTCAAAATATTTAATGTATAGTTTATGTGATAAAAAAAAATTACTTAGCTAGTTTTTGGAATTTGTGACTTGAAGCTTTATACTGTTAAATTATAATTTTGCAGAAGACGGCATGTTCTTATTTCTTTGATGCGTTCAATGGGAGACATATTGAATGTTAAGGAAATGAAAGCTGGATAGTTTCACGATTTAAAAAAAAAAGAGAGAGAAAGAGAGAGAGAAAGAGAGAGAGAAAGATTAAAAAAAGGACCCTTGGAGTTTACAGATTTCATATTTAAACAAGTCCTTTTAAAAAAAAAAAGAAAAAAAAAGAAAAACTAATAATGATGATACCTTTGCGTTCAGATGTGTTACTTTTCTCTGAGTCATGTCGTACAAGAGTATTTATTATATGTGTTCTGTGTTCAAATGTAATTTAAAGAAGAGAAAAAAAAAAGACAAAAAAAAAAGACAAGATGAGAATTTGATTTATGCATGAAAAAAATATACTCTTTCTTGAAGTAATGTAATAATTATTCGGGGAGGGGTGGTCGGGTGGGAGCGGGAGGGGACAAACTGTGCTTTTTTTGTCCATGAGTTTTCAGGTGATGAGGACTTTTCTGCATGGATCATGTTTTTTTCCAACTCGCGCAACTATGGGAGAGTCGTTGTTTATCCCCTCGGTTTCTTCCTTTGCCTCTTTTCTTTCTTTCCTCATGCTGAAAATCCCGTGGCAGCAACGTGGGGAGGCAGGGGCTGCTCACAGGACCCCCAGGGAGGACGGGGCACATGGCGTGGCCCCGTGCCCGGCAAACAGGGTAAGGGTATCTGGGGCACGGGACCTCGGCGTGCGTGCCCACCTGTCCCACCAGTTGTCATGGGGTCTGGCTCTTTGCCGTGCTTTGGGTTTGGTTTTTTGGGATTTCTTTTGCTTTATCCAGCTCTGTGAGTCAAATCCCAAGTGCAGACAAGAGAAGGAGAGACAATCAGCTGCCACGACCTGAGCTGGAAAAGCCGAAGGGCTCCTCATGTGCTCTGAGACAAGGGAAATGACCCCCAGGGAGCCCAAACCTCCCCCCAGGGCTGAGACCTTTCCAGGTGATGCTCCCAAGTCCCCATCCTTGGGGTGACCTCACAGACCTGCCTCTGCCCTTGCTCTGCATGGAAATAGGCGCTGAAGATGATGCTGCATCAGTGCCCAACCGGACCCAGGGATGGACTGGAGTGGCCCATTTCAGAGGTTTTTCTCCCCAGGGGTGTGGTTTGGGTCAGAAGCACCACACAGCACAGTGTCTGCCCCTGCCAGGCTCTCCCAGGACACCCAGCCTGGCTCTCGCCCTGCACAGAGACACCCACGCTGGTTGAAGGGGGAAGAAGAAGAAGAGTCCAGCCAGTGGAAGAGGTACTGGCTACTGGTAGGTCTCGGGGGACTTTGGAAGGTCTCCCTGCCTGCCCTAGACAGCCAGGGAGCTTTCTGCAAATGTCCAGAGAGCCTGCCCTGAACCAGGCTGCATCCCCCACTCCTTCCTCCCCCTGGTCCTCCTCCTCTCCTTGCTTAAAGATGGGAGGAGAGCAGCAGTAAGGAGTAATGTCTTTGGAGGTCAGGAAGGTGATGGGGGCCTGGAGGAGGCAGTAGTACCTGCTTCTTTCTGCTTTCCCACCATTATCAGAGCATTTATCTTAAAATGCTGATTCCTCATCCCTCTCAAGCCTCTTCACCCCTCCATCTAGCCTCTGTCACTAGAGGTGGCCTCAAAGCTCAGCCCACTGCGAGAAAGGAGAATGCAGCTTCTTCGGGCTCCAACAAAGTGGCCCCCAAAAGCAGAGTAGGTTTTGGTTTTTTTTCAATCTGCATCTATTATCCAATGTGGCGTCCCTGCAGCCTTTGCGTCCTTTGTGGCCAGCACTGAGATGCTCAGTACCAGGTGGTGGTGGAAGACATGGGACCCACTGACTGAGGACCTGGGTTTTAGGAAGAGATGTTTATTCCAGCAGCACCATTTATCTACTAACCAACCCTCCTGTCCTCTGGGGAGCTCTGCATCCCTGCTGTGTCCCATTTCCTCCTATGAGACCTTTTCCAGCATGAGAAGCTTTAGAGGCCAAGACCTCATGTCCAACTTCAAGAAGGTCTCACCAGGCTTGGATGCATCCCACAGTCACAAGTCCTTCAAACTTACAGACACCAGCTGGTTTCCATCACAGGGTGTGAATCGAGTGGCTTAGGAAACCCTGGAGAAGCCAAGAGCTGAGCGCTCTCCCCTGTCCTTTAGCCCACCAGGACTCACTGGATCAACCGCAGGCAGGTTGAGCCCTGCCCCACACCGGATCTGGCCATGCCTGCTGCCCACATCAACCAAAATGCCTTGAGGAGCAACTTGCCACGATACCAAAGATATTTTTTTTTTCCTGCAGGTAATGACAATCCGAGCTCTGTCCTAAAGACAATTCTCTCAACCAGGGTTGCCCCTGAAGGGTGTTTTTGTGCTGTGGTGAGCAGGAACAAAACCGGGGCCCCAGGGGCACTTCTGAGGGCGATGGAGAGTGGACAGTTGGAGGGTGAGGAAGAGGAGGGAACCTGGGATCTCCCACTGAGACCTGCTGGTTCAGCCTGGTCACCGTGTTCTACTTCAGTTGTGGAAATTTTCAGGGATTTGGGTCATTTCATTACCCATGATGTCCCCCAGGTACTCTGGCACTACCTTGGGTGGAAGTTTTCCACCGATGGCTTTTGTGCTTTGAAGACCCACCATTGGCAGCAGGGCAGCGCTGTCCCCATCCTGCTGGGCGAGCAGGAGGAGCACGAGCTCCCAGGGACACCCAGCTGGGTTTTAGCCATTGTCACCCAGCGATGGCACAGCCAGAGCTGAACCTCTCCTGCTCTAACAACAGCTCTGCTGATGGGACATCAGCACAGAGCGGGCCAGGAGCTGGGGTTTCTCTGTGCCAAGAAACAGCTTTGCCAAAAAAATCACCACCCATCCCTTTTCCTGAACGTCTGGAGTTTGGGTGGGGAAGATGATCGCTTGGCTCATCATTACCTCTGTCCCCAACCTGCCTTGGGCACTGTGAATCTGCCGCTGGGCTGAGCTGGCTGCCGGCACTTCGCTGGCCAGCCAGCCTCATCACCACCACGTGCTCCCCGCATTTCATCGGCTCCTTTTCCCTTGTCTCAGAGGACACCCGCGGCCGAGGTGGCGTTGGCAGCCGGCGATGGGGCTGAACCTGCAGACGCTGCCACGCAGAATCCGGTTCTTCTTAACGTCTTTCTTTGTTTGGGGTTTTTAAAGAGAGGAAATTAAAAATGCAAAGAACAAAATAAAGGGTTTTTTTGGTTTTGTTTTTGTTTTTGTTTTTTCTTTTTGCCCTTAAATTTCTAAAGGAAAAAAAGAAGTCAGACAGAATTAATCCCAGCCAGGAAGAACCCGCAGCCTTGGGTTTGCCAGTCCAACCACCTCCATAAAACATTGCTCATTTTTCTGTATAGCAATAGGCGACACTCGCCCTCATCCCACACGGTCTGAGGGCCGCATCTATGAGTTTTTAAATGACTTTTTCCTTCTAATTAAATTGAATTTTATTTTTTTTTCTGCTGCTTCATTGTTACTCTCATGGGATAGGTTTTACTCTACAGCGAAATGCAATTGTTACTCCTCTGTGTCTTGCAACTATATTTGTTTAAGCTATTTACAAACGTTAAAAAAGAAAAAAAAAATTAAAAAGAGTCTTATGTGTCAGGCACTTTATCCAAACTGTGCTGTGTGCTCTGGAGTTTGTTTCTTGTTCTTTGCAATGACTCATGCAGGGGAAGTTACCAGGAAACTTAACTCCAGCCTGTCAACAGGTTTTAAAAGAGAAAAAAAAATTAATCTCTATTTGTTCATCCTTTACTGGTCATGACTGTGTTGTATTTCTGCAGCTTTCTGTTTCTTCAATAAATTATTTTCTAGTCATTCATCCTGGGGTGTGTGTGTGTCCCATGGTGATGCTCGGGGTTCAGTTCTCTCCTGATGCAGCTCCACTGCTCCAGGAGCTGCTCAGGCAGGACAAGAGCTGCTGGGGAGGAGTAGCCCCATTTTAACCATCTCAAGTCCTCTCCCTTAGACCTGGCCTGAGAGCATCAGGGGGTAGATTTGGGGATCACGGCCAGGCAGCTGGGAGAGGTTTCTTCCCCCTGTTTTCAACCTGGTCATTGCAGAGGTGAGAGTTTTCCCAGAGGAAGTCTCATACTTTTATTTCTTGGCACCATCCAGCACCCTTCTGGCCAGAGCCCAAATAAAACACTTTAATTCTCACAAACTCAGTGTAGATGAGGCCAAATCACTTGTTAAACAAACTGATCAGTGGTGTGTGCTGCAGGCAGGACAAGCCTTCATGCCTGATTTATTTATTTACCTTTTTACCCAAATATCTTGTCCTACCGTGCATTTTCCCATGGCACAAGTCCTGGCAGGTGGCACAGAGCTGGTGGCACACACCGAGGGACCACAGGACTTTTCTGTGCAGCTTTCTCCCTTGGTGGCATAGCAGAGATTTGCAGGAGAGGAGAGAAAAGCTAAAGTCCTTTTTATTAAAAAATAAAAACAATAAAAAGGGTGATCCCATCACCAGTCAGTTGTTCACACACAACTTCTCCAGCAGCTGCTGCTGATCTCCACAAAACGTGGCTCTGCAGGACGTGCTCCTGTGCCCGCTGGGCTGAGCTGACGTATGTCGCCCCGATGCTTTGCTCTCCCCCCAAAAGTACTTTTCAGGGCTTTGCAGCAAACAAACTGTCCCCAAAGATGTGGACATCAGCCCTGGGGCAAGTGGGACACAGCTGCTGGGGAGATGGGGCATGGCACATAGTAGACACCACCGCCATGTGCACCTTGTGCAGGGATGGCAAAGGCAAGGAGGTAGATGGTGGGGAGCGCTGAGGAGAGGCTGTGAGAAGCCAGGCTGATTTGGCTGGAGAAGAAAAACCTGCAGGTAATCAATGATATGTAGGTCCTCCTCCAGAAAATAGGGGGCATCATTTTAAAATTACGCCACTGGAGTCTGATCTGTTGGGTTGACGCATGTGAAAGCCGTGGGTACCGGATCCAGCCCTGCATGGGGAGGGCGACTGGCTCTGCACTGCTCTCCTTGCAGCTGTGGGAAAACAAGACGAGGGTCTTCATGCAGCCGCTGCAGCTCAGCCCCTGGGGAGGGAGTGAGCTGGGGGTGAGGGGCTGCACCCACCACCCAGCCCCACTGCTGGTCTTGCATCAGGGAATTTTATTAATTCAGAGGTGGGATAATAAGCCTGGGGCAGCAGAGCTGCTGTTTGTGGGTCCAGTGTGAAGCAGGATCAGCCTTGGGTGGGAGGAAGCGCTGGCTCCAAGGGGGCTCAGCAGAGGGAAGGCACCTGGGGTACCAGCCGGGGAGTTGCGGGGCAAGGGGCCAAGAATGGTGACAAAGGTTGGGGGTTTTCGCAGTTTTACAGGCTCCTGCAAAACCCACACACACACTGCTGTCGGGACATGTCCCAGGGCTCCACACCCGGAGCAGCAGCCCTCCAAGCTGGGTCAGCCTCTCTGCAGCCACAAGGACTTCCCATGCTTTAAAACCATCCGAATAAGATTTTAAAAATGCCCATAAAAGGAGGGAGCCACCCAGTTCTGTGCCTTGATGGCATCTCCCCTGTCCCAGCATGGTGGGAGGTTGATGCCAGCCAGGGCAGCTATGCAGAGGCGCTGGGGAGGGAGGACAAAGCCGGGGTCATCTCTGGGTGCAGGAGACCTGGGCCGGTGCTGTGGGTGGCCCCAGCACGCAAGCTGTCCCCGCGGGTGATGAGGCCGGCGTAGCCTTCCTGGTGGGAGAAGGCGTAGCTGGAGTGGCGGTGGAAGGAGCCGCGAGGGACATGAGCACGCAGCTCCACCGAGGGCTCCGGCTGCCGCTTGGCCTTCAAGCGGATCTTCTGCAAGGAGATGGGGAGATCAGGGCTGTGACCACCTCCCAGGCAAGCCCTCACCCCAAGTTGGGATACACAGGGACACCCTCCACTGACACATGGTTTGGGTCCCAGCTCCACCATGACCTGAGTCGTTATGATGGGATGTGTAATGTGTGGACCCTTCTGGGGGTCTTCAAAGCTCCCAGAGCTCTGGAGTACAATCTCAACCTCTGCTTTCATCTGGGACCTCTTTGCACCACCAGGAAGATACAACCCACAGCCCAGATGGGGATGAGCTCTACCAAGACCTGCACTGGACCTCAGTGCCTTCTAAGTGTCAGGTCCAGGGAGTCCTGGAGGCCAGTTCCTTACTGCAGCCAAAAGCAGATCCTCTCCAAGAGCTGGAGCAGGTCTCTTGCCCCAGCGCCTTGTCAAGCCATGAACCAATTTGGGGAGAGTGCCCTGGAGCGACTTGGGCACTAGTGTCATGAGAGTCCACCACCAGCTGAGTGCTGCCACTAAGGAGAGGTGACATGGCCCACCAGTACAGTCCAGGCAGCGGCTTCCCTGGGGAACCTCACCCTTCCCCTGACCAGTAGTGCCCTGACCAGCCCCGGACACCGATGCTGGCAGGAGGCAGACCCCCGCCGTGCCAGCCCCTGCACAGCCCTCACCTGCTGGGTGGTGGTTTTGCCCATGATGGTGTGGTACAAGTGGACGGTGAGCGAGGGGATGGTGTTCACCACCAGGGACAGCAGGACCACGAGCAAGACGTAGGGGTCAGTCAAAGCATTCAGGCTGGCATCTGTCAACGCAAGAAAGTCGGTGTTTTTAAGGAGGGAAGGTGGAGAGAAGAGAGGGAACAACTGTCGGGGGACAGGCCCCCACCCGTGAAGGTGTTGAGGGATCTAAAGAGGAGATGGCACCTAAATTGGAGTCAAAAATCAAGACAGCAAGATCGAGAAGTGGTGATGAAGAGATGATCTACAAGGCAGGAAACAGCTTGTAGCACCAAGCCCAGGCTGGGCTTCCCTGTCTGGGGCAGGGAAGGACCATGGGGATCCCTGAGGCATCTCACCTGGGAAGCAGAAGATGGCAGGGGCTATCCTGAAGGCGTCGATGCTTTGGGTCAGGAAGGAGAAGAGGCAGAAGAGCAGCAGGCTGGCTGTGACCATCAGGAAGGACAATGCCGTCCAGAACTTGGTGTCCAGGATGATCTGCAGGGACAAGGGCAGAGCACACAGCGTCTCATGAAGGCTGTGGGGACCCTCTTCCATTCAGCAGCTTGTCCTGAATTCCTCTCGCACCCCAAGGGAGATCATCCCCCAGCCACGAAGCTGCTGGGGATGGTGTCAGAGAGCCCAGGGCTGCAGTCCCTAAACATCTGCTGCTGGGCCAGGATGGGGAAGGGCAGATCAGTGCTCACCTCCACCAGGACCGACAGCAGCGACGACGTGGCCACTGTGACAGCAAAGGACTCATAGTCGCCGACAGCCTTGCTGCCAACGTGGTCCTCAAAGGCCCAGAATGCGATGTAGAAGCTGGCGAGCGAGGTGCTGACCCCGTGCAGGAGGGTGACACCAAAAATGCGGTAGTTGAAGAGCTCATCTTGCTGCCCAATCACGTAGAGCTCAGGGAACTCCAGACTCTTCTTGGCACTCACATCCTGCCAGGAGGGCACCCAGCATCACCCTCCCCACCCACACTGGGGAGAAGGATTGGGCCACCCCACCCAACACACCCTTTGGGAGAGCTACAGTGAGTTCCTCCACCTGCTTGCTCTGGGGTGACGGGGAACAGAGGCACCCCAGGATCAGTGATGAGTTCCAAATGCCCATGGAGCTGCTTGGAACCCCATCCCAGCACAAAGAGCTGAGCAAATGGGACACAATGACTGCTGGGCTGATTCACACCCGCCGAGGATGCAGCCTCCAGGCACAGGGGCTGGATGCAGCCCGGTGAACCCATACCTGCTCCAGAAGGCCCACGGACAGCACGGGGTAGGCGGTGTAGAAAATGTTGTAGAGTGCAAGGAACCAGCCCTCGTACAGAGGCTAGAGGGAGAAGAAAGCAGTTGTGAGCTCAGTGATGCTTTGGAAGGACTCAGAAAGGATGCCCAGGCAGCAGGGGTGAGTCTAAAAGACTCACATCCAAACTCTGGGAAATCCCCATGGACTTGTGTCAGGCTCTGCATCAGCCCTGCATTATCTGCAGCGATCAGTGGGCTGCGGGGCCGTGCTGGAGCCACACAGTGATGGTCAAGTCGCACTGATGGCCCTCAGGATAGAAGATCCCATTTTGGAAGAAACCAGCTTAATGCACATGAGATCTTTCCCTGTGTCTGTCCAAGACTGAGCTGCAGCACACAAGGACATCCCAAATCTCCCCAGGGTGCTTTTCCCAATCCAGCCCGGTGAAAAGCAGATAACCAGTTGCATCTCAGCCAGGCAGTGATGAGGACACATGCCCATCAGGCGGTACCAGGCACAAGACCTGCATGGGATCCTCAGTGGGGGGGTTGAAACATCGGTGTGCAGAACTCCACGGGATGGATGTGACCCCTGCTAATGGCAGCATCCCTCACCTGAGCCGTGAATCCGCTGTGGAAAGCAAACCAGACCTGAGCCATGAGGCCAGCAAAGGTCTTGTAGAAGAAGTAGCGGAGGAACTTGCAGATGCGGAGGTAGGCCCAGCGGCCATGGACGAGCAGGAGGCGCTGGAGGTAGGAGAACTGCGCCAGGGCGTAGTCGCTGCACTGCACAGCTTGCATGCCCTCCAGCCCGCTGATGCCCACCCCGATGTCAGCGGCTGCAGAGGACAGGAGGGTGTGAAATGCAGGTGGGGAGGTTTTCAGGGAACGGGTGCTTGATTTCCCTGTGGATTGCTCCCAGGCTGATGGGCAAAGGGTGAATCCCAGAGCGATGGGCAAAGGGAACAAGTCCCCTTTATCACATGTCACAGCTGCAGGAGTGACATGTCAGGCATGGTTGGGTGTGTGAAGAGCACAGCCCCGTGGCAGGGCTGCTGGAGAGGGGCAGGGATGTCTCTGCCAGCTGCCCAGGTTGGGGCTTGAAGTTTCATCAAGGTTCATCCCCGCTGCCAAAGCAAATGGTCCACCCTGCTCTTGTCCCAGGCTGGTCCTGGTCCTGTGCCTCTTGCTCCCCTTCTGGCACAGCAACGTGGGGAACTTGTCTGGGGGTTTCCCTGCCAGCTCCTCACCTCAAAGGAGATTGTGAAGTGGTGGAGATGGCAGATGGGGCACCACCACTCCCCACCAGCGGGATGCGCCAGCTGAAACCCACACTCTCCCCTGCCCCGAACCTCACTTTTGATCATGTTGACATCGTTGGCGCCATCCCCAATGGCCAGCGTGATGGCCTTCTTGTGCTTCTTCACCAGCTGCACGATGAGGGCTTTCTGCTTGGGAGTCACCCTGCAGCAGATCACTGCCTGGCAGCTGGTGGCCAAGTCCACAAAGGCCTTCTCCACCAGACTGCCCCGGTCCTGCGAGCCTGTAGCCTTGCAACAAGCCAGCCGCTGCCACAGCCGCCCCTTCTCCCTCAGCACCTCTCCCGTGTGGAGGATTTTGTCCTTAGGGGAGAGCACACGCAGTTGGGACCTCACCCATAACCTTCAGAGCATGAGGGCCCCCAGCGCCTCAACAATGCTCTTAAATCTTGTAGCTGCTACAAAAAAGCAACCTGTTTTCTCCAAGTTCATCATGCAGCAGGCACTGTGACCATGAGACCAGTTTGTCCCAGTATGACCAGAAGAGCATGTGATTACCTGCCAGCCTGTGTCATCCCAGAAGACCAGTTGGGGCAGGTGTGGTTGAAGACCCCCAACACCAAATGATCAGTGTGAGGTCATCCCCCTCTTCACTTTTCATTCCTGAGCCCAAAATGGGTTTTTCCCACCCCTTGGGCAGGAGGGGCATCACCTCCTCTGTGTGCTGGTGCCACCCAGGACTTTGACAGCACCAGGGCAGAAGCAGAAATCTGCCAGCGCAGGCAGGGAGCAGAGAAGAGCATCCAAGTGCCACCTTACCAGGAAGTCCCCACTGATGATCAGAGCTCTCTTCTTGTGGCATGAAGCCTCTGGGCACTGCTGGGAGAGGTGGCCGCTGCACAGGGCTTCCTTGCTGCTGCTGAGGTTGTTGTTGCTCACCCAGTAAGCCTTGAGGATCTCGCTGTGCGAGGAAGGGGTGGTTGAAGATGAGCTGGGGACACTGGGCACACTGTCTGGCTTCGACTGAGACCTACAGTTGGTCTTTGCCATCTCAGAGCCAGCTCCAGGGAGGGGGAGCTGGTACCCAGTGGTGGGAACAGGGGGGAAAAGTGGGGGCCCCAAGGGCTCACTGATATCAGAAATCAGCCTCTGACCCTGTGGTCTAGAGGCTGGAGATGCAACTTAAGCACTTTCTGGTCAAAGCCTGCCAGGGAAAAGCGATGTAGGGGCAGAAACAGATGAGGACGCCTGGAAAAGCATCAGCAGATGAAGGCTGGGACAGGGACATGGACATCTAGGCTAGGACAGGGAAGGAGAAGCATCTCTGGCAGAGTCAAGCACTGCCCTCAGGTGTCTTCAGAGGGAAAAACAATGTCCTGAACCAGGAGGTCATGATTCCTCACCTGATCTCCTTCTCCTCCAGGATCTCCATGTCGTCCGTGAGCAGCTTGCACGCGTAGCCAATGTTCATTGCAGTCTCTGCAACACGCAGGTGTCAGTGGCCGATGGCCATGTGGTGCTGGCCCCCCATCCCAGGGCAGCCCCCAGCTCTTGGGTCCTACAGCCCTTGATGGGCTCCAGCTGCTGGGGGTTCTGCTCCAGCTCTGTGCCATCGTGCAGATGGCTTCCCCTGCCTCAGTTTCCTCATGGGTGACGTGATCTGTGGGATGTGCTATTACTTATATTAGAGGGAACAGCAGAACCTGGTTGTTGCCCATGTCCAGGGTCTCATATCTCTTCTCTGATCCTGGTTAGGGGAGAAGCTGAAATGTGTTGGTGGGGCCTGGAGTTGCCTCCACTGACCTTGTTTGTCTCCCGTTAGCACCCACACTTTAATGTTGCCCAGTTTCAGCAGCTGGATGGTCTCAGGGACTCCGTCTTGCAACTTGTCCTCAATGGCCGTGGCCCCAAGCAGCTGGAAGGACGGTAAGTGAGTGTTGTGACATGGGGCAGAGCAAGATGCAGAGGTGAGAATTGCCTCTGGAACCAACCAGAGGTCCTTGCTCATGGGTGGCCATGACCTGACAGATCTCTAACCCAGTCTACTGGTATTTCACAGTCACCCCTGGGGAGGAACTCCACCTGCCGTCCCACCCAGGGGATGGGTGTTGGGTTGGACACTTCACTCCCTCATCCCAGAGAGCCAAACCCCACACTCCTGCCCTCCGTGGGACCAGCGCAGCCGGTTCCTCCTAAACCCCGGCCTCATCGCACCTGCAGGTTCTGCTCCATCTCCTCGTACAGCTTGTCCAGCTCCCGCGCGCGGTCCTGCAGCAGGACGCTGGCCTCATGGTGCCTCCTGCTCCACATGCTGTACTCGACCTCGCTCACCTCCTTGCTGGCCAGGCATAAAGTCCTCAGTGTCTCCTCTGCAAAGCGCTGCAGAGACAAGACATCAGGTCTCCCTTCCCTTAACCAGGATGACTCTTATGGTGGACCAGGGCATCGTGCCACACAGCCAGGATGCTCCCATGGGCAGATCCAGAGACCCTCTAGGATCTGAGGGTCTCCATCTGGGCTCTGACTCCCTCCCCCATCCTACAGCATCCCCATGAGTGTCCTTGCAATGCAACTGGTCCATGCAGAACACCAAAGGTGGATTTGATGCCCTCTTAGCCCCTGTCCCAGAAGGAAGAAAGAAGGACCAAAGTCCTGAAGCCAGAGGAAGAAAGAGCAGCAGGTGACTCCAGGACATCCAGCCCAAAGCCAGTATCAGGGAGACCAGCCCTCTCCACCCCAGGCTGGTGTGGGACTCACATCCAGTGCCATCTCAGTGAAGGTCTCATTGGGCCCTCGTCTCTGCAGTCTCTCCAGGATGACCGTGTCAGCCCCCTTGGTGTAGAGTCGGATCGTGCCCTGGGGGTCTCGCACTGGGAGAGAAGGGAACGACAGTTTAGGTACCCAGAGAGACAGCTCCCACTCATCGCTGTCCCTGTGCTGCAGAAGGCACCACAGGGGACACTAGTGCTTTTCTGCTCATGGTCATAGGAAGCACAGGATTGTCCCTGGATCTACACCACCATGAGGCAGGATCAGGCCTTGAGGACTGTCAGTTCCTCACCCACCTCCTCTGAGCCCCTGATTTACGTGCTCTCTCTTGACTGCTCAAACCCTTCACCAAGGTATCAGGGTGAACAAAACTGCAGAGATGACCAGGACAATCCTTAGGAGTCCCCTGTGCCAGTTGCGGTCAATCACAGCCATCCCAGTGCCACCCCTTGTAGGGCTGGGTATGGAAGGGACCCTCAGTGTTCCTGGAGGGCGGCCTCCCTCAGACACGCCGTCCCACTCACCCAGGACAGACATCCTCTTACGATCACTGTTGAAGTCCAACATGGCCAGCACTTTGTACGTCCTCTTCAACCCCAGCTCACTGATGGTGATGGTGTCTTGCGTTCGGGCCAGAAAGACATACCCCAGGTTCTTGGCTGCCAACACCAGTGCTTCTTCATCTGGTGAAGCTGCCTGATAAACCAGCTGGTCTGCAGAAGAGGAGTAGGGGTTAGACAAGGAGACTCCCAACCAAGCAACTCTTGGACATCTGAAACACCTTGTTCTTGCCCAGCATCAACATTGTGTATGGAGACCCTAAAGTTCAAGCCACCAGGCTAGGGAAACTCAGTCCTGCTTGTCTCATCTCTTCTGCTCATTGCCCCAGGCAGGACAAGTGCCCAGACATGGGTGGATTATCCCCCCTCTGCTTCTGTTCCAACTAATTAGCTTTAAAACAAACCCAAACATACACGTCTGTGATGGTGGGCCAGTGGCCCAAAGCATCCCCAGGCTCTCACGCCACCTGCAACCCCACAGCAGAGCTTTGCTGGGTGATGGAAAAAGCCATCGCGGCCTCAATGCCTTGAACAGCTGCTCGACCTCACTCCGAGCATGTCAACCACCGCGGCCAACCCACCGCCTTTCTCCTCCACCATGACAGTGTGGCAGAGGGCCAGCAGCCTCAGGAACTCCCTCAGCACGGGGTCGCTGTCCCGCCGGGCAGCTTCCAGCAGCGTCGCGTCACAAGAGTCCAACTTCTTCTCCCCATGGTGGCTCCAGGTCAACCCCGACCCCTGCAAGAGGCACGGGCAGGCTGCAGGGGCCCGAGGGAGAGAGCGAGCACGGGGCTCTGCTGCAACACAGCAACCCTGTGCTGGCACAGCCCAATCCAGGTCAGAGTCGGTAAGCCGAGCTCCGCATTGCCTACACCAAGAGGGTGAGTATAAAAAGATTGGGAATTAAAAAAAATAATTTGGAACTGCATTTTTATAATCTTGGTTCCCCTGTCTTAACTGGTAGCTGAGAACTGGCAAACTCGCCAGCCCGAGGGAGCACATTCCTCTCTGTTACAGCATGGGACCCCACTCTAAGCAAGTTGTGCTCCTAAACAAAAGGCTGGTCCTGCTGCCGGTGTAATCAATAACTGCTACAGCTTTGGCCCCGATGAGGAGCAGCGTCTGGCCCCACGCTACATGGGAGAGGAGAGTTACGCACCGATGGCTTCTTGTTCTCACGGCCTGTGCCTGTACCTGTCAAAATAAAAATTATTCAATTAATAGAGAGCTGGCAGGGGCATCACTAGCGGGGACTTCGAGCAGTTCCTCTAGATGGAACTGCTGCTTTTGCTGCCCAAAAGACTGGCAAGAAGGGACAGGTTTCCAGCATCTGCTCGGTGTTGGTCATGAGCCAGGCTCTGTTAGGATGTCTGGGTTTGACTTATTTGGCTCTTGGACTGTTCCAGAATTTCTACATGTTTTTAATGTTAAAAATTCAGGTCTAGCCTTCATCCACATTTCCTGGGAGACTCTGCTGTTGGCCAGAGACTGGTGGAATTATGGCGATGCTGCTATCACAGAGGTGCAACACGATACATCAGGCAGGGGAAAATTGGTTTTATTCCTTCTTAAAACCTTTGCTGGATTTTTTTTCCCCTCCATTTTGCTTTTATCACTGCTCATTTGCCTCAAGTGCCTGATACTTACCTCAGGAAAAAGGAGTTCCATGCTAAAACTCTGGCCCACCCCACTTGCTAAATTTCTCTAATTAAGCTCCCAAAAGCCAGCTGAGAGCTCGAGTAAGTATAGTAATAAGAAAAGGAAGGACTTGGCAATTCTCAGGTTAGAAACAATCGAAAAAATAAACAATCGTAAAAAGAAGCAAAGAGAAATTACATGCATTCGCTGTAAAGAAACAACATAAGGGAAATGATAATTTCTTTGCCTCCTCCACAGGCAACCTGAAAGCCTCAAAGTGCCCAGATTTGGAAACCAAGCTGGAGATCCACCAGAAAATGATGCAAAGAAGAAAAGCACAATCTCCTTTTTCTCTTCAGAACCTTCATAGAAAATTAAAATCCATGGGCTCCACTGGCCCATCACCCCCTGGCTCCTCTGCCTGCCCTGTCCTGGACACCTGAGCTAGCATCAGCCAGATATTCCAGGTGGGATCCCCCTCAGTCAGACTGTGTGTTTGCCATGTAGCTGTGCTGAGCTCCTAACCCCAGGCTCTCTTTTGTATCAGGGAAGACCTAGCTGATTTCAGCTGAGTTTGGGGCGTGATACATCTCCTGAAAGGTAGGCACCCATTTTAGGAAAGCAGAACTGTGCCCTGACTCCACGCACTGGGAGCACGAGACAGATGTGACCACAGGTGTGGTGGCCCCTGCAAAGCACCGATAACATGGGAGATGAGAACAATCTGAATTCCTACAGCCTCTGCTGGACCACCAAGATCAATCCACATGCCTCAAGCTTCCTAGCAAGCCAGGAGGAGTGGAAAGAACCAAAGTGGCCTAAATTCAAGGTTCACCTCACTCATGAGTCTCTACAAACTTGTGTCCACCAAAAGTTACCATAGATGGTCCCATTGATGCAGCATTTCTTGAAGCTCATAACATTTTGTGTTAAGGTGCCAGTCTTATCCGAGAAGATGTATTCGATCTGGCCAAGCTGATCATTGAGGCTGGTGCTCCTGGCTTTTGCTGGAATGTCCTTGACAGCGTAATACATTTCCAGATCCCAGTTGATAAAAAAGCTGTTCACCAGATAGATGAATTCAAACCTAGGGGGTCAGATAGAAGAAAAATTATGCTGGGAAAGGAGATCGCATTATTCACATCCCAGGGGCATTTGGGGATCTGACACAGGAAGAAAGGGCAGAGGGGAACTCCCAACCTGGATCCTACTGCTCTGAGCTTGGGAGAAGCAAGAGGGTTTTCACTGGCCAGTTTTCCAGAAGGCTCATCACACCAGACTGAGAGCTCACTGGGTCCCAGGCTACTGGGCTCCCCTCTGGAAACCTGGCCCTTGACAACAGAAATTCATAGATCTGGAGATTCAGTGAAGGGCTGAAAAGTTTGGAAACTGCTTCTTCCAGCACAAATTGTGATTATTGCCCGCTCACAATGGCTGTGCCCTTCTCTTCCCCATCCTGCTGCTGCTCAGTGGGGAAACACCACCTTCATCAGTCTCATCCTCAGCCTGCCCACAATTTCCTACATCAGTACGTGTCTCTGCATCTCTTTTCTGGCTTTCCCCTCAAAGCACATCATCAATGTTTGTAAGATACACACCCCATCCATTAGGGCTAGGGGAACACATGGGAATGACTTGGGTCACAGCTGGATCTTTTGTGCAGCCCCATTTTGGGGCTGTAAACCAAGGTGCCAGGTGATGGCCAAGGACAGGGGGTACTGATCTCTGATCCCTTCCAAGCTCTGTTGTTCTTACGTTATATACATGGACATGGGTATGATGATGCTCAGGAGGATCGTGAAGCCCCAGAAGTTGAAGAAGGCCTGCTGGGCAGGAGTTGTGTGCTTGTAGAGAGCAGAGAGGTAGCTGTGCTTCTCCTGGAACATCCTCGCCCAGAACCCAGAGGCAACAGCAAGGCACAGCGACGTGACCAACAGCACCAGGAAGATCTGAGATGGGAAGCCAGGATAAGAATTTCCCGTCACACAGAGCCCACCAAACTCTTTTCTAGGACCAACCATTGTCCCTTCCAGACTGTTTCATTTAGCTGTAAACCTGTGGAAAGGTGTCCTTGTGCCTGAGGCTGGTTCTCAGAGCTCATCCTGGGCCGAGATGAAGGATTGCAGCATGTATTTCAGCTTGACACATCCACAACACACACACACACAGAGCAAAAAACAACTTTCCCACCCTCCTAATCACCTCAGACGCCATCTCCCTGGGCAAGGGGTGTCCTGCAGCCTTCCCGCTGAAGTACCAGCAAACAGGAATGCTGGGGGCCAGTCTGAGAAGTGGTGACAATCAACCACCAGGAACAGAACTAAGAGCTATCCAGTTCCTATGACCAGGCTGCTTTGCTTCCCACAGAGAAAAGGCTCCTCCTTCTCCCATCCTCCATCTACTCCATGCTGAGCCACAGCCTGCAGGTCCCTCAGAACAAGCCACCTCCTTGGACCTGCACAGTAATGGATTAATAAAGCAGGCCAGGAGGGGTTGGAGATCCTGAATACTCCAGCTCCCTGGTCCAAGGGGCTGCTCTACAGCTGAGGGTTCAGAGCTGCCAGGGTTCAGGGTTTAAGCAACACAACCATGGCGCAGATTGCTCCAGACCCAGCAACTACCACTTCCTGGGAACATCAGTTGGTATTTGAGCATAACATGTTAAACCCAAGAAATTTTGAGCGAAATATTGCAACCTTAAGAAAATCAGCATCATCCAAGCAAGCAGCGTTTTAGGAGAAGACTTGTGAGCAACCCCAGGTCAAGTGGACCAGGGCAGGAGGTGTTTGCACCACACTCACTATGATCACCAGCCGGTCCATCATGCAGTCCAGCTTGGTTTTCTTCCGCTTGATCTTTCCACAGTTCCTCATAATTTTGGAATCAAATCCTGGACGAGAAACATTTTAGAAGTAAAAACACAAGTCCACAGCCCCCAGAAGGTTGACTTGCAGCTAAGTGATGCTGGTTTCCTCCATAACATCTCCCCACTTCTGAAAACCTCATCCCTTGGTCAGTGGTTAATCAAGCTGTGGCTGCACACTCAAAGAAGTGCTGCTTACACCAGCTCTTACCCCTCCCCTCTACCCACAGCTGCTCATGGCCAAGCCCTCAGCTGTACTGAGCCACAAAGTGCAAGAGGCCACAAAGTGGAGTAGATCCAGGATGTGATGCAGGTGAAATATAACCTGGGATGAGTAGAGGTTTGGTACCACCACATCATCTCTCTGCCGGTGAGCCAAACACCAGCAGAGCTTACGACAAACTTCTGGGGGGTTGGTTACAGCAGCAGGTCCTCCCACTTTGCATCAGTCGAGAATGGGACCTGCTGATGCCAGAAGTGCTTGGGCAGCTTAAAATCCCTGGGGACCTGGGTGTTTCCTGCCCTTCCTGATCCGGACCCAGGCACTCACCTGCGTAGATAACCAAGCCGTAGCAAACGTCGGTGTTGCGAAGCTTGCAGCCTCGCAGCAAGATCCTTTCGCTGTCAAGTGAGTAGGTCTCGCCCCTCCACTCCAGCGTGCCGGTGAAGCTGTGCATGCGGCTGTTGGGCTCCTCGCAGATCACTCTCCCTTGAGCAGAGGGCACAATTCAGGTGATGGCTCTGGGGGAAATGAGAGGGCCTTCCCCTTCCCTCACCCCCCATGCCTGCCCCCTCCCAAGAGGTGTGCAGGGGGCTTCTCGGGGAGATTCAGGTTTTGTCAGGGCATCTCCAGACGCAATTGGGATATGGATGCTCCAAATTAAGGCTAAGCTGGGGGGGCACCCTGAAATGCTGGGAGGATGCTCAGCCCAGGAAACGCACTGGGTTGTAAAACTGGAGAAGGTACAAACACAACCCCCTTCATCCCCAGAGCCTCTGAGAGAGGACTCTGTATCCTATGGAGGACCAAAGGGGAAAAAATCCAGGGTCTGAGCTCAGGTTTGGGAGCCAAGCACTTGATTTCTGTGGGAAAATCAAGATCCAGGGTAGGGGGAAGGTGCACAACCCTGATGGACCCATTGCAGAGCCACTCTGCTGGCAAAGGGCCTTCATGCAAGGTCTTTGGTTCCTTGCAGGCAGGAGCAAGTGCAACTTCCCGTTGGACTGATGGCACTTGGTGCCTGAGGGGACAGAGACTTCCCAAGGCTGAACCCATCCCATCCTGGTGAGATGGCCGCATCCTTGCCTGTCTGGGAGACTCACCATCAAAGGCAGCCATGCTCTCCTCGCTCACCAGCTCCTGGTGGGTGGCCAGAAGGGCTTGTCTGAACTTCAGGTTTGTTTCCCTGTGAACAAGAGCCAGGGAGGGAAAAATAAAACAACCCTATGGGGTGACAGAGCTGTTAATTCTGCTATCAGACCCATGGGACAGAGACGGCCATTAATTATTGGGTGATTACATGAGTGATGGCAATGAAAAGTGAGATAGGGACCTATCATGCCAAACATCGAGCACTCATGCAGGGAGAGAGCCCTGGCCTGGAGACCCTGCCATTAAATCATCCTGCAGACGGGGGTGGAGGGATGGGCAACCGCTGTCCTCCGCCTGGCTGGGAGGAAGCCAAGAAATGGAGAGAGATGCCCAAGGTCACAAGCTGTGCTGTGGAAGCCTCAAAAGTGGTTTTGGGCTCCCATTTTCAAAATTTGGGGCTCAAATTCCATTTCTGGGGTGTCTGTAGGTTTAACTTTTAGACGATCCCCACATCCCATGGTTTCTGCTGAACTTGCAGCCCTCCCAGCATGCCTGATCCCCCAGTGCCGGGGGTCCCCAAGACTGGAGGCTTCAGCCATTGGCTGGGGTGTCTCTGCCCCTCTCCCCCCATGGCAATAGCGGTCCCCTGCCCCTCTCCTCACCCATCGATGTCAGCAGTCTCCACGTAGCACAGGCTGCTGGGCTCCGAGCTGCACAGCAAGAGCATGTCGGCCTTGAAGAACAAAAAGGGGGAAGAGAGCACCTGGCTGAGCCCCTCCTCGCTGAAACTCCCCCCCCACTGCTCCTGGTGTGCAGCCAGCTCTGGGGCACCACTCACCGGGACGAAATTCTCCTTACGCAGGCGGACGATGTCCCCAACACAGATGTCGCGCCATTTCTGCCAGCGGAAGCTGCAGGAGAATTAGGGGGGAAATTTTTATCCTCTCAGAGCGGTGGGAATGGGGCTGTAGCTGTTTCTGTCCTCTGGACCAGCCTGTGTCTGTCCCTCCTTCTTGCATGAATGGGGTCTCCAGATTGTTGATTCCTCTGCCACTGTAGTGGCCTCCCATCTGCGTGACCGAAGGATGGCTGAGCACTGAGGATGGCACAGGACGCATTTGTCACATCCCTATCTCCTGTACCTATGGGTGGCAGGGATTTTCAGCCCCTTGGCCACAGGTGGGAAATGTTGGTCCTTCCCTGAACCAGTGTTTAGCAGTGCTATGACTCTGTGGGTTAGATACGAAGATATGGAGGAACTTATGTGGCCAAGGAAACCTTCCTCCCAGCATATCACAGCAAATTAGAGCTTTTTTAGACCTGTCGTCTGTGACTGGAATACAATCATCCCTACAGGTGAACAGCTGGACCTGCAGCAGATTTTGGGAAGCGATGGGAGTTTGCAGAGCCAGGTACAGTCCCTCCAAAACCCTTCTCAGCTGCTCTGCTCAAGGATGCTCAGCACTTGAGACAATCCTTCGTTCCACACAGGCCTGGAAAACACGGGTACAGCTTCCCAAAGCCCCTCACCTCTTCCCAGACAGGATTTCACATGGCCTGTTGTTGATGTTTCTGTCACTTTGGTGACGACCCTGCACAGAGGAGAGATAAAAAGAGGCCAAAAGAAAGGGATGGGCCATGCCAGACTTCTTTGTCCCATGAAAACATCCTTCTTGATGCTACAGTCTGTATGCTTAGCCCCAGGGCGAGATCTGCTTTCTGAAGAAATTGGAAGATGTATTCTGATGAATAAAGAGGCCAAATGCCCCCTGGGTATTTCTGGGGGCTAACCTGGGAATATAGCCATTGGTTAAGATATTAAAGATGTCAGAGATGGGGTTCTAGACCCCAAGGAAAGCATCTGGCTGGTCACATCCTTCCCAAGGGAAAATATGAAGCATTTTGGACATGGAAGACTTGATGGTATCTTAGGAATGACGAATGACAGCAACTCCCAAGCTTTTCAGTTCACCCCACAGCAAAGGGGCCCTTTCTGATGACCATCCCCCCCCCCAGGACCTACACCCAACACTCACAGCCTTTCACTCCAACCCATACTCACAATGTCATCGATCAGGTCTCGTAGACCCCGGATGGTGAGAAGGCAGCTCAGGGGGAACAGCAGAGTGTACCAGGGCAGCGTGGAGATCTCAGGGAAGGTCTAGAGAAGGAGAATTTCACACCACTGACACCACTTTCATCCCACTTTGGGACACTTGAGGTGATTGAGTATCTCCTCCTCGCTCCCAGCTCCCCTCCCCAGCCAGTGCCTGAGGACGGCAGGAATCTCTCTAAGAAGAATCAAACCAACATCTCTGTCTACAGAGAACTGTTTTGTTGAATTTCCACCTCTTTTTAAAGTGGATGTGTGAAACGCACATGGGTCCCTGAATTTGGAGGGTAAGATTTCTATTTAGGTGTGGTCTACATGAGCTTCGCATGCATCTAAACCAAATCAGTTTAAAGTTACCAAACGTAACGTAGGTTAAACCCCTCAGAGTTCAGGAAAGACAATGAACACCACTAAAAAGCAGCATCCTTGACACCATTTTAGACCAGAGTCCCCTACTCTAAACACCAGACAACCCTCCTCTACTAGAAAGTCTCGCACACACTTGCTCTTACCTTGGTGTCCATCTCACCTGTAAGAGGATGACAAAGACGAAGTAGACGTTGGCCATTCGGTGGAACTGCTCATAGAGGTTCAGTGGCACGAAGGTAAAGATGTTGTACTTGGCTGTCTTAATGGCATTGCCCTGCAGAAGAAAGGCAGGTCGAAGCCACCGTGGGAGTTCAGCCACGGGAAATCAAGGATGTGTTTTGAAAATGCCCAAAACATTTTGGTGTTTTTAGGACTTTATAACTTTTCATGGCATAAGAGATGCCTTTAAAAATTTACCAAAGCCATAAGGAAAAGAAGACATTTATTAGATCAAAGGGACATATAAAATTGAAACAAAATCATTTGTTCCTGATCATCTAAAGCATACCTAACTGACCCCCAGCTAGATGGTCACTATTTAGCTGGGGAAAAAAATCTGGGTTTTTTTGATCAAAACTTAAAAAAAAAATATTTCTTTTGATTTGACCCTCAGACTAAAGTATCCTTCATACAGTTCTGCTCCTTGTCTGACAGTTTCAGAGGACATCTGGGGCACCAGGCAGGGAGCGGCCCTTCCTCTTCATTGAGGATTACGTATGTGACTCTCCATCCCACTGGAAATCACTGCAGCATCTCTGTCATGTCACCCCCACCACCAGCTCAGGAATCAGGGGCTGGGTAAAGAAATGGCCCAGGACTGGCCCAGGCTGACTCACCGCATACTTCTTTTTGGTCAGACAGAAGGCAAATTTCTTCTTGAATTGCATGTGGTAGTTTCGGTCGTTGGCCCTCACCTCCCAGGTGAAAGCTGGAAAAGCAAGTGGATATCCACGAGTTCTCATCAGGGTCAGGCCCTGGCCATCAGCCTCTGGTCTCCAAGTACACAAGGACCAGTGATGGTGCCACTGGGCTCATGGTGACCCACTGCTGGTGAGACGGGCTTTCCATAGCACACCTACACCTTGAGAGCTGCTGGAGGCACAACTGGGAGAGAGCTGGATCTTTGGGGTTAGCTGGGTTACAGAGTGGACAGAGGGGGCAGGAGGCCAGAAGCTTCCAGAGATGTAGGACTGCAGCACACACTTCCCCTCTGAGCCTCAGGCTAACCATTTGGGCTCAGGTTTTGGTTTAACAGTATAATCAGGCCAGGTAAAGGACGACTCCTCCAAGCACAGTCTTTGCTATTCTGAAGACTGGTTGTTCCTCTCTTGACTTCATTTTTGCTATCCCAGCGCAGATACTGCCAAGCAAGGGACATCCCAGCCGTGTTCCCCAAGTCCTGCATCCCAGCTGATGGTCCATCTTCCTAGACCATTCCACCCCAAATCTGCTTCTTCCCCATCTCACAGCCCTGCCCCACCATCACCTTTCTCATGAACTGTCTAAAAAAAAGAAAAAAACCCCAGAACACACTTATTGCACACTGACCTGGCAGCTGCTTCTTTCCATGCAAGGAGCCTGAGGCCACGTCCTGCTCAGCCATGCTGGCACCGCTGCCAGGACCTAGGAACAAGGACAACCACAGATATTTGAGCAATGACAGCACGATCCCACCAGATGCTCCAACACCCCAAAGCTGGGCCCTTCACCTCTCCAAGGTGGAGAAGGGACACTCTTCTGAGCACAGCTGGGGATTGGTGGCTTCCCCAGAGCTGCAAACTAACTTAGACCTTTTTACTACCCTGGAGATATAAAGCCCCACATTGACACACAGTCCTCTGTAGCCATCGGAACATCATAGATCAGTGACTTCAGGCTGAATATTTGTTATCAGAAAACATCTTTCTCCCTTTAACACCTGATGTTCTTTGCCCTGCCTTCTGCAGGACCAGCCACAGCTCAGATCTGGATTGAAATCCACTTCACTTGGGCATTTTTTTTCCGACAGATTTGCCCTTCACGGGTGTCTGACACTTACTCAAACCTTGTGTGGGCATTGGTGCTGGGGGTTGCCTGGATAGATCCCCTGCCTTCCCAGTGTCCTCGGGGATGCTCAATGGCTTTGGCATGGGTCATCTTTCAGGCCCACCTTCGCCCAGTCCCAGCTGCCCATGACAACTCAAAGACATTTTTCCTCTCTGAGGAAGTTATGGGAAATCATTTGAAGTCATCAACAAGGAATAGAAACTCTCCCCATCCTGCCATCACACCCGAGCATCCGTCATGCCTAGAGAGCAGCCACCTTCATCAATGACAAGATTTCCCTTACGCTCAGTAGCTCAGTGACCTTCCCTGCAGGGATGTTAGAGAAGATTAATTAATGTTTGTGAAGCGCTTTGTGATCCTTACATGAAAGGAGTCAGTGAACTATAAAGCATTAATTAACTTATTATTAAATAATCCCACACAGAAGTCTATCCTTGCCATTATTTTTTATCTCACTCCTTTGATCACTTTTTTTTTTCCCATTCTTTCACTGAAGTATTTACTTCTGTCCCTACTCCTCCTCCTGTTACAAGACAAATTTGATATTGGTTTGCTCCAACACACGACGCTGCCCTGAGATGCTCACGGATGCCACCAGCTGGGCCCGAGCTGGTCACCTCATCCCAGGTCAAAGAGACCCTGAACAGCAACATGGGCAGCACCTGTGTCCAAGAGCTTGCCCCCCCCAAAAAAAAAGATTTGCTCCACAACATCATCCTTCTTTACCTCTAAGGACTCAGCATTTGTCATGGCACTTGCATCCTAAATGACACCCATGAACTCAGCACATTTGGGGCCCATCTTTATTTTCACAGCACGGCTGAGAAGGAAGGAAGGGTTGCAGGGAGCTGCTGTGCATGGTGGGACACTTGTGCTACATCTCACAGCTCCAATTACCATTTGTCACACAGATAAGGGAGCGGGAAGAGCTGGGATACCTGGAGGGATGAGACTTCTTCCATACCCAGCTGAACAGAAGCACCTTGGATCCCAGACTGGCTGCTCCCACTTTGTTTGGGCAAAATAAGGTGGCAAAGGGCTTAACACAGAGAAATGCAAGTCTCCCATCTCCTGCTGTGACCCCACTCGTGTCCTTGGCCTGGTGAAGCTGTCAGCTTGGGACATCTTTCCCTGCAGCCAGCCAGCTCTGGGCTGCATCTGGTTGCAGAGAGACAAAGGGGGGACACAAACTGCCCCCCCATCTGCTCCTAGCAGGTACGGTTCCCTGCCTCCTCCTAACAGAAGGTTGGGGACCACACAGGTGGACCACTCTTCTTCATAATGGGCCAAGCGATACAGGTTCAATGGAGACACCTGCACCTCAGAGAACATCTAACAGGAGACAAGATGAACCTCAGGGTATCCAGAATGGGGAAATCTGAGCCACCTGCTCACACCCCTCTAAGCCAGCTGGTGCCCCTTGGTTTGTCTGGTGGAGGTAACCATCCCTGCCGTGACCCCATCCCCAACACTGGGCCAGGGCACCACAGGGCCCCACCAGCCCCTGTCCATCCTGCAGTCCCCAACCATGAGCATCTAGGGGTGGCAGCTGGGGTCAACCCTGAGCCCAGATCTCCAGTCAAGTTTATGATGAATTAGGTCCAGATTCAAGCTAGGAAGTCAACACACAGGTCAGGATCAGGTCTGGTGACACAGGCCAAGGTGAGACAGAGCTCAGTGATTGCTGGGCGGGTCCACTGGGACAAGACCAGCTCCAAGGCCAGGCCAGAAAGTAAAGGGTAGAGGGCTGGGTCCATGGCCAGGCACAGGCATGTGGCCAAGCTGGAGACACACCCACCTGCAACAAAGCTTGGGCTAGGACTGAACCCCAGGGCTGAGCTTAACTAGAGCCCATGGGCGGGTGTGGAGAGGTACCAGGGGAGGCTGCTTAGGGCCATTAACACCTGTTAGTGCCCTCGAGGTCCTGACCCATTGCTCAAAGCATCTTCTGACCTTGCTCCTTGCTCCAGGACATCAGTATTAAAGCTGAGGCTGACAGCGATGAGTACCAAGATGTTTGCCTGGGCTCACCTCTTCCAAACCAGCAAACGGTACGATCGCTTTAATCAAAGGGTCCAACCCTGCCCTGCCCCGAGTCTCACCAAGATGCACTAGAAGACCTTAGTTTTGTCGGTGGTCACCCTTTCAGAAGGTCCTTCTTGTGCTCGGGATCAGGCCTGAAGTTGACTGTCCATCATGTCCCCACTGTGTCTGTCATCTCTGAGCCCCGCTGTACCCAGTGACGATCACCATCAGCCCCTCCACGCACCGCTCATTGGCTCCAAAGCACCCCTGTTCCCGGCTGATGCCAAACGAATGTACAGCTAATTAAGCACCTGCAGTTGGCAAATGCGGGACACTCTGTGGAGCTGAGTGCCGCACAAAGGCAGCCGGGAAAACAGCCTCTTGACAGAGCCCAGGAGCAGGGGGAAAAGGGAAAAAAAGGAGAATAAAAAAAGAGAGCACTAGAGAAATACTTCCAAAGAGGCATCCAAGAAACCTTGGGTCCAAGAAAACTCTTGACAAACCTCTCTCATCGCCTCATTAGAAATAAAAATTGCACTTGGAGTAGGCGGGAAGTGGCTGGAAGTGGGTGCCGGGCGCCCTGCCAGCCCCGGGCGGGCGGCCAAACCCTGCACCAGCCCCAGCCTGGAGCTTCCCGGGGCCAAAAAGGGCCAGCGATGGTCAAAGGCACAAGACATCCTCTGACCACTGCTCCACCCCCCATCTAGCCCAGCAATGATTTATTAACCCACGGGATGTTCCTCCAACTCAGTGCCTGGGATGAACCGGCTGGTCCACCCGTCCCAGCGGGGAACATCCCGTCCCGATGGTCCCTGAGGGCTTGGGCTGTAAAGCACCCACGTGGTGCTGCTGGGTGCTAACAAGATCCAAAGCAGAGCTTTCTCACCCAAACCCCACAATTTTAGGCTAGTTTGCGTGGCTGAACACAAATAAACCAGTTTTAAGCAGGAACAGGCACCGCGCCACAAGGGTTTGGCCCGGGTTAGTGAAACACGTGGAGATTTATGTCGGTCGCTGATCCGACCCGCTGGTGCGGGGTTTCTGTGACGGTTTTTGTTTCTGAAATCTCCGGATAAATGTTGAAATGTTGCTCAGTACAGGAATTAGTGTGAGACATGTTGGGTTCCCTGGGAGCACCTACCAGAGCCAACACAGCCACCACCTGCAGCCAAGGCTTTCTGGTCGCCTTTCTGCCCCTCCTGCTCCCTCCCAGACAAAAAAAAAAAGGGGGGGATGGGACCAGCTTGACCCCCGCCACGGTCCCCTGCCCGGGGCTGGTGTGTGTTGCTGTAACCAGCCTTGTGAGTGCTGCTGTTGTTTACCTGACTGCAGCGTCCCTGACTATCAGCCAGCGCCCCGCCACCCCGGGGACCCCCCCGCCGCCAACCCCCCAGTTGCTGCAGCTCCAGCGTCACCCCAGACTCAGCCCCATCGCGACAGCGGTCGGTGGCACCAGCCCAAGGACGGGTGACGAGTGGGTGGGTGGGTGCGTTCGGCAGCAGCTGGTTCATGCCTCCTCCTGCCCTCGTCACGCCGGAAACACCCCCGCGCACCGGCCGGGTGGATCACGGCTCATTAAAGCCTCTTGGGGTATTTTGCCCAGCTCCAGCCACATGCCCGGGCCATGAGTTTCCCTCCGCTCACCCTATTTTTCCACCTGCTTTGATGGGGCTCCAGGTGAAAAGGCAGCTCCCCCATCCCAAAAGGCTCCTCCGTGCCCAGCATCCAATGGCAGCTTTGTTAGAGGGGTGCTGCCGTGGGCTCCCCCCTTCTCCCTGGGGTCCACAGGGAGAGATGCAGCTCCTGGGAGAGCCCTGAAGGACCCGCTGGCAATGAGCCCCCCACCGCACCCACTGCCCGCTCAGGTCCCACTCAGCACCCATGGGTGCCCTGAAACGAGCGGGAGGAGGAGGATGGCAGCTCTTGGGACCTGCTGCCCTGAGGGAGGGGGTGCCACCTTGCCATCCTCCCCCCTGGGTCCCCGTACCTGCACCGATCCTGCCTGTGGCCCTGCCGACAGCCCCGGGCAGCCACCGAGCTCCTGCCACCACAGCACGGAGGGGGACTGCTGCCACCCGTCCTGCCCCACGCAGGGACCGTGGGGACAGCCCATGCCACACCTCCAGCCCTGGCCTCCGCAGGGACCTGCCTGCCCTGCCCGCCTCCCATCCTGGCTGCCTGCCTCTCACTGCCTGCTGCCAGGGCACCCTCGCTGGGCACCCCCCAGCGCTCCCCCTCCTTGCTGGGCACGGCTCAAAACCTGCCCTGATTTATCATCTTGGCCCGGCTTGATTCAAAACAACCCAGAGCTGCTGCTGCAGGAGCTGTTCTCGTGGGATCTGCCAGGGGATGGGGATACGGTGTCATGGCCAGGGCATCCCCACCACTGTCCCAGTGGAGAGGCAGGTGGTCCCAAACTGGGTCTGAGGGCATCGGGTGGGCACAAGCATCTCCGGGGCAGTGTTTAGGCAGAGGGCAGGCAGATTTGGGTAGCGAGGGCATTGGGCTACACCAGGGCTGAACTGGTTTCACTGGGGAGTGCCCAGTCCCCCCCCGGAGCCCTCGGGGTCTGGCAGCAGCTCAGTGGGGCTCAGGCTGTACCTTGAAAACCGAGGAAAGTGGGAGCAGGGGCCAGCTGAAGAAGAGGAGGCCGAAGGCACAAGCGAACCGTGCCACCTCTGAGCAGCCCCGAGGTGACAGCGCTGGGACGGCAAACCCAGCTGGGGACAGAGGCCGCCTCATTAGTGACAGCAGCTAACGAGATGAGAGCCAGCCCCGTGTCTCCCTGCTCTCCCATCCCACCCCGCGCTCATGCTGCACGCCAGCAAAGGCCCCACTGTAGTGGTCCTGCGTTAGTCGTCATTAGATTAATTGCTCGCTGCAATTAACCACAGAAACCCGGAGGCAATTAACCAAGCGCTGGCCCGACAGTCCATAAAGCATTTACTGCGCAGTCATGAATAACTCGTTCGAGGTCCATAAACAACACAGCTGCACCGTGTCCCCACACCCCCGTGTCCCCGTGTCCCCACGGGGCGCTGGGTGATACTGGCCAGCACCTGACCCACAGTGGTGGGGTGCGGACTTGGTGCATCCCCCATCCCGGGGCTGCTCCTCCCCTCCTGAACAGGGAGGGGAAAACCTCACCCAACCCTTGCCTAAGGGGCTGGTGCTGTGAGAGAAGCCAAATTAATGAGTTATTGTTAATTGTCATGCAAAGCTGGTGAACAGCAGCATGTGTCATTTTGAAATAAAAAGCAGTGGCTGCCAAGAGGGTTTCAGCTCGAAGGGAGAGCTCTGGGTCACAGCGGGCAGGGCAGGACGTTTCGTTACACGGTCTGAGCAAATGCCAGTGGTGGGAGCGGGGCGGGCGCTGGAGCATGGCCGGGACCGAGGAGTCTCTGTTCTCAACCGTGGTGGGGTCCGGCCAGTCCTGCTGGGAGCAATTTGTTGCATTTTCGCAGCCCCGGATCATGACCATTAACATTAACCCAACCCCTCTCTCCAAACACAAGTGGCGTTTCTCCCTTCCCGCTCCCGGAGCCTTTCACACCTGCTCTCCCGTGGCAGCTCCTCCGCCACTGCCACGGTGCTGGAGCAGCATCTACGAGGAAATTCCGCCGTTCTGCCCTCACCTGCCATCCCCTACCTGCTCCCTCTGCCCCGGCAGCACGCGCAGCGCTGGGCCCCGCGAAGACCCTCAGACGGCGGCACCGGCACCGCCGGGAAGGGCCAGCGGCCACATGGGCATGGCAGGGACAGGTCCCGGCCCTAAAACTCCGTGTCCCCTCGGTTTTCACAGCCGCTCGCTGCCTCCAGCAGCAGCGGGCCAGTTCCGGAGGAAGGAAAAGGATTTCCACACCCGCCCCGGTGTCTCCCCTGCAGGGACATGTGGCTTTGGGCACTCGGGAACCAATAACCTCGGCTGGCGGAGAACAGCCGGGGTGACCCTGGCAACTGCAGCCAGCGAAAATGACATTTTTATCAATCAATCGCCCCCTGCAATTAGCTGAACCCCCCCCGGTGCAATTAAGTGAGCGCCGGGAGGCCGCGCGCAGCCCAGCGCCGGGGCAGAGGATGCTCCTTCGGGCGCCGCAGTGCCCGTCCCAGCGTGTCCCCCTCTCCGGGCGCAGAAGACCCTGGTGGGGGCTGCCCGGTGGCAGCGACAGATCCTGTTGCAGCCTCTTGTGTTTGCAGGGAAGAGTTAAACCTTTGAGGCTGGTTTTTTACCTTTGCTTGTGGACCGAGCAGCTCCAGGTGCCCTGTTCCAACCGGCCGAGCAGCTACAAAGCCCCATTTGTTTGGAGAAAATAATAATAATAATTTAGCAATGTTTCCCTGTGGGACAGGGGTTGTTTCTCAGCCTGGGAGCAGCCCCACGGGCAGCCCCCAGCCTCGAGCCGGCACCTCCCTGGGCTCCCATTAATGCCCCAAACTTTGGTCCCAGCTCAGCTGCCAGCAGACGCGATGGCGGGGCCGTCACGGGGCGATGGACGGGCAGCGTCCGTGGCTGCCTCCAGGCATGGCTGCTGCCTCCTGTGAGCCCCCGGACCAGAACTGCCCCATGCAGAGGCTGTGGCAGGAGTCAGTGCTGCCCTCAGCACCCAGAACTCGCATGCAACACCCAAAAACTCATTCCCCCCCAACTCTGCACAGCCAGTTGGGTGCTGCCCTCCTTCCTGCTCAGCACCTGCACCCTCCTCTTCCTCCTCCTCTGTTCCCAGCCACTGTGCAGCCACCTCAGGCCAGGGGACAGTGCTGGGAAGGGGACAGGGCGGGTCACTGGTGCGGACTGTTTCTCACCCACTGCCAGCCCCTGGTCCCCAGTCTGGCCAGTTCCCTTCTCTCACTGGTGGTTGGAGGGTGCAGGAGGACCCTGGTCCCTGCAGTGACACCAGTGTCATCCCCTCTCCCTGCTGCAGGTTTAGGGCAGGGAACAGGGACCCCCATGTCTGCAGAGCCCCGCAGCTCCCCTGCACTGCACTGCAGGGCCATGGCGGGGGCACAGGCATCCTTCGCTGCCACCCCGGGGGAAACTGAGGCACGGAGCGGAGCAGCTGAGGTACCCGGGCTCAGGGCATCGACCCTGGGTCTGGCCAAGCAAAAGGCTGGAGCAAGGAGGAGTGAGGAGGGAAGGGATGTGCGGGGGCTGCCACGAGGTCCCTGTCCCCATCGACTGTGGCAGAAAGGGCTTCACTGCACCAATGTCCCTGCATAAGGAGCTTTCCTGCCTGCACACAGAAGCCATGGGACCCCCAACACATGATGGCTACTCCCCCCCCCGCCTCGGCCCAGCCCTCGCCTGCCTGGAGGTTCTGGACAAACTGCGGTAAAAAGGTTTTTAAAGAGAGGATCGATGACCGCAGTCACCTCTGACCTGCGCCGGGTGGTTCGGTGGCAGGGGGTGACACACAGATGCCCCTTGATGGGGGACGATGCTGCAGGATGAGATGGGGCCTGACGCAAACCCTGGTAGCATCTGCAAACGCAGGGCTGCATGTGATGAGCTGTCCAGTCTCAGCTGCAGCTGCAGAAAATGACCATGTTATGGCCTGGACATTGGGAAAAAATTCTTCAGAGAAAGAGTGGTCAGAGAGTGGAATAGGCTGCCCAGGGAGGGGGTGGAGTCCCCATCCCTGGGTGTGTTTAAGGGCCGTTTGGATGAGCTGTTGGGGGATGTGGGGTAGGGGAGAACTTTGTAGAGTTGGGCTGATGGTTGGACTCGATGATCCCGAGGGTCTTTTCCAACCTGAATGATTCTGTGACCCCATGTGCCCAGCCAGTCCCCTGGGCTGCCCATAACCTCTCCCCCGCCTTGCAAGGAGGCAGGAGGCTGCTTTGATTTGGGTTTGGAAATTCCCTCCCTGCCTGGGAAAGCAAAGCCGTGGGCAGGGAGAGCAGCAGCCATGGAAAAGCTGAGCTGCAACCAGTGCAACAGAGGCAGGAGCAGGGCAGGGACCCTCCTCCCGCAGCTGAAACAAGCTCTGACAGTGCCGTCAGGGAGCCAGCAGGTCACAGCTGCGAGGACACGGCCAGCCCAGTGGCACCAATTCGCTGGCAAAGGGCTTAGACTGGGACAGGGGCCAGAGGCTGTTTCCGCAGATCGATACAGGCACAGTGTGTGGGGACGGGGGCTGGACCCCTTGGCAAGGGAGGGGACAAAGCGGGGGGATTTGTAACACCCCAGCACCTCTGAGCTGGGGTGGAAATCGAGCCTTTTTTCCCAGCCTTTGACTTTTGTGTCACCTCTCCGAATTCCAGCTCACCCTGAAGGAGCTGGCTGTGCCCGCGTGGCCTCCCCGAGGGGGTTCAAGAGGTGAGGGTCCCGTGTTACAGCACGGGGGTCTCTCTGCTCATTTGCTTCCCCCACTTCAGCTCCAGCCTCCAAAAGCCGAGCTGGTGGCGGGGAACAGGCAGCACCAAGCCCAGAGGCTGCGCTTTGAGTCAGAGGTGAAGGATCCCAAAGGAGCAAAGGTTTCAGAAAGCCCCTGGCTGCCGTTTCTGTTGGTGATGCCCCAGTGCCGGCAGCACCTCTGGGAGATGAGGTTTTCCCAGGGAAAAATGAGTCTCAGACCTCCAAGACAGACGCTGAACACACACCTGGGTCCATCTGTCCATCCGTGTGTCCATCTGCACACCCGAGGATGGGTGAGCGGTGTTCACCTGCGACCTGGGCTCTTCAAACCCTCAACACCTGCTGGCCTGACAGCAGGTGACCTGCAAGAGGGGGACGTGGTGGGAGGAGAGGGGCCCCCGCAGGGGAAGGGGTGGCACCGGGGAGGTTATGCCAGAGCTCAGCACACCGGGCCCCTCAAAGGCCCCAGAGGTGGCCGAGAACACACGCCAGCTGTGACTTTTATAGCATTCTAAGTAACCGCTGCCATCACCACGCCATCACCAGCACGTTAAATAAAACACATTGCCAGTGAGGTCATCTAATAGCCTATTATTTTTTTATTTGAACTTTTTACCTTCACCTCTTCCTCCATGCTGAATCAGCTCCTTCACTTGGCACTTTAATTCCTGCCCCATTTGCGAGATTGATACGGGCTCTCCTGGGGAGCCCGGCCAGGCGGTGGGAGGACGCCGAGGCGGGTGCCAGCGCTCCTGGGCTTTCGCCCCAGCTCCAGGCTGGAGACAAGAGGAGCCAGGACCTGCCCCGCTGCTGCCCAGGGGCTCAGGGCACGGCCTGGGGGGCGAGAGGGGTTTGCACAGAGCAAGGACAGGGACAGGGCCCGGGCGCCGCAGCATCGCCTCATCTCGCAGTCCCAGCGGGTTGGGCTGGACGAGTCACACTGGTTTCGCTCCAGCAGGATGATGTGCCACGGAGAGGCACAGACCCTTGAGAGCTGTGAAGAGACTGGGCTCTACTTTGTGAGGACACGAGGAAATAACAGCGGCTGCGAGTTGATGGGATGGTCCAGAGCCTGCCCAGGCCCTCCCTGCCTCCAGGACGGCTCCAGCACCCGCCCTCCCAGCCCGGCCCCAAGCAGAGCAGAGCCAGACTCAGGAGCGTGCGTCTAGTCAACACTCTTTTATTAAAAACAATTACAAAAAGTTACAGGTTACAATAGTTATATACAACCCAAAAACCTCTTACCAGCCACAAACCTCTGGGTTTTACAGTGTTACTGTGCCCGGGGGCGGAGGCGAGGGCAGCCTGGGTGGCTGACGCCTGCCCTGACCCACGCCGCCAGCGCAGGGGAAGCGGGCTGCCTCCCCACTAACATCCCACGAGACAGGCAATCTCCCCCCCAAATCCAAAAGCCTCATTTTAGGGGGTCCCAGTGGGAAAAGGAATGGGAAATGACCGAGGTCCCCTGGCCTGGCAGACCCATGCCTGGAGGAGCACGTCCTGCAGTGATGTTCTGCTTCCCCAAGCCCAGGTGGTGAGGTCAAGCCAAGCAACCAGCTCCCCAAGCAGGACCCCACATGCCGCGTCCACGTTGGAAACGTGTCGGCTTTTCCAGGGAAGGCAGCTGCGGCGGGAGAGGGCCGGGGAGCTGGGGCTGCCTGTCGAGTAACGGGGGAACCTCGAGGCAAGAGCCAGCTCTGAAATCGAACGTGGCTGCGCTGTAGATCGGCTGCTCCCGGTACATTGCGTCGCTGCAGCCAGGCGTGAAGATAAATGGGGGGATAAACATGGGAAACAGGCAGAAGCGGGAACAAACCTTCCCTCCCTGGTTCGGAAGCACTGAACTTTCTCTCCATCTCTCCCACGGCCTGGGCAGGAACAGCACCCCGTTCCCCACAGGCGATGGGAGAGGGGGACAAGGTGTCCTGAGGCTGCTTCACATGGAAGCCCCACGGCAGGGAAGGAGGCGGCTGCCACGCTTGGCAAGGGGGGGCTGCGAGGAGAGCGGGATGAGACGTGCCCTGCGGAGCGCTGGGCGAGCGGCAGGGAGCTGCACGGCCCAAAGTTTGGGGTAACCAACAGGCTGGGAGCCTGCGCCACTGCCCGCCAGAGGAAATGCAGAAGGGCTCAGCAAGAGCAGGAGCCTCTACAGGCCCTGCTCCCCCCGTAGCTTCAGCAGCACCTGGCAGAGGTCTGGCACTGAAAGCCACATCCCGCCTCCGAGGACAGCAGTGGGACAGGGAAAGACTCCCAGGGCTTGTGCATGTCCCAGAACCCTCCGGCCCACGCTGAGGAGGACACCCCTGCCCATGGCACACAGCCCAGCCCCACGCACCTCCCCGCCACCGCAGAGGTGGAACAGGTCAGCAGGACATGCCAGGGGACACGCAGCACGTCCCCAAACTCTGAGCCCAGCACCGCCAGCGGCGGTACAAAGGAATGAGCTAGACCCAGCTCCAGCAGGAACCAAAACCCAGCAGCTCCCCTGCCCCGCTGCCACCAGAGCAACACAGCCAGCCCGTGCCAGGGCCGCAGGGGCCAGCACCCCACCAGCCACTGCGGGGAAGCAACGCCAGTAACGGGGCTGAGCTGCTGCCTGGACCTCAGCTAAAAAACCTCATCTACCAGGGACTATTTCCATCAGCTCTGCTGTTCCCCCGACAGCAGCAGAGCCTGGGCAGAGAGAGGCCACCAGAGCCACCCAGTCTGCCTGCGCTCCTGCCCCAGTCACCCCAAGTGTGACAGACACGCTCTCGACAATTAATTTTGTCCAGGGGGCCAGACAGACAATAACTGGGCATTCTGCTCTCCTTAAAACACCCAACATGTAAACTAGTTTAAAAGAATAATTTTTACCTATTGCTTTTGCTCTTGTCTGCATTGAGTCCCTGCTCTCAGGGACAGACTGGTGGGGAGTCCTGCAGACAGCTCGGGGCCACCCTTAGGTGCAATCTTAGCTGCACCTAGGTCCCCCAAAAAATCTTGATCCCTACATACAAGCTTGCTGGAGACATGCTGGAAGCTCAGGGTCAGGGGAAGGACAGCTTGTCCTAACCCGCAAAGACACGATGCCTGCTCTTACCACTGCCCTCCCCAACACGGCTCCTCCCCTGGAGGGCTGAAAGTTGCTGCCTGGCTCTGGGAGCCCAATTTGCTGCAGCCCCGCTGTCCCTTGCCTCACCCCTACACACACAGCTCTCCGAGGTCTGGGCAAGGTCTGACACTTCTGGTTTCCTCCTTTTGCAGCAACTGCAGAGCCAGGACGCCAGCCCTCACTGAAGAGATCGCCTGGGTCACAGCAGGCAGCAATTCCCCTGACCCCATCTCATTCCTCTCCAACCTGCTGCTCCCACCACACGCTCTCAGAGACAGCTTCCCTCTCTTGCAGCTCTGGCTTTCTCCTCCACAGTGGGACTGCACCAGGATCTCCTCCTGGATGGCTTGATCCTCGGCTCTCACCACCCCTTGCTCGCCATTCACACACCAGCTATGCAAATCCACTCACTTTACAGCTTCCCGCCCAACCTTCTTCCATTTCCCCCATCTCCAAACACTGCAGGAATCAAGCAGTATTGGAGTACAGAGGCAATTTCAGTCACATTTAAAAAAAAAAAAGAGAAAAAGATCTACCTTTAACTGAACCAGAAATATCCTTCTGCACGTATCCAACCTACCTCTAATAGCTTCTCCTAGGAACCAAGAAGTTCTCTCTGGTTGCGCTACTCAAAACCACCTTGCCATGCCTACAAGGCAATTGTTGTACCACAGAGTATCCCTCAGGTGGAGTAAAGAGGATCTGAGAGCCACTATCTGGACACAGGGACCTGCAAGCAGTGAGCTGGTGCCGTTCAGCTGCGCCAGCAGCAGTTCTGTAAGTCCCATAGATACCTGCGAGTGCACGGGGAGCCTGGGGTAGCATGCTGCTGCGTACGGGTGGACAGTGTTACTCTGAGCATTTATTGCACTGCTTCAAAGAGGTGGAGGAGGAACAGGAGAGAGAAAAGCGCAAGTCATCGTTTCACTTTAGCATCTTCTTTGATCTTCCAGACCATCAGCTCCATGCAAGCTCTGGCATCCTCGCTGGAGTCGTGTCCTTCCACTGGGGACAGAAAGACAAGGAGGGCAGTCACCACCCTGGCACCCACAGCACAGACCCGGGGGAAGGCTTCCAGACGAGGGCCTGCCCGACACTGCCGGCCCCACTGCTCACTGCCCTCTGCCACAGCGACCACAGACACATCTGGGATCACCCTGAAGCACAGCGGCTGTTTTAAAGTGGAAGAATTTCCACTAAACACATTTTTTGCTGGACTTCAGCCTGACACCATTCCCTTGTTTAAATTAAGGGCCAAAGTCCTGCTAGTCTGTAAGCCCTCAGGCTGTGGAGTAGCAGGTCAGAGAGGCCTCCATTTCTCCAGCAGCATGTTTACAATGTGCTCAAGGAAGACAAAAAGGAACATGTCAATCTCAGTTTGTCAGAGAGAGAAGGGAGGGCATGACACTGCCTTGACAGAGCTACCTCTGGCCTTCCCACACCACTCCTCTGGCCCCCACTGGGCACAGAGAGGGAAGATGCAAGTGCTGCTGGCCCTCACTCAGAGCAGAGTTCACACTGAAACTGTCTGTGCAGAGACTTCATATGCTGGCCCGTTCACAGCTACTGCCAGACAGTATGCGGCAAAAAAACCAAAGATTAGGAGCAAGAGGAGTGGGCTTGGGGAGAGCAGAGGAAGGCAGGTCCAAGGAGCCCCTATCCAGCTGGGATGGGACACAAGACCCTCACTCTCAGCTCCTCCTTGGTCTCACCATTGTCCTGGATGATGCGCTTGAGGTAGTCTGCCATCAGCGTTCGGAGAGCCCGTTTGTAAGGCAAACCCAGCCGGTGGGGAAAGACGATTGCGGTATCCACCACTGTGCCATGGATAAGCTGGAGGGAGGAAGCAGGAAAGGAACATGCTTATTTTCCCTCTTCCATGGGGACGGACACTCCTTAGGATTAACCATGCTAAAGCAATCTTCTGGTCAGCCTCTCAGGCTCTGTGTGATGCTGTCACCAAGCTCCAACCCAACCAGTCTTGCAAGAGGCTCTGGCTGAATCAAAGATGACTCCCCCTTGAAGGGTGCGTGCACACAGGCTTCCCGGTGCTCTGCCAGCCAACACACCTGCCCCCAAAGCCCTGCCCAGCTGCACATTCAAAGCAGCAGAAATTCAGGGCTAATTCAGTTTGTATAACTCAAATGACAGGAGAGGTAATCCTTAACACCCTGGAGAAGGTGGCATACCTCTGAGTGTCTTTCACAATGAAAACCTAAGCCAAGGAACCAGGTGACCCCACAAAGCCTGTAACAGCCTTTCAACTGCTTCTCAAGATGTGGACAGAAGTGGGAAGGACGTGCAAGTCAAAGCTGTACCTAACCCACTGTACATCACACCGCTTCTACAGAAAAGGCCTGACCTTCAAGGTGCAAACCACCCTGAAAACCTCCCGTCTGTCAGCAATGAGTCAACAGGAAGTTTTTAACCAGCACCGGCTTAGCAAGGATGAAACAGGACAAGGAGATCTTGTACTCTGGGCATAAGGAACTACACAGTGGGTGGGAGGGAGGCCCTGACTGGTCCCATGTCTGGGTCAAAGTGCCTGGGCACACAGGAGAGGTTTGCTGTTCTCTAGGTATGAAGTGTCATCACACTGGAGCCACTGAGGATGCTGAACAGGTCAACTACCACCCACCCTGCACCAAGGGGCCCTGGGGTGGACCAAAAGGCCACATCTGACAGAGTCCATAAACAATAAACATAGGGTAAGCTGGCTTTTTTTAAAATACTGATCTATTACTCTCGGGCCAAGACAAGATTAATCCTCTGTTGCCAAGAATACGTGGATGAAGGAACGTGGATGCAGGCAGTCCCACATCTTGAGTACAGGAGTAAAATGCAAGGTCTAAGAGATAAACCTGTATGCCTGACCAAAAGACAGCTCTGCAAGTCTCGACACAGGATGACTCAGGTAGGACCCTGATAATCCAGTCTCCTCATCTGCCTCGACTCTTCCTAGGCACCAGCTAATGTTGCATGACAATCCGTAACTTCGTCATTAATAGTTTCATAGCCCAGCTCTGTAAATGCCTGAGAACAGCTGCAGTTTAACAGAAACAACCTGCTACGCTCTTTGGAGTATAAAACTGCCAACATTATGGATAATCTCTCCTAGACTGCAGTCAAGTTTGGCATCCACCCAGGCACAATGATAATTACTTATGTAGATCAGGAAGACTGAGGAAACAGGATAATATAGCTTTAAATAAAAATTGAAATGCTATCACCATTTGGAGCTTGCCATGGCCATTAGCGAGATGTCAACTTTACTGCCACAGCCTTCAGATATTACGACTTGACATGCCACCGCCTGTCACGCTCTGCTATATTGCTCTTGGGTTCGTTCTCTTGGCAGTGTCTGTGATGCTAAGAGAAAATCATGCCTCTAAGAGGCCAACACAGTCATCTTGTGCTGATAAAACTCTAAATAATTTTTTGATGATGATGATAAACTCTGAGAGGCTGGGATAAGGGGTGCCATGGAGAGGTAAAGCGCTTTGCAGGCATTAAAACCTCCTGCTTCCAAACCATCGCCACGAGTTGGCAGCCACAGCTTCTTCAATGAAGTGTGATAAAGAATGGCTGGAGGAAGCTCTGGCTTGTGAGCATGGACTAAAGACTCAGTTCCTGCCTGCTGCACGCTTTCGTGGTGACCCTGGACAGGCCCCTGGGGATCTATGTTCAGAGTGCAAGGGGAGAGGACAGCCCTCCCTCGCAGGACAGCGGAGATGGCCGAGATGTGCAGGGCAGACTGACGAGGGCCAGGCAGGAAACAAGACAGATAAAAGGTCAAAACAGCTTGATCAAAGTAACACCACAAATCACAGCAAACCAGGCAGAGAGCCTCCCTCAGAGAAAACAGACGTTTTAACATTAGAGGAGAAACCATAAGAATTATCTCCAGTCGCAGAGGCAACAAAGAGGCTTGTGCTGTTTCTAAAATGGTTACTGTGGACATCCAGAAGGCACAGGGGACTCCAGAGACTCCCCTGTTCATGCCCTGGCCCTGGCTGAGCACATCTTCAGGCCAATCAAAGGATGGTGACACCAGTGGAGGATTCTTGACTATACAGAAGGGGGGAAAAGCGAGTGATTTGAGATCAGTCCTTCCAACCAGCCCCGCTCCATTCACCCTCCCCAGTCAACTCCAGAGAGGTCTGTCACCCTGGGCAGCACCAGTCACTAAAAGCTGGGGTGACACCACTGGTGACACACATGACCCACTCCCTTTGCTCTTCCACCACAGCCAGCTTCCCACCGGCTCAGAGACAAGACATGATCTGCATCCTCCTGGTTCTTGGAAATAAACAGTTCCTACATTTAAAGGAGACATATAACACACACCAGGGCGGGAAAGAACCAGAGGAGATGTAAACGCAAGACACGCACGTTACCTTTAGTGCAAATAAGTCGCTTTCCAAGCTGTGCCCTATCAATATGGTATCTGCACTGAACATGTTCAGTAGGACGGCTTGGACATCCCGCAGGGTGATACTAGTGTTCTCCAGGTCCTCTTCTGTCACACCTGAGAATCTGCAGACAAGAGCAGAAAGGGCTTCCTTCACTAAAGGAACACCTCAAGGCCCAAAGTGTCTCAGCCATTAGGAACTGGTGCTCAGTGGAGTTTCAACAAGTGCTCCCAGCCATTCCCCTTAAGTTCCTGATTCCGAGCACAGCCCTCTGACCCAAGGAAGACCGTCCTTACCTGGTGTTATAGTCCACCACCTTGGTGTCCGGTTTGACAAAGGTGTCATATACCACTTTCAGGTCAGAGTTGATCACAGTTACTCTTGTCAGCTCCAATCCTTGCTTAGTGTAGCACTGCAAGCAACAGAGCAGACATGAAGAGAAGTGCCTGCCAACCACAGCACGGTGTCAGTGGAGCCGTTCGCCGAAGCGCTGCAGCTCCCAAAACGCAGCACATCTCGTGTAGCAAGGCCAGTCCACAAACGCTGCTCCATATCGGCCAGCTAGCTACAGCTTTTCAAGGGTGCACGCAGCTCCCAAATGAAACACACAGTGCTAAAACTAATTACTAAGAGCTAATTGAAATGTACAGGACTAATATCATTTAGAGTCCACAGAGAAAGGAAAGAAGGTGGTAAGGAAACAGAGCCTTCCTTCAGCCACTTGTACCACACCCTTGGCCTTCCCCAAAAGGCTTTATTTTGCTTACGTTCCCATCATCAGGGACCCACCATTTCACAGTCTAATGCGTAGATTCCAGGGTAGCCATCAGTCGTAGGCAACTTCTCAAAAGTCTTCACAAAGCCATCAAGGCTCTCCTTGCGCCCATCATGAACATGTTGCTTAAAGAAAGAAAAAAATAAAAAAAAAAAACAAAAAAGGGGACAATTGTTGATGGTAGAAGCAAGAATCCAAGAAGTGCACTTTGACAGAACCTCCCACTTAAACAAAAAGATTGGGTTTATAATTTCTAAAGGTTAATGAGGAATAAGTTTTGCCCACCGGTTGGTCTGAGAAGTTCACCACAACAGCAAACACAGCCACGCACAACCCTGATTCCAAAGCCAGATCAGGGCTAGTGGCACCATACTGACAGCTCACGTAGGAGCAAGACATCACACATCTAGGGACAAGCAGCTTTCAATTTTCTGAGTAATTCTACTCCAAATTGAAAAGGTCACTGATCTAACTCCAGCTGCTGATTCCTGATTTAGCTTGTGGCCAAGATATACCCAGGTGCAGGATTCTAATCCCAGACATCCCTGTTTGAGCATTAGCATCAGGTGTATCATAGCCCAGAGACAGCACGAGAAACTGGAGTAATGAAGTACCAGAAAACATCAGTGTCTGCATACAAATAAAAGCTACCATATTCCAAAACCAGACAGTTTGCAGACAAACAGGAGCTACTGCCTACCAGCACTTGAGGAAATAAATAGAGAGTATTTCCAACCACTCTTCATTATCCCCAGCTCTAGGGTCAACAAGATCCAGCACAGAAGAACTCCCTGAGCCATCAGAAAAACTCAGGGAGCAATTTCACAAGTGGTTTAAGCCAATGCAAAACTGAGCTGCTGTTGCAATGGGCACTCCCACTCTCCCTTCCTCTGCAGCCCCAGATCCCACCCTATCAGTCAGCCTGAAAGACTTCTTCATTGATCTGGTTCCCTGCACCACTGGGGAAGCAGGAACACGTAATCGAGGGCAAGGAAGAGGCTGCGACTGCCCTTTTGCCCACTAACACGGTTTTAGGTCAAATTAAACTGCAGCACCACACCCAGAGGTGCCGCTCTCTCCCATATTCCCCACTGGGGTTGCTCTGTTTAAGTTCTGTCTATCCCTACATCTCAATATATTTACACCTGCGTGCAGCCTCTCTCACTGTGCTTCTCGCAGATCTCACCCTACAAGGAATCAACCTGTCCTTGTTTGTCTCAGGATAGAAAGGCTGGAGGGATAAAGAACTGAAGCACTTGTAAAGCTAAAACCTGTAGGCAGAGGGATAACCAAAGCAAGGATTTGCATATTGTCCTGCACAGGTTACAGGTGCAGCCAGAGTACAGAGAACTGAATTATCGGAAGTTAAGAGGCAGCTGTGCCAACACTGAGTCCAATCTCTCCCTGGATCCACAGCAGCACTGCTCAAAGGCCGCACGGTTTGTTGTTTCCCAGGAGCAAGAAGCCACACTTGTCCATTCTGCATCTATGCCCATGAATCTGACTGTTTTCCTAAAGAAAGGGGTAGAGCAGATTACCAGGCCAACAGAGAGTAAACGTTCCTCTCCCTTGCAGCTTAATTCCCTCCCTCCCTCTGTAATACAGTGTAACTGGGCAGTGAGGGAAAGAAAAGAAAAAACCCAACACACTTGAGGTGTTTTTCTACACTCGTCGATGTTCTGCAACTGTCCAACTCCTCCTTGCTGAGAGGAGGGCAGAAAAGTTGCTTCTGTTTTTCAGACTAAAGAAGCAGACTCAGTTATCACAAAGAACAGCAGCTCCAGACTGGGGAGCGGTAGGTGCGGGCACAGCTCCATCCTGCCATCTCCTGCCACACTGGTTAACTGCAGCATAATCCAGACAGGCACATCTCGAATGTATTCGGAAGAGACACAGACGTCCCTTTCAAACCAGCTACGGATCTAGTTACTTAGAACAGTTTCTTACTGCAAATATTTGCCGTTTTCAATGCTCTCCTTCAAAGCTGAAAGACACTGTGCTTCCAGCAGCCCAAACATCCCAATATCTAATTGCGTACTCTCGTCCCGAGCAGGCTGCAGACTCAAATCTACCAAAGGATGCTGTGAAACTCACTCACTTGGATGAGAAAAATCAAGAAAGCCAGAACACAGAGATCTGTGGCACCACAACTAGGAGGCAGATGCAAAAGGACGCCTGAGCCCTGGAGCACTGGCAGCATGCTTCATTGAGTAGGAGACTATTAGAGAGATTGTATGTTTCTTAAAAGGCCATGAGGTTTTATGGTCTACAACAGCCATGCAAAAACATGCGGAGAAGTCATGTTTTTATAGCCCCATCAATTTCTCCAGACTTCCCTGCTAGATGTTTTTTGGAACGCTAATTAAAAAGACATCCTCATTTCACATGAAAAAGAAATAGGAGAAGTAGCAGCCTGCCTGATCCCATCTGTGCTTCAGATTGTACAGGGCAGGCTTTTAGGGTGCCCATACAGACAATTCTTATTAAAATAAGTCTTGAATTTTGCCCCAGCATTCACTTCCCAGATCTGTCTTTTGGTCAGAATAACTTGCAGCCAGCCTTGCTGGCCCTTTATCACTTGAGGTCTTTCAAACAGTGGGATAAGAACATCCCTTATAACAGATATGCTCTGGGAGCTCCCTCCACTGGACATGACCCTTTTAGATCCCCTCTCGCTTGGTTCTGCATCATGCCCCTGTGTGGCAGCTGCTAAATATAAAAATGTCACTGAAACCAGTGACGAGGAGCATCCCCAAAGCCCTGAGGAAGAGGCAAAAGACATATTGTTCCCTTCAGTCAACGATTCAAGAGGACCTGTGATGCCAGGCTGGGAAGCCAATTTTTCTCTCGCCTAAGGGAAAAAAAGAAAAAAAAAAAAAAGAACCTGTGCAAAGGTATCCCAAACAGCGTTCAGCTCTGTATCAAAGGGCCAAAACTCCATTCCTGAGCAGGTTTTTCATTTTGCTTTCTAGTGCTGGGATCCCTTCCCCTAGTCCCTCCTCAAGAGAAGTAATACTTACGAGTTAGAACAGGCTCTTTGGGAAGGTTCCTCCCCTTAATACAACAAAGGGCATGCAGTAAACAAAACTAAGAGAAGATTTGGCCTACAGCAGAAAGTTACCTTAGCATGGGCATCTGGGAAAGGAAAAAAAAAAATGGGAAAAAGGTTTTGGCACACTGTTATCAAGGCCCCAAGCCTGCTCATTAGAAGGAAATCCCTTATTTTTCACCTCTTCAATGCTTCCCTAAAAAAGCCTATATATGAGTTTTTTCTGGGAAGCTGAATTCACTAGCATTTGCTTAGAACAAATGAAACCACTTCACTCCAGACACCTGAGTCTCCTCCTTCCTGCCAAACACTGAATTTTCCTACCTTTGCATAGCAGAAGATATTTCAGAAGTACTTGTTTTCCCCCCTTAAGGGAAGCCACCATTCTTCTAAAGGCTTAAGCCACGATTACACAGCCATCACCACTGTAAGCAGAGGACAAATGGCATCGAGAATAAAAAGGTGTTGCTCAATAACTTACTTTAGCAACCTGGCAGCCTGGTGAACCCACAGCTCCTGAGCAGCAGCTGTAATGAGTTTCCCATCCACCTGGCACTGAAAGAGCAAGAGATAAGAGTCAAAGAGAAGTCCTGTTAACAAGCAAGCTAAACTTTAGCTCTCACATGCAGAGATATCCTGGATGAGCAGAGCAACCACGCGTCAAACAAAGGGGAAAAATCAGTAGGGATTTGCACGCAGCAATCTAAAGAGTTTAAGTCTCTCATACTCAGCCAAACTCCAGAAGCCATCTGGATGCTCTGATGGAAAACCACAGCAGAGCTCAGACCAGGTTAGTGTCTTGATGCAAATTCATTCAACCAAGACCAGTAAACTCTCCTGGGCAGTGACAGACATGCTCCCAAGTCAGCCTCATAAAAACACTGATTTTTTTTCAAAAGGCACAGGAAGGTTTGTTTTTTCTTCTACTTTTTTTAAACTGAAAGATGAACCACCTCTGCTCCAGCCCCAGTGTCACATGTTCGGGACTGTACCACTACTTCCCAGCAGCTCTTTGCAAAGCTATTTCAGCAGCAGCAGGGCCACCCAGTGACAAAACTCGGAACTGTCACAACCTGTGAGCGTGACAAGCCCCAAAATGTTCCACAGCAACTCAAACCCGAGGCAGACTGCATTCAGAGCTAGAGCACAGCCAGCGTGGGACTAAGCCCTCTCCGAAGAGCTGTACCTCTCTGCTTGCGGAGCCTTCCCCAGTGATGGACACACTCCTCTTTGCGAATGCAGTTTCCAGAGGCTGAGACCATGTACTCAGTGCCACAGCGACAACAAATCCTGCAGGAGGCTTTAAGAGAAGAGAGAAGCAAGAATCAGGTCACTAGAAATCCTTCACCTGTTAAACTTGGCCAAAGCACAAGTAACTCAGAATCACTCAAGCCCCAAACACCAGTGAAACTTCCCCTGTTAAAAAGGATTCCAAGTGTGGTTTCAAACTCCCATAAAGACACAGCGATCCCTCTGAAAATGTAGTGCTGTACGTTTGCCCCCCAAACACAGCAAACACAAGACTCCCTTGTGGTTTTGGTGCACAGTATCAGCTTCAACACAGTTCACATCAACATTTGCTGCATTGTTTCTCCATCCACAGCAAATTACGTTGTACTCTAACACAGTTATTTTAAGAAACAGGATAAGTCATTCTTTGGGCATCACAGCTAATCAAGCCTGGTTTCCAGGGGATCTGTGACTTGTCACTTCCAAATGACATTTGAGTTCTTCCTAGGCACAGCTAAAGATTCTCCAGCATCTAAAATCAAGAACACTTACAGCACAGCTTGGCCCACCGAGGGGGCAATTACAGACTCCTCCCTCCTGTCATCTGTGCTTGTACTGCCCGCAATTCAGGGAAGGGAGATGCAAAAAGCTACAGTAAAGGAGTTGCTTCTGATCTCCATGCAATTCCCTGAGTTCTCGTGTGAGCATTTAAGCTGCTAGCACATTCCCAGCTCTGCAGAACGCCAGTCTAGACCATTTTTGTCCACTGACCATGGTTGCAGCATTTGTTAATGCCAGCAATAGCCTTAGTTAACCAAGAACATATTCAAAGATCCTGAAACATCTGCAGGAAACTACAGAACCAGAAACATGATCTCAGAACTGTATAAAGGAGCTGGCGTTAACTGGAGAAAAGGGCTCTAACAAATACAGTACTTGACAGTGTTAATGCAAGGGAGCTTTCGTACAGGTTGCTTCAGTAACCACAGGACAAATGTAGACACAAGGTGTTAACATGGATGAGCACTTAACACACTTTAACAAGGTCTCTCCAAAGAGATGCTCAGAGGAGTGTGGCAAGGCACCTCAAAATATATCCTAAGTATGTGTTTTATCCCTGCTGCACCACAGCCTGCTCTAATCAGCATTTGAGAAGCATAAATCCTGCTACAGGAGTTCAGAAAACTCAGACAGAGGACGACTCCATCCTGTCCTGAGGAAACCTGGGGGATTATTTTGTCCAGTTGCAAAAAGGGATTTTGGGAACTACTTGGCCCAGCTCTGTCAAGAGATCCAAGCAGAAAACTGTGCAGTCCAAACCAGCAAGGCAGGACCCACTGCAAAACCAGCCTGGCCCAATGTCGGTCCATATCCCACCGTAACAGCAGTTCATATGCACAGAGACACAAAAAGGAAAGAGGGGAGTGTCATCAGATGCTGAACAGGAGCCTCTCTCCAACCATTTCCCTTGCAACAGCAGCAGGCAGCCTCCAAGTTAGTGCAACTCAAAACCTCCACCTGAGTGAGCAAGTGCAAAACACGTGCCCTCACAGGGGGTGGCCAAAGGCAGCTGGGCCAGGAAGGCAACCTGACCAATTCATATTCTTTGGCAGCAACTAGAAAGCTCACTCAGCCTCACAGCTCCACGTGCCACAAAGTATAAACCTTGTGTCAAAAACCAACATTCTTGTGACATGCAAGCTGAAGAATATCATCCTCTAGAAACACATCAGACTTCTGCAGCCACACTCCTCTCCTCCGTGACTGGCTGGCCTGTCTAGAGGTCACAGCCAAAGAGACCCATCACAAACAGGAGCAAACAGCTCCATGTAGAAACAAAGAACAACTTTAAGCAAAAAGGCCAGTTGCAAGCAGGACAGGCATCGCCAGTTGTAATGTATCTCGCAAACCTTGCAGAATAAAAGGGCCAGCAGAGCTTACAGTCAATCGTTTTCTTCTCCTCTGCAGTGAAGAGGACAGCACGGCCAGGCTTCTCCGGGTGAGGCATTGGGTAACCATTTTCCTTTAGCTGCTCCTCAGTCATGAGATACTCTTTCAGTCGCCGGTACAAGGCAGCTCCTGCACACAAAGACAATGCTGAAGCCAGATCACTTAAGTAGGGGCTATTTCTCTTACTGTTTTTTGCTTTATCAAGCCTCCTGGCAGGGACTCCCACTATTTTGAACTTGGTTCCACTGCCTTTGTTCAGGATTGACAGGGAAACAGGTAACAGGGCAGTATTTTTAAAAATCTAGTCCTTAGTGCACAAGCTCATTTTAACCTCTTCAATAACCAGCATTAAGTCTGGAAAACAGCCGAAACACAATTCCTCCAAAGGTCTTTTTGTTACCAATGTGAGACTTCTCCCATTTTAATGTTTTAAATGCTTTAACTGATAATTTGTAACACAGCCCAAAGAATACCCCTCAAAGGCCACCCACAGCTAGCTAAAGAAATTCATTATCCGAAGCTTTCTTCCTGCTGTTGACTTCAGGCTGCTCATTTCATTTTACAGAATAATTATAACTTCTTGCACTCTGCTCAATATCTATTCTTTCGCTGCTATGTTAAACCCTTCCAATATTGCTGCGTACCCTTTGATGTTGCTTAGCTGAGCTATACAGGCCCTTTTAAGCTTTCTCCATGTCGATTCCTTCTGCTCTGTGGCCTCCCTGTCTCTCCTCTGATCTCCTCAACAATTTGCCTACATCTCTTGGCAACCAAAATACCCATAACTGATTTCAGCCAACATGAATAACGCTTGTGGCACAACCCTTTGGCTACAATATGACCTTACTATGACATTCATAAAGGTGAAATTTAGCCCTGCAGAGCAGATAGAGATATTTGTAAGTTTGCCTTTTAATCTGATGGGCACATTATAAAGTACTGCTTCAGGGCAAGAAAGTTGAAGTAAAATCCAGACAGAAATAAAAGCCCAAAAGTCAGTAATACCCAAAACACAAGAGGCAGCTCTGAACAGTTACTGATGAGTTACTGATGCTACATCAAAGCCACGCAGACTACATCAGTAAGCTCACTGCCCAAAGCAGGGAAGCTGCTCCGTGGCTGTTGCACTGTTCACCGAGCACCTCTGCAGCACAGTGCTGCAGTTAGGTGATAACTCAAAACACTGGCCCACAGATAAATCACAGCACTTCACGCATCAGCCAGATCCTGCTCTCCCCAGTCACAGCATTGTACCTCCAGCTGTAATTTACAGGTTACAGCCTCGCAGGAGCAGCATCTTACCTGTTAAATCCTCTGCTCTCAAGCTCCCTGACCGGTTTAGAGTAAAGCTTGTCTTAGCAGCAAGCTTGCCTCCCAGCACAGCTTCATGGGACACCACTTTCTTGTTGCTTGTCTCTGCAGTGAGAAGAGGGAAGAAGCAAAACAGGACAGAGATCAGTTACCCAGCTGAGTAAGTGACTTCAGTCCTAGAGTTTGGGGCACTACACATCGGCAAAAGGAGGACTGCATTTATCCTCTTGAATTCTTGGTCTGCTCCAGAAATTGGCACGTGTAAGGTGATGGCCTAGCATTTTCATTCCAGCACTATAAGGAGTTTTCTGTTTGCACTGTCAGCCCACCGCAACTTTTTTTTAAGGGCAGCAAGGACATTTTTACAGTTCCTCTGGAAACTCTGGTAGCTCTCCCTGCTTACTCCACATAGCAAGCCCTCCTACTGACCAAAACCAAGAGAGGACTAAGCACCGAAGCAACTCGACCCAGTCATGTGCTGCACGGTGGCATCACCCACCCACAGCGAGCAGCTTTGTTGTCAGGTCCCTGCAGACCAGCCTCCCACGCAGAATCTTTCAACTTCTTTTAGAAAGGAGCTTCAGAGCTCTAGAATATGCTCAGCACATCAGATAATGGCAGATAGGTGCTTTTTACTAATCATTAACTGGCAGCCCTCTCCTAGAGGCCAGCCTCCCAAGTTCAGCCGCTCTGACTAATGGCCATGAAGGTAATGAAGACAGAGGGGAGAAAAGGGAAGAGACCAGGAAAAAAAAATTCACAAGAACAGCACAAATTGATTGTTTAATGTACCCTCTCGAGAGCCAATAATGAAATGTCTTAACCCTCTTCGTTTCTCTCTTGAAGCTTAATGTGTGTAACAGATTTCTGCGGTGATGGACGAGTCTATCACTTTGAAGGCATCATGTGAAAGTTACTCCATTAGCAGGGCTTTTCATTTTAAAGAACTTGTGCTAAAAAAAAAAATCCATGTGGCATTATCTCCATTTAGGTTCAGACAGCCAACAAAGCATTGCAGGACTTGCCTCTTGAAGGCCCATTAAAGCTTGCCAGACTATAAAAAGCTAACTGGAGCTGTTTGCCTTTCAGCATAATGCTTCTGAGAAATGGGTCTGTCTTTTCAACAAGTTTCTCTCCGTGGCTTCTAATCCAAGCAGGGCTCCGATTATTAAACCACAAACGTGGTACGTACTGTTCGTACTGGACGGGGAATTGGGCACTAGGCTTCGGAGCTTCTTTAAGGTGTTCACTGCCACATTCAGGTAGATGTTGCGACTGGTGCTACGTTCATAAGCCACCTTCTCTTCTGACAGAGCCTGCAAACAATGCAATTCATTACTACATGCTCTCTTTCCTCTACTGCTTTTGGAGAAAATAAATGTTTGGCTCTTAAAATACAGAATCTAAGTATGATAGCAAAAAAATTGCCTATCAAGTAATAAAGTGGAACATGGCATAAATACATACTGCTTCTGGGGCCTGCTTAGGTGAGAAAAAAAAAAAATGAACTGTATGTTAAACAAAGTGCTGGAAGAAGCTTTTTCATGTGAAACCTTCCCTGACAGATTAACAAAGCAGTTCTGGAATCGCCTGGGAAAGGCTGTTTTCCCCACTTCAGTGGCAGTGCAAGATCTTAACTGGCAAGAAAAGGACGACTGAACTCCTTGGATACAACAGGAACATTCTCCCTAGGGAGCTGTGAAGGTGAAATCCCACAAAAGAAATCCTTGTGGCATCTGCTTTGGTTACAAAACACACCACACAATGTCCCACATTTACCCAACTAACATTAATGGACAAAGTTTTCCAATAAAACACATTACCTTCTCAACTCTACTTTTGGAAATCCTACTATACTATTCCCTACTGCTAGAAGGCTCCTTAAAAGCCTCACAGTTCATAAGCAGCAAGTTTTACCAATTACATCTATCTCAAATACTTACCTCTGATGAACACTTAGATTCCGGGAGGTGTTTGCTGCTCTACCAGAGTGAAAGGCCTTTTTGTCCAGCTTGACGTAAGGCACATTCCTCTACGTCCCTCTTCTGGGGTTATTAAAAAGATTGTGCCTGCTTTCCAAACGAAGGGAAAGATGGGATTTCCTACTGGAAACCCCCACTGGAATTATACTTTCTGTTGTCTAGTCTGGAATTATTTAATGCCAGTCTCCTCTACAGAACTGCATGTGTATGGAGAGTTGTCTGGGTTTGCTGCAATTTTAGAAGGTCTTAGCCAAGGCAGAGGATGTTATTCTCTGCTGCAGACTTTATTCATAAGAAGCAAGCATCAGTACAGACCTTGTCAAACGCTTCCTGGGAGGAGGAGCAGAATTTGAGGCACTCATCAATGAAGAGATTGAGATATCTTTGACGAATGTTTGTTGGGACTTTAGCACCAAATTCTGTGGGAATAACAGGCCTCTGTAAGCTGGCGCTCTAGAGATGAGACAGAGAGAGAGAAAGAGGCTATTCAGGGTTTAAGTAGTATGTTGCTTTGAGACTCTCATTTCCTATGTTATTAATAGTGGTATGACTTCCCTTCTGAAAATCTGCTCAAAGCTAAACATAACATGCATCGGTTTTGGTACTAAAAACACCACTTGAAGCTTTTGTGCCACCTTCGGTATCTGAACTACTTCAAAACCAACCATGGTTCATTACGCCACTCATCCAGCAGCCAAGGACTCCCAGTGACGTTAGTCACAACACTACATTTACACATACAAGCGTTCCACACCATGAAAATAACGACACTTACATTCAGAGATTCAAGATTAGGATGGTACCAAGCACCACACTTTGAATTGGAGACATGAACACATGACACCACTTCTGTGCACAACAGACATGGCTTTCTTTTTGGTACTCTGGCTGTGAAGAGAGAATGGGAGGCCCACTCCTGCCAGGCTGGCAGCCAGCTATAGCATCACACTGACTGTGGGATTCCTGTAGCTTTATGCATTGGGTTTCTTCTTCCTTTTTTAATGCTGATCGGGATGCTCCTGAAAGGATTTCCCCCTTAAATTGAATGACATGTTCTTCAGGGGTAAAACCCACATGTTGGACCAAGTTATGACCTACCACTGCAGTTTTCCATTTAACACCAGTTTATCCCCCAAATCACATGATTTGCCTCTTTTTCAGAGAAGAAACTGTACGTTCACCTCTAAAGCACCCAATTGTTTGTCATTCTTTCTCCATCCCACCCAAGAGATATCCATAAACCAAACCATCTGCTGCAATCTGTAATAAAAACAGCTCTACGGAAGATATGATCACATTCAAAGGGGAGCAACTGGTCCTGTCTCGATGAGAGAGGACCCATTTTCCTCATGAGACTTCCACTTTGATGTTCTGTTCAGGGGGATTTGGTCCTTTTCATTACATATATATTTTTTCCTCAACTTCCAATATGCAACCCTTAAGAACCTCTGTAACACTGGTAAATATTTTATCCTTTCAGTTGTTTCTGTTATTTTTAATCAGCTTCAAGTTATATGTTACTATGGTGGCTTTTTGGGTGGGGAAGGAAGAAGATGACTTTACACTCCTATAGAAATAATCAGAGTATGTCATGACATATCTTGACACAAGATATCATCAATAAAGCTATCTTTAATCAAGTCCTAACACTAACCGCATTCCTTGCCATCCGCTCCAACAACCAGCTTCTTATGCCATCCACACGCTGCTACACGAGGAACTCTATTTTGAATTGTCTTAGTGAGTAGCGTGTTCCCAGTGCTCATGGGGAAAGGAGAGACTTCTTTGCTAAGGAACTCATAGCAAAAGTACCCAAAGCCTAGGCAGGTATCCCAGGGGAGAGAGAAAAAAACAAACCAAAAAAAAAGAGGTTTTTTTTCCTCTCAAACATTAACAGCAGCACGAGGTTTGAATGATCACATTTTAACTATGTAGGTCACTGTGGGACATTATTCATAACCACCTTCGTCAGTACGGCCCACAAAGCCTGGGAAGGCCATTAATCCAGCCGTGCCTTTTGAACACGAGAGGCTCCAAGTCCCTGACACAAACAGCGACACACCTAGCCAGACAGCACGACAGAAGACTCAAACAGAAGATGAGTGATCAATATTCAAAGAGATCAGAGAAGCCCTTAAGTATTTCTATCTTTTTAAGCTCCTACACCTCAAGTGTTTAATTTTTTATACAATGCTATCAAGGAAAACCACAGGAAGAAACAAACCCATTTAATCAACCTAATCAAAACACCACTCTTCAGAGAGTGCTAAGTTTGGAGCAGCATGGTTAAACATACCACCCTCAATGGGCAATGACCAGAAAGATTCCAAACTTCTCTTACCTGTAAGGAGGGAACATGTGCTATCCTTTTGGGCACGATGGTGCTGGTGGTTTTTGAAGCCATCCCAGCTAAGGTGCAAGCCTTCAGAGAAAGGGTGGGTGCTTCAGAGTCATTGGAAGGTGTGACACTCCTGCCAGCAACAGTCGTCTTGCTACTCATGAGGTCTGCAAGAAACAGAAAACATATTTAGGTAGAAATCCTACAACTGAGCTTCAAGTTGCCAAAATGAACTTACTATAAAAGGCCCATGCTGCAAGATGTGATTTTTTCGAATGGAAGCCTCCGAAGGGATACAAATTGGGTAATTTTACCACCTTCCAGGCAAGGATGAAGGAACCTTCTGCCAGGAAACGTGCCTCATTTCTGTTTGTTTTGGGGTAACTGAGTCAGCAGAGTTTAAAGAGGTAACCCTGTCAGCTACAGTGCACTAAGTGCCCATGACGTCAGCTCTAGTACAAAGGGATAACAATGAGCATTAATTAGTACTTCCCTCCTGTTCCTGCCGCCTCCGAAGGCTTAAATGGAAGAGCAAATGAGGAGTAAACATGCTCCCAGGAAGAAACAGAAAAAGAACAAGCTGAAGTGAGGGAGGCTGGGTGAGACAGATAGGGGAGCGAGGCTGTACGTCTAATCTGTTGCTTTTCAGAACAGGATGGAACTTTTCAAGGGCAAGACCTTCCACTGGTCACTATCAGCAAAGCTTCAAGTCACGGCCAATGCTACACATCTCCTGGTAGTTTCACATCTGCTCAGGAGCAATCTAAACAGAAGGCAGTATCTTTTAACAGGGGGGAGGACAGGAGAGAGATCACAAGTAACGCTGCTGGCTTACTTTGTTTGGCTGCTGCAGAAAGGGCTACATTTGGCACATGAGCAATCCTCCTCTTTTCTCCTGGCAAAGAAAGAGAGGCCTTTTGAACGGCCACAGCCAGCTGTGCCGCCTGCTGCTGAGCCAGCTGGATCCTCTGGTAACAGACCTCCTGAGCGGTGGGGGGACGGTACGGCCGGATTACAGGCTTGCTCGGGACCTCTGCCTGCACAGACAAAAAGGTTTGAGAGCCAGCACATTCACCTGCTCAATCCCCACCCTCTGGCTTCCATTCACCCAAGAAAGGTCTCTTTTCCTCAACACCTCTCCGTTGGCAAAGGTGTTTGAGAGAAGATCCCAGCTGTCTTCCAGAAAAAAAAAAAAAAAAAATATTTAGAGTGACCCACCAAAAACCATGACATTAATGATTCACCCTCTGGCAAGGCCTCCCAGCACTCTGGCATGTTCCTAAATTGGTAGGTGGTATTTGAACTGCTTATTCAATGGCATGATGTTCCCCATCACTGTGTCTAACCCACTTCTGGACTCTGTCAATATTCTCAGCTCTACGGTCTTGCACTAGAAAATGAACCTAGCTCCGTGCTGCCTACTGCATGCTTCTTTGGTTTATATTGCAATGAAAAAGTGACCAACTATTCTCCATTCCCCTTTGCTACTGAGTTTTACAGCTCTCTCCCTCTGTCTTTCCCACACCGAAGAACCAGATGCCATCTACTCTTGCATTACAGCAGCTCCCCATCTCTCAGCAGCCTTGCTTCAGGTCTGTAGCTACTTAAAAGTCTCACATATACATATTTATGGGACTAGAGCATTACATAAACTAGGCTCTGAATTTTAAACAGGCTCTGCCCCTGCCTACTTCTGAAGGCATTTTACTGCTTCAGCTGTTACTAGCACAAACAAGTTACACATGCATTTTCTTTGATGTCTAAACTTAGGTTGCAGGAAAGGTGCCAGAAATTATGTCAGCAAAGAGAGAAGTTTTCTAGCAGAAGTACAAGACAAGCAGCAGTAGTACAAACTTCTCCACACTACTTAATAACCTTTGAAATCTGAGAAACAGGCCTTCCCTCCTGAAATTTCTTCAGAGAAGGGTGCGCTCACACGGCCCATGTGTAACACGGCGTTTCTGAGACCGCAAATTGGGGGCAAGCTGGCACCTCCTGCATTCCTTGTCTCTGATGCTGACACCAGCTTCTGGATACCAAACTGAGTGCAGTCAGACATTATAATTACAGACTTCCGAGCAGGACAGGACACTCATTTTCTGCCTCACCTTCAATTCCTTTGGCCCACCATTTCCCCCGGCAACTAAACTAGAACTCAGCTCTCTCCTCTTCTGCTTGCTCAGTCCTCGAGCTATAAATCACAAGCAAGACTGAGCAAATATTCAACTTGGAGGGACACAGGTCTCAACTCTGTGCATAAAAGCAGCAGTTCAGGTCTTACGGCACCTCCTGACCAGAGCTGGCAGCAGCACAGAGCTGAGGTACTCCAGGGAACGCACGTCCCGGTGCGTGCTCACAGCAGCTGCTGCTGAGCACACCAGATCGGCTCTGTTTGCCCATGCAATGGCTGTGCTGGGGCTCACAACTTTGGAGAGCATTTTGGGATCAGCTGTCACATTAAGAAAATGTATTTAAAGATTTGTACATGTCTAAAAGGCACCTATTTACAATAAATATTTGAGTTAATGAATTTCCAACCCATTTGCTTCAGTCTCTTATCTCTTCACTTTGGAAGAAAGGGCCCTTATCAAAACACATGAACTGGCTGAAGATATGTAGTTAAATAAAACACATTGTATTGACCTCAGGGCTTCAAATTATTAAAAGCAAAGAAGCCTTTTCCAGGCAGAGAGGAAAGGAAGAACAATTAACTTGGACTACCCAGCTCAAATCAGTGCATAAGTCTCCACTCTTACCCTGCTGGAACATAAAACTCACTAATCTGTGCTCAGCACCTGGAGGGAAACACATTAAACCCTCAGAGAACATATGAATTAAAATCCCAGTGAGAAAGATATACAAAAATCAGGATGTCTTCCTTGTCGTTTTTTTATTCTTCTCCTCTGTATTGAAAGTATTTTCACAATTGTGAAAGCAAAATACCAAACAAGATACTGTTGATACCTTGGCTGATTCAGAACAGATAAGGTAATGGTTTTAAACATCTGACAGAATTCCTACAGCTATCTTTTAGGTCCTCAAGACAAAGAAAAGTACCATCAGACACAGACTGACCTTGTGTCCAACTAATTTTTAACTAAGTGATTGAATGAAGCTATATGGTAGAAAATGAAATTCTCCATCTATCCCAGTGAGTTACAAGGTGCAGAATCCATTTACTCTTCCACAGCTTACCCTTGGTTTTATTGGAGTTTTGCTGCCACTTGTAACAAATGCCTAACCACATTTTTCAGAAATCAGGAAGGGGAGGAAAGAAATCTGACACAGATGGATTCCAGCACAAAGAACTCACACGCTGCTGCCTGAACCTGGGATTGCACCGCTTTCCAGTGTTGTAACAGGACAGAAAATCCTCACTTCAAAAAAAAAATATATCTAAACTGTCGCTTTTAAAAGCTGCACTTACATTTCCTTGTTTGACAAGATGAGAGATCCTCCTTTTTTGGCCAGGAAACAAGGTAGTTAAGTTATCTTCTGCCTTTTCTTCATTTCCTTCCTCTTTGGACAGCTGGAAAACAAAAGAACAAGCTTCCAAAATTGAACAGACTTGAAGATCCCTCTCAATGAGATCTGAAAAGTCTCCTTTTAGGTTAACAGAAAGTCCTTGCAGGTGGCAGGTGAGAACAACATGTGGTCAGCTGCTGAACTACCAAAACAAACCTTGTTTTGAACCTAAAAGCCACCAACAAAGCCAACAAACAGCAGCATTACAGCTGCCACCCAAGCAGTCACTCACACACCTCACCTTTCAGGGCATTCTTAAAACCCAGGGGGTTTTGGGGTTTTTTTGGGAAGAACTTGGGAGCTGACTCATTCCTGCCTTTGTATAACGTGCTGCCAGAGCAGGTCCTGAAAAGCTGCTCAACACCAAACCACAGTGCCCCCACTCCACATCTAGGGAAGCGTTCTCTGCAGTTTTATCCAGTAACTGGATACAACCGTATCCGTAGAAAGACTGAGGTGACAAATTCCCAGGTCACACGCTTGTATGGCCAGAAACCCAGGAGGAAGTAACAGCACCTCTCCAGCTAAAGCTACTTCTGAGCTAACATCTCAGACCTGCTCCCGGGGGCCCGGGATAACCACTTTAAAATCTTCTTTGAATTTGACTCAGCTGTTCATTTATACAAAACACACCACACACGTTTATTTTTCAGAACTCTAGCTGCTCTTCACTCAATCTTGCCTTCAGCTTCCCAGCACAACCCCTGGCCAAGCTCTGAGCAGAGACGAGCCTGACAATCTCTTCGAAATTCAGTGACAGAACTGAAGGCTGGATTTGGGGCTGAGCTCAGACTCCACTTAGGCTGAGCTTGTGTTCATCACCACAAGGGCATTCTGGATGAGCACTTCACACTGAATCACTTCGCTGTCTAGGAACTCGGTAAGTCTGTTAATTCAGTTACATCCCCAGTAAACTCTCTCACAAAGTGATCCTTCCTGGTGGAAAAGTACCACACTGTCCACATGTACCTTTCCTCTGGACTAGCACATTACTGAGATCAAACAACACAGACTCCATCTAAAAAATTATTCTATAAAAAAATCCCCCGTGACCAATCCCACCAGCCAGAAACGCAGCGAGGAAGCAGACACCTACTTACAAACACCCATCTCTCAAAGAAGGACCCCTGTGCTGCAATGCTTGTTCCTCCCTTTCCAAAACAGGGGCGAAATTAAATTTCAGTTCAGGGATATAAGGTAAAGCACGTGCAAAAGAAACACACGTGGCTGCTGACAGCTGAACATTGCCACTCCACGCCAGAATTAACTGTTTGTGGTGAGTGGTAGCCCCTGGTTCAGCACTTTCTGAATTCAGCCCATTTTGAATCACCCTGTATATATAGAAAGCTCTAAATGGATTAGTATTGTGTGCCCTTAAACTATTTTCACTTAAATTTGGCAATTTGGAGAAACAAAGCCAAAAATAAAGTGCTCCTTCCTCACTGGGAATTATACTAAACACTGAAGAAAGAACAGCTGAATTTTAAACAAGCAAAATCAAGTAATGCTTAATAGTTCAGAAGAAAATCATTACACTGAACCACTTTCTTCTACCAAGGCATTTCATACGAGCGTAAAAAAGGTCTTTACTGGTCAGCAACACAGACTTCTCTCCGAACAGATTGGGGACGTTACTGCAACAGAGAGTTCAGCAAAAAGCTTTAATAGTCCAGCTATTCTTTTCAAAAGATGAGCTCTGCTCCCCACACTGCAGATCCCGGCTCACTTTGTCCTCCGCATACAGATGGTCATGAATGGAAGAATTTTGTTCACGGCCACTTCACCCACCCAACTAACAAAAGCCTGAAAACCAGCACCGATTTCTGACGCTGGTTTTAGAATAAAAGTCAACAATTGGTCATACCAGGAGAAACTGCCTTCCCACCATGCAGTTGCACGGCTCCTGCTGCGCTTGCCCTGCCCCTCCTTCAGATCAATAATCCCAAAGGGACTCTTGCTGTGTTTGAAGGGCTCTAAACCAGAACATGCTGGAAGCCCTGATGGCGTCCCAGTACCTCCATTATCTTTTGGATGCAGGATAGCTGCAGCTGAAGCCGCTCAGTAATTCCTTGGATAGACACGCATCCCTTGGTAGCCCCTCTCCCCCAGCTCACAGAGGGCACCTGATTTTGTCACCGTGCCTCATTAAGCCTCCCAGGTAATACAGCTGACTCAGCAACGCTGATACCTCTGCACTGCGGTCAGATGTGCCAGATGGATAACGCTAGATACAAGTTTGGGGTGTTTTCTCAACGTTGCCAAATTTGTCACCTTTTTCGCTTTTAAAGCTCTTTCCAGTCCAATTCCCTGAACACCTGCTCTGTACACAAGTAAAATCATCCCAACCAGAAAACCTGGGTGTGCTGGGTTTGACAGCAAGTCAAACAATCCTGTCCGTGCACAGGCAGCCGCTCCCAGCATCGAGGGTTTGCTCTTGCTGCCCAGTTGAGCTCGGATGTCAGCAGATGAAGGATGAGTTTTGTCTGTTCCTATTTCCCTGCCTCAAATGCTGTTAGAGGATCACTGCCAGCAGCTGCTTTCTAGCCTTTTACACTTGCCCTGTTCTGTTTCAGTCTTCAAAAACGAGGGTCTTGCATCCTCTAGGGACCAACTCACTGTCACTGGCTGAAGCCTTTTTATGTAAATGCTGTCTTTTTACCTCCTTATTCTGAAACCCCTTGTACCTTTTGAAGAAATTTTACCCTCCCGTTTCTTATTTGCACCACCTACAAGGTATCCAGAGATCCTCATAAGATATCTGTAGTATGCTTTTAAAAAAGTTAACAGTAATTTGGGGAGTTTCCAAAGTGTCCAGTGCCAACATCGCCTTGCTTGCACCAACACATTATCCTGGTTCTACCTACTACTACATCCCTCAAACTATGCTGCAACAAGAAGGCATCGCCCAGATTAGTAAACTTGGATTAGCTCTGAAACACCCACAACATACTCTCTGAAGCCTTTTCTCCAGCCATCCAGGCCACCACAGTTCTTAGGCCAGATGGAGACAGAAGTAACTGAGAACCCTGAAAGCTAAAGGCCTTCCACACAAAAGGTCACTGAATCCTTACATTTCCCAGCAGTTTTCAATCCAGCAAGTAAATTCAGGTGCAAACTCTTCAAAGCACTCAGTCATGACAAGGATGAGATTCTTCCAACATATGGACTCTCCCTCCATAGCCCTCTTCAGCTACTTGAAATAAGCAACACCACTAAACCAGAATCCTTTCACATTTAGAGGTGAGAGAACCAACCAACCCAAACCAGCATTACCTGTTTCCCCAGCCTTCCCTTGTCTTCAGTTTTCACATCAGTAGATTCGTTAAAAATCCTGAGACACTCTTCCATTGGATCTGACTCAAAGTCCAAGTCCTTCTCAAGGATGGAATAATCAATGTCATCAGATGTTGAGGAAGACGACGACGACTTTGACAATTTAGAGCGCTTCACTTTCTTTGTCCCTTCATTTTCACTCTCAGAGTCTGAACCACAGTCATCACCATCTGAGTCCGAGCTCACGTCAAGTAACGTGGATGGCAAAGGCCGGCCTTTGTCATCGTCATCTCCACTCTCATCGCCAAACAGATCAACATGACTCAAACTCTGCTGCTTCCGGCCCTTCTTTGGATCTCCTTTTTCTGTAGAACTGACCTTTTCTTTCTTTCGCTCCAGTGCTGGAGTCTTAGACCCTTTCTCTTTGTTTTTACGACCAGAGGTTTCCTTACCATTTTTCACATCAGCTGTTTTCAGCTTGGAGTCTTTCTTGCTGCTGCCCAGCTTCTCTGTGCTACAGCCCTTGACGAGACCCTCACTCTTGCTTTTCCCTGAACTACTGCTGGCGGACTTGGATTTTTCTTTCTTAAGCCCATCCACTTTTTCTGACTTTTGTTTTTCAGGTTTCTTTAAATTCCCATCAGTTTTCACTTTGACACTTTTATCTCTGCAGTTTTTCTCTTCACTCTTGGTTTTTAATTTTTCTTCTTTCTTGAGCACTTTGTCTTTTTCTGTATTTTTACTTTTCTCCTTCTTACCAGCCTCACTGAGGCCAGGTGTTTTACTAACATCTGATTTCTTCCTTTTTGTTTTGTCTTTTGAGTCTTTGTTTTTATTTTCAATTTCCTGGTCATTCTTACCAGAACACAATTTCGCTGCTTTTGCATTCTTGTCTGGTAAGTTTTTGGCAAGATTCTTCTGTGAACCTTGAAGGTCTTCCATGCCGTATTGCGCTGTCGCTTCTTTGCTATCCTGGGAAGCAAAGTCATCCAGTTTGGTGCTCTGCTCTTTGTTAGATAACCCATCATTTGACTCGCTTTCAGAACCAGCTTTTGACTGTGAACTAACAGAAGTTGGCTTATATTCCACATCAGCCTCATCTTCAGAGGAAGAGAACCTGGCATACACTTCATAATCATCAGGTACTTCACAGAGCTTCTTTCGTGAAGGAGAGTAAGACTCCTCATAACTAGACACCCTACCCCTTTTAGACCCCTTTGGCTCCTTTGTTGTGGCTTTGCTCAAAAGCCTGGCTGAGTAATTTGAAAGTGGGTCATATTCCAAGTCTGTAGAAGGCTTAGAGTCATCAATCACATATTTATTGTTAGTGACAGTGCTACTGTATTTTTTATTCTGTACTACAGCCTTGGGAACATATTCCAGTGAGCTACCTTTAGATCGGGAAGTATCCAAAGTGTATTTACTTGACCGGCTAGCAGCAGCAAGAGGAGTAGGGTTGTAGTCTGAGTTATTATTAAAGTTGTAGCTACCTGGATTATACTCTAAGGAGGTAAATGAATCATTTTGTGCCCCAGCAGCTGGCACGGGTGTATTTGAAATGAGAGAGGAGGCCTCTGAAGCACTGAACTCCTTTGTTGTTTCTAGCAGTTCCTCATACTTTTTCTGTTCTCTCTCAACTTCGTTTTTGACTGCCTCAATGGCCTTGTTGACCAGCTCCAGCTCCAGAATACCGGGTGTCACATCTGTAATGTCAGCCAAAGTGCCATCCTCTGCCTCCAGCGAGGGCCTCGGAAGCTCTGGATTGTAGGGATCATAGCCTCGCTCTGTAAAAGAGAAAGAAAAAATAATTTACCACCAGCGATTTAGGTAAAATTTTCTTTGGAGTAGAATTTAAAACAAGATCTTTTTAAGGTCTGCTCTCATCAAAACCCAATACTGAAAGACACTACCAAAAGTCATGCTCTTGTCACCACAGAATAAGCATTTGATACCAAAAGCCACCAGTGACGTTCTCTGGCCAGCACCAGGTGTGTGACTAGACTAGATTTTACACACTGCTCCTGGGTCTTAAGGACTAAACATCTATTAACAAAGTGCTTTTATTACTCATGGAAAGCTCTATAAATTAAATATTCTTCGGGGCACCAAAGAGTAATCACTGTATTAGGACCAAGAGGAGCTGAGTATGTGCAGAATTATCTGCTTAATTCAACGAAGCGACCGAGGGAGGAAAGAGGATTCCAGTACAAAAACAGTGGATTAGGTTCTCACTTATTGAGGCCAACGCCTAAAGCCCACTGAAAGCCTCCGATATTCCTCAAAGCTCAGTACTTCTCACGGCAGCTGCAGGAAAACCAGTCTTACTTGGACTGACAAACTGAGTGCTGCTAGTAAGAAAAAACTACGAGTACAGAGGCAACACAACTCAACCAACACAGAACAACCACCAAGAAATGAACATGAAACACCCAGAACATTTCTCTTTTCTGACATTTGTCTTTCCAGACAAGCCCCTTGGGTGGTCTCCCTTACCAGGCATTTCTAGGGCTACAGAGGATACGCTCTGAGCACGCTGCACAGCTCTGCCAACCACAGCTCTACAGGAGAGCTTCTGGAGAGTGATGGTTCCCCATGGAACTTGGATGGAAATGCCAAAGTAACCTGCCCAAGGGACAACTTACAACTGGAGAGTCTTAAAGCTCATCTCATAACATGCATCTTAAGAAGGACATCGGAGCAGTTGTCACAAGCATAAACGCGCTCTACTTTCTGCCATGGTATCCCAAACTCTCGTACCTACCTTTCCAACTCGTGGTGAAAAGGGAAAAGGATCTCATTCACACGCGTGTGCAGTGACAAAGTGCCAGAGAACAGGCAGCAAAATAACTGCACCTTGAAAAATTAAACTAGTAATGGAGGAACCCAGCAATAAAGACAACTGCATTTAGCAAGCTAGCAGGAGCTACAGGTAAGTTAATGGCTGCTTTTTTGACTTTGACCAGTTTTCAATCCTTGTTTTATCAGTGTCTCTGGATGCTGCTATTCCAGAGGAACTTTTTGTTCTTTGCTAGTAGTAAAACTGGCTTTCCAACATGTATACGTAGAAGATCAAAACAATAAGCAGTGAGATAAAAGATAGGAATAAAAAACCCTCTCAGGTCTAAGAGGGATGAGAGAATTTCTTGCAACAGCCAGAAAGTAACAATGTTTACAGGAGCCGTTTCTACCATTCTCACAAGATTGACTTTTTTCTCTGATTTTTTTTTTTTTTTTTTTTCTTGAGAGGATCCATGAATGCACAGCTCCCTTTGGTAATAAGAAACAAATCTGTTAGCAGTTGGCAGAACTAGCCTCCAAGGAAGCAGAATAATAGAGACTGGGTTAAAATAAAGGCAGTGATTTCATAAAACACTTTTCACCCCCTTGGGTTTGCAAAGTTTCTTTCTAAACCAATTAGCTCCTGATTGAGCAGGGACTCTGGGCAATGGCAGTATGATGTCACCATCTTCCAAAGGACAGCCTGAGCTGTGCTCAGGACCAGAAATGTGGGGAAAAGGAACAAGGTGATATATTTCTATAACTAGCTCCCCCTCCACCTCATGCAAGATGCTTTACAACCAAGACACAAAGAGCATCTGCTCTTCCCCCTTAAAACACCCAGCACAGCTCTCACCCTGGGGGAGAGAGGGAAGGAGAAGGTGGCAAACCAGAACACCTCAGCTGATGATGTACGCCAGACAGACTGATACCCAGAGCCCAGTCAGAAAAAGAAACCACAAAGAAATGCAGGTAACAAGGAAAAAACAGGAAGAAACCTAGATGCAAACAGCATCGCCATCAAGGCTAGTATATGTAAACAGATTATCAAAATAATTAAGTATAAATATTAGCCTAACAGCTGATAAAGAACAGAGAGCCCTCTGTACTCACCACCTCTTTTCTCACCACTTTGTGAAATATCAACTCTATAGTGGTAGAGAAGACCAGTGCAGTGAATTCTGGAGGAGTCAGCTATTACCTTCTAACTCAAGATGGAGACCTAAAATTTAGCACAAGCATTGTTAAGGGAACAGCTGAAAGCCTGGTAATTTCTGCAGAGATAAGTATCAGGTGGCCCATAAACAAACAGAGGCAAGAACACAGAGTCTGGATCTAAAGACTTGCCAAAATAAAAAAAAATCGACTTACACACCAAAAAAACCAGCCCCAAACTACACAAAAGACATCTTGTCCATGCAAAAAAGTAAACTATTTTAAATATATCAGGATACAGAGAAAGTAGAAGACAACCTAAGCACAGACCTGGTGTCTGATTCTCTGATGTTCATCTACAGTATAAAACCAATTTGCACATTTTCTTTCAGTGGAATGACCAGATGTAAAAATACATTATAAACCCAGAGAACACCAGCAGACTTCGAGTTATCGTCATGAAAGAGCTCTTTTGTAGGCATGTAGGAGGCCTGATGGATTACCCAAGCGCCGCTGATCAAAGGCTACCTTTCCATGAAAGACACTTGTGTAAGTGGGCTCCACGATACTAATCAGGACTGTCACCTTTGGCCATGATGCATTTGCAGATAATGTAGTGGAAACACAAGCAGAAGGGGATTTTATATACAACTATATATATATACACACACACACACATATGTATGGAGAGCCGTATACACACAAGTCCCCAAAGTCAGAGAAATTAAATATGCTCTCTGAAATCAGGCTGCCTTTTCTGATGCCTAATTACACTCCTAGGAACCGAGGAGAGGAAAGGATCTGTGGGCCACTGAGCCCACTGCCATGCAGACAGGCACCCAGCTACCCCCACACACCCCTTCTTACAACCTGGATACAAGATTCAAAGGAGTCATCTTCAGCTTTTGCATTTCAAACACTAATACGAACACCCATGCTGTAAAGAGAGATTACTACAAGATGAACTACACTGGTTTTGCTGTTCAGATACACGAGATGTCCGCAGGATTTCCGCTGAAGCAAAATGAGAGGCACCACATAGTGAAATAACTCTTTTTGGATGGATGTAAAATTGAGAGTCTACGCTGTCCTTTGAGAATCACGAGATAATGAGACTCGAGATGACAACTCCTTATAGGATTATGAACTAAACTGCTATTGGGACACTTTTTAAAATACAAACTATTTTAATAAATTAATGTACCTCAGTGTCCTCCCGAGACACAGAAAAGTGAAGTTAACATCAACACTATACAAAACAAGTTATTAAAAATTCACATAGGATCTCAGTGATCAATTTACTTAACCTAGAACTGCTTTAGAATATACCAAAACGAACTGCACTTAAATGAGCCATTTCAGCAGATGCGTAAAACAACGTTCGTCCAAAAAACCAAGGTTGACTTTCTTTTCCTGGTTACAGTCATGTTGGTTCTGAGAAACAGGTGGAGCTGTTTTATTACAGAGCTTCTATAAGCTAATGACTCCTTGCTGTACACTGGTCCTTCTAGTTTGTGCAACAGGCAAAAGCAGTAAACAAAAGCTGACATTAAATGAATAATGGGAGTACAAGCTCACCTGTTTAATGTTAAAACTTACTTTACAGTGAATCATTCTGGAGAAAAAGATGTCTTTTTTTTAAAAGTACCCTACCAGAACACATACTTCAGATGCTTTCAATACAGAAAAGCCCAAACACATGACAGGTACTGGCCGTTGTAAATCTGCAGGTTTTGGAAGAGGAGTCAAGCTCTTGCACCCATGCGGGACACGGATGACAACTACCTTCCTTCCAGATATAACAGAGTCGCTAAGCAGCAGTAGCTGCTGCTAAACAAAAGGGAGGCAAAAATTAGAAACTTTCAAATTTATGGCAATTAGGATCTCATAACGGAAGGGTTTGCTGGCCAAGCTGCAGAGGGACCAGCACAGGCCAGAAAACAGCGAATATTTTCAAGACCTACCACTGCTGAAGTCACCCATTTTCCCGGGTCACCTGGAGCTGGCAACAAAGGTGCATTCATCAGGAGATGGGGAAGGTGAAAGCTGTTGGGGGACCTCTTTGGAGGAAAAAAAAAAAAAAAGGCATTTTGATTTTAACGTCATCAGAACTGCTTTATTAGCTTAACAGCTTGCCTGTGTTTACAGTGTCAGTACTTAGCAAACGGACAACCTTGCGATTACAGAAAAATTATCACCATTGGAAAATTATTTTAAGCTTTTCATTTAATGCTTCACAGAAGAGACAGTGGTTTCTCAAGAACAAAATGTTTCAAAAAGGCTTTACCAGCAGGCTGAGTTTTGCTACTCTTCAGAATTAAACAGCGCAAAAGAAATGGCAGTTTTTGACGCAGACCCCATTTGTGAGTACCCACAGCAAATTTCCAATAATTAATTTAACAATAATATCCAAGCACTTGGAAATAATTAACACTGAGATTTAAAATAGTACATTTCAAATAATTATCCAAAGTAAATGGGGTTAGGAGAGCAGGTAAGAGGAGCTAAGAGAAATGTTTATTCAATTTCAAATACAACCCTTGTCCTAATGATTTATTTTTGCTCCTTCTTTCTCTTTTAAAATAGTAAATTTAATTATTAAAATGAAGTATTAAAAGCATAGATAACCTCGTGCTGGTCTAAGAACATCAGGGAAGTAAGGTTTGAGAGGTATTACAGCCAGTCTAGTCCAAGCTGGCCCCTCCTTACGCACCCCACTCCTCGCAGTTGTTACTCCATGAGAGGTATTTGATGCCACAGCATCAAAGTACATCATGAACCAATATGGTCATTTCTTTACTGGAAAAAAGGAAGCAAATACGAGAAAAGAAAGTCTTATATTAGGAAGGCTAAAAAAAGTTCAGTCACCCGTCACACTGCGGTATTTTTAAACATGCTGTGACAAACCCGGGGTACGGTTTCACCAGGTGTTGTGAGCCAAGGTAAGCGCTCGGTGCCAGCGAAGGACTGTCTTGGTGGGCTGAACTGGTTGAGGGTGTCACAACCAGCATAGGGACAGGTGGATCACACCGAGGGACAAGAGCAGCCGGACATCATCCTCCCACAAGCCATAAACCGTTTTCTCAGCTCAGCCACCCGAGACTCCTGACACGCCGTGGCCAGAGAGGAGACACGGACCTGCCTGAGTGCGTCCAGTCCAGCAAGGGAGCAGCTCCAACGTGGGTCGTGTCACTCCCGAGCAGGCAGCGTTATCGGGGAACCACTCACTTGGGTAGGAAACTCACTTTGACAGGAGGACGTTAGGGCACACCCCTCAAAGCAGCTCAGACAGCACCATCCAGGGAAGCAGTACACACCTCCTAACTTTATTCAAGAAAACGCAACTTTGTGCAGTTTTGCCTCTGGCACAGCAGAAGAGGCATCTAAAAGGTCCTCAAGTCTACTAAATATTAAATCCGAGTTAAATCCGAGGATGCAAAAGCTGGAATAAGACAGTCCGGCCCATGCAAAAGCCATCATTTACATTCCTCTCTCACCACAGCAATTTACAGTCCCACCCGCTCTGGTGCTAAAACAGCAGCAGCAGGCAAAGGGCATCAGAGGCATGTCAAGATCTGTGATAAATGCAATGTTTTCCTAAGAGGAAATCACACCATTGGTACATTTCTCCCACAACCTTGAAAGAACGCAAGAAGCCTAACTGGTGTATTCGCCAGGGACAGGGGCAGAAAGCAAAGGTTGGCACCCAAAATATCATGACTGCTCCCCAGGCTGCTACCCCGACCCCACAGCCTGTCATCACGCAGGCTAGAAGGTGTCTCACCGTTTTAAAATCGATGATACATTAATCTGGATATTCAGTGTTTGGATTCTTTGGAGATCTTTCCATTCCCTCTCTCATTTTAGCTTTAAAGTTATTCCTCAATATACAAGAAAAGTTGAAATTCTGTTTGGAAAAAAAAAATGTTAACGGAGACTTATTTTTTCTGTTTCTGAGAAAAAGACAGACCAGAAAACATTTCCACATCTCCTGTATAAATATTAGGTAAAACTAAGGATATACTCCCAAACTTAATTAGTAGAGCAAATCTTTTCAAAGAAGCAGAAGAGAAAAAAAAATTACTTCAAGTATTCTAGTGTCTTCTTTTCTCTTTATTCAACTCCACCTTGAAAACTTACTTTGACCAGCATGGTCACAGCAGTAACACTACTTCTCGCCCACCAGTCCCTTAATTTTCCAGCCTTTCTCAAGATAAGTTATCTTCTCAACACCTGTCTTATTTCTTTAACTATTTCAAGAATTCCTATTTAAGAAAAAAAACCCCACAACAGTATTTCAATACAGTTACAACTGGACACTTTGAAAAACAAAGTTTAAAACTAAAGAAAAGCACCTTTCAAGCTATATTACATTTAAAAACTTCAGCTGTGACTTACGAAGGGCTAAAACCAAGACTTAAACTGGTTTTAAAACATGTCCGGCTTTAGTTAACTGAAAAGCAGGAATTAATACTTCGCAGCTCCTTTACAACTCGGACACCTGCAGCTCCGCAGAGTATTTTAATCAGCTAACCCAACGCACTCCCCGATTCTCAGCACAGATCCTCTCTTTAATAAAAAGGTTAGACCTCACAGGGAAATGAAAATCCTTGTGCAACTAAACCTTCCAAAGCAGAGCTTTTTTTGCATAGTCCATATATTTCAGAGGCAGATGCAACCCTGAGGACCAAAGCCTCATGTTAAATGAATGGCTAACACGTGAAAGCCTCTCTGGAGAAGGCGCTTCTCTCGCCGCTGCTTCTTCACGTACTGCAACCCACACAAAAACACAAGTTCACTCCACAGTAAGGCAAAAACTTCAAAGAATTACCTGAGCTCCCCGCGGTTAATAAATATTGCAGATATTTGTTCATGCTGTACTTGAGGCTTTTAATATCTGCTTGGTACTGCTAAGACACTCCGGCAAAGGCTTATGGCACAACACCGCTGACCATGTGCTGACACAGCACTTTCTGGGCTGCAGAGATAATTAGGGCAGGACTTACCAACCCAAAGTCCCGCCTTCACCCTCATTTACTCCCAAGTTGGATTGGGTTTTACTCAAGTATCTACAGGGGCTTTTTGACCGTTGGTTTTTTTTTTTTTTCCTTTCTTAGAACGACTACTCTCATCTTGGGGGATTTTTTGACATCTTACTTCCTCCACTCCCCGATTGTACATGTTGCTTTTGCTCGATTTGAGCAACACACGTTGGCAAGCACAGTGGTTTCCCAAACAGCGATCCCCTCATCCCACGGGGGCCCCCAGCAGCCAGTTCCCCAGGCGCAGCCCAACGCCACCCGACTCCTCCAGCCGCGCAGCCCACGCTCAGACCCAGCGGGGAAGGAGGCTGCAGGGCAGGCAGACAGCCTGGCCCTGCCTGTCGGTGCCTGCCTGCAGCCTCTCCCGTGTTACGTGAGCCAACACGCCGCCCCGGCGCCTCCGACCTGCCTCACCCAGCACAGGGAACCCCCAGGAAAGTGGTTTGGAAAACCCCAGGCTAGTGAATTGTGCTTCCCACTTCTCCAGTGCTAACACAGCACTGCAGTGTCTGACAAGAGGAAAAAAAAAATATATCAGAGGAAGCGTTTAAGTGTCAGGTAAGATACTTCACACTGGAGAGAGAAAACCTGTAAGAGCAGACAAAGGGCTCCTGTGGCGGACAGAGGGGAGCCCAGGGAGCTCGCAAACACCAGCACAAGGTTAGTGCCTCCGCTACCCACGCAGGTCACTTCACCTTCGGCCTTCAGAATCCTTCTGGCTTGACAGAAATTTTCTCTCACCTCCTGCTTTTCACAGCCTGTAACTGGAGCGAGGAAGAGCCACGTGCAAGCTCAGGGCCGAGTCTCCCCACAGCCACACACCCACTTGCAGAAAGACCAAGAATCGGAAGCGCCCTGCCAGCCCACACTGAAATCCCAACACATAAAGCTGCTGCACCTGCCCACCCACAGGAAAACTGCCATAACTGACAATTTAGTCAAATGACAAGAAATCCCTAACCACTGGAAAGCCATGACATTGATTTACATGAAAAGACACATCCTAACCTTAGCGTCAGGTGGGCTTTCTATTCTTCATTTCAAAACTCAGTTAAAAAAAAACATCCACTGGTGACATTTTGGTAATTACTGTCCTAAACACAAATGTGAAAAAAAAAAAAGCAGCCTTAGCAACACCCCCCACATGCAGTTCATGGACTAGAGCACTGACACTGAACCACCCGATTTCCTCTCTCGTTGAAGAAATCCCGAAGGCAGTTCCTAAATTTCCATTTCTGCTCATTCGATTTCCCTGTAGCAAATACAGTAATAAAAGCTCTTTCCTACAAGATGCTGATCTTGCACAACATCAACTACAGGAAGGAAAACGCATCTGTTAAAGACTTTTTTTTCACCCTTTCTACACATGGCGTGAACCAGCACTGTATAAGTAATACAAAGGCAATCCCAGAGTGCAGGGAGGCTGCTGCCACCAAACACCGCTGAGTTTAACGCACAGCCCCTCAGCAAAGTGCTGACAGGTGAAGAAGATAACAGCCTCGATCCTATGGTGGCACATGGGCTGAGGATGATTAAAGTTGGGTTTTAACATTTAAAGAGCCGCTTTACTTTCACCAAGTATCATTTTACACGGTGTTTTATATACGAGTCACAGCCATCCCATGTGGTTGCCTTCCAGCTGGACTTTGAAGAAGGGAGAGGTGAAGTGTCTTCCTGCATCAGTGACAGGATCAACAGAATTAACGTAGGGGAGATAAGCCCAAGGATTTCTCTGCACCTGACCTGAGCAAATAAGAGTCAAATGGTGTTACAGCAGCTTACTTGTGGGCTGGCTGGTGTAAATCACACATCACTGGGCAGTACCACATGAACTCATCCAGCCACCTTTCAAAGATACAATCTTGATCTAATCTGCAAAGCCTTGCCTGTTCAAATAGAAAATCCACACAGCAAGAAAACTGCTCCACAAACTTTGGACCATACCAGAAAACGGCAGAGCAACTGTCAGTACACACCACTCTAGAATAAAGTAGTTCAAGGCAGGGTGCTGAAAGCCTTGCTCTTCCCATCTCACGCTACTACCAGGATTAGAGCAGACAAAGAGGAACCCAGACCTCCAGACCTGGACGCAGCGTTCTGCTCTGGGTTCAGAAAACATCCAACTCTTAAGCATCTCCTGACAGCTCCTATCAAACCCAGTAAACCAAAGAGCTGATTTCCTTAAGATATTTATAAAGAGATGTATTACACTTCTTTTATGTCTTTCAGCATACTCAGGACCTAGACTTTAAAAAGAGACCTATTTTTCTCCTCTACAGCTCTTGAAGAGATGCTTTTAGGACTGAAGGCAGTTTTCCCTCCTACTTACACAGCATGCTTTCAAAGCACTTCACATGCATTCAATAATCTTTTCATCCTGCTCTGAAGCAGGTGGGTTTTAGTCATTTTGTAGATGGAAAAAGCACTTCAGCCAAGACAGGATTCGAATTGGCAATCTCCAAATTCCCAGTCCTGCAAGACTCACGTCCTATTTCTCAGCCCACCAACACTGCCGTGGAAATACATCGGTGCATGCTACCACCCAGCACCTTCCTCAGCTTTCAGCCAGCCTTGAATTTCCACAAGTCTCCAGGTAGCCACACTCTTTTACCATGCAGGCAGATACTTGCAGCAAAGACACTGCTATAGATTTCCCACATGAAGTATCACACGTTTCAGAGCTCAGTTCAAACGTGCCCTACGGACCAGACACATCACACTGGTTCCCTCCTCACCCAACAAGTTTGTATTTACTGAGCTGCTTTCAGAGGGGATGAGGAGGGAACACCTGCCACAGCCAAACAGCAGCAGATGGAGGAAAACTCAGTCTTCCTGCTGCTGCTGCTGATCCCCTAACAGGCATGGAGGCCTTTCCACCACTGTCTCCCAGTGGTTGGGACCATAGAGCATTGTATGAAAAATAAGGATCATCTATTATGAACATCTGAACATTACACTCCTCAAGAAATCTGGAACAGTGGTGGTGGGGCGGGGGGCGGGGGGGAAGAAAAGAAGAACAGTGCTACGCCCCACTAAAATCTCTTTTCACCTCCTCTCTGCTCCATCTGGCACATGTCCATAGCCTCCTCCCACCACAGCCTGGCAAGGCCAGCTCCACTTCTCAGTTTTCAAAAGCTACTTTCAAGGCTACAGAATATCTACTAAGAGTTCTGGGGTTACCACCAGTCCTGCAGTGATCCAAAAACATCAAAGTCAACTTCAGCCTTGAATCAATATGTTTAGCAGGCTGATTCTTCAGATGTTATCCTTTTTTCTAGGCACTATCCCAGAAAACACAGATCGGCACTGTAGCTCTTGGTGTAGATACCACCTGCTTTGGCAAAAAAAAAAAATGATAATTTTAAAGCTTATTTATCGAGTGACGTGATTAAATAGGTCAAATATGCCCCAGTGCACTGTTACAAGGCTACTTTAAAACAAGACAAGCAGTTTCACTGACAGGGAGCAACTTAGGTTGGATGAGAACCTGCTTTCAAGAAGATGGTTGCCTGGTTGCTAGCTAAACTACTACACCCTCTAGTGTAAATCTTAAATACATCCTTCCAGGCTAGAGGAGCTTCAAACAGACAGAGGAAAAGACAGGAGCACTTCAGCCTGAACCCTTCAGATGAAGGTAAGCCATAGCACTGCTGAAAAAGGAACTGCAAAGCATCTTGTGCTCCTATAGAAATCAGGCACCTTACACAACCCTGCTAAAGTCTTTTCTAAAAGACAGCGTTTTGCAGCAGGTTCATCGCTCATTTTTTATTTCTAAATCAAAATCAACATGGAAAAAAATGGCTGAAGTCCAACACTAGCTGAGGCAGAATTTACAGTTGGTTATGACAGCCGTGCCATGCATTAAATGCCAAGAGTTTGGGAAAGAGGGCAGGAGCACCCGCTGAGCCGGCTGGCGGGAGTGGGAGGCAGCGGGCTGGAAGTTAAGCCTCGCAATCCTGCTTCTTTCGCAAGTGGCAGACTCTTCACCTAGGAAAATTAGACCCACACTCCAGCTTTTGTTTTTCAAAAGCCAGAGCTTCTCTAAGAGCCATAATACAGTAAGTAAACCACTCTCACTCCCCAAAACGCAAGCTTTTTCTCCTGGGTCACTAACACATCCAAGCCAGGCCTAACAAGACATTGGGACAATTTCTTTCTTGTCATTCACACTCAGCTCTGACATTAACACTTTTCAGCCAGTATTAGAAGCTGCACACACTTTCCAGGTGCATCAGGAGGTTTTACTAAAGACCAACCTTCACTTCCCCATTTCAAAAATCAAAACCAGCACCAGTTTTTATTTAGTGCAGCAGCATCTGTTTCAGGTGGCAGACCAAAATGAGCAAATCTAGTTCCAAAACTGACACTCTACAGATATTCAAAGACAAACAGGAATAGTACACTGAAAGATAATTATCATATCAAGCACCTAGAGGATCACCCTAAAAGGTTCTAGGGAGCTTTTCAAATTCAAAAGAACACTGAAAGAGGCAAAAACTTTTGTCTTTCTAATACGGTATCTGTGTCTGCCTGTGACAGCCCTGAACATGTTTCCTTTATTCTGAATTAAAACACAGTCGTAAGTTGACCTGGCAACCAGGAGACATGAAAAATTAATAGTCTTCCACACTTGTGAATAACCCAAGGTTAAGCAAGCACGGAAAAAACACAAGTTGTGCTTTATTTTGACAACTTCTGCTTCAGGTCGTTAGAGACCACACGCACTAGCAAGTATACCTAACTGAAATAACAAAGCTTTAACAAGAAAGCAAGCAGCACTCTTCTAAGGAGAAGAATGAAGGCCTTTCTCTCCAAATAAGCAGATCAGTAAATAACGTAAGAAAAACGACAAGAGTTGCTGGAAGAACAGAGGAGAACAATAGCCCACTAGCTTTTTGTAGCCAAGTTTCATTTGAGAAACCTGGCAGCACTCCATGCCTTACTCAAGTCCCTCATCAGCAGGAGGGAGGCCTGGCTCACCGCAGCCCCCCCGTGACACCCCACCAGCAGCACCTGCCTCGTAGCAACTGGACTAGAGAACACATCACCTCCAGCTCCCAAACCCATCCACCTCCTGAAGGGCTGTGACAGCACAGCAACTCTTGACAGCCCTGACACCTCACTGCCACGTGAGCCGGGGTGCCTGGAGGGACAAAGAAAGGGATCAGAACAGAGCTGCCCTTCTGCAGCCTTCATCCTGGTGACAAGAAACAGGCTGTCCTCAGGCAATCGGACATTTTGGAGACCTACTCCCCACCACCGCTGGGTCAGATGACAACTGTGGGATCCCACCAACGACGACAATGAGGAGACACCCATCTCTCCCTCACCCGGTGGGGCACAAAAGGCTCTTCAGACCCTCCTTCAGAAGCAACAAGAGGTGACAAACGAGGGCCCAAACCCCGGGCGGGGCCAAGCAGAAGCAGACACAATAGCTCAGGGGCAAGGGGGACCCACCTGCCCCGCCTGGATGATGCTGACAGACCCCCGTGGGGACATCCCACTCGAGAGGGGCTTGAGAGGGGGATACCTGGGGCCCTGGGTGCAAGTGGGATGTAGAGGAGTCAGAGGCAAATTCAGGCCCTGAAGGGTGAGCAGGCACGAGAAGGAGGAAGAGCACGGGCCCGTCCTTGCCAGGGGGAGGACACACTGCTGCTGGGGGCAGTGCCGGGGTGGGGGGCGACAGGGCCGGGAACAAGCACAGCCCAGGGAGGGGGAGAGACGGGGAAGGAGGTACCGCGACCCGGCGGGCCGGGCCGGGGCCGTACCTGCGCCGTGGCCGAGCGCGACCCCCGCGCCGGGGCCGCCGGAGGCTCCGCACCGCGTCGCCGCCGCCGCCGCCACCGGGGGGTGCCGGAAGTGGCAGTAGGGCCGGCGGCAGGGCGGACCCCCGCCCGGCCCCGGCCCCCCGGCGCTGAGGAAAGGGCAGTCGATACCACGGAAGTAGCCGGTGGATCTCAGCATCCCGCCGGCTGCGGGGCGGGGAGCGGGGCCGGGGCACGGGACGCCGGGGAGGGGCAGAGGAGGCGCGGCCGGCAGCGACACGCTCCCGCCTCACACCACCGGCGCCGGCCCCGCCGCCATCTTGAAACCACCAGGCCCAGCGACGAGGCCCCCGCGACGCCGCTGCCCGCACAGGGCTGCCCGCGGCGCGCCTGAGCGGAGCGCGGGGCGGGGGCGGGGGCGGGGCTACGGGAGGGGAAACGGCGGGAGTGTGAGGAAAATGGCGGCCAGGGGGAGGCGCCCGCGCTGAGGCGAGCCCGGCCCGCCGGCCGCCGCCCCGCTCTGCCGCTCCCCTCAGCTCGGGCTGCAGGGGACTGTCTGGCTTCTGTGCGGCGGCTGCAGGCCTGGCAGCACCGGCGTGCCCGCGGGAGGAGCCCGGCGCGGGTGTCCCTCAGAAAGGAGCCTGGAGCGGCCCTGGGCCCCCACAGTCGCAGGGGGCTGCAGGGGGACAAGCCCCTGCGGTTGGAGGTCAGTCGCCTGTCACTCTCCGGGAGCCACAGCTGGCGTGTGACCAGTTTGTAGGAGATGTCGTCGAGAATATCTCCCAAGCTCAGCTGGTTTGGGGCACACTGCTGGACCCGCTCCCCCCTGACCGGCCACAGAGCGAGGGGAGATGCCGGGGAAGGAGGGTGCAGGGCCCAGCGCTGCGGCCACCATGTCCTGACCTCTCTGCGCCACCTGAACACCGCCAGGTCCCTCCCGCTGCAGCCAAAGGGACGGCCCTGGGCTCCTTGCGCTGCGGCCCACGGCTCCCAGCATGGCCCACTGCCCCCAGCATGGCCTCAGCCTTCCGGAAAGCAGCAGAACACCCGCCAGGTCTAGGCAGAGGGGCCTGAGGCCACGGAGAGGAGCAAACTGGCTCTGCGCTACCCCTGCCCTGAGGAGCCGGCCCTCCCTCCTTTCCCTCGGCAATTGTCACACCCGCGTTTACCGGGGGGAAACTGAGGCATGTGGTAACAGCAATTTGTCTGGGCCGAGTCGGTGTCTGCAGCTCCTGGGAATCACCCGGCACTGCCCCTACCTTTTCAGAGGAGGGAGTCCCCGCCTTCAGCAGATGAGGCCATTTTGGGACAGCAGCGAGCGACTGAGCGCTTTGAGGAGAAATCCCATTAAGTGGAGCCAGAAGCCCCAGCCCAGAGAGAAGGGATGATCCAGGAAAGCCTCATCACTTGTGAGAGGAGAGATGGGAGAGAGGGTGGAAAGCGCTGGGGCAGTGCAGGGAGCCAACGAGATGATGTAGAGAAAGGTCACGAGGACGAGTTGCCCTTGACCCCAAGGAAGGCCAAGGGAAAGATCACAAAAGTCATGTTTCATAGTAGTCTTAAAAAAAAGCCACTTTATTTTCAAATATGGCACCGCAAAAAGATGATGCTGCTGCCTCCTCCCTACCCATTGCTCCCCCACGGCGTCCCAGCAGAGCGAGTCCAGGAGCTGAGGATGTCGGGAGAGGAACCCACCACCGTGCCTGGCCAGTGCGCAGCGGGGAGCGAGCAGGAGAGCAGTGCCCCAGCACTGCTGAGGTTTGGGGGCAAGCAGCTGCCGGCCCCGGGAGACCTGAATAATTGATTAAAAGCATTTAAAAAGCAGGAAACACCAGGAAATCAACAGCCTTCCCTCCAGCAGGAACATGCAACCGACACAGGGTGCTTTGCAAGGTACCCAGGGAGGGCTCGCGCTAAGCATCGCCACCCACGCTCCTGCCAGCCAGCTCCCTGCCTCCCACGAGTGCTAGAAAAGCAAGCTATTCTTTCCCAAAAAAAAGAAAGCGTATTTATTTTTATGATATAGATAAATCTATTTTATATAACTTCAGCTGTAATAGAGAGGATTCTGTAGAAAGACCATGCACACAGATACATGCTGAGAACATTATTTCCCTTCCTTATAATTCTTGCCCCATGCTTACTGAACTCACAAGCTGGTAAAATAAAATAATAGAAAATAATAGAAAATAAATCATTCATTTCTGTCCAGACCTGGAGGACCCCACATGGAAAAACTACCTGAAATCGATTCAGGGCGGTCTTGGCTACGCTTTCACTTCCCCCCATGGGAAGGGGCAGCTTGGTTAACTGGGATGCCCGCTCAGCTCCCAGTTAGCAGCATTAGAAAAGGTCCCGAGGTTCCCTGTGCACAGTGAAGCAGCCTCTCTGAGAACAGGGATCCCCAAATTCACCCATCCTGGTGGATCTGAGCCGCCCTGCCCAGCTTAGCACCCCAAAAAGTCCCTCCAACCCTGCCAAGGACCAAAACCCCCCATCGCAGCCTCCCAGATTGACTAATGGATCCCCAAGATCGACCTCATCTCCCCCCACGAAAGCTCCCGACCCCTCTGCAGAGAAACGAGGTGATTTCCCCAGCGGTGTGTCCCTGGGACGCCCAGCTGATGCTCACTCTGCCTCCCAGCACGGCTCACAGCCAACGGCCACGTGCCCCGATTTAAATTAAGGAGGGGAACAACCTCAGGGCAGGTTTCGGGCACACGCCAGCGTTGTCACAGCACCCCGAGTCCCCACGTGGGACAAGGGCAGCACAGAGGGACGTCCCTGTGCATTTTGGCCCCTCTTCTCCCCGGGTAGAGCCAGGCAGAGGGATGCCACCACATCTGGGCCAAACCCATCCCCACCGAAGGCAGTTACTGCTGCTGGGTGACAGCGGGGACCTGCTCCCTGTGCTGGGGGGACCTCACGCTGTGCTGGGATTCCCCAACACAGCAGGGACTGAACGGGGGATGCAGCGCAGAAACGTGGCTCCACACCTGCCACAGGGGATGCTCCTGGTTGGCTCCCAGGGGCAGGAGGCCAGAGCCAGCCCTGGGGCGACTGGGGCTTGGGAGTGTCCCCAAAACCTTACCCCCCACCCACCAGCCCAGGCCCATCTGCAGGCAAAGCAGTTCCTGTGGGGAGTCCTTGCCTCCCTGCAGCCAGTTCCCACCCTGCAATAAACACGCAGCCAGGTGAATTGGGTTGAGTTTTGAGGATAAAAGAGACAAAAAAAAAGTAAACCAGGCAGAGATGCTCATGTGGCAGGAGTCTCCTGCCTTGCAGACCTCTGCTCCCTGCTTGTTATTTTGCATCACTAAAAAATCACATCCTGGGACAAGTTTCCACTCCCCACAGTGGTGATTACAGATTTTCTCTACATCCATTTGGGAACTTTCCCCCAGTATGTCCACAGCACGAGGCGTCAGCCAGGAGTTTTTGTAATTGGAGAAAGAAATGGGATGGTGGGAGAACAGGGGCTTCCCAGAGCTGCTCAAATGTCCTCATGCAGGGTCGTCTCTTCGCAGGGATGGGCTATTCGGTGTGTGGGGTGATGCCCGTCCCGGTACTCCTGGTACCACCCCACAGGTATCCCACCATGGTCCGTGTCCCCCATGGGAGACTCCTCCCTGGCCCTGCTGCACATCCCACTCGCCTCCCAGCCCCCCATGGCCAGGGGTGCTCCATGACACCCCATAACCCCATCCACATCCTGGGGCAATGGCCTGGCCACTGCATCCCACATTGCCCAGCCCCAACTCACTGGGCACTGGCCAGCATGGGGAGGATGCTCCAGCCCCCCAGGGTGTTTCTGACCCCCCAAGGGGATGCTCCAGCCCCCCAAGGGTGCTCCCAGCCCCCCCAAGACAGGCCCCGGGTGTGTGGTCCTGCATGTGCTGTCCAGGCGTCGTGGCTGCGGGGCTGTGGCAGCCCGTGGGCCTCCCTTCACCGTCCCAGCCTCCAGGCATCGCTCAGGCATAGGATGACAAAGGGAAGCTCACAGGGGGCAGGGGGGGCCGCGGCCCCGCACTCCTCTGCCGCCGAGCGCTCCTGCAGACGGAGGAGAGACGTGAGCCAGGAGGGGAGGGAAGGAGGCAGGAGCCCGAGGGGGCCCCAGCCTGCGCCGCATCTGCAGGGGGTAAAAACCAGCCCACGGAATCAGCCCGGTGTGACCCGCTGGCCCCGGCGCTGCTTCTCCCCACCCCGGGGACAGTTTGGGACGTGGCGGGTGCGCAGGGTGCGAGCAGGGCCACGTGCTGGGACAGCGCTGGCTTTTGTGGGGGGCTGGAGGTGGATGTGTGGGTTTGCGTGTGCGAAGCCGAGGGGGTGAGGAGTGCGGCACCGAAAGGGCAGCGCGGGGGCGCACGGGGGGGGGGTGTGTCTGCACATCCACGTGTGCCTCGGTGTGTGCGCGCATGTGTGTGCGTGGGCACAGCGGATGTCCCTGTGTAAGTGGGAATGCGTGTGCGTGTCTGCCGGCACACGTGTGTGCACGGGGCTGCGTGGGTCTGTCCCGCCATTGCCTACCCACAAAGGCCAGGCCCAGGTACCCTTCCCAGGCACAGGGGGACCCCAGGGCCCACTAGGCACCCACCACCCCCATCCCCCCTGCAGCCAGCAGGGCAGGGTGGTGGGTGCCCCCTGCACCCCACGCTCCCTCCTCCCCATGTCGTGATGCCACACTCGTTGTCTCTCACCAGGGAAGCGCTGGTGGGTGTATGGGTGCAGCTGCGGGCACACCGGGATGCTCCCAGCATCTGTGCTGCTCGAGGAGCGGGGGCAGAGGGGCTCTGCTCCCCCAGACCTGCCGCCCTCCCTGGCCCCCGCTGGCCCCCCTGGCCCCAGGTCGCTGTCTCACTCACCTGGCAGGGCAGAGCCAGAGGCTGCTGCCAGCGCATCCTCTCCTCTCCTTGTCCTTTCCTGGCCCCTTCCCTCCATCTTAGCCAGCGCCGTGCAGAGCCCCTCGCCCTGGCATCCCTCCTCCAGCACCCGCCCCTCTCCCCAGCCTGACCACGGATGGGATCCTTCCCCTCTGCCCTTTTATACCGTCTTTGTTCATATGACAAGCACGTGAAAAATCAGGGCAGAGCTCGGAAAAAAGCCCCTTAAGACGCTTTAATTCAGTTTCCTGGATCCCATGACTGAGCTCGGCCTGTGAATGGGGTCTCATGACTGTGGCACGCAGGCCCCGGCCATCAAAAGCCCCATTTATGCCCCAAAAGAGACTTAAACCCCTTTTGGCCGGTCACCCAGTGAGCCCGATGTCCCCCATGCCCAGCCTCGGCTGCAGCCCCGTCCACACCGGCATCGCGCCTCTACTGAGGGCTCATCGCAGCGGGTATCCCGTCCTTTCCCCGCGGGACCCCGGAGATGTCCAGTACGTTGTCCCCTTTCACAGCCATTACACGCAGGCACACGCAGACGCCCCGCAGCCCAGCCCTGTGCCCGTGACTCTGCAGCGATGGCAGCAGGAGCCGCCTGTGTCCAACTCCTCTGCCTGGGGACTTTAAAACGATCCGGGGGGACGCCTGCCTTGTCCCCTCTCTGCTGTGACTGCGGGAGGGACCTTGGGGACACTCTGAGGCCTGACTCTGCCTTTCCCCTCCTCCACGCCCTGCTGAGACCACAGTTTCGGCAGATTTCCCCTCCAGGCACCAAACCCTGTCCAGGTCCAGCCCCAACCCAGCCCCCTTCCTTCCCCATCCTGGTTCTCCCAAACCGTGGCACCAGTGGTGGGGACAGAAGAGCCGACCAGTGGCTCACAGCCCGGTTTGGCCCCACTGGTGGGGGACGCTGCACCCAGGACCCCTGGGGTAGGTCTGGCTCATGCCTTTTGGGGACCCTGCAGCTCACATACGGGTTAGTGCTTCTCCCTCCTGCCTCACTCCAGCTGCTCGTGCCCAGGTGAGGACAGAGCCTGAGCCCTCTTGGGCCAGGAGGATCCCGACCCAAAAGCCCTGATCCCTGACACGGACGGGTCACAGTCACAGCTCCCCACCATGGAGGCAGCAGCCAGCGATGTTCAGCTCACCTGGATCTCATGCACTTGAGCTGGGTCTAAATTTTGGGGATCAGGCTGAACTGTTCTGTCCTTTCACCTTGTTGGTTTTTTTTTTTGAACAGAGGCACAGTAAATACAAACTCAGGCCACCTCAACATCCCCCCAAACTCAACCCGAGCTCTGAGACATCCCGCCGGCATTGCAGAGCCACTCTAAAGCATCCGCAGCTCAACAGGAAACAGGCAGCAGTAAGAGGATAAAAATACCCTTGGTGCAAACAAAAGGTCTCTATGTCAGGATTAGGGCACCGTGGGCTGCTCCAGCCCTGCTAATCGGGGCCGGGGCCAGAGGGGAACAGGGCTGGGCGACCGCGGTGGCTTTGGCTTCCAGCACACGTGTGAGCTAAAGGCTCTAAAATCACCCAGCAGCTGTGTGCGGGGAGCTGGGGAAGGGAGGGGAGGGCTGGGGGGATGCTCAGGGAGAAGCCAGACAACCCGGCTCCTGGACCCCTGGAAAAGGGGGGACACCACACAGAACCCCAACATCCAAATCCTCTTCTAGCTCCTGCAGAGCCCCAGTGCCAAGGAAGGGTGCCCCCTTGTCCACTGGAGCACCCTGCTTTGGTCCCGAAGGGAGGTGAGGGATGTGTGGGGGCCAGGGGGTCCCGTGCCCCCTGCCTTGCCCCCCCCCATGTCTCCCAGTCCTCAACAATGGGCGCATTTGAGTGCTCTGAGCGTGGGGCTGCGGTGAGGCCCCACCACAAGGCCCCTGAGCCCCTCCGAGAGCCGCCTAAGGAGATTATCGCTCCTCACATGAGCCCGCCGGGCCCCATGGCCTCGCACGGGGGAGGTGGGGACACGAGGGTGACAGGGAGGGGGGAGCCAGTGCCTGGGAGCCTCGCAGGGGTCCCTGCGGGATGCCCCACACGCCTGCCCCTGTGGCCAGCACGCACCAGGAATGGCAGAGGTCCCCGTGCAGCCGGGGGCAGAGCTGGGCGCAAAGCAGATCAAAAAAAAAGATTTGCTCCCCCCAGGGCCACTCTGCCTGCTGGGGACCACGACGTGTCCCTCACGATGCTGGCCCTGGTCCATCGACAGGCCGTGGGGACGTGTGCCCCTCCCCGCAGCACACCCAAGCCCCCCATGCCCCAGCTCCGAGGGGACTGAGGCCATCCCCAACCTCTGCCCCCGCGATCCCAGGGGATCCCCTAATGAAATGGGACAGGGGCTGGTGAGGGAACGGGGTCCCCGTTGTCCCCATGTCCTGACAGACCTTTGCAGCCTGGTCCTGGGGGGCCCCAAGGGCTCCTTCCCCACGTGCTGGCACCTTGGGGCTGCGCGGCCCCCATAGGAGGGTGACAAGTGTTGGGGATCCGGCCAAGTGCAAATTCCAGCGGGGAAAGCCGAGGGACCGGACCCCACGGGGGCTGGGACTGGTCCCCCCCCAGCTGGGTGCCAGGGAAAGGGCGCACACAGGTAAAACGTTAAACCTCTGCTCTTTATTCGGTGCCTGGTTTCCTCGCCCCGTTTGCCGAGCGCGCCGCAAGCGAGCAGTATGGAGGAGGTTTTCCAGGGGTGACCTGAACACGGGGAGGGCTCTGAGAAGGCAGAGCAGGGCCAGACTGGAGGAGGGGGTGTAGGGCAGGGGGGGCACCTCCTCCATGTATCCCCAAACTCCCCTTGGGGACACGGCTTTGCCCCAGCCACGGGGTGGACACCAGGCACCCTGCCACCACCGGCGCCGATCCCGGGAAAGCTCCGTCGAGAGCAGGAACTGCCACCTCCTCCGTCCCGCCCCGCAGCGATGCCGGGGAGGGGGCTGGACCCCCAGCCCCTCTCCAACTCGCCTTATTGCTATAGTCAGAGCAGCAGAGCAGCCAGGAGGAACTCAGGAGTTCGCTGTTTTAGGAGAGGGGACGAGGACATGTCCAAAGCCAAGGATACGCCGTCGAGAGGGTGGGCTCTCATCTTTCTGGGGAAGGGGGAAGGAGGGAGCTGCCATCTCTTGCCAGCCCGGCCGGTGGTGCCAGCAGCGCCGGGACTGACACCAGGAGGGAGGAGAGTTGTGCTCGTGTCCAGGAGGAAACACACTGTCCGCTCCAAGGCCTCCTGCTCTCTCCCAAGCCTGGAGCTGAGGCTGTACAAACTCATTGCACCTCCAGCAGCAGGGACTGGGGAGGGACACTGGGAGAACTGGAGAAACAGGCAGGAACCCCCTGTCCGTCCCCGCACCCTGCAGCTAGTTGCGCTGGCTGGCCAGCTCCTGGGAGATGAATTTCCGAAGGCGCTCGAGGTACTGGCTGTAGAGTTCAATGTCATTGTGCCCGGCCCCATCCACCCACAGCGGCTCCACAGCCTTGGGGCAGCGTTCAAAGAGCGCCAGGCCGTGGGAGAAGTCGATGACTTCGTCCTCCGTGCCGTGGATGATGAGGACGGGAGAGGTGATTTTGGAGATCTTCTCAATGCTGCCAAGAAGGTGGGTGGGGAAGAGATGAGAGAGGGGGGTAAGTACAGGGATCAAGGCACTCCCATTCCTCCTGCCCCCCCAAACACATCCCCTTGGGGAGAGGGACCAGGAAACGCTCTTTGATCACAGCAGAGCATGGGGACACGGAGCTTCTGCCAAGGATGAGCTCCAGGACAAGACCTCCCCCAGCGTGACAGACGAGGACCGGACAGCGGTGACAACAGCCCCAAGGGACCAGGCAGGGCTGACGGAAACTGCTGTAGGACAGCACGAGCGCAGCCCCCCCCCGCATCGGGATCAGCCAAGCCAGGCTTTGCGGAGTGGAAGCAGGGTCGTTCTCAGCCCGGCCCCAAAGGCTGCACGAGGCCATCGAGAGACAGAGCGTGGGCTGGTGGCTCCCAGCCATGGCTTCCGGCTCAGGGACCGTCCCTCGGGCCCTGCTGGCCTGGCTGCAGGGCAGAGGCGAAGCAAGAGCTTGTCCCACCCCAGCGCTGCCTTTCCCTGCCCCTGCTGTCTGCCCAGGGGGAAAAAAACCCCAAGAAATTACCCTTGGGGTAGAGAGGTGTCCCAGGGACCCCCGGGGCTTGCGATACCTGACAAGGGGCCAGTGGCACAGACCTAAAGCTGGCGGGCAAAGACACTGGGACAGGAGGTGATGCCACCCAGGGACATGGGGGTGCACACATGGCATGGTCTTCAGGAAGGGGCACGGTGACCCCAGGGAGGGCTACAACCCCCCCAGAGGGGACCGAACGTGAGGCAAGAGGATGACAATGGGCATGTTTAAGCCTATTATGGGCAACAGGTCCACAGTTTTCACCACAAGCCCTCTCGTGGCCAGGGCTGGCATCCAGGACAGAGCTGGTCTGGGCACTGCTCCCCCAGAGCTGACCCTGGTCCCTTCTCAGGCCACTCACTTGGGGAAGGCGTCGAACCAGTAGGTCTTCTTGGTCTCGGGGAAGGCGACTCTCATGCCAGAGGTGAGTGGGGAGTGGAGCACGATGGCAGCGCACTCGTAGCGGGAGGCCAGATCAACTGTGGGCACCGTGCCGATGCTCTGTCCGTATAAAATAATGTTCTCCGGGCTGATCCCATACCTGGGAGAGGAGAGGGCAGGTCAGTGCCCAAGCACCGGAGTCACATCGCCAGGAGATCACAGGCGGTCACCCTGCTCTGGCTACAGCACCCTGCAAGGCTTCCTGGGGTGGGGGGAAATGGGGCTCTGTCCCCGCTGCTCCTCGCAGCTGTGCCCAAAGCAGCTGCCCTGCACCCCTGGCAGGACCAGGCAGCAGCCAGGACTGAGCTGCCAGATGAGCTGGGGGGGTGTCGAGGCTCACCCTCGCCAGGAGCAGGGTTCCGGGTGGGTTTGTGAACCCCAGATCGCAGCTGCATGGGGCAGCCCCCAGTTCCTGGGGCACGCTACGAGCCAGGCCTGGCTGCAGGCAGGGCAGAGGCAGAGCTGTCACGGGCTGGGGAACCAGGGCTGGGCACAGCCAGGGGAGAGCCTGGGGACAGCAAGACAGGGAGCACAGCTTGTGCCACCGTCATACCCCTGCAGCATCCCTGCCCCTCCACAGCCCCCAGCCCGCTCCCTCTGCAGCTGCCTTCCGGCCACCCCTTCCCGTTATGAGTGGCCCGGGTTCCCTCTCTGGGAGATTTCCTGTTTTCCAGACTGCCGGCCCGCAGGGTTTTCCTGGCGGCAGCATGGATGTCCTCCCTTCCCCCTGCCCGGTGCCCTGCTCACCGCGTCCGCAGCGCCTGCCATGCGGCGTCGATGTCGGAGTAGAGGTTCCTCTCCGAGGGCTTGCCTGTGCTCACACCGTAGCCCGAGTAGTCATAGGAGAAGATGTTGCAGTTGATGCGGGTGCCCAGCCCGATGTAGAAGCTGCTCATCTGCCCCAGGTCCACGGCGTTGCCGTGTGAGAAGAGCACCGTGTACCTGCAGCACCGCGGAGAGACGGGCACGGTGGGTTAATCGTGGACTCAGCTGCGGGTGCCACCACACTGCCCGGCCCCGCCAGCAGCTCGGGGATGCCCTGGGCAGCACCAACCCATCTGCTTCGGAGGCCGAAAACCAAACCCCAGGACACGAAGAGCCAACACCCCTCTGGCCACCAAGGAAGGTCCTGGCGACACCCCCAGTTCAACCCTGGGATACCCAGACCCTCCTCGTCACCCAGGGCCAGGGGCTCGCTCCCAGCAGAAACAGGCAGCCTGAAGGTAGGATGATTCTGTTCAAGTTTTTGAGTCTATTTTTGGAAAAAAGCTCAGAATTTGGGGCCGTTTGCCCAATGGGGATTTCAAGTAAGAATTCTGACAGCGGATTTTTTTCTCTCCTGAGTCTGGCAAGACACCAGATGCTGGGAGAGAAGTGAATTGTGGGAGTGACAAGGCACAAGAAATTTCCACCATAAGGGGAAAAACAATGTTAATCATAAAAATTAACACTAATAGCACAATGATGGAAGCTTGGCTCTCTTCTGCTGAAGGGAGGGAGCAGGACCTGCTCCCTGCTGAGCCCCCAGAGTTGGTCCGAGAAGTTTGCAGCCAGGTTGAGCCATCATGTCCCAGCCCGGATGCCCCAGAAAGCCCCAGCAGTTAAGGCGGTGGCAGGACGAGCTGCAGGGAGGACAGACCTGATACCCCAGGGAGTTTGGGAGGGCCAGATTCCCCCAGCCCGGGCCCTTCCCTCCAGCCCCACAGCCTGGGCTAAACAGTTGCTCCCAGGGGCCGGTTGGGAGCGGGGCCAGCGCCAAGCCTCACGGTGGCAGAGCGCGGGCAGGCAGATGCACAGGCAGAGCAATCCTGCCGACAGCTTCCTCTCTCCGGGGACACACGACGCAGGCAGGGTCGGAGCGGATGTCCCCACCGGGCAGCCCACAGAGATCTCCTGTAACGCAGCTCTCCAACCCCCACGAGAGCCATCCCCCCTCGCCCCAAGCCCACCTGGTGGGTTCAAAGCCCTCGCCCAGCTGAGGGCAGACGTGGGCTGCGTTCCCCCGCACAGAGATCTCTGCGGACGCCGTTCCTCGGAGGGCACCTTGCTCCCGGGAGGATACTGGTGTGTGTATGGGGTGCTGCAGGCTTTAGCACCTGACCTCTCTCCACACCTGAACCCCCACATCGTGCCACTGGCTCAAGGAGTGGCTGCTGAGTCCCCTCCTGTCCCCACACCATCCCCTCATGCCTAGGCACTGGCAGCTGGGCGGGGGTCTCCATCCCGCACTCCAGCTTCCCAGTTTACAGACCCACGCGGGTGACCAGTAGCAGGTTGTGTCTAAATCCCTCCTGGCTTTTGCTCTTCTCACTCCTCTTCAAGAATCAAATGTGCCCATGAATTAGACTAAACATGCAGACCTGGGTTGCTACAGGCGTCTCCTGGCCAGTGCAGGCTCTCGCCCATCCACGTGGTCACCGCGGGGCGAGTGGCCGGCACAGATTCCCCGGCACTCACAGACACTCGGTTCGCAACCGGAGCGTGACGTCACCGGCGTGACATCGGGGAGGGGGGGGGGATCTGCGGGACAGCCTAGGGAATCCCCACATCCCTACAGCCTCCAGCTTTGCCTCCGCTCCATGTTTAACCCCATTCCCAGTTGCAGCCACAAGCCAGACCGGTCCCGGGAGCTGAGCTCACCCGCCCCGCAGGATGCCTCCAGAGCCCCGTGGCACGGCCAGCTCCTTCAGCAAGGCGCCAGGTCAGGCCGGGGCATGGAGGTGGCACTCAGCTGAAGGAGGGGACGGGACAGGATGGCACCGTGCCCACCAGCACTGCACTAGCCCAACACGGAGCCAACCAGGGTCAAACTGCTGGCAGCAGCACCAGGCCGGCACATCGACGAGCAACTCACCTGGCGCCTGGCACGCAGCGGACGTACATGCAGCCGACGCGGTTCCCTCGGCTGCTTTTGGTGACGAACACCTCGATGTTGTCCAGCTCCCGCTGGGAGTACTGGAAATCTGCCCGGTCCTTCAAGTGCAGCTTCCACCGCCCCGCGGCACCGCCGCGCAGAGAGCCGGTGCTGGTGCTGCCCTCGGGCTCGGGGACCACGGCGTAGGTGGGCTCTGGGGGCAGGAAGGCCAGTTTGGCAGCGATGCGGCTGGGGCAGGGAGGGCAGCAGAAGAGGCAGCAGAGTTGACTGATCGACAGCCCGTTCATGACGGCGGCGAGGTGAAAGGCCCAGAGCGAAGGAGTATCCAAATCAGACAGACGGCCCCGGAGAGGCCCCGTCCTCAGCCGGCCCTCGGCACGGCTGCCGCCGGCAGTCCGCCACGGGCCGGGGCGCTGGTCGGGGCTGGGGCGGCCGCCATCCGTCCCTCTGCGGGCAGCAGCGGTGGCCTGCGGGCAGGTCAGGCAGCAGTGAGGGCTCTGTACCCCCAAATCCTGCCCCGGTGCCCCCCAGTCCCCAAATCCTGCCCAAATCCACACCCACGTGCCGGCGAACACGTGCACCACGTCCCTCCAAGCCAAGGGGCTCACCGTCCCCGCCTCGAACACACACACACAGAGCGCACACCCACCTCTCACAGCCCCCGCGCTCATGCTGAACCCCCCCCCAAAAAACAAGCCTCCTTCAACACTTCCCAGCCCACACACCCCCACACCACACAGCGCAGCCCCTGCGTGCAGGCCCACGCCGGGGAGGCGAGGACGGCAGGCGCAGGATCACACACACACACACACACACACACGCTCCGCAACAGCCGCACGGTCGGTGGTACAAAGGACACAGCCCCTCCAGGACCCCCCCGGATGCCAGCACAGGCCTGGCTGCACAGGCATGCGGCAGGAGTGCCGAGCTCCTTAAGAAAAAGGGGAGGGGGGAGAAAAGGAAAAAAAAAAAAAAAAAGCAACTATTTTCTGCAAGTTTAGGCACAGGCTCGCACAGAGGAATGTCAAACCAGCCCACACCCCAAGGAATTTGCTCCATCTGCTTCCGAAGGGCTGGGAAAGGGGAGGAAAGGGTGGAAGAGGGAGGCCTCCCGCCCAGCCAGGAGGGGAAGGCATGTGGCACCGAAATATGCCGAAATATTCTGAAATATTCAGAGTGAAGGGATGCACCGTGCCCCGGCCCTGCTGCAGGCCTTGTGCGTCGGGGCCCAGGGCTGAATTCGGGTCTCCCTCGGGCCGGTGGCCACCCACAGCGATGCCGGGGCCGGCGTCGCACCCGGCACATGGCAGCCCTGGCCACCTCCCTCCCCTGGGGTTTGGTCCCACGGACCAGGCGTACCCGCGGCGGATGGGGGTGTCCGGTGACCGCACACCTGCACGGGCACGTCGGGGCGTGGGTCCACGCAGGCGGAGGCAGGAGCTGCCGGCGGCGCACGCGCCGTGTGTCACGCTCGCGCCGTGTGTCACGCTCACGCCGGGCTGAACCCCAGCACCGGCTGGGGACACGCACCCCCCTGGGCACCCGCTGCCCTCGCCCCACAGCCAGCACGGGGGGCGGATCCGCACCACACCCCCACCCTGACCACACACCCACTCACCCCTTGCCCGGCGTGGGGGCCGGATCCACGCTACACACACAAACACCCCACAGGCAGAGTGGGGGATCCACACTGCGCCCACTCACTGACCCGAGTGGGACCCCCCCACACCCACGGAGCCGTGTGGGACACCCCCCACTGACCATCGTGGACCTCCCCCTCCACTGACAGGCATGGGACCCCCCCACCCCACACACACTGACCAGGGTGGGCCTCTCACCTTCCACTGCCTGGTGTGGGCCCCCCCCCCCACTGACCTGCGTGGGCCCCCCACAACTGACTACTATGGGCCTCCCTCCCCCACTCACTGCTGTGGGACCCCCCCACACACACACTGACCCGTGTGGGACCCCCCCGCTGACCAGCACGGGCCTTCCCCCCCCACTGACAGTCATAGGACCCCCCACTCCACACACACTGATTGGTGTGGGCATCGCCCCCCACCACCACTGGCCGGTATGTGGGGGCCCCCCCACTGCCTGCTGTTGGACCCAGACACACACACTGACCCGTGGGGGACCCCCCCCCGCACCCCAGCACTGACCGGTGAGTGCCCCCACCCTCGCTGACCAGCGTGGGCCTCCCACCCCACTGACAGGTATGGGACCCCCCTCCCCACGTCCACTGATCGGTGTGGGCCCCCCCGCCACTGCTGCAGGCCTCCCCCACACACACGCTGACCAGCGTGGGCCCCCCCGCGACTGCTGCGGGCCTCACTCCCGCACTGTGGGACGGTGGGACCCCCACAAACACACACTGACCGGTGGGGCCCCCCCACAGCTGCGGGCCCCCCCACACCCACGCACTGACCGGTGGGGGTTCCCCTCCCCCACACTGACCCGTGTACGCCCTCCCCCCCCCCGCAGACCACCCGCTCGTGCCTCCCCCCTCCCCCCTCCCCCCTCCCCCCTCCCCCCGCCACGGCCGAGGCAGACCCGTGTGTCCCCCCCTCCCCGGTACCTGGACATGCTCCGCCGCAGCCCGGCCCGGGCCCCCCCGCGCTCGGGGCTGCCGAAGGGACGCGCGGCCGCCGCGGACCTCCGAGGCGGGGGCGGCGCTGCCCAGCGGCCCGCCTGCCCCGCCCTCGCCTCTCCCGGAAGTGACGCCATCGCCCCGCCCCCCGTTGCCAGGGGAACGGCGCGGCCTTCCCGCGGGGCCGCGCTCCCGTCATGGCCGCCGGCTGCCAGCGCCGAGGGACGCGGCGGGACGGGCCCACGCACGGAGGCCGCGCCTGGCCACGATACTTCCCCCTCCCAAATCCAGATGCCAAACACCGCCTGGCTGCCCCAGAATGGATACGGGGGGGGGGAGGCGGCTTCATCCCGGGCCTAGGACCCACCGCCTCCCTCCAGGTCACAAGCGCTGTGGGGTCCCACTCCAGCCCTGCAATCGCGGGTGGAGAAAGCAGCTCCCCCACCGAGGGGGAATCCAGCCTCCCGGGGCCTGGGGGAATCAGTTTGGAGAAGAGGAGGCTGAGGGGAGACCTCATGGCCCTCTGCAACTCCCTGAAAGGAGGGTGCAGAGAGGGGGGATGAGTCTCTTGAGCCAAGGAACCAGCGGCAGGACAAGAGGGAATGGCCTCAAGCTGCGCCAGGGCAGGGTCAGACTGGCTCTTAGGAAGGATTTCTTTGCAGAAGGGGTTGTTGGGCGTTGGAATGGGCTGCCCAGGGCAGGGGGGGAGTCCCCATCCCTGGAGGGGTTGAAGAGTCGGGTTGACCCAGCGCTGAGGGATCTGGTGGAGTTGGGAACGGTCAGGGTGAGGTTCATGGTGGGGCTGGAGGAGCTTCAAGGGCTTTTCCAACCGAGATGATTCTGTGGTCCTCCAGGGTCTAGGGGTACCGGATACAGCCCCAGGCTACCGCCTGTGTGGGAAGAGAAACCGGGAGTCTGGGTGCCAGGAGCGGGGCATACCAGGCACGGGTAGTTATTATCCATGGAGCACCCGAGGCACAGAGCCCCGCAGCCACCCCAGAAGAGCCCAGAGCTGAGCTGGCGCCACTGTGACACATCCATGCCCATAACAAACCACCCACGGCATCCAGCAAACTAGACTGTATTCATATTTACACTTATGAAGAGGAAGGAAATAAAAGGGAACAGGTAGGTGGTGGAGAAGCAGGCGGCTGTCCCTTTGCCACGCAGGCTTTCCCGCTGCATCCATGGGAGCTGCCTCCCTTCCCCTGGGGCTCGCGACCTCCGTGTGAACACAAAGCAAGGGGTGGTTGCAATCTCTCACAGCTTCCTCCCGCCCCCCCCCCCCGCCCCGAGAGTGACGGCTCATTCTCAGCCAAAACCTCAATGGCAAAACCCAGCCTCGCCACACCCCACCGGCATCGCTCTTACGGCCCGGGTGTGTCCTAGCACTAAAACGTGCCGCCACTCGCGTGCTCCAGCCGTGGCGCCAATATTACCCAGAAGCAAAAACCTGAGGAAAATCCCTCCGCGATGGGCGAGCACTGCTTTTGTTGAAATTGGATAGGAAAATCAAAACCTTTGGCATGATCCCCCCGCAATCACAGGGGCAGAACTGCCATAAGCGGGGGAGGAACTCGGCACTTGGAAGCAGCTGCTGATTTCCCCCGGCTGCCGGTTCGGCCCCTGCGGCTCTGCTCTCCGCCGCCCTTGGATGAGCCGATGCCGAGGGAAACGCTTCCAAAGCGTGGGACAGCCACAAGTGGGGCAGAGGCTGCTGCTTTTCCCCCGGGACTCATCTGGGTTTCTCTGCTCGTGAGACCGCCGAGAGCCTTGTGGCTGCAGCCCCGCTCCCGCTGTTCCCAGGGAGGGGAACCCCCGGGGCAGGCGCAGACCCTGCGTGGGGCAGAGGTGGCTTTCGGGGCGCCCCACGAGCTGCTGCCTGCCTTGCGCTGTGCGCCCGAGCCCTGCGTTTCCCTTTCTAACAGCCCAGAGCCCTCCACAGGTTTTTTCTGGAGCACCACTGAGCCCAGCATTTGGCTTTCCCTGCACCCCAGAGCCCTCCACGAGCGTGTCTATGTGCACCCCAGAGCCTTCCAGGTGTCTTTTGGGGCGCTCGAGTCCTCTGAGCATGTTCACTGTACCCCAAAGCTCTCCTTTTGCCCCTCCTTGCACCCTGGAGCCCTCCCTGAGTCTCCCAGCACCCCTGAGAACTCCAGAGTCTTTCAGTGGGCCCAGAGCCGTCCAAGTGCCTCTCCCTGCTCCCCAGGGCTCTCTGTGGGCTTTTCTGAAAGCCCCCACTTGTGCTTCTGGGCACCCCAGGACCCTCCTTGTGACTTTTCACGTACCCTGCAGCCCCCCACGTGCCTTTCCCTGTGCCCCAGATCCCCCTGTCCAGCTTTCCAAGTGTCTCCTGGGGATCTGGCCCTGCCTCTCGTCCCACGGGGACAAGCAGCGAGGCGGGGGAGCAGAGCAGTTGGGTGGCTTTCCCGAGCCAACGTGCTCGTTAGGGGAGGAAGGTTCTCACTGAGTATTAGCGCAGCCCATGGGGAGGAAGGGTCCCCCCCTGTCCGCCTGCGAGCAGGGACAGGAAAGAAAGCAGAGGTTTGGCGATCTGAGTTTTGTGCACAACCCTGATGAGAAAGAATCGTGTAAGGCAGAAGGCAGGGAGCAGAGGGGAGAGGAGAGGCGCAGGCACCGCTGGGTTACAACAAACCTCGCTTGGGAAGCAGCCAGTGGTTATTCAGGGGGTGTTGAAGCATGGGAGGCTGGTGCAAGGGTGTCCCGCAGCCCAGCCACGTCCCTGGGCGCAGCACCTGGCAGGCTGGCTCCCTCCCTGCGGCGAGAGGTACGAGGCAGCGAGCGGTACTTTCCCAAAGGTCCTGACCTGCGGCTGGAGCGTGTCTACGTCGCTGCAAGCCACGAAATAACTTCACTGTGCCGGTACTCTGCTGCTTGACCATCCCGGTGCTTCAACAACAGCATCTCAAAGGGAAGGGAGGGCTACTGGGGGTGTTAAAACTACAGAATCATCTTTTCTGCGTCTGAGAGCAAACACCTCTCCGGGAGCAGAAGGCAGCATTGCTGCCCAGATTCCCCAGCTCCCAGTTTTACATCCACCACAAAGAGACAGTGGGACAGACGGGAAAAAAGTCCAGCAGCTGCTCACGGGCTCCAGCCATGAGTCCCAGGCAGTTTGCAGGACTCGGAGCTGCCGGCTGAAGGGAAAAGCTGCCCGGCAGAGCCCTGCTGCCTGCGCCACGCAAACCGCCCCGGCGGAAGACAAGTCTGAAGGTCTTAACACTGGAGCAGCGGGGCGGGACGGTCCCTTTTCCTTTGGGAAGCTGGTTGAGAACGGATCAGCTGAGCTGTGGCTGTCAGACAGGAGGGGAAGGAGAGACGGAACGCCAACTGTCTGCCAAAGAAGTGCGAGGAGTCCCTGTGTCTGGGTGCTGGTTTGTATGTGCTGCTGGAGTCCCCATCGCACCACCGATGGGGCTGGGAGGAAGAGGAGGAAGGCTGGGAGGAAGGGGAGGAGCACCAGGCCACCTGGCTGCAGTTCGAGCTTCTCAGCCCCCTTCACAACTTCTGGATCTTCTCAGCGATAACGATGGGGTTCTCCTTACGGATCTTCTCGGCGGCTTCTGCCTTGTAGTCGTAGGGGCAGGCGTGCATGTCGGAGTACCGGTGAATGGCACAGAACAGGTTCCCGCAGCGGCAGTCGAAGCCTGAAGGGGAGGAAGAGGAGAGAGACAAAGCCGCGTCAGTCCCCCTCCAGCCGGACAGGAAGGCGGCAGGGCCCCCGCTCCTTCCTGCCAGGCCAGGAAACTCCACTACTGCAGAAAGAGGGTCAGCAGAGGGAGGGGGCTGCCGTCCCCAACAGGCAAAAGGGAGTCTCAGGGTGGGGAAAGCTCACGAGTGGCTCTTTGCTCTCCTCTGGCTTAGCAGCTCCCATGAGCGCACGCGTGCTCTGGGCAGCCCCAGCTGTCACGGCAGTGGGAAATGCTCCCATAGCAGCTGCTCTCCACGCTCCCCAGGGACAAGGGACATGCCGGGGACTGCAGAGTGCCAGATTGCTAATCCAGACCAGGCTCCCCAGGCAGCGAGCAAGCAGCCTGAGCTGGAGCTGAGCCCTCCGAGCCAGCCTGGCTCCCCACGCATCACACAGCAGCATCTGGGCTGATCAGCAGTAAGCCAGCAAAGCAGAAAAACCTTCACCTTGTTAGGATCCCTTTTGAGCTATTTAGGCTTCAAAATTCATAATTTAGTCACTTCGCTTGGAGACAATGCTGTTCAGAAGTGCTGCTGTTATCCCAGCACACAGGGAAACTGAGGCAGGGAGGGGGTTTGCTGCAGGGCAGCAGACCAGCTCCCCACCAGCGAATCACACTCTTTCCAACTACAGGCCGTACAGACCACAAACACCTTGCTACGAGGTGTCAGTTTACTCCTATTTGAGAAAACTCATTTTATCCTAAATGCCCTGAATTCACAGCTCTCTACAAGTCAATTCCTAAAGGAGAGGAAACTTCTCACAGTTTGAAGCTCTTAAGCAAACACTCATCCAGAAAAACAATCCTCCCTGCAGATGTGAAGGCTGGGCACAGAGTACCCTGACCAGTCTCGGGTTTATAAACCCAGATTTATTCTAGGACAGCGCCCTCAAATCTCCAGGCAACTTTGGGGCCCACAGTGCCAGGCGCTGGGCAAACCTCCCGGGCCAGACTCTGCCAAAGCAGCTGACATCGATGAAAACAGAAGCATGTGTGCAGCCCCTGGCTGCTGAACGCACAGAGAAGGCCAAAGAGGCGAGCGCTCCGCTAGAACAGCGTGACCTGCCCCTCTCCAGAGTTAACTTCTTCCAGGGAAACACTAAATGTTTTTATTAACAAACCACAGCCAAGTTAACTGCTTCACTTTCCAGGGGCAGTTTTCCCACTGATACCAGTCACCTGACACCATCTCAGTACCTCTCTCTTCAGCTTTGCAGGCTGAACGCTGAGAGCCATCCTGCTCTCAGGAAGCTACTGGTGGAAGTCAAGTAGCATTAACAAACGGGATGAGTCTTGGAGTGGGATTTTCAGCGTGGGTCTAACTCGGTTCATGTCACTATTATGAAAGCTCTACCGTTGACTTGAATAGGAGCAGAATTAGATCCACAGTGAGCACTGCCTTTGCTTCTAGAAGCAGCTTCTGCCAAGCAGCAGAAATAACCCGAGAGGCTCCATCCAGTTCCACAACCCTGCACCCCAGGGCTGGCAGGGACCCCGACAGCGAGCGGCAGATTCCCCAGGCTACGCCTTGGACAGCGCTGTTCACAGGCCAGAGCTCCCCTCCCACCTTCCCTGCAGCACCCCGTCTTGTGGATGTAAAGTACTTTTCAGAGGGGCACCTCCATCCGCTGCCCCACGCCGACCCTCTGAACCCAGGCGGTACCGCAGCGCAAGCAGATCTGCTCACAGGGCTATGAAACCAGACTGCTTAGGCCACCGGCAAGCTTTCCCACAGCCAGGGTCTTACCAGTTAGCCCTATCTTCTTCCGGCAAGTGAAGCAGCGATTCTTCTTCTGTTTCGGTTTTTCTGAAGCTGTCTTGCCCTCAGCTGTGTTCTGGGATATTTCAAGCAGGGTACCTGAAACAGAGGCAAGAGTTTTGCTACCCTTCTTGATTAACCAAGCAACACATTCGTTTTATTACAGGAGCTGCTTAAGGCCCTAGCGATTCTGGGTCTGTGCCAGACACCTCTGTGTGCACATTGCCCTCACCGACACACCCCAAACTGTGAGATTTGCCTCGTTCCACAGAGATCTACACCTCACACAGCCTCATGTTTTCTCTCTGTTTCAAATTCTTTAAGTCCAAGGCTCAGAAACACCAAGGAGATATTTAGCTAAGGCACAGGTAAGGTACCGTGATGCCATTTAGCTCCCGCTCAGAAAAGGTAATACTAAGTAGAATTACCTGGTGCTTGCCATAGGTTAAGCATGCATCTGGGTAGTGCTTAGCTGATGTACAGTAACTCAACTGCACAGCTGAGCCTGGAGTTAATCTTTGCAGGGGAAAAAAAAAAGTTAACCCCTTTTAAGTACTACTAATTATTTTTGCTGACTCTTATGTAAGTGTTCCTCATATGTAGGTCTCAGAATGCTTTACACAGATACTCATCACTGTCTCTAATCTACCAAAAGGAAAACTGAGCTCTGAAAGCCAGATTGTTAAAGGTCACTGACGCTTAGCAGGATTTCCTACAGTACCTAAGCAGGTTAGAGAAGTCAACAGGAGGTAGAAACTCCAACTGCTAGCAGATATACACCTGCAATGCAGGCCACTGAAAATCAGGCTAAGGAGACAAACAGTCAGAGAGAGCTTTGTAGATCTGACCCTAAACAACTTTCTAAAAATCGCACAGTCAGGAGAAAGGGGCAGGCTCTTCCAAGCCTCTCTTTCACCAAACAGTCTCTCACCTGCCTGTCGTAAATTGTCTCCTGGGCTTGCAGGCAAGGAATTACCAAATCCAAAATGCACAGTCATGTGCAGTGCCTAGAGCCTGTTTTTTTAACAACCAATGGCTCTTGGGGTTTTTTTAGCTTTGAATGCAAGCAAACTGTCAGTTGAACTAAAGGCGAGTGTCTCAAACGCAGTGTCACTTGGTTACAGCTCCACTGCAACACAGCGGCTCACCCCGTAGCTCATCAGCTGGAGGATGTACCCCGCTGGGCAACGACACCCCTGCTCCTTTAGCACTTTGCAAACAAAGCGACAGCGCTAACGCTCCCCTCCGAGGGGCAGCTATGCCCCCCATCGCACCGGAGGGCAACAACCAGGCCAGTAGCTGCCCCGGGGGCAGCATCACAAACACGTCTCCTCTCTCCCAAGAATACACTGGATCCGTCTTTCCTCCCTCGAGAGACGGCAGGAGCTGCAGGCAGCAACAGCCGTGCAGCAGGCTGTGGGCCGCTCCGGGCTCTCTGCCATTCACTAGGATAGGCGTCATGGAAGATTATCCTCCTGCCAGCGAGTCGAGGGCTGGCAGCTACTCAGCCCTCAACCCACAAAGCAATCTCTATCGGCCTGCCCTCAGGCACAGCATTTTCTCTCATCCCTGTTTTAGAAACAGACAAACTGTTTTCTCCTTTTGCTAGGTGTACCTTTACTGCTGGGGGGTAACAACTGTCCCCTGGAGTTAGTGGCCAGCATTGTACTTGCTGCTCAAACCGACTGGCGACACGGGTGTCATTCAGACTTCTGCAAAGGCCAAACCAATCAGTCTACCTGATGAGGAAGATGCTGTTGCAACTTCTTCTGTCTTGATGAATTCTTCTGTCTCATTGCTGTTTTCTTCTCGGGATATGCTCATGGCCGTCATCTGATGGGTCACAGGAGTCTGAGCACTGGGGGCATTTGCAACAAACAAATAAATCATAGAGCAGACACAAGTATTCTCTTTTGCTGAACAGTTATGTGGGAGAGATCTTCAACCCATAAAATTAATTTCATTATACTCAGAGGTAGCTCAGGAGTACAGCAGGCCAATTCCCCTTAACATTTGGGATCAAAGTTCTTTATAGACACAAATGGAATGAATCGGTAATGATCTCAGTTTCCTTTTCCACCCAATTATAACTCAAAGGCAAGGCAAGAGCCTATCCAAACAAGTCCAGGGACAGGAAAACGGAGTTATGAGTCAGGACTGTAATGCAATGGTAGAGCTCAATGCAGTACTATCTTCCTTCCTATCAAACATGACCGAGGTCCCTAATCCTGCTGTCACAGCTTCCAGACTGGATCATCTCCAGGTCCTTTCACTTAGGACTGAGTTGAAACCAAACAGTTTAACACAGCTAGTGACAGACAAGCTCTGGCTCCAAGAGAACCAGGATGCCATTGAATTTACTACAGGTTTTAATTTACTTCTGACCCTCTGGTACCTGACTCTGTGCATCAGTCATCATCATCAGGGACATCTCAATCTTCCAGACAAACCAGGGTCACAATGAACAGTGTTTGATCCAGCCCACTTTACAGATCCCCCTGGCCAGACGAAGGATGAGTCTCTGGTCCCCTCTGGGCCCCTGTGTCGCAGAGCTGGTTTTCAGCATGGCCGCAGATCTCCTCCCCCAGACAATGCCCCTACCTGGCTTTTGCATCCTCAGGTGTGGAGTCTCCCTCTGCACGCTGCCCTGCAATTGAATCTGAAGCCATGGGGCTGCTGTTGGGACCACTGGGTGCTACGAAACAAGATTACAGTCTTGGTAAACTCTTAAAAAGGTCAACAACTTCCTTGAGTGCTTGAGAGCCAAGGTGAACGCAGGATGAACACTTTTAGCAGGTGTTAACCTCCTGCTCCCTACCAGGAGCTGGGAGGGCGCACCCCTGTTGGGATCACTCCCAGTTCCCCTATTCTTGTACTCTCCCCTCCGAATTTGTGCACAGGTCTCCGTGGGGATAACACACCAGGGCTGGATGGATCTCCCCATGACCCAGTACAGCTATTCTTACATTAGATCAGGAACGAGTCCTTGTATCAGGATCGTAACATCCCTCTGAAATCAGCTGCTCGTCTTCCTGAGAACTGCGGGCCTCGTGTATGGATCTGTTCAGCTCCTCAGGATCTGCGAGCTCCATTTTGAGGGATGAGGGTTTATTCACAGGAGTTACGTGCTGAACGCCTTCCATTACTGTGTGGTTTTTTTAACATCTGGTAAAACCTGACTTCAGCCACCCATGACACCTCCATCATTCTTTGATTCTCCTTCTCTTCCTCAGCATTGCAAAGCAAACTCTGCATCAGCATAAATATCCTCCTATCAGTATAAACGAAAGTGCTGCAGTTACCAACGTACCTTGAACCCAATTTACTTTGCAACTTCTCCAAGGTACAAGAACCAGATCCTCATCTGCTGAAAGGAACTGGCTTCAATAGAAACATGTTGGTTTATGTCAGCCAAGGATCTAAGTCGGGGTCTTTAGGCAAAACCCTTTGTCAGGAAGAGCTGTGTTCCTAATATAGATTTTGGGTGGGTAATTCAAGGGAAGCCATTATTAGACTCAGGAACAAAACTGCGGAAGATCTCTAGAAGGCGTTTCTCACTGATATTGCAAAGTCTGTACACAGGGCATCTGCACAAACTCTCAGCAAAAGAAAATCCTACTAATGATGGGAAGAGCACCCTTTCTGTGCACCTAGCTGCCTCCCAGCTCAGTGATATGTCAGCTATGTTTAGCTGCAAGAAACAAACCTTTTATGTCACTGCTTTTGACTGTCAATGCTGTTAAGATAAGAAAATTATACAAACCCAAAAGGCCAAATTCTTCCCAAATAAAATTTCATTTCAGGGATTTGTCGCGGTTCCCAGCAGTCAGCACGTAACTCAGGGAGCAAGTAATAGCTAAAAATCTGGGCCACTGTTAGTGCAAATGAAGTTTTACAGCTCATTGGAAGGTGCTGACTGGGATGGGACTTCACAAACATCTGGGACTGGGAAGAAAACAACCGACCCCCTTACAGGGAACAGAAGCGTGCAAAGGCTCAGGTCTTTGATTTAGAGGCTTGGGTCTACACAAAAAGGGAAAGACATGAGTTTTCTAGGAGGCAGTAAATATGCTGGCGGCCTGTACCAGTACCATGCTCTATCCCAGCTGCTTAACGCAGTTTGCATCCAGGTACCCATTTAAGACAGATTTCTCAGACAAAAATCCGCTACCTGGGGGGCTTATCCGGTCACTGCTCTGCTGTCTCTGTAGAAACTCCTTATAGCAAACGGAGCACATCCCGTTGGTCCGGGGGCTGCCATAAAATCCACAGCCTGTGGTACACAACAGAGGCACCTGGGTTTGGTTTGTCTCCTGGGCCATCCTCTCTCCTGCAAGGCGCCAAGCTACAAACAGGAATAAAAATGAGACAGCTGTTAGGGCCGGAGAGCTCGTTCATTGTACGCTGCAGCTGATCGGGAAGGAGCACAAAGGATCCCGAGAGAGTCCGGTTCCTGCACGTGCACGACAACGCAATCCGAGTCCCTTGAGCACAGGACACCCAGGGCTCGTAAGCAGTCACAGGATCCAGGTCCTGGGGCCTTGAGCCATCCGGAGCTCAGCGGCCAAGAGGCTGCCCAGAACCAGGCTGAAAAGCCGACAGGAACCAGCTCCTGGACCTCCCTCCTCACACCACGAGGCTCCCTAAACTCCTGGTGAAAGACAAGCACATAAGATCCGAATGATCCGCTCTCCAATGGTAACAAGAAGTGCCATTGTAGCACAACTAATGACTCCTGCAAACACCGAAACAAAGAATGCCACTCAAACAGCCAGCAGCCAGCCTAATTAGTTACATTTTGCACTTAGCAGCATTTGTTTTCATTTCAAGCCCGTTTTACTTTTTTAGTTCTCAGGAAGATGATGTAAGCGATGCAAAAAAAACCTCCACTGACTCTCAGTTTTGACATACTCATATATTTCCCGACATATGCTGGTGTATAAGGGGAACGTTACCATAGTTAGGCCGGAAATATGGATAAGGTTTCTTATCCTGCAATTCTGGAACACCTTCCCAGGGGAAAGAGCAGACACACTGAAACCTACTTTTAAAATGAATCTTAATAATTTCTCTCTGCATCACACGCCCAGGAACCGGCCCCTTCCAGCCACCCGTGGTAGAGCACTTACCAAACTGCACTGCACCCCTTTAAACCAGAACCATAAGCAATAACTCCCAACAACAAACACCAATTTTGTGTGCGAACAACGCGGCCGCAGCCGGTCCAGCTTCGGTGGAGGACAAGGGGAGAGGACGTTTGTGGGACCACGCGGTGCAGGTGGCTCCAGCTCGGGCACAAAGACGTGACGTTCCTACTGGGAGTGCCCAGCAGCGATTCCCTTCTCCCAGCATGGCAGATGCACAGAGTATCCCCCACTTCACAGCTCACTCTGCCGCTTTCTTTCACACTCCTACAAAACTTGCTTCGCTGAGGGAATAAAACAATGGGAACATGAAATAATTACCCTCCCAGGAGCACTCCCGTGGGATGGAAGTGGATCAGCTCTGGTTTATTCTTCCTTGTCCTCAGCTGGGCGATATGAATCTCTCGTTCTGCGCTCGAGGCTCCCCTTGCAGAGCTCAGACCAGTGTTCCCATTACCAGGCCAGGAGTCCTTCCCAGTCCAAACCGATCTCGACCCTCTGGGAGTGGACCTGGCAGGCTGAATCCCCACGGAGGGAACGGGCTGGGTAACCGCTGCCACACACCGACAAATTTCCAGGAGTTGCTTCTGATTTTGAGTGTCCCTGCAGAGAGAAGGCGACGACTGCTGCAACTTTGGAGGAGTTGAGCTCTCCCTCAGCCAGCAGCCCAGGGGGGAGCTGCAGTGGGAGCCCACAGCACTCGGCTTCACCGCAACACCGGCTGAAATGACCCGCGGGGGAAACCGAACCGCTGCCTCTCCCGCTGCTCTCCTGCACCCCGAGCCGGGGCAGGCCGGGCCGAGCCCGGTAACCCCCCACCTCGGCCAGGGAAACCCGCAGGCCGCCCGCCCGCCCCCTCGCCCTCCGGCCGAGCTGCCCCAAGCCGCTGCCCGCTCGAAGGCCGGCGTTGCCCCGGGGGGAACGTCTCCCCGTGCCCGTGCCCGCCCCCGCCCCCCCCCCCTTCCCTCCATCCCGCGGCCGGGCCCCGCGTCCCGCTCCCCGCCCGCGGTGGAAATCGAGGCCGAGGCTTTGCGGCCTGCGCGGCGGAGGGCAGGGCCGGGCCGGGCCGGACCGCTGGGCCGCGCCGGGCCCCACTCACCGGCGGCGGAGGCGGGCGGCCGCCGGGCCGGGCCGAGCCGGCCGCCGGGAGGCTCAGGCGGGCGGCGGACAGGGCGGGCTGCCGGGAAACATGGCGGGCGCTGCCGGCGGGACCGCGGCCCCCGAGCGCCCTCCCCCGGGGAGGGCCCGGCCCGGGCGGGACGGGGGGGACGGGACGGGGCCGCCGCCTGCAGCCGCGGCCGGAGAGACCTGAGTAGAGGGGCTGGGGTATAGGTGAGCCCCGGCTATAGGGAAGGGGGCTGTGACCCCCTCTGGCTATAGGCACTGGGGTATAGGTGAGCCCCGGCTATAGGGGAGGGGGCTGTGACCCCCTCTGGCTATAGGGGCTGGGGTATAGGTGAGCCCCGCTATAGGGGAGGGGGCTGTGACCCCCTCTGGCTATAGGCACTGGGGTATAGGTGAGCCCCGGCTATAGGGGAGGGGGCTGTGGCCCCCTCTGGCTATAGGGGCTGGGGTATAGGTGAGCCCCGGCTATAGGGAAGGGGGCTGTGACCCCCTCTGGCTATAGGGGCTGGGGTATAGGTGAGCCCCGGCTATAGGGGAGGGGGCTGTGACCCCCTCTGGCTATAGGGGCTGGGGTATAGGTGAGCCCCGCTATAGGGGAGGGGGCTGTGACCCCCTCTGGCTATAGGCACTGGGGTATAGGTGAGCCCCGCTATAGGGGAGGGGGCTGTGACCCCCTCTGGCTATAGGGGCTGGGGTATAGGTGAGCCCCGGCTATAGGGAAGGGGACTGTGACCCCCTCTGGCTATAGGGGCTGGGGTATAGGTGAGCCCCGGCTATAGAGAAGGGGGCTGTGACCCCCCCCAGCTATAGGGGCTGGGGTATAGGTGAGCCCCGCTATAGGGGAGGGGGCTGTGACTCCCCCCAGCTATAGGGGCTGGGGTATAGGTGAGCCCCGGCTATAGGGGAGGGGGCTGTGACCCCCTCTGGCTATAGGGGCTGGGGTATAGGTGAGCCCCGCTATAGGGGAGGGGGCTGTGACCCCCTCTGGCTATAGGCACTGGGGTATAGGTGAGCCCCACTATAGGGGAGGGGGCTGTGACCCCCTCTGGCTATAGGGGCTGGGGTATAGGTGAGCCCCGGCTATAGGGGAGGGGGCTGTGACCCCCTCTGGCTATAGGCACTGGGGTATGGGTGAGCCCCAGCTATAGGGGCTATAGGCTGTCACCCCACCTCCCAGCTACAGGGGCTGGGGTATAGGTGTGCCCCCGCTATAGGGGAGGGATTTGTGATCCCCCTGGCTATAGGGGCAGCATAGGTGTGCCCTGTCTATAGCTGAGGGGGCTGAGACTCCCCTGTGGGTATAAGGGGTGGGACACAGCCAGACTCCACTATAGAGAGGGGATGTGGGAGCCCCCACTATAGGGACTGGGACAGTCAGACCCAGGTTGTAGGAAGGGGGATGACACCCCTGTCCCCCAAGCTATAGGGACTGGCATATAGTTATTCCTTGACTATAGGGGAGAGAGCTGGGACCTTTGTCCCCAGCTATAGGGGCTGAGACATTGGCTGGACCCCAGCAATAGGGCAGAGGACTGGGGATGTCCCCAGCTCTAGCCGCTGGAGGAGAGGGTGGGCAACAGTCTTCCCCCTCCCCAGCTATAGGGTCCAAGATGCAGCTGCCTCTACCCCAGCTATAGGAGAGGGGCTGGGAATACCCACCCACAGCTCTCGGGGCCGGGGTGAGCCGGCATTTCTGCTCCAATACAGAATTATTGACCCAAGCGCACACTCATTCTCAGTCTCAGCCCAGACTCTTGCCCTGCAGCCCGAATATCCACGGGGCGTCGCTGCTGACCCCGCGGGTCAGCGTTGCCATCCCAAACGGAAAGGGATGGTGGGATGCTCCAGGGATCTCCAGCTGGAAGGGATTCCCATCCACAAACCATTCCTGCTACTCTTTTCCAAGCCCTGGATGATATATTTCTTTTAGTCAAAGCTTTGCTCAGGTGTTGTCATGACCCAGCTCGTCACGGGGCTGATTTGCCTCCAAGCTGATGTGTCCGTGCCCCGTGTCCAGGCCTCCCACCGCGCTCGCCAGTCGGCGATCGTAGGGTGCCCGGGGCAGATAGTGCCTGTCACCCAGCCGTGCTGGGGCTTGGGAAACAGGAGTAAAACCCCTCCTGCCAAGCCCTGATCAGGCGTCTCCCCACCGTCTCCCTGGCCTGGGGGGCTACAAAAATCTTTGTGCGTTAGCCCTAAGCCCCGGGCAGGCTGTCAGTGCGAGGCTTCTGCTTGTCTTTGGGTTGTGGCAGAGGCACAGCTCTGCTCTCGGGACGCCTTTCAGGGCCAGCGCAGAGGCATTTTTGCGCAGTTTGATTTATTCGCACTGGCCGGCATGGGAAATAAACTCAGCCGAGGGGCTGGGCAGGTCGCTGCCCGAGCATCCCCAGCCACCCCAGCGCCGGTTGCCGTGGGGCCAGCACGGGCGAGACCCGCTCGCCACGGGCCGTGGCCACCAGGTGGCACCAGGCTCCCACGGAACGGTGGGCACCCGCGTACCCCCGCATCCACGCGGCCCCTCACCCTGGTACCCTGCACCCTCCCGGGCACCCCTCGCCAGCCCCACACTCCTGCCAGCCCCGCAGAGCAGAGTGGGTCCCTCTCCAGCACTGGAGCCCCACTTGGCTAATGAGGGTCACTTGGCTAGCGAGAGTCACTTGGCTAGCAACAATCACTTGGCTAATGCGGAGGGGGCCCTGGGGTCACCAGCACCACCTGGGGTGCCCCTGGCCCCCGGGGGCTCTCCGTGCACCCTCCTGCTCGCCAGGGCCTTTGGCTTTACAGAGCCCAGCAGGATGGGGAGGGGGGGTCAGGGTGGCTTTTGGGGGGGCAGAGCCCCCAGCAGCCCTGGCTGGGCAGGTGAAGCACAGGGGCTGCTCTGCGAGGGCGGTTGCAAGGAGACCAGGAGCTCCCTGGCTTTGCAGGCTCTGAGATCCCGCCTGTGGCTGTGGCAGCGCAGCAGGAGCAGGGGACACCTCGCTGGGAGACGAGGCCGTGGGGCGAGGGCGGCGGTGGGGCACGGAGGGCAGGGCAGGCCAAGCAGCGGGGCTATTAATACACATTTTCCCGTGATGCTGTGGCACAATTTTCAGAGCCAAAGCCGGAGGGAGCTCCGGGCTGACACAGCCTGGGTTTGTCCCTTCTCTGTTCCGCTCTCCCCTCGTGCCCAGAACCGCTGTGGGCACCCACCGCTGTCACTCCCAGAGCACCGGGACACGCTGCCGGAGCATCATCTCCATCTGCCCTTGAGCCGTGGCAGTGGAGAGGGGAGCTGCCTCCATCTCTGCCCACCGCCTGCCTGCATCAGCCCTCTCCCAAGCATCTTCTCTGCCTGGGTTATCTAATGACTAGGACAGAACATTAAATGTCACTCACTAAAGCGACCAAAGCGTCCGGGGAGGGGAGGGCTGGGTGAGACAGGATGAGAGAAACAGCAGCAAAACAGTATCGATTTCTAGCCAATTATCACTGTTATCAAAGCAGCGCAATTAAAGGATGAGGACACATTTCCAATACCCTGCCTGCCCCTCCGAGGCAAGACACTGGTTCATCAGCTCTGCTGAACACACGCGTCTGCACGCACGCAAGTACTTAACGTCTGCACACGCGTGCCTGTGTGCGCTTGCAGCACATACATGTGCGTGCAAACACACACGCGCAGCTGCGCAGGCGTCCTCAGCTCGCCAGCGTCTGCTGAGCTTGTTTTCCCCGCGGAGTTAATCTCTCCAGCCCGCTTCACTGTCTCGTTTTTCTGTGCAGCCAAGATGTGTCTCCATCTGGCTCTTGCTGAGCCCAGGGAGGGTGGAGGGCCCTGGGGATGGCTGGCAAAGCACTGCCCGCGGCTCTCACCCAAAGAGGAGCTGGAGCCGCAGGAACTTGGCCCGTTTCTCATCCTCAGGGTTCTCCGTAAAGTGTTTTCTCCCCATATGCCCATCCCTCCTTCTCCCTCCTCCTCCCTGCTGCCCCAACATGCAAGGGCTGGCTCCAACTCTGCTGCACCCCAGGGCTCTCCTAAGCTGCCAGCTGGATTCTTGCCCTATGGGTATTTGGTTTCTTACACTCTTGCAGGATGAGCGTTGGGGTCACACAGCTCTGAATTACACTATTTCCATCCCATCGCTGGCGGGCAGCATTTGGGAGCACGAAAGGTGCCAGCAGGGACCAGACCCCCGGCACAAAATGTGTGCTGTGGTCCAGTGCGGTAACGTGGATTACGAACGGGCAATACCTGCAGCGTGGGGCTTGAGACGTGGCAGGAGCTTCACGTGTGGTTTCCAGCATCGGGAGGGGCAGACGCCTCCATGCCCAAAGGCAACCCCGAACCCAGGATCAATCTCTAGTTGAGCAGACCCTAAATCAGCCCCATCCCAGCCTTGTCCCCGGGGCTGTGCTGGAGCTCGAGAGCAGCATCTCCAGCAGCCGCCCCAGGAGATGCTCCCAGAGCGGTGGGCTGGAAGGAGAGGTCTGGGCTCAGGTCGTATTGCCTGAGGGGGAGTTTAAACAGAAAACCACAGAAGCTGACAACGGCAGGAGCCCTGAGCTCCCCACCCAGCCAGCCACTCTCCTCCCACAACTCGGGAGCCCTGTGCTGGCTCTCACCACTGAGCATCGCCCCTTCCCCAGGGCAGGAGCAGGACCTGAACCCCAACACCCTGCCCTGCCCACGGCCATCACCACCTCCCTCTCCCCCAGCGCCCACCCCCTGCTCTGCTCCAACCTTGCACAGCTAACACATTAACCTAGTGCTGCGCCAGCCCCAGGCTGCAGTGCCCCGCGCTCCCTGCCTGCGTGACACACATCTGGGGAAGAAGAGAGGTGTAGGGGGGGCATAAAATCCTTTTAATAGGCTCAGTGGGTTAGAAACCCCCTTGCAATTACCACCTTCTCCTTGTCCGGTGCACACAAAGGACTCTCCGGGGCGCTGGGCATGTTCCTGACAAACCCAATGCAGCCGCAGAAGCCAGGAGGAAAGAACAGACGTGGGAGCCCTTTCAGACGCTGCTATTTGGTTGCAAACTGCTTAATTTCCTGAACAAAATGATATTTTTGTTGTTGTTGTTTTGATGGAAGGACAGCACCTTTTTGGCATGGTACAATCCCAGGGCTATTCATCCGTCGCCACAGCAACAAGCTCCATCAATGGCCATCCGAGATTGCAGATGATTAGAGACAACATGTAAAAGGTGGAAGATGCTGGGCACCTCACAAACCTCATCTTCCCAAATGACTTGAATTATCCTCATTATTTCCCCCCGGCCAATTCTCTCCCCGGTCTGCAGGAGACGTCACCGTTATATAAACATGGGAAGAGCCGAGTTATGAGAGCAGGCAGAGGAGAAGGGAACGGTCCCTTCTGGTGGGGACTGACCTGGAAAGCTCATGACATGGAGGATGAAACCCTCTGAGATGCTCATGGAGCTACAAACGTCTTTCTGTGCCTGGGGCAGTATCGTTCAGGGCTGCAGAGGAGTGAGGCCACACTGCCGTTGGGAGAGCACGGGCGAGCTTTGGGGTAGGGTGGCCACAACCTCTGCTTGTCCCCAGTCCTGCAGGACCCTGCACCCTCCTGCGGCTCTGCCTTGAGCTGTGCTGCTCCATCCCAGGGAGACGGTGGGGAGCTTTCAGTCAGTTTGCTCTTGGAGAGCTTCAGGGGCCCAGCCCATCACCACCACTTGTTTTGGGGGTAAACCAGAGGGAAACAGGTCGCTGGAGCCTGGTGAAGGTGTGACACGTCCCCACAGAGGGGCTTCCTGCAGTAATGCTGTCCACGGGGCTGCGCTGAAGCATGGCAGCTGTGAAACTTTAATGCCTGCCTGCAATATTCATGGTGCTTTCGAGGGCAAGGCAGGAATTGCACTGAACGGCCTGAATATTTCATGGGTGGCTCCGCACCAGAATTTCGGGGAGGGTTTCCTCTGCTGCCACCACATCCCCACCCTGCTGCGAAATCTGAGCTGTCCAGTGTGGAAGAAGGGTGATGGTAGCCCAGTTTGCAGCCAAAGAGTCCCACAAAAATAATCCAGGGGTGTTTTGGCCCCTGCCTGGGGTAGGAGGAGCGGATGTGTCCTTCTGGGCCATCTCTCTGCTCTGGGGGAAAATGGAAGACCCAGGGTGCAGGGCTGGGAGTCTCCAGCACGACCTCCCAAACTACCTTCAGTGGATGCCCCCACCCTGGGTCCCAAAGCACCGTGTGGGTGGCCTGGAGTGTCCCCCCCTGGGCTGGGCTGTCCTGGGGTCACCACAAGAGATGGGGACAGCAGCCATCCCCGGTCCTGTCCTCCCTGGCCATTGCAGGACTGTCCCCCACGGTGAGGTGACAGCCTCCGGGGTGGTGGGATCCAGGTCAGCTCCCCATCTGTGCATCCCTGCCGTGAGCTGGGTGCTCACAGCCGGCGTTACACAGGACCCTGATCCAAATTGAGTCACCCTGGGTGGGCACGAGGTCCCCAAACCCCACGGCCAGCCCATGACATGGCAGCAATGAGGGAGTGATGGCAAGAACATGCTGCTCTAGCACAGTCCCCTCTCCTCCAGCCCCTTCGGCTGGAGTCCTTCCAGAGCAGCTCCCTGCCTGCTTTCCTGCAGCTCTGGGGGGCTGCTGGGGGGCTGGCTGCCTCTGAAGCCCCCTTAGGTGGAGACCCAGAGGGCAGCAGAGCCCCCAGGTCCCACAGCAGGGACAGGCATGCTGCAGCCCGATGGGGCTCAAGCACCCCCATGGCTCAGATGATGCCCCAGAAAACCCATCTCTGCCTGGGCAGACCCCAACATTGTGCACATCCCTGCCTCACCCTGTGCCTGTTCCCCCCCATCCCCTGGGATGAGCTGTCGCTGTCTCTCCGGGCATTTTGCAGGGAGCTGTGGCCAACTTCCAGGGTCAAGGGCAGGAGAACGGGATATGGGTGGGATCCTGACCTCCACCAAGGGACAGACCCCAGCCCCGAGCACACTGCCAGGAGGGGTGGCCAAGGGACATATTTCCCCATCGGTTTCTCCATCAAATGGAGAGGCAGGAGGAGGCTGGGTGTGGATGCTCCCCCCCCAGGCTCAGCACACCAGGGGCCAGCACCAGGCAGGATCATCTTTGCGTCCCCTCTCTGAAAGGATGCCGGGGCCTGTCCTTGGAGCAGGGGACCAAGGACTGCTGTGACCTCCCCTGAACAGGCCCAGGGGAGCAGGGACACGAGGGACAGCTCTGCCCTAGCACAGGGAGGTGACTGTCCCTGGGGCAGGGGGTGGTCCCGGAGAGTGGACCCTGCACTGTGTTTTGACTTCACGCTCCCCTGCTGCCAGAGCCGGCTGCCACCTCAGAGCTGCCACTGCCGTCCCCCCCCTCACAGTGTCACACTGAATGTCAGATGCTGACACTTCTGAGCTGGGGCATTCATGCCCCTGGGGGGGCCACGTGCTGGCTGCTGGCCAGGGCTCATCCTCCTGCCATTGGTCCCCACCATGTCCCAGGTCCCTCCGGTCAGGGAGCGGGGATGCTCACCCCAAATCCGTGACTGTCCCCAGCTCCAGGCTCCCCTTTGGGTCCCATCTGCTCGCCAGCAGCCCCAGCACCCATGGGGAGGGTGGCCAACACTGAGACAGGCCCTTTGCAGGGAGCCGCAGCTCTGATCACGCTAAATTTGAGCCAATAATTAAGAGCAGAAGAGGAGATCAATAAGGGAAAGTGGCTGGCGCGGCAGCTGGGGCCAGGGACGGCCGGGCTGGGGTCCCTCCTGCCACCCAGGGGGCCCTGCACACCCCCAGTCTGGCACCCTCCAACACCGCAATGCTGGGTCTCTGCTCTCGTCCTTCATCCCCAGAGGAGGAGGATGGGAGATGCACGTGCTCAGGTCCCACGGGGAGCCCATCACCAGGCTGGGGGTGACGACGGGGTGGGGGGAGAACCTCCCCCATCCCGCAGACCCCAGGCCATGCGGGTGATGGAGCCAGAGCCGATGCTCCAGGGCAGGGAGCTCCAGGGTGGGAGAAGGAGTTAATTCCTACACCGAAAAGCTCTTTGTTGGCATCTCATCTCTAATGGAAGAGTCATGTCAGATTAGCGGGCGGCCATCGCAAAGCGCCGAGCGAGCGCCCTGCCTGCCGGCGCCCGGCCCCGGGGAGAGCCGGGGAAGCCATGCGGAATGGCAGATCTGGGCCACTGTGCCAGCGCCGGCGGGGGACGCTCCACGGTGGGGACCGCGGCCAAGGACGGGCACGAGGAGTCCGCCGCAGCAAGCTTTCACACGAGATTTTGTCCCCATCGTGGTGTCTCGGCATCCAGCCATGATGCAGCCACAGTGCCTGGGGATGCTCTTCCTCTATTCCCAACCAGCCTGTAGAAATTGGGGTTCAGAAGCAAGGACACCCCAAACCTTCCTGCATGGCAGCTCCAGCAAGCAGCGTGGTGTTCACAGCCGCGCTCCCTGCGCCTCCGCCACTGCAATCCAATAGCCGAGGGCGAACGATGCCTGGGCAGTGGAAAAGTGGGTCAGGCACATTGGACACCATGTGCTTCGCCTCCCATTTCACGCTCCTTATCGCAGCCCTGATGGTAAATAAACCAGCCCGTCTCCCCAGCAACCCAGCCGGCTGCCGGGCCGTGCCGGGAGCGGAGTCCAAGGTGAGCCGCGGTGCCGGCAGTGGGAGCCAGCCCGGCCAGCCGGGACCCAGAGGATGAGCAATAACCCCCCGCCCATCGGCACCGCACGGGGAGCGGGGTCTGCCCGGCAGCCAGGAAGCACCATCCTGGGCACCAGCACGATGGGTGGGCTGGGAAAGGTGGGGAAGACCCATTTCTTGGTGTAATGGTGCCTCTGCAAAGGCCACTGAGTTCCCTGAAGCCGCTCGCTGGTTCTGGCAAAGCCTGAGATGGGAAAACTCTGGAAAACAAGAATATTTGCCACCAAAAAGCACAGTGAAGTGTTTGGGGCACCTTTAGGGTGAACGTGTCTCTGAGCCGGGCTCCCTCAAGACCCCAGCAGCAGGAGCAGTGGCTGAAAGTATCAGAGCATCCCTGACCCAGTGACCCATAAAAACGAAGCATCCTGGAGGGGCTGCACCCTGTATCATCTGGCTGAGCATCCCCCTCCACAGATAACCCCAGCAGCTCCCCCCGGGCAGGGCTGGGTCACTGTGACCCCCCCTCCAGCTGCTTAAATCAAGCAGAGCCCTTTGTTTTCTGCTTTCATATTATTTAATTCTCCTCTCCTCACTTGCACTGCAGGGGCAGCAGCTAAGCCTGGGGCTTTGCTAAGCTGGGATCGTATTAACAGAACAGAGAGGAAGAGAGTTTCTGGTGCTAAGCTGCTTGTGGTAACAGAGATGGATTTAAGGAAACTACTCCCATAGCGATATTATTGCCCAAAAGCACCCAGCCTGGGGAAAGGCAGCCAGGGATGTGGGGAAAAGCCCCGGGCTGGTCCCCGTCGGGGTGCACCGGCACCGCAGGGCTGGGGGGTCTGGCCTGAGACCACCCAGCAGAGCCCCATTGGGCCACAGCCAGGGCTGGGACCCGCAGCCGGGGCTAGGACTGGCCCGTTTGGTGCCGGGCAGGCAGTGTGGGCAGTGGTGGGTGGCTCACCCAGGCTTTGGCTGCATTAAAAGCTAAGTCCTCCGGCACGGCTTTTTCCAGAGCGGCAGCCAAAAAGGTGCTTACGGGGCCGAAGCAGGAGCCTGCCAAGCCCTAATTAGAGACGCTCAGCGGTGCAGCGTGCTAAGACGCAACCTTTTGCCTCTGGAGGCCGGGATTTAAACCGCAGCAAAATCATCTCCAGGATGCAAGTTGGGTTGTTCGGGGGAGAGAGGAAAAACCTCCCTTCCCTCCTCAAACCGCAGCAGACCAGGAGCTGCTGAGACTCCCTGGCCCATCGGTACTTGGTGTCCCCAGAACATCTCCCCGGCAGGACACAGGGTGGCCTGAGCCCGGGCAGGGGGAGAAGCCAGAGCAGGTCCCCGGGTGCTTCCCTCTCCCCCGCTCTTTCTCTCGCCCTCTCTCCGCATTAACATGTTAACTTTGGCCAAGAGCTTTTCCCACTGACCTACTGATCTTTCCTATTTCGGTCCCTGGAATTAAGGGATTGCTGGGATTAACTTGCGCTAAAGCCTCCAGATCGGCTCTGGAGCGGGACACCCAGGTACGGGCACAGCGGGCAGCCGGGGGCACCAGCCGGCAGGAGGAAGGAGCCGAGCGGCAGCTGATGGCTCAAGCACGGGTGGGTGGGTGGGTGCAGCACCCCACGCTCGAGCAATGCGAGTGCTCTCGCTCCTGCTTCTCCCCTCCCAGGGGTTTTGGACCCGCTGTGGTCAAAGCTGAGCACCCACCCAGGCAATGGGGAGGGTGAGGATGCCCAGAAGTCCCCCAGGGACGGATGGGTGCTCTGAGGACCACCCTGCACCCAGCCTGTCAGGTGTTGTCTCGGCAGCAAAGATGCCATTGAGGGTCTGGAGCCGGCCGGGGCTGCGTGAGGCCACAAACGTGGCTGCGGCGGCTCCCAAGCCCCTTCCGCTGGAAGCAGCCAGTTCCCGGGGCTCAGCCCTGAGTGAGTAGCCAGGATGGGGCCCTCGGCCAGCACCATCTTCCTGCCACTAGCCCCAGCCCCAGGGTCCCTCAGCTATCCCCAGTCGAGCCCCAATGCGGGGGTGCTCCTGGCACCCATGTGGCTGCTCTGCTCCCAGCTCAGCCCCTGCAGACCTGCCGGGGAGCTGCCTGCACCCCAGGTCCTCTGCCTGTCCCCTGGGGTGATGCCCTGGTGTCACCAGTCCCCAGAGCCCTCACTGTCTGCAGCAAAGAGGGGTCTGGCCACCACCTCAGCTGAACCAAGCAATATTTCCACAATATTCTAGTTTGGGGGCAAAAAAGAATCCCAAAATATTCCCTTTTCACCCCAGTTTGAAAACTCCCCCCAAAGGCAGGCTGCTTTTCTGCCTGGAGGGACACCCCCAGGGAGCCCCCATCCCACGTCCCTGCCTCAGCCCCGGGGACCATGTCCCCTCCCTGTGCCTCCATCTGCCCTGGATCCCCCCTCACTTGCTGCCGGGGGCGGGAGAAGCGGCGTCACATGAAAGTCGGCAATTTTGTGGCTGGGAAGTTCAAAAACATGGAGGCAACGAAGGGGGGACGGGGGGGGGACAGGAACAACCCGGCTTTGAAGGTGCCTGGAGATTAACTCAAGGCCATGGTGGAGGCTTGGAGACTTTTACAGAAAAACCTTATTAAGGCAGGAGCAGGGGGGGACGGGGGGAGCAAGGAAATCTTCTAAGCAGAAGGAAAAATGTTTGATTCAGCAGAAACAAGTGGGAAAAAAGCCCCCTCGCGTCCCCCCACTCCACTTTTATCTGTCTCAGGGGGATCGCGGCGGAATATGAAATCTGCCCCTTCCCTCTTTCCTGTTTATCTCCTAATTATTACGCTGGAGATTCGGCAGCACCATGCGGTGCCCGGGCCAGCGCGAAGCGGAGGCAGCGCTGCCAGAGCCAGGGGCGAGTGCTGGGGGGAGCTGCCCAGGGAGCCCCTCTGTGCCCCCACGCCGCCGGGCTGAGCCCCCCGGGAAGGGGGAACCAGGACCTTCCTTCAGGCACCGTTATTCAGGCATCATCTGTGCAACGAGGTGTGTTGGGGCTCTGCAGCCCGGCCCTGGGGGACGCTGCCTTTGCCCTCTCCTTGGGGATCCTGGAGCCTGGCGGGATGAGCGGGGTGATGGGCTCGGCGGAGGGCGAGAGCAGCCCGGGGTGGAGGCTGAGCTCCCCCCAAGGCGGATGCTGCAGCCACCCGCGGTCGCCCAGCACCTACCTACTCGGCCCACTGACCTACTTTGAGCATCGCTGCGCCGTGGGTGTGTGGGGACGGGGACGCGACGGGGATGGGGATGCCATGCTTCAGCCAAGCAGCGTGACGATGCTCCGTCCCACCCCACGGGCACCCACAGCCCCGGCCTGGGGCACAGCGGGGTCCAGCCCCACCCCCAGCCCCTAACGAAGGCTCAGCAGCCACTAATTGCTTGGGGCCCCCCTCAGGGTGCAGGGTGAGACCGAATGCCGCTTTCCCCAGCCCACCGGCAGCTCTGCCGGCCACGGCTCCAATTAGGTTCGTTATCCTGCATCGCCACTGATTAAGGGCCGGGTAATTGCTGCGGCGTTGGATGTCCCTCACAGCCGCGCGGCAGCAGCTATTGCATAAGCGCCAGGCGGGCGTTACGTGAGCGGGTCAGGCCAGCCCGGGGGCTCCGGTTACACCTGGTCCCGCTGCCCCCGCAGCCTCCAGCCCCACGTGGGGACAGGGACAGCCCCACACAGGCTGTGGGACTTGGGGGGGCACCCCACTGCTGCCTCAGTTTCCCCCTTCTCCATGCTCTGCTTTGCACCCACCACCCACACTAGTGGGCCCGAGCAGCACCCACCCTGTGCCATGTCCCCACGCCACAGCCCCACGTCACAACCCCACGTCACAGCCCCACGCCACGGCCCCACGCCACGGCCCGTGCCAGCCTTTGCATGACGAGCGCCGTGGGGCGGTGACTCACGCGCTGTGGCAGGGCCACGTGCCCAGCGCCATGCCAGAGCCGGCCGGCTGCCGGGGACTGACGCAGGCAGCAAAACTGTGGCTTGTCCCCATGGTCTGAGGGGGCACAGTGGGGGCACCCTGGTCCTGCACCACCTGAGCGCTTCGGCGGCTGGGTTGGGAGGAAGGGTGACACCGATGCCATGGAGAGGACAAAGCCCCTGTCCCTGAGCAGGGGGGTTCTCCGTGGGGTTAACCCCACAGCTGGGGGGGCCACGTTAAGGCTCAGTGGTTGCAAGTGCAGCAGCTCCCCTGCAGCCACCCCGTTCCCACTGCCCGCACCCCCCCTCCTCCAGTCTGGCACTGGGGAACAGGACCCCCACCCAGCCCTGGGGCTGGGGGCTGCCACGGGGCACGTCCCTGCGCTGGCACCCAAGGATGAGGTTTGGGGGCACCAATGCTGTGGCAGCGGGTTCATCCCGTGACCCGCTCCCCGCCGGGCAGGTCAGCCATTCCCGACGGGAAACTGAGTCACGGCGAGGCAAAGCGCCCTGGCAGTGCCCACGGCGGGGAGCCGGTGGCAGAGCTACCGCGGGGGCCAGCTCTGGCAGCCGGATGTGCCGGGGCTCGGCGAGCGTGGGGCAGCCCGGCACAGCCCCGATGGGGGGGCTCGGTGGGCTCCAGGGCTGGGTGAAGGGCTGTGGGTGCAGGATGGGGTGATGCTGGCTGGGCAGGAGGAGAGGTTCCCCTCTCGCTGGGTGGGGCGTGAGCCAGAGCAAACAGTGATTAGGGTGCGGTGGTGTCATCCCAAATTCCTGCTCGCCTCCAGGCCAGCCAGGGGCCGATTGGGCCGATTCTGGCGGTGGAGCCGTGCTGGCGGTTGCCGCTTCGATGTGGCCACAGGCTGGCAACATCCCGGCGTCTGTCCTGGCCCTGACCACAAATAGTCGGCAGCGAAGTCAGGCCAGGGAGGAGGGGAAGGAGAAGGGCAGGGCAGTGGCGGGGTGGCAGAGTTTTTGATTCTTATCCATTCCTAGAGGCCATCTCCTCCCCGCGCCACCGATGCCCAGGGCTGCTGGTGCCACCTGCGATGGGCTGGATCCAGCCCCACTGGCCACGTCCCCCGGCATCACCCAGGGGGGAGCAGCTCCCCAGCGCTAAGCCCGGTCCTAACCCTAACCTGACGGCAGCTCTGGCCTCTCTGGCCCCGCTGCTTCCCCATCGCTGGGGACGGTGCCGGTCAGTGCCAGGGTCAGGGTCTCTGCACCAACCGGCTGCGAGCAGAGCGGCACCGGGCTCCTCATCACAGCGTGTGGAGGGGAGACAGGTTTTAGGGGAGATTCAGTGACCTCCAGTGCTGCCGCATCTGAAACAGCTCCCTGGGCTCTCTCGGGAGCAAATGTTACACCAGGGGCTCAGCTGTCACCACCAGTGAACTGCCTCCACCTTGGTTTTGGCTTTGCTGAGACCAGGACCCCAATTTAAACCTGGCCAAGTGCGCAGGGGTGAGGCCCTAGACAAGATAAAAGGGAGTCCTGCTCTGGTGTAACCTCTCCACCTCCACCCCTGTGGCCCCATATCCACAGGGCTGAGTCCCAGACCTGCAGCACCCAGCTGCCCCCTGGGCCGTTCCCGCTCGGGTGGCCCAACAACGTCTCCTTTGCCCCCAGGACTTTCCCTGGGCCTGTCAGTGTTGGAGGTTGGGCGCCACGCACAAAGGGTTAAGGAGACGTTGGCAGGGAGCGGGTGCGTGGGTCCAGCGTTGCTCACGGCAGGTGTGGTGCTGCTTATGTAACCTCATACTTTTGGGTTGTGCTGGGGCACTCGGGGAGTATTGTCGCTCTCACTCCGGCACGATTTGGCCACGACTGTCCCAATAGCGGCAATCATCAGGGCTGCGCAGGGCGAGCCAGCGACCGCCTTTTGGGAGGTGCGAGTTCGCCGGGGCCGGACCCTGCGTGTCCTGAAGAGTCACCGTGTTGCTCCCGGTCTCAGTTTCCCCATCTGTGAAATGGGGCTAATGAGGCTGACCTCCTTCAGGCAGTGTCGGTGACCTCTGGGGACAGGCAGCAGCCTTGGGCCGTGCACGCTGCCAGCACAGGGGCTGTCCCCGACCAGGACTGGTCGAGATGTGTGCTGGGGTGGGATTTCAGGGGCTGTCCAGGGCTGCGCTTGCAGAAGCTTCGCTGGAAGTGAAGCTTGTAAAGACCGAGGCGAGACGTCGCCCCGCATCCCGTCTGCGTGCCCATCCATGCGGAGCGTGGCGGGGAGGAGGGAGGAAAGCCGGGAGGAAGGAGCGAATCCGACTGGCGAGAGCAGCGAACCCGTTCCCAATCGCCATCAGCGAAATCATGTCAGACAGCGGCACTGGAGCGCGGCAGGCAGCTCAGCCCCCTCCGCTCCCCGCACCCCTCCACCCCCCATCCAGCCACCCGTGTCCCCCTCCCCGGCCACAGCCACTCCCGCGCCGGAGCGGAGCGAGGCCGTAACTCGGCACACGGGTGGGAGCACACAAAGCGCCTCTGCAGCTCAGCCCTGCCGTCCGTCCCTCCCGCGCCGCTGCGGGGGGACAGTGCTGGGGGGACGACGACGCACCCCCTCTGCCACCGGCCTGGGAGGTTCCCAGCTCAGCCCCAGGCTTTGGGTTGATATCACCCTCTTCAGCTGTGTTTAGATTGTTTGATTTAAGGGTTTAGGGGCTGTGTGCCCCTGCAGAGCCCAACCGAGAGGGCAGGGGGGAGCTTGGGGTGGAGGCAGCGAGGCCATGTGTGTGACGGTGGTGGCGGCTGCATCGGTGCCCGTGGTGGATGTCCCCTCCGTGCCCATGGCTGACGTGGTGTCCGTGCCCGTGGCCATGACTGATGTGCCCACGGCAGATGCCACATCCACGCCTGTGGTGGATGCCATGTCCATCTCCACGGTGGATGCCGTCTCTGCACACAGCAGGTCTCCAGGTCAGTGCCACTGTCCCCAGGACCCAGACACCCCTGAGCACCGACCGCATCCCTCACACCCTGAGCCCTGGCCCGGCCGTGACACGGACCAACTGCCTGCAGCCCTGTGGTGTGGCACCGTGGGGACTCTGGTGACCTGGTGCAAGAGTCACACCACAGACCCCAGCCGTGGGGCTTTGCCCCATGCCGACACCTCCAGCACTGCACCGCGAGGTCTCATGGCGTGGTCCAGAGCCATGATTTCTTTGCGTTTATTACGGCAGCGTGTTGGAGCACCCCATTATCCAGAATACAACCCCGGGCCCCAAAGCCCTCTGTGTGCATGACAGCATGAAGGACGGGGTGGGAATGGCTCGCTGACACCTCCAAAGTTTCCTGCTGCTTCCACCATGCCGCAGCTCTCCCACCCAGGAGGCCTCCTCGGACCCCCTCAGCATTTGGTGGGGGGGGGGACACAGTGAGGCGGCTCGGGGGTCCCCGCAGTTCCCACATCCCCCCCAGGGCCGGGTGTCTGCACCTTCTCCAGGGCCCCCCGCCCTGTCCCGCCGAGGGGTGCGGGGTCCCTGTGCCAAGCAGAGCACCCCGGGGGGGGGCCAGCGGAGCCGCAGGGGTGAGGCGAGGAGGCGCGGTGATTCAGCGGGACACGCAGCCGGCCCCGTGCCTGGGCGAGCCGGGACAGGACGGGCACGGGCAGGGCCCTGCCAGGGGCGGGCAGCACCCGGGGGTGCAGCGCCGAGCATCCCTATGCCAGAGCCGTGTGCCCCCCACCCCGGGGGTCGAGCAGCCCCCCGAGGAGGCACCGGGCATCTCCGCCCTGCCGGCAGCCCCAGCGCAGCGACCCTGTGCAGCGCCGAGCACCGGCACGGCGGGAGCGGCGGGGATGGAGGAGGAGGAGGAGGAGGAGGAGGAGGAAGGGCAGGAGGTGGGGCTGGAAGTGAAACCGATTTGGGGGGGCGGAGCGGGCTCGTCATGTGAACGGCCGCATGCTCGGGCAGAAGTGGGTCACCGGCGCCGCGGAGGGGCAGGTGCCAGAGCCGCCCGGTGCCTCCCGGTGCCTCCCGGTGCCTCCCGGTGCCGCCCGGTGCCGCCCGGTGCCGCCGCTCCCCGCCCCGCCGCAGGGACCCCCGCACCGCCCCATGCGCCCCCCGGCGCGCTCCTGACCGCCGCCGGCCACGATGCGAGGTGAGTCCGGGGGGGTCTGGGGGGAGCGGGGGGACCGCCCGGCTGCGGGGTGGCAGCGGCAAAAGTTGTCCCCGGCCGGGGACACGGGGGGGACCCGGCATCAGCCCCGCCGGAGAGGGACGGGGGGGACCCGCATCAGCCCCGCCGGGGGACACGGAGGGACCCGCATCAGCCCCGTGGGGGGACACGGGGGGGACCCGCATCAGCCCCGCCGGGTCCGTCTGGCTCCTCCAGCTCCCCCCTTCATTAGGAATAAAATTCTTGTTTATTTTGCTTCGCTTTCCGATGCCGGCTTAGACCCGCTCTTAAGCTTTTCCTCGCACTAAACCCCTTAATCTCCTCTTCAATATGTTGCTCCCACCAGGGCTGGATTTATTGTGGCTTTTTTCCCCCTTTTTCCCCCTCCCCGCGGTGGCTTCGGGGGCGGTTTGGGGTCGGGCCGGTGCAGCCGGAGGGAGGCTCCTGCGGGGACAAGCGAGGGACCAGCCGCAGTTTCGGGTGCCCCTTGTCCAGGGAAGGGGATGAGTCGCGATTTTATCCATTATTAAAGGCGATTCCTACTTCTCACCCCTCCGCTTTGCAAAGCAGGCGGTTGGGAGGAGGAGGATGGAGAGAGGAAGGCTTCAGCGGGACGATCCACCTGGGCCCGGTGCTGGTGACGCAGCGGTGGCCAGACCCAGCTTTTCCTGTGCCTGTTCCCAGCTGAGCTGCTGGGACCTGACACCCTGGGTTGGGATTTTTATCCCCCTTTCAAGTCATTTTCCATCATCTCTTTCCATGCCCGAGCCCTTCGCCCCTGCCAGGACTTGCTCGTGCACATCTTTAGGTGTGTTTTTTGGGTGCATGTATTTAGGTGTATTTTTGGGTGCAATACTGAGGTGTATTTTTGGGTCTACGTACAGGGACGTGCCTCTTCGAGCTCCTCAAATCGCTTTTCCTCCCTCCCCGGCGCGACTGCAGGTGCTGCGGCTCTGCCACCCGCCGCACTCTTGTGTAACGGTGGGGTCGGGGCTGGGCGAGGGCGAGGCGAGCCCCCCGCGTCCCCTTCCCGCCCCGTGGCATCCCGGGATTTCACCTTTATTAGTACGGAGGGAAGCATTAACGCCTGCCTAATTAATAACACCGCCTGGCTCTTACGTAGCACTTGCACAGCCGGCACTGGGCTTAATTAGCAGCTGGGTGAACTTTTCCTTTTTTTAAAAAAATTTTTTTTCCTTTCTGCCCCCCCCTCCCCCCCATTACTGTGCGTTGGCCCTAATTAAGGGCCAAACCCCCCTGATATCGCATCATTTCCCCCCATCAGGCATTTTTCCCGCAGTTCTGCCTGGCGCAGGGTCCCCCTCTCTCACCGAAGCCCAAGTGCCGCATGGCGACACCAAATTGATTAAATTTCTGTTTTCTTTCCCAAAACTGCCACCGCTCTGCCCCATTCCCCAGGGGCCACAGCAGCTCCTTGCTCCTGTCCTTCCCCGCGCCGCGGCTGCGCCAGGGCCGGGCGAGAGGCTTTGCCTTGTATAATCCTATAGGGTTTCCAGCCCTCCTGCTCGCTTGTTTTGCAAGCAGCGTGGCGAGGAGCGTGCGGTGGCTCGGCAGCCTTTCCGACTTGTCCTAGTGACCTAGATCTGTCATTGGAAAAATCAGAGAGGGTGGAGGAGGAGCTTCCCTGCCCGTTTAGGCAGCGTGCGCACGCTGGCGCGGGCGAGGACGGTTGGCACCCATCGGCCCTCCCGCACGACGGCTGCGCCCATCCCGGGTACCGCGGGATGGGATGGGGATGGATGGGAAGGGGATGGGGATGGTCGTGCCCTTCACCTCCCAAAAATAAAGTTGGAGGAGAAGGGTGGTCACCAGTAGCGTGGGGTCCTGAGGGATCCAGCCAGGATTTGGGATCCTCAGCCCCGATAACCTCGGGAAGCGGCAGCACCTGGAGGGGGAAAGCGCAGTGATGGGGGGACGTTGGTCCCTGTCCCCGCGGGTGGCAGCAGGTTAACCCCACAGCCTGGCCAGGGCCGTGCTGGCAACATCCCCTGCCCGTCCTGCCTGTCCTGCCTGCCCCTCCTCCCCATCACATTTAACTTTGAACTTGGCAGCGGCTATTTAAAGATCTGCTAATGTCTAAATCGCCTGGTTTATTGGATGTGGTGAGTGGAGCCACTCTCACTGCCTTTATTTAGCCCCATGGAGATAATTCCCCTCTGATTTAGCCGCGGGGCCAGAGGGCTTCTCCTGCCACAGCCTGGTTTCTCCCCACTCCGGACCAGTGGCAGGTCCCCCTCCCCGCCGCCGCACCTTTGCCACCCTCCTGCGCCAGCCAAAGTGCAAAGGGCCGCGTCCCGCGCCGGCAGGGCTGGCCTTGGAGCGGTGCCGCGCGGCGCGGGAGCCGCTGAACCGGAGCAGCCGTTGGGGAGCCTCATCGCCTGCCCGCCGCTGCTTCGGGGTGAACTGTTTGCTATGATCTCCAAGCCGGGGACTCACGCTGCACCACGGGACAGGGAAAAAATGGCACCTTGCTGGGGATCGGGGCGGCTGCGAGGCCACTGGCCATGTGGCCATGAGCGAAGGTGGCTGTGGGTCGCTCTGGGGCAAGGGGAGAGTGGCTGAGCCCCGTTCTGGCCTAAAGTTTCCACAAAATCTCTCCTAATCAATTAAGAAATGGATCTGCACCTCCAGCATCACAGCCTAACCCTGGGCCAGACTTCTGTAATTTAAATTTTCCTTATTGCCCACATGGCCCCGCCCCGGTGCTGCCGGTGCTCCTGTGACCTGGAGCTGGTTCTTTGACCATCACGCCGGGGCCGTGCGCGCTGCAAACCACCCCGGCCTCACCCAGCCCCAGCCCGTTTGGGGTGACCCACGGGGTGCACAGATGGGGATGGTGATAGCTGAAATGCTGGGGTGCTGGGGGACCCCGGGGTCTTGCAGCACAGGAGCCTGTTTAAGAGCAAAACCAACAGCAGATGCAAAGGGGTGATCATTCCCTTTATTTACTTATTTATTCCTCCTCCGCCACCCCTGTCCCCCAGCCACCTTCCCAAAATACAACAGCAGCTGGTTGCTGGGGGGAAGCGCAGTGGCTCCTGGAGGAGCAGCGCTGGGCTCCGGGGTCGGAGGTTGCTGCAGGGGACGAGGGAGCAGAGCCGGGTTTTGGGGCAGGGGTGGGGAGGTGGGATGGCATCGTAGGTCCCTGCGTGTCCCCGTGGGTCCCTGCGTGTCACCGTGCAGCCTGGACCCATCGTCCTCCCCCTGCTCTGGATGCGCTGTGGGGATGCTGAGCCGGAGGGGAGAGGACAGTGGTGGTAGAGCATCAGAGCATCCCCCTGCCCTGGCTGGGGCTGGGGAGGGGAGGGAGGGCTGCGGGGCTGCTAATTACCGGAGGTGCCCATCCTGCGCATCGATCGCGGCGCTGGGATGGGGCACAGACCTACTTTCCCAGCAGGTTCGCTGGGTAATGAGCCAGGGCACTGGGGAAGCCGCCTGCCCCGGCTCTCTCCCCGGCAGCCGAGGGGGCATTTGGGGCTGAGATGGCCACGGGGGCACGGAGCCACCTCCAAAGCACCTGGAACTGGGCTGCTTGTGTCCCCCCCCCCACCCCCAGCAAGGGGCACCCGGGCCTGGGGGAGTGGGTTTGCTCCCGTGGCCTCATGTGGCTCACCCAGGGGAGGGGGTGGCCACATCCTGAGCCCAGCCCCATGGGTTGAGGGGTGCACAGGCTCACCCCGGGGCAGTCTGTGCAGAGGGCTTTGCAGGGACCTGCCAGTGCCCCCCAAAACACCACCACCCCCCCAGGAGTCCTCACCCCTCAGCCAGGGGCACCCAGTCCCCATGGAGCTGGCTGGAGGGGGGGCAGCTACAAAAAGTCTCCAGCAGCAGTGGGGTCACAGCACATCCTCAGGCTCAGTGGGGTGCTGAGGGTTTTGGGGGGATCCCCCTCCCAGCAGTGAGATCATATGGCCGAGGGGGGGGCATGGAGGAAGAGGAGGATGGGGCTACCTGTGGCCCCTGCGCTGCAGAGGGAGGGTCCAGACCCCCGTGGCCGGATCCTGTGGGCCCTGCCTTGTTTTGGGGTGCAAGAAGGATGCCCGCCCTCGGGGCGGAGGCGATGAAGAGGAGGGTGTGCCAGGGCGGGAGGAAGGCCGACTCTTGCTCCTGGGAGGGCGGCTCTGGCTCTGCCGAAACCACCGAAACCACCGGAGCCACCTGCCCCGTTTGGGGCAAACGGTGCTGGGCTGGAGGGGCCACACACGGCCGGGTCTGGGGGGTGACAGGGGACCTGGGGAGCTGTGCCCCCCACAGAGAGCTGCATCTTGGGGTGTCATCGGGTGTCCCCAGCTCGTGGTATCACCCCAAAATGCCCCAAAGGCCCCGTCCCCGGAGGCAGGAGGTCGGGGTCCAGCCCCGGCTCCCTCACGGTGCGGCCGCAGCCATGGGAAGGGTTAATGGCCGCGGTGTTACACAAGCGCATGGGGCCACGGGCAGAAAGTGTGTCAGTGGGACACGATGGCTCCAGCCACGTGCAGCCACCGGACCGGGGGCCAACCGCCACCCGCACGGCCGAGCCCCGTGGCCGGACGGTGCCGCGGTGCCGCTTACATAAGGACTGGCTGGTGGCAGTGGGCTGGGAGTTGGGCAAGAAATATTTACAGAGGGAGGAGAGCAAATACCGCGGCCGGGACATTTTAATTGCCGGCTGGAGATTATTATTTATTTTTTTTAAACCTTTTTTTTTTTTTTTTTTTTTTTCCTGCCCCCTATTTTAGCCCCACCAGCCCCGGGGAGGAGTTTCGCTGCCCTCGCCGGGCAGGGGGAAGGGGTTCACCTCCACCTAAATACCCCCCACTTTTGCACAACGTGGCTGATGCTCGCAGTGTTGTGGTGGGAGGAGGACGAGCCCAGCGTTGTGGTGGGGAAACTGAGGCACAGCATGGGGGGGCCATTCCTGGGGTGTAGGATCTACTGTGATGTTTCTCTTCCAATTGTGGTGAGATTTGGGGGATGCAGGGTACAGTTACGGCCACCCCACCAGCACCCACATCCCTCCTTGCCCTGCTGGGTTTGCCCCAGGGGGATGTTTGGCCCCGGGGGGTCCTGGGGGGGACATGGCTGCGGCACGAGGGGACGCTGAGGGAGCCAGCACAGTGATTCAGCCAGGGCTTACAAATAGAGCAGCAATTAAACGCTGTTCTGGGCTGTAATTGCCATCACGCCGGGGTTACGGATGTATCTCCACGTCAGTTATTTGGGGCGAACGTCTTACGAGCGGGTCAGGTGCCGGCGGTGGGCACGGCCGTGTAATTAGCAGGATGCTAATTAGAGCCCCAAGAGTCTGTGGGCACACGGCGAGCGGTTGAGGCTTCTCCTTCATGGCATCCAGGGGTGACTGTAGGCTCCAGAGGACCTGGGAGAGCATCATCCCCACACACCCTTAGCTCTGCCCGCGCCGGCTGTGGGGGTCTCTGGGGGGGGTTCCCCTCCACTGGGCCTGGGGGCGTGGGGGCAGGATTCGGCCACTGGCACCACACGAAGCCGTTGCCGTCGTTGGGAGCCGGCGAATGGCTTTTGGGGCGCCGTGGGGCGAGAGAGCGGCACCCTCGGGCTCTGCTCGGTGGGTGCTGGCGGGTGCGAGGGCCGCGCTCAGCCCGGCTGTTTTGCCGGGTAATTGTGGGGGGCCGGGAGTATCGGCCGCGGGCGTGAGGGCGTAGCACGGCGGCGATGCATCATCCCAGCGCTCCCGGCGGCTGCAATTATGTTGCATAACCAACCGACGCTGCTTCCTGCCGGGGGTGGCACCACCTCCCTGTGCCCCCCGCGGTGCCACCACCTCTGTCCCATCCCCGCGCTCCTCCCTGGGCCACAGGGACAGGGCTTGGGGCAGGGTGTCAGGATGGGGGGGGGTCCCCACGGTTTGCAGGTTGCACCCCTCTCTGGCAGCATGGGTGAAGGTGGTGGTGGGAGCTGGGGAATTGGGGGTGTCTCGGTCATCGGAGCCGGCTGGCCCTGCCAGTGCCGCCATCCCCCCACAAAAGGGGTGACCCCGGGGCTGCGATACCAGTGCAGTTGTGGGGGGAGCTGGTACTGGTGTGCCTGCAAGGATGCCCTGCCTGCTCCCTGCCCACCCGGGGAGGGGTCAGCTCTGCTGCCCCAGGCCAAAACTACAGCAGAGGCACAGGCAGAGGCTTGGGGCAGGGGCAGGGGTGGGATGTGACCCCCTTGGGTCAGGGGGGGACAACACGCAGCGCTGGCAGAAGCCCAGCTCTGCAGCCTCGGGAGGGAGAGGTGAACCCCAGATTTTGGGGTGCATTTGGGGCAGGAGCTGAGCAGCGAGTCAGTAGATGGAGGAGGGATCTGTCCCTCTGCTTGCACCCAGACTTGGTGTGAGCCCTTCCCCAGGGTAAGTCTACCGTGGGGGACACACACTGATGGCAACCCGGGGGGGACCAATGGCAGCCCCGGGGGACCGATAGCAGCCCCAGGGGACCGATAGCAGCCCAGCTGCCCCGCTGCACAGCGAGGCTCGTCTTCACCCAGCCCAACCTCCCCCAAAGCAGCGAGGGACCCCAGGGCACCACCGGCCGAGCGCTGGGGCTGTCACCCACAGAGGTGGCCTCTGCCGGCAGCAACCCGCAAAACGTGTCCCTCAACCAGAAGCGGTCGCTCTCAGGGGAGAAGAGAGGCAGAAGGGAATTACCCGAGCTGGGGATTTGCACAGGCCCAGGAGATTTGAAATAACCATAATCTGGCCACGGGGGTTATTTTGGCGCGGCAGCACCCTCGAGAGCGACGCCAAGCTGAGCCCGTCCGGGGGGCGCGGGGGCTGGAGTGGGGATTAGAGGGTGCAGAGATGCTGGGAGGCACGTACGAGTCCCAGGGGGTGCCCCGCATGCCTCCCCCCGCCCCGGCACACACGGGGTGGGCAGAGCCAGCCCAGATCTGGGGCAGCTGGAAAATGAGGAGGACGAAGCCTATTAGCAGCTCAGTGCCAGCGAAGCAGAAGCGGGGAGGGAAGCGGATTTGCGGGGGGAAGGGGGCCAGGACCTTGAGCCAGCAATGGCTATATCGGTCCTGGGTTTTCTAAGGAGCTGCTGGGGGGGTTGGGGGGCCCCCCAGACCCTCTGCTTGGGCCAGACCCCTGGCAGAACATCCATGGCTGCAGGGATGGGGATGGTCCCTGTGCCGAGGATGTCCCTGTCTGTGGTGCCCCCCCACATGCACACACTGGCTGAAAAATAAGGGGAATGATTCCAAAACGTGGTCCTGGGCAGATTGGTGCACAAATGGGCTGTACTTCTGTAGCCCAAAGGGCTTTTCTACCCGTCTCTTGGTGCTGGAGAGGATGGGGGAGCAGAGGGGGTACCCCATGCCCTGTGTGGACCTTTTTGGGGTCCTCCTGGAGGCACAGGCATCCTTGCGGGGTCTGCGGGAAGGGCTGAGCTGCTGGTGGCTCCAGATCTTGTGCCTCAGTTTCCCCCAGCTGCCAAGCAGGGCTGCGGCTGTCACAGAGGGAGGGCCATCTCCCTTGTTTGGTTCAGCGGTGGCCATCGTTAACCACTGTGGTTTTCCCCTTTTTTCCCCTCCGCCGCAGCCCAAATCGAAGTGATCCCGTGCAAGATCTGTGGAGACAAGTCCTCAGGGATCCACTACGGCGTTATCACCTGCGAAGGCTGCAAGGTGAGCCCAGGGACACCCGGAGATGGGTGCTGGCGGGCGGGCGGGCGGCTGTGGGGGCTGGCATCCCGCCGGGCACTTTCCCAACACCTCCCCATCCCGCGCAGGGTTTTTTTCGGAGGAGCCAGCAGAACAACGCCAGCTACTCCTGCTCCCGGCAGAGGAACTGCCTGATCGACCGCACCAACCGCAACCGCTGCCAGCACTGCCGCCTGCAGAAATGCCTGGCGCTGGGCATGTCCCGCGATGGTGAGTCGTGCCGGGGTCCCCAGGGCCTGTCCCCTCCTCCCCGGAGTGAGTTGGGCTGTTGGGGCTGAAGCTGCCTCCCCCATGGCACCAGGGAGTTTTTTGGGAAGGAAGAAATCCTTTTGCATTTTCCATGGGAAAATTTAAATTGATTCTGTTCTGTTTGACCCAAGGTTGGTCTGGGGTGGGGGGTGCATCCAAAGGGGTCCCTGCTCTGCTTAGGGCTCACACACCCCCAAACCACGCGCCAAACCAGGACCCTTCCAGGGCAGGCGGGCGGTCGTGGCTGCCGCTCTGTGGGGGTGAAGGTGCCCTGACACGGTTGCCCTCTCCTCCCCGGGCAGCGGTGAAGTTCGGCCGCATGTCAAAGAAGCAGCGGGACAGCCTCTACGCCGAGGTGCAGAAGCACCAGCAGAGCCAGGAGCAGAGCGGTGGCACCAAGGATGAGCCCAAACCCCTGAGCCGCGTCTACACCACCAGCGTCAGCAGCGGGCTCTCGGACCTGGACGACATCTCCACGCTGTCGGACGGGCTCCTCTTCGACTTCCCCCTCACCCCCGATGGCAGCAGCACCTACTACAACCTCGACCTGCTCGCCTCGGCGCAGCCCTCACCCGACCAGTCCAGCCTGGATGTGGCCGATGCCACGCTCATCAAGCAGGAGTCCATCTACGAGCTGATGCTGGAGCCGGCCCTGTTCACGCACAGCACGCTGGAGGGCGGCCAGCTGGCTGCCGATATCTCCGTCCTCGAGATCGGTGAGCATTGGCGTGGCCCTGGCGCGATGCCGGGCATGCAGCCCCGGGGATGGTGCTCAGAGCAGCCCCGGGTGCCTCGCAGGATGCATCCCTGGGTGCCCACACCGTGCCGGGTGCGCTTGCAGTGAGGGACCGACCCAGCCTCAGCTCTCAGAGCAGCCCCAAACCCATCCCCTCCTCCAGGCTGGGCACTGACGGAGCTCAGCGCACCCGAGGTTGTGCAGAGCTGACACCCCATCTGTCCTCGTGTCCCTTGTGTCCCCCCGACACCACACATGAGCCCCTCAAGCCCCAGCACCCCCCCAGGACACCCGGGAGAGGACGGCATCAGGGTGCGGGGACAGGGACACCAGCGGGGTCCCCAGGACTGCTCTCACCTTGCAGACCGGGTGGCCCAGAACGTGGTGAAGTCACACCTGGAGACGTGCCAGTACACGACGGAGGAGCTCAAGCGCCTGGCGTGGAGCCTCTACTCCCCCGAGGAGGTCCGCGCCTTGCAGAGCAAGGTGAGCACTGCTGCTGTGGCTCCCCCAGCTCCCCGCCACGGCCAGAGCTGCGGCAGCCCTCGGCAAGGGCCACCGCTGTGCCCTGGTGCTGCGCTGAGGCAGGGATGAAGGCGAGGAGGATGAGGAGGATCTTTTGGTGCTTTGGGAGCTGCAAAAGCCCAGTCTGGGGGCAGTTGTGGTGGCAGATCACACCCCGGGTGTCCTAGTGCCATCCCCCCTGTGGATGGCGTGGCGCCTGGGTCCCTTCCCTGCCCTGTGCAATGGGGTGGGAGGGACAGCAGAGCCAGGGTAGCGGGGTGACAGCGAGCCTTAAGGGACGTCCCTGCTGTGCCGGCAGAGCTGCGAGGCCATGTGGCAGCAGTGCTCGCTGCAGATCTCCAACGCCATCCAGTACGTGGTGGAGTTCGCCAAGCGCATCGACGGCTTCATGGAGCTCTGCCAGAACGACCAGATCATCCTCCTGAAGGCCGGTAAGAGCGGGGGACCCTGCCACCCACCCCACGTCCCTGCCCGCCTCGCGTCCCTGCTGTCCCCACCATGTCCCCAGTGCCTCTCTCGAGCAGCAGCCGCAGTGCCGAAGGCGTATCCCGTCTTTTCTCTTGGCTAGTGCTTTCCTTTCAGGGTCTCCCCTCCCTCACCACCCTGGTTGCTCCTGGGCTCGGCATCGGTGCTCAGGGAGCAGGTGCTGGGCTGGAAGGAGTTGAAGGTCATGTTCAATGGTATAGAGAGGGACATGAGGAGTGGCCGCCCAGGGCAAAGGCTCTTCTCCATGGATGCCCTCAACCAAATGTCACCCAGAAACTGGGATAGAAATGAGCAGAGTGGCTTTTACCCTGGGAAAAGGGGTGTCAAACCCAAAGGGGAGTGGGGAGGGAGAAGAGGAAAGGATTGGCTCCTTCTCCCAGCAAGAGACTGGGAAGAGGAAGACAACAGCAGTGCACACCCGTGTCCCCCACCCATCCATCTGCCCGAGCCAGCGACACCGTGCCCAGGCAAGGGAGCTGAATGTGCAAAAGCCCCAGAATGGCAAAAAAGGTGGAAAAGCTTCCCAGCTTCTAAACTGTCAGGGCTGGGGAGCTGAGAGCCTCACCCAGCCCAGGGGATGTGTGCCAGCATCCCGGCAGGGTGCCGTACCCCGAAGCCGAAGCTCGCCGTGCCTGATATGCTGGAGTTTAACTCATTCTTTCATTTCTTCCTTCCATTTTCTTTTTATTTATTTTGTTTTCACCCTCTCCTCTCTTGGTGCTCCGCCATGACTTTGATCAATCTCTGCCCGGCTGCGAATGCCTGGATAACATTTGCCTTTGGTGAAATATTGTGGTCACAATTGGAAACCTAAAAAAACCAACCCCCAAAACCCAAATTGGATTTATTGGAATAACCATTCTGTTCTTGGGAATGAACAATCTGGACTTCAAACTTGCACTGGGGGCTTTCTTCTTCCTTACATGTGTCCTGGGATCACGCCTGCCTGCCCTCGTCTGCGCTCTCTCTGCCTATGTCAGGTTGCCTCGAGGTGCTCCTGATCCGCATGATCCGCGCATTCAACCCCTTGAACAACACCGTCCTCTTCGAGGGGAAGTTTGGCGGCGTGCAGATGTTCAAGTCGCTCGGTAAGAGCCGCTTCACTGCGCCTCTCTCCGGGCTCTCCTCCCCTTTCGACACCCGGACAGGACCGGGGTTTGCAGCCAGGTGAAACGCAGCATCCCTGTGCCTGGGCTAAATCCCTGGGGGACCCCCCCAGCTCCCGTTGCGATCGGGTTGATGTGTGCCATGGTCAGGACCTGCTTTCCACCCCAGCCTGGAGCCCAGCGGTGCCGGGCATCCTCTGGTGGGGACCCCCCCTTCACACCCATCTCATCTCCCGAAAGCTTTCCGAGCCCTGGGTGCCACTGGGGTCGGCTGGTGGGTGGGAGTGTGGGGGTGCCACGAGGCAGTGCGGAGCCGTGACGCCCCCCCCTTCCCCGCTGTCCCCGTGTCAGGCTGCGACGACCTCATCGGCGCCGTCTTCGAGCTGGGGAGGACCCTGTGCCGCCTGCAGCTGTCGGATGAGGAGCTCGCCCTCTTCACCGCCGCCGTCCTGCTTTCCCCAGGTACTGTGATGTCCCCCCCACAGCCAGGACCCGCTGGGGAGGGGGGGTCTTGTGCCAAAGCTGGAGAGACCTCCCCCCTAAATCTCAGCGCTGCTTCCTTGGTGGATGATTTAAGTTATTGCCGGGAAAGGAGGTCGAGGGAAAAAATGCATCTGAAAATGCGCAAAATGTATCTGCTGAAACTCCTCGGTGGGAGGAGGAACCGCGTCCCCCTGAAATAAAGAAATGTACTTAACAGTGCAAAGCATACATCACAGTTTAGTCTTAATAATTGTCAGAAATTCATGTGTTTGAGCCCTTTCATTCCCTTTCACCCCGCAGCGGGGTGAGGGGTGGAGAGGGGCTGCCTGGCTGTGCTGCTGTCCCCAAAAGCATCCTGGAGAGCAGGAAGGGTTAAAAGAGCAAGAGGCCACCGCACCGTGCCGGGTCGTGGCCGCACTGACCCAGCCATCTCCCGTAGATCGCCCATGGCTGACGGAGTCCAAGAAAGTGCAGAAGCTCCAGGACAAGATCTACGTGGCCCTGCAGCACGAGATCCAGAAGAAACACTCCACTGAGGACAAGCTCTCCAAGGTAGCGGAGCTGCCCGTGTGCGGCGCGGGGAGGCCGGCTGGGGATGGCGCGTGTGCCACGGGGAGATCTCGGAGCTGGTGGCTGTGGCTGTGCTGGAGCTCGTTAGCCATGCGCGGGCGTTTCTCGGGGGATGAGCCCTGGGATCTGTTGAAGGAGAATTTCTCTCTCCAAGGCCCGAGCATCTCCATCGCAGTGCAGGCAGAGGCAGCCGCGCTGTGCTGAGCCCAGCAGTGCTTGTTTGGGGCAAAAGGAGCCATTTCAGGAATTCTTTGGGCAGAACAGAGCTGGGCTGGGGGGCACTGGGGGCTCCTTGTGCCATCCCAGGCGCTGGCTGTCTTGTGGAAAGATGTGAGTTTGGAGGCAAGGCCAGTGCCCCTGGCACCGGGCAGAGTCAGTGGTCCCCAAACCCACCTGCTTGTCCCCAAGGAGGGGGAACAGCGGTGTGGGGGATGCTACCCAGTGGTCACCAGCTCCTTCTTTCCCTGCAGATGGTTTCCAAGCTGCCCTTGATGAAGACCATTTGCAATCTGCACTTGGACAAGCTGGAATTTTTCCGTCTCCTGCACCCGGAGACTGCCATGAACTTCCCACCCCTCTATAAGGAGGTCTTCAACTCCGAGCTTCAGTACAGCGACCCACGGGAGAGCTAAGGCTGGGAGCCACCGGCCCCCTTCGAGTTCCCCAAAAATTTGGAGACGAACTAAACTTCAGAGGTTTGGGGCAGTTTATTTAAATCAAATAATCAAACTCAAGAGAACCCAGGGGGCTGGGGTATCTCCCTGGCCCCATTTCCTCGCTGTGGATTGCAATAGCTCTTGAATGTAAAGCACCTTGAAGGAAAAAGCAAACGGACTTTGCCATACCAGTGAAATGAATGTGAAATCTTCGCTCGGGAGAGGAGATGCTCCAGGCAGCGGTAAGGGACCGACTCCTCCCCGCAGTGCACGGATCCAGGGGAGCGCACGCCACGCACACGCCGCTGTGCTTGCGGCACGTTCCTTCCTGCTGTCCTGGCTGCACTCTCCATCTCTGATTTTTATTTTTTTTAATTATTATTTTAATTTTTTTTTTTTTTTACCCAAACACAAGGCATGGGATAAAGAAGGGGCAATGCAGACTCGGCTGGATAGGGGTGAGCCAGGCCGGTGGGAGCAGCTTTGGGCTCCTGGCTGGAGCCAAGGAGAGGGCGAAGGCAGAGCCTTTGCTTTACTCCTTCTCCCCTGGGTGCAGCGAGCCCACCGGGCACGGGGTGACCTCAGGAGCTTGGCCACGAAAGACCTGGCTGTGGCTGGGGGGGGAATCAGCAGAGGATTTTCCCATGGAGGAGGCTGGCTTGAGGGCGAGGATGCCCAGTGCAGCAGGGGAAAAGCTTTGCAGGGTCTCCGTGCCCTCTGTCACAGCATTTTCCCAAATGCCCAGCCAACTCCCCATCCAGCTGGCTGACCATGGCTTTTCGGAGCCGATTCGGCAGGTCCACCCGCCTCGTGCCACCTTTCCGCATCCCGAGCGCTTTTCAAAGAGGGGCTTTGCCCTTGCGACTGTGGCCAAATCCCAGCTCCTGGCTACTCCCTGCCGGAGGCGGCCGCAGGCGTTGGTGCAGGCGCTGGGGCTCAGTGCCTGTCCCCGCGTGTCGCCGCAGGCAGTGGCTCTTTGGGTGCTGGCTGTTGTGTGTAGTTTTCTTACTGATACCGTTAAAACTGCCCCGTGGCTCAGCACCCAGAGGAGGTTTTGTGGCCTTTCCTCTGACCGACCCCCAGCCAGTCCCACTGCCGGGTCCCCCCTTCCCGTGCCAGGACCACCGGGAGCACGGCCATGGCTACTGTTGAGTTGGACCCAGGTTTTTCACCCCCAAGGAGCTCTTTAGAACTGTTATTTTGGGATTTGTTCTCTATTTAGCAGGATCCAGGAGCTTTTTAGGGAGAAAAACTGCCCATTGGGGTCAAGGGAAAGCGAAAGGTCCTTCTTCCTTCCCTGGGAAGTCACAGCGTGGTCAGGACCTGCAGCTCCAAGCTTGGGAGTTTAAAAGGGCGAAGAAGGGATGGATTTGTGGGGCGATGTTGCAATAGCCCGCAGCTGGCGGGGTTGCTCGAAGGACTCTGGCCAGGCTCTGCAGATGTTTTTTCCGTCCCTATTCCTGCTCCTCCTGCGACAAATGCGAAAAGCTACAAGGGAAAAAAAACCTGTTCTGAGGCAGCCCCAGTTTCTGCTGACAAAGGGCTAAAAATCCCAAGCCCCTTCCCACTTTGTGTTGATTTCTCTCATGTCCAACCCCGTCCTCCGGCAGCTCGGATCATCTCTGAGCGTGAGCCGAAGACTGTCAATTCAATAATTGCACCCCTTAAACTAAATGAGCAGCTTTCTTAGCAATGGTAGGGGATATTCATGCTTTCAGTTAAAAGACCTCCTAAGGAAGACCGTGGACCAGCCTCGACCAGGGAAGACTCACCAGGAAGCCGATGGGATTTCTGCTTCGGTATAAGGCAGAGAAAAACTTGGGACTGTGCTATTCCCCGGCAGCTACTGTCCACCACGTACAGCCGTGTGCTTTCTGGTTTTGCTAACGGCCATCTGAACTGCTTCTCGGAGCATATCGGAGTTCGTCAGCCTTGTTTCTCTGCCCGATGGCGTTAGAGCCCAGGTCTCTGGTGAAGGCTGCTGACCCTCCCAGCGGCCCCGCTCGATGTTGAGTGCCAATGCGTCGTTCTCCAGCGCAGCGTTCACCAGGGTGGGGATGCGCTGTGCTTGTTTTCCTGCCCTCTCAGATCCTAAAGCTTGTGAGAAGTGAGAAGTCAGTACTGCCTTTTTCATTTAGAGGGTTGTGCCTTTTTTTTGAAGAATCATTTCCGACAGCACCGTTCGCTTCCCGGCTCCTCTTTGCAGGGAAAAGCACTCGAGAAAATGAATGTGCTTCGCGGAGGGGGCTCTCGCCCTCCGTTTCTGCAGCACAGCAGCACTCCCTTTCTCAGAGGAAACAGCCGCAGCTGTTTTGAAATGTTTGGGGGAAAAAAAAAGCACACACCCTTCTTTATGTCCTTGGTATTCGTCAGCCAACGTGCACCAATGGTCAGTGTCACCGTTTTCATTTCATCCGGCAAAGAAACCAAGAAAGCACCTTAAATCAGGAAAAGACTGAGCCCTCACCACCAGTTGCGTTTTTCTGGCTTACGACACAGCGTCCATCTCATGGGAGAGATTTTGGATTCTGAGCAATAAAAGCCCCCGTGGGAATCTAGGGAAGACTGGAAGTATTAAACATGTAAATCAACCTGCCAAACTGCGGGAACCTGCACTTTTAAGTTCTCTTTAAAGGAACCGACTTGTCGATTAAACGATTTCTTGCCTGGGACGGGCGGCGCGCATCGAAAGGGATGGCAAGGGCGCGTCAACCCCCCCGCGGCACCTCTGCTGGCTGCAGCCTCTGCTTTCGGCTCGCCCGAACGCGTGGGGCCGCGGTGGCAGTGCCAAGGTCCCTCACGCTCCCTCTGTGCCACCCAGAGCAGCGGCTCGGCAGAGCCAGGCATCGAGCTTGTAGGGAAAGGGCGAACAAAGAAGCCTGGGTAGGAAAAAAGGGAGATTTCCGCTCTCCCGTGTGCCAGAGCTGCGTGTGGCCAGTGGAGATGATGCGCGGGAGCCCCAAGACCCCCGACTTGCTTTGATGCTTGGGCCTCAGCGTCTCGGAGACGTTTCCATCCCACTGGCCACGAGACGTTTTGCCGCTTTATTTTCAAACAGACCTCAGCAGCGGTTCCCTTGAGCAGGGCAACCTCAGCCGCGAGGGATTGCTCTTTTCCAGACCAAGATTTTGTGTTTGTTTGTTTGCTCTGGCAGTTTAGCTGAGTGTGCATTTCCACCTCCAGAACCCTCACACTGTGTATAAAAACGGATAAAATATATATAATATATATTCTTGTGAATGTTGGTGCAAAAGAGAAAAATATATAAAGTTTCAGTTGGTTTTATGTTATTTTTTATCTATATGAATGAAAGAAAGAAATGGAAAACATTTTTTTTCCATTTACCACCCTCCACACACACCTACCTGTAGATACCGACAGGTTTTATGGAAATGTTTTACTTTTTAGATTTAGGAACATGCTTCTGTTCTCATTGAATGTTCTGTCTTGTAAGATTGTAATTTCTATTTTTTTAAAGAAAAGAAAATAACTAAATAAAATTTCCTCTTTTGGACCAGTCAGCTAGGAAGGGAGGGCAGGGGAGGGAGAAATGTTTATTTAAGGACAAAAGCATTGTCTGAATTTTTCATGACATTAAATAAAAAGTAATATAATGTATGGATGAAAAACTTTTTATTGAGGTGTATTCTATAGGTATATAGATGTATATTGCACAAAATCTACAGGGAGAAAAATAAAGTCTGTTTTACAAGGTTAAAAAAACCCAATAATTTTGGAAATAGTGACTGTGATTCCAAATTTTAGCAAAGGGTGAGACTGGAAGCAAAGCCCTCAAAGTCACAGAAAAGCCTTTTCGTTTCTTCAGCGGGGTCAGGACCAAGCTGTACCAGAAGCCCTGATCCAGTGCAGGATTTGGACACAAAGCTGGATTTCCGATGTTGTGAGGTATTATTGGGTCACTTAAAGCTGGGCACACGCTGGGAAGGATCCTGAGATCTGGGGAGGGGCTTCAACAGGGAAACCTCTGTTCAAACACCATCAAGGGGAGGACAGTGACCGCACCTGGCAGTACTGGGGACACATTTCGGGGCAGGGGGTATGTGGATTCGTTTTCAAACAGTACCCAGGCCTAGGAGGGAAGGAAGGAAGGTACATGCCCTGGATGCAAGGACTCAGGTGCAAGGACTCCTCTCCATCGGGATGCAGACGGTTGAAAGGTATCGCTGGGTATCAAGTGCGCAAATCTCATCCTCAGTTCCCCCTTCCCCTGAAAATCTCACTGGGGTGCATCATGCTCCCTGTGCAAATCAGAGCAGTTGTGTCCCTCGGCAGTGGCCGGGAGCTGCGGAGCAGAATAATGAAAAGGGATCCTTGTACCAGCAGGGTCAGTAAATCCCAGGGTCTCGCCGAATTCACCGACTCCCCAGCCACTGCCGCTCTGCCATTCCCAGGAGGCAGCACGTGTCCTCCTTCACAGTTCCCACCTGCAGAGTTTATATACTGCAGGATAAAACCTGGCTGCTACCGAGAGGCAGCAACAGCCAGAAACACGGCACGGCTCGTGGAGACGTGGGGAAGGGTTATCATCCCGTTGGGAGATGGAGGGAGGGGAGCTGGGGTGGCCGGGACTGAGGGACCACGCAGCCATGTGGGTGTAGCAGCCCACGGCCCCGCCAAGCCACCGCACACTGGCACCTTTATTTGGTTTTCCTTTTAAAAAATGTCTTTTTTCACAAAAGTTATGTTGGGTTGATTTTTTTTTTTTTCTTAATAAATAAATTAAAGCATGGGAAATTCCTTTAAAAATTCCTTGCAAAGACCTAGTCTTTAAACAAAACATGTTTATGAAAAATTGCCTTTCAGTCCCAGGCAGATGCTGGGAATTGCCGAGAGGAGTGTTAACACCCGCAGTCGGTGGGGGCCAGCCCAGGGCGGGTCCAAGCAGCCCCTGGAAGCCCAAACACCTTCACAACAGGCGGCCGCCCCGCTGCTCATCGCGCCTTCCCCCAGTAAGCACTCCCTCTCTCTTACTGGTGGCCCAGCATCTCCAGTAGCACTGGATTTACTGGGGCGGAGTGACCTCTACTGGTTTATAGCTCAAATACTCCCTGCACAGCTCTGATGCTTCCAGGCCGATGGAGGCAGGAGGCCTGATCCTTCCCTCCCCAAAACATCTGCCCAGCTGGCAAATTCTGCAGCCAGTGGCACCGCCTGTGCCCGCGCTGGGGAGCAACCCCAGCAAAGCCGGGCAGCCTGCCTAGAGCAGTGAGCCCCAAGACCTGTATTTTAGGAAAACTTCGCAGTCGAGGGGTGTGATGGCATCAGCGTTTACTCAGTTAAGTGTTAGAGGGTTGAGTCTGAATCACCCAGCCCCGAGCTGGGAGCGCTGTGTTTACAGAAACCGCAGCCCCAAGGCTTGTAAATGTTTTTAAAGTAGAATAGGGCTTATATACAGCCAAATTAACTGCATTTACATAGAGCTGGTGCCTTGGAGATGGATTGGTACCTATGTTAATGAGTCTGATGCAGTGTAAATAGAAGGGCAACGGAACTGGTGCAGGGTCTGGAGCACAGGTCTGATGGGGAGCGGCTGAGGGAACTGGGGGGGTTTAGTCTGGACAAGAGGAGGCTGAGGGGAGACCTCATGGCCCTCTACAACTCCCTGACAGGAGGGTGCAGAGAGGGGGGATGAGTCTCTTGAGCCAAGGAACCAGCGCCAGGCCAAGAGGGAATGGCCTCAAGCTGCGTCAGGGCAGGGTCAGACTGGCTCTTAGGAAGGATTTCTTTGCAGAAGGGGCTGTTGGGCGTTGGAATGGGCTGCCCAGGGCAGGGGGGGAGTCCCCATCCCTGGAGGGGTTGAAGAGTCGGGTTGACCCAGCGCTGAGGGATCTGGTGGAGTTGGGAACGGTCAGGGTGAGGTTCATGGTGGGGCTGGAGGAGCTTCAAGGGCTTTTCCAACTGAGATGATTCTGTGATTCTGTAAATAAGGAGCTACAGAACCAAAGAAAAGCACATAAATCCAGAATGTGTACATCGGGTTGTCAGGTGGCTGGGCAGGGGCTTCCCAGCACACCGCTGTGGGCTGCATCAGCACAAAGACTTCAGAGCGGTTTGTCTGTTGCCCGTCACCATCTCCTTCTCCTGACCTGCCGGAGGGAACTTACACCAGCACCGGGCACAGCTGGTGTTGCTGCTGCTGCTGATTTACCTGACTCAGAAGCGAAATCAGCATTTAATGGCACAAGTTATAAACAGCGATCTCCTCACTGACCCCACGGCCCTGGGCCCCGAGCCCAGCTGTTGGAACTGACCCTGGAACTAACTCGGTGGGAGCTGGTTTGCGGAAAACAGACTCTACAACTGGAATAGAGTTATACAGCAGGTATGTTTACTCCGGCGCTGGGGTGCAAGGGGATTTCTCCACAAAGCTTGCACACCCACCGCACATTTTACCAAAAACTTATCGAGCGTGGATATACATATTCACTGGATAACACAAACATCCATATGCATGAGTGAGGCTGGGTTAGTTCGAAAGGCTGGTGTCAACAGTTTATGTTCTCTTTGCACCTGCGCATTCCCTCCTGGTGGTTGTCTTCGGGGATCTGTGGGAGGAAGGCTCGTAGTCTTTCTCACCTTGGTTTTTTTTTTCCCCTGGAGCATGCACAGATTCTCTTGGCCAATTTCTTGAACAACAAAAATGTTTTTCAGCTGGTTTACTCATCCTATCTTCAAAGGGAACCAATGAAACTTCTACCATCCGTACATGGCTATCTTTACTCATTACCAAGGCCCAATTAGTCAGAGCACACCTGTTCCTCAAGGACAAAACCATGATATTTTGCTGAACGCTGCAGCTCTTGGTAGATTTTCACAGTAAACTGCTTTGTTTTGATGAACACAGCAGTCCTTGGTAAAATTCCACAGAACACTCTGGGCAAGCAGGATTCTTAGCAATATTAAAAAATACTATAAGTAATACTATAACTTGCTAGAAGTAAGTAAATAAGTTGCTAAGCAGTTTTCTATAAGTAAATAAGTCTCAAAACAAGTGATCATTTCCCTGACTCAGAGCCGGCAGCGGGACGTGCCTGGGGCCGGAACCCGCGGGTGCTGCCAGGAGGGGCACGGCAGGAGCCCCCCGTCCCCAACCCGCTCTGGTTACCTGAAAAGAAAACGATACCAGCCCCGGCCCTCCGCGCCGGGTGTGAACAGTTACGGGGGGTCCCGGCGATGCGGACCCGGGCCCGGCCGCAGCTCCCCGCCCGTGGCGGCCTCTCCTGGGCCCTGGCGCCACCGCGGAGGCTCAGGGGCCACCCGCGCACCCTCACCCCGGCCTGGTGAACGGGCTGAGACAAACCCACCCCCTCGGGCCGGCGAAGCCCCCCCACCCAGGGAGGCGGGCACCGCAAGCGGGCCCCGGTGCGCCCCGCCGTGAGGCCCCGCCCCCTCCGGGCCCTCCCGGCCGCCGTAGCGGCTCCGCCGCGCCTCAGCCCCACGCCCCGCGGCCGGCTGGGCCGTCACGTGACGGGCGGCGGGGGCGTGACGCGGGGCACGCTGGGACCTGTAGTCCGCGCTGCCGGCGGCGCCGCGGGGGCCGCCATTGCAGGGACTCTCTTTCCCAGCGCGCCCCGCGGCGGGCTCGGGGGAGCGGGGCTCCGGCCGTTGCGCCTTGCGGTGGGCACGGTGAGCGCCGGGCCGGGGCCGCGGGGGGACGGGGACAGCCCGGGCTAGGCCGGGGGGAAGCGGGGACAGCCTCGGAGGAGGAATGGGGGTGGTCGGGAGGGAGCGCGGGTGGCCTCGGGGACTGGCGGTGTAGGAGGGTCGGGCGGGGGGGGGGTGTGACTGAGCTACCTCAGCCTTGGGGAATAACGGGGCCTGCTCGGGGGTGGCGGTGGGGCAGCGGGGAACACCCTGGGAGGGGGACGCCAGGAGGGGGTAATGGGGACAGCCTGAGGGCAACGGCGATGGGGGTAATGGGGGCAGCGGGGGGGAGCGACAGGGGAGGGGGTGTCGGGGCAGCCTGTGCTTGGGGAGGTATTGGGGACAGGCCTGGGGGGAGGGCGCATGTGTGGGGAGGAATTGGGGACAGCCCTGGTGAGGGGAGGGATTGGGGTCAGCGCCGGTGGGAGCAGCTATCGGGGGCAGCGTGTGCGGGTGTGCTGGAGGCAGCCCCGGCAGAGGGCGGTGAGGGGGTTCCGTGCCCCCGTGGAGCACGGTGGCAGGTGTGTCGAGGCTGCTCCCTCCCCTCGCGGGCTGCGAGCACCCCAGCTGTGCCCTCCAGCCTCTCCCTGAGGGGTGCTCGGGAATTTGCCTCTCACGGCTGCTTTCTGCCTTGGCTGGATGGGGGGAGCCGGCCGGGACACTTCTGCCAGGGCTGGTGCTCGGAGGCTTCCAAGGGAGCGCAGGGCAGGGCCAGGGGACGAGGCCGGTGTGCTCGGGGCAGGGTGAGCACAGGCCGGCTGCACAGCTCCTGCTCAGGAAATTCATGTAAGTGGTTTTCCAGGGACTGTGAGGAGCAAGGCTGAAGCTTTTTGATGTGTGTGGTTTGGGTGCCAGCTATTTCACATATTGCCCTTGATAGAGACAGGACATGCACATTGTAATTTTATCTTCTCTCTGGCCTTAGTTTTTTTTGTGAGTATTAACCAGCACAAAAAACTCTTATCTGACGCTGTGGTGAAGAGAGCAGTGAGTTAGAAATTAAGGAGGTAACTGATGGATTAATTTATCTGCTTTTTAGTGTTATTCTTGACCAACTAATGTTGTTGCTACTGTCTGCAGCCCAGGTCTTCTATGTGAGGTCAGTCTGGGTAGGTGACAAGCGGTGGAGTAGGCTTGTGCCCTGAACACATGTGTTTCTGTGCTTTCTGTTTTCCTCTTGAGCCTTCTGCGGTTCTGCCCCTGAGCGGCTGAGCTTTACTTCTGGAAGTGGACATGCCAAAGTCAATATTTGTCTGCTGCGGGTTCGGTAGTACCTAAATTAAGGCTTCTGCCCATCTGCTGAAGCAATAGATACGGCTGCGAAAACAGGCTGGGAGAGACCTGAGGGGAATTGCTTCCGATTGTGCTTTCTCACCAGCTCCAGGATGGGGGGAAAGGGGGCAGCGAAATGCCCTGTACAGCCAGGAGTCCCCGAGAGGTTCCTGTAACTGTCTGTCGGACTGGCATGGGAGGAGGCTAACCCTTGCTAACTTTATTGTGCCCTGTGCATTTCCTCAGCAGCAGTGTTGCCATAAACAGTTTCTGCATTCTCACGGGTCGTGCTGGTGGGTTTTGGAATTACTTTTTTGGCTGGTTTTGTCACCTCGTCTAATTAGAAGCACAGCACTGCAAGCGTGGCACTGGCATTGCTGAAGGGGCAATGTCCTGCTCCGCAGGGGTTGGCAGTGTGTGGCAGGGAGAGGAAACACTATCAGGTACAAACTGTATCAGCTGTACAAAGTCTAGGTTCATAAATCTGAGCCAAGCATTTTGGTGCGTTGCAGAGTGACCTCTGGTGCCTCGGGCTCTTTGGGAAGTTCTTGATAAGAGTTGGGCAACTGAATAAGACTCAAAAGCAGCTTTTTCTCTTAAAACCGGTGCGGAGTCACCACTTCCTTTTTAAATGCAACTGCAGAGGCATAAGAGCAAGACATTGGCTTGTCTCGGGAACGCTGGAGACTGTGTTGATTCCCTCCGAGCCTGGTGGATTCAAATCCACGTCTCCCAGATCCCTGCGGGGTGCCCTTGCTTTTAGGCCATTTACTCTTCTGAAATGTCTGGGATCTCCTGGCTTGCAGCATGAAGTGACTTCAGAAAGCCTGGTCTCTGCTGATAACCCTCACCAGAGGGGTAAGCTTGAACCACTTTCAGATGTGCATTGTTCCCATGTCTTCTCATTCTGCTTGTGCTCTAATCGTTAAATACTTGTTTTACGAGGGGATGTTGGCATGTTCTTCTGCCGTTGCTGTTACGTACGGATCCTGCCCCTCGATTTGCTTTTGGCAAAGTACTCTAGATTAAACCCTTGGGTACAGGTCTGCGTAGAAATGCTCAGTCTCGCTGCAGTCATCATATCAGAATGAAAATATAAAAGCAGTACAGAAAATACCCTAAAGCAAGACTTCAGAAGCTGGTGAATTTTGCTGGATGGGAAGCTTAGGATGTCGGGCTCTTCTGGGTTTGGCTGGGACCTCTGCAGATGGCACGAGAGGAGCTGGTGTCCTGTGAATCTGGTCGTAGGGCACTTGCCCCAGGTCGCCAGGTGGGTTTATGGCAAAGCAGGAATGAGTTGAGTTCAGCTCTCCCACCTTCCTATCGGTGCTTCTCTTTTGATCTGTCCTTTATTTATTTCCCCTACCGCCCTTTTCTCTTTTTGGAGAAAGTAGTGAAAAAATAACTGAAACTTTTAAAACTATTTACTGTAATATAGGCAGAATAAACAAGGGGACTAAACAGTAACGTGCCTCAAGCAGATTGCTGCAGGTATACCTTCACAAAATTTTCCCTAATCTGAGAAGGGAAACAAGTTTCACACTAAAGTTGCATTCAGAGTTGTTGTCACAGTGCTGCTTGCATACGTGTCTTGGCGTAAAATGAAAATGCTCTTAAAATGACACAGGGCATTTTTGTCTTTGAAACACTGATGAAGAAAAGCTCCCACTGTCTCCAGTGGGCTCTTGTGAGTCATTGTGCACGTGACTGTAAACTTTGGAGTTATTCACTGACCGCGGATGAGCACAGTGGAAAAAGGAAGTTCACTTCACACTGTGGTTTCCTTACCGTGTGTGGTTTTTTCCTCCCTCTGCGAACAGTAGATTATGTATGAAAGAATCTCTGCAGTGGAGGGCAGGATGTTGGGTTTTGTCTATTCTCGATTAAAGTGAAAATGTTCCAGTGAATAGAGCTTATTCATATGTGTTGTTACCTTGCACAAATCCACACGAGGTTGAATATACTTGTTTATGTACCTATTTATCTGTATTTGCTGCAAATCTATTTCCTTATGCCAAGATCTCACAACTGGAGCTTGACTTAAGAATATTTAGGCTGCACAGTGAAATTTTCCTCCTCAAGGAGTTATAGCCACTGGCCATCCGTGCTGAGCAACATCATCACTTCCTAGACACAAGATTTTTCCCTGACTGTACATCTGAGCCCTGTTATCCTGAGGCCCTGCAGTTAGGAGTTTGCAGAAATCCTGCCCAAATTAAGTGGTGAGCTGGTATGAAAACAGCGACTCCTGTGCAAGTGTATCTCAGAGCACTGAACAAAAATATCATGGGGTTGGATCCTGGAGTCTGAGTTCAGGCCTGCAAAAGGTTTGAGCTTGCTGCCCGAGGTGTCCGTGGGGGAACGCTCCCTTTCGCCAGGAGCTGGGCTGGGGTCTCAGTGCAGCTGAACCAATGGAAGATCGACGCGTTTCGGGAACTGATTATTCAGCTGCAAAAAGAAATATTCACAATGCTGCTTTGTGGTTCCAAAACACATCTTTCTGTAGGGAAATTACAGTTGTTGTCCAGGAACTTCTGTGAGATTACTCATAAAAGCAAAGGTTGCCGATGAGTGGAATATTTGGTAGTTTCACTCATAGCTTCTTTACGTGATAATTGTAGAACATCTCAAGTTGGAAGGGACCCATAAGGACCATCTCTGTCTTCAAAACATTAAACCATGACTGAGATTTATGAGGGAACTAAATGAGAACAGCTGGATGAGGTGACAAGCGAGTGGATCACCATAATGCTGCTTTCTCTGTTCTCTGGGTTTTTTTTATTCATTTGTTTGAGTTAAAGCCACTCAGCTGCACCACAGTTGTCTCCTTGAGAAGGGAGGGCACCCAAGACCTACTGTTTGGCCATGATGCCCCTGTCAAGCCAGGAATGTGTCCCTTGGTCTTGCCTTCTGGTCCCTTTTCCGGAGGACAGACTGATGCCTCCCACTGCTCTGCAGCTGTAAGACACTGGCACTGAAGTACATGAACTAAATAATCCGCTTCTGAAGGTGGATCTTACTCATTTGCTCATCTTTCAGTGAAAGATTATTTTCTCTTAGTGCTTTAGCATAACTGGTGTTTGTGTGTCATTTGTTCTTCCCACAAAATTTACAGATCTCAGCTGGGAGCAGCTGCAAATGGGCGAGGTGAAGTTTTAGTTGTGTTCTTAACCGTTTTCATACTTTATTTTCTTTTCAGGCATTTTTAAAAAAAGGCAAAGCAAAAATGCTTCCATTTCTAAATCTTAAGTTATAAAATGCCCATCAAACACTGGGTAATGTTTTTTTGGGAATGCCCAGAGGCTTCAGCTGCGATAGGACTCCTGTTCTTACCTCCGCTGTCAGAGCGGTTCCAAAGAATGTTTATCAATATGGTGATAGGTGCTTTATATATATAAATATTTATATATATGCAAGCCTTTAACCAGGGAGTCCCAGCCCTGAGCAGCTCACGAGTGACGTAGCCTTCCTGGTCGCACTCTGTTGCTCTCTTTAGACTAGTACAGGGAATAGAATAGAATAGAATAGAATAGAATAGAATAGAATAGAATAGAATAGAATAGAATAGAATAGAATAGAATAGAATATCCTTCTCTATGTAGATGCAGTTAAGCCTGTATATAACTGCATCTCTACGTACAGGAAGAATAGGCTGCCTGTACAGGTCCCACTCCTTACCAGAGTGCTGTTGTCTCCAAGGACTGTGCTAGAGGAGCTCGATTAAAAAGGAAAGTAAATGCAACCCCAACAAAATAATTGTGCCAGTATAAACTCTGCAACCTCCAGACCATCCACGGGGCAGACAGGAGCACAGCACAGAGGTGCAGAAAAGGGAAACGAGCTGCTGTAAATCCCGGGGGCTTTGGATACAGTGCTGCTATTCTAACCTCGGTGCTGTGGTTGCTGTCAGTGCTGGCAGCAGCATGTGGTGTTTGTTGTGTTTTTGTAGGGGCAGTTTTTAGTCTAGACTTCCTTCCTTCTTGATAACGCTTGTCAGACTCTGCAGTGCTGATTTAGAGGGTTGTTTTGTGGTATCTGTGTTTCCACTCTGGGGTTTGCAAGTAGGGGCACATGGTGTTTCTACCCTTAACGAAGAAGGGGTAGAATCAAAGCTCAGCACAGACCCCTCTGTGGCTTTCATCTGTGTGATCAGATGTTGCCAAAATCAGCAATGTGGCTTGACACCGAGTAAACTTTGCAGGATTTGATTGTTCCAGAATTACGGTCATGTTCAGTGTTGGTAACAGGAAGAACAAATCTGCTTTTTAAGAAGGGTTGTGCAGAATTGTTAAAATAATGAGAGATGTTGGGTTTTGTGTACCGGCTGATTTTTTTTTTTTTTTTTTTTAAACAGCAGTTTACATCATGGCTAACAGTGGTTATCTGTTTGTTTCAGCAGTTGGGAAGGTCCGCAGAGCTAGGAGCCAACAAACCATCTCAACACCTAAATGAGGCACTACGTCTGGTGAGCTCGTACAAATTTCTCTTCCGATGTTTGCGCTTTGCTGGGTCCCACCCAGACCTGTCTGTCTCAGCTCGCTGTCTGGCGGCAGCGGGAAGGGACACGTGTTCTGGCAGCGGCTCCCCGTGCATCCTCAGTCTTTGCCAGGTACCTCTAAGAGCACATTTGTTTGCCGCTGAATAATACTTAAAAGTGGTTGACAGTGGGGTTGTGCTGAATGAGATGCTACCAGGTGGAGCTTCATATGAACAAGGAGAAATCGTGATCCTTTCAGGTGCCGGCCTGCCTACTCTGGGCTATTGGAGACAAGTAGTTTGTAGCGGGAACCCCGGGCTCGCAGTCTGTTGGATGCTGTGCAGGTGATGCTCCTGATTCCAGGAGGTTCCCTGGGTGCTGGTTAGTGCCATGTGCTGACTTGATTTTCTTTCTCCAATAGATCTGTTGCTATCTGTCTGAAACTTCACCAGGGAACACTCCTAATAGAAATGGCAGGTAAGAGCACCTCAAAATGTGGCAATATAGGGAGAAGGGTGTCAGGGAATGTTTCTCAGTGTGCTGTGATGGCTGTAACGTGTCCCTTCCTGAGATCTTAGTGATCCCTGAAGCTCTTCCACTACTTCTCTTTTCTTGCCTTGGTCTCATTCACTTTTACGCTGTATCCACTGTAGATTTGTCAGCTGGGGTTACTGTTCTAGCGATAAAGGCTCAGGTGTGACTTGTCTGAAAGTTTTAAGAGGATGGACTTTATTCACAAAAAAGTCCACGAGACTAATTCCTTCCTTACAGAGGCTAAACAGCTTCCCACAGCATTCCTAGGTGTGCTACTGATACTAATACACTTTAATTTTACTTGTAGTGAAATTAATAACAAAATTCCTCCCGACTTCTTTAAAATAAGAGGAAGTCTGGGACTTCCATACAGCTGCTGTTCATTGGTAATACAGTTTGGTTTTTGAAAGCACGGGTTGTGCTTGCTGATCTGATGTGTTGATCCTAGCCTTGAGGGGAGTGCTGTAGCACTCCAAGCTATGCAGTCAGACATGAAAGGGGATATTTTCATTTGATTTCTTTTGTCTTTTCTGGGAAGTAACCCAGAACAGTTGGAAACTACGGGGTCACTGCGTGGGAGAAAGTGGTCATCTGGCTGCTTGCATCCCAATCTTTGTGTACCTAGCAAACACGTGTGGAAGTATTTGGAGCATTTTGTGAGCTTGAAAAATAACAAACTGCAGTGGCTGGTGCCCAGCAGGCCAGTTGGTTTTGGCCCCACCATTTGGGGATTTCTGCACTGGAGGCTGGCAGCGACTCTACTGCCCATGACAGATCTGTACTGCAGGAGAGAGAAAATGGAAGAGAGCAGAACCAAAGTAACTAGCTGCAGCTTCAGCTGCTGAAGAGGGACAAAACAAAATTTTCCTCATCTCTCAAAAAAACCCAGAATTGTTAGAGAATCTGTTTTTACTGTGGTCAGTGAATCTGACTCTTCCTGACTTCCCTAGAGAGCTGTCTCTTTAGCTTTAAAAGCAGTGCCCACTTCCTTTCCTTCGATCCAGCGTTGTTAGGTCCTTTTGTAGGCTGCTGAGGCAGACTGTCGGGGAGAAAGCCCATTAGGGGCTTATAGCAAGTAAAATTTAGTGCTAAGAAGTCCAAATTCCTATGGACTTTGAAAGCAGCCATGGGACATCAGCACTACATGTGATGGGGTCAGCAGTAGGTGTTAACCAGTAACTAATACCAGCTTCAGAGGGCATCTGAATTAATGTAAAATGCATTTAGTGGAGATGGGTGAGGAGGGGCAGAAGACTTAATGTGTCTCTTTAACTAAGGAAAAGTCTACTGAAAAGTCAAGCTGGACTGGTGACCTAAGACGTTATTCCATGTTTAATTCTGATGTACTCACAGTGGGCATTATCCTCACCATATTTTCTGTGTCAAAATGTGCCTTTCCTTTGCATGAAGTAGAGCCTCTTCTTTCCTAAAGCATGACTTACAGCTTTAGACTCTTCCCTGCCAACCTTCATATGAAGTTAAGAAGCTGCTCCTGCAAAATGTCTTCTCACACGGAGATAATGGCAAGAGAAAGGGAACTCTTGTGCTGACAGTTCTTGTTCAGACATTTCCTCTCGTCTTCTGTGCCATTTGGAGATTTTCCCAGGACATTCTTCATCTTTTCCTCTGGTTGTTTTTAATTCTGTTTACTGGGGCTGAAGTAGACTAGAGACAATTAGTCACAATGCCCTGGAATCAAACTTTAATCAGCACTGGAAGGCAAGAGCAGACATTCCCAAACACGTAGAAACACACATCCAGGCACACACATGTATACAGACAAATCTGCACATCTGTCTGGAAGCTGACAGCAGCTTAAATGCAGAGGATTTAGGCATTTAATTACTTGATTTTAAAACATAATTTCTTTCCAAGGTAAGGTTTTCTTCACCATATCACTTTTGTAAGCATTTGCTGATTTATTGTATCTGAATACAAAGCTGCTTTTTTTTTTTTTTTTCCTGGGCTATAACCTTACAGGAAAAACTTGACTTTTAAAGAAAAAAGGGTATGTTCATGAGTCATGTCACAACAAAATCATCCCTGATATCTGACTTGCCTTCCCTGAACTGGATGATAGCTAAGTACTAAATTCCAGTTTGAGAGATGCTTTCCAAAGGCATCCTTCCTTACTATCACAGGGACACACCTACTGCAGGTCCTAAGGCCTGATCCATGCGCCAGCAAACCCACCTACTCAGAGCTTGTGTCTGAAGGTAAATCTGCTCATCTGCACAATCGCCAGCCTTTCCTCTTGCTTTGGTTTTCTGAGAGGTTGTAACTAAACCTCTGTGCAGCCTGTTTCCCTGAGATGTTGCTGGCCTCTCCCCCCTTTCTGAGGAACCTCATCCTGGAGCTTATTTTAAGGTTTTTATCTTGCAGTGCCTTTCACACAACTTTACACTGATGTGTAAAGGTATCAGATCCACGCGTTACTAGCTCATTACTATTCCTCGCTCTAAACTTTGCACGTGCTAGTTTAAATGTTGTGTCCACTGCTGAGGAAGGAGAACAAAATGTTTGGTGTCCAGATGAGGATGAATGTGCTGCAGTAGCGTGAACAGCCAGAGCTGGTGGTGGTTTGCTCTTGATTCTTGTGAGTCTCCTGGACCCAGAGGTCCCCAGGCGTGTATTGGGAAGGTGTGGAGGATATGACACTTGCTCAGCCATATGAGAATGTTTCTGCATTCAGCTGATATCTGTGTTCTCTGTTGTAGAAAAGGTGAATAACTTCCCACCGTTACCCAAGTTTATCCCTCTGAAACCGTGTTTCTACCAGAATTTTGCTGATGAGATTCCCATCGATTATCAGTCTCTGGTGAAGAGAATCTACCACGTATGGATCTGTAAGTTGAACGAGAAACCTGTGCTGGGAAAACGTATGGGTGTAGTGAAAAAACATAGATCTCAGTGATTTATATGCTTTAAAGTTTTGACTGCAGATAGCTGATGAGAAACAATGATTAATCTTAGAATACTGTAAGATAACTTTATGCCCAAATTTTAAGCTGCTGTGCCTTGAATCTTTGCCGCAGAGCTGCTGTTGAAGAGAGAGTATCAGTGCTAGAAAAGTCTGTTAGTAAATTTGAGAAGGAAAAAACCAGACTGCATTTGATACCTTTATTGGTGTCAAGTGATGTTTTACTCCCCAAAATAGCCCTCTTAAAGTAATTCCCAATTCACCTAAACTAAGATGAATAAGAGATTTTTAGGCAAGAAAATAAATGTGGCCCATATGCTTGCTACCTGTCTCCCCACCTCGCTATAGGAAGGCTAAAATTCCCCCTTGTTGTGCCATCTACAGATTTCCCTTTCCCAAAGGAAGCAGTGTCTTCTGGCTGTATGCTGTCTCCTCCTTAGCTGTCCGTAGCCTGCAAAATGTTCCCCGTCCTGCTGGAGAAGGGCGCTGATCCTCTTGGTCACAGCTGGTGATTTGCTGATATTCTCTATGAACAGACCTCCTGGCTCTGGGCTTGTGTTGTCTGGCTTAGCCATTCAAAAGCCAGTAATGAAAATTGACCATTCTTCTCCGAGGAATGAAATCAGATGAAAAATGGTGTGGCAGGCCTAGAAAACCACAGGGAATGCTTTGGAAGATTAAAAATCTTTTTGCCTTGCTTATCTTTTTTTCCCCAAATGCTTGTCATCCTATTTACCCTTCTCACTGAAGGAAAGCTTGTTTTCTGCCAGATATGCATTTGGTGGCATGGCTTTTATTCCAGATGCATAGGATGTGTGTATGAGAGAGATTTGTGTGCATAAATAATAGCATAATCTATCACTCCATTGTTCTTCCCTTATTTAGAGATGCTGAAATGAGCTCTGTAATTTTCTTGCCTGAAGAAACTGCTTGTCCCTTCAGACTAACTGGTTAAATGTTGCGTGCTGTAAAGCTGCCTTTGTCTGCAACTCTCCCTAAACAAAGCGTCCCTCATTCGAGTTAATGGCCCGCTGGAAAGGTGCCAGCCATTTGGGCAACTAGTCCAGGCATGGCTGAGGAGACCTGGCGTTTTCACCAGGAGTTTTAAATGTCCATTTGCAGCACGCTTTCTGTTGGGGTCTCCCTGACTTTTTGGGATGGGATGCAGAGACACACACATATGGAGGGAAGGAGGTGAACAAGAAAAGGCCGGTGTTAAAAATAGAAACACAAAAGTTGTTGCTAGAAGGTTGAATGCTCGTTACTTTTAATTGGATGTGAACATTTTGTTGAGGTGGAGGGTGATTTGGGGAAACCTGTACCAGAGCTCCCACTACTGGAGAACAAGCTCCTGCCCGATGTGCAGGGAGAACCAGAACTTCCTGAAAACTTAATAGGTCCTCTTGGCTTGGTGGTTTGTTTTATTAAGCAACTTTTAGATAATAAATGACTTCTGAAAATAAAAATTTGAAGTACAGCTAATTATTGTATAAATGAAATTGAAATAATTAAAATTCTTTTTTCCCCTCAATATTAAGATACATCCAAACCATTGTGTATAAAGCCTTGTTGTTAGCTACTCAGAAAACACTTTCTTTGTAGTAAAACAATGTTTTGTTTTAACTCTCATGTAATTTGTATGTCAGAAGCAGCAGCTGGGTTCAGATGCTTTCCACACTAGATTCTCCCGACTGTGCTGTCAGTATTATTTTATGACCACAAAACTTTGTAGTTGTTCAGCAGCCCCCAGGCTGCGTGAAGGCAGGTGGGTCTGTGCCAAGAGGAGGAAAGAGAAGACTTGGAAGAAGAGGCCAGACTGGTGTCGGGCGCCAGAGGACCAAGCCAGTGATGTGCGGGCGTGCTGCAGAGCCGCGGCACGTAGTGAAGCAAGGAATGGGCAGGGCATGGTCCCTTACCGTGGGTGAAGAGAAATTCAGGGGTTTAATTTTGACTGAATCAATGAGTCCAGGGTCCAGAGCGTTACTGCGAGCTCGTCACCAGGCGCTACTGAAGGGTCTGTTGTGTTTGGACCCTCCGCCTTCTCGTTTCTTCTTATCTGTGCTAATTGATACAGGTTACGGCAACATTTTTTTAAGTGTTACCACCTGTTTTCCAATATAGGAGCTTGTAATTGGGCTAAGCCTCTTTGACACTGGCAGAGCCCGCGGGAATGCAAGGACAGCTGCAGGGAGTCCCTGGAGTATTGAGGGGAGCGTGGAGGAAAGCGGGGAGCCCCTGGCATGGGGCCTGAGCTCAGCCTGCGAAAGCTGGGAAGCGTGCAGCCCCGCTTTGCGGTGGTGTTGAGCCTCAGGGAAGGGGTGGAGCAGCGTCACTTCATGCACGTCTCCTTAGTACAGCACTGGTGTGCTCTGGGGGCTGTTGTCAACTGTTCCTCTGTATCCAAGTGGCAGGAACAGGGATGTGAAAAGGCCTTTAAGCCACCCCTGTGGTCCTGTGTTCTCAGCCTGATTGGAGTTTGCTTATCCCCTTGCTCAAGGCAGCGCTTACAAGCCCTGGAGCTGACTTCCAGGCTCCCTCAGAGGCCCAGGGAAGCAGAGAGCGAGCCTGCAAGGCGCTGTGCTGGCTCTGTGAAAGCTCCTGAGGCAGCCTCAGCGAGCACGGAGAGCAAAGTCATACTGAGGCTGGGTGCAGGGCAGTGGTTTACACCCCTCTCCTCTCATAAAGGGGGTTTGCTACAAATGGGAATTGAACCTTGCTTGGAATTCATAATAATACTGGCCTGAGCCTTGTACTGGTTGCACCGGTTGCCACCCAGCTCCCCATCCTTTGTCAGGCCCCAGAAGCGTTTCCTCAGCCCTCTGCCGCAGCACTCCCCCAGGAGATGGATGTGTCTGTGCTCTTGGCTCCTGGGTCACGCCAGAACCTGCGACTCTTGGAGCATTATTGGGCTTGAGTTTCCCACTGCAGTGTGGACCCTTCCTATTATAATACCGGGTGTTTGTCTCGTTTTTGCATGAAGACGTGAAGCTGCACAACCTCACGTGTTTTCCCCTGCCCTCTTTACAGTTTACTGCATCACACTAGTAGTGAATGTAATTGCATGCCTGGCGTGGTGGATCGGAGGAGGCTATGGTGTCAATTTTGGTTTGGCGATCCTCTGGCTTATCCTCTTCAGTCCCTGTGGCTACGTCTGCTGGTTCCGACCTGCGTACAAAGCCTTTCGGTAAGTGGAAGCCCACGAGGCGGTTTTGTTTTGGTTTCCTCTGGGAGAGAGATGTGTTGTTACTGGGGAGTGCTCCTATGGAGAGATCTCTGTCTGGGATAAAGATTAAGGACTTGATGTCTGAATGTCTTGTTTACTTTTTGAGATTAAGAAAAATGTGGCTACTTTTAAATACTAGATGTAGGACTGAGGGTCTCCTGCTTAGGACTGGAGGTGAGCAGCAGTGAGTAGTTTGCCACTTCCATGAGGATGAAATTCATATTTTACTTAAATATCTCATACCAGTATAGTGTTAAGACAGATACTAATTTGCTAAAGCTTTATCAAGGTTTATTTTGATGGAAGACTGCTAAGTTATTAGTTTTTGAGAACTCTTCTGTTTTTTGTCTCTAGATACTTGAGAGCTTGGCTGCTTTGCTTTTTAGATAAAAGCAGTTCCCTGGAGCAAGTCTTTCTGAAACTCCACAAATATTTAAAGCCATCCTACATTTTCACTTTAATTAATAATCATTTGCATTTGCTCATGCTTGCTGTGGATCACGAGGCATTATTCAGACATTAATGCATAATGCCTGTCAGAGCTGTGAAGGTCCTGAGCAGTTTCCAGCCTGATGCAGGGAGAGGAGGGGAAGGATCTGCCCAGTGTCACTCTGCGGGTCACCAGCAGACCCCCCCCCCCCAGTCAGGGATTTGGACTCTGAAGGTGAAGCTCTTTCTGGTTCCCTGTTACCTGAATACTCTGGGGTTTGATTATTCACCAGATTCTGTGATGAGTTGGTTTAGATAACAGCAAAAGCAGCTGATAGAAGTGAGAGTTGACAGGTGGGATCCTATCTATTTAGCACATCCTAAATTAGTTATTTAAATGCTCTTCTGAATTTACGCTTTGTATACTAATGACACTGGGCAGTTAATGCGCTGGTGGTGCTTAAAACATCAGTGACTACATCATGGAGTACAGGGGAGGATTATTTCTGATGGAAACAGAAGGCCACTGGGTTGGATTCATCTGAAAGTTTTAAAAGACCTGAAAATGGCAGCTGTGAACTGTTGCCCTCTGGGGCTGGGGTTTAGTCCCCATCCCTAGTTCAGAAGTCCAAGGGCCTCCGAGTGCTGGCCAGAGCTGTGTTCAAAGAGCAGTTTCCATTCTGAAGTCTGGGAAAAATTACTCCTCCCTGTTGACCTTCTCTGGGCTTCACAAGGACCGTTTCTAATTATTTCTTTAACGTTGTTTGTATGTGTTTATGCAACTGAATACTGAAAGGTCCCTGAGGTTAGTCTGTGTAAAGACTACAGTTAAAAAAAGAATAAGCCCTAGGGACAGACTGGCAAGCCCAGAGATCATTGACTTTGACATCCGTTGTAGAAGAGCCTTGAAAAACACTGCAGTGGGGCAGCACTGTTTCTGGTGGGATCGCAGCTAGTCATGATTCAGGAGAGGTCAGACCCACTTGCTCTGCTTGTTGTGGGAAGAGGCAACCCTTCACTATTGGCATCATGTACTGCGAGGATGCTTTCGTAAAACCATCGTCATCTATCTGCCTCCAAAATTAAATCAGCTGCAGAGCTTTGGCGCTATGGCAAAGCTGTTGCAAATCTGCACCAGAAAGCTGGATCAGAAATCACCTTTTCTGTGTATCCTCACTAATTCCCACAGATCCTTCCAAATGAAGACTTCTCCAGCCCTTTCAGGTCGTAGTTGCAAAAGTCTGAAGGCTCAGCTTCAAGCCTAATCCTTGTTAATTGGATTATGATAGGCACTACTGTGAACAGTCCGTGTTTGAAGTATTTCTTTCACATTGCTGTACTGAAAGGTGGGATCATGAGGATACTCAGGGATGGCAGATTTCTTTCACAGCATCTCTGTGGCAATCTTTCGAAAGGTAGAAGGTAACTGTGCCAACACACACGGCCCGCAGTGGCAGGGGTCTGGCTGGAGGCTTTTCCATTTGTCTCGGGCCAGCCACGGTCCACAGCACTGACTTCTCCAGAGCCTGGGGTCCTGCCTCCCTCATCTCCTCTTCAGGCATTAGGGGCTAGAATTATGATACTAATAAACATTAAAATAATAATAATTCAAATAACTAACATTTAAATACTGAGCGGGAGCTGGGAATGACTGGAGTTCTTTTGTAAACTCCCCCTTGCACCAAACTGCCTCATAAGCAACTGAAGTGTTTTCTGTAAATCTGTTCCGTAAATCATGGGCCCTTTATGTTCCTGAGAGAATGGGAATCATTTGTATCATTAAAAATGATAGTTTGGGAGTTTTAGATACGCCTGGGCTTACAGTGGCTCATCGACGTAGCTGGTTTAATGGGATAAAGATGTTCTGCTGCAGTTCTGTGGCAGAGCCAAAACTCAGGCAAGACAGTGCTGTGCCCAGCGCCCCGGTGACAGGCTGTGAACGTATCCGGTCAGCCTTCTCGTTTGGGGTCATACTCATGCTGTCTGTTACACCCTCTGAACCTGTACACCCTGAAGATGTGGAGCCCGCAGAGATGTGAAAGCATACTCCTGTGTTTCCCCAGACAGGGTATCACCCGCTTCTCTTGTGGCTGTTTTCCCTCCTGTTACGTCCCAGTGCTGCGTTTTTAACCATGGGCGTGGAAGAGTGATGACGAGCAGCCACTGAGACATTCCCAGCTGGAATTCTCATGCTCAGTGATCACTTCTAGTGTATGGGCAAACTCTGCCTGCTGGTGTTCCGGCCCCCTTGTGCCTATTTGCTGGTGGCTGAGCCACGCAGGTGTCAGGCTGTGCTGCCTTCCGATGTTTGGTCAGAGAATCGATTCAGGCACTCTCTGTTCTGCAGGAGACTGCCTCTCCTCAGGTGTCATCACATATGCAATTGCTTTGATAGAGCAATAGCAGGAGCCAGGCTTATTGAAAGAGATTAGGCGCTGATGATTCATGGATCTGCATGCTTTCACTGCCAGGGAAAGAGGAGCAGCTTCAAAGTACAGAGCTGCAGAGGGATCTCTTCTGAGATACCACATTGGAGGGTTTGGACGTGATGGGGTCAAACATCAGTGTGAAGCAACACGAGGTGCCAGTCTCCCACTAACTTTCTCTCTTCCTTCACAGGTCGGACAGCTCATTTAATTTTATGGCCTTTTTTTTCATCTTTGGCGCACAGTTTATTCTCACGGTCCTGCAGGCGATCGGTTTCTCCGGATGGGGAGCTTGGTAAGCAGGATGCTGCCACAGTCTTACAGCTGAGCACTCGGCTCCCATGCCAGAGGGTTTCAGGCTGTGGGCTGTTTCCATGAACTGGTGGGAGTCTGTACAGGGTGGAGTGGAAAGAAGCTTTCTGTTTTCTTCTGTGGCATAGTTATATCTGCTCTTGGAGTACACCGTTCTGTTTTTGTTGCTGTATTGGCAGAAGTTGGATATCTTCACCTGCTTGTTCTTTTTAGCACCTTCCTGCAACGTCCATTTCTTTTTACCATTTAACCAGCCAGTTTCAGGATTCATCTGATCCTCTCTTAGCGTTGCCCGCAAAGTATTTGCAGCACATGCTGAGCAGTGCACGATGACTCACTGTTGGCCTATAGAGCAAGTATTGTGAGAGTTGTCCTAAAATAAATGGGACCATTTTAGTGTCTGTCCCTGGTTATGTTATAATGGTGTGGCATTTTAACTTTCCGTCTCTAGAGACTTGAGAGCAATTCCTGCTGAAACTACAAATAATAGAAAGTCCTAGCACTCCATATGGCATTTTGTTTTCTTAACTGCTGATGGTCTCCAGTTACCCTACCTGGTTATTGCTGTGAAAGGAATAGAGACGTGGGGTAAATCATAGGGCCCTCGTGTGCCCTGTCCCAGGTCTGGTCTCTAGACACATGACCTGCACAACCAAAAGCACCTTAGGAATAAATCTTTTATTCCCAAAGTCTGTGCTGCTGGCTGTCCCCTAAAGGTCTGAGACCAGATTAGCGAGGGATGCTGGCAAGTGAGACTTGAGGTCTTGGGGAAATACCTGCCTTAGCTGCATTTAATTCTGTCCATTTTCTTCATTGTTATTTTCATTTTCAAGTTTTAAAGCTGCCTTGTAATTTCTGGGTATGCGTAAACAGTTTGTCTGATAATAAGGACACTTTAAAAAGAGAGCTGTAACGATATCGTTTCTTTCTTTCTGTTTTTCCCAGCGGATGGTTGGCAGCCATTACTTTCTTTAGCACCAATGTTGCAGCTGCTGTGTTCATGCTGTTTCCTGCCGTTATGTTTACAATGTCAGTGGTCGCAATGCTCATCTGCATTTTAAGGGTAGGTGCTTCAGATGTGTCTCTGACTCGGAGTATCCGCGCTTTGTATTGCGATAATGTGAACAGGCAGCTCAGCAGCCAGTGTCAGCCATCACGGCTTTTAAAGGTTTTATAGTGTGGTTGGTTGGTGTCTCTCAGAGTATCTAGAGGACAAATCCAGATAACACAGCTGGGGCTGGATGTTGTCACCATTTCATGTCCGATGTTCCTTGACATCACTCTAAGAAAGCTTCGTTGCTCGTTGGGATGGTCATGGATGGTAAAGGTGAAGCATCTTGAGATGGCCTGCAGTGGGGACTGCATGGCAGGATGGGAAGTGGTCCTCAGTTCTCTGCAGAAAGAAGGATTTGGAGGTAGGACTGTCTGGAAAGCCTCAGTAGACTGATGGCAGAGGAGAAGACAGGAGCCCTGCTGAAGCAGCAGTGTTGGTTTTACAAAGTTTCAGCCCACTGGCCTGGGTTGGCTGCCTTGCTGGGGGATTCCCAACCTGAATCCCAGCCATGTGGCTGAAATCGGTTCAAGTCTTGGGTTGATATTATCTATTTGCACCTCTGTTCACTGTATTAATACACTTTTAGTGCTTTAGTTCCTTGGAAATATAGCTCTTTACAGAGAGAGAAACAAATACAAAAACAGTACCAAAGTGACTATAGCTCTTCTGAGGGAGAGTTGTGGGTACCTGTTGCTGACTTTCCTCCTCTTCTCTCTTTCATCCATTAGGTACATAAAATCTACCGAGGGGGTGGTGGAAGCTTTCAGAAAGCTCAGGATGAGTGGAACAGCGGCACGTGGAGGAACCCCCCCAGCAGGGAGGCCCAGTACAGCAATTTTTCTGGGAACAGCCTGCCAGAGTATCCCACAGTGCCCAACTATCCCCCGGGAAACCAATGGCCTTAAGCAGCAACAGCTGCAAACTGCCTGGATTCTCTTCTTTTTGGTCTTTTTATTATTGTTATTTGGAAAGATCATTTGCATTCCCCCCCCAAGCACCCCAGTCATCTTGGGGACTTTTTTGGTTTTTGTTTCCTCATTACTGCAGAAGATACGTGCTGTCAGCCCTTGCCACCGCCAGAGCTCTGCACGGCCTTATCAGAAAGTTTTCTTTTGTTTGTGTTGAGTTACCAGTATTTGCCTTGTTGCAGACTGAGGAACCAACCCTTCACTGCCCTTGCTTGAGGGAACCCTCTCATGACCATACGTGAAAAAGGCTTGACTTCCCCACAACGGCGAACACTACGACTGCTCCTTCTCCTGCCTACCTGCTTAGTTTTCATCACATGCACAGTGCGCCGCCAAGTCATCTCTAACAAATGCAATCAGAGCATTAGTAGCAACTGGTGTTTACTCTCCCGGATGAATAATCTGGAATTTTTCACTCTTAAGGGAAATGCAACACCTAAATTATTTGGTACTAGTGGTATCGGGTACTTGTAAAATCTACAACCTCGTTTGCTTGCGCTCTCTGGTGAAGAATCTTTTAGATAACGGTGCCTGCTGTGGGTGAGTGTTGTTCGGATGTGAAGGCCACCAGAGTCCATATTTGCCCGGATAGGACTATTGTTGTGCTAGAAGTCTTGCTTTCCCTGCTGCCAAAAGTTTTTGCCGGATCTGTGTGCTTCAAAGGTGCAGATTCATCTCATTTGGTTAATGATTGCTCACTAAAAGCCTGATTCAAAGCCCACTGGAAACTATGGAGAAGTTGGCTGACATTGGGCTTTGGACCTGGCTCCCTGGGTGATGTTTACGCTGTTACAGGTAGGGAGCACGAGATCTCTGTGCCATCGAAATTCCATTTGTGTGGCATCCAGGTTTTGTGCTGAGCCAAGAAACGCCCTACGGGACACACCTTGCCCTCTTGGGACACCCTTTTTTCTGGGCTCCCAACCAGTAGCCAGATGCAAGATAACTGTTGATCTCAGTGCTGGGGCCTCAGTGTGGTTTGGGAGTAATTCTATTACAGTGAATAATTTTAGTTCTGCCTTCTACTGATGTAGTTGAAATCCAGACGTTATGCAGCATGGTCTGGTAGACCAAGGAAAGCTCGTTAGTCCTTGTAACTGCCGTTAGCTGTGCGGACCTGGTCTGCATCTCTGTAGCACTTCCCTTCCATGTACGAGCAGGAAGAGATTGATTCGTGCCTTTCTCCAAGAATTGGCTGAAGAGAGGATAAAGCTGTTGGGAGGGATTGTTTTCCCTGAGAGCTGGCATCCATCTCATCATTCATCTCCATTCTGTGCATGCACGTCAGGACTGCTGTAGCCTGAGCCATCCAATTCCCCTGTGTCCTACAGCGATCCAGGCAGCAAAGGCTGCAGTTTTTTCTTCTCCCTCAACAGCCTGCTGTGAATTTTTTCAAACCTGTCAAAAACTGGGAGGTTAGTTCCCAATATTTTTATAGGGAATGAGTGTGCAAAGTCTTCATCTCTGAAAGTTTTGGCCAATGATCCTGTGAAGGACAGAGTGCTCCCCTGCGGAGACTTGGGAGGTGTTGGGCACCCCGTGGGTCAGACCCAGAGCCTGCCCGGGTGTTGGGCACCCCGTGGGTCAGACCCAGAGCCTGCCCAGGTGTTGGGCACCCCGTGGGTCAGACCCAGAGCCTGCCCAGCTTGGCAGGCTGGCAGATGGGGTGCCAGAGATGTTACGGTGTAAGCGGAGTCACTCCAAATTCACACTGGGTAACTGGAAAACAAAATTGGCTCCTGGAAAGGGATAGGGAGGTTGTCCTAGCTAGGTGGAATTGATTTGCAAATGATCTTTTGAAAACTGTCTCTACATGTGCCTTATCTAATAAAATAATAGTTCACGAAGGAGAACTCTTCCTTCCCCATCATCCCTGCAGAACTTCCCATTTGCTCTATTAACTTTTTCTGTGTCATACTGTAAATACTAGGTGAAGTACAGCTTGGAGTCTGCATGACACCTTTGTTACTAGGGCCAAAGCGAAAGCAAACACGAATCAGAAGGCAGAGCCTCCCTGAATTTCTGTTTACAAGCAACACTGATGCCCTGCTGCAGAACCAGCCCTTTGCTGGGTCTGGGATATTTAATGTGCTCCGAGCACAAGGGTTTTTTTTTCTTGCGAGTGTGCAATGTGCTTGTAAGTACGAACGCTTGAAGCTTTCTTAACAGAACACGACCTGATCGCGTTGTCAAGCTTTTAGGTGCCTTTGTCTTGTGTCAAGTGTAATTTTAAATGTTCTTTGTCGCTTGCCATCAGAGTGATAAAAGAACTGCCTGTCGATTAACTCCCTGGAAATACGTCTGCACTACGGGGGAGTGAGGGGAGGTTAACGGTGCTGAACGTGAGCTTGGCCACGCTTGGAAGCCAGAACATGGTGCACCCGTGTACCACGCTCCCTCCAGCCCTGCCCCTCGCCATCCTCAGCCTCTTGCCAAAATTGTTCAAAAGCGATTGGTGTTTGTCCTTTTTTAGTGTGTCAGGTTTCAAAGGAACCAAGAGGAAAAGCATTGCTGGGGACTCTTTGTCCTGTTTCTCTTTGTTTTTTTTTCCCTTGGATAATCTGGGGAGCTCTTTTGAAGCACCCACCTTCAGTCTCGTTGAAAATGCTTGATGGAAGGTGAGGGCGTATTGAGGAGCCCGCCCACCAAAATGGTTGGAGCCAGACACCAAAGTCACACCCCGTTAGCATGCACTGCCTGAGATCTCTACAGAGCTTAACCGAACCTCTCTGGATGGGATCTGCCATCGCTCATCCCCCCTCCATCCAATTCGATGCCAGAAACCGTAATTCCAGAAAGTTGACTCAACACGCTGCCTGAACTATTGTGGCTTATTCTTTTTGGACTCCTTTATGTTTTTAAATGTTTACATTAGATTTCTAAGACTTCTTAACACCATTAACCTGGACCTGGCTCCTGGTTTTGTTCGGCATCACGTGGTGTGTATGTGTGCGATGTTTCATGTCACTTGTGGAGCTCTGGTTTTTGTTTGTGTTTTTCTCCTGATCACAAGACAATAAACGCTCATCCTGTGCTTGATGAGAAGAACTGGCCGCATTAGAGAAGTGTGTCTGTTCCTAGGTAACTGGAGTTATCTGGCAGAGGGAAATGGCGAAATCTCTTTATTTTCCTCCAAAGTCTCCCACCGCATGTTTTTTCCTTAAAAGAACAGCACATTTATGGATGAAGCTCATCCTTTGTGCTGGGGATCAGCGTGAGAGTGGCACGCTGTGGTTTGTACTCTTACAGATGCCTGATAAGCTTTTACCAAAGGTGCTGCCATTGTTCTCATTTTCTAAAGGAGGGAACGGAGAGCAGAGGTATGGGTGGTGGTGAGAAAGTCGCATCTCCCGAGCACTGGGGTCGAGCTCTTTTTCCCGGCCTCTCCTTAGCAGTGCAGAGACTCACACCGGCCCCTTGCAGCGCTGGCTTCTGCCTTCTCCTGTTTATTGCCTGGAAGGAGATCATTATCCCTGGAGTAAACGGGCTGTTTGACAGCAAAGGTGAGTTGAATCGCTCTATTTAGCACATAGCTGAATTTATTGCCCCAAATTACCATGTTGTGGCTTCATACCCCTGTTCCACTCCATGGCAGATATTTAATCCTAAAAGAGACGTTTTCATCACCGCTGCTCGATACGACATCTGCTAATCTCAGTGTCTTCCTTATCTCCAAGGTACCCTGTGTCCAGTATCCCCTGCCCAGCCGTCAGCATCTTGCTTTGACCAACAGTGGTTTCCTACAGCCGCTCGCTGCTGTGCCAGCGATGTGTTGAGCACGAGGATGAAACATCTTTTGCTCAGATTCTTGCTCCAGACCCTCAAAAGTGTGAGCACAAGGCACAGCTTTAACCTCTTGCTTCACCTGCTACCGGGGCAGGTCCTTGGCACTTGGAAGTGACAAGTTGTTCGCCTCCACCGCGCTCGCTGCGCAAGAGCTGGGGCTTGGCAGGAGGATGGGGCGAGGTTCGTCAGGAATGAGCCTGAAGCATGGAGATGGGAGGGTGGTTGTGCAGCTGGGCTCAGCCCCCCCCCCCCCCCCCTGCCCTGAGGAGCTCCCCAAAAGGTTCAGGGTCCCCAGCATTGGGGTGGGGGCTCTTCCCCTGGGGGTGCATCTGATGGGACACTGCGAGGGGCCTGGCTTTTCTTTTTGTCTGGTTCTTCATGTGTTTCTGTCGCTCTTCAGTTTCCCAGGCCCTGAACACGAAGGTTTCGTCCGCCCGCCCCCAAGCAGCTCGTTCTCCCATTCGTGATTGAGAGTGGTTCATTTTGTGTTGTCTGCTTGCGAATTAGCCCTAATTAGCTCGTGCCCGCAGGAGGAGGGCAGGGTTCGTAGCTGGATGCTTTCCTGACAGAAATTCCTTGGCTTTTCTTGCTAACTCGCTGGTGCTGAGCTGATTCCGTAGCATGAGCTGTACAGGTCTCTGCAGGCCACGCCTGGCACATCGCGTGTTCACTGCTGAAGATTCAACTTGAAATAAAATCAAAACTATTTGCTTTCCCCCTGTCCCGCTCCAGAGAATGGGTTAAATTCTCAAGCCAAAGGTCTGAACAACTTTAGTGTTCTCAGAGTGCTTCAAATCGCCTCTTTCTGCGGCACAGGGTGGTGGGATGGTGCAAAAAGAAAAGGGAAGGATGGCTCTGCCGTCGGGTACTTCAGAGGCAGTTTTATTCTCTCCTGTGACAGGATGGGGGTCAACGGCCCCTCGCTGCCATCCTGAGCCGGGAGCAGGGAGAGGAGAGCCGTGTCACAGGACGGGGATGGGATGGCAGCATCTGTTGCTTTACCTGCAGAGTAGCTCATTTTATTTTCCTAATTCTCTAAAATCATAGTGTTTTCTTCTAGAAGCAAACACCTACAGGGGAAAAGTACTTTAGATAAGTGCTGGGGGGACAGCGTTTCCCTGGAACTGGGAGAGAGTCAATTGAAGCAGCTGGAAATGCTGCAGTAGGTATTTGGGGTGATGCTGGTGGCAGAAGACCTGATTTTTTTCCCAAAACCACATAAACTCATTTGCCCGTCACCTGAAAATATTTTGCGGGTGAATCTGTCCCATGCTGTGAAGAAGATGAGAGCAGCAGGATCGTACAGGAGTGCCCCTCCCTCCAACATTACCCTGAAAGGCTCAAACAGAGATGGCTCTTGTGCCACCGAAAGAAGGAAACGATTCTCCTGGCTGTGCCCTGCTTGACCAAGAGAATTTCTATGGCCGAATGATTGATCAGAATAACCTCAAGACAAGAAAGGGAAAGGCTTTTGGAGGTGGCACTGGGGGCTGTGTGCCCACCTGGCTCCTGTCCCAGCGGGTCACACCAGCCTGGAGCTCTGGCCCACTGACCTCCCTGCGAGGCAGCGGGGATGGCAGTGGCTTTGCTTGGGGCTGGTGTTCCCAAAAAGGCTTCAATGTCTGAAAAATGGTGGCTCCCAGCTTCCCTCTGCTCCCGCAGGGCAGGGTGCGGGGGGATGGAAGAGGCTGCAGGGCTTTGCCCACCAGTACCATGGCCACACCCCCTCTGTGGGACCCCCCAGACCCAGTTCTGCTCCCCAGAGATGGCCCCGGGGCCCTATAGCTGTATGTTGTACTGGGGGCTGTACCCCATACTGGGCCTGTACTCTTAATGGGGGGCTCGCCCACAGATTAGGGCCTGTCCCCTATAGCGGGGCTGTGCCATATACCATAGTCTGTCCGCTATAGCGGGGTCGTGCCCTATACGGGGGCCTGTTCTCCGCAGTGGAGCTGTACCCCACCCTCAGGATGGTGCCCTATACTGGATCCGGGTCGCTCTACCCCGTACCGTGGGGCACAACCTGCAGTGGGACCCGTCCCTTACAGGGAGCTGTACCCCTATAGGGTACCCTATAGCGAGGCCTGGCCCCTCCGGGGGAGCTGTGCCCTGTACCTGCGCCGTACAGGAGGCTGTAGGCAACGCGTGGGCCTGTCCCCGCGGCGGAGCCGGGCCCCGTACCGAGCCCCCCCACACCGGGCCGGGCCCCGCCCCCGCCCGCCGGGCAGGAGGGAGTTAACGGGAGGCCCCGCCGGCGGCTGCCAAGCGCGGCGCTGCCGTAAAGTGGCCCGCGTTGCCGCAAAGCCGCCCTTCCGTCGCTCGCCTCAAGTCCGCTATTCTCGAACGCGCTTTACGCCAACGCCGTTGCGCCACCACCCTCCCGTCGGCTGCGCTTGCGCCGAGCTCTGCCGGGCCTCTCCGCTTCGGAGTTGGTATTCAGGAAGGGCGCTTGCGCCGGCGGCGTGGCGGGGGGCGCATGGGTGCGCGCGGAGCCTACGCCGGCGGCGTAGCGTTGTCGCTGGCTGGCCGCTGCCCGCGGAGTGGTGAGGGGAGGCGAGAGGCGGCGTGAGGAGAAGCCGGGCCGGGGGCGCCGCCATGGGGAGGCGGCCGCGGGGCAGCGGCAGCGCGGCCCGCCGCTGAGGGCCCGCCGAGGTAACGGCCGCCGCGGGGCGCCGGGGCCGCGCCGGGGTGCCCTGTTGCTGCGGTTCGTCCAGGCCGGGACCGGGCAGTGCCGGGGAAGGGGTGGGGGGGGGCCGGGCCGGGCGGCGCCTCGGGCGGAGGCGGCGGGGGCCGGGCAGGGCCCGGAGGGCAGAAGGGGCCGTGGGGGCCGCGGGGCAAGGTAGGTGCCGGGGGGAGGCCCAGGCTTGGCCTGGGGGGCTGAGGGGGGTGGTGGGGCTGAGGGGAGGCGGGTCAGGTGGGGCCCGGGGTGGGGGGGCCAGCCTGGGCCCGGGGGCCTGAGGGGGCTGTAGGGCTCAGGTTGGGGTCGGAGCGGTCCGGGGGGCTGAGGGCCCAGGGCCGCCTCGCTCCGTTCCCTGCCGGCGATGCCTGCTTTGTGGCCCTGGGGAAAGGGTCTGAGCCCGCCCGAGATCGCGACCCCCCCCCAGGGCCCCTTTGAGGCCGGGTCTGTGGCAGGGATGGGGTCGGGCCTTCCCCGGTTGTGTCCCCCTGGCCTGCACCCTGCCCTGGCCTGCCCGCTGGAGCCAGAGCCTTGCAGGATGTTGGCTCCTTTGTATGTGGCTTTCCTCCCTCCAGAGGGGTTGGGAAGTGTTTATTTGGGGAAAGGGACTGTGCTGAATCTGGTATTTAAAATAGCTTTTTTTTCTTTAGCAAAGCGGGTGAGGATGAATGTGAGAAACAGGAAAAATACCCTCCCCCTTCTGCCCCCACCAGACAGGAGCTGACTTTAGCTGTTCCTAAGGAAGCCGAGAAGAGAGGTTTGCAGAGGAGAAGCAGCTCTCCTGTGGAGCTGGGCCACCAGAGCCCTGGGGCTCCTGTTTGGTGGCTGGCAGAAGGGAACTGAGTGAGGCTTTTGGACCTGGGAGCGGGGGGAGGAGGTGGCAAATAAAGTGAAGTTTTGGGAATGTTTGGGAAGGTGTGTTTTCTTTTGAGGAATGGCTTGTGGTCTGGGCAGCACGGAGACCTGCTGTGATAGGTGTATTTCTGAAGTTAAAAACCAAAGTTTGTTAAACGTCTTTCAAGTTGCCATGAAATGAATCCATTCTAAACAAGCTAGAGGTAAGCGGGACCCGGGTCAAACCGTGTGTGAAATGACTGCAGGCATGTGAGTGGTTTGCACCAGTGTGTTTGGAAGTTGCCTCGTTAACAAATCCATTTGTTTTCTTTTTGTACAACAAGTGGTTGGATATCTGGAAATGAATTCTGAGGAGTGTATAAGTTCATCTGCCAGCTGGACTGTCCTGTCAGCCTGCCACACGCAGCGTGCCCCCATCTCCCCACTGCCAGCACAGAAGTTTTAAAAATTGTGTCTTATATAACAGATTGGAGAAAACGTTTGGTGTTTGCCAGTGCGTCTGAAAAAGAATTGCTGTAAATTAGGGCAGGAGGCCTCCATGGGGATCCTGTGGAGAGGCCTTCTCTGTGGCGGGGTAGGCTTGACTGCTGTCAGGAACTTGCCAAAGATTTGTTGGGTTTGTTTTGATTTGGTGTGTTACAGATAGGAACGTTGTTTGGTGATGATTTTATCGCTGCTTAGCACCTTTTGGCCCTCTGGGTGGGTTGTAGTCTTATGGTGCAGATGAGGATGGTCTAACCCCAACCTGCTGCCTGGCTGGTGGTGGCTTCTCTCAGGTCTGTGGGGGTATGCACACTTGGGGAGCCCCCAGTTCCCCCCAGGGGGGATTGTCTCCTTAGCTTGTAGAGAGGACTGCCCTCCCATGTCAGTCTGCCTCGGGATTTGATCTCCTCCTCGTTAGCTCACAAATCTGTAAGGCCTTATAAATCAGTTCTGTAGTTTCTTTGCGAAAACAGCTGCCGCTCTGGTTTGCACTTGCATCAAAACGACTGGGGTGCAGTTGGTGGTGGTTTGCAGGGGAGACTGTTTTTCTGTCCGGCAGTTTCTCTGGACGCACTGAATGGAGCTCTGTGTTCCTGCCCTTGCAGCGTGGTTTGTGTTTGGTTTTCTTGTTGCAGCACTCTTCAGAAGAGCGAGTGGAGAGGAGGAAGTTGGCACTTGCAGTTCAGCAGGTTTCTGGATTCTGCCCTGCGAGTGCTTCTCTCCGCTGGTGTCAGTATGTGGAGAGGCTTCGCATCGCCTCTTGTTTTGTATTCTGTTTCCGAGCTCCTGTGCGGCCTGAGTGTTGTCAAAACTGTTAATACAGGAGTGACTCAGCGGATCAATGGGAATGACACGAGGGTTGTGCTCATGGACAATCAGTATTTTTCCCCCCCACCCCCTCCAGCCCCACTGGGTTGAAAGAGACGATGTCCGAGAGCAACTGCCAATAAACATCTTTACTGGACTCGGGCCTGATTGTGCTCTGCAGCCTTCGCCCCCGCCCCCCGTGGTTTTCTGAGCTAGGAGGAGCTCTGATGAGCTGTGCTGGAACAGCAATCCCTTGCTTTGGCTGGTCCATCCAGGTGTGTGTCTAGCCTCCGGTCTGGGGGCATTACAGCCTGCCAGAAGGACCAGTCCTCGCGTGAGCCAGTCTGGGGAGGAAGCTGTTTACCTCTGCTTTTCAGATAGAGGAACTGCAGCACTGCAGGCACTAAAGTCTTATCTGAGGTGGTGAGGAAGCCTTGGGTGAGCAGCAGCCCCTGCTGTGCTTTGACTCCTTCCTGGGGGTGTGCAGGAGAGGTGCAGACCTCAGGGCTGTGGCAGAGACGCGCTCCGGTCACTCAGCAGGGCTGCTTAGCGTGGGCTCTGGTACCAGTGCGTGGTGGCCTGCTTTGCCTTGCGCTACTCCTGTGGCATCCAGCTGCGTCAGGAGTCAAACCCTCTTCCCTCGTAGTGCTGGTGAGAGGGGAGAGACTCGGGTGTCAACGCAGGAGCTTCCTTCATGTGCTTACAACGGCTTTTTACTCGGAGCTTGTGGGAACAGCTCTGCCCACAGCCCTGTAATTGGGCTTTGACTAGGCAGACTTGGCTTGTCCTGGGCACAGTGAGAAGCCGTGAAACTGAGCCTCCTTCCCCGGGCCCAGACCTGGCGTGGCTTGGAGACTGCTTCGGCCCTGCTGTACCCTGTGAGCTGGGAGGGGAAGGCGGGGAAGCAGGTCTCTCAGCAGCTCTGGGATTCTGCCAGAGAACAAGGTATCTTCCCATTAGAAAAGCTGTGTGCTTATAAATAGTTTGGGGTTTTTATTAGAATGGATGTTTATGCTTCCTCCTGGCAGTCCATGTCTCCAGTAGCTCCATCGCTGTTGAGAAGAAGCAGGACTCGGTTATGAGGAAAGAGTAAAGGTGACTTTCTGCTGGGGCAGCTGGATCCAGGGTGTTTGGACTCTCCGTCTGGCTCCCAGATTCAGGCTAGCTGCCCTCCATCTCCTGGGGAATTCTCTGAAATCCCTGCACAGGCTGCAGCCCTTCCTGTTGGACAGCCTCCCCCTTGCATGTTATGTTGATTATTCCTACTAACTAACTGGCTTTAAAAGAAAAGCTTTCTGGAGAGCATGCATCGAGATGTCCCAGAATACATCCTGCCCTGTCTTTCCTGCACTATCAGCTGCCGGTGGTTCTCTGGCAGCCGGGGCGAAACACGGGTCTGCTCTTGGAAGGCTTGTCTCGACCTGAGGTGCTCAGAGCTGTGATCCCCACCACTTGCGGGTTCCACCAGCCCTGCTGTGATGGGGAGGGAGAGGTGGTACAGCACATGCTGGGTGCAAGCACCGTGTGGGTAAAACCACAAAAAGTCTGTCTGTCTTCCGCTTGCTGCGACAGTAACGTTGCAGCAGATTGTCACACTCGATAAGTGCCGAGGTGATCCCATGCTGTGCGATTTAGGAAACGGTTCTTCAGGTAAGCTGAAACTTGTAGGTAAGACTTCGCAGGGTGTTTCAAAATGCTACATGGAGCGAGATGTTCATGATTTCTTTTCACAGCTCACAGTAAGGAGCACAGTTTGCTCCTGGAATAGAGGAATTCAGTTCTTGAAAGACTTTAAATTGGCTTTTTTGGTTCCAAAAAGATGATGGACAGAAGCTTACTGTGTGTCCAGGAACGTTTCCTAGTGGCCATGAAGTTGGTATTCTTCGGCTGGAAGGTGACAGTCGCGTTTTCCAAGCAATACCATGCTAACTCCACTGCAGTCAGACCTGTGTTGCTTAAAATGTTGCAGCATAAACATTCTCACTTGTAGGAAACGAAGGTCTCTGTCTGGAGGCTAGTTGAGGTTTTACTTTGAGTGCTCTCATGATCTCATCTGCTAAAGAGACTTGCGCTAAGATGGTGACGTGAGGGAAGCCTGGAGTCCTGTCCTGCGAGGTCTGGAGGAACTGAGCCTCGGGCCTGGGAAGGGTTTCCCACGCCGCTGGCTGAGATCTTGGCTTCCTCTCCAGCATCAGACGTTAGGCAGCAGAATACAGCCCCACCGCTCTCTGGTGGGGTCAGTGCTTTGAAAAAGAGCTGGGAAGTGCTGCATTTTCAGTGTCTGTGGGGCAGAGGTGGCAGTAAGATGAATGTGGGAGCAGTAGTTGGAATGAGCCAAGTCGCTGTTGCAGCCAGGTCTTGGAAACAAGGTGCTCATTGGACTCCCTGGTTGTTTGAGACACTGAGAGTCTGGAGGAAAGAGTGTTAATTTTTTTAATCATTCATTTTTACACGTCCACCAACCAAAGAATGTCCTGTAGCCTCTTGTTATTTAACGTTATGTAATGTTTTTTAATGAGGGAGGCCTGGCTTTTGCTTTCCAAATGGTGAATTAGACAGTTGGCAGGTGATGTGCGGGCTTTGTCAGCCTGAGAGGGATGTTCTTAAGTTTAATAAACAGGGGTTAAGGTTGGTCTTGAACTTGGATTTTGTGAAGCTTTCCTTTGGAAGAGCTTTGCAGCCCTGCTGGTCTGCAGCTGAGCAGACCTGTGCAGGAGGAGCGGTGCTGGGAGGGGTTCGTGGGTACCCCGGGAGCACGGCCACGGCTCTGGGGATTCATTCCACTTCCAATCTGGAGGCTGGAAAGTCTTGCTGAGAGTGGCTATTGCCTGGGTGCAGGGGGGCTGAACAGTGGGCTCTGAAAGGTCAGTGGTAATCCAATTTAAAACCAGAACGGAGGTGTAATGGTTTTGTACTACTCAGAAGCTCCATTCTTACAGACTCTTGCCAGTGCTCAATGTTTTCAGGTAGAAAATCTCACTGCTTTTTTTTTGCTTTTGAGATAGCACTGAGGCGTAAACAACAAAGCAAGAAACCCTTTTTCTTTTCCTTTTTTTAGCATGGGCTGTTGGCAGTGATGAAGTTCATACTCTCTGCCTGGTTTCCCCAGTTTGATGCAGGGAGGGGATGGTGCTTTCCAGCACCTTCTGTGCTGTATGTGTGGGCGAGGGGCAGGCTAAGGCTCTCCTGGAATCCCCCACCCCCAACTATGCCAATTCCTCTTACCCCGAGGGCGACGCAGGTTTGAGTTGAAGCCTGGCTTTTCTGTTCCCAAGGACAGAGAGTATTAACGACACGACTTAGAACAAGTGCTGGAAGCGGAGGTACCCCCTGTATGTTGGAAGGGACTGATCGCAGCCGGTAGCTGAGGAGCAGCAGTCGCCTCTGGTGGGTGTGGGGTCAGTGTGCCACGGGACGAGGCACTGGAGGTGTTGCTGCGGACAGGTACAGACTAGTCTCTGCCCTGAGCCTTGGGAATTCCTGCACAAACTTGCTTGCCGGAGCTTGTCGCTCAGTGGGCCTCGGCAGCTGGGGAGGGAATAGGAAGTGCTTGGAGGGATGGAGCTTTAACATTTCCTCCAGGGTAACTTGCAGCTGATTTTAAACCCCCATGCTGTTTTCACAGGGGTGTCTGCCCAACCAGGGGATCCCAAGAAGAGATTGTCGGAGTCCCCAGCAGATTCTCCAGCCTGAAGTAGTAGGGCAGGGAAGGGATGAGAAAGGGGAATTCCAGCCCAGCAGTCACAGCTCTCCATCTCACGCAGTAGCAGGGGATGTTTCCAAGGAGCAGCTCTCCATTGCTCAGCCCCCTCTTCTCCCTCCTGGGCCTGCTGCTTGGAGCAGGAGGAGCCGAGCAAGGTGCTCCTGGGGCTTACTGGGTCCACAGGCCCCAAGTTCAGGAGAGTGAAAGGGAAGCTCAGTTAACACACCACGCTGAATTTAGCTGGATATAGAATACACACTGTGAATGTGAGTTATTGTGCAGTGTGCTGTTCAGGCACACCTGTGCTGTGTTAAAGCTCTCTGGGTAAATCTGTTGTGGCATTTTGCCACAGAGAAACAGTGGGCAGACCCCTTGCGTTGGAGGAAACTCTGATTTCAGGTGGTTTTTGGCAGGGGCTCCTCTGCCTCGGCTGTGAGGCGCCGACGCAGGCCTGCCTTCAGCAGGAGGTGTGTGAGCAGCATGGTGATGTAGCAGCCCCGTCTGCCGATGGGCTTGGCATGGCAGCGCAGGGCGTCGCAGGGCTGCTTTGGGGTGAGGCAAGGCTGGCTCTGCAGGGGCTCCGGCCGCTCGGGGCTGGCTGCAGGGTCACGGCAGGAGCTCTGCTCTCCTGTTCTGTGTGGAAAATGCCCACAGCATCCCAGAGCCCGAGTGCAGCCATGCTTCAGGTGTACTGACTTCGCCGCATTTTATTTTTTTTTTTCTCATCACCTTTCCCTCTCCCATTTATTGTGCTGACATCTCTCCGACTTCTCGGGCTTCTACCTTGCTGAGATATTTTCTTGCAAGAGCTAGCACGTCCGTCAGGGAGCTAGCTGGGCTGTCTGCATAGCAGGAACAACCTAGAGTATCTTCTGCACTGGAGAGATCAGTTTGCCAGGCATGGCTGGATGGAAAGGTGGGCACCTTGGAGAATGGAGGTGGTGCAACAAGAGGGGGGAGGACAACATGTGCAAATGCCCTCACTGCAGTCTGGATGGCACCCACAGTTCCCAGCAGGTCTTCTCTAATGTCTCTCTGAGTATATAAGCACATACCTGGAAACGAGACTAAAATAATCCTGTGCACAGTGCAGAGGATGCACTGCAGTGGGCTTGGCTCGGTGACAGCAGACACCCGAGGTGTGATAATGTATGAGCAGGGGACAGTTCCCACTGCTGGTTATGGTCCTGGCAGGGGACACAGAGCCTGAAACCCGACTTCTCCTGGAAGAAGAGTGTAACGCTCGGTCCTTTGCTCCTATTTTTGTTCGGAGCCAGAAATCAAAGTCCAGAGAGGTGCTTCTCCAGCCAGAATCATTTAAAGGCACTTGCTGTTGTTTTAGGGCCAATATTTAACTTGTGCCTGTGATGAAGAATGCCTGTTACACTCTATTTGCCTTAAGGAAGAAGTTTGAGGGAAGAACGTCCGCTGCTGGGGGGGGGGGGGGGGGGGAAGGAGGGGGGATTTCAGGAAACGAGTTGAAGCCTCTGTATTTACAGGTCTGTGTAAAGCAGCCTGTGTTCCCCTTCTGGCGCGGCTCTGGCAGGTACTGAGGCTGCTCTGGCTGAGCCGCAGCGCAGGAGCGGCTGGGAGGAAATGTTTGTGTGCTCGGGCTGCGCAGGGTGTGTCTGCTCACACAGCCCCGGTCCTGCGCTCCCGCTGCCAAGGGGGACTTAAAGGCACAGGTTTGGAGCTGCCTTCCAGCTGGGGCTGGTGTGGGTAGCTGGGCTGAAGCGTGCGTAAACTTTCTGATAAAAGCAGCTTATTGGAAAAGAAATGCTGTGCTGCTTTTGCTTTCTCTGTAATCTTTGGTGGCAAGAGTGCATTAGCTGTGAAATCCTCTGCAGTGGATCCTGGTAATAGCAGGATTTCCCATTCCCCGGACCTCCCCAATGAGATGCTTGTGGCTTCTCCTGTCCTCTCTTTTCTGTGTGATCCTCGCACTGTGCCACAAACACCATCGCTCAGCCTCCGGTAAGCCTGTAAGGGTGTTTGTCGCTGCTGGTCAGCGTTGAGCTGGTCCCACGGCTCTGGGCGGAGCGGCTGTGCGGAGCTGTGTGCTGGGATCCTGTGGTGTATGTCTGAATTCAGGTCGGGTTGTGCTGGCATCCCCTCGGGCTCTATGGGCCGGTTGTGGTGACGATGGAGAGCAGCCTGGTCCTCTGTTCCCAGCTCCTTAGGCAGGTCAGGCAGCCCCTCTCTGCAGACAGGGCAGCTTAGTAATTCTGGGTCTGGATGTTAAGTCTGGACTTTCTTAGCCACACGGTAACCCCTGTGCCCCAACTTCTTGTGCTCTGTCTCAGGATTGGATGCATTTGGCCATGCTTGACTATTTTAAGCTTAGATACGGAAAGAACATGTTTTCTCTTGAAGCAAAGGCATGCGGGTGTTTGCAAGCCAGCCCAAGGGGAAGGCTTTGCCTGGGCTCCTGTGTGCAGAGTTCAGCCCAGCTCTGAAAGGCTGAGAACTTCCTCCTTCCAGTGTAGCAAAGGGCTTGCAGGCAACCCTCAATCCCAGCCTAAAGCCATGCTAAGGAGAGCCAAGTCCAGCTAGAGTGTGGCTCTGGCTTTTAGTTTGGTGCTGGGGAAGCAAAACAAAGGTTTTTGTCAGAGCGAGTCAGAGCCCCATCCAGCTCAGAGGGTGGCATGGCGCTGGAGTTTGGAGGGGATTGGGGGCTGTATAGGAAGATGGCACACTGACTTCCTCCCCTGTTTGTGTATTCTGCAGGCATCTGGTACCATCTGTGATGGTGGTGATACCTGAGCCGTGTCCATTCAACCCAAAGGCTCTGACAGTGTCCTCACCACAATGCACAACCCCTCTGTGGTTGTGTTCCCAGTTTGAAAGGCCGTAGAGGGGCTCGTGTTCCAGAGCGTGGCTGGCAGCCCCTCTGAGCATGCACCCATGGGGCTGGCTGTGGGTGGGCACCCAGCAGCACTGTGCAGCTGTGGGAAGTCTTGGTCCGTTTCCATGATGAGTGTTGAGGGGTTTAGGCCCACAGATTGACTGCATAATGAATGAGGGAGCCAGGGGAGCTGTGTCCTGTCTGCAGGGGCTGGAAGAGGTGATGGGAACTGGAAACATGAGTAATTTAGTGAAAAAAATAAAAGGTTTGGGGTTTGGATGGAAGTGTGTTCTAGAGAAGGGGAACGTGTGTTGGCTGGGGTTTCTGGGACAAATCGGAGAAATGAGAGCCCAAAAAGGAGGGAGAAAGGGACAGTTTGTTCATGCAAAAAACGTTCCAGGTATTAATAGCAGCAAGATGAAATGGGTCTTCCTGGGGGGGTGTATCCTGCCTGTTCCTTCATGTGGGTGATCCCTCTGACTTTATAAATTAAGCCCTTTGTGTATGGCCCAGAGGAGCAGGTCTTGAGCAGGTAGGGTAAAGGGAGGAACCAGCGAGGTCGCACAAGATCTGCCTGTTGGAGAGGGAGTAGTCTTTTGGATGAACCCCTTGAAAAGTTTCCTTTCCCAGTCCACAGCACCTCTGTAGCCACCTTTTTGTCTGTAGCCACTCCTGTGGGGTTCCTGTTTCGGTCCTGGCCTTCTGATCCCATGCAAAATACGCCCAGGTGGGGAATAAGGGAAGATGAGAAACAACCTTTGGAAGGTGCCTTTCTGATGCGGAGGTTGGTGGCAAACTAGACTGAGTCCTTAATCCCCAAATGAAGGGTTGTGAGTCTGATCTTCTACATGAGGGATGGAGGAGTGAAAAGATCCTGAACAGTTTGTGGTGTGACCAAGAGTGGGATGTAGGTCACTGGTCCCTCTGTGCTGAAGTTTATCCCTCCCTGCAAGCCAGCAGACTGGGCTTTTTGTCTAGGTCTTAGGAACTTGTCCCAGTTAGTCTCCAGTTAGTTGGAAATTGCCCTTCTCTACCCCCCCCCTTTTATTCTTGGAGATCATGGATGCTTTGCTTCCCCATCTGTAAAATAAGCAGGTCGCTTCTGTACCTTCAGGAGGTTGCAAGGGAAAATGTGTAATGGATTGAGCTGCTTGGTCTTGGAATAGAGGGGATGGGAAGATAAATGCCTCATGGATCGCTCGTTGCTTCTCTGAAAATGCTGCTGACGCTTGCATGTAAGCTGATGGATATTGTCATGCTACAGAGCATCCTTCACCCCAGTTACTCTGCAGGAAAGATTAATTGGATGGTGCTACTCCCTCCTCCCCACGGTCTGGGCTGGGGGTCCTGCCTGTGGTCCTGGAAGGCTGTCCCTCTTGGGTGACTGTCCCCATTGGGGTGAAGAGCTGGAAGCAGCATATGTGAGCCAGCTCCTGTGTGACTTTGCAGTAGGGAAATGATTCTAGCCTCTCAGCACAAGGAGTTTGACAGCTCTTCGGGGAGAGGTTTCCCTGTGAACCCCCCCTGGAAGCTTTCCTTTCCCTTCCCTTCTCTCCCCCTCTTCTTCCCCCCATAATTCTTAAGGTTTGGCAGAGAGGAAATGTGTGGGGCTTTGAGCAACCTGGGGAAGAACACAGAGCAGAAAATGGTGTTTGCTTGAATGTGGGACAGCTCGGCTTGGCAGAGCTGCGGCTCTGCAACCCAGAAATGGAAACAGCCCTTGTCACCAGTGGGAATGACACCCCCCTCCACCCACCCTGCTCCAGGGCTCTCCAGGGTGAAGGGTCTGCTCTGGAGTGAAGTGACTGGGCTGGGACAGAGCAGAGCTGGCATTGTTCCCCCTTTCCATGCGGCCGTAGGAGAGTTGGGGAAGTTGCAATTAGCTGTAGTTTGGTGATCGAAGAGATAACTGGATCCAGGAACCCCTTTTTCCCTGCCTTGTCTTGCAAAAGGCTACCCCAGATCTGCCCGTGCAGCTGCTTCCTAACCTGGTTCTGTCAAGAGGATATGGGTTAGGGGAAAAAAACCAATCCTACTATTAAAAGTGCTTATGCCAACCCAGATCCTGCTGACAGAAAAGGGTTTGGTAGCGATACACATGACAGGAGGCCAAGCAGATCTCTGCAGAGTGACAGTCCCCAGATGGGCTGAGGAGCGGGGGAACCCTGCTGTCACACGCATCTCGCCGTTGTGGTGCACAAGCCTTTGGCAGCCGGGCTGGATGTACGCTTCGAATCTGCTGAGTTGGAGTCCTTGTGGGTTTATTTCCCCCCTTTAAACTGTGGCTGGCATGCAAGTGGCTCATTAGTAACCCCTTCTGGAAACCCCTTCTAGCAGAAGGCCCCAGAGTGCTCAACTTGCCACCATTCCCTGTGGGATGAGTAACTATCCCAAGTCTTGGAGGTGGGAGGTGAAACAGGCTGTGGTTTTCGTTCCATCAGTGCTGTGTGGTTTTTATCTCTGCTGCTTCCTGCCCTGCCCTGGTCCCCAAGCAGGATTGGGAAGAAGCCCTGTTTTTCTGAGGTACTGGGCAAATCTGTAATACAGCTATTGCCTGTGAGAAGCATTCATGAAGGTGACTATGAAAAACTCTGGTTTTTCAAAGCCCCCCAGATGGGCTTCATGCTCTCCTGGCAGGAGCTGGTTGCTTTGCAGCACAGAGTTCCTAGCCCTGTCCCTCATGGGGGCAGCGGGGTTGCCCTGAGCTGCCTGGCCAATGGCCAGCGTGTTCTTTTCCTGGCTTAGGCTGCACTGCTGAGCTTTCAGATCCCCTGCGAGTGCTCCCAGCACCTCCCTGGCTCTGCACCAAGTTTTCTGGGCGGTACAGCACAGCTCATCCTCCTTCCCCAGTTGTCAGGACTGGGAGCTCCTCCTTTCCCCCACTGCTACCTGGTGAGAGCCCTGGAGTGGCAGAGCCAGGGAGGAAGCAGGAGATAAATGCCCGCTGGCATCCCTCTGCATCCCCTGACAGAAGGTCAGTGACTGAAGAGGACGTGGCTGCCTGGGGTGGCACTGGCGAGGAGGAGGAGGAGGAGGGGGGAGGCGCTGGCTGCAGGTGTCTGCTCCACCCGCCTCTGGAAATGCGAACCAGCAGACAGATCTGAAACCAACCTGGCGACTGCCGCAGCCAGGCCTCTGACCCGCTCCTAGCACCGAGCAGGCGGTGCTGCACGAGGCCGGGTTACTGCCCTGGCCTGGAGAAGGGACCCGTGGTCAGGGCCACCTTCTGCGCAGGTGACCTCAGACAGCACAGCAGCCTCTGGGGACAGGGCTTTTCTCCCTCTTCGGCCACTGCTTTCTGTGTGACCTTAGGCCGTTACGTGCCTCAGTTCCCTCTTCTGTAGTGACGCTTCCTTGTGAAGTACTTTGAGCCAGCTGCTGCAAGGATCAATGTAAGAGCCAGCAGGCATTTATCCTTTGCATCAGCCGTCTGGAAAGCCCCTGGAGCTTGTGACTGGGGACATCAGGAAGATAAGATGGCTAATGCTGCTGCTTGGATTCTTGCCCAGCTTGCTGGGAGGGAAGGAGGTGTGTTCCCAAGCCCCTGGAGCCATATGGTGTAGATGCCAGTGCAGGGTAGTGGATGGGGTCTCTTCTGGAGTGTCCCACCTGGTGTGATGGATGCGGTCGGGGTGTCAAGTACAAACTTTGAAATGGCAACGTCCATATCTGGTATCATATCATAGCTGGTAGAGCTCCCTGGTGGCCTGGACTCTGGTGGGGCAGAGGGGATAACCCCGTCTCTGGTTATCTCATGCATGGCCACTTGGAAAGCTGTAGTTCAGAGAAAAGAAGAGTCTGCTGCAGACTTGCAGTGTGACTCCAGTTTGGGCATCAGGGACCTCCTGCTCTCCAGAGAGTGAGCATCACCTGCTGTCGGAGCAGGCTTGTGCCCTGGCACATAAATTGTCAGGCTGGTGCAATGTCCTGATGATAGTTCTCAGGCTCCTTGTCTGTCCTGCTCTGGGGGAACCTTTTGCCGAGAAAGGTTGGACCAGATGATCCTTAAGGTCTCTTTCAACCTGCTATTCCATGATTTTCCCTGCCAGCTGCAGGGGCACAGCCTCTGGGGTGTGCCAGGAACCCCCTGCTCCCTGTGCCTTGCACACAAAGAGGCCGTGCGGATGGTGGGTGGAGGGAGTGCTTTTGCTGCTTATGGGCTGCAGGGAGGGAAAATAGAAGTGCTGAGAGCTACTGTTCTGCTAAACTTTGATCTCCTGGTCCCTGGAAGTTGGGAGTGTGTGGGGATACTCTGGGTTGTTCGGTGATGCTGAGCCAGTTTCAAGCCATTTGTGGTGTGGGGAGACCCGTGGTGTCAGTGTCTGAGGGCAGCAGTCTGTTCCCAGTCTCCTGCTCATGAGGTTACTTGAGAGCCTGTCTGAAGGCTGTGGGGAGGAAAAAGTGTGTCGCTCCCGTGTCCCGCTCCCCGGGGAGGAGAGCGCCTAGCTTGTTCCGGCTGGTGTTAAGTCAAGTTCCTCTGCTGGGAGGAAATCTCCTCCAGGTGGATGAAAGGTTTTGAGACTGTCACCCAGCTTGGGGAAGGAAAGGAAGGGAAGGGAGACACACGCATCCAGGAATTTGCTTTTGTTACAGGAAAGGGGTTGGGAAATGTCCCTTACCCTTTGGAGAACAGATGTGGAGCCCCTTGTCCAAGCTACAGCTGATCCCTTGCAAGGCTGTAAGGAAGCACATGTGGGAATCAAGGCAGTGGGATTTCTGAGGACGTCCTCAAAATGGTTGTGTTCTTCCTCTGCTCTTGAATGTCTCCCACCACTTGACAGTGCTTCCTCTGAGACAGGGCTTGGATGGCTGCGTCTTCCCGTGTCCTCTGCTCCCCTTCTGCTGCTGCCTGGCCCGTGGGACACCGCTGTGGTTTGTGCTCTGTAAGCAGAGCTGTGGGGAGCTCTCCCACGGCGTGTGGGAGGTCTGGTCAGACCCTCTGACTCATGCACACCAAAACACCTCTGCCTGGGCTTTCTCTGGAGCCTCGTCCTGCCGTGACGAGTCACGGATCATCCCGTGGGCAGCATCCCCCTCCAGTGATGCCTGCAACACCGGCGCGGTGGCTCCTGCAGAAGAGGAGGGCGGCTGAGAGGCAGGGGCTGGTGGCGGGCGAGCAGTTCACCCGCAGTCTGGCAGCATGGAGAAGCTGCCAGGGAGCCCGTTTATCTCCACCATACTGTCATACAGAGCAGTCCATAACCCAGGGTGACTCGGGGCTGCAGGGGTGCCCCCTTCCTTGATGCCTGGTTGAGAGCTGCTCTTGACCTCCGCAGCCATGGGAATTATCAGTAAAGGAGCTGTGTCACCAGCACGGAGGGGGCTGTCATGTCTCCCACCAGCTGCACAGATGGGTGTGGGTCCAGGGCTGCCTGCCACAGCCTGGAGGTTGATCTGTGGCTTGACAGGGAGTGAAGGTGGCACAGCAGCCCCTCTTCGGTCGCCTGAGGTTTTCACACTGTGGTGAGGATTGCTGCTGTCGTGTCCTTGCTCGTTTTCTGTCCTCGGGGTCCTGTGGTTGCCTAAACAGGAGGAAGTTTTTGCTGTAGGTCTTTCTTAGTGGGCTGTAGCGGAGGCTGTGGACCCTGCTCTGCCTTCGGTAGGGTGGAAAGAGGCAATGGTGCCCTGCACAGCATCATGTGCGTGACGAGGCTTTATTGATGGACTGGCCTTGTGGTGACGGTTGGGCTGTCACAGGGCTGGGAGAGCAGGACGCCTTCCCCGCTCCCTGCTTTGGTGGGGATAACTGATTTCACAGATTGGGAATCGGAGATCTCCAGGAGTTTGCTGTTTCAACTGTCTGACTCTGCACAAATGTTCAAATACACACGTGTGCTCTCATGCACAACTGCACATTCGGGGGAGAGAGGGAAAACCCCAAACTTTATTAAAAGCAAGTAGTGCAAAGCGGCCCTGATGCCAGGCTGGGAAATAAGCCCATCACAGTCGGGGGGGGGAATGGATAGTCACTTGCCGAAACATCTGCTCTCCTGCTCTGGGGAGGTGTGTTAGCGCCAGCTCTGTCCTGTTCTCTGTGGGTCGCTGTGGCTCCTGGCTCCAAAAGGCAACAAGCAGGTGGGCTCAGAACTGGCCCAGGTGGGCACGTCGTGGCCTCGCAGCTGCTGCAGTGTTTCCCCTCTCTGCTTTGCTGTGCCATTGCCATGCTCCTCTGATGTTTCCTCTGCTGCTGCTGCCAGCTTTTGTACCTGCTGTTCCTGTGGGTTTGCTGTCAAAGTCCTCTTGCAGCAGGTTGTCCCTAAACCTTTTCCTTTGGCTGGGCGGGCTGGGCAGCCTCTGCCCGGGGGCCTGGCGGGAGGCAGGGCAGCTCTCCGCTGCCGAGGCTCTTGCTGCAAAGCAAAGGTGCAGTGCGTCTCCGGCTGCAGTGGAGGCGGGGAGAGAGCCTTCCTCTGTTCTCTCTGTGAAACCGATGGCAACTCTTCTTTCACATCCATTCCTGTGCACGCTGCCGGATGTGCACTAAGATCCCTTATCAAGTGAAAGGCGAGCAGCGCTTTATCATGTTTTTATGAAAAGCATTAGCTTTTGAGGGCATGAGAGTATTCAGGGACAGGTCTGGGGAAGTAGTGTGCTGGCAGAGATGGTCTTAACCTTATTTCAGGCTGCAGTGGCACAGGAGGAGGTGTTCTAGCCTCAGATGTGAGATGCAAAATGGAAGCAGTTGTTCCAAGCTGCTGAGTGAAAATTATCTATTTGTCTAGAAGCCTTTTTTTTTTTCCACTACTGCCTGGTGACTGCGAAGCAGGTTGCGAGCTCTGAGATGAGAGGGAAGGAGGTGGAAGGGGAACTTGCCTTACTCAGAAACCTGACATCTGAATACGGTGCTTTCCTGCCTTGTTCTTGGAGCGTGGCCCAGCACAGGTACCGTCACAACCAGGTTGATGATCTGGGTTGCAGTGGGAGTGAATTTATGTGTTTGTGACAAATGTAGGATTATCTCTTTCACAGAAAGGCTTTGCAGGTGCCTTGGGCTCCACCGCTGCCGCCTGCCTCTTGCAGCTGAACCAGCGTCGTTACCTGATGTTAAACCTGCTCTCAAAACTTCTGTGATGCTGGCGGAAGGATGGAGAGGGCACGGCGATGCCTGTTACAGACGTGCTTGTGCAGCTCCTGTTCTGCATCTGCAGGCGCTGCTCGGCTTTCGCGAGTCAGTCGCCCTTCGGCTGCATCCCCACGGTGCTGCAGGCCCGGCAGTCGCTTGGATCACGTCTGGATCTGTCCTTGTTCAGCCGCCCTTTCCATATCATGTGCCAGGGCAGTAAAAGGCTGGCTGAGTTGTCAAGGTGTTGTTCTTTTTTCCCCACAGCTGAAGTAAAAATTTGTTAGAAAGGATTGGTGTCCCATGGCAGAGGTTGAAATATGGAATAGGGCTGCCCACCCTGAAGGTGCTTTGGGCTCTGGCTCTGTAGTCTGTGCTCAGTAGCTGTTTGAGCAGTAGCTCTCCTTGGGTTTCTCCATTTCCCAGGGCACAAACGTGACTCAGTGATTTCGGATACAGACAATCCTTTGGATACCGGCTTGCAGACGGAGACTATTTTCTAAGGAGTTACCAGGCATGAAAGCAAACCTCAGGTTTTGCAGTAGGTGAGTGTTAGGGACTTGACCTGTCCCAGTGTCTCAGTCAGACCTAACTGGGTTGCTCTGCTCTGAGGCTTCTCAGAGTTGATGTTGGCTCTACAGCTGAGTCTTGGGCTTCATGCTCTGAGCATGAGTGGAGTAAATAGCAGTATTGGGTCTTGACTGTAGAAACAAAACCTTTGCAGGCTCTTTCCCAAGATGAACATGCTTGTGACAGTGAAATTAGTGCAAGAACTGGGCAGGATGGGACTGGTTGGAAAAGAAGCAGATTCTGGTCTTACGTCAACCTTGGTAAATGTGCGAAGGGGAGAGCAGGAGAAGGGGAAGGCACGGGACTGGTAAACAGGTTTTTGCTGGCCAACTGCTGTGGACTTTTGGAAGGCAGCTGGTTCCTTTGCAGCTCTGCCTTGTAACAGCGGCATGGATTTAATTAGTATCCGGTGTCTAACTGGAGCTTGCTGCGTTGTGGGTGTATTGTCTGGTTTAAATAGAAAACCCACTGGCAGAGCTGCAAAACCCGGAGCATGCGAGGGGCTTGATGGCTGAGACCACTCGTTCAAGTAAGTGACTCGGTGTATGAAATGCCTTATTGAATCCAGCTCTTGTGGTGCCGAGCGGGGGCTTGAAAGGCATCATCAGCATCTTGGCTGGGGTTTCTGTGTGTGTCCTGGGGAAACTGCTGGAGCATATGGGCTGTGGGAAGGGATGAAGAACCGGGAGCTGGACTCTGACTACTGTCCTTTTAAGGTCTCCCAGCCAGAGACTTGGCTTTGTCTGTAACGAACTTCCTTTCTTCCAGTACTACTAACTCGGCATTAGTAAAACCGAAACCACTTCAACATCCTAATTGTCTGTCTTTGTGCTGAACTGTTAAGATGCGATAGATTATGCGAAATTACAGGTAATTTACTTCATGCAGGGACAGAAAGCAAGCCCATATCTTTTCTGTTGTTGTTCAGAACCAGGTTTACCGCTCTGGTTACCCATCTGTTACCTATGGTGTCCCTCTTACGGCAATAGCGAAGCAAGTTGCAGTTTCTCAGAAATTGCTCCATCTGTGAGTGGGAACACCAAAGTGACACCAGTACGAGCAGCGGGGGGCTGGAGCTGTAGTTGGGTCATTTGCTGGCCTCGCCATCTTCCAGCTGTGTACCAGATCCTCTTCTGGCCCCGCAGCCACGAGGACGGCTGTTGCTGGTCTTGGAGAAGGGATACTGGAGTAGAGAGCGGGTAGAAGGTTCCAGTAACAGCCCAGAGGCATGACGGCAGGGGTGGGTGGGAGGGTGGACAGGTACCTCTTGCTGCCCAACTCCCTCCTCCAACCAGGAGTTTTGCATTCCCAGCACCCCACAGTGGTTTGGCATCGCTGCTGTTTCCGCGCCCTGTGGATCTGACACGGGGACCGCGGGAACGGCTCCTGGGCCAGATCTGGCTCGAGAACTGGGAGGTGGCTGCCCTGGGGCTTAGTTGGGCACAATCACATGTCACTCAAGGGGTAAATCAAGGCATATAGTACAGATGCCTTTTGTGGGGTCTGTACAGTCAACCAAAAAGCTGTTTCCCTTCAAGTCTCTCTAATAAAGCTTCAGTGTGTTTTCTGGTAGATTTTATGAATTCTGTAGCTGGAAGTTTAAATTTATGGCTGATGAGCCCAAAAAGGTGAATAGACTCTCTTAAGCGCTTGGTTCTTGGATGGATTTGTCTGACTTGTGCTGTGTTTGATCTTTTCCAGCCTAGTTTTCAGATCTTGTCTTATTTTAGCATGTGTATATTTACTATTATTATTTTTCCTAGAGAAGTATTTTTAGCTTTTTGCTCGGTTCCTGTGCTGCTGCTGAAATTTCCATCGTGGTATTTCCGGCTCCTTGGTAAAGAGTAGTTAATATTTTCCATCCAGGTGTAACTGTTTTGGACGGGGATCCAACGAAAAGAGTGGAATTCTGCATTCAGCTGGGAGCAAACTGCATAGCAGCTCGCAGCAGTGGAGAGATGCTTCATGAAGTTTTCTTTGTGGCTGCTTTTACTGAGAGATTTAGGAGTTGCCCTAGAAGAGCTGTTGACTCTGCAAGCTTGTTTGTGTTCAAAAACGTTGAGGATCTGGGTTGTTCTGAATTTGGACTGTCCAAAGCACATTGATTTCCATTTCTGCTTATGCAAGCAGGGAGCAAACATGCATCAAAACGGTCCCACTCCTGTTGGTTAAAGAGGGGCCTGTTTCTTCATTAGATATTTTTGGGTGCAAAATAATTACTGCTGAAGTGATGCCAGAAAGCTGACTCTTCGTAAACCTGACGCTATACACACGCATCCTTGCCTGCCTGCCCCCCACTGCAGGAGTTTTCCTCGTCCACGCTGATCTGTGGTTGAGATTTCAGGGTGAAGTCGTCTGGCTGCTGGTCTGGGGATGTTCTCCAGCGTGTGACCTGTATGGCTCTTCCATGCTCCTCTCGAAAAGGAGGGATTGTTTTAGAATACCAACAGCATAGGGAATTCACACCTTCAGATGAGTTCCTACCAGCTCTTCGGAGTGTTGTCTTCTGGGCTCCATTGGAAACTGAAAACACTACTACTGGTTGTTTCCCCCTTTTTTACTACTTATTTGATTTTATTCTGTTTAGAGAACAGATTTCAGTTCTGTTCTCACTCTTCTGGGACTGTTGCGATGTCGGCGTAGGATCAGGGGACACTGTGCGCACTCCAGGTTTGTGAGCACATACAGCTCCGTGAGCAGCAGCAGGCTGGGATGGTTGGACTGTGTAGCATGAACTGCACCGTTAGTGGTGCTGGAGTTTGAGGAACAGCTGAGATTTTGCTTTTAAAGCAGGCTGGTATCCTCTAAAGACCTCAGTGAAATCACGCGTGAGTTACTGGTTTTGTGTTGTGAGAACTTGGTGTAGCTGGGTGTTGGTGAGGCCTCTGAGCTGTGAAGTGGAACTCCCCTTCAGTAGAAGCAGTTCTTTGCTGCAATGTTACCTCTGCTCAGAGGTAAATAAAGTAAATAACTTTGAAGAGATTTGGAGCTTGATTTGTTGTAGGTTAAGAGCTGACCAGAGTGCACAGTGTCTAAAAAATCTCCTGGGGAAGGGAATAGCCAGTAACAAGAGAACACTTCTAATTTAGAGAAAAGCTTAATAGTCATGAGAGCTGGAAGAGGAAGCCAGAAAGAAAAATCCATCTTCTTCACAGCACAGCTCAACTCTGGGGGAAAAAACAAATGCTTTATTATTATGATTTTTATGATTTTTTTTTTTTTTTTTTAAATCTTGGTGTTTTTGTGGCTTGGATTTTTTTTGGACACGGCCGAGAGCCACGGATGGATACTGGGGTGAAACACTGAAGTGTTTGGGCTGGCTGATGGGCTGTGCTGGGAGCCCTACAGTTATGCACGGTGAACACTTTAATCTCTAACAGAGGCTCAGCGTGTTCCTGCTTCATTTGCTAGAAGTCATTTTTATTCGTTCTGTGTTAACTATATAGCTGGAGGTGATGGTGCGCCTGATTATTCACTCTGCTAGTGGGGTCGTTTGGTGTTGGTTTTTTTTTTTAATTATGGTGCTAAGAACAGTGTTAGCTGTGTCTGACCCCTTGGGTGCCCAGGGAGGGCGAGAGCCCGGCCACGGGGCGCAGCGAGCAGCAGAGGCAGGAGGGCCCGGGTGAGGCTGAAGGTGCTGGGAGCCCCCTGCGCCCACTGCTCGGGGGGCTGAGTGAGCTGAAGTGTGCGGGTGGAGTCTTCTCCTCACAGACACACCATGTTTTCAGTAAAGAGCTGGGAAGCCAGGAAGGGAGGGGAGATTTGGAACAAGGATGCTCGGATCATGTTGGATTAAAAGCTTTGCTACCACAGTTTAGGGTTTTTGTGGGTTTGTGTGGTTTTTGTTTGTGTGTGGTGTTTTTTTTTCCCCTGAACACTAGAAGAAATTCTGGTAGAAATATTAGCCTTGGCTTTATTTTTTCTTTTCAAGAAACAACCTGGATGGAAAAAAACATGTTTTGGACAAACTGCCCTTACAAAGTTCCTAATTGTAAACATTGTGGGGCTAAAAGTGAAACCACGCTGCAGTGTCTCTGCTGGAGGAGGAGACCAGCCACAACTGTTCCCATGTCGAAGGGGGAACTGCGCTTCAAACGCTCCTGGTACAGTGACCATGGTGATGGGACTGCGTCTGCTGTGGAATCGATGACTCAGTCTGATAGCACTGTACAGACGCGAACCGGTGTCCGTGTTTGTGCAGTGAGGGATGCAGCGGCTTGTGAGGAAGCAGTCAGGGAGGTGGGCTGTAGGGCTTCAGCTGAGGGCTGCTCTTTGGGACGAGCAGGCTGGCGGGCTTGACGTGAGAATCCAAAAAAGTAAATCTGTGACCGTTGGATATTCCCCACCAGTGGGCCGATAACCTCGTGTGTGGGCAGCAGGAGTGCAGGTACGGTGGGTGGATTTCACGGGATGGTGTTGCTGTTCGGTGGGGGAGTTTCTCCAGTCATTTACTGGCTTCTTGTCTTTTCCCTGAAGGATGCCTTGGAGGAGGCAGGGGGAAGGTTGCTGAGCTCTCAGCACTGTTCAAAAGCTGAGAAAGAGCCAAGCATCTCCCTGGGGACCTCAAATGGTCAAGGCAGATGCAGGGGAGTTGTTATCCCAGTGTAACGTCCAGGATGTGAAGGGCCGGGAAGTCAGTACATGCCCAGAGCACCAGGGAGGCGATGGCAGAGCTGAGAGTTCTCAAATCCCAGCCCTGAACTTGAACTGTGAGGCTCCCCCACCTCTCCGAACGCACTGCACGTTACGCCTGGGTTCCCCGGTGGCTCTGCATCAGCAGTTAAGTAACAAACTATTTAACAAGAGCTTCCTGTTGTGCTGACACCAACATGAACGCACAAAGGAGGAAACGGAGTAAACAGAGCTGTGCTGGCTCCCGCCTCGCTGTAAGCTGGGAAAAGCGTTGGAGATTGCGAGGAGGCCTGGACACCATCTCTGCTTAACCTGACCCTGCTGGGGTCAGGGGATGATGTTCTTGTGGCTGCGATCAGTAGAAACTGTGCAGGCGTTGTGCATTGCTGGGAAAGCGGCTGCTTTCAGGGCTTCCTGATTTTTAAAGGATTCCCTGGGACAGATGAAAGCCCCTTCACCCCTGCCCTGCTTCTCCAGCTCCTCCACAGGGGCTGTCACCTGCGAGATGCAGCTGGTTCTCCATCCTGATGGGCTTTGCACAACTCTGCTGTGCCGTGGCAGGTGAGATGCTTACATCCAGCACCCCGTTCTCTGGCAGGTGCCTTGAGATCCTCAGTCCAAGCACTCAATCTCTTTTCTTGAGGGACTGGGAGGAAATTGGGCCAGAAGCAGCCAATCTGCCTTTGCCATAGGGAATATTCTGCTGCCCTGGTAGGTTTGCTTGGGTCTCCTATAATCAGAGCTGTAGCTGGTGGAGGTGCAAGGCGGAGCAAGCTCTGAGTGCTGCACAGTCCCACTGCCTCTCGAGCCACAGAGGAAACTTCCCTGGTTGGGGGTCAGGATGGGTTTTCTCCAAACAGCAAGGTTTCCCTCTTCCTCCTGGGGAAGCGGCTGATGCAGCTGGGGACAGCCCACCCCACAGACCTTGTCTGAACTTCTTTAGCATGTCTTCTGTGGGAAGGAGCTGATGGTGAGTTGCTGTGTCCAGCTCGGAGAAGAGGTGTGTGTTTGGGAGCAGAGGAAGCTCAGGAGATCCCTCGAGCCTGTTGCATTGCCTGAGCCTGGCAGCACAAGGCAGGGAGAGGAGCTTACGCTTCCAGCTTATGACTTGCCTGTTGCCCAAGCAAAAGGCCCTGTAAACTGTTCAAGCCTGGGAAGGCCTCTTCATTTAAAAAAAAAAAAAACACAAACAAAAAAAAAAACCACCAAACAAAAAACCAAAAACCCTTCCTAACAGTTGTCCAGCATAGATTTGTTAAGACTTGAGTCACAGAGAGCTCAGCAGCACGCTCCGGAGCATGATGCCACCTCTCTAAGGTAGCGGGAGCAGGCTTATTGCGGTGTCTGACGTGGGCCTCTCAAACTGGGCTTTGTCCCGTGTCACTGGGGGGGGTGTGTGTGTGCTCGGAGAAAAGGCAAGGAGAGCAGCCGGGGGAGCCCTGGTACTGCTGCAGGGCTGGGAGTGGGTCATCCCCCAGCTTTACAGCTCTGTGTCCCTTGTGGAAGAGAGGAGTTTTGAGTCTGTGAAGCTAAATTGGTGCTGAAGGTGTGTGAAAATGCTCCCACCTCAGTGTAAAGGTGGTCTTCTTCCACGTTGCTTATATTTGTTCTTAACAGTGGGTCAAGCTGGCTCTTTACACATGTGTATGCACTTGCTGTCACTCCAGTACCGGTTGTCTGGTTGTACTGGTCACATTGGCTGTCCCGCAAGAGATGTTAGCATTGGACTTGGACAAATGTAGTCTGAACATGAAACTTCCAGAATATGAGAAGTAGTTTTATTATTTTTACATCTTGGAAAATCCACTGGATTTCCCTTTTGTGGTAGCTGCATGGACAGGTTTTTCCTTGAAGCTTTCAGCTGTTGAAAGAGCAGAAATGAGGAGCTTCAGCCCAGAGGGAGGATCTCAGCCAGCCCTGCAGAGCACGGGACACCGCGCACCCAATGGGGCAGGTTTCTGCTGCACTGGAACACTCTAGAAGGTTTTTCCTTTTCTCTTGGTCCAGAGCAAATTTGGTGGGAGAAGGTGACTTCATGGCCTGTTCCTGTCCTTTGGAGACGCTGGAACAGCCTTTGTCCACAAGCTCCTGTCTTGTTCCCCCAACCTGTATTGGCCTCGGCTCCCCACTGCCACAGGCACGGGGCAACGGTGGCCCTGTGGAGGATGCAGGTGTGGGCCCAAACCTCCAGCTCAGGAGGATCTTTCGTACAGCTACAGCTCACAGCGTTAGGTTGCAATGAGTTGAGGTTTTTTGCCCCCCTTCAGTATGTGTTTCTCATTCTGTGGCTGCTCATGCCCCAGATGAGTTGCTCCCCTCCTGCTTGACCCAGAGGGCCCCTAGTTAGAGCCGTGCATGAGTACCAAGAGCTGTCCTGCTTGTCTTGGGTCTTTGGAAGCCTCATGTAGAATGTGGGGTGGGTGGAGAGGGCCGCAGCCACGCTGTGGTGGTGCCTGGAGGCTGCTCTCCATGCACTCAGGTAGCACTCGTGTGTCTGCAGACCGCCCAAAAGCTGAAGCCTCTGGCAGCCCGTTGCCTTTTGGCTCGCTGAGCTCTTTGGGGGTGCCTGCCTAGAGATGCCTTGGTTCTCCTGCGGGAGGAGGGAGCTGCCCAGAGTCCCTCCAGCACCTCCTGTCCCACCTCCAGCTTGAGTGGACCCATTACAGGGGTCTCCCGTGGGAAGCCTGGCGAGGCTTTTCATGACCCATCATTTTGGGAAACCTCTGTGTCATGGCACAGCTTTTCCCCGTTTTGTCATGAGCGGGGTTGGCTGCTGGCGCTGAAGACTGGAATACGTTTTTAACTTCAGACCTTTGTAGACATCATCTGGGACCGTCTGCAGCTTGCTTTAAAGATGTTGGATCTTGCTTTGTTTTAAGACTTTTGATCTCCTTGTAAGCAAAGACTTCATCTGTCTTTTAAACTTTTAAAATTTATAGGGTTTTGGTTTCAGCTGTTTAAGGCCACCGGTTGCTTTTTGGTCTGGATTTTTGTATTGGGAGCCAGCTGATGGGTCGTCCTTTGGGACGTCAGGGTATTTGTGATTATTTTTAGCTTTTAATTGGCAGTGATCTGTACTTGGAGCTGCGTAGCGTCGAGGGCTCTTCTTTTTTGTGCTCTCAAGAAGCTTTCCTTTATCTTTCATCTGGATGCAGCTGTGTTTCTCTTTTGCTCGCGAAGTGCAGAGTACATGGGGGAAAATCCAGCTCCCAGTAACCATGCCAAAGGCTTGTGGACATCGCGGCTCGCTGCAGTCAAGCCTCCGCGGCCGGTAGCAGCATCGCACCCGTCCAGCAGTGCCGGCTGGTCCGGGACACCTGGACTCTGTTCCAAAAAACACCACGAACCTGCTCCCTGACCTTCACCCATCACCTCCCTGCTCTGGGCTGCTATTTTTTTTCCTCTTCTTCCCCTCTTTTGTCTTGCCCCGTTTAATTGTAACCTCTTTCGGGCAGGAACAGTGTGTGTGTATAAAGGGCCTAGAACAATGTGCCCCAGATGGTATTGTACAAGTCCTTTCTCAGCAGCCACAAGGTTTCACTATACAGGAAAGAAATTTTTAAAAATACAACTTTTCAGCATTTTATACTTGCAAATGTGGCCAGGAACTTCCCGACCCTTGGTATTTCAGTCTAAGTCACAGGTCTCGGAGACAAAGGCTTGCACTAGAATCACAGCTTTTTCTTTTTTTTTTTTTTAAAAAAAAAAACCAAACAAAAACCACCAAAAAAACCCCCACAAGAACCCCCTACCCCAATCCCTTTTTCTCACCCTCATGACTGCAGGGAAAAGCTTGTAAATGTGACTAGAGCAGACCTGGCGTGCTCAAAACCAGATGGCAAATAAAAAGAACCCATTATTTCAACAAAAACAACATGAACCCCTTCTTTGGGTTTCATATGATTGTTTGAGTGTGTTTTTGCCCCCTTTATGGTACTTTCAGTGCCTTTGTGGTTCTGTTTTGGGGAGGTGCTGAAGTCACTTGCACTTGTCTGCAGTTTATTTCACTTTCAGGTTCCCTGGCTTGGAGCACTTGCATTGCAAACACTGCAGGGCAGTGCTTATTTGTTTTAAGACCACTGCTTGCTTTGGAATTTCTTCTACCAAATTTCAGGCCAATTTATTTTTTTTCTTATTTGTCCCCCTCCCTCCCCTTCCCACCAAAGAGAAAGAAGTTTTCTTAGTCTCATCTTGCATCAGAATTGATACCAGGCCAACAAAACCAGCGTAGAAGATGCTTTTCTGAGGCTGCTTGCCTCGATGTGACCTTCTGGATGAGGATTCTGGTTCAAAATGCAACAATGTGCTGTCAATTTTATCAGAGGCATCTTCCCCATGGTGCTGCTACCCTGGGGTGGCAGGACAGGGCAGGTCTGGGTCTCTGTTGCCCATCCAGAGGCTGCTGTGTTTTAACAAACACAGGTTTTGCAGGGCTGTTCGCTCCAGAGCAGTGGGAGTCCTGGGATTTTACCAAAGGTTTCTGTTTCTAATTGGGTTGTTCTCAGTTTTAAAGGCCAGACATCTCTTTATGGCACAGAGTGGAAAACCTGACCAGTCACTGACACCGCACAGAGAGGTGGGTCCTGCTTTTGTACCGAGGTACAGAGCTGTTACCTCTCTTTGGCTCTCTTCGGATGCGAAAATAGATTCCTCCCAGCCCTCAGCTCCCCGTGGCTCATCCACGGGGGACGCTGGTGGGCAGAGTTTGGAGCAGCATCCCCTGCCCTGGCCTGACTCACACGGATGCGGTTCAGTGACTTCCTGCTGCTCTGACCGCCTGGCTTTGGGAAAGAGGGAATTGCAGTGCAGCAGCCGGCTGGCACGCAGCCCCAGCGCGGGGGTCGGTGCCGTGGCCTCGCTGGTCATTGCCCTGGCCCAGCTGCCTGAAATCAGGGTTTAGAGCTGGGCTTTTCTGGGGGGGGGCTGCTCCCAAGGCCAGGGCTTGCTGCACAGACGGGGCTGGAGAGTTGTGCTACGCTGCTGTGTGTCTGGGCTGGGGGAAGACAGCACAGTCTCCCGGTGTTCGCAGGAAACAGTATTTATTTTTTCCCTTCTGTTAGGGCTCTGTCTCACTCCATTGTCTGAAATTCCCTTGCAGAGACAGGCCCATAACTCTTTAAAAAAAATAATCCCAAACGCGGGGGCTGGAGCTCCCTCAGCTCTGGCTGGCGGCCGCCTGACTCTGTGCAAACAGTCTGGGCCTGAAATCCCCCGGGACTGAACATAAAGGTCTGATTCAAAACGAAAATGGGGTATGAAGCAGCATGGCCTGTGCATCACCATCTGCCTCCCCTTCCCCACTGGGTGGCTGGAGCTGCGTCCGGGGAAGGTGCCTCCCGAAATGCCTGGGGAGAACCGTGCCGCTCTGGGAGCTGGGGGGTCACAGGGGAATGGCTCCCCGGTGTCCTTGTGAGAGGCCGGCGGAGGTGGGAGAGGCATGAGATGGGTGGGAGGGCACGGCCATGCGCTGAACCCGGAGCGGAAATTATTGGGGGAGCAAAGAATGAGCAGGATATCACGTGTCAGCCGTGTGCGCCCGGGGCTGGGGGAGAACAAAGCGCAGGGAAGCCCTGCTCCGCTGCCGCTCCCACCCCGCTTCCTGCTGGCACGGGACGGAGACCGCTGGCTGCCGGGGGAAGGGAGCGTCAGGGCAGGAGCCGGCCTGCAGCTGCCCACCTTTGGGGAAACTGGAAGGCTCTCTGTGCCTCAGTTTCCCTCGGCTGAGATGGACTGGGTGCAACAAATGGTCCCCAGGTGTTGGCCTGCTGGGGGTGGCCTTGGAGGGCCAAGCTGTGCTGGGGCTGCTGAGCTCTGGGGATGCTCTGGAGGTGTTGGCTTGGAGGATGGAGCCTGTGGGGGAAGGAGGGGAACTCCCATCCCCCATGAAAACCTTGTTCCCCAGTACTTAATGAACAGGCGGGTCTCACAGATGGGTGTCATGCACCCATAACAGCCCCAAGGAGCTGGGTCAGCACCCTGCACCTTCGGTGCCTGCAGCTCCGGTCCCTCCTGGAGAGCAGCGGCATTTTGCCAGGGTGCTGCGGACGGAGCGTGGTGGGCCCTGGCGAGGATTCGGTGTCAGGCGAGGACTGGGAGCGGGGCAGCCCCAGGGAGCAGCTCCCCTGCCCACAGACCCTTACATGGCCAGTCCTTCCCCCGTGCTGAGCATGGACTTGGGTGTTTTTCCTCCCTCTGTTGCTCTTAGACCCTCCCCCATTTCCCCCCATGCACCCTTTAGCACAAGAAGCCTTTTTTTGTTATTAATAGCTATTGAGAGCCAATAAAAAGTTTTACGGGGTTTGGCCAAGCGTCAGGGCTTGCAGTGTGCTCATTTCCTGGAGTCTGAGTGCTGGAGGGGCGTGGGTTTGCTTGTTTAACCCGCAGGTAATGAGGCCGTGGCAGCAAGGACTCTTGGTGGGTGTCACAGGAGCAGAGGAGTGGAGGAAGGTGGTGAGAGGGGGAGCGGGGCCGGGGGGCCGGGCAGGAAGGGATGGAGGCTGCCTCCCAGTTCGGCTCACTCGAAACACAGCAAGGGCCGAGCTGGGAGCAAAACCAGAGATGATGAATGCTGGGGGGAAAGCGGGGTGTGCGTGCATGTGTCGGTCTGTGTCTCTCACGTGGCTTCCCAGCGTGCACCGGGCTCCTGCTCAACCTTCTGCACTTTCCAGCCCCTGTTTAGTGTCCCAGCTGTCCTGTTCCTGGCACGCTCTGGCCGCCTTCTCCACGGGCGTCCCTGTGAGGAGGGACCGAGCCCGACCTCCCCCCAGGCAGCTCTGGTGGGAGTCCTGGATGGAGGGAGAGCGTGGCTCCCTCTTGGGAGCCTGGTTCCCAGAGCATGGAGTTGGTCTGTGCTACTTGTCATTGCACCCCTCCGGAAGGGAGCGAGGGGCTGATTTGGCCTTGATGGTGGGCTGTACCCGTGTGGACAGTCAACTGCACGGAGGGGGCTCGTGCAGGGCCAGTGTCACAGAACCATAGAGTAGTTTGGGTTGGGAGGAACCTTTAAAGGTCACCTAGTCCAACCCCCTGCAGTGAGCAGGGCTGTGGACATTTGAAGGAGCTCCCCGGCTTGAGGGGCTGAGCTGAGTCCTTGCCTGTTTGTGGGGGCCAAGGGGAACCCTGAATTAACCCACTGCCAGCACAGGGCTTCCTGCCAGCCTCACTGGGAAGTGCTGGGAGCTGCGCACATGAGGCAGGCAAGGTGCTGCACAACCACTGAGCAAACCGGCATCCACGGCCATCAGTTACTCTCATCAAGTGTCACAGCGGCTTTTGCCCAGGCTGCAGCCAGCAGCCCTGTTCGCCACCGTGCCTCGCTCCAAACTTTGTAATTAAAATCAAGGTTTGTTTGTGAGAGCCGAGGAAGGTGCGGCAATCAGGAGCTCACCGTGGAGGCAAGCGGGGTTTTAGTAAGTCCTGGGTTCCTCTTTGCTAGTGTCTGTTTTACCCCAGCCTGGCAGGCTGTCGTGGGAGCCCTGAGCGTGGTCATCCTACACACACGCACAGCTGCTTAGAAACCGTGTCCTCTCCCACGCGTCCTGGCGCAGGATTGTTGGCACAAAGGTCCCGGCCCCGCCACAGCGGAGGCTGGTGCTCCGGGGAAGCGCTCTGACTCAGCCAGCCACAGCCTCTGGACCCGCAGGGACCCTCCCGACAAGCAACTGTCTGGGCAGAATATCCTCTTTTCACTTCATAGGAAATTGCAGGCCTGGCGTGGTTTGTCCCGTAACGCAGTGGTTTACGTGTGTCCTTCGCTCTTGGGGTTTCTCGGGTCTGACCCGCGGCAGCCTGGCCCCAAGCACCTCGGCTGGTGCCTCCGAAGGTCTCCCTGCTGCCAGCAGCTCTTCCCCGTGGGGACGTTGTTCTCCCCATGTGACTCTTTGCTGGCTCCAACCTGGAGATGCTCCTCAAGTGTTTCACCTCCTGCTGTGGCCAGGCTTTTATTTATTTATGCCAGCATCTTAGCCATGGGGCACGTTGCGACAGTCCTGATAGCCCAGCTCCTCCCGCTGCGACACCCTTCATTGTGGTGGGAGTTACCTGTAATGCAGGGAAGGTGTTGGAGGGGCTCTGCAGAGCTGGGAGCAGGAACCTGGAGCCCACAACCCCCTGTTGTCCTCTGCTTCCTCATTTCCTCGTGCTAATTTTCTCCCTCTCCTCTCCACAGCTGGGAGACCAAGGAGCCACGCTGGGAAGACCCTCTCCGCAGGATGTTCTCTCCACCAAAGAACTCCCTCTAACAGGCGATGATGACAATCCCGGCAGGACCTTGGAAAGCACTAACATTTCAGTAGCCCAGCACCCGTGGGTGGCCGCTTATCCCTTCTTCTCCACGCCCCGCCCTCCCATCGCTCACCGTGATGGTGTATTAACCAAGAAGAGCCCTGCTTCTTTTCTCCTCACCCCTCAACTTTCGGCAGCTCTGGGATTTGTATGGCAGCAGCGTAACCGTGGAGAGGCCAGGGTATCACAAACTTATGGATTTTGATAAGAGAGGAGGGAAAGGGGAGCTGGAGGAAGGTAAAAGGATGTCCAAGACAGGTGGAGGAAGGAGCAGTCATGGAAGCCGGAGTGCTGGAACCAACTCGGGAGTCTTAATGGTGGGTCCCAACTTCCGGGTCGGCAAGAAGATTGGATGCGGCAATTTCGGGGAGCTCCGTCTAGGTGAGAAGGGTCGTCTTCTGTCCTCGCTGTAACTGCTTGTGCAGGGATTGCCCTGGCATCCACCTCCCGCAGCAGGAGGAGCTGGCACATGCCTCTGGCCATCAGCACCAAGGGTGTTGGCCGGCCGCACGCTGTTGAAGCATTGCGCGTTGCAGGTAGCCCTTGCTCCCTTCACAGTTCCTTCTTCCTCAGTCCCTTCACGCTGTGCTTGATCCTTCAAAGCCCATCATAGCCCAAAGGACTGATTTCAGAGGTGTTTCCCATCTCCTCCCCATACCTATCGCTGTTTGGCTTTATCAGGGAGAGCATTACAGTTCAGTCCTGTCTGTTGGAAGTGGTGGTAGCCCACTCAGGCCTGGGTGTCCCCCCCGTCCAGGAACACTTTGTGAGTAACGTTTCACGAGATGCCACTGTGTGCTCACCCCATCTCACCCCACTTGCACGCAGGGTGCTGCCCTCCCGCTGCGCCACGTGCCTCAGGAGCAGATGGAGAGTGGGGGCCTGTGGGGTTTTGTCTCTGCTGGGGCAAAAATCTGGGGAAGAGAGTCTGTATTTCATCCCAGGTCAATTCTCCAGTTGTTGAAACTGGTTGTTTCAGAGACTCTCCTATAACTTTGTGCAGGTGAGAGAGAAAAGGCTGAATAAAACCCAAGCACCTTCTATGGTCACTCCATTTTGAACCAAGTTTATCAGGAAGCAGTTCAAGCAAACTCTTGTTTCGAGGGTGGGTAGGTTGCTCCTCTTCCAAGGACTCGACATGCCCCAGGAGGCTTTCAGCAAGCTGTTAACTCTTCGGTTGACATCAGGCAGCTGGGAGAGGCCTGGCAGTGCCAGGCACTGCTGTGCCAGCAGCTCAGTCTAGATGTCTCCAGGAATGCGCCTTGGACGTGTTGATGGAGTCTCTGCCAGGCGGAGTGTTGGCCTTGGCTGCCAGTGCTTTGGGAAAGGGCTTGTGCCCTCCTAGGAAGAGGGAAGAGAGCCGGTCCCCGGAGCAGGCTGGGAGCCTGTGACAGCTGTAGGCCTTGTTGCTCCGTGATATTTTAAGCAGCGCCTTTTCAAACCAAGCTCTGAGCTAAACCTGCATTAAGTGTGGTCGTCTCGGCAGGCTGTTTGCGTGCAAAAGGAGCAGGAGGTGGGAGGCTGTCAGGAGGCGCCGCCGGCAGCCCCGGCTCAGGCACCCGCACGGAGGGTGGGGTGAGTTTACCCACCTCGCTGTGCCGCCTCTGTCTGTGGGGAGTTAATGTCAGCTCTGCCCAGCGTGACAGACTGGCTGGTGCCAGGCTAAACCGTCCTGTTCCTGAACTCCCTGATGGAATCGCCACTTAATTGCAGAGCTTGGGAAAATGCTCTGTTTAAAATCCGGCCAAGCGGCTCCTGCGTTCAGCAGCAGAGGGTCTGTCTCTCCTGGTGTCATGAAGAGCTCAGATCCTCTCTCCAGACCCAGGTATTGTGGAAGGAGAGATATTATGGGATTTTGTCACACCAGCTGCTCCTTTCACTACCCAGGTGGGTCTGGTCACCCCCTGGGGATGTGGTGCCTCCCTGCAGGGCTGGCTGGGAGGGCTCTGAGCTGGGCAGGGTCTACCTGTGTCTTTCCACCTCCTTTTCCCTGCTTGCCAGTGAACGTCCCACCGTGGGTACATGTTTCTGGGTGAGCTATCTTTCCAGATCCTGCCCTAGGCAGGAGTCTGAAACAAGTGGGGCCATGGCTGTTGCTTTGTCTGGTGTGCTCAGTGCTGAGGGTTGGCGTGACCCCTGCCTTGGCTTTCCCCTCGCTTTTTGGGGACAGCACCGAGGTGGACATGAGTCTCCTGTGGATCTGAGGAGCATCTGTGAAACTGGCAGTCTGGGTTGCTCAGAGCAGAGCAGCTGCAGGGATGTGGGAGCAGTTGGGCTCAGTTTGCTCGTGGCTGAAGGGACAAACAGCTCTGGGGCTCTGCAGTGGTTGATTCTCACTGCGAAAGTTTGTCCTTGCCCCCAGCAAGAGAAGCTTCTAATCCCTTCACATGGTTTTCCTGCTGTGTCACACCCTGTAGTGTCCGGCCATAACATGGTAAAGGCCTGAGCACAAGATCTCATCACAGCAGTGGAAGCCACAGCTATGTGGCTTGTTTCCCAAAATCGCATCTCTCTTCCTTAGGTGTGCCTCCGAGCTGTGTCAGGGCTCAGGAATGCTTTCAGGACTTCACAGAAAGTAGGGATTCCTCCAGCTGCAGATGAATGGCAGGGGACCAGAGGGATCCTGCTGTGAAGTGGTGGCATGAGCAGGGATGCTCCCCAGCTGTTGCAGGACACTCAGTTTTCCCCTGGGAATGGAGTGTTCAGTCCTCAAGGCAGGCTGATTGCAGAGGCCAGAGTGTAGCTCAGTGTTTAAAAGCTCCCAAATCTTCTTCCCTTTCATTAAAAAAAAAAAAAAAAAAAGCCATGAGGTCTTGCAAAAACATGCTAGGAGGTGACTCCTCCAGCTCCCAGCTGTGGGGGATGGAGGAAGATGAAGTTGCCTTCCAGAAACAGGTAACACTTTGCCCGATTTCACCACCATGCCGAGAGGCAGGTGCTGATCTGTCCTCCTGGGTGCCTCGGCTCAGCTGTCCCAGATCGAGACAAGTGTCCTCCCAGGTTTGGAGGTGTCCAAAATCAAAAGTGATTTGTTTAAAAATAACATTTAAAAAAAATTGGCTTAAGGCAATTGTGGGAAGCCAGAAGGGGAATGACTTGTGCAGGAGTTCCTGGCTGCCAGAGCCATGCTTGGATCCCGCCCCTCCGTGTTCATGCTGGCCTTGGCATCCTGGGCGATACACAGACGTAGTGCCAGTCCCCATCCCAGTCCGGTGGTGCTGCTGCCCAGTTCCTTGCTGTAGGAGCACGACTGGAGAGAGCTGGGCTGGAAGCTGGAGCGGGGCGGCTGCCCCAGCCCTCTGGCGCATGGGGTTTGGGGAGAGCCGTGTGGGGATAGCGAGGGGCAGGTTTAGGTCATGCAGGGGGTGGGTCCTGTTACCTCCTGGGCACCCTGTCGTGGTGCTTCACCCTGGGCTGGGCAGGGCAGCATTTCCTGGCCAGCACGTTCAAAGTGCGTGTTTCTCCCCCTGCCAGCCTGCAGCTATGGGCGAGCGCCAGCCCAGCTCCTCCTGGGCCTTTCCAAAGGCAGCCCTGGGCAGCACCCGCTGCCCGCAGCCCCCCGAGCTCCCCCCTGCCCATCTGCTGCCTGCAGCCAGCCCGCCTCCTTGCCAGGGCTGGATGCTGCCCTCTGAAACACAAGGCAGGAAGAAGCTGGTGGCAGCGGGGGTGACTGGAGCGTGGCTGGTGGCTTGTGTGCCCTGGCACTGGGCTACGGCTGAGCGGCGGGAGCCTGCAGCCGGCTGCCTCTGCCAACTCCCCGTGCCCCCGGGAGCGAGGCCAGCACGTACGGCTCACAGAGAGGGTTTGTTGGAGCAGGCCCCTCTTAGCAGCTCCTCGGTGGTGCTTTGGGGTGGGCTGGGATAGGGGGAGAGGAGGAAAACCCAGAGATGAACCAGAAATGTCAAAAATGAGCCCAAAGCACCTGGGTGGTATGCAAACTCCCTTCCCTGAGCATTGCCTGGTGCTGGGCTGCCTCGGAGCTGGGCTTCAGAGCCAGGAGCTGCTCTTTGTCCTGCCGTGCTGCCTAGGGAGGGGGCTCCCCCACAGCCCCCTCTCCAGTCTGGCCTAAGGCCAGTGCTCTGGTGGGGCTGTGCCACAGAGCTGCCCCGGGGCAGCCTCAGCTGGGGTGCAGGGAGGGACGGGGACCCCGCGGAGGCTGCTGCTTCTCTTCTTCCTGCAATAAACTTCTGCAAATGTGGTTTTTGCAGCTTTCCCTCTCCTCCAGCCTGGTGCATTCATTTCTAACAGCAGCTTGGAAACACAGCAGCTGTTTTTCTTTGAAGTTAAAAGCTGGAAATTAACTTATTTTTAAAAAGTAAACCCAGCATTTTGGAGGGAAGAAAAGGAGGGGCAACAGGTCCTCGTGCAGCGTATGAGCCAGCAGCAGGTCACTACTACAGCTGGGCTGGGGCCATGTCCCAGCTGAATGGTCACGTGCGAGTGCTGGGACATTCCCAAGCTCTCTTGAGCTGTGGCTGTCACCCCTGGCCTGCAGCCTCCCGCGTGCTCACCAGGGGTTATTTCTTGGGGGCCACAAAAGGTACCTTCAGACAACGCGGGCTGGGGTCAGCACATGGTACGTGACACCCTTCTGTCTTCAGCTCTGCAGAGACCTCCGTACACACGCACGTATGGCGAAGGGCTCAGCCACCTCTAAAAGCCTCTAAAAACCTCTGCCTGGTTGGGGCCGCAGACCCCCCATGCGCCGGAGGCGGCTTTGGAGCAGGCTGTGGGAGAGGAGAGCCCACGCGCTGCCTGCTGACTGCTCCTCCTGCCTCCCTCCCTCATGGCTCACGCTTGTTTTTCCTCTTGATCTTTCAGAGTCGCCTCTAGAGGAAGGTCAAACTCTAAAATAACTTTTTATTTTTTTCCCCCCTCCCCTGGTATTAAAACCTAACGCTCCAAGGAGCTGTCATTGCTTGGACTGATGCAGCGTGTGTCGCTGGGGCTGCGGCGTTTGCCGTGCTGGGCTGGTGCCCGCTGCCTTCGCACAGAGCTGCCTTCTCCCACGCTCCTCCACTGCATCACCCGGGCACTGGAGAAGCCAAATGGCCAGTCCCAGGCCCAGCTGGGTGCTCCTGCCATAGTGCAGAGGCTCCCGGCGGGGCCATCCCCACACCGTGCCACGGCCGAGGGGCAGCGCCAGGGGCTGGCACAGGGGAAGCCGCTTGGATGGGGACCCGGCTGGGAGCCCGGCGCAGAGCCCGGCTCCTCCTCGGGCCGCCGTGATGTGCAGGAGCAGGTGCCGGACCCCACTGCTGCCAAATCCGCCTCGGGAGCGGGGCGACTTGGGGGGTAGCGCAGGGGCAAGAGAAAGCCGTGTCTGGCTTTTCAATGCCACACGGACCCCAGGTCTGGTGCCGCCTCCGATGGGCAGCTCTGGCTCGGCTCTGGTCGGACGTGCCGCGTCTTGCAGGTGCTGGCAGCACAGAGCAGGGCAAAGACCTCTCTGCAAATGTAAATACTTGCTTTCTGCTGCTCATCTTGCCACTTTTTTTTTTTTTTTCTTTCAAAAGCACCTTTTATTCTATGGATCCTGCAGCGCTGCCTGCTTGTGTCCTCCCCCGGGGCGGCCTGCGGACTCCAACACATTTTAGGTGTTAAAGTTACCGTCCTTCGGGAGCGCCTGGCGGCGTGGGGGCGGCCCTGGAAGCTGCTCCAGGAGCTGGAGCCAGGAGTTCCCCGGTGTGGGCCAGGCCCTGCCAGGGAAGGACCCCACAGCCCTCCCTCCTTGCTCTTTCGCTTTTTCTTTCCTTTTTTTTTTTATTGGGGAAGAGGATGGTGGTAGTTTGACAGCAGCAATGGCCTGTCCTCTCTTTGCTCCCCCATCTTTTCTATCAGCTTTGTCCAAGCCCTCCAAGTGTTACAGGAAGGGATGAACCATGAGGGTATCAAATGATTTGGACTCATTTCTTAGGCTGGGAGAGGACTGCCAGCTCCCAGAGCATTTTTGTGGGTAGTTTTTTGTGCCAGCAAGCCCCAAAGGGGGCCAGCACGTTGGGGACAGGACAGATGCCACGTACCAGGGACCGGGTGGACCTCTCCAAGCACAGCCCTGCTGGGGATGCTCCTGCCTCCTCCCCTTCTCCCTGCTGTGCCGGGCCGGTTATGCAGTGCCCCTCTGGCAGGATGGCAGGTATCTTGCTGTGGGTTTTTTTTCCCTCATCAGACTCAGCCTAACCTCAGGGAATATCCAGCTCTGAGTTTTCTGGTTGCATGTTACTGCTCTGAAGGCAGCAGTGATTTTTTTGGACTGAACTGTACAGCCCCGAGACCGGAGCCCACCTTAAGCGGGGAGCACATGGGGACCCTGTGCTGTTGTCACAGGTAGGGCCATGCCTGCCTGGCTGGGCTCTGCCTGCCCCTGCATCTCAGCCAATGCACAGGGCTGTTTTGGTCTCCCTTGTGATTGTTTGCAAAACACAGAGGTCCTGGTGCGTGGAAGATAAGCTGCCTGCACGCGCTCCTCCTCCCTGCCAGCTTGCTGCCTTCTCTCCCTGTTAAGTTGTTGGGAGGTGACTGCTCAGGCAGGGGCAAGGGAGCTGCACTAGGCTCCATCAAGATTTCAGTTCTTCCCTGCCCCAATCAAGTTCCCAATGAACTGAGGGTTTCCTTGAGCTCTCTGGAGCCATGCACAGGTCTGGGGGATGTCCCACCTCCTCCCCAGGAAATGTCAGTCTGTGATGGGCCAGAAACCCAGGGTCTGGCATATGCTGTGTTAGCCAGACTGTTCCCCTTCCCAAATCACCTACTTCCTAATCACTGTGAAGGGATTTGGTTTTGCAGAGGCAGGAAACAAAGTGGCTTGGCAGAAGTCCCCTGGGAGGGGAGAGGGTCAGCGAGGCAGCAAGACTGAGCCCCTCCTTGGCTGCAGAGCCTGTCCCTGGGAGCAGCCACTCCATTAATATCTCCCATTCATCCCTCTTCCCGTAATCCTGCTGCCGACTCTGGCACTCAGCAGCTGGCTCTGATGTCACCCGGCAAGGATTTATTGCTGCTTCAGGTGGAGAGCAGCAGTCGGAGCAGATGAAATCTTATGCCAGGAGGAGCTTGTTCCCTGAGCAAATTGCTTGGAGAAAATCCGAGGAGACAGATGCAGCTCCATCAGATACGCACATGCCAGGCAGTGGGATCGCGTGTCTGCTGGCTCTGCGTGCTGTGGAAGGGAACCTGCTGCGCTTAACTCACATCTCCGTGGTGTCCTGGAGGGCTCTGGCAGCCGGGGCACTCATATTTCTGCAAACCTCTTTAATCTTTGCCTTTATGGACCTGAGGCAGAGGTTGTACTGAGCTTCCCAGGTGTAACACCTTCCTCATGCCCTCCTGGCTCTCTGGAGCGAGCAGGGTGATGTGCAGACACCGTTAGTTCAACCTCTCTGTAGTTATGGCTGTGAAAAGTCCCCTGAAGGTGCAGAGCTCTCTAAGAAGTCATTGACAGGGTTTTGGGGTGGCATGGCTGCCCTCTCAGCTCGCCTGGGTGCTTGGAGGCAGTCGTCTGGCCCTTTCCACAGCACATCAGTGCCTTCAGCTCCTCCTTGTACAGCCTGGGCCGTGCCGTGGGTCTGCTCCCGGCTTCCCCTGCACCCTCGGGTGGGTGGGAGCATCCCGAAGGACGAGGCAGAGCATGCGTGTCATGCCCTGGAGTGACCCCAGCCCTGGGGAAGGGGTTTCCACCTACCTGCAGTGTCTTCGAACCAGCTGCAATGCCTGAGGCTGCCCCAGTGTTCTTGGGGGCTCCCTGCCACCCTCTGTGTGGTCCCACCACCCACAAAACAGCATCCCCTGACTCTGGATGGCCCTCCCAGAGCAGGGTGGCCCCTCTCCATGCAGGGCTGTGGCTGGGAGAAGCAGCAAGTCCCAGCCTTGTTCCTTCCTTGGCCAGTCACATCCCTGCAGGCCTGGACTGGGGCTCTGTCCCCTCCCAGCAGCCTGCCAGTCCCAGAGGAATCCTCTTGCCCCATCTGGGGGTAATTAACAGGCGTGTTGCAACTCCCCACAGTGGGTTCCTGCTCCCGCTCATGCCTCGAGGCCTGTTTATGTGTTGCGGGAGCTGCTGAACCTGTTCAGGACGTTCTGCAGCCCAGGAGCCCTCGGGGACTGCGGCGGGTGTGAAGTGGGGTTAATGCAAAGGCTCACTTGCTTCCAATTGCCTTTTCGTGTCTCTCCTTGCAGGAAAGAACCTCTACACAAACGAATACGTAGCTATCAAATTGGTGAGTCCCTCTGTGGTCGTGGCGGGTGATGTTCAGGCCATCTGGGAAGGAGATTGATTGTTCCCCCTCCCCAGGTTGTTCAAGCAGGTCGAGCCGGGCGGGTTGTGGTAGGGGCTGGGTGGGTGGGTGTGCAGGGGAGCTGTGCTCGCTGCTAGGAATTGAGGGCAGGCAAAGCGTCGCACGTCATTGCGGGTGGGGTGATGTGGGGCCCGGGGAGAGAGGAGCTGGGTCTTTGCTTCTCCAGGATCTCCCTGTGGCCTGTGCTGTGCTCAGCCAGTGGCAGCAGCAGAGAGACCTGCAGGAGAGGGAGGTGCCCACTGATACCTGCTCCCATTAATGTCTACCCCAGCACCCATCTCTCTGGAGGGGGTGGATCTGCCTCCCATATGGGCTGGTTTTCTCTCATCGTCCCCTGAGGCTTCATCTCCCATTTTATACCAGTTTTCTCAGCCCCAAATGCTCTCAGTCCAGCTGTTGCCAGAATGTGAAGAACGTGTCTGACACCCAGACCTCTGTAACACCCTGCTTCCTACAACAGTCTTAACTGTTCTTTTCTCCTCCAAGGAACCCATAAAATCCCGGGCCCCCCAGCTGCACCTGGAGTATCGGTTCTACAAACAGCTCGGCAATGCAGGTATGGGGCCGGGCTGAGCTGCCACGGGGAGCTGGCTGCCTGGGCCACACTGCTAGGGAGGGGAGGCTGCCTGTAAATGTGACTCTGCATCTTCATTCCCAGCCTGAGCAACTCCTGCCCATCTGCTCGGCTGGGAGGGGCCGATTTTACACAGAGCCACGTTTAATCTTTGATCCCTTCTTACTCGGTTCTTTCCCCCCACCTCCCCCGCAGCAGAGTCAGGGATGCAGATGGAGCTGCCTTCTTCGCCCTCCTGCCAAGAGCAGAGCCAGGCTGTCTGCGGCGTGGAGGGAGGGCAGTGCAGAGACATCCCCCCCATCTGCCCCCTGTCCCAACTCCAGCTGTGGCGTGGCCATGAGCGTGGCCGTGTGCTGCTCAGCCCGTTGCAGCCCCTCACAGCCCCTGCTTTGTCTCTTGCAGAAGGAATTCCTCAGGTTTACTACTTTGGCCCCTGTGGGAAGTACAATGCCATGGTGTTGGAGCTGCTAGGACCCAGCCTAGAAGATCTCTTTGATCTGTGTGATCGGACCTTCACGCTCAAGACCGTCCTGATGATCGCGATCCAGCTGGTGAGCGCAGCACCCCCGCCTCGCCTGCCCCTCTGTGTGGCTCAGCCCCGGGGGAGCGGGGTGATGCGTGGGCACAGTGCTCAGGCTGCGTGGGGACCCTGCAGGGAGGGTGAGGGCAAGGAGGGGTGAGCCACAGGCTGCAGGAGACACTGCTGGCACATCCCAGACTGCCTCCCTCCATACCTTGCCCTCTCCCTGAGGTAGGAGGGCTCTCCCCCTCCCTACACAGCCCCTCTCTGAGCACAAACATGTGTCTGTCACTGTGTGTCCGAGCTGCAGCTGGACTGAGGTTGTCTCCCAGGGCTGGAGGACCCGTTGTGCCCGTCCTTTCGATGCAGGGTGACATACGGGCTGAGGGGAGCAGGGGGGCTGCCTGGGGATGAGGCAGTCAGAGCAGAGTCACGCCCCGGGGAGGGGAGTGCAGGACGTGTGGTGTGTCTCTGCCGTGGTGCTGACATCTCCTTCTGCCCCCAGATCACCCGGATGGAGTACGTCCACACCAAAAGCCTGATCTACAGAGACGTCAAGCCAGAGAACTTCTTGGTGGGGCGGCCGGGCAGCAAGCGGCAGCACACCATCCACATCATTGATTTTGGCCTGGCCAAAGAGTATATTGACCCCGAGACCAAAAAACACATCCCCTACCGAGAGCACAAGAGCCTGACAGGGACAGCACGCTACATGAGCATCAACACCCACCTCGGGAAAGGTGTGTGCACACCACACGGCCAGCCCTGCCTCTTGGCCAAAAGGGAGAGGGAAGGGGACTGCAGGGTGCGAGCTCCCCCCTGCCAGAGGTGGGGCTGGGGACAAGCTGCCTCCTGCTCTTCAGCCTGGGGTGTTGGCAGGGGACTTGGGGAGCTCTGGGGTCTGGCAGGGGACAGGGACAGTGGCTGTAGTGGGAACATGACCATGTCTCATCTCTTCTCCATCCAGAACAAAGCCGCAGGGACGACCTGGAAGCATTAGGGCACATGTTTATGTACTTCCTCCGCGGGAGCCTCCCTTGGCAAGGCCTCAAGGTAACTGCCAGCTCCCGCTGTCCCTGGGCACGGCTGCCCCAGGGGTCTGGCTCTGCCCTGACATGGGCGGTGTCGGGGAGGGGGGGAAGCTTTGGCCCCTGGCGTGGTGGAAGGTGCCCTCTGCCAGCTGCAGGGGCTGTTGCTCTGAGCTCTGTGCCAGGCCCTTGCTGTGCTGAGCAGCTGTAGGTGTCCCCGCTCAGTGTCCCCCCGCTTTGCTGGCTGTCCTGGAGCCACACTCCCTGGTGTTCGTCCTCCAGCCCTGCCCTGGGTGAGGGGATTCCCTGGGAATGAGCTCTGGCTGTTACCTCGAAAAGGGGGACCAAGAAACCATCATGGTCTGGTGTCACCCAGTGCCATCCCGGCTCGTGGGGACGTGCCTCGCCCTCACGCTGACCCGCTCCTTGTCTCTGCCAGGCTGACACGCTAAAGGAGAGGTATCAGAAGATCGGCGACACCAAAAGAGCCACTCCAGTGGAGGTGCTCTGTGAGAACTTCCCAGGTGAGGGCACTCTGCATGGCCTGTCCCTGTCCCCAGAGCCCGCTGGCATCTCGTCCCCCTGCCCCAACTGAGCCCACTCTGTCCCACAGAGGAGATGGCCACGTACTTGCGCTACGTGCGGCGGCTGGATTTCTTCGAGAAGCCCGACTACGACTACCTGCGGAAGCTCTTCACAGACTTGTTCGAGAGGAACGGTTACGTGTTCGACTACGAATACGACTGGGCAGGGAAACCGCTGGTGAGTGCTGAGGGAGGGGGGGTGGGCAGAGGGTGCTGGGCCCCTGCGTGCCTGGGGGTGGTGGGGAGGCAGCGGGGTCTGTGGCAGCAGCCGGGGGGGATGCAGGTCGGCAGTCGTCCCTGCCACACACATCCCTGCCCAAGAGACCAGCTCCACCAGTCCTCCCCAGACCCAGCAGCCAGCTCCAAACTGGCGCTGTCGTGCCGACGAGTTAAAGCTGTGACACAGAAATTGGAGGCTCCTGGAGCCAAGGGGAGCCCAGCAGTCGAGTTGGCACCTTGTGTTCTGCCATGGGCACCCTCCAGGGCTCACTGCAGCCAAATACCAAGCGTGAAGCTGCTGGGGTGGGGGTAGGAGCTGGGATCGGGCCCCGATTCTGGGGTGTTTTGCACATTTGGCTGGAGGTTGGATGAGGGGGCCCGGGGTGGCAGGAGGGTTGCTGTGCCGCGGCTGATGTTGTCCTTGTCATGTCCCCAGCCCACCCCCATCGGCACGATGCACAGCGAGGTGCAGGTGCAGCCCCCGAACAGAGACAAAGCACAGCCACACACCAAACACCAGGTGAGCAGCGGCGCTGCCCCGGCCAGGGCACGGGACCACGGTCGTGCGTGGCTTGGGCTTCTGATCCACGGACCCATGTAGCCCAGCGGGGCCTATGGATGGAGCCAGGGACTGGGGCGTCTTTTTGTCCCCAGTGCTGTCTGTGGGAGGGCTTCCTCCCTGCAGGTCTGTGGCTAGCAGGGGGACCAGGGCAGTGTCCCTGGGGCCGGGCGGCCCGGCAGAAGCAGGAGGAAGCAGCCTTGGGAGGCTGTAACACGGCGGGGAAGTGCCAGGCCTGGGCTTCAGTGGGCAAGCTGCAGGGCTAAGTGCTGGCCGGGGGGTGTGGGCACGGCCCGGGCTTAGCCACCCTGTGCTAAGGACCATGTCCCCGGTGCCGCGTCCCCATGGGAGTAACTCGCTGCTCTGTTCATGGTGCCACTTTCAGCAGGACGGGGACAAGGGACAAGGGAGGGGGCTGCCTGGATTCGTGGGGCGGCTTGGCAGCGTTTTGCCCTGTGCTGGAGAGAGGGGCTGGCTTTGCCAGGGCACGTGGAACCGAGCTGGGAGCAGCCCGGGGCAGGCAGACGGGCAGAGCTGTGCAGGCAGCTCACTGCCGTGGGAAAGGGCTGCGCTGCCCAGCCCTTCTTCAGTGCTGTGGCCTGTCCTGCCCTGGTGCAGGAAACACAGCTTTGGGACTGCTGCCGTCAAGAGCAAAGCTCATGCCTTTCCCCAGCAGTCCTGTACAGGCCCTCGTCCTCTTGCCTTGAACCTCCACAGAGAGCAAAGCACCTGCAAAGGGGCTGGAGCCGAGGGTGCAGCACCCTGTCCTCCCTCACCCACGTGTCGGTCCCGCAGTGCCCCTCGCTGCTCCTGGCCCAGCCCCAGGAGCCTGGGCCAGCCCTGGCTCTCACTGGCCAGCGGCTGGGCAGCGCTTCCTGAGGGGGAGGACAACATCGTCAAAGCACCTCTGGCTCATTCCTGGGAACTTGCTCCCAGTAAGGCCTGCTCTCTGCCTCCAGCATCTGAGAAATGCCGTGTTCCACATCCCTTCTCGAGAGCAGCGCGAAAAGCAAAGCACAAAACTCTCACTGCGTGGGAGCAGTTTCCAACCTGGGGATGCAGGATCCCCCGGCAGCTGCGGGGCTGGGCCATGCTCACCGTGGTGAGGGTTTGGTGGCGGGGTACTGCCGCGCTGCGGGACAGCTGAGGAGCCCGTGCCCTCGAGGAGCGGCACAGCGTCCTCGCCGTCGCCCCTCGAAGCTCTGCGTCGGCCTCGGAACATCGCGCTCGCAGGAGAGCGGCCGGCAGCGGCGCTGGGCCCGGCTGCATCTCCCCGCGCAGCGAGCGGCACTGCTGGCCCAGCCCGCCCTGCTGGCCCTGCGCGGGGCTGGCCGTGCTCTGCGGGCGGCGTGTCCCCAGCTGCCCGGAGGGGACGTGCCCAGAGCCCAGCTCCATTGCTGGGGGGTGTGTGTGTACGTGGCGGGAAGGATTCAGACCCGCGGTGCCACCGCAGGGACCGTGCTGGGGAGCCACCGGGACGGTGCTGCGCGAGTGCCCTCCGCAATCACAAACTCGAGCTGCTCCAGTCATGTTTTTGCTTTTGCATGTCTTATTTTCTCGACTCCCTTTTTGCCACTCTTCTCCCTGCCCCTTCCCTCCACCTCTCCCTTCTCTTCCCCATTCTTCCTCTTTTCTTTTGTTTCTTTTCATTCTGTTCCTCCTGCCTGTCGCGAGCAGCCGCCCGAGGGGACGGAGTTGTGGGATCCTCAGGCCGGTGGGCAGCCTGCCGAGGAGCCTGTGGGAGCTCACCTGGCAGCCGGCAGGCTCGGGGGGTCCGTCCAGGTACATGCAACCACGCGCCGAGGGCAGGGGCGGGCGCGGGAGGGAGCAGAACCACCCTGTGCCGTGCAACCTGCCTGCGCAGCCGGGCACAGGCCGACGTGTGTCTGCCGGCCGCGCCAGGGGATCAGCCCCGCTCCCCCACCCTGTTCCCGTGGTGCGTGGCACTCACGGCTCGCAGACGAGGCTGGCGCTGCTTCCCGGGGGCTGCCGGGCTCCCTCGGTGCTGCCGGTGGGACTCGGAGGGCGGTTAGAGATGGATGAAACGCTGGCTCTGCGTGGCACGAGCAGCCGGGTGGGCAATCGGGCTCTGTCCCACCCGGTGCCGCTCGTCCCAGCAGTGCCGGACAACGCGGCCTGATCCCGCGTGGGGACTTCCCTGTGCCTCCTGGCCTGGGGCGACGGCTTCGAGCCCTGCTTCTCCTCCCCTCACCTGGGCAGTCCTTGGCCTCGTCTCCGCTCCTCGGTCCCACACTCGCGCCATCGGCCCCATGCTCACCGCCCTCGCAGCCGCCCGGCCCCCCCTGGGCTGGTGGGGTGTCCGTGGTGGGTCCCCCCAGCTGGGCCTGCGCTGCTTCCTCCGTCTCCGCTTCCGTCCCCGCCGCTGTTGCTCGTTCCTGCTGCTCCGCGGTGAATCTCTGCTGGTGCTCGGTGCCAGGCTGGGGCCTGGCTGCCGTCGTGGGGCCGGGGCAGACTGTGGGGCCAGCTTGTGCTCTGCCCCGCTCCTCCCACGCCACGTCCCCTCCCTGCCACCGCCGCTGCTCCCGCTCTCGCTCCGCAAACGCCCGCCCCTGTCCTCCGCCTGCTGCCGGCACTGTGGGGGGGTGTTGGTGATGCGTAGGGGGTCTCTGGGCTTGTTTCGGGGGGCTGTAGCTTGCCGTAGCCCTGCTGGCTGGGCGCTGTGGCTGTCGGAGGGCAGCTCCTCCACGAGTCTGGGTAAGGCCGAGCCTCCTCGCCGGGGATGAGCAGCTTGGCGATCCTTTGGCCTGTGCAGCCCCAGGGAGCTCCTGGCTTTGCCTGGGGGCAGCGGGTGCAGGAGGGGGGTTTCGGGCAAGTCCCAGTCGCCTGTGCCAACCCCGTCCTTGCTTCGGTGACTCAGATCTCCTTCCTCCTGGCCCTGGCACCGCGCACGGCCCTGCTGCCCCGGCGAGCGGGTGGGAGCCCAGGGCCACCTTGAGGCCAGAAGGAGCCCACAGGGTGGGTGCTGGGCTGAGCGCCCCCCAGGGCCTGGCCGTGCTGGGGCTTGGAGCTGGGGAGCAAGAGCCCAGTTGCTCGGCCATGGCAGGGTCGCCTTGGAGCAAGAGCTTCTCACGGGGCCGTGTCTCCCGGGCACGTTGGAGCTGGCTGCTGGCAAGCCCCTCTCCCGGCGGGGTGCGCAGGGGTTCCCAGGAGCTGGGATCCTCCCCGAGACGCCGAGGGGATCAAACCCCTCTGTGCGATGGGGCTGAGCGCCGCTGCCTGGGTGAGGGCACCATCCTGCTGCCCTGCGTGGGGACCTCGGTGCTCCCGGCTCTTGCAGGGCCGGGGGAGGGCTGTGCTGCCTCCTGGGGCTGCACCTCTCCGGGACACGGCTGCCATGGGGTGGGGGGGACGAGGCTGAGGACCGGCCTGTGCCCCAGGGGCTGCCCCGCGCTGACGCTCACCTCTCCCCAGGTGATGAGCTCCACCAACGGTGAGCTGAACACGGACGACCCGACGGCAGGACATTCGAACGCCCCCATCACAGCCCCCACCGAGGTGGAGGTGACAGACGATACAAAGTAAGGACACAGCCCCGCTGCCTCCCTCTCACCAGGGCCGCGATGGCCGCAGGTTTTGGCAGCTGCCCTGCTGTCCGGTGCCCTCTGGCGAGGAACAGCCTGGCTCTAGGGCGAGTAGGGCTCTTCCCTGGCACCCCACGCCATTGCCGGCCCCTTCCCGCCTTGCCCGCGTCCTCCCCGAAGCCAGCGCCATGGGATGTGCTCAGATCCGGGGCCGTTCCTCCTCCAGGAGCCCCTGCGTGGCCCCAGCTCTGGCCACTGCCGTTTGCCGTGGCTGACATCGCGTGCCATGGCCACTGTCACCCTTGCTGTGGCAGGTGCCGCTTGCCGTGGCCATCGCGGTGCTCCCGACCCGGCCCCTGCCACGTACCACGGCGCTTCCCGGAGCAGCTCTGCCCGCGTGGGGCTCACCAAGACACCGAGGGGGGGTTCCTGTCCCCGCCACCGGCTCTGCCCTGACCCCGGGGCCGCTGAGCCCGTCCGTGTCCCGGCCCGGGCGCTGACACTGTCCCCTCTGTCCCCAGGTGCTGCTGTTTCTTCAAGAGAAGGAAGAGGAAAACCACCAAGCGTCGCAAGTGAGCTGCCGGGGCCGGGTGGAGCGGTGGGTGCGATGGCTCCTCTCCCTCTGGCTGTGGCTGGATCTTGCCCTGCGGAGCCGGCGGCCGCGGCCCCTTGGTTTGGACGGGGCCGGGGGGGGCCGAGCGGGACGGCCTCCCCCAGCGCCCCACGCGCAGGCGGGGAGCGGGGCCTCCCCAAACTGCTTGTCCTTTCCTCCGCCACTCGCCCAGCGCGTGGCCGTTTACGCGAACCAAGCCCGACTTCGCTGAAGTTCCTGCGTCCGTCAAAAAGGAGAAAAAAAAAAAAAAAAAAAAAGAAACCGAAACAAATCCACGGCGTCACTTGCTTTTGAGTCTATAACTAGTATGAAAATGGGGATCAACTCTACAGACTCTGAACCGTCGCTGTCAGAAGAAGCAGAAGACAATTTCGAGAGCAGTGGGCTAAGGAGGAATTTTTTTTTTTTTTTTTTTTTTTCTGTTGCTTCTTTGTCTCTTAAGTTAATTTAAAGTGAGTCTCGGTGCAGAGTGCTGAGTCGTCAGTCTTTGACCGTCATCTTCAGTGTTACTGAATTCTGCTCTTCCTTTAGGCCCCCCCACCCCGTGTCCCCCGCTGGGTTCCCTTCCCCTTTGTTAACGCCTTTGGTGACGAGCGCTGCGGTCTCCGGTAGGGTGAGAAGTGCTGGGGTGCGTGGTTGGGGCGGGGGAGGGTGGGCAGGGAAGAGGAAATGCGTTTACAGTTCATTTTACGATGCACTTTTGCTAGCAATACAGCAATGTTTGGGCCTGCCAGAACAAGTCGGTGACTTCTGGGGGCCGGGGGGACAGGGACAGCAATGGGCTGCCCCGGCCACTGCCAGCGCCCCTGGGCTGCGGGAAGGGCGGTGGCGGCGGCAAAGCGAAGGGCTGGAGGTGGCTCCGCCAGAGCTGCAGGAGTTGGCAGGGGCAGCGCCGCGGCCGCGGGGCAGCGTTTTATCGGCCTTTTTGGTTTCACAGGTTGTTTTGCCGCGTCTCTGAGCCCCCCACCCCCAACAAGGACCCTCCCTGGGGCAGCAGTGGGCGCAGGGTGGGCCGGGACGGGTGGCACCGCGGGCAGGCCCGGAGCCACGCGGGATGAGCCACGCGGGGAAGGACAGCGAAGGGTGTCAGGGTGTCAGGGTGGAGCGGTGCCGCAGGCGCAGCGTCCCCCCGCCCGCGCTGGGGCCGGGCCTGATCCTGGGGTGGGGGAACTGGAGTTCTTGCAACTTAAACACACGGGTAGGAACAGAGAGACACACAGACAGACAGACACACCCCCACTCCCCCCGTTCCTCACCCCCCCAGGGCACTGCAGCTTTCCCACCCGACTGAACCCCTGCACTGTCGTGTGTGTTGATGATGACACATTGGGGCGGGAGGGGGGCACACTTACCTTTACCAAAACTCTGTTGTTCTGCCCCAAGAGAGGGGCTGAGGCTGTGCTGAGGCTTTGGGGTGGGGGGGGGGGGTGGGGTGGGGGGGAAATGGGACCATCTGTGGCTGCTTCAAAACATTTGTTCCAAACTGACCGTCTTGGGGTGGGGGGGAGGCTGGAGGCCCCGAATCCCGGGAGGGGCTGTGCCAGCCTGAGGGAGGGCTGGGGGGGGGGGGGGGGGGGGGGGAGGTGTCACCCTGCCCTGCCTGGGCACCCACAGGCTGTGGCTGCACGTTGGGGGCTGTGGGGAGGACACTGCGCCGTGGGCCCTCGTCCTAAATTCGGGCTTGAGCCCGGCTTTGGCTTCTCCTGGCCTGCAGCGGGGCGGGAGGGGCCGGGGCAGCCCCAGCTGCTGCCACATACCCTGGCCGTGGCGGGGGGGGGGTGATGTGCAACGTTTGACCTTGTTTCCCCAACGAGGCAAACAAACAAATTTTTTTAAAAAAAAAAATCGCCTTAAATTTTCACTGGAAGCGAACCCTTCTCAGAGCATCGGCTCAGACCAACCCCAGCGGAGGCCGAAGAGGAGCCGTGGCGGGGAAGGGCCGCGGCTGGTTGCCCGGCTCCGGGGCTCCGTCTGCGCATCCTCGGCAGCCGCGAGCGGGGCTGCGGGGGCAGCTGAGGACGGCGCCCGGCCCCCGGGACTCGCTGTCCTTCCAGCGAGGAGGCCAAATACTGCGATTGTACGTGAGGGCGTTTGTTCCATCGCGAGTTTAGTTACTGCTTTAAAACAAAGTGTACAGAAATGGCATTTAAATTTCTCTGATGCTTCCTGGAAGCCATAGAATTTAGGGGCTTTTTTTTTTTTTTATATAAAAACAAAAAATAAAATAAAAAAAAAATCTTTAAAACCCTACGCATTCTTCCACGTTTGATTGCACGGCCCTGAGGGTGGGGACACTGAGCAGCACCCCCTTTTCAGCTGAGGCTGGACCAGCAGCGGGTTCCCCATTCCCCATCGCCTGGTGGGAGCTGCCTGGGCCCCTCCGTGGGCAGAGGGTCGGCTCCCGGCCGCACGCTGCGCAGGGGCCTTTCCTGCGGCTAAAAATAACATCCCCTCGTTTCTTTTTCATGGGAAGCAGCGGGAGGAAGGGCTGGGGGAGGTCGGGGGGCGGCAACGAGGCTCCTGGCTCCAGGCAGCCCCGGGCAGATGTTCCTGGAAGAAGCCGAGGAGCGGGGGAGGCTGGGGGGCAGCTCCCGGCTGGAGCCCCACGCTCTGACACAGGCTCCGACCAGTGGCTCCAGCCTGAAGGACCACAGCCCTGATGCGGATGGGGGAGATGGGGGAGCCTTCGGCCTCGTGGCTGAGGAGGAGGAAGGGCAGGACGGGCATCGTGCTCGAGCCAGGCGAGACCCAGCCACGGCCGCAGGACCTCGCGCCTCCTCGAGCACAGCGCTGACGCGTACGAGAGGGCTCAGGGCACCCTGTGCCCCAATAACGGGCTCCAGCGCCGGCTGGCCAAGGGCTGGAAGCTCCCGCAGCCCAGCCCAGGGCAGCCCCCGGGCCAGGGCAGCACCAGCGGCTCTGACAGGGCCCCGCTGCTCCCACCAGGCAGCTGGTGAGCGCAGAGCCCCGGGTGCCACCCAGGCATTGAGCAACGGGCACGGGAGCTGCCGAAAGGGGCTTTGTTGGGGAGCAGCTGCTGATCGCGGGATCCCTCCTCCCGACTCCACCACCCACGGCCTCTGCGTGCCAGGAGCTGCCTGCCAGGCCTGCCCGCGCAGGCAGGGCAGGGGAACGGCCCTTTGCCCCTCGCTCACAGCAAGGACTCTGCTTCCCAAGACCCGGACTGATGGCTGCACAGGCCAAGGCAGCTTTTAGTGTTTAATTGTCAAAAACCTTCAATCAAGGGTGAAGAAATTCAGTCGTCAGACGACAGGCTGAATCCACCACACACCGGGAGGGGATGACGCCCTCTCAGTGCCCTCCTGCCCCAGGGAAACCCCGATTCTGAAACAGCCTCGTTCCCTGGAGGGTTTGGGCTCCCCAAGCAGCACCTGCCCTTCCCTCGGGGCTCCCGAGGAGCCCGGCCCGCCGAGGGGGGAGTTGAGCATCTCACAGCCCTGGGGAGAAGGGCCGGGACCTGCTCAGCTCAGCCGCCCTCTGCCTTCCCCCTGACACACCAGCGGCTGTCAGCTCTCTTCAAATCATGGAGAAACTTTCGTAAAGACAACCTGAATGTCTTTATTGATTTCCTATTTACAAATCACAAAGCTGGCCAAAAGCAGAGTGTGAACACTGAACGAGAGCATCGGATACATTCATCGATATAGCGCTGGAGTCGAGACAGTCCCAGCTCTGCTCGGAAGGTGACGTGGTACAACAGAACGTCTCATACTTTTGGAAACAGGCAAGTCCAACAATGAATTACATTCATCTATCTACAAAAGCCAGAATTGCGTCAAACTGCATAAAAGCCATAAGAACAGAAGTTGCTCAGGTGTAGTTCAGAGTGTGAGTCCCCTCCCTCCCTGCCTGGACAAGCTCCCAGACCTACCTGGAGGGGTGAGGCAGGAAGGGTGGATTTGGGAGGAGATTCTGCAAAACACAACAGTAGTAAAACCAGATGCTTCCAGGGAAGAGCCAGCAAGGAGGCGCCTACCGCGGCTGAGCCAGGCCTTCGTCAGCCCCGCTCTTTCCATCGCCAGGGGCAGGGCTTTGCCTCTTCCCACTCCCAATTCTTCCCGCTATTGCCGCCGGTGCAGAGAGGCCCCGCGGTGCCGGCTCAGCAGCAGCCTCCCCCCGGGAGGGCGCCGGCCCCACGCAGTTCTTGGGGGGCAGGAGAGAAGCTCCCACAAGCTTTGGGAGGGGGCAGAGGCGGGAGCGGGAGCAGCCCCCCTGGCGGGAAGGAGCGTCCCCCACGTGAATCCATCTCACAACACTGCTTGCATTGCACAGAGTCAGGTTCAATAACTAAGTCATGGACCCATCTTTTTTTTTTTTTCTTTTTTCTTTTTTTTTTTTTTTCTTTTTTTCTTTTTTTAGTACTGGCCATATTAAAAACATCCTACCTTGAAGCAGGCTTACAATATACACATCTTACAACGTCTTCCTAGAGAACGTAACACACTATTGACATCTCTAATAGCTACTGGTTAGGAGGTGCAGGGGGTCCCTGACCCTGTTACTGCTGCGCGGGCGCTGAGGAGACCCCCGGGCAGCCCCAGCCCGAGGAAGCAGAAGGAGGTGATGTCACTCCCTGCGTGGAGCGACCACCCCCCGCACCAGCGAAGGACGACCAGGGTTCAACTTCCAGCAGCTGAAGGCGGCGGCAGCTGCTGCCCGGCGAGTTCCAACGGCTTCGCGTGCCTGGAGCGGAGCGGGAGGGTCGCAAAGGGGAACCTCGGCTTTGAGGCAGCACCAGCCCTGCCAGCGGGTCCCACGTAGACTTGGGAAGGTTTAATTACAGCTTCCTCTGCAGAGGAGGGGGAGGAGATACTTTTGTAGTCTTCCTCAGCGGGCAGCGAGCGCGCCTGGTGCAAGCCACCCACCTCCTCCCCGCGCTGGTAAAGCCGCTTCTGGGGAAAGCAACCGGCCCTGAACAGGTAAGAAGGGGCGTCTTCGAGATTACCGAGCTCGACGGCCCAAAGACAGGTGATATCTGCATCTTCCTCGTGTGCCTGCGTGAACAGGCAGACTGTGCAAACACATAACAGGCAAACAGAAAACCTTTTAATGTTTCCCTAAACTGTTTCACAAATCCTTGTCCAGCTGCTGCGTTCTCAGGTTGCCCATCGAGCCTCTCTCCCCGTTCCACAGCCGGTGCCGGAGCGGCCCAGGGCGGGTTAGCAATGCGCAGAAACGAACAGAAAATGCATTGAAACGTGCATGAAAACAGCAGCAATACACAGGAACTGGGGGGGGGGTGGGGGGCAGGCGAGGCAAGTTCCCTCGCTCGCTTCAACTGACAGACCCCGGCCTGATCTGCAGCGGATTCGATCAGCGCAGTAACGCCCGGTGTGGGCGCCCCAACGCCGCACGGGGCCTCGCCCAGCATCACCCGGCGTCCGAAACGCGCTGCGGGAGTTTGAAAGAAGCAGCCCCAGGCCCCGGCCTGCACCCAGGGGAGGAAAGAGCCTGCCCGGCTGGAGCCGCTGCCCCTTCCCGACGCCACAGGGGAGGTCAGTTCGCTGTCGCCAACCGCCCAAGGTAAAGGATTGTCACAAATTAGTGAGAAGAGCATGAAAACGCCGCAGTCTCTCCAGAGGCGCTCTAGTTTTGAGGTCTCCCTCAAGACCGTGTAGTGCTGAAACAGCAAAAGCCTCAGGGAAAAGGCCACTTTCCGTAACTTTTTGAAGGCGGCCGCGCGTGCCGTGGCTGGCGGGAGGGAAGGCGCCGGGCACGGGCTGGCCAAGCCCCGCCACTGCAGCGTGGCAAAGCGTCTGGCCTCGGCTGCTGAGCTAGAGCAGCAGAGGACGGGCCACACAGCCCCTGACTGGGTCTTTTTGCAGGATTATCTCCTCACAGCAAGTATAACCACAACCAGAGCCACTCGTTTCCATGCTTCTGACTGGTGGAAAAGCATCTACATTCATTACAGTCAAAAAAACGCATGTTGTTAGATAGGATTAATCAGTAAAGTGAAAAATGACTAGCCACAGACAACCTACAAATGATACTGGGGTACCAGTTAGTCTGGTACGTGATAGCAGCAGAATCACTAGCACAAGGCAAAACATGAGCTTTGAAATGATTTTACTGAGACCTTTGGCTAGTGTGGCTCCAATTGGTGTGGTCAAATTCAGCCAGAAATTTAGTTTGGAAGGTCACGGGGAAGAGAACAGAAGAGTCCAGAGCCAGCTCCGCAGCTGCACTATGTGTAGAAGATGATCTCTGGGATTTGTCCATCCTCCACAGAAGTGCCGTTGTTATTCCCAGCCGCGTAACAGAACGTAAAGCAGGTTTTGGCTCCCGTTGTTGGTGATTCGTGGATCACTTTGCGCAGTCCTTTGGTTCCATAGTGGGAATCTGGACCCTGCGATGGCCACAGAAGACAAGAACAGATCAAGACGGGGGCGCTGCTGCCCCGGCACACTCTGCGGGTTTGGCCTCACAGCCTGGCCTGAAGCAACGAGCTCTGGAGATCACAGAACCTCCCTTTGCTTTCTGGTTCTTGCACCTCAGGTATTTTGAGCAAAGTTCTCGTCTCTCTCAGAACTTAACACTACATTGAACCAGATCTCAACCGTTAAATATCAACTTTTTTAAGCCACTGCAGGCAGGCTCTGGATTACACGCCTGCAGAACTGACAGTTTATCTGTATACACAAAAAAAAAAAAAAAATCCCACCACTTCCTCACTAATGCAACCTGTTAATTACTGTACACTTGCAGGACAAGTTAAAAACCAACTCTGAACACTGGTGGTGAACGTGCTCGTTGCACCACCAGGTGCAGGACTACAGAGCAGACCTTTGAGATTATACTGGAGGCCTTGAAAAAGGCAGAGCAAGAACCACGCTGCACGGAAGGGACTAAAGCAGCCTGCTTTCACCTATCTTTATCGTGCCCCCCTACCCGTGCTGCCCCAGGACAGTACCTTTAGAGTAGCACACGCTGTATAGTTGACGTTGGGTAAAATCTCAACAGGCTCCTTGAACATGACCCGGAAAGTGTTTGATGATCCGTCACAGCTGAACCCCGTGTCGTTCTGCCCCAGGACCGTGTTACTGTCTGTGTGGATGATCTGCAAGACACGTGTTAGCTTGTAATCTGCACAGCTGGTTGAACGCTGCCCTGCACCGGCGCAGGTGTGTCCCCCCTGAACCGGACTCCACGGTTTGACCACCCCCTTGGGACTGCACTGTCCTGTCACTTACGTCCCTCCTCACTGCTGGGATCACACCGAGCAACGGTGGGCTTGGGCCCCAGCCCAAGATAATCCCTCCTTACCCTGAGGCCTGGCAGAGGACTGCAGGCCTTAGACCTTCACCTGCCTTTCTCCTCCAAGGGCTCAGGGGTACCAGCAGACCCTGACAGTGACAGACAAAGTGCTGACAGACCGTGCTGGTCACATCAGCCGTGCTGGGGTGACTTTCCCGGGGATGGATGTTCCCAAGTGATCCGGACTGGGGTTACGCACACCACACATCCAGAACAAGGCACATGAGATTTCCATACGCTGCCCCAGTCTTTGAACAAACCACAATGGACTTCAGACAACTGAGTCTCCCTCGGTCCTACTTGTCATCTCAAAGGGGACACTGACGACGTGAGGCCGCACATCGGCACTGCACAGGCCCAGCACAGACACTGCAACTGCTTTCTTCTCCTCCCTGACAAATCGCGGCTGCTCCACTGCATTCGTACAGCTCGGAGCAAAAGAGAGTCCAAGTGCTATTGCAGCACCCGCAGGGTGGGCCTGCTCAGTGTGGGAAAACACGCACAGCTTCTCCTCAAACTGCGTCACAACTCTGAGACGTATTTTCAGAGGCTGCGAGCAGACTTGGGGAGGTACCGCAGTGACGCAGGCAGCGAGAGGCTGCATCAAATCGAGAGCAATAATCCCTCTTATCCCCAGTGCCCCATCTGGCCCTCACTACATCTGCCAACCACCCTATCTAGGAAACAAATACAGTCCCTTTAACTTCGGATTTTGTTGCGTATACACTAAAATGTGTAAGTTAGTTCCTACAGCAGCAAATATTTTTAACATAGTAGAGAGAATTACCTGTATGTTTACTTGGTAATCCGTTGGCCCATGTATGGATCCGTATAATCCAAACCCAACTACAAATATCCTTTTGTTCACCGAGAACCTGCAGGAACAGATCAGGAAAGTCAGACCAAATTGCCACTCCTGTATTGTTTTAGTACAAGGATGATGCACAAGTATCTTCACTCACTTTAACCTTATACCTATGATTTAATCAAACATACTACAGTTTTAAGTGCAATTCTTACTAACAACTGAAATCCTTTACAGAAACTGTAATTTGTAAGCTTACACCTTTGTCTGTCCTGATGGGCCGGCAATAATTTTGTTTGCTCATGTAAAATACAAAACTGCACAATCCCATCACCAAACTTCAGAGTCCAGGCTCAGAAGGTGTTTTGAAGTTGTGGTACAACATCAGCATCCCAAAACACCAGGCAGGCAAAGGCAGGGTAGCGCAGAACAGTGCCCACCCTCAGGGCAGCAGTGGTCCTACCAGCCAGGTAACAGCAAAAACCACTTAAAGCATCATTAGATATTTCACTGCTGAGCACTGGAGGAGAATTGTTAACGTGCTTCTGAGCATTTGCTGCATATAGCTGCGCTCAAGGGTTACGCAAGAGTAGAAACTAAGACTCAATAGCTCCTGAACGCAGGAAAGGGAAGGATATTCACCCCACTGCCCCACTACAGCTCCACCTCCTCAGGTAGCAGAAAGCCTCAGCGCCTGCCAAACTGCCGATGTAATTTCTCCACCCACCCACCCACCAACTCTTTCACTCCTGCGTGTTTCAAGAACAAACACCCGCGGCAGGCTAGAAGCCACTGCTCTGCAACCAGCATAAAATATTTAGTGTTGAAACTGCACACAAGCTATGCTGAAGACTGATGCTGATGCTGCCACCAGCTGAACTGAAAGTCAAATACAAGCTCCAAAAGGTCTCAGAGTTAGATCTGAGAGCAGAAAGTGTTTGGAGCTTGCAGCTCTTCCAGTTACAACCTGCTGTAAGGGGCTGAATGCACCAGAAGATCCAAGCGACAGCTCTACTGATACGCAAGAGAACTGTCGACAAAAAGGCTTAAAAATTTTAAAAAACTATATTAATGTGAGTTCTCCTTCTCCCTAAGACCAAGATGAATCAGGAAATAATCAAGGCTTTCTGATCACCTCCTGTCTTGTTGCTCTAATTGCTTGGCCACACAAGGCTTGCAAACCACCATTTGGCACGCCATGCTCCACGTCTCTCACCACGACTGACCTTTGCTGTTTCTCTACAAGCTTGGGTCTAAACAAACTAGATACTAGCAGAAAAGCAGGCGCAGCAAGCGTTTTATCCTCGTGCCTCCCTGAAATAGGCAAAGGGCTTCACCAAGCCACATTTACACTTAGAACAGAGCAGGGAACCAACCTGATGGAGCACTGGTGAGCTGACACACCCAGGCACAGGAGGAAGCCATGAGCTGCCTGGTGACTCCAACTGCTACGTGCCTGTACAGCTGCAGGAAACCACTTGAAAAGGGGAGAAATAATCCCCCAAGAGGCCTGTGCCAGAGGGCCACATCTGCTGGAAACCTTTGCCAGTGCAGAAGCAAAGTGGCAGCCTGCAGCTGCACACGCAGGTTAACGCATCAGGCGATGCTTTTGCTCTGCAAATCGCTTTCCCTTCAGCGTTTGCGCCGGGGTTTATGTGGTGGAAGTCAGGGTTTAGCACATAACCCTGCGGGTTTAGGTCTAGAGTAGGCTCAAAGCTCAGTAAACACGAATCTATCAGCAGCAGAATTAGCAGAGAAGCTGACCTTATCCTGTCACTAGTCCCACTGTACCCCCAGCGGCTCTCCACCTGCTGGAAACGGCTGATGCTGCACTCCTTCCCCCGCAGGCAGCACCGCGGTCTGTCGATGAATTCCACCCGTGGCTTCGGGTTCACCGTGAAGTGGAGGAACAGGCTCACCACTTCCCGGTCCGTGAGGATCCCCGACTGCGCCGGCCCTGCAGAGGAGCACGAAAGCAGCGACGCCGTCAGCCTTCGGAAACCAGAAGGGATCTTTTGGGGATTTACATGGGGAGGCAAACTTGACTTGCAGCTCGGCGTGGGCCAAACCCACATCACAGAGGGGATGTCGCTGGTGTGTCAGGAAGTTAAACCCCAGACAGAAATGTGCTGCCTTTTATCTGCACGCCAGTCACGGGCTGCAGAGCCTCCGCACGGAGCACGGCCGTGAAGCGGCGATTAAGCGCGCAGCTCTGCAGAGCCGACCTGCGTTCGGCTAACAGGACTGGTTTAAAAACCTAAAACATGCAGCTAATCCTTCCCCCACTCCCTCAGGAGATGGTAATACCGGTAAGAGACAGGGATTTTCATACATCTACACCGGTATTTTGTAACATGACTGTTAAGACATCACAAAAGCCCATGAGGGGTAGTGGGAGGGAATGTCACCTGGTTACCATCGACTCAGACAGTACAGGACTATTTTTCAGTCAAGACAAAGGTGGTTCAGCTCGTGCCCTGCTTTGATTCCCCCCTTCCCTTGGGTTTGTTTGGGGTTTTTTAATACTTTTATTGTAGTACCTAGGGAAAAAAGCTAGCAATTCTAGCAAGTGTTGAAACACGTTCTCATCTTTTCTCCAGTAACTAGAGGTTTTTTCCCAAAGTGATGCTAAACTTTGGAAACTACTTTGAGTGCTTTCAAAAGTGGAACTGGGTAAAAATTAGTCTTTTAGCATAAGGGTCAAAAGCTGCTCTGCACTTCTGTTTGCAAGAGGCTTTTAACAGAAACAAGACTAGTGCACACTGGAGAAACAATGGCATTAAGTGCTCTTTAATGTGGGAAGCCAATGCTTAGCTACTTGTTGGTCCATAATGACTTGTAGTTGGTTAAATTCAGCACAAAGTTACACAGACATAACGTGGTCTGAGGCCGCAATAGGTAGGGAGGAAAGAATTTAAGGAAGTTGACTGTTAACAGATAAATGAGCTTGTGGATACTTTGCTCAGCAGAAATCAGCCGTCATTTATCGTGTCTAAACTTATCCTGTGTTGCTGCAATTCAATTCTCAAATGTTTCAAATTACTTGCTCTAAGGGAAGGAGTGACACATTTGCCAGTTAAAACATCTTCATGCAAAACTCCATGTTTGATACCAGATTATACAATAAACTGGTGAAACCACTGCCTGTAAAAAAATATATTTTTTTTTTTTTGGGAGAAGGGCAGAGGGGAGTGGTTTCCTTCTCCTACCTCTGCTGTGATCACCAAAGAAATCAGAGTCACTCAGAAACTCAGCAAAAGGACAAAGCTGAAGCAATTCCAAGGTAGTCCCTTGTTTAAGGAACAGCTGACCAGCACAGCCTCTCAGGTTTGGGGTTTCTTTTGTTCATCTTTTAGATTAAACTGGATGGAGAAAACTTAAGAGTTGCTCTCAAAGCAAGAAGACTAACCAAAGAGGCAAGTCGAACAGGCAGTTGTGACAGACAGTAGGGGGAGAGGCATCGACATTCCCAGCTCAAAGGCTGCAACCTAAATATGCCAGAATTAACACATTCCTCCCAGTGAGATAGAACGATATAGTAGCTGAAGGAAGGGTTGAAAGAAACAGGATCTACAGAAAAACGCAAAGCTTGGTATGCACAGACTACTCTGATGGCTGTAACTATCCAGGAGGACGCTCTCTCCCACCAAGCTGGCCCGTGAGCCCGTGCCCTGCTGCACGGCCGCTCTTGGGCACGGCACACGCCGAGGAACAGAGCGCGCCGTGTTTTCATCTGGTGCCAACGCAAAGGGAAGTTACCCAGTTCCATGAGCGGACCTCTGCCTCCCTGAGCAAGCCCTTGCTAAAGAGATTCACGTCCCTAAGACCACATCGCAGCTGTCACAGGCAGAACAGAAAGCGGGTACTAAGTTTTAAGCACAGGTTTACTTCTTACTTGTACCCCTCTTCATCTCGAAATATGTACACTGACTGTCGATAAGCTGACGCCATCTCTGCCTCGAGAAGTGATTTGCAAAGGAAGTGGTGTCAGTGACCCTTTTTGCTTCTTTGTACACATAACTGCAGCCTAAAACGAGTTTCAGTTTTGAAAATGGCTCCACCGTGTCTTTTAGCATGAAAAACTATTTAAGCCAATTGCCAGTTTGCAATCCCTGGAGAATCACCAGAGTATGAACTCAAAGACAACAGGCAATGAAAACAAAACAAAAAAAATCTTTAGTCAAAACTGTTAAATGATTTAGACATCTTTGTAGATCAAGATCTGAACATAAACTTGAAAAAAGCTTTGAGGCAGACTAAACAACACCAGCCCTTCAGCTCAAAACACGTTTTGAAAGTTTTTTCTGGTATGGGGCTCTGCTCTGAAGGGCATCAGCAAGACACAGCCAACACCACCACTGGATTACAGGCGGCAGCAAATAGAGGATGGGGAGAAACATCCTCATTTCTCTTTCGGAGCAGGCTACAATCAACACCAATTATTTACGTAGTTGAAGCACTTAGAACGGGAAGATGCGACCCCCCGTTTGGATCTTTACTCTCAGCTGAATGAGAAAGTAACCACCCAAACATACTGGGAGTACAAACAGTCAGCTTTGATCCAGCTTGCTCCTACCTGATGGAGCACTGTAGTCTTTAAAACAAGAGTGAACGATCATGGATGAAAATAGCATTTACACAGCAGATTTTGTTGATCAGTGGGGACGAGGAATAATCTCAAATTTAAATTACTACAGAAAACACAGAGAAAATCCATTTTCATGTACTTGATCCTCTGTAGTTCAGAGAAAGGAAAGACCAGGGTTGCCAGAAACGCCTTTGTTCAGTTACCTGCTGCAAACTCCTCAATAGTCATCAATGGGAAGCGGATAAGAGAAAGCGCTTTGCCCAGTACTTTCCGCTTGTTCTCTGGAATCACCTGAAGTTGCTGCCGTTGACACTCAGCCTCTGACCAGCGAACCACTGCATTAAACAAACGAACCTCCCGGATCCCCAGGGTATCCCTCTCCAGCACCGCAACCAGGGTGTCTGCAAGGCAGGATAGATAGTGACAACTTTAGGCACTAACCCAAATCACCCAACTTCACCTAGCCAGAAGTACCCTATGTACAGCCAAGGTAAGTAAAAGAGAAGCAATTAAAAAAACAGCATCTCCCAAAAGTGCTGCCTGCAGCCTCTGAGGAAGATACATCTGCATACTCCATAAGCAAGTAACTCACTGGAGCCGCAAACGGTGCCCAATTAATTGGCACGTTAATGGAAGTGCAGTAGAATGAATTGCAACTTACTTGACGTCAAATTTGGATGAAGCAAGCAGCATGAAAGCCAGAAGGTTACCCGTGCCTTACCTCCACAGTCCATCTCATTAGAAGAAGGTTAAAGTCTGAATTTTAATGTTTATTAACTGTGCCCAGCAAGTTTGGAAACTGCATACGATTAATTAAAATAGCCAGTTCTTGCTTCCAAAAACGCAACACCTTTTTAACTCCAAAACCTGACAAAGACTCAGGGAACAATGCCAACTCCACATAAGAAGGCAAGTTACACCCACCCAAAACCTGCCAACATCAACAGGGGAAACGGGCTTTGTATCATGCCCAGAAAACTCAAGTTGCACCAAAGTAAGCAGATTCCAGGCTATTTCTGCAAGCAAGCATGCTCTTTTGCAAACGCCTTGTCTCTAGCCACTTAGTGCCAGAGACTGTTCGCTCGACAGATCGCTCCAGAACAGCAAAGCCACGGAAGAGAAGTGCCAAGTATTAACCTGTAATAACTGTAGGGGCTAGCTTGTTATGAAAGCATAGAGAGAGGGAGGAGGGGAAAAAGCTTACCCAGATCAATGTCTGTAAACCCCTCCGCATTGATGGCATCTGATGTGTTCTTGTCGATGTTCTCTAGGCAAAGGCTGGCCAGCTGAGGCTCATCAAAAAGTCTTGCCTAGTAACAAAGCAGCACTCGTTAACAGAAAAGGTATTTTAAAGTTTACACTAAGTAAGGACCCCCCCTTCTCCCCCAGAGCCCATCTTCATTAGCAATACTACGCCTGACTGCATCATGAATTCACTGGGCTGCAGCAGGCTTTCACAAGCAGTTAAGCATGACAAGGCAAACACTAGAAAAATCTGCATTTGGCATCAGTTCTGGTTTAGCTGTGCATGTCTTCAGGCACGTCTTTGTTTTAACATCACATCAGTTAACGTGGCTACAGTGCTTTCTAGCGCCATACTGACCGTGCCAGCTGAGCACGGGTAATTTTTACTATATCATTTTTATATTTAGAAGAAAGCTTTGCCCGGTGACTCCAGGCCTGCTCGCTCTAGGAATACGCAGAGGCAGCTTATCCTCTAAGAACAGTCACACTGATCTCATGTATTAGCAAAAACACCTTAGCAGGCACACTGCTTGCATCTCAGGGAGATGTGCAAAATCCTGCGGGGTTTGCAGCCTGCTTAGTGCATTTGCATGTTTTGCACAGAAACAGCTACTCTAATCTAGTTACCTTAAAGAATTCCCCCCAAAATAGGTTATTATTCCAAATGAAGCCTGCACACAGCTTGGAGAGTGGCTCAGAATCTCCCTGCCCAACTTAAGGGCAGTCTCATAATGATTTCACTACCACTTCAGATCCCCCTGGACCGCCAAGACATGAGCAGAAATGAGGTGGGAACACACAAAAGTCACTAAGATGACCTCTTATTCCCAGTGCTTTGGTTTTGCTATTTAGGAAAGAACTGCCCTAACATCAGGCCTAACATTAGCACAAGAGTACGCTGGGACTTAAGTGACTGCCACAGGTAAAGTTTAAAAATTGTGCTTTGGGCTGGGAATTCAGTCACCCACGGAGGCTGGCACTGTTGAGCATCTTCTGCTTCACCCTTGCTCGTGGGCTGTAGAGCTCAGCAAGGCCAACCTTCGACGCTGAGACCTCAAGTGCAGAGAGCTGAAACAACTCTCCATTTTCTCAGGGACCAGAGAAGCTTCAGCAGTCGTCACCTCCTCCTGGGGCTGGAGGACTGCCAGTGCCTTACACTCTTGGCATCCAAGAGCTGCGACTGACTCAGACTTTACTACTGTAGTGGCTCTCTTTTGACACGTGAAGGACTTACATTGCACTTGTGGAGTTCTCCCCCACAGCAGCTTTAGGCAAGCTATTATTCCCTTGCTGATCAAAGTGACATTTGCATGTACATCTGGCATGAAAGAGGATCACGGTTCACTATGAGGTGCAATCAATTAGGAGAGAGCTTTTGTCACTGATATTTCTGCCAGAGATTAGCAGTTACTTGAAATGCTGTCAATGACACAGTTTCTGGACCAGCAGGATTCAGCAATGACATATGCAAAGGAGGTTTGGGGCCTTACGACCTTCGGTCCACAATCTTAAGCCTGTTGGGAAATGGTTTATACAAGATGCATCTCAGGTCTGTAACTGACTGTACAAATTGTCAATTTGTTGCAGTAGAAGCAGAAAACAGAGGCCGATTTTCACACTGAAGGACCAGAACCGAGAGCATTTTGAGAACAGATCCAATTAAGTGAGGTGCCTCGTGCAGCCAGTCATTGAGATACAGATATGCCTCTCAAAGAACACCAGCCTCTAACATTTTAGAGACTCGATATACTGCAACAGTGAACATAAACTAGATACGTATCACCACTGATAATAAATCATAATGGATAAGCCATAAACAAAAGGAACCAGGAAGGCCTGACTCCATCTGGCATTTCAGCTGCCCCAGTGCAGCTGCCAGAGTGCCAGGCAGTGTGTTGGTTTTGATATCTGAAAAATTAGGACACCTTCCTGTTTTGTCAAAGAAGGACCTTTGTGACTTGTAAGGAAGTCACCACGAACCTAAATGTTACCTTGCCAAAGCTGTGAAGTCAGGCTGCAGAGACTTAGCATGCCACAAAAATCCCTGCAAGAAGAATGCCACCAAAAAGCTGACACCTCTAATCCTCATGAGGTGATGGCTGGCGTAAGATGCCTCTTCAACACTGCAGCCTACGGGAAAGATCTCTTCTGAGCTCTTGGATAACAGCTCCTGATCTTTCAGATTGCAGGCTGCTGAACAAAAAGAACGGGAGAGCTGCAGCCAAAGAGTTACAATTGTCCTGCCACACATCAGATGGGTGTGGAGATTTGGTTACCATCACCCAAGTAAGAATCTTTAAGTCCTGAATCTTCCCCAGGGAAGTGCAGCGTGGTTCCCCCCATGTCTCAGAGGCTGCCTCGCCCCTGCATGGCATGTGGAAAAGAGCCAAGTTACAAAGAGGATGTGTAAAGAGGGACATGGTACTTTGCAGCAATAGCTGAATCCTAGCAGAGAAGAGCGTCTGCAACAGCAGTGTAACGTGGAACTACTTTGAGAACTTGATCCAAATCTTTAAACTCAAATAAACCCCCAGCCTAATCACAGCAAACAGGCAAAAAGCTCAGCAGCGACTGCTTTAGGCCAACACTGCTTTAGGGCAACACTGCTTCAACTTCTGCGAAAACTGCGGGTGTAGACACTGTCACCGGTGCAGTAACTACAGTCACAGCCTGTACTCCTGACAAGGAGGACTAAAGCCAGCAGGCAGATACACTGGGCAAGACGGAACAACGCCTCAGAGCCAGACCACCTTAGTGCACTGGTCCCCAGGTCAGGGCAGCTGTGAAAACTCCCCTGCAAGGTTTAACATGAGAAGTCACGACAGCTTTCCCAGCGGGCTGATCAGAAATACTCCTCCAGAGCTAGTTCCCTAAAGGAAAGAAACTCGCACACACAATGCCTGTTTCTTGTCCCTGCATGACCCAGAACAGGGTGTCCCCAGCACTGCTACAGACACTGCAACACACAGGTGACAGCACTGTGGAAGTCACTGACATGTCATCAGCTGTCAGCAGAGAGGGTGGCAGGAACCAGAAAGAAAAGATGGGGCTAGGAAATGGGAAGGATAGCGATGCTAACTTAATCAACCCGCATGCAAAGTCTGATCTTCTCCAAAATAAGCAGAAGTTGTAAACACTGTCTTCTAGTTTGCTGCTTAGAAGAGTCAAATGGAAGATGGAGGAGTCCCAACCCTCACAGAGCAGATCAGAGGGGCACAAGGATGGGCCACCGGCCTCACAGGGTCAAGAAACAAAGCTGCACTGAAACTCCAGGTTTATGTGCCTTTAGTACAGTGGGAGGGTGAGCTGAAACAGGCTGAGGAAGAGATCACTTTGTTCCTCTCCTAGGAAAATAAACCAAAGCACTCATGAAAAGGTTGCATTTTCTTTCACCCCCATTTCAGGGAAGCTATTGCAAAAAAGCCCTTCAAAGAGTGTCTGACTAGCTAGGTGCAGCAGGCTTTGAACAGAGAAAGCTTATTACACCACCACTCAATCTGAACACACAAAAATCCTTTCATTTCACTTTTCTTCTTGGAAGATGAAATTTTTCCACCCTGTTAATTTCTTCCCCAGCTTCCTGGAAGGAATCACCTGCCACAAAGAAAGAGAGAGCAGATCTGACACAGCAGCAGCATTTGCTGTATTCCATTGTTCTTTGTAAGATCCTGCTCATCAGCACTAGACTGCTGTAAGGAAGAATTCAAAATGACACAGAACTGCTCCATTTTGGATAATCAACTCTGTAACACTCCGAAAGCTGCTGTTTTCCTACTGTGATGGACCCCGCTCAAGGTACTTAATGCGAATGACTGCAAACTCACCTGCGTTAACAGCATGAACGCGTTGTCCGCTCGGAGGTTTTTTTTAAGAAACTCCACACAATGAGCTTCAAGGGCTGGAACAGCATATTTTTTAGCTGTGTAAAGTGTTGTCATAACAGTCTCCGGTCCAATCTGAACTTCGTCTGAATAAAGAAATCTGAAAACACGCAAGCAAACATTGCTCTGGTGAAGCCAATAAGGTAACTGGGTAAAAACCCTTGCAATTCATAAAAAACACGTTTGTGCTTCTGCCCATCATCCTGGCCCTGCTTCCTATACTTGGAAGGGTTTTCTATCCTTTCCACTGACTCTGCTTTACCAAGCAGCTTTTTTTTTTTTTTTTTTTAAATACACACTCTTTACAGTATAACTTTAAATGAAATAGCTGGGCTATCTGCTGAAACACCTCGAACTGCCTAGCACCCCATAACCTGTGAGCTGTTTAGCCTGCCACTTAGGCCTAGCATATCCCTTAAAATTAATGCTTTTGGCTGTTCAATTAGACTAAAGAAGGACAAAAATTCAATCCTGCCTATTTCAGAAGAGAAGCTCCATTTTACATACCAATTCAAAACTGATCAGCAGCACTCACACACATCCACTGCAGATGAGGTATTTTATCCATACCTGACTTTCCCCTCGTCTCTTCATTTTATACACTGAACTGTTTCATTTCATCACACAGATGTTAAAGTACAGCACACAATGTAACTTCAGCATAAAGCAAGAGTTAATTGCAATGAAAAACAAGGACTGCCATGCTGCTAGCAAAGCATCAGCCTTCACTGTTAGGTCAAAACAAGGAAGTACATTCATACTGCATGGAAAAACAAAGGTCTTCATAGGAAGCCTGACTGAGCCTCCTCCTACCCAAGCATGCTGATTAGAGACAACAGGAACTGCCAGGCTGAGTTCAGTAAAACCAGTTACACGCTTGATGTTAGTCCTAATCCCATGCAGAGTTTTTGTTTACTGTTTTTCCTTTAACCAGACGGGCATTTGCCAGTCAAGATCTGAAAGGCACGAAGCACGGAGGTGTAACATTAAGTGTGTTAACTGTGCTCGGTGTTCCTATTCCACGGGATATTTTGGATACTCCAGAATTTCTCCTGCGTTTCTCTGACGGGGGCACAGCAACACGTCGTGCGGCCGCTGTTCCTGGAGGCTTCACGCAGCAGCAGGGCTCTTCCTGGGGGATGCCAGGCAGTGTCCCCGTCCGGAGGGACTTGCTGCAGAGCAGCACTGGAGCTCCTGGTCCTCCAGCTAGAGAGGGCCAGGATGCAATCCAGGGAAGCATAAACAGGGGGATTCAGAGGAAGGGAAGCGCTCTCATTGCTGTTGAAAGCAGGCTTTTGTGCTGCTCTAGAGCATCTGTTAATAACAGCATCAAGCCACCGGCTCATGAATGCATTTTGCACACATCCCTTCACCAGTCCTATTTTCACTAAGTAATCCTTTTTATTACAAGATTAAAAGATCACAGTTGCTCTAAAAACAACTAGTTTATTTACTGCAATGTTAGTATTTATTTTTACTACAGTCCAAACAGTGTGTGCTAAAAGGGATAACAAGAGAGGCTCAAACTGTGAAAAAGTGTGGTATCAATTGAAAAGAAGATTTAGATTATAAACCCAGACAATCAAAATGTTCTTTGGGTTACTATGAAAATAATAATAAAAAAAGGTTCTCTTACGCAATTACAGCAGACCTATTAAAGGCCACTAGTCCACAAACACAGTCTAGTGCCCAGAAGGGACCTTCTGCTGAACATTCAGGATGGGCACTTTGTCCCTTGATAAGCTCCTGATCCTCCAGCATTAGGTCATGGTTTGGCCCAAGTCCAGAGACACATGTAAGGATCAGCTGCGATTTCAGATCAGTGTTTGGAGGGACCGGTTTCACTCTAGGAAGGTTCATACCATGTACTTGGTAAGCTTCCCACTGGAGTGCAGCACCCAAACTTCCTTTGGCACAGTTAAGCTCTGAGCATTTTAAAAGTGACAGTTCAATTCTAGATGTAAGCACCTAAGGTATCACTGGACCATGTGCACAGCTACTGCAGCATAACTGCAAGCTTTAGAGGCACCATGATCATCCACACACAATTTCTCCTATATAAAACATTTCTGTTGAAATCCACCCAGATTCATCACTTCAGTCTTTTCAGATGATAGTTCTCTTCCAAGATCGTATTTTATACAAGTGCTGAAATCTTAGCACTGGCAGGGAAACATGACTTTGCCTACAATTGACTCAATATTTTAGCCTCACTAAGTTTTAAAGATAGATACTAGCTCTGCACTCCAGATCTACCTGGCTGACAGAGTCATACGCCAATTAGAGGGATTCCCCATGTGCCGGAGTCTGGTTTAAAATGAGCCAAAGGGGAGGGGGCTAGGGGCTCCCTGTTATTTCTGGCCTTTCATTCTAGCAATGACCAATTTTAAAATCTTCTAAGGTAGCAGTGTCATAACCAAAGCACTTTTTGAAGGTAAAGCAAAAAGTGTGCCAAAGCTATATATAGTCATTGTTCCCAGTAGGAAGCAAGCGGGGAACATGTCAAGAGCACAGGACTGGAAACCCCTGGAAGTAGGTTACAGAAATCCTATAGAAACGGGACAATGACTTTTCAGCACACATTCAGGATTGCTGCTGGATGTTATACAGCACCAGCCGAGCTTAAAGAAATCAGTGAATAGGATGTTACAGCCCCTTCCTCCTCCTTCCCCCCCCACATATGCAGATCTAAAACACACGCTGTAAATGTAAATTCAAACCCAGCTCTCCAAAAGAGGAATAAAACACGCACAAGGGGAGATACCACACAGAATGGCTGACACTGATTTCATAGCCTTGCTTACCTGTTACAACTTGCTCGTTTGCCCATAACCTAAACGAGCTCCAAGTATTTGTAACTTACAGAGCTTTAAGAGGATTACTTTTCCCCACTTCTCTCAAATAACGTTTGGATCAGATCAAACCAATTCACAAATGAGAATTTGTGAGACAATGTCTGAACAGGCGGGTAGCAGCTTAACTACAAGGGCCAGCACATGCACTTACTCCAGTTGCTAACCAGAACGCCTCCCTGTTGCTGCATTTCTGCGGTGTAACTACATATAACTACACCTTTACAAAATTATAAACTATCCAGTTTAGTTTTGGCCCATAGTGCAGATCATCAGCAGCAGGGCATACTGATTTAAGTATTGCTAAACCAAAACGTGAAGCAAGTCAGACATTTTTGTGCAGTAGCTACACTAGACTTTTACCCAGGAAAAGAGGGATTTAACACCAGAATTTAAATGCCCTTGAAAGATCAACTAAGAGACATTTTATTTAGAAACTTAATGATTTCCACGCTACAAAATGGTTTGCTGCTTTCATTAAAAATATCCTTCTCTACAATAAATCTGTTTGTGTTCCAGTTACACTGTACATCAGAAGAAGCTTACTTCAGCAGAGCTAGGAAGGCAGCAGGCTCCACATCAGGCAGCTCAATCTCTGTAGAAGTTGTGGCCATTCCACCATTAAACATCGCATCGAAGACTGCGCTGCCCACGGCCAGCACAAACCTAACATTAAAAAACAAACAAAGAAAAAAAACCCTTATGTTAAACCATATTCACTTTCAAAAAAAAATCCCAGGCTAGTTGCTATTCCCCAAGGCCACCCCCAGGGAAAGCAAATCCTTCCTAATGTTAAAGCAGAAATGTTTTGCAACAGAAGGGAGTGTCAGGCTTTCTCTTCGTTTACTGCAGTAACACCAAAGTTGCAAGCAACTTCATTTTGAGCCCTGTCCCAGTATACAACACAGTAATGGTTCCCCAAAGACAAAATTTTGTGCATCATGGAACAGCCTACACGTGGCTGCTTTGCAAAGTCCTCGTAGGAGCCCACGGACCATTCATGAGGTTGGGAAGCTAAGAAACAACGAAGTTAAGGAATTCGAGCTCTTCCAGTGAGCAGAGCCCAAGTCTTGGTGCAATTCCCCACAGTCACATACTGAAAACACGAAAAACTTGGCACTACACACTACCCATCCTCCTCCCTTCTCCCCAGCCGCCAGGAAGACATCCCTGGTGACAGCAGAGCACGCTCACGCACATGCAAATTGCACCCGCAGCATCACCGGGAGCTGCGGCACCAGCACCTCCTGCAGCACCCAGCACGGGAGCTGCCTTCCCCGGGCACGCTGCTGTCTCCTTCCACGCAAAACCTGCTTCGGGCTTAGCCTAGAAGAGAAAACCTCACTCAAAGCAAACTAGTACCGTTAGGTGCACACAAACCCTCTTCGCGCTGCTGTGAGTTTATGTGGTAATTAACGGCGACAGACATGTTATCAGCCCTAAGGAATTCAAGCAAGAGTTCCCACAAACCAGGTTTGAGACCGAAAATCATATTCCAGCGCTCCCATGTAAACAAGATGATTTCCCTCACTGATAAACACCAACTCCTATTTTAGGAGGAGGCACAGACCTGGGCTGCTGGGAGGCCTGTGTATGTGTAAGCTGCTGTACCTGCCTTCTGCCTTAGAAAAGCCATTTTGAGAACTTTCATTGTTTGAAAATGCAGAGATGAGTTTTTCCCAGGAAAGCAATCTTGTTCCTGGTGTCTGCAATCAAGCAGCTCCTTGAAGTTAAATACAGCACAGGCCATGAAGGTCACAGCTCAGCAGCGTGAGGAAGCAGAGGAGACCAGGCTGCAGAAGCTGGAAAATTCAGGGGCTCTTGCTGCCGCAGAGTTTGACGCACACTTTGACAGAGAAGTATCAAGAAGTGCTGGCAGAAAACTGTACAGCACAGAGAAGGCCTGAGACAGAAACCCCAAGGAAAGCCCATCACTAAAGGGGAATTTCAGTTAGATTTTGCTGCAGTAGGAAATGACACAGGAGCCTTCTTTTTCTTTTCCTTTTAAACAAAATTTTTCATTTTTTCGCTTTTCACTCCCCTCCCATCCAGAGGAGGCCTTCCACAGACACAATAGAGCAAAGCGGCGGGGACGTGCCAGGCTCGTCTGCCGTGACGGACCGTTTGGCTGACAAGCGGGGTTGTATTGTTTCTGATCGGTTAAGAGGGCTAGGGACAAACCACAGCGGTTACAAAAAAAGTACCCACATGCATATTTCTATCAAACAATTCTGAAGAAAAATGTCAAGAACAAATAAAAAAACCTTGTTCACAATACTAGAATTGCCAGATGAAACAAAAATTCTTGTTCTTACAAAGGCAGCGATGGTGGCGAGACAATCACAGGCATTATTTGCTACTAAAAATTAACGTACATTAATTGCACTCTAAAATCTTCGTTCTCACAGCCAGCACGCCATACATCCTCAATGAGCAGTTTTCAGAAGCTATTCGAAAAGGGCATTCGTTTAAAAAAACCTCTCAAAGTTTTGCTTCAATTTCACTGACAAGTCAGCCTGATTTTTTTTAAACTGCTGAACCCTAAAGGGATCCCAGTAGGTGCCAGAGATACAGAGGAGTCCCGACTTTTAAGCTCCCTTAAAATGTTAAGAGAACACAAATAATGTAAGAAAATCCCCCTCTCTTCATGGTGTCTTCTTATTCTTACTAAAGATTCTCCAGGAAAAGCAGGGATGTGCACCATTTCTCCTGCACAGTCCAACAGTCTTCCCCAGCCCCAAGGTCTGCAGAAGGAAGAGATGGTGTTTGCTTCAGATGGCAGAAACACAACTATTAAGCCAAACTGGCAGAGTAATAGGGCTTACTTTGGTTTTCCCCTCCTGTTTTCCAAAGCACTGTAACAACCAGTGCACAGCGAGCCTCTCTCCTAACCCCAGGGAGCACTGCCCGATGCAAATGAACAACTCTCAAAAGGGAAATGCAGGTACCCTAAATAACCCACCTTTGTCAGAGGAAGAATTCAAACAAAGGGTTATTTTTAAATAACGGCATGGTGACCAAACCAAAGTGGACTACTGAAAGGATGCAGGAAATGATCAGAAGCAGAGCAAAAGAACTAAGAAAGCAACACTTGATTTCTTATCATTCCCTCTGCGTGTGTAAGAATCACAGTAAACTGACTTTCAACACTAAGAGTCACAGGAACTTCCATGAGGTTAGTAATTTGATTTGTCTTCACAAGGATCCAAAGTTGACTCTGAAAGCTTTTGAAGGCCTGCAAGAAAAGAGGGCAGCCACAGCTTCTCTGGGCAACCTGTGCCAGGGCCTCACCACCCTCACAGCAAAGAATTTCTTCCTTATATCTTAATCTAAATCTCCCCTCTTTCAGTTTAAAACCATTACCCCTTGTCCTATCCCTACACACCCTGATCAAGAGTCCCTCCCCCCTTTCCTGTAGCCCCTTTCAGTCCTGGGAGGCCGCTCTAAGGTCTCCCCAGAGCCTTCTCTTCTCCAGCTGAACCCCCCCAACTCTCTCAGCCTGTCCTCACAGGGGGGTGCTCCAGCCCCTGAGCATCTTCATGGCCTCCTCCGGCCCCGCTTGAGCAGGTCCGTGTCCTTCTGATGATGGTGCCCCCAGAGCTGGACCCAGCACTGCAGGGGGGTCTCATGAGAGTGGAGTAGAGGGGGAGAATCCCCCCCCTCACCCTGCTGGCCACACTGCTCTGGATGCAGCCCAGGACACTGCGAGTAACCAAAACAGGTAGTTTTCCACCCACCAACATCCCCAAGTCCTTCTCCTCAGGGCTGCTCTCCATCCCCTCCTCGCCCAGCCTGGATCTGTGCTTGGGATTGCCCCGACCCATGGGCAGGACCTTGCACTTGGCCTTGTTGACTTTCATGAGGATTGCACAGACCCACCTCTCCAGCCTGTCCAGGTCCCTCTCGATGGCACATCCCTTCCCTCCAGCATGTCACTGCCCCACACAGCTTGGTGTCATCAGTGAACTCACTGAGGGTGCCTCGATCCCACTGTCCGTGACGCCAACAAAGATGTTAAACAGCACTGGTCCCAACCCCAACTCCTGAGGATGCCACTCGTCACCGCTCCGCACTTGGACATCGAGCTGCTGACCGCAACTCTTTGAGTGCGACCATCCAGCCAATTCCTTATCCACCGAGCGGTCCATCCGTCAAATCCACACCTCTCCAATTCAGAGACAAGGATGTCGTGCGGGACAGTGTCAAATGCTTTGCACGAGTCAAGGCAGATGACTTCAGTTGCTCTTCTCTTATCCACCAACACTGTAACCCTGTCGTAGAAAGCCACCAAATCTGTCAGGCACAATTTACCCATAGTGAAGCCACGGTGGCTGTCACCAACAACCTCCTTATTTTCCCTTTACCCTAGCACAGTTTCCAGGAGGATCCACTTCATGATCCTGCTGGGCACAGAGGTGAGACTGGCTGGCCTGTAATTCCCAGGTCTTCTTTTTTTCCCTTTTTAAAAACAGAGGTTACATTTCCCCTTTTCCAGTCAGCGGGAACTTCACCACACTGATGCGTTGCTTCCTACCCACTGATTTTCACGGCTTCCTTGTTCACCTTGGCATCTCCACCTGTCATCTGGTTTAATTTGTACACCCAACAGTCCTGCTCCCTTTCTAGGTACTAAAACCACTCGAGAACCACAAGTATCCCCCCACTGCACACCTCCTCCATCCGCTCCACTGTGGAGAAATCTTAAAATATCTATTCCAGAAGAGCTGGCACAGGAACAGACCAACACGTGACGTGCTGGAGCTCAGTGAAACCGTAGGTGACAAGAAGCTAATAACAATGATTGTTTGCTTGCTGCATCCTTCCATGCAAGGACCAGAGACACCAGGTGAAACAAGGCAGGTTCAAAAACCCCCAGGAGAAGCCCTTCACAAGCAGCCTCAGGAGTGGAGCGCTGGGACATCTCAGCACCCAGCGATGCAGGTACTACAAGTTAATATGCCTCCAAAAAGGATGAGCTCAGAAGAGAGATGCCTGAAAACAGCAGCCAAAAACTTACTCAGACTGTCCCCAAGCTGCAGATCTCCCAGGCTGGAGTATACACAGGGGTGTCATCACCACACACTTGCCCTGTTCCCTTCTGGGCCATGTTTTCTGGCCAATTAACAAGCTTAATTATCACACCCAGGCAGCTCCTGGCCGATGAGGTTTAGACATTTCTAATCTCACTGATGTTGTGCTCATTTGAAGCAGATCTAGAAAAAGGGAAAAAAACCACCTTCCCTCTTACTGCTGGGCCTAATCAACACATTGACCTTGGACACATCAGCATCATGAGAGTCTGCGCCGTCCAGCATTTGTTAGCCTTGACATAAAAAAAACTTAAGGCTGTTCCATGTTCTTCATGGCTGATTCAGCAGCAAGAGGGAACGAGGCTCAAGGCTCAAGAGATCACGCTCGCTCCAGGGTGCACAAGCAACTTCTGCAGGGCCTGGAGCCTCCTGAAGGTGGAAAATGTCTGATCTTCTCAGGGCTGCAGGTGCTTCACGGGACAGATGCTTGGACAGATGAACCTTCAGTGCAACCCAGCACAGCCACTTATGTCATTTATCTACAAACAGGGCTTTCACACACAAAATGAGTGTTTGCTCTTAGTTGCTATGTGAGATACCTATTGTCTGCTTCTATGGCTTTATACGAACTGCTGAACTTGTCAGACTCTTAGAAACGCACCTGAACCCACAGCTGTGTCACTCAGAAACCTCCTCCCTGTACCACCACCACCACCACGTGTGGACGACATCGCTCGGCACGTATGCCATTTCAGTACCTCAGCCTCCAAACACACCACCTCTGCTCCACTCCTTCCTGGAGGAGCCAGGCCGGGGAGCAGCTGCACCCTCACCTCCAGCTCCCGCAGGACTGCGACTCTCAGAGCAGTTGGGCTCACCAGTTTGCTGCCAAAACTGGCAATTTCTAACTCACCACGCAGCCATTTCAAAGATGACACGTGCAGACCACTCCTCAAGGCACCACTAACTGCCATCCAAGAACCTTATTTAGAATATGCTCCTACTGCAGCCACACTTCATACCTGGCCCAGTCTGAAAATTAACACAATAAAACCAGGCTGTACAAATACTTACCTATTAACTGTGTGCTATTTCAGACACCTAGCATCAAAATACGAACATCTGCTCTTGGTCACTGAAACAATACAGTGCTGCTCAGATTAAATTCATGGTTGCTTTGCAACTCAATTCCAGCGCAGAGTATCTTCTGCTGTCAGGCTGCTGTGGGAGAACTGATCACAGAAGGGGTCTGGGTGGTGTTATTTTAAGCTCTCTGTTTCTGAAATAACCACGGTACTTCATGAATCATCAGGATATCCCAACTGTAATATCATACAGGCAAGTTTTACTAAAATCTATATAATCCGTAAGCGGGATGTCACAGCATGACACACTCTATTCTATCTTTACCACCCAGAGCACCAGATGGATTTCAGAGCAATTAAGCAGCATCTCACTTTGGGGCTATTTTTTTTTTTTAAGCTTCATTTATTTCTGGGCTGAACATTGCCCCTCCCCACCTAGCAAGCCTAGCTCTCAGGACAGGAGCAAGCTTATTCAGATACTAATTAAGCTTCAAATTATAAAAGAGCAGAACTGACACTTCAAACGCTCAAACCAGCCTAGAACAAGCGTGTTTTATTCAGAAAGCAAGAGAAAAAGGGAAATCTGAAGTGGAAACCCAGGAACGCAAGCACTTACAAGAAGAGGGACAGTATGAAATAGTTTGAAGCAAGGGTCCCTTTGCCAAGCACCACTTCTAAGTACACCGATAAGCCTTCCCCCACCCCCAATTAAAGCAGGTCCCGTCTTTGAGCAAAAGGCTCTTGCATTTGCTGTTGGTACCGCCGAGCAGCCTGGGAGGCACTGCACAGAGTGGTGGGGGGTGAGTGGCACACCTCAATTCACCGGAGCTGCCCCAAGAAGCAGCTGAACGTCAATCAGTCACACTGAGGTTTGCGTTACGCCTGGTGGAGGCAATTCCCAGCTTCTCAGCAACTGAGCAGCTTGGAGCTGCAAACTCTTAAATGGCAGCTCGGCCTTAAATGTTAACCTCGACTGGTTACCTCACGACCAGATGTCATTCTCTATACAGCTCTTCAGAATCGCGGGGTTTGTTTTATAACAGTGGATTATCCCCAAAAATATAGGGCTTCAGAAAAAAAATCAATAAAGGTTATTTTTAAAAGAAAATGTGGTAGAAATTTGGTTTTGCAAATCATTGCTCTTTCCTTTCCATCCCCAACACTCTCACTGATCCCTATTTCTGTCAGCAGAGATCAGGCACTCCTCTCCTCCACTACCCACAAAACCAAGGATTGCTTCCAAGCAAGATCCAAGGATTTGGGTTTTTTCCCCACTGTGCTTGCCCCAGTTGCACCCACCCTCCAGGGAAAACACTCGGCCAAAGGCTGGACCCCATCACCTGGGCTGGTGACTGTAAAAAGAAACACGACGTAGATCCGAGGGCTGTGAGAGAGATTTTTGGCGACTGCGACTGACCGCGCCGAGGGGCAAAGTCGCCTCCCAACGTGTCAAAGCCCAAACCGGGGGGACCCACGCTCCGGAACCCGGTGCTGCCCGGTTGGCTCCATCCCGCTGGGGTGGCCGAGGCCGGAGTGGGGCTGGGCCTCACCGAGGCCGCTGCATCCCCCCGAGCTCGGCAGCTCCCGACAGTGGATAAAACGCGGGGTGAAGTTACCCGACCCCCCCTTTCTCCTTTCATGAGGGAGGTGCAAAAGTGCCCCCCCCCCCCCCCACTGGCGCCCCGAGGGTGCAGGGCACCCCCAGACACCCCACAGCAAAACCCGCACCCAGCCCACGGCCTGTCCCGAGGCCCAGGACCCCCCAGCGCCTCGCAGGGCCCCCAGCAGGGCCTACGGGCCACCCCCCACGGCCCGGCCAGGCCGCCGCGGGTCCCGGGGCAGCCCCACGGTGCCCTGCAGCCCACCTCGGGCAGCCGCCTCCCCGCGTGTGGGGCTCCCCACGCACCCCCCCACCCCGCGGGGCCCACCTGTGCGCCGGGATGCGCTGCGAGCCGCGGCCCTTCCCCACCAGGAAGTGCACGTCGCTGAGCACCTCGTTGTTGAAGAGGAAGGCGAAGCGCTCCTGCACCGTCGGCTTCGTCGCCTGCCAGTTATAGACCGGCTCCCGCTGCAGCGCTCCGCCGGGGCCGCCCGCCCCCCCGGCGGCCCCCGCCGCCCCCGCAGCCGCCGCCGCCGCCGCCGGGCCCCCCGCGCCGCCGCCGCTCGCCGCCGGGTTGGCAGCGCCGCACTGGTTGTAGGTGAGGCCGGGAGGCGACGGGGGGGCGCCGTTGGTGCAGGCGGCGGCGGCGGCACCGTTGCCCGGCGGCGGCGGCGGCGGCTGCGGGCAGGAGGAGGAGAGGCCCCCGGGGCCCCCGCCGCTCCCACCGGCCGCCATCTTGTGCGGCGGAGGCGCAGGAGCGGGCGGCGCGGGGCGGCGCTGCAGCAGCACCAGCACCAGGAGCGGCGGGCGGGACACGGCGGCGGGCGGGAGGGGGGCGGCGATGGCGATGGCGGCGGCAGGGCGGGCGGCGCCGCGGCGGGCGCGGGCGCTGGTGCTGATGCAGAGAGCCGGGCAGCAGCGGCGCATGGGGCACGGCGCGGCGCCGCCGCCGGCCGGGCCAGGGGGGAGCGGCGGCCGCGGGGCGGGGAGAGGGCGTGGGGCGGCGGGCGGGAGCGGGCGGGCGGGGCCGCGCCGGGCCGGGCCGGGCAGGCCCGGGGAGCGGGGCCGTCCCTGAGCGGGTTGAGGGGCGAGCCCTGAGGGGAAAGAGGGGCCGTCTCTGAGGAGCATGAAGGGGCGATCCCCGAGGGGCAGTTTGGGGGGATGAGGGGTGATCCCTGAGGGGAAAGAGGGGCCATCTCTGAGGGGCGATCCCTGAGGGGGAGTGATGGGGTGATCCCTAATGGGGCGATCCCTGAGGAGGATGAGGGGTGATCCCTGAGGGGCAGTTTTGGGGGACAGTCCCCTGAGGAACAGGGGTGGTGGGGCAAGGGGAGCAATCCCTGAGGGGCAGTTTTGGGGGATGAGGGGGCCATCCCGTGAGGGGGGTCATTCTGGAGAGGATGAGGCGTTGAGAGGCCCACAGAGAGTAGTTTGTGGAGGGATGAGGAATGGGGGGGCAGTTCATGGTGGGGAGGTTGGGAGTTACGGGGCTGAAGGGGATCAGTGCTGGGGGGTGAGGAGCAAGGAAGGTTTGGGCCATGGAAGGGGGCAGTCGGGGAGGGGGGAGGTGAATGGGGGGCAGCCCTGGTGGGGGAGGCAGAAGCAGGGTCACTCCCTTCCCGCTCTCACAAACCAGCCTTTCCTCTAAAGCAGAGACCCGAGCCTACGCCATCCCCAAGACACCCTGATTTTCACCCAGCAATTCCTAAAAATAATTAGCTCGGAGTGACGGGCCGCCGCTGCTGACACTGGGCCTGGAGCAGCATGTTACCAGGAGCACTGCGGGTATTACCCTGCACGGACCAGGAGCCACAGCTCTGCTCAGGGACAGGCTGATCCGCGCTGGCCTGATCCCTCACCTGCTCCTGCGCCGCTGCCACCGAGATCCTGCGAGATCTGCTCAGCAGAACGGTGCGCTGGCCAGCGGGTCCCCACCGGTGACCATCTCACCAGCCAGCGTGAGGTGGAAAATAGTGGGGGGGGGTGGGAGGAGCCTGAAAAGCAGAAGCTTAATTAAGAGGCTGTGCCACTGCCTCACTGTGATCTCAGTAACTGAGCCACTAAAGTTTTATTCTTCACAGGGTAATTACATTCCCCCTTTCGCTGTTACCCATCCTCTGATCTGTGTTCATCTCTTGGAGGTGCACGCACACGCATTCGGGAGCAAACGTGTGCTCCTTGATTTGACATGTTCAACGAGGAGATGTCCCGTCTGCCCCTTCTATTCTCCGTGCCTTTGTGTCACAGTTTCTGTAATACACAGAGCTGTGCTATTTATATTGATTCAAAGCTTCCAGACCCTTGTATAGCTCAGGGATCTCACCAATTAACCACGACAGCCAGACGCTGCCGTGGCACATCGCAGCGGTGTTGTTACTCCACTAATTTTGACCGAAAGCTTCTGACCTGGTTTTGTATCATGTTATCAAATGCCTCCTCCTGCTGCCTTACGTGCCGGCAGGTTTCTGCTGCATTTTTTAAAGCTGTGTTACACTTCACGTGGCCGAGTTTGGGGAACTCCTGTAGCCACAGCTATGCCAGGGTTCAGAGCTGGCCGTCCTAATAGTCCCCTCTGGCATCTGGCCTGTGCCTGCAGGAATGAGTAGGAGCCTTTAGAGGAACAGTTCTTTTTCCTGTTAAATCTTTCTTTTATTAATAATAAGCATTAAATGCAGACATCATCTCTTTTAAAAACACCTCATCCTTTTGTCTTTCACACCAGTTGCCTAGCCCATTGCACACTCACACCCCCTTGCTGGCCAAGCTGCTTCCATGCATTTCAGCATCACACTTTTTACTGACAAACGTGATATCTGGACGCCTGCCCGGTCCCTGCTCAGTCTTGTTTGGCTTTTGGATGCCTCGTTCGGGCCATAAACATTAGAGGGAGCTAAAGACTGCTGCGTGTGCCCGGCTGGGTGGCTGCACAGTTGGACATTTCTGAGCTCTGGCAGGGCTGGCCTGGCGCCCCGGCTGGGCTCGGATGGTTGGGCTCCGGGAGGGTCACCGAGAGGCCCCTGCCCTGCCCGGGGCTGCGTCAACGTCCAGCCCAGCCCGTGCTGGTGGCGATGGAGGTGGTGGAGGCTGAGGCCTCTCCACCGCAGTGTTCCCCGCTCCCAAATCCCAGCGAATCCATGGCTGGGCCATCCTCGAGAAGCAGCGGTGTCTCCGAAGGGTCCGTGTGCCGGCCAGGGAGGACACGCGCTTCTCCCTGGCGCGGGGAGGAGATTCGACACCCACCGGAGCGGGACAGCGCCCGCGATCCCTCCCTGCTCGGCACCGATCTCCCCGGCACCACCACCCTTCTCTGCGCCTTACTCACCGTGCCGGCCCTGCTGCGGCTCGCTGGACAGAGCCTGTTTATTCGGCACGTGATGAAGTAAACAAGGATGATTCGTATTGTGGCAACAGCCAGAGGCTCAGCTCGGGACTAGCGTAAAGAAACAGCTACAGAAATACGAGATAATACGGATAGTGCAGAAATCTGCGTGGGACACGCGCTTGGCTCTGTGGAATGGAGCAAGGTGTTTGCTACAGCGTCCCCGGACCAACGCAGCAGCGAGCAGCAGCGTATTAGACAAAAGAAATACAGTCAAAGAATAGTGCCATATGGGAGATTTTAACAGCCCAAAAATAAATCTGAGAACAAACGCTCCTAAAAATGGCACGGCGCCATTATTTCTGGAGCTGATAGCCAACAGATTTCTTCACAATTCAGGCACTCAGTAAAAGGCAGCAGTGTTTTAGATGGGGTAATCACAAGATGATAAAAAGCCCAACCACAGCAATAAGTGTGGGTGGGGGAATCGGTGTGATTCGGTGTTAGGTGAAGGCTGACCAAAGACAGGGCTGGAAATGAAAGGGCAAGCTGTGAGCAGCTGGAATGAAACCGGTGGGACCAGAGTGCTCGGAGTTTGATGGCAGAGACACCTGAACTTTCTGTACCACGCAGCGGCAAAAAAATACATTAGGACTCTGTATTCCCCGTGAAAGCTGGGAACGCAGAGGTAGCTCGTACCTGGCTGAGCAGCTCACCTCAGAGTTAGGTTAAGACGGAACAAAGCTCTGAGGAGAACTGCGAGGCAAAGACAGAGACATCGTGGGTGTTAGCCTGAGGAGGGCTGAAGTGGGCCTTGCCAAACCCCGCGCTTCAGCGACAAGCCTTTATTGAAGCCTTCAGCCAAGTGAGACGATGAACCACGAGGCCCAGGACCCGCTGCAGCCACGGGCAGCGGCGGAGTCTCCGAGGGGCACAGCCAGAGATGTTCCCCTGACCTTTGGGAAAACCTGACGCTGCCGCGCTCCCGGTGACCGTCCACAGCTCCCAGGGCCTGCGCGATTCCCCCCGCAGCTGAAATCCTGTGGGAAAGCCAAACCTGCGCCCCGTGGCTCTCCAAAAGCCGTGCTTCACTAGCCGAGCCCACAAACACAAGGCTGACCAAGGCCTTTTCCAGCCAGCGGAGGAGACGGCCGGGCTGGGCCGTGCTGGTGCCACTGAGGCTCGTCCTGGTGCAGCGGGACCAGCCTGCCACAGGCCGTTCGGCGACGCACCGGACCGCAGGCAGCGCAGGCAGGGCTGGATCCGCGCGCTGGGGTCTGCCAGGGTGCACAGCGCTCCCTGAGATGGCTACAGAGGGAGAACCTACACGCCAGCTACAAAATGACACCAAAGTGGTACATTCTACCAAAAAAGCACCCAAATTTGTTTGTTTTGGTTGCCTGGACAGGAGTGGTGATTCACTGCAAAATGCGCAGTGGTTCTTTCCTTCTCTGCTGCATCCCATAAAACATTTTTAAAAGGAAACATGTAAACATTTAAAAAAAGAAAACAAAACTTTTTTTGATCCAAAACAGTCCTTCACGCCTTCCTCTCCATGTGCGCCGCATGGTTTTGGGTTTCACTGACTGTTTAGAAGACCAGTCTGGGGCTGAGGGAATGCCCGTTCATCACTTCGGGGGTTTTTTCAAGCAAGTAGTGAATCAAAACATTGGTTAATTATCCGGATCGTCTCCTGTCACCTGTATAATCAGGCTTAGCACCAAAATACTGGAGACACGTCATCTGCCCGCCTGCCCACCCTCCTCAGTGCCCTGTGCCCAACCCAGGCATGAGTCCACCGGCCACCCAAGCGCCGTGGCCACTCGCATCCGATCGTGACCCGATGACTCAATTAAACCCTGAGACCAGGTGAACTGACACAAGCCACTGTCACCCAAAGCCCGACTGCCCTGCTGTGTCACCCAGGCCACCCCGACGGCTCTGCAGTGGCCCCTTGGGTCTCACGGTGCCACCGGGCCAGCACGGGCACCATCGCCGCTACTCCTGCTGCGGGGCTTTTCTCCGGTGCAAATCAATGCAGACTTATTTATAGCGCCCTTATCCCAGCAGGAGAGCCTATTTTGGGCTGATGCTCAAGCACCAGAGCAGCGCAGGTTATTTTAACCCAGCGCTGGTTTATTTTTGGAGCTGCCCTTCTCCGCACGTGCTCTGAGATGGTTTCCAAGTACTGGGTGCTTTCTGGGGGTGGTGAAGCCAGGGGCGGGGCGGGGGGAAGAGGGAGCATGCGAAGAAATTTTAGATTAAAACCTAAAGCAGCCTCCGCAGCAAAGCTCCCTTTGACATCCCATCTGCCTGGGATCCACCCAGCATCTTGGAAGGTAGGTTGTCTGCAGGCTAGGCCATGAGAGGAAGCGTTTCTGGAGTGGTAGCTGAGCGCTCGAGGGCTGGCAACGCAACGTGCAAGAGGGGAAGGAGACCAGGATATGTGAGGCGGGAAGAAAAGGAGAACTGAATGCTCCTAAAATTTCCAGGGTCACAATGTGGTGGCCCCAGGCACAGGAGGGAGCAATAGCTTTGTTCAGCAGAGGCAGGATGCTCCTCATCTTCCACATCCAGGGGACCTCAGCTCTGGGCCCACCACGGGCCATCCCGGAGACTCCCGCGGCCGCCCCGCCTGGATCCAGACGCTGCAGGAAGCAGCTGCACCGTTTATTTATGCAGCAGTGAGCACGGAGTTCTCGGCAGCGAGTTCCTGTGGGGCCTTACTCCTCGCAGAGCCGCCCTCCCCAGTGTGCAGGGCCAAGGAGCAGCCGCTGCTGGTCCGCAGCAGAGCTCGCAGCCACACCCTCAGAACTTGGGGTGCCACACACGGGGGGTCTGCCAGGACACAGCACCAGGCGGGGTGTCCCCACCAGCTGTGGCAATGGCACCCAAAAGGGTCACAGCTCCATCCCCCAGCGTGGCAGCAGGACTGGAAAACTTACTTACCAGGCCAGAAAATACCTTAAAAATTAAAATACTTTAAAGAAAAAATTCATCAAGGTCTTCCCTGCCTGTGGAAGAAAGCACAGCAGGGCTTCTGCAGCCCTTCTCCCCCATCCTGATCACCAGCCTCCCACCCCTACTGCTGCCTGTAGCCCCCGATCGCCCCAGCACCCACCACACACTTTCCTCTGGCCTGTCTCCCCCTCCACAACCTGACAGGTAAAAGGGGTGGGGAGGGGGGGAAGATGGGCCAGGGGTGTCTCCGAGGGGCAGCAGGTTGCTGCTGGCAGAGAGCAGAGCGCCGCACCGTGACCCTCGGAGCCCCGCTTGGGGATCCAGCGGATCACACCACTGGGAAAAGTGAGTCAGGGCCTGAGCCGCTGCCAGCCCGTGTTCCTGGCATCCCAACCCGCCCGCCCGCGGCTCCAGCCCTGCCTGGACACCCTCCCAGCCCCCTTGGAGCCCACACTGGACTGGGAAGGAGCCCATGGGAGACTGGGAAGGATAATGGTGGAGTTACCCATAAGAAAGGATAGTGGGGGGTATCGCTTCCCCCCCCCCCAGCAGCCACCCAGGGCCCCATGCTGCCCAGCCTGCCCGCAGCCACATGCTGACCACATAGGTCTCAATGCATTTTTATTAAATTCTTACAAAACAGAATACAAAATTCTGGCATCAACAATTGTTATAAAGGAAAACTTCAATTCAGCTGTATCAGTTCACCTGGTACATACAGTAAAGTGCTTGTTTTTGTGGGTTTTTTTTTTTTTTTTCCTTTTTTGTGGTTTGGATTTTTTTTTTTTTTTTAGATTTTCATTTTTATTTTCCAGTCAGCCCCCAAGCAGAGGCTGCCATTGTACAAACCAACAGTGCGTTAACATGACTCTTGTCGAACCAGCTTTGGCAGTCTTCATCAATTGTAAAGTGGAGAAAGTTTCTCCTGTTTTGATAAAAAAAAGTTAGCTTCACAGTAAACATTTCTAACCAGTTCTAAGTCGAGTTAGTTGGCTGAAGGAAGGGCGGGGGGGAAGGAGAGGAAGCCAAAACACTTAAAATTTCCAGCTTTAAAAAAAAAAAATCTTTTTGAAGTTGGTTTCCAAGACAGATGCTCTAGGGGGGGGGGGGAAAGGCTTTGAAAGAGGAAGAGGAGGAAGAAGGGCGTTGGCAAGAGGGGTGAGGTGGTGCTGGACTGCGGGTCGGGGAGCATCTGTCTGGAAAACACCCTGGGAGAGGCGCTGGCAGCGGGGAGGGGACGTCCGGACCCGGCACGAGCATCTCCCCAGCCAGCCCGGTGCAGTGCCAAGGCACCCACGGGTCCCCGACCACCGCCATGAATCAGGGCCAGAGGTGGTTCAGAGTTGATCCCCCAGCTCTACAGGCATTTAAGGATCCCCTATAAACGCCCAGCCCCCTGCCACGCGTGCCCCGGCAGCACGGGTCCCCCCCCACCAGCGCCACGCCAGGAACGCCGCGTCCACGGTCAAACCAAACCCCCGAGCCAAAACGCAAAGCCCAGCCCGGGCCGAGCAACCAGCAAAGAGCTCGGATGTTCCCCAGCACATCCATCCCCTCGATGCAGACACCCGCAGCATCTGCTGGCTGTGGGCGACCCCCAGCCGAGGATGCCCACGCGTCAGCAAAGCGCCCCACGGGGACGAGCTCCCGCACAGCCACGGGTCACCCAGGCCACGCGCCAGCCTTCAGAAGAGAGTGTGTGTGTGTATACGTGTATAAAAAGATAGGTCTTACGCGTGGGAAGAGGGGGAAACTGTTTGCCAACAAAAGCATGGGGGACAAAAATATTCAGAGACGTTCCCCCCTGCCACCCCCTTCCCATGATTTCTTTTTTTTTTTTTTTAAAAAAAAAAGGCTGCGGCATGCAGCATTAACAATAGCTTTCACAATACCAGCTCAAGGCATCGCGTACTGTACATCATTGCAAGTATTTCTTAATATAAGACAACAAGGAATTATCTACAACTGATAAAAACAAAATAAGCTATAAAAAGTAACAATGTACAATCAAGATGGATTTTTTTTTTTTCTTCCTTTAAAGGAGGCCTCTCCGGGGTGTCCCAGTGCCTGCGTGGGGGGTGTCTCCCCTCACCTCTACCCTGCTCCTCCCCACCACCCCGCATGGTGGGACCGGGGGCACGCAGGGGAGAGGGCAGATCGCAAGTGTGAGGCAGTTTTGAGGGGGGGGCGGGGGGGGGGAAGGGGGAGAAGGGGAGTCGCCCTCCCCTCCCCACCAATGCCACTTGGCAGAAGGGCCAGAAAGGGCGAGAAAAGATGGTCCCTGCCCAAAACTCCATCAACACCCGAGATCATCATCTCCCAAGATAACTCACACACACCTCCCTGAAACAAAACATATATTGCATAGTATTGCTGTCAGCAGTCTTAAAATAAAAGGAGAACTTTTTTTTTTTCAGAGACAGTGACTGTCTTCAGCTTAAGACCCAGGGAAGTCTCTCCCCCAGCTCAAAGCAAGCTCCCAAAGCCTTCACCTGTGCACATGATGGGCTGAGGCTGCTTTTTCAAAATATAAAGCTCAAAGCATTGAGTTGGAAGGGAAAGGAGATTGCTAACAAAGGAGGCACCCTCCCTCCCGGTGGGACATGGGGACGGCAGCGGGTGCAGCTCGGTGGCACGACCCACGGCCATGCCCGCGCAGGGAGCAGGTTTGCTGCTCTGGCGGGGTGCAGGGGGTGTCAGGAGCTGGAGCCAGCCCGGCTCCGAGCGCGGCACTGCTCGCTCACCTGGACGGATCCAGCCCCGCGTGGCAGAAAGCACCAAGGGCCTCGTCCCGATTCAGCATCCTAACTCCTTCCCCCGCGCGCGTTCCCTCTCCCTTCCCCAAAGCGAGCCCCGAGGAGACGGCGACGCGACGCACGCAGACACGTGAACGCACACGAACACGGACGCAAATGCACACACGTGAACACGCAACGCCCAGCTCTCCCCAGCTGCATGTCAGACCCTGCGCTGCCCAGGCGCTGCTGCCCTGACCCCCAACCCTCCAGCCCCACATCCTGAGCCCTCCCCAGGCTGCGCCCCCATGCCGTGGCCCTTGGGTGCTGCCACCACCCTGGCCCCTCGCCCACCGGCGCCCTCAGACCCTCCTGCCACAGCCTCGGGGCCAGCCCGAAGCCACACCAGCTCACACCGCCCTGCCACATGTCCCGGTGTTCTTCAAGGGGGGGGTCTTTTACTTTTCACAGAGCACCCTGCTATTCCTAGAGGGGTATTTTTTGGCTGCTCCAGCCACCCTGGAGACCTCATCCCCCACCTTGCACCTCCATGAGGGCACAGCCACTGGCAACCAGCCCCTCCAAAAACAGGGGTACAACACCCGACCCAGCACAAGAGCACAGCCCCGGACGCCTGTGCATCCCCCCAGCTCTGACCTTACCCCCGGGGAGCCACCAGCCGGAGCGCGGAGGAAAGGAAGACATTTCTCCGTGCCCTGTAGAGAAGCACAGCTAGCAGTTTAAAACCAACAATAATTAAAAAAAGAAAAAAATGGGGGTGAATAGCTTATTCTGGAAGCTGGCTGCTGAGGAGAGAAGGCGGCTCGGTGGGACAGGGCGCTGCTCCCTCGCTGGCACCGTCTCTCCCCGGCCCGAGCGGTTCCCTGCACAACGCCCATGGTGTCCCCAAGCACGGGACAGAGGGGTTCCCCGCACCCGGGAGGTGGCTCCCGGACCCCCGCGAGGGGGGTTCTGTGGGATCTATCCCAACGTTGGGGAAAGACCTGCAGCTCCGAGGGGAGGGATGAGGTTAAAACGCGACTCCCGCTGTTGAAAATGCGACCGAGGGTCTTTTGTTCACAGTATGAAATGAGCTGAAATCGTCAAAGCAGCCGCAGATACAAAGAGTCCTTTGGTGTCGGGGAGGGGGAAAAAAAAAAAATGTCAGAGGAGAAACCAAGAGTCAGGAAACAAAAGTCCGTGTGTCTGTCAGATGTCCTTGAGTGTGCCCTGGGTGAAGCAACCTCACGCTTGATTTAATACCTTAAAAAATAAAGATCTTAAACAAATCCTCCCACCCCCAGACCTACAAGATCAGCAAAACCTTGGAAACCAGCCACAGGGACGAGTCCTGATCTTGTCACTAGCCAGAAATGTTGGGGGTTTTGGGGGTGGGGGGGTGGGGAAGAAAGAAAGAAAGAAAGAAAGAATGAGGAGGGGGACACGGGGTACAGCAGGTCTGAGGGGCACAGCTCAGGCTTGGTCGGCCACCAGGACCAGTGGGGCCACCAGGTGCTGCCCAGCGGCCACCGCCTTGGCCAGGCTGCTCTTCTGTCGCCGCTTGGCCAGCTTGGACTCGGAGGGTGGGGAGAGCTGCATGGCCCGTGAGGTAGCTTTGATGATGATGGGTCGTGCTTCCTCCTCCGCCTCCTCCTCCTCGTCCTCGTCGCGCCGCGTCAGCTGGCGGTTGACAGCGATGGCCTCGGCGGCGAAGGAGGTGAGCTCTTTGGCACTGCTGTTCCTGTGGGGGAGGCAGGGGCTCAGGAAAGGATGTGGGGGGCTGGAGGGAGGTGGGAGTCAAATATCAGGGTGCCCCCCCTCACGTGCATGCCACAGCGGTCTGGTCAGGCACCAAAACCATGGCTCAAACCCAAATCACAAGCTGCAACCACTGCCCAGACAGTGAGAGCTGCGGCAGAACCCCCGAAAAGCAGCAAGAGCAGTGAGCAGCCCGCTGGAGAGCAGCCAGGGTTTGGGGGGCTGGGATGTGTGTCCCCCCCCCATCCCAAGGCCACCCCAGCTCACCTCTGCAGGATGATGGGGGTCGGCAGGGTGTTATCCGGGGCGCACTGCAACGAAACGCAGCTGGTCAGAGATGGGCACCCTGCGGGGAGGGGGGTGTCCCCCACCCTGGCTTTGGGGAGTGGAAGGGGGGGGGGGGGGGGGGGGGGCATTGCAGCACTCACCCCCTGCACCCAGGGGTGCTCCAGGACCTGGGCTGCGCTGAGCCGCTTCTTGGCATCTCTCACCAGCAGCTTGGAAATGAGGTCTTTGGCTCCGAAGGAGATGTGCGCCCAGTCCTTGTCGGGAAACTCGTACTTCCCCTCCTGGATGCTCTCGAAGAGCATGTTCTGTGGAGGTGGGGGGGGAATAAAAAGGGGCTGAGCCAGGATTGGTGCTGCCAAACTGGCAGCGGGTTTCGGCGATGCCGGGGTTCCCCACGTACCTGGCAGGTGTGGCACGCCTCGCCCCGGTCCCAGCCGCAGTCGGAGCCGCAGTGGCCCACGAAGGGGGGGTACCCGCTCAGCATGATGTACAGGATGACACCCAGGCTCCACAGGTCGCAGCGCTTGTCGTAGATGGACGCCTCCTCGTTGAAGGCCTCCACCACCTCTGGGGCCATGTACTCGGCGGAGCCGCACTGCGGGGAGAGGTTGGGGTGAGCCCCAGCACGGGGGGGCCCCGAAGGATGGGGGACCGATGGGGCAGAGCTGTGCTGGCTGGGGGGGTCCTGCCAGAAGTCCAGGGCTGCACCCCCTGAAATGAGGGGGCTGCTCCCTGGGTTTGCTCTGTGGCAGGGCAGATCACCCCCACCAGGTTTCCCACATATGGAATAGCACAAGACCTGCCTCTCTGGGGAGCTACCACCCCAAAAATAAAAATATTTTTAAAAAACAAGCCCAAAAGGGTGCAGCAACCCCCTCCTGGGCACCCCCATGGGGCAGCACCGGGGAGGCCAGACCCACACACCCCCCCAGCATCACTCAACCAACTCAGTGGGGCCACGTCTGTCCCATCGCCTGGGAGCGGCCGCAAAACACCGCGGGCAGGCGGCAGGGCCAAGCCTCCCCTGCCTGTTCCCCCTGCCTGTTCCCCCTGCCTGCTCCCCCTGCCTGCTCCCCCTGCCTGCTCCCCCTGCCTGCTCCCCCTGCCTGCTCCCCCTGCCTGCTCCCCCTGCCTGCTCCCCCTGCCTGCTCCCCGCAGGACCACGGAGCCAGCGCAGGACGCGGTGCCGGAGGAGTTAACACTGATGCAAGGAGAGGCGAGAGCCAGGGCCTGTTCCCCGTCGCTCCCAGGACTCTGGGGCTTTCCAGCGCACGTGACCCGCAGCCCACACGGGCCTCGTGACTGGGGAGAAAAAAGCTGCAGCCAGCAGATAATCACCCCATAACATAACGAGAGGCCTCCTAACGAGAGGCCTCACCAGCCCCAGCAGCTGATGCCACCGCAGGAAAGAAAAAAAAAAACAAAACAAAACAAACCACCCCAACCACCAGCACCCTGCAAGGGTTTAACCCTGCAGGGACTGGGGCGGCCGCCCCCTCCACCCCCGTTGCTGAGAACGGGGAAAACTTGAGACACCTCAGGAATTCTGATCCTGCCCCAGGAGGAGGGTAAATGTGGAGGAACGAGGGGGCTGGGGTGTTTGGGCCCCCACCTCTGCTGTTGTGCACCCCACATCAGCAAGGCTCGGTCCTTCCTGGCACGTGAGCGCCCCAAAAACACCGGAGTGCAGGGCAACACCCTGCATGGGGGGGGCCTGCTGCTGGTGATAAAGGGGAGCAGGGCTTTCTGCGGGGGGGGGCAGGCTCAGCGTCCCCCCATGGAGGGGGGGGACAGCTCTGTGCAACACAGGGGTCACCCCAGAAGCTTTCGGGGTGTCCACCCATTACATGCAAGCAGCATCCCGCAGCGGGGGGGCCACAGCCCCCTCTCACTCGCCACCAGGGGAATCACGGTGGCCTCCCCAGTCCCCTCCCCCCCCATCCAGCCTCTTGCCTGACCCACTTCTCCCGGCCAGCGCCAGCCTCCCCGTGGCCGCCTCCACCGGGGCTGGCTGTTGCTAAGGCTCTCGGCAGCCTGGGCTGTGCGCCAGCCCCCCCCCCGCCCGGCCCCCCCGCATTATGTAACCGCATCTCGCCCATCGCGGGGCGGGGGGGGGGGTGGGTTACACACGCAGGCAGCATCAGCAACAGGAGCGATGAGCAGAGGGGTGTCTGCATGCAGCCCATCCCCAAAACCTGGGTGGCAGCTGGGGGGGCCCCCCCAAGAACAGCTCCCCCCCCTCCCCTCCCCCTGGGGCTCACATGCTTACCGGGGTGAGCAGCTCCGGGGTGGAGATGGGGGAGCAGTCGCCGTTGAGTTTGATGCCACTTCCCAGGTCAAAGTCGCAGATCTTCACCGGGGAGACCTGGGGGAGGGGGAAGGAGTGGTTGGTGACCCCTCCCGGCACCCCCCAGGGGGCCACAGCCTTGTTTTCACACCCCAGCCGCTTGTTAATGCCTGGTCATGTCATCCCTCACACCCCCGAGGCCCCAGGGACCCTTCCACCCCCACCCCCTGTGCCCACCGCCCCGGCTGCTCCCTGCTCACCTGGTCTGGGCTCTCACAAAGAATATTTTCTGGTTTTAGATCCCTGTGTGCGATTCCTGGGGGGGAGAAGAGACCATCAGGGCAAAAATCCATCCCCTACAAGACCTCCACGGTGAAAGGTCTGGGGGTGGCACAGGGACCCCTCCCTCCCCACCCCCAAATCATTGTCGGCGTCGTGGCAAAGGGCAAAAATTGCTGCTGGCCCCGAGCCCCGGCCAAACCGGAGGAACAGGCTCCACACCACAAAAAGCATCGTGATGCAGCTGGGCCTGACCCTGTGTGCCCGGGCCAGCACTGTCCCCCCTGGGAAGAAGGACAGGGGGAGGCAGCACCCCCCGGGGAGGGCATGGCAGCACCCCAGGGCACCCCAGCTCACCTTTGTTGTGCAAAAAGTGCAGGGCACTGGCGATATCCTGCACCACCACGCTGGCCTCCAGCTCGTTGAAGTGGCGTCTCCGGTGGATGTGGGTCAGGATGGAGCCTGTGGCCGGGCAAGAGCAGAGCGGGGGCTCACTGGGGGTCCAGCCGCCGTGGCTCCCCCCTCCCTGGCACCACACTCACCTCCTCTCATCTTCTCGAACACCAGATAAAACCTCTCCTCTTCCTCAAAGAACTCAATCAGCTCCAGGACGTTCCTGTAGGGATGGCAACATCAGCCCAGCATCCCCCAAAAACCTCCTGGGGTCCCCCCTCCCCACAGCCCCCCGTACCCCCAGCCAGCACAGGTCCCTCAGGTGGGACGCGGGATGAGAAAATTGGGTTTCTAGTGATTGAAACCACACAGCCAGGGCCCCCCGGCCGCATTCCAGGGGGGGGAGAGGGACTTTCGGCGCCCGGCTCTGCTCCCTAATTGCTCGCAGACCCTCCTGGCTCGCTCGCCCCTCTCCACAAACAGCCCTGCTCAGCAGCTTTCCGCGGCGGGACGGCAAACGCCTCGGCAGTGGCTCGGCTCGCCCCTCGGCGCTGCTCCAACTTGGCCGCTGTGGCCCCCGTTGTCATGGCAAAGCGCTTTAATGTCGCCTCGAGATGCTCCCGCACCGGCCGGCGAGGCCAAGGCGAGGGAGCGCTGCCCAGCGGGGCAGCCTGGCTGCAGCCCATGGGTGTCTCGAGCATCAGCCTGGTCTCAGCCCACTCGCCGTGCCCACAGCGGAGGGGGGACGCGGTGGCTGCCCCGCAGTACCTGTGTCCCTGGCACTGATACAGCATCTCCACCTCCCGGAAGACTCTGCTGCGGATGTGTCCCAGGCGCTTCTCTATGATCTGAAACGCAAAGAGGGGGAGGCTCAGGGAGAGGCACCGCTGCCGGGGAGGGGCCGGCAACCACCGCACCCCCACCCAGCTGGGCGCTGGGGACCCCCAGGGTGGGGCGGAGGCAGGCGGGGGGGGGGGGGGGCCCGAAGGGGTTAAGGCAGCAGAACAGGCTGTTCCCGGTGGCGGTGCCAAGCCGCTCCCTCGCGGCCGAGGCCAAGGCAAGGGCCATGTGACACCGCGGCGGCAGAGAAGGGCGCTTCGCCCCACTGGGTGCTGGCACGGCGAGCGCCTGGCGGGCGTGCCGGGGGGTGGGCAGGGGGTCCCCACCCACGGCCTCGCATGGGGAGAGGCCTGGCCCCAGCCCTTTGGGGCACACAGAGCACCCGATTGCCACACAGCCCTCCCTGCTGCCTCAGTTTCCCCACCGGGGCACCCAAAGGCTCCCCAAGGGTGATGGGGGAAGCCCAGTTCCCTCTGCATTTGGCTGCGTTTTGACACAGGGCCCATCCCAGCCCCCTCGTGTCGTGGCTGGGAGCCTGCGGGGTGCAGGGCCACAGGACCACTGTCCCCGACCCCAAAAGCAGCTGGGTCACCCCAACCCCCTCCAGCGCCCACATGCTCGCAGGGGCATGGAGTCCTCCCTGGGGCGAGCAGGAGCTGGCCACCCTGCCGGCATTGCATGCCCCTGCTTGTCACAAGTCCCCAGACATGTCACAAGCATTGATTTAATCTCTCGTCTGCCCTAATTTACAGGGAGAGGAGCGTGGCTAAGGGGGTTGACCAAGGTCCTGCAGCTGGGCGGTGGCAGAGGACGGTGTGCCACCCGCACAGGCTGGCCCTGCCGCACTCCTGCCCCTCTTCTTCCCCTCCAGCCCATGAAACCGTCATCCTGCACCAGCGCTGGATGGTCGTGGGAGCCGGGAGAGCCCAAGATGTGGAGGGCAGAAAGGGAAACTGAGGCAGAGGACAGGAGGGAGCCGGATCTGCAGCCCCGAGCGGCAGAGCTTTACCTTCACCGCGTACTCCTTGTTGGTGATGAGGTTAACGCACGACTGGACTCTGGCGTGGGCCCCTTCTCCCAGCACCTCCTCCTGCAGCTGGTAAACATCTGGCAGGGGAGAGGACGCCTGAGCCACCGGCCCTGCCGCAGCGTGGGACACCACGGCTGTCCCCGAGCCTGGGGACACCAGGAGGGCCCCAGCCCTGCCCCAGGCCGGGGGGGGGGGGGGGTGGGGGTGGGGGGTGTCGTCCCTGGGGTCCCTGCGCAGCCCCACTCACCTTCAAACCTGCCGGAGAAGCTGTCGGTGGCTCTGCAGCGCTTCTTCTTCTTGTTCCTTTTCTTGGCGTCAGGGATGTCGATGGGTTGACTTGAAGGCATGTCTGTGCCAGAGCAAAGCCACCGGCGTGAGTCACCCCTGTCCGCCCCTGCGCTCCCCCGGCATCGCCACCCCCCGGGCAGCCCCCCAAAGCCTCCGGGGGAAGGCAAAGGCCCAAAATCCCGGGGTCCAGGATGGGAGGAGCACCCCGGGATGGGACACACCCCCACGGGAGGGCACCCGCAGCTCACCGGGACGGGGTGGGCACTCGAAGTTGAAAACTGGCTCCAGGTGGTTGGACTGGTCGAACTCCAGGTCGAAGGGGTTTTGTCCCTGCGGGGGCCAAGAACAGGAATGAGGTGGCAGCCGCCAGATCAGCTGCCACCGGCTGCCCACACCGAGCCCAGTACGGACACGGACCCCGGCACGCTCCCGGTCTTGGCGTACACTCTGCTCACCCGCCCCGCTGATGCAGGACACCGGCTCACGGTGCTGCTGCCGGGGGGGATGCGGTGGAGCCCCAGGCAGAGCCAGAGGAGGAGGAGGAGGAGGAGGAAGGGTTTGACCACATCTCCTGATGGGGATGGTGCTGTAGGGTCATGCCTCCACGCCAGCAGCCCCAGGCCAGCATGCGGGGGATGATGAGAGGGATTGGGGCGGGCCACCTGCCCCAACCCAACCCCAAACCTCCACCCAGACCTGAACTACAGCGAGGGGGGAGGAAGAAAAGCCGCAGGGCAGGACAGGCTCCAGAGCCACCACGCTGCCGCCTCCCGGCTCCCCGCAAGGTCACAGTGGGCCGGAGCCCGCTCAGCCCCGCTCTGTGAACATGGTGCCTGCAGGCTGCAAAGCACCCACAACCTGGCAGGATCAGGCCCCATCCCAAACCCTCCCTGCGCCCCAGATGGGTGGAGGGCACGAGAACCGCTGCCTGCCCCACTCCAAACCCTGGTGGCTTCAGTCTCAGCACCCCAAAGGGGACATGGGGACTCTCTGCCCCCGTTGAGCCGCTCCACCGTGGGCCGGGGCAGTGCCAGGGGCGCCCAGCTGGGAGGCAAAAGGGCCCCGTCCTCTCCAGGGTTACGAAATCTGTTTGGGTGGAGGTGGCAGGTCCCGGCGGCGTTCCCAAACCCGCCCCAGTGCCCTGGTGCCCGGGCCGGCTGCCAGCCCCAGCGCGTCGCAGGAACAGCAAACCCCGGCCACTGCCGCCAGAAACAGCCAGAAAACGCCTGTTTACTGCCGGGGCAGCTCTTGGGGGGCTGGGGAGGTCCCTACCAAGGGGGGGGGGGCAAAAAAAAAAAAAATCACACCAGGAGCACCCCACCACCACTCCAGGTCTCAGGCCTAAACACTCCTGCCCAGCATTTTGCCAGCTTCCCCACTCCCCCCCCCCCAAAAAAATCTGAATTTGCAGAGAGCAGCACGGCCCTTTGGGCTGCCAGTGCCCCCCCAGCCACAGCCCAGCGCCCCTGCAGCAGGGCAGCCGCCCCCCCTGTGATAAGGGGCTCCAGGCCACGTCCCTGCACCGCGGGCAGGATGAGGCCTCCCGGGGGGAGCACACGGGGGGCAAAGGGGGGGCTCAGGGCCCTGCCAGCTGCCGCAGCACCGACACACAAAAGGTTTGGGGGATGGGAGGCGCAGGGCGGCCGCTGCGCACCGGCTCCATCAGCACATCCGAGGTGTCCCCTGGCCCCGTCCCGGTCCCCAGCCACCCGGGGGGGTGGTGCTGGGGAGGGAGCCAAAGCCAGGCCAAAAGCCTTAAAAGCAGGATTAGGTGTCAGCTAAAATAAGCCGGGCAGGTTTCGGGTGAGCTCCCAGCATCCCTCGGAGCGCCGGGAGCCAAACTAAACAAAGATCCCACGAAGCCGCTCGGCCGCACGCCGGGACCGGGGCGAGCACCGACGGGAGCAGGACCGGGCAGGATGCGGCCCCCTCCCGCACACCCCCAGCATGACAGCGGCCGGGCCAGCTGCGGTGTGCGGGGGCTGAGGGTGCCACGGGCACCCCTGGGTGCAGCCGCAGCCCCGGGCCGGGGAAGGTGCGCGGTGCTGCCAGGATCAGGCCCTCGCCCGAGGGGTTTGGGCAACAGGTCCCACGCCAGGTTGGGCCTGGGAAGCCCCTGCAGACCCCCCCCCCCCGTCCCGCTGGCAGCCCACCCCTCCCCCCCGCTGCGGCCCAGCACCCCGCTGGCAGATTAGGGGCAAATGGGTGCAGCTGGGGGGGGGGGGGGGGAGGGAACCACACTGCACACCACTCACCCCCCCCCACGGGGGACCCCCGTGGGAGCTGCAGCTGAGCAAGCAAAACCTTGCTGCAGCATCCCAGACCCCACCCGAGGGGGGGGGGCTGCAGACCGAGAGCACCCCGACCCCCGGGGGCAGGGGGGTCCCGCTGCTCGGTTTGGGTGGCAGCGACCCCGGCGCTTCCCTCCTTCGGGGTGGGGGGGGGGCGCGGCGGGCAGGAGGCGGCTCGCCCCCCCCCCTTTCCCCCCACGCCCCCGGCAGAGGATGCGGCGCAGAGCGCTGCAGAGCGCAGGATCCGGCCCCGCAGTCCCGGAGCATCCCATGAGCCCCCCCGGACCCCCCCATGGCGCGGCCCCGGAGCCCCCCCAGAGCATCTCCGGGGAGGGGAGCAGCCTCTTACCTTAAAGGAGCGGTGGAAACCCGGGATCTCTGATTTCTTCTGCACCATCTTGCTGCGGGGGGGGACGGCGGGGGGCGGCGTTGCTGGGAGAAATGGAGGGGGGGCGGAAAAAAAAAAAAAAAACAACAAAAAAACAAACAGGGGGCGGGGGGGGGGGGAGGCGGAGGGACGGGCAGAGCCGGAGGGGAGTCCGGGGGGTGGCCGAGACCTGCGGGGAGAGGAGGTGGGGGGGGGGGGGGGGGGGGGGGGAATCAGACGGCTGCGGCCCCGCACGGAGCCCCCGGTCGTCCCCCCCCCGGCCCGGCGCTCACCGGCGCGGCCCCGCAGAGCCGCCGCTGCTGGTGGTACCGCAGCCCGCACCGCTCCGCTCCGCTCCGCGCCGCCGCCGGGAGGGGACGCGCCGCCGCCGCCCCCGACGCCTTTATAGAGCGGCCCCGTCCCGCCCCCCGTCCCCCCCCCCCCGTCCCGCCCCGCCCCCGCCGGCGCCGCCGCCCCGGGCAGCCCCCGCGCTGCGCCCCGGGACGGGGACACCCCCCCGGGCACGGCCCCGGGCCACAAACACCCCCCCCCAGGGAGACAAATACCCCCCCGGGACAAAAACACCACCCCCCCAGGGAGACAAACACCCCCTCCTGGACAAAAACACCCCCCCACCCCCTCAGGGAGACAAACACCCCCTTCCGGGACGAAAACACACACCCACCCCCCCCCCCCCGAGGAGACAGACAGACAGACAGACAGACAGACACACACCCCCCCCCCCCCCCCCCTCCCCAACACCCCCCCCCCCCCAGTGCTGCACCGGGGCACCCCTCTGTGCTGCTCCGCGGACCCGGACCCCCCCCCGCCCCGGCACTCTCCTGCGCTGCAGTGGGGGACGGGGGCAGCCCCCGGGGGGGGGGTCCCTGCACTCCCACTCCCCAGCACCCTCCTGTGCTGCAGGCAGGGACAGGGGCACCCCCCCGCCACCCCCCTGCACTGCACCCAGAGTTGTGGACACTCCCCCAGTCTCCCCCCCCCCTCCAAGCAGGGGCACCCCCCTGCCACCCCCCTGCACTGCACCCAGAGACAGGGACACCCCCCCAGTCTCCCCCCCCCCCAAACAGGGGCAGCCCCTGCCACCCCCTGTGCTGCACCCAGAGACAGGGACACCCCTTGGACCCCCCCTGCACTGCACCAGGGGATGATGACACCCCCCCTCCAGGCACCCCAACCCCCCCCCCCACCTCACACCTGGGCACAGGAACAACCCTGGGCCCCCCCCGTGCTGCACCCAGGGGCAGGGGCACCCCTTGGGGTCCCCCCCCCTGCACCCAGGGACAAGGACACTCCAGCTCCGTGTTCATTTTCTGCAGCCCTGAGGCTCAGGACAGGGGGGTGGGGGCTGGTCCTGGTTCCCCCCCCCCGCCCACACATGCCACGAGCGGGGCAGTGCTCAGCCCTGCAGCCAGGCCTGCGCCGAGGCGGGGAGCAGGGCACGGGGTCACGTCCCTCCATCCCTGCCGGCCACCGAGGTCCTGCTGGATGTGGCCAGCGGTGGCCTGGGGGGGTGACTGGGGAGCTGCAGGCTCAGTGGCACCGTGGGAGACCGTCACCGTGTGGGTGTCGTTCCCCCCCCCCCCTTCCCCCCCCCCGGCCCCCCCATCTCGTGTGACGCAACCCGGGCTGAGAACAGACGCACTCGTTGCGCCGAGCGGCAGCGCCAGGGCCAATGGCTGCGGCACCGCGGAGCATGACTTCACCGCCCGCGCCGCGCATTGGCTGCTCGCCCCAACGCCGCCATTGCGCACCCCGCGGGCCCCCCGCTCCGCCGCAGCCGCCTCCCCCGGGGACCCCCGTGTCAGCCCCTCCCGCAGCGATGCAGCCCCCAGCCTCGCCAGCACGTTCTGTCCCCCCTCCAGCTTCTCCTCTCCCCCCCGCTATTTGGGGACATTTCACAGAGGGATTTGCAGCCCCCCCAAAACCACTGGTACCATCCTGGCGTGGGGCTGCCGCGGTGGGATTTTGGCTGCACCACCCCCCCCCCCCCCCGCAGATTTGCCAAAATTCCTGATTTTGCCAGGCCCTGCCAGCAGCTCCCACACCCCGCTCGCAAGCAGAGCAGCTGAGGAAAACTGGGCACCCTGGACCTTAATTAGCACCGCTAACGAGGGCTCCCCAGTCAGCCAGGCTGGGCGGCGGGGGTGTGTGTGGGGGGGGTGTTTTTGCAGGATGGGGGGGATTTGCAGGGTTTTGGCTCACAGAGTTAAAGGAAGGACAGGGGACAGGGGACAGGGATGGTGCCGCAGGGCACACTGGCCGCTGGCACCCGTCGGGCGGCTCTGGCGCAGGTGGAGGAGCCACATGCCTCCGAAATTGCGCACGCTGCCATGTAGGTCACCGAGCCGGTAATGACAGGGCAGCAGCGCCGGCACCCACAGCCCCAGGGGGGCCACCCAGGGGTGCCTGGCGCGGCGGGGACACCCAGGGCCGGCCCGGAGCTCGCTCAGCCCGCGGGGGTCCCCCGTGCTTGTTGGCCACACGCTCGCTGCGTGTGTGCTGCCCGTTTCCTGCGTGCTCACCGCATGTGCGATGCATGCTCTCCATGTGTCACCTGCGTGTCATCTGCGTGTCACCTGCGTGTCATCTGCATGCTCCCCACACGGTCACTGCATCCCCGCTGCACGCCTGCTGCGTGCTCGCTGCCCGCTGCGCACTTGTCGTGTGGCCCTCGCGTCACCTCTGCATGTTTGTGACCTCTGCATGTTTGCTTCACGCCTGGCACACGCTCCCTCTGGGCTTGCTGCACACTCTCTGCATGCTCACTGCATGTCTGCACTCTGCACGCTCACTGCATGCTCACTGCACGCTCACTGCATGTCTGCACTCTCTCTGCACGCTCACTGCATGTCTGCACTCTGCATGCTCACTGTACGCTCAATGCATGTCTGCACTCTGCACGCTCACTGCATGCTCACTGCATGCTCACTGCATGTCTGCACTCTCTCTGCACGCTCACTGCATGTCTGCACTCTGTCTGCATGCTCACTGCACGCTCACTGCATGTCTGCACTCTCTCTGCACGCTCACTGCACGCTCACTGCATGTCTGCACTCTGCACGCTCACTGCACGCTCACTGCACGCTCACTGCATGTCTGCACGCTCACTGCACGCTCACTGCACGCTCACTGCATGTCTGCACGCTCTCTGCACGCTCACTGCACGCTCACTGCATGTCTGCACTCTCTCTGCACGCTCACTGCACGCTCACTGCATGTCTGCACACTCACTGCACGCTCACTGCACGCTCACTGCATGTCTGCACTCTGCATGCTCACTGCTCTCATGGATGAAAGTATTAACACGGTAATGATTTAGCAGCAAATCAAGATTTATTAATGACTTGCAGCACTTAATCATTAACCAATTTAGAGATTTACAAAACAATTCAGTAAAATATAATCAAAAGAGCGACTCAACTACAGATTCGAAGATGACAAGGTTCACACGAACACGCTACGTGGTACCTTAAAGCGATAGATACAGACACGCGTATCCACAAACACAAGACACACGGACACACAGACAGACAGAAGTGTTTGGCTCCAGCGGAATTATGTCCCCACACTCAGGAGAAGAACTGTGGATTCCCAAACACGTCAGTAAGCAGAGGGAGAGTGGGTGAAGGAGAAGCTGGCTCAACGTTAAAACTTCCCTCGAGTTTAAATAAGGCGTCGGCGTTGCTCAGCGGGCGATAGCTGGGACTCAAGCGGGTCGGCTTCGCCCCGGCCTCGCCTCAGCTCTCACAGAGCCGACACCTTAAAGGGGTTTTTTGGTACCTGAGCTGCGCCCCAGCTCGGGGCGAAGCTGGTCCCAGGCCGCCGTGATCCAGGAGAGCTCCCGGGGTTCGCATCGTTGGTTATAGGGTCCAAGATAACCGACTCCTGTCAGGCACTTCCCACTCCAGCGCAGCTCGACCAGTGAAGTATCTGGGTGTCTTCCCCCAGCTGCACAAGACCGGGCGGGACGTGCAGTTCTGTCATTGTTGTCATCGCCACATCCCAGGTACGGCGCTGCCAGGAGGTGTTGGGCGTTCCCACGCCGTGGGGAGGGCAGGGCCCCGCTCCCCAGGGCTCCCCACGGCGCTGGGTCACTGCCCCCCCCGGGTGGGTGCGCGGCCCAGGAGGGGGCTGGAGTCACGGCAGGCACCGAGTGGCCCGGCAAGGAGCGAGGGGGGGAAGAATTGCACCACCACAACTGCACGCTCAGTGCACGCTCACGGCACGCTCGCTGCATGCTCACTGCATGCTCAGTGCACACTCTGCACACTCAGTGCACACTCAGTGCACGCTCGCTGCATGCTCATGGCATGCTCACTGCATGCTTATGGCATGCTCACTGCACACTCACTGCGCACTCACTGCACACGCACTGCACGCTCACTGCACGCTCACTGCATGCTCACTGCATGCTCACTGCACACTCACTGCATGCTTACTGCATGCTCAGTGCACACTCACTGCACACTCATGGCACGCTCACTGCATGCTCAGTGCACACTCACTGCACACTCACTGCATGCTCACTGCATGCTCAGTGCACACTCACTGCACGCTCACAGCATGCTCACGGCATGCCCACTGCACACTCACTGCACGCTCACTGCATGTTCACTGCACACTCACTGCATGCTCACTGCACACTCACTGCACACTCACGGCATGCTCACCGCACACTCACTGCACACTCACTGCACGCTCACTGCACACTCACTGCACACTCACTGCACGCTCCCTCTGTGCTCACTGCTCACACTCCACACTCAGTATTGGCTCCCTGCGCGCTCCCGGCCTCTCTGTGCACTCCCAGCACACTCGCTGCACGCTCTCGGTGCGCTCCCTCCCGCACCGTATCCCATCGGCGAAAGGCCCCGACCCAGGAGGTGTCGGGGTGATGCCGGGGCCGGGGGTGGCAAGCGGCAGCGGCGCGCGAGGGGCGGCTTCCTCCAGCTGCGGGGCCGTGGGCGAGTTTGCAGCCAGGCGTGGCGAGAGCGTCAGGTCTCAGGCTGCCGGGGGCAGGGAGCGAGCGCGCGGTGCCAGGGGGGTCCCCGCCAGCGCAGGGTGCTGGGACACGCTCCCCTTCCCTCCACACACCCCCCAGCATCAGCCACCGGCACCCAGGGGACGTGCACCCGCGTGGGGCGAGCGTGAAAGCCCGGACACGCGTGTGCGAGGGCAAAGCAGGAGCAGCAGAGCATCGCCCCCCGTGGCGTTTGCACACACACACGCGTGTGCAGCCAGCACACACACGTGTGCACACACACGTGCACAGGCGTAGCCTCTCCAGGCGCGTCGCTGGGAGCCGTGCAGTGGCCCGAGGGCCACCTTGCACACGCACATGCCCACGTACGTGCACACACACACACACGTGCACACACACACACACACGCACGATCATGCTGGTGCCTTCCCAGGTGTTTTTTGCCTGCACACACGTTTACCCCGGAGCATCCCCTGCGTTTCCCCGTCCCCGCACAGCCCGGTGGATGCAGGCTCCAGCCAACCCCCCCCCCCACCAGCTGAACCCCGGCTGCTTTCCTCGGGCCTCCCCTGTGTGTGTTTTGGGGCTGAAGAGGGGGGGTCCAGCGCTGCACCCCCCTTCAGAGCAGCCCTGGCAAATCCTGGTGGCTCCAGCTGCGGGGACACACGCGCCCCCGGCAAACCCAGGGGCGAGAGGAGCCTTTGGAAGCTCACGGCCTGAGTCTGCAGCGCAGACTTCCACATTTTTTTCAGGGAAACACAAATTTTGATGAACCCTCCTGCCTGGCAGGCGCTGAGCCCCCCCCAGCCCTCCTCCCTCCTCCTGATGGTCGCATCCAGCAGCCCGAGGCCTGCAAAGCCGGGACTGGTGGCAGCAAACCCGTCGTGCCCCGTTTCTCGTGGGCATCCGTGAGCGGTGAAACACCCCCGGGGGTGCCCGTGTCCCCACGGCATCGCCTGTCCCCGTGCCCCTCGGTGCCAGCCAGGACGGGGGGGATCTCCACGAGTCGGGGGAGCCCCACAAGCCACGACCAGCTGAGGGAAAACAGGAAAGCGAGTGGGGCCGTGCCGGAAGGCGGCTATTGTTGGCGTGGGGAGCGGAGGGAGCGTGAGTGAGGCCAGAGGCCATCCCGGCCCCCCTGCCCGCCCGCCGCCCCCCCGGCCGGGGCCACAGCCTGCCCCGAAGTGGCGCTCAGCTGCCCCGGAATGTTCCCTGCGGGATGTTCCCTGCGGGAGCGTGGCCGCTCGCAGGGCGTGCAGGGCTTCCTCCTCCCCTGCTCTGCTTTGGAAGGGAAAAACTAAAATAAATCCTTTTTCCTTGTGTTATTTCCCCAGCGCAAGGAGGGCTCAGCTTGCCTCCCCTGGAAGCAGGAGGATTCAGAGCCCTGGCTCCGTGTCAATTTTTCAAATGAAAAATCTTGCAAAAAACCTGGAATTTCCTGCCAGGCAGAAACCTGGAGGTTTGACTCTCCCGGCGCTGGTTCTGCTGCCGGGGAGGGACGGGAGGGAGGGGGGACACGAAGGACACGCACCCGCGCACGTCCGAGGCACACGTGGGCACCCGGCTGTGCTGGCTCACACGCCAGCGGGTCCCCCCGGCCTCCCCCCTTGCCCCGACGCAGTCAGGGGAATTTGGGCAGCTCCCGCGGCGCCCCGGCACGTCTGACCCCCCCAGCCCAGCTCCCACTGCAGGGGCAGGATGCCGGGGCTCCAGCGCACCCCCAAACCCCACTGCTTGCCCCCCACTGCCACCGTGGGGTTTTCCCCAGGGACGTGCCCCCAGTCCCTCCCTCACTCCCCATCTGCTGCGGGGAAGGGGTCAGGGCGAACCCCACTTGTGTTTCCCAGCTCCTGCTTTGCACCCACAATCTGGGGCTGCCCCCGCCATGGTCAGGGACCCCCATGGCAGAGCTGCCCGGCCCAGCCTGTCTTGGGACACGGTCACAGACCGAGGAGGGGGGGCCACACGCAGGGCGGGTAAGGAGGTGCCGTGCCTCAGTTTCCCCAGTCGGAGGAGGTGCCGTGGGGTTAAGGAGCAGCCGTAACCCACAGCCGGGCAGGGCGGCCCCTAGGGAGGACACAAACACGAACTAGGGGGGTTTCACCCCAAAAAAAGCTTTTGAGGGGGAGACACCAGTTCAGTGGGGAGCATCCCCCATCCCCCAGCAGCCTCACGGGGACACAGCCAGCCCCAGCTCTGCCACCCTGCACCAGCCAAAACCCAGGGGACAAGGAGATGGAGACGGGGGGCTGGGATGGACCGAGGGGAGGGAAACCCCTGCAGCCCCCGAAACCAGGGGCAGGAGCTCTGGGAGCTGCAGTTTTGGGGTGTCTGGGGAGAAGGGCAGGGAGGGGGCTTGTGCCATGCCGCAGTGGGGGTCCTGCCTCGGTTGCTGGTGGCTTTTAAACCAGTCCCAGACTCTTTTTGCCCCCCTGCATCCTCCGGATTCCCTGGGGAGGGGGTGAGACCCACAGGAGCAGCCCCAACCTGCTGCAGTCGGGTCACTGCGAGCAGCTCTGGGGAGCTGGGGGGGATGCGGTGAGAGGAGAGGTGCAGGCTGACACATTGCAATTTCCTAGAAGGAGCAGAAAAAGTCCCAAACCACCAAAAAAATTACCCCTGCTCCCTCAGTGTTTGAAAAGGGCATTGAAGCCGCAGCAGAGACTCGTGCACCCCCATGCTGAAGGACGCTGGGTGCTGGTGGCTGCATCCCGGCAGCCTCTTGGGTTCGCAGGGGATGTTGTTTGCCAGGAGCAAAAATTAACCCCAAACTCCTTTTTTTAAGCAGTCGCCAGCAAAGTGCTGGGTAAATGGTGGCAGCGAGGGACTGTCCCCTCCTGCGGGGACAGTGGGGGGCACAGAGCAGCAGATGCTCTCTGCTGTCGTGTGCTCCCCGCTCCGGTGCTTTCCCAGAAGGGTCGTTGTGACCTGCCCGTGTTCCCGGCGCGGGGCCGGGGAGCTGCTGGCTGCCAGCCTGGCCACGCTGTACAAGGCAGAGGGGAGCGTGTGCTGTGCCAGTGACCATCCCCTTGTCCCAGCAACGGCTGTCACCTCCTCCACAGAGCCCCAGAGCCCAAAACCAGAGCGGGACAAACCCCCAGCCCCATTCCCCCTGTCCGGGAGGAGGCAGGTGGTGGGTCAGGGCTGGGGGGGGCTGCCAGGGCCCCGCAGGGCCCCCGGGGGAGGATCTGGCCCCAGGGACATCAGCTGTCCTGGGGAAAAAAAAAGCAAGCACAGTTCCGAGCAGTTGGCAAGCTGCCGGCTGCCTGCTCAGGGACAAGGAGCAGGCGGCCACAGGGCTGCCAAAGTCTGGGGGGGCGCTGAGCGTGAGGGCAGAGCTCCTCGGGGACACGTCCTGTGCCACCCCGTGCCCCTGTTTCCCCAACCCCAAAGGTGCAGGGGGGGGGATAAGCATGGGACGGGGCAGCACCTCCTGGGGATGGGAAATGCAGCCGTGGAGCAGTGCCTGGCGCATGTGTGAGCAGCATCGCTGCTTACAGTAAAGCCCCAGTGATGCTCTGAGCAGGATCTGCTGCTTGCGGAGGTGGTGGCGGCTGGGGACATCCCCCTCCTCCCCCAGAGGGGACACGGCTCCCGCACAGACCCCACGGCCATTTCCTGGCTGAAGCCACGTGGCTGCAGGAGACCCCCAGACCCCGGTCCCCCACGGGCAGCTTCCGAGGGCCCGTGCGATCGCCGCCCCTACTCGCCAGCTTCAGAAACCTGGGCTGATTTCAAGCAAACCCTAATGGGAACTGAGGGCCTAAAGCTCCTGAGCTCCTCAATATTCGGGGGCTGGAGGAGCCCAGCAGGATGAGGGTGCAGGGTGAGCCATCGTTTCCTCAGGAGCAGCGGGCGACAGCGCTGAGCCAAAGAGAAGAAGTATTTGCCTTTGAACATACGGCGGCCGCCGCAGCCCCCCCTGCGCCGCAGCAGTGCCCTGCAGCCCGCCAGCCCCCGCCCGCTCCAGCTCCGGGGCAGATGCCATCTGTGCTTTTTGGGAAAGGGTCAGCCCCGCAGAGGGGAGGCTGCCAGAGCCCCGGGCACGTTACCTGCTCGACCCAGGCCCTGCGACACAGGAGATCTGCAAATCTGTTCTCCTTCAGGCTCTCACCGAAGCCTTTGGGACACTGGTCTGCACCCCACCAGCACCTGGGGAGACGAGCGGTAAAACTACCGCCAGGTCGGGGTCCCAGCTAAACCCACTCTGCCAGGCTGGGCTCAGCTCTGGGCGCTCGCTGCAGCCCGTTTGCCTGCAGACTTGGACTCGATTGCAAGGAGGCAGCTGCGGCTCACGGGCGAGTAAACACGAGGCCCCCGCACAGGGAGATGAAAGCAGGGTGCTGCCTGGGCGGCGGAGGCAGGAGCAGAGAAAGGCCGAGCGCCGGCTCTGCAAACCTGTCTGGGCAACATCCTGCGCCGTGCACGCCGCCGAGGACAGGCTCGGCTGCAACGGCACCTCCAGGCCCGTCAGCTCTTCTCCCCTAAAGCTGCTTTTCCTCCTCCTCCTCCCTCGGCTGAGCTGGTCCCGCATGGAAGAGGCCAGGTCTTTCCCTGCAAAAAGGAAGGGAGGGCAGAGGAAGGCAGTGCCCCGCAGCCCCCCACATGGGTGCTGTACGCCCCGGACACGGCGCTCGCAGCCGCCAAGGTCGGTTGGTGTGAAAGGGAAAGCGGATGAAAAGCGACGTGAGCCGAGCTGGCAGCGCTCACCCCCCGCTCACAGCCCCAGCACCACCTGGCACTCGGGTCCCTGCGGGTTTGTGCCCTTCCCTGCTTGTGTGCAGGACCCGGCCCCGCTCCTGGGGCACACGGGGGATGGGGGGGGGCTGCACCCCCTCCCGGGCAGTCATGGGTCTCGGCTCTGTGGGGGGCTCTGACCCCTCCAGCAGCACCCGGCCAGGGGGGATGCGGCTCCAGCTGAGCTGCACCCACAAAGAACTGGGAGAGGGGCCAGAGGGTGCTTGGTAGGGCCCAGCACCTCCGCCATGCCAGGGGAGTGGGCAGGACCCGGGGCTGCAGGCAGGGCACAGCCAGGTCTGGTCCAGGCAGGAGCTATGGCTGTGGAGCCCGATACTCCCCTCCCGACCAGGAAAATAACTCGCAGACCCCGAATGCAGAGCTTGGGCCAATCCAGTCCGTCAGCCTTGCTGGCTGCGCCCATGGCTCCTGCCAGCGGCACCAAAGAGCCCGTCAGCAAGCTGGAAAAAGCTTGAACTCGCCTCCCCTGCCCACATCCACCCAGGTTTTAGAGCTGGGAGAATCAGCCCTTGGGCAGAGGGACAGCGCAGAGACAAGTCAGGACAACCCCAGGGTGCTGGGCGAGCTCCAGCACCCGCCCCCTCTGCCCCACAGCCCTGGGAACAAGCACGGGGCTCGGAGCAGCCCGGACCTGGCACCTCGAGAGCGGGAGGAATCGAACCTTACGGCAGCAGAGCCAGGAGCACACACCCAGGAGCTTTTAGCAACTGTAAGAAACAGCTCTGCAGCGCACTTCCCGAGGAGTCCAAACACACCATGTTTGTTTTGCTGATAGAAAACCTCTGACGAACGTGTAATCACGAGACGTTTAGCAATCGGAGCGTGCTATGTAAATACAACATAATTTATTGGTTCCATTTCAGAGAACTATAGTGGTATTTGTATGAGTGTCCTAACGATAGTACAAGAAGCAAGAGTCACGTATGTACAGAGATTCCAGGACACAGAAAAACTTTGTAAGGAAGAAGTGGTTAGTGGTACAGTTTGGTCACTGTTCATAGAAACCTTTTCTCTTACTGTAAACCCTGCTTCCCCCAGCCCCCCCAAATCCTAGGTAGATCTACCTACCTACCTCGGGGGCACTGCAAAGCTCTCGTCACGCAGCGGCGTTGCTTGTGCAAGCAGCAGGCAAGGCTGGCGGGCTCTGGCTGCACACCAGAGCCTGGTTACGAGCTGAGTGGGGACGGGATGCTCGGGAAGAGGGAGAAGGCTCCGTACCCTAATGGGAAGCAGAACACGGTCCACACGTGGCCAGTAAGCGAGGCCAGAGGGCAAGCGGCCCAGTTCCTTCTCAGCAGGGTCAGCGGACCGATGGGGAAGCGCAGGTGGTCGAGGAGAAGACAGCTTCCCCACACCCGCCCTCCGCTCGCTCCTGCCAGCGGGTCCCGTCCCCACGGGGACGGCGCACCCAGAGCCGCGGCGGGGCTGCGCGGGGGGAGCGGCCCAGAGCTGCCGCCAGAGGCAAGCGCAGGTTCCCACCAGCAGCGCTCCAGCACAGGCTCCGTTAGCAGCGGCAGCGCTGGTCTAGCCACGAAAGAAACCCAAATCCAACTTCTTTCAGAGGGAAAGCAAGGAGGGCCAAGCCTTGGGGACAGGATGCCAAGTGGAGGGTGAGCACAAAAGCGGCTCTGTCCAAAAACTGGACTCACAGCCAGTGGAAGAGGTGCTGGAACCCAACAGCACCCCAGGGGATCCACGTACACCAGCATTTCTTCCCCAATCCCCACGTAACCTCCCTTCACGGGTGGGAAATGGGTGTCCGGAGGGAAGTACCGTGTCCACGGCAGCACCAGCTACACGACATGGCTCTATCTGAAGCGTCTGGCTCGGCTCGCTTGGCGCCCCTGCAGCGAGGGCACAGGGAAGGGTGGCTCTTCCCTCCTCCAAGAGCGAGCATTTCCATCGAGTGGCCCAAAATATTTTCTTTTTTTTTTTTTATAGAAATTAACTATAAAAAACTAGTTTATCTAGAGCATCTTTAAAAAAATATTCCTGCAATGTCACAGTTTTTACATTGAAACTCGTTAAAAATATATAGATTTCTTTAACAAAATGTCTCTGTTCTCCCCTTGAATCACATCTCCAATGCAGGAGTGGGACTCGGAGTCCTCGGAAGAGACGCCGAGGTGGGAGCAGGAAGGTCTGATCTCAGTGGCACATCCGGGAGGTCATTTCCTTCTGTCAAAGGGACACAGAAGACAAGGGACAATGAATGAAGATCCAGATTGCCAGGTGAGGGCGTGGATGAAAAAAACCTCACCTCTCTTTAGTTGTAAATGCCCTTCTCAGGCATGCGGTGACACTAAGAGCTCCGGTTTGGGCAGGTCCCCCCACCGCTCCCATTCCCAACCAGTTTCTGGGCAACCAGTTTTGAGAAGGTACCAGAGACCTCTGTGACTCCTCCACCCCCAGCCCACCCCTTCTGCGCTGGCTGCAGACCCCGACAGAGCCCACCCAGACACTCACCAGTGGTTCCAGCTCCTTGGTGTCTATGAGATTGAATTCTTTCACAAAGTAGTAAAAGTGCTTGTAGCAGGTGTTCACGTGGGCTTCCGACCCCATCTGGGTGATCCTGTCGAAATGGTGGATGTAGACATGGACAAAGACCCGGAAGAGCCTGGAGAGAATCTTCTTCACCACCGGGAGGAAGTTCTTGGGGAAGGGAGTACCTGGGAGGGGAGACATGACCGTGAGAAACTTCCAGCCAAGTTAAAACTGGTTCCTTGGCGCTAAAATCAATTGATAAAACGGACAGGTTGAGACAAAAGGGCTTCTGTCCCTGGCAATTTCCAGTTCCCCTCTCCTTTCTCCTTTTGGTTTGGATCAGGTTTTTCAAAGCACAGATTTCGTGCCAGAGCGCTGCACACCATCGATCGCTGCTAGAGACTGAAAGCAAGAGACCAGCCTCTGAGATTCCCAGCAGCTGTTTCAGTCTGCGAGAGTTTTCTTCTACTCCTATTTGGCACGCTCAGATAAACAGTGCAAAATACTAGATACGACCCAGCAACTTCCCAAAAGAAAGAGTCGGGGCTGTTAACTCCCCACAGTTATCTCTTAGGTTGTTAAGCTCTTTGGTTAAAAATTAAGGACCTTGTTAAAGGCATCAGTTCTTTGGGATTTGTTTAGCTGGGGCCCTGCAGTGCCACAGTCTGCCCAACCCGCCCCATCTCAGTAGAATATCACAGTTTAAAGTTCACACAGGTTGTTTCTGGAGGAACGAGGATCAGTCAAACCCTTTCAGTGCTCTGCAAGAACTGCATTTCGGCCAGCGTTAAGGGTGAAGAATCTGGTAAAAGCCGAGCTGAAAACAACAATAAAAATTACAAAAACCCAAACCACAACTCTCCTGCTGTCGGAAACTTGTCTTGCTTCCCCGAAGAGAACAAACACCCTGCTTATAGTCCCCAGAGTGTCTGGCAGAAGAGTCCTAACTAAAGGCAACGCAGCAGTTGTTTGGGTAACACGAGGATCGGGTGGGGAGGATTTCAGTGTTTCAGCTGTCTGAAGAAAGGGCTGTTGATGGCCCTGCTCCCCTCCTCTGCCCACACAACACCAGGTTTAAGCAGTGTTTTGGCCCGGGTGGAGGAGCCCCACGGATGCTGGTGTGGCAGAGGCAGCAGACACGTCCGGAGCAGAGGCCAACTGCGTCCCATCAGAGCTGTGACGGGATAAATGCTGGGGCAGGAGGGAGGGAGCTCTGCTGCATCCCAGAAGATGGGAGCTCTGAATGGGATCAATCATATTTACCTAATGCTTTAGATCCTGAATTCTCACATCTTATTCAACACAAAACAAACAAAAACGCCAACAATCTTTGTCCCAAAGCCAGCACACGAAGCTGCGTTTGGATATGCAGATTTAGGTGTCTGAGGCCAAATTCTCATTTCCATCACCCTGGCAATAGATAAAACACTGCCCCTCCCTCCCTGCACATGTCAGCATCCCACCCAGCTGCAGCAAGCAGCCGAGTGCAGCCAGGAAGCACTGAGTTAGAAAGGGCAGAGTCAGCTAACGCCAGCCCGTAATAACAAAGAGGCTAATTATGGAAACACGGCCACCATCACCAGGCCAACGCAGGGCACGCGCGTTGAACCCAAGCTAGCAATCAGCTCTGAAAGAGCTGTCCTTCAGGAGACCACGTCCAGCATGAACTGCTCAAGAGTCATGTCAGAGACTGACTGTTCTAAGAGCAGCCTCTTGTTTTCGCTGCCCAGGCTCAGCTTGGCTTTCCTTGAGGTCTCCATGGCTCCAAATGGGAGCTGGTACAGCTCTGGGTATTTTAGCACTCCAGAAGAGCTCTGAAGTTTCTTGGGTGCTCGGAAGAGCTTAGCACACTGCCAGCCCCCGAGCAGCACAAAAGGAAATAGCTCTGCTGCAAGGGTGACCTGTGCAACAGCATCTCCTGGAAGAGAAACAGGACCTGAGGGCTCAAAGCAGAAGGCTCTGCACCGGCCTCCCTCCCCACCGCTGCCACTGGAACGGAACTCACCGACATTAGTGGGGAAGATGTCCTCGTTGTTGATCTGTACCTCAATCCAGTCCATCAGGAGGTTCATGTACTGGGGAGCAGACAGGGCTGTGGGTTTCCGGTACTTGTGCTCGTCCTGCCATCGGTACTCGTACTTGGGCCCCCCCGACATGACGGGGCAGGACTGCTCCGTGCAATAGTCACTGATGGTGCCGTAGATCAGGTTGATGCGGTTGAAGAAGTCCACCACGTGCACGGCCACCCAGTCGTTCTGCTCCTCTCCTGGCGGCAGCTGGACGGCGACTTTCAAGTCCAGGCCAGCGTTGAGTGAGGCTTGAGCCTTCTTGTGCAGCTCAAACCGCTGAGTCCCTGGCTCAAACTTGCGCTTGGGCCGGAAGGTTTTGTCTTTATTGAACACTTGCTTTAAAGCATGGGACATTTTTCTTCTCTTCTTTCTTTTCCAGGTCCGTAGCGATGACAGCTGGAGACGCAGCGCTGCTGGGCCACTTCCTGGGGCAGGGCTGGGGCAACTCTGATCTTCACAGAAACCTCCCTCTGCTCATCTGGTCCTGATCTGCAATGCAGCGCAGAAGGGCAGCGATTAGGAGCAGCTCTCTCAACAGGAAACCTTGTCTAAATCCCATAGGAGGAGATCTGGGATACCATCTGGGCCCTCGCCCCAGATCTGAGAAGCAGGGGAAACCAACGCCAGCTTCCCTTCCTCCCCCTTCTCGTTCCAGCCCAGCCTGCAGCAGAGTGGCAGCTCGGCTGTCAGAGGTGACCTGGGCTGAACGAAGGGTCACCCCTGCAGGGTCTCCCTCGCTCAACGTGGGGATGAAAGAATCAGCCCCACAGGGAAGAGGCAAAATGAGACATCAAAGCATAATCCCCCCGTGCCCCCAGAGCAAGACCGCTGCCATTCACCCCGACATCATCACACTGAGACCCAAACCCCATAGAAACAAGGAGAAACTCCACCATCACCTATTCAGCTCCAATACAGCAAATACTTAAGAAGGGTAAAACTTTACGTTGGGTTTTACCTGGATCAGATTTTTCTCCTACACTTCCCCCCCTCTCTGGAAACAAGCCTACCTAGAAGGAGAGGTTATGACAATCTACAATAAAGTTCAGGTCTGTTGCCAGACGTACTCCAGTGAAACAGCCGTTTGAGCAGGAGCCGCGTGCGCTGTCGTAGTGCTAAAGACAGAACATGAAAGGGCAGAGGGGAACAAGAAGAAGAAGAAGCAGCCGCAGCTCAGGCACCCAGAAAGAGAATATCCTGAAATAACATCAGCTCTAAGAGCAACCACAGCCTCTTCTGCAGGTGCAGACAGACCATAAACATATTTTTCGTTTCAGTTTAGCTCACTTCAAGTCGAAGGCTGGTTGAAAGCTGGAAGGCCAGGGAAAGCTTGCCTTCCTCTTCCAGTCTGTGGAAAAGAATTCGCTTCAAGAGGGTGAGACACAAGTTAAGATCTGAAAGGATGCTGACGAGAAACACAGCTCTGTTTATCTGTAGCTAATTATACCTCCTTTGTTCTCACATCCATCCCCTCGTATAATTTGTGTCAAGCTGCTCTTTGATGGAAGCTCAAGGCAGAAAGCTGTGTGTACCAAAAATATTATTTTACATGTGCTGGACAGAGAAATAAAGTAACAGAAATTAACTAAAGCTGATGCCTTACCGAATCTGGCAATAAGAGTTTCCATAATTTCATAAGAAAGCAAGCAAACAAAGCAGAAATCTACTTAGATTTATATGAAGCCATAGTGTTGTTCAAATAGGTAAATAGTATTCTCAAACGTGGGCAAGAAAATCACAAATTCAAGGTCAAGACTACCTTTGCCATCATTCAGCCCATCTCTAACAGATGTTGCATAGTGCTAATCAGCATTTCTTCTCTGGAGAAAGATTAAAAAGATTTAAACCAAGGCCTCTTGTTTTCTTATTTAATTACAGCAAGGAAGAAAACCCAAACCACTTCAGTTCGTCCCACTAAGAATGGGCTCAACATTTCCTAGCGCTGCTTTTCCTGCGGGAACAGGCTCAGTAACCTCTTCTGTGCAGGAGCAGAGAGATCCAAACTCCTGTTGCAACATGGGCCACAACACGTGTTGGGAGAAACCAGAAAAGCATTTTAATGTGGTTTGGCGAGATTCACCCTGGGCTGCAAGGTGAATTCACTGCACGCAGCACTGCTAAAACAGCTGCTGTGACCCCGTAAGCTACTGCGTGAGAGTAAAAAAAAAAATAAATAAGAAAACTCCCAGAAGACACGTCCTTATGAGGTGTCTGATCACACCACAGACGTGGTTAGAGGAAGTAGCGAACAGCGCGGCGGGACCTCTGAGCACAAGGCAGCAGCTTTGGTTACCAAGAGCTGTGTCACAGCCTCACCACATCCTGCGGCGAAACGCCGAGGAGACCCGGCGGGGCGGAAGCACCAGGGGACTGCGCCCACCCCGCCGCGGTGCCACCTCCGGAGCGAAGCCAGGACCAGCCTCCAAGTAACAACAATGTGGATGGCAGGTGCTGAGTCTGCAGCTATTTCCAGCAGGAAGTCAGTCCCAGAGAATTACTTGCACGCGATGCTGGAGATGGAGAAAGAAACGTCCTGTAAAACAAACAAGTCATAAAGAAGCCTGAGCATCGCCCTCCGTGCAGCTCCCCGGAGGACTGGCAGCATCCTTGGCGTGGTACAACTCTGTTCCTACTTATTTTCTGTAAGATCTGTCCCATTCCAGCGATGGCCCGAGACTGCAGCCAGGCACCGTCCCTTCCGCTGGCCGTGGACGTGTTCCTCGAGCAGGGGTCAGGCTGCGGCTGCAGGGCCCGGCACAGAGAAGAGAACGGGGTGAAACGGGCTTGGCCACGCACATCAAGAAGCAAACACTGACCGTTTTCCAGAAGAAACTGTCATTTCAGTGGGGTGAAGGGATTTTAGTAGGGTGTTTGGTATCAAGGGAGTATCCACCCTACAAACAATTTCCTACGGAGACATCCTTCATGAGAACTGGGGAGCTTGACACAGCAGCAATCGTCTCTCAGACGATTCAGCATCTGTCTGAAGGCATTAGCAAAATGAGTAGCTAAGACTTCAAGCAGATGCAGCCTATTTAATTATGGGCTTTGACTGCAACTGAGCTAAAAGAAACATTTAGCTCTAGGAGAAGAAAAAAAAAAAAAAAAGGCACCAAAAGCATCCCTAACATTGCTTGAAGATGATATCACACATACAACACCTACTTCCACAGGCAAGAGTCACAGTTCGGGCAGCACTACGACGCTGCCTTGCACAGAAGAGAAAGGAAAGGTTAGGAACAACTGGGATATGGGACATGCAAAGCACCTGAGTAGTATTTGCAAGCTTCAAAGATGAAATAAAAAAAAATCCCCCCCAAACAAAACCTGCAGTACATTTTGTTTACTCCTCTTTTCCAGCCAGCGGAGATTACAACACACGTCACCGGTGCTTCGAGAGGACCTTGGCCACCCCTCCGAGATCACACAACGGCCGCAGAGAGCCCCACGCCGTGGGCTGGGGCAGGCTGTCTGGAGCACAAACCAACCTCCAGCTTCTCCGCTCTTCCCAAGGACACGAGAGGAGCAGCTGAGTATTATGCTGGTTAAGGAGGCAACTTGCCTGCCCAGCCTGGGGTGTCAAGGCCTGGCCCTCTCTTCCCTCCCCAAAAGCTCGTTTTCTCCCCTTACTCCCTGCTCTCACAGCTCCAGCTGATTTCTGCTGTGTGTATCACCCTGCCATTCCTCTTCCCTCGCCGGGAACGGCGGATCTCGCCCTGCTGCCTTACTTTAAAACCAGGCATCAGGCAGAGGAAGCCCAGGCGGTCGCTTCCCCGTTTCCCAGTTACTTTAACACGCAGCTCAGAGAGGGTATGAAAAAAAGGAAAGACAGTCACCTCCTCCGAAACACCGGGAAACTGCCTCCCCTCACAATCTGCCGCCGCCGTCCCGAGCCTTTCCAGGAGCGAGCAGCATTCCCGCTGGATCCTGCCCTCCCTGAAGAGGCAGAACAGCCTGAAACCCTCTTGCAGGAGTCCCATGACTGCTCTGAGGAACACCCAGTGCTCCCCTCTGCTGCTAACACCGTGCAGGGGTTTAACAACTGCCAGGGCAAAAAAAAAAAAAAAGAAAACAACCAAGCCAGCACGTCAGCAAGCTCCTACCTGCGTTTCCAGCCTCGGCAGATTACTCTTGCAATTGCTCAGCCCGTCTCTGCAACTTCTACCAGCGCTCGCAGGCACTGAGGCAAAGAGCTTCCTTTTTCAAAGTGGGGGGGAGGAAAAAAAGTTCCGTTTCATGGGCGGCTGCAATCCGAAGGCTGCCACGGGCTGGGGAGGGGTCAGACACGCGGCCACTTCCCTCCCAGTGACCCCAGTGCCGGGGCAGCTCACATCCTGCTGCCTCACTGGTAAGAAAGCCCGTAAGCAAACCCCAGTGAGCAACGCATTTCTCAAAAGAATTGATTTCTCTAATTTCCTTTTAGAGAAGCCACGCTGCTGTCCTGCGAGAGGATACCAGTATGCAATCGCTGCTCAGCGCTCCCACCGAGTCCAGCCCAAAGCTCCGTCCGCAGCTGCTTATAATTGCAGCCCTTCAGTGCCAGTCACCCCGTCCCCACGGCTCCCCGGAAGGGAGAGGGCAGCGACCCACCCCTGCCTTCCCCCTGAGCCATTTTCGGTGTCCTTAACTCACCGCTAATGCCATCGCTCAGTCCAGAGTTTCCAATACGAAACCACCCGTGCCAGTTTGATAAAGCAGCCACAACAGATCAGACGCACTGAGTGCTTCAAGTGAAAAGCGAATTTACAGAGCACACCCAAGAAGCAAAGTGGCTTCAAAATAGACAACTTTAAAAAAGCAAAGAGGGACGCACACGCACATTTTTTCCATAATTTCCCCCCCCTCCTTTCACAAATACCTTCCCACGGCCATTCTGCACTAGCTCAGCTTCTCAGCACAAGATGATCCTGGTTTTCTATGATCAAAGGAGAGATTTTTAATAGGGAGAGCGAGAATCAGACCAATTACAGCAAGCAGGGCTGGACTGGCACTAATGACAGCCAGTTTCTGCGCCTCTGGAACCAGTCTGGCAACAAACGAGAGCTCGCCTTCCCGGGATGAGGTTTGCGACTGCTCTTTGGTATTGTTTTACGATATGAGAAATGAAGGTCTGTCCCCGTGCTTACCTCAGGCAGGGCAGGGCACGGCGGGGAGCGTGTGGGGCAGAGGAGGAGGGCCGAGCGCGGCCGCGGCAGGCACGCCTGGCCATTCATAATCCCGGCGAGACGGCACTTCCACGTCAGCCGGCTTCCTGTCTGGCACCGAGTCCGGCCTCCCGGCCCAGGGAGCTGCCAATGTTTTCTCAAAACCTAATCATTCCCCTCTACGAGCTCTGTCGTGGTGTTTCTGTCTTTTCTCCTGCGAGACCGCTCCACGCTGCTGCCCGAGGAGAGCTGAGCAGCTGCCCGGCGTTACCCTCGGCATCGCCTTTGCTTGTTTTTTCCTCCACGCTCGCTCCTGGCAGCAGAAGCTGCTCTGAAGTTAAAGGAGAGGGAGCAGAGAGTGGATCCGGCCCAGCTGCACCTACAGCCCCAGGCTGGGCGAGACACCAGCAGAGTCCTTCTGCTGCTCTGCAGGACAATATCCACATTTTTCTTTCGGGAACTGCTTTAGCAGCAGCCTTCACAACAAACCTAACAGAGCCATTCAGAAACGCACATTTGAAATGTTGAATTCCCAAGGTTTAGGCAAACAAAGAGCCCTTTATATTTCACCACAAAGTCAGTTTTAAGAAAGTCCTGCTGATCGCCAGCCACCCACCCCCACCCCTGCACCCCGCAATTTAAATCTGCTGCACAATTTGGAAATTCCCAAGTAAGAAGCAGAACAGACACAGCATCTCCCCAGCACTTCCCGGAAAGAGGCCTGGGGAGGAGCAGGACAGACTCTTCACATGCCTCTAAGCCATGCAGAGCCTATCTGCATCGCCATGTGCATAAGAAAAGAAAACAGCATAATAAAAGATCAAAAATAGTTACACTGGGCTTTAATTGGTATCTTCTGTTTCCCCTGAAAGTCTATGCATGCAGACCAATTTTAAAGTCATTATTTTATACAAGAAAGGGAAAAGGCCTGTGAAATGAAGCCATAGCTGAGTTAGGAGAAGACCCAAGCGACGTGAGCGCAGCAGCTCTGGCAGAGCCCGTCAGGCACCAGATGGAAACGCTGCTGCGCGGAGCAGAAAGCCCAGGTCAGCGAGCAGCAAGAGGCATTTTTCAACCATCACGAGCAGGATGGAGGGGAAGGCAGTTTGTTGCTCAACTCTGAGCTCAGGCTTTAGGTCCAGACCAGGCGGCGATGACAGGAGGGAGGTTATGGGTTTTGTGCGATGGATGGAGCTCACACCACGCTGAGGGGAGGCAGGCAGGGGAGCGAGCGCCGGCGGGGCTGGGTAACCCTTTCTGGCAGGGGGAAGGGAAGGCTGAATCGCCTTCAAACTGCACAGAAGACTGAATTTCCAATGTGGGTTGTCCCCCACCCGGCCTTCCAGCCATCCTCCCCACAGCCACAGAGGGTGGAAAAGCCACACGAGAAAGTAACTTTTATAAAAGGTCACCCCTCCTACTTTCCCTTCCCCAAAAGGGGAAGGTCAGACAGCAGATGCTGCAATTTAAAAATCTTCATTTGAAAGGCTAGAAATGGCTGCAGCGTAACAGGAACAGCTATGAGCCCTCAGAATTACTGATTTAGGGCCACTTTTCTTGCCTCTTACGTGACATCTGCATCTCCTGCAGCGTCAGAGCCGCGGCTATTCTGGAAGGTTTCCCCAGATCGTGCTCACACGTCCACGCCGGGATGACGGCTGCATGTGGAGGCAGAGCTAATCCGCTGCAGGCTTTGCAGACGCTGCGTTAAGCTGACAAGCTGGGTCACGACTCCAGGAGACAGGTTAACTGCACAGACAAATATTTCTAGGATAAACCACAGGCAGTGGGTGGCTGACGGCATGCTAACAGCAGCTCTCTCTTTTCCAGGTCTGAGGGGCTGCATTTTGCAGCCTGCTCCTTCGGGAAGGCCTTGCGCTGTCCTCCAGCCTGGCTTTGTCCCCCCACTGCAGGACTTGTAAGGGGCAGCGTGGTATTTATTGAGACCAAGCTGTGAGCTACACGTTTCTTCCTGCTTTTGCAGGCTCCACTTTATTGTCCTCACTGGGCAGGGATATTTTTGAACCAACAGCAGTTTCATCTACTCGTAACTTTGGGACCTGCCCCCACCCAAGTGAACGGTAACACTGGTTCGGAGTGTGAATTTTGACTTAGGCTGATAAAACAACTACAGCAAGAGGCACTATTTTCACTATTTTAACAGCGTGGCTACAGGTTGGAGATCACAGGAGGTGCCAGGGCTATGAGCTCCCCCACCCAGGGACTGAGCCGGAGCACGAGCTGGCCACACGGCCAATCTTTCCCATGGCAGGGCTAATCCCACCGACATCTTCTCCCCACGTTATTATGATGCTTGCAGAAGAAAAGCAGTATTGTTTCCTGCTGAAAGCAGATGCCCACGAGGCTTGCTCTTCCCCTCCACGAGGAGATATGGCAGCAACCCAACATGTTAGCATGTCTCCAGGCAAGGAATAAGCCCACTGATGTGGAGCTAGAGATCACCTCAAGACTAACCACATCATAAGACCTCCTGCCACACAGCGAGAGGAAAAAGAAAAAAAAAAAAAAAAGGCCCCAACAGCAGCCCCAAGAGAAGCCTGCAGTTAAGATGAAGAAAAATATTACAGTGCCTTTCAGTGCAGCCATGGGCCTCACTCAGCTCCTGATTCAAACTAAAACACGTTTTGGATGGCTCCAGCTCATTTTCTGTTCCACCGGCTCTCTCGGAGCCAGCGCAGAGGTGCGCAGCCACAGCCACGATTTACCCAAACCCAGCGGGTACCCAGGAAACGCAGCACCAGGAAACACCCCCCCCCCCCAAGTCCCCGAGCAGGCGAGGGCCAGCACGGAGCGTGGTCGCAGCAGGACGCTTCCACCGCGGCACAGCCCTGCCCCGGCAGCACACGGGAAGGTCCCGCAGCGTCACCGCTTTCGCCTCTTCTCAAACCGACTCAACAACAAGGCCTAGCACCTAGGGACTTCATCCAGACTTTTGTGGAGGAAGTCAAAGCTGCCACAGCTGGATGGATTTTTTTGTGCTGGCTTTGAACACTCTGCCTCCCAGGGGCACCTGGAAAAGGGAGGGTAAAGATGCTGCCTAAGGTGCACTCTTTATTGAAAGCATTGGCTGGATATTATGTATTTCTAAGGATAAGCTCCTAAACCTCCAGCAAAGCTGGTTATGGATCCACTTACAGCAGCATTTATGGCTCAAGTATCACAAAATACTCTCCTGTTGTGTAAGAAATTAAAACTCAGAAGTTGAAGACAACTCTTTTCCCAGATCTGAACGCTGCATGCAGGGCTGGTTAGGTTTTGCAGCCTCTCTTCTCTGACACCACATGCTTCCACTGCTGACAAGGGAAACATTTTTCCTTTGTGTACTGTGGCCATAGAGATCCCTGGCCCATTTACAGAGAAGCACGAGTTACAAAACACGGCACACAGCAGCACAGTCCAACCTCCACAAACGGGACTAAATCGCACCATTTCGGTTGGGGTGGTGCTTCACAGCCCATCAGTGAAAGAGCCACGTTGGAGCCAAATGTGGACAAGGAAGCATCTGGCAAACAGCTCCCGCACTAGAGGACAGATGAAGTCGTGGAGGAGGACTTTGCTCAAGGTGCTGAGTATGAGTCAAGCTCCCTAAGCCTCAGCCAAGCAGCCAGGAGAGCCCGTTTCCGTTTCTGACGATGGCACAGTTGACTGGGCAACCCCAAGTAACGTGTCCAAAAGAGCATCCCAGATCCTGAAAGGTGAGCCGAGCACAGGGAGCCAGCTCCCTGCTCAGCACCTGCACTCAGCTCCTCAGTGTAAAACGAGAGCACCAGTTTTTGCTACGACACCACCAAGCTGGCATGAACTCCCAGCACTCCTCTCCTCCCTTTCTGGGGATTTTAAAGGGTTACAAGTTCGCCCTCCTGCCCAAGTTAACTTCACAAATACGTGACTAAGACAGAAAGTGAATCTAAGATATGGAATATACAGTCCAAGAAACATCAATAGATAAATACAGAGTTGGATGTGAGCCTAGAGCTCAGAAAGGAAGCAGAGTCCAAGGACGAAGCCCTAGGGACTGTGATAAACAGGTGGCTGGGGAAATTTCACCTCTAGCAAAAATCCCCCCCCTGCCCCGCAACTTGGCAGGAGACTTCCAGACTGGAAAGGGGTTTTAAACAAAGAAGGGATGGAAATCGAGAAAGTGTGGCCACTCTTAGCTCCAAGCACTGGGAGAAGGGGATCTTGCCTTTCACTAGCACCAGAGGCTGTGACAGAGATGCTTTTTCCAAACATCTGTGCCGCACGCTGGAGAACTTCAAATCCCTCTTTCCTCTCTCTCCAGAGGACTTCCTGCCCTTTCCTTTTTGTCTGTCCTTCTCACACACAGGAAGAGTTTTCTTTGAAGGAGCTGAGATTATTGTACTGCAGACCACAGCAGAGGCAGCTACTGTAGGATCAGCATTCCTGAGCTCACAGCAAGGGACAGAAGCAGAGCAAGAGTTTGCTTTCAAGCGCCACAAGTTCTCCCTCATGACAGCAGGGCCGCAGCTCACCACGATCAGAAAAAAAATGGAGAATTCCCCCTTCTCCCCAAGAATTTAAGAGATCGAGGAGTCTGAACTTCAGGACTATGCCTTTACCTATAATAAAAAGAGTTATTAGCATAGCTTGAGAAGGACAGGGGGGAAAGAGATGGAATAAAATACACGAGCGTCCAAGACTGTAACCTGACGGTTACACTGGCAAAACCCTTACTCTCCGTGCTCGGTTTTTTTCCTCATTATGAGATTTTTGATTTGCAGGTAGCACCCCCCGGACCCCCGCACGCAAACCCCTTCCAAGAGGAGGTGACCCCATCGGGCAGGTCTCTGCTCAGCACCCCCCCTCCAGGACACACCGACACGGGCAGGGCCGGGCTCTGCGCCCACCGCCGGCTCCCAACCGCCCCCCCCGCCGGCCTGGGGGCTCGGGGGGGGGCACGGCGGGGTGTCAGCGGCCTCCTCCCCCGGCCAGAGGAAGGGGTTCAGTGCGGACCGCAGCTCAGGGAGCGCCAAGCCACGAGAAACTCGCTCGCAATTATCTTCTGGCCAAGGGAAAAATAGAAGTAATTTTTAAAAAAGAGTAGATTTAGAAGTCCCAGTTCAACAGGTTGCTCGTTGCGGCCCGCCCCGGTGCGACCCCCTCCAGGGCAGCACGGACAGCCCGGGGACCCCCGCCCTGGGGGGCTGGCGGGGACGGGGACCCCCGGGCAGGGCCTCGCCGCGGCCGCCTCCCCCGGGACACCCCCGGCCTCCCTCCAGGCCCTCTTGTCCCCCAGAGCTCCCCCCAGACCCACAGGCCCCTGCAGGGCCCTGCTCCCCCACAGGCCCCTCCAGCCCCCCCCTCTCCCCCACAGGCCCCTCCGCTCCCCTCCAGCCCCCCCCGCTCCCCCGCACCTGGCCGGTCGCAGCTAATCCGTGGCGGCGCGGAAGCGGCTCCCCTCGTGCGACGCAGCACTCCGCCCCCCGCCCGCGCCGCACCACTTGGCGCTCTCTGGCGCGGCCCCTCTCCGCGCGCGGCCGCCAGCAGCCGGCCCTACTTCCTCTTAAAGGGGCCGCGCCGCGCCGCCGCCGGCTCCTCCCGCGGGCGGGACCGGGCCTCGGGGAGGGGGGAGGGGGGGGCCGGGTCGGGTCGCACCGTCGAGGCCCGGGCCCGCGGTCGGGGGCGGACACCGCAGACGTTGTCGTGGAGACAAGTGCTTATTTTATTTTCTTATCTTATTCTGGTTTATTCTACTCTTTCATTTTCTTTTACTCTGTTTGCTTTCCTTTTACTGTATTTTATTTTCTTTTACTCTGTTTTCTTTCATTTTACTGTATTTTTTTCTTTTACTGTTTTCTTTCGTTTTACTATATTTTATTCTCTTTTACTGTTTTATTTTACTGTATTTTATTTTCTTTTAATGTTTTCTTTCATTTTCCTATATTTTCTTTTACGCTGTTTTCTTTCATTTTACTGTGTTTTTTCTTTTACTGTTTTCTTTCATTTTACTATATTTTCTTTTACTCTGTTTTCTTTCATTTTACTGTATTTTTTCTTTTACTGTTTTCTTTCACTTTACTGTATTTTATTTTCTTTCACTCTGTTTTCTTTAATTTATTTATTTTTATTCTATTTACTTTTTTTTCTTTTTTTTTTTTCTTTTTCTTTCTATTTATTTTCTTTCATCCTATTTATTTGATTCTATTCCATTTTATCTATCTCATTTATTTAAATTTTTTTCTCCTATTCCATTTTATTTGATTTATTATTCTGATTTCTCCGGACCTGGGGGAGGGGTCGCAGCCGCAGTGCCACGGCCACCCCGGGGCTGCAGCCCCCCCCCGCCCCGCTCCTCGCGGGAATTCAATTTTCCGCTCAGCCCAGAGCGCGGCCCGAGCGGTGGCGCTGGGGGGAGCTTTGCCCGGTGATAACGGGGCGGGACGGCGGCGCTGCCGCGGTGCCCTCGAACGGGCAGAGACGGTCAGAAACCAGAAGCAAAACTGACCTCCGGGTTGGGAAGCGCCGGGCCCAGCCGGGATTCGCGCGGTGGCTCCAGCACGAGGCCCGGGGAAGGGCCCGCTCCGGCCCCCACCAGTCCCCGAAGAAGCGTTTTCGGAGCCAGTCCCCAGCGGCACCATTAACAAAAAAGGCCTTTTATTAACAAAAAAAGCCTTTTTTCCTCCTCGTGCCAAGCAGGCGACGACCTCGGCCCCCTCGGAGCACCCTTCCACCCTCAGCCCGCTCCGCGTCAGCCCAGCTCGCGGCCGGCACCTCCTGCCCTCCAACATCTTATTTTTGTGATTTCCAGCGCTGGAGTTGAGTCTGTCGGAGAGGAGGAGCTGGGGGGTGGTTTTGGCAGCGCCAGGAGCCAGATGCAGCCGCGGTCCTGCCCCGGGAGAGGGGCAAGAGGGGCAAGAGCCAGGCCTAAGCCTGGCCGGGGGCTCGCAGGGGCTGGACCTGGCTTGGTTTGCCTGCGGGGCGGGTTGGCCGAACAGGAGCAGCTGAGGAGACCGGCACATACTTGAAGTTTAAAGTCATAAAAAAAAAAAAGGAGAAGTAGCAGGAAACGCAGCTGCTGGTTCAAAGGGAAGTTTTCACAAACATCAGAAGGAGGGAAGTCAAACGCAGGTGGTAAGTCCCTGGGAAGCCCAAAAGCAAACGGTGCGGAACGCGGAGCCGTTCCCCGGAGCTCTCTCCTGTCTCCCCGGGGTCCGGCACTTGGGAGGGTTTTTCCAACGCTCCAGCACCACGGGGCTGCTCTGCGCTCTCAACTCCAGGTGCCCCCACAATGCCCCCAGACCGGCAGCCCTGGCCCCCCAGCTCAGCTCAGCTCGGCTCAGCTCGGCTCAGCTCAGCTCGGCTCGGCTCGGCTCAGCTCAGCTCGGCTCAGCTCAGCTCACAGAATTTCACAGAAATTTTTTCACAGAATCGTCTAGGTTGGAAAAGACCTTGAAGCTCCTCCAGTCCCACCATGAACCTCACCCTGACCGTTCCCAACTCCACCAGATCCCTCAGCGCTGGCTCAACCCGACTCTTCAACCCCTCCAGGGATGGGGACTCCCCCCCTGCCCTGGGCAGCCCATTCCAACGCCCAACAGCCCCTTCTGCAAAGAAATCCTTCCTAAGAGCCAGTCTGACCCTGCCCTGGTGCAGCTTGAGGCCATTCCCTCTTGTCCTGCCGCTGGTTCCTTGGCTCAAGAGACTCATCCCCCCTCTCTGCACCCTCCTTTCAGGGAGTTGCAGAGGGCCAGGAGGTCTCCCCTCAGCCTCCTCCAGACTAAACGCCCCCAGTTCCCTCAGCCACTCCTCTTACGACAAGGGACGACGAGCCGCTCCTCGGCTCAGCCCAGCTCAGCTCAGCCCAGCTCCATCCGCGGTGCTCACAGCCAAGGGGTGAAGGCTTTGGCCCCCAGATCCCAGCCTACCACAGGCTCTTCCTGGCAGCGTGGGTGTTCCCACCCATCCCAGCTGATCCCACCCGCAGCCCCGGCACAGGAGAGCGCTGCTGCCCCGGGGAGGAGCTGGGGCAGCTGCTCCAGCAGCGTCAGGGCCTCTCCGCAGAGGACGGCTGCCAGCGGTTGGGTACCTCCAAGGCTCGGTTTTGGGGCCACTCCTGTTTAACATCTTTATTGATGATCTGGGCGAGGGGATCGAGTGCCCCCTCAGTCAGTTTGCAGAGGACACCCAGTTGGGTGGGAGTGTTGATCTGCTCGAGGGTAGGGAGGCTCTGCAGAGAGACCTGGACAGGCTGGAGCGATGGGCTGAGGCCAACTGGGGGAGTTTCACTAAGGCCAAATGCCGGGTGCTGCCCTTGGGCCACAACAACCCCCAGCAGCGCTACAGGCTTGGGGAGGAGTGGCTGGAGAGCTGCCAGTCAGAGAGGGACCTGGGGGGGATTGATAATGAGCCAGCAGTGTGCCCAGGTGGCCAAGAAGGCCAACGGCATCCTGGCTTGTATCAGCCATAGCGTGGCCAGCAGGGACGGGGAAGGGATCTTACCCCTGTGCTCAGCACTGGTGAGGCCGCCCCTCGATGAGTGGGTTCAGTTTTGGGCCCCTCACCCCAAAAAGGCCATTGAATGACTCGAGCGTGTCCAGAGAAGGGCAACGGAGCTGGTGCAGGGTCTGGAGCACAGGTCTGATGGGGAGCGGCTGAGGGACCTGGGGGGGTTTAGTCTGGAGAAGAGGAGGCTGAGGGGAGACCTCATGGCCCTCTACAACTCCCTGAAAGGAGGGTGCAGAGAGGGGGGATGAGTCTCTTGAGCCAAGGAACCAGCGCCAGGACAAGAGGGAATGGCCTCAAGCTGCGCCAGGGCAGGGTCAGACTGGCTCTTAGGAAGGATTTCTTTGCAGAAGGGGCTGTTGGGCGTTGGAATGGGCTGTCCAGGGCAGGGGGGGAGTCCCCATCCCTGGAGGGGTTGAAGAGTCGGGTTGAGCCAGCGCTGAGGGATCTGGTGGAGTTGGGAACGGTCAGGGTGAGGCTCATGGTTGGACTGGAGGAGCTTCAAGGTCTTTTCCAACCAAGATGATTCTGTGATAACACACTGTCTGCAAAAACACACTTCGATAAGGATTCTCTGTCCAGTTGCTCAGTGAATTTTGACACGTAAGCGCCGAGAGCAGGGCCAGAGCCTGTCGCACTGTGCGAGGGCAGGAGTGCAGGGGCCCAGGTTCACTGTCAACTCCTGCACCGTCTAATTAAGGTCCTGCAGCTCATTAAACACTCCACGTTCACTCCAAGTGCTTCCTGGGTTTGGGGTTTTTTCATGCGTTTTCGAGGGTGGGGGTATGTGGTTGTTTTAATCCCGTGTCAGCAGGTTTGTGCAGCCCCCCCACGTGGCGGAGCGAGCAGCCACCCTCTCTGCAGGCCACTATGGGATGGCGACACCGGGCCTGCACTACCCGGGGCAAATGTCCTCGTCCTTCCTTCACATCTACCAATAACAGGGCCGAGAAGTTAGGGCAAGCCACGGGGTTTTCTCCTCACTACACAGCCCCAGGTATTTTCTGTTATAAAAGATGGTTTTCACAGGTTCTGGTCTTACTGGCAACCACTGGGAGGATCAGCAAAACCAACGCCTCAGTTCCTGTTGCACAGTTCTGGGCCCTAATCCTCAGATGAATGCTACTGTGTGTCCATCACATTCTACTGGATGCCAGGCCCAGGGGAAGAGACAGAAGGGGCTGATTTCAGTCCTTCTGTTTCTAGACATCTTATTAAGCCCAGAGCTCTGATTTTCATAAATCCTTAGATTTTTAGCAGCAATTGCGATCCAAAAAAATATGAAAAAATTAATGCAGCTTTAACTGAGACCGATTTTTTTTTCCCTGTAATTTTCTTAGTGACAAGTGCTGCTCGCTATGCTCCCTTCCAGAGGACTGCTAAAACATGACAGCCTGACCAGTTCGTTATCCAAAGTGTGTAGGAGTCAGCTTTGGTGCCTACAGAAGTCAGGTGAGTTTAAAACACACGAGATGAACAGCACCATTCCAGTCTCCCCCACCTCAGACTCCATTTCTGCTCACGTACCTCACGCCTTGGAGCTGTGGCCACTGTCAGAGCGGGTGTGGGATCAGGCCCCGACACACACACCAGGGCAGGGGAGTGGCAGGACACACCAGTCCCCAGCTGACACAAACCCACCGCCCCACACAGCAGTGCGAGAAGTGACCTCTTACCCCCTCTGGAGCTTTTGGAGTGAGATTCCTCTTACCCCCCCCCAAAACATTCAGAGCAGGGGTAAACCCATGTCATGTTTTTGGGTGCCTAGAAACAGGAAGGGTCTTATAAAGGACTATTTACAAAGCCAAAAATTTAACTTTGTTTTGAAAGTTTATTGGATCATCTTGACACAAAATCATTACAGCAGCTTGTGGTATGTTGTTTTCTTTTTCTCTTTTTTTTTTGTTTTTCAAGGGAATGTTGATAGCAAATAAATTTGTGAATGTAACACATCATACAGTTTCAAAATTCTAGAATCACTGCACAGGATTCTGTAAGAGAAGACTCTACATGCTAAAGTGACAGTTTTCATCCATGAATTAAAAAAACACTAATTGAGGAACATTATCCTTTAAGACAATTTTAATATGTTCAGTTTCTAATACACAAACTGGCTAACCAAGAGAGGTTGACCAATACCAAAAACTACCACTTCACCAGCAGTGAAGCCTGCTGCAAACAAATTCCTGCAGCGCACGAGTGCGGTCAGAACACAAAGCTGGTCCTAGCAACAAAACCAGAACAGAGCCTTTGCAAAAATGGGAAGAGTGTAAAGAGCACAAGACACGCTTAAAGTACAGGACATTCCCCCAAAAGGATAAAATCAACACTTTATCTGTTCCCTGCGCAGGATTTTAGCTCAACTCTGCTGGGCACTGCTGATACTGTTGGAGTGATGGCGGTGCTGGAGAAGTGGAGACCAACCCAACTCCTCCCTGGGGACCCTTCTGGTAACAGCGACCAACAGCTCTTGACCTGTGCCTCAAAGCAAAACTGTTCAAGCGTGTTCTGAGTTTGCTGGGTATGGAGCAGGAAGTAAAAGAACTGGGGAGAAAAAAAATTTAAAAAATCAAAAGATTTTGGAGAAGGCCATCAATTAAGCATCTCTGTAAAGGACACGGTGACATCCCTTTCCAGTCAGCGATTCCACGAGATCTCAATAGTGCAGAACGGGCTTCACTTCGCAGACCCTCTTTCTTCCCTCTGAAGTAACCTGCCACAGACACGAGTCCTCCCCAACCCGCCCCTCCTGCCACCCAGGCAGGGGGAGTTCTGCTGCAGGGACCCAGCCACACTCGCGCTGCTAAATCTGCATCCGCTGCAGCGAGGGCAGGGCCACGGGACGCTGCGGGGACAGCGGAGACAGCACGACACCTCTGGCTTCACAGCCCAGACGGAGGGAACAGGCCTGTACCTGCAAACTGCTCGGAGGACAAGGGATTACACACGTGGGAGCTTCTCTAACCTGGTAGTGGTCAACCTCAGCTGGTGAGCAAAATGACAAAAAAGCAGGAACAGACCCCTTTGGATTTCCAGTTTCTTGCTACACCCTAACTTTTCAGGAATGTGAAATTGAAGTGGACTCATAAAACACATCAGCAGAGACTGCTCAAAGGGGAGAGGCATGACAGACTCCATTTGCGGGGGTGGTCAACAGGAGCAGAGACCCAAACAGTAACACTTTCAGCCTGTTTCATGCATTCACTCTCTACTCTTTCAGCTGTCACTAAAAGAAGGTTAAGGCTCAAGGCAACTACTATAAACAGAAACTCAAACATCCCAGTTCCCACAGGGCTCATTTGGATTAGCTCAAAGAGATGGAGAGTGTTTATATGCTGATCAAAATAGATCTTGAGATAATAATAATAATAAATCATATATAAAAAAAAAAAAGAGGCCTTCAGGTCCAGCACCAGCCTCTGCTAGAAATATACATCAACTACAGCAGCCCTGAAGACATTTCCAAGGATCAAGTCAACCTTCCCTGGCAACAAGCACAACCAACAGACTCTGTGCTACTGTTGATAAAATTCTGCTTAGTCCACCGTCCCACGCAGATGGCAAGGTTTACAGGATCATCATGAGCTGCTGAATAAATAGCGCCCGCCCCTCCCTCCTCCAGTCATGTCACCAGGATCTCTTTGGGCTAGAAAGGGTTAACACCACAGTTTGTAAAAAGTTTTGAAATAAAAAGGTAACATACAGCCTTAAAATGTCTAAACTGCAAACAATGGTGGAGTTAACTGAAAAGCACGTGCCCCAGGATAGTACATGCGTACGAGGGAGAAACTTAACACTTGGGTCTGCTCGTCTTTACACATCAGGTGTGTTTCTTGTTGTTGGAATATTTTATAAGGAATATTCAGCACTTGGACAATGTCTCTTTCATCTCATCCAACAAGTTGCTAAGCAGGGTGGAATCATTACATTTCCCATCTATGGATACAGAGTTCTCTCCCTTGGAAAGAAAAAGAAAAAAGAAATCCATTAGCTCCTCTTCTAAGCGGGGACAATTTTATTCCCAGGCAAGCTCAGGGAGTGGACCCGGGCGGTGGAGCGGGCCGAGGAGGGAAGCAGGCTGAACCCTCAGGGCTGCTGCCACCCACCAGGTATGTGCTGGGCGGCAGAAAGCCCAGGGGAAGCACAAGCTTGGCAGCAGCACAGTGGAAACTGCTAGAGGGGCCAGAGGAATTGAATTGCCTGTGGTATCCCTGGATGGTTTAGGTATAGTTCCCTCCTCCTGTTAAGCTAGGAAAGGCTGCAGGTTTCGCTTCTCTCGGGTCTTGTTTCAGAGTGGTACAACGCTCTCACCTTTTTTACCAGTAGGCAGACGTGATGGCCTTGGATAGAACGACTGTACATTGATGCACACGAATCAACGCGTTCCACAACTATAAAAAAAACAGGAGTTTTCATTTAGTGGGACAACTTTTAATATAAGTTTCGCTTCCCATGAAGAGGAACTACTGCTTTGCCTGGCCTCCAGGAATAGAAGCTTCTAGTGAGTGAGGGGAGGAGGAAGTCAGGGTTAAGATGATGTATGTGCCTGGCTCCTCCTGGCTCCCTATCTAGGATATTTCACAATAATAAGGTTAAGTCATTTGTCTTTTAAGCAAGCTGCAAATGTTTTGTGGCAAAAATACTGATCAGAATGCAGATCTCTTCCCCAGAAATAATTTCAGTGAGGCAACACCTAATGCGTACACCAGAGCATGATGAAACAGCCATTTGTTTTGCTTCATCCAGTACTTGTGTTATTAATTACTAACTCCAAACTTGAATAGCTCACGCTCTCCCTTACTGAAACGAAGCACTGGGGAAAGAGGTGAGCTGAAGCACTGAGATCAAACACACCCTCCAAAGAACAGTTACAGCCCTACCTACAAGCAAGCTGCTCCCGTGGTACCTGCCACGTGCCTCACTGGACTGGAGGAAAGCCACAGGGACAGAAGGAGGCTTCATTCCGAAGAACATTGCATGCCTTGAGGATACCAATGTATTACAAAAGTGGAAAAAACTCCTCTCCCAAATTTATTTAATCTGGCCATCACCTGCTTCTGTCATTGTTGAGGCCACAGAGCACTGCACTTGCCAAGCACAGCTGAAATTTTAGAACACAGAATTTTGCAGAAGGTTCTGCATCGAGGAAGACTCACCTGAAAAATGATGATGAAAACATATCTTTGCCAGTAGATGTTGGAAAGAAATGCTAATTCCATCTACTTTAATAGAACTCATGTGCAGATCTCCAGACTCTAGGAGCTTGGCAAAAGCATCGCTGCAAAACAGGAAGGAAAGTAAACACTTGTACTACAAATTCAGGTGAAATCTGCCACATTAGCCCCATGCAGACCTTGAGACATCTCAGGATGCAGAAGTCTAAGTACTACCAAGCTCTTGGAAAATGGATTTACAGCAAATATGGGAACAATACTCCAGACTCCACTGGAGTACCTGTGACCTCAACCAGAGCTACTTCCACACGACCTCTGCCAGCCTACAGGGCACAGAGCTCCTTCTTCAGAATCACTTGAAATAAGTTGCTGGAAATATTTGAACAGTCAAACATTACACAAGGTAACTGAACCAAAGCAGTCACAAGCAGCCAAAGTCAAACGCATGCTGCGTGTCTTGCAGAGATGGCCTGCAGCCAAAGCTCAGCTTCACATGGGCGGCAAAAGCACCAGTGTTGTGCTCCCTAAATGGCACTTACCTATAGCAAGGCGTCGTGATCAAGTATGAAGCGCAACTGAAGTGCAATTTGAAATCTAGTTTTTCATGGGTTGAACCTTCATCATTCTGCAACAGGTCAAAGGAAAGGAGATGAATGGGAGCCCCGAGGCAGCAAGAGGAGGCACCACCCCCACCTACCAAACAGGCACCAACGAAGACTTTAGGGCTCAATTCCCTTTGATATACCCTGGCTGGGCCTGAAGGATCACTCTGAGAACCACCACACTACAACATCAGGCCACTCAGAGAAAAGATTTGGGCAGCTAGGTTCACACGTACATCTAGAGCAGGTAAGGGACACAACCAGAGGGATCGGGCTGCATTTTTGATTGCACTCTGCTGAAATATATTGAGCAGACTGAATTTAAACTAACACTTGAAGATGTGGTTTTACAGTTCACTATTTCCCAAGCAAAATAATGAATTAAGATCTCCCAGATTCTTAGGTACTGAAAACAGGACGAGTATACTATTTTTAAGAAACCCTTAAAATAGAGATAATGGCTGACTCTGAAGGAGCCACAACTGTCTCCATTCACTTCAAGCTGTTCACACAGCTCCTTCATTAAGAATTCTTCTCAAGTAAGATTAGAAACCTACAGTCTTATACAGGTCGATACCTATCAAACAATGCCTTCAACTAACCTCACTCTTGTTCTGGGTTTCCATCCTTAATAACTGTATCTAATTCTTATTACTATTTTTCCATCCTTGTACCAGGTAGCAGTGTCCAACTGATTTCTGGATAACCGAGATCAGAACAAACAGATTCTGGGTTGCATCTCTCCCTGGTTGGTTGACCTCCTCTCCCCAGCAGATGCACCACTGTCAGCTAGAAAATCACTGCGATGTGGCATATGTTTCAGGCTGCATTGCTCACACACTGCCAGGAATGACAATATAGGACATGCTTACGCAGTATTCGGGACACTCTTTGCACAAGATGTCATGTAAAAATACTTCTCACATCACAGAATGGGCTGGTGCAGCAGAGATGAAATGATGCCTAAAAAAAGCTCTAAAGCAGTGCTTTCCACCCAAGTCAAGCTCCCTTATGCAGTTCCAAAGGAAGCAGAAGCACAGATTTTAAAGCTGCACTTACTTTGACTATAAAGGACAGTGTTCCTTTTAACTTCTGAGCCATAACAATACTCTGAAGTGTAAACACAAACTGGGCTTCATTAGAGATTCCTAGCATGAAGAGAGGAAAGGGAGAAGTCAGGTCAGAAAATGGTTTCCATATCTAAGTAATGGTTAGAATAAACTGATCCGTAGCAGCTAAGCCTTATGTATTGACTATTTCTGAACCAAGCTTGAAATTTTCCGTGTAGTTGGGAGAAAGTTATACGCACAATTCCTGTTGTGAATTAACAGTGTTACAGCACTTAGCTCTTGGGTCTCTGAAAAGCAGCAGTGATAGCTGGCATTTGGTAGAGGTTATTGAGTGCCTGGACAAAGTATGTCACAGTGGCAATATATTTAAACTGTTTGTATAATTGGAAGATTATACAGCTTTCCAAGTAGTTTTCAGAACTAATTTGAATGCTAATGTTTCTATGCTTTTATTTTAATGTACAAGTCTGTGTCAAGAACTGCCTCATATAGAATAAAAAAACACCCCACTGCTTTTCACATGGGGGATCAAAATATACCCTGAAGACACTAAATCCCAGACAACTTGTGAGCTGTTTCAGTATTCAAATTAACTCTTTGGCAAAGGAAGTGAAATTCAAAGAAATTCAGCAGTTCAGTTGTACTATTGCACTATGTATGAAGCCATTACTCTTCATTTCTGTGTCGTAATATTTCTTAAGGGCTCAGCTGCCCATCCAAATAAGTACATACTTATCACAAACTTTCACTGCATATGGCCTCTGCCATTAAAACAGTGGAACAATAGCTCGAGAATAAATCCAGAGCAGATTCTAATGGTTCACAAACTTTGTTTCATTTTAAATCTCATAGCAAACTCCTCATGAATCTCAGACTCCTGTAGTTGGCGATGCTGGCACATTCAAGCGTGTGCCAGTCTGTGGTCACCTGAAAAAGCAACTCAGGCATTCGGACTCCCAGCCCTACATTATAGGCTTTGCTCTTGCTACACAGAACCACCTGCGTTTATAGCCACACTGTAAGAAGGCTTATCCTCTCCAGTGAATTGTGTGAAAGCCCAGCGAACACCCAGGCAGAAGGATTTGTCTTTCTGGAAAACAACAAGTAGCAAGAAGTTCAAACAATTCTTTCCACAGGAGGGCAGTGCAGGACTAGACATACTCCAAGAACCCTGTGCAAAACTGCATACCAGGGGGTAGCTGGAAGGGCACAGGTATCCCATCATGTACTGATGATCCTTCTGGTCGGAGCATTTTAGTGTTGAGAGAGTCCAGGACATTTAGTTCCATGCTCTTAAGGAAGCTAGTGCTTTTGTTCTCAAAGATAACAGAGACAGTAACTTGACTATCGTTCTGGAGGTTTCCTTGAATATCATAGGTCTGCAAATGAAGGGAAAAAAAAAGTCACAGGAAAGATTCAGAAACTTCAAACAGCAGAGCACTAGAACAGAACACTGCATCAGAATAAAGCAAGCTTCAGAAAGAACGTAGTTTGGTACAGCTATAGGATAATGAAAAGCACACTGGTGATCAGCTCCACAGTACTGCTAAGCAGTGGGAAAACAGCAACTTAAGAACTTATTAAGTGGGACATCCAAAAGAAAAGAAATGGAGCTCTGTTACATTTCTAACTCCTGCGATTTAAACAGTTCTTCAGTTAAATGTTGTCTACATAAAGTCGCTGTACTATCCCCAGGGTATGCTCTCTTTTCTTAGAGAACACAAGAAGAGAAGAGATCAGGATTTGAAAGCCAAAGAAACTCACCATTTTAACATATGGATTTTCAGCAAGAAGGCGGTAACTGGACATAGGCTGAAAAACAAGAAAGAAATCACAGCTGCAATATACTTAGTTTCTCTGAAAAGAGCTGTCATTCTCTTTCCTCCCAAAACAGTTTGGCTCCTGCCTTCTCTCAGGGCAAGGGCAGCCAGTGCACAGCTACTCACTGGTAGTGGTTCATCATCTAGTGTTCCATTCTGCACTGACTCTGTCGTCTCCTCCTCGCTGTGATGACTCTTCTTTTTGGATTTCTTTTTATCCTTTGATTTCTCTTCTTTCTCTTTCTTGTGCTTTTTCTTCTTATGCTTGGAGGATTTCTACCAAGAACAACAAGAAACTACAACAAACCCTTAAAGAAACCCTACATTTCTAGCCATTACATCATGACCCCTCTACCAATCTTTCAACTCCAAACTCCCACTCTCTGCAGCCTTTGGGACCGAACAAAGTTTCCTACTACTGCAGAAACCCAAAACAAGAGCTCCCATTCCTTAAACCCCAACAGTCACTCTGTGCTGAGTCCCAGTACACCCTTGCTGACCACTCGCATGACAATACCTTAACCCACAGCAGCCTGGGGCCAGCAGAAGGTCAAATCTCTTCAGCTGTTTGGAAGCTCAGCTTTAAAGCTGCTACATGACCCTTGGCTCAAGGAACAACCAAACTTCTTCCTGTGAAGTGTTTAGAGCTCTTCAAGGACTTAACTGGCTGCCTGTTTGCAGGTGGTCACTATACTGAAGTGGTAATTCCTGTGTGCTTTTTAAGGAATACAAGATGCTAGGAGAGTATGGCTAAGGGTGTCAGCAATTTAAACCACTTACTTTTCCTTCATCATCCTCCTCCTCATCTCGCTCTTCCCTTTCTTCCTTCTTTACTTCTTGAGGTTCAGCCACAACAGCAGCACCCACTACAGGCTCACTCTGAGTAGATTAGCAGAAGGATTATGACACTAACAGAACACAGTTGAAAAATTGAATCCCACACCAAAGAAATCTTAACAGTGACACCCCTCCCAACACCAACTTTTATTTCAAAAATTATATTTGATTAACATGGTATCGAGCCTTTCATTTTATGCCTCTGAAACCCAGCAAATATGATCACTTGAGGACCAGATACAAAAGATTTCTTCCAAGGAATCCATCCCCTTATATTCCCTGTCTCTTCCTCTAAAATCTCCCATCAAAATTCATGAGACTTTCTTTCAGACTATGTCTCTCCTGTCTATTAATATTGCTAATGTCTAGCTCACACTAGGAAATAAAACCATACAATAATATTAAAACCCAACAATAATATTAAAGTCCACCAAGTCTGTAGCTGCATCTGTATTTCTATCCATTGATCTGCAGCACAGAATAAGCCTGAAACCTCCTATTACAGTGTCTGTAAACTGGGGAGATAAAATGTCATTGCTTCATAGCATTAAGTTGAGGAGATGAAGCCTATCTTTCCCTTCTCTCCTGCAGCATGACAAAGCACTCGTATCACAGCTAAGATGCAATCATAAGAATAAGTTTCCTGCGATGTGGTAAGATGTCTACCTGTGGCTGGGTAGTGGAAGCAGGAGGTGGAGCAGTGGAGAGCCAGAAATCCAAGTCTTCCCCCTGAATTTCAAGAGAAAAACAAAACCACGACACTTGTTTTGATTCTTTAGAACAAAAAAAAAATCATCAATTAAATTAAAACCTTAAGTTTTCATGGAAATGCATCTCTCCAGAATGCTGGCACACAGATGCTACAATACATTTATGAACAAATAGTTCAAGAAGTTTAACTGCAGCCTTTGAGCAACTTCCAAACCTGGACACAGCCGACAGTAACTCCAAATTACCGGACATTTCACAATAGCTACAGGCATTCAAGGCACACAGGCTGCACCCTAGAGGAAGAGTGTATCTCTGCAGAGTGATTAACAAGAAGGATACTTCAAGTCTTCAGAGTAAGTGACAACTAATGTCAGGTTTTATAACTGCAAGATTCTGAAGTATATGGGGACACAATGTAGAACAAAAATGAGTTCCAGGTATTTTGCTAAAGACTTCCCCATTTTAAGAATAGACAGAGTATCAGTAACCTCAGCTTCCAAATTAGATCTGGAAGATCTGCTGTGTAGGCTGCAGTAAGCTGAATTCTGCTAACTGATGAGGCCAAGTAAATGTTGTTTTTATTAAGTAAATGTTATTTTTATTAATAATAATCTTTAAATTTTTACAGCCATAAGAACAGGTATTTAAGGAAATAAAGGTTGAAAACGTTCAGCTGTTTGAATTATCAAATGTGACTGTTCCTAAGCAACAGCAGAACACAGCAAATAAATACGGCCCATAACAGCAGTTTTTAACATAATGCAAGTCTTGGAGAATTACCTTTTTTTCTTCTTCCTCCTCTATTACCTTCTTCTCTTTCTCTTTCTTCTTTCCTTTGTCTCTCTCTTTTTCTTTGTGTTTCTTTTCCTTCTTTTTGGGTTTCTTGCTCTTCTTCTCTACTAGGGGAGCTTCTGAGTCTGGTGACTTCAGGGTCTCAACGTTCCTGTGTCTCTGCACTGGCAGCTTCTCACTGTCTGCTAAGGGTCTTAAAAATCAAGAGACCATTACCCTTCTGCAAACAGTCTCCCTTAGCTCAGATTATCTGCTGGATGTCCAATACAAGGTATGCTTTGTTTTTAAAGAGTTGGGCCCCAAAATCTTAAATTGGCACATACTTCTGTACCTTTTATTTATGTACCTGCAGGCACTGCCCTTGTGGATTAGCAGGTAATAGAAACAATTTGAAGGTGACTGCGAGCCAAGCTCTTGCTGACACCTGATCACTCTTAAAAGGGGTAAGTCCAGACTTGCAGGCTGAGTAACACCTACAGAATACATACACGTAGCATTACGCTGCATTTCTGTGGAACCACTCTCAAAGGAAGAGCAAAGATGTGAAACAGTAGGAAGCGTTTGCAACAGCGTGGAAATTCAAGCAGTGGAATGACAGCATGGCTCAAACAGCCCTTGAAGGGCGTGGTTTTTGTTACTGATGAATAGATCACTCCAATTGGAAATTATTTTAAGCAATAAATTTTTTCATTTTGAAAATTTATGCTATGAATCTGTACTCTACCATCACATTTAAAAAGTTGTGTTTCATTTCAGACACCCGTTTCCGAAAATCATGAGTAGTTGTTCAGATTTACACTGTATCCCAAAGCCATTACTTGGGGAAAAAAAAAAACACACCACAGACATTTTTCCATTCTTGTCAAACACTGTCCAGAAATCAGTAAGAAGTTCACCAATTGCCACTTTTTCCATTTCTACAGCTTTTACTCAACGTTAATTTTCATGTTTGAGCAGCAAACATGAAACAAGTTCAGGAAGATTTCTAATGGTCTCACCTGCCTTAATTTTTTCACTTATATTGCATGAAGTACCAGACCAAATTAATTTTTTGACTTTGAAACAAACACTGTAAGGGCAAGATGGACTCCATCTGTTTGAAGAGTAAACGGATCTCATCTTTAAGCTATTTCACATACACCTGCACAGGAACAGGGACTGGTGCTGAAAGTCAATGACGAAATAAGACTCACACAAATTTGAGGGTCAATGTTTTCAATAGTTTCACCACCCTTCAAGTATTTACATTGTCCACTGAAATCAACCAACCACTTAGCAATATATTCTTACCTGGAAGGCTTCCCTGAAACCAGACTGCATGTGAGCGTGACACAGACATAGCAGTGCAAGCACAGAAAGAAAGAGAAAGGACAGAGACATGAGAAAACATGACAGGAGAGCACAGCGACTCATATGGAATGGAAAGAGAATGGATGGAAACAATACCAAAGTCCAAAGATGCCTCCTGGAGCACAGCATTCGAACTGCTCTGCTCTATGTCTTCTAGGGCTGTCATGCAAATGAGCTCTATAGTCAGAAATTGATTTCCTTTTATACACTTGTCCCCTGTAGACTCAGAGGAATGTGACCAGCTCATGAAAAAGGGAAGTTTTTCAGAAGCTGTTCTTTCACTTTTTAAAATGCTATATCACTTTTTTGCAAGATACCAAGGGGCCAAAGTGCTACAGATTTGAGAACTGCAGAGAACAGCACAGACTTTAAAGTTACATACCAGAGAGACACTACACACGCACACATGTGCCTGCCCACCTTCAAAACTTTACAGGAGGCATCCATGGACAATAAATCAGCAATTATTTTTAGCGTGGTGATTTGGTAAAACAGCAACCCAAAAAAAAAATTTCCACGTGCAATACTTAACAGTCCACTGCTAATTATCACGTGGCATGCAGGGTTCAGGGTCTGCTGCACTGCAGCCTGGGGTGCTCATACTGTGAACGAGTCCAGCAGCTGAATGCGGACCAGCCTCTGGTCAAAGTTATGATATGCAGCTCACTCAATCCTGATAGAACAGGATTTTCCAACAGTGGCACCACACTGAATGTTTGCAGGGCAATGGGGATGCTACACACTGGCTGTTACTGGTCAGAGGATCACAAGGCAGAGCATACAGGCTTGCCACGTGTACGCTGGCTCCGAGACGAACACAGATGAACGTGGGCCACAGTGCCAACGCAGGTTAGATCAGAGAGATACTGGTACACCCGAAAGCGCAAACTCTCTCACATCTGGTCCCAGCTACGCTGCCTGAGCTTTCAGGCTCCATCCAGTCACACAAAACGATTCCCCTGCTGGTCCCAAACCCCCTTGCTATTTCAGCAGCTTTGCTTTTATCATGTATGCTGCAGTGGGAACCCCAGCCTGGATGATCAGCTAAGGTTACTTCCAAGACATAGCGAGAGACAGTCTTTTCACTTAGTGGACTGCAGATAATGCCGTTGCCTGTTTAGCCCCAGACCTGCCCTCATGCATTCTGATTGGCAATTAAGTAAATTCACACACAAAACTGTCACTTACTTATCCAGATCTATATCAAGTGCCTTATATGGATCATTGGGATCTTTGTCATCTTCATCACTGGGCAGAGCATTCTGCAGGAGAGAGAAAGACACCGTCCACTGAAGAAGCAAACCACAGGCAGTTTCAAAGCTAAACCTTTACATTACCCGAAGTTTTTTTAAGATTGTTAATCCTGGAACAGGCCAGCTGGCAGTCAGGCACAGTAAGTTATAGAAACAATGCACTTTAATGCAGCATCTAGTTACAAGATTAATTTAGAACAGAAAACCATTCTTCATAAGCTGCAGGATTTGAATTGCTGCTGTTTGGTTTTGATTAAAGGAAATTTTAGGAACAAATACAGATTACATCATTAGCATGTGCAATTAATTATAATCAGCTGCAAACCTGCTGACTAGACAGCAAGTTAATGTCAAAGTGAAGCAGCAGAGCATAATAAATGAAGTGACTATTTGGATAGAGTTACTTTTATAGCAGAGATGCATATTGTTTGTTGGTTGTTTTTTTTTTTTTTAATAGCTTCAGTGGCAATTTTTGTCTTTTTGTGCACAAAAAGACAATAATTTCTCCCCCTGCAAAGAACAGCCTAGGACTATCTCAGTCATTTCTTAATCAGCTTTGCAAGAAATCAGACCTCTTCAACTGCAACAACACAGACTGGCTGGCAATTTGTGGGGAAAAATCTCTCCAGAAGAGCACAGAGGTAAACCCCCCAACTGAGACCACCAAACGAAGCAACTGACCTCTGGCATCTCTTCTGTTATGATATCGACATGGTGAGCTGGAGCAATATCCTCCTCACTCTCCGTGTGCAGAGAGTTATGGCGATGATGTTTACCTCTCTTCTCCTTTTTCTGTTTTTTCTTTTTCTTGTCTTTCTCCAGTTTCTGTTTATGTCTTCGCTCTTCTTCCAGTTTCACATACTGGTCAGACATAGGCATTCCTGCAGAGGAAGCCAAACCGCTTTCAGGCTACAGTCCACATGGACACTGATCACTGCAACAATATGTCAGGAGTGAACCTTGCTTCTAGCTTCTCAACACCTCTGTGCTTCCGTATTGCCTCACATACAGCCCCTCTAGCATCAGCTCTACCATCACACTCCATCTCCCCAGAAACAGGACAGAGTTCTATCCTGCTCCCTGATTCTTGTCCACATTATCTGGATTACAAAGGGCATCTCAACATCGATATTTTAAATAGAATTGGTGCCATTGCTGTACTAATACTGACAACTTTCCACACTTTTAGGGAAAACTTTGTTATGTAAGCCTTAAATATTTGCACTTAGAACTCACCACTCGCAGTGTACTGCACTTTATCAACAGCTTTTCAGTGCTATATCAAACCACTGATTAGACATACAACTATCTTCTGATATTTGAAACAAGATATTAAAATAGTATCTCTATCATTAGACTCCACTTAGTGTCTCCTGATCACCTTCATCAGCCCTTTAAGACATCCCAAAGGTGACTGTCACCTACACAGAACAGTGGTTAGTTCACACGTTACAGACTTGGCTGCACAATACACTTAATCACAGAATTAATTCTAATACTGTCTCGAGAGGAACTGCACTTGGACTGCAAAGTACTATTTTCAAACACATGTAAATTAAGGAGATTTATTTAAGAGTCTAATGAAAATATGCTCCTTGCCCTTAAAAACCTAAGGAAGAATCCATAAGAAGAAATTATTACTTTTGCTTAACTGAATTTCTGTAATTAATTTTAAAGATTAGCTGCATTTACCTGGAACTTTTAGGGGGACAGAAAGGTCAATCTGGACCACAGGTATATGTTCCACACCTGGAGTGTCTTGGTATCGCTGGGAAAATGAAAATGTTACGTTCTGGGCACTGCCAGATACAAATTTATATAAATAGACACGTTTCAAAACATCAAACAGTTAATCCTTTAAGTGAACATTTTAAAAGAATAGGAATGGAATAGCTCAGTACTAAATCCTGTATGGTAGCAGAATGCATCTTTAAAGCCAGCTGACAGCTATTATAAAAGACCCTACTTTTAGCTACAGTTTTTTAACCCTGCTTCTGCCCTAAAGAAGGCTTGTTGCAACTCTCTGAAGAATTTTTGATTTGTGTTTTATAGCTAATAACTTGCCTCTTCAAAAGAGGAAATTTTTTGATTTGAGTTAAGGAAAATGGAGCAGTCCTTAGGATATACAGGGAATAAAGCAGGTTCCTTCCCTGAAAAAGGGGTTAAAGAAGAGACCCCAATGACCTTTTGATCCATAAGACACACTGCATGTTCAAGAGGACCATGTTCACTCTCTCTTCATTGCCCTTAATGAAATGTCTGGTAATCTGAACCCTTCCATCACCCACAGCTGGGACAAACTACCTGCACAGGAATCTGTGACACAAGGGCACAGAGGAGAAGTTTCTCTACGGCTTTTAGGGAGTCCTTGCTGAAGTATAAACACCGCGCTTTCCACGACAAGTTAACCCAGACTGTTCCACACTGCTGTGTAATGGCTGTTGTGACAATTACCACCCCTTATTTCTAAACTGGAGGTCCACCAGAGATTCACAAAAAGCTGGCTGCTCTTGGGATATCAGGTCACTTATGAGTTTCTCAGCACAAGCAAGACTTATAAAAATAGTTGTAGGTAGCCCCTCCAGTTGGCACACAAGACCTCAAGTGATCAGAACTGCAGTGGAAATAATCGGAATGCCCCAGAGGGAAGCCACAGCTCTGACATTCAACAAGCCTTCACACAATTAAGAGGCCAACAAGATATTTTAACTCAGACTCACTCACCTTCTGTGGGGAAGGAGAACTTTTAATATAAAATGGGTTGTTTGCTTGTTCTTGTTTCCGGGCTTCTCGACGCTAAAAGCAAAAGAGTATTTGTAGTTAGAATGTTTGTTTATAAGCAAAGAGAGATAAAAGCCATCAAAGTGCAAAATGCCAACTCCCTGAATTTTTGGAACAATACATAACTACTTGCAAAAACACTACAGCATATTGGCTTGTGTATGATAAACCCGTTTTGAGTTACAAGACACACTAGGATATAACTGCAAGTACTTTTACTGCTCTAAGTAATACTCCTTAGAACACCCTTTCTTTGCTTTTTAATTGTAGACTAGAGATAGTAACTTCCCAAAGACCAGATTCTGATGGCAATTTAAATATTTCTATTTTCATTTTTGCAAAGAGACGAAGGTATGAAGATTCTTCTCAATAAAAAGTTTTCTCAACGAAAATAAAAAGATCAGAAGCAGGAAAGGTGGTATCACTACTGAGAACAGTCACATTACAGTAATTCATAGAAGCTGCTGAAGTCCATGGGAAAAGATGCTGCTGCTTTTTCTGCTGATATAGAGCACACAGAATATCAGAGATATGCCAATGGAGGAGGTGTGTAAAAAACCAAATAGTTGCAAAGCCCAGCACAAGTGTCCATCCTCAAGACCCTGTACTTGAAAGCGAACTGCACCAGACACCACAGTTTACAGGTCAGATTTTTACAACAGCTCAAAACACCTAACAAGGGCTAAGCTTTTATAAAATCATGCTTCTATATGGACAAGATAGGCAAGCTAGACTTCCAAGAGAACCTTATATCTGATGTATTCCTCAGTGCCTAAAAAACCCACCTGTATTAAACCAAATATCTTTTGTTCACATCAAATCATCAGATCTCCTGAGCTGTAGAGAGTAGAATGGCTCCCTGGCTACACGGGGAATCCATAACAGCCCCAACTGCTTTAGTAGCACTTACAACATCACTGCTGAATTATGTAGGGAAGAGCATTTTAACATTCACTCACTCTGGCCAGTTCCTCTTCATCTATTTCTGGCTGCCTATGTCTGGAATGCCTTTGTTCCTCATCATGAAAAATTGTTTTGGGCTTTTCATCTTCAGACTCACTGTCTGATGGAGGTTCATTGATCCAGGCATCAAGGTCCAAGCTGGTAAGAATTGCAGTAAACAAATAGATTGACTCAATACCCCTGAGCATTTCAGTGTTTCTCATCACATACTTAACTTTACTATTTAAGAGTTTAAAAGTTTGAATAAGGCTCTGGGAGAAAGAAGGAACCTTACCCCTCTGGAACTGGTACTTTTTTCTGTGCTTTAGGAGCCACAGGGTTCAGCTCACCAGCAAACAGGGCTATTACCTCCTCAGCTACTGGTACTTCTTTTATTTGTAGCTTCTGAATATACTTTATTAGTTGCAAGATGCAAGAAGCCTAAAAATAAATGCAGAAATAATTTCAGAATTAATATTAACAAACTGAACTAAAAAAATCAACTGCAATGAAAGTCAGCAGAACACAACTGTTCTAACTCCATTAAGGGAATGAAGAAAAGCAGCATAAGCTGCAGGTTTAGAGCAAACGTAAAAAAATCCATGTTAACCCTCTTCTCTTCTAGCTGTGTCCTTTTTGTGTCCTCGTGTGCTTGCATAATTTTAAAATTAAATTGTTTTGAGTGAAATTCTTGCAAGCAGTCTTCAGAGGTGGTATGGAACTGGAATAAGATCTGGGCTCTGACATAAAATGTCACCACTCTTCCCACCCACGCTAGTTCTAGAGCTTCTCTTTCACCGAGTTACACAAAGTACAGAATAAATGCACCACTCCATTGATAACAATGGCTTATATAAAACGTGCACGTCCACAGAAAATTACACACATGCTCCAGTACGAATGAGAGACTTGGTATGATAAATTTCAAAGTAATATTGTTCTCTTACCCTCTCCTGAACTTCTAGATCTGCACTCTGTACAAACTGAGGCAAACGCTCAATCATCAGCTGTGTAATTTCCTGAGCTGCTTCCTTTTCCCCAGATTGCTCTTTCTGCTGTAGGATGGATGCATAGAGTTTCACCATATTCTGGACATAAACCGCCTGGATGTGGCCTGGTAGAGTTGTAACTTTAGGCCTCAACATTGCTTCTAACGTTTGGTTTGCTTCCTCGAGGTGTCTATAAAGACAGAGATGACAGATGAAAGACAGCAACTGAGATATTTCAACGTTTCATCAGTCTTCACGTGGAAGAATTTTTCAAAAACCTTGGTTGCAGTACAAAGTACTACACAAAGACAGGACAGACTACAAATACATAATAATTTGCTCTCTGTGTATCTTTCCCTTCCAAATTACAGTAGTAACGTGGCACGGAAGAATTTACAGCTTTATCCTTTTACAGAAGGGAGGGACACCTCAGTTTCTACCTTTACAAGTTCAGTGTTCTCTCCATTAACTAAGCATTGCACTTTTAAGTGCCAACTCCACTGACAGTTTGGATCTAGCAGCCCAAATACCTTCCTGCCATTCTGTACTTCACCACTCGCATAAATGAATTTCCAAGCATTTACTGAACCAAAATAAAATCTAGTAAGCAATGCTTAATACACAGAAAAGAAAGCAGATCATACACTGGTTTTAATAAATCTCGTGCTCTTATTCAAAATTGTCTGCTCACAACTAATGGAAGATGCACAAAAAAGTTATGGGTCCATTACAAATGGAAAGCTAAAGTTCTTTCAAATTTAAAATGGGATCAAACTGAAGAAGGAGAGTATGTTCTCTTGCTTCTTAATCTACAGTTTTCTTTGCAGAACATTTTAAATTAGATTAAGATCTGAGCCTTAGCAGCATTCCCTAAAAATATCACACCTACTACGTGAATTTAAACTGGAACCAGTGTTCAGAGTGGCAATTACAAGAAGAGACACCAAACCAGATGTTAAAAGGACATTACAGTATCATGGTCTGTCCAGCTTACCAAAATGAAAGCTAGGTAAGCACGTGTGTACGTGTATCTAGTTAATGCTAACACAATCTACTTAAGCTAAAAGACATTGTTGGCACAAGAACATTGAAAATTGTGCTGCTGTGGGTACAGAGAAGCTTTGAGAAAAAATAAGATACCTTCTAATTCTCAGGAAGATGAGGTTCTGCAAAAACCTTTCAACAAGGGCAAAACAGGGAGGAGAGCAAAAACTAATTCAAACATGGTGACTGGACATTTTCCCTGATATAAGTGGGGTAACACCTTAATGATTAAGGAGTTCCTTCAATGTCTTAAGATCTTACAGCTCATACCCACAACTATGCCCTCCTGCACGAGTGGGCAGGACTATAGAGACAAGAAAAAAGACCAGATATTAAAAATGAGGTATCCGTCCTGGCTAGAAACAGCTGAGGAGTCTATGGGGGGAGGGAGCAGGAAAGAAGCAATCATTTTGTTAGATTTAGCGAGCATATTCTGAACTATCTTTCTCTCAAAAATATGTTTTAGGGACCGGAATCTTTGTCTGAAAGAAGCCGCTCAAAGCGCATCAGGCTTTCTGCTTGCACTTACTCAGAGAACTCCCCACATATCCAAGCAGCAGCATAAAGCACTTCACAGATCCCATTTCTCTGGGTGTTGCTGGCTATGAGATGAGCATTGTCCAGAAGCATGGCCATTTGAGAAACTGCAAATTTACGAATAGCTTTAACTCTGATAGCTACATCTAACATCTGAGCTGCTATAAGATGCCCATGCCGTGTGCCTTCCAGTCGGGTCAGCTCCACCAAGATGCTTATGTACCTACAAAAAGTGAAAGGGACGCAATTTTATCAGCAGACAATCATGCATTACCATTGCTGATGATCTCAAAGCTGTCACATAAAAACACTGACCATTCAAAGTTTGTGATATATTGATAATTGGACTGACTACAAATATCTATGATTTTGGTCAGAAGCTCATCCCGGTACGTCGTCCCTTCTGCTTTATCCACATGAATCATCAGTTTCTTCACTATCTCCATCAAGTTCTTCTTCGATACCTGTAAGAGTTATTGAAGGGTTGAACGACAGCTAAGCCATTTCCCATACTGTCAAGTCCTTCTAATTCCATTAAAGCAGCTACTAGCTCTTTGACGGACCTGTGTCATGTGTTACAAGAGATCAGAACCACCTCTCTAGGCCCAAACTTTGGTCACAATCAAAAAAGGAATCTCTGTATTTCTTGTCAATGTTGTGATTAAAGCAGAGCCAGCACAAGTATACAAGACCATGCTGTGGGAGAGCTGAGAATCAGAATTACTAGCAGCAACATAGAAATCCAGGAGAAAACGAATCTTCTACTTCTGCCAGATGGGCAAATTTAATAGTTTAAAACATTCTTGCTTCTAAACTAAACAAATTTAAGAGTCATTAACATCCAACGTAATTCTAGCATTTCAAAACATAGCTGTATTAACTTGCTCTGGAAACTTATATGTCTAAATAAAGTGACCAAAATATTCAGTAAATATCACCAGTTGTGACTCACTGCTTCCAGCTATGATCTCTCAATAGTACGTGTTAAAGACATCACTAACAAGAATGTATGTAATAGTATTTCGACAGTCATTAGAGGCAGAGTTGAGCAAAGCGGCAGACTCTTTGTTATCTTTTGACTAAAGACATAACAAGCAGAATTGAACCTACAGGAACTAAGAAAAAACTCCAGTTCTCTTTGCAACAACATTAAAACCACTGTCTGATCCTAGGTTGTTGATGCTGTTCTCATCTCGTGAGGAGTACCAGACAAAAGGCGTCCCTTCTTTTCACTTTCTCCTCTAAAATAGGAAGCTATGAGACATATCTACCACAATCCCTTTGTGCGTGGGGGAGGTTGCGGCACAGACTCGAGTGAAAGGCACTTTACTATATAAATCACAACCACAGTCCTTTCAGAGATCAAACGTTGTCACTACAAGATTGCCCCTGCAGCCTATGCACAACCGCCCTGCAGAATGCGGGCACAAGACTGGCGGCACACAGGAGAACAAAGAGAACGAGATTCGGTACATGTTATTAAAAGACATAACAAAATTTATAATGATGGGCAAATTTGACGTTGAAGCAGCTTAAAGCCGCCTTCTCCTGTTGTTTCAGAGCGCTCCGGACTGTTTCCCAGACTGCATCAATGATGTCAGCCTGCACTATCGTGTGCTGCAACCCAGAACAGCACCGACCTATCCCAATAAGCCTGTAGCCCACTTTATACCCGGACTAAGCACGGAAGGAGCAGCTAAAGCTTAGGAATTAGAAAAGCAGCCTTCCGGGTGACTTCCACAGCACTCACACTCAGAAACTCCTTCCAGTCTGAATCCAAGCTTTTAAAGCCCTCTCATACTGTGCCAGATCTTTTACTTGTTGTGTCAGAAAAGATATGGGAGTTATTATCACAAAACTGCTGGGAGAAGGGAAGAGAAAGTTGAATGTTTTTCTTAAACATCAGCCTCCTAAAGGGTCACGGGGGCTGGAGAGGAAAGGAAATACATGTAGAAACATACCATGCCATACAGGAGATCTAAAGCTCTGAGTCGGATAGACTCATCTTTGTCATCCAAACATTGGAGAATGAGATCCTTGTGAGACTGAACTGATTTAGGATGCGTTTTCAGGATTTTGGACATAGCTAACAGTCCCAGGTATTTCACTGTGAAAGACAAAATATAACTTCTTTCCAAATATAGAAACACTGTTCTGTGTTTAGCATGAAATCTTAATACTAAGTGCTTATACTGAAACCAACTTTAATATACTTGAACAAAAATCTATGACAAGGAAAAGCATTTTTGAGGAACAGTGCATCACAGATTATGGTCTTTAATTTCATAATCCCATATACAGGCATGCAATTACATATATAATCTTCAGTCTTCTTGCACCTCAGATTTTATCACTGATTGAAAAATATGTATATATTTAATATTTATTCTATATTTAATATATAGAAACTATGGGTTTTGAGAACAGGCATCCTAGAATGAACACAGCTTTAGAAGCACTGAAGACTGGTGTATTAAGTAGGAGCCCTGTTCTCAGTGGGAAAAATTCAGATGTCAGGGAAAAGATTTGCACAAAAAAGGATTTCCCACTGTTCTTTGTAGTCACTAAAATAAGTAAGCATTCTTACATTGCACTATTATGCTTACACTGCTGAATACTCCTCATGCTTTCTCCAAGCAGCAAGTTTATAAAAAGGGAAGATCCAGAGCATGGAAAGAAAACTGGTTTAGATCTACAAGACCACAAACAGCAGTAATAACTCATCTCAATTGTTTTAAAAAAGCTCATTATAAAGAAGTGCTCACTATCAAGAATTATTTCCACATTAAAAAAAATCCCAGCAATTGTTTACAATGTACCAGGCACTACAATACTGAACAAGCTGTTTGGAGAAACAGCTCATTGCTCTAAGACTGCTGCAATTTCTCCCCAGTGGTTGGTTGCTAAAAGCTTCCACGAAGACAAGCAACATACTTACAGTTCTGGTCAGAATCTTCTATCAATATCCTTAACTTCTGAACACAAAGCTGGAAAAAAGATCACGTCATACTTATTACAAGTCTTAAAAGTCTTAGTTAAAATAACTCTTCATTAAGTTTACTCAACACACAAGGAAGCAGTCTGACCCAGACCTGGGGCCTCTAGGTAAGAGGGTCTTGTTGCATTAACAGATTTCAAGAGAAAAGGAACCTCTGTATGATTGTATGAATGGGGAGTTAGGAAAACTCTAAATGAGAAGAGTCTACATTTTAGAGCAAAGAAAATGGGAGAATTTATATAGGAAATGCTTCAGTCTGTAGAATTCCACCTGAGTGAGAGCACTTTGGGGAGCTATTGCTTTAACTGTAGGCAAAGGAACACAATCCAACTTCTCCACGGTACTTGGTATTACACAGTAAAGCAGAAGAAATAACCCCCACCAAAACCCAGTGTTGTACCTGGATGCTAGCGCTGTGATTCGGCATCCCAGAGGACAGAGAGATCAAAACTGAAATACACAAGCGCAAATTTCAGTTGGCATTTCTGTGTTCTGAAGTAACCTAACAACACAAGTCCTAAAGGTCAACAGCTAGCTCAGCTCACAAGGAAAAATGCAACTTTATTTTGGTGTTTGTTCATTTGCTTGGACTTTTGCAGGGTCTGGGGGGAGGAGAGAAGGTTGTGACACGTACTATAGTTTCATATACCTTAAGGGGAATAATAGCAGGGCAGGAAAAAAAGTGTAAAGGTAGGAACTGCTGGAACAGCCAGGTCAAAGCTGCTTTTCATTACACTTTGCTCTCATTAAGGTTTACTTGACTGATATTGCATAGCAGTTAAGACTGTAAATATGTCATCAGCTACTGTATAGATGAATTTTTAAGTATGCAGTTCCCTAACGTAACGAGATGCAGCAATGCATCCTGGAGTTTAATGTAATTAGACTGGAGCTTTAATCAAGCTAGCAAGTGACTCGAGGCACAAATCGGGTCCCATTGTTGATTGTATTGGACATTTGTAAATCTCTGGCAGCACACAACCCCACAGCAGAGAAGGTGGCGTTATCTTGCTAACTGCTGCTGTCATCAGCACGTCCATGCCAACACCGGCTCTTTCTGAGCAAGTCACACATGCTGATCTTCTCTCCATAATCCTGCAGAGCTATGTTTCAGACAAGGCACGTTGCATGCTATCATTTCAGGTCATGCAAAGAGATGGCAGGTGCAAGGTGCTGCTCTAATGCAGGCACACAGCTTCACATCTCATTTTCTGAATTTGAGTTTTACTTTACAGTCCCTGAGGTGTCCTGGGTGTGCGAATTTCCCTTTGACCCACAGAATTATCCTATTGTATCTCAGTGAAGCACACTCTCATCCACAATGGAATTAATCTCGGTGTTATTTTTCCCCCATCATAATATCATCTCATGTTTCCCTGAAGGAATGAACAAATACAAAGTGAGTGACAGATCACCCTTTCCTCTGAGCTGACCCAGTACAGCAAGTTCCTGCATCATTATCCGAACTACCCACAAGAGACAGGCTTATGGCCAAACTGTGATGTCAGTAACCCTCTACTTCCACACTGTGATAGGAAAAGTACCAGGTCTGAGCTGGAATACTGTGTTATCCCTTTTTGCATTTGTTTCTCTCTCCGTCCCTGGCATCCCTTCCCCAGACACTGCAACTGTAAATCAAGGATTCCAATAACATCCTTTAACAGATTACGCCAAGTTTTTAAATTGTGAAATTGTAGAATTAAAAAAATCAGTCTGCTCCTTCATCACATAAGAAAACTTTGTCAAAGTTTCCATGAGGCATCAAGTCTTTTTTTAATTCTAATGATGCTGGTGTATTTCATAGTTCTAGCAACATTTAGGAGCTTGCATATAAATAATCACTCATTGTTCACACTTTGTTTCAGCCTTTACCAAATACGACATAGCTGTAGTAACTTAGCCTCATCCACTGACAACAAAGGATTTCAGTTACAGTTACACAGTAACACAAATCAAAGTTTGCCAGGCAACTGACTTCAGTTATAAAATAGATTAAGTTAAGAAAAGGTTTACAGATGGTGTTAATTGATGAGAAAGTTCATCATGCTTTTCTTTTTCTAGGTTACAAATTTCGGTTCTCACCTGCTATTACTGTGTTCACACATTCATATAAGAGAGACATGGCTGAGGTGCTGAAACAGAAATCAAGTATTTTAAATAAGGAATAAAACCAGCACATTTTGAAGAGCTGTCAGCAATATCTTGGAGCTAGTTGACACCTTTAATTACACGAGGAATTGCCAGTATTTTGTTCCATATACCTTCAAACTAGATGAAATGATTCTCACTTCAAAACTGTTGGGGGGAAGAAGGGCTACTGAATGTTTAAAAAAAGAATCTCAGAGAAGCAGCAGGTAACAGAAGGAACGAGGAAGGAAGCAGTTACTCAAAACCTCAGTACCAGTTACAGAGCACTGAAGCAATCTTGTCCAAGGATCAAATTAAATCCTCTGACCAAGGTCAAAAATTCACGATAAGGCAGGCAGATGGAGAATCTCAAGTCTCTCTCCAAAATGAACAAGTCATGTGCAAACAGCAGACTTCTGGCATGCAGGTACACACTTGCTCATCCCTGTAAGTGAGCAACCCATTTTCAATGTTTGGGGGAAATCAGACTTAAATTCGAGACACCTTTTGCCAGTTGAACACAGATACAGTGCAGCTCTGAGGATTTCAAAGGTACTTACAAATCCTGATCTACACAAGAAGGAAACACAGTGAACCTCACAAGTAACAAAGGAGCAGACTCCCAAAACAAGGTCTGCAAAGGTAACAAGCAAACAACTCGAGGCAGCAGTCCGAAGCGATACCGTGAAGGTCACTCAGCACACCGCATACGTGACTAGCACGCTCAGAACCAAGACAATCATTTTTGCTCCCCTCGCACTTCGCGGTGGACAGCAGCGAGGTTTGCCTTATGCGTAAATGACATAAGATCCAAAATGACTGAATGGAGGCCAAACTGAACAGGATTAAGTCCTCACAAATAATAAAATGCATGACTCATGTGGGAGTTGGGGAGAGGAGGGAGAGGCAGGATTGAAGACATACTGTCCTTCCTGCTTTTTTTGGTGAAGTACTGTTTCTGGTGAATTTGTATCTATTTGTCTCTGCTGCAGAAACCCTCCTCTTTGGATGCAAGGCGCTGGCTGGTCTGCTCTGAACCAGCCTTAAAGGTCTACTAGGAGGATGGACAGAAATTGTTTGGCTAGAGCTGCTCTCATGGCTACATGGATATCTGTTTAAAATTTGCTCATTCCCATCTATCTTGCTGCTCTGCCATGCGAACAGAAACAAACATTTTCATTTAACAACTCATGCATAAGATCACACTTCCTTTTCATAACTGGGAAAATACGTGTATTCCCTCCAAGACATCTACCTTCTGATTTCAGGTCAGAATTAGATCCAGAACAACACTACAAACCAGCTTTAACAAGGGAAAAGGAAATACCTTCAAATTTATCTAATCTATATTTAGGATGTATATTAAAGGAACCTCTTCCAAAACATGCCTGGGCTGACAAAGGCATGAGAAACAACTTTAACATACTCCCTGTCACGCTGCTTTGGTGGGTAAGGCACTTCCAAAAAAGTCAAGAACGTAGTGTGTGTAGGTGAACAGAACAGGCAAATATACAGCTGAGCCTTTTTTAAGTCAGAGTTTTATATATTCTCCATAGTCATCTCTGGCTTAAAATGAAGTGAAAAGAAGGCAAATTACTCCAATTTTCATGTATGTTTTGGAGAAATTTATGCTGACAGTCAGACACCCAAAGACTTTCATTTAAGGTATTTTATCTCACTCAGCTTTCTCAGAAACAGTCCTGATGTGATTATCTTTTGATACTTGAAGCCAGTATATATTGAGACACAAGAGAAAGTTCAGAAATGCATCCGCAGACCTAGCTACTGACCTAACAGGCACTTCACTGATCCTGAGTGAACAAAGCAACATTTGTCATACACACCTATGGATGAGGTTGGTCAGAGGCTCAATCAGTTTCTTTCCCAGCCTAGGTTCTAATGGAGTAAGAGCACCAAACTATTAAAAAAAAAGTGCAGACAAGAAAGTTATTTAATAGCTGCTTTTAACCAGTATAAAAACCATGATTTACATGGCAGCTCATCAACTAAGCTATATTAAATTTTTTTCTCTCTTTGGTTATGTTCACAAACACTAGAAGATATTCCTGGTTTCTTTTTATTCAGATTTAATGGTAACTACACCTCCAAGCAAGAAATCTACTTTTGCACCCAAGGTAATTTAATGAGAACCCCCTGCGAACATAGATCCAGAATACTTGCCAGTTTTATAATTTTTATGAGAACCCAATTATTGGTGGACGATGTCATCAACTTGAAAAAGAGCGGAGCAAGGGAAAGGTAGTTTTTGGGATTGCGTCGAGCCAGCTCACAAATAACATTTACTGCAGCAGACTGCACACCTGGGAAAAAGAAGTGGGAAAAGCAGAAATCTCATCAATGCCTTAATTTTAATTGAAGTTTCTGCTGCAGAACCCCCAGAACAACAGCAGCTCAAGAATCAGACTTGTGTGTCCAAGAGGAATGGTTCAGTCTCATTACCAACCATGAGGTAATGAACTAAACACAAGAATGCAAAAAGAAACTGAGAAAGGATTTTATTTAGTTTTGGCTATTTTCTAACATGTCAGCAAGCTGGGTATCTGGCTTTGGGTCCAGTATTAGAAAGAACAGGACACTACCAGCCTCCTTCCCCCTTTACTGTGGGCAGCTTGTTTGTGGGGCACAGACAACATAATAATTAATAATCCTACCCGCCATAAAGTTTCCAAACACTCTTGCTTCTTTAAAATGTATTATTTAGACATGTTTAAATAAAACACAAGAATAACGAATCCTTGAACAATCTGACTGGACAAGTTAATTCCCTTCTAATTGCTCAGCCTTGAAACTGATTGTTCTCAACTTGGAATCTTTTCATCTAGGTAGTCTGGGTTTTCTAGTAGAGAGCAGTCCTTGTCTCCATAAAGCATAATAGGTATTTTCTTCCTCTGTTTGCAGGTGAGGGGGTGTGTGTTTTGCTTTCATTAAAAACATTGTCCTTGGAAAATGCATCTTACATGCCCACACCAAATCAGTCCAGTACATGCAATTAAATTTCTCTCTCTTGTTTAGAGGCAAATCAACTGGAGATCACAGAACAGCATCGCACACACAATTCTTGAAATAAGTGTACGACGTTCTGGTGCAGTGAGGGAAGAGGGAGTAGAAGTGCAAATATGATCTAGAGCAATTGCAAATTTCCTGTGCTGCAGCTGAATTGCACTGACAAAATAGTGAAGGGCCCAAACAGCAGTCTGGACTCAAAGTTTAAATTTAAAAAATAGAAAAAAAAAAAAAATTTTGCATCACTCATTATAAGTACAATCCATTGCAAGCCAATAGCTGCAGCTTTGTGAAAGAGCACAGGAAACAACAACAACTAAAACCCAAACCCTGAAATCAACTGAAATATTTTCAATAGCCACGTTAAACGACAAACCAGGAATCATTAAGTAGCTTTGTCCTGTTAAGGTTTAATCCACTGACATAGTTTCAATAGCTTTGGGTTTGAAGTAAGAATTGGACATTTTAAAGAATTTATTTTTAATATGGCAACATATGTCAAAACTCTCCTATGCTCATCTACCTATTAAACAGGTGAATCAGTACCCAAAAGATTATTACAGCATTTTTCATGTATTCTTCTCTCCACAAGCTCTAAAAGCACATATACCTAGATGTTCTGGAGCTGAATTAATTTATTAAAATCCACTCACCAGGATCTGGATCTTCAAGTTTCTCTTTAAGGCGAGGAAATGCGGGACGGAGGGACTCTGGGTATTTCAAAAAAACTTTGTACATGATTAACACTGCCTTCTTCCTGATATAAGGCTTTGTATGAGACATCTGTTAACGAAACAATTGCAATCAGGCTCTTAGCAAATTTGTGTTTCCAGAGTTCTTCTCAAGGTTCTTATGTCCACACCACTAACTCAAAATTTCTTCCTGGGAGGCTCAATTACTTTTCAAAAACTCAGCTTTGAGGGAAGAGCAAAATACTGTCATTTACCACCAAAATTAAGAGAAGTATGCAAGGTAATCCCCTTGAGCTAAGGTCTGTAAAGGCTCCCCCAAAACCCCACACGAACAAAGCACCAGTTTTCACATGTAACAGTTCTAAATTTAACAGCTATTTAACAGATTTGAACAATTTAACATTCTTCCATTACAGGAAAAAGTTATTTCAATCTTATCAACTCACCAGTGTCATGATGTCATTTGCCAAGTCCCTGGCAAGATCTGGAGTAACAAAACAGGACAAGCCAGTCAGTGCAACTCCAGTATCATATTGGTTAGGGCTACTCAGATCCTAAAAAAGGAAAAACAGGCTCAAAAATTTAAGATCACAGAGGATGTTGAGAAACAATTTTCTCAGATCAATTTTATTCACTCAACAGATATGAAGCAGAGCTTCTACTCCATGGGAATATTTATATCAACTATTAATAGGAATGTTCTCCAACACCTGCTAAAATACAGCTAGCCTGGCGTTTAATAATGGGCATGAGGAATCATAATTAAACAATAGATGGATGACTGCAACATCAAGGCAACTACAGATATTGTATCTCGGCGGTATTTTAGGAATGACAAATAATTTTTAAAAACTCATGACATGATCACAAACACGTTTAAAATACTAAAAAAGCTGGTATTAAATACTAACCCTGCTAAGTCAAAGCCCAGCTGTCATCAACTTCCCTGGGAACAGGCACTCTTGTCCAGTGCTTAACAGCATCCTAGCTTAATCTCTCTAACAGAGAAACGAGATTACTTTCCTTCCAAGCTGCTGGCAGCCCCATAACTTTCAGTCCATAAAGACTAACACAAGCTAGGGTGTAGAATACATTTTATTGGTCAAGTTTATTTGGACTTATTTGTAGTCAGTATCCTACACGGTCTTTCAGGTATTTTTAAGCTTCAGACTCCTAACAATATTAATATTCATATCTGAGTATGTTCAAGTGTAGATTATAAAACCAGACCTCAATGAATACAGAGTGTCACAGGATCACTCCTTAACTGCAGTTATTGGGAAACAAAAACACGAAGCGAACTGCAGAGAACATTTCCACATGAACTACCAGAATTAACTGTCCAGATTCATGTGTACACAGAGGCTGCTTTAGAAGAGCTGATCATAGTCAGGCCTTCAGGGTTCTGTGCCATTTGCATCTCATTTTAAAACCTTTTGCAGGTGGTAGGAAATTAGATTCTACTTTACAAATAATGAAATCTACTTCTTAAGGAGCAACAAAACTTTGCAATTCATTCAGCCATTAATGTATTTTAAGAACTGATAATCCCTTAAAATACAAAGTTGCTAGATCAATGAAACATGAAAAAGCATCTTTATTTATGCCTTTCTGTAAAAACTCAGGCACGAAAAGGAATAACCTAGTGACTGAAATTCAGTATAATAAAATCTCCATAATAAAGAAAATGGATGGACATTATTAAAAATATGCACTTGTCAGAGCAGCATAGTTTAACAGGTAAAGGGAAAAGCACTAGTTCTTTAGGAAAGATACTGGATAACATCCCACTGATCTTTTTTAAGTAAAGACATTTTAGCTACTCAGATGATAAAAACGTAGGCACATCTTGTTCTGGATCAGTCAAGTTTTAAAGCAGCGACACTTAAAAAAATAAACTTAAGAGCTTTAAAAATATATCTGTAATCTGAAAAAAGGAAAAATATCCTTGCAAGCCAATAACTCTGAAAAAAGTCAAGTGAAAAAGCTCTATGAAAATGAATATGACACATTTCAGTACATTAATACAGAACACCACTTTATATACACTCTTTACCATTTTTACACACAATTATACCAAAGAAGTCAGAAGCCTGATCTGTTATTACTAGACGAACAGGCCTTCGCAAACAAATTTTGTGGAGCCAGGTGACTGCTCATTTTACTTCAGGAATGGGGACATTTTTCTCACCCATTACATTCTTATGAGGGCTGCCTAAGAGACTAGCAATATTAACAAAGGTTACTGTTGTCACCATCCACTGAGATGAACAAACACAGAGAGCTGGTATGAGACAGCACGAGGGAAGCCTATGGACAGCTCCCAAGTACTTCATTACTTTCCTTGCACAAGCTGAAGGATTAGACAGTGAATCAAGTAAATAGAATTCTACTTAAACACCTTTATATTCCTAACAGAGAAATACTGTGCACAGTTTTGAAAATACAAGTGGGGAGACAGTGCAAGGAAAAAATTAAGAACTGAAGTAAAAAGCTTACCTTTCTGATCTGATTAGTAGTCAACATAATTACATCAGTTCCTTCATGAAAGCACTGAGAGGCAGCTAGGTAACCGATTCTCTATAAAAAGGCAACGAGGAAAAAAAATTTTTATTAAGTTTAGACAATGTTTAGATGAACAACTGGTAGCTTATTAAGCAATATTAAAAAGATGAACATTAGGCAGGAAGTTTGCATAACAGAAGAGGCATGACAGGGTTCTCTAGAAAAAGGGGTTTACATCAGGAAAGAATAATCTCAGACAAGTAACATCTCTAGTGATAATAAATCTATCTTAAGGATAATAAAACTAGCTTCACTGTCTCTACTTTGTTAGAACATACAGATTCAATGACCACCAAGATTTAGAAATAAGGTAGAGTTGTCAGTAGGAAAAATGGAGAACATTACATTTATTTTGTCTGTTTGGACTCCTGACTTTCAGGTACTAAAGCCCAATTTGGAAACTATTCTTTGCGAAGTAACATTCCATCCTGTTTGGTGAAAAAGGTCTGCAACACAGAGCATGAACAAAACCTTTCAAGAAAAAATTATAAAGCTATTACAAAATAAAATACGCCTGCTACTAGGCATCTTAGGTAGTGTTCACATAAAAATACCCTGTTTTTTCACAAAAGATATCTGACAGCTATCTGGTAAAAAAGCCTATACTAGCAGGCCAAGTATTATCCATGTACTAGAAAACAATACAATCTACTCCCTTTCTCCTTGAAGAAAGCAAACCAAAAGTAATACCAATGCATTCATTAGATGCAGTAATGAAACAGCTTGGCTAGTACAGCTGTAGTTACACAGAGAACTCACTTTGAATGTAAACTTCGATGCACTCATGACTTCAATAATATTGAAAGCAGCCCAGCTGATGTCGTAGCCCAGCATCTGTAACTGTGAGCAAAGAAGCCAAGATAACAAACTAATGAAATAAGAGACTCAAGAAAATAGGTCAAGATACCTCACAAAACTGAAGATGTAACAAGAGTCCAAAAATAATACTATAAGACATCAAGTTTATGAGTAATGTTACATTCTATGCCACTCACAGTAAGTGAAAGATGTCTCGAAGTCCCACCAGAAGCAAGTTTTAAATAGTCTGCATGAATTTCAGGTAACACACATGCAGTTATATAAGCTTCATTGTGAAGGGTTTTTTCCCTGGATTTTTAAAATAAAAACTAGAAAAGAACCACAAAAATATTTTTAACAGTATTTCCCTCCTCTCCTTCTTGACAAAGGACTGTGCAAAGAGAAATAAACACCAGTTTCAAGTGCTCATACAACTATGTGATAAGAAACAATCCAGTTGAAAACAACTTTTTAAAACTGGATTAGTTTTAAATCAGATTAGCTTCCTGACCTATCTCAACAAAATAAAATTGTACCAATACTAGTGCCAGCACAATGACCAGCCTCTGATGTCAGACACATGTGGGAACACTTTCACCTGCAGCCTGCACTTACAACAGTCTGAAAACCTTCAGTCTAAGGAAAGCAAGCATTCAGGCTGAAGACTAGCTCCTAGTCAGCAAGAAAGACAAAATAAAGATGCAATTACATCGTATCCCAGCAAGGCACTTACATATGTAAGTTTGCAGACTGCATTTGCTTTCACTGCAATGTTATCCTGCTTGAGCTCCTGCTTGATCTCATCTATGCACTGCGAGATGTATTTTGCCTGAGGAAAACAAACAAACAAAAATTTGTGCTCCTTTACCAGTTTTGTAGATTTCCAGCATGTTAGTGGGGAGAAGCAGCAGAACTCATAGTTTGCAAGCACCAAATCTCACACACACAGAGTATTTAGGTAAGCACTTAATTCTGACAAAATTACTCATTAACAAGAAACATCACAATTCTTTTACAAAACCAAGATGTTTTCTTCAGTGGTTTCCCTTCTCCTCCCTCTCCCTCGCAATTACACTGTTCAGTCTAGAGCTCTAGTTTCAAAGATTTGTGAAAAAAGTTGTTTAATGGAGAACATGTACCTAGGGGCCTGAATGAAACCCGGGTTCCACCACTCTTAGAACACTGGTCACTTACCTCAACGGGAAGTCAGAGATCACCCGTGCCTTACGTGTCTAGAAAAAACTATGTCCAACACATTAAAAGCCCACAAATTTAAGATGACTGATGAAAATACTGAGTTCTTTTGGGCACGCTGTATACAGATGGCACTCCAGGTGTGCACCCACAACAGCCCTCACGCCTGAAGGACACAGCGCACATCTCCTATGGGATGACCCTTGTCACCCACCCCACCCACGGCGAGGACACCCCCTCCCTGCATCACAACTTAGATGAGCAATTTTGCCATTTACACATTTTGATAAGCAACAGTTATTTGTATGAATTTCTAGGAATTCATAGCACCAAATGTCACAATGTTTACATTTAAATATTGGTCATTCACTTCTTTCCAAACAGTCACATCTGTGCTTGTGGGAGGGATGCGGCAAATGCATGATTAAAAAAATATCTGTACAGATTTTACTTTATAAATAGGGTTAGCTCAGTCAGAGATTCTTTCAGTTCACAATTAATCATGATTTAAGTACTAAAGGTATCTGCTACAGAAATCATGAAAATTTAAATGCAGAGACATAATCTCTCTTTAGAAAGCCACACACGCACCAGGACATTTCACATTCCATATAAATAAATCAACTGCCAGAGGAACCGGCTCAGAAGCAGATTACCTAGTTTCAAAGTAAAATCCTGCCCGAATATCATTACCTTCCACCAAAAAGATATTTTCAGCACAGAATTCTACTGGCCTGCCTTTAATTAACATTTCTCCCCTTGCCACTAAATTTTGTGTATTATCCCAACCACTCTTTGGTCTTTCACAGATGTCCTAGAGTGATGCTCATGCTTCAAGTCATAAAAGTTTGCTACTAGAAGAAAGTTATTTTTAATAAATAGCGGTGACAAAAAGAAATTGTGCAAGGTCTTTAGTGCAAAGAGACACTGCAATGATCTAGGTGAGGAAAGGTAGCAACTGAATTTTAATGCAGGGACTTCATACTCCAAGCAGCAGTCATGTTACAGCAATTTACACTGCCATCATCCAGAGTTTAGCAATAACAGAATTTGAATCCACCATCAGGATGCACAGTGAATGCACATAATTCAGAGGAGCAGCAGCTTCACTGGTTTAGCAGCTTCTGTAGAAGCAGAATAATTTACCTGGCTTTTCTCTCAAACCTTGCACTTACAGAGGGATAAAAGCCAGCTCCTCCATAGCACTGGTAAGATCAGGTGGAATCACATTTCTTATTTTGAGACTTTTAGTAAAAGTCTTTGCTGACCTTCACAGAGCTCTTGACTGATCCATTCCTGCAGCCTGTTGAGGTCCCTCAAAGAGCAGCAGCCCTGCTCTCCAGCAGAATGTAACTCAGGTCAGATGGAAGAAAGCGGGCAAATGAGTTTACTTGAAGAAATTTAAGATATTCCTAAATGCCTGTATTTGGGACAGAAATACTATCTTTGCAATAGGAATTTTCATGTTGAGGGAGGGCAGGCTAAACACCAAGCAACCCTTTCCTCTACAGACACCCATCTCTTCACCTGGATACGGGCGAGTCGATGACATCTGCCAACACTGGAGATGGCATCGCCCCCCAAATGGTCAGCAACGTAGAGTCCAGGTGACTTCTCCCCAGAAGCAGAAGATTCGGGATTCTAAACCCTTTGCTTGAGAGTGATTCAGATCCAGACAACACCCACAGGAAGTCTAAACTCTTGCCTATAAACTAAAAAAGCTTCTAATATTAGAAAATTAATACTTGGTTGGAGATGCTGAAAGAATGACTTACACAACATGCAACTGATCTACAAATACATTGTACCTAGCCTTGAATATTTTATGCACACATAAGAGCACGCTGGGACAGCGTCACAGAATCCTTCACATGTGTATCTCGTTGCCACATCTTGGTCAGCAAGGTCAGCATTGGGTCTCAGTGCAGAATACTGGCACGCAGGTTCTCGGTCTTTACGTCCATAACCAGAAAGCATTATTGTCATTTCCCACAGCATCCATCCCCGAGCTATTTAAACATCAGCTTAGGAGTCGAACACAAACCACTGTGTGACCAAGAGGGGACAAAAAAAAAAAAAAAAAAGAGTAAAGTTCAATAATGTACAGTCTAGCACAGCTAAATACAGGCTCCCGAGTCACCAGCCACACTCGATGGCCCAGCAGCCTTCAGAAAAATGCCTGCCTAGCAGTTAGCCTAACGCCATGAGCAACTTCTGGAGAAGTATATTGCGGAACTCAGAATCAGATCTGAAACTAAAAATAAGGGATTTTGAAGAACAGAAATAAATCCTTCCAAAATAGCTGTACTTCAAATCCTAAAAGACTACAAGGAACGAAAGACCCTATATATAGAAAGCTTTAAAGGATCAGCAGGTATTAACTTTTTGTTAATCTCTGTGGAGTAGCACTGTCATGAATGAGCCATATGAAGAAAACTGATTAGTCTCCCACTTAAATCTGAAACCCAACCACCACACCCTAGCCAGATTCCCTACCACATTTAACATCTACATAAATACGAAGGAAACGAGTAGGCGTGTGCAGCTCTTTAGTGGAATCGCTGACCTCTGCAAAGCACCAGACAGGAGGCTGCACCAAAGCATTTTCACACTGACCCTCAGGTCCCACGCTGCAGCCTGCAAGCTGTTCAGTGGAGTCAAACTAGACAGTAAAAGGGAGAACAACCATTGGATGCAATGAAGAAAATATGGTAGTCACCCAGCAAGGCCTAAATATTTGCAGGAAAAACAATTTACATACCAAAACAGGAAAAAAATGAGGGTATCTTTCCCAGCATTGATTCACTGATAGTTTTTGCATAAAATCCTTCTAACATAGCAGTTTCCTAGCGTGGCAGTTCCAAAGAAATACTTCCCACTATACAACTGGCTCAGTTTTTACTTAAATGCTTTTGAGATCCCATGAAGAAAGGAATGCAAAAGGGAAGTACTTCAGAGTTCATTTATGCTCACAGTATTCATTTATACACCAATATATTTCTTAACTATTAATTCCTTACTAATTCTGTGATAGTCTTATTCGACATCTTCCTGGGATGCTACTCACTTACTCACACATTTTGGTCGGTCAACTGAGGAGCACTTCTAAGACAATATTTATAGACCTTTGGCCATTCCCAGCCCGACTGCTTTGAGCAAGCAAGGCAATTACAAGGCTGCCTTTCACTCCCGGCGTAGTGGAGAACAAGCAGAGCCATTAAGCGAAAGAACACCCTCAGAATGATGGCAACCCAGGCAAAGCTGCAAGGCTGCAGTCAGAAGCTGAAGGGCATATGATAACATAGGGAGAAAAGCTGAGAGGAGCTCTTTTATTTGTGCTAGGCTGCCAAGTGGGAAAGGAGCCTTTCCCAGATCAGTGGAAATGCTTCCTTAATGAAATGCTATAGCAACCACTTGGGTGATTGTTTTCTCTCCCTATCCCTCAGAAGGAGGAAGATTACAGAAACACACTCAGGGCAGCACAGCTAAAACCCCAGTAAAGCGTGCAGATGTTAGCAGTAATTACTCAAAGCTGTGAATACAGCACAAAGTCGTAACTGTCATTTCTTAATGTATTCCACCAAACAGAGGCAGTAAGCATTTATAGCCATTAATAAAAGATACAAGCTAATTTTCAAAATAAGCCCAAATTCCTCCAGAATTCCAAGACCTCACCTAGAAAATATGTGCATTTAAATGAATGCAAGTGGCTAAAATAAGAATGAAGGTATCACAAATCAAACACACAATCCCTCTGAAATGGCGGGAGGGAGGGAAGAAAAAGTGGGTCATGGTAAGAAGCCAAAATGTCAGTTTATAGGATTTCTCATTTCCCAAGACATGTTTTTTGAATTAACTTTGAAAAACACTAAAACTTTATTCCAAGCTCCAGCCAAGACAGAACTTGAGGTTTGCTGACAATTTCAGAGGTGTTCACAGAAGACTAATTTTTTTCAAGCAATATGTTAACAAAGTAGAAAAATCACTAATCTAACCGACCAGCAATTACACTCCTAGGAAATGGGGCTCCCTACGCTGTACTTTCATCTGCTGATGAGAAGACACTAACAATTAGAATGAATATCATTGCAGAACCTTTATAATACATTTAATCATGAAAGCTATTAATTTCCAATAGTCTTAAAGAAGCTGTACTCTTATCTCAACCATATACCATCTTCTGAAACCAAGAGAAGGCAAACTCATATTCTTACCACTTAGGGTTACAGTCCAGCAAACCAAATGCAGCAGAATTCCTCCACCAAAGTCCTTGTCAGGATCCAGCCTCAACCCACTGGATCTGGTGCAGCTGATTTGAGATTCAAACCTGTCACTTACTGCAACAGCAAAGTGCTCTCCACCCAGATGAAACAGCAAAATGTCAGTGAACATTAGTCCCTATTTCTCTTGCACTTTCAGGGTTAAATACAGTGTTTTAAGAAAATGATGATTAACAGTGAATGCCACAAGGAGCAAGATAGGTTCCGATATAAATGTGTAACCACACCATTCTAAACCAGAAAAAGTCTGGAATAAGTAGAACATAAAAATAAATAACTGAAAAACACAAAATATGACATTTCTTTTGTTTTAAGCACTGTAGGATTTAGGTTTTTTGTAGCACTTTGAGACATAGGCTTGCCATTAACCTCCATGAAATCACATTGAGTGCAAGCACATGACAATCTCACATGAGAGTATGATGCCCACTGACAACTGGGCATCTTCCCAAAAAAGGGAAGAACCAGCAACAACTGCCCATCCCTTTCTTTTTTTCTTATAATCTTAAGAAATACTACCTGTGGGGCACAAGCCATGTGACATGACCACGATGCTTAACACAAAAGGCAGTTACACCACAGACATCTTGTAGAGGTGAAGCAACTTTTGAATTTGTTTGTGCTTCAAGCAGAAGATTCTGTTACAAGCACAGCGCAGATCAGCTGCCGCCTCCTAATTTGGGAAGGAGGCTGCAAAGGAGTAAGTATCACTTGCCAGGCTTCTAGCAAAACCCCCAAAAGCAGTACTTCACATCAAACACTACTGAACTAGTCAAATAGAATTTATACACCTATAATTGACTACAGTACCTGAAACACAAGCATTGTACCATGACAGCACAGAATAAATGAACTGCAGTAACAGACAAGAGCGTAAAAAAGCAAAACGTGCTGCTTTCCACTCACTTGGACACGGTGTTAGAGACAAGCATATTAAATGTTAACTTCTGTCATACATAACTACAAATATGATATTATTTAAATACCGTAGAAAAAGCTATTTGAGATAACTGGATCCTTTGTTAAGACTACTCCATGGCCACACAGAAACGGAATTCGAGGCACATGTGTCCACACAGTATCACTCTGTCAACTTCACTAAAACCATAAACCAAGCAAAGCAGATAAGCATATAACACAATATAAGCAATAACTAAGAAATTGCACAGCATTCATTTAAGCAGGTTTGCAGCAGCCAAAATAAAATGGTGCAGAGGGTAGTCAGAGGCAATAAAGAGCTCAAAAAACATGTTACAACTTGAAAGGCATTTTGAAAAAGCCAAGCTTATCTTCCACTCATCTGCTGATAAACAGTATTGCTATATGTGTTTTAACATGTTGTAGTTTGCCTTTGCTACCCAGCTTTCCAGGGATTTATTCACTAATCTTGTAGGTAGCCATAAGATCCTAGACCAATGTCCTGTTCTCATCAGTGAAAAACACTGGAGGCATGAAGGTGAACCTTTGCCATGTCATTTGCAGCAGTCTCCTCCTGTATTATTTATTAGGAATATGATGCATTATCCACTACCCCCTTGTCTAGTACAACCAAGGCGAGATAGGAAGACTCCTTGGCCAAACACCACTGATGGAGGAATGCAAAAAGTCTATTTACACTTTTTTCTTTTCTTACTGTTTACTGAAATTATACATACCAACTGAAATCTGGCATGATGCATCCATCTATCCTAAACGGATTCAAAAACGAATAAAAGCCTTTGAACCTTACTTTAAAAATTCAGAGGAATGCCAAGCAAGTAGCATAGACCTACCAGTTTCAGAGCAGATATTAAACAACCCCAAACAAAGCACTACAGCACCATAAGACACTGTAGAAAAACACGTATGATCGTCTGAACAGGTACGTAACACAGAAGGACTGGATTTCAGAGAAGCAACTGATGTAGAGTGGCAGCTGCTTGTCCGAAGTGGTTCCAAGCAAGACCCAGGCCAACACACCCCCCCAGACACGGTGAGCACTGCAGCACCAGCCGCATCTCTCCGAGCACCGGGCTGTCTCCCACGGAGAACACCTTTTTGGCTGTTTACCCAAAGACAATTGAAATATTTCACATGAAAGAGCACCTATGCAGGAAGCTACAGGACAGCTACAGAAGCCATCCTGGACCACCTCCCCAGGCGGGCTAGCCTGAGATGCCAACAAATAAGTGGGTATTAGAGGGCAAAACCCAAAACATGGGCCTAGGCAATCCCAAGCACACATACAGGCTGGGCAGAGAATGGATTGAGAGCAGCCCTGAGGAGAAGGACTTGGGGGTGTTGGTTGACGAGAAGCTCAACATTACCCAGCAATGTGCGCTCACAGCCCAGAGAAGCCAACCATGTCCTGGGCTGCATCCAGAGCAGTGTGGCCAGCAGGGCGAGGGGGGTGATTGTCCCCCTCTGCTCTGCTCTCGTGAGACCCCCCTGCAGTGCTGGGTCCAGCTCTGGGGGCACCAACATCAGAAGGACACAGACACTCAAGCGGGGCCAGAGGAGGCCACGAAGATGCTCAGGGGCTGGAGCACCTCCCCTGTGAGGACAGGCTGAGAGAGTTGGGGGGGTTCAGCTGGAGAAGAGAAGGCTCCGGGGAGACCTTAGAGCAGCCTCCCAGGATTTAAAGGGGCTACAGGAAAGGGGGGAGGGACTCTTGATCAGGGGGGTAGGGATAGGACAAGGGGTAATGGTTTTACACTGAAAGAGGGGAGACAGATTAGATCTAAGGAAGAAATTCTTTGCTGTGAGGGTGGGGAGGCCCTGGCACAGGCTGCCCAGAGAAGCTGTGGCTGCCCCCTCCCTGGAAGGGTTCAAGGCCAAGTTGGACGGGGCTTTGGGCAACCTGGGCTAGTGGAAGATGTCCCTGCCTGTGGCAGGGGGGTGGGACCGGATGAGACTTAGGGTCCTTTCCAACCCAAACCATTCTAGGATTCTATGAAAATGGTCCAACATAAATCAGTAAGCATGTACCATCATCAAGGCTCCAGAGATGTCCCTTAATGTATCTCCAGTCTGATCACAGTATTTGTTAATTTAATTGCATGGCAATTAAACAATCCTCAGGGGCCTGTGCCGTCTAAATCATACCTGAGCAGACAACTTTTAAGACCAGAGATATGCGTCAGATAAAAGTGCTTATCCCTGCAAACACAAGATGTACTCAAACTTTTATTTTCACATTACTATGCAAAAAGCTGTGCAAGTACTTGTACAATAGATTTTTCAATTTGCTAGTTCCAGACATACTTTTGTGCATAATTTCAGGCTTTGACAAAGGTAGGCTTCCTTACAAGCACGTGTTTTGTTGTACATACAGGAAACAGTCACTTCCTTCTAAGAAACTGAAGTAGCTATTGTTTCCGAGACTCGGCTGACTGTGATTAGTTCAGAGGGAAATATCACAAAATAAAGATGCTTAATGATGTATTAGTACTATATAAACATGTAACACTGAAAATGTTACAAAGATGTAACACTGATTTATGCAAAGCTATGAGTACTTCTCAGTTATGGAAAGGTAAGAAGGGCAATGAACAAAACCATGGATCATGGCCTCCGCCGACTTCTTAAATTCACTACAAATATTTGTGTAATTAAAAGCAAATTTGTTCACCTACTCCCTGCTGTACAATCTTACCACTTGCTCTAAACAAACTTATATTCCTCAAGGTTGAAGCATAGTCACACCGTGGTAGCTAGATGTATTTTATGCAACCTGAATTTGCCATGAAGATTGAACCCACTGGAAGAAAGTTTCACACACCCACATTGATGACTACTTCCCTTTACACACCTTTTAACACAGCAATCTCTCAGCGAAAGCTAACAGGTTTGAACACCTAGGTCATAAAATAAACATCAATAAAAAGGAAAGAGCTAAGACAAAAACCAGCACTCAACTACATGGTCTACAAACTCCATTTGATCAGCCTATGGGCCAGCGACCGAGGAGGTAACCTGGTATGAATCAAATATTTTTTTCATGCTCGGTTACACTTCAGTATTCAACAGGACTCGTAAGCACTGTCAGTTATTTTGAATGTATGCTTCTTATTTAAAAAAGTACTCAACCACCTTTATGAGCTACTAACGCTACCACTAACCATGTTATTTTCTGCACCTTTGACCTTGCTCAAATGTCTTTATACTTCTTGTCAGCTGGATTTGAGCAGACTCCCCTTTAGGTTATGGAAGCATTTCTATTTTTCAGCATGAACGATCAGTTTTTTTAATAATCTAAGGAACAAAAATGCTTCTTTGTAACTGGTCCCATGACTTGGTGCATGTTGTTTAATGCTGCCTTGATGCTCTTCACATCACACCAGAAACAGGATACGCTACCAAAGACCATTTCTAAGTGAAAAACCTAAAGGTACTTTTTGTACACCGAATATATTCACCAACCCACATCACAGAGGAAGAGGTTTTTCAGTGACTTTTGTGGACACTGATGACATCAGAGGAAATCACAAAAGCCCCCATTTTCTGCACTCAGCACTGGGACAAAGACAGCTGCATTAAAAAGCATCAAATAAACAACTCTGAAGATGACCACAGTACAGAAATGTAGTTAGTGTCTTTATTCTACTTTGCTTTTTCTGGCTGCTCTTCCACTGGCCTCGCAAAAGGTGCAGTGCACGGGCCACACCATTTCTTCGGACGAGGTACCAGAAAGCTCTTCCTCTCCCCTGGACCTGCCTAGGCAGATTTTTTTTCTTACACATATGCGAGAAAGCAATCTGTCTGGAGCATTTCAAACCCTCAGAAGAGATGGCTACAAAAGGATCTGGACTGGGAACAAAGCTATTAGCCCCACTTATGCCACAGCCAATTAAGTAATATTTAACACAGTAGAAAGCAAGAAGCTAATGAAAGGCAGCACTAATGCAAAGCCTCAGCTGCTCTCTGCTTGTAATCACACAAGAAAAAGCCCACATCTTGGCTCATGTTCCATGGCTCCAGGCCCTTTATTTTCCGTGACACAGCAGGTAAGGCAGGGACACTGTTACACCGGCCCTTGCTACCTTGAAGGCCACTACTAGTCTGCTTTGTTACCAACTGGTGTGAGGTCCTTATCCAACCCTCTTTTGTGTATTGTTTCTATTTCCGACTTTGTCTTTTCCAGTGATTCAAATGCTCAAAGAATTAACAATAGCAACTCTAGATCCACTTGGAAGTGGGTGGAATAATGAGCTCCCTTCAAAGATATTAACACACATATGACAAGCAGTAACTGATCGAGCACCAGTGACTGAAAGAGCTGTCTGTCATCAATGAACTGCACGTTGCCTATCAGTTGGGCTGTTTTTTCAGTCTTGGGTACCAGCAAGCTTTTCAGCATTCCTCAGAATTCCCTGACTGTGTTCTACCCCATATCCTTTACCACTAGATACTAATACTGCAACAGTGGCTAGAGGCCAAGCTGTCAGAAGACCACAGCATTAGATGGTCTTCAGCTTTGATGACAGGCTGCACCCAAAAGACATTCGTGATGTTAAAAGATTCCTCAAAACTCCTTACATCATCATTTCACCTGAAAACATGTCAGAGAAGTAGCTGGAAGTGTGCAGTCGAGCACAGCAGCCCTATATTTAGAGGAAAAGGGGTTTTTAACAATACAAGTTCACTGTCCTTAGGTAACAGCCACTAAGAAGTGAGGACACGGTAAGCCCGGTCCTTGAGCAGTGAAATATATATTTCACAGCATGAATGCTCAACACACCTCTCAGCATTATATTATCAACTGAAATTAATTTTTATTTTTTCCAAACAGAAACACTGATTGCTCCTTTTGCTCTTCCAACTTGCTTCTGTACAAAACAACTTCTTAAATATAAACGAGCAACAAGATACTTATCACCAAACACTACACACCAGAAGATGTGAATATTTTAATACTCTTTTCCCTGAAAGTAACGATTACCAAAAACATTAAGTGCTAATCCTGGCACAAAAGCAGCAGATTCTCTGAAAGAAGAGGGAGGCAATTTTCTCATAGTTATGAGAGAAGTGCGCAGACATTTTGTGCAGGACTTTTTTTAACTCCTTCTCACTCCTTAAATGTGCTCCAGTAAATCAAAGGCACTTGAAACAGAGGGCTATGGTCTGAACAGGACAAAGCACCACTCATTTAACATCTCTGTTTCAGTTATTGTATCATCTCAGTTTTATAAAGGAACCTCTCACCATAGCATCTGACAGTAGCTTCCTTGTTGGGAGCAACAAACTTCTTAACTGCAAATGCAAAACACTCTGCAAGAGCCAAACAGCATAAAAGGATTATCCCTTCCTTTATTTCACATTCAGGAGAACACCCCTAAGCAGAAATAATTTCTCGGTTTGGGATATCTAGGAAAAAAATCCGTTCTACTTTCAACAGTCTATGGTACAAGCCACTCCCCCCTTGAACCTCCTCTGTAGCACATCCATAAAAAGTAGGCACAAAGTGGGAGAAGTTATTCCATAGGGTGCAAAACCACCTAGTAACAGGTGAAAGACTAACTGCTTTCACTAACAAGAGGATTCGTTTTCCAAATGAAAGAGAGAATGAGATATTGAAAGTGAAGATTGGGGGAGAACAGAGTAAGAACAAGTCTTTCTTGCACGTTTGGCTTTCCCTCAAACTTTGAGCTGGCACTGGGAGACACCACAGGGATTAAAGCACCTGTACAGTGTTGAAAAGTAAACACAACACGTCAAACTAGGAAAAAACCTAATGCTGTTCTGCTACCTCATTCTTTCCATCCCTTACTTCACAAAGGGATGATGCAGCTCCAATTTTCCCCGGAAGACTGGAAAATAGACAGAGTATGTCTGCACAGAAAAGTGACTGTGTCAGCTAACTCCTATCCCTTACCTCTCATCCTTACAGAAGACCATCGCTTCAGTTTCAGGGTTTTAAACATAAATGGGTCAGCTTTAGATACAGACAAGAAACTATAATTAAAATGACCCCTGACAGGTAATTAAGCACTCTGCAGCAAGGATGCAAGCTAAAGTGTCAGACAGCCTCCAGCACCCTCTCAGTTCCTCCAGTGAGCTGAGGAGGACTCTTAAAATTTATTGGAAAAGAGCTTGTGGTGCTCCATTTACTTCACAACAAGCCTTGGGGTATGCACTTAAGAGTCCCAGCAATACAGGACGAACATATAATCATCAAGCAAGAATGCAGCAGGTCTACTGAAAAGCTGTATTGAGAAACACAGTTGTCTGAACCAAAGTGACAGCCATTTGGAGCATCCTGCACCACAAACACGTCCTCGATGCCTGTGAAATACCAGACAGACCCGCTTGTGACAGTAGCTGCAGAGGAACTGGAGAGGAATAAATCTTACTATCTCCTATCTACCAGGAGAGACTGCCCAGAAAGATGAAGGAAAAAGTGATGGCAGAATTTCCATACGATTGAGTTCCAAAAGACAAGAACCAACACATGACAGAAATAAACCTTCTGCAAAAAGCCTAACTAAATCCAAAGTCAAAGCAATAATCACAACTTCATTTCTTTCCATGTCATTTTTATTTAACAATCACAGTACCTCCCCTCCAGAGACGTCCCTTTCATAGAGTAACTCTTGTTGAGCTGAGATCAACAGCTAATATCCTTGCCACCAAAGCACACTGCTGTTTGTTTTAAACAAATTCACCCTTCTGAATAGGACAGAGTGTGTGTCTTAAGCTTCGACACTCATCTTGAGACACACAGATGTTGGCTGAACAACTACATTCAGTATTGAAGCAACATTTAATAGATGCAATAACAATGGAAGCTCTGTAGGAAAAGGAGGAAGAATTTTTTGCAGCTACTTCCTCAAAAATACAATCTGATTTTGTAACATCACCTGAAAATTAGCAAATGTCCATGACCATGGCCTGTGAAGCACTGAATCAACGCCCAGCATGTTAACAGCAGAAGATTTACAGCCTCTTCAGCTAGCTGAGTTAGAAAAAGCAACAGTCCTGGGCTGTTTGCAGCCACTCTATGTAATTAAGCAAAATCTCTGAAGGATTCTGAAACAGTCTATACTACAGAAGACACGCATTTCATCAGTGCAACGTCTACTGAGCAGCTGAAATCCTGAAGCTCGGGTTTTAATTCTTGTTGTGCACATGAGGATATAAAAAGGAACTATCCCTACAGTTACTATTTTAAAATCTCACAACTTGTATTTCAAACTAAAGAGCTACCATCGTTTAAAATACTAACATGCTACAGTCCAATTGTAATTGGCATCAGCCTCTTACTTACAGTAAGAGATAACACAGTGACTTTGACATCACTGAACCCTCAAGAGCGTGCATACCTGTATAACAGCTTCCTTTAAATATACAGAGCCCTACCAAATTGTCTGAGGAGTATTTTTTCCTAACTCCAAAGGAGATCAAAGCCAATGCATTTTAACTATTTCTCGTCACAGACTGAGAACGAACTCGGTATGGCTTATGACGCACAGGAACTTGTTAATCCTGACTGTGTAACAGCACTTGCGCTCTTTATGAAGTACTGGAAAAGGAGCTATTTGTCACAAAATTATTTTAGAAATGAAAACAGTATGTTCAATAGAGGACTGGTGCCACAAAGGCCTGGACCAGCCTGGACCTTCATCAGGGAGATCCTCAGAGGTTTGACAGTTGATGAAACATTTTCTGTCCTATGCACAAAAGAATAAAGTATATTTACTAAAAGCAGCATAACATACAAACCGGGCCTAAGCGTGCTATGGGGAAGTGCTCCATAGAAATACTGTTCACCTGTTCCAGCTTTGAGTATAACACAGTAAGTGTCCACATAAACATGCTGTTTCCACTTCTCCATGCAGCTTCCCACGTTTTGCAGAAGTAGTTTCCCACATTCTGCAGGGCACTGCACACTTCACAGTAGCACTACTTTCCTCTGTCACCAAATCAATACCCATAAATTTAACATATGCTAAAATAAAAATGTAAGTTTCTTGGGTATCATCACGAACAAATAACACCTTGTCCTGCGCGCAACAGACTTAAAAGCCATTTGAACATTCAAGTGGTCTGGAAGTTGCATTTTGTGTTCCAGTCCAACAGCACCAGTAATGAAGACCAGTTTTCTAAATTAAGTATTTAGTTTAGTTATATGTTTACAACTTCTCTAGATACTTTTCATAGCTGATACTATTTGGATACCACACTCCTATGAGGGACCTTGTAGCCTATAAATAGTTTTAGCCCTATCACTGACTCTACAGCAGCTCACTGAGATCCCAGCAAAGTATAACTGTTCGACCATTCATAAGGAAGCTTCTAAGGCCATGACTACTTACTTGAAGATGAACATAAATGATATCCTTAGTGTCCGTTACTTCCCAATTAACATGTGACACTTCAATGTGGAAAGTCTCACATAACATGTTCTTGATGACTAATTATTTCACCTATACTAATTTCCTGATCACGTGCCTCTAATACAAGAGAGAATAACAGGCCAACACATCCAATTGCTTTCTGCCTACAAAAGCTCTGAAACAAGGAAATACATTTTTGTCAGAAGGTATACAACACGAATAATTCAAAAGCTGAAGTATGACTGAACGCAGCTTTCCTGTATATCAGCTTCACAATGAAGAATATATAGTTGACTACAGTAGTTGACTGTAGTGCAGTAAGAAATAATTCCTCTATTTTAAATATACATATATATATATCAGGGATCTCAACACCACAGTAACACACTAAATGGGAAAGTGAACACCAAGCATGACCCTCCCTTAACCTCCTTTTCAACTCATTGCTCCCCTAATGCTTTCTTGTCCTCCCACAGTCTTTCCTTCTGGCCTACACCCCAGTGTCATCTTCCTCCTTCTGATTCCTGCTTCCACCTTCCTCAAAACAACATCCCCTTTCCGGGGTGGCCAAGACACTCGGCTGCTCCTGGGCCTGGTGCAGCCTCCCCTGCGGGCAGCGGGGCGGAGGCAGGCTCCCACCCTCCCTGACCGCCCGGAGGTGCAGGACCTGACCGGGAAACGGGTGACAGCCAGCACGGAGGGATGAGGGAGGCCCGGGCCGGAGCGAAGGGGAGCCGGCCACGCCGGAACCCGCCGAGGGAAGCCGGCAGCCCCTCCGCGGCGGGGGCCGGGTGCGCTCACCTCGTCCTCCTTGTGGTTGCGGATTCCGCGCACCAGGTCCTGCAGGTTCTTGTCAAACATGCGGTCGATGCTGCCCTTCACCATCTTCAGCGCCATGGCGGCGGCGGCGGGGCCGGGCCGGGCCGGGCCGGGCCGCGGGGCCTGCGCTGGGGCTGAGGGGCCGGGCCCAGCCGGGGGGGCCGCCGCGGCTCCTGCTACCGCTAGAGCCGGGTGAGACCTGCGGGCCCGGGCCGCTCACATCCCGGGCGGGGAGGCGGGGGGGGCGCGGACAGTGCTCGCCCCCGGCGCGGCGTGGCACAGGGCGGGCGGCAGGCAGGGGCGGCCCCGGCGCCGCGAACCCCAGCTCCAGCTCCGCTCGGCCTCCCAGCGCCTGACAAAATGGCGGCCGGTCAGCTGAGGGCTTCGCCCCGCCCCCGCCCGCCTGACCACGCCCCGCTCCCGCCCCCGGCGCGCGAGGCCACGCCCACCCTGCCCGCCCCGCGCCCGCCAGCGCCGGCCGCGTCACCGCTACCGCTAACCCCGCCCCCCGATTGGCCACGCCCCCATAGGCCACGCCCCCACCTGGCCACGCCCCCGCCGGGCTCTCCCACAGGTCCCACGTGGCGGGGGGGCAGCGGGGACACTCGTGGGGCCCGCGGCGGGGCCGTGCCGTGGCCGTGCCGTGGCCGTGCCGTGGCTGTGCCGTGGCTGCCGGGCCCGGGGAGGCGGTTGCCGGAGCTCCGGCCTCTGCCCCGTGCCCGTGAGCCTCGTTAATGGCCGCAAAACTGATAAAGCCAAATTTTGGTCGTGTCCCTCGTGGGGAGGCAGCTCCACAGGCTGCCGCCCTACGGGGAGCGAGCGCCAACCTCCGTGGTCACCTAAAACTTGTGGTGACTTGGGCAGCCACTTAAGTTTATTTATTTCCCCGCGTGACAAGGGCCAACGTGGGAGAGCTGTGACTAGTGATGCCTGGTGGGTGACGGTGACGGGCGGTGGGTGACCGTGACGGGTGGACACGGAGCCTCGTGGGTGGCACCACGCCTGTGGGCATGGAGCGGGCAGCGGTTCAGCTTCCCTGTGGCCGCAGCTCGTCCTCCACCCACGTGCCAAACACCCGCATCATCCCTGTACGTGTCTGCCGGGGGGTGACGTGTCCCACTGCGGGTGGGTGGTGCCGTGGAACAGAGAGAGAAAAGGAAACGCAGAGGAGCCGCTTTCCCACCCCACCTTCATCTCCAGAGCGGGATTCCAGTCTCTGGGAAAGGAGAGGAATAAATGGAAAGGACCTTGCAGATGAAAAGGAGACGTGACCTTGCCAAGATCTGCCTGGGATTTTGAACTGCTTTATGACAGGGGGAAGGGAAAGGATTTCTGTTTGCTTCAAGTGTTTTTCCCCTTTGTTCTCTGTCTTCAGATTCTGACTTACAGTTTGTTTTTGTTGGACCCTGGCAGAAGAATGGAGCCCATGGGTTTGTTTTCATTTATTCAGAAATAGCTACAGACATCAGCTCCTACGCATTAGGTTTCCCATTTTAAGGGAAAAAGTCAAAGGGTAAGAGTTGTGTTCGTAGGAGCCCTCGCAGTACAGGCAACATCCAGATACCTCAGATGAGGTGGTGGGTTCAGAAGCGGTGGCTGTGCCCACCCACGCTGCCACCGTCCCCTGCAGCCATCTCCCTGTCTCTGCTGGTGTGTCACTGCTGCTCTCTGAGGGGCTCCACCAGAAACCTTGCAAAAATCCCTGCTTTTAACCCAAAATGTTTCCGTGGCTCAGTTGAAGCCCAGGCCCACACACCATTACACCGTCACACGCTGTCACACCGCCACACCCCATCACACCCCATCACACCATCACACCTGCAGGACAGGGCCAGGCGTGGAAGCCCAGGCTGGGAGATGCAACACCACAACGAACTTCACCACCACTAACGAACCCCACGCTGCAGGAGAGCTGCCGCAGCACCCCAGAGCAGGGTGCTGGGGACCGAGCGCATGGGGAAAGTCTCCTACAGATGAATTTGGACTCAGGACTTGATCCCTCCAGACTGAGTTTCCAAGGATTTCTCCTCCTGGAGTGGCCTGATTTGTTTCAGCCTTAAAAATTTGGGGCGGTGATGGCTTTTTCACTCTTCTTCCTCCAGACCCTGGAGGGTTTGAAATTCCTTTACAATCACCCTTAATTAAGAGCATGGCTCTAACCTTAATCATTGCCATAGGTAATATCTAAAGCCCTTAAAATTCCCAGCTTCTTGTCTCTTACAGCTTTTGCAGCTCAGATTTTTTTTTTTTTAAATGCATAACGCCACCTCCTGTTTTTGCTGTTGTAATTTCACAGGCAGCTTTGGGAAGGAACTTTCAGGGAAGGAACTTTCCCACTTGCAGCTGCGACTCCTCCAGCCGCTGGCAGCGAGCAGCCCTAAGGGATGCTGTGCCATGGGAGAGCTCTAGCCACGGGCTACCGAGTCCTGGTGTCTGTCAGTGGGAAAACACAAGCCTGGCCAGTGCACCCCTGATGGAGCTGGACCTGAGCTGCTCAGTTCAGGGCCTGATCCTGTTTTTTCCATGAAGATGGGACTTCTGTGAGTTTTCTCGCTATCTTGCAGCGCTCAGCTGTCCCCACACTCAGAGGGCTCCATGGGTTTCATTTCCCAAGCTCCATCCCAGCAAGGATTAATAACATTTGGCTTGTGTTACGTTAATTGCTGTCTTCAAGTAAACTGATGTGGGGGAAAGAAAGATGAAATTGGTGCTACTCAGCCTCTAAGGGCAAAACCAGGATTTTCTACAAAAGCTGGACTCAGGCTGGGCTCCAGTAACCGCTGCAGCACAGGAGTGACTCAGGACCGTGATGCTGGACTGGCCAGGTCCGGTGTCACCGGCCCCAGGGCCACGCACCTCCACCCCCCGTCCCCCTATGAGGGGCAGACACGGGCAGGGTTCGCCCAGTGCCCGACCAAGGCCAGGGGCTGCGGCAGCCTGAAGGCACCCGGCACTTTTGGGGGCTGGGTCTCGTGGTGTTGCTGCCCCGTGGCACGTCCCTGCCCCTCACTGCTGGCCCAGGCACAGGCGGGGCGATGGGTGATGGGTGCCCGTGTTGGGGTGCCCGTGCTAGTGTGCCTGTGTTAGGGTGACTGTGCTGGGGTACTGAGGGACAACAGGCCCAAGTCAGAGTTGACCTATAGATGAATCCTGTATATTTTATAACTGATAACCATTGTGCTAGTAGGGATTGTACTAAGATATAACAACCACTTATGCTGATGTAAAAAGTGCTAAAGCATTGAAATACTGCAGCCTGAACAGCAGGCCCCAGGCTGAAGCTGCTAACTTAGTCTGTAATCATTAACAAAGTATGTAAGCTCACTAGTGAAAGGTGCAGCTTAGAATATAATCAGTAGTGAGGATGAAATGCTGAGAGAATGTACCCAACTTCCCGTGTTCAGCCTTGTTCAAGGCTGAGAACCTGAGTATTTGGCCTTGTTAGAAACTCCCTTGGTTTCCCCCCCCCCGCCGAGCCCTGGCCAGGCTTTGGGTGGAATCCAACAGGAGAATGAAACCAGAAATTTTCCGCTCAAAAGAAAGGTGCCAGCTATTCTGGCTTGCTGATTTTGGGGTATATGAGGCTGGACCCACTCACAGCGACTTTGGATGCCTCAGCTATGGGTGGACGCCCCGTGTAGGACTTCCCACTCGCCGGGACAGGCTCCCCAAATCCTCGCTGCACCCGGGGCTGCCCAGTGCCTGTGGGTCTGGATGATGGTAACACATGCAAGTGGGGATGGATCTTCCTTAATCACTATTCTCTGTCTCAGGTAGTAAGGATTTGATGCATTACCCTGTATTTTCCTATTTGTTGCTTTAGGTGCATTATTCTGCCCTTTCTTACTGCATGTTTTCTGTGTTACTCTGTTACAGGTACCCATATTGGGGTACCCCATGTTGGGGTGCCCATGATGAGATGCTCATGCCTGTGACGGTGTACCTGTGTTCAGGTGACTTTGCTGGCGTGCCCCATGCCAGGGTGTCCATATTGGGGTGCCCCATGTTGGGGCATCCTTGATGAGATGCCCGTGATGGGGTGATGGCACTAGGGTGCCTGCTTCGGGGTACCCTGTCCCCAGGTGACCATACTGGGGTGCTCAAGTCGGAATGCCCACACTGGGGTGCCCATATTGGGGTGCCCCATGCTGCGGTCCCCATGCCGAGGTGCCCGTGACAGGAAGCCCGTGGTGGGGTGCCTGTTTTGGGATGTCCATGCTGGGGTGCCCCATGCCCTTTGCCCATATTGGGGTGCCCCCTCTTGGGGTGCCTGCGTTGGGGTGTCCTTGGCAAGGTGCCCTGTGCCGGGATGTCCGCGGTGGGGTGCACGTTTTGGGGTGCCCATGCTGGGGTGCCCCGTGTCGGGGTGCCCGTGTTGCTCCGGCTCAGCCCCCGCGCTCGGTCCCGCTCCGCTGCCTGCCCCGGTCGGCGACCCCCGACCCTCCCTGCCCGTCCCTGCCCGGCGCTGCGCTCCGCCGCCTCCCGCTCGGTCCCCGCGAGATGGCGCCGGCGGCCCGGGAGAACCGGGGCAGGAGGGGCGGGGGGGGGGGGGGGACACACGCGACGGCGGGACCTGCCGGGGGTGGGGGACCCGCGTATGTTCCCCCGTGTCGAGGGGGCAGGGAGTGATCCGCGTTTGGGCGATGGGTGCCCCGCGTTTGGGTGGGGGGGCTGGGTGCTCATGTTTGGGTGATGGGTGCCCCATGTTTTTGTGATGGGTGCCCCATGTTTTGGTGGAGGCAACGGGTGCCCCATGTTTGGGTGGGATCAATGGGTGCCCATGTTTGGGTGGGGTCAATGGGTGCCCATGTTTGGGTGATGGGTTCCCCATATTTGGGTGGGGGTGATGGGTGCTCGTGTTTGGGTGATGGGTGCCTCATGTTTAGGCAATGAGTGTCCCATGTTTGGGTCACCCACGTTAGGGTGTGGGTGGTGGGTGCCCCGTGTGTGGGTGACGGGTGAGCTGTGGGTCAGGGTGTGGGGGCAGCTGGTGTCCCCGTGGGCCAGGCACGGAGCGGGGCACCCGGCCAGCCGGCGCTGCGGGGACAAGGGACCCATTCAGGCGGTTGCTTTCGGCTGCTCCGGGCCCTGCAGCGGGTGACTCGGGTCTGGCACCGCTCTGCACGCGCAGCCAGCACAGCCCCCTCGCCACGGTCCCCCCTGAAATGGGGGTGCAGAGCCAGACGCAGTGGGGACGGTGCTGTCCCGGAGCAGATATGGAGCCTGAGGATTAAATACTGTGGCCTCACGCTCAAAAATGCCACGTCTGATTCCTCACTTGAAACTGGTTGCAAATGATGCCAGGCTGGAGTGGGTACGGCCCAGCAAGCTGGAGACTGGGGAGACCCTCCGGACGCTGTGGAAAGCTCGGCACAGCGCTTTCTCTGCCTGCAAAATGGAGCTGGGGTGCCCCCAGCCCCGGCTGCCTCCCACGGCAGGGGCAGGGAGGGCAGGGAGGGCAGGGGCTGCCGGGCCCGGCCAAGAGGCATCTTGGGGACAAACACTGTCCAGCTGCTTGAGCCAGCTCTGAGCTTGCAGGCACCAAGCGCTGGGGGCAAAAAAGGGTGATGGAGCTGGGAGGCAGCTGCAGGGACCTTCCCCCCCCAGCCCTCCCTCGGGACCTGGTTTGGCCTCTCTGTCCCTGCACAGGGTCGCGGCTGTGCCAGGGGCTGGGGCAGGGCAGAGGGTCCCCGCACGAATCCTGCAGCCCCGGGTGCTCTCCGGCAGCGTGGTGTTTGCTAACGCATGTCAGGGCTGTGGTGCTGAGCGATTCAAGCTCCAACAGAGCCAAAAAGGATGAGATTGGAATTTTTTTTTTCCATGGCAAAGCAGAGCTCTGACAGAAACCTCCCAGGGCAGGGCAGGAGGGAGCTGGGATGGGTTTCCCTGGCTCTGGGCTCTGCCTGGGGGTTCAGCAGCTCTCAAGCGAAGCCCAGTTCAGCTCCGCAATGGCCAGTCGGCCCCGGCCCCCAGCAGCTGTGCCAGCACTCCTGCAGAGCTGGGTTTTGCAGCAGCAACTGAGCAAGTGGGTGTGAACGGGCACATGCCCTTGCCGGGAGATGCCTAGTCCCCAGATTTTGGGGAACTGCAGGTGCCGGAGAGTCCTGGGCTCAGCGTGGAGGTGAGAGCCACTGTTTTGTGCCTGCACGTTGGCCTCGGCAGTGGGGGAAACCCCTTTGGGGTTTTAACTCCAGCCCAGCTGGGTTTGGGCTTTCCCAGGACGCCTGGCCGTGCCGCTGCTCACCCACTGGGTTAGTCCCCCACCCGCGCAGTGCAGCAGCTCCTGGAGCTGCTCTTGCGCATCCCGCCACAGCCTGGCTCCCGGCTGGGCCCGGGTGCTGCCGCACGGTGACTCACAGGCACACGGGCCAGCCCGCATGGCCAGTGGCAGCCCACTAGCATGGAGCCAGGGCACGGCTCTGCTTCAGAGGCACCTTCCTTCGGGCTGCCCAGTGTGGAGGCACGGAGCCCCGAGGAGATTGAAGGGAGTGGGGGACATTTCCCTCTTGCCCGTCCACACGGTGCCCAGCCCAGTCTGGCAGTGACCCTCCATGGGAACAGGATCCCGGGGCCGCAGGGCAGAGCCCTTAATCCCGGGAACACTGATCCGCCCTAAGGGTGAACACTTGGTGGAGTTGCTGCAGCCCAAGGGGATGGGGACTGGGGGGACGGTTGGGACATGGGGTTCACTTGCAGCCAGGGCGGTGCACGGGGAAGGGCAGCAGGAGGGGACGGGCTCAGTGATGCCCTGGTGCACCCATGGGACCCAGTGTTTGTGGTGTGGAGGGAATCGCTGGGAGGGGGTCGCATCTCATCAGCCCCAGTGCTTCCCCCAGCCCATACTGGCTCCTGATGGGGGACCTCCCGGCCGGCCGTGCAGCCCTCTGCACCCTCCGGGCCAAAAAGTCCTGAGTCAGCCACAACACCCATGGGATAGACAGCAGGTGCCCTACAGCCCCAGCAGCGGGGACACCGGGGACAGGCACCACAGCCCTCGTGGGGCGCGTGGCCGTTGCACAAGGGGAACCCAGCTCTGCAGGGCGCCGCGCACGGGCCACGCTGGAGATGGGATCAGTTTGGGCTTGTTCCGGTGGCAAAATTCCCGTTAACCTGGGTGGGGTTTGGGTCTGGCCCAGGGGGGCTGAGCAGAGCCGGCGATTCAGCCACGCTGGCTGTGCCCGGTGCGGCAGCAGGCTGACAATCCCCCCTGCTTTTTCCATCTTGTTTCCCAGTGAATTTGGGGCTCTGGCTCCTGACATGCAGTGTCCCCATCCCTGGGCGGGGGCAGCTCCAGTAGTGGCAGTCACATCTCACTGGGGAAAAAAGCCCCCAGACTGGGCTCAAGACCAGACCAGGGACCTTCACAACCACAGAGAGCTTTATCCTGCCCAAACCTCTGCCAGCACCAGCGTGGCCACAGCACCTCTCGCCCACTCCGGTCCCCGGCGTTAATGTCACTTCTGCATCCTGAGAGGAAACTGTTGCATCATTTTGTTGTTGTGGCAACTGCAGCCGGAGCATCCCTGGAGAGATTTGGCCCAGGGAGCTGCCGGGACAGATGGAAAGGACAGATGCTGCTCCGTCATGTGGAAGGGAACTCCATGGTGCAACGCAGGATTGACCCCGGGAAATTAAAATGGGGCTTGGAAAATTGCATGTGGGCCATTTTGTAAGGAGGGGAAGGGAAAATCTGCGTGGCTGGGGCTGTGTTCATGTTGTCAAATGTCCTGCCTTGCTTCATGGGGCTGTCGAAAGGCTAACAGGGGACTGAGACGTGCAATTCCAGCTGGGGTTAAACAGCTTAACTGCTCCATGAAACGAGCTGTGCAACGGGAACCATTTGCAGAGCCCACGTTTTATTGGTCCTACCACAAAACAGTGAACAGAGCTTGGCCGTGCTCCAGGCTTCAGGGGGAGAGAAGGAAAAACCACGTACCACGAAGGGCACCAGTAACCTCATCCCAGGGGAGCCTGAATTAGGAATAAATAGAAAGATGTGGGCACCCAGAAGGAGGGGAGGTTTTTGCAGGGCTGGGCCGTCAGAGCGGGGAGCTGGTGTCAGAGCAGGGACCTGCCCCCGTCCCCTGGGGGTATGGACCACCAGCACCCTGCCCCGCCATTACGGGGCAAATGCACAGGGCTCTGGTTGGAATATTTAATCTGATGGGAACAGATTTGCCTGTGTTAACCCGCCTTGTGATCTAACTTGTTATTGTCAACTAAATGGGGTCAATATTTGGGATGAGACATCGCTGAAAAGACAAGTTTCCAGAGGAGCCAACGTGCGCCTCGAGCCCCTGTGCCCACCCGGCTCCCAGCCCGTGGCCAAGCACTCGCCCTGCCAGCGCCGCGTTGGCCACGAGGGTTGATGCACCCCCGGGCGCGGCAGCGAGTTACTGCAGGGAGCCGATCCCACACCCCGCGGGGAGTAACGCCGGCGTGGGAGCGAGCTCAGGAGGTGCCTTTGCACGTGGCTTGTGCAGGGCGTGCTCAGAGCATCGCTTGTGCAAGACATCCTTAGTGGATTAACGCCCTCCCGGCATCCCCCTGTGTCTGCAGGAGCCAGGACCCCCGTTCTGTTCACTGCCTGCCCCCGGGGGGGTCCCCAGCTGCTGTGTGGGAGCAGAGGTGGGATGAGGGAGCAATGGGGCAGGAGGGGCTGCTGGCCGGCTGCCCGTCAGCCTCCGCAGGGCCGGGTGCCAGCCATACGCTGTGGCTGGTGCCTGCCAGGGAAACCTCCCTCCTCCGGCGCCCCAAAAGCACAGCCGCGTGCGGGGAGCGGCGCAGCGCTTCCCCATTCCTCCCTCAGTCAAACCTGGTTTACGTGGTGGTGGCCAAAAAAAAAAAAATTCAGCTCTGAATTGCGCCGGCACGGAGCTGGGAGCTGCAGCCAGCGGGGGAGGCAGCAGGGCCAGCAAACCCAGCGGGGACACAGGTACCTCTGCCCCGAAAACCTCCACACCAGCAAAATCCAACAGCTGCTGATTTTGAAGCCGGGTTTATGATTCTGGAGCAGGCGACACTGCAGGTCACTGCCTGATGCCCCTGAAAAATCATCAGCCCCTGGAGCCCTGGCAGTACCCAGCAGGTCCTGCTGCAGTGCAGAGCTGGGCTGTGGGCAAGCAGGTAAAGAAGACCCAAAAAAGCAAAATTTCAGAGCTGTCGAAGGGGGCAGAGTGGCTTCCACCTCTCAGTGGGCTGCTCCCATCCCTCAGGGGCCAGTTCAGCTCACTGAGCCGGCAGAAAACAAGCCACTGCCCTTGCTCGCATCCCTCTCTTCACCCAGATGGAAAACTCAGAGAAATCAGTGAAAAAAGGATCTTCTGGTTAGGGCAGGCGTTTCAAAACTGACTTGCTCTCCGCTACCTGCCAGAAGACATCAGCACTGGCGCTGAAGCTCTGCACAGCAGCCAGATGGCCGGGCACGGGCTGGGTCCGTCCGGGAAACCCTTGTAGCTTCGATTACTCTTTATTAACAGCCCAGGAGCCTGCTTGGGCCACACACGGACTTTGACGACAAACTGATTAAAGGCCAACCTAACGAACTCAAAGAGAATTCTTTAAACGGAGCCTGCTGTGCCTCGGAGAACTCCTGCCATGTCTATTTATTTAAATTTAATGGAATTTTTGTGGTAAGCTAATTAAATATGAATTGATTATTTAAGAGGCAGTCAGAGCAGTTTAAGCACTGCTGACTTGATGATTTTAGTGTTTTCTTTAGAAAAGCGTTCCTAGTTATGTAGCTTTCTGCATGTATGGACGTTTAAGGGGGAAAAAAGGGATACAAAGAGAAGAGTGGCCAAGTTTGGACCCGGACTCAGAGGCGGTTCTGGATGAGGGAGCAACCTGCTGTGGGGACAGGAGCAGGGCACGTCCCAGCCCGAGGTCTCAGCCAACGGCTGCTCATCTCAGCTGAAGGCAGCGACCTGTCAAGAAATACAGGTGCTAAACAATGCACAAAATACCTCACCAGGAAATACCCCGCTCTGGCCCGCGGCAGCTCCGGTATGTGTTCCAGGCACGGTGCATCCCCCTGCCGTCCCACGTCACGCTGTTGGGCAACGGGAGCAGGAGCACAACAGCCGCAGGCTGTGACCCCAACTGTGATGGTGGTTTTCAGCTCAAATATTGGACGGCTCCGTGTGTCACTGAGGCAGAGGGAGCAGGACCCTGAAGGACTTTGCAGATGTCTGCTGAGCAGGGGTGGCCTTGCCCGGCCCCAGAGCTGCAGCCCAGCGCAGGAGGAGAGCGGATGCCATCGCACCAAAGCAGGGCCACCGCGGGCTGGTGCCAAAGCCTGACTCCGTGGCAGGTGGCCCCCCAACCTCCCCAGAATGTTTGTGGCTGACCCACATCCTCTCCTTCAGGATAAAAGGAAGATGAAATTAATAAGCTGGGTGACAATAGCCAGAAGAGACAGATGGCAAAAGCATCCTGCCATGAGCCGTATTTACCTTATCTTTGGCTGAAAAAGTGAGAAACCAAGTGGGGGTGTTACCAGCCCCACTCCTGCATCGCAGGGCAGCAGCTCCCAGCACAACTTCCACTGCCAGTTTGATGGGAAAGGCTGGTTTTCCTTCCAGAAGCCGTCTGGCTCTGCTGCACCCGGCTGCAGGTCAGGCTGTGCCACAGAGCCCGGGCTCACCGATGCCCGACCGGGCCGTGGGTGCCTCCTCGGGACCCTCCTGCCCACAGGGATGCTCGTCCCTGGCAGACGCGGGCTCACTGCTGCTCTCAAATGGAAACCAGCACCCAGTGTGGTGTGGCCGTCCCCAAGCCCCGTCCGGCAGCAGGATGCGAGCAGCGAGGGTGCGGCTGCTGTGGAGGTGCTGGGTGCTCCTCCCTCGGGGTCACTCACTGCCGAGCTGGGGGACGGAGAGCCCTGATGCACTGGTGACGTGCTGGTCTGCCGTGGGCTGAAAACCACTTAAAAATCACCTGTTGGGAAGAAACTGGGTGCTTTCGAGGGCGACAAGGAGCATGTGCCTGCAGGGCTCTGAACTGACCCGGGGGTGCAGGAGCTTCCCCTGCGAGAGCTCTGGGCGCACCGACACCACCCGGCACCAACATCTTCACCGGAGCAAGGACCCGTCTGGCAGCTGAGACCAGCTCAAGCTGTCGTGATATGGTGGTGGCAGCTCCCTGCTCCTGCTCCCACCCCGTCGCGGACGCTGCCTTTTGGGGCCGGGTATTTCTCAGGAGGGATCGTGGCTGTGCGCCCCAGCGGACCCCCGGCGCTCTGTGGGCAGGCACACGCCCTGCGAGGGGCTGGTGTCTCTGCGGAGGGCGGCCAAGCCACCGGTGGGTGTTGGGGTGCACCGTTCCCTTGCCAAGGGGCAAGCGTGGGGTGAGGTGAGGTGGCCCCCCCGCCGCTGGCGGGTGGGACCCCTGCATCCCTGCGCCTGCCTGCGTTTCCAGCCCTGCAGGGCTCGGAGGGGATTTGGGGGAGCTGCCCGCAGCAGGGCAGCGCTTCCTCCGGCCTGAATTTTCTCATCCCCACAAGCGGAGAAGCCCCAGGGTCTCTCGGTCCCAGCCTGCCGTGGGGGGGGCTCTGCTAGCAGCAGGGGGGAGCCAGCACTCGCACCCCAGAGCAGGGGGGCAGGGCAGGGTGGCAGGACACCCAGCTGTCCCCAAATAGGGGAAATTAGCACCCAAAAGGCTGTGAGGGGAGAACCTCCGGCCTGATTTTATCGCTCTGCACCTGGTCACTGCTGGGCACCTATAGACATGCAAAGCAATGTCATTTAGCTCGGGGCCATCACAGGACACCAGAGATGCAGGATGGTGTCACTCAGCTCCCAGCCACCCCCGGCACCGCAGGCTGGGGACAGGGGGACGCCTGCCCTCACCCAGGAGGCCTCTCGGCTCTCTCCGTGCCCAGCACCGGCCGTGCCGGCGGTCAGACAGCCCCAGCCGGGTGCAGAGCGCCGGCCCCGAGACGGTGCTGGGGTGCACTAAGTCCTACTACCAGGTTACACCGTGCCGTAAGGTTGTAGTTGCTGGCGCAGCAGCTCCCCAGTCCCTGTTGTGTCTCTCTGTGCCCAGCACTTACATTTTCTGCTCGTGGTGTTTGCAGCTGACGGACCCCTCCACCCGTCCCCGTGGAAGAGGCACCGATGCACACGCAGGGGTGCTGCCGTGGTGCAAGGCCACGGCTCGGCTTCGCTGCGGGGTCCTGATCCCCCATCCTGGCAAAGCTCCTCCTCGGAGCCCCGCAGAGCCCCGCAGAGCCCCTCGCACCAGCCCGGCACGCTCGCCCACGTGCAACCTCCGGCTGTGTCACCTTGCACTGTGACCCCGCGGCCCTGTGCGAAGCGCGCCCCACGCTCCCCGTGGGAAGCTCGCCCCACGCTCCCCGTGTGGACCCCGCGCCGGCACGTGGGCTCGTTCCGTGGTCTGGGGAGCCGCGCACACCCCGCACACCCCGGGGCCACACGGGCAGCTCCGTCCTCGCAGGGTTGTGGCAGCGCCGCGTGCCAGCCATGGCCTGGCGCGGGGCACATGGCGTGTCCCGGCCTTTGCAGGAACCCCCCCACACCTCCTCACGGCTGCCCCCCCCCCTTTACAGCCTCCCCCCCAACCCCCTCCTCACAGCTCCCCCCCTCTTTGCAGGCCCCCCCCCCAACACCCCCCTTTGCAGGCCCCTCCTCAACGCCCTCCTCACAGCCTCCCCCTCAACACCCCCCTTTGCAGGCCCCCCCAACCCCCCTCCTCATGGTCCCCCCTTTTCAGCCCCCCAACCCCCTCCTCACGGCCCCCCCCAACACCCCCCTTTGCAGCCCCCCCCTTTGCAGCCCCCCCCCCAAACCCCCTCCCCACAGCCCCCCCCGCCGGCGCGCGCGGGGAGGGCAGCTGAGGACAGGGGGAGGGAGCGCGAGGCCGCGCCCGCCTCCGCCCCCCGCGTCTGGCGCGTCGGTCGGGCCCGGCCCGGCCCGGCCCCGGCGCCTCATTGTGCTTCGCCTCACGCCGGCCCAAGATGGCGGCGGCGCCGGAGAGCCCCGCGAGCCGCTAACGACAATAGAGGGAGGCGAGGGGAGCGGGCGCCCCCGCCGGCACCGGCCTCCCCTCCCCGCCTCTCCCGCCGCCCTCCCTCCCTCCCTTCCCTCCCCCCCCCCCCGCCCCGCTGCCGCCGCCGCACCTCGCACACGCCCCCGGCCGGGCCCGGCCGCCACACCCCACCCCGGCCGGCCCCTCTAGCATGGTGCGGGGCCGCCGCCGCCTCCTTCTCCGGCTGCCGACATGGGCGAGAGGCTGGAGCTCCGGCTGAAGTCGCCCGTGGGAGCCGAGCCCGCCGTCTACCCCTGGCCGCTGCCCGTCTACGTGAGTATGGCCCCGGCCCGGCACCTGCCCCGCGCCCTGTCAGCGCCGCCCGCGCCCCGGGCCCGGCCACCAGCGGCGGCCCCGCTCAGCCCGGCGGGCCCCCGGCCCCGGCCCGCCGCCCCCGGCCCCTTCCCTTCCCCGCGGCCCGCCGGGGCTCCCCCCGAGCGCTTTCTGTCACTTGTTAATCAATCGCCTAACGCGTGTCCTTCCTGGGAGCGGGAGTCATTGGCGTTATTTATCCGGCAGCGCTTCCCCTGCGGGAGCACCCCCCGAGCCGCGGGTGGAGGGTGAGGGGTGCCGGGCTGGAGCCCGCCGGGCTCCCCAGCCCGGGGTGCTGCTGCTCTCCTGGAAGTCAAATCCCCAATTTCTTTTTATAATTGGTTGACTAAACTTAAGGGCGGGGAGGAGGAGGACTGGTTAATGAAAAGTTTTCGTGTTTTCCTGAGCTCGGCTCGTGTAGCTGGTTAATAACCAGAGCTGCTTCGAGCAGGGTGAAATCAAGAGGGCTTTCTGGCTGATAAACGTCGCTTAAATTATCGCTGGCTTCGGGGGGTCGGGGCCATCCCCCCAGAACCAGTCGCGGGAGTGGAGATAGAGGAGAAGCGTTAGTTGTGGGTAGGGAAGCGGGGCTTTGCCTTCGGTATGTGTCAGTGGGGTTGGTGCCGTTGCCTTCGTTTCCCTCGAGCGGGTGCCCTTGTAGGTTCTCTTTTATTTAGTCTGAACAGAATTCAAGTCAGGTTTGTCAGTTGATGGCAGCCGTAATCCGCATGCTTTCAAATAAAATGTCACTTGTCCCTGTTTAGTTACGTGAGCGGCGTTTTTTTTCTAACTTGCCTGACTTTTTTCCTGCCTCTCCTGAGCCCTGAGTGAGAGATGTGTGACCTTGATAACAATGTCCATGTTCGAATTAGTGAAAATCTCACGAGAGGAGAAAGGCTTGAGAGGGTGGTGTTGTGTGTTGTTTTTTTTTTTTTTTGTATGTGTGAAGTGTTTGTACCAATCCTTGAACAAATTTTCACCCTAACTGTAGCACCTCTGAGAAGAGTTTGTAAAAGGAAAAAAAATCTCTCTATTTTACTTGGCCTGAGTACTGTTGATTATTCCTTGTATTTCAGGCTTTGTACGTGTGCTGCTTCGTGGGGAGAACGTGCTGGGACACAAGGCTGGGGCAGCTGATATTGCTGATATTGTTGCTCGCTTGGCAATCGCAACGTGCTTGTGTGTGAATGATTAGAAATACATCGCTTCTGTCAGGGGAGATGGCTGTGTATCTGCTGCCTGCCTTTTGGTGCTGTTGCTGTATCTGTGGTTTCCAAAACATCCTCCATGTATGCTGGCGTGCTGTTTTCATCGCCTGCTCCCGGAGCTGGAGGCTCCAGCACACACTGGTTAATGCAGCCTTTCCTGTTTGGGCAGCTCTGTCATTTGTGTGTGTGTTCGCGGGCGCGCGCTCTGCTTAAATTGACAGAAACTGAAAGTATAACGATGACCAGTTCAGTTTTTTTCATGTCGCCAAAGAGTAACTTGTGTCTCCGAGTGGGCTGGATGAAGTGTTAGCTTAAAGATTACATAGGTTAGGGATTAATCTGGAAGGAAGGAAGGAATGGGTTTAGGTATATTCACAAAACTTCCCACCGGCTTAAAAAAAAAAAAACAAACCACAACCTCCAACCTTCCCCTCCTACCTCCCCCTCCTTAAAATGTGCATTTTAATGCTGTTTGCAGCATGGGAAAGAAGGATTTAGTTAATTTAGGAAAACTTGAGCAGCCAGTTCTGAAGATGACAGAGTACAGAGATTTTCTTTTCCAGTGAATCACGAACGCAACGGGCAGGGGAGCTTATCCACATGTGCTGTCTGCGTGTGTTAAGAAATACCGCAAAACCCGAACGTTCTGCTGTTAAACCGGCCTCTTTGCGTTGCAAATTTTTCCACAGTCGTACAGAAGTAGACGGTTCATCTGGAGCCAATCAATATTCTGTCCTGCAGTTTTGGTGGAAAGATCATGCCGCATATTACAGAAGCGTGCGCTTGCGTGCGTGGGCACGCATGCATACACACCCGCGCGCGCCGCTTGCAGCGCTGGCCTTTGCAGCAGCCGATGAACTCTGGAGCTTTAGAAATAAATCCTCCTCTCTGTCCATGGCAGCGTTTGGCCTGCTAACATTGTACTCTGCTGAACTGTAGACTTTCTTTCCCTCGTTGGCTCAGCCTTGAGTTGGCAGCAGGGTATATGTACCGTTGTGGTTTTAGAGCTCAGCTCTGTTTGACGTAAGCAGAACATTTCTTAGTTTCACCACTCTTTCTGCTGCTTGGTTCCTAGGAAGCAAGGTGGGATACCTGGGGGGAAGAAAAAATATGCTTCAATTAGTTTTATTTAGCAGCGTTCTTGCTGCTTCCTGTTGTATGCTGTGAGATATATTTTCCAAAGAGAGCTGGAGAGAAAGGGGAGGGGAGACTCACAGTCCTTGCTAATTATTTTTGGTGTGAGCGCCAGGAATGGCAGGGAATCATCTTTCCCAACATCAGAGGCTGAGTGGTATTGTAGACCTTCTGCTTGAAGAGCACTGCTGCGTGATGTAACCTTGTATTGAGTAACTTGGCTATTTTTATGCTCTTACTACATCTTAAATTAGTGGCGTCAGTATTGCTGCGTAAAAGGCTAAGGGTCTAATCTCCCGTATTAATGGATGTCTGGATTAATAACGTGTCTATTTATTGCAGGACTGCTGCTTATTTCATGTGTACTAGGAAAAGTGGGGGTCTCTTCAGACTGCTGAGTTTGCATAATAGCTCAGCTGACAACCGGGTGCTTGTTGGGATGCTAAAAGAGCCTGGGAGGGTGATGTGAAACATGTATTTCCCTACGAGTCTAATTAGGGCCGTGGGAGGAGAGAGCATTGGTGTTGCAGATACAGCCTCCCACTGGCTTACATACAAAACTGAAAGTATGACTCTTTCGCCCGCCTTCTGCTTTTCTCAAAGGAAAGGCCACGGTTTCCTAATGAATACATGGTGAGCAGTTCTGTCCGTAGCACACTGTGATGAGTAAGTTGAATAGTGCATGGTGAGTAATCTCTCCTCATGACTCACAAAATATTTTCTGATGTTGACCTCTGTTTTTATGAGTGCCCTGCTTAATCAGAGCTGAAGTGAGTTTATTCTTTTGTATGCCGTTTAACTTCTCGACTCCCACATACCTGCCCCATTTTTTCTTGCGTTAGGTTGTCAGAGACCGGTGATACTGCATTAAAAATTTTAATTTTGGTATCGGGTGAGATACAGGCCTGGATAAAGGAAGTATGTTATGTGCTCAAATGGGTGAGGAAGTGGGTAGTTAATGGGTCTAGGTGTTCTTAAATAGACGAATGCCGATAGGGAATGGCATTTGCAGCCATACTTTGAGTATTGATATGCATGACTTGGTACTTCTTACTTATCGGTCGATCTGATGGGCACAAAGGGTGAAGTCCCCTTGTAGTTACAAGACGTGCAGGTGTTTAGGTTTATTGCAGAGAATTGCCCTTAAATTGGTTCATTCTCTTGTCTCTGAATTTTACTGTAGTTAAATCTGAATATTTATTGGGTTTGAACACGGTGATTTTTCATACCATGGTAAGTTCTGCCTGTGAGGTGTATGAGGTTGTACTTTGAACTCCTCTTGACAACAGTTCCTGCTTGAGGAGTCCAAAGGTGTGTGGGGTGGTTAGTTTTAGGTTTTTTTGAAATCTGGATGAGTTCCACAATCTGGCAGAGTTCTGCTGATACATCTCTGGCACCAGTGAGGGATTGCTTGCATACAGAACTGAGCAACAGGAGGCTTCAGAGCTGCTGAAGCTGATTATTGTCACCAAAATCAACGTTTGCTAAACTGCACCCCATTGCAATGTGGAAAAGCCTGTTTTCTGGCAGCACGTGCATCAATAAGAGGACACTGTGGTTCTTTTATCTCCTCTCCTTTAGGCTTGCACTGACCGGGTTTGCAGTGTGATCAAAGTAAGTGTCAGTGTTGACACGGGGTGGGGGGGGGGATGGGGAGGCACAGCCAGGTGATGAGAGGAGGAGGGTGGGACTGGTGTTGACTTTGAGTGGCTTCCCCTGTCGTGGCACTGTGTCCTTCACCCGGATGGCTGCAAATGACTTGCTGTCATGTTAAATAGTGTGCAAGTCCTTTCAAGTTTCAGAATTAGACATCTGCCTGCCTTGCCTTGCTCTTTTCGCCTGGTAGGCCTTCCCGTTGTTTGCCTGCTGAATACCATTCCCCCAAAAGATAACTGCAAACCTCTGTGTCTGCCAGGTTTTTGTGTGTGGTGTTCCACCCGCCCTCCCTGTTTGACTTGTAAGGGCTGGGCATTTGTGTTGTGATAGTGCCTGGGAGCTTCTCCTGCAGCCCAGGCCGCTGACGGGCAAGGCACTGTGGGTCCCAGTGGGGTTACGCCTTGGGTATCTTTTACCAATTTTGTTCCCATCTTCCAGCCTGGAAATCTCAGACTCTGTCCCAGGAGAGGACAGTCCCGGTTGTGCCGTTGTGCAAATCTTACCAGGGTGAGGTACCTCTGCCATGAGCTGCTGAAGCTTAAGCCTCCAAATTAGCAACTGTGACGATAAGTCTGGCTTGAATAATTCATTGATTTGCCTGTGTTCCTCCTCTTTGCTGCTGACTTTCCACTCAGTTGTAAGGGCAAAAAATTCTCGTTGGTTAATTGAGTATTGTCAGAGCATCACTCTGCAGCTGTTTGAGAGGTTTGTGTGTGTCTGGTGCTGAGGAGCAATGGGATACAAGCTTGACAATACTGGACTTTGTACAGGTGGAAGGGTGCAGAGCATGTGTCTGATGTGGGTTTTGTTTCTTTTTTTTTTCCACCGGTCGGTGATACAGCTGATACCATTCTGTCACCAAAGGAATGTGCTGTGCATGAAAAGCTCAAGGGCAGGCAGTGATAATGAAAATCACAGCCCAGCAGGGAGTGTCACCTTTGAAATTAAAGATCAACGGTAGAGATGAATAACAAACCTTGTTTAAGAATTTAGTGCTTTTTTTGTGCGTGTCACTCAGCTTTACTGGGAATAGTTTTTCTGATGACTAGCTTTGACATCTCAGACAGCGAGGTAGGTGTGGGAGCAGTTGCTGAAGTTGGGTGCCATAGCACAGTATGGTGCGATCAAATCAGGAAGGTCCTAAATTTGGACCTAAATTGGTGCCTTTGTTGCAGCTAATCTGCTGGAGCTACAGGCCGCTGCTGAGGGGTGGTCCTGTGCCTCCTTTCCCCCAGCCACTTGCTGTTTCCCCTGCACAGATCCAGCCCTGCCTTACTACATAACTCCGTCGCGCTCCGGCAGGATGAGCTGCTGGAAAACAGTTTCACGTTTTGCACGTGCGTGTGGGTTTTCCCTTGCATCAGTTTTTGCTGGAGGGAGATGGTGGGGTGCCGGGGTGGGGGGTGGGCATGGTGAAGCTGCCCCTTCAGCCTCTGTCTGCAGTTCCGAAGCGTGGTGGCAGACCCTCTGTTGTGAAGCTGTGTGTGGGGTGGCTCTGTGAACTGGATCGCTGAAAATATCTGGGCTGGAAAAAAATGTTCCAGTGTTTTCACAGCCGGCACCCCCCTCCGCCCTGATCTGTAATCTGACTCATGCTGCCTTCCCAGGGCAGCGGTGCCGGTACAAAGGAGGGGGTGGCGAGCAGAGGAAACTGTTGAGCTGACTTTGCCAGGCAAAACCTCCTCACACCCTGAGTAATCACCCAGAAATTCGGCAGCGGTGGCAGAGGTTAGGGGATTTTCTCTGATTTAATAGATGCTGTTGATGCAGCTTGTTGGGAAATGTTTGTGGGGATGACTAATTACTTATAGAAATTGCTGTAGTGAAGAAAAGGTTTGAAAACTTTAGCAGACTTCCTATTTCTCCTCACCTCTCTGTCCTCCTCAGTTCTAAAAAAAAAAGTGGAGTGGGGAGAGTGAATAGTGTAAAACTGGGAAATAATTGACCCTGTCATTTCAAAAGTACTTGGGTTTCTCCAGTGCCCAGCAAATAAACAGAAGCAAATGACAGAGTTGGCACAGTTGCATCATTTTTTCTATATTTTTCTGCTCTAACGAATGCCAAAGGGAACCCAGCAATGTGCTGTTGGGAGGTGAGTTGGCCTCACAAGGCGAGGAAGACCATAACCGTGCAGCGTTTGATTGTGCAGCACGTGGTTATTACAGAATAGCAGTTTTCTTCTGGGCTTTACCCTTTGAAGTATAACTTGCCATGAGTGACAATTGGTACTTGTTCAGTTTTCAGACTGGCTTTTGTTCAAAGCTCTGACCCGTTGGATACAATATAAATCATGAGTTCAGTTAATGTACACTTTTTTCCTAGTATTTCTGTGTGAAAAGTAAAAGTTGTTATCTTGTATTGCATCTTACAACTACAGTAGTCTTTTTATTTTTTCATATTAACTGAATTATCTCAAGGGTAACTGTTGAAAGACAGATTAGCTGTTCAAGATTGCCTTTTTTTTTTCTTATTTTTTTTTCTTTTTTTTTTTTTTTTTTTCTATCAGCAGATGGGTGAGGATTAATGTTCCTGTCCTGGCTAAAGTTCCAGCTCAGGCAATTCAAATTTATCTACCTAAAATTCACCCATCAGTTACAGTCGGACACAGTATTGAAAGCTTTTAGTGTGCCAAGGGAAATCCATGCCACCACATGCAACTCCAACTCTTGTCCTTCATGGCAGCCTTAATATATATGGAGATGATTATCCTTTCAAGTCTCAGATATGTGACTGAATTGTGTTTCTCCTGGGAATTTAGGCAAAATATCTTACCCCTTGGTATGCAAGATTTATGGGAAATTTAATCACCCTTCTCCCCAGACATCCATATGTCTACTTTTGTACTCTTCCTTCTTTCTTTTTTCCCCTTTCATACTGCCTTGCTTTTTTTCTTCCTGCTTTGAGTTAACCTTTGACTGTCTGATTAAAGCTTTTTACTGTAATGATCAAGACAAGGACCAGAGGTGGGGTGCTTTTTTTTTTTCCCTTACAGTGTATTTATCAGAGATTGATAAAGTATCTTAATTTATTTAAAATATTTTTGTTTAATTTATTTTCTCCTTCCTAACAGAAGGATCCACAGAAGCAGGAGAAGTTCGTACTAGGAATTGTGAACATAATCATAGAATGGTTTGGGTTGGAAAGGACCCTAAAGCTCATCTAGATCCAACCCCCTGCCATGGGCAGGGACACCTTCCACTAGCCCAGGTTGCCCAAAGCCCCGTCCAACCTGGCCTTGAACCCTTCCAGGGAGGGGGCAGCCACAGCTTCTCTGGGCAACCTGTGCCAGGGCCTCACCACCTTCACAGGGAAGAATTTCTTCCTTATATCTAATCTAAATCTACCTTCTTTCTGTTTAAAACTGTTACCTCTCATCCTATCCCTACACTCCCTGATCAAGAGTCCCTCCCCCCTTTCCTGTAGCCCCTTTAAATCCTGGGAGGCTGCTCTAAGGTCTCCCCGGAGCCTTCTCTTCTCCAGCTGAACCCCCCCAACTCTCTCAGCCTGTCCTCACAGGGGGGTGCTCCAGCCCCTGAGCATCTTCGTGGCCTCCTCTGGCCCCGCTTGAGCAGGTCCGTGTCCTTCTGATGATGGTGCCCCCAGAGCTGGACCCAGCACTGCAGGGGGGTCTCACGAGAGCAGAGCAGAGGGGGACAATCACCCCCCTCGCCCTGCTGGCCACACTGCTCTGGATGCAGCCCAGGACATGGTTGGCTTCTCTGGGCTGTGAGCGCACATTGCTGGGTAATGTTGAGCTTCTCGTCAACCAACACCCCCAAGTCCTTCTCCTCAGGGCTGCTCTCAATCCATTCTCCATATATTGACTTTTGTAGTAAATCCATATATTTACTTTTGTAGTAAATATATGGGATAAGACAAAACTAGCTCTGAAGAGGAACAAGAAATAAAACTGAATATACGATGATATTGGCCACATGCTGCTATAGATATCAAATTGAGTAGGTACTATTTTTAGAGCATAGGAAGACGGTGAGTATATTTTACAGCAGGAAATGATGGCTTCATAGATATGAACAGATCTATGAATAACGAAAAAGTTCCTGTTCTGGGTGTTTTGTTTTGTTTCATGAGTGAATGAGAGTTTCCTAAAAATCTACACTGAAAAAACTTCTTAGTGTAAGATGAAAAATCTAAGGAACTCTTGAAGACAACTAAATGAAGCATTAGAAACTTTAAAAAACAAAACACTACGGGAAGTTTTGAGTAAGTTTCTTAGTAAAAATTAACGGGTTTTAATACTGTTTCTGCAATGGAGAAACTTTCTGATATTTTCTGTATAATGTGAAGGGCAGTTTCCAGAGGTTTAGGCATGTCATTTACTTCTAAGAGCTCAGCAATATTACTAGTTTTTGATGGTACATGCTTTGGAAATTCTAAAAAGTTTGAGCTTTTAAGACTGCTTTTTCATTCCTCAGCTGGATTTCCATTGGGTTGCAGGTGATCCTCGCTTGTTTTCGTATTTTTTGGCAACAAAGCCCTTCGGTTCTGAGAGATCAGGTGCTGGCGCAGGGCGGCCGCTGACCCTCTGAAACTGGGGATTGGAGTCTGCGTTCATCTGGCTTTGGCTTTGTGCCTGCTTACTAGAACATCTAGTCATTTGCAACATATGAAGAATACATGGTAATATTGTAGGTCATTTAAAAGTCTTTAAAATGGAAACTTTTAAAAAATGGTTGGCACTTGGAAATTCATGTATACTGTTCAGAATCTGCACTGGGTGGAGCTTGTGTCACTGTTCCTCAGCACAAGTGGAAGCTTACAGGGGGAAAACTGCAACCATTCATATTTTTCTTTTGTATGTCACAAAACATCTTTTTTTAGGAGCTCAGTGGGCTTCAGAAAGAGTACAAGGTTTTATTGTTAACTTCTGTTATGTGCAGAATATATCTATGCATGTTAGGTAGGAGCAGAATTTCTGAGCTGTCCAAGACTGAGTTATCTTTACAGAATGTAAAGTGGTGGTTTAGGATGTCATTGTCTTACCAGTGGCCTGCAGGATGCTTCCCTCTGGCCTGCCAGTTTTCCTTGCAGGAGGTGGGGATCCGCTGTGCAGACAGCAAATGCTGACCAAAGAGCTCGGCTGTGCCATGAGCTTCCTCTCAGCACCCACCAAGGGTGTGGGAAGACTGTAAACTTGAGAAAGAGATGGTTGCCACTTTCGGCAACAGCAATTTTGGGTCTGGGTATTCATTTCTATCAGCAATAACCCTTTGCTTAAGTTTCAAATAAAGCTTTATTCCTGGTAGTGTGGATGTGTATGGCTGTTTTCTTTTCTGCTCCCCTCCCCTCTCCAGTTACTGCTGCACAGGAGGGTTATTTCTTTATTAACCCAGGCTGTGGTTCACGGGTAGGTGAAAGTTTGAAACTGGTACGTCTGTGAGTAGAAATAACTCCTGCCATCTCTGCTTGCTGTTGTGTCTAAGCTGCCCTCACCCTTGTAACAGTGTGTTTGTACACTGGTGTGGTGAATTGGTCTGGTTGAAAAGTAACTAAGGCAAAACACCAAAAAGGTGGAGTTTTAGCTTAAGCCTTCCTTGACTTTGCAGTGTGCGTGCACAGGCGCCGCTGGCCCAAAGCAAGAGGAGGCTTTGGGCAAGGCAGGTGGCTGTGTTGGTTTAAACTGTTTGTGAAATGATGGTAGGGCTGCCTGCCTTGTTGACTCGAGCGAAAGCCCAGCAGCCTGCTCTGTCCCAGAATAAGCAAACACTGGGCTCCTTTGCGTGTACGCGCGGTGCTGCTTCAGCTGCTGGGATCGCTGCAGCATCCACGTGCTCCCTCCAGCTGTCGTGTTGTGGGAACGGTTTATCATTGCCTAAAACTTAACTGAAAGGGCAATAGGATACACCAGTGCAAGGTACCTTTTTACCAAAACAGTTGCGTTCCCCTATATATTCCAGTATAAACAATTTTTTTTTTTTTGGTGTCTTTTTGCATAATAGAACTACTACTTTCTTATGTCAGGGCTATGTCTAGTTTAGTGAGACTAAAGCCAGTAGGTCATCCTGCTGTAACTGTCCCATGTGTGTATTGCCTTAGACACCCCTGCAGAGTGATTGCATGTTAATATATTTACACAGCCCCTCCTATGCACTATCATGGGAACCATTCCCGCGTGCAGTGTCTGTAGCAACAGTTGGAATTGCTATGTGGAAAGGCAAAACAGTTTTACTGTGGTTTAGGTAGCTGCAATGAATGTGTGAGTCCCTGTTGCAGCCAGATCCCCAACCATCTTGTCCACAAATTCTGGATCACCTGTACTCATGCTATGAGGATTACCAGGAGCAGCTTGGATTTTCTTTTCTAATGCCTATTTCCTTTGTTAACTCGTAGTTTTATTATATTTTGGATCTTGGGCCAAACTTTTTTTTTTTTCCCCTTTATGTAGCTGTTAAGGAGGCCGTAATGCCTTCTGTGTTTTCCATTTAGTTTTGTGTGACAGTAAACTTACTAACTCCTGAAACTACATCAAACTGTCTGCTCTCGTGCTGTGTGGGAGCTGGGTTTCAAAATGCGGACTTGGTAGCTCTTGCTTCCCTCACCGCTTCTCTGAGGCTGGAAGGAAAAGAACGGACACAAGCTGTTCTCTGCAGGAGATGTCTTTTTATACATACTGAAATATATGTATACTTGTGAGTGTCCTTATACTTTCTTGATTAAGGGAACAACAGTAATTGGATGCTTCAAAAAAGACTTTTGGTCTTTGTCTCACTGGGTAAGAAAACTTGTGCTTTGGTTGTTGCTGTGGAAACTAAATGACAATCTTGATTTGGGATAAAATCTGGTAGTATTAAAAGAAGTCTAGCTATATGATATGAACTACTGCACAGAGCAGACTTTTCCTTACTCAGAGTGCAAGCAGCATTTGAGCACGAGGCAAAGGCCTTAAAATATGAAGTGACTGAAGGCACTAGCTGGCAGGACTTGGGAGCTTGAGATCTTTCTTTTTGTTCAGCTGGCCTGCAGGCAGCTCTTTGCTGCTGTAGCAGCTGGAAGTACTTTGGTTTTGGCTTTTCATAGGCTCTTGTCAACCACTGTTTGCAGGTGTATTGAATATGGACATGCTTTGGACATAGAATGTACTGGTGAATCTTTCTAGACAAGGTGTAAATTAAGTTAAACCCTGTGGGAGGAGGAATGCAAACTTCTGACGGGCTGAAGGCAGTGGTTTTCAGAGGGCATCTGTGTGCCACGCCGAATGCTGGATGCTTTCCTGGTGCCTGTGGGGAAGCTGCAGCTGCAGTGGCTCACATTGCCTTGCTTGGTGTCTAGAGAAATGCTTATCATCCTCCACAGATGGAGGAAACCTAGGGGACATTAAAGAGGCACTTGTCCCACTAGCCTTCTGCAAGATTGATTGGCTTTTCCTAATCCATCTTTTTGATCTCTGCTAACCATCTTGTCTCCAGCTGTAACATCCTCTCGTTTGAATTTATGGACTACTGCCTGGGGAGAGAGCTGCCACTGCAGGCAACCAAGCTGTTCTTTAAAACCAGGGGCTAGTGAGGCTGACCTCTTCTGTTTTGTGAGTTAAATAGATCTTACGGAGATCAGAATTTGGCAAATCCAAATGACTTCTGTTAATAGATGAGAGGAGTCAGTGTTTAGTACTGGGGAGCCGGTGTTACATTGTCAAAGTGTTGGCAGTAGAATGGTATCTGAAGACAATCATTAAAAGGTACATGAGTGTTGCCATTGATTTATTTGTAACTAGTGTGTTTCAGGTTTTGTTTTCTCAGAACTGTTTGGATTCATCTGGTGGACAGTGAAAAGTTTGTAGGAGACCTCTTCCTCCTGCTTCTCAAATGCTTGACCACAGCTTGTTTGCATATTTCTGAAGAGCTGCTTTGGTCATCTAGCCTGTTTTTGGGGTAGGAAGTGCAGTCTAGTGAATCCAACACTAAACTGGCTCTGCAAAGGTAAGAATTACTTTTGCTGTGGGACAGTTTAGTCTTGGGCAGTCAAAGCTACGCACAAAAGAAGAGTAGATAAGGGGTCTTAAATTTCTGAGTATGGTGCTTTGAGAGCTGCTGATCGAGGGTGCATGAGCTGTATTTCTTCAAGACCTCATCCAGACTTTCAAACCATTTGTTCTCCTCTCAGGTTTGCAGGTTTGGGCTGTTTGCTACCTTTACTGTGCAGCACTGTGTAGACTGGTCAGATCTCACAAGGATCCCATTTTGCATGTGGCAAAATGAAGTTTAGAAAAATACAGTGTTCACTCCCAAGCACCAACTTATGCTTATCCTGAAGATGTAAATTTGGAAGGGCACCTGGGTGTTTTTCCTTGCTTCAGGCAATGATGGCTGCCCAATATAGTTGGACATGTTCTTTGTGTTTGAGGAATAAACATGGAATGTTTAGAGGAATAAACATATAATGTTTAAATCTGTTGCTTTAGGTTAGAGATTCACTTTAGAGTACAGATTGTTGCACTGTGAGATAACTAGTCCTGTACAAATATACCCGAGAGTCTGGGATGCTGTACTGGAATACAGAATTATATCAAAATAATGCCATTAGGATATCCTAAGGGATGTTAACTTGAAAAAATAATGTAACCAAACCAGCCACACCTGGTGGAAGAGTGTAGTCTTTCTATCCAGTGTGAATTACAATCTTTCATAACAGCATGTGGCAAAAATGTAACAAATTGTAATTTTCACTTTACCTTGCTGTTGCAGAGCGTTCTGCAAAAGCGTTTGAGGCACCTGTTTTTATTAGACATTTGGTGCTTTGCAGGACAAAGTTATGTCTAAATAACTGAAATGTGTCTGGTACTGGTGAAGTGATGGTCTGGTACTATATGATGCATAGTATGATTAGGGCTCCTTTAATTATGTAGGTGCTAGAGAAATAGTTGTGATTGCTACTGAGAACTTAAAATTTATGGTCATATTGATGATTTTTTTTTTTAAATTTGGGTTAACAAAAAGTATGTGATTATAGAAAATGATAATGATTACAGAAAAATACATTATTTGGAAATAGTTTTTGGACACTGTCTTACTTGGCCTTTAAAACCACATATAGGGCTTCTCATATCTGCAAGATACAAAATGTCTTTTGTACAAAGAGGGCTGGCTGACTTGAGCATTGAACCAAGCAGAAACATTCATTATCCTTTTTTTTTTTTTTTTTTCTTCTTCCCCCTGTGATCAGAGAACTGAGCCTAAACTGCAGGAAAAGGTCCTAACAGAACAATCAGGATGGGAAACTTCTGGAGAAGAGGTGAAGGGAAAGATCAAACTCTTAAAAATTGCTCTATGGCCTAATCTCCATGTCCTAAAGGGCAAAAGCGCTAATGCAGCTTGTTGATTTTTGTAGGAGGACTCTTGTCTGCTTGGCATGGTGTGTAAGCAGGAGTCGTGCATGCTGGTAGGGCTTCTGGGCACTAGTGTACTAAAAGTAATAGCAGTGGGTGTGTTTCTGGCTTCAAACTCTTAACTCCTGTGTTTAGAGTTGTAGTAACATGTGGATGGAGAAATCTGTTGAAAGAATCGGAACTGTGAAGCTGTTCAGTCGTGCTGGCTGAAACTGTTCTCCACAGAAAATTGGATTCTCTTATAAGTGACTTTTGAAAAAGTGTCTGCTTTCTTTCCATTATTTTTCCAATGAAATGTCTTTGGCAAAAACTGTTGAATTTTCTCTGAGAGCTCACGTTTCAATTTTAAATTGAACGTTTAGGTTGAAAATAAGAGTTCTTTATTATAAATTTTAGCTGGAGAGAACTGACTGCAATAACTACCTTTTAATGTGTGTTTAGGTTTTTTTTATAAACTTGTTATGAATAGCTTTGGGCAGTCTCAATAATTACTATAGACTGCAACTTTTAACTTTAAATACTTAGTCCATAGACCACATGAAAGAGATAAGGTCTTGTCTCATGAAATAGCTTCCATTTATGTGGCTCAGAAGATTCCAAGGGCCCCTCAAACTACATAAATATAGGAACATTGCAAAAGTACAGCCAGGCCAACGAGCAGCACGTAGCATGCTTCACATCAGTGTGTAGGGGAGGAGGGAGGGCGGGAGGGAGAACAGCTTGGAGCAGAGTTGGAGGATGAATGGAACTCCTCTTCGTGACAGAGAGTACCGTGGCATCATCTCGTGACTGCGAACAGAACAGATATGCTTCTTGAGACTCGTCCAAAAGGCTTCTGTACAATGTATTTCATGATTGATAGCCAGTCTGTTTGTAGGAGGCTCTTTACCAGGATATTTTACTGACAAAGCATTGTGAGTACGGATGCAGATGCAGCGTGAAGCTGCGCTCTCACGGTTGCCTGTTTGCCGAAGTATAACACGACGTGCTTGTATAATGTGCCTGCACGGGAGGCGTAGCTGGCATGCTGGTGTTGGTCACGGGTCACTGCAGCCTGAAAAATTAAAAGCAAAACAAAACAAAATGAAAAAAAACCCACCCCAAAACATGTCTGAATTTGAGAAGCTTCAGGCCATCTTTGAGGGTGCCGGGCTGACTGTTGGCTGAGCTGGGTGTAAGGTTTGTCAGACTGCTCTCACTACAGCAGAGCCGTCGGGAATTGCCACCAGTCCCTCCCAACCTGCTGGTTTCAGTGGGCAACCACTGGGTCTGTGAAAGGAGACGGGTTAAAGCCGCTGCACCCAGATCAGCTGCGTGTCTGGCCAAAACCAGTGCATCTGCTTGAAGGGAGGCTGGGGCAGAGGCCGATGCTGGTTGGAGTGGAGTCTGTGGGTTTGGTGAGGTTTCTATTCAACTTGCCTTTTGAGCTGCTGAAGACTATCAGTGTCGTAAACAATTGCATGAATACAGATGTGATGACTGGTGCTGTTTAATGTCTATTCTTATTAAATCTTACAACCATAATGTTGAAATGGGACTAAAAGGTTCTCTAAAGAAAGGGAAACTGCTCTGTATTTCCTTTAGATCTGTTTCCCCCCCTTTCCTCCTCCATTTTCCATGGCCGCCTCTGCTTTGAAGAGATGTTGGGAGATTGTCTGTCATTTTGTTTGCCAGAATTGCATGAGATCTTGGGAGCTATTCTACTCGGACAAAGTATGTTAGTTATAGAGTATAGTAAACTCGGTAAGTGTTTCAACATGAGAAATTTAGCAGCAGTAAATATGGAACTGTTTTCAACTTCATTATTCCTAGATAATGACACAAACTAAACTCAGAAAGGCCCCTTCTGGCTGGAGTTTCCACATGAAGTTGTGTTAGTAAAACCACTTGCTTAAACTGGATGATTTGTAGTTGTAGATGTGCATTGTGATTTTTTTTTTTTTTTTCTTGTTAAATTTATTTTTCACAAGACAAAGGAATCTGTTAATTAAGCAATTTTGGTCATTTATAGGGGCATTTTCATGAAGACCTATAGGACGAGGGGTTTCTCCATGTGTTCTGTCCAAAACCATCTATGAAGAATATAACTTCTTCAGAGAAAACGATTATGCCAGAATAAGCATGAATTCACTTTTCCGGTATAATGTGCTTATATTGATAAAGCATATTCTTACTATACAGGAACACAGTTTACTGGAAGAGCTAGATCAGCCCAAGGGGTTTCTACTGTGATAATTCTGTGTGTAGCAAAATGTGAAAATTTATAGGGGATGTTTATGGATGAGTTTGAGTGTCTTGGATTATTTTTATGCTTTACAGATAAGAAATGAAAAGAAAGAAAAGCCCTCCTCCTCTGTGCTTTTCTTCTTTTATATGTGCACTGAGAGTCAGGAGCAGATTTTAGTTCAGTTGCTTCCCTGTTATCAATAAAATTACTTACCTGACATTGCTGAACTTAAATTGGGTGACTGTTTGTGGTGCTGTTGGTTTCTGTTGGATCTGGGCTGTCCCAGTCAGGCCCTGAGCGGAGGCCACAGACTGGAGGAAGCACAACCCCAGAGCTGTCCTACATGGCTTGTGATGTTTGGGGTGTTTCTGTAGCATTGGCATGTTGGTAAGAAACATGACCAAGGTGACACTCAGCTTCTAGGCCACTGTGTATTCAATCCCAGACGTCCTGACGACTTTTATGTTGGCTGTTTCTCCCTTTTGATATTGTAACCAGAATGGGTTTTTGTTAGTCTCTTGGGTGACTTCTAGATACAAGGTTAACTTTTTGCATTCCGAAAAGAAAGGCTTTTCCTAGTCAAATAAGAAGTGTTTCTTCATACCTTTAATATAAGAGACTTCAGAAGTATTTGCCTTTCTTTCTACCCCTCTCAGTCATGACATTTTTATCCAGGTATCTAAAGGGCTGTGTGTAAGTTGTCTGGAATGAGAGCTTCTATGAGACTGGCTGATCCTAAGTATGTAAACTGGTTATACAAGGGGAAATCTGTTTCCTCATGCAAATAGTGATTGAAAAAACTTCCATTTGACTTATGTCCTTCCACATCTTGAAGAAATAGAAGTAATCCCAGCCATTTTCTGTCATCTGTCCATTAGTGTTTCTCTTCTTCCATTCCCTGCCTTCCCCTGCTCCCAATCCTCTGCTTTCTGTTGCCTGTCCGACCCTTTGCTGTAGAATTTCCTCCTGGTAACTCTATAGAAATGACATTTCTGCAGCAGAAGACAAGGGAAATTATTAGAGAGTGAGTCTTTGCAGTTCGAACTCTGAAAGGACCTTAAATATTAGACTCCTAATTAAAAGGTCAAAGCCACTTTAAGAAACAAACATCTAAAAATAATGTCAATTTTGTGCAGATGGACTCTGGTAACTACGGTTTCACAGGATGGATACAACAATATATATAGGAAGTCCTGTAACTCCCCTAAAATAGAATTTTTTTATAGCATGGTTCAAGGGCTTTATTGGCACAAATTTGGAATGGCTTGCTAAACTCGCTTGTGCTTCTGTTGCTCCTGAGTGAACTCCCAAATTAAAGTCAACAAACATCTGTGCCTCACAGTCTAGTGTATCCTTGTAACGCACAGGTTTTAATGCGTTTTGTGCGTGTGTGTTTTGTTTTGTGGTTCATGCAAAGGTCTGCATATTCAGGCCTCCTTTTTCTTTTGTGTGCTATGAGCTTTGGTTTTTTCCTACACCGATATCCACTCCTACTGTTTATTTGATGCTTTATTTTAGAAAGCCATTCACTGTGCTAGAATCTTACTGCCCATATGGAGATGTGAGCGTGTACCAGATGCTAGGTTGATGAAATCAGCTGTTCATTGTGGAACTTGCAGTCAAGTACCTACTGCATACCAATAATCCTCAAGGGTATCAGCTACACAATTCCTGATTTCAGGAAATGACAAAGAAATAAACAGAACAACAGTTCCTTCATGTAAATTATTTTGCTAGTCCATAGAAACTTGAGAAATGTGTTTCCCTTATTTTTTTTCTTAGAGAACTCATGTGGATGGGTTTAATGGCCTGGGTGGCAATCAAAGACTCCTTTCCTAGTATGCTTGCCACCTATATTTTTAAAAAGATTGTGATTCCTGTAATCTTCTGACAAACGGCACACCTGATGTATCTTTGAAAACATCTCTTCTTTTCTTTTTATTTCAGGACAAACACCATGATGCTGCTCATGAAATTATTGAGACAATTCGGTAAGTGTTCAATGCAGATGTGGCTAGAGCCCTCTCCTGTGTCTTACTGCGCCTCAGTGAATGGATGTCTTGAGACAAGATATAAAGGAGAGCAGCAATTATAATTACAATTTAGAAGCTCTAAATTATTTTCTAAGCTGAATTGATACTGTTGCAGTACAAATCTCGTCAAACAGACTTTGTTTTAACTTGCCATGTTCTATTCTCTTTTGAACAGAATTAAAAATGAGCAGTGATATTCAACTTTTGGTGTTTATGGCAGTCTGTGTTCAATCTTTAGAAAAGCAAGGTTAAGAAAGCATCACTGGCATGATGTGTGAAGTTCTGGTCTTGCATATCCTCTTCCCCACTCCCCCGTCCCTTTCCCCTTGTTGCTGTGATGTTGCAGCATTGTTAGCATTTGCATTATTTGGGAATGATGTCCCTATTAGCATTCTGCTTAATTCTGCTGATAGAGTTGGACCAATGTAGGGAAAACGGGAGGAGAAAGGTGAAAGACAAATACGAAGAGTAGGAAGTCTGAGTGTTCCCCAACACAGGCAGTGGTTATGACATGGCTTGCTGTTATTTCAGCAGGACTGGGAGGTGGCTTGCTGTAGAAAAACTTTTATTAAATGCTAACGCAAATTCCCCAAACACCTGAGGATGTTAATGTGTTATCCACATTAGATTGTTTAAAAGCTGTTCTTGTTAACTGTTTTAGATCTTACCATACACACTTCCCTTGTCTGAGGGCTGTTTCTGCAGCAGGTTTTAGTGGTTGGATGGTGCAGATACAGGTGAGGTACAAAGAATGGTGTTGTGTCTGCATAGTCACCTGAGCTTGAAATTTGGTCAGTCAGGCCTAGGAAAAGGTAGCGAGCCTTGTTTATTCCCAGCATGAGCGCTTACATGGTAGTGTTGATAATATCACTTATATGCATGAAATCCGAGCGTTTTCCCGTGGTCTGTGGTGGGAGAGAATGGGTAATGGAGCTAGAGCTGAGAATTTTTCTTCTAAAGAAATTTATTTTTCAAACTACAAAACCTTGACACAAGATGCACTGCCACTACTACTTCCAGTTCACTTGTACTGATGTTAAGATTTTGTGCCTTGGGAACTTGCAGCATCATTTGTCAGTATGATTATTGAGAAGACCCTTTCTGAAGGGATTTAAACAGACGTAGTGCTGGAAGTGATTGCTGGAGACATTGGTGCTAGTGCTTTCTGTGCTACGCTAGCTGAAGGCAAGGGGAAAACTGTGTTAGAAAGCAGTTGGGCCAGAGTAGTGTTTCACAACTGTGTTGTAAGCCTGACTGCAGTGAACACAGTATGTTAGAAGCCTTTCAGGCCGCCTTTGCCTGCCTTGTGCAAAGTAACCGCAATGTGGTTATGGAAGTGGTGGGTAAAAGAATGCAAAGGAGTATTTTATCTCTTCAAGCTAGTGGTAAACAGCTGTTGACTGTCCATTTCCCTGACCTAAGAGAAAAAAATTTGCAGAGATCAGAGTCCTGACATTTTTAGGGAGATGGGAGATATTAGTCAGAAGAGAGCCAGCCATAGATGTACAAGTTCTGGTTTTTCCTTGCCTGTATTTGATAAGGGAGAATCATCCAGAAGGAACCGGAACTGTTGGATCTCCAGTCATCTTTTTTTTTCCTATCATTTTAAAAGTGAAGCATGCTTCACGGTACGTGAAGAAAAAACTCTGCCATTCCTATTGGAGTTCATCCTATATCACATGCTCTGAGGTTTTTTGATGATGATAGTGCTTTCCCTTTTTGATGCTTTTGGAGGAAACTGTGTGCAAAGCTCAGGTGGCTTTTAAGATGTCTTTAAAAGGAATTAATCTTCCTACATCCAAGAGTGAAGATCTCTTGTTCTGTGAGATGCCGTTGTCAGATGCACCGCAAGTGGGTGCGTGCTTTCCATTTCCAATGGCAACAGCGTACGGGGCTTTGTTAACTCGCCATGTAAAAGGGCTCTTTTATCAAAATAACTTTTGGGTTGCGTCAGGTAAGGTGTAAGAGTGATTTAGAGCACTACACAGTGGAGAATATCCCTGCGATGAATGGTTGGTGCCATTGTTTTGGGGTGCTGTAGGAAATGTCTTCTCCATATTTGTCAAAGGTTGTTACAGTGTCAGAATTCTTTCGAAATATTGCACTTCTGCGTTACGTTTTATGTTAGATTAGCATCATCCATGGCTTTGAGTATTTTTAGATGCATTGACTACGTTTATCACCTCATTTTGAAGCTGTGCCATTTCAAGAGCTTTATACTACTGCCAATGTCTACAGGCACCTTACTGTTTATTCAATACAAATACGAACTATTGCAGCTCTCCAATTAGCATTTTGCAAGAGCTGCCTTACTCCTAACAATACTGTGATCTTTCAGGTCTGCTGCAGTATTCTGGCTTAACGTAAAGCAATGCCAGTCTAGAATTGAGACAGACTGCCTTATTATACTTAATTGGAGATGTTTTTATTCATTACTACTTCTCTCGTTCCAGGTGGGTCTGTGAAGAAATCCCAGATCTCAAGCTTGCTATGGAAAATTATGTTTTAATTGACTATGATACAAAAAGGTGAGAGGAATGTTGTTTTTTTTTCCCACCAGGACAGGCCAGCACAGTTTATAGTGAATCAGTTTGTAACTGGTTATTCTTAGACACTATGAACTGAAGTTTTCTTTTAGAACTGGCTTCAGACTCTGCAGAGTTATTTTGGTAGGAAATGTGTAACAGCAATATTGGCAAGGGCTGTTGGATTAAGGACATAATTGGAAACTCCACACAGCAGAAAGTTGAGCTCTGGTGTACGTTGGAATTACTCACTTCAAAACAATGATTGGTATCTGCGCTGTTGGACTGTGTCCAGTGTTAGGAATCTGAATGGCACAGAGGTTTCTACTTTTGTAGTAACTAAGAATTCCTGTTTAGAAGGTGACATGCCAGAGCTGTCTGTCAGCGCCGTGTCCTCCGCCTGCCGTGACCGTGGGAGGTTAGCCTTCCCCGTCCCTCCTCTGGGTAGGGTTCAGTGCAAGTGGCATGCTAAATTAAAAGGCAAACTATTCTTACTGCTCTTCAGGGCAGTTAGAAGTCATTTTAAGATGCTTCTAGTTACATGTGAATACCTATTTCACAAACAGCTTTAAATGGATGTATAGTATGTGGCATTCACCTTGAGGCTGGGAGAGGCAGATTCTGACCTGCCACCCTTATATCTGCGGAGAGGTCTGAGCTTCTGCGTATTGACTTGACTGTACTTAGATTGGAAGGAGAGATGACCCTCGAGCTGCAGCTTACAAAAACCTCCTTAGTTGCTTTCATGGGAAAGACTGAATTTGTTCAAGTCCACAGCAAGACTAAACTTTTAGAATGAGGTTTACAGATGGAACTGCATCGCTCTAGTTAATCACTGGCTGTTGTCCTGAGCACCAGTTACTTGTATCATGATCTGCTTAAGGTATTGCTTCCTCTTCTCTTAATGTTGTTTTAATTGTTTCATTGCAAGACTTGTAAGTCCTTCTCTTACTCCTGAAAAATTCAAAAGGATGAATCAGGGTTGAGCATACCTTTTCATCAAATCCATTAACTTGGATTTGTGGATTACTCACAGCGACTGCAATGCTGTAACTTTTGTAGTTCTGGCATCCTCACTGGGCATGTTTAACTGGGTAGCATCGGTGTGGTTGGCAGCAGTACCAAATAAGAGAAACCTGTCTATTCCCAGAAGTCATACCCCACTTACCTTCCTGTGGCTTTTCAGGGAAATCATAAACCTGTAATTTTGGTAGTGATTTAATCTTTTTATTTCCTTTGAAAAAATTAGTCAGAAAAATTAGTTGTAGCAGATAGACTGACACATGGATGTGAATGAAAAACAGCGGATTATAGAAACGCATGCGCTGTGCAGAGAAAGACCCATTTCAGCCTCTTGCTTTGTCTTAATGTGGAATTAAACACGGGCAGTTGAAAGCTTGACGTGGAAGTCAGCAGTACTCCTCGGAGGTGTCCGAGCCAGCGTAGTTGTAATGAGGATCACAAGAGACTGAAGAGCCGCTTCCTTCTGATGTCCCCTGGTCCCCCCCTGATTTGGGGGTGGCTGTGATTTAATTATATTACTCCTGTAATTCCTTGGATTGTTTTTTTTGCTGCTGCTTTGTGGGTCTGATTACATAATGAATGATGTTCCTAGTAATATCTTTTCTTCCCTGGCCTGAGATGAATTTATTTAATCCTCTCAGCTTCTGTCATTAAGGCATCTGCCTCAATTGATGTAATCCCAACCGACCCATGAAGCAGTTGGTATGCTTTTCTGATGGGTGAAATTTTCGATTGTGTCCTGGGTCTGTCTGCATTTTCAGTTCCAGAGTTAATTTCTAGAAAAATATCTACTTGTCTCGGGACTGATTATCATGGAGAGATGATGGAACAAAGCAGAAAAATTTACAGATGACTTAAATTTCTGTGCAGCTGAGAATATGGAAAAGAATTAATGGACTATGAGAATACAAAACTTTCTAATAAATCATACTTTGAGTTCAGTCCTTTCTCCATTAATTAAAGAAACTAACATTATTTGTCATGTACTCCTGGTCTACTGGGGAATCTTTTTAAAGGAAACTGTACACAAAGTCCTGAAGCCGGGTATGTAATTACATGTTTTACAAGAAACAAACCCTAAATAGCCACCTACTTACAGTATGTATGATGACAAAAAAGCACAAGGTTGTACCTTCAAACCTGCCTTTTAGAACTTTCTTTTTTAAACTGACCCTGCGCTCTTTCTCCCCACGTAGCTTTGAAAGCATGCAGAGGCTTTGTGACAAGTACAACCGAGCCATTGATAGCATTCATCAGTTGGTATGTATTTACCTTTGTTACACGCTGTCGTGTTTAGCTAGCTGGTTTGAGTTCACGTGTAGTGAATAATATCCAGAAAGCAGCGACTAACTGGAGCGCTAGCTTGTATGTGTTAGTCTAGTTGCATCGCCGGTATTCAGCACTTCCATTCTTTTGGGGACTGAAGTCTGATATTAAACTTCATTTTCTTGATCACACCTGGGCAGTTAAGCAGTTACTATTGGAGGGACATTCTTATAGTAAGAAAAGAAAAAATTTTTTTTTCCCAAACTGCAGATTTGTAAACTATTACTCTTTAGTGTGCACTTCTGGCACCGTTATTTTGGCACTTTGACATAGCGAAGTTATCTTTAGGGGGAAGAAAAGATTTCTCTGCATTTAGCATGTAGATGTTTCACAGGGATTCATCGTATAGATTTACTTCCGCATGGGGACATCTGTGGCTTATGGGTACTTAAATAATCCATATGAACTCTCCTGTGTACTGTGGAAGTGATCCATGGCTTAGGAATTTCCTTGCTTGCCACTCAGCTGCTCTGTTCTGTGGGATCACTCTGGCAAAACTAGAATGTTATCTCTTTTCAGCCCAATTTAACAAGCTTTTTGGTTTTCTTACCCCTATAAAAGGTTGAACTGGAACAAGCGAAACATGAACAATGAATTAATGTTACTATTCTGTTTAATTTTGAAATATAGATGGATTTTTTTCTCTGCTGTGCTTGTGGGAATTATTTGAAGTGTGCAGTATTATGGCAACAAGATTTTTTTTTTCCAGACTTTCCTTCACTTTGTGGGCCTACAGCTCCCTAAAACTTGTGGGTTTTTGGATTCAGGCATCTTCATGTGTGTGTTAGTTAATAGCTAAAAATTTGAAGCTATTCTGCATTTGCAGTTGCTGTTTGGCTGTTTGAAATGACAGACCTGAGTGGTTTCATCTTCTTGCCATCTGAGTCTCAGAGGAATGTTCAGGAGGGATCCTGGAGTCTTTTTTTTTTTTTTTGCTTGTTTTTCCTTATCAAAGGGAGAGGTAAACATTTTTGAAACTTAACAACTTTTATGTTTAGGACAGATTTTTTTCTGAAGAAGAAAGGAAGCTTGATTTCCATCTCTTTCCTGCCACTCCCTGTTTGAGTACATATGATCCCTCCCATCCTAGAGTTCCTGAAAGAAAAACGAAACTCCTCTTAGGTTGACAGTACAGTTACATCAGTTCAGTGGTGATCAGTAAATAAAAAATGAGTGAATAAACTTTTACACGTACTCCAACTATATTCAGTGTAAAGCTTTGCATTGCCTATTGATTTTTACATCTCTTTAATTTCCCTTTTACCACCTATTTCCAGCGGGCATATTTGAAATTACCCATTAGTTGAGATGAGACAAAGTATAGAGCAATCGGTGTTGCGTAATTTCTTTAGTATCGTTCACAGTTTTTATCTTTAGAGAGCACTGGCAGACCAGCTTGTGAGAGAGGGGATGGGAGAGAATTTCTCTCATTTCTGTGTTATGCCAATCCAGCCTTGTTTTGGTGACGTTTACTTGTCTTCACGTTGGGTTCATCTCTTCTTCTTGCCCTTTACCTTTAGTGGAAGGGAACCACCCAACCGATGAAACTGAACACTCGTCCCTCCAACGGGCTCCTCCGGCACATCCTGCAGCAAGTGTACAACCACTCGGTGACTGATCCAGAGAAACTTAACAACTATGAGCCCTTTTCCCCAGAGGTTTACGGAGAAACTTCCTTTGATTTAGTGGCCCAAATGATAGATGAAATAAAAATGACGGAGGATGATTTATTTGTTGACTTGGGTAGTGGTAAGTGACCAATAACTTAAGTGGGTTTTCTTTTTCTCTTTTTGCTTGCTGTTTTTTCCTTTCTTTAAAAAAAGAAAGTGAAATTCACATTTGGAAAGGAAACCAGGACTAAGGATTTTGTTACAGGATTAAGCACCTTTTCTAGATAATCCCCAATGATGCTCCTGCTTTTTATGACAAGATTAAACAGACCAAACAGACATCTCAGACGTTCTTCCCTGTGGTGTTAGTGAAATGTCGGCCTACAAATGCAATAAACCCTTGTTGCAGAAAACTCTGGGTTTCTGTTGCTATCGGTGGATACACTTACAAAGAAGAAACAATATTAAAAATGATGCTTGAAAGAAAACCATAGCAGTTCCATTTATAAGGATTCATCTGTTTTCAGTGGATTCAGTTTATGCCCTCCATATCTGAAAATGTGACGTCTTGACCCTTCCCATGGCAGTGTGAAACATTTGGTGTGAAATCTGGAAAATTAAGCACTCTTTTTTTTCCTTGACATACTTTTCAGTGTGTCAAAGAAGGGTTTATAGTTAGCTTTAACAGCTGCTTTGTGAGACCCCACAAAATCTAGCTTACAATCTACAACTGCATCTTGTGAACAGGTTAGAGTTTTAAAAGGAAATGGATGTTTCTAGTTGGTAAAGAAATCGGACATGACTCAAACACATGTGGAAGTGATATACTGAGTAAGAAGATGGGTGTTCTTCTTTTTGTTGCTAAAATCTGGTTCAGAGCAGGAAAGGAGTAGTAAGAATTTCCCCTTTTACTGGATAGGTTGTAAAGTTTTAAATGAAGTATGTTTCTATTTTGTTGGTGGTATGATACAGGACTTCTGGGGAAAAAGATTTAAAAATACATTCTGTTGTTAAAAAACAAATATATTTTAAAATTAAATACAGCAGGACTGCCATTCCCTCCCAAAACTTAATACCTCTCCAGTCAGGGATCTTTAGTGATTTTTTTTTTTTTTCCTATGGTTTTTTTTTTAACCCCTTTCTTCCCTCAGTGGGACTTATGTGTGAAATGTCCTGTTTCAATGACTTATGTTCAGATGAGACATTTAGAAAGCCATTAGATCTGACAAACTATTTTCCATCTGGAAGAAAAAAATTGCCATAGATGCTCACGATTGTTTGTTCAGGAAGGCAAAGGAAGATCATATCTGAAGTCCTGTAGTGCTGCTGATTATATAGTAAGCTCAAATGTTAGATACTTTTACCTGCTCTCATCAGAAATAATATCGGGTATTTATTGCTAACCTCCCCACTTTAATCTTGGAGGTTGACCAACAGTATAAAAATTCAGAGTCTAAAAGCCTGTATGAAAGGGATGGTTTAAATTCAGAAGCCTTTGGCTTTTAATGTTTGGAGCACTGAAACAAAACCAGAACATAGTTGTTAAGTTTGTAGTGAAGGAGTGAACTTTTCGTAAATTGTAATCAATGCAGTATTGAGCGCAGTGCAAATGAAAACACTGTCATAGCATATTATTTCTATCAGTAGATTTAATGCTGTTCCAATAACTACACGCATACAGCAGTGCCTGAACAGCAGGGCTAAACCCCCACCAGGATGCTGTGGCTGTTCTTGTTAGCTTTGTGTGTGATGCCAGGAGTATGTGGCTCCTTGCAGGAGGAATTTATGGAGGTATGCATCATCATTAGGAGAACTGAAGTTACAATACAGTTAAGTTCTCGCAAAAAGAAAAGCCAAAGAAAGACGAGATTGATAACTTCTTATGCCGTATCATGTGATATCTGACAATGCAGGCTGTTCTTGCTCTTCATAAATAAGAAACAGCGAAACAGTTCTGCCTCAGATCTTTGATTGTCCATGATTTCCCCCCTGCAGAAATTTGTACGTCCATATTTGCATGTGTATAAAATATGCATGTGTATGCAAAATGGGAATTGGCAAAAAAACCCCCAAAACAACCAAAAAAACCCCAACAACAAAACCCCCTGTCAGCACTACAGTTCTCATTGTGCCAGACAACATTATAGTGGTAATGGTTTAAATGCAGGAGTTCCACCCCTTCAATTACCAGTGCCGCTTCCTGCCGGCAGCCAATGAAATGGAAAACAGCAATATGTTTTCTGTGCAAATGGGCTATCCTCTTAGATTCACCCTTGTTTCCCATGTGGTCATCTGCAGAATGATTAAGTGCACGGGTGAGACAAGAATGCATTTTGTGTTAGTCATAGACAAGAAGTGATGCATCAATTGATGAATATTGGATGTTTTAAGTAAATCTTAAGTGACTGCTTTAATGAACGTGGAATGACATTACTTTAGTGTCTGCAAAATGTGGGTTGCTCATACAGAGAGAAATCTAGTGAATATTTTTTTTCTTTTTTTAATGTAAGCTGGGGTGGGGGAGAGGGAATGTGTCCAGGCAAGGTGTAGAAATGGCAGCTAATTACTGCTGGCAGCATCTAATGCAAGTGGAATTTGGAGTGATGGGAAGTTCATGCATTTTTAAGTAATACTTAGTCTTGCCAGTATAATGGTTGCTTCTGAAATTGAGTGTCGAACCCTATAATATTAGTATTATAAAAGTAGTATTCTAAACTATCTCAACTATAAATAAGCTTTACATGTTCTCAGACTTTGTGCTGCATTTCATAGTGAAAATCAGCATAAATATTGCTGGACTATGACAAATCTTTAAATGAATGGCACAGGTATGTGACCAACAAGGATTTGTTTTGGGATGTGGTAGAGTTTGTCTAACGGTTTGTTTCATTACTTAAATAGTGAATTACGATGTAAAACCTGTAGATTTGATGAAATGCATATAGAATTTATGGACAAAAAAATTAGAATGCAGCTCTTCTGAAACCTGTGTGAATTTGTAAAAACAACCCTGTAATATTGAATAAAAGTAGCCATTAATAATTATCAATACAAAAATTATCAATACAAACATCACTGTAAATATTGTAGTCTTATGCTATTATCATAAAAAGCGCTCGATATGTTGAAAAATGTAAACATCAGAACTCCAGTGCTAGAAATTCTTTTCCGTAAGATAGCTGAAATTCCACTGCTTACTTTCCAGTTAGGATGTAAACCCTTTTTACTGAAAACCAGGTTCTTAGTATTTCACATCTTGTAGGGAAATGGGACTTACTTTAGTAATGGGCGTTGCCTTGAATTCTGCTTTTCAGTTGAGAGGTCGGCAGAGTTCGTATGGGAACTGTCAGACACAACTGGGAGTTGAAACTGTAGCCTGAAGCCTGGTCCCACAGATCACCTGCATTTTTCCTGTTGGCCTTTGCTCTGAAAGCTCTTATCTCCCCTTGCAGTGGTTTTCTACTGAAACTTGTTCTCAGGTTTGTTTTTGCTTTCCTGCAGGTGTGGGTCAGGTGGTGCTTCAAGTGGCTGCAGCCACAAACTGCAAACATCACTATGGTGTGGAGAAAGCTGATATTCCAGCCAAATATGCTGAGGTGAGTGGTTTTGAAGCGAGTTGTGTGTATATGTCTCACTTGAGGGCTAACTCAGTGGTTCAGGATTACTGTTAAGTGCTGTGCAGGAAGAAAAGCAGAGTTTCAGTCCTCGTTGCTGTTGCTTCTCAGGTCAGTAAGGCCTGGAGCACAGCAGGCTTGGGGAAAGAAGTGTACCTCTAGTAGTTTGCTAGCAGTGCTTGTGGAGTGAACAGAAGGAGCATTCTCATGTGTCTGGAGTGACTTCAGGACCAGGAGATGTAAAGCTGTTTGAACAGCAGTGCTGTAGAACCTATTTAAAAGGAAGTGCAGTGTAAGCTTCACCTAAACACAGTCATTCTGTGTCTAATACAGGGCTTCCAGAGAGCACAGCATTAAGCAAATCTAGGAATGAATTCAAGAACAAGTAGTTCTTAAAGGTTTTAAAGGCTATGTTTCTGCTTATGGTAGTGATGCACCTTTTTGGTGTCCTAAAGCTGTAGTTCAGCTTAGTTATTAAACTCTTGTAGGCTAATTGATGGAGCCTGTGTTGGGTATCTGGTTAATAACTGCTTAGTAGGCACCTAAATGAGGTCTTATTATAAGAAAGCCATAATGTGTAGTCAGGCGTGCAGTTTTCTTTACACTTCTTCTAATTCTGTGCCAATGGGGGCACACAATCAGTTCCAAGGCAAACCTAGAAGGCAAATGAGCTACAAGCAAACAATAAAGGTTAGTCATGCCTTACCATAAGAAGTTTACTTTCTTCAGTAGACTGAACAGAAACTTATCCCTCCATGTCGTTAAAACAAGCTGACTCAGTCTGTACAGGCTAGAAAATTATAACTTATGAAGGCAGGGGGAAAAAAAAAAAAAATAATCCTTGATCCTCCTTTTCAGTGGTGTGGGCAAAAATGCATAAACACAGTGGTGAAGAGGATCAGACAAGGATCTAAAAATCCATTTTGTTTCCCCTGCCATGACCCAGTGGAAATTTCCAACTGGAGTGCTCTTCACAGTCCCTCTGCGTGAGCGTTCTGGTTTCATTGGGGAGTCACTTGCAAGGCCTGGACTCCTGTCTGTGTTTACTAGTAAACTTAAAGATCAGTGTTAAAGAGGGAAAGTTAAATTCTCACTTTCACTAATACCCCTTCATGTCATTGTGCAAACAGACTTCAGTGAAAAGGGTTAGCAAACAAAAAAATTACCCACAAGTTGAACATTGGGAGTATTAACTCATGGGGTACCTTCAGTTTCAGAAGCACACCAGTTCATACTGGTTACTGGATGAACAAAATACACAGCGTTATTCTTCTGGTTACAGACAATGTCCTGTCAGATTTAACAACAAAACAGCTGCTGCAGAGTCAGAATGTGTGAAGCTGCCTGTGTACAGCTAATCTGCCTTGTGCTGTGTGTAATGAACCAGTTTTCCTCCCCATCTCTGACAAACATTTGTGGAAGGGTTTGGATTAAGTTTCTAGTTAAGATTGGCTGTGGCAACACATCTCTGGTTACTATGATAATTAATGCAGATGACTTTGAAAAGCTCCAGCTAAAGAGGAGGAATGTTATGGATTTGTTTTTGTGGAGCTGTCTTAAAAAAATTAAAATGTAAGTTCATCCAGCATATGAAAATACTGAAGATTTTTGTGAGTTATCCTACTAAGCTTTGGAGTGCTTCTGAAATGTAAAGAATTTTAAAACACATCTGTCAACACACACTGTTTTATTGACCTGCTGGTGGAGGTATCCACCATCTCAAAGTTGTTAGTGGAGCCAGAGTTCCTGCTGTGCTTCTCTCCCTTATCTCCTGTCCCTGTTAACTCCAAATTTGGAGTCAAATCCTAAAGATCAGGAGTTTTTTTTCAGTCTTCCAAGACACTTGAGATTCATTTTCAAATGGGTTGTATAAGGGTAACTGCCCCTCTAAAGTAATGACCTGTGCTGCATATTGTCAATTTATATAGATGGGGATGAGATTTTGTAAATGTGGAGATGCATATTTGTAAGGCACCAAGCTATCTTGATGTACGGGCTTTTTGGTTCATTTCTCCTATATTTGGGCAATGGAAAACTGGTGCCAGCTACCTGGTTGGGTGGCAGCAGCCTTCCATCCTCTGGAGCCCTAGTCTGTGTAGCTGTAGTTTGAAGCGTTCTTTCTGGTCTGACAGGTGCGATGCTCCTTCTGTTTGCTGTTGTAGTGCTTTGCATGCTGCTTTCTGCTTTCTCATTCACCCTAGCAGACCTGTCTTTATCCTGTTTGTTCCTCTCCTATCTGGGCTTGGGCTGCACTCAGTGCCTCCTACTTGCTGGGGGATTATGTACCACAACACAGTAGCTACTTAAGGTTGCACCGTTTTTAGTTCTGAGCTGTGTTACCTCAGATTGCCTTGCTTATAAGATGTAACTTTGATGAAAAAGGGGGAGAGAAGATGATGTCAGCTTTGACTTGGCCCTGATGAAGAAAAGGTTTTTTTAAGGAAACTAAACTATAGTGTTGTTTGTCTGCCTGTTGTTTGAGTGTTAATGGCAAAAAAACCCCAAATCAAAAACTCTTGGGGGTCAGTGAACACTGTCAGAGCTGCATCTCCTCTTACTGCTATGTAACTGGTAACATGAGATGTCCTAATAGGTGGTTTTGTTTTTCCTCTCTCTTCTAGACGATGGACAGAGAGTTCAGAAAGTGGATGAAATGGTATGGGAAAAAACATGCAGAATACACAGTGAGTGAAATTCAGCTGAAAAACTTTGTGATCCATGCTGATGTGCAGAATTTGCAAAGTCCTCTTCAGCCTTTCACCAGCCGAGCAGCAGTATGAGTCATATCTGCTTCCTGGCTTTTATCTTGGTCCCGAGGATGGTGTTCTCCAAGGCATCCTCCCAGGCCTCTTCTCTTTGTCTTGCTTGACATGTGGTATGGTGTTATTGGGAACACTTTCAGGTCTTTTCAGAAGCTCTTGGAAGATTTATTCTTCTAAAATGTTGTTGTTTTAACTGGGGCTGCCATGTGTTTTCTGTTTGTATTAAATATTTTACTTTTTTTTTTCCTTTCCCTCCCCCCTCTCTCTATGGTGTGGGGGTTTTGCTGGGTAGATATTGAAAATGGCAGCTCCTCCTTGAGTTTCTGAAATCTCCTGCTTGAAACAAAAGCTGAATCTTTGGTTCTGCAGGCAGGTGAAGGTGTGGTCCCCTGGGAGAGGTGGTGGAGGGGATGGGATGGCGGGGGTTTCAGCACTGGGGAGCCTGGGGTTTGAAGTTCTGGATGAATGCCAGCACTGTGAGATCAGAGCAGAAAACTCTAGGACCAATTAACAGGATAGAAGGTTTGTAGTTGGAGGTAAGGGGTGGGTTGTGGGCTCAGGAAGGATGGGGAGTTCTGGTTTGGAAAGGATTGGAATTAGATCCTCTGAGGGTGGAGCTAGAGCAGGAGGGGTAAATGGGTGGTCGCAGGGCATCTCTCTACCTGGGGCTAGGGACACATGTTCAAGTAGCTTTCCCCTTCCTCCAAATGTTACTTAACCATTGTGGATGTGTTTTCCACTCTGTAATGATAGTGTGAAGCATGTGCAGAGTCTTGTGTCATTCCTTCCTCCTTTCCTTTTCTCCCCTTTCTTAAATGTCATTAAGAAAATCTGCTCCCTAGTTAATCACTTTCCAGTGAGGAAATGTATGTAATCATAGTGCAACAGGAACTCACGGGCACTTTTGAAAATACATCTGTTTATGCTTCTCCTACCACTTTCCTATGGTCAAGGAAGAGGCTGGATGGATCAGGGTTGTTCCCTAATTGCCCGGAGAAGTTGGGTCACTCTTTCCTGCTCAGAAGTTGCAGTTAGCCATGTGTACCGCAGTTGAAGTGCGAGCAAGTGTTTGGGGAACTACTTCTTCATTTTCCTTTTGTGCCGAGCCATTATCGCTGTGATACTGGAATGGTTTGAACCACATGGCTTGCAGCGTTCCAGCAGTGCGGGATCAAATGGCAGGTCGTAGATGGCCAGCCTTTATTTCCCAATTTTTTGTGTCTGCTGGGATTCCTGGTGCTCTTTAGAGGGCTTATCTTGTAAGGAAGGATGCTACAGCTCTCCCTTCGGGAAGCAGGCTGGAGAAGGTGATAGTGCCACCTGCCTCTGTGCACTTTCTTCCTGAAACGCCTTTACTGTGTAGCGTGATTTTCTTCAGAGGGATGCTGGGCCTGCTGTGGGACTAGTTTGTAGCAGGATTGATATCAGGCTGCTAACTCTTTCCTGCTGTGGAAACACTGTGAATGCTTTACTTTTCATGAAGTGGCCATATGGCATTTTTCCATTGTGTCACCCAGCTGGCATTACATGAAAGGAATTGTTACTGAAGATACTCTGCTTATGAGCTGTGTAATTTAAAGAATAGGATAGGAACTTGGACTAAAATATTGAAAGCATATTGATTGCCGTAGGCAGCGAGCATTTCCATATTGTGCATTCCAAGTGACAGAGTCTGGTACTATATTGAAACAAAGCTACTTATTTTTTGCTAGGTTCTTTGGCTTTTATACCTCTTGTTTTCTGAAAAGTGTTCAGAGTAAAATCTCTCTTGAGTATGCAGTCTGCTTTTCTGGGAAGAGTTGAACGCTTGCAGCGCTTCTTGTCTTAAGGAAAGTTGGTTTCCTATCACCTTGTTGTAGTGATTCTTGAAGATAGATTTTGGTCTTTTACAGGTAGACACACAGGGTAGATTTTATTTCGTTTTTATCGCTTCATCAAACATCCTAGGCTTACATTTGCATTTTTTTTTCCCAAACAGTATACTTTCTTTAGTTAAGTCCTTAGCATCTTCTATAGGTGACTGTTGTTAAACAGAGAGCAAACTTGTCTCACAATGCAGCTAGAAGACACTGGAAGGCACAGACTTAAAAGCTTCTGATCTTCATCTTTCTGGAAAACAACTTTGTCCCTGCAAAATGCTTAGTGGGGTTCCCAAAATTCCAAATGTTAGAGGCAAAATAAGCACAAATTGAAAGTCTGTCATCAGCAGAGCTTAACTTGTGATTTCCACTCTAATGTTTTAGGCAGTCATATGAAAAATAAATATGTTGAGAAGAATAAAGTGTTGGAGGAGGGAAGCTTGGTAGAAGTTCAGTGGGAAGAAGTCTCAGATCCCACCTGCAGCTTTAAATAATGTGGACAGTGGTTTTGACTTCATGCACCTCACAGCTGCCTTGCTGTAAAAGTATAAATTGTGGTACATAAGGCAGCAATAAATCCTGGAGTTGGGCCTGCAGGGTTGGCTTTTTTCTTTTTTAACAGCCAAGAGTCTAGTACGACTATAGGTTTCCAATACAAATGGACTTTGATTTCTCACTGAAAAGTGATCTGCTGCTTGTCAAGTCTTGTCTTTTAGCCAGCACTGTTTTGGCGAGGCTACAGGTGATCGCCCTTACCAGCTCTGCAGCCATCAGATTCACTTCCTCGCCTTCCCCACTGGAATATTCTTGTTACTGGAAGTTCTGAGCTTGGACACGTGAATTCTGATGGGCAAGGTCTAGTGCCAACATTTACAATAAGCCCTTATTGCCCGGGTATATTTCCATTCTGTTTGGTCCCAGTAGAAAAAAGTCCCTTTTGACAAATGGTTCCATAACAAATACACAGTCATGCATATGCAGATCTTGTCAGTAAAACAGAATGTGTGTGTAGTCACTTTCAGATGATAATTGCTTGTTAAACTTCTCCAGGAGCCAGTGGCAAAGTGTCCTGAGGCATGTTGTATGCCTGAGGCTTCTACAGCTGCTAGTAATGGGTCAACACTGCAGCTTTGGAGTGGGAAGATGCATTTGGAGTGTGAGAGGAGTGGGAGAAAGGTTGCTCATCGTAGGTTGGCTTGTAAGTCTCTTGATCTCCAGCTATTGTAGGTAATCGTATCTCATAATCCTGTTAAATACACTGAGTTTCATTTTAAACGATGAGCTGTTCAATCTCATGATTCTAATTGGAAAAAAAAAATCACAAGAGTAACACTTTCTGATAAGAATCTTAGTTTTTGCATCCAACTGATACGTTTCATCTTGCTATAAATATTTACATCCCTGTGCTATGGTTGTATGGTGGTTGATATCTAATTCCTGATCAGTTAGGGATAATCATATTCTTTGCTAGTCTTCTCTTTTGCATTTGGAGGGAATGCATTATATTTCTAGGGCTTTCCATCATCAGAAAATGATGCTTCAGCTTTTTGGACTAGAATGTCCCACTTCCAACAGATCTCACTTTGTTTCAACTCCTTTTATTTTCTTGTTTCTCTTCCTGTGGAACTAAGAAGTTTCCAAGATTAGCCTTGCCCCATTCTTTTCAAGAAAACTGTTGTCTGAGGGAAACAGGAGATTTTTCTAAGGTCATTAGGCCTAGATAATTAGAGAGTCTTTCTTGGGGAATTTCTGCACATGTGCAGTCATCAAATTAAAAAGTGGTATTGCAATTAAGAGGCAGATGGGTTTTCATGGTTTCTAACTGTAAATATCCTCATGTGGCCTCAAAATCAGAGCCATCTCCAGGTATCTAGGGCACGATGCTGAGAGTGCCATGTAGCAGAAAGTGCTTAAGTTCTTCCTCGCATACCCTTGAAGAAAGTTTTCAGTGTCCTCGGTGCCTACTACCCGTTGTACTCTTCTGCTAGGGGAAGGTATTCTTCCAGTCATAGCTTAGAGTAGGTCTCTGCAAGTGAAGTTGGCAGTAACTCATTGAACTGCTGCTGAAGACAAGGATTTGGTTTGTTTTCATTTACTCAGGGTTGTTTTAACTTCCCCCGTTCCATAAAGGCTTGTTTTAGCAGTAGGTGGAAATCATCGACAAGTCTTCAAAATAAGTGCAGGAAAACACAGGTCAGCGTTGCTAAAGGCTGAGATTTTGGCTGGATGGACACGCACACTGTCTGCTCAGAGGAAACCCTGGTAGCTTCCAGCTGCTGAAGATGCTCTGTGGTTCAGCCCTGGGGATTAGAGGTGATTTTTGTTGTGCATAAATCAGTGGAAGCCTGGCTTCTGTAAGCTTGCAGGCTTGTCTCTGATGGTGTTTGGGGTGCCCTGTCTGGCTTGTTTTCCTGGCAATCTCTGTTCTGAGCAACAGCAGAGTGATTTGTTTAGGAGCTTCATTCTCTGTAATTGCCTGATACCAGCTGCTGGTTTGTGGGGATAACTGACATCACCTGTACTTAAAAACTTCCATTGCCTAACAGTACACTGCAGCTGAGGAAAGGGCAAGATATCTGTTTGTCCCAGATATTTTTGAATGCCCTATTTCAGCGGGAAACCTGATGTTTTGGTATTTGAAAAGCCCTCCAAATGTCCCCTGTGGCTTTGAAATGATGCCACATTTTGGAGGTTTGGATTCATGCCTCCAGTTATTTTTGAAAAGAACAGGAACCTAAAAATAACCATGTGTACTTTTCCAGGCAGAAATGACTGGTTTTTGTGAGCCAAGTGTTTGCATGGAGGCTGCTGGAATGAGGCATTCTGCGTGTGAATTTATGGCTTTGTGTAGCCGGTCAAACAGAGCGTTACCAGAGAGACTCCCAGCCCAGTGCTGGGGCGAGAACGAAGCCCTCCTCTGCAGCAGAGGGGCTTGACCTTCATAAACTGTTGCTCTGCTACGTGATGAATGCACACCCGCTGGAGTGTACCTCTTGTTGCTTCCCCCGGGTGGTGACCTGCTGGTTTTCTTCGAGTTACAGGAAGAGTTACAGGAATCAGATGCCGTTGAGTGTATTTCTGCAGTCTCTGTAGAGCAAACTTATCTGTTTGAAAAACCTGAATAAAAACCTGTTTTGGCTTCTAAATTTAGAAACAATGCAGGCTGGCAGCTCTCTGAAGCGGATTTCACTGAGCTAATTATCCTTTTAGATAAAGCACGTCTCCTGCATTGTCTAATCAGATGAAAATATCTGCATTACAGATGGTCCCTTCCATTCATTATTCACTAAGGAGATTAAGTTTCGTAGAGAGAGGAGGAGCACGAGGGGGGTGGGGACACTGGTGGGAAGAGATTGAGTGCATCCCCGTAGCTGTCACCGCTGCCACCTTCTCCCTACATGATCGTGATGGACCGTGTTGTTCTGCTGGTTGAGCTACTGCAGCCCTTGGCCAGGAGTTAGCTGGAGTTTCCTTGCCAGTTCTTGTTTCGCTCTCAAAATTATTGTAAACCACAGAGTTGACTGGGATTTTGGGGGGATTTTGTTGGATTCCCTGTGTCAGTTGCTGGGGAAGGCCTGACTTTCCTCCTTTTAGGCCATCATTTATTGATCATTGCTCCCTGAGTACAGTAGGAGAAGAAACTGGTTGTTAGGAGTCCGATAGCTCTTCTGCTCTGGTTTGGATGTAGCAGGCCACTGATCCAGGAATCACTGACTTGCTTCCAGAGGGGAAAAAATAACCAATTTTCTCCCAACCACAGTTGACCATCGGGTTATTTCTGTACTCCAGTATTTTTCCTGGTGAGATTTTTCCCTCAGCTATTGGCTAAGTATGAGCTAGGGTAGCATTACAATACAAAAATAGATGGGTTTAAACAGGGCTGTGGTTCCTTTGAATTGTAACATGCCTATATCTTGCAAAAGTAGACAGAGGATAAAAGTGTTCAGCCTCCATGTGTTATGTCAGGTTAAACATGGAGATTTTGGTTATAACTGCACTTTTCCTAACCACACGGGCGGGACAAACATATAGTGCAAATGGATCCAAATAAAGTATAACAGCCACTTAGGTTAGATTTCAAGACCTTTATATGAAGCTTAGTATTTCAGAGTAGTTTCATGTTACGCTGGTCCTTTGTTCTCTTGTTAGACTATGGCTTTATAGTCATGCTTCCTTATTTTTCAAATGTTTTTCTTTCTCCTGTTAGTGTAGGAAAACCTCATGTAGACATTAGAAACTGTGTGGGGTGGAGGACTGCAATACAGAAGCTGACTTGCAAGAATTGTTGTAAAATAAATATAGTTGCCTTGCGTGTGGGTTTTCTTCTCCTGTGTCTTGGTTACTCAACCATGAAACTATTTACTATTTACTAGAAGAAGAGATAAGACTTGGAGACAAAATTATCTCTTAAAACAATCTAGAGGTGGTCTCTTCACAAATAGGGCATATAGAGCTCCAGAAAAAATGTTTCCATATATGAGGTGAGAAAAACCTCAGCACTCAAGAACTGTTCTGATGTTACATTGAGTTTCTGCTTTAGATTTTGAAAATACCTGGTCGTATGTTACTAGGTTGGATCCCTCTGATTTCAGCCTCCAACATATGCTTTGTTTTTACTACAGCAGGGATATCAAAACATGCATCCCCTCCCAGCAGGTGTGAGAATACAGGTAGTAATTCTGTTTTAAAATCTTGTCTCAGCCTAGCTGTTTGGCAGAACAGATAATTCTGACTAACTTTAGTAATTCTAACCTGCTGTTTTCAGCATGTTTAGTTTCTACCACTTAAGGCTCTTTGCAAAGTTCTTGGTCTCTTGCCTGAGAACCCCCAGTGTTCAGTTTTCTCAGCCCTCTTGCGCAGTGTGTAGCAGCAGGGCATTTGGACTTCTTTTTTGTTTTTTTCCCTCTCCTTTCCTCCTGAGAAGCAGACCCACTCCTGTTGGCAACTGTGACTTTGTCCTCACAATGGCTCAGACAGGTTTACCTCCATTTGTCATCCCTTCTGTGGCTCTGAGCGGTGTCAGGCTGCTCCGCTGGGAAGAGGAAGCTATGGTGGAAGACACCAGGCTCCGGTGCTTCACTGAGTCAAGGTATCTTGGCTTAGCTAGCGAGGTTTAGAAGTAGTTTGAATGTGTCTGCATTGCAGTGCAGGCGCTGCTGTTTGAGTTGTCACTAAATGAGAATAAGTGCTGGCATGTGCAATGCTCACTTCTTTCCATACAAAGGGATATAAGCAGAAAAAGGATGCTAAGCAGTCACTGTCGTTGCTTTGATGTTCCTGAGGTTCTGCTATAAGCCATCGGTTTACTTGACCCTTCAAAGTGTGTCATCATCATTAATTATATAGTTGCATATTATTTTTTCTCTCCTCCTATCTTCCTCTCCCAATCTTCCTTCTACCTTATTTGTGGCACAGCAGAACAGCATGGCCCATAGATTCCTCTCTCATTTCAAAAGCACAACTGAGAAAACATTAATCTGTGGAAAAGTTACGTAGTTGTGGGTGTGAACCTGGGACTTGATGTGGTTTCATCAGAAAGGTACTATATCAGTCACTGAAGTCATAACTATAATTATTTTCAAAGAAGGCCTTTATGTTGCTTAATTTCCAACTTGAAAGTGTTAGAAGCATTCAAGATTTATATTTAGTACCACAGAAAAATCAGATGCTTGTCTGTCCGTTGCAATAAGAGCCTGAATTACGAGCAAGTGCTGTGCCAAATCTCTTTGCTCTGGTTCCCCCTCTGCTAAGAGGGGCTGACCAAACCGTGGGGGTCAGTGGGGACTTGAGGCACTCGCTGGCTGTTTCTGGTAAGGGTGCTGTACGGCACTGCTGGCTTCTCCATGGAGCACAGCCTTCACGGGGTGATACCCAGAGACCCTTCCCCGTTCATCCCGTGGCAGGAGAGCAGCTGAGGGTGGGAGCAGAGAGGAGGAGGCACCTCCGGGACCTGAGGATTGGGCAGAGCTGAGCTCTGGGTGCTTGTCTCCTCAGTATTTCCTAAAGCCTTCGTTTGCCCTTATTTGTAGTAGTATGGCTGGGTTGGTACAGCATGTTTGGCCTTCTCCAAAGGAAAAGGGATACAATGTTAACTCTTGTGTGTGTCTGTGGTTTTTTTGTGTTCTTTGTCTTTTTTTAAGCTGGAAAGAGGTGACTTCCTCTCAGAAGAATGGAGAGAGAGAATTGCAAACACAAGGTACAGTACAGCAATTGAATGCTGCTTTATGAACTGAATGTTTGGGAGTTTGTATAATGGAAATTGGGAGGCTGGCCAGCTTTTTATATAGAATTTCCATAGCAAATACCAAAAGTCTATCTGCCAACTTTTATACTGGCCTCTTTAGATCCTGTTTTCTGACTAGAGGAATGGGTTTAAATGCATGTCCCATGATATTACATACAAGGGTGTATCCAAGATAAATTCTGGTTATACAGAGAAGTATAAACCTCTGTTTTGTGTATCCTTATAGTTCGTGTCAGTGATTCTGGCGAAACCCTAGTTATCTTGGCTATTGGTGCATACAGCTAGGCTCGCTTTCCATATAAAAAAAACCAAAAGGCCCAAGGGAATCTGTTCCAACTTAAATTGGGAATTCGTTTAAGCTGTTTGTCTTGAAGATTTATTTCTGTGAAGATCTGTGCAGAGGGTTAGACTCCTTTTTGATGGTAGCAAAAAGGGAGTAAATTTGTTAAAAGCAGTAAAGTAGTCTTCTGTACTTTGAAAGGCTTTGCATTCTTTCAGCCTTATGGATAGAAAAAAGAGTCTTTATATGACCTTCTGGGCCACCCTGTTATGTTGGGGAATGGAAGACCATTGTCAAAGAGGGCTCTCTGAAAGTCTTCAGCATTGTGGCAATTTATGGATTGCTTCCAAGACACTGTTTTAAGAGTACTCCATCAAGAAGGCATCTGCCCAGCTGATGACTTCTGCATGTTTATGTACCTCAGTAAACTTACGGAGGTGCCTTTTTGTGGACAGACTTGTCTCACCCTTGCAGCACAGTGGGGTTTTGCTTTGTTGCTTGCTATTCCAAATGCACACTCCTCTGCTGTCTGTGCAACTTTCCTTAAAACAACTTTAATTTTTTTATATTTTTAGATGAAGTACATCTAACTGCATGCAGAAATGCTGGTGGATGTTTATTTTGTGTGGTAGGCAGCTAATTGTATGCCTGCTGATCCACAGCCACCTTACCGTCTGATACAGAAATTCAAAAGAAGTAGCTTTTTGCTCACAACTGTTAGGTGTTTGTGTTTGTTCCGAGTGTGCCAACTGTTCAGCGTCTGCTCTCTCTAATGAGACTGCAGATTGTCTGATGAATTCACGTCGGAGCCGTCATATCTGAGAGAGTAAGCTGAAGTGTCACCCTTCCTGTGAGCATGGAGCAGTGGCCAGGCTCTGGAGGGAAGGGAGCGTTTGTACCAGGACATGGTTCTACGTGGTTGAGTGCTGACAGGGAAGCAAGCTGTGCAGCACGCAGGGTTCCTGTTAACAACTGTACTGGTGGCTTAGCGATACGTGCTGGAAAGAGGGCTGAAGTCAAGGTGGACTGGGGGCTCCTGTGCTTCTGTCACGTGCATACAAAATATTGTGCCAGAATGGACACTAAAAAAAAAAATCTATCTGGCAAGCTATGTCTTTTTCCCTTCCTTTCCTGGATGTTTTCTAGTCCCGTTAATATGCTTGGCTCTTTGCAAGGCCTCTTTTTTGGCACGTGGTGGGAAGGAGGAGGAAGAAACCCCTGCTAGCCTTACTTGCCAGGCAGGGTTTCCCAAATTTCCAAGAGCAAGGCGTAGCAAGAATAACTTTTTTTTTCTTGGTGTATAAACATTTTTTTCATCCGTGGTTTTTAATAGCTTTGGCTGCTGCTTTTAAACTCCGTGTCCTTGTTGAACATGTTTCATGTATGGAGGCACCAGGAGGGGAGTTTTCAAACAGACCTCTTGCAAAGAAATCAGTTCTTCATGTTGAAACAATATGCCAGAATGGCTTTCACAGTTTATGTGTGCAGGGTGCTCAACCAAGAGATGTTGAGGACTCTTGTTGGAAGCTGGTAGGAAAGGGGCACCAGGGACAATTAGGCCAGGCCCAGGCTCTTACAAATAAAGGAGTATTTCTTTTTTAATCTGTGATGTGTTTTGTTTCTTTCCCAAACATTTTTATTATTTGTGTGTTTCTACCTATATGCAGATTTCTTTGTTTCCGTATGACCAGAACAAATCCCCCTCACTGGATTTCCTAACCCAGAAAGAAAGATACAACTCCTCTGTTGTGGGTTGGGGTGAAGTGCTGGGTTTAGGACAGGGAAAATGTGCTGAGAAATGTCATCTGTCTCTTTGCATTACGGGGGAATTTAGAGCTAAAAGAAAAAAGGCATTTTAATATTTTGCTGTAACATTTTAAATGCATGTGAAGAAATAATGGGATGAAATGTGCGTCTCTGGCGTTGGAGACTGCTCTTCATGTGTAGATTAACTTTTTGTTGTGTTGGAGATTGCTTTCCATGTGTAAGTGTGTTGGTCGTTGCTGTGTTGGTGTTTGATCTCACCATGGCAGAGGGGCGAAAACGTTTTGCGCATTGTTTTTATGTTGAAACTTATGGTGCAAGACTCAGCTGTATGCCGAGTGGAACTGTCAGAGCAGGATGCCTTTAAAATTTTAAAAATGTAAACATGTGGGTTCACAGTGTCTGTGCATGCTGAAGGTAAGGTACTGTTTTGTGTCACTATGCAAGAAGAAGGCATTTTGTTAGATGGAAATAGCTGTATAGTAGAACAAGCAGTGTTTTCAGTTTCATAAGTGGCTGTAAAGGCTGTAAGTGACTGTGACTTGTGGTTGGGTGGGGGGTAGTTGTCTGTGTATATTTGGGTGCCATTTGCCTGTCCCTGTTCATTAACTAGACCATTATCTTGCAGTGTTATTTTTGTGAATAATTTTGCCTTTGGTCCTGAGGTGGATCACCAACTGAAGGAGCGATTTGCGAACATGAAGGAAGGTAACAAATAGAACTTAAAACCTTTTTCCACTGGTTTCCTGCTTGCTGTGGGAGCTGGTGGTGATAAGGGCTTAGTTACAGCCATCAGAAGCCAGGTTGGTGGGTTTTGTTCTGTGCCGTGGGCTTTTTACTTCCCATGTTAGTATCTACTCTGACCTACCTGATGACTTGGAGGTAGCTCTGCATGTGGAGACTCTCTGCAGAGCTCTGTTGGGGTGGGAGGAACTGCTGGTCCTTTCTTACTGTTACGGGAGCCGACAAAATATGCAATGGCCAAGGCTGCAAAGCTTCCTGACTGCATAGGCATGGCTTTGTATATCCAGTTTCTGTAATTGTATCCTGAATTCAGTTACTGGATTCTCCTATTTAAAGTTGGTACATTTAGTACTGGGTGTTAACTAATAAGTATTAAAATGGGGACACTGTCACTGGATGTGAGAAGTCACACTGCAGACACTAGTGACCAGGGATGCCCAGTAACCCCACTGTGGCCCTTACATTGTCCGAGATGTCTTTTTTTCTTTCCTCTTAACTGCTTGGATAAGTAACAATTTTATTTGGTTGTGGCAGAAATTACAAAGATAAGTATTTCAGAGAAGAAAAATGTGTGGCATGAACAAAGAAGCTGTGGCTTCCCATAGTACAGCTTTGTGCTGAAGTAAATAATGTGACTTTTGGGCTCTGTTGCAAACTGTAAAACCCCCAAACTTAAGCTGTCTTCTTTAATTTTAGTGGTTGATTTTTTTTTTTTTAACTTTTGCTTAGTGGTGGCTTGAGAGAAGTTGGCAAGGTGGGAAAGGTTCCAAGCACTCTTTACAAAATGAAGAAACCTTAGTTCTCTTCCCAGAAGGTGTTAAGGCTCTGTGCCTTGGGCTGAATGGCTGCAAATAGCTGTGAAATGGAGATTAGCTTTCTTTTAAATAAAAGGGCTTTGGGGGCTTGTGTATAAAAGACACTAACTAGGAATGAGAGTGGTGTTCCTAATTGAAATTTCTATAGAATGCCACTGAGAATTAATGTGCTCTTTTTTTGGAAGTGTTTTAAGATCTGTCATTTTAAAGTGATCCTTGAGGTGTCACCTCATAGCTACCTAGCAGGTCTAATATTAACTTTCTTGGATGTTATCAGAATAAGCGTTAAGTAATTTTTTTTTTGGTAATGATATACAAGTGGTAGTTTTATTAGGGCTGCTCTTCAGGGCTCTGTACTGGGTTATATTTAATAAGTAGTCATTTCTAGAAGAAACAGTGGTAACTGACTTTGCTTTTTTTTTTTTTTTTTTTTTTTTTTTTTTTCCCTTTTTCCAGGTGGGAGAATTGTGTCCTCAAAACCTTTTGCACCTCTAAATTTTAGAATTAACAGTCGAAACTTGAGTGGTATGATTGCCCTTTTTATTGTTCATTACAATTATGCTGTATTCATTATCTCAACATGTCTGTAGTGGGTTTTTGTTGCTCTTTAAAGAGTTGTGTAAGTAAGTAGAGAAATGCTGTTGTATTATTATAGCATACATGCCAAAGTGACATGTATTTAAAATCAAACAAACAAAAAAACCCCACCCAGCACTGGAACAAACAGACACTCTTTGTATGGGGCTCATCCTGCTGTGTTTCGATGTCTGTAATGTCAGTGTTTCCCTGACTGGGCATCTTTTATAGTTGAAGAGAAATAAGGTGTTTCAAGGGTGTGATTCCTTTCTTTAACTACAAAGAACTGCAGTGACTAACTTGCATGCAAGTTCCTTATACTGTAGCTGTCTGAATTTGGACAGGTAAATCCCACCAGTCATGATTTGTAAGGCTTAGAGGCTGAAATGTTCAACTTTGAATGCCTCATCTCCTGTACTGTGAACTGATCAAACAGACCCATCCCATAAACACCCAGTTGCTGTGTCTGTTTTATTGCCAACAAAGTTTTGTGTTTTTCTTATCTTCTGAACATAGTAGACTTGATATTTGCCAATGTTGTCCTTTGCAAGCATGTGAACTGCAGTTTAATGAGGTTTTGAGATTACTGACACCCTGTGTTGCTGGATTTGCTTCTGACCTGTTTTCAGTTTTTACTACTGAAATTTTTCAAGCAAAAGAACGATCCAAGCTGGGTTTTACACGTTTACTCTGTCCAGTGCAAAACATTCCCTAAATTTAAAAAATGCCTTATTCCCCTCCTTGTGTGAACATGGCAAGTAACATACTGAGTTACAAATCTCAAGCTGTGTTTTCTGGTTTTGGCCTGACACTCATGGTAAACTGCTTTTCAAGAATAGTAATTTGAAGACTCTCATTAAGGCATTTAATTGAAATAATGCCATTGTGAGTTATTTTTACTAAGCTTGAATTGTTGTGAATATTCTGTACATCGGACACCCAAAACTACCCCTTTCCTTCCTGCTTGATACTCTTCTGTGGCATCTGATTGTTTGGAACCTTATTAACCATTGGGTCCTGGCTTGCCAATCCTTTGTAGACAGGTACTTGAAAATAAAAGGAAAACCAGGCAGAACGGTACTCCTGGAAATCCTCAATCCTCCAGAGAACTGAGATCAGTCTGTCAGTTTGCCAATAAGACAAAGAGCGCCTAAGTAAAGCCTACTACCTCTTACAGCACAAGAACTAGATGAAATATAAGAAGGTGCTTCTGAGGTTTCAGTTAGGAGACATGCTTACATAAATACATTTTTTTTTTTTGGCCTCTCAAGCCTTTTCTTTCCTGGCTTCTGACCATTTCATTATCTCTCTCTTTGCTTGGTTTGGGAGAGTGCAGTTATTAAAACCATGGTTGGGAGGCAAAGGGCCCAATGTATACTGCTTTTTTCACATATCACAGAATCACAGAATCATCTAGGTTGGAAAGGACCTTGAAGATCATCTAGTCCAACCTTTAACCTAGCATTGGCAATTTCCAAATACACCAGATCCCTCAGTGCTATGTCGACCTGACTCTTCAACCCCTCCAGGGATGGGGACTCCACCACCTCCCTGGGCAGCCCATTCCAACGCCCAACAACCCCTTCTGCAAAGAAATACTTCCTAATATCCAGTCTAAACCTTCCCTGGTGCAATTTGAGGCCATTCCCTCTTGTCTTATCGCTCATTACTTGGTTCAAGAGACTCATCCCCCCTCTCTGCACCCTCCTGTCAGGGAGTTGGAGAGGGCCATGAGGTCTCCCCTCAGCCTCCTCTTCTCCAGACTAAACCCCCCCAGTTCCCTCAGCCGCTCCCCATCAGACCTGTGCTCCAGACCCTGCACCAGCTCCGTTGCCCTTCTCTGGACACGCTCGAGTCATTCAAGGGCCTTTTTGGAGTGAGGGGCCCAAAACTGAACACAGGAATCAAGGTGCGGCCTCACCAGTGCCGAGCACAGGGGTCAGATCCCTTCCCCGTCCCTGCTGGCCACGCTATGGCTGATACAAGCCAGGATGCCGTTGGCCTTCTTGGCCACCTGGGCACACTGCTGGCTCATTATCAATCCCCCCCAGGTCCCTCTCTGACTGGCAGCTCTCCAGCCACTCCTCCCCAGGCCTGTAGCGCTGCTGGGGGTTGTTGTGGCCCAAGGGCAGCACCCGGCATTTGGCCTTAGTGAAACTCCCCCAGTTGGCCTCAGCCCATCGCTCCAGCCTGTCCAGGTCTCTCTGCAGAGCCTCCCTACCCTCGAGCAGATCAACACTCCCACCCAACATAATAAAAGCTCTGATTATGTCTATCAGTTGAGTGTGTTCTTTACCCTATTTTAGCTTTCACCCCAGTGTGGATTCTTTGCGACTGTTTTCTAGAATGCTGAAGTTCTATATATCAACTGTTATTTAATTCTTAATGTGAATGTTGATGTTAAAATTATAGAGAGATAGCTAATTAAGATTTGGGTGAATGAGATTACTTAGCATGACAATAGGTAATAGCTTCCACTAATAGGAAACTCTTCCAGGGGTTCAGATAAGAAGTCCTGAAAAGAAGTTACCTTTGCATGCTACAAACAGTGAGGGGAAAAGTGTGGGAATCAGTTTTAGGGCTTAATCCCATTCTGTGACCCTGCTGTGTTTGGGAAATACCAATATCAAGTGAACACGCTTGGGATGTGCGAGGCCTGGGGCTTGTTCCAGTCTTAATGGCCTGTTCGCAGTGCCACTTCCAGGGGAATGTCATCCACTTACAGCTGGTGGCATTAAAAGTGGCTGATATCCTCCACATTCAGAGGGGATTTCACTCTGCTGTGCTAGCTTTACGCTGCTGCCCTACAACGTTTTTCATAATACTTTTATTCAACGTAAATGAATTGTGCCTGAGTATGATCTGAGTCACGTGGCTTGCCTGTCTGTCTGATGTTTTGGTCTAAAGTATGAACAGTTAAATAATTCTTAAAATATAGTGGAAAAGATACAATTTTAAGAAGTAGGCAACCTTTTTTTCTCAATACCACTTTTGTCCTTAGTAGTTCCATGTGCAAAAAGAAAAGGAAATGTGGAAAGAGTTGGGACAAACCAAAACAACTATTAAAATGTGGTTAAAATAGTGGTTGAAGTTGCTGAGTCCTAAGCCTTGCTTTTTGAATCTTCTGGGTAATTTTCTATTTAATTAGAAGTGTGCCATAATTTCTTCTGCAGTCATGCCACTCGCTCAGTGTTCAGTGGTTATGGAAATGCTTAAACACATCCCATACCTATTAATTCTAGGGAACAAAACAAATATAGGCAACAAAGCAAATATAAAACATGTTTGTCCCCAGTCCAAATATAGTGCAGTTACAGTTTACATGGCTTGGATCTAATGATGTTCTGTTACTGGTCCTATCTAATTAAATCCTGCCTGTTACTGCAGATTTGTTGTCACTGGGTTCCTCATAAAAGTTGTCTCTGAGACACAGGGAAGTTCTGTTTGTTAAAAGATTGCACTAGCACATAATTTTACTCTAGAATGGCTGACTGTCTCTGAAGAAATGAAAGGTAGATCTTCCAAATTTCGTAAGTTTTCTGTAGGGTCCATGTAGCAAGAGAATAAGAAATTGTTTTTTAAACTGTAGAGCTTTCTTCTTGGACATTGCTATCCGAATACAAAATTTATCTTTTTGTTTTGAATATGCCTTTACTGTTGCATGGCTAGTTTCAGTGGAGTAGAACTGGGTGGCATACTGAGCAAGCTTTGGTTCCCTAACTTGACTTTCTTCTTTAGATATTGGCACTATAATGCGAGTTGTGGAGCTATCACCACTGAAAGGGTCTGTGTCATGGACCGGGAAACCAGTTTCTTACTACCTGCATACTATTGACCGAACCATAGTGAGTATAAATACAGGCCAGTAAATCTCTGGCTGCTTTACCTGCTCTGGAGTCAACATGCCAACTTCAGTTCCTTGTTCCTGGGAATTGTTTTCATATTCCTTTGCATGTTTACAGACCTGCAGCACACTCATTGGCACGGGTGCACTTCAGCAGTTCAGTCTAGCTGGATGTGCAGATCCCACTGCACCACTCAGCCTTTGGCTGTCTCAGCGCAGCGTGTTACACAAACAGTAATTATGGACAGTGCTGTGGCAGTCTGTTAATTCAGTGTAGATTTACAAGTATAATTCCTTCTCTTGTTCCAGAATATGCAACTATGCAGAATGGTGGTCTTGTGCTATAGCTTCCACACTGAGTAAGGACCCTCTGGGTCTTGCTTTGCGGTGTACAGACCATTTCATCATATTCAAGCAGTAAATCTCAGTTTTAGCTGAACTTTCAGTTGCTGTAGAACCAGCCAAAGCTCCATAACAATGCTGATTCATTCATTGATTATTTTTTTTTTTCAGTTAAAGAAAACAGAAACAACCCTGTAGAATTATAAACTTTTGTGGAGAAATAGTTCATTCCCACGCTGAGTTTTTTGCAATATGATAATAAGACTATTTTTCTAAGGCTGCTGTAGTCTAATAATATTTTTGTTGAAGAATATGCTAGAATACAGATAAATGTTTTAGTGGAGTACAATAGTAAAGTAGCTTCATTGAAAATAACCTTCTGCTGAGTGGAGATAGATGACAAAGCTTTAAAACAAGGATAGGCAGTGGTGAAGATGATAAAACCTTGTTGAGGTTTGGATTATGTCCTGCTACTCATCATGTCTCTGTCGCTAAAAAGAATGAATGTAAATGGCTTCTTGATGTAGCTTATCAGAAGAAAACCAGTCAGAATTTCTGCAGTTCTGCATTTGTCTTAAGCTAATATTTTGTTCTTATGTATTCATCTGTCGTGACTTTGAAAATGACTATCTTATCTTTCTATTTTCAGCTTGAAAACTATTTTTCTAGTCTCAAAAATCCAAAACTCAGGGTAAGTTTCAGTCATTTTCTGTAGAAAACCCCAAATAATGGAGCAGTCGCTATGAGGAATTTAGTCACTTGTTAGATATACAGAACTGAGAAAATCAAATTCTCATGACAAGCAAGGAACATGGGCATGGAGCTAATTGAAGTGAAGCATCGTATGCTATCAAGCACTAATACAATCATGTTCAAGAGCTTTGTAATAGAGAATTAATGGGGCGGCCGCAAGGTGTTTTGCCCTTGCATTGGAGGCCTATAAAGAGCTATTCGTTCATTAAAGAACTGAAGTTAAAGAAGGAAGTGATAGTTTGAATCTGTCCCAGCGTTCAGCTGCATGAAAATGAAGCTGAAGAGTGCTCTGAGATGTTACTTCTGGGACATGCTATTTGAGGCATGAAATGTATTGTCAGTTGCTGCAGTCTGTGCTGTTACATGTGGAATTAAAATGCCAGAGGATTTTTGAGACTGTGCTGGGCTGTATGAATCTGAAATAACCAATGGGGCTGGTATTCCCAGTAAGAAAATAAAGTGAGGCCACTTAATTTAAAACTTCAGGTGAGCATTCGTCTTCAGACTGACTTGCTTAGTAAGTGTTGAAAACATACTAATGGTGGTTTCGAGATGGGATTATTTCAGACTGCTGAATTCAAACTTGGGAGCAAAAAGACTTCCCAGAGTCAAAAGAAAAACTAGTGGCATCCGTGTGCTTTTGAGCTTCCCTGCTTTTACTGGTGAGGCTGTTTAAATCTGCCATTTATAAGGTCTAGTTGATAACTTGCTTCAATTGAAGAGGTGTTGGAATTGTCAGAATTCTTATGCAAATGAAACCTCACCTGGAAGGTACAAGAAAGGCTTTGAGTGAGCTCTTTGAAACTTCCTGTCCTTACTGCCTAGTAGAAAATCAAGCTTAAAAGTTGCTGCTTTGGTTTTTTTAGTTTCCTCTACAGACTTGGCTAAAGTTGAATTAGACGATGATTAATGGCTTTGCCATTTCAAGTCATGTAAGATTTTTAAAGTAATGTAGTAACACATAATTTTTTTTTTTTTAAAAAAAAAACCAAAACCTGTAACACTAGTGTGTGATCTGGGGGGTGGGATTGGGATGGGCAGAATAAGGGAAGAGGTTGGGGCTTAATCTTCTTTGCCCTGTGGCTGCACGTTTGAAACCCATTATTGTAGGTAATGAGGTGCAAAAGGGTGACTTGCACATATCTTCCTTTTCCCACTGAGTGTTGCCTGAGGCAGGGTAAGGTTTTTTTTTTTCCCTTGCTGGTAACAAAAGTTTTTTAATTAGGCATTGTAAAATAAGAGCACTTAAACCTAGCTCTTGTGGAACGCTAAGGTGGGAAACACAGTGGTCTGTATTAAAAAGTAATAAAGATACGAGCAAATTATTAAGTCTTTTAAAACGTTTATCCAGGAGGAACAAGAGGCAGCTAGACGTCGTCAACAAAGAGAAAATAAGAGCAACACAACTACTCCAACGAAGGTTCAAGAAAGCAAGGTGAACATCCTGCATTTTTGTAGAGTAAATGTGTTTCTCTTTAGCTGTGCATGAACTCCTAATCGGTGTCAGGAAAAGCCTGATTCTGTGGGAAGACTTGGCTGTGTTTGCTCTGGACACATAAACTGGTATAGCTGTTGTTGCGGGCAAAAATGTGATGGAGTCACTTAATAAAAGCTGCACTTTGGAATTGCACCACTAATTCTGGAAGAAATATATTGCAAGATGAATAGAACAGTTGGTTGTCCACCCTCACTTACCTTCAGCAGCAGCTTGCAGAGCTTTCCCTGAGTCATAACCCATTGAATGGAGTTCAAAGGGTGCTGAGTCTCTTTTGCAAAGACTCATTTCCTTTCTCAATCCGTTGCATAATACTGTTAGAAATGCAGTGACTGTTCATGCACAAAAATATAAAGTGTTGAATGTACTTTGACTTCTTCGTGAAATTCAGTTGAAGAATATAGTCAGTACAGGGTGAATAATCAGCTTTTCTTAGACAGCAGTTACAGACTTCCTTTTCTGTAATGAGTGGAAGAGAATGAGCACAACTCCTTGGGTGTTGAGAACAGCTCTTATCCCAAGCAAGTCTACTTCACTGGCAAGTTATTTAACTACAATGCATCAGTGTCCTTTCATAAAACTATTAAAGTTATTAATGCTTGCTTAAAAGGAATGCTGCACATGTAGGTAGAAATGACTAAAGAGTTTTGACTTTTAAAATCTCTTAGGATTCTGGTGGTGAAGAAGAAAAGGCTGCAGCAAATTCTGTTAAAAAGCCATCTCCCTCCAAAGCACGGAAGAAAAAACTAAGTAAAAAAGGAAGGAAAATGGCAGGCAGGAAACGAGGACGTCCCAAGAAAATGAACACTGCAAATACAGAGCGCAAGACCAAGAAGAACCAAACTGCACTAGAACTTCTGCATGCTCAAACTGTTTCACAGACATCTTCATCCTCTCCTCAGGGTGAGTTCAAGGCTGGCAGTGGAAGAAGCTACCCCCTGTAGATGAGCCTAGATAAGTACCTGAGACTCCGAATGCGTGCCTCGAGGTCATTCTTCCTTTATTGCTAGTTTGGTTTTGTGTCATAACTTCTCCCTTGCCACCAAAGCAAAGCTCCCCTTGAGGTGGTGGCATGCTTCTGCCAGAAGATGGGGATTGAGTCTGTCTGTGGGTACTTGGCCAGAAGCTGGAGCTGAGCTGTGGCTGAAGCTGGTCGCTGCTGCTGCTGTTCTAAGGATAAATTGTAGATGTCCCAAACAATTTGTTGCAGCGTGTTGATCTAGCTAAGTTACTGGATCTCACACTGTAAATAACATGCTTTCCCTAGGCAAAGCTACTGTATTTGCCCAAAACACTGACTTTTGTAATCTGAAGAGTTATCTTTGTTTCTCTCCTTAGATGCATACAAGTCACCTCATAGTCCATATTACCAACTACCTCCTAAAGTGCAACGGCATTCATCTAACCAGCTACTGGTGACACCTACCCCACCTGCACTACAGAAGCTGCTAGGTAAGAGTGATGTCACTGTGTTTCTCGTGGGAACCTCGTCTTTGAGGTTTCTGAACATATAGTAAATCAAAGGGCCACTAATTGACAGCCACCGTGGAAAGCTGTATGTTGAACAGGAGAGGGGAATGGCTTCTTTGCCCTCTTCCCCTGCCTGCCCCACTTCTGTTGTCATCACCACGAGATCTCTTCTCTTGCTTGCTGCTGAAGTTGATGTCTTGGTCTGCATTTGTTTTTGACATTGTTTCAGCTCTCATTTGGCACAAAAGGGAATAAGCTTGGGCTTAGCAGGAATCCAAAATAACTTTAAATGGAAATGGCTAGTCAGAAATAACTTTATTTTAAATGAAACCATTCTCTTATACAGTCTTGGGGAACACCACTCCAATTTCTCTGCAAAACTTAGAGCAAGGCAAATGAGATGCTGTCTGAGTTTTTGGGGTCACAGAGGTGTTGTGGTTGGAAATTATGCTCCATGTGCAAGAGGTGATTTAAGGAAGAACTTGGAGGGTGGTTTTTTTGATCTTCTGGTTCCTCCCTCCTGCAACTGTTTCTGGCCTTTGGCACTGGGCATGAGCCAGTCTAGGATCATCTGGGAATCTGATGTAATGTTCCTGTCTATGTAGAGACCAAGGGCATCTGTGATGTCCTTAACTCCTGCTCTCTTGCTGGGGTGTCTTACAGTTATGACTGATTTCTTACTGTAGAGAAAGAGAGAGAAGAGTGATTTAGAAGGATGTTTCAGGGGAGGGGGGGAGCAGGGAGAATGATACTTGTCTGGAGTAAACCTTGCTGCAAAAGTCTGTATACCATCTATTATATGTTTTGGCTGCCTGTGATTGCAGCAGACTGGACTTTAATCATGTGGTTGGCTTTATGATGAAGGGCCCCAGTGGTGAGGGCTGGGAGAAGGAAGGTTCATTGCGTAATAGGAGACTGGAGACAGAAGGACAATGAGAAGTTAAGTGCTCCTTGGAGGGGAGAGTAAATGTGGGTGTAGAGCTTGTCATCTCAGTGTGGAGGTAGGAGGAGTACAGCAAGCCCTGTCTTGTGAGCTGGGAGAAAGAGTGCTCTGAGCTCAGGGCTGGTTTTGGCTGTTACAGCTAATCTCTTATTATTTTTACTTACAGTGCATTAAAAGCCATTCAACTCCTCTTTCATCATGCAAAAACACACTGTTAGCACCCATCATCTTCCTCTGCGTTTTTGAATGTGTTGTCATGACTTCCATTGGGGTACCTAATAGAAGTAGCTAATGGATCCAAGAGTTCAGCTTGCATCAGGAGATGGATTTGCAGCATGCTCTAAATTGATCCTTAATGGCTTGGTGTGCCTTACAGTCCAAATAAAAACTGAGAGCGAGCAAAGCTGGGAGGTGTCAAGGGAGCAAATGGGGTAAATAGGAGCTTTGAACTTACTCTCACTTGAAATGGATCATCTCCTCCTTTATTTTGCAGACTCTTTTAAGATCCAGTACATGCAGTTCATGGCATACATGAAAACTCCTCAATATAAAGCAAGTCTGCAACAGTTATTGGAACAGGAGAAGGTAGGTCTCATTTTTAACATTTCTAAACAAAATTTCCAGACTACCAGATACTTTAGATGTGGGGGAAGAACGCTGGAGGTTGGAGTTGTGTACACTTAACACCAGTGCTGTGCCAGGCCAATTACAAAGACTCTACCAGAGTAATGCTTAGGCTGAATGACTGCACCTGGGGATTTTATTGCTCACTCAGTCAGTCTGTGTGTGCTTAAATTTCCCATCTGCAAACTGGGAGAAATGCACCTCCCCTCTGGTGTCTCTTCACCTAGTAAGATTTACTTCAGTCTTTCTGTGTTTTCCTGTATTTTGACATGATGCTGTGTGTAGCTATGCAGGAAGCTGGTGTCTCAAACCTTGGTCCTTTTCTCCCATTTGGGAATAGCAGCTGTTTTTCTTCTCTGAATGTCTCATGGGTCACAGGAGCAAGGGGTGATGGTCAACCTCTCGGGCAGTGTGCACTGCCTGAATACATTCCTGCCCTCCACTAGAAGGGCTTCCCTGCATGGATGCACCCTGCGAGCTGCTAGTCAAACTGCTCTTAGATAACTAAATTGTGCCTAATCTAGCTAACGATTGTAGCAACTTTGAGGACTATCTTGAAAACCACACAGATGCTAATTTCTTGGAGCTGAATTTTCTTGGTTTTGACGTCTATTCTTTTCCCACTGTAGGAAAGCCTAGGTGAGTTGAGCACTGTAGCATCAGGATGGCTCATTAAAGTTGTAACAGATTGAAGTATGCGATTAAAAAAACCGTCTTCACTGATTTAAGAGACTTAATGAAGCATCCTCAGTATTGATAATCTTAATGTGTTAAGATTGCACTGGTGGGCAAAGTGTAAATTTACCAAGTGGTGGGTAGAAATACATGGAAAGGCAAAGAAAATCCTGCAGCTGTGTAGTTTGAACATCTCCCCAGCAGAGGGAGGAGATTTACTGTCTAAATATCTTTTTCTTCTTGTATTGCTTTACGTCAATTATGAATAATTTAATTGCTTTATAAATTAGCCCTGATGAGAGAGACACTGCCTACTATTTCTATGGAGGAACCTTTCCCCACAGAGGTCAACAATAATCTTTAACTTCTGACCAGTTCCAGCTTTTGGTAGCCGCCATGGAAGCTTTTCTTTGCTCTGTGACCTTTGTGAAAGTGTCAGCGTAAAGCCGTAGCATTGTTTTGTGGGATTTTCCATAATGGGAAATCTTCTTCCAGATGAGAGGGGCTAATTTGTGCCACCCTGTTTGATACTGCGAATTGGTTGATGCTGATGATGTATTCATGCAAACCTTTTTTCTATGGTTGTTTACATTTGTTTTCACAGTCAAACAGCACTTTGGATTTTCAACCTTTTCCTTAAGCAGCATATTTTTCTGCTTGTTCTATACTTGCCAGGAAAGTCAGCATAAAGTTAAATTACCTCCTTGCACAGAAAATAGCGTGAGAGATGATAGCATGCAAGTATGGTGCAGTACACTGGAAGTATAAATTGAGAGTGTGGAAAAGTAATCATTTTGTGTTGGTGTCTGACAGCTGTTTCATACTTTAAGACATTAAAATGAGGAATTCAGTATGAAAATATTTTTTTTTAATGGTGTGTTACATGGAGGGCATGGCAAGTTAAACTTCACAAAGGCAGAAGCAGAATTTTGCTGGATGAGATGCTGTTGGGCAGTCGATTTAATAACTCCCTCTTACATGAAGGTTTTTCAAGTACAAGAAAAACATTCCTGTAATATGATTTTAAAATAAACAAGATGCTGTGAGCTGTTAGTTCACCAGATTACCCTTAGATGGAGCTGTCAGCTCCTCCACTGCTTGTAAAGGCTGAATGAAATGGCTGATGTTGAAAGCGTAAATGATTTTTTCAGCATCCCCTATGGCAGTCTGTTTAGCAGAGCAGCGTCTTAACTGTTTTCCAAGTCGTTGGCATGACAAGAGCTGTGTGCCAGGTCCCGTGTTTTCTCACACGTGTGGAACTTGCCAGCACTGCTGCTTCCCTGCTTGAAAGATCAAGGTGCTTTTCGGCCTTGTTCTCCACTTTTTCTGCAGTGATGGCTCAGTTTCTGCACGATTTCTATTTGGCCTCAGCAGCAGAAGTTGGAGAAAAGTGTAATCTCCAGAGCTCGCTCTTCTCGCTGCATTCATCTTTCAGGTGGAAACTGAATAAATGAGATGCTTTAGCCAGTCCTGTCCTTGCCTTCTGCTGCTCACGTAGTGCACGACCATGAAATGAGTGAAAGTTATGGGCAGGAAATATTCTGTCAGTGGAAGGGCCGGGTGGCCCACTGAAGTAATTTTGGCATTAGAAGTACAAGTGGTTTGGCTTATTTAGGACTTTATTCCTACCTCCCGCACAGTGTCTTTTCATTTACTGCGTGCCTTCCGTGAGTGTTGTATAGGAGAACTCTGAACTGGGACTCTGGAGACTTAGATTCTGTTCCCAGTTTAGTAACAGATTTCATACAGATGATCTTTTCCAGTTCCATTTCTGCTCTGTAGGATGTAATTGTTACAACTTCTTTACAATGCACTAGAAGGATAAAAATTAATTTTTAAGACTGTCCTGATTATATTTTACCATAGAACAGAAAAAAACTATGTAAAAGCTCTTTTCAGCGTACCATTGAACACTAACAAATACAGGCTCACAGAAATCTGAGACAGAGCTAGATTAGTTTGTACATCTCCCCTCTGAGCTCAGATTCATTCCCAACTTGCTATAGATATAAACATCTTATTAAGATGGACTATGCTGCAGTTGGTACTGAAAGTGTATTTTCTCACTCTTCTCTCTTCCAGGAAAAGAATGCTCAGTTACTGGGGACAGCACAGCAGTTATTCACCCACTGCCAGGCACAGAAAGAGGAAATCAAACGTCTTTTTCAGCAGAAACTTGATGAGGTAGCCCTGATCTGGTGGAAGTGGATGCTTGTTAATCATCTGCATGCAAATATTTTTGATAAAAAATAAGTAAGACCAGAGTAGTTTTGGGTCTTCAGCCTCTGTTTTGCAGCAGAAATGATGTGGAATGTTGTATCATTCTTTGGTTATGTTTCACCTTCATTGTTGAAATTGTTGTCTGCCCCTCTGTATCCAAGGGAAGGGGGTGACAGACCCACAGACACTGTGGTATTTTAGTAAAGGATGCATCCTCTGCTGGGTGAACAAACTCTGTGTTGCCAAAGCAAGTTCAGAAGCACAGAAAGAAGTTTGGTGGCTCTCTACAAAAGCAGTGGTTTTTTGGCTGGCAAGAAACTAAATGCCAGTTGTAAAGTTGAATTGCTGGGACAGCAGCTCCAAGTGAGGTACTTTTGTCCTTCCTCATTATCTCCTAGCAATGACAAAGTGCCTTGGAGAATGCTGGGAGACTTACTGTGAGCTGCATAAGTTCTGCAGATCTCCTCAATGTCACTTTAGAATGTGAAAGTTGTCTGGAATTAGGGTGTCAAGACCTTACTGAATGATCTCTTTCCTTCTCGCCCTTCATCTCGTAGTTGGGAGTTAAAGCTCTAACATACAATGACCTGATTCAGGCTCAGAAGGAAATCTCTGCTCACAATCAGCAACTGAAAGAACAGACGAAACAGCTGGAGAAGGATAACAGTGAACTCAGGAACCAGAGCTTACAGCTGGTGGGTACGCTTGTGTCTGAGTAGCAGGGTGATGCTCCCATTTATGTAAGGAGGACGGGTCATGAGCCAAGGGCTGCCCCTGTCTTCAAAGTATCTTAATGAATGATAAATCATCCAGCTGCTATAGCTGCTCTGTAACAGAGAAGAACGGTGGGGGAAGAATGCAGGTGGTGGTACTTCTTCTTGGTGACCTTTATGTACCTCTAACCAAATGCTGAGGTGATGGTTGGCTCTGGCCTCAGCCGTGTCCCACCAACAGCTTGACAGCCGTATATGTACTTGTCACTGAATCTGCATCTCGCTGGCCGAGAAGTCTGTACAGCCCTTGCTTTGTGGTAGCCATCACTCTTGTGTTGTTTGTCTTGGTAACTCAAACCAAGTTAGGTAGGTGAGGGGCAAATCTGGATGTGGAAGTGGTGAGGGAGGGTGGGTGTTAATGCTCTTTTTAAAAAGAACCAGGCCACCTCCTGCCACGTTATGTGGGGACCACAAGACCGTTCTGGTGGTATTTGGCTTAAGCCGAGAGGAGTTTTCAGTGGGCTGAGAAGCTTCTTGCATGTATCTGGTTGAAAGGTGCATGGCTTTCAGCTTGCACCTTGGGTGCTGTGAACTGGTGAAAGTTGTCTTTTGATCTGTTTATCCTACGTCTTTGCAGCTTAAGGCACGATGTGAAGAACTGAAGCTGGATTGGTCAACGTTGTCACTGGAGAACTTGCTGAAAGAGAAGCAGGCGTTGAAGAATCAGATTTCTGAGAAACAAAAGCACTGTTTGGAATTGCAGGTAGAGAGCAGGAAACAAATCTAGAGTTGCCAGCTTGGGGTGGCCCTTGGGCAGTGGGCCAGTTAAGGGTATTTGACTAAATATGGTGTTAAAGGATAAGCTACATGGCTGCTTCCCCCCACCCCGATATTAATTTTTCTATTAGAGGATTTTAGTAAACTTGAAGAATAAAGATGTGGGTAACTTTTAAAGGAAGTAGATGCTATGACCTGATTCCTCGGCACTGCTGTGGAAGAAGGAATCATGGTTTACCATTAAATATAACTAAAAAAGCATGACCTGATGAAAAGAAAGGTCCTGCTTGTTTGTGTGTGTGCTCTGATGACTCAGTTCAGGAATCAGTTCCCACAGGATGTCACTTACCAGAGTGAAAAGAAATTCAACTCCTGTGTCTGAAGAACTTTTCTTTCCCTGTGAGATTAGCTCTAGAGCTAATCCAGCCTTTTGCTGGATACCTTGACATGGAGTGACTGTTTCCTTCAATGACTGCCAGTACTGAGTTACTCCATACTCTCTATATAAGTTGGAGATATTTTATATTTGCTTTAAGATCTGAAAAGTGCTTTCTAAGGGTCTCTGAGCCATTCCCCTTACCTGTGCCTTTTGGTCTCAAGCTCAGAGCAGCATGTTGAAATTTGTTTCTCAAATTTTGGGTCAATTGTTCTGCATCGTTCCCAAAAATGGGGCTGCTTTTCCTGAGAAGCGTATCGAGGCAAAACTCCATAATGTGATAGAATTGTTAAGTGTGGTTTTTAATCATTGTTCTTCTCTTCATTTAAAGATCAGCATTGTGGAACTTGAGAAAAGTCAAAGGCAGCAGGAGCTCATGCAGCTGAAATCGTACACCCCATCTGATGAGTCACTGTCAGTACAGCTACGCAATAAAACCCATTTGAGCCGTGATCCTGAGGCTGATCACGGCAGGTTCCAACTGGAGCTTGAATGCTCTAAGTTCCCCATGCCCCACATCAATGGCATGAGCCCTGAACTGTCCATGAACGGCCATGCTACTCCCTATGAAATTCATAACACCTTTAGCAGGCCCTCTTCCAAGCAGAACACCCCTCAGTACACGACCTCTCACCTGGACCAAGAAATAGTTCCATGTACCCCAAACCACAGCAGCAGACAGAAGGCAGACAAGATGACGAGCTTGTCCTTACCTGATTATACCAGGTTTTCCCCGGCTAAGATAGCACTAAGGAGACACTTGAATCAAGACCACGGAGTCAATGGAAAAGCAACAGCTAATGAGATACAGAGGTGAGAGTGATCATTTCCACAGATGGGAAAGGAGGGGTAATTGCTCATTTTAACAACAGTGGTTTATTTGGATTGTGGAAAAATATTTTTAAAAGTGGAGGTTTAGACACTTTTAAAAGTTTTGTTTCAAGAAAACCAGCAGTGCCAGCTGATTGGGTAAATAAGGTGGTACAGGAATTCCTTGCAAAAGAGAAGTCATTAGCTTTTGTATTCTAACGGTCGTACATCTCTGTTCCAGAGCTGACCATGTCAAAGAGAATGGCCTTACATATCCAAGCCCTGGTATTTCAAATGGCATAAAGCTGAGTCCTCAGGAAACTCGGCCCTCTTCCCCAGCGGCCTTACCAATTGCAAGCGAGAAGGTAAGAGATCTGCTCGTGCTTAAGTGCAGAGATGTTACACCTTGTAGAACAAGAAGTTTGCCAAACTAGGGAATGCAGGCATGCTCCTTTCTGTGGTCTGCTTGGCATGGAAAATAACGCAAGATACAGTAGGTGTGATACAATAAAAAGGAGCTGGATAGAGGAAGAGAATTCTGTCCTCATGAAAGACATGCTTACCTCTCAGTTTGTGTATGAACTGTGCCAGTAATGCAGGAGGACTTCTCTTTGATCTGGTGCCTGTCTACTTGATCTTGAAAAGTGGACTCTTTCATAGTTAAAAAAATAAAAATAACAAAAAATTGTCCATGTAATTGGTCCAGCCATGAATCATATTGATGCTCATTTCAGAGCAGCAGGTGCCCTCCAATAGGAGGTTACCATGGAAATATTTTTGGCTACTACATCTTCTGCGTACAGAGGGCCTCAAGATATGAATTCTGGCAGATGAGTGCTTTTCACAGAGCTCTAACAAAGGCACTAGGAAATGAGCTTGCCTAAGGCATCCTTTTCCTTATACTTGGGGCCAGCAGTAGCTTTAATTTACATATTTTTATGCTGTTAGATGTTGCTGTCTCAGTAGACTGGTGTTGGTAACAAAGCTGCTCCATGCATGCCTGTCTTTGCTATATAGTCATCACTCTTAATTGTGTAATTCTTTTAAAAAAACAAAAGGGGGGGGAATGACACAAAAGATAAACGAGAAGATTACTGATAGTTTAAAAAGTCTTATCAGCAATAGCATGCAGTTAAGAACATTACTTTCTCTTTTGCATTTACAGGTTTTGAGAGAGAGAACCTCTGTGAGTAATGGAGAAACTATCACCAGCCTACCTATCAGTATTCCTCTCAGCACAGTGCAGCCCAATAAACTCCCTGTTAGTATCCCTCTGGCCAGCGTAGTCCTACCTAGCCGTGTTGAGAAGGTGGTGAGTAAGGGATTGTCAACACTTTCCATCCCTAACTAAAATCACACTGGGCAGTAATGGGGTGCTGTGCACCAGAATCCCTAGTGGGCTGCTAATCTTGAATGTCTGATGCTTCGGGGGAGGTTGCTGTTGGGATGCATCCTCTTGGCTCTTAGTTATTCTGTAGACTTTTCCTCTCACGTTTCTGTGGGGTGGTGGTATCTCAGCTGGGAAGCAAAGTAATGTACATTGAATCATAGAATGGTTTGGGTTGGAAGGGACCTTGAAGATCATCTAGTTCCAACCCCCTGCCATGCCTCAACATGCCTCAAGAGGTCCTAGTCTTAAACGTCTGGCTGGGTGGAAAAGGTGCAGAGTCTTGAGAGTCTGTGGCAGTGAAAGCAGAGAATCACACATGTCGGTTTGTTCTTAGCCCCTGCCTTCTGGCATGACCCTGGGAGACAAATTCTTCTGCTTCAGTTTGGTCATCTCAGAATTGTCTGTCTTTATCACATACGTGTGTAGGATGAACTTGAATAGTGCCTTGAGGCTGTAATACCTAATGTGGGAGTGACCGCTCTGTAGCAGCAGAGAGCAACTAGAGAACTTTTGAGGCCATCTCTTTTTGAAATCCTGATAAGTCCATGCCACTCTCAGTGACAGAGGAGTTGAAAAAAGCCTGGTCCAGTTTCTCACAAATGCTTTTCACACAAGTGTTACAGTGGAGAACTGAGAAGCTTTTGCTGCTTTCACATGAGAGCTGTGAACTTAGAATCCATCCACAGATGCTTGCCTTACAATCCCGTGTTTGGAAAGCTGGAGTTGTTTTGTAGGATTGAATCCATTATCTTTTTCCAGCTGTAGACTTTTAGTTGTAGCAAAACTACAGGCTGCCCGGCTCTGAGCAGATGTTGTATGTCCTCAGAGAGAGAGAATGTTAGCTCTGGATGGCATCTCTCACTTCAACACATTGTTTATTCAGGCTACCATTTCACAATCGCTTTGCCTGCCTTAGGAAAACACTGCCCGTTCCCTCAGATAATGTACCAGAGAACATAGCCTAATGCATTTCATGTTCACTTTGGGCTTGTTTTGGGGAACTTTGTGTGCACAGGCTTGGGGATATGATATGACCATTTATTTCCTTTCTGGCTGCCTGTGAAACAGTGGACTGAGGCAGTCGTTCTGTGATTATGGTGCTGTCCTGAGTCTAAATTTCCTGGGACGATGAGCCTGTTCTCCCTCTATCTGCATGGTATCTGGTGTGTGTTAGATACTAGTGCAGTATAATTAATCACAGGATTTATTTTTGTCCCATAACGTGCTAATCTATGTTTTTCTCAAAACAAAACAAGATCTAGGACATTTAGGAAGTAGAGCCACGTTCCTTGGTAGATGTACTAATGCATGTGTATTTTGTTTAAACTGTTGACTTTGGAGTATACTTCCTGTACTAAAATGCCTGTTTCTCTCCCCCCAGAGAAGCACACCTAGCCCAGTTCATCAGAGTAGAGACTCATCGACACTTGAAAAGCAGATTGGTGCTAGTTCTCATAATGGCGTAAGCAATGCTGCTGGAAACAAGCCACTGGCTTTGGCTACCTCAGGTAACAGCCTCATCTACGCGAAGGTGCACTGTCTTGTCGTGGCAGCACCTCCAAGTGCACGTGTTGGAGTTTTCCGAGCACTTCTTGTCAGCTCATTCAGGCAGTAGAGTGCTAGATAAATGTGTCTTTTGTAACAAGACCAAAGAATCACGGATGATGATGTTTGGAGACAATATGTGCCTACAGCTTGGATGCATTCTGGCATAAAGTATTGGTTTGACGTGCCTTCTCCTGAACTGCAGGACCTTGCAGTGTAAATAAATAATTGCTTTTGTAAATTCTTATATGTGGATTAAGAGATTCCTACCTTGACAATGTGGCAAACCAGCAGAGTGTTGCATAGCTATGCTATGAGCTGATGATCTGGCTTTAAAAATTTTATTTTACAGGGTGGTGGAGTTTTTTCAATAGCAAAATGAATTTCTTGATGCAGGTCACAAGGTGCCTCATGAGCAGTTGTAAAGGCACAAGTATCTGGGTAGGCAGAAAGGTCCAATGGGAGAGGGTAGGGATACCTTTAAGTGCAGACATTGCTTCTGAACTCCCTCATCTGTTGAAATTGTGGCCTTTATCTATTCAGGATATGGAAATGTTGTGGACCAGGAAAAGTAGGTTCTAGCATACAGAAGCTATTCTACAGCTGATCCCTCATCAGAGAGTGCATTTGTTCTTCGTGTTTACACCTCGAGGGGCTTGTGTTGTTTCTAGCATCTGTTTTGCAAAGAAGGGCTTGGCTGCAGTTTTCTATAAAACCAATGAAGTATTTAAAAAAACCCAACCTTGTTGTAAAACAATACCATGTTCCCTTCTACCCCTTTCAGTTAGCCCAGAGACAAGGCCTTACTAGAGCACTAAACCCATTTATGAAACACCATCACAAATACTTAGTTCCCTTTCCAAGCTTCCTCCCATGTGGCATTCTTCTGCCACAGTTTCTTTGAAGATCCCCTGCCACTTCCTAAGCCACAGCCTTTTGTTTAATTTTAAGAAGGAGGTGGGCTGGTGGATGACAAAGTCCCCTCTTTTCTGGGGAAGGAAACTGGCTGAATTTGGCCATCTATTTCCTCGATGAGAGGAAGGGGTTGAGAGTAGAGGAGCCCTGATTTCAAAAGGCGTAATAGTTCAAAAGAAACATACACTTGAATTCCATTGAAAAAACGGGCAGAGCGTAGGATATCTCCATATAAACATGAATTTTCCTAAACAGGCAAAGGAGTAGTGAAAACTGTTAACTGAAACCATCAGCACACAGAGCCACGTTCTCAACTGCACTGTGTAAAAAGCAGCTGTGCAGTTCCCTGTGTGATACACAGCCGCTGGCTGATCTAATGCAGGTAGAGCTGAAACCACTCCCAGTCATCCCAGAAATCTAGCACTGTGAACTATCACTCAGCAGAAGCAATGATGTATACTTTCCCTTTCAACAGGTTTTTCTTACTCTTCTGGCTCCGTGGCAGTCAATGGAAATCTTACAAACAGCCCAGCCCATCTTAACCATAGTGTTGATCAGGCAGCTCTGGACGACTCTGGGAGTCTCTTTAACTCAGTAGGGTCTCGGAGTTCCACTCCACAACATCCTTTGCTAATGATGCAGTCAAGGAACTCTGGGCAAAACTCCCCTGCTCACCAGCACTCAACAAGCCCCAGGTTAAATGGCACCTCCCAGAGCCTGGTAGGGGTATTGCAATATGCAGATGCTCAGAAGATGTTTGCCGAAGGAACAAAGGGGGATCTTCAGTCTGATGCAGCGTTTTCAGATCCTGAGAACGAGGCCAAGAGAAGAATCATCTTTACAATCTCTCCTAATACAGGACATGTAAAACAATCCCCTTCCAACAAGCACAGTCCTCTGCCCACGAGCGCTCGGCTGGACTGTGGCCAAGCACACGCGCAGGACGGGAAGAAGCGAGGCCGGCGGAAGAGATCCTCTACTGGGAATCTCAGCGGGAACTCCGGGGTCTCCCCTAAACGCAAATCCTTACCTACTGTGTCTGGACTCTTTACGCAACCGTCAGGTTCACCGCTCAATATCAACTCCATGGTAAGGGCAAAAATGAAGAGCTCTCGCAAGAGAGAAGGGCCTGGGAAAGCTCTTTGAATTTTAGAAATAAGCTTCAGCTCTTCTATTCTTTAGTGCACTCGCGGGCTGTTACAGTGCTAGGAGCTAGAACTGGCGTGAGGACCCTTTGTGAAAGTGGCCCCTCTGGGAGGCGAGAGAGTTGCTGGGAAGTTGGTGAACGGTTTCTGTGTAGATAGAACATGTTCAAAGAGTTCATTGCTGTCAGAGCATTAAAGATAAAAAATAATCTCTTCCCTTACAACAAAGAGCTTGTTTCTGCAGTGAAGTTGATTTTTAGGCTGTAGGTTAAATATTTTGAAAATAGTTTAAACTAAGATTGACTAAATAGCGTAAGAGTGCCAGAAGCATATGGCATTCTTGCATAATTAAGCCAGCTATACAAGTTGTGTTCATGTGATCCTGCACTGGTAGTTTGAAAAGAAATGGATTATCCCATGTCTTCATTTCTGTGTTTAAACATAAAATCAAAGAATGAAAATTAGGTATTTTTCCAAGTTATGTTTAAGCTTTCATCCTGGGTTCTAATGGAGGATGGTGGAGTATAAGAGCAGCAGTGCTCAGCGAGCAGCTGTTGGCATATCCTGAAGCTGAGCAAGTTAAGCCTGCTTTTAATATCCTTAACAAGATGCCTTTTTTCTAAAGGGATACTCTCATCTGTAACTGCTTTCTTTCCTTCTTGTCCAGGTCAATAACATTAACCAGCCTTTAGAAATAACAGCCATTTCCTCTCCTGAAAACTCCCTGAAGAACTCTCCTGTTCCTTACCAGGACAATGACCAGCCCCCGGTACTGAAAAAGGAAAAGCCCCTCATTCAGACCAACGGCGTTCATTACTCTCCTCTAACATCAGATGAAGAGCAGGGATCTGAAGATGAGCACAATAGCAGCAGGTGAATACACAGGCATAGGTTTCGGGATGAGATTTCTCCAAGAACTGATAACAGTGCTCTAAACTGGAGAGGGGTGTTAAGCCTTCTTTGTTCCCTTTGCTTGGAGACCGATTCCATTATGTCCAGGCTCTTACGGGGCTGAAGTCGTGAATAGGGAAGGTATTTAGGAAGTAGTACTTGAATGTGGGAACCTACTGTTGCTGTGTATGCAAGGCTGACAGAGTCTGGCCTCTGGAAGAATTATTGTAGAAGTGATTTATTTTTTTTTTTTACTACACTGCTTCGTAGGAGTACTGAGGCTGTGTGTGTAATCTTGGACTAAGAATCTGTCTCCCGCTCACTCCCAGTTTCAGCTTAATTCAAAATTCTTCACTTCCTGTCCTAAACTGTTGATACATTGCTCTGAAAATTGAGTGCTTGCCACCCTTTGCCTGCCTGTGGGGTGCAATTTTTTTCTTGTTTAAGGTGCTGGAAAAGTAACCGCTATAGAAATGTGAGCAAGCCTACTTCTTGCTGTGAAAGAAAAGCAACAGTGGATCCTCTGAATATGCACTAATCTTGGCAAAGAGCAATAATTCTGTAATAGCTTCTACTTGAAGTTTGTGGTGGATTTTTTTTATGCTTTTAACATACAGCTGTCTAGCTGACTTGGCTTTATATACTCTGGTCAACTGTTAAGACGTGAACATGAGGAGGATAGGTTATGAGGGTAAATGTGCAACAAAAGGTCTGCAGTGAGTGCTATAACCTTTTTTATTTTCCTACTAGAATTGAGAGGAAAATTGCAACAATATCATTGGAAAGCAAATCTCCACAGAAGACTGTTGAAAATGGTAGGTGTGAGAGAATGTTAATTATTTGTTGTAATGGTTGGACTTGGGAAGGGGTGTCTGCCACTGACTGAAGTTGTTAGTAGCTGGCTTTCCTGTGCTGCTGCGCAGAGTGTGGTTCTGCCAGGGCTTTGCATAATCATAATCAAGACAGGTGGCTGATAATTACAGATTTTGGGTCAGTTCTTTCTGTAGTCACAGGTCACCAAAGATCTGACCATTTTTTTTTCACTGGGGAGGGATCTGTAGTACAAAGACTGAGGAAAAAGTAGATCAGCATTCTCAGACTTTTTTGGACCATTAAATTTTAAAGACTTTTAGGTGACTTCACAAATATTTCTGCCTTTGGATCAGAAATAGAATTACAGACTGATAAAACGTGGATGTTGAAAGATAAAACTCTGTTCTTAATGAGCAGATTCAGTGAATGCTGTTTTCTGACATTTGTAATTTTCTTCCAAATTAGGTGGCAGCTTATCTGGGAGGAAGCAAGCACAAAGCAACGAAAACATGAATAGCAGTAAATGGAAATCTACTTTTTCACCAATATCTGACATCAACCTGACTAAAACTACAGATAGTCCCTTGCAGTCGGTTTCATCTCTGAGCCAGAACTCGCTGTTTGCCTTCAGGCCGTCCTCGGAGGACAGCCTCGCCATCGACGCCAAGATCGCAGCACACCCAAGGAAGAGCATCGCCATGCCCTCGTCGGGGGCAGATGGGCTCAGCCCTGGTACAAACTCCACTAACGGATTCACGTACAATGGGGGACTGTCCACTGACATTGGTTTACACAGCTTTATCGATGGTGCTTCTCTTCCACATAAGGCTTCAGACGTGACGACTTCCAACTGCTCCCTGGGTTTCCAGTCGCAGCGAAACAAAGATGTGGGGGTATCGGAAACGAATCCTTTTTTGAACAAGAGGCAACTCGAAGGCCTCGGCGGCACGAAAGGAGAAGACTTAAATCGGTCAGGGGTCAAAGGCAAAGAGATCAGCGAAATAAGCATTCGTACTGGGGGTTCTTCGGAAAAAACCTCTTTGCAGCATAACGGAAAGGTCGGCAAAGGAAGGGACCGAGATGTGGAGTTTAAAAATGGCCACAACCTTTTCATTTCTGCTGCTGTTTCATCTGGTGGCCTTCTGAATGGTAAAAGCCTTTCTACTGCTGTTTCTTCAGCAGGCAATCCAGCATCTTCTGTTCAGACGCACCATCCTTTCCTAAACACTTTGACCACTGGATCACAGTTCCCCCTCGGCCCCATGGCCTTGCAAGCAAACCTCAACTCAGTGACAAATTCCTCAGTATTGCAGTCCTTATTTAATTCAATGCCAGCTGCTGCCAGTCTGGTCCACGTGTCATCAGCTGCAACCAGACTGACTAATTCTCACACTATGGGGAACTTCTCTCCTGGGGTTACAGGTGGAACAGTTGGAGGTAGGCAGAACTCTTTCTCTGGTATAAGACAGGGCCTAAAGGAAAGTCTGACACTGCCTCTCCAGGGGTGAAACCCTTTCATTTCTGCAGGATGTGAAGCAGATCTGTCCCACATAACCAGTCTCCTCTATCTCTCGGAAATGCTAGGATGAGTTCAGTTCCCCACAGTGAAATCTCATGAGCTTTGTCTACTAGATGAGCTTGTTGTATCACCTTAATGAAAGAATACACCCAGACTTTGTGATTTCATAATGTATGCTTGTTCAGATGTTGCTGTGTTGGAACCAACTTAGGTCTGCCTGCAGGTAAAAGATTTAACTTGTCCTGGTACCAAGTTAAGGATCTCTAACTTGTCAACTTGAGTAAAGGTTGAGATTAGGCCTTGAATGGATTTAGCATGATCCAGGAAGAGCAGAACATCAGTGCCTCTTCAGAGGAGATGGTGCTGGGAATTGCGTAGCATTCTGGCTCTTGAATGGACACGAAGAGCATTTCTTTGCCAGGAAGGGCAATGCCATATGCACCTTGCACTTCTGGGATTCTGCACAGGCTTGGCTTCTGTGGCCCAAACTGGAGACAAGCTGGCAGGACTAGAAGATAGTCTGAACCTGCCGTTACTAAGTGTCCAAGGCAGTTTTTCTTACCTGTCCATAATCATTCAGGCACCATGTCGGGAAATCCTAACTCTCACATCTCTCAGCACATAGATTTGCTGGAAATACAATCTCCCCTCTGCTGCCCTGTAAGTGGGAAAGCAGGAGGGTGGGGAGGGAAGAGCAGCAGTTTGAGTCTTCAGATAAACAACTCTAGAGACCACGTAATCTCATCAAAAGTCTACCCGTGTGGTATAGAACTGACAGTTCTTGGGTCTGACCATTTTTCCTCGTGGCAGTTAGAGGTTGGCAGTAGGAAAGGTAAGTGAAATCTTTTGTACCTCCTGGCCTGCACCATTATCTCTCATTGCTTGCTGCCTTCTCATGCTGCATATTTTTGTATGGGGCTGTAACTATTATAATTTTGCTTTTTTCTTTTTTTTTTTTCTTTTTTGTTTTGTTTCTCTTGTCACTTGAGACTGTACAAAGCCCATCTGTTGAAGCTGAGTTTTTCTCTCCTGTTTGCAGGTATTTTTAACCATGCGGTGCCTTCTGCCTCCTCTCCTCATCAATTTGGAGCCAGTTTCAGCAGCAGTGCTGTCTCTAGCAGCACAGTGCTAAGCTTAAACCCTCTGCAGGCTGTTGCCAGCACCTCATCCTCATCCTTCCCACCCCCTTCCTCTAATTTAGTAACATCTAGTGAGACTAGATCTGCTCAGCACCTCAACAGAGCGCCAGTGCAATCTGTTTTCCATTCCCCCCCGCCCCCTCCTAACGTTTCATTGCCCCCACCTCCTCCATTACTCGCTTCTAACTCCGAGCCTGCGCTTCTGCAGAACCTGCCATCCATCCCACCTGGTGAAGCTTTTTTGCCATCCTCTTCCGCTGCTTCTGTCCAATCTGCTAATGCTTCTTTGTCTATTAAGCTAGCTTCTCTCCAGCACAAAACCTCCCGCCCCTCCTTTACAGTCCATCACCCGCCTCTGCCCCGTTTGGCGCTGGCACAGTCCGCGCCCATGATCACGCAGTCCAACGCAGCTGGCACGTCCGCTATGTGGGTTACACTTGGCATGCAGTCTCCTTATGCTTCGCACCTTTCTGGGGTTAAGCCACGATAAAGAGCTTGCTTAGCTAACAGTTCTTATTTTGTAAGGTAAGGCTAGAGAAAAAAGAGGAGTTTTGTACAAGATGCTGAATGATGCTTCTTCCTTTTCAGAGATAGGTTGGGGATGGGCTCTCTGAAACAGAGAAGCCTCTAAAATGTGGGAAGCAAATAATCTGATGGCAGAGGATGGAGAGTCTTAATGCTCTCTGTTCCGGGAGTCAGGATTTCTCGACAAGGAGTGCTCACAATGGTAACTCTGGTCTGTCTCATCTGACATGAGGATTATGTTCAGGTTGAGATCACTTCATGAAAGTGTTTATTTCTGACGATCAGTAATCAGGAAGAATTGTCTATTTTTAAGTATGGTTTTATACAGCTATTGGAAGTGGTTGTTGTCCACTTTGATTCCCCCCTCCCCTCTTCTTGCCCTCCGACACAGACTGTTGCATCTCCACAAGTCCATGTTCACGTAGCGTTAGGATGCGTGATGGTGCTGCTTTGTGACTGCGTCTGGCAATGTGATGGTCTTGTTTTTACTGTCAGTTGACAACAGCTGCTCAAAATAATCATAAAGTTAAAAATCTCTAGGTTACAAGCTGCAGCTTTGGCTTGGAGAGCAAATGCACTGGTCTTGCATTGCAGTTAATGTGCCCCCTGCATCAGTGGAAAACACAACCACAGGTAGCAAAGAAGGGTTGTAATTTATCTGTGCACTGCAGCTTTATTGGTCTTGCCTGCTAGGGCTAACAGTAACAGACTCCACCAGATGCTGTATTTATGCTCACTTGGCCATCACTGGCTTACTGGGTAGACTGGGAATGAGAACACAGGGAATCTGCAGGGTTAACTGTGGTCCATGCTTCATAAAGGCTGGGGCCATAGAAGAGAGGAGGGTTTCTGGAGACTGTATGCATTTTTACTGAAGCAGGTATTTAAATGTCTTTAGAGCAACTCCAGAATAAAGTGTATCACCACAGAGTTGGGTACTGTTGTTAATGAAATACTCTGTGGCGTCCTGATGTAACAACTTGTGCTTGCAAAGATAAATGGGTATGTTAGGCCCCAGAGCTTGCTCCGTGCTTTTCTTGTAGGTCTTTGATGTTGTTGCTGTTCACTGATACCAAAGCTACATACGATATATGGTTGAATACTCTTTGCCGCTTATAAAACATATGACTCAATTACAATATACCTGAGAGATTCTTTTGACTGTGCATTGTGTATAGTGTCTTCATCATCAAATTGCTCCACAGACACAAACAAATCCTCATTAGGCTTTTGTGAGGCACGTAAGTATTACCACCGTCCTATACGAGAAGGTGAGGCTGAGGAAGAGTTTTGAGTAACATGGTCGCTGTGTTCCAGCAGAGACCAGCAGTGTGATGTGGGTACAGAATGGGCTTGAAAAAACCTGAACAGAAACAAGATGGGGGAGAAGGGGTGAGGAGGGTTTAGGCTTGGGGTTTTGTATACGTGAGCGACTCAGGCGAGAGCAGTGTGAAAGCCTTCTGCTGCCGAAGCAGCTGCCTCACCTGGAACTGAGGTCGTGCTGGGCTAGACTCCGTACCATCGCCTGCGGTGGTTCCTCGCACAAAAAGGTTCCGAGCAAAATAGACGAGGCACAAAAGTCACGTGCGGAGGAAAATAGCTGGGTGACAAAGCTGGACTGTGGAGCAAAGGAGCAGAAATAATGCTACCAGGAGGTGGTGTATGACAGACATACCGTAGTTGTGGTTCTGCTCCGAGTGACTCTTGGACGTAAGTCAAATATTTGAGCAGTTTTATTGACTTCAGTGTAAATACGTGGGCTCAGAGTCTGTGATGAACCCAGGTTGAAATCTGGAATCGAGGGCGAAAATAAACTGCTTTGCTGCTCATAATGTTTCTCCCCCAGGGTAATAAAAAATGCAAAGCAGATTAGTGTGTGCTAGAAAAAGGTTAAGTGGGGGAATACTTACCCCCTCCCCAAGGTCAGTCACAGGAGGACAGAGTTCAGTTCAGTTACACTGTCAGAAAGCTTTAAAAACTGCAATAACCGGGAGGGGCCGCGTGTCACTCTTGGAGGATTCCTTTCTCTCTGTTTGCGGTTGGGTCAAGAGTTGCTCCTTCTTTGCTGGCTAACAAGGTCTTGGAGCAATGTAGAAATGATTGACACATCTAACACACAGTAGATTTTTGTCTTTTATTTAGATGAGTCTCTTCCTCTCCTCCTGTTGTGCAGGTAACTAGGATTTCTACCTCAACCCAATGTGACCTATGCAAGGACAACGTGGACCAACTTCACTCGGCTTCCACTGAAAGGTGCTCACCTGGCCTGTGCAGGGGTTTCTACTCTTACTACTGGACAAAATAAAAACATAAAAAAGACCTAAACAACAGAGAAAATATTTACTGTGAATCTGAGTAAAAAAGGAAAAAAAAAAAAAAGAAAAAAAAAAAAGAAAAAAGGCAAAAGAGATGCTTAAAGCTCCAGTTTGTATTGTTGATAGTTTAGATAAAGTATTTATCTTTTTTTAAAGTGAAAACAATTTTGACTTATTTTATTCCACCTAGATTCATAAATACAACTTATTATTAAATTCTCTGAATAATAAAGGACTGGCACACCAGCAGAGATGTAAAGAGCCTCCTCTCGGTGCTATTTCATCCGTCAGAACTGTGCCTCTAGATTGAATCCTTGGTGCTGAATTTGGAGGGTTGACCAATGCCAAACCCAGTTCTCAGAAAGCTCTGCAGTTTATTTATTCAACTTACTCTGTTCATATACCAAAATCCACTTGGTTTGCAGCAGTGTGAGCTACAGAGAAAGGCAGTCTCCTATGAAACTGAGCCAGGCGCTCTGTTAACTGGGTGGGTTTTAATTGTCTTTGTTACAAACGAGAACTCAGTGCTCCCCTCTGGAGTGGCAGCTATACCTGGGTGGCCCAGGCAAGCTCAGCCAACGCAGGCACAGTTTGAACAGAAGAAATCCAAGTCCTGCCCCATTTGAACTACTTCACTGGGCCATTTGCAGTTGCTGGTGGCACTCAAGTCACTGTGAATTTTGGTAGCTAGTCTGGTAACTCGTTTTGGGATGTCATTGGCATATGAACAGGGTGCATAATCACTGGTATTGGTCAGGCCCTTTTTACCAACGTTGGGAAGACTGAACATAGTGCTTCTGTACCGGTGCAGGTCGCAGATTTTCTCAGCTTGTTGTTTTTGTTCCAAGTACAATGTATTTTGTTAGTAGGGTTTTGATACTTGATTCAGAAATGGCTTAGCCGTGTACATTTGTTGACGAAGTGCATTTTGCTTTTGTATTTCTTTGCTTTAAGTAGGTCTAAATGGTAGTTCACAAAAACACCACAATCTAGCTTACCGTGCTGCCACACTATCAAACTGGTGCAGTTAATTGTCTTGTGACTTGGTGTTCTGTGTACAGAAAGTGCCGCTCCGAGCAGCGGCTGTATTTTATAGAGATGTGATGAAAAGTTATAAATTTCATATACTTTATTTCATTTATTTTTAGATTGTACAATGCACAGTAAACTTGTAAAAACTTATTTATTTGAGTGCACAGAGTGAGGAGAAGGATGATCCATTAAGTAGAAATCACGCCGGTCTGTAGTTCAGACTGGACCAAGCACCAATAAAGGAAACTACAGTAAAAGGGGAATTGCAACAGCAAAATGACTAGAAGAAAAACACATTTAGGCTTTGGGAAACATCTGCCGGCTAGCCCCAGTGCTCTGAGGGGCAGCATTGACTGCTCTGCATCAGAGGCACTCACGGTCCTTGAGTCCCTTCTAGGTCACTAGTGCTCCTGAAGGAGTCTCCCACCTCCAGCAATCAGGCATTTACCTTAGACCTGGCCCTGCCTTACCAGCCACCTGACGGAGCATCCCACGGTCACAAAAAGCTGGGCTGAACGCCTGGGCCGTTTAACTCCTGCCTCCGTGTTTGAAGTAGGCGAGATGCCTCTGCCCTCGCGTGCTCTCCTGCTACCCGCATCCAGGAGGAGCCGTTGAGCGCCGTGCTGGCCATGTTCAAGAGAGTGGTGGGGGTGAGCTGCCGTGGCAGCTCCTACCCTCTGCTGGCTTTAGTTAGACCCTTTTCTCTGTACCTCATCCCAGGCGATCTTAGTAGAGATTTAGGACAAAGTGCAGTTATTTTGTTGATTCCTAAGTGTGTCTTCCATAGGCAGCCTTTGTGCGCAGAAACTGTTGATCTAACTTTGCTGCCTTATTCACTGGAAAGGGAAGGGATTGATAGCCTGGGAAATTTGGGATATTTTGGAACTGTTTTCTGCTTTGTGTGTGGGGTAGGACTTGACAGCGGTGAGCCCTGCTGAGTTACAGCAAGATGAAAAACCTGGAAAAGGGCAAAAGTGCTCAGAGGGTGATAGCTGAGAAACATCCAGTAGCTTCTAGTAGAAGCTGTACACAGTGTATGTCCTGGAATCCAGGAAGACAATGTAACCCAGATGTTTTGCAGCTGGGAGTTGGGCAGCTCCAGCTTCTTCCAGATCCTTGGGTAACTGGAAGTTGCAGAGCTGCCTTAGCATCCTTCCCAGCAAATGACAGAGTGCTCGGGTCTTTGAAGGCTTTAAATGGGTAGGCTGTGCCTGAGCAGTTGCTGGAGAGGCAGCAGTCTTAATTACATCTCCCCTCTGTCATTTATATCCCCAATGAGAAAGATGAGGAAATACAAGTAGAAGCTGTTAATCACTCTGCTTTTATCAGATCCTTCTCTGAAAAGGGACCAAGATACAGTGCTCCTTGGACCTCTTGTGCCCCCCTTCATCTCAAACCGCAGAAGACATCCAGCGAGAAAACTCGGCCACCATCACTTGTTCTGTGTGTGGGGAGGATTCGCTCGTGCTCAGACCCGAGGGGCTCGCAGGACACTGGCAAAGATGCCTCTTTGGAGAAGGAGCCGGCTCGCAGAGCTCTCTGGAACCTACTGTGCTTTCCCACACCTGCTCGAGGCCCGTGTCGCCCAGCTGGCTCCCGGCACTCCTCCTTGGCTGAAGAGGTAGTTAGATTCTTGTGGCAGGAATGACTTGCCTTGCCCTGAGGTTCACAGCGTTTCAGGAATCGGTGTCTGGGGAGCAGGACAGAGCTGTCAGACGTGGTTTAGTGGTGGACTTGGCAGTGTTGGGTTTATGGTTGGACTCGATGATCTTAAAGGTCTTTTCCAACCTAAATGATCTATGATTCTATGACCCTTTGGAGCAAAGGCCCCAGGCAAGGAGTTTGTCATCTACTCTCTGGTGGGTGTTGTGGAAAGGCAAAACTCCCTCTGTCCCTCAGTGTCACCTGCGGTGCTTCGGTGATGGGCAGTCGGCCGGTGGTGACTGCAGGACTTGCTCGGGAGCAGCCGTTGGCGATGGGCAGCACAAGCCCGCTCGCTGTAGCTGAGCACGCGTGTGCTATCGAGACGCTTTCAACTGCCCAGCATTTTGGAGTCTGTGACTCTCCAGCCGTCATCTGGGGAAGCCAAAGGAAACCAGAGGCTGACCCAGGAATAAGTGCATAGTTAGGATGTACCTGAAACAGATTCAGTCTGCTGGCCAACCTGCTGAGCCTCTGCTTCAGCCTCCTGGGGTCTGTTGGGACCGGGCCTTCATCTACCTCTGCATCACCTGGGTGCTGTCATCCCAGTGACCTGCTCTTTCCATCTCAGCAGCCCGCGCTGCGGCCTTGCCAGTGTCTTCCACCCCCGCCTGGCACCGTTGGCACCTTCACCTTGCGACACACTGCGGAACTGTTTCACTTGTGTGGCAGCTCTAATCGAAATCTTCAGAGCAATCCCCACTGAGATGCGCTTCCAGGAAGGTGCTCGCGGTGCTCACACTTGCAGGGAGCAGTGTGGGACAGGGAGCCAGGCGAGTGCAGGTTTTGGACTGATGTCCTAGTGTTGAATTAGCTGGGAGATCTTGCCAAGAGATTTGTGTTGTCGTCTTCCCTGCTCCCTGGTCTTTTATCACTTTGCCATCACCTTGAGCAAGTTCAACTTGTTTCTTTGTCTGCAAAACAGGGAGAGCATTTACCTTGCGGTCGGGTTGCTGAAGGAATAACTTTGAGATGTTCAGATCTGATCCGTATGGCTACAAGAACAAGACCCTCGTGACCTTACTGGAGGAGCGCTGTGCCAGAGGTCTGAAACCTGTTTTCAATAATTGGAGATGCTTTTGAGTAATCAAAGCCAAACGGCCAGTTCCAAAAAGAAATTCCTTCTCCGTTACCACATCCTGTCGGGTCCGGTCCTTCCGTGGCTGTCACACATGTTCCTTCTCCTCCACGCCGCTGCTGCCAGGGAGGGGCTCGTCAGGAAGCTAAAATACATCTTGTAGCACATATGTTGCCAAAAAAAAAATGGAACTTCCTGAGCGTTGTGCAGAGCAAAACCTGTGCCCCGCTGCTAAATGTCAGCCTTGAGGAACAAGCCTTGTGCACTCTTCCTTTTTTGGTGATTTCCTACCTCTGGCTCGTGCTGGCCGGGCTCAGTCCACTGAGACCCACCGTGCTGTGAAGCTGGGCGAGCTCCAGAAGCACTAAACCTACACTTGCTATTTGCTGCGGATTAAGTCATTCAGCAACAATTCTTCCATTAGCCAGGGGGGTGTGGGGGCACCCAGCAGTCAGATTTCTCTGGTTATTGTGTAGCTGAGGGAGAAAGTGGGAAAACATTGCTGGAGGACTGAAGGCTTGGGCTGCTGACACCCGTGGAAGTCGAGCTGGCCCTGTGTGGCCTCTTTGGTGCAGACGAGGCTGTTTCCTTTTAGGAAGATGTGGATTGGTCTGGACAACCGTAATGATGGGAAGCATCGTCATCTCTAGGGTTCAGGCTGCTGATGCAGTGGGAGAGAGGCGAAGGGGAAGCTGCTTTTTGGGGAAGCTGCCAACAGCAGGGAATGCAGCACGTCCTAGATGTACATGACACTTAGAGACAGCACCGTCTCCAACTGGGATCTTCTAACAGCAGGAACTCATGTCTCATTGACCAGACAAACATAGAAATATTTTCTTGTGCTTCCATTTCGTTTCCTTCCTTCCTAGTGGTGATAGTGCACGGTTTGCACTCACCCTGCTGTTGGCTGGGGTTTGGCTTGGCTCTGGGGGTGGGCTCAGCCCGGGCTGTGAAGCCTGAATTCCCCCTGTGCCAGGACTCGCTGGTGGGACGGGCACGTGGGGGTGAAGGTGAGCTTGTAGGGTCTGAGTCTGTGACTGCACCGACAGTCGCTGACACCTACAGCCGGGCAGGAAGGTTGCATCACTTCATCATGAAGGGATCTCCTACCCACTGGTTTTGTGAATCAAGAGCTTTCAAATCCCCAGGACTTTACAGCCTGAAACACCCAACTGTTTGTCACACTCGGTTACTTAATCTCCAAGTGTTGAGTAGCTTTCTTCTTTCTTTAGTCAAACTTAATACCCAAGCAAGTAACTTCTTCATTTGAAATCTGCTGAGCAGATAGGTTTCAGGCTTGATAAGCTCTTCCGTTGCATCTGAATAACATTTCAAAGCGCAGCGTTGCTTCAATACTGCTTGGCCACGGTGGCTGGTCGGGGTTGACCAGGGGGTGGCCGGGCGTGTGGCTGCCTGTAGGTGCCGGCCTTCACCCCGCGGGGACAGGAGTTCCCTTCTGAGAGGCGTTGGTGACACTTCTTCAACCTCCTTCTTCAGGGCTTGGACTAGATGACCTTTAAAGGTCCCTTCCGACCCAAACAGTTCTATGATTCTCTGTACAGACATATCTGGGAGAGTCGCTTTGCCTCAGAAAATAACCGAGAGGGCTGTGAGCGGGAGGGAGGTGGGTGTGAGCCAGATGGGCCTCGCCTGTGGATTCATACCGAACGCAGTGGGGCTACAACAGCGTTCGCAGGTCGGGTGCTCCCCGCCACGGTGGATTTATCCCCGTGGTGATCAGGTTCTGTCTCACCCCGTCCTTCCCTGCAGAGGAGGCTGCACCTCCCCGTGCTGAAGGGCTTTTATTCTGGAGTAATGAGGCCACGGACAGGCAGCTTGGGGTCACTTCCAGGGACCTGTGTGGTTTGATTCTTGCTAGGATTGTGTATTTAGAAAGCAGCATCTGCTCCCCCCACCCGTTATTTTTCCACTTGGAAGAGTCCAAGCAGAGGAGAGGCTGAGTGAGTGCGTGGCAGGGGAGGGCACCAGCGGATGCGGAGCTGGTCTCTGCAGCGGGGTAGACTTGGCTCTTGTTCGGGTGGTTGTTTCTTGTGAGCAGTTTGAGGGCCAGCATGCACTTTCCTCTCCTCCGAGTTCCTTCAGAGGCCCCACCTCTTTGTGACTCCTGTGGATACGTCGTTGGCCCTCGCACGAGGACCTGTGGGCCCTGCGCCCTCGTGCTGCTCCTGCCGCAGGGACTGGCTGGCCCGAGGTGTTCCCCCGCGGCGCTGGCGCTGTCGGCAGCAGGATGGCTCTGCAGGACGAAGCACGTGGCCACGTCCAGCCCTGCGGACGGGCGGTTTGCAGGGTTGGGCCTTTAGGTGACAAAAAGCTGCTCTGTCAGCCTGCGGCTCCCTGCCCCCTCGAGGTTTTGCCGCATTGCTGGAAGAGGAGACTTCCAGCGCTGGGAGCTTGTTTTCAAGCTGCTGATCATGACTCCCCTCCCGGCTCAGACTTCCCCGGGGCCCTTCCTTCTTCAGCCGGGTCTGGAGTTGGTGCTAATCACCTCCGAGCACTAGTAACACGCTTCCCCAGCCCGAGGCCACTGTCCCTTGCCGGAGCGGGCTAGTGCTGATCACAGGGCTGGTGCCGACCACAGGTGCTGCTCGCAGAAGAGCCGTTCGTTAGGATTTGGTAATTTGTCCTAGTGCCCATGTCAGGTGGCTTTGGTTGATCAAGTCCTATGTATAACCCATTTGCTTTCTGTGTTGAAATCAGCCTTTTTAATACAGGGTATGGAAACCTGAAGGTTATTGATATGATTTTTTCTGGGAGGGAGTTATCCCAACTCACGTAGGTGACTCTTGAAAAATTCTGCTTTTGTTTTGCCTGAGCCAAAAGCATAAAGAGGATTAAGCTTTGGGACCTCCAAATGATGATTTCTTCAGTTAAGGAATGGACGTTGTACAGGGGACTGAAAACCAACAATAATGTCTTTTAAAATCAGTTTGGGGAGAAGAAACTAGACAGTGTTTTTGTGAACTATCTTTGCAGCACTGAGGAAAAATCACAAGAATTGGATTTTTTGGAAGCACAGATGTGTAGTCAGTGTACGAGTATTTGAAGTTTTATGGCTGTTAAAGATTTTTTTTTTTCTTCCTTTTTTTGCTTCAACATTTCCGTAGCTTGCATATCAGGTTTTCACTAAAAGATGGATTACCAGTTTTTAAAATGTTGTTGTGCCATATTTTATTTATCCTTATGCATTATAAATATATAAATATCTATTTAGACTGAATATTGCAATGAAAGATGCTATTATTGTGAACTTCAGGGTTTAAACCCGAGACAAAAAAAAATGGGAAATACTTCTCCAGTATATTTGATGTTTGCGACCTTCTCTCTGAAGAGGTTTCTTAAGTTTTTATAGTTTAAAAACAAAATCATGTCTTAAAATTAGAAGTTTTACGATGCTAACCCTGAAGTTCTCAAGTTTGTGATCCTTTGGTTTTTTTCAAGGTACATCTGGTTGCTTTTCTGGTGCAGTCGAATCATTCTTTAGAAAGGTTGTTTCTGGAGTTAATGAGGAAAAGGTGGAATGGGTTGATCCATCCTGTTTGGCTTTTTTAACCTATTAATCTTTTAAGTGATCAATTTCAAATTAAAAACCAACTTTTTAGGTCTCTGTTCTACTTAAACTTTTTAGGAGTGAGAGCCTGCCCTCGCTGAGTGGGACTTTGATGGGGAAAGCAGTAGATTATGAGGTTGCTGTTGCTCAGGAATTGATTAGTAAACTTTTAACTACTAATAAAAATCCATTTTTCAATGGATTTTTTAAAAAACCCATTTTCTTAGAACAGTGATATGGGATGTTTCCTAGTGAATAGGAATTAGTTTATATAATTTAGCCTATGAAACTGAATTATTTAAAATTCAAACTTCCCCTAATTTATCTTTTTTTGTTGGTTTTTTTTTTTTATACTGGTAAGTTGTCCTGTCATTCCTTTCATTCTTCCATAGAAGTAGCGTGAATTCTTCTGGTGTGTATATATGTATGTATAATATATATATTTCCACCCTGCCTTTCTAATTCTCCACAATGTAAGAGTTAGTTTTTTCTCCCCTCCCTCCACTTAATTTCTTGTGTCTTTACCTTGATTTGTAATTGAAACAATGCTTTGAAGTTTTGTCTTTATATTAAAGTGTATGTATTTTAATACACCGTACTGTTGTGGAGTTTCACTGCTTCAGCAGGACAGGGGGCAGCAGGACAGGAGACGTTCCAGCCCGCGGCCTCATCTGGTGGCAGGGACAGACCCCGGGTGTCTCCCCTGAGTTAGGCCTTGGCAAAGCTGAGGCCAGTTAAGCGCTTGGGGTTTAGCATGCTGGTGACAGTGCAAGCCCAGCCTAGTGCTGTTTCCAATTTACCCTTTTAGCCAGTAATTTCACCAGTAGAACAACGCTGAAGTCAGCCAGGCGATGTATTTAAACTCCGCAAGCTCTGGCCACGCCACTTTCTCAGCTAATTTGTGGTAGGATTCTTAAAATGCGATGGAGGCCCTGCTGCACGGCTCGAGCTGGGTTTGTAGGTGGTGGAAGCAGGTCGCAGCAGCCTCACCCCGCTCATCTTCCTCAGCGTGTTTTTGTGCTCAAGCTCTAAAACCCCTGGTGGAGCCACCCGCTGCCCCACGGGTGTCACCGTCCCTGCGCCCTCGGCCATCCCTGAGCTCGCTACAGCCGCCCCTCCCCAGCGAAAGTTTTGGTTTCTTAGAACAGCTCTGACTGCCACAAAGATTAAAACAGGTTTTTATTAGAAATGTTCGCTGTACAACAGAGAAATGGCTTCAGTTTGCTTTCAGGGAGCCTGTACAGCGCTCGCTGGAACAGGCCCCAGAAACACAGAAAGCACAGTGACCAGAGGATGGAAAATGAACAGTGGTCTATAAATCACCAGCAGTTGATGCAGATCTCAGTGTCTAGAAGTACCATCATCTTCCCTCACTCCTGAAACCTAACGCAGTGTCCCAGCCCTATTCTGGGAGTTGATCTACGTTACTGGGCCTGGCTGGCCCGTTAACTCTTCACAGCATTTGTCTTACATTCAGTTAAGAAATGTCATTGTTGCCTCTTAAATAAGCGTTGGGATTCTCTCTCCTCACCCAACTGTTCCCGAGAACATCTAAATCAAATGCCCATTTTATGTACAGTGAGGATGGCGGGTGTCAGCTCTACCTCTGCACGAGGATGCTCTGGACAGTCCTGGAAGGCAAACGGTTGCCAACTGTTGGCTACCGAGGGCGGCTGGCAGAGCCGGCGTGTCTCGCTGCAGCACTGCAAGTTTGTTTGCTAGAAGTGACTGAACGTTGGCAGAATTCCCAGCGTTGTTTATAGAGGGGTTGACTTTGCACGTTGAAGGGTTCACTAATGCTCAGACTCAGCTCCCCGGGGGTTCGACGGGGACCTTGGCGCCCCCGACACCGGCCGGCGGGAGCTGTGGCCTGTGCTGGGGGAGCCCACGGCTGCTCTGCTCAGCCCACACCACGGAAAAGGAAACGTCGGCCGCAGTGCAGCCCCGGTTATCCTGCTGCCGAGCCCGCAGCGCGTCCGTCTGTCCTCCCTCGAGCAACCAGACAGACGGGTCTCTTTCACAGTAAGTAAAGCTGCTGCGTACCCCACTAGCGTGTCAGGAACATGCCCCTGCACTGAGGTAAAGCAGAGCAGGCTTGTGAGGATTAAAATGCACTTTAAAGTCATCTGAGGACACTAATTCCCTAAAGCACAAGCTCTCGTATGTTCCTGCTTTTAATCCCTCATTGCTGCTTCCATTAGAGCTGCCATCTGCTTCCACCCTGCCCTCAGCTTATTACACAGGACAGCTGCCCCTCTGCTGATTTTGGTAATTGCTGGAGCAAGCACCTGGAACCTTTGAAGGGAAAGGGAGTATCTGGGGAGGGAAAGGAAAAACCTTGGCTTTGAGGTTAAAATAAAGCATCGGTGACATCTGCGACTCTCCTAGTACCCAGCAGCATGAGGTAAAGAGGGGAGGCCAGGCCACTAAAGCTTGCACTACGGGCTCTTGTTTTGGCTTTAATTCCCAGCCAAAGAGGAGGAGACCCAAACCTTCCTGCCAAGCCCAGGCTGCTCCTCCCCACCTCGCTCCCTGCTCGCCAGGCAGGGCACAGCCCGGAGCTGCAGCCCCCGAATCTCAGGCTGAGCCCTTGTGCTGCCGTTACCTGCCCCGGCCGTGAGCCAAGTTCCTTCTGTCACCAACCGTCTGCCAGTGGGACCTGGGCCCTTCCTGGTCTGGCTCCAGGGGAGCTGCTGCAGCCACCTGCCCCCTGAGGCAGGAAACTGGGTCTCCTGGAGCCCTGGGTACAGGTGTGGGGTGTGTATTCCCCTCCCTCATCTCTGGGCAGTTTTCCTTTGTGCAGCCAGAGCCATGGCTGAAGGGGAGATGTTCCTTAATGCTTATCTCTTCGCTGCAGGAGCTGCAGGGACAGCAGCCCTTCCCCGGCAGCTCGCTCTGACCTTGGCAGTTTTCTGGTCTCTCCCTTTGGACACTCACAAAAGGGGAGAAAAAGCTGCAGCAAGGGCTCTGGAATGAAGCGTTAACGCCCAGCTGTCAAATGCTCCCTGGGCTTCACTTCTGCATGCCCTGAAGCTCTAACATCCAGCCCAAGGGGAGCAGTTGGTGTCTTTACAAACCTCTCCATCTGGCTTTCTCCTCTGGGAAGCTGAATAACTTCACAGCTTAGCCCAGCCCCCAGCACTGCAGAGGGAGGTTGGATCATGACACAGATCTCTCAGCCCTGTCTCGGCTCCCTGGTGCTTTGCAGCCTCGCTCCCCAGTGCAGTTGGGAGGGTGCTCTAAGGGGCTGCAGCCTGGGCTTCATCAAGACTCTAGGAATTAGCACCTCCTGCCCAGAGAAGGGAAAAGAACAAAACAGCCCCAAAATGCAGGTGCTAGGGGCTGCAGAGGCACTGTGACAGGGGGGAGGTGTGGCTGAGCTCTCCCCATTAAGGGAAGGCTTCCCCCCTCTTCCTTGCTCAACAGCTGGGCCACCAGGCTCTGCCAGCAACGGAAGGGGCTTTGCAGTGACCAGGAGAGGGCATGACAGGGTTAACCCTGCAAGCACAGACACGAGTTCAGTTGGAGCATCCTCTTACATCAAGGGGATGAACCACCCTCCCTGGCTCCTCCTGGGGACTGCAGGAAGATCCTGAGCCAGAAAAGCTGAGTAGCTCCCTGTAGGAGAGGGACAGGGAGGAAGAGGAGGGCTAGAGCTGGCCCAGGACTGGCCCCAGAAGCTCCAGGCAGGGAGGATGGCAGGTGCCAGGAGCTCTGTTCCCTCCCTGCAGCCTCTGTCTGCCGGGAGCAGTTAAGACTGGCTGCCTCCACAGCTGGGGCAAGTGGGAATGTGCAGTGAATTCCCTTGGAAAAAAAAAAAAAATACAAAATTATTTGGCTAATAAATTAAAAAGTCACTTGGTCACTGCTGTGGGGAAGTGCTGCTGTTCTTCCCGGAGGGGTGCTTCGGGGTGACCCTGGGGCCAGTTCACCCAGTTCAGCCCAGGTGAGGGGATTATTGCTTGCGTGTTCCCAGCTGGAAGCGGGCTTCCTCGGAGATCCCGTACTGCTCCAGGGGGTCCTGCAGCGAGAGCACAGGGAGGGCACCAGTGAGATGCAGAGAAGGGGGGGAGGCCAGCAGGACTGTCCCTCTGGTCCCAGTCATGTGCCGGATTTACCCCAGTCCCACCCCTGGCTGCTGTTTCCAGTGCAGAAAGTCACACAGCCCTGGGGAGGACACAGCAGATACCCAAGGCCCAGGGGCTGTGCTCAGGCCATGCTGGCACAGGGGTGCCCAGCTGAGCTGTAGCCCCCCTCTTGCCTCGAGCAGGGATGCTCTGAGGAGCCTGGCAGGGGGGTGAGCAGCATCTCAAGCCCTGGACGTGCTGATCTGGCCAGCGCTGCCTGTGAACCCTTCTGCAAAACTGGGGGGAGTTGGGGCTAGCCCAGGCCAGGCTTCTCCAGCCACAAACCTCGGGCCACTGGAAGAGCACACGTGTGAGGGCTGGAGCTGAGCACAACTCTCGGGTCTGGCTGTTGAGATCACGGCTTCAGGAACTGGCTTACCCCAGGATCTCATTCCTACACGTGGCAGCAAACAGCCTTGGGCAGGGCAGTTGGCAGCAACACCTGAGCTCACCAGCCCCTGCTCCAGTCCAAACCCATCGGTCACCACCTGACAAGCTGAATTCAAGGCACTCACCTTCCCTGTCATTTTCTGGATCTCATTCCGGTAGAAAATCAAACTCCTCCTCATGAACTCATAGCTGTAAGACAGGAACAGACCATGTGCAGGCTGAGCAGAAAAGGATGTGGAGAAGTTTCAGATGCTATTTAGAGCTGAAGGGAAGCTTGCTTGGGAGGAGACAACCGCTTCCCTCCCCGGCTTCACCACAAGCTGATCCCAGAAAACAAACAGCACAGAGCGCGCAGCACCGGCCTCGCGCTGGTGGCTCGGCCTACCTGGCTCGCTTGAGTGCCTCAATCCACTCCTGACACTGCTCCTCACTGTCGCATTCGAAGCAGTATTTCCTCTCTGGCTCCTCAATGAAACCTGCCAGTGTTAAGGAAAAGGCTTAAGGGACGTCCTGGCAGAGCTGCCTATGCTCTGCTGTCTCCCTCCCAGCAACAGCCAGAACCTGCCAGGCCACAATTAGCATCTCTCTTCAACTAAGATGTCTGTGAACAAGGTGATAACCTCGGCCTTCGCCCCTATTCCTTACCCCGCGTGGCTCCCAGCTGGCCCGGAGCAGCTGCCTATAGCCTCTGTCAGCTTAGAGTAGCCAAAGACTTCAGAGAGGAAAGAGCAGCTTCTCCAACTGAGAGCGACAGCTTGGAACTGAACTGGACCAACATGGCCAGATTCAGGGCTGAAACTCCCCGAGCTTCCTTGCAAACAGTCCCCAAAGATTTAGAAATCAAAGTGGAAAATGGCCTCGAGAAAGTGATTTCGATACATGCAGAGGGCAGCCACCTGAGGAGTTAAACAGCACTCAGAGAAGGCACCGACCTGTCTTTGCTGGAGGCTTTTGGGAATTTGGTACTGTGCACAGTGGAAAGCAAGTCCCCGTGCAACTCCAGTTCTTTACAGAATCAGGACACCTAATTAATTACATTGTCCCCAGAGCTCTGCTCTTTAGTACACAGTCCACAGAGATCTGGGCTGCTGCTGAGACATAACTGGGTCAGACTGCATCCAAACCCCTCAGGGCTGCCGTGTGGGGACACAACCTGACACCTCCCGCCATCAGTCTTAACACTTTTCTCAGGAATCCTCATTCACCAGAGCCCCCGACAGTCCTAAAGCCCCAGAAATTTAGAGAAATCGGTATCTTCAGGCTGTCTGAGGGTCCTTTGGAGATGGCGAGAACTCCCGGCTAGAAGAGGAGACAAGGCTCTGCACAGAGAAGCAGCTGTGCCTGACAACCAGGCCAAAAGATACGGGGATGGCCTTGGAGAAACATCCTGTTATTTTCGCCACATACCTCTCGCACAATGATTAGTCGTTGGATGAAAGGCTGCTTACAAAGGACGACACACCACGAGCCAGCTGGAGCCACGGCTATCAACACAAGGACAAACAGCGTGGCGGGAGGACTGGTGCTAGATTAGCCCGACAGATGGTTTATCTGAGGCTCACTTTTTTTTTTTTTTGATAAAATGCAATAGCACAGAAGCAGCAATCTGTCAATACCAAACCCTCCCAGAGAGGGATTTCCACAAGCACTAAGCCATGGTCCGTCTGTTGTTACTGCTTCTCTCCTCACATGCAGCTGTGCAAATCAGACAGATTGTTTCAGCCGGTGATGAAATATCACTGTCCTTGGGACGGGGCACGGCCATGCCGGAGTAACAACGGGCAGCTGGGGAGGAGAAGGGCCAAGGAGCACTAACCCCACTGAGGAGAAGGGCTGAGGAAAAGGGCTGAGGAGCTCTAACCCCGCTGAGGAGGAGAAGGGCTGAGGAGCTCTAACCCCACTGAGGAGGAGAAGGGCTGAGGAGCTCTAACCCCTGTGAGGAGGAGAAGGGCTGAGGAGCTCTAACCCCTGTGAGGAGGAGAAGGGCTGAGGAGCTCTAACCCCTGTGAGAAGGAGAAGGGCTGAGGAGCTCTAGCCCCGCTGAGGAGGAGAAGGGCTGAGGAGCTCTAACCCCTGTGAGAAGGAGAAGGGCTGAGGAGCACTAACCCCACTGAGGAGGAGAAGGGCTGAGGAGCTCTAACCCCTGTGAGGAGGAGAAGGGCTGAGGAGCTCTAACCCCTGTGAGGAGGAGAAGGGCTGAGGAGCTCTAACCCCTGTGAGAAGGAGAAGGGCTGAGGAGCACTAACCCCACTGAGGAGGAGAAGGGCTGAGGAGCTCTAACCCCTGTGAGGAGGAGAAGGGCTGAGGAGCTCTAACCCCACTGTTACCAGAGGGAAAAGCAGGAACTAAGGAGAAAAACATTTCCTTTTATGTAGCACTATTTTCCACAAGAGAAATGCAAAGGGAATGCATCTGCAGAACTCACTGATCGAGAAGACGTTCTCCTCCTCTTTGGTGATCCTGCAGTGTTCCAGCAGCAGAGCTCCAATGGGCTGGAAAAGACCCGGAGAGAGGGTTTAGCCCACATCATCCACCAGTGCCACACTGAGAACCCACACAGGTTGCCCGGTGCCTTTTAAGCAAGTTTCATAACACAGTGCTACCTTTCAGGTAATTCAGTCTAATTGTGTGAATGTTTCATGTTCTTTTAATCAACCTTTTTGTGTCTGCTGACATGCTTCACTGTGCTAGTCTCACCTCTAACACTTTGCATTCATTAATTAGGTGTTAAACATTTCTACTTGCTCAGATTCAGCCTGGGCTTTAGCATTTGTTTCTGTGATGCGAAGGCAGTGAAGGAGTTTAATTCCTTGCTCAGGAAATCAAACGAAGATGAAATATTGAACGTGACACACAAAACAACTCACATTGTACTTCCTAAGGGCAGTCCTCGAGCCTTGCAAGAGGTTAAGAACAGTGTGTTGATGAACTAGGACAGCTCAGGATAAACAAACCACAGGTACTATTTGCTCACCAGCACACACTGAGCAAGGACATGAGAACTGAAGGGTGATACGAGCCATAAACAAAAGCAACTCACAAGGGAATTCTTTTGTCCAAGCTAAATAAAACGTGAGAGGCAGACGAGGCAGCAGGGAAGACACTGAAAAACCTGGTTTACTCTGTATTTCTGCCACAACGGTTTTACACCAGCACCCTCCTGCTGAACTATTTTTGCTCCATTCAGGAACAGCACCTCCCCGCCATCGGAACACACACCAGCACTTACAAAGAACCACCAGAAAAGGAGAGAGCGGAGCAGCGCTGGGTGGCCGCGAGGGAGATGGGCCGTGTCCTCAGGGCCTCATCCTGCACCAGCACCGCAGTTCAGCCTTTACACAGACACCTGCCAGAGCGACTGCTCAGCACCTCGCCCCCTCCCCCCCGCCCCCCCCCGGAGTGGCTGCAGCTCCAGTGAAGCAGCGACTGGCAACTGCACTTCAGCAGAAAGGAGAAACGGGTATTTCTGAAAACAGGAGCTCAGCCATTATCGGGGTAAAACATTTATGATGGACTAAGTCTAAAAATGCCACTAAAAGCTTTCCAGTTCCTTTGTCTTGTCAGCATGCACACAGCACCTTTCTTCACACACATTAACATTGCTTTCGTATTAATTTTCCACCAAGAGAATCTTTAGCAACAGTCATCAAGGGATTCATTAAAAGTCACCAGATCTCAGCAGCAGCAAAGCCAGAAACAGAACCTGAAGGTCTCATCCCTCTTCTTTTTTCCTAGACCTAAGCAGGGCTTCTGCATGCACAAAATAACAATACTGACAGGGTATGGCCACAAAAGTTTCCCAGCAACAGTGAGCATTGTATGCAAGTAAAATTCCTGGCATAAACCAGAACAAACAATGCTAATTCTTTTCCTGGGAGAGCAAAATATCAGCTTCCCCTCACAGTTTGGCATGATAAAGCACAGTCCTACAAACAAACGTTACAGACTCCACCTTTGTGGTTTTGGGGCAATGGTTATGTTTAGAAGATTCGTTCCAAGCTCAGAGAAGCACCTGGGTGTGGTTAGATGGCAGCGCTGCTTCTCACCCCTACGAGTTTTTGCTGAGTTGATGGAAAAGGAAACGTGGGCGCCGTGTCCTGGCTCTGGCAGCCTGTTACTGTATCACTTCACACAGCCCACGCAATCAGCTCACACAAAAAGAGAGAGGGAGGAAAAGAAACAACAACAATAAAGCAGATTCCATACCTCCGCTTCGTCTGTCCGGAAGTAGAAGAGAAAGTTGACAACAAGCTTCACGAGGCGTTTCTTTAACACTGCAAAGAAAAAGAGTGTTGAGGTGGGTGGAAGGGCCGAACCAGCCTGCACGGGGGGGTGGAGGGGAGCCCCTTCCACGGCACTGATTCAACCAAACCCCTGGGGAAGCTCCGGTACAGTTCAGACTTTTGCTCCTCCAGGAGCTCGTGACACCCAACCGGCTCGGGCAGGGCCCCCTCTGCACTGACCCCGCCAGGCTGCCCTCGGCTGAGCTGCAGACACAGGGTGACAAAGTCACTTTGCAGCTTCTTGAGTGGCTTTTGGGCAGAGCCCACAGCATCGCACCACTGACATGCACACAACACGGCCAACGGGACCTCAGCCACCCCCAGGGAGGGCTCCAAATCCTGGGGGAGCCCCTGCCTGGGGCTGTCAGCACAGGTGTCACCTCTGAGGGACAAAGTCCATCAGAATGCTGCAGGTCCTTGGGTGGAGGAAAGGCCTAGGCCAAGGGTGGGACTTTCTTTAACGCTCGTGCTCCAGTGGCGGTTTGCAAGGAAATTCACTGGGAGATTTGAGGAGAAAGTCTCTTCCTCCGATGTCGCGGTCCCCGTGGCCCCTGCCAGCCACGCTGTCCCCAGCTGCACCCCACCCCTCCAGCCTAGCCACAGCAGCTCCACTCCAGCCCCCTGATCCTGTACCCCCTGGACTGGATGTCACCACTTGTGCTCCCCAGACCTACATACCAGTCCTCCCAGTCCATTCCTAGTCCTGCCTCCCAACACCCCCAGTCCTAAACCGCCCAACTCCTGCCCAGCACTCTAAGTCCTGTCCTCGTCCTACCCCCACTTTCTCAGACCTGATTCTCCAATACCACCAATTCCCAGAATCACAGAATCATCCAGGTTGGAAGGGACCTTGAAGATCATCTAGTCCAACCGTTAACCCAGCACTGACCGTTCCCAACTCCACCAGATCCCTCAGCGCTGGGTCAACCTGACTCTTCAACCCCTCCAGGGATGGGGACTCCCCCCCTGCCCTGGGCAGCCCATTCCAACGCCCAACAACCCCTTCTGCAAAGAAATCCTTCCTAAGAGCCAGTCTGACCCTGCCCTGGCGCAGCTTGAGGCCATTCCCTCTTGGCCTGGCGCTGGTTCCTTGGCTCAAGAGACTCATCCCCCCTCTCTGCACCCTCCTTTCAGGGAGTTGCAGAGGGCCATGAGGTCTCCCCTCAGCCTCCTCTTCTCCAGACTAAACCCCCCCAGGTCCCTCAGCCGCTCCCCATCAGACCTGTGCTCCAGACCCTGCACCAGCTCCGTTGCCCTTCTCTGGCCACGCTCGAGTCATTCAATGGCCTTTTTGGAGTGAGGGGCCCAAAACTGAACCCACTCATCGAGGGGCGGCCTCACCAGCACAGGGGCAAGATCCCTTCCCTGTCCAAATTCTCCCACCCCAGGGCTCCCAGTTCTCCCAGTCCCTCTCCCACAGCCCCTCTAGCCCTGTCCCCTCCAGTTATCCCCCGCCCCGCCCTACACTTCCACCAGCCGCCCCCCACCCAGTCCTTCCCCAGCCCCCCCTCACCGCTCCCCTTCTTGGGCACCCGCATCAAGATCTCGGCCGCCTTCTCGGCGGGCTGCCGGGCCAGGGACAGCAGCTCCCGCTCGTTGTACCGCATGGCGAGGCCCTACGGCCGCCCCATGGCCCGGCCGCACCCGCCACCCGCACCAGGAACTGCTCCCGCCCGACCCGGAAGTGCTCGCCCCGGAAGTGCTCGCCCCGGAAGTGCTCTCCCCGGAAGCAGAAAGCATCGCGCGGGGCGGGGGGGGGGCAGCGCGCATGCGTGGCGCGGGAGCGGGGCTGCGCGCACCGGTACGAGCCGGGGGGGGCGCTGAGGGCCTTGTCGGGGGGCGTGTGGGGCCTTGATTGTTCCTGAGGGCTGTGTGGGGGGGTGACCCTTGCTGAGGGGCGCTTGGGGAGTGTTTGGGGGGGATTAACCCTCCTTAAGGTGTTGCGGGGTGGCCCTTGGTGAGGGGCTGGGGGTGTTTGGTGGGGGGATGATCCTCGCTGAGGGGCTGGGGGGCTCTTGGGAGGGTGGGGTTGACCTTTGCTGAGGTGTTGGGGGAGGGCTTTGGCTCTTCCTGAGGGGCTGCGGGTGTTTGGGGGGGCTTTAACCCTTGCTGAGGGTCTGGGGGGTGTTTGGGGGGGCTTTGACCCTTCCTGAGGGTCTGGGAGGTGTTCGAGGGGGGTTTCACCTTTGCTGAGGGACTGGGGGTGTTTGAGGAGGGGGTTGATCCTCCCTGAAGGCCTGGGGGAGTGTTTGGGGGGAGCTCTGACGATTGCTGAGGGGCTGGAGGGTGTTTGAGGGGGGCTTTGATGCTTGCTGGGGAGTGTTTGGGCTGGGCTTTGACCCTTGCTGAGGGTCTGGGGGGATTTTTGAGAGGGGTTGGGACTTACTGGGGGTATTCGAGGCCGGGCTTTTACTCCTGCTGAGGGGCTGGGGGGGTCTCTGTGGCCTTCCTGCAAAGGTCTTGCCCTTGCTGGGGGATTTGTGTATGTGTGTGGGGAGGTGTGTGGGGTCTCGGGGACCTCACTTGGGGGTTGGGGACAGTGTGCGGAGGCCCTGACCTTGCTGGGGGCCTTGGTGGGGGGCTCTGGCCCTCGCAGAGAGTTTGGGGCTGCGTGGGGGTGGCTCTGGGGCCTTGGGGGGGGCATTGGGGTGGTGGGGCAGCGCAGAGCCTTGGTGGTGGAGAGGGGCTTTGGCCTGTGGCAGGTTCTGGGGCTCTTTGCTGTCAAGGTGGAGGGTTGGAGGCTCCAGGGAAAGCTCCTGTTTTGGCAGGGGGGCTGGGGGGAGTCAGTGGTGGGGCTGCTGTGCCTCGCAGGGGCCCAGCTGAGCTTGGGGAGGAACACATCTCTGCGTAGAAGAAGCGGCTGAGGAGATGAGAAGGGGGCTTGTTAGTTTGGATCATTTTACTTCCACTTAACTTAGTACCAGTGGTACAAGACCTGCTCCATTTGAAATTGGGTTCCGGGGTGAGTGTCCAGGGCATGGTTTGTGCTGTTCTCACGTCCTTACTGACGGGTCTAAATAGTGATGTGAACTCCAGGTTAGGAAGAGCATTTGTTATCACTCACATTGCTTGTCCTCATTTTTCCAGACTCTCTCTTTCTCCAAAAGTAGCTGAAGCACAGAAGTCCCCATCATGGATTTTCAGCATCGTCCTGGAGGTAAAACTGGAAGCGGAGGCGTAGCCTCTGCCTCAGAAAGTAACCGTGACCGCAGGGAGAGGCTCCGGCAGCTGGCTTTGGAAACCATCGACATCAACAAGGTGAGCCTTGGCCTCTCCGTGCCTAGGAAAGAAAAGACCCGGGGCTCCTGTCCTGCAGACTGTTGTGGGGATAAGTTTGGAGCTTTCTCTGAGCGAAATGGCTTGGAGGGTGAGAGGTTTAGTGGAGAGTTGTGGATTGGAATGAAATACTTCTGTTTCTGGTAATGTGGGACTTGAATGAGAAACATTTGTGATGGGGCTGACCAGAGAGGTGCCAGCAGTTGTGTATTCAAGTAGCTGTTACTGTGTTATTTTCAGTCTTCTTGGGACTGGTTTTGTTTTGCTGTTTCTTGCCTGCAGTTGCGTATGCTGTCACCAATTAACAAAGCTGCTATTGTTTCTGTGTTCGTTGTCCTAAAGCAGTGTTATGCTTATTCATTTAAATCTATGAACTCGCTTCTTCCAGTGCAGCAACAGTTCGGCAGTATTTTGATTTTTCTGTTGTTTTGCCACGTATTTTGCTTGTAACTTTTTAATAATTCTCTTTCTAGGACCCTTATTTTATGAAAAATCACTTGGGCTCTTATGAATGCAAGCTTTGCCTAACGCTGCACAACAATGAGGTGAGTTGAAGGGCTGTCTGTCTTGATCTCGGCAGCAGGTATTTTAGAATAATAGTGCAAGAACCTGGGACGTGCCTGCTGACTGACTGCTGAAGAGATGATGGGTGGGTAGTGGCTTCTCTGTGTTAAGCCTGACAGTTTATGACAGTTCAGCAGTTGAGAGCAATCTGCAATTTTTGAGTAAGATTCCTCTCTGCTAAGGATTAAAATATCCTTGTCAATGTGTGATATAGTCTCTCCTCTGTGACAAGTACCTTTCAGTGTAGGAACAGTCTTGTCTTCGTTTAACTTCCTTCCACCTTGTTTTTTATTTCAGGGAAGTTACTTAGCACATACCCAGGGGAAGAAGCATCAGACCAATTTGTAAGTCATTCTCCACTGTAGTTTTATTCTCCATTACCTAAGCACTTTAAAATGATGATTGTGGGCATCTATAAATCTTGAGCTCCATTATACAGTAGCACACTGTGCTCCAATGTTCTTTGACTGTGCGTGTTTCCTAGTGAACAGCCTGACACTAGCCAGGAGGTACAGACAAAAAACCAGTGCTGACAAGCTCCATTTCGAGCTCAATTCAAAGCCAGTTGTGGGATTTCTGAAGGAAGGGGGAGAAAGAGTTTTAAAAGCAAACTGTCTGAGTCTAGTTATAAGAATCTGGTTATGTGAATACAGGGTGGGAGAAGTTTGTAAGCTTTATTTTAAGAAATCCAGTTTGCTTTGGTTTAGATGATTAGTTCGTGGGGTTTTTTTGTCTTTTGTTTCAAGAAGTGAGTCTTCTCAAATCCATCCGTGGAGGGGGGCACCAAGGTCATCTTGGGGGTGGATAGATAATTTAGATGACAGCCTTTAGTCAGGGGAAGGCAGGGATACAAGTGGCCTGTAGTGGTGCATGGAAGAGAAATAGCAGGTTTTCCTGGCTTTCTGTGAAGCGCTGAATATTCTGTGGTGAGGGATTCAAACTGCTCCTGGCGTATCCCTTAGAAACAAGCGCAGCTAACCTGTTCTAATTTGACACATTTCAAATTAATCCAGGGCCCGTCGTGCTGCCAAGGAAGCGAAGGAAGCCCCTGCCCAGCCTGCACCAGAAAAAGTCAAAGTGGAAGTGAAGAAATTTGTGAAAATTGGACGGCCGGGTTATAAAGGTATGTCAGGGGTGTCTGTCACAGGGGACACCTCCTGCCGGCTGGAGCTTGCCTGAAGTGCAGTGCTGTGGATGTGAATTATTCATTAGACTTTTTAGCAGATCTGTCCATGAATAAGATATGGGCTTATCTCCTGATGTCCTTTATTGTTTAAATTACCCACGGAACATCTCTTTATTGCTGACAGTCGAGTGAGAACCATTTTAATAATAGATTGGTATGTCTCAGTCTTTCAGCTCTTATTAGCAGTCATGCAGGAGGTGATGACATTGTTTCAGCCTCTCTTCTCCTTTTATTGTGTTGTACCATCTTTCACTAATGCTCATAAATCACTCATTGCATATATAGCTCAAATTTTTTCTCTGAACTCCTCATTGTTTTGTTTCGGCCTTCAGTGCACAACTTCATTTCTTTATCTCCCAGCCTTGTTCTGTGGTGCACAGTGTCTTTGCCCCACAGCAGCTGAATTTTGGTAGAGATCCTTAGTAGCTTTGGTTAAAGACAATGTGGCATTTTGTTTGATAAATGGGAGAAAGATCATGTAATACTTTGTAGCTGGAAGCTTTGTGTGTTTCCTAGGGCAGAAGTATTGTTGCTATATATTGTTGCTGCTATGTCATGGACTGAGCTTTATTTTCTTTACAGTGACCAAACAGAGAGATCCAGAAACAGGCCAGCAGAGCCTTCTCTTCCAGGTAAGGGCCCTGTGAAAATTCTTGGTATCTGGGTTATCCAGGTAAAAGTGCTGGTAAATGAGCAGTTCTTTGCAGGACTCATGAAATTAAAAAAAAAAAAAGGCCTTATTTTGCTAGTCCTCTGCTGTTGATTGTGTCAAGCAAATCCACGTTCGTAGTTGTCAAGCTGTTTCCTTTGGTGGCACTAAGTTTTCTCGATACGCCTCAGAGCTGGGGGATTTGTTTTGTACGAAGTGGGGGTGAAAAGGGGATGTTCTTCTTAATGCTGCTGTAACACCCCAACAGATTGATTATCCAGAGATTGCAGAAAGCATCATGCCTCGTCATCGGTTCATGTCGGCCTATGAGCAAAGGATTGAGCCCCCTGATAGACGCTGGCAATACCTTCTGATGGCAGCGGAGCCCTACGAAACCATAGCTTTCAAGGTAAAGCTTGGGATTAACTGATTGTTGGGAAAGTTCCATTTCCATGTTTTCCAAGACTGTAATTCCCAGTGAACACTATTACAGACTTCTGTTCTAGCCCTCAGGGGGTTAATGGAGTGGAGAGGGGAGTCAAGAAGACATGACTGGAAGTCGTTAAACCCTCCTGAGAATTAGTGGAGGACTCTGGCATGAAAACTAGGCTGTGTGCTGAGCTCTGGGGAGCCATTGAATTCTCAGGGTCTGGCACAGAAAGGAGCCTTCTGGGCTTTGCTCCTCAGCCTTTTTGCAGATGTTGAGAGGGTTTTTGGCCAGCACACTTGTCCTTGACCGATAGGGAAGTAACTTCTTTCCTGCCCCCATCTCTATCTAATAACATCCGAGACCAGCGCGTCTCACAAAGGCCTGGAATAACTGAGCTTATCTTGCAGGCTCTGGTGCTAAAAAGGGCTATTGAGCTAATCTGGTGGTCCTAATAATAGTTCCTTATTCTTTTTTCTTGCAGGTGCCAAGCAGAGAAATCGACAAAGCAGAAGGAAAGTTTTGGACCCACTGGAACAGGGAAACCAAGCAGGTAGCTGGAGCACTGCAACATCTTTCTTAAGGCTTAAAGAGGGAGCAGGAGGTTCAGAGCAGCTTGTGGGGAAAGGCAGTGCAGGAAGAATGCACAGCAGTGATACCTGTGCTGGAGTTGGTGCTAAAATCTTCATTCCTTTGATACAACTGTGCAGTGACTCCTCCTGACAGAAGATCACCTCTGTGTGATCTCTGTGAGTGTTTAACCCGGGGACAGACTCTTGGTTGCCGTCAGCAGCAGCAGAACGGTGCATGAACGTGCAACACCGTGTCCTCTCGGGCTGCTCGCTGCCTGTTTCCTGCACGCAGCTGGCTGTGGGTGTCCTGTGGGAGAGCAGGGGGTACCGACCCTGTCACGGATGGCTTAGTGCTCAGAACGAGTTTCAGAGGAGTTTCAGTACTGGGCAGGACTGGTGCAAGTCGTGAATGGTGCCGGGGTGGAAAGGCAGCCACGATCTGCTCAGGAGAGATCCGAGCTCTGCTCCCGGGGCAGGGAGCTGTGTTGTGTGATGGCACAAAGTTGTCCTGAGGATTAATTGTTCCCTTTTCGCTTTTCTCCTCTCTCCTCCCCAGTTCTTCCTTCAATTCCACTTCAAGATGGAGAAGCCCCCAGCTCCCCCAAACCTCCCTCCAGGGCCCCCAACTGTGAAGCGGCCTCCTCCGCCTCCCCTGATGAACGGCTTGCCCCCCAGGCCCCCGCTGCCAGACTCCATGCCGCCGCCGCCTCCGGGAGGCATGACTCTGCCTCCCATGCCTCCCTCCGGGCCGGTGCCACCCCCTCCCGTGCCACCTCAGCTGCCACCAGCACCCGGCGTGCCCCCCCCTGCTCCTCTGCCGCCCATGATGAGGCCACCCCTCCCCACGGAGGGGCCAGGCACTATCCCCCCTCCGCCTCCCTCCAACTGAAGCCCCTCCTGGACTCAGTCCTGCTGGACTCCTCTAGCTCGTATCTTTTTATATGCAGATCACGACCAATTCAGAGAAATATTTCTGTTTTGTATGCCTGTGAATTTGACTAAATCCTGTAGGTTCATTAAAAGGTTTTCAATTTTCCTTCTCTATGCTTTCCTGTGTTTTGGTTAAAAATGTTGCCGTGTGTTCACTTTCTTTAGCCCTTAGATATATAAACCATTCCCAGTCTGGTTACAGGTTGGAATTCCCCAAAGAGGAGGCAAAGGATTGGAAATTTCTAGGCACTTCACCTCCTTCTAACTGAATCGCTGCATCAACCGCGGCTCAGCTGTGTTGGCTTTAACATATTACCCCGCTTAGGCTGCTTGATGTGTAGCCCATAAATTACCAGCCAGTTAATTAGTCATTATTCAGCCCAAGCCCTTTATCAAGCTGTTCAGTCAGGGATGGGGAGACTTGTCATAGACACACGGAAAGGATTCTGGTCCTGCAGCACCAGTAATCGGGGCAGAATGAAGGACAAGCCGGATTTTCTAAACCCAGTTTTCTCTGTTTTCCCGCTGAATTACGGCCGCAATCAGAAGAGCATCACTCCTGCTGCCTTTGGAAACCTCCCTTCTCCCAGTGCCAGAGCGCTGGACTGTAGCTCAGGTGGTGCCAGCTAAAAGCTGGAAACATCTCTACTGAGGAAATCAGTTTGGACGGCTGCTCAGGAGTCCTTGGAAAGTGCCAGACAAGATTTCATTGACAATTTTAGAAAGAATCATCCTTCCCCGGTACGCAGCTGCCGAGCTCCTACCCACTGCTCGCTGCTCGTGCCAAACGTGGGTTCACAAACAAAGCGTCGGTGCTCTCGTCTGTGGCAGGGATCTCTGGGAATGTTTAGTCAAATGAAATTACCAGAGCTGCAGCGGTATTAAATCTTAGTTTACTGTTATAATTTGTCAAATGTCTGTAGCGTTACAAAGCACCTGCTCTCATGTATGATTTTTATTCTATATATCCTCCCACTAGTAGACTGGTTTTGGCAAGCTTTTAGTTCTCTGTGGTTTTATTTATACTAAATGTTTCCTTCAAACAATCATTTGGTTCCCATTAAAAAGTAGAAATTCTGACATTTCTCCTCTCTGTCCTTTCCAGGATTCATTTTGCTGAACTGGGGTGTCTCACCACGGGGCACCGGGGTGCTCGGTGGTAAAGGCATGGCTGGGGGCCGGGCTGCCTGACCCGGGCTTGCCCCTGGCCAGCGCCTGGCTCGTTTCACTAGCCACAGAGGAGGCTGTGCTGGCCGCAGCCCTGCAGCTGCGTGCCCCTTTGATGGGGGAATCAAGGTCTGTGCCACTTCCACGGGCCTGACACGGGTCCCACTCAGTCCCACCCGCAGTGTGTCCAGCTCTCGCTGGCTTTACCGCCGTGCTGGAAGCCCTTTGCCTCGAGCTGGGCTGGCCCGATGCCTGAAGAGGCTTGTGCGGGCGCGTGTCCTTTGTCACAGCTCCTGGAGAAGCGAGGTCACCTTCACCAGCCCCTCGGTGTGGTGCCTCTTGTCCCTCTCTGGTTCAGGTGCGCAGCCTGTTTAGGACGTGTTGTAGCCAGATCCTGGGCTCTGAACTGCAAAGTCTTGGAAACCCAGAGAAGGGTCTGAACGTGTGTTGGAACTTTTTTTGTGGGTACATTTCCCCCTGCCCTCTGTTGTCAAAAAAAGGATGGGGGGAGGTTTCTCTGCAGTGGATTAGGCAGGTGGCATCAGTAATTCCAAGTGTTACAGTGAGTATTGGCCTCTCGCAGAGGGAAAAGTCCTTAAAATACGTGTGTGGTGAGGCTTTCTAAGTCAACTCTTAAGTGTTCAAAGTCATCAGGCTGCTGCTGCACCCTGTGAGATTCTCCTTCAGGGGCTGAAGCACCCTGGGGCTCAGGAGATGTGCTAAGAGCCTCTGCAGGGCGGCCTCTGCAAACTGCAGCGTACGAGGTGCCAGCCGAGGGGGAGGCTTTCCAGGGAAGAGAGGACAATGCTTTCCATACATTTACTTAGTTTCTGCCCGTTATCTGTCTCTATCCCCCTCCTCCTAGTCTGGCTAATTCTCCCCTCCTGGTGTTTCACTGCTGGTGGGAATAGTATGTGCCAGTCCCCATGAAGGTCCAAGTCTAGACATCCGTCCTCCTTCAGAAAACATCTGAAGTCAAGGACGCGCTTCCCTACGAGTAAGAGAAACAGCTTTAATTTTTGTACGTTTCCAATACTAGATGCAAACCCAAAAATAGAACAAAAAAGTTTCTTTGAAACATCCCTCCCTCCTCTCTAGCATGACGGCCTTTGAGTTTCTCAAGGGAGGTGTGTTGTGCATTGTCAACTCAAGGCCGCCGGTTTTTAAAAGGGAGACGCCATCCTCCCCTTCAGCCCAAGCGTTTTGAGATGCTTGTGAGCGGCTCGAACGACTGTCAGGAGTAGCTGAAGTGGGAACATGAAGGCTCTTAGGGTGCTTTTGCCATGCCTGGTGCTGTTGCTCCCCTCCGCAGCACTTCCAAGAAAGGGGAGCACAGGGGAAAGGATTTCCCCAATTAACCGGCTGGAGCTGAGCCTGCCGGAGGAGCTGGGACTTGAAGCAGAGGAGAGAAAGAGAGAAAACACCAGTTTCCAGGAAAAAGTGAGACCCAGCTCGGCGGCAAGATCAAGGGTGGCTGCTGCTACTCGCCTCTTTTCTAAGCCTGACCCAGGAGCAAAATGCCCCCAGGGACTGGCTGAGGATGGGGACATCGGCTGGTCCCGCTCCAGCCTGAACCCGTGGCCGCTCGGGGGGCTGGAAGGGCCCGTGTGCAGGGTGAAAATGGACCAGGACGAGCTGACCCCGAGGCACCTGGAAGTTGTGGGTGTTCTCACCCACTATGAAAGCAGCTTCATCAAGCTGTTGAGACAACGAACCAGCTGGGATGAAAGCCTTCTCCAGACCTTTGGGCTCTGCCCGGCCGGGGAGGCGGGTGCTGCTCCCCATCCCCTGAAGCACATCCACGCGCACGTGGTGGAGCCGGGGCAGGACCGATTCCTCGTGCTGCATCTGGAGGAAGGTTGGTGGGAAACCCCCGCGCCAGAGCCGAGCGGAGTGGGGCGAGCACAGGGCTCAGGGAGGCCAGTGCTGTTTGCTTGCCCTAAATCAGAGATTTAAACAAAAAATTAATTTTGTGGGGTTGGGTTCCTTTTAAATTTAGTGAAGTGATACAGCAAAATGTCTTTCTGGGTACATTTTTCAGAAGCTTTAGTAGTGATGACAGTTTGTGTGCAACAGGGTGCCTGGACCCTGCCTGTGACTAACGCCCAGGTGCCGCAGTCTCGGTGGCTTCTGCTCTGCTTTTGAGATTACACCTGTTTCTCACTTTCTACTTTAACAACACGGGTTAGGACCCCGTCCCAAGTTTGTCTGACTGGGAGAGGAGAGTAGAGGGTCAGATGAGCTGACCTGGCTGGTCGTGCTGTGGCGTGAGCCCAGCTGCTCGCGGTCGGCTGCAGCACGAGCTGATCTCTGGTGCTGGGTGTTGCAGAGGAGCGCGGGGTCCTGGGCTTGCTTGTGTAGCTTCAGCCTCGTGAGAAAACCAGCAACGTGCGTTCCCCTGTCCTGTCTCCATGGTAAGTGCTGTGCTCGAGGGAGAGCACAACCCTCAGTTTTAATCCAGCCTCCCGCGTAGCGAGAGGGTCACGGTTGTTTCTTTCTTCTTGAAATCTCTTCCTCTCCTCCCAGATTTTGGATTTTCAGTTGAACTTGCCAGTGCCAGGCAGTTGGGGACGTGGCTCTTCCCCAGGCAGCGCTGCTGGCTGCGATGCAACAGCCACAACATCCCTGGGCCACAAAGTCCCTGAGCCACGGGAGGAGCTGCCGTGGGAGAAGAGATTTCCATGGGGACCCGCCCGGGAAGATTTGCCAGAGCTGCCCTGGAGCGAGGCAGAGGCTCGGGGTTTGCCCCACTGAGCACCTCCCGGACACCGGGGACGGGGATCTGCCACGTTCTTCCTCCCCGTCAGCTCCTGTCCCAGATGCTCTGGCCACCGAGCTGGGATGTGCTCAGCCCCAAAGCCCCTTCCTCCCCCATCCCCCCCGCCCGCCGGAGGGACGATTCACCCCCTGTCTTCTCCTTTCCAGTGAGGTGGGAAGCCCAGGCCAACCTGTGGTTCAAGCTGGTTTTCCAGGCAGAGGTGGGCCGGTCGCTGGGCGAGCTGCGCTCCGCCGTGCTGCTCTTCTACCCGGGCAGGCGCGAGGGGCCGGGCACCGGGCGCCCAGGGCAGCTGCTGGCCACCGGCACGGGGCTGGCGTGGGAGCAGGTGGGTGGCCACGGCCAGGGGGTCTGGGGGCGAGCAGGGAAGGTGGGAGGGGGGTGTCTCGGCTCTGCTGGCCCAGTCCCTTTGCCATCCCCTCCCAGTCCCTTTGCCATCCCCTCCCAGTCCCATTGCCATCCCCTCCCAGTCCCTTTGCCATCCCCTCCCAGTTCCTTTGCCATCCTTTCCCAGTCCCTTTGCCATCCCTTCCCAGTCCCTTTGCCATCCCCTCCCAGTCCCTTTGCCATCCCCTCCCAGTCCCATTGCCATCCCCTCCCAGTTCCTTTGCCATCCCCTCCCAGTCCCATTGCCATCCCCTCCCAGTCCCATTGCCATCCCCTCCCAGTCCCATTGCCATCCCCTCCCAGTCCCATTGCCATCCCCTCCCAGTCCCTTTGCCATCCCCTCCCAGTCCCTTTGCCATCCCCTCCCAGTTCCTTTGCCATCCCCTCCCAGTTCCTTTGCCATCCTTTCCCAGTCCCTTTGCCATCCCCTCCCAGTTCCTTTGCCATCCCCTCCCAGTCCCTTTGCCATCTCCTCCCTGCACCTTTCCCCCCTCTCCCAGCACCTCTGCCTTACCGCACCCCCCGCCGGGCCGAGCCGTGCCTGAAGATGGTGCTCTTACCCCATCCCCAGCTCCCGGCAAGGGCGCAGGGACGGCCCGGGGTACCCGGCCCGTTCGGGGGGTCCTGGCTCCCCCCCTGCCCCGGGGCTCCTCCAGCCTGGCCGAGGGCAGCAGCCGTGGCACCGCAGCCGGGAGAAGCGGGTCTGGGGCCGGGCTCAGTCGGGGCTCTCTCCCCTCCCCAGGGGCATCCCATGGGCCTCCCTGCACCCCACGGCTCCCGGCGCAGCTCTGGGTTGGGTGGTGCAACCCCCCTCCCCACTCTCCCTCCCATTTCGCTGGTCCCTGGGCCACCACAGACCGGGTGACCTGGAGCCAGCAGGGACCACAGCGGGGGTCTCATTTGTGTCCCCCGCCTCCACGATGCCTCACCCATGTCCTCGGTGCTCCCGTGTCTTTTGCCTCCGAGCAGAGCCTCTGCCTCGCCAGGGACACCCAGTACCTGGTCCTGGGAGCCGCTGTAGCATCCATCACCCGCACCAGCGAGCAGCTCAGCTTCGAGGCTTCCCTGGCGATCAGGCACCGCGAGGGGGGAGGTAGGGATGCGGGAAGCCCGCGGCAGCAGGGGATGGTGGTGTCGGTGCTCTCTGTGTCCTGACTTGGGCATTTGGGATCCTGTCAAGCCTGTCTGTAACGAAGGGCTGTGGGACACCCCAGGCCACCATCCCCATGGCTCCTCTCCCCACCAGGTGCCCCCCTGCCCCCCACGGAGACCCAGCAGCTCCTTTTTGGCTCCGATGACAAATGCTTCACCAGGATGACCCCCGTGCTGCTCCTGCTGGCCAAGGCACGGCAGGAGGAGGAGGAGGACGTGGCTTTGCCTCCTTCTTCCTACCTCTCTGCCAATGGGGTGGTTGACATGGCTCCGTACCCGCAGCTCAGGTCTGTGGCCCTCCCTGCAGCCATGGAAGAACACAGGGGCTGGGAGCTGCAGGGGGGAGAGGGGTATCCCCAGTGCTTCTGCTGTGGGACCACGGCAGGATGATGTGCAGCAGGGCCTGACGGGACCCCTGGGGTACAGGGGCACCCCATGACCCTCCCTGTGTTCTCCTCACAGCCCACCCCAGGCTGGGACCGAGGAGCTGCTGTCCCCCACCACCCTGAACCAAACCAACACTTCGACCCCAGCGCCTGGCAGCAGCAGCCATTTCCTGAGCATCCTGACCCTGTTCATCCGCCAGGTCCTGAGCCCCTCCAGCGAGCCCCCCACCCAGCCCAGCTCCCACCACTGGCTGGACTTCCAGGTGATGGAGACCCTCCCTCACCAGCTGCTCAACCTGTCGGAAGAGGCAGCGCTGGAGCGTCTGGTGCAGTCGGAGGAGCCCTCGGTGCTGCTTTTCCCCCAGGACAGCGGAGCTGTGCTGGAGCAGCACTTGGGGGGTTGGCAGCTGGAGGGGACCGTGCTGCAGCTGCTGATGGGCAAGCTGCAGGCGGTGATCCAGGAACTGAAGGACATCCCAGCTTTCCAAGCCAACATGGGGCTTTTCCAGCATCTCCTGAGCTTCTGCTACTACCCGCCGGGGCTGGGTGAGGGTCAGGCCGGCGAGCGGCCGCCCAGCTCTGGGAAGATGCACACGCTGCTGCTGCTGAAGGCGTTGCAGACGGTGCGGGCGCGCTGGCAGGAGCGGAGGAAGGTGCTGCGGCAGAACCGCAGCGCGCGGCACCAGGCCCACTGCCGCCTGCAGGAGCTGACCATCGACCTGCACGACCGCAAGTTCATCGTCATGCCCACCGTCTACGCGGCCAACAACTGCGAGGGTCCCTGCAAGCTGCCCCTCTCCACCCGCATCCCCAGCTACTACTCGCACACGGTGCTGCTGCTGGGCATGCAGGAGCGGGGCTCGCCCCTCCAGCGGGCTCCCTGCTGCGTGCCCGTCCGCTACTCGGACCAGCTCATCATCAGCCTCTCCACGGAGGGGCTGGAGGTCCGCAAGTTCCCCAACATGGTGGCAGAGGAGTGTGGCTGTCGGTAGAGGCACCCACCCGCCTACTCGCTCGCCCTCATCCCGTTTCCTCCCCTAGTTTGCCCTCACAGCTCGGGAGCTGGTGCTTCTCACCCAGATGGGAGCTCCCCGCCTGTCCTTTCCCCATGGTTTGGCTCATTAGTTTTGCTCTGGTTCTGGGTTTGTCTGTAGCTGTGCTGGTCCCTGGGGCTGCTCTGCAGCCTGGTGTTACCCCGTGCCTGCTCCTGAGCCCAGGGATGCCCAAGTGCTGGCAGGGCCGTGCTGCAGCGTCGCTCTGACCCCACAGTGGGGTTTGGGCTGGATACGGGCACCGTGGGGCTATCACAGAAGGGCAAGGCTTGGCAGATCCAGCCAGGACTTATTTATCCCTTGCCTTCTGTTCCTGCAGCAGCTGGGCAGGGCAGTTGTTGCTTTCTACAAGCCCCCCCGGCCACTCGCAGCATCCTCTGGCCATTTCCCAGCCCTCAGCCCCTCACCAAGCCCCTGCCAGCCACACAGCTCCGCCTGCGAAAGCAAAACAAGAGATGAAATCCCCTCGCAGGGACCAGCCTTTATCTGGGGACCCATCCCCGCGTGAGCCATGGATGGCTGCTGGCCATGGCCTGGGGCTCTCTGCTGGGTCACGTCCACATCGCCCCGCACTGACCCCGCTCCCAGGATGCTGCCAGAGCGGGGGGCCGAGGGGAGGGAGGGCTGAGAGACGGCAGCGATCCCGTTACACCTCCTGGGCTGCTCACACCATTAATAGGAGTGGGTGCAGACGGCTGCCAAAGCACCTGCTCCGCGTCCCTGCCGCATCAGCATGGAGAGCCCGGCTGCCCCAGATCATCTTCCCAGCTAAACCCGGCCCTCAGCAACACCCGCCGGGGCTGCTGCAGGGACAAAGCCCCCTGAAAGCAGCTCCTGGGCTCATTCTGGCTGCAGCTCCCCCAGTGCTGGGACCAGCCCTTGGGCTTTGCAGCATCCCCACAGGGCTGGGGGGGGCACAGCCGGGGGCTGGCACACACCCACCCCGGCCTGCAGCCTGCACGGGGACCAGGGTTAGCCCTGAGCCCCTGTACGTCATGGATGGGGGGGCACAGAAAACACACAAACATAACCAGGGACAAGATTTTTTTTTTTTTCTTTAAAACATTCAATTTAATACCTTATTAAAAATGAAAATAGTTTATTTTAACCTCTATTGATTTAGCAAATACTTAAACTTGCCATGGCTTGGGGCTGTGGACGTCTCCTGTAGTTGCTACAGCGCTGCGTGATATTGCACTTGTGTTTCATTCCTAAAAGCGACTCTGTGAAGGCAAGGCCCGAAGGGCTCCCCGGGTGACGGGCTCTCCAGCACTGGTTACCAGCAAGCTTCACGCCCCCCTGCAGCGACGGCACCGGGGCCCGGCAAGGTGGTTGTTCCCCTGACACCCCTCTGAGGACGGCTGCAGCCTAGCTTCGTTAACCCAGAATACACTTCTCTCTTGATTTGCTTTGAATAAAACCATTAACCGAATTGAAGAGCTACAAAGTCTGGAGATCAACTCTGTTCACTGGGATCCTTGTGTCCACTGCACCTCCCCGATGCCTCAGGGACCACGAGTGAAAATGACCCGCAGGAGAGATTTCAGGTGGGGCTGGAGAAATAGCGCGAAGCCCAGACGAAGGGAAGCTCCTTCCCCCCGGTCCTTTCAGGTTGCCTTTGTAAAACTAATCCAGGGGGGCCCAAAGTCCCTGGGGAGGCTTGTGCCAGGCTCCTGGGCTGCTCTGCTGCTGCTCGGAGATCCTGGAGCGCTGCCTGCGCTGCCTGTGCTGCCAGCCCGGGATGTCTCTGGAGAGCAGGCAGGGAGCTGCAGGGTGCCCTTGCTGGGGGCAGTGGTGGGGTTGGACCCCCCTGGATTCAGCGTCATGGAGCCCCTCGGTCGCCCCAGCCTCAGTCACGTCTCTTGCCCTCCCTGGGCCTGGCAGTGCCGTCCCTCCCCGGGGCGGCCGCCGGCTCCCAGGGCCTCCTGCCCTTCTGCTGCCGCCAGTCCCGCTTCGGGCTCTCCCCGCCGCCATCAGCCCTGCCGGGACGGCCCTTCCACCCCTCCTTCCTGGGCTCGTCCCTCTCCCGCCGGCTCTCCTTCCCCTCCCGGCTCCGCTTCTTCTGGGGCTGCTGCTCCGGTTCCCGGGGGGCCCTGGGGGCTCTGCCAGGCTTGTCCCCCAGTGCCCTGTCCTTGGCTCGTGCCTCCCTCCGGCTGCTCCGCTCTGCCTGGGTGGCACGACCCTCCCGGGCCTTCTCCTCCTTCTTCTCCTCCTTCTTCTCCTCCTTCTTCTCCTCCTTCTTCTCCTCCTTCTTCTCCTCCTTTTTCTCCAGCTTCTTCTCCCGGCTCTTCTTCACCTCTGTCGGAGCTGGTGGCACCTCGGGGACATCCACGGGCTCTTCGTCCCCATCCTCTGGTGCTGAGCGGCCAAACCACTTCTTGAAGATCCAGGGCTCTGCCTGCGAGGGGGACAGAGGGGATCAGGTGTCGGTGATGCAGCCCAAGGGACTGGGATCCCTCTCCACCCCTCCTCCTGGGGATGAGATGCTCTCCCCTCTCCAGGAAGTGCCCTGAGGATGCTGCTTCTCCCCCACCCCGGACCCGTACCAGGTTGCTGTCAGCATCGTTGTCATCGTCACCGTCATCATCATCATCGTCGTCCCCGTCATCGTCCTTGAACACGCTGCTCTCCGGCTGGGCAGGCTGGGCAGTCACCACTTCCTGGACCTCCTCCTCCTTGGCGCTGACCACCTCTGGGAGGGGAGAGGGACAGGCCACCGTCAGCAGGGGACGAGGCTGTTGGGGTGGGATGTCCCAGACGTGGGGTCCCAGGGCCACCCCACCCTGGGACGTGGCCCCGTCTGAGGCTGGATCCGGGGGATTGGGGCAACCTGGAGCATCCAAACCCACCGTGGAGGGGAGGTGGTGGAGGGTCCTGCTGGCCGCGGCTGACCCCTTCCCTGGAGCATGGCGCTGCGAGAGAGGAGGGGAGAGGAGGCAGGAGGTGGTGGCAGGGTCTGGCCACCCCGTCCCCCTCCGTCCAGCTCCCGGCTCACCTTGGAGCACCTGGAAGGTGACGCTGAGCAGGGCGACGACCGAGGCCACCAGGATGCACTTGTTGAGGGTGAGCCCTTCCCAGAGGAGCGGCTCCTCCGCGGGGTCCAGGCTGGGGGGCTCCACCTTCCTCTGCACGGGGAGGCTCTTGGGGACTGGGGACCCCCAAGGAAAACAGCGTTACTGGGGGAGCTGGGGAGTGGCAAAGGGCTCTGAGCTGAGGGGTGGGAAGGGGTCTTGACAGTCTCCTGCACAGCCCATCCGGGGCAGAGGCAGGGGCACGGGCAGGGGCAGCTGCCTGCACTGCTACTGCCAGCAAAGGAAGGTGTTTGCTCTGCAGGAGCGGGGGCTGGGGCTTGGGCTGCAATGGCTCAAGCAGTGAAAACCTCTGCCCATGCTCCAGGCTCTGCTGCTCCCCCCACACCAGGATGGAGAGGAGGAGGAGGAGGAGGAGGAGGAGGAGCGGGATTTGGCAGGTGGATGAGAAGCCCCATCTCCATGTCGCTGAGCTCCCAGGGGACTGTGGAGAGCAGAGCTCATCCTGTCACTGCTCCGTGGCCAGATGGTGCCTCCGGGCTGGCCGGGGATGCAGGACAGTGTCTATTCTGTGGCCAACTGGGGCCAGGCTGGCCATTTTGGGGCAGAGAAGGGCTCTCCTGCACAGAAAAGGTAAAACCCCTTAATTCGAGGTATTTCTGAGCAGACACAGTCTTATCTAATAACAACACTGAACACAGGCTTTTTTCTGAGGCAGATTTCTGCTGTGAAAGCTTAACGTTTTTTATTTTTAATTCCTTCACAGTAAATATGTGCTCAGGAAGGAGTAATAAGAATTTAGACTGTAGGGACCCTGTTGAATATTAGCAAATTTAGTACTCTGAGGATGAAAACTTTGTTCTAGTATGTTTGGGGAGTTTGAAATAAAAGGGTTTTACAGGCTTTTCCTACCTGGAGGCCCGCTAGCGCTGCCTTTGGCTCCCAGCTTCTCCACCCGCTTCTTCTCCGCTGCTTTCTTGTCCACGCCGAGCGGTGCTGGCTCTGGCATGCTCAGCTCGGGCTTGTCCGGATCCTGCTCAGAGACGCCAAGCCGGGTCCTTGCCCCCTCTAGCCCCTACGGGGAGGGGTGCGAGCGTGGCTGGGGGTGTAAGAGCATCGCATGGCCCCGCGGGGAAAGCAAGCAGCGGGTGGCATGGGGGGCATGGTGCACGTCTGTGCCCCCTCCCAGAACAAGGGGTGCTCAGTGCAGCCATGGAAGGGCCCGATCCCTGCGTCCCACAGCCCAATCTCATGCTCCCCAGGCCCCCCCCGGCCTGAGCCAGTGCTGCCGCCAGCCCCATGCGGTGCTGACCAGGCTGTCACCAGCTCCTCAAGCACCTAACCCCGGTGTGTGTATTTGCATCTGCAGCCTTAAAAACACGCTGGGGTTGGGGTTTTTTTTGTCTGCTAAGATGGATTTAGCCACTAGCTGGCTCTGTGCTGCAGAGAAGGCGCTGGGGTGCGGCCCCAGCTCACACGGGTGGGCTGGTGGCTGCTGACCCCTGGGCTGTGCTTAAGCAAGCCCACCCCAGAGTAGCCCTCAGGGCTGGATTTGCCCCCAGCTTGGATGAAGACACTCGCACACACCCACTGAGGGCAGGGGGTTGGGTCCAGGGCACGCTCGCCAGCAGGGTCAGTGTGCTGGGAGGAGAGGGAGCACTGGGGTCTGGGGGAGCACCGGGGTCTGGGGGAGCACTGGGGTCTGGGCTTGGTGCTGCTGGGGACGGGCTGGCTGTTGGCTTGTGCCAGCAGCACCGGATTGGTGCCACAAGGGAGAGCTGCCCACAGGCACTGGTCAGTGACAGTGACAGCTGAAGAACGTGGCCTTCGGCTCCCCCAGGAGCCACAACACCCCGCAGAGCCCTCCTGGGCTGAACACTGCTGTGGGACAGACCCCACTCAGCCCCCCGCCCCGGTGCAGGGAGCCCTCCCGGCAGCCCCCCGGCCCTGGGACGCTGCACACTTACATGTGCTCTCCCGCTCTCCCTGTGGCTGCTCACCGGCGTGTCAGCATCTGTTAAAGACAAGCAGAGCGCGGTTCGTTAGGCGGCGAATTCAGGGAGGTGGGAATCGCCAGGGGCTGGGGGTGTGCGGCCTTCCCGCTGCCACCCGCCGGCCCGTGGAGTGGGGACATCATGGTCACATTTTCCCCATTAGTGCAGCCGGGTCACCGATGGAGAGAGGCTTCAGAAGACACAGAAAAAGCCCCCTGGCCATTGCAGCAGCAGCTGGCAAGGTCGGGGTGTAAGAGCAACACTGTGCAGGTCGGGGGCTGCTGAGCCCCAAAACGTCACCATCCTGGATATCCCCAGGGAGCTGCACTGAGGGGGATGGTGACCTCCCTGCCAAGGCTCACGGGGGGGGATGAACAGCCCAGAGGGCGCACAGACACCCTGAAAACATGTGGAGGCAGCTCAGGCTGTAGCCTAGACAGGAGGACAAGCTCCGGGTACTGTGAAGCAACCAGACCACAGAGAAGACCTCAAGCCACCCAAGAGGTCTGTGAAGCTCAGGGATGACTCTCAGGGCTTTCCCCAGATGTGAAATGGGAGAGAAAACCAGAGGGTCTCCAGGGCTCTGCAGTGGTTTGATGCAATGAAGGGCTGGGGAGCATGCTGGGCTCCCCAGGGCTTTCTCTGCCCCTGGGTCTGGGGTGAGTTACAGGGGTGAGGATGCACTGACAAGGTCCCAACACCACGGGGCTTCAGCCCTCTCGGTGCCTCTGAGCGCAGCCCTTGCTCCGCTGGGATCTGGATGCCACATCATGCAAGCTCTCACCAGAAGGAGGAATTTTTGCCCCCTTTGAGCTGGATTTAGTTTGTTTTCCCCCAGTGGAAGAATGATTGCTGAGAAAAAAATACCAGTTCCCAGGATGAAACCTAAGACCCAATATTGGAAGCAAAACAAATAAATAAGAGAAAACCTTTAGGCTGGGGAATCATGGCCTGAAAGGTCTTTGCTTTCAAGAGGAAATCAAAAAAAGTCTTTAATTTTGTTTTAGTGATGGCAAGTCTGATCCCTTCTCTGCAGGGAAGCAAAGAAGCTGCCCCAGGACTCTCATGTTGGCTGGGGGGGTTCCCAGCCCCAAGAAAAGTGCAAAGATGGAGAATTTTTCCTTAAAGAGTTTTTTCCCCAAGTGCTTTTCGTGTTCTTGAACTACACAGCTATTCACACTTTTTTTGAGCAAAGATGAGCACGAGGAAATCAGAGGAGGGCGCCAGCCTCTGTTCCTCTTCACCCTGGCCATGGCTGATGTCCCCATGGGGTCGGTGCTGTGTGGGTGCCCCTCGATGCCCGAGGTCACCCTGTGATTCCAAGGTGCTGCAAAGAGCCATCTCTGCCAGGCTGAGCCCTCTCCTGCGGGGCGTCAAGCACCATGGCAGTGGCTCTGGCATGGCCACGGCCAGCACCTCCTGGCCACTGCCTCATGGTGAGGACAAGGTACCTTCTCTCCTGTCCTTCCTTGGCTGCCTGTGAGCACTCCGTGCCCACCCAGGCAGCTCACTGGTGGCCTCAGGGCATCCCAAGTCTTTCTCCAACAGCTCACGGGGACCTGCTGCCATGTCACTTCAAGGGACTCTCACTAAACCGAGAGGGACAGAACAAACGCCGGGTGGTCAGCGGGCAGCAGCCCCGGCACTGGGCAGCAGTGCCCCACAGCACGCAGCCATCCCACCACACCCTCGCTGCCGTCCCCAGTCTTAGGCAAGGGTCGCAGGGTGCGGGGCTGTTCCCACGCCTCCATCCCTTGGGCTTTGCCCAGACAGAGGAGCCCCAACCACCTCCAGCCCCTGGGCGTGTTTCCAGGCTTCGCCGCGATGGCTGCAGGGCTCCGGGACAGCCACGCTGTGACCGGGCAGGCAGCCATCCTCCCCCCATGCCAAGCGTCCCACGGGCATTAACTTGGTCCCAGAGCTGACCGGCTCCGTGTCCAGGTCTGTTCACCTCTGGACGGGAGATGGGGTCCCTGCCCTGGCAGGAGGCAGACACATTTTGGGGCTCCACAGCCCGTGCAGGATCCTCATCCCCAGCCAGGATGGGCCGTGTCACCTGCAGGAACAGGCTTCCTGGGGCTGGTTCCTACCAGACCAGCTCCAGCACCGATGTACCAAGCACACAGCCACTGCCCAGGCCAAGCAGGGCAGGGTTGGCCACCAATGCCAGGGATGGCCACCGATGCCAGGGGCATTTTGCTTGGCCAAGCAGGGCAGGGCTTGGCCACCCACAGCCCCAGAGCGCAGGTCCAGCCCTTGGCTCACACTGACTCCTGCACAGGAGACCTCTGTACAACTGCTCAACCCATCCATCCCCCCACCCTGCCTGCCTGAGCTCCTGCTCCCTCGGACACATGCTCCGCACGCCAGACCCTCTCTTAAATGCACAAAATTGCAGCCATTCAATGAATAATCAGTTCTGCTCTGCAGTCGCTTGGACTTTTCCTGCACAAGCTCCTGAGGTTGCCTCTACCGCTGACTCACATCAAAGAAACTTCCAAAAATAGTCCCCTTGCCTGCCCTGCTCTCCCTGTGCACACTCACATGGCAGCGCTGGGACAGGCCCTGCGGCCCCCAATCCACTGCTGGCCGGCAGCGGGCCAAGCGCCACCTCGCAGGCTGTGCCCGTGGGCTGCCCCACAGCCAACTGAAAGGGTTAAAAACCACAGAAAGTCGTACCTGGGGCTCGACCACCGCCGCCTTGCCTCCAGCCCCCCAGCTGGCTCCGGCTCTCTGGGGTAATATACAGCAACAGCTGCCGAACTGTGCCGGAGCAAAATAGCACCCAATCACCGGGAGCCGAGCACCCGCGCTTCAGCCCCAGAAAAGGCAGTTTAGCCCCAGGCATCAAAAGCAGGGGCTGCTGCTAGCACAGGGGGATGGGGCTTGTCCCTCTGTGAGCCCCCCTGGAGAGCACGGGGAGGGGAGAGGGAGCCGTTTGCTCCCCAACCCGGGGTCTCCGAGCCAGCTGTGGGCCGACACGAGCGCCGGGGATGCAGAGATCAGAAAACCTGCCAGGCAGGGTTAAGAAGGTGGCGCAGGAGAAAGGAGGAGCAAGCCCCTGGGACCGACAATCCCAGTGAAAACCACTTTTTGCCAGTGTTTAGAGCAGGTCCTTTGCCCTCCGACCCCTCAGATTTCCCCGCGGTACCTGTTCCTGCAGGCAGGTCCCCAGGAGACCTGTGAAGCCACAGGCACCTCCTGGGGAGGCAGGGAGGGATGTGGTCCTCCCTGCAGCTTCCTGCTCACGGGAGGTAGCAAGGAGATGGAGCATCTCTCATCTGGGGAGCTGAAAAGGCCCACTGGGCTCTGACCCGGCCTGTGCGAGGTCACCCAGAGCTCAGCAGGGCACGTACAGCCTCGGGCAGAAGCACCAGTCCCAGGAGAAGTGGTGCAGCTGTGGCTGGTACCAGCCTGGGGGCATCCTGCTTTGAGGACACCTCTCTTATGGAGAGTCACTTCTGAAAGGCTTCAGGGTTAAAAAAACTCCCCAAACTGATGTTTCATGTCTGCAGTATTGACATTTTTCTTTAGCAGAGGTGTGAAAGGTCTTTGAATGCAAGATCTAAAGGAGGAAGAAACTGGGCACTGGCATCCCGGAGGGGACTGAGCTTTTTTCCAGGGCTCCGGAGACCCGCTGAGACTGGGTCATGGTCCTGCTTTAGGACCATGCAGCAAATGAACTCAGGAGCAGTCGTCTGCTTTCCAGGGCAGGGATTTCCCCTCTTTGGCAGAGACAGGACTGAGCACGCCGTGATCCCTGCTGCGGTATAAATAACGCGCCGCAGAAGCTGAAGGCAGATGGAGGAAGGGATGGAGCTGTAAACACAGCCCCCCACGCAGTGCCAGGGCTGCGGGCGCACACGCCAAGGGTAGTTTTCTCAGTTTTATTCCCGCTCCAGTAAGGTCAAGGCTGTTCATTGGCAAGGCATGTTTGCTTTATAGGGACATAATGAAAGCAGAAAATCATAAACAGAACAAATAAAAATCCCTTCTTCTCCCAGTTAATCATGTTTCCCGTGGTGCTTGCAGGTTCATAAGCTTGCTCCTGCCTCCCATGGGCGAGCTGGTCCTCCCAGGAAAGAACCTGGGGCTTGGACGGGCAACATCTGCATGCACAGAGCTCAGGAAAACGTCCTCCCATGTGGGGCCATGGGACAGAGAGCTCTCCTCACCCTTTCCAGGACCTTTCAACACCTAGTTCCCGCAGCAGGGAGGGACCAGGAGCATTTTTGCCTCCACATGTTTAGCTCTGAGCAGTTCCCTGCCGAGTTGCAAAACCTCCATCTCCATCAGACAATTTATCCCAGGCAGATGGAGGAAAGAGATTCCCAGAGGCAAATTCTTTCCTAATCCCTTGAACCCCCCCAAATCCCAGCTTCTCCCTTGCCCTGAAACTGATAAAATTGTCTCTGGGACAGGGTTAGCTCAGAGAGGGGGAAACATGATCTGACTGTGAGACCAGAGGGAGAGAAAGCTGCTGGTGGAAGAGCTTGGGAGGGCAATCAGCAGCGTGATGGACAGGGGCCTGGCTGCACATAGGCTGTGCTCCGTGTCCAGGCTAAATATTGACTCTCTGGCTTTGGCTTGATAACACAAATCTATATTCTCTGACTTCCCAGGCTGTCAGCTTGCCTCTGATTCACTGGGTGCATCTGTCCGCAGTGTGCCGGCCGCCCCCGAGGCTCTGCCGTGGCTTTGTGGTTTGTGGTCCAGAAGGACGGAGTTGTGCTGCAGCATCCCCTCGCTTCTATGGCAACGCTCATTTATCCTCCCACCAGGACATAATCTTCTTTCTCCCCGTCTTTAATAACTTGCAGTTAAAAGGCAATCATAAAGACATAAAATTAGTCGCTGATTATTTTCGCCAGAGGTTAGTTCTGGGGATGAATTTTCCTTTTCGCCATGAAATTCCCCCTCTCCCCAGAGTCCCTGCTGCTACGGCAGCCCCAGCCTGACTCCGTCCGCTCCTGCCACAGGTACAAGGGGAGGCAGATGCTCGAGCTGGTTGTGCAGATGGGTTTCCTGCTGCCCCAGCTCTTGGCCCAAACCCCAGATTTCATCCCCGGCTCTACCAGACCTGCCTGCCCGGGTTCCCAAGGCCTGGGAATCAAAAAACCACCCTGCCAGCCCTGGAAGCATTTATCCTCCAGCCCCGCACGTAGGCAGGGTTGGGCTCTTGACCTGATTTTAAAGACGGGAATTTGGATGTTGTCTAAGCCCAGGTCCCCTGGGCAAAGTCCAGCTCTGTAGTCAGTCCCTGCTCCAGCAAGATCCCCGTCACCTCCACGCTGGCATTGTCCCTTTGTGCAGCTGGGGGTGGCAGTGGGTCCTGGCCGATCTGGGGCTACACAGGTGAGTGCCCCCCTCAGCCTCCCCCGCTGCCGGCTGAGCCACGCCGTGCTGCCTGGAAGCCGTTGGCACCAAACAAATACCTGCCGGGGATGCACGTGGCACTCGGGCCAGGCGCTGCATGGGCTTGTTGTAGGTGCTTCGTGTCTCAGAGCCCTCCACCCTTCTCTTAGATGTGGTTGGAGGTTGCCACTGGGCTGAGATGCGATCGGAGCGGGGTGCGGGGCTGGCGGCTGGAAGAGAGGATCACAGAAACATGATTTCTCAGGAAAATCAGGTGAAAGAGCGATCTGATTCCTTGTACGATCAAAAACCTAAAGGCACAGGTGTCCCCATAGCAACCTGGCCACATCCCAGCGCTGACAACAATATTCTCTTTCCTCTTTCAGTTGGATCCAGCATACATCAGCTCTTCCCATCCTGAATGGTTGTGCAATGTCTGTGTGCTGAAACACAGCTGCTGCCTCCTTACCCCGAGGTAGCAACACATCAGCGTCAGCCAGGGAGATAATTTCTCTGCGTGATTGCAAGAACCACAGACCTTTACGAGCACTGGCATTATTAAGAAATGCTCGGGAAGTTACAGGAAGTGAAGAGACGTTTTCTCTCTGCCAGCTGTGCTGCTTCTGTCAAATCACGATCTGTCATCATGGGAGATTTTAGATACATTGAGCTGAGCAATCTCCTTGCGGAGGTGCAGCTCATTGAAAGCCCGGAGCATTTTGGAAGCTGGATGTTCCCGTGGCTTCACGCCACCAGGTACTGCAGTGAGGTCGGGTCACGCTGCTCGTGTCGGAGGGAGCCAGCGGGAGGGATGGAGCATCCTCTGCACAAGCCGATACCCACAGCTGATACCTGGACAGGCTCTGCTGTCCCGATGCAATGCCCTGGCTGGCTGCTCGCAGGTCACGGCCCTGCTCTGCTCAGCTCATGGAAAGCATCTGATAGCGGAGAACTGCTACAAGAACTCAGACCCGGGCCCTTCCTCATAGCTTCAGTGATTTGGTTAGCCAGGAAAACACAGCCGAGGGTATCTCCTGCTGCTTCTCCTGGGGCGAGGGTTTGACATGGTGTGGAAGTGGAGAGGGAGAAGACACGAGCTCTGCGGGACAGGTACCATCTCAGGCCAGACCTTGGTTTAATGAATCACAGCTTGCAGCATCTTTGAGACCTTCTTCTGCCTCTTACCCTGAGCTTTTAGCCATGGGTGAGCCTGGTGGGACAGCAAGCCAGAAACACTATGGGTCTTTGTTTAAAGGCAAGGGGACATCCTGCCTAAGGACCATGCTGGGAGGACACACCACCACAGGGTCTTCAGGAGCACGATGTTGCAGACCAAGCACCAGCTTAACACATTCGTCCAGATGAGGATGGCAAAGGTGATGACATCTGTCAGAGATACACTCTTCCATGTCACCTCTGGCTTTCCAGCCCTGAGCTAGAGCTGGCCAGCTGTCCACCCAGACACAGAGCAGCAGCCGTGCTGGACACACAGATGCACCTGGCAGCAGCGTCCTGATCGTGTTCAGGGTCTGGGTTGTCTCACGATCGTTCCCAGGGATGGAGGAATCGTGCTGGGGACAGGCCTCAGCTTGGCAGAGCTGAGCAGGACAAGGAGCAGCCATGGCCCTGCCCTCAGGTCCTGGTCCCTGCACGTCGTCGTGGTCCAGCTACAGACCTCAGTCCCAGGACTGGCTGGAGCTTGGGCCACTGAGCGTTGTGACAAGAGATCAGGCTGGCAGGGGCAGAAAACACCACATCGAACACATTCATAACTGGTCAAGAGCTGCGCAGATGTGCTCTTAAACGAAATGAGCTTGTTAGGTCTCTGCAAAGAGCAGAAGAGGCAACAGAGAGGGTGGGGGAAGCCCGTTCTGCCCCACACCTCCTCCCTTGCCGTGATCCCCGTGCCTGAGCAGGGAGGTCCTGCAGGCAGCGATCCTGCCCGTGGGGAAGGCTCCCAGCCCTGCCGCAGCAGCTGGGATCACACACGGGCGAGCAACACCCATCACCCACCACACTGCTGGCAGCCGCACAGAACACCGCGGTGGCGGCGGAGGGAGAGCCCTTCACCGCGCTCACCCCACCACCTCGCTAAAAGCCGCTGGAGGCATTGATCCCTCAGCGCGCTGTATGATCTATAGGTGTTCAGAGCAGCTCTACATTAAAGCCGATCTGATCACACTCTAATCCACGTGTGACCTAAATACTCCAATTTACAAATCTCAGAGGTTTTCACTCCCTTTGCCTGGCAGAAGGAGCAGCATTCAGGTCAGCAGGAACAGAAGATGCCGGATCCCATTAAAAGCTACTTTTAGTCTCGGCTGCTTTCAGTAATTGTTCCATGATCCGTTTTCTCACAGCCCAGCGCCGCTTAGGGCTAATCATTATTCTCTTTGAAGATTTACAGCTGTTTGTACCTCTGAGGAGAATACAAGTACGCGACTGTGTTTGAACATGACATTTCAAACGAACTGTCCTTGGAAGTACCATTTGGGAACGGGAAAGCAGCCGCGATGTTTCTCCCCTGAAGGGCCGCTGCTGGGGGTTGTTGCTCTATCAGTCTGGAACAGCCATGTCAGGGGAAACTGAGGCAAAAGGAGATTAAGGCGAGAGCAAAGCTTTGGGTAAGGGGTGCTGGGACAGCCTGGGAATAATACCCCAGTGATCACAGATCTTCCCCTTTTTGAGGAGCGATTGAAGGAGCTGGGACTGTTCAGTGTGAGGAGGAGAAGGCTGAGGGGAGACCTCATCACTCTCTACAGCTCCCTGAAAGGACGTTGTAGAGAGGTTGGTGCTGGTCTCTTCTCCCAGGGGATTAGTGACAGAACAAGAGGGAACGGCTTTAAACTGCAACAGGGGAGGTTCAGACTGGACATGAGGAAAAAATGTTTCCCAGCAAGAGTGGTCAGAGAGTGGAATAGGCTGCCCAGGGAGGGGGTGGAGTCCCCATCCCTGGGTGTGTTTAAGGGTCATTTGGATGAGCTGTTGGGGGATGTGGGGTAGGGGAGAACTTTGCAGAGTCGGGCTGATGGTTGGACTCGATGATCCCAAGGGTCTTTTCCAACCTGAATGATTCTGTGGTTCTGACTCTCCTGCGGGAAGGCAGTGGCCACTTTGTTAATGCCTTTATCCAGCGAGGTTCAGTCCCCCTGTGCTGGCACCGTGGGGGCTGCAGATCCTCCCTTTCCAAATGGCACCAACGAAGGAGCCACTTCCCTCTGCTCCAAGCAGGTGCCCTGCAAACAACAACAGGGCGTTGGGAGCAAGAGGGCTCTGCTACCGGAGCTGCCCCATGCGAGGGGCGAGGGGATGTTCTCTCTGGGACGACGGCGCCCAACCAGAGAGCGGGTCCTGCTGGTTTTAGTGCCTCTCCCAGGGCTCCAAGTTGTCCTGACACCATTAACAACACTGCGAAGCCCCAGCAGGACTGAGCAGCCATTTCAAAAGCAATCAGGCCGTGTCTAGAGAAAAACCTTTTTGTCCCTCTGCCGTGGCACGGGGGATGCTCACAGCCACGCCGGGAGCTGCTGGGCTGCGGGATGGCAGCGAGGAGGCTCAGCCCCAGCACCCTCCCACCGGCTGTGCGACATGGCGGGGGAGGAGATGTCCCAGGCAGGCTTCAGGTCTTTAGGGTTAGGAGAGTCATCAAAGTACAAAGTCCATCACAAAGTACAGCAGAAAGTACTGCAGTGACAGAAAAAATACAGGAACTCCCTAACCACACCCCCTCAGACCCTTTGCTGGGGTTCCCCAGTTTCCCAGTGCCTCCCTGCCCAGTTCCCCATTTCTCTCTCTGTTATCAGACAAGAGATTCCCAAGTTAAAATTCAGCAGACTTCAGAAACCAAGGGCAAAATTTTCATACATGCCAGGCTTGTCTGTTCTCTCCTCCCTGCCTCACACCACATATTTCTCAGTTTCTTTGAGACAGTAAAGGAAGGCTGGAGAGGTTTGGGTTCTGCTTTCTTAATAAAAATCCCCCCCTTGACAAGACCAGGACTGTCTCGCTCTGGCGCTGCTTGCCCCTGTAAGGCACTTGCTGGGGTCCTCACAGATGTGTTTTGTCAGCTCTCTGAGGTTTGGAAACTTTGATGATGACTTTCCTTCTGTGAAATTTTAGCTGGTCTCCAAACTACTCTGTTAATTATAAGCAGCGCAGAAAAGGCTGGGACCTAGGGACAAGGTTTTTGAGTGAAGTTCCCTTCTGCTGCAGCTTTCCCTCTCCATACTTGCATAAAGTAATGCCAAATGAAATATATTATGTAATAGTAACAAGCAAGAACCAAACCATTTAGGCCTCAAAATAGCAGTAAACTCCCTTTCCCAAAGCGACATTCTCAATTATTCAGTTTTCTCTCCTTTTTGCCACCATCCTTAACGTCATCCTGCAGATCAGGTTTTGTCCAGTGCTCCAATTCCACTGCAATGAGGCAAATAAATAATTGTTTGCATCCGCCCTGCTTGCAGGTCTGTAGGAACTGTAGGCCTCTCAGCTCACATCCTCCTGGGCTAAATTAGAAGACATCAAAGCTCATGATCTTTGATGTTTTCAAGCCCTTTCCCACAATGTCCCTGATGGTCATTTGTTCCTAAACCATGTCTTGTACAACAAGATTTGTATTTAAAATAAGGCTTGAGACTCCCCACAGACGTGACCAAACTACAAGAAACCCGTGGCTGCAGCTGGCTGAGGCGAAGGATGGGCAGACGTCATAAATCCAGATTCTGCTGACCCCACCCCACCAAGCACCCAGAGCCCGTGATGCCAGCACCCTGCTCTGCAACGCCGGAGCCAGCGTGCTTTTGGCTGGAGCCGATGGTCAACAGCCAAGTAATTAAATTTCCCCTCCAGCCCGTGGCACAAACACAAAAGCCTTTCAGGAGCGTCGCTCCGCTTTCGGCACCCGTGGCTGGGAGCTTGCGCAGAGCCCATCCGTGCGGCACTAAGAGGAGAGATGCCGCTGTATTTTGTGCTCACGGGTCACCGTTAATACCTGCAGCCTGCTAGGGCTTTGCTGAATTGCAAACACTTCGCTCGAGATGTTGGGTTGCAGGCCAGGAGGAGTGTTGCTGGTGTAAATCCAAGGCAGTTTCTCTGAATCCATGGCGTTATGCTAGATTTACGAGGAAATTATGGAGCTGTGGCTCTTTGGCATCAAAAAGGCCCATCTTTAGGACTGATGCTTGTTCCCAGCTGCCTGCCATCACCAGAAGAATGCAAATTTCCTGGAAAAGCCAGGCCGCAATCACCAACTTGCCATGGTTAATACAAGCTTAGGCAGAAATTTTTATGAATGAAATCAGGCTCCTGCCCACCTGGCTGGGGCAAGGTCTTTAAAGGGACTTGGACAAGTACCTCCACCCGGATGGCTCCCAAGTGAAGCAATCCTTCAGTCTGGAGCACTGCCCTGGTTTTTATGCTGTTTTCTCACCAATATCACATGGTGATGTGAATACCCAAGCTTGTTCTGACTACTGATCCTTCTCTTTTCCCTCCTGAAGAAACCAAGCAACCTCATTTTCGCTCCGGTTTCGACAGCCTGTGCCATATTTTGGGGCAGGACGTAGCCCTCCGTGATCATGCCTTGGATCACAGCAGCACAGGCTGAATCAGTTCCCATGATCGTCTACGACACCAGTCTGGTATTTCTTGGCAAAAATGCACAAAGTAATGAAATGCGCCCCAGGATGGGGCAGGTAGAGGCAGAGACATGCACGGGAAATGGCAGCGTGCCCATGTTTGCTTGCGTGTGCAGCCAGCGAGGACTTGAGGCAGGAGCCTGCGGGCTCTGGTAGTAACAGCTATTTAAAGTGATGATGGAATTATTAAAAAATGGCAACACTGGTGCATGAATGGGCAGAAAAGCAGGAGATGAGCTGCTCCACAGCCTTCTCCCAGCAGTGAGGTGCTCAGCACCCACACCAGCGAGGCTCTGTCCCCTGGCTGTACCCTCGCATCTCTTGTCTAGGGACCCCTCAAGTGACCACTGAAGATTTGTGACTTTGGCTGTACATCCCAACTAAAGGACCAGGGACCTGGATCCAGGCATAGGTTCCATCCTGGGAAGAAAACCCAGGCACAGCAGCTGGAAAGCAGGGTTTGGCAGGGCACTGGGCAGGAACTGCCTTTTCCTTTCCCAGCTCTGGGGCAGGCATTTGACTTTGAAGTGTGGCTGCCCTCGAGTGGTGTCTCAGGGGCACGAGGGAAGCCCATTAAAGGGATGCACGCTTGCAACACAGCTCCAAGACAAATGTTTAAACACAACTACCCATAGTTTCATCGGTTCCCCTCCCTCCTCCTCGTCCCACATGTGCCCAGCCTGCTTCGCACTGGGAGGTATGAAAGCAAAGCCAGCTGAGTCCTTTTGCTGTTTTTTTTAGTTCCAGTGAAATGCAAACAACAGCCTGAAAGAATTTCCTCCTCAAGCCCCAAGTTAGGCCCCAAATTAGCCATTCAAAACCACAAGCGATTTCTTTCTGTAGAAAATGCTGCAGAAGTCTCAGGCCCCAGCAGCCCCCCATCTCCAAACACCACGTGGGCCAGGCTCAGGCTCTGCATCTCAGGAAGGAGCCAGGTCTCACCAGCACAGCAGAGCACGGTCTCCAAGCCAGCCTCAGGTCTCCGCAGTGATGCAGCGGGTTTCATATTCTAGACATCCAGGGATTTTAGCAGCAAAAGTGAGAAGAGGACAAAACACCTCCCCTTCAACCACCTCTGCCCCTCCAGAGACGTGGGGTGGAAGAGCCCCCTCCATCCCCATCAGCCTCTTGCAGTGTTGGGTGGATCCCACACACCACCTGAAAGCCAGGTGGTGACACCCACCTCTAACAGCCACCGATTATTTCTGACCCTACATAACGCAAGGAGGGTGCTGTAGAAATGCTGGGGGAGAAAGAGGCAACTTCCCCTTTTCATGCCCACAGAAGCTTATCCCCAGCTGGGGGACCAACCACCCCCAAACCGGCTCTATGGTCACCACTGGGCTCTTCTGTCCTACAGTGACCAGGACCAGAGAGAGAATCTGTGGTGGCCCAGCAGGTGATGAGCAAGAGAATGAGGAAGAAGCCTGGAGAAACCAATCAGCCCGCACCAGAACCCCATTTGGAGTGTTTTGCTCCTGTACTCGGAATGATCTCATCGGAGAAGCATCAAAGGCAGCAAACCATTTCTGCAGGTGAATGAACATCAGAGCCAGGCTGAGAACCGCGGGACAAGCTGAGACAGGTCACGGCACAAGGCAGAGCCGGGGTTTGGCCACAGGGAGGTTCGAAGCTCTGGGCTGCCTCGTGGGAATTTCTTTTAAAGTCAGGCTGGGGAGGAGCGTTGGTGAGTAATTGCTCCACGGCAGGTCCAAGAAGTGAATAATTTTCCAAGAATAAAGGTTAAAAGCCTAGAGACTCCAATGAAAGGCGCGCTATAAATAGGACTAAGTAGACAGAGCAGTGGGAATAACGGGCAAAGCTTGATGTGGAAAAGGGGTGGAAATGATCTGACACCCACGTTGGGATTGGACATGTGGTTGTCTCTGCCAAGCAGATGTCTTGCGTAAGCTAACATTGCAATTGGTGTTTGGGTTTTTTTTAAAAACAATTTTCAGACACCCCTCTGAGAGCACGGCCCGTCGCACCTCGTGCCCGATGAGAGCAGTGAGCTCTCTGAACCATCCCACCCCAGTGATACATGACTTGACTTGTCCCTGGACCAGGGCACCGTGCTGGTGCGTGGGACAAGGCACCAGGACAGCAGCTGACATTTGGTGTTTCTCAAACCACCACATGGGATGAATTCTGTTGTGCCCAGAGGAGCTTTTCTACCGATTTCTGTCCTTTGCCCCCCATCCCCACCGCCCCTCATGTCCCTCAGCAGGGACGAGCAGGGTGCTCTGGCTGGGGTGGGCAGGGACAGCCTCGCTGCTGCTGTGGGTGCTGCACGGCGGAGCTCTGCCTGCCCCTGCACAGACGTGCAGACCCGCATCTCCCTCTTTCACTCAAATGGGAAAAACATCCATCCCAGGGAATCACAGAATCATTCAGGTTGGAAAAGCCCCTTGGGATCATCGAGTCCAACCATCAGCCCGACTCTGCAAAGTTCTCCCCTACCCCACATCCCCCCACAGCTCATCCAAACGGCCCTTAAACACACCCAGGGATGGGGACTCCACCCCCTCCCTGGGCAGCCTATTCCACTCTCTGACCACTCTTGCTGGGAAACATTTTTTCCTCCTGTCCAGTCTGAACCTCCCCTGTTGCAGTTTAAAGCCGTTCCCTCTTGTTCTGTCACTAATTCCCTGGGAGAAGAGACCAGCACCAACCTCTCTACAATGTCCTTTCAGGGAGCTGTAGAGAGTGATGAGTCTCCCCTCACCTTCTCCTCCTCACACTGAACAGTCCCAGCTCCTTCAATCTCTCCTCACAGGATTTATTCTCCAGGCCCTTCCCCAGCTCGTTGCCCTCCTCTGCCCTCGCTCCAGCACCTCGAGATCTCTCTCGTATTGAGGTGCCCAAAACTGGACACAACACTCCAGGTGTGGCCAGGGGGACTATCACCTCCCTGCTTCTGCTGGTCACACTATTTCTAATCCAAGCCAGGATGCCGTTGGCTTTCTTGGCCACCTGGGCACACTGCCGGCTCATGTTCATGTATCCTGCCTTCCAGTTTACCTGTTGCTGGTCAGTGCTTCCTACAGTTATTAGAAAGAGGGGTGGGGCACCAGATAGCATGATCATGTACACTTTGGTTCTTTAAAAAGCGTAATCCATCTGCAATAACAGGCTGTAAATGAGCTAATGCTGCTCAGAGATCTTTGAGTCGCTCTGGATGTAACTGTGCAAATGTCAGCTCAGGGTTTACGACAGTAAAAAGGCATCCTAGGGAATTGCTGTGAGGGGTGCAGAGATGATACTAGAAAACCCATCCTGTGTTTGCAGGAATCCCCTGGGCAGACACGTCTCAACTGCTGCCAGCAGCTCTGGTCACCTCTGAGAAGACACAGAGAAGCAAGAGAAAGGGATGGGTGTGGGAGCAAACGGTGCTTATGGCAAAGCTTCCACATGAGAAAAGTCTGAAGAGAGGAAAATGTCAGCTTGGAAGAGCAACAAAAACCTGAGAGCACTCCGGAGAGGGAGCAGTTACTCTCCAATTCACAAAGCACAAAGATTGGGGTCCCAGAGGCAATTAGCAAACGACAGGTTGAAAACCAGCAAAGTCCTTCTGCACAGACACGTAAGGGAGTCATGGATCTCACTGCCATGGGATGTGGTAGGAACCAAGGGAAGACAGACTTCGGAAAAGGGTTTAAAAACCCACCTGGAGGAAGGGTCTGTACTAGTAGACTCGAGAGCCCAAGTTTAGACTTGAGAGCCTGAGATCAGCAAGGCGGCCGGGCGGCCGCGGCGCTGCACGCCTGCTCAGCCTGGCTGCGCTCGCTGACTTGCAGTGGCAGGGTAGATGCAAATCCAGTAAAGTCAGATGATTTACAGGAGCTTTGCAATTGTGTCCAAGGTTAGAAGCAGGGCCCAGATTTCCCATAAATTACTATGTTAAAGCTTTTCATAAAAGTTTAACAGCATGAAGTATGATTCATGAGGAACCTGTAATGTTTAATTAAAGGGGAGAAACTGATCCTGCTGTGAAAAACTTCCAGATCCCATGCCAAGCTCATCATTGACTTAATTTACGGGACATAAACAGGCCAGAAAATGGCATAAGTGGTAAAGTCACGTTAACTTTTGCCAATTTGGGATACAACGGCTGTGCGAAGGGAGGGTGATTTACAAACTAAATGAGATGAAAGCAGAGGTGTACCAAGAAAACAGTGAATAAACTCCTGGGCAGCACAGGATGGGAGGATCTAACCTGTACTCTGCTACAGCTCCTCTTTTTGCTACTGTCCCGGTTTCTGCCTCCTGGCCTGAAGGTCACTGCTCTTATACAGCCATGAAATTCCCCATTGGCTTAAATTACACATGTCCTTCAGGCTTCTAACCCTAGATGTCGACCCGTCAAGGCTGCCATGTCAGTGACATGGACATAACTTCTGGTCTAACTCCAGTGAAACTGATAGAATTACTTTGGATTTACACCAGTACCACCCCCCTGCACCCCACCCGCTGCGGGGAACGTTTCTCCAGTTTCCCTGGGGCTCTGACTTTCTTACTCTGTGCATGCCTCTCGGTGTAACCATGCCCACGGCGGGATGCAACATGTGCCCAAAAAGGGATTCTCAGTATTATTCACACGGAAAAAATGCTGTGGGATTGCTTCTCTTCATGTAACTAACTGGTCCCATGACCTCAGTTTCATGATTCTTGATTTCTGAGTGAAATAATTTCCAATACTGAGAAGGGAGAGGCTGCCGGGTTTGTGGGGAAGGCAGCGGGGAGGCTGCAGTGAGCAACTGCTTGCAAAAGAGACTGGCTTTAGGAGCCACACCTAAGATGAGCTTGGCTCCAGCCCTGCCTTCCCACACCATCTTTCCAGTGCCTTTTTAGCAACCATGAGCAAGCCAGTGAATTGGGACCCTGAGCAATACCAAAGAGCCACAGAAACCTGTTGCTGGAGACGCCTTTGATGGGGTGTTCACCAGTCCCTAAATAGAGCAGCTCTCCACTTACGTTGAAAAGAGGGACGCGAAGAATTCAAAACCAAGAAGGGAGAGGAGGTCACTGCAGAGCTACTCAAGTTCAGCTGCAGTTTCACAAACACTTTAAATATCGCTCCCTGCTGTCCTGTCCAGGCCTGGGCAGGGCAGAGAAACCTGAAAGCTCAAGGTCTTGGGGGAAAAGAAGTGAACAAATTTAGCGGAATGACAGGAGCGGCTCCCTGACTGTACAAGGAGATGCCTCCAGCTCCCTTCCCTTCCCTCGGTCGCTGTAAGAATCAGGATTTTGCAACAAACCTGAATTTGAGTACTAGAGAGTGAAAGGAACTGCAACAGCAATCAGGTGGCTCATGTCACATCCCTGAAGCATCCCACGGGCAGCCCCAGGCTGCAGTGCCAGAGCTAAGGACCTGGGAGGAAAACCAGCCTGCCTTCTGCTCCATCCCCGCCTTGGGGAAGAAGGACCTCACCACATTTCAGAAAGACACCAGGTACACAAGAGGGATTTCAAAGTGGAAGAAAACAAATCAAAAAGGCAAAAATATATGCAAAAAAGCCCAACCCAAGGCTCTTGGGTGCAAAAAGCGTTGCAGGTGCCAGTAACACCTATGCAAGGGGAATGTTTGAAGATAAGCACCAGCTCACACCGTGGGTGAGGGAAGATCAGCCTGTCAGGGCAGCCCGCTTCATTCCTGCAACAGGATGGGGCTGAAGTGCGCAGACTGGAGAAAATCATGCAGGAGGGTCTGGGACAGAGCCGCAGCCTGGCCGAGGCTGAGCACCGAGTCTGGGCCTGCTGTGGGCTCTGACCAGGGACAATCCCACCGCCTCACAGTGTTGCAGCTTCCCTTTCTGTAAATAGAAGGAATAATATTTGCCGTGCTCCCCATACCACAGAAAGGTAAATAAATTCACTAAGATGGGTTGTAGAAGACCCTAGATGAGTTTACTAGAGTACTTTGCATTTTTGTCGCAAGGTTTATCCCTAAATCCACCATCCCCAACCATACAACAGTATCTTCCAGAGCTTTGTTCAGTTCAGCTTCCAGCATCCAAACAACAGTTTTTTCTGTTCGTTGTCTTGAGATACAATCCACTGCTGGCCATATCCCACAACCAGAAATCACCCTTGACACCCAGTCTATAATTTCCATTTATTAAGCTTAATCCCTTTCACAATACATCACCCATGTTGCTGCCTTCCTCCTTTGGGCACTCAGCGCTTGTGACTGGATACAGCAGGGATTGCTCAGCCGACCTGCAACATTTGCTTCCACCTTTCCTGGTTTTGGGGGACAAATCCAGGCCCAGCACAGAGCCAGCTCCTGGGAAGGTTTCTGCCCTCCCTCCTCACAGTGCAGGTGATAACTGAAAGCAGTAGCGGGGCCGGCGTCTCAGCACGGGGATCGGCTGGGGAACAGAGTGCAGGGGTAACGCAGAGCGGTGAGGGAAGGCAAGGTTTGCACAGGGAATTAAGAAAATCAGCTTGATCAGCCCCAATCGCTAATGAAAGCCTCACAGCCCCGTATCATTGGGATTTTCCTTTCTTATACCTGAGAATGTTGTTGTCAGGACCACAAAGAAAACACAGTGAGAACTGGAGATAAAGAGGAAAGCTGGGCAACACTGGGAGTGGAGGGAGGGGGGAAATATAAAAGGGAGAAGGAAAAGAATTGAGGATGTGGGTGCATAAATGAGCCAGAAATTTGGGTAAAAAAGGCAGTGTCTGAAAAAGGTGAAAAAAGAAAAATGGAGCACCATGGCAAAGCAAATCCATGGGGAAGAGGCAGGAGAGTGCCCTGAAGGATGAGAGCCGTGGAGAGGACGGATGGACAGACCCACAGAGCTCCCGGGGTGGGTTTGCGGGATGGCAAGTGGCAGCCCGACCACCAGAGCGGTGCCCATGGCCCGCGCGTCGCCCCGTGCCCAAGCATGTGTCCCCATGTCCCTGCCCGTGCCCCAGGGAAGTGCCCCCCGCTGTGGGGGAGCTGGTGCCCGGTGGGTGCTCAGGACCAGTGACAGACCACAGCCCACACCGGCAGTGGGACCAGGGCTCTCCGCCGCGGCCCCACCACGGCCACCTCTCCCATCTGTTTTTGCTTGTGCCAGATGGGAAGGGGAGGGAGGGATGGGGGATGGGGCCGCATCGCTGGGATGTCGGGGATTCATTTCTTTCTATTCTTTTCTCAGTGACATTTAAATGGCTGGCCCCAAAACGCTTTCTGATTGCTGTGTGTTTTTCCCAATGACACAAAGGCGAGAGTCTTTCAGAATAAATCATTTAGAGACAAAGAAAAAAAAGCAGCAGCTCCGACCCCACAGGCACATACACCTCCCTCCTCCTCACCCTCCCCTACAAGCATGTTTTGGAGCTGCTCAAGCAAAGGGGAGAGTGAGCAGGAGTAATTTTCCACGGATGCAGGGAACAATTGAGCCCCGCATGGTTTTCATCGTTAAAATGCTTCCCTCCAGCAGTTTATGTTCATCCACACCAGACAAAGGCGATATGCATGCAGAGACCAGTTTAGTCTTGCTCCACCCGCCGGTGGTGAGGAGTCGAGGTGCGGGGTGACGGGGAGGAGGAGTGGGGGAGATGCTAACGCCACGAGGTGGGACCCGCTCCAGCTCCTCTCCCTGTGCGGGCAGGGGATGGCTGAACCCAGCTCTGAGTCACCCTTACTCAGCCCCAGCAGAGCCTCAACCATGCCCAGGTACGGGGGCTGGTTTGGGGAGAGAAGGGACACGGCAGCTTCAGCACAGAGAAAATGGGCGCGTGGGTTTAGGGGGAAGCACTGCTCAACGCTGCTGCTGTGGCACCATCGTTTGTGTGTGCAGACGGGAGGCTGAGGGTGGAAGGAAGCCACGTCGCTTCGCAGCAGTGCTTGCTTCAGCCTCGTGCTGCTGGACCAGTTTCTCCTGGGATCCAGCCCGTCCCCTCCCAGAGGGTCTCCAACCACCCTGCACAATGGGAAACCACCTTCCCCATCCTCCATGCAAACACCAGCCGGCAGCAGGGTTGCTCCCTGTGAGGAGAGCACGTGCTCATACTGAGGACGGGTGCTGGTTCCTGCTGAGAAGCTTTAGAGGGGAGCAAGGGGATATGGGCATCCTCAGCACCATCTCCCCAACGGCACAGCCCAAAGGGGGCTGAACACTGCTGGGGGCATGAGACTGGGGAGTGGAGCCCTGAAGCACAGCAGGGTGATCCCCAAGTCGAGCAAAGCCTTGCCACAGTCCTTTTTCCTCTTTGTCCTTGATGCCCTTCCCATCTCCACTCCTTTCAGGTGGAGGAACATACCACAGCCACTGGCAAGGAGTTCCCCAGCTCTGAGCATCACCCACAGCCCTCTCAGGAGGAAGGAGGACGAGGTTTGAGCCCTCAGGTGTCCCCTGCCCAGGTGTCAAACCTACACATGGCTATGAAAAGCACAGCTGGTTTTTATAGCACAGATCTGCCCAAAATAAGGAGCTCCAGGCTTTTGCAACTAAAAGAGCATTTAAATGTCCATCTCTGGGACCTGCAGGACAGCAGGGTGCAAGTTTGTGGCTGGCAGCTTTGCTGCTCTTGCACATCAAGTCACAGCATCGTTTTTGAGCCCCTTTTGGCCCCTCTTCCCTGAGCTGTGCCTACTAAACCCACCATCCTCAGAAACTTGCTGCTCACTGGGAGGATGCAGGGCTGAAGGGGCAATACCATGGGTCTTGCGGGAACCATGTCAAGAGGACCTTTAGCTCTGAGTGTGAAGAAAGATGAAAAGTGACCAGTTTTCACCAAAAAAAAAAAAAAAAGAATATTTCTTAGTTCCTTATCAAAGATCAGCACATAGGAGCTAAACAGACTTTAGGCCCAGACTCCTGGTGGGAGATCTCTAAGCAACATTTTGTGGTGCAGATTAAAGTTTTGCCAAACTCCTTCCACCTAGATACTACTGAGCCAGTGCTTCAGACCACTGCTGGTTTGTATCCCTTTGCCAGACCACTGAAGAAGGCTTTCAACAAAACTTCAAAGCAAAGAAGAGACCCAAATAAATCACAAGATCCAGTGCCGAGGTTCCAACAGCCCTTTCGTGAAGCACAACAGCCTAAGCCCCAAATTCTCATCAAATTATAACCCCCACAGTTAGATGTGCCAAGCTTTTCGCTCCTTGGATGTGTGTGCTTTTTGAACTCCTTTTCTAACATCCAGCAAATGCATTTATACATGGTTGGGTCTTACCTAGGAGGTGACGGCACTTACGTGGTCATGGAGAGATGCTTTACATATATAGCTTGTGCAGGAAAGATTTCAGATGGCTGAGATACTTCCTTGACAAGAAGCATAACAAGGAGAAAGGAAGCTTTTACAGAAGACTATCTCAGTTTGCTTAGCCTAACAAAACAAAGGCCAGAAGGGGTAGGATTGCTACAAATAAAAACACCCAAGAGAGAGCTGAGACATCTATTTAAGCACAAGGACAATGCTGGCATGAAACCAACTGGGAAGAAAATTGCTACAAATAAATATAACTGGGATTAAAAAGGAGCTTCAGAACTTAGAGCACTCAGCTTGTGGAATGGCCTTGCAGGAGACACACTGGAGGCTGTGAGGGTGGAGCACTGTACCTTTATGAACAGGATCCTTGGATCATGAGCGGACAGCAGATCTGGATTTGACTCTGAAGGTCTCTCCTAGCCCTATGCCTCCATCAGGAAAGACATTCCATGCGTAGGTCTCTGAAACTGGGAAGCTAAACCTTGCAGCATGGGGAAGTCCCTCAATGTCCCCATAAAACTGTCAAGAGCTCTTGAAATCTTCCCAGATGAAAAGGCAATCCAAGAAGCTACGCGAGCTGACTTCCCAAGCATTGCGCGTGCCTTGAGATGGGTAACTTTTCAAAGTACTATAATGAGCAGAGATCTCGGAGAGCTACAACAATAGCTTATTTTCAAGGAAAATTAAGAACAGCTTATTTTTCTTAATCTTGCAGTTCCTCCAAACAAATGTGTCACAGCTGTTATACCTGGAGGTCATGGAAAAAAGGTCTCATTGGAACTGCTGTGAGAAGTATTTTGGCCAAAGAAAAAGAGTTTGAATGTGTCCTGTATGAATACAATGACAGACTGAAGAGAAATTGTCTTCTTGCCCGTGGTAACAGAATGATGAACAGCAGTCATGAGCTTAAGGGGGAAAAGCCCAAATACTTTGTAGTTGTAAAGACAGAAAAGTGTTGGAAGAGATAATCTAGGGCAATGTTGGCCTCCCTATCACTGAAGGGTTTTATGAACAGGTTAGACACATCTATCAGGAATGATTCCTGAAAAGCTGATCCTTTTTTGGGGCAGGAGCATGGGTTATACGGCCTTCTGCAATGGCAACTAGTATCATCTGTGATACAAAGCTCAGCACCAAGATGAAGATGACGTGGTCTTCTCTGATCGCTTATGTTAAAGGCTGGATGAAGAATTGCTGCTGGCTGCCAGCACGAACCCAGCAGGCCCTCCACGTCCCCCAGCGACCTGGACACCAGTCCTAAACCAGGCCTGAGTGCCTCGGTCCCAGCCTGTGGCATTACAGTCTGAACTGGGACGAGAAAGGCTTAATCAAGCCTTATGTATTATTAAACTTTATTTGCATTGCTTTGCATGCGAGGCTCAGGAAAGGCTTGTTGTTAAAATTCAAAGAGTTTTAGAAGTCCCAGGGCCACTGAGAGTAGTGATGCAAAAGCAGGGATGCAAATAACCAATTTCAGTGCCATCGTGTTGGTGTTGGGTGACAGACACAAGCTGCAGGGAGGGCGGTCAGAGCTGCACAGAGGCCCAGGGTGGTGGCCATGTCAGCTGACATCACCATGAGAACGATAAAATAAAAAAAAAAATATATACTTTTGTATAAATTGGTATCTTGCGGCCACCTCTGTTACAGTTCATGGGGAAAAGCATCCAGTTACCACAAGCAAGCATATTTCCGAACCCATTTAAAATCTTAAAACCACAATACATAAACCGAACAATACCAAATGGCAACACATCAGGAAACCATTGAAAGAAAAGCCCAGTATAATGAAAAGAGAATTAAACATGACTGTCACTGCCAAAGAATAATCTCCCATAAATATTTTTGAAGGCAACAAAGAGGATTATCAATGAGAGTTGAGACAGGATAAGGGCAGATAATTTAAGTTCAAGAGGACATTTTGCTTGTTTCAGAGGCACATTGAGGATAATTTTAAAAGTGACCTAACCCCCCCAGTCCATTTTCTGTAGGATCTGAGGTCAGAGGAGGCAGCCTGAAGGGAGAAGAGGTGCAAGACCTCTTCAGCTCCAATCCCAGCTCTGCCTCTGTACAGCCTGAGGCTGGTCCTTTCTCCCTGCCTCAGTTTCCCAACCCAGAGTGACACAAGCGCAGTAAGTTACAGCCTCCAAAGGGAGCACGAGGGCTGCAAGGACTGAGAGGTATCACTGGAAGCTTAAACAAAACACGGATCCTATTTTCCCTGTGTAACGAATACAAGCGGTCACAGGGATGGTGTAGGATCTGCTGCTGCTGCTGGGACACGCTCTGATCTCTGCAGGGATCAGTTTTAATGCGCATACTCTAGTCCATTAAGCCCGTGACTTGATTTAGCAGAACTACAGAGCTGCCGTACTGTGCACATTGTTCTGACAGCTGTTACGGACTGACCTGCTGACTCTTATTACTTCCGGTCACATCCTGTTCCTTGAAGGATAGCTGATTACATTTTCCTCCCTAGTGAGCTCCATGAGTCTGAAGATGGGCTGAGACTGCCCAACCGGATGGTACATGATTTTTGGCTCCCACTGCTGTCTGACAGCCGGCTGGCAGTCAGAGATCGAGGACTTGTCTGCATGTGAAGCCAAACAAACATGGAAACAAGGAACTGTGAGCTAAGAAATTAATGTGCTGTAGGACAGAAGTCTGGGGAAGCAGCAGGAAGGCAGAGCACCATTACAATCTGCACTGCTATTTGAAAGGACATACCCACTAGACAATCCAAAATGGAAACTCTCTGACCCAAGAAAGGACAAACATTTATATGGGGATCCGATGTCCAGAGGAACAGACTAGCTTCAATAGCTAAAATACCCCAAAACCCAAATTTCAGAACTAATTCTTAACTCCTGTCCAGACAATCTATTTTCTGTAATCACAACTGCTCCCTTTCTTTGCATACAACTCTGAAGCATTAGGTTTTCAGATCGTCATCTGAAATACTTGGTAAAAGTCACTGTAAGCAGGAAATCAAACTAACTAGGTCATCGGTCCAATCCTGAACGGTAATTTCAAGGTTTCTTGCCTTCCTTATGCCACCTCTTTATCTTCTAGCACCTTAGGAAATCTGTTGGTCTTATTAAGAGTTACGAGCACGTGCTCAGCTCTGCGTGGAAGTGTGCACTCCCAAAAGATTGGGCTACCTTGCCCCTGCAGCAGAAAGCCCCGTGGGTCGAGTTAGGGTATCTGTGTGATATTTGCTGGGCTTACACACAGGAGAACACGCCAGAATAAACAGCTCTGCTAAAGCCCAGTGACTTTGGAAACATGGGGACAGGCATGGCAATGCTCTCGGGAGCGCTGCTGGAAAACATTGCAGTGCTTTGCTCCGAATCACACCTTTCCAGCAGGGTAAGCAATGAACCCTCCAGATCTCTGCTTCTTCTAGAGTTAATAACAAACAGGAGGCTGGGTAAGTTAATTTGTACCTAGAATGGCTTCATAAATAAAAACCTTTAGGAAAACCGGAAAATTCTAGCAATGAAATAGAGCTGCCTTCATTTTAAAGCCTCCACTCCTAAGTGGGCTGAAAACCTGGTGGCTTATTTGATAGTAGTTTGCTGTCAATCCCTTATAAACATCACTACAGCACTGGCTGTCTTTGGATTGCAGTTTGTCGCTCACAGAGAAGCAGTGGGGAGACACCGAGGCCTGCGTGGGTCAGGGGTCTGCTCCTCACCCACTGCTCAGACGGGCTTTCCTGGCTGAAGAGGCACAGCGGGTGGGCAGGTTGGCTGGGGTATGCAGCAGGGGAAGCTTGCGTTGCCATCGCTCTACCTGCTGCGCGGGTTAAAGGCTCACCGGAGCTGTCAAGCTGCCACCTTTCACCAGCCTGACATTCAAGAGTGTTTTTGAAAAAAATGTAAACAACATGAGCTGCTAAGCTGGCCTGATGGCTGGTTCCAGCTCCACTCTCACTCAGAGGGATTGCTGACTCTCTTGGTACACAGAACCGTGAGTAAATATTAGTTCAGACACAGACAGCTCACGGGCAGGAGCACAAGGCTGCAGGCAGCTCAAATAAACAGGCTGGCAAAAGGGCTGCCAGGGCTGGACCTCCCCTGTCCCTCCTGCGGCACCCCAAGAGCTGCCCTGGCTCCTAGCACAGCTCCAGGTGAGCTCCAGCCAGTGACTCTGCTAAGTGCTGAATCCACAGGGATTATACCCAAAATAAAGCAACATGCAGCACAAACATACAGCTGGAAGAAATCCCACTTTGACAATTCTGCTGGTCAGAGGCCAGTCTCAGGTTTGCTCTCAGCTACAGCAAAGGGGCAAACTGACTCCCTTACTCGCGACTCTCTAAAGGACGAGTGTGGGATATAACTTATTGCAGGCTAAATAACCTTCCCTGCCCTCGAGGCTCGTTCATTTTATTTATGGGAAAATATGCTCGTTAATGCTCTTATCACAGGAATGATCTAATCGGGGGGGAAAAGTCTCCTTTGAATACATCCATTTTAATGAGCTGCTGGGCGAAATGTTTAGGCAGGCAAAACTGACTCTGAACTCGTTTCTGACAGAGCAGATTCTGCACAGGTCTTAACGCTCATCCTGCTGGCATCTGTTTGTTTTGATAACATTTCCAAACGAAATTACGAGTTACAAAAGCTGAGCTGTACTGTGCACTTCCTTGTCCCTAAGGTTGGCTGATCCAAGCACAACAGGGACTGAAGGAAAACAAGCCACGCCGTCCAGCTCGCCTTCCCGACACAGAGGCTGTGAAAGTGGCCCATCCTGCAAAGAAACCCCAGATTGTGCTGAACTCCTCTGTAAGAGAAAAGGGAAGCTAAGCAAAAAAATAAACGAATAAATCCACCATGCAAAGGCTCCAGCAAGCAAGTGAGGAAAAGAGGTCAGCAGAGAAAGGAAACGTTCATGAAAGAATTCCAGAAAGCTGCTGCACACCAGAAGGCCATCGTAGAGGGGCTCGTTTTCTCAGGACCCGGCTCTGCGAGGTGCTGTGCACCCCACTGCTCGCTCCCATGCTAACAGGAAGGAAGGTGCTCCATCTCCTCTCCGAGTTGAACTCCCCTCTGTGACACTGCACCCTTTGCAAGAACCGGACCTTAATCATCTCTCATTAACTTGGGGAGGGGGAGCGGAGGGAGAGGAGCGGATGGAGATGTGAGCTGCATCTGGCCCAGCGTAAACGAAACAGAAAATGGATTGTGGAAGGGGGGATGTTGCAATATCTTCCACTTTATTGTTTTGTAACTACCTCTGAATTCCTCATGACCATTTATTCATAACTGGCAGCAACACCCGCAGAAAAATCAATACAAAAATCAAGCTTGTGGAACATTATTCTTAAATTACAGAACCGTAACAACAAACGGCTCAAGCACACTTCTTTCCCCAGAAATGTTAAGGTGCCATCCTCTGACTGTATCTCCTGCTGTTGGCTAACCCACTCTCTGTCTGACTATACTTCCTGGTCTCACTTCAAACTTCTCCCCTCACCCCCACGTTATTTTTATATGCAAACTGAACAGCAATGCCTGCTAAGCTTGATCCTGCAAACTTAAAGAAAACAACTCAGCACTTATCAGGTGACCAGCACTATGTTGGATTACACCCCTAAATCAGATAACGAGACTTTAAAGCATTTTAAACATCTGTTACCTCATCTGCATTCAATATATAGTCCTCTTCATACCAGCTGTTTTTAAGTGAGAAAGCAGAGATCCAAAGTTTCTTTGGTAAGAAGTACAGACATTTGTTTGCCTGACGAACTAGTGACTGCTTTCTTCTAGTTCAATATCTCACAAAGATCTTGGAAAATAAATTCTTCCCTGTGCTGGTAAACATCTAAGAATTCCGGCTTAATTTGGCAGTGGCATGCACAATCTCCTTCCAGCACAAGTGGGTCTTCAGAAAACCTGACCTTCAAATCAAATCATTCTTGCACAGATGACAATGAAAATGAGGAGAGTTTTCCAGCTAGAAAAAGTGTTCTAATTACCTGCCCCACAAAGATCAGAATAGATTCTAACACACCAAATAGCGTTTTTAGTGGGGGAGTATTTAAAATTAGATAACTGGTAGTTAACTGTTACCTGTAAGGAAATGAACCAGAAGTTCTAAGGAAGGAGATGGGTAGACTTAAGAGCCCTGCTTTGTAAGACTTACCAACTATAGGTCTTATAAAGTTCAGAAATAACACTGTCCACTGTTTTCATAAAGACCTCACAGGCTTTTGCTGAACTTCATCTCCAGACAGAAGTAGATGAGCATTTAAATTATTCTGGGGCTAAAACCAGCTAATTACAGGGTGGAGAAGTCATCACACACAATGATTTCTGTGGAAACAGGTCATGATGGACATCTCTGCCTTGGTTTCTGTCCTGTTTTGGTACTTGGCTACATCTCTAGACAACTCTTAAAACTGTAAGAACAAGTAGAGTCTTCCTGGATTGGAAATACAGAGAAAAGGCAATCAGAACGACTTGGTTTTATAGTCTGGCTCAATTAATTTATTATTTTTCTTTAAACCATTTTTGGGGAGTTACTGAGTGTGTGATGCTATGTAAGGACTGCACATACTTTAAAAGAGAGCTCATGTTTTTCCTTCTGTTGTACTTCCCTAGTCAGCAAATCGGAGATAGATTAACTCCCATGATGCTGCTAAATATCATAAACATCTATTTCCACATTCAAGAAGAGCTATGACAGCATGATGCAGCTAAGCAGAAAATATACAGGGGTTTCTGCTATATGTCATATATTTTTTTTCCATTCACCTTCACTGGAGCTTTGTTACTCCTCTAGAACACGGACGCAGGAGCTGCTTCAAGGAAGCCTGCAGCAGCCCACTTTCCAATAGCCTCCACAGTGGCAGAAAAACACACAGAAGCTCTAATATTTGCAGCTGTGTTATTTAGTTATGTTTTAATCACCTAAACAGCAGAGCAGTTCATCCTTCCTTCTCTAAATAAAAGATGTGGTACAACTATGGGATCAACGGGCAGGATTTCAGAACCAGCAACTCTTAGGAGTGTTTCAGGTCCTGTACATCTCTCTAAGCACTAGTTTCGTGTCATCTGATCACAAACACTTGCAAACCTGAAGACAGACAATGAAGAGGAAAGACATTCAGTTACTTATCCTGCCCATTTCTTGTTCTAACATCTGCTTACATCAGCCACCAGTTTTGAATTTGACTTTAACTCCTGTGCTGCCATAAACTCTTCTTCCAATCTATTATTTTTCAGAAAGTAAAAATTATAAAAACTTGACAAAAAGCTGGTGATTTTGACTAATGTTTGAGACCTCTTTTGTTAAAAGAAGCTGAAAAGCATGCTGAAACAAGCTAAAAAAAAAAAGAAAAAATAAGTTCTACAAAATGAAACTCCTTGGCTTTCCTCAACCTGAAACAATTTAAACTTGGATTCCTAACGTGGAGTTCAGCTGTGTTGCTTCTCCTGTACTTTCTCTGCTAGCAGGTCTGGTTATTGAGTAACTCAGACTGTACAAGATATTTTCCGAGGTCGTTTCATACAGCCTAATTGCTGCGACCTGCTTGTATAAGAACAACTGGGACTCGCTGCATGCTCTCCTCTGAGGAGTTCTGTAAGCAGTTCAGGAGAGAATTGGTATGAGATCCCAGCTGCATCTCCTGCTTTGGGGACTAAGCTTGTCTTTTGAAACATGTTTTTTGGAGATGGGAAGGCTGTGGTAGTTGCAAGCCAGTGGAACGAGGGGGCCTTTGATAGTGTATTTGTGGACACCAGCATAAGACTTGGGATGAACTAGAGCCTCAGGACTTCGATGGACGAGATTCTCTATTTGCAATTGTCCGTCCTGCCTCTGTGTTGAAAGCTGCTGTGCCACAGCAGTCGTGGGCAAGTGGGAATGGTTGCCCACACATCAGCTGTTACGGTCCACTGCCCAGTGTCTTAGATAACAGCAGGGACTGAGATGGGTTGGGACTACGATGCCAAACTAGGAATGCAGCTGGAGCAACTGAGACACCGACACAGTTACTTCTGCCTACTCTGCCATGGGTAGGGCAGTCATGGCAAACCAGTGGTAAAAAACAGCTGGAGATGGCAACATCTCAAACTGCCTCAGCTGGTAATCCTGGAATTGTGAGTCAGAGGCTTCTCTGTGAGGATTTATGAATCACTGTCACTGCTAAACTGGAAGTCAGGCTATCTCAGCAAAACTGCAGCTGGAACTAATCCCACATGATATTTAATGCACAAAACCAAAACAGGCTGTTGGGCTTTTTGCAGACTACAGAGCACCACAGCGTTATCCAGGTCACTCAACTGTAAAATGGAATGATGGCCCATTGAGATGACAGGTATCCAAAGGGCAAAGCTCTTTCCAGTGCCACAGTAAAGAGGAAAGCAGCTGCACAGATGATGTCCTCCGACACAGTGCCATTATAAGGAATTACAGCTGGATTACTACATAAATAATAAATGCCATTATTAGAAATAATGAAACCTATCACAAAATGCCAAGGCAGTCCTTCCATCAACTAATACATTCATTCCCCCATCAGGAAAACCTTTCCAGAACAACACACAAAACATGAATTGCTAAATCTTCTCTGATGTGCTTCATTTAGTCCGGATATTCCTGAATTGCAGCTATCCCATTGTTTCAAATTGGTCTCTGGGTAATGCATTAAATGGCAGTCAGCTTCCCCTCCCCATAAATCAACAGCCAAATCTCGAGAGCAAGGCGAAAGCAAGCACTAATCTCTCAGTTACGTCGTGTTCTGGGAGCTGAGTGCAGATACCTGCAGCAGGAAAAGGATTTTTGTCTCGTACCTCTTACTTACCATGACTCCCAGACAAGTCACTGGCTGCTGGCCAGGCCAGGCTTCTCATCTAAGCTGTAGGAGAACAGACAGTGTTTTCTTTTGGCAATACACTTTGTTCCATCATAGTCAATCAGAGCAGTTTCAGGACACAGAAGGCGGGTGAGGATTTAGACACTTATCCTCGTGCAAAGCAGAGCCAATCAATGGACTATCCATGTGCTCAGAGCTCCTGGATGGGAACATTTTAAAGCAAATAAAAATAAGCAAGATAGGAAAAAACCCTGAAAAAATGCCCAAAGGCAGCTATGGTACCTGAAGGCAGTAAAATAGCTGCGCCATAGCCCGAGCTGAATGAAGAAAAAAGAAACGCAGCCATCTACATTTTTTTTTTTTTTAAGAAAACCATGATTTTAAAAATCATTACAGTGTCTCCTTAGTAGCTTTTGTTGGCTCTATAAACATCTTTTTCCACTTAATGCACAAGGCATACCTGACTTCAAACTCGATTCAGCATAATTTAAACCATTATTTTGAGCTTTCTTTCCATACAGGACAAGATCCGCTGTTTAGGATGTGCCCTAACTTCTGTGATGTGCTTCTGACGTGGTTTTCAGGCTGAAATGTTCAGAAACGGCCGAGTCAAAGATCTCCTGTCATGGAAATTATAACCTATTTAGCTTTTGTACACATTTGCTGCTTTAATTTTGAAGATTGACCCCCACCCCCAAAGGGATGTATCTGTGTTTTCACCAGTATTGTCCGAAAGAAAAGCGGGGTGTCTGATTTTCAAATTCACATCCTTTCCTTCAGACTTTATTCTTGCCATGGGGCTGCAGAAAGACCCAACCACATTCCCAAGCCTCGGATTTCCAAAATCCTTGCAGAGGAAAAGCAGAGCGTTGCCCTGTCAGGGGAGCGTTACCGGCTGTTTGTTACGGGGCTGGGGATGCAGAGACCAACTTTTGCTACGTAAATAACCATTTTATTCACTTCCGCAAGAAGCTACAGCACAAAGCCTTTTTCCGTTTAAAAGATTATCACGAACCGCTCCGCATTCCCCAGACAACTCAAACTATAAATGACTATAAATGAGCACACACAGGCCGATCCAACCCACAGGCCTAAACTGGGGGATGTTGGCACTGGAGGTGGGAGCACGGCCACAGCCCAAAACGCGCACCCCGAAACCGGGTCACAACTTCAGCCCGTCCTTTTAGGGGCCCTCTGCAGTACTTGGGGGATTTTCTTATTATTTTTTTAATTAAAGTTTCTCTCAGCATCGAGCTAACAAACACTGCGCGACAGCTGGGAGGGCGGCGATGCCCCCCCGCGCCTACGAGGCCCCGCTGCCGCCCCTCTGCTGCCTCCCCCGGCGAGCGGGCAGCCCCGGGGCTGGAAAGCCCGGCCGTCCCGCGGCCGTACGGACACCCCGACCCCCCGTCCCCAGCCGCCGCCCCTCACGCTCCCCGCCCCGCTCCTCCTCCCGCCGGCGCATGCGCGAAGCCGCGCCGGGCCCGGCCCCTCCCCTCCCCTCCCCTCCGCCGCAGGTTACCTCCGCCAGGCGGGGGCGCGGACGCGGGACTCGAACCGGCAGCTCTACGGGGAGTGAGGGCTGCGGCGCCGCGCCGAAGCCTCCCGGCCGAACCCCGCCAGACCCCGCCCACCCACGCGGGCGTAGCCAATCAGAGATCGCTGCTCTCCCCCTCCCCGTCGCGACGCCCTTCTGACCAATGCTGAACCCCCCTCCCGCTGCCAGCCAATAGGAAAAGAGCTCGCTGTTCCGCCCCCTGCGCACCCTTCAGCCAATGGGAAGCGAGGCTTTCTAAGGGACAAGCGGGCCGTTCACCGGGCAGGAGCCGTTTCCCGGTTGGGGGCGTGGCCCGCTCCGCGGGGCGTGGCCACGTCGGGGGGCGTGGCCTGAGGAGGGTATATAAGGACCCACTGCAGCCGGGGTGCCATTTTGTGTAGCAGCGCCTGGAGAGCGGCCGGTGGGAGGCAGCGGAGGGTTTCGGGGTTCGGACCAGAGCGGCCGGATGGTGAAATCCTCCCTGCAGCGGATACTCAACAGTCACTGCTTCGCTAGAGAGAAAGAGGGGAATAAAAGCACCATCATGCCCGCTGTGCTGAGCCTCAGTACCGGACAGAGCAGGTGAGGGGCCGGGGCCTCCCTCAGCCTTCGCACCGCTGGGCGCTCGCCGCCTCCTCCCTTCCCCTCAGGGCCCGCCCTGATCCTTCTCCTCCTCCTCCTCCTCGTCCCTCCAGCGTCGGTCACCTCCCCCGTGACCGGGGGGAGGGGAGGGGTGCTCCGTGGCGGGTGGGGGAGGGGCGGCCCGCGCCGCCGCCTCAGCGCTGGGCGCTGCGGCCTGGTCTCCTCCCCCGCAGAAAAAGGGGGGAGGGAAGGGGGGAGAAAAAAAAAAAAAGGTTTTTTTGAACGCCCAAGCGGCGCCTGTCTGCTATAGTACCGGTTGCACCCGCACCCCCGCCTCCGTCCGGTGTGACTCGCCGCCGTGCCGAGCGACACGTCCCCCCTCCCCCGGGGGGGGGCTGCCCGCGGCCGCCACCCCCCTGAGTCACCGCACAGAGCCGGTGCCTCCCGCCATGTGCCACGTTAGCTGCCGTCTGCCTGCAGGGAGAGCTCCCATCGCATCTCCGCAGTTGTCATAACCGTGGGAGGAAGCCTTGAACAGCACACACCGGCCCCTGATGGGAGGCGGCTGGTCCGTGAGCTGCGCCCGAGCAAGTGAGCGGGCTGAAAGGTGCCTGGAGAGAAAAGCCGGGCTGGAGGCAGGGCCTGGAGGTGCCTTCCTCCTACGGGGGGAAAAAAAACAACAATTAGGCAAAGATATCAAAGGATTGAAAGCTCTTATCCCCTTATGTAATCGTAGGTATTCTTGAAAACTAATCGAGGGTACTGAGCCTAAAGTGGAACATGAGAGTGTTAGGAAAGCTGTTAATTTAAAACTCAACCAAAAGATAATCCCGATAGATGCTGGGAACAAAATACCCGAATTGGGGTGACCACTGTAGAGTGGTGGGTATTTAGGACATCAGTCTGCCTTGTGTGAAGGAAGCCATGGTTCCTCCTCGTACCTGCGCTATGAAATTTTTTTAGAAGGCTATTTTTGTACTTGCCTGCTGATCAAAGATTGTTTTTTTTTCCAAGAGGAGTAAGCGCACACAAACATCCCTATGAAATACTTCCTTGATTGCAGAGTGTAGGCAACGTTCATTATGTGCTGCCTTTCGTTGGGCAAGAGGTGAAATTGTATAAAGGATTGCCCTTGCCCACTTCTGCACAGGGTGCTTAAAGGCTTATTTGTAAGGGTAATCAGGAATGCATAGCTCTGCAATCATTCTGAGGTAAAATAAGTACCTAATGCTAGTACTAAAGAAAAGTGTCTCTCTCTTAAAGACCCTAAAATAATGGATTGAATACTCGTTTAATTGAGAGAGCACAAATTTTAATTTTTTTAATAAAACTTTGCAGTCGCTGTGCTTACTAATACTTTCCAGCATATAATATTTGATTTATATGGCCATTCAGAGCCTTTCTCATACAGATTATTCATCACAAGTTTCAAGCTCATTTAAAAAAAAAATCAAACTCGTACGAACTGTGCAAAATGGTGGATTATTTTGTACATGTTTATTCTGATTTGCAAATGGCTGCTGGCACTCACAGACAGGACGATTGTGAAAATTTCCCTAAGGGCCTCGATTGCTGCATCTGCTGAGATGACGCAACTCAAGAGTGAGCCTGCAGGGTGAAGGATGGTGCAGAGGGAGGGGCCAGCAGCACAGCGTTTGCTCTTAGTACAGTAGAAGGCTTATTCGGTTAAGCAGGCTTATATGGATGGGGTGAAACTTAGCGTGCATACACGAAGGATGTTTCATATCTTAAGAGGATAACATTCTTAACCTGAAGTACTGAACTTTGCCGAGCAGTGTAAAATTGCTTTGAAGAATTTGGCAGAAAGGCTTGTAGGTTTTCAAATACTCAGGTGTGGTCTCAAAGTTAAAACTGGTGAGTTTGCTTCTGAGCATGGTGAAAACACTTGAGGCAGTGACATCTGTGAGACTATTTCATGTAATTTTCTGACCTCAAGCCAAGAGTGCTGATGCAAAGGTCGGAGGTAATTAGGGCCATATATCATGGGGAAAAATGATCCCTAGCTTGCAGGGCCAGAATACTCATGTGAACTCATGAGAACAAGGGCAGAAAATGAGATCTTGCGTGTGTGATAGTGGAATGGTTCTTCTCTTGAGGTCAGGTCAGGCATACTGCTGCCTTGGTATGGAAATACACCTTGCTTGCTTCAAGCTGAGAGGATTTTCATCTCCAACTTAGTCTTTCCCTCAAAATACTGCAGGAGCAGCTTTCTGACCCTCGTGGGTCTGGGCGTGAGGCAGGTGTGCCTGTCCCTGGTCGGGAGGGTCCTTTGTCTTGCCTTGCTCGGGTTGCAGTGGGAGGAGTTCCTTTGGCCACGCTTTCGGGTTTTGTTTAAATCTTGCTATCTGATCACTGTTTAAAACCTAGAATTTGCAGAGCTTTGTCTAAGACTGCCTGTTTGCCTCTAACTGTGATCCCTTTCTAGTTCCAGGGTTCCCTTCAATTGCTGTAGTAACCTGGGTCCGGGGCCTCGGTGGTGCTCCTGATGTCCCTCACCCACCCCTGAAGATCCCAGGTGGGCGAGGGAATAGTCAGAGGGATCACAATCTTTCAGCTAATTTATTTTATTCGGTGAGTATGAATAATAAGCAGCTTGCTATGGTGAGCTTGAATGTGTTTCTTGCCTCAAGCCTATTAATGGGAATTATCCTTTCTCCAAAATGAATTGGAAGTAACTTTGCCCATATTACTGCTACAGGATAATCGGCTGAATGTAACAGAAGAACTAACATCTAATAACAGGACAAGAATTTTGAATGTCCAGTCACGGCTTACAGATGCCAAACAGATTAGTTGGAGAGCAGTGCTGAACAACAACAACCTCTATATAGAAATTCCCAGTGGTGCTCTGCCTGAAGGGAGCAAAGACAGGTGGGTAGATGAAAATGCAGCTGTGGTTTAACTTGCCTCTGTCTCGAAGGCCTGTCAGTAGGGTGGAATAACACTTTACAGTTGTTGGTGTTTGCTTCCATTGTTCTGAAAGTTGAAGGCTAATTACAGTGCTTGCTGCTCTCTTGTAAAAGGGGTTTGAGGGCTGCTTGTACCTGTCTTGTCAGGCAAAACCAATCCAAAAGGTCGGTGATTTCAGGCTGTTCCCAGGTACTGGGTGGCTGCTTTTATCCACTGAAAACACCAGCCTGGTTCCGAGTCTGTCACTGCAGATTTCCCTTCAACTGCAACAGAAAACACATGTTTTCTGTGTCACTGAGGGCCTAGATTTCTGCCTCGAGTTAAACCTCGGGCGGTGGGATCTGCTGTTGCTATGAGTCTCCAACCACTGGCCTCTTGTGCCTGTGGGTTCACGTGCAGATTGGCTCACAGGCCGTGCTGTCTCTGAAGGAAATACTTGCTCATGTCCATTGAATGCCTTGTATTTGTCTTGCAGTTTTGCAGTTCTTCTAGAGTTTGCTGAAGAACAGCTTCGAGTTGATCATGTGTTCATTTGTTTCCACAAGAACAGAGATGATAGAGGTGGGTGTTAACTCACAGCACCGTCTCTAGAGATGCGAGTGCAGTATTTGAAGTTGCTTTTGGTGGATGCTTTAACTGTTGTACCGTATCAAATGGATGAAACTTGTTTTCTGCTTTATTTTCTAGCTGCATTGCTCCGTACTTTCAGCTTTTTGGGCTTTGAGATTGTGAGACCAGGGCATCCCCTTGTCCCCAAGAGACCAGATGCTTGCTTCATGGCCTACACGTTTGAGAGAGACTCATCAGAAGAAGAATAGATCGCAATGTTTGCCTCTTAGAGCTTTCTTGTTGTCTATAAAGATGATTCTGTAGAAATTTTGTCAACATCTATTACAGTACATATAACTCTGTATGAAACGTTGTGACCAACTGCTCTGGTGGTGAGATGTTGAAAATTTCAGACTCCACATCTTTTTCTGGATTTGTGCGCATGTTGTGGTTGTGCAAATAAATGCTCCCTCCAAATTAGCAGTATATTTCTTGAAGTTTAATATTGTGTTTGTGATACTGAAGTATTTGCTTTAATTCTAAATAAAAATTTATATTTTACTTTTTATTGCTGGTTTAAGCTGTTTAAGACTTGCACTCTGAAGCGATGACTCTGGAACTGCCCCAACCATTAAAGCTGCAGGTACAGAAAGGCGTTGGTCATTCTTTGCTTGACTGGGACTCGTGGCTGTGATCCACCAGGACTTGAAATAATCTAGCAATCCTGTAAAGCCTGCTTTTAGTGAGATAATTAGCAGGTTGTCCATTTCCACTGGTAATTAGGATCGCTGCATCCCTGCTCAGTGTTTCATGGGATACTTTGGGGCATGTGTTAGCTGGAAAGTCACAAGTGAAATGCTGAGAAGTGCAGCTCACGGCTGCTGTCAGCTTCAACTCCCTTTTGAGTGTAAATATGTGACTTTGGTACCTGGAGTCTCGATGTTGCCAGGATCAGTGCGGCCTTAGGCCAGCGTGTGCGAAGCGTCGCAGCCTGGCTTGATGAGTTCCGTGGCTGTGATCGAGGAAGGCTTGTGCCACTCCTACAGCTGAATAGTCCCTGAGGCTGGGTGGTCCCCAGAACTCCCCAGAGGAGAGTTGGGGTGTGAGGAGAAGGATCCCTTGTCAAGTGGTGCCTGTTGTTGGGGTCCTCAGCCCTCTGTTAGTGTTCAGAATACTGAGCAAAAGGGGAAATGGCAGCTTGTGCTGCAATTAACTTGTGCTGAAGTTAGCAGAGATAAGTCTCCAAAGCTTTAAAGCCTTGTATTTCAATTTTTTTTCAGTACTTGCAGCTTTGGAGGCTTGCTTGGTGCTGTTTCAGCAGATTAATCTTTCCCTTCCAACCCTGGAGCAGTGAATCCCTGGGATGGTGGTTTTACCAGGCTGTTCTGCTGTGAGTGTAAATAGAAGCACGTGATCTTCGTGAATGTGTGCTCTGCCAGGGCCTGACACCGCTGAGCTTGGCTTGAGGAGCTCTCTGGGTTGTGAAAAGTGTGAGGGGGCCTGAGCATTCCCCCCACGGGTCATCCCCAGGCATGTGTTCTGGGCTAAGCAGCGCTGGAATCCCATGGAACACACCAAACACAATCCCTGAAACTCCCTTCTTGGAGCCGCAGCAGGGAGCAGATCCCATAGTGGGGATTTGTTTCCACAAATTGTTTCCCGTAGTGGGATCTGCAGCACAAAGTAACCGGGGGGATGGCGCCATGTTCCCAGCGAGCCTGTTGTTAAAGGAGCAACACCGTGACAGGGCCGTGTTCATGATCTGTTTAATTGGCTTCAGATGTTTTTATCAGTCTCTTGCTGGTGCTGCACCAGCTTGGGCCGTGCTCTGCTCCTCGGGTCCCGGGGTACGGCGTGTGGCACGGCTGTCACCTCTGCTGGGACCAAGGCTGGGAGCTGCGCTGCAGTCGGTGCGTGGGAGAGGTCTCCTTCCCACAGGTCTCGTGCCAATTTTTCTGTGGCTGTACAACCGTGCTCTTCCTGTGGGTTTTTTTGAAAAGCTGTGAACTTGTTCTTGGTGTGCTGAAGGCGAGCAAAGAGGGGGTGGGCATGACTGGGGAGAGGGTGTTCCTCCTTTACTCGACAGGCTGGCAAAGCTCTGAAGTTCATAAGCTGGTTCTCTAGAGAAATCCTTATTTTCCTCTGCGATGCCGTGCCTGTGCTGTGATCTGCTCTCCACAGGGAGTGTGGAGATGGATGTGGTCCCTGGTAGAAGTTTCGCTGACCTTGGGTGCTCCAGGCTGCTCCTGGCAGAAGGGGAGGGGGTCACCCAAGGTGGAAACCAGAAACAGGGGTGCAGGGGGTGCTCGGGTGCTGGGGCTGGGGTGGGCCTGCAGGCGCCAGCAGAAGCAGGTTTTGTCTTTGTTTTTCGAGGATCAGATGCCCAAGGTGGCTTTGGGTGAGCTGCTGCCGTGCCACGGGCTTTACTGCCATCTTGTAGCCAGGCGAGATACTACAGGAGAGGCGGTGGGGACTCCCCAGGACAACCCCCCTGCGTGTTTTTGGCCCCAAAGCCTATACTGAAATTTGAACAACATTTCTGTGGACCGGCTGTGCTTGGGTGGTGACCGCATCGGGGTTTGTGTGGCTGGGGAGCTTGTTTGGTTCCCCCTTTGCTCGTCCGGCCTCAACGGGGAGGCTGCGCTGCCGGGTTTGGGTGCTGCTCTGGGAGGGAATGGCCCCCCACTCTGCACGGAGCCTCGCACAGAGGGGCTGAGGTCTTGGCTGACTCTTCGGCCCCGATGATGGGGCTGCTGCCTGCTCACACTCAGCGGGCAGGGCAGGAGGCAGAAACCCACCGACCAGGGGAGCTGGGAGCCAGCTGCTCTGTGGTTTCATCTTGGGGGTGGGTCACAGCTCCAGTTTACAAAGGTTTTGGGGTTTTTTTTTGAGCTTGGGGACTCCTAGGAGGAATCACCGGAGCCATGGGCTCTGGTGACTGCCTGGTGTGCCCCTGCCCATGTCCATGGCCACGCCGGGGCTGCCCCAGCAGTAGCTGCAGGGAAGGCCGGGACAGTCCATCCCACTGTGTGCACAGCCCACGGAGGCTGCTCTTGCTGCTCTCAGGTGATAGCTGTGAGTGGATTAATAATGACTTAATTAATTTAAATTACCTGAGCAGGACCTTGCATGGCACTTCACTGTGATGGTCACTCGGCATCCGCGTGCGTTTGGGCACCAGGGCGCAGACCCTGCGTGGCGCTGCGTGTTTCGTACCGAGCAGCAGATGCAGCGGCCGTGCCTTGGTGCAGCCAGAGACCGACCTGCAGCCTGGTCCTGGGTGCAGCAGCCATAAACTGACCCGAGCTATTTACTGGATGCCATCGAGGCTGTTCTGGCTAATCACTGCTGGGCAGTGAAGTTTGGCTTTGTGTTTCTCTCTGGATGCATCACTGGGGTGTGTAATACTGTCAAAGAAGCACATAAAGGACCGGTATTTAAGAGGCTCAGCTCTGGGTTTTATTGAAGCTGTGTGGCTGCTGTATTTCCCCCTTTAAAATGTCATTTATGCTTGTGACTACGCCACAGAGTGTTTCTAAAAAGAGCAGGCTGTACCTGGTATTGTATGTCTCCCTTGCTAACGGTGCATTAAGGTGAGCTGTAATGAGTGGCTTTGCATTATTATTTAAAACAGTGAAAGCCTCATGGCCACAGGAGGGGTCTGAGGGGGTTTTGTGCAAAGTCTAAGCCCCATAAACTTGGGATAATCAGCCACTAAATTGGTGCTTGATCCTGTGGCTTCCACCCAGCTGTCTTTCCTGAGACGCTCCGATAAACCGGACTCACAGTATCACACAAAAATTGGTCAAGGGTATAAGAACACAAACACACCCGGCGTTGTGGGAGCCACGGGTGGGAGTTTGGTCCCAGCTTCATCATTCACGTGCTGTGGGGGAAGCGGGTTTGAGTTTTCCCAGCCAGGACCAACTTCGTTCCTTGTGAGCTGGTGGATTTGGCCAGGTCCTCATGGGCTCTTGGCTTTGAGGAGACCTTTTGGGTGGGCTGAACTTCAGCTTGCCTTTAGGGAGTGTAGAGAACCTGGGTGACTTGGTAGAGTGCGTGTTCAGTGATCTCCTTGAAGTACTGGCAGCACAGCCACTCCTCGAGGCCGGGGCTCCCCACTGCCCCAGCTGAATTCTCCGCAAACTTCAGCAGCAGCAGAGCCCTCTTCACCTCCACCCAGCTCCGGAGCAGGGTGAGGGTCTTCTTGCTCCTGGCGAAGAGCTCCTGGCGAGGCCCCCAGAGCAGCACCTGCAGGATGCTCCTTGCCTGCTCGATGGAGACCCTCTTGCAGGGATCTCTGTGGAGAAGCCGCATGGCCAGACGCTTGAGTCCCGTGGAATAGATGGACAGGGAGGGGATTTCAGGAAGTCTGTTGCTTCTGAACCCCAAGATGTTCTCCAGAGAGATGTCCACATGCAAGATCTGATAGATCAGCATGCCCACGTTCAGCTCATCTGCCACCGGGGAGGGCGGTGCAGCAAGCCCCTCGGTCCAGTCCTGCTCTTGGCTGGTAGAACAAGGTCTTTGCTTGTCTTTAACCTTGAAGAAGCTGCTGATGAGCAGCCTTGGAAGGGACAGCCCCAGAGATGGCTCCTTGCCTTGCTGGCTCCGGGGAGGACAAGGGCACTGCACCAGCAGCAGGTTCTCGGGGCGGAGGTCCCCCTGCCCTATGTTCTGCACTTGGAGATGCTCCAGCCCCATGCACACCTGCAGGAGGAGGAGGCAAGCCAGGCGTTCGTAGTGCCCAGGGCTGGCCCTGTGCAAACCACGGGATCCCTTCACAAAGCCCGCCAGGGTCTGGTAGGGAACCTCGGGAGAAATGAGGACCTGTGGGACGGGGTGGTTGGCAAGACAGGCTGGCTCCTCTCCAGAAGGGGACCAGCTCTGCTCCCCAGGGCTTCCTGAGAGCACCAGCTCCCAAGGGAGGTGGTTGGTGAAGCGGCCGATCAGGCGCTGGATGCTGCAGTGTGCCCCAAGGGAGCTCTGCACCCCCAGGCTGGTGCAGCACGGCTTGGGGACCTGCAAGGAGAGACAGGGCACAGCCAGCTGCATGAGGACGGAGTCACCAGGTGCCTCATCCTGGGCTGGGCCACTGCCTCAGCTCAGGGCCACCAGCTGCTGGTTTGACCCACACACCCTCTGAACCCACTGGCACCCACCACAATGGCTTTGAGCAAGAAATGGGAAAAAGGGGGGGTGGGGTGGGTGTAACCCCCAGGGGAGCCACAAAGCTGCTTTGCTGGGTCTCATCCTGCACTGCCTGAGGGGTCACCTCTGCTCCAGCCTCTGCTTTGTGTCTGCTGGCCCCTTGAGACCACTTGCCAGGGCATCTCCCCCAGCGGTGCCGTTCTTGATGTGTCCTTTGGACTCGTGGGAGCTGTCACCCTCGCCTCCCTGGCCTGCGCCAGCAGCACCGTCTCATTTAGCAAATGCAGAAGTAGATGCAAAAAGGGGAAGCGTCTGCGTGATGGCAGTCAGGGGAAAAGCCAACGCTCCCGGTTCATGCTTGCCTGCAGCACCGCAGCCCCCCGTGCTGCAGGAGCCAGGTTGCTCTGCACCACCCGGGGCATTTTCCCCAATTCCCCGCTTACCTTGGCTGCAAACACCAGCTGGGTTTGCTCAAAGGTGAAGCCCACCCGGAAATACCAGGCGTCCCCGCTTTCGCAGCACGGCTCCCGGTCCAGGATGCTGAGCGCTGCCCAGCTCTTCCCAGCCAGCTCTGCCTCCAGCAGCTGCTGCCGCTCCTCTGGCCCCACCAGCTCCTCCTGGATGCGAGCTGAGAGCCGGGCCAGCGTGGCCTCCTGGCACCCCAACATCACCCCACACACCCCGGCCGCGCTCTCCAGGAGCTGCCCCAGCTCCCCATCTGCCGTCCCGAACGTCAGCTCCGCCGTGCTGGGTGATGGGGGTTTTTGTGGGCTGCTCCGGGCCACCGGTTCCCCCAGGCTTTGGGACTTGGTCAGGGGCTTCTTGGGTCCCCAAGAGGGTCTGTCCCATGGGGGGATGGAGCTGGGAGCCCCCTCCTCCTGCCGCAGATGGGGCGGCGGGATGCTGTCGAGGATGCTGCCAGCCCATCGTGTGGGGTCACCCCGGCAGTGCTGGGATGGCCCCTGCTCCGGGAGGGACTCTGCTCGCTGGAGGTGCTTTTTTGGCAATGGGGGAGGCAGGGGGTCCCGGTCGGGCTGAGAGGGGGGTCTCCCAGCTCCTTCCCCTCGGCTAGCCTTGCGGGGGACAAGGTGGGCCCGCAGCTCTCCTGGGGAGGGAGGAACAGACACGGCAGGGCTCAGACTTTCCTAGGGGTGGGGGGAAGAAAGCGGGAGATGGAGCAGGACGGGAGTACAAGCACGTTGTTATTTATTTGCCCCACTGCATATTTCCAGCCCCAAAGTAATGCCCAATGCCAGCTGGAAGGGTGATGGCCAGGTACTGCAGGAGGGGGACAGGGACAGCAGCGGGGTTTGTTCCAGCTGTCCGAGCTGGCACCTGCGCGGGGAGGAGGGCAGGGGGTTGGGGCGTCACTCACCCACGTTGCTGTAGATGAGGGCTGAGCTGGGGGGTCGAGGCGGGGTGTCCGGCATGGGGGCAGACGGTCCGGGGGCACCCAGGTCCAGGCTGCTGCAGCGGGCACGCATGCTGCCCCGTGCCTGCACCACGGCCCTGCACGGAGCTGGGAGTCAGTGCTCGCCCCTCCGGAGGCTTCCGGCTCCTTGTGGTGCCGGCTCAGGGGAAGAATAAGGAGAAAGGGGAAGCAGTGGCCTGGGGAGCCCTGGCTGTGTGGTTTTGGGGCAAAAGACAGAGTTTGGCGGCCCAGTGACTCCAGTTCCTGCACTGGGGGTGCTTCCACTCCCGAGGGGTGGGGGCTGCCTCGGGGGCTTCACATACACACAGGTCCATGTCTGCCCTGCGGTCCCTGTTGGGTGGCCACGAGGAGGACACGAAGGTGGGAGAAGTGTGGGATGAGCGCAGGAAAAGCCTTCGACACCCCCAGCCCAGGTCTGGGGGGCAGGACGGGGGGTGGGGGGTCTGTGCATGGGGAGGGAAAAGCAGAGAGCCTGTAAGGAGGAGAGCAGCAGGAAGGAGCCGTCCGCAGCCCCGGCTGGGGTTTCACTTCCCTGTCCTGGCCAAGCTCAGTGCAGACCTGTGGCTCTGACCCCGCTGCCCCAAGCAGTACTGAAACCACGGTGGCTTTCTTTAAAAATGCCGATTTCTGCGGGGACATCACTCGCTGTGCAACTCCAGGCTTTGCCCCTCTTTGGCCCAGCTCAGCCCCCATTCCCCCCAGGGAACCAGGAATTATTGCCCTGCCTCTTGCTGCGGTGCAAAGCGTCGGGCTGAAGCAGCCTTGCCAGGGTGCTGCTGGGAAGCTCCTTTTTGGGCCCCGTTTGCAGAGCAGTTTGTTACCTCTGAGTTTTCCCTGGCAGCGGTGGGGGCCTGGGGGGCTCCAACTCCATCTCCCGGCTCGGCAGCGGCTCCCGCTCCCCGTCTCGGGCTCCCCCGGCCATGGCACTGCCAGGAACCACCTTGCACAAGTCTCTGCAACCCCGCTCGCAGGAGGATGTTCTTTCAAAACCTGCTTCTCGCAAGTCTAAAGGAAGCCGGAGGCTTGGCTGCGCTCCCCGGCAGCCCCCAGTGCTGCTCTGGGGCCACACGCTGCCTGGGGAGGCTCCTGCAACTAATTGCAAGTAATTGCAATGCCTTTGGTACAACCTGTTGCAATGGGTTTGCTTCCTCCGAGCTGCTCGTGAAGGCTTCACACTCCTCCTCCTGGGCTGCTTTCTGGATGGCAGCTTTATTGAAGGGGGGGATTTCCATGGTAACCCACCCCAAATTACATAATTAATTTCCTGCTCTCCAGATAATGTTACTCTAGACGGCTTGGTGAGGTGGAATTATTTTTTTTTTTTCTTCAATATTTTTTTCTGGGATTTCCTGCTGCCATTGTACCAGAGGAGCCCAGTCATTTGAAAACACTTTTTTTTCTTCCAGAGCTTTACACGCGCTGAGCATGAAGTGACATGACTCAGCTGATGAGAAAAGTCCCATCAGTGTCTGTCCCCTCTAGGATGAAGTTGCTCTTTTAGCACTCTAAAACTCAAAATATTTTAATATCTTCTCCCTTCTATTCAGTCTTTGAAATAATTAGCAATTAGCACTCGTTAGCAATTGGCCTGGCTGGGTGGGTGAGCCCCTCTGCTGAGAGCTGCGGGAAGCCAGCGCCAGGGATTTCTCCTGGGAGCACCAAGGCTGGGGACAAACAAGCTTCGGGGGATGTGGATTTGAATGAAGAAAGTGGAACCATCCACCGTACGTCCACTATTTGAGGTGGACCGTGCAACTGTGGGCACCCTTGCGACCGGCTGCCTCTCCAGGGCTGTGGGGGCCAGTCTGGGGCTCGGTGGGTGCCTGTGACCCCGAAGCCACCCCCTGCGAGGAGCCCACCCTCCTCCACGGTTTCCTCGCTGTGTATTTTACAACCCGTATTTCCTAGCCCACACCCAGCAAGCCGGTAGGTTTGTGTCTGTTGACCCACAGCGCTCGCCGAGGGCTGCTTCTGCGGTGCTGAGGCCATATGCTAGAGCTGATAAAAATATGTGTTGGGGCTGAGTCATGAATGAATCCGGCACCAGCTCGGGGAGGATGTGCAAGACTCGGGGAGATGACAACCCGCGCTGGTTCCCGCACGGTCCTTCCCACGCTGTTGCCAGCTTTGCTGCTGGAGCTGCTCATCCCTGCGCCCCAGCCCTGCGGCCCATCCCTGCCCGGCAGTGAGGCTTGGCTTTGTGTTGCTCCCTCAACACGTCATCTAGGGCTATAACGCTGTAAAAATAAATATAAATGGAGCATTTAAGATTCAGCAGGATCCTGCGCTTATTGATGGTGCTTAGCAACGGGGTCAGTGTATGTATGTCCCTCGTCCCAGTAAGTCATTTATGTTAACGACTGTACTACAAACTGTTTTAAGCAACAGTAAATCTATTAGAAGCATCGATATTTTTCCCTGATGAGTCTTGTTACCTTCAAGATATACCAGAGATCATTAGGAATAAAATTACAGAATTAACACGATGAATGCGACCCTACCAAGCTAGAGCGAGGTGGCACGAGCCCGGAGGAGCCCCACAGCGGGGCAGGCAGGAGTTGCCTTTCGCAGAAGTATTAGCTGCAAATTTCCTGATGCCTCTTATTATAATAAAGGAGACAACGCCAACTTTAAAAGCAAGCCAAGCCCTTAAAAAGGACTGTGATTTTATATTGCTAAGCCCTGCAGGACTAGTAAGCTTCTCCGAGCCACGGGGCACCCCTGAATCCATCGGTGGGTTCCTCTGCCTGTCCCAGGCTGACAAAGCAGCCGCAGGATGGTGGTTGCAGTCTCTGGTCCAGGGGGTGCCGAGCCCTTTGTCCCCCTCTTTGTGCAGGGGTGGGATTTGGGGAACTGATGTAGGGAAGTTTTACTTAGCCAAAGTCTTTTTAATTTGTAAGGAAATTGGTTTCTCTTCCCAGCAGGAGATATGATCTTTAAATGCACCTGCTGGAAAATTACATTTTTCTAATTGTCTTTATTTTTTGGTGGTTTTTTCCTGACATTATTCTCAATACTTCACTGCTGTGGGGATGCTCCGTTCCCAGCTCAGGGCAGGTCAGGCTGATACCACTGCTGGGCCTGTGTGGGCACATGGGCTGGGCACAGCGAGCACCAAAACCACCAGAGCTGGTTTCTCAGCATCTTCACTCCTGGCAACATTCGTCCCCCAAAAGCTGCCGCAGGAGAGGGTGGGCTCAGCCCTGGATTCCACAGGTGTCCCTGCAGCCACGGTGCACCCAGACCCTTCGGCACAGGCGCAAACTCTAACCCCAGCCCTTAACCTCCTGGGCACTCTTCCGCCATACAACATTTTTTTCATGCAGGAAATGAGAGAAAAGCCCCAATTTCCTCTTTTACTCCCACGACAGCTCTTGCCCTGGCTGCTGGGGGGCTGCAGGAGGCCCAGGGTGCTGGCAGCACCCCGGTTGTTTTGCAACCAGGGCCACCCTCCTTCATGCTGGTGATGCAGATGCCGGGAGCCGCCCCACGTCCCCGGGGAGCAGCGGGGTGTGGAATTTTGGGGTGCAGAGGCTGGGAACTGGCCCAGGGTCCTTGTCCTTCCCTCCAGCAGATGGAGGCATTGCTTTGCTTCCACCACCCCGCAGGCTCCCAGTTCCCAGCCCAGTCCCCAGCCCAGTGCCACACTGGGAAAGCCAGGATTGGGGGCTGGCATGGGGGCAGATCAGCCCCTGAGCCTGGAAGGAGGGAAACGGGGTGACTTTTGGGGAGTTGTAGCAGCCCCTTTGCTGGGGACACAGGAACAGATGGTCCCCAGCCAGACAGGCAAGGGGACACTGGGCTGGCTGAGCGCCTCGTGGGAATGGTGATGGGCAGGGACGGCCTTGCCTGGGGCCAGCGTGTCCTCTGGGGCTGGTGGGACAGAAAAGGGGACAGAGAGGGTCACCTCAGTCTTCCTTAGAAGAGGGACACCCCCCTCCCACCTGCCTCCCCCTCCCCGTGCCGCTGGCTCCTGCCCCTTGGCCCTACTGCTGTGCCCCTCCGTGCCTCAGTTTCCCCAGCCAGAGAGCTGTGACGCAGACCCCCAGTGCCCGGTTTTCCAGTCTCATTGGAGGGGTTTGGCTGAGCCTGTGTACACGTACGTGTGTGTGTGAACTCTTATGTGCACGTGAATTCTTTTAACAACCCCCCCTCCCCAATTTCCCTTCAAGCAGGAGGTGAGGTGCTAGCTTTGCACCCTTCAGCTTAAGGGCGTCCTGATAAACACTCTATTAATAATTAATAAGAGATTAACAGCAGTGGCAGTTTGTTAACACATGCTCATTAATCATTTATTAGTTATTAATATGGACTTTAGTACCCTCTGAAAGTTGGTTTAGCATTGTTTATTAAGGGTTTTGCGGGGCTGATGGTAGTGATGACCAGGTGATGGGCTGCAAAGCCCGGCAGAACTCTGGGGGGTTGACGCCTGCCTGAACCCCGGGACTCCCTTGGGCTTGCACCAGGCTGGAGCGGGTCTGGGGAGTGCAAAGGCACGAATCCTGCACGTGGTGCAAATGGGTCCAACCGCCCTTTCTGGGTCCTGCCCAGCTCTACACTTGCAATCAGCCCTGCTTGGGCTTTGTCCGCTGATTCTGGCTGTTCTTATTTGAGGCACATGGAGAAGAAAAGGGGAAAAAAACCAAACGAGCCGCAGAAGTCCCTTTTTTTTTTTTTTTCTTTTTCCCCCGCAAATACATTTCACATGCTTGTTACATATAAAACTGTGCCAGGTCTGCAGTGCCCAAATCTGCCTTTGCTCCCGGCTGCAAGGGTCTGTGCCTGACCCCCTCCCCGCCCCCCGCCACCCCCCAGATAAAAAACCCGCAGACACCGAACAAGGGCACGTGGGTGAGGCCGGTGGGACCCCCGGTACGACACGGCATGCACGGCTCAGGGAGCGAGGGGTCACTGGCCATGCGAAGGGGCCATGGGCAATGGCTGGGCCCACGGCAGGCGATGGGTGGGGAGAGATGGGCAGCAACCCCTTCCCCCCTCTGGTCATGGGCTGGATCCTGGCAGTGACTGGCTGCACCCCGAGCTGGCAGGAACAGACCAGGGAGCACCTTGGGGAGGGAGGCTGGGTGCTGAGCCCGCTGGCTCCTTCTCCCCTCTCCCCCCTGGGGCTCAGCAGGAGGCTGGGGGGCACCCGACGCCCATGGGTGCGAGAGGAGGATGGGGGCAGCAGGATGGGGTGCAGGGGATAACCCGGGTAGCTGCTCTTACTTGTGCCCCACGCACCAAAGCTCATGGGGGTGCCACAGCCCTGACCCATCGGGAGCTCCTGCCTCCAGCGCAGCCCCAAGGACCCGGGGATGCCTGGCAGGAGACGGGCAGCTGCCCTCTCCAGTTTCCAGAGCCAGCATGTCCAGCCTGACTGTGGCCGGCTGGAGAAGGGACATCCAGGTGGGGGGGACGTGCCCGCAGGAATGGGGACAGTGGTGGGACCTGCAGCAACCCCTGAGGGTGCACAAAGGAGGAGAAGAAAGAGGAGGAGGAGGAGGAAGCGATGGACTCCCTGGCCCATCTAGGTCCCATCCAGGCTCTCCCCTTCCAGCTGTGCCAGCTCTGCTCCTTCTCCCACCAAAAAACCTACACCCCAAGCCGAAGCCAGTGCTGCTGGGGCAGGGGTGGGAGGGGAAGCTGGGAACTGTCCCCGTGGCAGCAGAGAGCAGAGCCTGGGGACACCGACCTGTGGCCCTCAGCGCTGGAGGGTGCAGGATGCAGGCGGATGCGATGGAGGTACCAGCTGGGACCTTCTTTTGGTGTTTGCTTTTGCTGTTGGCTCCCCAGCTGCTTGTTCCAGGCTCTTCTCTTCTTCTTTCCTGGGCTGTATGGCCTCCCCACACAGGACGCACCAGCTCCTGCTCTCCTGCATACTTCGACTTTTCAAGCCAAAGAAAATGGACCCAAAAGTGCCTTTTGCACCCGTACAAATCCTGACCCCCTACCCCTTTACCCCCCGTCGCTCCCGTGGGGGCTTGAGCGGATGCAAAGACAGGGCCTTGCATTGCCCTGGGACTGCTCCTCCTGATTTTAATGACCTTGACCTCATTTTGCTTTTTTTTCCCTTTTTTTCTTGCTGACACCTCCTCAGAGCCTGGCCTTGGGTGGGTTATTATTGCTTGTGCAGGAGTGTCCCCAGGAATCCATGTTTGCAGATACCACATCTTAAATCCACCAATGGAAAGCTCTCAAGGCACAGCCGTGCCCTGTGGGGTCCGGCTTTGCCGAGGGGCTGGATGAGAACCCCAGCTCGGCACAACCTCCCCTGGCGCCCCAGCCCTGCATTGCCCCGGAAGACTTTTCTCTTGGAAATTCATTAAAAAAAAAATTGTTGGACAAAAAAAAAACCCAACAACAAGAAAAGAGAAGAACCATAAACAACCACCAGGAAAGTTTTCCAGAGAGTCTCTTAAAAAAAAAGGGAAAGGGGGGAAAAAAAGAGAAGCAGTTTTTTTTCCCAGGCCCAAACACTGCTGATCTCTTGGCTAGAGAAATGCATAGTTGGTAGCAAAAATGTTGGCTACATTGGGAGCCCCTGGAGCCGGGATGGCCCCTGAGCCATTGTGCCCCAAGGGCTCACCGCGGGGCCGGGACAGTCGGGGTCATCGCTCCCCGACCCTGAGGTCTATGTGGTTCTGACCGTGCTGGCCCACGGTGCCTCTGGCATGTCTCCAGCTGCGTCCCAGCACAGCAAGGTCCCACCGCCAGCGCTGGGATGTCACCAGTGCTCCCACACAACCCCCCCAGCCCTGACCCACCATGGCCGTGCCTGGGGCCAGGCAGCAGACAATGGTTCTCCTCTGGGAGAGGCTCAGATCATCTTCATGTTGAACTTCCTGGCTCCTCCTTGGCCGGTGGTGGTGGTGGGACCATCCACCTTGCGGAAGGAGTACTCCACTGAGAAGTTGTTCTTGTGCTGCCCCCGGCCCCGGCTCCAGACGAAGAGGAGGAGGAAGCAGAAGAGCACCACGCCCAGGAAGGTGATGCAGCCCATGGCCGTGGAGACCAGGATGGTCTTGAGGTCCAACGTAAACTTCAAGAAGACTTGCGTGTCATTGTGGGAGGTGTCGTTGAACTCGCTGAGGTACAAAGTTCGGTTCGCATAGTGGGAGCTGTCAGCTGGCCGCCCCTTAACCGTCAGGGTGGCGAAGTAGGTGTCGTTGCCTCCCGCGTTGCTGGCGATGCAGATGTAGGTGCCACTGTCCTGCACCTGGGCAAAGCGGATCTCCAGGGTGCCCCCGGGCAGCACGGTCGCCCGCCCTGTGCTGCGGGTGGTGATCATGCGGTGCTGAGGGGACACCCAGGCGATGGAGGGGTCTGGCTCCCCGTCTGCCCGGCAAAGGAAGGACACAGATTGCCCTTCCCGGGCTGTCACATGCTGCAGCTTCCGATCCCTTATCTTGGGCTTCTGGCAGGTGAAATATTCGAAGAGCACAGAGTCTGGGAAGTCGCGTAGGGCATTGCCCTGGATTTCGGGTGGTGAGGAGCACATAGGCTGCTGCCCGTCGAAGTTGAGCGTCTTCCGTCGCTGCAGGATCCAGAGGAGGCGGCAGTCACAGGCCAGGGGGTTTCTGTCCACCCGCAGTGTCTCCAGTGTGTTGACGGAGTGGAAGGTGCTCTCCTCCAGGGTGGAGAGAAAGTTGCTGGAGAGGTTGAGCAGCCGGATTTGTCTCAGGCCGGAGAAAGCCTGTGGCTCCACAGACACCAAGAGAGCACCCACGATGTGGAGCTCCTGGAGCCGGATGAGGTCTTTAAAGGAGCCCTTCAGCACAGTGCTAATGGGGTTGTAGGACAGGTTCAGGTACCGGAGGTACACCAGGTTCCTCAAGGCAGCGGCGGGCACGGCTGTGATGTTGGTGTAGGTGATGGAAAGCGAGGTGAGGTTCAGACCCTGGAAGCTGGTGGGGGAGACCTCTTCCAGCAGCGGCCAGTTGTCGATCTCCAGTTGCAGGAGGTTGTAGAGTTTCTTGAAGTTTTGGTCCTCCAGCGCAGAGATGCTGAGGTGCCGGAGCCGCAACACCTCCAGGTTCTGGAGGTAGGAGAGCGACTCGGCTGAGATGGAGGTCAGGTTGCACTTCTCAATGGTCAGCTGCTCCAGGCCGAGCAGCCCCGAGAAGGCCCGTTGGGAGATGTACACCAAGTCGTTATCGCCCACCTCCAGGCTCTTCAGGTTTCGCAGGTCCTGGAACATGTAGTCCAGCAGGATGACGAGTTTGTTCTCGCTGATGTCCAGGAGGGTGAGGTTGGTCAACTTAGTGAAGACCCCCGGGGGGATGAGTTTGAGCTGGTTCCCCCGCAGCCGCAAGGTCTGCAGGTTGAACAGGTTGCTGAAGGCACCCGGCTCCACATTGGAGATGATGTTCTCGCTGAAATCCAGCTCCTCCAGCAGCGGGTACGGGGAGAGGTCCCCTGGGTTCAGGCAGCGGATGCGGTTCTTGTTGAGCTCCAGGATCTTGGTCTCGGTGGGGATGCCCTCGGGGATGGAGGTGAGCCGCTTGCGGTGACACACCACCGACTTGATCTGCGGGGCGCACTCGCAGCGGGCAGGGCAGGCTGCCACCCGCGGTGGGCTCAGGAGGACCAGCTGGAGGACCAGGACCAGGAGCCAACATTTCATTGTGTAGAGCATGGTCTTACGGGCTCACTACCATTCTCCCATGCGCCTGGAAGGGAGAGAGATGCAGAGTCAGCGACCAGCCTGGCGGAGGCCAACAAAGTCCTACCCAGCCCCAGATCACCCGTCTGTGGGCTGAGATGGGAAAACGCTCCCCAAACCATGGGCACGGTGCTGGTAAAGTCCCAGCCCCACCCAGGAAACCCTTCAGACCCCCTTCTCAGCCCCTCATGTGTGACCTGGTGACTGTGTCCTGTGCAAACCTGGGCTAAAGAAGCCTCACCGCCTGCACACACCATTAGGAGAGCAGGGAAACTGATGCAGGGGAGAGATTTGCGAGAGGAGACACGGCTGCAGACCCACACCTCAGCCTCTGCCCCCGCCACTGGCTCACACCCGCTCTGTGCCACCGACAGTGCACGTGCAGGCACATGGGACCGTGAGCGCCCACGATAACGGGAGACACGGACCCCTCAGGGCAGTGTAGGAGCAAAGAGACGCAGCCAGAGGCCTTGCAAACTCATGACACAGGAGGGATGCCACATCCCCTCTGCTCCCTGTGTGGCTGCTGTGAGGTCTCATCCAGCAGCACAAATTCTTCCCAGGCCCCGGGCTCGGCGAGGTCCCACAGGACGGGGGATGTTTGGCACCGCATGTAGGGACCAGTCCTGCCATTCCTGTCCCCACTGTCGCCCTCTCAGAGTGGAGATTAAGGCAGCTGCAGGCACCATCTTCGCAGATGAGGGATTAACACCGACCTCGCGCAGCACGGTGCCCCAGCCACCCTCCTTCCCAGGGATTAGCACTTCGCTGCCGCTTTCTCTTCTCTCTGCTCCCTCTTCCCCGTTCCCTGTCCCCTTCTGTGCCCCAAATCTGCTGGGCTGCCACCGCACCTGGAAACGCACCTCCCAGCACCAGTGCAAACTCCTCAGCCCCCTTTCCATAATGAAGCACTGTCATTAACCTAATTAAGTGGCAGAGCTGCTCAGTTGGGGTGCTGCAGGGTGTTTCTGGGCCCGGCGAGGGAACGCAGGCAATCTGGGGGGTACCGAGAGCACAGTCACCCCTCCAGCATCCCCTGTGGAGGTGCAGCGAGTGGGGCAGGTCTCAGCCCTGCGCTGAGGGTGAAAGGCCCAAAGAGAAAATATCCCAAATGAACCAACTGATGTGACCTGAAGTGCTTCACCATCTCCTGGGGTTGGGTCCTCTCCCTGGATTCCCAGAGCAATGTGGGGTGAGAGCCTGGGCAGAGCATCACCACCAGTGCTGCAGCAGGGTGCCCACTGAAGCAATGTAAGGGCCCCAACCTGGCCTGCTGCCTCCATGGGGAGATGCTCACCATTCCCAGCAGCCCGCTCCTTCTCCTCTTCCTCCTCCTCCTCTTCCACCTCTGACTTCACCTCCTTGCTGCCAGGATTTATTTGCTTTGTGCCTTTCCAGGTATCTACTGGCTGCTGCACCTCATGGGCAGGAGGCACAAGCATCCCTCTCCCCATCTGTTCTCTATCGACAGCATTTATCTGCCATACCGATGGCTTGAAGGGGCAGAGGAACACCAAGTCCTCCATCATGGGGCATCATGTCCCATTGCCCCCACAGCACTGGGACAAACTGGCGAGACCACTGGGACAAATTGGTGCACAGTACCCGAGGAGCAGCCAGGCTGGCTCCAGCTCTTCTGCCTTTGGGGAAGCCTAAGTCACAGCTCTGGGGAGCGCTGGACCTTGTTTCAGGGCTTTTTTGCCACAACCCCGCCCCCCCCCCCCCCCCCCCCCCCCCCCGCTCTCTCTGTCTCTCTGGGAGCACCAGGGACCCCAAATACGTCCGTCAGAGCCCAGCAGGATGGGGGGAGAGGGGACGGGAGGATGCGACGTCTGTGGCTGCTCAAGCCCATTGCAGTGCCACTGCATGTCCTCATTGCCCAAAAGCCTCTGAAAAGGCCAAACTTAAGGCAGCTGGTGCTTGGTTTAGGGGGTGATGGAGGGAGAGAGGAGGAGCTGCTGCTCCTCACCAGGAGAGATGGTGGGAGCTGCCAGGGCAGGCTCGCAGTGGGGAGAGGACAAGCCACCATGTCCATTTGCATCCCCCATCCCTTCCCCTTTGCTAAGGGGCACTGTGGAAGATAGAGCACCCCGGGCCACGGGACAGTGGGGCAGGACACGGGGGTCACCATTCCAGGGTGCTGAGCCAACCCCTGCCTCCTACCAAGTTGTCGCCCTTCGCTCAAACCTGCCAGCCCCTCTCCTCCCAAAACTCCTTCTCCCGCAGCATTGCAGCCCTCGGCTCTGCCCTGTGCCCCGAGCCCACCCCGGCTGGCCCCGTCCCTTGTGCAGCAGTCGTGCCCCAGCCCCAGGGAGGCTCGGTGGGACAGACCAGAAGGAGCCTGAAGGTTTTGCCGTGCTGCCGTTCCCTGTCACCCCCTTCCCCGTCCTTCGCACTCTCAGAGCGCTCGGCTCACAGCAGCCCTGCCCTGGGGTCGGCACCAGCGGGATGAGCGATGGGGACCCTGGACCTCCCCAGAGAGGTGACACTGATGGAGCGGGGACAGCAGGAGCTGGCCCATCTCCAGGGCCGCCTGACAAAGGACACCAATGGCTGGTGTCACCCTCCCTCCTGTCCCACAGGGGCTGGCAACACGTGGGAATGCCCTCAGGGGGCCGAGAGGGCTCCTGACCCTCTCTCTATGCCCACATCGGGGGGTAGGATGCAATCTCCATGGATAATTCCCTGCTCTGATCCTATTATCCAAGCTGAGCAATTCTCTGGCAATAAACCCATTGCTCAGTGCAATTTAAGAGCCGCAGGAGATTATATTTCACAGGCTTTTTTTTTTTTTTTGGTGCCTGTCTTAATTTTGCCACATTTCCCTTTTTCCTCCAGCGAATCAAACCGAGAGGGAAGCGTTATCATTTTTCACAGAGCTGCAGGGAGGGGATTAACAGCCGGGTGGGATGCAGCACAGGCTTTCTTTGCTGGGGGCAGCGGGGTGAGACTGGAGACCCCACTGCTGCCCCCACCACATGTCCCAGCCCCTTCCCTCCCCCCTCACCAGCCACACAGCCCCTCTCTCCAGCACTGCTCAGGCTTCACTCACTGCACCCGACCACCCCATGTCCTGACCCCTCCATGTCCAGCAACCAGAGGTTCCCAAATGCCACCGGGGCACTGGAGCAGGGATGTGGCTGGAGCTGCTTGGCAGCCTCTGCCTTCAAGGAGGCTGCTCACAGCCGTGCCAAGAACCATTTTGCGATCGGCTCTGCCTGGCTGGCAGCCTCGGGAACCCGAGCCGGCGCTAGGGTGAGGGGGGGACAGATTCCCTTGGTCCCCCCTGGTTCAGAAGGCTCCGCTCCTGCTCTGCCACAGGGCTGGATGGGAAGGATGCACCCAGGCACAACCTGCAAACCTGCAGGAAAAAGCCCTCCCAATTTATTGTGACACTTATTTTATTTAGTGTCTCTATGCTAAATAAATACACCCAGGCTCTGCTGCCAGGTTAATGGTTTCCCACGCTTGGCCGTATCCTGTGCCCACTGTTGCTTCCCCCTCCAGGGGCTGGGGGGGATCTGGCCCCTTCCCCTCCCCTGCCCATGGCCGCTGTGCCGGAGACAGCCCGTGAGCATGACGGCTTTCCGCCGCGTCCATTATGAATGAGCCCGGGGTAACCGTACTCCACTTTTGGTTACTACTTTGGCCACCTGATCCTCTAAGCAAAGGTACGAACCCGCTGGCGTTGTTTTACCCGGCAGCCGGGGAGCGGGAGCCGCAGTCCCGGGCTCTCCTTCCTACTCCTCAGCTGGAGCAGAGCACCAGCTGCCCCCGCTGCCCCACAGCCCCCACCCATGGGTGCCCCGGTGGAGCTGGGCACAGCCCCAACACCCTCAACAAACCCCATGGAGGGGGAATTAATGGGTGCTGGATGAGTCCCCTCCCAGCAGACCCAGGCAGATATGAGCTCTGGAGCAAGGTGCTGAGGTGGCCAAGGCTGGCTCTGCCCCTGTGGGTCTCTGCTGGCTCCAGGACATCCCACAGAAGCTGCCCCAGCTGTGGAGACCCCGGGTCCCCCGCAGTGACAACTGGGGCCCCATGGTCCCCATCTGGCCTGGGCAGAGCCGAGCCAAGCTGAGCAGTGCAGTTTATTAATAGCTCATTACTCCGATAGCGCAGCGTTCTCCGGGGCTCGCCAGTCCCTGGGGAGTGAGGCCAATTAAGACTCTAGTTGAAGGCCTAGATAGAGGCCCTTCTTTGCATTTAATTTATTTTTAAAAATAACATGCCTGCTGCATGCAGGGTTGGGGAACAGAGCCAGGAAAGCATGAGGCTGAGGGGCTGCAGCATGGTGGGGGGAAGCAGAGCAGAGCACCTTTGGCCACTTCTGAGCCCCCAGGAGCAGCTCCCTCCTTCCCTCCCTCCCCACCAGGACATGTGGCCACCAAGCCCATTTTGTCCTAGCCGCTGGCAGCACGGTACTTCCCGGCAGGCAGAGCTTAGAGGAACCAGTGCTCTCCGACCACCCGGCTCTTGGATGCTCAGCCGCCAGCCATCCCTGCTTGCTCCCTTGCACCACCACTTCTTAGAGAAAAGGAGGTTTTCTTCTAAAGAGACCATCTTCAAATGGCTCCTGCTTCAGTGGCACACGCTCGGCAGTCAGCTCCTCTGAGAGCAATTGCTCTTCAGCTGCCATTTCTCCTTTTTTCTGAATAAAGACCCAAAAATAAGCCAAGGTTGACATTTCTAGGTTCCCCTGTTTTGACATCCCGCAAGTGCAAATACTTCAGTCAAAGCAACGTCTTGTTTTATTCTTCCATTGACTTGCAGGATGCAAAATGGTCCTGCTGAGACCTTCTTCAAGAACCCCATGCTGCTGCTCGAGACCATCCCCCTGTTACCCCCCCTTCATGGGCTCTGCCTGGGGAGGCCAGGAGCACCCAGGGGAGGTTACATGCTCAGGATACAGGATGCTGCTTCACCTTTCCAGGAGATGTGGAGGACCCCAGAGGAGGGTGAAGACACCCAGGCAGGGAGGGAGCAAACAGGGCAGAAAGTGATGCTGGGAGCCCCATGCATTTTGGAAAGGGTCATCCTTAAAACACTGATGGGGGGATAATATCAACACCCCAACACACAGGAGACAGGGAGGTGGCAGTGCCAGCGACTCGTGCCAGTGCCAGCACGTCCCAAACTCAGCACGAGACAGAAGAGGGCTCCTACAAACACCACCAGCAGCCAAACACTGCTGGAAACACCCCGAGTGATGCTCGTTCACTGCTGCCTGCCTGAGAGCCGTCAGCCAGCCCTGCTCTGGCAGCGAAGTGTCCCAGCTGCCTGCCCACGGCCGCCCTCGCTCCCTGGCTGCTCTCCCCAGCCTGCGCCAGGCTCCGTGCCAGCGGCTCTGCAGAGAAGGCAGCGCCAACCACGGCTCTGCCGCGCAGACGGCGGCACCTCCGTGCTCGCCGGGGGCCGTGCCAGCATCCTCACAGACACCATTGCCCTGCTCAGCCCCTGCGCTGGGGCTTGGGCTGGATTTGGGAGGCGGATGGAGCGGCCGAGCATCACCTGCCAAAGTGGAGTGGTATTTCTCCCTGGCTCATTTAGAGCTTGACAGGATTGCTTAAGCAAGAGTGCTGGACTCTCTGCCAGCATAAGCTCTGTGTGCTCCCCGGTCCCGGGGTATCAACTAGATGAGATCTTGATTACCACGAATGGGAATCTGGCTGCATCAAGCAGGCTTGATGGCTTGTCTGGGACTCGGACCACCCGGAGCTGCTGGCATGGGCTTGGAGCAGAGGACAGGCGCCCTGAATGCAGATGCCCACAACTCCCAAAGGTGGGTGCCAGACTGAACCCTGGCCCCAAGCTCTACCCCTGGGCTGGGAGCCCTGGCCCAGGTTTCAAAGGAAACCTGGAGCCAGAGCCACCGTGGGACAGAGCTCTTCAAGACCAGAAAAGAAGCCCAGCTCCCCAGTCCTCTGCCAAAGCCTGTAGAGACGTCTGCTCCTTCCTCCCTGCCGGAAAACCCCAAGCCCTCAATTACACCTTGCAACAACTAGCAAAAATGAAGCCCCCCACCCCGGTTTTTGGGCTGCAAAGGGAGAAAACCAGGGTCCCCGGGAAGTCTGCTTTGTGCTCAGCTCTTGCTGGTGACACCGCTGATATCAACTTGTGGCACCCACAGGCAGATGTGGGCCCCGGGGGGACTTTTAGGCATTTTTCATTGCTGACAGAGTAAAGTTCCATGCATGAATGCGAAGTCAGGGATTTGAACCATGTTTTTGCAGCTGCCGCTGCGGGTGGCTTTGCTCGCAGCAGAGCAGGGATATTTTCTGGGGGCAGTGAAATGAGGACCGAAGGTGACCTGTGCTGCTCAGCATCTCCACGGTTTCTCGTGCCACCACCCAAAAATAAACCTATGGCTCCTGCAGCTTTATTTTATCCATTGCCTCGAGTCTGCAAAACCAGTGGATTTGTGGCCACACTCAACTTGGAAAAGCCCCAGAAAGGACTGTGTGGCACTGGGAGGATGGGGGCGATGGAGAGGAGCTGAAGGGGTATCCCTAGGACCTTCCCTGGCTCCAGAGGTGACACCAGCAGATTCTTCCCTCTACTCAGGGCAGCAGAAACAGCCCATTTTATGCTGGGGAGTGGAGGAGATTAAATCAGAGCTGAGGCATAAACTAAGAGGCAGAAAACTCGGAGGGTCAGAAGAGGCCAGTGATGTCCCTATGCCTCACTCCAACGAGGCTCTAGTGATCAGGCAATTAGCAAACCAAGCATGAGAATAATCCAGCTGAAACAGGGAGAGGAGACGAGAGCTGGGGGTAAGAAGAAAGAAAATCAATCACCAGACCTAATGGAGAATTATCTATCAGAGACTTATTCCTAAACCCATCAGAGTCTGACTGGGAAACAAATTCTCCCATCTCTGCCACTCTTGGTGCACCCAGAGCATGTTTTTCTGGGTCAGTTTATTTCCCAGCAAAGTCGGGCTGGGGCAGGCAGGAGGGCAGAGCTGGAGGAGCAGAGAGGAGAACCGAGCTGCTGGGTGGGCAGTGGGGCCACCCCAGCAGCAGGAGGGCACCCGGCAGGCTCCGTATGGTGGATCCCCACCACCGCGGTGGCCTGTGCCTGCAGGACCTGGCAAATGCCCCGAGGCCGGGGCTCCCCGGGGCACTGAGCAGCCAAGTGACTGCACCCAACAGCCATGGCAGAGCCTGGCAGCAGGGCTGGGACCCACGGCCACGGTGCTCCCGATAGTCACCCTTGTGTCCCTCTTGAGGCTGCTCAAACAGAAGCAGATTTTCCTGATGACTTGAAGGAATGAGGAGAGAAACGTGAAAGGAGAGATGTCTGTGTGAGGGGACAAGCTCCTGCTGGGTCACTGCAGAAAACGTCCTGAAGCATGACTTAAAGGGGTTGCTTGAAAAACATGAAAACCTCATATAGAAGGGAGTTATTTTGGTGAGTGGCAGCTGCTGCATCTCACGCGTCTCCTGCTCAACGGCCCCAGGTCTTGGGGCCAGCCGAGATGATGCTGAAGCAGCAAGAGTGCGTGAGCTTTCAGCGGAGGGAGAATTTACCCTTTCTACTCAGAAAAAGCCATGACTGATGTCTTCATGGAGCCATCTTCCCACCCTGTGATCCCATCCTGAGTCCTAGCCGAGTCCTCAACAGCCGCGACCACAGGACTCTCCACTTTCCTCCCACGTGGAAACTCCCAGCCCTCGCAAATGCTGCGAAAACCCAGAAACGAGGATTCCCTAATGAGCTAAGATGCCAAGGAGACAACTTGAAAGAAGCCACTGCTTATTTTTAGAGACAACCTTATGATTCTTGAGCACGTGGCCCAGGCAATACAGCGCAGGCAGCCACAGATTGGCCGCAATCTGCTTTTCTTCTTGATAGACATCATGTCTGAATCTCTATCTCCACAAGATGCTCCCAGGAGAGAAGACATTTAGATATGATCACAACGTACAACATTTCTAAAAGGTCACTGCGTGTACTAGGGAATGAGGTGCAGAAGCCACTCATCAGCAGCAGGGGCTTTGGGGAGGTATTTAATATTCCACGAGAATCTTTATTTATCTACCAAGGTGAATAACTCTTCTAAAACAAGGGAAGGAGGAGAAGGACAAGTGGGTGCTATACTCTTATTTCGACCCAGGCAGTTGGACTGAACCCACCAGCCAGATCTGAATCTTGACTGCTACTGGGAAATGTTGGCTGAGAGCAAACTTTGACCCAGATCTCAACAACTTCAGTATCTGCAGGACCACACGGGAACTAAGGCTGAGCTTGAATTTAACTGCGCTCAAAAATGCCTTGTTGCCAGTGAGCCGTTCCACTAGTGCCCATCAGAAATACTTGAGTTGAACTTGGCTTTAGGCGGTGGCTGTGGTCCCTGGACAGGCACTAGGGGTTGTTTTTTTGGCAATTTCCAGAAAGTTTCTGCTGCTTGGTGAGAGCTTTTAATTTGCAGAAGCCTGTTAATGTCACGTGCAAGATGATGAGGGTCTGGAAGGCAAATGCAGGCTGACAGCCCACATCCCTGGGACTTCCCCCTGATGTTTTGCCATCATGGTCAGTCACCAGGACACCCCACGGTGTCCATGTCCCTGAGCACCCACCCAGCTGGGAGAGGACCCATCAATGAGCTCAGAGGCAGCCCAGGTCTAGGAGACTCCCCCTATAAATCCACCTTCCCCTGCTCCCATCAAAGGGCAGGATACAGCCCAGGGGCTCTGGGCTTTGCAAAGCTCCCCATCTGAACTAAAGCTCCCCATCTGAACCAGCCCAGGGCCCAAGGTTTGCCTGTACTCAGGTTTCTTCCCAGCCCAGCACTGGGAGCAGGGATGGGGAACCTGAGCCCCTGGGAAACATCCTCCTGGCATCTGTCAGTTTTAAAGCCCACGCCACGATGTTGCCGAGAGATTTATAAAACAGAAGCCCATAACAGCCTCAGCCAGCACAGACGTGACAGTCAGGCACGCACATATCCTGGCTACGAGCAGAGCGTCTCGGAAAACAGGGCTCTGCTCCTGGCAAGGGCTGCTGCCCCCACGGAGACACAAATAAAGATCATTAAATGAGAGAGGGGAATTTGGTCCTTCTGCAGCTGCTTCCCCCTCCTGCCTCCCGGGGCGTGCGGCCGCTTTACGAGCTCATCACTTACCTTCTGCACCAGGGCTGCCGAAACACAGCCTGGGAGCAACACCCTGGGAGCAAAACCTCGGTGGAGGAGAGCACCAAAGCCAGCGTGCTATGCTTGGCTGGAGCCATGTGGAAGGGGATGGAGGGAGCTCGCTGCAGCCCAGCCAAGCAGGACGTCCCCAGGCAGAGCGCAGGCTGTGCTGGGGCTGGTGGTGGGGACATGCCACGCTGTTTCCCCACGCTGGGAACACCCATGTCCTGCAGACACATCACCCAAAGGGGCTCCCAAGCAGCAGGGGGAATGTGCCACCTCGCCACATGAAGGGACCCTGCGCCTTTGCTCCTCTAACCCAGGCAGCTCCCTAATAAATGAAGGAGCAGGATGATTAATAATCATAACAGAAAAGCATACGCTGTAATTAGCCACCTTTCAGAAAGCTGATTGATGACGCTGCCCGGGGGCGTGTGAAGCGCTCGGGTTGGCACACGCGCAGCCGTCCCCGCCGGCCCCAGCTCCAGTCCAGCCAGCAGCACCCGGTGGAGCCCTCCCCACGCCGCTGCCTTCACAGCAGCCTGAGTGCCAGTTGCTTCCCCACAAGCTTTGCCCCAGCAAATGACCTCGTTTGTCCACCTGGTCCAATGAGCCAGCCCTTGTTAGGTTAGGTTGTTCATTAAGCTCAGCATCTCGGTGATGCTGGCCTGAGTCCCTTGTAGGCCTGGCACATAAATCACACTGTGATCAATGCTGCTAGTTGCCAGTGCTGGAACTTTGATGGCAAAGTCTACTCTTAATCCCTTACCTGGACCGTGGTGGCACCCATGAGCCCAGTTGCCAGCAGCACCGTGATTCCAGGTGCTGCACAAAATGAAGTCAAGGCAGTCCCGGCCACCTCCCTGAGTATCCTCGATAAAACAACAGCCTTGGCCCTCAGAAAGGACTCCGTTCCTAAGGGCTCAGCCCCATGGGGTTCCTTCACCCCTGGCAGGGGGTGCAGGGGTGCCCGGCGTGCCAGCAAGCCCAGCTTCCCTCCAGAGAGGAAGCCCAGAGCCCTGGGGCCGGCTGCCGCCAGCCCACGGGCACCGCACCTCGGGAGGGCACCACATTATTTGTGAGGCTTTAATTCAACTGAACTGCTTGTCTCGTGGGCAGGATGAACAGACTGACAGGCCAGACTGACAGACTGCTCCAACGATAGGGTGGGAGAGGCAGCCATGGGTGGAAAACAACCTGGTCCCAGCAGGACTGCTCAGCTCTCTGCAGGAAAACAAGCTCGTAGCTCTGCAAGCAAGGCTCTGCGAGTGCAGAGGGGTGAGAGGTGCAGATATGGAGGCCCCAATCTGCTGGAAACCCTGCTCAGAGCAGGAATCCCAGGCAAGGGGATTGTGAAACAACAGCTTTCCCTCCAATCCTGGGCTGAATGTGTTTTTTAAGACCTGTCTACAGCTGCTGCATTGGAAATTTTATTGCCATCCCAATTATGATCATGGGAGCAGAGAGCAAAGAAAGCAAAATGCCATTACAGGGTGAAATAGTGCTTGACGTTGCAACTATACCTCGTCCTGCCAGGCGGGAGTGAGACCAAACCCTCCGCTGTAAAAGCCCCTGAGAGGGGAGGGGGACCGGGGGCTCATCCCAGCCCTGCCTGAGCCCTGCGGAGAGCAGGTCCCTCCCAGCCTCGCTGCTCAGATTTCGGAGGGGGCCAGCTGGGCCTCGGGGGGGTCCAGCTGCGCCGCCCCCACATCTCCTCCAGGCTGAAGATTGCAGCGAGTGGTGACATTTGGAGCAAGGCACGCTGGCGTCAGTCCCCAGATCTACAGCTTCGGGGCATCAGCTGTGGCTGTGGGACCAGGAGAGCATCTCCTTTCCCATATGTAGCCCCAAAGAGGTTCCCAAAAGTCAGAAGTCTCTGTGGCAGGAGGGGAAGGGGATGCTTAATTCCCTGTCTGGCATCTCGACAGCAGAGCCCCTCTCCCAGGACAGAGCTGGTGGACTCCCAAATCCCATGAAACCCCTCCAAACCCCGAACGGCTGCTCTTCAAACCGATGCTGCACACGCATCCCAGTGCGGCCAAGGCTGGGGTCCCTCCTGCTGTCTGCCAGCAACCTCGGAGCGAGTACCAGAGCTTAATGCCCCTGAGCTTCGCATCACATCCCTACTTGAGTTACTTCTTGCTCATTTTGGGGTTGTGGCAACAGGCAGAAGATTTCTCAGCTGTTACGTGGGGTAAACCCCCAGCTCGATGGTACTGAGTGCTCCAGCTGTAAAAGGAGGGTGGGGACGAGGAGGGAGGTAATGCCACCAAGCAGGGATGGTCATGAGCTAAAAATGAACTGGATTTCAAGCATCCCAGTGCATAAACCCCATGAGGTGATAATGCTGACCCCCCCTCACCCTGCTCAAGCCCGGGGAGCGCTCACCGTTCTGCAGGTCCGGGGCTGCACCGACATCCGGGTCTGTTGTGGCATCCGAGACCGGGGATGTTTAAATGGCAAAGTGTCCGGCACAGCCAGCCTCGGCTCCTCTGGACAAACAGCACAAGGAGACGACTGTAAATCACCTTTCCACAGCATCCAGCACAGAAATCCCAAATAAATACCCCCGAAGCTGAAGGGCATGGCACACAGGCACCTCCCAGAAAGGGGAAGCACCCTTAGTGTTGCTCCAGCCCAATGTGTGACCTGACCATTGCAGCTTGCGTAGTTATATATATATATATGTAAAATTATATAGCGCTTTGTACCGTGAAGGATCCTCTTACAAACAAGGGAGCATCCACGCCCAGCACCACCAAGGCCAGCTCTGGGGTGGAGCAACTCTCCCCAGCAATCACGTGCAGGGATTTCAGGAGGAGACGGCACCCACGCAGCGGGTGGCCACGGCCAGCTCTCCAGGAGTCCTCTCATTTGGGGAGATCTGACCCAAACTTGGAAGAAGTGCCACTGGCCAGCCCCCTGTCCCGTGTCCTTCCCCTGGGCACTCTGACGGCTGGTTCAGGAGATGCAGGACACCAACCTGCAAGCAAATGGTTTGCTGCAGTTTTGCTAAAGCATTTTGAGCTCTCTGGATCAACAGAGAATTTAAATAGTTCCTACTTCAGGGGAAATCCAGCTCCCCCCTCAATAACAGACCACAGATGGTCCCAGACTCAGGTACAGGGCAGAGATGCTGCTGTTACAGCTTGGCAGCTGCTCTGACCCCTGCTCGAGATCCTGCTTGGGCCCCGACTCGTCTCTGCCCCCTGCTCCTGCCCGGCTGAGCTGCCCAGGGCTGCCCAAGGGCAGCAGCAGCAGCTGAGGGGGGTAATTCCTGCTGAGAGAAGCTTGGGGAGCCTTAGCCAAAGTAGCTTTCCCTTGCAGGGATCTGCTGGAGAACTGCAGAGAAACCAGGACCCAGCTCTGCAGCAGCAGCCGGGGCTGGTGGCACAGGGCTCACACCCCTTAGCGCTCAGGGGGGACATTCCCGGTGACAACGGGGAGCCAAGAGGCCACCCCAGGTGTCCCCTGCCTGGGCAGGGCTGTCCCCTGCAGCCTCCCCGCGTGCTCCTGTGAGCCCTGGCCGGGTGCTGCTTATGGGAGGGCAAAACCTCACTTTTGGGGTCCCTGGAGAACTGACAGCACGCAGCACTCCAGAAAAGCTAAAATTCCTCCAGGAAAGCATCACTTGTGATACACTCAGCCCTTCACCCCATCCTCCCCCACGCTCCTGTTTTGCTGTCAGCAGTGGGGATGCACACGCAGACAATTCAACTCGTGCCCTGGCAGAGATGCACGCCAACAGAGAGCAGCTAGCAAAGAAGGAGCAGCTCTAAAAATCCCCCCCACTAGCAATCGCAGCAAGGAAATCTCCTGCCAGGGTTTGCTGGTGGAGCCAGGGGATGCACCAGCCTCTCCAGGCTGGCCCAAGGCTGTGGCAGAGCTGGGACAACAGGGACAGGGAGTGCTCTGGGGCTGGCAGCAGGACAGGAAAAACCCAGCACAGATCCCAGGCACGATGGCATCTCCTCACTGGGGACCCTGCAGCACGGGTGGCTGATGCACATAGGTGGGGGGGAGTCGCGCAGACCCAAAGCTTAAACTAAAGGCGAGAGCAACCCAACCCAAGCCCTGCTATGGTGAAATGGCCCATAAACACCTCAGCCTGCCCTCAGCGGGGGGAAGTTTGCAGCACCACCAGCAACTACGATGTGGTGCAACTCAGCAAGGATTTTGTCTGGAGAGTCAATCCAGTGTACGTGCTTCGAGGGATTACAGCCTCTGTGGTGTCGATGCACAAATATCTGTTTCAGTTACGTGCTGCTGGCAGCTGCAGAGCAGGTGAGGCTCCTCTAATGCCCAAGTAATGTGATAATTGGGAGGGAAGCAGATTTGTTTTGCACTGCAGCGACGTGTGTGGGACCTCGCGTGCTCCAGCACCTCCACGCGTTCCGGCAGGGGTGGGGGAGGCGCCGCAGATGATGCTCGGAGGCATTGGCATCCAAGAGTTAAGTACAACTGCAACAGAGCGGATCAGCTTGCCTGAAGGCCAGGCCCTGGCTACCGGGAACGGGTAAAACAAAATTTAAAACAAATTCCAGCAAGCCGGACATGCCCATATATTTATTGCAAACCTGCTGAAACCAAATGGCAGTAAAACAAAATCTGCTCTTACCGACCCCTTTCCTGCTTTCCCTGCAGGCAGCAAAGCACAGAGCGGCTTTGCCTCTGGACCTGCCTGCGCAGTGTGAATGCGGTGTTTAAGCTTGCTTTAGAGTCTGCTTGGGCTTGGCTTATCGAACACCCACACACGTTACGTGAGCCCGTCATTCCCAGCCCTCTGAACGATGAGGGTCTCAGCTGATGGTCTTGGCATTTGGTTTTGGCAGCTCCTGCGTCACTTAGCAACCTCTGTTTCAGGTTACTTCAGGTTTTTTGTCTGCAAATACATTTTAATCCCCGGGAAATGGGACCCACCAGCAAGTGAGTGACGTGGCCTAAAACCTCCATTCCCACACACTGCCAGCAGTGGCACAACTCCCTGGCCCTCCCTGTGTTCATACCACCAGAGCACTTGCCAGTGTCTAGCCCTTGTGCCTTGTATTTTAAGGCACATATACTTAAAACTTGTATTTTAACTCTTTTCCTGAGCAATTTGATGGAGGAGCTGGGGGATAAGTCTATTCTCCCCAGGTCCTGCACAGGACCTGGCTCCACATCGAGGAGGCTCTCATGCAAGTTCTGCACATGGGAGCCTCTTGAAGAAGAAATTCGGCAGCAAAGCCAAAAGCCAAACAGGACTTGGGGGTCCTGTGAAGTCAGCAGACACGCTTGTACCTCCCGAGGACCAGACCAGGATGCTGGAGTCAAGCTCTTCATGGGCAGGAGCATCCCTTGGGACACACACCCCAACTCTCCCAGCCGGAGCCCGCAGACACGTGCGGCAGCAAATCTGTGGCTCATCCCAGACCACGAGAGACCAGCAGCCCACCCAAACCCACATGAGACCTGGACCCCAGGAGCCTCTCAGCACCCCTGGACAAGACACTCAGTGGTGCCCAGGGTCCGGCCAGCCAGCGTCACGCCACTTCAGTGTCTGGGAGAGTGGAGCACAGAGCAGTAAGACAGAGACTTTTGCTCATTAGTGTAATTAACATCAGACTTCCCAACCAGCTGGGCTTCCATTTGACCTTTAGTTATTGAAATATGAATGATAAAAGTGATGCATTATCATGGAGAGGGTGTCACAGGCTGTTCATTTGAAATCCTCAGTGAAATCCTCTCTTAGTGACATGCCCCCCAAGAGCATCTTTCTACAAAAACAAATGGGAAAATTTGGAAAATCATCAGGGAAGAAGGAAAAATTCAGGTCCACCCATCCACAGCAGCAGCCCAGCAGGGGTGAAGCATCTTCCAGCTTCTGGGGGAGGAACAGCCAGAAACAACCCCAGGGAAAGAAATGGAGAGACAGAGCAGAGCTGTTAAAAAATTAAACAGAGGAAAAAAGACCCGTTTCTTAAGAGTCATGGGAAAGTGGGAAATCACTGAGATGGAGACAGATGAGCTGGACCCCAGTGTCACAGTATCGAGCCAGCATCGATAGGTCCCCAGTCCAACACTGAGTGGTCCCTGCACTGGGGATGACTCTGCCCGTGTCCTGGCGTGAACCATAACTCAGGGACCAGCAACAGCCGTGACCCAGCGAGAACCTCAGGGCAAATTAATGGGAAAAAAACCTGGCAGCCATGACAGGAGTGTGTCCAGTGATGGATGAGACTGATCCATCAGATCACAACCCCATTTGCCACTGCAACAGCAAACAACTTGGGTCTGAACTTCCAGAGGTTGCCAGATGTTGGTGCAGGGCTGAGCAAGGCAGGGGAAAGGCAGCGGTGCTGAATCCCAGTGGGACGCTCCCCAAGTGCTTTGCCACATTTTTTGGCTTGATGCAAAAAAGTGACCCTGAAGGCAAGAAGAGAAACTGCTCCCTGAACTGATGATGGAAAGGGTCCAGCCTCCAAAATAACCCCCCGACTGACATGGCACTGGGGCTTCGGGCACAGCTAGGAGGGATGTCCAGCACCACCAGCTGCGCTTCCCCGGAAACGGACCAAAGGCTCCAGCTCTGTGTCAGCCCTGGGCACGATAACTAACAAAGGCAGGATTATTTTTTCCCCATCCATTTGTCACACTTAGTTAATACTCCTGCTTATGGAAAAAGGTCACAGTTTAGATCTCATTTATGTCACTTCATCTTTGGTTTGCAATTTCAGGGTCCTGCTTATTTTCCATCCCCAATTAGCGTTCAATTACAGGGGCCCTGCTCCACCCCACCTTATTGCTGTGATGGAAAGGAGAAGAGACAAAGGTCCTGGCCGTGCGACCTCGCCTGGCTCTCCAGTGAGGAGACGCCCCGTAGAAAGCTGACCTGAGAGCAGCCTTTTTCCTCTGGCAGCACAAAGGGAACCAGATGGACTTTCCTTCAAATGAGATTTAAATGGAAAAATACAAAATAGCTCATTCCGGCAATATTGAAGAGTTGGTGCCCAGCTGTCCTGAGCACAGGGAAGGTCAGACCAGGTGACCCTCTGGAAAAAGAGGCCAGAAGCACCAACCACCCTCAGGGTTTGCTCCTCTGGCTGCACTGCTGGGACAGAGTCCGAAACGGCAGCCAGGGCATGGCTCTGGGCACAGAGCTCAACACCTCCTGCTCCCTAAAGGGGAAACAAACCCACTTGCCTAATTTGAGGTATTATAGCATCCATAAACCAGAGTCATTGCAGGCTCGGCTGATGTTGTTTGGATGGGATGCTCGGCCAGAGCCACTTTAGTTACCCTGCTCTGCGCTGCAGGACGGTGCTCTGCAAACCTCTGCTGCTTACTGACCCGTGAGGAGCATTGCAAAGACTGTGCTCACGAGGCCTTTTGAGGATGGAAAGTGCCTTCCCGAGTCTGCCTGGGCCCTACTCTGTCCAGCCATGGTCCATCCCTGCAGACGGCATGCCGCCGTTCCTCTGACCTTGGTTATTTTACAGCCAACCTGGTTGCCTGCCGGCTCTGTGTTGCAGCCAAAGCTCCTCGTGTCGCAGGGCCAGATGACCTGGCCCCACAGCGTGCAGCCCATTAACACCCCTCTAAATTATTTCAGCCTGCAAATGCACCCTCTTATCCACCTGGATCGAAACAGCATCCAAATGGAGCAGGAAAAGCAACCTGGCCTTGGGGGGACTTTTCTGGAGATGCTGAAGACAGGAGATGAGTTGGAGGTCAGGCACATCCACAGCCACAATGTCCCCATGCTCCCAGCAGTGAAGCCAGTGGGGACTTTGCCACCTCCATGGTGATGAGTTCCTCAGCCCTGGGCAGGACCAGGACCATCCCCACCGCCCAGGCTCACCCCAGGTCCCACACAACCTCCTCCAGTCTGCTGGAAGCATCAGGGCCCTACAATGTGACAGGGGCAGCGCTTGGACTCAAACGTGCCCAGGGCAGCAAGAGGGAAAGAGGGACAATATTTGTTTCAAATGTTTTTTCTATTCTCTTCCTATTAAATATTTTCCTTCTTACTTTCCAAGAACCTCCTTTATTTCTCCCCATCTCCCTCTAGCAACAGTATCTGGGAGAAACAATGAATTTTTAATAGGAGGGGGCGGTGGGAAGAGGGAGACCCTAAGGCAAAATGATCTATTAAAATAATCCCCATCATCACATAACCACATTTTAGGGAGAGGGAACCACGCAAGGGACCACGCAGCATCAGGCGGGGACCGATGGGTGTGAACATCATCTCACGCCCAGGGTCGCAGCCCCCCCTTTTCTCCTAACCTGGCGGCAGGACGGATGCTGCGCACGAGCAAGTTGTGGGCAGGGTGAAACTTGGCCATGGCTGAGGTGGGTCTGAGCATGCAATACCCCAAGCAGGCTGTTGCACAGGCAAGGGGAACCCTCCAGATCTCCTGCCTGCAGCACTGTGGGTTGTCTCTCTGCAGCATCTCACAGCCGAGCTGTTCCCTTTGCCTGGTCCCCACATCCTCCCCAAATCCTCCCTGGGCTCTGCAGGGACAGGGCTCACCCTCACGAGGCCGAGGATGCCCAGCTCGCCTCCCGCGGTGCCTGGCCCTGCCTCCCCATCACACGGCTGAACCTAAATATAGTTCCTGGTTCTCTTTTCTTGTAGACACAACGGGTGCTGCGGGTGAAAGTCCTTTCCCATGAACTCATTGTTGCTTAATAAAGCACAAACCCTCGGAGACCTTGATGCTGGGATCTGTCATTTTAATTCTCGGTGACACTTGTTCCTCTCCACTACAGTATGTGGCCGCTGCTATTTTGGCTGGCACATCGGGAGCTGAACAAGAAGCTCTGGCACTCCAGGTCTGAGCTGTTCAGAGCTGGGACGCAGCTTTAAAAAACGAACCCATATGATGGATGGGGCTGCAAACTGCAGCGAAGCTCATGGTGGCATGAAAAATTCAGGGGGAGGAAGGCAGGAAAGCATGTAAAGAGCTGGGCTGAGCCAGACAGCGCGGGAAGGAGGAGGGCACGTGCCAGGGCAGTGGCCAGCTTTGTTGCTTGGGACTGGGCCACCCAGAGAGATGGACACTGCCTCTGCTCCCCAGCCTGGTACCCGGGATCCCAGCTACTGGGTGCCTGCAGGGATGACAAGGCACCATGGCAGCCTGGAGATCATAGCCCAGATCCTTTGTGATTAGCTTTTTTCTTTTTTTTTTTTTTTTTTTTTTTTTTTAAACACATCCACAGGGAAGCCATTTCTCACAGATTGTCCAAATTATCTACTCAAGTCCCTGATATTTGACCACACTGGGGTGAGTTTGTTCCTGTCCTCAGTTTGCCCATTTCCCATGAAGAAGAGGTAAGGGCAGCCCCTGCTCAGGGCCCGGGAGGACTTTGCTCTCCAATGACAAGTACCATTTCCTGCCTCTGCCACCTAAACCAGCCCTGGCCCCGTGTCCTGCCCTTCTTTAGCCCACACCTCCACGGGCACGGGGCACCCTGGGCCAGAACTGGGGTCCAGCTAGAGCCCCAGAGCATCACAACTTAAAGAAAAGGGGTCAAAAGAAGGAGAAATCATTGTACATGTTGTTGCCGATGGCTGCCCAGTGCCCGCTGCCAGTGGCTGAGCAATGCTGTGGTCCAGCCCCCCTTGCTCCCTCATCCCCACAGCCGACCCTCGTGGAAGCATTTGCTTTGTCTTTCAAGGTAAACCTTACATAAACTTCAAAAATATTCTCCCAGAAAAGTCAACCAATAACACTCGAAGCCCAATCAATTTCTCTACCACTGCCAGCAAGCCAGAGCAGCCCTTGGCATCTTTTCCAAACCTCTCGTGGGTTTTATTGCTTTCCTTCATCTCCTCTAAAATCTCTGCTCTGAACATTTCTGCCCTCGCCTGTTCATTTTGGTGTTTTTCCAGGACTCACAAAGTGGCCCTTTGGGCACCGGCAGCACCTCCGCTGGCAGCACCTTCCACCCCCGTGCTTCAGCCCCTGCCCAGGGACGGGAGAGATGCTGCACGATGCTCCCTCTGCCCTCCTCAGACAATTCAATCATCGCTTTACAGCTGCAGACACAAACAGGCAGCAGGATTTTCGCTGTCTGAGAGACCATATGAACCTACAAAGCCAGGCCTCTGGGCTACATCCATTTACAAACAGGGAAACTGAGGCACGGGCTGCATGTTTTATAGCCACCTGGTGATTCAGCACAGCAGGGGACAAGCTCAAGGACAGCCTCGCTCGGCCCCTAAGGTCCCTTAGCTCTGACATGTCAGATCTGGTGCTGCTGGCGACAGGCGTCCCACCCTGGCTGCCCACGGCCCAGCGAGCCGGCGGCACGGGAATTATTGCTGCCCACGCAAAACGCACCCATCCACGTGCTTTATGTTCCCAATGTTATTTCCAGGGCTACAGCAACAGCTCGCTCCCGTCCTGGGGATGCGAACGCAGCAGCGACGTGGCTCATGTCTGTTGGAGCAGCCCAGCTCCTCTGCTCCTTCTGCCTTACGCCGCCTCAGTTCCCCGTGCCGCTGAACGGAGAGGGGCCACCCACTCCCCGGCGGGGTGCTCGGGGGCGAAACAACGACAAGCCAACAACCAGAAGTTGAAAAAGATTGATTTCAACGACATCAATTTAAAGCCTTTAAATGCTGAGCGCAAATACAGGCAGGCACTCTTGTCCATCTGTACCATCCGGCTTCAAACCCAATGTTTAATTTGAGTGTTGTTGCTCGGAGGGACAGCGCAGGGATGCCTTGCCTTGGAGCAAGGGATGCGTTATCTTGTGATGCAGGATTAACACAGTTAATAAAAGCAGACATTCCTGAGCTCAAAACACTAAAAAAAACAGGAAAAAAGCCCCCAGCCCTGCTATCTTCAGTGTGGGATCAGCCCAAGTGTGTCCCCCGGGAAGGGCTGTGCCTGGCAGCAGCGGGAGGCAGCGCAGGATCCGGCCGTGCCTGGGACATGTTCTGGCTCTGCCACCGCAGAGGGTCCCTCGCTCAGCCCGGCCCAGCTGCTTCCCAGTCGGGCGTCGATGCCAAGGGGCAGCTCAGAAGGCAGCCCAAGAGGGGTGAAACATAGCCCAGCCCCCGTTTCTCTGGTCCTCCAGCTCCCTTCTCCTAACAGGGCAGGATAAGAAGCAAAATCTGCTGATTTTTAAGCCAAAAAACCCAACTCTCTCATGAAGCTGCTTTGCCTCCTGCCTCCCCGCACCGGTGGGAGCACAGTTGCTCCCTGCTCTCAGGGAGCTTCTCCGGCTGTTTTGCAGACTGGGCATTGCTGTGGTAGAGAGCATCTTCCCCCGAGCTCAGCTCAGCCCAGGACCAAGGGCTTTGGCAAAGGCTGCAGGCATCCAAGTGGGATTTTTGCAACCTCTGAAAACCATGAGAAATGTTGGGAGGGATCAGAAGCCACCTCTCCCAGCTGCTCCGGCCAAAACTCACCCAGCACTGCCAGTCCTCCAGCAGCAAGAGGCAGCAACTCTGCTCCCTCCCCTCTGCCTTATCGGGTGCCACAGAAACGCCAATGATAAATACATTAGCTCAAATTAAACCGGATCAATCACAGGCTGTCAAACTGGCAGCTCCCCAACACATCTTGAATTATTCTCCTGCTTAAAGGACATGCACCACGTTTCCTGCCGTGCCCCGGCGTGCAGGCAGCAGGGACCTTATCCCACCTCCATCCTGCAGCATAAGGGATGATGAAGCAGTGGCAAAGAGCAGAGCTTTGGGGCGCAAAGCCCCAAGGCCCCTCACTTTACCAAGGGGTTATTGCAGGGTTTACCACCTGCATTTCTGCATTTTTAAGGCCAGCAACGGAATCTGGTCCCGGGTTTAAAGACACACATGAACATATCGCACCGAGCAGCGGCTGGGCAACTCTGCTTTTACAGGTTGGGCTTGGTTTTAATTCCTTGTGAAGCGATCGAGAGAGATGTTTATAGGAACTTTCCCTCTCTGGATGTGGCTTTTCTCATGGTGTTTTTCCCGCAGCGGGGCTGGACCTGGGTAACCCAGCGCCCGCTGGGGTGGTCTGCTCCAGGCCGGACGGCCTCGTGCCCGCAGGCAGCACATCCCCAGCCAGGGCGAGAGCCGGCAGCACCACACTGGCAGCTGAGACCAAGCCACAAAACTAAGCAGCAAGTGGGAGCTCTGAAAGGCCCAGGCTAGTCCTCACCAGGCCACCGAGCATCCCCAACCCCGTCCCATCCATCCCTGGGGTCCAGCCTTTCCAGCTGGCACAGCCGACGCTCTTTGCTCCGAAGGGATGGGCTCGCGCGCTGGGTACTGCCAGGCTGCGGATCCACGCACCGATCCGCTCCTGATCTATTTTGCAGGCGCTCTGCTCGCTTCTGTTATCCTCTCTCCTTCTGTTTGCTCTTTTCTCCTTCCCAAAACCTCATCTCAGGGCAAGGCTGGGCACGAATTTAAAGAGCAGCTGCTCTGCAATCGCTCCCTTGCGCGAACACTGTGGGAATTAGAGCACCTTTTGTCAGGTTTTAGCTCAATCCGCTTTGCAAGTGGATTAAGAAACTGGCACAAAAGTACTCTGGATCTGGAGTAGGAAGAGGCAGGCTGCTATTCCAGAACAGCGATAGGAGCCGCGTATGCTGCGATTGCTGCCTGCTCCATTTCTCTGAGAAACACAACCCCGGTAACATTTGCATTTAAACCAAGCCTGGGATTTTTGACAGGAGAATCCGTCTAGCCCTAAAATCCAGGATGCTGAGAGAAAGGGGCAAGCAGGGCCCTGGGGTGGCGAGGAGCGAGAACCTGCAGGACTGGGGGGAAACCAGGAGCCGTAGGTGATGGGGGAAGACCCTTCCTGACGCCTGGAGATGTTCAGACCCCTCGGGTCTGCCAGGGAAAGGCTACGCGGGGCTGCGAGCAGCGGCCCCAGCCCTGACAGCGGGGAGACTGCAGGTACCCGACCCTCCGGAGCACCGGGGCCGAGCGGAGGAGGATGGAGCCGGGCAGGTTCAGGCTGGACCTCCCGGTGCAGCTTTGAGGCCATTTAAACCCCCGGTAGCACCCCGGCACGGGGAGGGGCGGGCGGGGTGGGGGGGGGACACAACAGCCCTGCTCGCCACCGCCGTCTCCGCCGAGCCCCCGGCCGGGGCTGAGCCCCGCACCCCGGGCTGCGGAGGGGCCTTGCAGCCCCGGGGCGGTGGGCACCAGCCGGGCAGACCCCCGGGGAGCCGGTTTCGGGGTGCCGGGGGCAGGTGGAGCAGCGTGGCCCCAGGGCCGGCGGGGGCTCCGCGGCCGCCCCCCCGCTCCCACGTGTGCGCCCCGCCGGGCTCTGCCTCCCCCGGCCCGGCTGGGTCCGCTCCGGCCCGGCACGACCCGGCAGCGCTCGCCGACCCCCCCGCCCCGTTCCCCGGGACCCCGCACTCACCGCTCGGCTCCGGCTCCCCGGCTGCCCATGGCGCGGCGGCGGCGCGGGCAGAGCCGCAGCCCCGGGGGCGGCGGCGGCTCCGGTCGGACCCCGGCCCGGCCCCGGCGGCTCCTGCAGCCGGTGCCCGCCGCGCCTGGCCGTGCGGCGGCGGAGCGGGCGTGGGAGCCGCCCCCCGCGCCCCCCGCCGCCCCGGGAGCGCGGGGGAGGGACGGGGACAGGGACGATGCGCGGCCCCAGGCTGCGCTGCTGGGCGGGGGAACGGGCAGAGCCCGCGGGGAAATGCGGGCGAGGGCAGTGGCGGGGTCCCCCCGCCCCGCTTTGCCGGGCCCAAAGGGGAGGGGTCTGCCCGGACCGCCGGGGTTCCCCCCAACCGCGGGTCCCCGACCCCACGCCAGCGCGGCCGGGTACCCCCCCCCCCCTCGATCCTGCCGGGGTCCCCCAGCCCTACACCAGCCTGCTTACATCCCCCCCACCCCCCCGTGTCACCCTGCCTGTCCCGGGACGGGGTCCCGGTGCCCACCTCACCGCGAGCTCCTCTCTCTGCACCCCATGGAGGTGATGATGGACCAACGCGCTCATTTCCCCCCACCCAAGAGGGAAACTGGGACAACAGGGCACAAACAGCCCCGTAACACCAGGAACGAGCACAGCCCCCAACCCAGCCTGGGCTCCTGTGTCCGTGCCCCCGCAGCGGGCTCCGCCGTCCCTTGCAGCGGTGCCAAGTTCACGGGCAGCTACAGCAGGGCCGGGAGGATGCCAAGGTCACGGGGCAGTAACACGGTGCCCCCCACCAGCACCCACATCCCACATGGAGACAGTGCTCACCATTAGCCATTCCTCCTCGGAGCTCTCTTCTTGCCCCTCTCTACTCCGGCTAAAGCTTCCCACAAATGGGGATGATTTGGTTAATTAGGCTTTGAGGATGAGAGAGGCCAATTCCCTCCTGAGGGCTGACTTTCCTTCTAGGACAGAATTGTTGCTCTCTTCTGTTCGTCACTGCTCGGTCCAGGCTGGCGTTACCTTTGCTGGTCACAGGGCTTAGGGGACGCGGGCTGCTGAAGCGGAGTGTCCTGTGCCCTTGATCTGTTGCGTGACAGCCGACAAGCATCACCTGAGTGATTCAGTTACATTTTCTGCATCTGACAGCGGTTTTCAACCAGGGGTTGGCAGCATGTCCTCCATTTTACAGATGGGGAAACTGAGGGAAGAAATCAGGGGTAAAGAGCAGGGCACAGCACTGACCCCCAGGCTGATTTAGTGCCCTGGGCTCCCCTATTAGATGTTCTTGCCTGAACTGGCTCTATTTGTGCAGGATGTTGCCAGGAGAAATGCCAAAAGCTCTCCCAGCTTGGGTGCCATATCGGTTCCACTCGCAACTTCCATTCCTTGCTGCAGCCCAGTGCTTCTGCTGATGGAGATTTCTGGCTGCCTCCTACTGCTCATTTGCTCCGGGATGTGGATTTATAATTTCATTGCAGGCACAAGCATCTCAGGCTTTCCCATTTGAGTTTCATCCCCAGCTTCATCCCTGGATCTGCAGTTAAAACCGGGAGATTTACATGGGTGTGAATGAATGAATGCTGTTTTAAACAATAACAATTTATCTGCTTAATAAAAGATGAAAAATCCAAGCATGAGAAATGCAACCGGTTTAGTAGGAGATGTATTTTTAAGAGGCCGGCGTGGGGGGGAGGGCGTGCCAGAGCAATCCACGTTTCATTTCAATTCCCCAGGATGAAAAGGTGATTCTGGCTAATTTGAACCTAGTCATTAAGCTGCTGTTTCAAAAACAGAGTCAATTAAACAGCATCCCCCCCGCCCTCGCTCCGCAGGCCTGCCTTGTTATTAATCAAGGGACAGGGGGAATTGCTTCATCCATACGGCTCACGCTCCTGTCGCTGGGAGCCAAGTGCTGATCTGATTTTGTCTGATGAAAGATGCTTTCCTGCCTGCTGGCCGGGGTTAGGGTTCATTGCGGGGGGAAAGGGGGAGAGTGCTGGCAATGCAGCGGGTGAGCTGGGGGAGCCCAGGTCAGAGCGAGCCACCTCATCCTTGTCCCCTCCACAAGCCTCTCACCAGAAAAACAAGTTATTTATGTCTCACCGTGTCCCCTTCATACCATTATTTTACTAATCAAGGCACAGACAAGTGATTTGCCCAGGATAAGGGAAAAGACAGGTAGTGACTAAAGCCTGTGACATGGGTTTTAGCTCAGCCCTGCTCCCCCTCCGGGTGTGCCCTGGTTGCCACCCCTCCCGTTACCTTTGCTGCTCCTTTAGCATCACTTTGGCTTTAACGAAAGAACAGGACAAAGATGTGGAGGAAGGGCACCAGGCTGGAGCCCCACACTGGACATTGGAGAAGCAGAGTGACATGAAGTCACTACATCTTGCTCTGCAATTAATTCCAACTGGCTTGAATACAAGTATTAATCAAAAAGGACCTTACGCCAAGAGACTGGGGACAGGTTGGGCCAGCGGCCCCCTCTCCTCTGTGCACCCAGAGCCTGCTCCCTGCCAGGGGCTGTGACATTTGGGGTGCTGAGATGGGACCTGGTCCCCTCCTTAGGTCCCCTGGACTTTTCCCTCCTGTGTCACCCCTGTCCCAAGAGCTTTGCCCAAATAGTTCCCCCTCCCAAATGAGGATGGGGACCCATAAACCACATTGCTCCAAACTGCCTCTTGCTCAGCATCAGGATTGGGGATGGAGCAAGGCCACCTGGGTCACAGCCATACCCTGTGAACGGAGGGGAACGCATGTGTCACCTCCTTACATTGAGGTGTCCCTGTCCCCAGCCTGGGGGAAAAAGCACAGAGATGGCAGAGCCCTGGGGCTGTTGGCATGCAATGCTTCGGGGAGGGTCTCTGCTTTTGGAGATGCTGTTCTGAGTGCACCAGTGCTGGGAGCATCTTGACAAGTTTTACTGCTTTCTGGGGCATTTTCACACAGACTCAGCAAAATGATTTTGAAAAAAAAAAAAGTGAGAGAGAAATAAAAAAATCACAGCTGCTCTGGCACACGCTCAAAATCCCAAAGAGTTTTTGGCTGAAACGTGCCAAGGGGAAAAAAAAAATCCAGTAAACAGAGAGGTAAACTCCCTTTTGCCCCCACTTTGCCCTCTCATGGTGGGGCACTGGAGCTTTCCCAGCTGAACCCAGGAGCCAGGGCCGATCCGGGCCTGTTGGGGGTCTGTGCCAGCCCCCAGCGCTGCTGGACACGCTGGTCCCCTGCCAGCTCACATGCAGCGCTCCAGCACTGCCAGCTCCGGTGACAGCCAGTGATTTTTTTTCCCCCCTAAAGATGCAGCAGTGGGAGCCACGTGATGACTACAGACTCTTGGTGGTCATTAATTTTGACTAATGGAAACCTCGATTAACTCCTAGAAGGAGCCAGCTGATGGCTCACGATCCACACAGTGGATCCAGAGGGAGTCAGTGTTTGACCCTGCAGAAATCGCGTGGCTGGGGAGCTCACCGAGCACCCCTTTGGCGCTGGACTGATGCTGTCAGGGCTGGGGGATGCCAGGCAGTCCTCGCTTAGCGGGGTACCATCCCCAGGGCATGGCTGGAGGGCAGCTCAGACCCCCCCACCCCCAAATACCCCTGCACCAGAGCCAGCTGAATCACAGGGACTGGGGACAGCACCGTCCCCAGGATTCATCCCCCGGAGTGGCCACTGCTGGAGCTGAGCCCTGCCCTGGGACATGCGATGGTGCTTCTTTTCTGGGTGCCTGAGGGCTCCTGGGGCACGCAGAGGGGGTTATAACCCCCCACAATGTGCTGGTCAGAGTCTTTGCAGGGACCCAAACACGAGTGGAGAGTGACACCGCATGGCCGGAGGCAGCAAGGCCCTGGGTGCCCCGGGGACACCACCCCCTGTTGTCCTCTCCTCCGGCTGGGAGGGCAGGAGGAGCCCCGCTCCATCCGCAGGTTCCCAACCTGGAGTCACCCCCTCCCAGGGACTTGACGCAGGGACCCCGCACTGCCTGGCTGTCCCATGGGCTGGCTCTGGTTGGGTCCCCCCCATTGGCACCCCAAAATGCAGCCTCCCCCACCCGTGTCACAGCCTGCTGCCCTCGCCCCGGGGGTTTGGAGAGCTCAGGACAGGGTCGCTGCCACACCGCAAGCGGCCTGTGTGACCTCTGCACGGAGCTGGTGTTGTTCCCCCTACAAAGCCCGTTTCCTCCAGCTTGCTCTGCCCTGACCCTGATGTTTCTGTGTCTGCGGTTTTGATCTGCTTCAGAGCATGAACCCCTGAGGGAAGACATCTCACCCTTGTATTTACCTACAAAGCACCGGACATACGTACCTGCTCTGCAAACACAGCCTGAGCCGATGACTAATCCTAGTTACTTTTAATAAATATTTGGTAACTACAATGAAAGTTTCTTTGACCAAACACCTGCTGTTCTGAGCTGTCCCCAGCAGAAACACCATCAGGCGAAAGGTTTTAATCCGAGCAGAAAGGAGAGGGACCTTTCCCCCCTCCGACTGCCAGGGCTTCTAGTGACAGCTGAGAGGAGATGGTGGGAGCCGGGGCTTGGCTCCTCTCCCACCCTGGCTCCCAGCTGCCTTTAAGAACCCCTAAGTGAGTCCTTTTGCCATGTCTGGGTCAAGGTGCCCCTTCTGGCAGTGAAGTCAGCCCAAGGTGACAACCCCCACAGAAGGAGGATTTCCCCCAATCTCTTTTCTAAGGCCCGTGGCTCAGTTTTGCAGAGCCACCGGACACCAGTTGGCTTCATCAGGAGCTTCATCAGGCTGCTGCACACTCAACAGCCCTCAAAACCTGCCCAAAGAAGGATAAAGCAAATGATCTCCGGTTCCCCAGCACAGGCTCCATTTATCCCACTGCCACCTGGCACAATGCTTGTGGTGCGGCTTGGCCTGCCCCGGGGTCCCCATTGCAAGGCCATCACTTCTGCAGCCGCTTTGCTGGGGGGCAGGAGTTGCTTGCACATCACCCACCTCCCAACACCTGATGTGCTCATGGAGCTGAGCGCTCCCGGCATGGAAACGCTCGTGCTCCGGGTGCTGCGTGCTCACCTTCCGGGGCTGCTCGCCCCCAGAACTCAGCTCTCAGCCCCACTGCAACCAGCAGCTGAGTGCAGAGCCCACAGCCGATCATTTATTCCCCTTGGCAGTTGGGGTCAGCACTGCCCAGCTCATTTTCTCACCCTGGCAGCTGAGGTGTTTCTGTTTGCCCTGCTAATCCAGGAAGGTACTGGGATGCATTAATAGAGGAATCACTGCCAGCGGATGCGCCCTGATTCCTCCTTCCCCTTGTGATCCTCAGCTCCAGAGTGGGGTTTTCTGCTGCTGCCCAGCCCAGCCCAGCCAGGCAGGATTGTGGAGCCACCTGTGTCACCAAGGGCCCCCAGCCTGGTGTGGTGGGGGGCAATGCAGTGACACTGTGGGGTTGAGGGGGTCTCTGGGGTGGGGAAGCCTAAGCAGCTGCCTCATGCCAGGATTCCCACTCAACCCAAAAGCAGTGGGGAGCAGGAAATTTCAGGCTTTAAATCCAGCTCTGAGTGGAGCTGCCCACAGTGGCAGAGCATCCCCAGGCTGCCCGTAGCTCAGGGCTTTTGGGGAGGTGGTGGCTGGGCTGTGGGGTGAGGGCAGGCAGCAAGCCGGGCACGGCTGCTGCAAATGCTTCTCCCAACCCACCCGGCTCTGACAACAAACCCAAACTGCACATTTCTATAGCACTGGGGCCCTCAGAGGTCCCCTAAGGGCTGGGCACACATGGAAGTCAGCACTGTAGTCACTCTGCACCAGAGTGAACGGGCAGCACATGTCCCTTCCTGTGAAGCTTCTGCTCTGGTCCATGCAGGCTGGCAGAGCCACCTGGGACTCGGCCCACAAGTGGGTGTAGGACAGGGTGGAGGGAATCTGGCAGCACCGATGTGACCACTGCCAACAGAACTGGCCGAGACGTGGGCTGGGATGTGCTTGGGCACCATCGCGGGGCAGCGTGGCCGTTCTGATGAAAATGGGCAGGAGAAGGGGTGATGAACAGCACCGGCACAGCAGCTTTTTGCCAGGTGTTGCCTGTTTCACCTCTCTTTGTGTGGCAGAGGTGGCTGTTGGAAGGGTCCAAGGTCACCTCTCCATCCCTGAACAAGCGCAAGGGTTCATGCCGGAGCTGTGCCCGGCGGGATCCCAGCGCTCCCCGTCATCGGAGAGCTGGGGGCGGCCGCTCTGCTGCCTGCTTGCTCCCTCCCCACTAGGAAATTGCTCCTGATGAAATTCAGCCCACATTTCCCTTCACTCAGCTGCGTCGTGTGAAACGCGCTCCCCACCCCCGTCTCCCTCGCCCTCCCTCCGCGCGCGCCTCCTGCCTGCCTTTATCTGAGAGTGGCATCGAATCCCTCCCGGCAGCTTCAAGCTCATTTTCAAATATCATTAGAGCTGCTTTGCAGGCGATTAGGATTCCAGGCACTGCAGAGCTGTGGACGGCAAACACGCCATTTGTACCCGCTAGACAGAAACCATCCCCAGTGCCTTCTCTGCCCCATGCCCCTGCGACCCTGATGTCTGTCTTCATGCTTAATGCAGATAGACCAGGTTCTCCTCTCCTTAATTCATCAGCTCAAGCCATGGCCGTGTCTGCTCACAGCTCTGGGAGCTGCTGGTTCCCGGCTGGAGATGGGGCTGTTACAGATGAGTCGCGACAGTTTGGTGCCCAGCCAGTCTGAACAGAATTGCATGAGTGGAACACATAGCATGAGGGCAATAAAATCCCAAAAGTTGTGCCTGTCTCTGCTGCAGGATGGCTCTCACCAGGTTCTCGCAGAGGGATGTTGCTGGCTGAACTCAGGTGCTGGCAGAGCAGGCGGGAGGGAGCTCACTGCCCGGACTGGGGACCCAGGTGGCTGCTGGGGCCATCGGCCAGGAGACGTCCTCCTCACCCATCTCTAACAGCTCACTGTCAGTTAGGCAGCGTTTCTGATCCACTGGTCACTCTGCAAGACACTGTCTTGGGAGAAAAGCTGCAAGTTGGTGTAAATCGCTTGGGGACACGTCCCCAGTTACCACCAGGCTTTACCCCTTGTTTGGAAGGAACTAACTCAAAGCACCGAACAGAGGGAGGAGACCACCTGCACCCCGGCTCGGGCTCGGTGACCTCCCCTCTCCCAGCAGGCAGCTGCCCGGCCCCTCTCCCGCTCTGCTGTGGGCAGTGGTAGCTGGCAGGTGACAGCGGTGACAACGCGCTTCTCTGTCGCTTTTCTTATTGGAGGCTTCCAAGGTTTTCTTCGCTCTGCTGTGCCCTGTCTCCACTCACCCGGGCTGCCCAGAGGGATGTGCCCTTCTCAGTCCCTTTCATGGGTCAGGGTCATGCTGAGGTGAGGTGCTAATCCCCAGCGATTTTCTCCATCTTCCCTGTCCTCACATGTACCACATCCAAAATATGAACTCAAACAGCGAGGGAAGAAACTCCCCCAGTCCTCATCTTTCACTGCTCTGCTGAGTCCAGCACATGGGGTCCTGCTTTTTTCAGCTGCCTACTTTTGCTCCACGTCCTCCGAGTGGGATGGGAGCCGTTATATTGAAAGACATGACAAATTATGCTGGTATGCAGCGATGATAGAGCTGATTCATAAACCAGGTGGGTCTACAAGGTCTAATTTGGGATGGAAGATAGCTGGTGAATTCTTTAGTAACCAGGAAGACTTGGGAAACTAACTTTTCTTTGACAAGCACATCATTACATAGCAGCTCAATGCTGTTGCCCTGCCCATCCAAGAGCTCACCTTCTGCAGGACGGAGAGGCTGTCATGGTTAGGAAACAGGTTTTAAAGAGGAAATGTTTTAATAGGAAACGGCTTAAAATTTGCCAGGAGGATCATCCCCCATCTATGTGTGGCCATTGGCCAACACCAGTTTGAAGATTGCAGTTTTTCCCTGGGGGAATCCAGCTGTTTCCAGCTGATGAGAATCAATTCTGGCCCACACATGCAGCTCTGCAGCGCCGGCTGCGTTTCACCTCCCAGAACAACCCTCCTGCCTTCTGCCCGCCGCAGGGCCCAGGAGCGGGTGTCGGGGTGCTCTGGCTGCCCCAATGCCGAGCGATGCTTCGGGGCTGAACATGGCTGTGGGGCTTGAAGTGACTTCTCCAGCTTGACACTGTGGGAATTGGCTTCACTGCTAAAGGCTGCAGACAGCCAGGCAGGTAATTACAGCACCGCTGGCAGCCCTGGCTGGGCATGAGAGCCTCGGGGGCTGGAGGGGAAAGACTCTCCTTCAGCTGTTGATAACTCAACACTGGGGTCTGAGCAATTGGGCCTGCTCTCACGCACCTGTTGGGGCTCCTGGGGGGGATGCGGGGTGGGGGACCAGCATGCAGGGAGGCTGCGGGAGCATTTTGGGGAGCGTCAGTGCAAGAAGTAAGAACTGGCACTGCACCTGGCACCCGGCCAGTGTTATTAGTGTCTCACTTTGGCAGGCAACAAATCCACCCACGTCCTCGATGGAAGGAAAAGCTGTTTGGAAACAAGACCTCTACCTGGCACACGGATCCAGAGACATTTGTCACCCCACGCCTCCCTGCCCGAAGATGTCTCGCCCTGCAGCACCCAACTCCCTGCACACTGCGCTGCGGCATCAACAGGAGAGGGGCAGCTGTGCCCAAGGGACCACAGTCCCACCGTGACCATCCCATCCCCCTTCCCTGCTCGTCATGGCAGTGACAGCTCTCTGCACCTTGCAGCACTTAATATGCGAGAAGGGGTGAAGATCGCTGCACCCTGCTCACACGATGAATTATTAATCCAGCATTAGACAAGTTGGACTGCTGAATTTTCCCCACCAACCAACCCTGGCTGTCCCCCAGCATGCAGGGACAGTGGGACCAGGTTGTCCAGGCCCTGCTGGGGGAACTGGCCAGAGACGGAGTGGCCCGGGCCAAGTGTGGTCCAGCCTGTCCGTGTCCCTTCCCCTGCTCCACCACTGAGTCACAGGGAATTCAAGGTTGCCCTGACCCCTCACCCTGTGACAGTCTTCTCTGCTCTGTGCCAGGGTAAATCCTAGACCAAACCTTGGGGCCCTCCTGCCATGTGCTGGGGCTCCTGGGAAAGGTCTGAGTGCAGGGCAGGGGTACTGTGAGAGGAGGAGGTGCTCCCAGGGGTGCAGCAATGCATGGGTGCTCGAGGCTGCTCAGGGAGAACATTGCAGTGATCGGGGCCATTGCACGGAGCAGGGAGCACATGCGTCCTGAGCCCAGCTCCCAGATGGGGGCAGCTGTGTGGGGCAGGTACAAATGTCAGGGCTGCCTGGGGTGATTCAGCAAGGGAGGGACTGGCTCAGCTGATCCTTTGCTCAGAAAGACCCAGGTGCAAAGATGCTGATGCTGGAGATATGTATCAGGGGCCACCACACACACCTGGGGGACTGTGAAGGGACAAGCTTTGTGGGGAGCAGCATCCCTGCTCAGATCACACCAGCCTGGGGGACACATCCAGGCCAGCCCATGGCTGGTGACGCTGAGCCAAGCTGTCCCTGTCCCACCTCCAGGCTCTACTCTGCTGTGGTGGCTCCCCATGGTCAACACCACCGCTCTCAGCCCCCTCCCTTCCCAGAACGAATCTCACAGAAGCTTCCTTCAGTGAAGTCCCTGCTTCTGCTCAAGCCCCCAGACATACCTCATCAGTGTAAATGAGAGGAAGAGAGCAGGATGAAGCAGGAGCAGAGGTGCATTACAGCTTAAGGAGCTATTGTCTTATTGCTCTCCACATCTGACAAAAACTACTAAAGCTTTATTAAACTTTAGGAGTAACAATAATCCATCACACCACTGCTGTCATTAATCCTTGGTAATTGTTTCTATAATTAAAAGCCCCATTGTGTCTTGTCTCTCTAATATAATTTATCAGATAGGGAGCACTCTTGCATGAATGATGCATGGCTGTTGGGAGGACACCTGCCTCGGGGCTGCTTGCATCTAAGAGAAACGCATGGTGCCTGGCTTCAGCGCCTGCTGTTCCCTCACCATCCCCATCCCTTGTGTGCACCTCGAGCTATTCAACCCTGGGCTGAAATCCCTGTCCTTGAGACACCCCTTTGTTGCCTGGACATCAAGAACCAGGTTGTTTCGATCCTTTACGCAAAGCTCCTGGCCTCTGATCCACAAGTGAGCTACAGCCAAGGACAAAACTAGCTCATGAGCAAAAACAGCAAAAGAGAAGCCACCTACTTCCTCGGAAGCGTGGGAGGGCTGGGTTTCGTGTCAGCAGATCGCGCTCCTGCCTCTGATGTGAGCTGCAGTGAAAACCTAAAACAAGGTGGGAGGACCTCCTCCTTGCTGGTGCTAAACTAGGTGGTCTTTAGAGTCCCTCTCTCTATTAGAGACCCTGGAGCCAATGAGGGCACTGGCTGGAACATGCAAAAGGTGCAATCCAGGGCGGTTCCTTGGTTACACAGGGCTGTTTTGGGCATGAAGTTTCCTTTGCTGTAGGCTTCTCCTGAGAAAATATTTTTGATGATAAAGCCAGGAGCTGCTAAGAAGGCTGGAAGAGTCATTGAGGTCCCAGCAGACTGCCCACCTCCTCTGTGCTCTTCAAGAACGCCAACCTGAGGCAGATGCCTGGAGCCCCTGGAAACACTGATTGCAGAGAGTGGGGCACAACAGCCAGGGTGAGATGAGAAGAGCAGAAAGTCTCCTGGGGACAAAGCAGCCTCGCCTGCCTCTTCACATTGCAAACTTACAGGCACCATGCCCAGATCTCCCCTCCCCAGTGTCACGTCCCACGTTCATGGGGGAGCTGAGACATGGGGACACGTCAGGAGGACGAGTCACCTGCTGCGGGCAGAGAAGCACCCACAGCTACTGCTGGGGTCCCTGAGGAGAAGGGAGTGTCAGAGCAAGGAGGGGACGGGTGGTGATCTATGTCCCAGCCCTCTTGGTGCCCTGAACTGAAGCTGCAGGCACCTCTTCCCATGCAGGACGCTCTGGCCAAGAAACTCAACACAATCCTTGGCCCCTTGGGCTCCTCTGCACCCCATGCCCGGAGCCACCTCTAGAGCACGGGCACCAGGAGACCACACGTAAATGCCGGCAGATGAACTCGCTGGCAAGGACCTCATCCTTCCTTACCTCCATGGGGTTGGGATGGGAGTTGTCCTTGGCTCTCAGCCTTCCCTGTTGCCTCCCGTTTTTTTAAGCTAATATCTTGCAGCATCTTAAGTGAAATATGAATAAATACAGTGAGTTTTGGAGAGTGCACGGATGAAGCTAATCGGACCTGAAAATTACTCTGCTTTCTTGTGTGAGTCACAAACCTAATGTATGTGCATATTAATGCTCGCAGCACGGTCTCCTTCCCATCTTTGTTTTCAAGAGCTTTCACTGGGGGTTTAGCTAGAAAGACACACACCACAGCTGTTGTGGGAAAGGCACAGCTCATTTCCCAGCTCAGCTGAACATGGCCATTAGCATGGGGGGACTGGCCTGCTGGATCTCACAACTTTTCCATCACTTTGCTCACAGTGTGACACGCAATAAGTCTCCGGGCCTCAGCTCTCCATCTCCCAGCTGGACATCAGCCCAGTCATGGCATTCGGTATAGCACCGGTTTCTCCATGCCACCCAACTGTGACCAACAGCTTGGCTCCAGTTCAAGAGACTGCAACAAGCGCAGCAGCACAAATATTGGCTCAAGGCCTTTGGAAAACTTCAACATTCAGAGTACACACGAGCCAAAAATATGTGGCCTGGAAACTGTGCACCTCCGAGGTGATGGCTCCATTTCCAGCAGCGTCAGCGATGGCCAGGAATGCTCTGCTGCTGGTGTGATCATCTGCTCCCAGTTACACACTTGGATGCAGCCAACGAGGGGGCTGTGTGCCCAGCTTAGGGCTAAACCACTGCTTAGTTGGTCCAAGGCATCCTTGGACTCTCAGATCCAGAATAAGCGCCAGGAGAGATGATCAGCCCTGATGGAAAGCCGTCACTGGCAACTGCTCAACCCTGAAGGGCAACTCAAGGCAGCCTGGCTAGGTCTCACCATGCACATCCCTGAGCGAAGCAGAGCCTGCCACTCGCCCTACCTCCAAACCCCTGCATGCAGCTGGGACCACCCCATCTCCTCAAAAAAGGTACAAAGTTATTCCCCAATCACCCAGGACCAGGCGCCTTATCCTGCAGTGACGATGCCCAGGGCTCTGTGAGGTGAGCAGATATGGGGACAGTTGTTTGTCTCCTGACTATGCAGCCATGCAGTTGCAAAACCAGCTGTAAAACCTGCTGGTTTTAGGGCACTTACAGCACTTCGACTGCCTGCATCACAAAGGAGAGCCAGATCCTCAGCGCAGGCCCTTGGCACTGTACCGAGCTCCCCAGGGACACATCAAAGTCTCCCTCGTTCCTGCCGCTGTCACAGCACAAAGATAAAGCCGGGATTATCGCTGCGAGCTGCCAGGAGTTGCAGGCAGGAGTCTTACGGGGATGTCAGCACCAAGCAGGCATCTGCCTGCACTTCTGAGTCTCCTGCAGAGGTGGTGGGAGCCTGAGCGGGACAGGCAGGAGTGCAGGCAGAGGGAACCCCCAAATTACCCCTCTGCCTGGGAGGAAGGAGACTGCCAGGCCCAGAGGGCTCCTGATGCTTTTTGGGAACTGCAGTACCAGCTGCCTGCTCCTCCCGCTGGCAGGGATACTGGTTTTGCTGGGGTAGAGCTGGAACCATGCCAGGCACAGCACCACAGCCCAGCACCTCCAGGGGCTCACAAGCTCATGCTTTGCTTTTCACGCAGCAGGGTCCCTTCGAGAGCAGTCACACACAGAAGGTGTTGCTGGGCTGGAAGAAACAGGGGATTGGGTTCAGGTGGTGCTCAGTGCCTGCCCCTCACTGCTGGAGTTTTTGTTTGTTTGGGAGAGCACCTTGGCTGATAGTACCAGTTTGAGGAGGACCAGGAGGCTGAATAGGAAAGAGAAGTCTGATGAGAAATGCTGTGCATGTTTTCCCAAAATAGAGGAAAAAGATTTTGTAGCAAAAATTATGACCCATAAAGATGCTTTTGCTGGAAATGAATGTTTAGAGTCCCTGGCAGTTGTATGTACGTGACAGAAAGGGAATGCCTCTTGTAATTTTAAAAATTACATTTAAGCTCATTATTTTCAGCGTGCCAGGGCAGAGGCGCTGCAGCCGAGCACGTCCCCCCTCCGCAGCCCCCAGGCGCACGAGGAACCCGGCAATCGCCCCTAAAGGACAAACAGGAACAATTTTTCTCTGCTCCTTGTAGGAAAGAGCAAAATGCTCCTTCCAGCCCTGGAGCAAGGTTGGAAAAGGGTCTCTGACCCTCTCGATTACCAGCTTTGAACATCTGACAGCGACGGCATTTGTTATGAAGCTGCTCCGCGGGAGGCAATTGCCGCTCTGCCCATCAGCTCTGTTACCGACCGCTCACCCCTCTGCTGAGCGCAGCCTGGCAAATCCATTTCTCCATCCTAATTAGGCTCCATCTAGGGCGCAGAGCCAGAAGCCCGAGGAGGAGAGGATGCTAAAAAGCATCAGCCCCGGGGGAGCGCCTGTCACCCCCTTTCCCTGCCTGTCCAGGCCACGGGGCTGCTCCTGCACCACCCCAGCCCCTCACACTCCCGGTGACAGGCCCAGGGTAACCCTCCCATGGCTCCTAATCGGATTTTCTCATGCTAATTAAGATCATTTTTGCCTCAATTAAGCCATTTTTGTCCCACACACCTCGTCACAGGTCTAGCATGGAGCCCTTTGCAGGCTGCTTGGTCCACGTCCTCTGGGGACCTTGACCATCAGGTCACCTTCACTTACCCCTCCAGGCTCCCTTAAGGGCCATGCTTGTTTCTCCATCTCCCTACCACTGCATTAACCCCTCAATTTATCTGCCTCTCCCCATTCCCCCTCCTTCCCACCCTCCTCTCTCACAGCACGTGGCTTGCTCTTCGGTGGCCCTTGCTGAGGAGATGGGACTGGCCCTTGTGTCACCCACAAAGCCACTGAGACTAAATGGACCCTGGGGCTAGGGAAGGTGCAGACTGAAGCTCCAGGGCCCACAGCCCTTATGGTTCCCACCATCCCAACCCCCCTGGTCTGCAGGAAGAAGCAGGGAAATGTGGCCTGAAAAAGCAGCGACTGGATGTTTCCCGGGTGTGCAAGGGTGGAGGGAGGGAACCTGCTCCCCAGCACAACCCTCCACTACAGCTCGGCACCCTGCTTCTCACCACAGCCCCCCCTCTGCCCAGCTCCTGGCACCGAGGGGAGGGGTGAACCACACAAAAGCTGGGCACAGTGCTGTGCATTGTCCAAGCCCAAGCACAGCAGAGTCTCAGCTGGGCACATCTCATTTTCCTTCTCAGGCCTTTTCCCAGAATAGAGGATGCTGAGGAGGACTCAGTGCATCTCCATCTGACTGGAGTTCAATAACCTGCTCCTCACATCATCCATCCCCAAACCGAGCTGGGCTGCAGCCACCCTGAGTGGCCTGGGGGCATGTCCCTGTGCTTCACTGGCCCACACTGGGGAAAAAAAACGGGCAAAAAAGCCACAGACCGGGATAGGGAAGAATAAGGACAATGGAGAGAAAGGGAAGATGCTCAAAAGTGCTTTGCAGATTCTCGCCTTTAAATAGAAGGACAGACTCTCCCATCCCTCCCCTGCCTTGCTCTCAATCCCCCTGTTCCACCCAGGTATAAAGAAGGGCCAAAGTCCTCAAAAAACATCAGGCTGCATAATATCACATCCCAGTGAACAGGCTGGCTGCAGCACCTCTGAACTGCCCCAAACAGCCTTTTAGCCACAAACATGTATTTCTGGGATGTATAAGCCTTATCCTGCCACAACTAGATGGAGCCCATGTGCAAGCAGGTATTTTGGGCAGCTCCCACAGCCTGGCAGAACCCATTACCCCCCAGCAGTGGTGACACCCATCAGGCCACCAGCAGCCACCACCACGTTCAGGCACATCCCAGGCAATCGGCCACCTCTCTCCGGGCTGAGCCTTCACGTGCCAGCAGCAGCATGACCATCAGCTCCCTCCTTTTCACCCGGACAGTACAAACATGCACCAACTACTTGGGCTGGACTCAAGGTGATGACTTTGGGATAAAGCAGCTCTGCAGCTAGTTCTCATTCCACCAAGCCATTTACTTCCTCCATGCTCATCTGAGGAGGTCTCTTATGTCAGGACAGCTTTGGGCATGCTCCTCCTTGCAGACAGGTGTGCACAGAATTAATTTGTAGGTAAGCTCAGAGGCAGATTTAGTGCTAGTGGTTTTCCCACTACATTTTAAGGCATAATCACTCTGCAGCTTGGCACTCAGACAATGAACAAAGCCTCCTCTTTATCTCCACATCCAGTGCTACTAAAGCTCAGGACCAAGGAGGAAAAGCCTGCACATATTTCAGAAAAAGCTCTTACCTATCTGCATGCCACTAAAGGATGTTTTATTAATCTCTGCTTTGAAAATGCTGGCTGCAGAGAATGGGAGAGCTATCAAACACAAATGAGGAGCAACTGAATTAATGCAGAACCCAATATAATATCCAGGAGTTGCAATATCAGCTCCTTTACCAATCTTAAGAAAAATCTTGCTATTATTCAGCAGTAATGAAACCAGTGCTATTCTGGCTGCAGATAATGCCAGGTAAGAGGCACACCTGTGTTTAAAGAGACACTGCCACACGGAAGGATGTTGAGCAGCTTTATGACTACTTGAGCTTCATGACTCAGGACTATTCTGCACATTGATGGGGCAGCAAATAACTGATCTAATCTGGGAGAAAAATGACTCTGCCTAGTCCAAGGCACACTGCACTGAAGTGGAGGTACAAGGAGCCAGCGCCAGGTCTCTGGACAGATCTGTATGGCAAAAGCCAACTTTAGAGTGCCAGGGAGGGCTTTAAGGGCTGCAGCTCTAGGAGAGGTGTCCTGACCCAGCCACTAAAGTGCAAGTATTTCTTCCTCTAGATAGTTCACTGCTGGCCAGAGCAGCCCTTTGCACAATCACTGTAGCCCTGCAGGAAAAGCTGCACATAGCACAACATGACCCAGAGCTGCTTTTGACAGAAGAAACAATCTTTAATTAGAAAGACATTAGCATCCTTGATCACAGCAGGGTCTGGGAGGGAGGACACCTCCATCCTCATTAACCCCCTGCCTTTGAACTCCCTGGGATTTTTAACTCCCACTCTTTCTTGCAGCCCATATGAATTGGGAAGACACAAAAACAAAACCTCAGGATATCTCAACACCTCCCTCCCTTCAGAGCTTAGAAGGATTTATATTTTTTCTTTTTAGAGGTTTGGCCTGTGGCAGCAGGCAAGCACAGACATTGCTAAGCTGGTAGGCAGCAGCGGCTGTCCACTGCTGTGCTCAGAGCAGAGCTGGCCTGGCCCATCCAGGTTAAACCTGTCTGAGAGCTCAGCTTGTTCAGTACAGCATCCCTGCTGCAGGATGCCACAGTTATTTTTAACAGTTGGATCATTGTTAGTCCAAGTCGATACACACGCACATACAGCTCAAGGCAGTCATGCCATCAGACACAGCCTCCAGGCATGCCCCGAGCCAGAGAGCCAAACACCCCGAGCTGTTCCCAGTTTTACACTCACATTTGGAAGAGTTACTGCTCTTTACAGTTTCAGATACTGTGACTTGTTCCAGGCAACAGATCAAGTGTTGCCCAATCCCAAGTCACCCCGGAGCTCTGGGTAGCAGTCAGGAGCTTTCTGATCCCAACATGCTTTTCCAGACCCTAAATGACTCTTGGCTCAACTCTTGCACTAAGCCAGGATCCTTTGTAGAATGATGTGGAGGAAGAAGGCTCTGTGAAGAAAGACACAGGTATAAAGAAGCCAGAAAGCAGACTGAAGACCTCCAAGTGTTCACTGAACAACATGGACTCCATGTGAAATTGGCTGATTTATCCCAAGGGTACAGACTTGCTACCCCTCCCATATTTCCTGGGGATCTCATGCATACAGAGGGAGGTTCTTCTGAGGCAGCCATCCTGCATCTCTGCAGCCAGCCAGCCCAGGGCCATCTGGGGACCAGTCAGTGTGGCTATGCTGGGGTACTGCCACATAGAAACCCAGCTCCACTCAGCCTGAGCCTGCACCCCTCTCCTTCCCCATCACACATTTCAGCATTTCCAAAGTCATCACCCACTCAGGAGCCTTGAAGAGCCTCTCCACAGGAGGGATCAGAGGGGAAGGTCCCACTGGCAGCCCCATACCCTGGACTCCCAGCAGCAGTATGTCCATACCAGGTGGTACACAGGCAGAATCTGACAGCTCCAGGTATTGACACCAATTGCATCACATGAAAAAATAGGGTAATTTTATTGTAAAGTTCAAAAAATAACATAACATTTAACTGGACATCTTGCTCAAGGACACAGTTGCCCCAGAGAACCAGGCACTTTGCAGCCACAGCAGAGCTCCAGGTCCATGGGTCAGGGCTCCTATGTTTATCCTAGAAAACATAAGGGATTTTACCCATAACACTGGCCAGTCATCACTGACACTGGGGGTTGAGCTGCTGAATACAAACCAACCCACCCTGTACCTCTCTTCACCTTCCATTTCCCTGCAAGACAGGCAGCTGAGCTGCAGCCTCATGGTAACTGGGGTAATTGGGAGGGTATCCACCAGTGCTTTGGTAACAGATGGGTCTAGAGCAGTGATGGACCCCATGTGAAATTGCTAGTGATGAAGACTTTCCCACAAATCCTCCCCATTTTAGAGTGCAAGATATCTGGGCCAGCAAGTCATGAAGGGTGTGGTGACATGCTGGCAGTGGCTCTGGTTGAGGGAGCTGCCCTGGGTACCAGCACAAGATGCTCAACTGGCATTTGGCAGTCCTGTCACACAGGGGTGAAGATGCCCAAGCCACTGCACACACCCAGCATCATCTCAACAACACATCAGGAATGAGTTTGTCTCTTTGCATAGGGAGAAGAACTAGAGCCCCTACAACCCTTCCCCTAGCAAACATGGCAGCAAAGGGAATGGAGACCTATGTCACAAAGGCTCAGAGCCTGGGCACATCCTCCCAGGCCAAAACTCTGAGTTTGTGACACCTGCCCTGTTCCACACTAAGAGAGCGTGGTTGGGGTTATGGCTCAGCACGGAGGAGTCCTTACCCCATACTACGACAAACAGCTGCTGTCATCACAATCTGCATCAGCCTCCTGCCCATTGCCATCCCCCCCTGCTCACATCAGCTTGGGGCTTCTGGGCATCACTATCACCACTATTGACATCTGGAGCATCTTCCCCACTGCTGGGCCCAGCTGGATCCCCTGGTCCCAGCTCTATGCTTGCAGCCACCAGCTTTGGGGTATCACTAACCCAGCGGGTTGCATGTCCTCCAGCTGCAGGGACAGGGGCATGGTCAGACTGCAGCTAGGAAGCACAAAATCCATGAACGATCTCATGAAATTCAGATTAGTCTGAGTAACCCCAGACACCTCTCCTTCTGTAGCCAAGGGAACAAGGACTTAAGTACATCCTTCCAGCCCAGCATTTGCAAACATACCCAAGGACCGAGTCTACAGGCAGTATGGGGCAGGCACACTCACCTGGAGATCTGATGACTCCTTCGGCATAATGAGCCCATCCTACTCTTCAAGCTCCAGCTCTGCCTCGGTGTCATTCTGGGACCTGTACTCCTCACTGTCTGTTTCCACATCTGAGAGCTGGGGAAGAAAGCAACAGTCTGAGGAAGGACACACTGGCCCCACTCCCAGTGGCACTGGGAGCCAAGGGTGACGGAGTGCTGCTTTGCAGGGACATCAACCAAAGGCAAACTGCAGTGTTTGGGACAAGTGGGGCACCCACACCTTTCAGATACTGATGAAGTGATGTTCAAGTGCTCTTTGGAGAGCCTGCAGCCCTCAAAGAGTGTACAATAAAGCAAACATCTTTACAGATCCCTGCACAGGCTCCTCTGCAGATCCAGTGACAGTCCCACTGAGGCTATACACAGGTTCCAAATTGCTCAGCCCCTGAGGACCAAACCTGCTCAGCAGCCAGAACATTATACCTCATATGTGGGGTCTTCAGAGTCCTCCTCTGGCAGGTCCCTCCCCAGTAACACCAACAAGGACTCCTGCTCCTCCAGAACTACATCATCCCACTTCCTCTTGGTTGCTTTGTTGAATGGGTTGATCGGAGATTCTCTGATCTCTGCAGGGATTCATAGGAAGCACAATCACAACACATACAGAGCAAACATACATCTGTGTGTTCCCCAGCTTTCAACCTAGCACAGGAGTTCCGGCCCTAATGTGGTTTGATGTCTTGCTGTATGCTTCTTAACTGTGAAACCTTCAGGTGTTCCAGTAGGCCACAGCTCTTACCCTTGGGCACGTTGCTCTGGCCCCAGTCCGCTGGCAGGTAGCCCAGGATGTTCACGATCCTGGTGGGGACAGTAGAGGGGAGGAGGCGCATTATTCTCCCCCAGAGCTTCTTGGCAGGTTGCCCAGGCCTGGTGGGACTCTGTGTGGGGTAGATTTTGCTGGTAATGGCCTCCACAGGGACCACAAAACCAATCCAGACTGATGCTTTCTGAAGGATCTTCAGCTGCAAACAACAGAGGTACGCTAGGTTATGTGAGAACTTCCAGCTATTTAAAGCCCTCAGTGGAACTCTTAAACCCTGCTCTGTCCTAGTGCAGAGCTGAGACTGGGACCAACTTCAGCCAGGTAGAACAGGACCAGTTAGATTATACCTTGCCCACAAAGACCTCCCATCTCTCCTGACCCAGAGTAGGAGAGAAACATGAATGTTGCAACAACCATTAGCAGAAGAGGAACAAGGCAAGACCAAACCAGGCAGAGAGCAAAAGCTGGGATGGGGAGGAAAGCAGAGGACAAGCACACACTGAGTACAGAGCAGAGGGAAAGCACTGAAAGAAGAGAGAATATCTGGCAGAGAAGCCAAAGGAACTGCTAGTCTCAAGGTTCTGTCACCCTTAGCCTCAAGCTCCTCCAGCAGCAGGAACATCACCTACTATGTACTTGACAAAATTCAGCTGAATGATCCGGCACAGGAACCTCCTGGAGAAGGAGTAGGGCTGATTGCAGGTAACCAGCCTCCCCTAGTCAGAGAAAGAAAAGTCAGACATCCTCCACACCAGCTCCAACAACACCCCCAGCAGAAGCACCTCAGGAACTCTACCTGCTCTGGGCTGGTACATGGTCTTAGTTGCTGCTCCATGAAGCCCAAGAGCCTAGACTAGACAGAAACCCAGCTTAGCCCCCTCTGCTGCCCTCAAGCTACTTGTAGCTACTGGCCCAGATGCTCCTCATTGCACTGACGAGTTTCTGGCCTCACTAATCAGTGGGGCAGCCCAATGCCCTCCCATGGAGATTGCTCTGGTATGAGCACTGGTCCTGATGCTTTTCTTAAGGGCTGATGGTCCTTAATTAAGAGTTTATTTTCTCTCAATTTGGGGTGCCTGTCTCCTCCTGGGGGTTGTAGCTTGTCAAGACTCTGATTTGGGATATCGCCCCTCACCCTGTGCTGATGGAAATAGATGAAAGCAGAGGATGAGGAGACGCTAGAAAACCTGCCCTGCTGAGGCAGTGATGGGAGAAGCTGGACCCCAGGTGAGGGGAGGCCTCTCAGCATCCCTCCCAGTCTGTGCCCTCCCCTTACTCCCACACTGGAGGAAGCTGGGGCTGGGATTTGTTTCAGTCAATAAAGATGAAAGGAAGGGAGTAAGCGTGAGTCTTTGAAACCACAGACTGATCATCAGCCAGCAGTTCTGTGTGCACATGAACACACAGGTATGCAACGCTCCCTTTCACAAAATGGGCTTAGCTGAGCCCCTAGAAACACCTTCCAGAAGCTGCTTTGCCCCTGCTCTGGGCACTCCCTGATGTTTTACCTTTGTGCAGACTGTACACCCAAAAGCTGTGCTGAGCATCACGTGGACAACGAATCTGCGAACCCCCGCGTGCAGCTCAGTATCGATCCTCCCTCCAGCTCTGCGCTTGGCCAAGCTGGGCACCGCGATGTGCAGGTGGGCTGGGGTCATGTCTCTGACCAGTTCAGGCCTCAGGACTATTAGGAGGGATTTTCAGCTGTTATTTCTACCAAGCAGGTGGTTTTGGAGCAGGGAAAGGCATTTAATGTTTGTGTGTCACTTTACCCCGTTGCAAAGTCAAAGACACTCTGCTGCAAGTGCTGGTGAGGCCCAGGGAACGGGCATGGGGTGTGGGCATTGCCCTCGGGGTTAAGGGCACAGTGTTGGGATAACGGGGCACCCACCTCCCTGCTCCATCCAGCGGAACAGGGCATCGTGGCAGAGGTGACCCTGCAGAGACGGGGATCTGTACCCAGCAGCTGCAGATCTTGCTTGCAGCCCTGACACTGGCCACGCATTTGGGGGACAGACATGGACCCCCTCAGTGGAGCTGGGATGTGGCCATTTACCATGCTCTGAGATGGTCTCCTGGACTTGTCCAGGCTCCCTGTTTGTGTCAAAAAAAGCCTGGCCTTGCTGCTGTTCCTGCTGAAACCCACAGCGGAGCCTCTTTGGTTCCCGGTGCAGAACAATGCAAACACGTCGCGTTACAATAGGCCAGCTGCACTGCTGCAGGGGCAGACCCTGCACCACATAGAAATGGAGCTGCTTTTTCTCTGTGTCATTTGCAGAGCAGGAACCAACATAAAGCAGCCGTTATCCACCTGCTAGCAGAGGAGGCTTCCCTAGCCAGGGGTGTGGCAGGGAAACGCGGCTCTGCAGTTCTGCCCCTGCCCAGCTGCGGAGGGGGGAAAGGACTGCTGGGAGAGTGGTTTTGTGCTCCCACTTGGAGGATGCACAACGCCTCTCTTCACTGTGGCCTCAGGTCTCATGCCTGGGGGCTTCCTGGGATGGTTCCCCCTGCAGTCTCACCCTGCTGGAGCACAGGGATGCTGTGAGAAACAAGCCAGCACACAGCCCTAGCGACAGCGGGGATGGCAGGAGGGATGGGGGGCCCCAGTGGTTGAAATTGCTGATTTCTTTGGGTAATTGCATGGGCCAAGGCAGAGGTTTTCCTGATGCGAGCTTTGCTAGACAGAGCTGAAGTGTTTGTCTCCCGCTCTCAGCTCCGTCTGCCCCTTCCGCTCAGCTCCACCTGATGCCCACGGACGGTGACTCATCCTGCACAGGCCACCGCTCGCTGCCGCAGCCCCGGCTCACGCTGCTCCTCCAATTCTTCTTCTCCTCGGTGCCCCCCCAACCCCTGTCTCTGGGATGACGGGAGCCGGCTGTGCTGATGGCCCTGCATGTCAGCAGGAGGGCAGGAGCAGAGGTTGGGGACAAGTGTGTCCTCACCCATCCCCCTCCGCCTGTCTCCCCTGTGCCCAAGCAGGTGACGAATTGCTGCTGGTCCGGAGGGAGCCGGTGCAGGGACCTGGCAGCCGTCGTCACCGTGCGTCACCACAATCAGGGCCAGCTGCAGAGCATAAATACTCAGCGCTGCTCCAGGGAGCCCTCTCTGTCCCACCATGTCGCTTTGGGAGAGGATGGTCTGTCCCCACTCCAGGGCAAGAGCTCCAGGGACATCTTCCTCCACGTGGTGACCCCCGACCGCATCCCACAGTTTATTATCCCCTCGCTGGACGTCCAAAAGAAGCACAGGAGCTCAGGCAATGGGAAGGGGCAGCCAATGGAGACAGCTTGGAGGAGCGGCTCAGACCCAGCAGCGGAGGATGAGCACGATGTGCCCAGCCCTAGCTCAACCTGCTCTAACGCTGGGCTCACTGCCACTGCGCAGGTTATCTCAGACCCCATGGCTTGGGCAGCTCTGTCCCTGCCCCATCTCCCCAAGGTCACCACCCCGTATGGCTTTGTCACCCTGGGGCAGAGCCCACAGGTCACCAGTGAAGAGGCATTTTTTCACTCGGGCTCAGGTTACCATCGAGGTCCTGCTGCTGAGATACGTCCCAGTTGGCAGGAGGAGCCAGGATGCTGCAGATGTCCCGGGATGCCTGTTGCTGGGGGAGGCGGCTGCTCCTGGATGGACAGAGGCCTGAGGCACCACAAGCAGCTGAGTTCCCGAGCCACAGGTCACAAGGACGGTGGAGGCAGCCAGGCCTACAAGACTCCATGACTTCCCCTGCCCAGGAGATGTGCCAGCCCACTCAGAGACATCCAAATTAGGGATGTTCTGGAAAACAAAGAGGCAGAGAAGAGAGAGAGGAGGCTCCTAGGAGTGGGCTATCAGAGGAGCAGCTCCAGCCTGGAGCTCCCTGCTGGGATACCCAGGAAAAACTTGCTCTGGAGGATCCTCAGGAGGCACCTTGCCCACCCTCAGCAGCGCAAGCCTACGAATTTTACTCTCCACTGATCTTGCAAAGCAGCTCTGAGAAACAGAGTTTCCCTAAAGACTTGGGAAAGAGAGACTTTTGCAAATGCCTCAAACTGCTGAGCAGCCAGGCGCAAACGTGAGGGCGTCAGATGCGTCACTTTACCTGGAGGAAAAGCACTGAATGGCATTGCCCTTGGCTAGGGCATCGGAAGGGCTCTGCAGCAGGAGCCCCCCCAGGGCTGGGGGCTCTTCCAGCCAGGGCAGAGTGTCCGTGAGGCAGCAGCAGCAGCGGTGAAACTGCGTGGGGCAGGCTGGGGAGCAGAGAGTGCTGCAGGTTTGTAACTGTACAGTGACTGAATAAAGGCAAAAACATTTCAACTGACCAGTGCACCTCTCCTTTTTTCTTGCCTGTGCCAGCAGTCAGGTATCAACAGGATATTTTGGTGCACCCCAGCCCTCCCTTCTATTGTACCCCCAGTCTCAGCAGCTTCTGTTGTTTATCTCCAGGTGAGAGCAGGTTCTTCAAACTGCTGAAATGCAGAGCAGGAGACTGTCCCATCCCCCCAAGACACGAGCTAGGAGAGAAGAGTGATCACATCCACTTTATGGCTGGTTTCCAGCTTTGTGGCTGCAGGGTGGGACATTTGCACGTGTCAGGGTCCCTCTGCCAGCCTGTCCATCGCAGGCAGGACCTCTGCTTTCAGGACACAGCAGCTTTCCTGAAATAGTTACTCCACACCAGTACCACAGGGTACAGTTGCCAACTGCTCTTAACCAGCTGTGATAATGCAAGTTTCACGTTATTGGCTGTGCTCTCATAAATTGCTTTTTGCTTTTGAGAAGCAGAACCTGCAATGCCAGAATTAAAGCGTTCATGGTCAGCAATGTTTTGGGGCTAATGAAGCAGAGCCTCCTGGGTCAGCAGTGCTGGGCTGATGCCATGTTCACTTTCAGGGCTCTTAATTCTCAATGAGGATCCCTGAGAGGTGGAAATGGGAGGGCTGGTCCCAGTCCAGGCAGCTGGATTGCAGCCAGCTCAGGGTTACTGGGAGTCAGCTGAGGTCCCTGCAATAAGGTCACATGGAGCAGGCAGCAATCAGGTTTTGCATTGGGGCGATTAAACCGGGAGTTTATTAACTCAGTTTGATTCCCATCCCTGCTGGGATGTCTGCGTGACCTGGGCCACATCCTGCTCTAACTTGGTGGCTTGGTTTCCCCCAGCTCTTCAGTCTAGTTTGACTATCAGCCCTTTACTGGAACTTTCACTTACAAGGGAGTTTTGCGCAGTCTGTCTGAGCACCACCCAGCAACAAGGATGAGCAAGAAGCAAGACACGGGGCCCCAGAGTCCCTGTTCTCCTCGAGACAACGCTGCATGAAAGCACTGGTACCCAGAGGACTTCAGCGTTGGTGTGAAAGGGGGGTGGGAGCTTTTCACAGTGCAAATCCCAGACTCTCCAGGCGTATATGTGCCCTCCTGCACAGCCCATGGCATGGATATTAACAACTCCTTCTCCAGCACAGGGAAATGCGGCAGCCAGGGCTGCTAGAAAGGGAGCTGGGATCAGTTATGCGACAGAAAATCCTCTCAACAGTTATTATAAGGAGCGCTGGCACTATGCAGCGAGTCAGGGACTAAGGCTTCTGAAAATTTAAACTGATCTCCAGCTCCTGAGGGCATCATCTCTGTTCAGCACTTCGGCCTGAGAGGGCAGATTGAATTACCAGAGATTAATAAACGAGCGGTTATCAGTTACTTGAGTTGTGATATCTGAACACGTGCATGCTCCAAGCTCACAGGCAAATGTGAATTAAGCCATGCTACTGTAAACCTCTCTCCTTTTACTTTTGATGCTTAAGCTACTACATAGTAACGGCTCTGTCTAACTGCCTTATCATCCTCCAGGGGAAGCACGGGGACCAGTCCTCAATGGCAGCTGACTGAAATGGCGAGCCTGCTTATTTAGTGATTAAACCTGGAAATTGGGAGCTAGGACTCCCGGGTTTTATTCCCTGCTTGGTGACCGTCCTGAGCTCCTGGGAACCTTTTTTGTGACCCTTACCTTGTCTACAAAACAGGAAGAAATCAGCTCTGCTTCACAGGTGGATTGCAGGGTTTCATTCATCCTTGTTCACAAGACATCTCTGGTGCCCTTGGCAGGATTTCCCAAGGGAAGAAATATTATGATATGTTATTACAGCCTGACATGGTACAAGACTCATTTCCTCTGGATGTGCCAGTGTGGGGATTATCAGCCTGGACAGAATCACAAATTAAAGGTTTGTTTGGGGATTGCTACGTGGCAGGAGCAGAGCTGGGGCTAAACTAGGAAGGAAACATCAGTTCCCTGCAACACAGCAAAGGTGCTCTGCGGTGAAACTGTGCCTCTGCCATATTTCTGCTGGCTGCCAGGTTACAGCTCAAGGCATCTCTCCAGCCTGTGAAGTGAGAAGGACAATATCTCCCACTGGAGCAACGTGCCTCTGAGATTTACAGGATGCCCTTTCCCTGCAAACCCTAATCCAGGCAGCGAAGACGTTACAATGGGAGACATCACTGATGTGGCAAGATAAATAGTTATTACCAGTGACTGATTATTCTGCCTGGGCCTGGTACATTTTCTAAATGCTGTTTTTGTCTGACTCAGAATTTTGTTCCAGCCTCCTGCAGGTACAGACAGCAGAAAAGCTCGGGGCTAATTATCCACTCTTAATCCCACGTACAGTGGTTTTAGCAGCACAAACCACGCTTGGCTGTAAGTAGGTGGAATCAGAAAAGTAACCAGTTCAAATCTCCCGAGCCCGAGGCGTTGGATCGGGGACAGCTCTCTAAATCCTCTGCAGCCGGCAGCTTCCCCAGCACCCTCCGGCAGGTCTCCACTGCCGCAGCTGGAGAGCCAGGCGCTGCCATCCCACCATGCTGTGGCCTCACCCAGCCCTGTCCCCAGCTGGGACTCTCTCTTCTTCCCTCTGAGTTAACCCTTCTAAAAGTCCAGACACTCCAGATGCCAGTTTATTTGAAAGAAAACCAGCCTAACTGGGCAGATACTGAGAGCATTTCCCAGTGCCTCATTCCTGCAAACTGCATCAGGAAATATAAACAGACCTTCCCTTTGATCTCAGTGGATCTAGTCTATCTCTCAAGGTCTCTCTGATGGCATTATCTCCCCTGTTCTCCAGCATTTCCACTGCAACCTATGGAAGTCAGGATATATTTCTTTTCAAACAAGCCCAGTTTCCCCTGATCACCGGTCAGCACCGCCTGGCACCTTCTGGTTAGGCTCTACTGGGACAGAGCAGAGACCCCCGCAAGGCGATGCCAATCTCTTGCTGTGGACCACCTCGGGTGCCACAAATGTCACCTCTTGCCTGATGAGGGCTCTTCGCCACGCTGGGCATGGAGGAGTGTTGGTCTCACGGACACCGGGCCCTAAGCAACAGTAGGAGTCAGATGGGAGCAACAAACATTTCTCTATGTGATTTTTATGCGACAGAGCACCTGGCCTTCCTGAGATCAATACCAAGCTGCTGTCTTTGCCAAGAGTTTTATAGTCAGTGTCCACGCCTGCCGGGTGAGATAAACCTCTTCATGTGCTCATTAGCTGCACAGCTCCTCTCCCAGCTAATTGGTACTGGAAAGGTCAAGCTCTGGCTATGAGACAGTCTGCTGCAGTCAGGAGCCCCAGCTTGGGAAGCAGGGAAGCACGCAGGGCTGGAGACTGGGATGTTTTTCCACTGACTCTGATGAAGTCGGGAATGCAGTTTCCCATCTGGTTTCCCAAGCAGAGCCCGTCTCTCCTGCCCTTCACCCTGCTGACCCCTTCTGAAACACCCTCCACTGCTCTCCAGCAGCATGCGTGCTCTTGCCACCCCGCTCCACGCCGCAGGCACCTGGCCAGTCTGCGGGCTTCACCAGTGCCTGGATGCTACAAGGATAACAGCTTCTCCAGTGGGTTAGATTTCACCCCCTCAGCTGGCAGGCTGTTTGTGACCAGGTAGCAACTGCCTCCGATTTACTGTTATTCTCATGTGTTCCGTGAATAGGTTTGTTTGCTCATTTCCATTACTGCAAACATCTGACAGCCAAGCTGTGCTCGTTAGCTGCGAGTGGCACAGGGAAAAGGCTCAGCACTCCTGCTGGGCAGAGCCATGGGAGCCTCTGCAAGGCACATGGCAGCAGCTGCTCTTTGCCCAGCTGTGCTTGCACTGAGAAAACACTTTTCCACCCACCCTGGCTCAGCAGTAGGACCTCAGTCCCCAGCCACAGTCTGCAGAGGGTCCTACTGTGTGAGTGCATCCAGGTCCTTGCTTTTCCCTTCAGATGCTCCCAGAGAGCCAACTGCAGTGAGATTGATCGACTCCTGAGGAGGAGAAAGCTAGCTGCGTTCCTCTCCTCAGGATTTACTTTAAAATGCAGTTGCTCTTCACGAAGAGCTGAGCGTCATATCTGAGTGATTTTCAAGCAGTGCCTCTTGCTTTGAATCTATTCAAATATCTCTAGAGATGGGGTTTATAGTGTACAACTGGGAGGGTGTGCGGGAGCAGCTGGCACACAGGGGATGCAACGTTATCTCTGGACATCTGTGCTCTATTGCTGGAGCCCAGCTAAATGGAAAAGGAAAAGAAAAGCTTCTGTGCTGTGAAAACAAGGAGGAAAACTCCTGGCTGAGCCCATCCCAAGGCAGCAGGTGGGACATGGTGACTGGAAAACAGGAGCTGCCAGGAGAGGGAAAAGCTCAGTGGAGTTAACAATAGAGCTGGGCAGGGCAACAGAGAGAGCCAGGCTGCTGCAGACCCGAACCTGCCTGGCAGGACAGCACTGGCAGCATCACCGGGGAGAGAGGTGGGCTGGGACCTGGCACGCATCCGCACGCCTTTGGGGAGCGTATAGGTGTGTCTGTGAGTGGGCACAGGGATGGGCAGGAGAATTCACCCCATGGAGTGATGTTCCCCATGAATTTCCACCCGTGGCCATGTAATTCCTCCCACAGCCACCCTGGAGAAGCAGGCAGGTCATTTCTCTGGGGTGGTTGTGCTGAGATGGAGCAACAGAGACGGAGCATGACCTGCTGTGAGAGATGCTGCAGTCATTATGCTGCTGAACCCCATCTGGGGTGAGGCATCAGGGTGTCCTTCCCAGGGCATCTGCACCAGAGCCCAGGCCTATTGTTTCTGGTTCCTGCTCAAGGAGATGCCAGATTTCCTGAGCTGGAGGTTTTCACTTGGTGTGGTTGCAGACCTGGGTGCTGAAGGGTGGCTGGAGAGCTGCATCAGCAAGGCAAGAAAGTCATGTGGGTATTCATAAGGTGTTGTCCATTATTTTCGTCCACCTGCAGCTTATCTGACCAGGGTTTGCTTGGACTCACTCCTGGATAATCTCACTCACCCGTGGTTTAGTGTTGCTTTTAGGTCACACACCACAGATACTTGGTTCAGTCTCCTCTTCAGTGCCAGCAGTGGGAACATGGTAGGCAAGGCGGTGACAAGCTCAGCAAGAGGCAGAACCAGGGGCCGTGCTATCTCCTTTAGCTGTCCTCCAAAGCTGCATCTCTGAAGAGTAGCAGGATGGGGGGTGGTGAACCTGGAGCACCCACTGTAAACAGCAGTTCTGGGGATCTCTGACTCACTTGCCCCTCACTAAAAAGGCCATTGAATGACTCGAGCATGTCCAAAGAAGGGCAATGAAGCTGGTGAAGGGTCTGGAGCACAGGTCTGATGGGGAGTGGCTGAGGGAACTGGGGGGGTTTAGTCTGGAGAAGAGGAGGCTGAGGGGAGACCTTATGGCCCTCTCCAACTCCCTGAAAGGAGGGTGCAGAGAGGGGGATGAGTCTCTTTAATGAAGTAACAAGTGATAGGACAAGAAGAAATGACCTCAAGCTGCGCCAGGGCAGGGTCAGACTGGCTCTTAGGAAGGATTTCTTTGCAGAAGGGGTTGTTGGGCGTTGGAATGGGCTGCCCAGGGCAGGGGGGGAGTCCCCATCCCTGGAGGGGTTGAAGAGTCGGGTTGACCCAGCGCTGAGGGATCTGGTGGAGTTGGGAACAGTCAGGGTGAGGTCCATGGTTGGACTGGAGGAGCTTCAAGGTCTTTTCCAATCAAGATGATTCTGTGATTCTGTGACTCTGGCTCAGGGATTTCTGGGGTTGCTGCAGAAGGTCTTTAGCCATGAGAAACAGCCTGAGAGATGCAGGTGATGTTGCTGCTGATGGCAGCACATTGTGAGGGTATCTCTGCAGCAACAGGGCTCTGCAGGAAGATACCTCAGTTGGGACACTCAAAGCAGGATTTGTCTCAAACACAGTGGTTTTGGCTGCTTTGCCTTCCTGGGTTCTCCATGCTACACAGGCTCCATTACAACAGCAGGGCAGAGAGCACGGTCGGTCGATGGCGAGGTCCCTCACTGGGGCTGCTTTCCCACCCACCCATGAAGATGCAGTGAGGAGTACCGCTGGCAGGACTCATCCGAGCTGTAACAAAGCTGCTCCCTCTGCTGCGGACTGGAGTCAGCCCAAACGAGACTGCCAGCTCAATTAGAGGAAACACACGGAAGGCATCTGCAGGGATAGCTCCAGTTTTCGGCACAGGGCAAAGCCAGGGAGCTATATTTTCATCTTGTTTCTGTTAATTATCCATGTAGATGAAACAAGCTGTTAAAGTTGGAAACTAAAATAATTTTCTTCCATACGCTGCCTTCACACCTCCCAGGATTTGACCTTACTGAGGAGCAGAGAGCTGTTTTGTTCATTTGTGGGTATTTTACTTCCTCCTAGCACCTCTTCCCATGAGCTTGTCTAGACACGCCAGATTCACAAACCAAAGCCTATTGCTGTGCCCACCCTTGGGAAAACCAGCATTTGCAAGAAAGTTTTCCCAGACTTTGAGTTGTTTTTTACATGGTGTGGAAACCCTTCCAGGCTCAGGCCAGACGCAGCTGTGCTGGAAGAGCCTCTCCTTGTGTTAGGCTGGCAGGTCTTGCGGGAGCGTGAAGTCCCAGGAAGCTGTGTGTCGTGGCGGCTCAGCAGCCCTGCATGGGAGGTCTTGCCAGGACCAGCCTCACAATGCCACAGCTGGCTGCCCATGGACAGAGGGAATGAGGCAGATGTGCATTCCTCAGTGTCAGCTGCTGTTTTTCTTGTGTCCAACAAATCAATAGACTGTGGCTGAAAATAAAATTGTTCCTTGCCTTGCCTCCTTTCATGTTCATACGCAGCAAGGAGCTTGAAATGCCAAAGGAAAGGGAGGCTGATCGCTTCAACCTGATTTGTGGAAGTGGTTGAGCCGGGGCACAGCCGTGGGGATCCCAGCCTAGCTCGGCCACAGAGATCAGCGGGAGGGCGATGGGGCTGCAGGCTGTGCCAGGGCGTACGGGGCTCATCTTCAGGAATGAGGTACCGGCCAGGAGCAGAGCGGCAGTGAGGGAAATCGGAGAGAACCTGTAGCAGAGAAAGGAGGTGAACTCTGCACTTGGTACCTGATGGCACGACACGGTGAACCAGTTTTCTTGGTGAACAGATAAACGTGCAAAGCAGCTTTGTTATTTACACCAGGGACTTCAGTGCAAATGCAAGCAGCAGAGCTGTGGTTGCTACCTAGACACTAGATCCCCTCTGTGTCTGGTGATGTACAAATGCCAAGACAGCCTGAACGTCGCTGCAATCAGTGTCCCACATGGCCGAGCCTCTATCCAGTTCATCAGTTATGAGAACATTGGATCTTCTGTAACTGCTGGATGATGGGGCCTGCAAAGCAAAATCAGCCAGAGAGCACAAGGAAGGAGAAGGGAGAACAAAGCACCATCTCCTCATCATATACTCCAGTCCGGAGGCTGAAAAATTAAAGGCACCTGGTTTGCAGATCTGGGGCCTTTCTCTGAGTTATCTCCAGCCTCCAAATGCCTGCAGCTCAATGGCCTCCACAGCTCACAGCAGTGCAGCCGTCCCTGCCGTGGGGCAGCCACCCAAGTGGATCTTCCTTCACAGGAGCAAGAAAACGGCTGGTCCTCACTGGGGCTTACCAGGATGTGTCCATGCCAGGCTCGTTGCCCGTGAAGAGAGTGGAGGTTTTGTTGCCCTGTGTGCCACCAAGGGGTCTCACCAGGCTTTGAGGCAGAAGAGGGACACTGAAACACAGAGCCACCTTGCAGGAGAAAAGCCCGGGTGAGCAGAGCACAGGGCGTGCTCCTGGCTGTGAATTCCTGGCAGAGGCGAGATTCCTCTTTTCTTCTCGCCTTGTCACCTCCCTGTCGCTGCTCAAGTCTCTGACGGAAATTCATCGTTCTCCTTCGCCTGGTGTCTCCCCCTCACTCCCGTTGCTCTTGCTGCAGCGGCCTGGGGCTGCCTGCGTGGCTGCACGTCTGCCCTGCGCTGCCATACCGCTCCTTCAGTGCGGGGACTCGGATTTCCTGATACCCCTCTATTATGGAAAATACATTTCAGCAAGACCAACTGGGCTGATGGAGACTTAATCACTCTGTGCTTCAGGAGAAGTCATAAAAAGGCAATAATATCTGGGTACTTATGGCCCCACGATTGTTCCGCTCTGCAAGGCAAATATTGGGGAGAAGAGAAATGGGCAAAGCACATGAAAGGGCATTTTTTTCTGCTTCTGAAAAGCAGAACAAAGAAGTGTGAGGATGGGCTGAGCTCTGCAGAGCCAGCTGACACGCAGCCCTCTGAGCTAAATGGCAAAAGCTAGGAATTTGCTGAGTGGGAGCTCTTGGCAAAAACCTGAGGGAACATGGTTGCACAAGTGCTAGTGTCAGAAATACTGATGGTTTTGAAGGCTTGACAAGGAGGAGCCCAGGGAGGAGGAAGTATACACTGTGATTTATGTGACCAACACAAAAGAAGAAAATGTCAAAAGCAGCAGCTGTCATCAAGGGGTGACTGGAGCTGGATGCAGATCTTGTGGTGGAAGAAACATGTGTTGTAGTGGGGGTTTGGAGTCGTAACTACGGAGCTACGGGAACAGTGATCTGAGCCGGTTTATCTTCGCCAATCTCCCTAGCAGCTGGCTTGAGAAGTGTCTGGTGAGATCGGACGTGCTGATGTGAAGACTGCAAACTAATAAAATGCTGGTTTGTTTTGGAAAGATAAATCTGCATTGTGCTTTCATTTCCGGCTTCACGTGGGTCTTCTGAGGGTGAGGCTGCCCCAGTGAGCCATGCTGGCACGTGGGAAAGGATGCCTTAACCCGTGGCCCCGCTGTGACCTGGCTGTCCAAAGGTAAACTGGGGTATGCAGAGAGGTGAGGGAAGTGCTGGGGTCCTGAGCAAACCTGTAAGACCACAAAAGCCCCTACAACATGAACCTAACACACTGCAGAAGAGCTGCTCGTCCATGTTTCTGCGACTGAACACTGGGATGAGTCTATGAGGACAGGAGGGGCAAACAGCCCAGCGACACGACCCTCTACTGAACACGTGTGTATGTTTACACAGCCATAACGAAACATCACATCTGTTCCCTGCTTTTCCATCCCTTACAAAAACCAGTGACTCTTTGCTCCCTCCAAAGCTTACCATTTCTAACCACTGGAAGTTTTACAGTCAGTTTTTGCTCTGTCCAGAGATGTCTCTGTCTCCATATGAAGGTTGCTCAGACTGTCCAGGGTCACCTCTGCCCTACAAGACCCTCAATCCCCCCTCACTCTTGGCACACCTCCCAGACCCATAGATGATTTCCCTCCTCTCGGCAGGTACCCCAGTCACTGGCTGCAGAAGGGCGGACAGGCACGGGGGCTCACGGGGCTGCGCAGCTGGTGATGGCTCCGAGGCAGACAGCTTGCCCGAGGAGGAGGAAGGGGCTGCTGCCACGTTGCTGCTCCCTAGACTGGCTCAGGGAGGAAAGTCACTGCTTGGCCACGCAGGAGGGAGAAACGAGGGGGATACTTTATATCTCCACCTTCAGTAGAAGTGAATGCTTTTATGGACAGAGCTGTCAGGGAGATCTCCTTTCTTCTCCTTCTCTTTCTCCCTGTCTTCTTTCCTTTCTTTGCTCTGTCAGTCACCTAACAGCTCTGTTCCACTGCACGTAACCTTTCAGTGAGGCACTTTCCTGCAGTCCCAGTGGAGTCTCTCAACCTGACAGCACGGCGAGGAACCGCTGGAGGCGACTAAACTCACAATCTTCTTTGAGGATTACACTCTGCAGGAGAGCTCCTCTTGCTCTCCTCTTCTGCGGGAATTTGCAGTCTGCCTCACGGCCTCCTGCCAATAAGTGTGATATGTAGAAAACACATGACTTTAGCCAATTTTGCTTATACTTTTGGAGTTGGCATATTATTTTAAAATGGTTCAATCAAGCTTCTTACTATAGAAGGACAGTGATGAGAACGCAGAGGTAGGTACTATATCTACCCAATTAATAAGATTAGTCCTATTGATTTTAATGGGAGTGATTCACTGGCTTGAGATGAAACACCAGCTTATTTATCTACTGGATCATGGCCAGACGATGCAGCATCTTATAGGATGTGGCCCTTAAATATCACAACTAGCTACAGTCAGTTCAGGAATCCAGGCCTTTTAGGAGTGCTGGTCTTGAGATTATGTTGGGGATTTTATTGCTATTATTTTAGGCAGAGTGCCCAAGAGGGAACAGTATGATTAATATTCAGGGAACAAATCCAGAGGTAATGGTCCCCACGAGCCCAGGGCCAGGAAAGCTGACAGCTCAGTTTTCTGGGTAGTTGGGTGGAACTGCTGATTTCTGAGCTGCGCTTTGGATAGGCTGCCAGCAAGATTTAGGGATGGATTCGTGGGCCTAGAAATAAAAGCTGTTTACCCACCCAGCTCACCCACTCTGCTGAAAGGGACCATTAGCCCTGTTTCTATCGGATCAGTGCTGTCTCTGGGGTCCTGCTGTCACAGGGTGTGAAGATCTCCCTGGCTTGCATCCCCTCTGGTACCTCATGCCCAGGCAGGAGCCTGTTTGCATATGCAAAATTGCCTCCTGTGTCTGTGCTTTGAGCACAAACCTGAATTCAGGTTGTGCTTACAACAGCAGGCATCCATCCTCCCGGCTACACAGACACGTGCAACACGTCTCACCTTCCCCTGACCGAGACAGCTGGACATGGAGACAGACAGACTGCGAGGGCAATGCCCCCCTGAGCAACAAAACACCACAGAGTGGCCCAGGGATAGGTGCAAGTTCAAGGTGCTGAGCCGCCTCCATCACCTACCACCTCGCCCACCTGGGCTGCCTGGGGATGTGGCAGTACATCGGCTGCTGCTCTGCAGCATCTGGTGCCCTCCCCTGGCTCTCTGCTGCACTGTTCACACTTGATGCCAATCTTCTGCAGCTATGTCCAGTGCTCACAGGTTTTCAGCAGAGGCAAGAGAGGAAAGTTGCTCTTTTCCCTAAATTTTAAATGTCTGTGGGTTTTTCATCTTTGTTCAGGACCTTTGAGAACCCCTCTCTAGGTTACATTTCTCTCCTCCAACATTTTTCTTAGTATATTTAATTTCTTCTTTTACCATTATCTTACCTTTCTTCTTCTCCTTTCCCCTCCGTGTCTTGGTTTAAACCCATCCTCATTTAGCTAAGGCTAAGATCAGGGCTTTTTTAAGAAACAACCTCATAACACCTCTCCTACGGGTGCTGCCTAGGAGCAGCAGTAAGGCCCCAATCTCCCTGTCAGATACTCCCTAACAGATATCATCACATTTGCAGAGAAGCACAGAGGATCATGAGCTATTCCTGAGTGAAGGGGATCCATTCTGCCCAGTGCTCAGCGTCAGTCCTGGCCTGGTGCTGGAAGAAGCCAAGTGCTGTTCTCAGAAGCGTCAGCGCTCTCCTTGACTCCAGAACAAGCAATGAATGTGAGTTTGCATTCAGCTCCATCAGCATTTCTGGTGCTGGGGAGACAATCAGGAGAAACCTCACACTTCTCTGGGGTGGGATGTTCCATTTCTGAACAAGATTGGTTTCTATTAATATGGCTTAGGAAGAAATTTCGCAAAGAGCAGGATTTCCTATGGCCACTCGTGATGGCGCTTCTGTTCCATCTCCTGTAGTCACTTGCTGCTGCCCATCGCACGAGGCAGGAAACCAGTTTTAGTGGAATATTGACAGTTTCTAAACTTTTTTTAACTAACATGTTTGGTTGGTTCATTGTGAGAATGCAGAGAGCCAGGACAGACAGTCCTTTTCATACAGCCATCAAGTACAGTGATGCCAGAAAACAAGCCCTATAACAGCTAAATGACTTGGAGAGAGTTTGTTGGTCTTTGGTACTTTGTAAGCAAATAGTCCGTCGCTGCCTCAAAAGAACTGGGCAGAAATGCTGGGCTCTGCACAGGACCTGCTTTGGGAGGTGCAGACCCTGGAAGGCAAGGTGTACGTCACTGTCAGCATACGCAGTGCTCTGCCCTATTTCAGCTGAACCTGCTTCTCCCGGGACTTGTAAAAGCTTTCCATGGTGATGAAAAAAGGACAACTTCCACTCTCAGCCACGCAGCTCCCAGCAGAGTCAGCTCTCACAGGAATACAATCAATCCTTCATGGACAGGAGTTCAGAAAGTGAGAGCAAAGTTTTGGTATTTTCTTTGAGTGCTTTATGACAACGTGGTCTTACATTATTCATTGGGCACTCCTGACAGTGCACACCACACAGATTAGTCTGTGCTATGCTTTAAATTCTGAGTCTGTCTATGCAACGGGAATAATTAGACTCTTGCAAATGTTAAAAAAGAAATGTCTTAACACTAATTAAACCTATTTATCTTACACAGTTAGAGCAGTTAACATCCCAATAAAACGTATTGCAGGAAAATAGTATGTTTATTTATCAAATGATTTTCCTGAATGTAAGGGCCTCTCCTTTACAAATTACTTGGTGAAAGAGCAGATGGCATATGAAGATGAAAAAAAGCCTGACCGTTGCCCTGTGTGTCATCTCAGAAGTGAGGCAGCTCAACTGAACATCATCATTAATATTTAAGGGAGAGCAAGACTTCCTCGGGACCCAGGGCTGCCACAACAATAGTGTAAGGAGAGTCCATTCCAGCAGGAGACTGCAGTCCTTTGGGCTGGAGGATACCTGTCCTTCTAAAGGGGGGCCTTCCTTCCATCAGCAAGCTGAGCATCAACAATCTTGTGCCACTTGGTGATTGTGAGGAGGAGCAAAGCCCTGCACTAATGGATGGCTGTGGTACCCAGCCTTTCCAGCCAGAGCAACTGCTCCAGCCCAGCCGGGCTGCGGAGGACTGCACGGAGGGCTCAGATGCCCATGTCCTGGCAACACGGGGCCAGTGCCTTGTGAGCACGGGAAAGCTGTCTAGCAGACCCTCCTCCTAGCCCCCAAAGGGCAGGTATCTGAGGCTTCTAGCTTTATTGCAGGTCTGTCCAAGGATGCAGAACCAACAACATCTGACTTCCAGAGCCTGGAGCAGAGGTGACCTCCGCCGATAAAAGTGCTGACTGAGGCAGGACCGTGCCTGCATGCTGCCTGCATTGTCACCTTTGTCATGCTGCATCCCTAACTGAAAGCTCAAAGAGCCCAGGGGAAGGCCAGGCAAGAGACAAGTCAGCAAATGAAAAGGGGCTGCTCTGTTCCCTTTGTTCCACTCAGCCTTTTTTTCAAGGACACAAGTCTTTGAGAGATGAAAGGCGCTGCATGCAGTGGCGACTTCCAAATCATAGATGTGGCCTGGAGGTGACTGGCTGTCTGCTGCAATGTTCCTGACGATGTGGGTAGGAGAGTGGGTCTGGAGGGAAAAGGAGGAGACGGAAGGCAGAGCCTAGGAGCAGAAAAGAGCTGCAGTGTCCCTCGGGGAGCAGAAATGTTGAAAGGAAGGAGAGAGGAGGAAGTCATGCAAGTAGGGAGAGCTGGACATTAAAGAAAGAGCCTGGAGTTTGGTGTCAGCAGCAGCACAGTGTACAGGAGTATGAACAGGGGACAGGCTTGACATGGAAAAGGTTTTGGAAAGTTTCCTCTCAGTGAAACGCTGAGTAAAAGCCAGTCTGGATGGATCCTGAGGGATGAGAAATGACAGGAACACAGGCAGTGACTGATCATCGTTTTTAGTTAAAAGAAGTTAGGAGACTCCCAGTGGACCAGGACCATGTTTATGAAACTCTGGGAGCGCTGGCACCCCAGTTCAGACCAAGGACTGTCAGGAGATAAAACTAAAAGGCTAAACCTACTGCATTTACACCCATCTCCTGTTCTAGATGTGAACAAAGAGATTTGACATGTTTCCCTGGCCCAGCTTGTGATGGGAAGTCACACCAAGACCATCCCTCTAGGTACACAGAGATGCCCTTTCAATCATCTGAGCCCCTGGACCAGTTAGTCTGCAAAAACCTGAACTGGCTTGTAAAGATAGAGTGTCCTCTGCACACATGAAAGCGAGTGGCTGTAAAATAAGGAACATACTATTTTCAGAGATCATAAATTTAGCTGCTTTTATTTATTCAGGGTGTTGATCTTCAAGGCTCAGGAATCGCACTGGCTTCTTAACATCAAGTTGCTAATCATTATGGAGTGCCTGGGAATGACATGTCTTTACTAGTGTGATATCACAGTATAATTTTAACAGAAATTTAATGCAAATTTTGTGATTTCTTTTACACAAGCTGATAAGGTTCATCCTTCCTGTCCAGGCTTTTTTCTGAAAGAAGATGACGACATTTAGCTCAGGGTGTCATTTTCTGAAGATGGGTTGTGTCATTTGTTATGCTGTTAAACTCCACACTGATCTAGTATCAAATTCTTGTTTTGAGATTATAACCATGACAAACTGCAACAGCTATCAAGGCTGTTGTCAAAATCTGTCTGGACTTTTTGCACTTAAATTAGGTGTTCCAAATACTAACTTTGTTCCTAGAAAGAAAACTTCTTGGCTCTGCATTGAAGGAACAAGTCAGGAAATGGATCCTGTCTTGATTACATTGTTACTATAAATAAGAGGTAGGGACATTTCAAAAATTCCAGCTGAATCTCATGCTTCAAAGGCAGCACAGCTCTTTGTAGGTGCAGGGGAGGATTACGCCCCCCACGATGCACCACCACATTTTCAAGGGATGCATCAGATGTTTTCATGAGCTTTGCAGGCCTGGTCCTTGTCTTGGCTGGTTGCAGATGCCAGACTGCAGGACGCTACAACTGAGAAAGCACAAGAAGGGAAAGAACTGGCAGCAGTGAAATTTCCTGAATGTTTGCTTTGACGCAGTTTTTACATTCTGGCCAGGCTGCAGTTTGGCTTAGATTGCAGCAGACAAATGTGCAGTTACAATGAGAACAGGGCAGATGAAAACAGGCTTGTGCTCAGTACCAAGCAATAGTAAAAATGGAAGAAGCCTCAGCTGCTCTTTTCCCACTACTGAAGCTACATATGGTTTACAGCATCTACCAGCAGAGATTTGGGTGGCCGGGAGGGATGGTGTCTATCAGGATGAAAGGGTGGTGGATGAGGTGGAGGAGAAACCTCTGAGTCTGCTCTCACATGCACCAGGTTCCCGTGGCTGTTGATCTGCTTTCAAAAGCAGTTGATGACACAAAGTTCATCAAGCACAAACACAGGTTACCCCAGGATTTCTCAAGCCTTCCACTCCATGCTGTGATACTCCAGGCTAAACAAACTTCCCGTCTGCTCAATTGTTTCAACACTTTCGATTCTGCCTGGGGATGAAGTTCAGGCAGAGGCAGCTGAACCTGGCACCTTGTCCTTTCTGCAGACCAAGACACTCTTGCTGATGAAATAAGCTCATTTTTCACATTTGCCTTCTGCCTGCTGGCTGGTCTTGCTGTTGTCTCTAGTCCACTCCATGCTCAAGGTCAGGAAAAGGTGAGGAAAGCGAGTGAAAAGGGTCTGTCCTTGCAGGGCTGATGTTCAGCTCCTGATGTACATGGGCTTAGGAGCTCACTCCGCAGGGTAATGGCAACCAGCTCGGCTCCCATAAAGGCCAAAGGCAGCTCCTGCTGTTGGCTACTCAGACTGCCCAGTAAAGAAGCTGATAATATCCCATATCACCTGCAAAGTTACACAGAAACCTACTGGGACAAGGTTCTGAGCAAGTTGCCAGTAGGGAGAAACTGAGATGAACCTTTGATAATTGGTGTAAAAATTCCTTGTTGACCTCTTGTTATGATTAGATTAATTACAGGAATCACACAGAAAGGGTGCAACATTGTCTGTATCTGCACTCTCATCTGCCTGGCTCAGTACAAACATAAAATTCATCAGCTGTACTGAGAAAAGCTTTTAGAAAGTCACATAATTCAATTAGACCATCAAAAAGATGATCTAATCATGTCAGTTCAATTATTCAGGCTAGGGCAAGCTAAACTCTTTCCTATTACCTAAACTGGAAACCTTCTGCTAAGGACTGTGCCAGTCCTCATCTAAGGAAGAGATTCATTCAGACTTTATTCTTGCTTTTCAATTTAAATAGTGGGTCTTTTTGAATAAGAAAATCTTCTAAGTCTGATATTAACAGAAGGAAAAAAGTATCCTGGACACCACAGACTATTCTGCAGAGTAGGAACAGATGCGGTGTGGGCTGGGGTTCCTGCAGGTGGGGGTACACACAGCCGTGTTTAACATCGGGTCTGGTGACAGAAGCTGTGCGCTCTGCCTGCCTCCCATGGCGGTGCGCTTTGGCAGAGGCCCCTTTGTCCACTTCGGCTTGGCATTGTGAGATTTCATAATGTTCTCTTTGTGTGTTCCCTTTTCCTGCTGTTCTTGCTCATTTTAAGCTTCTCCATACTCACTGCATTTTGCTCCTGTCCTTTCACGTATCCCCCATAAACCCAAATGCAAGGTGACGGGTTTTCCCACCATTTGCTTCTCTGGCAGGACTTCCACTGGGAGATCAGCTGTATGTGCACATCCTCTTCCAACTCTACCCCTGTTCTGTGAAAGGATCCAAGATCTGACCTTCAGCAAACCCTTTTCTTGCTGTATCTCATTTCTGACCCTTAGCCTACGCCCATATACTTGGTCTCCCATCAATCACATATGTTGCTTTGTGGTTAAGGTGCTGTGCTAACACCCTGACTCTTAGAGTCAAAAAGACTCTTAGAGACAAAATGTTCTTACACTGAGCAATGTGTCACTACTATTCCTTTTGAAGCTGCCCTGCAGCTAATACATCCTCCCTGAAAACAAAAACATCGGAACAAATGGATGAAGGGTATACAGACGAGCCTTTCAACCTGAAGCCTCACCCTTGAAGCCACCCCAAAGATACAGAGAGTTTAGCCTTGATCAAACAGAGCTATGAGCACACTGCTTGTGCTGCCTTGGCTATTGTTCTCAGGATAGTCCCAGCTAGTAGCAGTGACGGCCAGATCCGAGGAGGATGGAGCATCCCAGAGCCAGCTGGCGGAGGCACTGTTTATGCTCCTGTTTGCTCATTTTGTCTCAAAGACTTCCAAAAGCCTCTCACTCCAGCAAAACAAATAAATTGCAAGCTGCTGAAGGAATCCTGAAGAACACAGCACATGGCAACAAGCAGCTGAGTCCTTCATACAGGGATGTAAATATGCTCCCTATCTGCAGGGATCCACAACACCACACGGGCATTTTTGCTACCTCTGCTTTGTTCTAGGGACCACTGATGGGGAGATGGAAGCTAAAAGCTGCTCAGATAAGAGCGATGTGGTGGTGTCCAAGTCGTGTGGTTAAAGAGCTTCACAGTGAAAAATTCTCTCACTGATTAGAAATGAGTCAAGAGATAAAAAAGCAAAATGAGGCAAACTTTCAGCATGGAAAGAGATTAGCAGCTCTGTAGCCCAACAATTTGTGCTAGAGACAGGGTTACTGCGTGTATTTAGTGATGATCTATAAAAGATAGTCAACAGTGGATGTCAGAAAATTATGGCTTACAGAAAATTGTTTAGATGTGAAAGAATTTTCAATAGTCCCAGATATGAGAGGATTTTGAGAAACCTTGGAGGACAGAAAAAAAGATCAGCTGGGCAATAGGATGGCAGATTAAAGTCAGTGCAATGTGATGCATATGGGAAGAAACAGTTTGAACTATTCCTGGTCTTCATGCATTGTAAATCAACTAAAAGGCCTCGGTGTCACTGTAAAGAGCTCATTAAGAAGCATCTGCTCAGCAAAGTGTTCTGACCAGAAAAGCAATAAGACATTAAGATATTTAAATATAGGTTTTATGCAATGATGAAAATATTATAGTGCCATATATCACATTAGTGATGATACCACCTCATTTTAAACAGTGTGTTCAATCCAGTTCTGTTCCCCTCATTTGGAAAATATAAATCAAGTTCAAAGAGTGCAAGAAGAAATGCTAAAGACTTGGAACATTTCCATATGAAAAGATACTGCTTGGACTATTTCAACTTTAGATAAGAAATAAGTAATGAAAAAACCTGAATTTCATTCACTAGTGAATGGTATGGGAAAAGAAAAAAAAAATCTTTCAAAATAATCTGTGTTGTACTGCTACCAGAATAAGGAGGAGGCACTGATATAAATTCAAATAACCTTTTTATGTCAAGCACCATTAAAACTCAGATTAGGTACTTTTGATCTGGAAACTCATTAGTACAATATAGCCATTTGTGCTCAAGAATTTAGTGAGATTCCAGAGTTACCTGCTCTTCCCACAGACACTTGCACACAGAGAATGCCAATTCTCACAAATTCTTGTTAAATTCTCAGTCCTCTGGGAGACTCCAAGACTATTTCTTGAGCCAGAGCTCACGCTTCTAATATACCACTGAAACTGGGAATTTAGACGACTCACTTGCCAACACATTTTCTCCAAGAAACATCCAGAATTGCTTCTGTAATATCAAGCCTAGTAAATCTAGGCTGCTGTTATCCACCCGTCAGTTTAGCTACCAGCGTAACAATTAAGGCGTGTAAAATTCAAGTCACATGCACATCCTTATTTTGAGCAATTTCAGGTAATTCCCTAACCTGCAACTATTGGTTTTAAAACCTCAAAAAAAAATCTATCACACTCCAACTCCAGATGCAACCCTGTGCCTGAGGGTAGAGCCAGCCACGGGCTTGGGAAACCTTAAAAGTGCTTTGTGGGAAGTCCAGTGGTCACCGCACGTTCTGCAGGGGACACCTTCACCACATTGCAGGTGGCCTCAAGGCCAGACTCGAGGTGAAATTCACCCTCAAGTCTGGATGCTGACCAGATTCAGGGCAAATTAGTACACTTGAGAGCTACCCCAGATACACCCTGCTTTTAAAGAGTGCTCCAGCCAATGCCAGCTCCACAGGGAGCTGCCTCGGCCAGTGCACGCATGACTGAGCTGTAGGCACTCGCAGTGGGATGAATGATGTCTCGTTCCTCCCCTACTGTGAAGGCAGAAGAAATCCACAGGTGGCTGGAGTTCAGCTTCCCTTCCAGAGCCATGTGGCCTGGAGCTGGATCCCAGGAGAGCTCTGAAACTCAGGTGTTCCCCAAAACAGCCAGCTCAGGTAGAGCATGAACAGCAACAAAAATCCTCTTCTCTCCTTGTGGGTGGGATTGCCCCAGAGCTCCGAAGTGATGGGTGAAGGCTGTGACAGGAAGAGTGGAGATTACACAGGAAAGTCTCAAGTGTTACGATTTGGACCAAAACTCGCGAACCCTTAAGAGAAACTTGGTTTTTTGCAGATTTCCCCATGTTGTTCCTAGACAAGCCTTAATATTAGTACTAGAGATCTTAATTCTCAGAGAAATCCACACCTCACAGGATCAGAAAGCTACACTGACAACACATTTCAAACTCATTTTTCCTCCCTGCCAATCTACTGGCTACAAAAGACATGTGCCTTCCCAGAGACCCTTTCTGATGAGTAAGGGCTTTTTTTGTTTTGTTTTTGGTTTTGGGTTTGTTTTTTTTTTTTCTGTTTGCAGGATACCCACTCATTTTCAAGGCACTGTACACACACCTCAGCAACACAATTTCAGTATTTCAGTTTAAAGCAAGGAAGATCATTGCAGAGGAGCTCACCATGTGATGTCCTGAGTGCCTGCAGGAGGCTGGCACAAGTGGTTCCTCCTGACCTTACATCTTCAACGTGGCTGTGGAGAAGCAATCTTGTGTTTCATCCAGCTTTGAGCCCCTGACAAGCTCTTCCTAGAGCTGGTAAAATAAACTGTGCAACATTTAGAAACATTTACAGACCTTTCACACTGCAATATTTTAAAATGTATTTTCATATATTTATACATTTTCACACATGCAGGGAAGAAGCCATCTTCTGTTATTAAAATAAAGAGAAATTATCATGAAGGAGAAAAATGCAAATTAAAATATGGTCTTTGTAGGCAAGTCCCCAGAAGCAACACTGGTTAGGAATGTATGGCAAGAGGCAAAAAAGGGCAAAAAGAAGGTAAGGACAGAAACCAGCCAGGCTGTGATGCTCTGCGCACCTCTGTCTTCAATTTGGTAAATTTTCTGCCAGGCCATGATAAAGCTCAGACATTTTGGGCATTGCTGTCTCTGACCTCTGCTTTCTCCCAGCACAAGAAGAAGCACAAGGAAAAAAAGGCGTGAAGGAGCCGCTGGCCAGGTGCCCCAAAGCCATCATGGAGAGCAGCACTGAGGCAGGGGGCTGAGCTCTTCCAACCGCGTATTACTGGAAACTAGTCCTGAATAGGAGCCACTCCCTTCGCCTTTTACTAAGGCAGTGTAACAGATGAAGTCATGAGCTTAAATACTTTGAACCAAAAGTTCACTGTTCCTGAAACGGAGTTTCACTGTCAGATCTGCAGGGAGCAAAGGGGAGGGGAACTGCCAGTCTCAGATGAAGAGTGTCAGCAGGGACTTCTACTAGGGACTTGAAACACTTCTGCCACCAAATCGCATGTCTCTTTTAATGCATAAAGTTTTCAAAGTTTTAAAAGCAACACTGATGAAATCTCTCTCTCTTATAATCGATCCGTGATATTTTACAGATTTCAGAAATTGTTTTTGAATACTTGGCACTACCCAATCAAAGTTTGGGGTTTGAAATGTTTAGTGCATTAAGACTACACCTACGTGGAAACTGAAATGTCTGTTTCCTTGGAAATTCTGTAATTTCCAACTCAATTTTCCTTCCAGTGTGGAGTAAAATGTCATATTTAGAAATTCAGCACAAAATGAGATGTTTAAAAAGTTTTTAAAAGTTACTTGAAACACTCTGTTGTCATTTTGACAGGCTGCTTTTATATTCTTATTGTAATTTATTACATCAAGTAATAATTTTCATAGCAAAAATTATTTTGAAAGGAAAAATGGAAATGTGAAGTTCTTGTCATTTTAAAATGGAACACTTCAGCCTTATTTGCATGTTTGACTTTGCATTCAGCATATAATGGGCAAAATCCAACACAATCCTGGTGAACGCTTAGATTTTAATAAAGCATTATTTTCTAAGAGGAAAATTAATGAGAATGATGCCCAGCTACAGCATGACTCTGTACTGACTCGTGCCTAGTCTGACCCTACTTTGTCACTCCTGCGATCGTTTGCCTTAGCTTTGATGTCACTTCAGCGAAGGTACAAGGTGGACAAGCACTCCTTGGAGTTAGGTAGGTGATGTTCCCCTCCAATCTGACATATTCTTAGTAATCATCAATGAAGGTCACAAGGTTTTGACCACCTCAGAGCAGCTCTGAGCTGGATAGAGCTGAGGGATGAAACATCTCTTACGCTTAGCTGGATAATTTGTGATGCCCTGGGGAGTGGGGTGGAGGATTTAAATCTGTTCACATTAGGGCTGGCTTGCACTTGGATGAATCCTTGCTAGAAGAAAACCTAAAGAGACCACTTTAGTATTATACATTTCCACTACCAACTACTGCTTTTTTATTTAGAGATCTCAGGTGTGATAGAAAGCTTCAAGCTCTCTTTTTTAGAGCAACAACCCATGCTATCCTAATTAAGCAGGTGGAAAATAGATGTGCATACTGAGAAGATCCTTAGAATTACTGACATTTTTATCTTGCTTCAGCTAATGAAAGGCACTCTCACTGTTCCTGTTTTACAGCTTCACTGGACTGAACTGTTTGAGACTTACACGTGTTTGCATTGAGGTGGCAAACCAGCCACACAGGTTACCTCTATATAAACTGCATATCTTGACTTTGCAGGCTTTGAACCTGGCATGAGTTTACTAAATCCTTTTGAGAACTTCATTCCCACAAATATCTCCCTGCAGCAAACCCCTGAAGGATGCCTTCTGCTGCTGCTGCACCACTGCTAAACAAGCAGGTTCACGGGAAAGGAGAACGACTCGAGTCCGCTCCAGACGAGGTCTCCCAGCACCAAAGCATCTGTCAACAGGACCAGGACCACTGCTCTTCTCTGTGCAGCTCCTTGCAGGGGAAGATAAGTTTGGTGAAGAAGAAGGTAATCAACTCGTCCATGATCTTTTCATCCAGAGAAGAGGTAAACAACAGATGCTAAGTGGGGCTGGGGACTCCAGAGCTCCACAGCACACTTCTGCCACGTGTGTTATCCTGCCATGCCTAACTTGAAAAATATTTTTTTTTCCCTTTCTATTCCTCTACATTTAGAAAAACAAAAAGTCAACTTTTCCAGGCCTTTGTGGTGATTAATTCCTTTAAGGTGGCAAAGGAGATTTTAGAAAGAACGAATGTTGTGAAACTTTGGATCACTAATAACGATATTGTTCTCAAAAGCACACTAGGAAATGCACACACTGTCTCTCATGACTCACAGTCTGATGAAACCTGTTGTCATCGCTTCTCTGAGGATATTTGCCATTATGTCACTCCTCACAAGGTCAGCCTGTCACTCCTCATCTTTTGCTCCACACCAAGTGTGATCTGTCTTGGGCAAGGGCTCAGTGCTCTGCTGGGGTTACTGAACTTTGTCCTTCCTTGTGCCTGCCAGGTTTAACACAGCTTGGACGTGCTGCAGGCATTGCTGCACCCCCCACAAACTCTATCACACGGTGGGCCACGTCCAAGACCTCAGATACCCCCGAGGCAGTTGAATGGAGGGAGCACAGAGGGGTTGGCAAGGCTCTGTTGGCAGTGGTTGACCTGCTTCTTTAGCCACTCTGCAGAGATGGGCAACTGGGAAAATGAGTATGAGGAGCAGCAGATGATGGCCTCACCATCACCAGAAGCCATCCTGCCCACGCAGAACGGGCAGCTCAGCACAGGACCATGCCACTTGGCTGCTGCTGTTCTGCAGTTCATGCTCTCTCCTGCTCAACCAAGAAGGGAATTTGGGTTGAAGATGGTTTGTATTAACATTACATCACACGAAGGGTCATTTAGGCAGGTGTTTCTGTGCTGGAGAGACAGAGATGGGAGGTAGCACACCGCAGTGATCAGACTGCTCCAGGGATGTCTGCAAGAAGATGTAAGAGCCTAAAAGCCAGACCGTAAACTGCACAGACCATAAACTGTGAGGGCAGTGACACTGATACAGTGACATTAGTACTGTTGTTTTTCTGCTGCTCAGAGCACCTCTCATGAAATCTGGAGCCATTCCTGCTGATGGAGAGCAAAAGGGATGACAGATTTTCCTCTCCCTGCAGAGAATAGCCCCTGCTGTAGCGGGTAAGAGCAGGGTGCAGGAAGGGGAATCTGCTCTGCCTTTTTTTTCAGCTGAGACAGGGTGGCTGCACCTGCATTTCTTGCAGCCATGGCGTGCCTGTGTGCGTTACAGGTGAATAAGCAAGGCACCTGCAAATCCTCTGGGAGCAGCAGGGCCTGCTAGCATACTTAAACTTTAGGTAAAGATGTGCCAATGGATTTCTGTACTTCTTTAAAGGATGTCCCAACAAGGGAATCCCTCAGGCTCCTGTAATGATAAGAAAGCACACCTACCTGGCTGCAGAAAACCCCACATCAGGAGACGTTTGTTATCAAAAAAGAAAAGCCCTTCTGAAGAATGCAATGCTAGAAATGCAGGTATACAGGATCCACACATACCCTTGAACGCTTGACCTTCACATTAATGCTTCTCACCACGCCCCAAAAGTATGGGCATCCAGTATAACTTCATGCCATGGGTGCTATTCTTTCCTCTGTGCAATGAACCAGAATGCCTCTGTCAGCTCTTTCCTTGTGTGGGCTTTTGTCTTCCCAACCATCTCCCTTCATTATTCCCCTCTTAACCATTTGATTGCTGAGGAGTGTAAAGCACCATGGCCAAATCCAGATCAGGCTTTGAATTTCAATATTTGTAAAATACAGAGGTGTCCAGGTCTGGGTTTCAGCGTGATCCAGCAGAGAAAGAGAAGACACTTGCAAAACTGAGAGACCTAGCTGGGGTTATGAGTCACAGTTTCAGTGAAAGCTCAGGGTCTGGCTTCAAGACCTCCATGGTGCCCACGCACCTGCCAGCAGGTTCCTTGTACAGTGTGCTCATGCCTGGGGTAAGGCTGGCCTTTTCTACAAAGAGGATTTTGAAATGCACCTGTGAAAAAGTTAATCTGATCTGTGGCATTGACAGAATTCCAGGCCTTTGTACCATTTTCTTTCAGAAAAGTCCTTTGGACCCTTAATCAGCTATAGGATTTGGTCGTATTATTTACAAACTGAAAGGAGGAGAAAGAACCACCCAGCAGGTCCTTGGTGAGACAATGCAGAGCCCCTCCTCACACTGACTGAGCTGCGTCAGTGCTAACCTTTCAGAATTCTCCTGTTGCAGAGGTATGACACCCAGGCATACCTGACTTTGACAGCCAGCGACTCAGAAGCTGAACTGAGCAAATTGATATTATGAAACGGTTCTCAGGGTTTCTGCAAAGTTTACACATAATTTCTTGTAAGGGAAAGGTGACCATGAGTGATGGCAACACATTCTTGCTCCTCAGCTTCAAGTCAAGCGACTTTTCCACCAAGCAATGACTATGACGAAAAGAGCTGGAACTGTGACCAGTAACACTGGGAGCACCTCCACTGCCCTGTACCTCACCCCCCTGCGTTGTCCCAGGGCAGACGGAGGTAGTTTGCCCAGTCGAAGCCCCTGTGGACACCCGGTGCAGTGCTGGGGGCAGCACTCCCTGTTCTCAGCGCAGGGCAGCTGACCCACAGTCTCCCAGTCTGTTCCCAGCTGATGCTCTCCCACGCTGCCAGGCATGCAATACCATCCCATGGCAAAACTGGCCTCCAGTGCAGCTCTTGATCCACAGCAAACCCCTGAGAGGAAGAAAAAACTCTTGCCAATATTCTAATTTTTCTTTTTCAAAGATCAATTGAGAATAAAACATTTATTCTACATCCTAGGTATTCATGTCCCCGGTTCGTTGAACGTGTCTTGAGGAACCTCTAGGCAGATCACACCACAGCTTCCAAGCCGCATCGATGAACTCTGTGAGATTATCTTTGCTCTACAAATGCAAATTTGATATCCTTTTGTGTTACGGGAGTAGGTACTGTTGAACCAAGCCTGCCAGAGACTTTTGTGATCTCCCATGTTCAGCAGCAATAACATTACCACCCTTTGAATGGCCTGGAGAAAACAAGATCTCTGGAGCCATTTATGGCTGCTGGTGCTGCTGGTTCGAATCAAGTTTCAAATAGCAGGTAAGAAATGGATTTATCTCAATAATTTCCTTTAATCCATTAAGTAGTCAGACTGGCAATTTACAATCAAATTATTTTTCCTTCACCAAAACTTTCCTGCATAATCATTCTCTTAAAGTATTTGCCCACGTGCATTTAAAAAAAAAAAAAAAAAAATCAAGAGTTTGGTTTCTAAATATGTGTTACCTGCAAACAATCCCCATAGTGCTGGCTGCTAATGAATGCAACTTTGCACATAGTTTCACTGCAGCTTCTCTTCTGTTACAGGAGTTTAAAATAATTACAAAATTAGCCTATGAAAAATTAATCAACAAAATCCCACTGTTTGGCAATCAGCTATTAAGTGGCCAGAAAACAGTAACATTGCATACAATGCTGTGGAAAAGACTTCAGGGTTTTATGATGGGCTGATCCATGTATGAATAAATGCTTATGCTTTACCAAAAAAACCAAAGAAGGAGCAATTAAATAGTTTAATCAAGGGACAATTTACTTATAAAACCTTTCAACCTTGAACAATATTCCCATCTGTAATTCCTTGTATGTACTTAGTAGTAAACTTCTGGAAGTTTGGTGTTTGAAAGTCATGTTTGCATAGATACTGAGGGGTAAGATTAAATAAATATTTAAATTTTGACCAGACATGTTAGTTAAAAAGTTTCATGGAAATATCTAGAAGCAGATTTTTTCAAATCACTACTTGAAGTCCGTGTTGCTAACTGCAATTTAAAGGTCGCCGTCGGCATCTTGTAGAGTACTAGATTATTAAAATCGTTATTGTTGTAACCTAATTAAATCTGAAATAAACGCTACAAAGACTCTTAAAGAAAATATATTTTACATATTGGAACCCTGGTAATGCATCAACACATGACATTAGCACTGATTTCCTATTGTAAGAGCATTGTCTCACTGTTGTCTTACTGTTCTTTATGTGTAAAAATAAGCTTCTCAAAGAGAAAAATAAGATTTCTGCCTTAAAACTTCAGCCCTTCCAGTGCATCATCTATGGATATGGAAATATGCTTTTCAGAAGCTTTACTATAATTTTCAGAGACATTTGGAAGATATGAGAGTCTCATTAACGGAGTTATTTCATTAGTCTTTATGTCAAAACAGCCCTCGGTGAACAAAACTACCACTCTGATGATAATTTTTTTTTCTGGTCAAAAGAATGCAGAGACCTGAGCCACTCTCAGCCTACAGGTCTCACTGCAGACTTTGCTCTTTGAGATACCTCACTGAAAGGACTTTTCACTGGTCTAGGGTACAGCATGGATGTAGACCCAGAGAGGTCCCTAGAGCCATGCTGCTGTGAGGACTTTGACAGCATTTCTGGGGTCTGGAGCGGAACTAAAGGAGCCTTGAAGGTCCATTGCTTTCAGTCACGTTTCCAAGAAAGTCCCTCTGACATACCCTCACTCCTCAGATGTGACAGGAGTATGTTCCAGATGCCAAGCCCGATGGCTTTGTGGAGTTATGCTGGCAAAGTCATGGTGCACAGGGGAATCATAAATTGGAGTTAGGGATGTTTTCTCCCCAAAGGTCTAACACTGAGGGAACAAAGATGTTCTAGTTGGAGATATTAGGTTAGAAAGGAAACCAAAGGGATTCTCAAATTCTTTCTTAAATTAGTCTATCCCTCCAGGCAAAAGAAATCATCCACTGACAAGGAGAAAAAGCAATTCCCAGCTAGCACAAGCCTACTAACCTCTGTCTTGCTTTTCCCAGAGTTGTTCCACCCTGAAATGAGTTCACCTAAGCCCAGAAACGGCCACAGAACCAGAGCTGAATAAGGAAGCCAGATAACAAAAAGATTCGTAATCCTTCTGTTGTCTCCTTTGCTATTAAATCTCTTAGTAATTGGTCAGTGAATTGGTCACATAACTCTCCTGACCTCAGGATGGTAACTGGAGCATTAAGGAAAAAACCTCCTCACTCTTGAGACTGTGCCAAATCCTCCATGCCTGAGAGAGGCAAAGACAGCCCTTCTCATGGGCTGCACTAAAACCACTGCTGCATGCCCAGCATAGGCTCTGAAAACTGAATTTGCACAGGATTTAGATACTGAAATCCTGGCCTGTTCTATCAGCAATCCCTGCTCTGCTGCATTTATTACCCTTCCCCTCAAGACAGCCCAGCATTCAGAGCATTTGCCCCAAAGCTAAGAGATGTGGATTTAGTGGGTTTGAGAAGAATCAAAACTGTTTTGCTCCTTTCTGAAGTATCCCAAACTCCGTAAGAGAACATGGACCTTCTCCTGAGAGAGGAGAGAGATGCATTACTTGTATCTGCATAACTGCTATAGTGATCATTCACATTAGCTCTGTTTGCAATAATTTTATATTTATGTAAGAATTTCAAACAGTAGTGTGTTTTTAAATACTTCTTCTCACTGCAGAGCAGATAACAGCACTAAATGTACTGGGAAAGGGAAATTAGTTCAGTCAGAAGCACTTACACTAGGAAGTGTATCTATGTGTGCAAAGCCATGGCCCGAAGGAGTTCAAGGAACAGTCTTTGCCTCCAGCTAAGTTGGTCCTTATTGCGTCTAAACACGCTCTGGTAAACTATCATTATTTATCTGCATTGCTTAGCTGATGACACCAACAAAATTCATTGCGATTTTGGATTCTTTCCCTGCTGACCTCAAGGCATTAAGTGATTGGAAAGATCTGTGCATCTCCTTTGTACACCTGCATTTCACAACACAATTGTTGGGCCTCGGCTGAGCTGGCCCTTGGCTTCAGGAAGAAAAGTCTCAGACGATTGGTTAACAACAGCATGGAGGATGAATTATTTCTCATCTATTTTAAGATTTGTAGAAGCAGCTTCTTTCCTGGGCCTCATGATCCTTAGATCTTAGCCAGAACAAAGATGTAATGGCAAGATTCAAGCTTAATGCAAGACAAAGATGTGAATTTATAATATCGTGGTTTCGCAATGGTTACTTTTTCCCCTGAAGGGAAAGACTGGACCAACAAAAACTTTTCCTTGTAGAAATGTTTTGTTTTGTTTTCATAACTGAACAATTGTTTTCAGATGGCATTTATTAACAGCTGTGCAATCAATACATGCACAAATTTCCTTAAAACTAAGAAATAAAAAAAAAGGAGTAAACCTTGTGCTTCCATTCCAGATATAAAGAAAAAGCTTCTAGATATTGAAGGTGTATTTAAGTCAAAGCATCTAACAGGGGAGTTGTCTTCCTTTCAGTTTTTGTTTTGTTCTTTTTTAGTCCACCTGACAAATACACAGCATTGCGTTCTGGCCTCGTCATGACTAATTTCAAAGTAAATACATATAACTAGCCAAAATAAGGGGCAACACAGAACCTAAACATTTTATCTCCAACTTTTTTCAAGATTGTGGTCTGAAACAGAAGAAACATAGTTGGTGACTCTGCGGGAAGAGATTTGCTTGGACTAATTTCTGTTTCTATGAGCAGAAGTCTAAGATTAATGTGAGATAAGCCAGATTGCTGTTCAACCAGAGAGGAACAAACATCCTTTGATACTGCTTTTATCCCCTAAGTAAATAAAGCCAAGAAACTGCAGAGAAGCTTGTAATAACATTTCCTGCTTCTTTCTTGGATCATTCCCACATTAGGAACAATCTTCTTCCCTGAACTGAATTTATATTTCATTTAATGAGGTAAAAAAACTTTTAAAATTTGAAAATGTAAACTAGGAGGTGAAAACAATACAAAACAAATATACTGACTGTTTTTCTTTTACTTTTAAAGCCTGTAATTGCTGAATTATTGTCTTTATAAGACCTGCAAGAGATATAAGTCCATACATCAATTTAAAAAAAAGCATAGCTAGCAGAATTTCTTCTTCTTCAATACTTTCTGAGCAGAACCCTTACATTTGGAGGATGCATTGTTTTCTGCATTCATTTATTCTCAGAGTTGCACCAGCTGAGCTGTATGGACAACACATGTCCAAGACAAGCCTTAGAATGGCACAATAAGAACACGAAGCAAAAGTATAAAAAACTGACACAGATTCAGGAATCTGATACAGACAAGGATGAACGGGCCTGCATGGTGGTCTACACTATCGGGTTTTGCTGCTTTCGTTATTCAAGATTCTTCATTTAAATCCCCCCAATGTGACATTGCAGTCTGCGATGTACACATGCGCTGTGATTCTTTGTTACGGATCATCAATGCTGGTGTCAACCGATGGCAGGGCTGATACTCCAACCCGCTTCTCACTCCATTGCAACTCCTTTGTCAGATCCACTTAGAGCTGGACCAGACCTTGAAACAGCCATGTACACATAGAAGGAGTTCTAGTTTTATCCCACTGAGAGTTAAAAATAGGCTGAGGAACTAGGAAGGGATGCAGAACTGAAGCCAAACCACAACACGAAGCTTCTGTGCGACCGAGTTCTGCGCATATGTCCCATCCATCGAGAGGCAGGCAGCAGAGCTCTGCGTGGTACGGAGGTGCGAGTGTGGGCCCAGCACAGCCATCAGCAGGTCGGCTGTTTGACTTATGGCTCCTCCTAGGAGATGAGAGAAGGCTCCGGGCAAGAACGGTGCAGGGAAGTTTGAACTGTTTGCATTCTGAGACCAGTAACACCCAGATTAAAATATCTCCCCTCTTTTCAGATGAGAGATAATGAAAGAGCTAGAAGCCTAAAATAATAGGTCAAATTCACAACCAGTCTTAGTAAAGAATATTTGCCGTCTAAAATAATGCCAGTTTTAAGCTTCTCAGAGAAAAGGCATTCTTTGGATTTACAATTAGGTTAAAGATATCAAATGGAACAAAACCAAGACAGCAGGGAATCAGGGCGCAGAAAATACATGCATATCTCAGTAAGTGCTGACAGTATGGAAAGCAAGTAAAAACTCAGCTAAGAAATGTTACCAAATATTGAAGGATGAGGGGAAATAATAGATCCATACACTGAAAAGTGCAGGGATATGAAACAAAGCAGGACACTCTCATTCAGTAGTGACACAGCTCCCTCTGCAATTAAACTCTCTGAACTGAAGCAACAATTCCTTGGTTAACTGCCACGATGGAGACCAGACACTTCCTTTATGAACACAGCCCTTGTGAGCTGAACACACCTGTAATACCCACAAGCCAGGACCTTTGCCATCACAGCAGGACAACTAGGTGTGCTGAGCATTCCCACCCCCATTCGAGAGAGAGCCCAGCTACACAGGGGCAGTGCCTTCTGGAAACAGCATAGTTGTTATTCTACCCAGTAAGAACTGGATTTTCATGGGAGGAGACAAAAGTGGATGTTGCAATGAATTTTCCTTATGAGCTGGACAGTTGTCCTGAAAAATATGTTTATTAATTCAGTTCTGCTGAACACCTATATGGAAGGATGTTAAGGCAGGTAACTCTTGCCTGTGCAGTCATAAAGCAGTCCTCTTCCAAGTTATTTATGAACTATTTACAAATGATGGTGTTACCTTTTAGGGCTAATTTCCCTTATTTCTTTTGCAAAAGCTGTAGAAAACACGGAATATATAGAAATCAACATTTTAATCTAAACATATTTGTACAGGAAAAGATACAAGAATTCACCTTCAGAAACTCCCTAAAGGGCAGCTAGAAGCCTAACGCAGAGGACTGAGCTGTGTTTAGGCCTATTCCTAATGACAGCACTATCGTACGAAGGAGACAGCTCTCTGATTCCCCTATCAACTGAGAGTATCCCAGCCTTCTTTTAAACAGAACAGAACTGAATTTTCTATTGTGTCCTTGTCAGGTATAGACTAATCCTGGAATCGCTACTGCATCAGCTCTTACAACCTGGTATTTTATATTTCATTGCAACAGACTGGAAGGATCCAGCTATTAGAGTGATGCCACAAATGAAAGACTGCATTTTGAACTGTGCTGTTATAACTCATTAGACAAAGTGTTCTTAGATTAATTATTCCAGATGATGGAAAAAAAATTGATTTAATATTCTTTGCAAAAGATGTCAAGGTTAATGATTCAATCAGGAGAAATACTGCTAGTGGGAAAAAACCTCCATATGACAGAAGTTTTGATATCAAACGAATAAAAAGAATTACAGATTTAAGAATTGAAGATGGCACCTACAAGAACCCAACCTCCCCAGTTGTACAATAATAAGACTGTATTTTACACAGAGGTTTTTCAAGTAAACAAACCTTTGCTCTTCCACATTATATTTTCTCCAAACATATTCACCAAGACCTACATTTATACCACAGAATGCTTGAAAAAAACCCCTTCAAACATGAAGCTTATTGCAGGGGGTGGTGTGAAAACCAGCCTGTTCAACGCCAGCATGCGTGTCACCCAATCTGTACCTTGGCGCTCTGCCTTTAGGCACTGTGTGCAAGAGCCAGGCATAGGTTGATATTTAAAGCTATAATTCATCCCACCATCTCCGTACTATAGGACTTGTATGTTGAGTATAACGAAGACATTTTTTTTCTATCAAATCTGACCATCTGTTTTGCCATGAGCTAAGGAATCACCATATTAAACACACGGAGGGGAACCCCTCCCTGCCATGAATTGTCTCTTCTCTGTAAATCTAAGTTTCTCACTTTTACTTAATATCATTAATCATAAAATCAGCAGTAGGATCCTAATTTAAAATAGATGCCTTTAGTAGAGCACTTGAAAGATGTTTAGATGTTTGGTTAGGTAGGGATTGAAGCCTCACTGAAGTAAAATACTGACATGCTCTAGACCGGGCTTTGGCACAGGGACACTCACAAGCTCAGTCCCCTGCCCCGTCCCCAGCCGACCTGCATCTGCCATTGCGCCAGCTGCGCATCAGCGAAAACAAGAGCCAGGCTCTGGTTTCAGAAGGAAACATGGGGCTTGCTAGGTCCCTTGAATTTTTTGTTAAGCCTGTAAAAACTGAATGCAAAATGCCACCAGAAGACCTCATTATACAGTCCAACTCAGCTGATTGAGCTTACGTTCCTTGTTGCTTTTTCCTTATGGTAAATGTTTGCCCCTTTCATTCTCCAAGCCCAAATACCTTGTGTTTTATTGCTGCGTGGTGACAAGGGCTGACCTCTCCCTCCACTCCTACTACAAAGGCTTTAGTGTTTTACATGTTGCTAGGAGGGAAGACATGGAAGGACTGTACCTTGTTAGCTTTTCCTTTGCCTCCTTCACGCCCCGAGGTGCTCTGTATGGACTTAGTCTTTACCCTTTGGCAGCCTCTACAAGAAGGAATAGATTCAATATGGCATTTAATCTGTAGTTAAACAGAAAGACAGAATGGCATGGTCAGACAGGAAAGGTTTCAAACACTCTCCTATGAAACTGCAACAATACCAGGTGTAACTAAAAGACCATTGAATTTATACTACTAAGGAAAGCACAATCTAGCACAGTGTAGCACCCTTGCTCCATCAGTAACAAATATTTCAGGAAAAAAACACACCAAACTCATAAAGGTACAAGCAAAGTACAACCTCTCCCAAAACAAACTGCTTGGTTTCCTTTAAAAATATCTAGACTTTAATTAATCTTTTATGATTCCTTCCTGTTGTCCTTTATTCCCATATGCTTTGCTACTTTATTTTATGAGGTATAGGATGGCCTCTAGTGGCCCACATGATGTGCAAGGAGAGACCCTGTTTTGTTTGACTTAGCAGGGCACGCACACAACGAGGATGCAGAGGTTTGTTTTCTGTGCAAGGCCTGCGTTTGCCTCTGCATCCTCATTGCCTTTGCAAAACTGCTGCCTAATTAGGACAGCAGGGACTTGATCAGGTTTAAGGTATGATGTTAGCAGCATCACTTTGTTATGAAATGAGATCGCTGATCTGATTCTAGTCTCCAGAGGACACTTTTGAACATCTCCAGCCCACTGCTAGGACATTCAGCTCTCTGGGTACCTGAACATCACCTGAAGCAATGGCAGAGGGATAGTTACAGTCCATTAGGTTCATTGCAGCAACACTGAAAATCAGGACTCAATGTGGTTCCTATCTGTGAAACAATAATCTCAATTCATCCCTCTATTGCCAGTATAGGAGCAGAAGAAGAGGCAAACGTCATGAAACTCAACAAGGCCAAGTGCAAGATCCTGAACGTGAGTTGAGGCAATGCCATGCACAAATGCAGGCTGGGCAATGAGTGGATTGGGAGCAGCCCTGCAGAGAGGGACTTGGGGGTATTAGTGGGTGGAAAACTGACCATGAGCCAGCAATGTGCGTTCGCAGCCCAGAAAGCCCCCAGTGTGTTGGGCTGCATCCAGAGCAGTGTGGGCAGCAGGTGAGGGGGAGATTCTCCCCCTCTACTCCACTCTCATCAGACCCCCCTGCAGTGCTGGGTCCAGCTCTGGGGACACCAACATCAGAAGGACACGGACCTGCTTGAGCGGGTCTAGAGGAGGCCATGAAGGTGCTCAGGGGCTGGAGCACCTCCCCTGTGAGGACAGGCTGAGAGAGTGGGGGGGTTCAGCTGGAGAAGAGAAGGCTCCGGGGAGACCTTAGAGTGGCCTCCCAGGATTTAAAGGGGCTACAGGAAAGGGGGGAGGGACTCTTGATCAGGGGGGTAGGGATAGGACGAGGGGTAATGGTTTTAAACTGAAAGAGGGGAGATTTAGATTAAGATATAAGGAAGAAATTCTTCCCTTTGAAGGTGGTGAGGCCCTGGCACAGGTTGCCCAGAGAAGCTGTGGCTGCCCCCTCCCTGGAAGGGTTCAAGGCCAGGTTGGACGGGGCATTGGGCAACCTGGGCTTGTGGAAGGTGTCCCTGCCCAGGGCAGGGGGGTTGGGACCAGATGGACTTTAAGGTCCCTTCCAACCCAAACCATTCTATGATTCTATGACATGCATCTCATCTCTTCTAGGATCATAGGGTTAGTACATTTCTGCCTGAAGTCTGGGCACTGTTTGAGGTTGATTTGATAATCACAAAACCACATAGGAGTGATCCTTTTACTTAGCTATTTCCTTCATTTGAGCAAAAGGTGGTGTGAGGAATTGCTCCTGCAAACCCAAATCCTCTCCACGTGCTCTGTGAGAGAGCTGGGGGTAAGGGATCCCCTGAGTGACTGCCTGTCTCTTCCTCCACAGTCCAGGCAGTTATGTGTCATCAACACATTTTCTCATGGTCAATAACGGTAACATTGCTTTTGGAGGCCTTTGTTCCTAACTTGATAAGTAAACAGCCCAATAAACCCATTATTTCTTTTCTTTTTTTTTTTTTTTTTAAATCCAAATGCTTTTTCATTAATGTTGCCACAAATCCACTGTTGCATACAAAGACTTAGCTATGTGATATGGGTCCTCATGAGAGTTTTAAATGGATGCACAAACATAACTGCATTTTTGTAACTATAGTTCAACACGTTGGGTCCACAGTCGTCTTGCCCAGATAACAACAGCTTCTTAAACTAAGCAGGACTTTAAGGTGTGTCAGCTGCTCAGCTAACAGAGCAACATGCTTGCATTACCTGAGTTACTTCCATAACATTTGGAATTTGCTTGCAGAGGTAGCAGAGTTGCGAGGAGTCTGAAGCAATCTCTCGTTTGGACAAACAGTCTCAAGGCAACAAAATGACTGGGAAACATTGCTCTATGCAATATTTTATACAAAATATATTCACAGTCTTGACATTTTATTTCAACATACACGCAACAGGTAGGATGCACCTTGTGTTAATTATTTCATAGAATGCTCCAGGAAAATGATAAGATTTTATAATGAAGGGGGAAGATTTTTTAAAGGGAGTTGTGAATGTGTATCTCTATGTCAAATCTATACATCCATGTCTAACTATATTTAAGCTAGGACTAATAATAGCAGAGTGTATTAAAAAAAATCCTTGAAAATATTTGTACCTAACGTGCATACAGTGCAGAGGCATGAATTCAAGGCAGCACATAATTGAGATACTGTCTAGTAATTGCGTGTTATCATGGGAATGAAGATGAGAGAGAAAAAAAGTCCAAAGTAGTTAAAACTTGGGCAGCCTGTGGCATATGCCCTGTGATGAGAGGCAAGGTTTACTGCACGTTGTTAACCAGCTGTAGATAGGGGACAGTAACTGCAAAGGAGTTTGAACAAATGGTGATGGATCAGTCACGTACGCATTTGATCAAAGCTGCAATCTGAAGTTGTTCTTACTATTTTTCCCTCTGGATACCAAAAGGAAGGATACCTGAATCTGCTTCGTTCGGATAGCAGTAAGATCTAAGTTCTAGTAATAATTCAGTGAGAGACTTTTTAACACTTGATGGGATTGTGCCCAAATTCCATTAATTGTGTAAACAGAGAAAAGCTAGGTCCAGCATCTTCAGTGATTTTTTTTACCCCAGACTGCAAATATCCTGTATCTGAGACTTCAGCACAAGAAAGAAAATGCATCTGCAATTTCTGCTCACATAACCTGTCCTAATCCAGTTCAGCATGGTGAAAGGACTGAAAGGTAAAATTGCAGCCAAGTCTAAGAATACAAAATTAATTGTGGTATAAGAAGAAACTTCTAGAAAAAAGGGTTTTAATATTCATTGCATCATTTACAGATGCTCTCATCTGCATCTGCAAAACTGCTGCAGAAGACCAGAGGGTTCCTTGTTAAAGCTGGTACATATATAGTGACCATTAGAGGAAACCTTAAAGCCCAAAACCCCCAAATTACCCTCAAATAAATATTCTACCAATATCTGACATCTTAAATTGCAAGAATTAGGTGACAAAAGCAACAATCATGAGGTGGACATTTAAATTTAAAAAAAAAAAAAAAAAAAGAAAAGGAAAGGAAAACCCTTTACATGAGTTTTAAAGCAGAGAAAGTTAAAATACCGGAATTATTCCAGAGAAACCCTCCTGAGAGCTGCAGAGGAAACACTCCCTCGCCAAAGGTCCTGCATGCAGAACCTGCTGTGCCACCCACTCTGCACGCTGGAGCAAAGAGGGGTTGTAGGTCCCTGGCTGGAAGAGTCTTGGCTCTGCTACATGCAGTGGCTCTGTTTGGAGCAGACGGATCAGGAGACCTGGTTCACAAAAGAGAAAAGATGTCAAAAGAATAAGAAGCATGATAAAATCTTACAGAAAAAAAGGATTAAAAAATGGAAAAAAATATAAAAATCTTATCCTTGAAAGATGTATTTCTTAATTTTTGTTAACTGTGGAGACTTACTTATTTCATCTGCAGGTGCAAGCAGCACGGTGCACAGCACAAATGAGCTGGCAGTGATGGGGGAAACGCCACAAGAGGCCGAACCCACAGCACTGGGACCAGTGACAGCTTTGAAGGAGAACCACAGCCCGGGTACAAGCAGAAGGACAACCCTGGAAGACAGAGTTTTTCTCAGGCCACATCTCAGGCGAGGCACTGCAGATGAAGTGGGCCACCAACCCACCAAGACCACAGCAGTGCCCACGGAGCCCTCGACCCACACCCCAAAGCCCACCGTGACACAGATGGCAGACACATTGGCATCCTCCATTTACGAGGGTGAAGGCATGAACTCTCCACAGATTTCCCCCCAGACAGCCCCCAACGCTGAAGGCTGCTCTCCCCCACCAGCCCCAGACAACTCCTCAAGTGCCACAGACTCGGGTCTCCACCACACAGTTGACCCCACTGTGCCTCTGGCTGGCAGCAGCAGCACGCGGGGACCTTCCACAGCCCCAGTTTTGGTTCTGGCTGATCTTGTGGCACCCAGTGTGGGGGGCACAGGGGGGCCTGGAGGGAGCCCTTTAGTCCTTGGCTCCATGCAGCTGCCCGGCCACCCTCGCTCCATGACGGATGCCTGCGGTGAGAAACAGACCTCCATGGCCACTGCAGGGATGGCTGGCATGGCGTGGCTGAGCACCATCGCTACAGGTAAGAGGTTTTACGGATTTATTGGGTAAGAGTGATCAGCTGTTTCTTTTCTCTCATTTAGTAATTTCAAACAGTTCATTTGGGGACAGATTATCTTCTTTCAGAAATGTTTTCTCTCCTCCCCCACTGTCATCCTAAATGTGTTAATATCCCTTAAGCTAGGTAGATTTTTGCATGGTTTTCTGGAAACTTTTCCCATGTGATGCATTATATATGTCAATTTACTCCTTAGAAACTCTCTCTCTGTGCTGTGGAATTATTTTTGTTCACACTTGCAGATGCAGTATTCCCTCCATGCAAACCTAGAGGAACACTCCGGTCACTCAGGCCTTCAGGGCACGAGTTTGGGCTGCAGGGCAGAGGTAGCTACTTGGCTGCAGATTTCTGCCCTTTGACAGCAGAGAGGGTTTTGTCTGAGCATTCACTCACAGCAAACATTGTCCAAATTCTCTGTTATATTCACCCTTTTAACTTGATAGTCCATCAACATTGCGCCAAGTTTTCTTACTGCTTTTAGCAGTTACCTGCATTAGAGTTGGGTTTTGAGTGTAGGGCGACCTTGGCAAAGGAGCTGTTGAGAGGATATCTGCTCAGACAATAGCAAAAAAACTTAAACAATGCCCTAATCCAGAAGTAAATGAAAAGAAAATAGCATGGAAATAGGGGAAATCACTTCCTTCCACAGCCCTTACCTGGTTTGTGTTCAAAATGTAGTTCTTCGTTAATACCAGCAGAAGGAAGTATTCAGTTACAAAACAGACTGGTAAAACCTGATAAATAAATCATCGTTTACTCTAGTGAGTATTCATTAACACAGGACAGTCAAAGAATGAAATTTATTATGAATTGTTTTTCAAGCTATTTAGAAAAGTAGTCTTGATTTTCCACTAAGGTTTCCTTTGCCATACCAGCAGAAGCACAAGAATTACTCCTGTTTGAGAACTGAAGTTTTCTTAAGAAAGTTCATTCCTGGTTAAAATGGTAGACTTTAAAAGGAAATTATCAGCAGCCTTTCTGAAGTTGCTGCATTCTTTCCAAACTAGTCAGGCCTTTCCCTTCACTTTCCTTTACATGTACAAAATAAGGAGTGTACACAACCAGGTGTTCCTATCAGGGAGGTACCACACCTGAGTGCTGCTTAAAAGGAAATTTTGATGGTTTATGCAAACGTTACTAGAGAGACATCACGAAAATAACACTTTTTTTTTTTTTTTTAAGGGATCTCATGTCATCCCATGTAGTGACCGTTGCCTTTATATCATAAAGATGTTTGTGATAGAAACTATTTTCATGAGTAGATTTTGCCTGCAAATTCTATTACTTTTTAATAGTATCAGGTCTGCCTCTTGGTGTATGTGTCTGTGTAGATCTCCCATCTAGGATCTCAATACTCAGCAGACTACAGCAATAAGCAGACTGCACTGGCTATTTGTACTTAAAATTCAAAGTGAAATCAGGGGGTTTGTGTCTTTTTGCATACACCTTCAAGATTCTCAGAATTATTCCCAAAGCTCCTTTGTTTCAATTTTATTTACCTCCATGTTTTTTAATATTACATCTCTCTTTCTCTCCACACGACTCTACAGCAAGCTGGGATGATTCCCCTGCCCTCCAATTTTTTAACCCTTTTTATGCATAAAGATAAAACAAAAGAAAGATCATGTTAACGACAGTTGCTAACCAAGCAAAAATGATTTGTGAATCACAAATTGTTTCTCCCTTACTAACACTTGAGGAAAGGTCAAGGATGTGTGGTGAACTGCTTGCACAACCAGGCAAGAACACACACACGTCAGTCCCTCAGACCATGACATATGTGCTTGCTGTAATTTCAGAAACTTTGGGAGGAACTTTTAATCTTTATATGTTATCCAACCAGTGCAAACCAAGCAATTAAGAGTGTCTTTGTATCACATAAACAAATGTAAATTGCATTTTACAGAGAAATAGTATTTCTGTGAACAAATCCAGGCTTCTAAGAACTATTTGGTTATTCAAGTAGGAAAACTGAATTTACTTTAGTTTTGTTAGGAATGTATTAGCCAGTGTTTTCTAGTTCTTTACCTGTGAAAAGGGCATTTTTCATGTAAATTATCTCAAGCAGTTACAAAACAACTTAGATATTCAAAGCAGAAGTGTACCCCACAAGTTGTACAACACAGCAAAGTAACTTGATTTTTCAGTACAATCAAACTAAACATTTCACTAATACTCATAAACCAGAATTATGATTGTATGCTAGAGACTTTCTAGGGCATACAGACAAACATCTACTTTTCTGCAGGCATTACTAGTTACCATTTGAAAACTAACCCTCTAAACCTAGAATTTAGTTGGTAATGAAGCCTCTCCATCAGGAAGCAGGTATTAAACAAGTGTTGGCCCTTTCTCTAGCCAAAATACATGGCTTAGTGAGAACTGTTAACTAGAATCTAATGGAAAATGCAGATAAGATTTTTTTTTTTCCTGGGTCCATCTTGAACAAGAAATTTCGTGTTTGGAAGAACTGTGAGAGGAAAGGGAAACAGGGGGCTGGAAAGAGAACAAGGACAGGACTTCAGGGATGAGGGATCCCAAAGCCAAACACAGTTTGTACATCTGTAGATTTTCATACCCTTTGTAGGTTAATCATGACAATTCAGGAGGCATAAAGTGTCAAACTCATTCAATATTGACAATGGTCCAAAATAGTTGAAAACCTTTTTAATAATAATCTGAATTCATGGATGTGGCAGTCCTTCTTCCTTAAACTACACTTCAGTTATTTACTACTCCAGTTATCTAGCAATAGCAGCAGATGAATTCGCTGAATTTTGCCATTTTATCCATCTGTCTACTTTTGTGCATTCTCTCAAAGATGTTTCCTTGAATCCTTTTGTCCTTTTTCCATTCAGCTGCAATGGAAGAAATTCCAGGGGACCACCGAGACTAAGCAAAGTTGTCTGTTTGCAGTTATGTCAGTGGATATAACCTTGGCCCCAAAGAACCTGTACAATTCACCTAGGAAGGATGAGACCAATGAGCTTTTTCTTAACAGTAAAACTGGGCCTTTATTAGTATACAGCAATTCACAGAATACCATCAGGAAATATTTTCTCGGTACCCATAAAAAAGTTGTGACACTGAAGCATAAACATAAAGCTTAGCAAAACTACTGTCTTCCTTTCTGTTATGTATCCACCCTGAACTTAAATATCTAAGAGATGAATGTGTGATTGTGGCCTTCTTAAGGGTGTAGACTAGTCCCCATTCCTGATCGTTTCATGCTCAGATTAACGCACACTGACCTTTTCAAGCAGCAAGTTTCTTATTTACCTTACCTAGAGGGAAAGTACCATATCACATTCTAATTTTAAAATCCTTGGCTGTTAGGTACAAGCAGGTGTGTCACTCACCAACCCCTCAGCAAAGCGCTGGCATTATGCAAGGTGCTTTAGTTTAAGAACATTTCACCTTGACCATCAGACTCATCTTCTTCACTTGGTTGTGAGAGTTATTTCCGTGTTACCAAGAGTGCAGCAGATACTGAAGGGAATTTTGGACTCAGCTGGTAAAACTAATCTTGTAAGAAAAAGAGATGGATTGGACAACAAATTTAACTCGATATAAGCAGAAGGTTATATATATTATTATAACATTATGCTGCCTTTCAGGTAAGTTTAATTTATTTGTTACTTTGACAGAAAAAAATGTCAATATATTCTGTAAAGGTTTACATATTTTTGAAATGGAATTGCTACCGCTAAAAGCTATAGTCAAAGATAACAGAACTTATTCATACCTGTGTAAGTACTTCAAACAACACTGTTGATTAAATCTATTCAGAATTCACCTTGTGGTACAAGTGAAAAACCCTTTGCCATACACTTTTGAGTGGCACGCTTATCTTTCTCATGGCCTTGTCATTTTCTACCACTCACATTTACACAAGTTTTCATCAGTTAAAGGTACAAAATAGCAGAAAGGAAGACGTATGGTTTTCTAGCTTTAGTGAATATAAATGGGGAAGAAATAACAAAAGCTGAGCTGATGTAATTTCATTTAGCAAAAGCCAGAATATAAAATATTTGTTTTCAGCAAATGAAGTTAATTTCTTATGTTTTATTAAAAGAACAAGATGTTAATATTTACTTAATAAACTGCTCATGTACAATCTTCAGTTTTTAATTCATAAAAAAAAGGAAAAAAAGTCCAAAGCATAAATGTTTCTAGAAAACAATCAAGCTAGAAATATTTTGAAAATTTTACAATGCTTTCAAATTGTGTATTTTTTACCCATGAAAAAGTGGTATCTGAAAAATAGGAATCACATTTTCAATGGCAACAAAATGATATAGGTCTGAGGCTCTGGAATGCTCAAGTCACTGAAATGATATTTCTTATAAAATGAAAATTAGCTTTGTAAATACCTCTGAATTTAAAATCTAGAAGGCATTTAATCATCTAAAAATTCAAGATTTTTTTTAAATTCAAGTTTGAATTACTTGATTTCTATATGGAAAAGCAGTTTTATGGTAGTGGTTACTCAAAGGAGTGTAAATCTCATTTTGTAAAATAAATAGGCTATTTAGGAGTTTAAGTCCCAGTGACTTACAGAGCTGTCCAAACACAGATATTCAGGAGAATTAATTCAAATCAATGGAGAAGATTCAAGTGCATTAGTAAAAACACATAAAATTCCTTTGTTCACACAACCCATAGCTTAATTGATATCAGTTAGTTTTAACATAAAGGCAATTAACGCTGTTTTAATTCTGAATTAGATGGGAAACACAAGCTAAACATTGCTTTAAATGATATAGGCTCCAAAAAACTTGCATAATATAAAAATTGTATTAAATTAGATTAATTTACTCTCTCCCAGTAGCCTTTTGGCTGTTTTCATCTCAGCTCATGTACAGAAATCTGCACAAGAATTTCCGCCCAGACCCAGATTTTAAATGGGTAACATTTTGCCCTTTGATGTGAAAGTATCACCTTTTGCCACTGCATCTCAAAAAATCCTAGCTTTGATTTGGAGCATGAAAACTATTGTCCTAGTGCCTTACAGATTTCTGACTAGGATCAGGGAATCCATGGTGCATTGTAGTGTGCATACTGTGATGAGACTTCGATATTTTGGTGAATACTGCTCCGTTAGAAGGACAGGTAACCATGTCCTTGGTTCTGTAGTTTGCAATTCAACCTCAATATTTCAATGTATGCAAAATTGCTACTTAAATATGAATATATCCAATTACTGTTAGACAAACATGTGCTTCCAGTTTGCTGGCTAGAGGACTGGTTCGAGATATAGAGAGGTCAGCCTCTGTGAATCACGGGACCTCTCTGCCGGGAGCTGCTTGCATAGCCTGAAAGCGAATCATACATCCCATTGTACAGAGAGCAAACATCGTCCTGTGTCACAGGAACTTTGTCAAGATACCGATACCAAGGTACAGACCTAGCAGCTACACCAATGAAGTTACAAGGCAAAATTAGTTCATTGTGTTTGGCCCCCTCCTTTGGTATTCTGAAAAAAACTAGCAAGTTATTAGACGTTGCTAGGAATGGCTTAAATCCCCCAGATAGTGCAGGAAAAGGGCAGAATTTAACCTTCCTTTCTCTCTTTCTCTCTCTCTTTCTTTCTCTTTCTCTCTTTCTCTCTTTCTCTTTCTCTCTCTCTTTCTTTCTTTCTCTCTCTCTTTCTCTCTTTCTTTCTTTCTTTCTTTCTCTTTTTCTCTTTCTCTCTTTTTCTTTCTCTTTCTTTCTCTCTTTCTCTTTCTTTCTCTCTTTCTCTCTCTCTCTTTCTCTCTTTCTCTCTCTCTTTCTCTCTCTCTCTTTCTCTTTCTCTCTCTCTTTCTCTCTCTCTTTCTCTCTTTCTCTTTCTCTCTTTCTCTCTCTCTTTCTCTCTCTCTTTCTCTTTCTCTCTTTCTCTCTCTCTTTCTCTCTTTCTCTCTCTCTCTCTCTTTCTCTCTCTCTTTCTCTTTCTCTCTCTCTCTTTCTCTCTCTCTTTCTCTCTTTCTCTCTCTCTTTCTCTCTTTCTCTCTCTCTCTCTTTCTCTCTCTCTCTTTCTCTCTCTCTCTTTCTCTCTTTCTCTCTTTCTCTCTTTCTCTCTTTCTCTCTCTCTTTCTCTCTTTCTCTCTTTCTTTCTCTCTTTTTCTCTTTCTTTTTCTCTCTCTTTCTTTCTCTCTCTTTCTCTCTTTCTTTCTCTCTTTCTCTCTTTCTCTCTTTCTCTCTTTCTCTCTCTATTTCTCTCTTTCTTTCTTTAAACCCAACAGGTTACAGGGATTCCAGTATAACATATTTTTTAAAAGAAGATATTCCTGATTATACAGATCTGCATCCTTTTTGCTAATAAGAATGTACTTTCATTGAGTCTTACCTCTGAACTTGCTGTAAGCATTAGTAGTACCATGCCTGTTATTTTTAGTATTCTGCAGCCTCCCAAGCCCTCTCATGCACAAAAATGCTAGACCCTCACTTGAATGAGTTTGGAAACTAAAAAGATAATGAAGATAAAGGAACAGGGAAGGGGCAGGGCATTATTTTTACATGTAAAGGATAGAGCTGTGCTTTGCTTAGCACTGGATCACGGCTAGCAAGTCACACTAAGAAGGAGTGTTTGTTGGTTTGCTTTGCACAGCACGTTAATGTGGCAATGGAGCCGCTAGACTGGGGGTGGCTCACAGCCAAGTGGCTCCAGGTGGGTGCGCAGCAAGCTCAGGTCTTGCGGCACTGCAAGGAGAACAAACATCTGAGTGCCGAAATCCACACAAATTATTCTCTTCAGTCATTCATCTAGCGTATTGTGACCACAGAAATTGTTTACTAGGATGCTGGGATATGATAGTGATTCCTTACATTTTGAATAGCTTGGTCAGAGTACCTCTGCCTTTCCCCACCCCTTCTCTCTGTAACGGCACTGACTGAGGCAGAACATCAACCCTATCAGTTTCCTGGGGGGTGTCAAGCACAAGTGTTACCTAACCAGGCTGGTGTGCCTCACGAGAAGAGAATCTTTTGAGGTGACACAACCAACCTGAAAAGGGAGAGACCGTGGAGAAAAGGGGTGTGATTCCTTTAAAGGATTATTAATAGAATGAGCCCTTCCTTAGCAGCATACAATCTAGATGATTTTGAACATTTGCGTCTACCTCAAGGGAAGAAAGTAATTCTTTTAGGCTGACAAACACACAGGTATTGTGTTGTCATTCAGTGAAGCAGATATGGATGAATAGCAGATTTTTCAGGTGCTGTCAATTCAGAGAAACTGAAAAAAAGAAAAGTACTGATATATGATGCTTACATAAAAAGCAACTTGAAATGTGTTGGACTTCGTAAGAGTTATTTTCTTGACCACTACATAGATCAATTTGGGTATCTACTGCTGTTTTGTAATATGAGAATGACAGACAAAACTTAACAATATGTCCCTCAGTGAAATATATTCAAAATTTTGAAATAGTTCAAGAGTTCTCAATCAACTAATTGAGCAATCTCTGAAAATTCAGTCCTTGATCCTTTTCTCTATGGCTTAAAGAAAAATGAGGTCAAAAAGAATTGGAGACTGGTAGGAACATGATTTATAATTGAAAAGAATTACTTGGTTTGTTGGGGAATTCTCAGCAAACTCCTTACTGCAATAAGCAAAAGGATATTAGTACTCGCTATTAAAAATCCACAAGACCATAAAAAATAACAAAGTGTAAAAATGACCAGAAGGAACAAATTGTGACAGTCCAAACCGATTTCCTTATTTGAAAAGAGCTTTTGGCCAAAAGGAAATCCTCATTTATATTAATCATTTAATAAAGTGTGTACCAAGGACTGACTTAACACTTTCCGAAAAAACAGGAAGAACCACCGCTCCTCCTGGGAAAACATCAAATCCTGAAACAACGGTGGATCCTCATCTGACCACAGTTCCAGAGAACACAACCAAAACTGTGACAACAAATAAAGCCAACTCTACTCTGGTGACGACCTCAATACCTACTGGTAAAAGCATATCAATCCTTGAGACCACCACTACGGCATATTCCATCACAGCAGGAAACTTCAGCATGGAAGACAAGTCAAGCCATACATCTGGGATGAGAGCTTCAGCCTCATCCAACCAACCGCAAGACCCTGCTATAGAGACAACCTCAACACTCCTCTCCAACAGAGCAGAAACTAGCACACCAGCTGCTGCAACAACCACCGCAGTCACTTCCAGCCCCACCGGAACACCCACTCCTGCTGTTCTCAGCACCACCCCTACAGAGCCAACAGCCTCTCCCACCACGCTCCTTGCAGAAACACCCTCCTCTGCTCCTGGGACAAGCCCACCTCCTGCCACCACCTCGGCTCTGAAAATGAGCACGGCTCTGCAGAACACTTCCCAAGGTTTGAACACACCTACATCCACCTCTACTCTGCTGACAACATCCACTGCTACCTCTACAGGCACGTCAACCCTCGAGGCCAACACTGTGGTCGTCTTCAGCACGGAGGAACCCTCCAGTACGGCTGCCCAGTCCACATCCACTCCTGGGATGACAGCTTCAGCCTCTTCCAACCAACCGCACTTGAGTACCCTGCAGACAACCACCACTCTCCTCTCCACCACAGCAGAAACTAGCACACCAGCTGCTGCAACAACCACCGCAGTCACTTCCAGCCCCGCTGGAACACCCACTCCTGCTGTTCTCAGCACCACACCTACAGAGCCAACAGCCTCTACCACCACGCTCCTTGCAGAAACATCCTCCTCTGCTCCTGGGACAAGCCCACCTCCTGCCACCACCTCGCCTCTGAAAATGAGCACGGCTCTGCAGAACACCTCCTCAACTGTGACCACACCGACACCCACCTCTACTCTGCTGACAACATCCACTGCTATCTCTACAGGCACGTCAACCCTCGAGGCCAACATGGTGGTCTTCTCCACCACGGAGGAACCCTCCAGTACGGCTGCCCAGTCCACATCCACTCCTGGATGACAGCTTCAGCCTCTTCCAACCAACCGCACTTGAGTACCCTGCAGACAACCACCACTCTCCTCTCCACCACAGCAGAAACTAGAACACCAGCTGCTGCAGCAACCACCGCAGCCACTTCCAGCCCCGCTGGAACACCCACTCCTGCTGTTCTCAGCACCACACCTACAGAGCCAACAGCCTCTCCACCACGCTCCTTGCAGAAACATCCTCCTCTGCTCCTGGGACAAGCCCACCTCCTGCCACCACCTCGCCACTGAAAATGAGCACGACTCTGCTGAACACCTCCTCAACTGTGACCACACCAACACCCACCTCTACTCTGCTGACAACATCCACTGCTACCGCTACAGGCACGTCAACACTCGAGGCCAACACGGTGGTCTTCTCCACCATGGAGGAACCCTCCAGTACGGCTGCCCAGTCCACATCCACTCCTGGGATGACAGCTTCAGCCTCTTCCAACCAACCGCACTTGAGTACCCTGCAGACAACCACCACTCTCCTCTCCACCACAGCAGAAACTAGCACACCAGCTGCTGCAAAAACCACCGCAGTCACTTCCAGCCCCACTGGAACACCCACTCCTGCTGTTCTCAGCACCACCACTACAGAGCCAACAGCCTCTCCCACCACGGTCCTTACAGAAACATCCTCCTCTGCTCCTGGGACAAGCCCACCTCCTGCCACCACCTCGCCTCTGAAAATGAACGCGGCTCTGCTGAACACCTCCTCAACTGTGACCACACCGACACCCACCTCTACTCTGCTGACAACATCCACTGCTACCTCTACAGGCACGTCAACCCTCGAGGCCAACACGGTGGTCTTCTCCACCACGGAGGAACCCTCCAGTACGGCTGCCCAGTCCACATCCACTCCTGGGATGACAGCTTCAGCCTCTTCCAACCAACCGCACTTGAGTACCCTGCAGACAGCCACCACTCTCCTCTCCACCACAGCAGAAACTAGCACACCAGCTGCTGCAACAACCACCGCAGTCACTTCCAGCCCCGCTGGAACACCCACTCCTGCTGTTCTCAGCACCACCCCTACAGAGCCAACAGCCTCTCCCACCACGCTCCTTGCAGAAACACCCTCCTCTGCTCCTGGGACAAGCCCACCTCCTGCCACCACCTCGCCTCTGAAAATGAACGCGGCTCTGCTGAACACCTCCTCAACTGTGACCACACCGACACCCACCTCTACTCTGCTGACAACATCCACTGCTACCTCTACAGGCACGTCAACCCTCGAGGCCAACACGGTGGTCTTCTCCACCACGGAGGAACCCTCCAGTACGGCTGCCCAGTCCACATCCACTCCTGGGATGACAGCTTCAGCCTCTTCCAACCAACCGCACTTGAGTACCCTGCAGACAGCCACCACTCTCCTCTCCACCACAGCAGAAACTAGCACACCAGCTGCTGCAACAACCACCGCAGTCACTTCCAGCCCCACCGGAACACCCACTCCTGCTGTTCTCAGCACCACCCCTACAGAGCCAACAGCCTCTACCACCACGCTCCTTGCAGAAACACCCTCCTCTGCTCCTGGGACAAGCCCACCTCCTGCCACCACCTCGGCTCTGAAAATGAGCACGGCTCTGCAGAACACTTCCCAAGGTTTGAACACACCTACATCCACCTCTACTCTGCTGACAACATCCACTGCTACCTCTACAGGCACGTCAACCCTCGAGGCCAACACTGTGGTCGTCTTCAGCACGGAGGAACCCTCCAGTACGGCTGCCCAGTCCACATCCACTCCTGGGATGACAGCTTCAGCCTCTTCCAACCAACCGCACTTGAGTACCCTGCAGACAACCACCACTCTCCTCTCCACCACAGCAGAAACTAGCACACCAGCTGCTGCAACAACCACCGCAGTCACTTCCAGCCCCGCTGGAACACCCACTCCTGCTGTTCTCAGCACCACACCTACAGAGCCAACAGCCTCTACCACCACGCTCCTTGCAGAAACATCCTCCTCTGCTCCTGGGACAAGCCCACCTCCTGCCACCACCTCGCCTCTGAAAATGAGCACGGCTCTGCAGAACACCTCCTCAACTGTGACCACACCGACACCCACCTCTACTCTGCTGACAACATCCACTGCTATCTCTACAGGCACGTCAACCCTCGAGGCCAACACGGTGGTCTTCTCCACCACGGAGGAACCCTCCAGTACGGCTGCCCAGTCCACATCCACTCCTGGGATGACAGCTTCAGCCTCTTCCAACCAACCGCACTTGAGTACCCTGCAGACAACCACCACTCTCCTCTCCACCACAGCAGAAACTAGAACACCAGCTGCTGCAGCAACCACCGCAGTCACTTCCAGCCCCGCTGGAACACCCACTCCTGCTGTTCTCAGCACCACACCTACAGAGCCAACAGCCTCTCCCACCACGCTCCTTGCAGAAACATCCTCCTCTGCTCCTGGGACAAGCCCACCTCCTGCCACCACCTCGCCACTGAAAATGAGCACGACTCTGCTGAACACCTCCTCAACTGTGACCACACCAACACCCACCTCTACTCTGCTGACAACATCCACTGCTACCGCTACAGGCACGTCAACACTCGAGGCCAACACGGTGGTCTTCTCCACCACGGAGGAACCCTCCAGTACGGCTGCCCAGTCCACATCCACTCCTGGGATGACAGCTTCAGCCTCTTCCAACCAACCGCACTTGAGTACCCTGCAGACAACCACCACTCTCCTCTCCACCACAGCAGAAACTAGCACACCAGCTGCTGCAACAACCACCGCAGTCACTTCCAGCCCCACTGGAACACCCACTCCTGCTGTTCTCAGCACCACCACTACAGAGCCAACAGCCTCTCCCACCACGGTCCTTACAGAAACATCCTCCTCTGCTCCTGGGACAAGCCCACCTCCTGCCACCACCTCAGCTCTGAAAATGAGCACGACTCTGCAGAACACCTCCTCAACTGTGACCACACCGACACCCACCTCTACTCTGCTGACAACCTCCACTGCTACCGCTACAGGCACGTCAACCCTCGAGGCCAACACTGTGGTCTTCTCCACCATGGAGGAACCCTCCAGTACGGCTGCCCAGTCCACATCCACTCCTGGGATGACAGCTTCAGCCTCTTCCAACCAACCGCACTTGAGTACCCTGCAGACAACCACCACTCTCCTCTCCACCACAGCAGAAACTAGCACACCAGCTGCTGCAACAACCACCGCAGTCACTTCCAGCCCCGCTGGAACACCCACTCCTGCTGTTCTCAGCACCACCCCTACAGAGCCAACAGCCTCTCCCACCACGCCCCTTGCAGAAACATCCTCCTCTGCTCCTGGGACAAGCCCACCTCCTGCCACCACCTCGCCTCTGCAAATGAGCACGACTCTGCAGAACACATCCTCAACTGTGACCACACCGGCACCCACCTCTACTCTGCTGACAACCTCCACTGCTACCGCTACAGGCACGTCAACACTCGAGGCCAACACGGTGGTCTTCTCCACCATGGAGGAACCCTCCAGTACGGCTGCCCAGTCCACATCCACTCCTGGGATGACAGCTTCAGCCTCTTCCAACCAACCGCACTTGAGTACCCTGCAGACAACCACCACTCTCCTCTCCACCACAGCAGAAACTAGCACACCAGCTGCTGCAACAACCACCGCAGTCACTTCCAGCCCCACTGGAACACCCACTCCTGCTGTTCTCAGCACCACCACTACAGAGCCAACAGCCTCTCCCACCACGGTCCTTACAGAAACATCCTCCTCTGCTCCTGGGACAAGCCCACCTCCTGCCACCACCTCGCCTCTGAAAATGAACGCGGCTCTGCTGAACACCTCCTCAACTGTGACCACACCGACACCCACCTCTACTCTGCTGACAACATCCACTGCTACCTCTACAGGCACGTCAACCCTCGAGGCCAACACGGTGGTCTTCTCCACCACGGAGGAACCCTCCAGTACGGCTGCCCAGTCCACATCCACTCCTGGGATGACAGCTTCAGCCTCTTCCAACCAACCGCACTTGAGTACCCTGCAGACAGCCACCACTCTCCTCTCCACCACAGCAGAAACTAGCACACCAGCTGCTGCAACAACCACCGCAGTCACTTCCAGCCCCGCTGGAACACCCACTCCTGCTGTTCTCAGCACCACCCCTACAGAGCCAACAGCCTCTCCCACCGCGCTCCTTGCAGAAACACCCTCCTCTGCTCCTGGGACAAGCCCACCTCCTGCCACCACCTCGCCTCTGAAAATGAACGCGGCTCTGCTGAACACCTCCTCAACTGTGACCACACCGACACCCACCTCTACTCTGCTGACAACATCCACTGCTACCTCTACAGGCACGTCAACCCTCGAGGCCAACACGGTGGTCTTCTCCACCACGGAGGAACCCTCCAGTACGGCTGCCCAGTCCACATCCACTCCTGGGATGACAGCTTCAGCCTCTTCCAACCAACCGCACTTGAGTACCCTGCAGACAGCCACCACTCTCCTCTCCACCACAGCAGAAACTAGCACACCAGCTGCTGCAACAACCACCGCAGTCATTTCCAGCCCCGCTGGAACACCCACTCCTGCTGTTCTCAGCACCACCCCTACAGAGCCAACAGCCTCTCCCACCACGGTCCTTACAGAAACATCCTCCTCTGCTCCTGGGACAAGCCCACCTCCTGCCACCACCTCGCCTCTGAAAATGAGCACGGCTCTGCAGAACACCTCCTCAACTGTGACCACACCGACACCCACCTCTACTCTGCTGACAACCTCCACTGCTACCGCTACAGGCACGTCAACCCTCGAGGCCAACACGGTGGTCTTCTCCACCACGGAGGAACCCTCCAGTACGGCTGCCCAGTCCACATCCACTCCTGGGATGACAGCTTCAGCCTCTTCCAACCAACCGCACTTGAGTACCCTGCAGACAACCACCACATTCCTCTCCACCACACCAAAAACTAGCACACCAGCTGCTGCAACAACCACCGCAGTCACTTCCAGCCCCGCTGGAACACCCACTCCTGCTGTTCTCAGCACCATCCCTACAGAGCCAACAGCCTCTGCCACCACGCTCCTTGCAGAAACATCCTCCTCTGCTCCTGGGACAAGCCCACCTCCTGCCACCACCTCGCCTCTGAAAATGAGCACTGCTCTGCAGAACACTTCCCAAGGTTTGAACACACCTCCATCCACTTCTACTCTGCTGACAACCTCCACTGCTACCGCTACAGGCACGTCAACCCTCGAGGCCAACACTGTGGTCTTCTCCACCATGGAGGAACCCTCCAGTACGGCTGCCCAGTCCACATCCACTCCTGGGATGACAGCTTCAGCCTCTTCCAACCAACCGCACTTGAGTACCCTGCAGACAACCACCACTCTCCTCTCCACCACAGCAGAAACTAGCACACCAGCTGCTGCAACAACCACCGCAGTCACTTCCAGCCCCACTGGAACACCCACTCCTGCTGTTCTCAGCACCACCACTACAGAGCCAACAGCCTCTCCCACCACGGTCCTTACAGAAACATCCTCCTCTGCTCCTGGGACAAGCCCACCTCCTGCCACCACCTCGCCTCTGAAAATGAACGCGGCTCTGCTGAACACCTCCTCAACTGTGACCACACCGACACCCACCTCTACTCTGCTGACAACATCCACTGCTACCTCTACAGGCACGTCAACCCTCGAGGCCAACACGGTGGTCTTCTCCACCACGGAGGAACCCTCCAGTACGGCTGCCCAGTCCACATCCACTCCTGGGATGACAGCTTCAGCCTCTTCCAACCAACCGCACTTGAGTACCCTGCAGACAGCCACCACTCTCCTCTCCACCACAGCAGAAACTAGCACACCAGCTGCTGCAACAACCACCGCAGTCATTTCCAGCCCCGCTGGAACACCCACTCCTGCTGTTCTCAGCACCACCCCTACAGAGCCAACAGCCTCTCCCACCACGGTCCTTACAGAAACATCCTCCTCTGCTCCTGGGACAAGCCCACCTCCTGCCACCACCTCGCCTCTGAAAATGAGCGCGGCTCTGCAGAACACCTCCTCAACTGTGACCACACCGACACCCACCTCTACTCTGCTGACAACATCCACTGCTACCTCTACAGGCACGTCAACCCTCGAGGCCAACACGGTGGTCTTCTCCACCACGGAGGAACCCTCCAGTACGGCTGCCCAGTCCACATCCACTCCTGGGATGACAGCTTCAGCCTCTTCCAACCAACCGCACTTGAGTACCCTGCAGACAGCCACCACTCTCCTCTCCACCACAGCAGAAACTAGCACACCAGCTGCTGCAACAACCACCGCAGTCACTTCCAGCCCCGCTGGAACACCCACTCCTGCTGTTCTCAGCACCACCCCTACAGAGCCAACAGCCTCTCCCACCGCGCTCCTTGCAGAAACACCCTCCTCTGCTCCTGGGACAAGCCCACCTCCTGCCACCACCTCGCCTCTGAAAATGAACGTGGCTCTGCTGAACACCTCCTCAACTGTGACCACACCGACACCCACCTCTACTCTGCTGACAACATCCACTGCTACCTCTACAGGCACGTCAACCCTCGAGGCCAACACGGTGGTCTTCTCCACCACGGAGGAACCCTCCAGTACGGCTGCCCAGTCCACATCCACTCCTGGGATGACAGCTTCAGCCTCTTCCAACCAACCGCACTTGAGTACCCTGCAGACAACCACCACATTCCTCTCCACCACACCAAAAACTAGCACACCAGCTGCTGCAACAACCACCGCAGTCACTTCCAGCCCCGCTGGAACACCCACTCCTGCTGTTCTCAGCACCATCCCTACAGAGCCAACAGCCTCTGCCACCACGCTCCTTGCAGAAACATCCTCCTCTGCTCCTGGGACAAGCCCACCTCCTGCCACCACCTCGCCTCTGAAAATGAGCACTGCTCTGCAGAACACTTCCCAAGGTTTGAACACACCTCCATCCACTTCTACTCTGCTGACAACCTCCACTGCTACCGCTACAGGCACGTCAACCCTCGAGGCCAACACTGTGGTCTTCTCCACCATGGAGGAACCCTCCAGTACGGCTGCCCAGTCCACATCCACTCCTGGGATGACAGCTTCAGCCTCTTCCAACCAACCGCACTTGAGTACCCTGCAGACAACCACCACTCTCCTCTCCACCACAGCAGAAACTAGCACACCAGCTGCTGCAACAACCACCGCAGTCACTTCCAGCCCCGCTGGAACACCCACTCCTGCTGTTCTCAGCACCACCCCTACAGAGCCAACAGCCTCTCCCACCACGCCCCTTGCAGAAACATCCTCCTCTGCTCCTGGGACAAGCCCACCTCCTGCCACCACCTCGCCTCTGCAAATGAGCACGACTCTGCAGAACACATCCTCAACTGTGACCACACCGGCACCCACCTCTACTCTGCTGACAACCTCCACTGCTACCGCTACAGGCACGTCAACACTCGAGGCCAACACGGTGGTCTTCTCCACCATGGAGGAACCCTCCAGTACGGCTGCCCAGTCCACATCCACTCCTGGGATGACAGCTTCAGCCTCTTCCAACCAACTGCACTTGAGTACCCTGCAGACAACCACCACTCTACTCTCCACCACAGCAGAAACTAGAACACCAGCTGCTGCAACAACCACCGCAGTCACTTCCAGCCCCGCTGGAACACCCACTCCTGCTGTTCTCAGCACCACCCCTACAGAGCCAACAGCCTCTCCCACCGCGCTCCTTGCAGAAACACCCTCCTCTGCTCCTGGGACAAGCCCACCTCCTGCCACCACCTCGCCTCTGAAAATGAACGTGGCTCTGCTGAACACCTCCTCAACTGTGACCACACCGACACCCACCTCTACTCTGCTGACAACATCCACTGCTACCTCTACAGGCACGTCAACCCTCGAGGCCAACACGGTGGTCTTCTCCACCACGGAGGAACCCTCCAGTACGGCTGCCCAGTCCACATCCACTCCTGGGATGACAGCTTCAGCCTCTTCCAACCAACCGCACTTGAGTACCCTGCAGACAACCACCACTCTCCTCTCCACCACAGCAGAAACTAGCACACCAGCTGCTGCAACAACCACCGCAGTCACTTCCAGCCCCGCTGGAACACCCACTCCTGCTGTTCTCAGCACCACCCCTACAGAGCCAACAGCCTCTCCCACCACGCTCCTTGCAGAAACATCCTCCTCTGCTCCTGGGACAAGCCCACCTCCTGCCACCACCTCGCCTCTGCAAATGAGCACGACTCTGCAGAACACCTCCTCAATTGTGACCACACCGACACCCACCTCTACTCTGCTGACAACATCCACTGCTACCTCTACAGGCACGTCAACCCTCGAGGCCAACACTGTGGTCTTCTCCACCACGGAGGAACCCTCCAGTACGGCTGCCCAGTCCACATCCACTCCTGGGATGACAGCTTCAGCCTCTTCCAACCAACCGCACTTGAGTACCCTGCAGACAACTACCACATTCGTCTCCACCACAGCAGAATCTAGCACACCAGCTGCTGCAACAACCACCGCAGTCACTTCCAGCCCCGCTGGAACACCCACTCCTGCTGTTCTCAGCACCACCCCTACAGAGCCAACAGCCTCTCCCATCGCACTCCTTGCAGAAACACCCTCCTCTGCTCCTGGGACAAGCCCACCTCCTGCCACCACTTCGCCTCTGAAAATGAACGCGGCTCTGCTGAACACCTCCTCAACTGTGACCACACCGACACCCACCTCTACTCTGCTGACAACATCCACTGCTACCTCTACAGGCACGTCAACCCTCGAGGCCAACACGGTGGTCTTCTCCACCACGGAGGAACCCTCCAGTACGGCTGCCCAGTCCACATCCACTCCTGGGATGACAGCTTCAGCCTCTTCCAACCAACCGCACTTGAGTACCCTGCAGACAGCCACCACTCTCCTCTCCACCACAGCAGAAACTAGCACACCAGCTGCTGCAACAACCACCGCAGTCACTTCCAGCCCCGCTGGAACACCCACTCCTGCTGTTCTCAGCACCACCCCTACAGAGCCAACAGCCTCTCCCACCACGCTCCTTGCAGAAACATCCTCCTCTGCTCCTGGGACAAGCCCACCTCCTGCCACCACCTCGCCTCTGAAAATGAGCACGGCTCTGCAGAACACCTCCTCAACTGTGACCACACCGACACCCACCTCTACTCTGCTGACAACCTCCACTGCTACCGCTACAGGCACGTCAACCCTCAAGGCCAACACGGTGGTCTTCTCCACCACGGAGGAACCCTCCAGTACGGCTGCCCAGTCCACATCCACTCCTGGGATGACAGCTTCAGCCTCTTCCAACCAACCACACTTGAGTACCCTGCAGACAACCACCACTCTCCTCTCCACCACAGCAGAAACTAGCACACCAGCTGCTGCAACAACCACCGCAGTCACTTCCAGCCCCGCTGGAACACCCACTCCTGCTGTTCTCAGCACCACCCCTACAGAGCCAACAGCCTCTCCCACCACGCTCCTTGCAGAAACATCCTCCTCTGCTCCTGGGACAAGCCCACCTCCTGCCACCACCTCGCCTCTGAAAATGAGCACGGCTCTGCAGAACACCTCCTCAACTGTGACCACACCGACACCCACCTCTACTCTGCTGACAACATCCACTGCTACCTCTACAGGCACGTCAACCCTCGAGGCCAACACGGTGGTCTTCTCCACCACGGAGGAACCCTCCAGTACGGCTGCCCAGTCCACATCCACTCCTGGGATGACAGCTTCAGCCTCTTCCAACCAACCGCACTTGAGTACCCTGCAGACAACCACCACTCTCCTCTCCACCACAGCAGAAACTAGCACACCAGCTGCTGCAACAACCACCGCAGTCACTTCCAGCCCCGCTGGAACACCCACTCCTGCTGTTCTCAGCACCACCCCTACAGAGCCAACAGCCTCTCCCACCACGCTCCTTGCAGAAACATCCTCCTCTGCTCCTGGGACAAGCCCACATCCTGCCACCACCTCGCCTCTGAAAATGAGCACGGCTCTGCAGAACACCTCCTCAACTGTGACCACACCGACACCCACCTCTACTCTGCTGACAACCTCCACTGCTACCTCTACAGGCACGTCAACCCTCGAGGCCAACACTGTGGTCTTCTCCACCATGGAGGAACCCTCCAGTACGGCTGCCCAGTCCACATCAACTCCTGGGATGACAGCTTCAGACTCTTCCAACCAACCGCACTTGAGTACCCTGCAGACAACCACCACTCTCCTCTCCACCACAGCAGAAACTAGCACACCAGCTGCTGCAACAACCACCGCAGTCACTTCCAGCCCCGCTGGAACACCCACTCCTGCTGTTCTCAGCACCACCCCTACAGAGCCAACAGCCTCTCCCACCACGCTCCTTGCAGAAACATCCTCCTCTGCTCCTGGGACAAGCCCACCTCCTGCCACCACCTTGCCTCTGAAAATGAGCACGGCTCTGCAGAACACCTCCTCAACTGTGACCACAACGACACCCACCTCTACTCTGCTGACAACATCCACTGCTACCTCTACAGGCACGTCAACCCTCGAGGCCAACACTGTGGTCTTCTCCACCACGGAGGAACCCTCCAGTACGGCTGCCCAGTCCACATCCACTCCTGGGATGACAGCTTCAGCCTCTTCCAACCAACCGCACTTGAGTACCCTGCAGACAACCACCACTCTCCTCTCCACCACAGCAGAAACTAGCACACCAGCTGCTGCAACAACCACCGCAGTCACTTCCAGCCCCGCTGGAACACCCACTCCTGCTGTTCTCAGCACCACCCCTACAGAGCCAACAGCCTCTCCCACCACGCTCCTTGCAGAAACATCCTCCTCTGCTCCTGGGACAAGCCCACCTCCTGCCACCACCTTGCCTCTGAAAATGAGCGCGGCTCTGCAGAACACCTCCTCAACTGTGACCACACCGACACCCACCTCTACTCTGCTGACAACATCCACTGCTACCTCTACAGGCACGTCAACCCTCGAGGCCAACACTGTGGTCTTCTCCACCACGGAGGAACCCTCCAGTACGGCTGCCCAGTCCACATCCACTCCTGGGATGACAGCTTCAGCCTCTTCCAACCAACCGCACTTGAGTACCCTGCAGACAACCACCACTCTCCTCTCCACCACAGCAGAAACTAGCACACCAGCTGCTGCAACAACCACCGCAGTCACTTCCAGCCCCGCTGGAACACCCACTCCTGCTGTTCTCAGCACCACCCCTACAGAGCCAACAGCCTCTCCCACCACGCTCCTTGCAGAAACATCCTCCTCTGCTCCTGGGACAAGCCCACCTCCTGCCACCACCTCACGTCTGAAAATGAGCACGGCTCTGCAGAACACCTCCTCAACTGTGACCACACCGACACCCACCTCTACTCTGCTGACAACCTCCACTGCTACCTCTACAGGCACGTCAACCCTCGAGGCCAACACTGTGGTCTTCTCCACCATGGAGGAACCCTCCAGTACGGCTGCCCAGTCCACATCAACTCCTGGGATGACAGCTTCAGACTCTTCCAACCAACCGCACTTGAGTACCCTGCAGACAACCACCACTCTCCTCTCCACCACAGCAGAAACTAGCACACCAGCTGCTGCAACAACCACCGCAGCCACTTCCAGCCCCGCTGGAACACCCACTCCTGCTGTTCTCAGCACCACCCCTACAGAGCCAACAGCCTCTCCCACCACGCTCCTTGCAGAAACATCCTCCTCTGCTCCTGGGACAAGCCCACCTCCTGCCACCACCTTGCCTCTGAAAATGAGCGCGGCTCTGCAGAACACCTCCTCAACTGTGACCACACCGACACCCACCTCTACTCTGCTGACAACATCCACTGCTACCTCTACAGGCACGTCAACCCTCGAGGCCAACACTGTGGTCTTCTCCACCACGGAGGAACCCTCCAGTACGGCTGCCCAGTCCACATCCACTCCTGGGATGACAGCTTCAGCCTCTTCCAACCAACCGCACTTGAGTACCCTGCAGACAACCACCACTCTCCTCTCCACCACAGCAGAAACTAGCACACCAGCTGCTGCAACAACCACCGCAGTCACTTCCAGCCCCGCTGGAACACCCACTCCTGCTGTTCTCAGCACCACCCCTACAGAGCCAACAGCCTCTCCCACCACGCTCCTTGCAGAAACATCCTCCTCTGCTCCTGGGACAAGCCCACCTCCTGCCACCACCTCGCCTCTGAAAATGAGCACGGCTCTGCAGAACACTTCCTCAACTGTGACCACACCGACACCCACCTCTACTCTGCTGACAACATCCACTGCTACCTCTACAGGCACGTCAACCCTCGAGGCCAACACTGTGGTCTTCTCCACCATGGAGGAACCCTCCAGTACGGCTGCCCAGTCCACATCCACTCCTGGTATGACAGCTTCAGCCTCCTCCAACCAACCGCACTTGAGTACCCTGCAGACAACCACCACTCTCCTCTCCACCACAGCAGAAACTAGAACACCAGCTGCTGCAACAACCACCGCAGTCACTTCCAGCCCCGCTGGAACACCCACTCCTGCTGTTCTCAGCACCACCCCTACAGAGCCAACAGCCTCTCCCACCACGCTCCTTGCAGAAACATCCTCCTCTGCTCCTGGGACAAGCCCACCTCCTGCCACCACCTCGCCTCTGAAAATGAGCACGGCTCTGCAGAACACCTCCTCAACTGTGACCACACCGACACCCACCTCTACTCTGCTGACAACATCCACTGCTACCTCTACAGGCACGTCAACCCTCGAGGCCAACACGGTGGTCTTCTCCACCACGGAGGAACCCTCCAGTATGGCTGCCCAGTCCACATCCACTCCTGGGATGACAGCTTCAGCCTCTTCCAACCAACCGCACTTGAGTACCCTGCAGACAACCACCACTCTCCTCTCCACCACAGCAGAAACTAGCACACCAGCTGCTGCAACAACCACCGCAGTCACTTCCAGCCCCGCTGGAACACCCACTCCTGCTGTTCTCAGCACCACCCCTACAGAGCCAACAGCCTCTCCCACCACGCTCCTTGCAGAAACACCCTCCTCTGCTCCTGGGACAAGCCCACCTCCTGCCACCACCTCGCCTCTGAAAATGAGCACGGCTCTGCAGAACACTTCCCAAGGTTTGAACACACCGACACCCACCTCTACTCTGCTGACAATCTCCACTGCTACCTCTACAGGCACGTCAACCCTCGAGGCCAACACTGTGGTCGTCTTCAGCACGGAGGAACCCTCCAGTACGGCTGCCCAGTCCACATCCACTCCTGGGATGACAGCTTCAGCCTCTTCCAACCAACCGCACTTGAGTACCCTGCAGACAACCACCACTCTCCTCTCCACCACAGCAGAAACTAGCACACCAGCTGCTGCAACAACCACCGCAGTCACTTCCAGCCCCGCTGGAACACCCACTCCTGCTGTTCTCAGCACCACCCCTACAGAGCCAACAGCCTCTCCCACCACGCTCCTTGCAGAAACATCCTCCTCTGCTCCTGGGACAAGCCCACCTCCTGCCACCACCTCGCCTCTGAAAATGAGCACTGCTCTGCAGAACACTTCCCAAGGTTTGAACACACCGACACCCACCTCTACTCTGCTGACAACCTCCACTGCTACCTCTACAGGCACGTCAACCCTCGAGGCCAACACTGTGGTCTTCTCCACCATGGAGGAACCCTCCAGTACGGCTGCCCAGTCCACATCAACTCCTGGGATGACAGCTTCAGACTCTTCCAACCAACCGCACTTGAGTACCCTGCAGACAACCACCACTCTCCTCTCCACCACAGCAGAAACTAGCACACCAGCTGCTGCAACAACCACCGCAGTCACTTCCAGCCCCGCTGGAACACCCACTCCTGCTGTTCTCAGCACCACCCCTACAGAGCCAACAGCCTCTCCCACCACGCTCCTTGCAGAAACATCCTCCTCTGCTCCTGGGACAAGCCCACCTCCTGCCACCACCTTGCCTCTGAAAATGAGCGCGGCTCTGCAGAACACCTCCTCAACTGTGACCACAACGACACCCACCTCTACTCTGCTGACAACATCCACTGCTACCTCTACAGGCACGTCAACCCTCGAGGCCAACACTGTGGTCTTCTCCACCACGGAGGAACCCTCCAGTACGGCTGCCCAGTCCACATCCACTCCTGGGATGACAGCTTCAGCCTCTTCCAACCAACCGCACTTGAGTACCCTGCAGACAACCACCACTCTCCTCTCCACCACAGCAGAAACTAGCACACCAGCTGCTGCAACAACCACCGCAGTCACTTCCAGCCCCGCTGGAACACCCACTCCTGCTGTTCTCAGCACCACCCCTACAGAGCCAACAGCCTCTCCCACCACGCTCCTTGCAGAAACATCCTCCTCTGCTCCTGGGACAAGCCCACCTCCTGCCACCACCTTGCCTCTGAAAATGAGCGCGGCTCTGCAGAACACCTCCTCAACTGTGACCACACCGACACCCACCTCTACTCTGCTGACAACATCCACTGCTACCTCTACAGGCACGTCAACCCTCGAGGCCAACACTGTGGTCTTCTCCACCACGGAGGAACCCTCCAGTACGGCTGCCCAGTCCACATCCACTCCTGGGATGACAGCTTCAGCCTCTTCCAACCAACCGCACTTGAGTACCCTGCAGACAACCACCACTCTCCTCTCCACCACAGCAGAAACTAGCACACCAGCTGCTGCAACAACCACCGCAGTCACTTCCAGCCCCGCTGGAACACCCACTCCTGCTGTTCTCAGCACCACCCCTACAGAGCCAACAGCCTCTCCCACCACGCTCCTTGCAGAAACATCCTCCTCTGCTCCTGGGACAAGCCCACCTCCTGCCACCACCTTGCCTCTGAAAATGAGCGCGGCTCTGCAGAACACCTCCTCAACTGTGACCACACCGACACCCACCTCTACTCTGCTGACAACATCCACTGCTACCTCTACAGGCACGTCAACCCTCGAGGCCAACACTGTGGTCTTCTCCACCACGGAGGAACCCTCCAGTACGGCTGCCCAGTCCACATCCACTCCTGGGATGACAGCTTCAGCCTCTTCCAACCAACCGCACTTGAGTACCCTGCAGACAACCACCACTCTCCTCTCCACCACAGCAGAAACTAGCACACCAGCTGCTGCAACAACCACCGCAGTCACTTCCAGCCCCGCTGGAACACCCACTCCTGCTGTTCTCAGCACCACCCCTACAGAGCCAACAGCCTCTCCCACCACGCTCCTTGCAGAAACATCCTCCTCTGCTCCTGGGACAAGCCCACCTCCTGCCACCACCTCGCCTCTGAAAATGAGCACTGCTCTGCAGAACACTTCCCAAGGTTTGAACACACCGACACCCACCTCTACTCTGCTGACAACCTCCACTGCTACCTCTACAGGCACGTCAACCCTCGAGGCCAACACTGTGGTCTTCTCCACCATGGAGGAACCCTCCAGTACGGCTGCCCAGTCCACATCAACTCCTGGGATGACAGCTTCAGACTCTTCCAACCAACCGCACTTGAGTACCCTGCAGACAACCACCACTCTCCTCTCCACCACAGCAGAAACTAGCACACCAGCTGCTGCAACAACCACCGCAGTCACTTCCAGCCCCGCTGGAACACCCACTCCTGCTGTTCTCAGCACCACCCCTACAGAGCCAACAGCCTCTCCCACCACGCTCCTTGCAGAAACATCCTCCTCTGCTCCTGGGACAAGCCCACCTCCTGCCACCACCTTGCCTCTGAAAATGAGCGCGGCTCTGCAGAACACCTCCTCAACTGTGACCACAACGACACCCACCTCTACTCTGCTGACAACATCCACTGCTACCTCTACAGGCACGTCAACCCTCGAGGCCAACACTGTGGTCTTCTCCACCACGGAGGAACCCTCCAGTACGGCTGCCCAGTCCACATCCACTCCTGGGATGACAGCTTCAGCCTCTTCCAACCAACCGCACTTGAGTACCCTGCAGACAACCACCACTCTCCTCTCCACCACAGCAGAAACTAGCACACCAGCTGCTGCAACAACCACCGCAGTCACTTCCAGCCCCGCTGGAACACCCACTCCTGCTGTTCTCAGCACCACCCCTACAGAGCCAACAGCCTCTCCCACCACGCTCCTTGCAGAAACATCCTCCTCTGCTCCTGGGACAAGCCCACCTCCTGCCACCACCTTGCCTCTGAAAATGAGCGCGGCTCTGCAGAACACCTCCTCAACTGTGACCACACCGACACCCACCTCTACTCTGCTGACAACATCCACTGCTACCTCTACAGGCACGTCAACCCTCGAGGCCAACACTGTGGTCTTCTCCACCACGGAGGAACCCTCCAGTACGGCTGCCCAGTCCACATCCACTCCTGGGATGACAGCTTCAGCCTCTTCCAACCAACCGCACTTGAGTACCCTGCAGACAACCACCACTCTCCTCTCCACCACAGCAGAAACTAGCACACCAGCTGCTGCAACAACCACCGCAGTCACTTCCAGCCCCGCTGGAACACCCACTCCTGCTGTTCTCAGCACCACCCCTACAGAGCCAACAGCCTCTCCCACCACGCTCCTTGCAGAAACATCCTCCTCTGCTCCTGGGACAAGCCCACCTCCTGCCACCACCTCACGTCTGAAAATGAGCACGGCTCTGCAGAACACCTCCTCAACTGTGACCACACCGACACCCACCTCTACTCTGCTGACAACATCCACTGCTACCTCTACAGGCACGTCAACCCTCGAGGCCAACACTGTGGTCTTCTCCACCACGGAGGAACCCTCCAGTACGGCTGCCCAGTCCACATCCACTCCTGGGATGACAGCTTCAGCCTCTTCCAACCAACCGCACTTGAGTACCCTGCAGACAACCACCACTCTCCTCTCCACCACAGCAGAAACTAGCACACCAGCTGCTGCAACAACCACCGCAGTCACTTCCAGCCCCGCTGGAACACCCACTCCTGCTGTTCTCAGCACCACCCCTACAGAGCCAACAGCCTCTCCCACCACGCTCCTTGCAGAAACATCCTCCTCTGCTCCTGGGACAAGCCCACCTCCTGCCACCACCTCGCCTCTGAAAATGAGCACGGCTCTGCAGAACACTTCCTCAACTGTGACCACACCGACACCCACCTCTACTCTGCTGACAACATCCACTGCTACCTCTACAGGCACGTCAACCCTCGAGGCCAACACTGTGGTCTTCTCCACCATGGAGGAACCCTCCAGTACGGCTGCCCAGTCCACATCCACTCCTGGTATGACAGCTTCAGCCTCCTCCAACCAACCGCACTTGAGTACCCTGCAGACAACCACCACTCTCCTCTCCACCACAGCAGAAACTAGAACACCAGCTGCTGCAACAACCACCGCAGTCACTTCCAGCCCCGCTGGAACACCCACTCCTGCTGTTCTCAGCACCACCCCTACAGAGCCAACAGCCTCTCCCACCACGCTCCTTGCAGAAACATCCTCCTCTGCTCCTGGGACAAGCCCACCTCCTGCCACCACCTCGCCTCTGAAAATGAGCACGGCTCTGCAGAACACCTCCTCAACTGTGACCACACCGACACCCACCTCTACTCTGCTGACAACATCCACTGCTACCTCTACAGGCACGTCAACCCTCGAGGCCAACACGGTGGTCTTCTCCACCACGGAGGAACCCTCCAGTATGGCTGCCCAGTCCACATCCACTCCTGGGATGACAGCTTCAGCCTCTTCCAACCAACCGCACTTGAGTACCCTGCAGACAACCACCACTCTCCTCTCCACCACAGCAGAAACTAGCACACCAGCTGCTGCAACAACCACCGCAGTCACTTCCAGCCCCGCTGGAACACCCACTCCTGCTGTTCTCAGCACCACCCCTACAGAGCCAACAGCCTCTCCCACCACGCTCCTTGCAGAAACACCCTCCTCTGCTCCTGGGACAAGCCCACCTCCTGCCACCACCTCGGCTCTGAAAATGAGCACGGCTCTGCAGAACACTTCCCAAGGTTTGAACACACCGACACCCACCTCTACTCTGCTGACAATCTCCACTGCTACCTCTACAGGCACGTCAACCCTCGAGGCCAACACTGTGGTCGTCTTCAGCACGGAGGAACCCTCCAGTACGGCTGCCCAGTCCACATCCACTCCTGGGATGACAGCTTCAGCCTCTTCCAACCAACCGCACTTGAGTACCCTGCAGACAACCACCACTCTCCTCTCCACCACAGCAGAAACTAGCACACCAGCTGCTGCAACAACCACCGCAGTCACTTCCAGCCCCGCTGGAACACCCACTCCTGCTGTTCTCAGCACCACCCCTACAGAGCCAACAGCCTCTCCCACCACGCTCCTTGCAGAAACATCCTCCTCTGCTCCTGGGACAAGCCCACCTCCTGCCACCACCTCGCCTCTGAAAATGAGCACTGCTCTGCAGAACACTTCCCAAGGTTTGAACACACCGACACCCACCTCTACTCTGCTGACAACCTCCACTGCTACCGCTACAGGCACGTCAACCCTCGAGGCCAACACTATGGTCTTCTCCACCACGGAGGAACCCTCCAGTACGGCTGCCCACTCCACATCCACTCCTGGGATGACAGCTTCAGCCTCTTCCAACCAACCGCACTTGAGTACCCTGCAGACAACCACCACTCTCCTCTCCACCACAGCAGAAACTAGCACACCAGCTGCTGCAACAACCACCGCAGTCACTTCCAGCCCCGCTGGAACACCCACTCCTGCTGTTCTCAGCACCACCCCTACAGAGCCAACAGCCTCTCCCACCACGCTCCTTGCAGAAACATCCTCCTCTGCTCCTGGGACAAGCCCACCTCCTGCCACCACCTCGCCTCTGAAAATGAGCACGGCTCTGCAGAACACCTCCTCAACTGTGACCACACCGACACCCACCTCTACTCTGCTGACAACCTCCACTGCTACCGCTACAGGCACGTCAACCCTCGAGGCCAACACGGTGGTCTGCTCCACCACGGAGGAACCCTCCAGTACGGCTGCCCAGTCCACATCCACTCCTGGGATGACAGCTTCAGCCTCTTCCAACCAACCGCACTTGAGTACCCTGCAGACAACCACCACTCTCCTCTCCACCACAGCAGAAACTAGCACACCAGCTGCTGCAACAACCACCGCAGTCACTTCCAGCCCCGCTGGAACACCCACTCCTGCTGTTCTCAGCACCACCCCTACAGAGCCAACAGCCTCTCCCACCACGCTCCTTGCAGAAACATCCTCCTCTGCTCCTGGAACAAGCCCACCTCCTGCCACCACCCCGCCTCTTAAAATGAGCACTGCTCTGCAGAACACTTCCCAAGGTTTGAACACACCTCCATCCACTTCTGCTCTGCTGACAACATCCACTGCTACCGCTACAGGCACGTCAACCCTCGAGGCCAACACTGTGGTCTTCTCCACCACGGAGGAACCCTCCAGTACGGCTGCCCAGTCCACATCCACTCCTGGGATGACAGCTTCAGCCTCTTCCAACCAACCGCACTTGAGTACCCTGCAGACAACCACCACATTCCTCTCCACCACAGCAGAAACTAGCACACCAGCTGCTGCAACAACCACCGCAGTCACTTCCAGCCCCGCTGGAACACCCACTCCTGCTGTTCTCAGCACCACCCCTACAGAGCCAACAGCCTCTCCCACCACGCTCCTTGCAGAAACATCCTCCTCTGCTCCTGGGACAAGCCCACCTCCTGCCACCACCTCGCCTCTGAAAATGAGCGCGGCTCTGCAGAACACCTCCTCAATTGTGACCACACCGACACCCACCTCTACTCTGCTGACAACATCCACTGCTACCTCTACAGGCACGTCAACCCTCGAGGCCAACACTGTGGTCTTCTCCACCACGGAGGAACCCTCCAGTACGGCTGCCCAGTCCACATCCACTCCTGGGATGACAGCTTCAGCCTCTTCCAACCAACCGCACTTGAGTACCCTGCAGACAACCACCACTCTCCTCTCCACCACAGCAGAAACTAGCACACCAGCTGCTGCAACAACCACCGCAGTCACTTCCAGCCCCGCTGGAACACCCACTCCTGCTGTTCTCAGCACCACCCCTACAGAGCCAACAGCCTCTCCCACCACGCTCCTTGCAGAAACATCCTCCTCTGCTCCTGGGACAAGCCCACCTCCTGCCACCACCTCGCCTCTGAAAATGAGCACGGCTCTGCAGAACACCTCCTCAACTGTGACCACACCGACACCCACCTCTACTCTGCTGACAACCTCCACTGCTACCTCTACAGGCACGTCAACCCTCGAGGCCAACACGGTGGTCTTCTCCACCACGGAGGAACCCTCCAGTACGGCTGCCCAGTCCACATCCACTCCTGGGATGACAGCTTCAGCCTCTTCCAACCAACCGCACTTGAGTACCCTGCAGACAACCACCACTCTCCTCTCCACCACAGCAGAAACTAGCACACCAGCTGCTGCAACAACCACCGCAGTCACTTCCAGCCCCGCTGGAACACCCACTCCTGCTGTTCTCAGCACCACCCCTACAGAGCCAACAGCCTCTACCACCACGCTCCTTGCAGAAACATCCTCCTCTGCTCCTGGGACAAGCCCACCTCCTGCCACCACCTCGCCTCTGAAAATGAGCACGGCTCTGCAGAACACCTCCTCAACTGTGACCACACCGACACCCACCTCTACTATGCTGACAACATCCACTGCTACCGCTACAGGCACGTCAACCCTCGAGGCCAACACTGTGGTCTTCTCCACCACGGAGGAACCCTCCAGTACGGCTGCCCAGTCCACATCCACTCCTGGGATGACAGCTTCAGCCTCTTCCAACCAACCGCACTTGAGTACCCTGCAGACAACCACCACTCTCCTCTCCACCACAGCAGAAACTAGCACACCAGCTGCTGCAACAACCACCGCAGTCACTTCCAGCCCCGCTGGAACACCCACTCCTGCTGTTCTCAGCACCACCCCTACAGAGCCAACAGCCTCTCCCACCACGCTCCTTGCAGAAACATCCTCCTCTGCTCCTGGAACAAGCCCACCTCCTGCCACCACCCCGCCTCTTAAAATGAGCACGGCTCTGCAGAACACCTCCTCAACTGTGACCACACCGACACCCACCTCTACTCTGCTGACAACATCCACTGCTACCTCTACAGGCACGTCAACCCTCGAGGCCAACACGGTGGTCTTCTCCACCACGGAGGAACCCTCCAGTACGGCTGCCCAGTCCACATCCACTCCTGGGATGACAGCTTCAGCCTCTTCCAACCAACCGCACTTGAGTACCCTGCAGGCAACCACCACTCTCCTCTCCACCACAGCAGAAACTAGCACACCAGCTGCTGCAACAACCACCGCAGTCACTTCCAGCCCCGCTGGAACACCCACTCCTGCTGTTCTCAGCACCACCCCTACAGAGCCAACAGCCTCTCCCACCACGCTCCTTGCAGAAACATCCTCCTCTGCTCCTGGGACAAGCCCACCTCCTGCCACCACCTCGCCTCTGAAAATGAGCACGGCTCTGCAGAACACCTCCTCAACTGTGACCACACCGACACCCACCTCTACTATGCTGACAACATCCACTGCTACCTCTACAGGCACGTCAACCCTCGAGGCCAACACTGTGGTCTTCTCCACCACGGAGGAACCCTCCAGTACGGCTGCCCAGTCCACATCCACTCCTGGGATGACAGCTTCAGCCTCTTCCAACCAACCGCACTTGAGTACCCTGCAGACAACCACCACTCTCCTCTCCACCACAGCAGAAACTAGAACACCAGCTGCTGCAACAACCACCGCAGTCACTTCCAGCCCCGCTGGAACACCCACTCCTGCTGTTCTCAGCACCACCCCTACAGAGCCAACAGCCTCTCCCACCACGCTCCTTGCAGAAACATCCTCCTCTGCTCCTGGAACAAGCCCACCTCCTGCCACCACCCCGCCTCTGAAAATGAGCACGGCTCTGCAGAACACTTCCCAAGGTTTGAACACACCTCCATCCACTTCTACTCTGCTGACAACATCCACTGGTACCGCTACAGGCACGTCAACCCTCGAGGCCAACACTGTGGTCTTCTCCACCACGGAGGAACCCTCCAGTACGGCTGCCCAGTCCACATCCACTCCTGGGATGACAGCTTCAGCCTCTTCCAACCAACCGCACTTGAGTACCCTGCAGACAACCACCACTCTCCTCTCCACCACAGCAGAAACTAGCACACCAGCTGCTGCAACAACCACCGCAGTCACTTCCAGCCCCGCTGGAACACCCACTCCTGCTGTTCTCAGCACCACCCCTACAGAGCCAACAGCCTCTCCCACCACGCTCCTTGCAGAAACATCCTCCTCTGCTCCTGGGACAAGCCCACCTCCTGCCACCACCTCGCCTCTGAAAATGAGCGCGGCTCTGCAGAACACCTCCTCAATTGTGACCACACCGACACCCACCTCTACTCTGCTGACAACATCCACTGCTACCTCTACAGGCACGTCAACCCTCGAGGCCAACACTGTGGTCTTCTCCACCACGGAGGAACCCTCCAGTACGGCTGCCCAGTCCACATCCACTCCTGGGATGACAGCTTCAGCCTCTTCCAACCAACCGCACTTGAGTACCCTGCAGACAACCACCACTCTCCTCTCCACCACAGCAGAAACTAGCACACCAGCTGCTGCAACAACCACCGCAGTCACTTCCAGCCCCGCTGGAACACCCACTCCTGCTGTTCTCAGCACCACCCCTACAGAGCCAACAGCCTCTCCCACCACGCTCCTTGCAGAAACATCCTCCTCTGCTCCTGGGACAAGCCCACCTCCTGCCACCACCTCGCCTCTGAAAATGAGCGCGGCTCTGCAGAACACCTCCTCAATTGTGACCACACCGACACCCACCTCTACTCTGCTGACAACATCCACTGCTACCTCTACAGGCACGTCAACCCTCGAGGCCAACACTGTGGTCTTCTCCACCACGGAGGAACCCTCCAGTACGGCTGCCCAGTCCACATCCACTCCTGGGATGACAGCTTCAGCCTCTTCCAACCAACCGCACTTGAGTACCCTGCAGACAACCACCACTCTCCTCTCCACCACAGCAGAAACTAGCACACCAGCTGCTGCAACAACCACCGCAGTCACTTCCAGCCCCGCTGGAACACCCACTCCTGCTGTTCTCAGCACCACCCCTACAGAGCCAACAGCCTCTCCCACCACGCTCCTTGCAGAAACATCCTCCTCTGCTCCTGGGACAAGCCCACCTCCTGCCACCACCTCGCCTCTGAAAATGAGCGCGGCTCTGCAGAACACCTCCTCAATTGTGACCACACCGACACCCACCTCTACTCTGCTGACAACATCCACTGCTACCTCTACAGGCACGTCAACCCTCGAGGCCAACACTGTGGTCTTCTCCACCACGGAGGAACCCTCCAGTACGGCTGCCCAGTCCACATCCACTCCTGGGATGACAGCTTCAGCCTCTTCCAACCAACCGCACTTGAGTACCCTGCAGACAACCACCACTCTCCTCTCCACCACAGCAGAAACTAGCACACCAGCTGCTGCAACAACCACCGCAGTCACTTCCAGCCCCGCTGGAACACCCACTCCTGCTGTTCTCAGCACCACCCCTACAGAGCCAACAGCCTCTCCCACCACGCTCCTTGCAGAAACATCCTCCTCTGCTCCTGGGACAAGCCCACCTCCTGCCACCACCTCGCCTCTGAAAATGAGCACGGCTCTGCAGAACACCTCCTCAACTGTGACCACACCGACACCCACCTCTACTCTGCTGACAACATCCACTGCTACCGCTACAGGCACGTCAACCCTCGAGGCCAACACTGTGGTCTTCTCCACCACGGAGGAACCCTCCAGTACGGCTGCCCAGTCCACATCCACTCCTGGGATGACAGCTTCAGCCTCTTCCAACCAACCGCACTTGAGTACCCTGCAGACAACCACCACTCTCCTCTCCACCACAGCAGAAACTAGAACACCAGCTGCTGCAACAACCACCGCAGTCACTTCCAGCCCCGCTGGAACACCCACTCCTGCTGTTCTCAGCACCACCCCTACAGAGCCAACAGCCTCTCCCACCACGCTCCTTGCAGAAACGTCCTCCTCTGCTCCTGGGACAAGCACACCTCCTGCCACCACCTCGCCTCTGAAAATGAGCACGGCTCTGCAGAACACTTCCCAAGGTTTGAACACACCTCCATCCACTTCTACTCTGCTGACAACATCCACTGCTACCGCTACAGGCACGTCAACCCTCGAGGCCAACACTGTGGTCTTCTCCACCACGGAGGAACCCTCCAGTACGGCTGCCCAGTCCACATCCACTCCTGGGATGACAGCTTCAGCCTCTTCCAACCAACCGCACTTGAGTACCCTGCAGACAACCACCACTCTCCTCTCCACCACAGCAGAAACTAGCACACCAGCTGCTGCAACAACCACCGCAGTCACTTCCAGCCCCGCTGGAACACCCACTCCTGCTGTTCTCAGCACCACCCCTACAGAGCCAACAGCCTCTCCCACCACGCTCCTTACAGAAACATCCTCCTCTGCTCCTGGGACAAGCACACCTCCTGCCACCACCTCGCCTCTGAAAATGAGCACGGCTCTGCAGAACACTTCCCAAGGTTTGAACACACCTCCATCCACTTCTACTCTGCTGACAACATCCACTGCTACCGCTACAGGCACGTCAACCCTCGAGGCCAACACTGTGGTCTTCTCCACCACGGAGGAACCCTCCAGTACGGCTGCCCAGTCCACATCCACTCCTGGGATGACAGCTTCAGCCTCTTCCAACCAACCGCACTTGAGTACCCTGCAGACAACCACCACATTCCTCTCCACCACAGCAGAAACTAGCACACCAGCTGCTGCAACAACCACCGCAGTCACTTCCAGCCCCGCTGGAACACCCACTCCTGCTGTTCTCAGCACCACCCCTACAGAGCCAACAGCCTCTCCCACCACGCTCCTTGCAGAAACATCCTCCTCTGCTCCTGGGACAAGCCCACCTCCTGCCACCACCTCGCCTCTGAAAATGAGCGCGGCTCTGCAGAACACCTCCTCAATTGTGACCACACCGACACCCACCTCTACTCTGCTGACAACATCCACTGCTACCTCTACAGGCACGTCAACCCTCGAGGCCAACACTGTGGTCTTCTCCACCACGGAGGAACCCTCCAGTACGGCTGCCCAGTCCACATCCACTCCTGGGATGACAGCTTCAGCCTCTTCCAACCAACCGCACTTGAGTACCCTGCAGACAACCACCACTCTCCTCTCCACCACAGCAGAAACTAGCACACCAGCTGCTGCAACAACCACCGCAGTCACTTCCAGCCCCGCTGGAACACCCACTCCTGCTGTTCTCAGCACCACCCCTACAGAGCCAACAGCCTCTCCCACCACGCTCCTTGCAGAAACATCCTCCTCTGCTCCTGGGACAAGCCCACCTCCTGCCACCACCTCGCCTCTGAAAATGAGCACGGCTCTGCAGAACACCTCCTCAACTGTGACCACACCGACACCCACCTCTACTCTGCTGACAACCTCCACTGCTACCTCTACAGGCACGTCAACCCTCGAGGCCAACACGGTGGTCTTCTCCACCACGGAGGAACCCTCCAGTACGGCTGCCCAGTCCACATCCACTCCTGGGATGACAGCTTCAGCCTCTTCCAACCAACCGCACTTGAGTACCCTGCAGACAACCACCACTCTCCTCTCCACCACAGCAGAAACTAGCACACCAGCTGCTGCAACAACCACCGCAGTCACTTCCAGCCCCGCTGGAACACCCACTCCTGCTGTTCTCAGCACCACCCCTACAGAGCCAACAGCCTCTACCACCACGCTCCTTGCAGAAACATCCTCCTCTGCTCCTGGGACAAGCCCACCTCCTGCCACCACCTCGCCTCTGAAAATGAGCACGGCTCTGCAGAACACCTCCTCAACTGTGACCACACCGACACCCACCTCTACTATGCTGACAACATCCACTGCTACCGCTACAGGCACGTCAACCCTCGAGGCCAACACTGTGGTCGTCTTCAGCACGGAGGAACCCTCCAGTACGGCTGCCCAGTCCACATCCACTCCTGGGATGACAGCTTCAGCCTCTTCCAACCAACCGCACTTGAGTACCCTGCAGACAACCACCACTCTCCTCTCCACCACAGCAGAAACTAGCACACCAGCTGCTGCAACAACCACCGCAGTCACTTCCAGCCCCGCTGGAACACCCACTCCTGCTGTTCTCAGCACCACCCCTACAGAGCCAACAGCCTCTCCCACCACGCTCCTTGCAGAAACATCCTCCTCTGCTCCTGGGACAAGCCCACCTCCTGCCACCACCTCGCCTCTGAAAATGAGCACTGCTCTGCAGAACACTTCCCAAGGTTTGAACACACCGACACCCACCTCTACTCTGCTGACAACCTCCACTGCTACCGCTACAGGCACGTCAACCCTCGAGGCCAACATGGTGGTCTTCTCCACCACGGAGGAACCCTCCAGTACGGCTGCCCACTCCACATCCACTCCTGGGATGACAGCTTCAGCCTCTTCCAACCAACCGCACTTGAGTACCCTGCAGACAACCACCACTCTCCTCTCCACCACAGCAGAAACTAGCACACCAGCTGCTGCAACAACCACCGCAGTCACTTCCAGCCCCGCTGGAACACCCACTCCTGCTGTTCTCAGCACCACCCCTACAGAGCCAACAGCCTCTCCCACCACGCTCCTTGCAGAAACATCCTCCTCTGCTCCTGGGACAAGCCCACCTCCTGCCACCACCTCGCCTCTGAAAATGAGCACGGCTCTGCAGAACACCTCCTCAACTGTGACCACACCGACACCCACCTCTACTCTGCTGACAACCTCCACTGCTACCGCTACAGGCACGTCAACCCTCGAGGCCAACACTGTGGTCTTCTCCACCACGGAGGAACCCTCCAGTACGGCTGCCCAGTCCACATCCACTCCTGGGATGACAGCTTCAGCCTCTTCCAACCAACCGCACTTGAGTACCCTGCAGACAACCACCACTCTCCTCTCCACCACAGCAGAAACTAGCACACCAGCTGCTGCAACAACCACCGCAGTCACTTCCAGCCCCGCTGGAACACCCACTCCTGCTGTTCTCAGCACCACCCCTACAGAGCCAACAGCCTCTCCCACCACGCTCCTTGCAGAAACATCCTCCTCTGCTCCTGGAACAAGCCCACCTCCTGCCACCACCCCGCCTCTTAAAATGAGCACTGCTCTGCAGAACACTTCCCAAGGTTTGAATACACCTCCATCCACTTCTACTCTGCTGACAACATCCACTGCTACCGCTACAGGCACGTCAACCCTCGAGGCCAACACTGTGGTCTTCTCCACCACGGAGGAACCCTCCAGTACGGCTGCCCAGTCCACATCCACTCCTGGGATGACAGCTTCAGCCTCTTCCAACCAACCGCACTTGAGTACCCTGCAGACAACCACCACTCTCCTCTCCACCACAGCAGAAACTAGAACACCAGCTGCTGCAACAACCACCGCAGTCACTTCCAGCCCCGCTGGAACACCCACTCCTGCTGTTCTCAGCACCACCCCTACAGAGCCAACAGCCTCTACCACCACGCTCCTTGCAGAAACATCCTCCTCTGCTCCTGGGACAAGCCCACCTCCTGCCACCACCTCGCCTCTGAAAATGAGCACGGCTCTGCAGAACACCTCCTCAACTGTGACCACACCGACACCCACCTCTACTCTGCTGACAACCTCCACTGCTACCTCTACAGGCACGTCAACCCTCGAGGCCAACACGGTGGTCTTCTCCACCACGGAGGAACCCTCCAGTACGGCTGCCCAGTCCACATCCACTCCTGGGATGACAGCTTCAGCCTCTTCCAACCAACCGCACTTGAGTACCCTGCAGACAACCACCACTCTCCTCTCCACCACAGCAGAAACTAGCACACCAGCTGCTGCAACAACCACCGCAGTCACTTCCAGCCCCGCTGGAACACCCACTCCTGCTGTTCTCAGCACCACCCCTACAGAGCCAACAGCCTCTCCCACCACGCTCCTTGCAGAAACATCCTCCTCTGCTCCTGGGACAAGCCCACCTCCTGCCACCACCTCGCCTCTGAAAATGAGCGCGGCTCTGCAGAACACCTCCTCAATTGTGACCACACCGACACCCACCTCTACTCTGCTGACAACATCCACTGCTACCTCTACAGGCACGTCAACCCTCGAGGCCAACACTGTGGTCTTCTCCACCACGGAGGAACCCTCCAGTACGGCTGCCCAGTCCACATCCACTCCTGGGATGACAGCTTCAGCCTCTTCCAACCAACCGCACTTGAGTACCCTGCAGACAACCACCACTCTCCTCTCCACCACAGCAGAAACTAGAACACCAGCTGCTGCAACAACCACCGCAGTCACTTCCAGCCCCGCTGGAACACCCACTCCTGCTGTTCTCAGCACCACCCCTACAGAGCCAACAGCCTCTCCCACCACGCTCCTTGCAGAAACATCCTCCTCTGCTCCTGGGACAAGCCCACCTCCTGCCACCACCTCGCCTCTGAAAATGAGCACGGCTCTGCAGAACACCTCCTCAACTGTGACCACACCGACACCCACCTCTACTCTGCTGACAACCTCCACTGCTACCTCTACAGGCACGTCAACCCTCGAGGCCAACACGGTGGTCTTCTCCACCACGGAGGAACCCTCCAGTACGGGTGCCCAGTCCACATCCACTCCTGGGATGACAGCTTCAGCCTCTTCCAACCAACCGCACTTGAGTACCCTGCAGACAACCACCACTCTCCTCTCCACCACAGCAGAAACTAGCACACCAGCTGCTGCAACAACCACCGCAGTCACTTCCAGCCCCGCTGGAACACCCACTCCTGCTGTTCTCAGCACCACCCCTACAGAGCCAACAGCCTCTCCCACCACGCTCCTTGCAGAAACATCCTCCTCTGCTCCTGGGACAAGCCCACCTCCTGCCACCACCTCGCCTCTGAAAATGAGCACGGCTCTGCAGAACACCTCCTCAACTGTGACCACACCGACACCCACCTCTACTATGCTGACAACATCCACTGCTACCGCTACAGGCACGTCAACCCTCGAGGCCAACACTGTGGTCTTCTCCACCACGGAGGAACCCTCCAGTACGGCTGCCCAGTCCACATCCACTCCTGGGATGACAGCTTCAGCCTCTTCCAACCAACCGCACTTGAGTACCCTGCAGACAACCACCACTCTCCTCTCCACCACAGCAGAAACTAGCACACCAGCTGCTGCAACAACCACCGCAGTCACTTCCAGCCCCGCTGGAACACCCACTCCTGCTGTTCTCAGCACCACCCCTACAGAGCCAACAGCCTCTCCCACCACGCTCCTTGCAGAAACATCCTCCTCTGCTCCTGGAACAAGCCCACCTCCTGCCACCACCCCGCCTCTTAAAATGAGCACGGCTCTGCAGAACACCTCCTCAACTGTGACCACACCGACACCCACCTCTACTCTGCTGACAACCTCCACTGCTACCTCTACAGGCACGTCAACCCTCGAGGCCAACACGGTGGTCTTCTCCACCACGGAGGAACCCTCCAGTACGGCTGCCCAGTCCACATCCACTCCTGGGATGACAGCTTCAGCCTCTTCCAACCAACCGCACTTGAGTACCCTGCAGGCAACCACCACTCTCCTCTCCACCACAGCAGAAACTAGCACACCAGCTGCTGCAACAACCACCACAGTCACTTCCAGCCCCGCTGGAACACCCACTCCTGCTGTTCTCAGCACCACCCCTACAGAGCCAACAGCCTCTCCCACCACGCTCCTTGCAGAAACATCCTCCTCTGCTCCTGGGACAAGCCCACCTCCTGCCACCACCTCGCCTCTGAAAATGAGCACTGCTCTGCAGAACACTTCCCAAGGTTTGAACACACCGACACCCACCTCTACTCTGCTGACAACCTCCACTGCTACCGCTACAGGCACGTCAACCCTCGAGGCCAACATGGTGGTCTTCTCCACCACGGAGGAACCCTCCAGTACGGCTGCCCACTCCACATCCACTCCTGGGATGACAGCTTCAGCCTCTTCCAACCAACCGCACTTGAGTACCCTGCAGACAACCACCACTCTCCTCTCCACCACAGCAGAAACTAGCACACCAGCTGCTGCAACAACCACCGCAGTCACTTCCAGCCCCGCTGGAACACCCACTCCTGCTGTTCTCAGCACCACCCCTACAGAGCCAACAGCCTCTCCCACCACGCTCCTTGCAGAAACATCCTCCTCTGCTCCTGGGACAAGCCCACCTCCTGCCACCACCTCGCCTCTGAAAATGAGCACGGCTCTGCAGAACACCTCCTCAACTGTGACCACACCGACACCCACCTCTACTCTGCTGACAACCTCCACTGCTACCGCTACAGGCACGTCAACCCTCGAGGCCAACACTGTGGTCTTCTCCACCACGGAGGAACCCTCCAGTACGGCTGCCCAGTCCACATCCACTCCTGGGATGACAGCTTCAGCCTCTTCCAACCAACCGCACTTGAGTACCCTGCAGACAACCACCACTCTCCTCTCCACCACAGCAGAAACTAGCACACCAGCTGCTGCAACAACCACCGCAGTCACTTCCAGCCCCGCTGGAACACCCACTCCTGCTGTTCTCAGCACCACCCCTACAGAGCCAACAGCCTCTCCCACCACGCTCCTTGCAGAAACATCCTCCTCTGCTCCTGGAACAAGCCCACCTCCTGCCACCACCCCGCCTCTTAAAATGAGCACTGCTCTGCAGAACACTTCCCAAGGTTTGAATACACCTCCATCCACTTCTACTCTGCTGACAACATCCACTGCTACCGCTACAGGCACGTCAACCCTCGAGGCCAACACTGTGGTCTTCTCCACCACGGAGGAACCCTCCAGTACGGCTGCCCAGTCCACATCCACTCCTGGGATGACAGCTTCAGCCTCTTCCAACCAACCGCACTTGAGTACCCTGCAGACAACCACCACTCTCCTCTCCACCACAGCAGAAACTAGCACACCAGCTGCTGCAACAACCACCGCAGTCACTTCCAGCCCCGCTGGAACACCCACTCCTGCTGTTCTCAGCACCACCCCTACAGAGCCAACAGCCTCTCCCACCACGCTCCTTGCAGAAACATCCTCCTCTGCTCCTGGGACAAGCCCACCTCCTGCCACCACCTCGCCTCTGAAAATGAGCGCGGCTCTGCAGAACACCTCCTCAATTGTGACCACACCGACACCCACCTCTACTCTGCTGACAACATCCACTGCTACCTCTACAGGCACGTCAACCCTCGAGGCCAACACTGTGGTCTTCTCCACCACGGAGGAACCCTCCAGTACGGCTGCCCAGTCCACATCCACTCCTGGGATGACAGCTTCAGCCTCTTCCAACCAACCGCACTTGAGTACCCTGCAGACAACCACCACTCTCCTCTCCACCACAGCAGAAACTAGAACACCAGCTGCTGCAACAACCACCGCAGTCACTTCCAGCCCCGCTGGAACACCCACTCCTGCTGTTCTCAGCACCACCCCTACAGAGCCAACAGCCTCTCCCACCACGCTCCTTGCAGAAACATCCTCCTCTGCTCCTGGGACAAGCCCACCTCCTGCCACCACCTCGCCTCTGAAAATGAGCACGGCTCTGCAGAACACCTCCTCAACTGTGACCACACCGACACCCACCTCTACTCTGCTGACAACCTCCACTGCTACCTCTACAGGCACGTCAACCCTCGAGGCCAACACGGTGGTCTTCTCCACCACGGAGGAACCCTCCAGTACGGGTGCCCAGTCCACATCCACTCCTGGGATGACAGCTTCAGCCTCTTCCAACCAACCGCACTTGAGTACCCTGCAGACAACCACCACTCTCCTCTCCACCACAGCAGAAACTAGCACACCAGCTGCTGCAACAACCACCGCAGTCACTTCCAGCCCCGCTGGAACACCCACTCCTGCTGTTCTCAGCACCACCCCTACAGAGCCAACAGCCTCTCCCACCACGCTCCTTGCAGAAACATCCTCCTCTGCTCCTGGGACAAGCCCACCTCCTGCCACCACCTCGCCTCTGAAAATGAGCACGGCTCTGCAGAACACCTCCTCAACTGTGACCACACCGACACCCACCTCTACTATGCTGACAACATCCACTGCTACCGCTACAGGCACGTCAACCCTCGAGGCCAACACTGTGGTCTTCTCCACCACGGAGGAACCCTCCAGTACGGCTGCCCAGTCCACATCCACTCCTGGGATGACAGCTTCAGCCTCTTCCAACCAACCGCACTTGAGTACCCTGCAGACAACCACCACTCTCCTCTCCACCACAGCAGAAACTAGCACACCAGCTGCTGCAACAACCACCGCAGTCACTTCCAGCCCCGCTGGAACACCCACTCCTGCTGTTCTCAGCACCACCCCTACAGAGCCAACAGCCTCTCCCACCACGCTCCTTGCAGAAACATCCTCCTCTGCTCCTGGAACAAGCCCACCTCCTGCCACCACCCCGCCTCTTAAAATGAGCACGGCTCTGCAGAACACCTCCTCAACTGTGACCACACCGACACCCACCTCTACTCTGCTGACAACCTCCACTGCTACCTCTACAGGCACGTCAACCCTCGAGGCCAACACGGTGGTCTTCTCCACCACGGAGGAACCCTCCAGTACGGCTGCCCAGTCCACATCCACTCCTGGGATGACAGCTTCAGCCTCTTCCAACCAACCGCACTTGAGTACCCTGCAGGCAACCACCACTCTCCTCTCCACCACAGCAGAAACTAGCACACCAGCTGCTGCAACAACCACCGCAGTCACTTCCAGCCCCGCTGGAACACCCACTCCTGCTGTTCTCAGCACCACCCCTACAGAGCCAACAGCCTCTCCCACCACGCTCCTTGCAGAAACATCCTCCTCTGCTCCTGGGACAAGCCCACCTCCTGCCACCACCTCGCCTCTGAAAATGAGCACGGCTCTGCAGAACACCTCCTCAACTGTGACCACACCGACACCCACCTCTACTATGCTGACAACATCCACTGCTACCTCTACAGGCACGTCAACCCTCGAGGCCAACACTGTGGTCTTCTCCACCACGGAGGAACCCTCCAGTACGGCTGCCCAGTCCACATCCACTCCTGGGATGACAGCTTCAGCCTCTTCCAACCAACCGCACTTGAGTACCCTGCAGACAACCACCACTCTCCTCTCCACCACAGCAGAAACTAGAACACCAGCTGCTGCAACAACCACCGCAGTCACTTCCAGCCCCGCTGGAACACCCACTCCTGCTGTTCTCAGCACCACCCCTACAGAGCCAACAGCCTCTCCCACCACGCTCCTTGCAGAAACATCCTCCTCTGCTCCTGGAACAAGCCCACCTCCTGCCACCACCCCGCCTCTGAAAATGAGCACGGCTCTGCAGAACACTTCCCAAGGTTTGAACACACCTCCATCCACTTCTACTCTGCTGACAACATCCACTGCTACCGCTACAGGCACGTCAACCCTCGAGGCCAACACTGTGGTCTTCTCCACCACGGAGGAACCCTCCAGTACGGCTGCCCAGTCCACATCCACTCCTGGGATGACAGCTTCAGCCTCTTCCAACCAACCGCACTTGAGTACCCTGCAGACAACCACCACTCTCCTCTCCACCACAGCAGAAACTAGCACACCAGCTGCTGCAACAACCACCGCAGTCACTTCCAGCCCCGCTGGAACACCCACTCCTGCTGTTCTCAGCACCACCCCTACAGAGCCAACAGCCTCTCCCACCACGCTCCTTGCAGAAACATCCTCCTCTGCTCCTGGGACAAGCCCACCTCCTGCCACCACCTCGCCTCTGAAAATGAGCACGGCTCTGCAGAACACCTCCTCAACTGTGACCACACCGACACCCACCTCTACTATGCTGACAACATCCACTGCTACCTCTACAGGCACGTCAACCCTCGAGGCCAACACTGTGGTCTTCTCCACCACGGAGGAACCCTCCAGTACGGCTGCCCAGTCCACATCCACTCCTGGGATGACAGCTTCAGCCTCTTCCAACCAACCGCACTTGAGTACCCTGCAGACAACCACCACTCTCCTCTCCACCACAGCAGAAACTAGAACACCAGCTGCTGCAACAACCACCGCAGTCACTTCCAGCCCCGCTGGAACACCCACTCCTGCTGTTCTCAGCACCACCCCTACAGAGCCAACAGCCTCTCCCACCACGCTCCTTGCAGAAACATCCTCCTCTGCTCCTGGAACAAGCCCACCTCCTGCCACCACCCCGCCTCTGAAAATGAGCACGGCTCTGCAGAACACTTCCCAAGGTTTGAACACACCTCCATCCACTTCTACTCTGCTGACAACATCCACTGCTACCGCTACAGGCACGTCAACCCTCGAGGCCAACACTGTGGTCTTCTCCACCACGGAGGAACCCTCCAGTACGGCTGCCCAGTCCACATCCACTCCTGGGATGACAGCTTCAGCCTCTTCCAACCAACCGCACTTGAGTACCCTGCAGACAACCACCACTCTCCTCTCCACCACAGCAGAAACTAGCACACCAGCTGCTGCAACAACCACCGCAGTCACTTCCAGCCCCGCTGGAACACCCACTCCTGCTGTTCTCAGCACCACCCCTACAGAGCCAACAGCCTCTCCCACCACGCTCCTTGCAGAAACATCCTCCTCTGCTCCTGGGACAAGCCCACCTCCTGCCACCACCTCGCCTCTGAAAATGAGCGCGGCTCTGCAGAACACCTCCTCAATTGTGACCACACCGACACCCACCTCTACTCTGCTGACAACATCCACTGCTACCTCTACAGGCACGTCAACCCTCGAGGCCAACACTGTGGTCTTCTCCACCACGGAGGAACCCTCCAGTACGGCTGCCCAGTCCACATCCACTCCTGGGATGACAGCTTCAGCCTCTTCCAACCAACCGCACTTGAGTACCCTGCAGACAACCACCACTCTCCTCTCCACCACAGCAGAAACTAGCACACCAGCTGCTGCAACAACCACCGCAGTCACTTCCAGCCCCGCTGGAACACCCACTCCTGCTGTTCTCAGCACCACCCCTACAGAGCCAACAGCCTCTCCCACCACGCTCCTTGCAGAAACATCCTCCTCTGCTCCTGGGACAAGCACACCTCCTGCCACCACCTCGCCTCTGAAAATGAGCACGGCTCTGCAGAACACTTCCCAAGGTTTGAACACACCTCCATCCACTTCTACTCTGCTGACAACATCCACTGCTACCGCTACAGGCACGTCAACCCTCGAGGCCAACACTGTGGTCTTCTCCACCACGGAGGAACCCTCCAGTACGGCTGCCCAGTCCACATCCACTCCTGGGATGACAGCTTCAGCCTCTTCCAACCAACCGCACTTGAGTACCCTGCAGACAACCACCACTCTCCTCTCCACCACAGCAGAAACTAGCACACCAGCTGCTGCAACAACCACCGCAGTCACTTCCAGCCCCGCTGGAACACCCACTCCTGCTGTTCTCAGCACCACCCCTACAGAGCCAACAGCCTCTCCCACCACGCTCCTTGCAGAAACATCCTCCTCTGCTCCTGGGACAAGCCCACCTCCTGCCACCACCTCGCCTCTGAAAATGAGCACGGCTCTGCAGAACACTTCCCAAGGTTTGAACACACCTCCATCCACTTCTACTCTGCTGACAACATCCACTGCTACCGCTACAGGCACGTCAACCCTCGAGGCCAACACTGTGGTCTTCTCCACCACGGAGGAACCCTCCAGTACGGCTGCCCAGTCCACATCCACTCCTGGGATGACAGCTTCAGCCTCTTCCAACCAACCACACTTGAGTACCCTGCAGACAACCACCACTCTCCTCTCCACCACAGCAGAAACTAGCACACCAGCTGCTGCAACAACCACCGCAGTCACTTCCAGCCCCGCTGGAACACCCACTCCTGCTGTTCTCAGCACCACCCCTACAGAGCCAACAGCCTCTCCCACCACGCTCCTTACAGAAACATCCTCCTCTGCTCCTGGGACAAGCACACCTCCTGCCACCACCTCGCCTCTGAAAATGAGCACGGCTCTGCAGAACACTTCCCAAGGTTTGAACACACCTCCATCCACTTCTACTCTGCTGACAACATCCACTGCTACCGCTACAGGCACGTCAACCCTCGAGGCCAACACGGTGGTCTTCTCCACCACGGAGGAACCCTCCAGTACGGCTGCCCAGTCCACATCCACTCCTGGGATGACAGCTTCAGCCTCTTCCAACCAACCGCACTTGAGTACCCTGCAGACAACCACCACTCTCCTCTCCACCACAGCAGAAACTAGCACACCAGCTGCTGCAACAACCACCACAGTCACTTCCAGCCCCGCTGGAACACCCACTCCTGCTGTTCTCAGCACCACCCCTACAGAGCCAACAGCCTCTCCCACCACGCTCCTTGCAGAAACATCCTCCTCTGCTCCTGGGACAAGCCCACCTCCTGCCACCACCTCGCCTCTGAAAATGAGCACGGCTCTGCAGAACACCTCCTCAACTGTGACCACACCGACACCCACCTCTACTCTGCTGACAACATCCACTGCTACCTCTACAGGCACGTCAACCCTCGAGGCCAACACGGTGGTCTTCTCCACCACGGAGGAACCCTCCAGTACGGCTGCCCAGTCCACATCCACTCCTGGGATGACAGCTTCAGCCTCTTCCAACCAACCGCACTTGAGTACCCTGCAGACAACCACCACTCTCCTCTCCACCACAGCAGAAACTAGCACACCAGCTGCTGCAACAACCACTGCAGTCACTTCCAGCCCCGCTGGAACACCCACTCCTGCTGTTCTCAGCACCACACCTACAGAGCCAACAGCCTCTCCCACCACGCTCCTTGCAGAAACATCCTCCTCTGCTCCTGGGACAAGCCCACCTCCTGCCACCACCTCGCCACTGAAAATGAGCACGGCTCTGCAGAAGACTTCCCAAGGTTTGAACACACCTCCATCCACTTCTATTCTGCTGACAACCTCCACTTCTACCGCTACAGGCACGTCAACCCTCGAGGCCAACACTATGGTCTTCTCCACCACGGAGGAACCGTCCAGTACGGCTGCCCACTCCACATCCACTCCTGGGATGACAGCTTCAGCCTCTTCCAACCAACCGCACTTGAGTACCCTGCAGACAACCACCACTCTCCTCTCCACCACAGCAGAAACTAGCACACCAGCTGCTGCAACAACCACCGCAGTCACTTCCAGCCCCGCTGGAACACCCACTCCTGCTGTTCTCAGCACCACCCCTACAGAGCCAACAGCCTCTCCCACCACGCTCCTTACAGAAACATCCTCCTCTGCTCCTGGGACAAGCCCACCTCCTGCCACCACCTCGCCTCTGAAAATGAGCACGGCTCTGCAGAACACCTCCTCAACTGTGACCACACCGGCACCCACCTCTACTCTGCTGACAACCTCCACTGCTACCGCTACAGGCACGTCAACCCTCGAGGCCAACACTGTGGTCTTCTCCACCACGGAGGAACCCTCCAGTACGGCTGCCCAGTCCACATCCACTCCTGGGATGACAGCTTCAGCCTCTTCCAACCAACCGCACTTGAGTACCCTGCAGACAACCACCACTCTCCTCTCCACCACAGCAGAAACTAGCACACCAGCTGCTGCAACAACCACCGCAGTCACTTCCAGCCCCGCTGGAACACCCACTCCTGCTGTTCTCAGCACCACCCCTACAGAGCCAACAGCCTCTCCCACCACGCTCCTTACAGAAACATCCTCCTCTGCTCCTGGGACAAGCCCACCTCCTGCCACCACCTCGCCTCTGAAAATGAGCACGGCTCTGCAGAACACTTCCCAAGGTTTGAACACACCTCCATCCACTTCTACTCTGCTGGCAACATCCACTGCTACCGCTACAGGCACGTCAACCCTCGAGGCCAACACTATGGTCTTCTCCACCACGGAGGAACCCTCCAGTACGGCTGCCCAGTCCACATCCACTCCTGGGATGACAGCTTCAGCCTCTTCCAACCAACCGCACTTGAGTACCCTGCAGACAACCACCACTCTCCTCTCCACCACAGCAGAAACTAGCACACCAGCTGCTGCAACAACCACCGCAGTCACTTCCAGCCCCGCTGGAACACCCACTCCTGCTGTTCTCAGCACCACCCCTACAGAGCCAACAGCCTCTCCCACCACGCTCCTTGCAGAAACATCCTCCTCTGCTCCTGGGACAAGCCCACCTCCTGCCACCACCTCGCCTCTGAAAATGAGCACGGCTCTGCAGAACACCTCCTCAACTGTGACCACACCGACACCCACCTCTACTCTGCTGACAACCTCCACTGCTACCGCTACAGGCACGTCAACCCTCGAGGCCAACACTGTGGTCTTCTCCACCACGGAGGAACCCTCCAGTACGGCTGCCCAGTCCACATCCACTCCTGGGATGACAGCTTCAGCCTCTTCCAACCAACCGCACTTGAGTACCCTGCAGACAACCACCACTCTCCTCTCCACCACAGCAGAAACTAGCACACCAGCTGCTGCAACAACCACCGCAGTCACTTCCAGCCCCGCTGGAACACCCACTCCTGCTGTTCTCAGCACCACCCCTACAGAGCCAACAGCCTCTCCCACCACGCTCCTTGCAGAAACATCCTCCTCTGCTCCTGGGACAAGCCCACCTCCTGCCACCACCTCGCCTCTGAAAATGAGCACGGCTCTGCAGAACACCTCCTCAACTGTGACCACACCGGCACCCACCTCTACTCTGCTGACAACCTCCACTGCTACCGCTACAGGCACGTCAACCCTCGAGGCCAACACGGTGGTCTTCTCCACCACGGAGGAACCCTCCAGTACGGCTGCCCAGTCCACATCCACTCCTGGGATGACAGCTTCAGCCTCTTCCAACCAACTGCACTTGAGTACCCTGCAGACAACCACCACTCTCCTCTCCACCACAGCAGAAACTAGCACACCAGCTGCTGCAACAACCACCGCAGTCACTTCCAGCCCCGCTGGAACACCCACTCCTGCTGTTCTCAGCACCACCCCTACAGAGCCAACAGCCTCTCCCACCACGCTCCTTGCAGAAACATCCTCCTCTGCTCCTGGGACAAGCCCACCTCCTGCCACCACCTCGCCTCTGAAAATGAGCACGGCTCTGCAGAACACCTCCTCAACTGTGACCACACCGACACCCACCTCTACTCTGCTGACAACCTCCACTGCTACCGCTACAGGCACGTCAACCCTCGAGGCCAACACGGTGGTCTTCTCCACCACGGAGGAACCCTCCAGTACGGCTGCCCAGTCCACATCCACTCCTGGGATGACAGCTTCAGCCTCTTCCAACCAACCGCACTTGAGTACCCTGCAGACAACCACCACTCTCCTCTCCACCACAGCAGAAACTAGCACACCAGCTGCTGCAACAACCACCGCAGTCACTTCCAGCCCCGCTGGAACACCCACTCCTGCTGTTCTCAGCACCACCCCTACAGAGCCAACAGCCTCTCCCACCACGCTCCTTGCAGAAACATCCTCCTCTGCTCCTGGGACAAGCCCACCTCCTGCCACCACCTCGCCTCTGAAAATGAGCACGGCTCTGCAGAACACCTCCTCAACTGTGACCACACCGGCACCCACCTCTACTCTGCTGACAACCTCCACTGCTACCGCTACAGGCACGTCAACCCTCGAGGCCAACACGGTGGTCTTCTCCACCACGGAGGAACCCTCCAGTACGGCTGTCCAGTCCACATCCACTCCTGGGATGACAGCTTCAGCCTCTTCCAACCAACTGCACTTGAGTACCCTGCAGACAACCACCACTCTCCTCTCCACCACAGCAGAAACTAGCACACCAGCTGCTGCAACAACCACCGCAGTCACTTCCAGCCCCGCTGGAACACCCACTCCTGCTGTTCTCAGCACCACCCCTACAGAGCCAACAGCCTCTCCCACCACGCTCCTTGCAGAAACATCCTCCTCTGCTCCTGGGACAAGCCCACCTCCTGCCACCACCTCGCCTCTGAAAATGAGCACGGCTCTGCAGAACACCTCCTCAACTGTGACCACACCGACACCCACCTCTACTCTGCTGACAACCTCCACTGCTACCGCTACAGGCACGTCAACCCTCGAGGCCAACACGGTGGTCTTCTCCACCACGGAGGAACCCTCCAGTACGGCTGCCCAGTCCACATCCACTCCTGGGATGACAGCTTCAGCCTCTTCCAACCAACCGCACTTGAGTACCCTGCAGACAACCACCACTCTCCTCTCCACCACAGCAGAAACTAGCACACCAGCTGCTGCAACAACCACCGCAGTCACTTCCAGCCCCGCTGGAACACCCACTCCTGCTGTTCTCAGCACCACCCCTACAGAGCCAACAGCCTCTCCCACCACGCTCCTTGCAGAAACATCCTCCTCTGCTCCTGGGACAAGCCCACCTCCTGCCACCACCTCGCCTCTGAAAATGAGCACGGCTCTGCAGAACACCTCCTCAACTGTGACCACACCGACACCCACCTCTACTCTGCTGACAACCTCCACTGCTACCGCTACAGGCACGTCAACCCTCGAGGCCAACACGGTGGTCTTCTCCACCACGGAGGAACCCTCCAGTACGGCTGCCCAGTCCACATCCACTCCTGGGATGACAGCTTCAGCCTCTTCCAACCAACTGCACTTGAGTACCCTGCAGACAACCACCACTCTCCTCTCCACCACAGCAGAAACTAGCACACCAGCTGCTGCAACAACCACCGCAGTCACTTCCAGCCCCGCTGGAACACCCACTCCTGCTGTTCTCAGCACCACCCCTACAGAGCCAACAGCCTCTCCCACCACGCTCCTTGCAGAAACATCCTCCTCTGCTCCTGGGACAAGCCCACCTCCTGCCACCACCTCGCCTCTGAAAATGAGCACGGCTCTGCAGAACACCTCCTCAACTGTGACCACACCGGCACCCACCTCTACTCTGCTGACAACCTCCACTGCTACCGCTACAGGCACGTCAACCCTCGAGGCCAACACTGTGGTCTTCTCCACCACGGAGGAACCCTCCAGTACGGCTGCCCAGTCCACATCCACTCCTGGGATGACAGCTTCAGCCTCTTCCAACCAACCGCACTTGAGTACCCTGCAGACAACCACCACTCTCCTCTCCACCACAGCAGAAACTAGCACATCAGCTGCTGCAACAACCACCGCAGTCACTTCCAGCCCCGCTGGAACACCCACTCCTGCTGTTCTCAGCACCACCCCTACAGAGCCAACAGCCTCTCCCACCACGCTCCTTGCAGAAACATCCTCCTCTGCTCCTGGAACAAGCCCACCTCCTGCCACCACCCCGCCTCTTAAAATGAGCACTGCTCTGCAGAACACTTCCCAAGGTTTGAACACACCTCCATCCACTTCTACTCTGCTGACAACATCCACTGCTACCGCTACAGGCACGTCAACCCTCGAGGCCAACACTGTGGTCTTCTCCACCACGGAGGAACCCTCCAGTACGGCTGCCCAGTCCACATCCACTCCTGGGATGACAGCTTCAGCCTCTTCCAACCAACCGCACTTGAGTACCCTGCAGACAACCACCACTCTCCTCTCCACCACAGCAGAAACTAGCACACCAGCTGCTGCAACAACCACCGCAGTCACTTCCAGCCCCGCTGGAACACCCACTCCTGCTGTTCTCAGCACCACCCCTACAGAGCCAACAGCCTCTCCCACCACGCTCCTTGCAGAAACATCCTCCTCTGCTCCTGGGACAAGCCCACCTCCTGCCACCACCTCGCCTCTGAAAATGAGCACGGCTCTGCAGAACACTTCCCAAGGTTTGAACACACCTATATCAACCTCTACTCTGCTGAAAAATCCACTATTGTTGGTATATTCACGTCAACCCTCGAGGCCAATACTGTTGTCTTCTCCACCACGTAGTAGCCATCTACATCCTAAATTAAACTTTCATAACCATGATATATTGTATTGTAAGAAAAGTAATTAGACACTCTCTCTATATGTGTGAAGGGAGTCGTACATTTAATACAATATTACAGATTTAAACAGATATATAATTTCTTAATTACTTAAATAATTAATTTAATATTTGTGACAAAGTTAACATAGTAACAAAGAACATGAAAAACCACAGACAAGTCAAAATTCAAGGGCGTTGCTGGCAGGAGCTCTCTCTTTTTTCTACTTAGAACCCTCTCCTTTTTCCACCTAGAGCTTGTGCACCCCATCACTTCCCATCTGTGCTTCTTGCAGCTCCCACACACCCACCAACGACCGCTGCAGCCCTCCAGCGTTTCACCATCAACTTCACCATCACCAACCTCCCCCACAGTTCCGACCTGGCGACTCCCAACTCGGCAAAGTTCAACACTACACAGAGAGTCATGGTCACCTTGGTAAGCGGCCCACCACACAGCAATGGCCATGCTCCGGTAGCCCCTTCGACTTGGGGGGAGCGCAGGGAGGTGGCCGGGGCTTAACCGTGAACCTTCTCTCCTCGGCAGCTTGACCGCCTTCTGAAGGAAAGCAGCATTGGCCCCGCTTTCCTCGGGTGTGAAACAACAGCCTTCAGGTACGGGTCGTGCTCAGGTTTCCCTTTGCAGGCCCCACGACCCAACGACGGGGCTCGTCACGCTCCCGTGCCCTGCTGCCGCCTACACTAAGGCTGGAGGACCTTCTCCCAGACACCCTCCTGCCTCAGGGCCCCCTCCTTATGCCCGCCTGCCTTAGGGCCTCCCCTCGCTGCCTGCCCTCTCGCCTCAGGGCACGGACAGCTAGCCCCAAGACGACTCTCAAGTCCTGCCTGGCCCCGTGTTTCCCCAGCAGACCCAGGGCATTAGTGCAGGCGGGAGAGCAGTAGCCGGGCATCGTGCACGCACGCGCTGGGAAGGCCCAGCTTGTCTTCCCGTGCGCGGACGGCTACCGAAGCCCCAAGGCCTGGCCTTGCAGCGCCAGGGCTCACAGGAGGGGAGCTCAGGCACGGCGCTCTATTTTCCAGGCCCGTGAGGCAAGGGGACAACACGGGGGTGGACGCCGTCTGCACCTACAGGAAGGAGCCCGCCGCCCCGCCCTTGGACAGGGTGGGCCTTTACCGCGAAGTGACCAACAAGACCAGGGGCACCACGCAGCTGGGCCCTTACCGCCTGGACAGGGACAGCCTCTACGTCAATGGTGACCGATGCTGCCCTCGCTGCCTCCTCGGCTGTCCCGGGGCAGCCTTGCCCACCCTGCCCCGTCCCCACCGCCAGCTCATGACCCTCTCTCCCTCTCTCTCTCTCTCTCTCTTCCCAGGTTACAACGAACAGCCAGTGCTGCCCGGTGAGTCCCTTGCAGGAGCGGGCTGGGCTCAGACGGCACCAAGTGCCTCGCGGGGGGCTTCTCCCGGGCAGAGGCGGCTGTGGGACAGGGCTCCTGATGCCTGGGAGAAGCAGGGAGCCTGCCAGCCTTCCTCACCGACATGAGGGCTGCAAAAGAGGGATGGCTGGCAGGAGACCTCAGCCTCTGTCCACCCAGAGAGAGCCTTAACAGCCTGGCTCATGCACCCCGTCACTTCCCATCTGTGCTTCTTGCAGCTCCCACACACCCACCAACGACCGCTGCAGCCCTCCAGCGTTTCACCATCAACTTCACCATCACCAACCTCCCCCACAGTTCCGACCTGGCGACTCCCAACTCGGCAAAGTTCAACACTACACGGAGAGTCATGGTCACCTTGGTAAGCGGCCCACCACACAGCAATGGCCATGCTCCGGTAGCCCCTTCGACTTGGGGGGAGCGCAGGGAGGTGGCCGGGGCTTAACCGTGAACCTTCTCTCCTCGGCAGCTTGACCGCCTTCTGAAGGAAAGCAGCATTGGCCCCGCTTTCCTCGGGTGTGAAACAACAGCCTTCAGGTACGGGTCGTGCTCAGGTTTCCCTTTGCAGGCCCCACGACCCAACGACGGGGCCCGTCACGCTCCCGTGCCCTGCTGCCGCCTACACTAAGGCTGGAGGACCTTCTCCCAGACACCCTCCTGCCTCAGGGCCCCCTCCTTATGCCCGCCTGCCTTAGGGCCTCCCCTCGCTGCCTGCCCTCTCGCCTCAGGGCACGGACAGCTAGCCCCAAGACGACTCTCAAGTCCTGCCTGGCCCCGTGTTTCCCCAGCAGACCCAGGGCATTAATGCAGGCGGGAGAGCAGTAGCCGAGCATCGTGCACGCACGTGCTGGGAAGGCCCAGCTTGTCTTCCCGTGCGCGGACGGCTACCGAAGCCCCAAGGCCTGGCCTTGCAGCGCCAGGGCTCACAGGAGGGGTGCTCAGGCACGGCGCTCTATTTTCCAGGCCCGTGAGGCAAGGGGACAACACGGGGGTGGACGCCGTCTGCACCTACAGGAAGGAGCCCGCCGCCCCGCCCTTGGACAGGGTGGGCCTTTACCGCGAAGTGACCAACAAGACCAGGGGCACCACGCAGCTGGGCCCTTACCGCCTGGACAGGGACAGCCTCTACGTCAATGGTGACCGATGCTGCCCTCGCTGCCTCCTCGGCTGTCCCGGGGCAGCCTTGCCCACCCTGCCCCGTCCCCACCGCCAGCTCATGACCCTCTCTCCCTCTCTCTCTCTCTCTCTCTTCCCAGGTTACAACGAACAGCCAGTGCTGCCCGGTGAGTCCCTTGCAGGAGCGGGCTGGGCTCAGACGGCACCAAGTGCCTCGCGGGGGGCTTCTCCCGGGCAGAGGTGGCTGCGGGACAGGGCTCCTGATGCCTGGGAGAAGCAGGGAGCCTGCCAGCCTTCCTCACCGACATGAGGGCTGCAAAAGAGGGATGGCTGGCAGGAGACCTCAGCCTCTGTCCACCCAGAGAGAGCCTTAACAGCCTGGCTCATGCACCCCGTCACTTCCCATCTGTGCTTCTTGCAGCTCCCACACACCCACCAACGACCGCTGCAGCCCTCCAGCGTTTCACCATCAACTTCACCATCACCAACCTCCCCCACAGTTCCGACCTGGCGACTCCCAACTCGGCAAAGTTCAACACTACACGGAGAGTCATGGTCACCTTGGTAAGCGGCCCACCACACAGCAATGGCCATGCTCCGGTAGCCCCTTCGACTTGGGGGGAGCGCAGGGAGGTGGCCGGGGCTTAACCGTGAACCTTCTCTCCTCGGCAGCTTGACCGCCTTCTGAAGGAAAGCAGCATTGGCCCCGCTTTCCTCGGGTGTGAAACAACAGCCTTCAGGTACGGGTCGTGCTCAGGTTTCCCTTTGCAGGCCCCACGACCCAACGACGGGGCCCGTCACGCTCCCGTGCCCTGCTGCCGCCTACACTAAGGCTGGAGGACCTTCTCCCAGACACCCTCCTGCCTCAGGGCCCCCTCCTTATGCCCGCCTGCCTTAGGGCCTCCCCTCGCTGCCTGCCCTCTCGCCTCAGGGCACGGACAGCTAGCCCCAAGACGACTCTCAAGTCCTGCCTGGCCCCGTGTTTCCCCAGCAGACCCAGGGCATTAGTGCAGGCGGGAGAGCAGTAGCCGGGCATCGTGCACGCACGCGCTGGGAAGGCCCAGCTTGTCTTCCCGTGCGCGGACGGCTACCGAAGCCCCAAGGCCTGGCCTTGCAGCGCCAGGGCTCACAGGAGGGGAGCTCAGGCACGGCGCTCTATTTTCCAGGCCCGTGAGGCAAGGGGACAACACGGGGGTGGACGCCGTCTGCACCTACAGGAAGGAGCCCGCCGCCCCGCCCTTGGACAGGGTGGGCCTTTACCGCGAAGTGACCAACAAGACCAGGGGCACCACGCAGCTGGGCCCTTACCGCCTGGACAGGGACAGCCTCTACGTCAATGGTGACCGATGCTGCCCTCGCTGCCTCCTCGGCTGTCCCGGGGCAGCCTTGCCCACTCTGCCCCGTCCCCACCGCCAGCTCATGACCCTCTCTCCCTCTCTCTCTCTCTCTCTTCCCAGGTTACAACGAACAGCCAGTGCTGCCCGGTGAGTCCCTTGCAGGAGCGGGCTGGGCTCAGACGGCACCAAGTGCCTCGCGGGGGGCTTCTCCCGGGCAGAGGCGGCTGCGGGACAGGGCTCCTGATGCCTGGGAGAAGCAGGGAGCCTGCCAGCCTTCCTCACCGACATGAGGGCTGCAAAAGAGGGATGGCTGGCAGGAGACCTCAGCCTCTGTCCACCCAGAGAGAGCCTTAACAGCCTGGCTCATGCACCCCGTCACTTCCCATCTGTGCTTCTTGCAGCTCCCACACACCCACCAACGACCGCTGCAGCCCTCCAGCGTTTCACCATCAACTTCACCATCACCAACCTCCCCCACAGTTCCGACCTGGCAACTCCCAACTCGGCAAAGTTCAACACTACACGGAGAGTCATGGTCACCTTGGTAAGCGGCCCACCACACAGCAATGGCCATGCTCCGGTAGCCCCTTCGACTTGGGGGGAGCGCAGGGAGGTGGCCGGGGCTTAACCGTGAACCTTCTCTCCTCGGCAGCTTGACCGCCTTCTGAAGGAAAGCAGCATTGGCCCCGCTTTCCTCGGGTGTGAAACAACAGCCTTCAGGTACGGGTCGTGCTCAGGTTTCCCTTTGCAGGCCCCACGACCCAACGACGGGGCCCGTCACGCTCCCGTGCCCTGCTGCCGCCTACACTAAGGCTGGAGGACCTTCTCCCAGACACCCTCCTGCCTCAGGGCCCCCTCCTTATGCCCGCCTGCCTTAGGGCCTCCCCTCGCTGCCTGCCCTCTCGCCTCAGGGCACGGACAGCTAGCCCCAAGACGACTCTCAAGTCCTGCCTGGCCCCGTGTTTCCCCAGCAGACCCAGGGCATTAGTGCAGGCGGGAGAGCAGTAGCCGGGCATCGTGCACGCACGCGCTGGGAAGGCCCAGCTTGTCTTCCCGTGCGCGGACGGCTACCGAAGCCCCAAGGCCTGGCCTTGCAGCGCCAGGGCTCACAGGAGGGGAGCTCAGGCACGGCGCTCTATTTTCCAGGCCCGTGAGGCAAGGGGACAACACGGGGGTGGACGCCGTCTGCACCTACAGGAAGGAGCCCGCCGCCCCGCCCTTGGACAGGGTGGGCCTTTACCGCGAAGTGACCAACAAGACCAGGGGCACCACGCAGCTGGGCCCTTACCGCCTGGACAGGGACAGCCTCTACGTCAATGGTGACCGATGCTGCCCTCGCTGCCTCCTCGGCTGTCCCGGGGCAGCCTTGCCCACCCTGCCCCGTCCCCACCGCCAGCTCATGACCCTCTCTCCCTCTCTCTCTCTCTCTCTTCCCAGGTTACAACGAACAGCCAGTGCTGCCCGGTGAGTCCCTTGCAGGAGCGGGCTGGGCTCAGACGGCACCAAGTGCCTCGCGGGGGGCTTCTCCCGGGCAGAGGCGGCTGCGGGACAGGGCTCCTGATGCCTGGGAGAAGCAGGGAGCCTGCCAGCCTTCCTCACCGACATGAGGGCTGCAAAAGAGGGATGGCTGGCAGGAGACCTCAGCCTCTGTCCACCCAGAGAGAGCCTTAACAGCCTGGCTCATGCACCCCGTCACTTCCCATCTGTGCTTCTTGCAGCTCCCACACACCCACCAACGACCGCTGCAGCCCTCCAGCGTTTCACCATCAACTTCACCATCACCAACCTCCCCCACAGTTCCGACCTGGCGACTCCCAACTCGGCAAAGTTCAACACTACACGGAGAGTCATGGTCACCTTGGTAAGCGGCCCACCACACAGCAATGGCCATGCTCCGGTAGCCCCTTCGACTTGGGGGGAGCGCAGGGAGGTGGCCGGGGCTTAACCGTGAACCTTCTCTCCTCGGCAGCTTGACCGCCTTCTGAAGGAAAGCAGCATTGGCCCCGCTTTCCTCGGGTGTGAAACAACAGCCTTCAGGTACGGGTCGTGCTCAGGTTTCCCTTTGCAGGCCCCACGACCCAACGACGGGGCCCGTCACGCTCCCGTGCCCTGCTGCCGCCTACACTAAGGCTGGAGGACCTTCTCCCAGACACCCTCCTGCCTCAGGGCCCCCTCCTTATGCCCGCCTGCCTTAGGGCCTCCCCTCGCTGCCTGCCCTCTCGCCTCAGGGCACGGACAGCTAGCCCCAAGACGACTCTCAAGTCCTGCCTGGCCCCGTGTTTCCCCAGCAGACCCAGGGCATTAGTGCAGGCGGGAGAGCAGTAGCCGGGCATCGTGCACGCACGCGCTGGGAAGGCCCAGCTTGTCTTCCCGTGCGCGGACGGCTACCGAAGCCCCAAGGCCTGGCCTTGCAGCGCCAGGGCTCACAGGAGGGGAGCTCAGGCACGGCGCTCTATTTTCCAGGCCCGTGAGGCAAGGGGACAACACGGGGGTGGACGCCGTCTGCACCTACAGGAAGGAGCCCGCCGCCCCGCCCTTGGACAGGGTGGGCCTTTACCGCGAAGTGACCAACAAGACCAGGGGCACCACGCAGCTGGGCCCTTACCGCCTGGACAGGGACAGCCTCTACGTCAATGGTGACCGATGCTGCCCTCGCTGCCTCCTCGGCTGTCCCGGGGCAGCCTTGCCCACCCTGCCCCGTCCCCACCACCAGCTCATGACCCTCTCTCCCTCTCTCTCTCTCTCTCTTCCCAGGTTACAACGAACAGCCAGTGCTGCCCGGTGAGTCCCTTGCAGGAGCGGGCTGGGCTCAGACGGCACCAAGTGCCTCGCGGGGGGCTTCTCCCGGGCAGAGGCGGCTGCGGGACAGGGCTCCTGATGCCTGGGAGAAGCAGGGAGCCTGCCAGCCTTCCTCACCGACATGAGGGCTGCAAAAGAGGGATGGCTGGCAGGAGACCTCAGCCTCTGTCCACCCAGAGAGAGCCTTAACAGCCTGGCTCATGCACCCCGTCACTTCCCATCTGTGCTTCTTGCAGCTCCCACACACCCACCAACGACCGCTGCAGCCCTCCAGCGTTTCACCATCAACTTCACCATCACCAACCTCCCCCACAGTTCCGACCTGGCGACTCCCAACTCGGCAAAGTTCAACACTACACGGAGAGTCATGGTCACCTTGGTAAGCGGCCCACCACACAGCAATGGCCATGCTCCGGTAGCCCCTTCGACTTGGGGGGAGCGCAGGGAGGTGGCCGGGGCTTAACCGTGAACCTTCTCTCCTCGGCAGCTTGACCGCCTTCTGAAGGAAAGCAGCATTGGCCCCGCTTTCCTCGGGTGTGAAACAACAGCCTTCAGGTACGGGTCGTGCTCAGGTTTCCCTTTGCAGGCCCCACGACCCAACGACGGGGCCCGTCACGCTCCCGTGCCCTGCTGCCGCCTACACTAAGGCTGGAGGACCTTCTCCCAGACACCCTCCTGCCTCAGGGCCCCCTCCTTATGCCCGCCTGCCTTAGGGCCTCCCCTCGCTGCCTGCCCTCTCGCCTCAGGGCACGGACAGCTAGCCCCAAGACGACTCTCAAGTCCTGCCTGGCCCCGTGTTTCCCCAGCAGACCCAGGGCATTAGTGCAGGCGGGAGAGCAGTAGCCGGGCATCGTGCACGCACGCGCTGGGAAGGCCCAGCTTGTCTTCCCGTGCGCGGACGGCTACCGAAGCCCCAAGGCCTGGCCTTGCAGCGCCAGGGCTCACAGGAGGGGAGCTCAGGCACGGCGCTCTATTTTCCAGGCCCGTGAGGCAAGGGGACAACACGGGGGTGGACGCCGTCTGCACCTACAGGAAGGAGCCCGCCGCCCCGCCCTTGGACAGGGTGGGCCTTTACCGCGAAGTGACCAACAAGACCAGGGGCACCACGCAGCTGGGCCCTTACCGCCTGGACAGGGACAGCCTCTACGTCAATGGTGACCGATGCTGCCCTCACTGCCTCCTCGGCTGTCCCGGGGCAGCCTTGCCCACCCTGCCCCGTCCCCACCGCCAGCTCATGACCCTCTCTCCCTCTCTCTCTCTCTCTCTTCCCAGGTTACAACGAACAGCCAGTGCTGCCCGGTGAGTCCCTTGCAGGAGCGGGCTGGGCTCAGACGGCACCAAGTGCCTCGCGGGGGGCTTCTCCCGGGCAGAGGCGGCTGCGGGACAGGGCTCCTGATGCCTGGGAGAAGCAGGGAGCCTGCCAGCCTTCCTCACCGACATGAGGGCTGCAAAAGAGGGATGGCTGGCAGGAGACCTCAGCCTCTGTCCACCCAGAGAGAGCCTTAACAGCCTGGCTCATGCACCCCGTCACTTCCCATCTGTGCTTCTTGCAGCTCCCACACACCCACCAACGACCGCTGCAGCCCTCCAGCGTTTCACCATCAACTTCACCATCACCAACCTCCCCCACAGTTCCGACCTGGCGACTCCCAACTCGGCAAAGTTCAACACTACACAGAGAGTCATGGTCACCTTGGTAAGCGGCCCACCACACAGCAATGGCCATGCTCCGGTAGCCCCTTCGACTTGGGGGGAGCGCAGGGAGGTGGCCGGGGCTTAACCGTGAACCTTCTCTCCTCGGCAGCTTGACCGCCTTCTGAAGGAAAGCAGCATTGGCCCCGCTTTCCTCGGGTGTGAAACAACAGCCTTCAGGTACGGGTCGTGCTCAGGTTTCCCTTTGCAGGCCCCACGACCCAACGACGGGGCCCGTCACGCTCCCGTGCCCTGCTGCCGCCTACACTAAGGCTGGAGGACCTTCTCCCAGACACCCTCCTGCCTCAGGGCCCCCTCCTTATGCCCGCCTGCCTTAGGGCCTCCCCTCGCTGCCTGCCCTCTCGCCTCAGGGCACGGACAGCTAGCCCCAAGACGACTCTCAAGTCCTGCCTGGCCCCGTGTTTCCCCAGCAGACCCAGGGCATTAGTGCAGGCGGGAGAGCAGTAGCCGGGCATCGTGCACGCACGCGCTGGGAAGGCCCAGCTTGTCTTCCCGTGCGTGGACGGCTACCGAAGCCCCAAGGCCTGGCCTTGCAGCGCCAGGGCTCACAGGAGGGGAGCTCAGGCACGGCGCTCTATTTTCCAGGCCCGTGAGGCAAGGGGACAACACGGGGGTGGACGCCGTCTGCACCTACAGGAAGGAGCCCGCCGCCCCGCCCTTGGACAGGGTGGGCCTTTACCGCGAAGTGACCAACAAGACCAGGGGCACCACGCAGCTGGGCCCTTACCGCCTGGACAGGGACAGCCTCTACGTCAATGGTGACCGATGCTGCCCTCGCTGCCTCCTCGGCTGTCCCGGGGCAGCCTTGCCCACCCTGCCCCGTCCCCACCGCCAGCTCATGACCCTCTCTCCCTCTCTCTCTCTCTCTCTTCCCAGGTTACAATGAACAGCCAGTGCTGCCCGGTGAGTCCCTTGCAGGAGCGGGCTGGGCTCAGACGGCACCAAGTGCCTCGCGGGGGGCTTCTCCCGGGCAGAGGCGGCTGCGGGACAGGGCTCCTGATGCCTGGGAGAAGCAGGGAGCCTGCCAGCCTTCCTCACCGACATGAGGGCTGCAAAAGAGGGATGGCTGGCAGGAGACCTCAGCCTCTGTCCACCCAGAGAGAGCCTTAACAGCCTGGCTCATGCACCCCGTCACTTCCCATCTGTGCTTCTTGCAGCTCCCACACACCCACCAACGACCGCTGCAGCCCTCCAGCGTTTCACCATCAACTTCACCATCACCAACCTCCCCCACAGTTCCGACCTGGCGACTCCCAACTCGGCAAAGTTCAACACTACACGGAGAGTCATGGTCACCTTGGTAAGCGGCCCACCACACAGCAATGGCCATGCTCCGGTAGCCCCTTCGACTTGGGGGGAGCGCAGGGAGGTGGCCGGGGCTTAACCGTGAACCTTCTCTCCTCGGCAGCTTGACCGCCTTCTGAAGGAAAGCAGCATTGGCCCCGCTTTCCTCGGGTGTGAAACAACAGCCTTCAGGTACGGGTCGTGCTCAGGTTTCCCTTTGCAGGCCCCACGACCCAACGACGGGGCCCGTCACGCTCCCGTGCCCTGCTGCCGCCTACACTAAGGCTGGAGGACCTTCTCCCAGACACTCTCCTGCCTCAGGGCCCCCTCCTTATGCCCGCCTGCCTTAGGGCCTCCCCTCGCTGCCTGCCCTCTCGCCTCAGGGCACGGACAGCTAGCCCCAAGACGACTCTCAAGTCCTGCCTGGCCCCGTGTTTCCCCAGCAGACCCAGGGCATTAGTGCAGGCGGGAGAGCAGTAGCCGGGCATCGTGCACGCACGCGCTGGGAAGGCCCAGCTTGTCTTCCCGTGCGCGGACGGCTACCGAAGCCCCAAGGCCTGGCCTTGCAGCGCCAGGGCTCACAGGAGGGGAGCTCAGGCACGGCGCTCTATTTTCCAGGCCCGTGAGGCAAGGGGACAACACGGGGGTGGACGCCGTCTGCACCTACAGGAAGGAGCCCGCCGCCCCGCCCTTGGACAGGGTGGGCCTTTACCGCGAAGTGACCAACAAGACCAGGGGCACCACGCAGCTGGGCCCTTACCGCCTGGACAGGGACAGCCTCTACGTCAATGGTGACCGATGCTGCCCTCGCTGCCTCCTCGGCTGTCCCGGGGCAGCCTTGCCCACCCTGCCCCGTCCCCACCGCCAGCTCATGACCCTCTCTCCCTCTCTCTCTCTCTCTCTTCCCAGGTTACAACGAACAGCCAGTGCTGCCCGGTGAGTCCCTTGCAGGAGCGGGCTGGGCTCAGACGGCACCAAGTGCCTCGCGGGGGGCTTCTCCCGGGCAGAGGCGGCTGCGGGACAGGGCTCCTGATGCCTGGGAGAAGCAGGGAGCCTGCCAGCCTTCCTCACCGACATGAGGGCTGCAAAAGAGGGATGGCTGGCAGGAGACCTCAGCCTCTGTCCACCCAGAGAGAGCCTTAACAGCCTGGCTCATGCACCCCGTCACTTCCCATCTGTGCTTCTTGCAGCTCCCACACACCCACCAACGACCGCTGCAGCCCTCCAGCGTTTCACCATCAACTTCACCATCACCAACCTCCCCCACAGTTCCGACCTGGCGACTCCCAACTCGGCAAAGTTCAACACTACACGGAGAGTCATGGTCACCTTGGTAAGCGGCCCACCACACAGCAATGGCCATGCTCCGGTAGCCCCTTCGACTTGGGGGGAGCGCAGGGAGGTGGCCGGGGCTTAACCGTGAACCTTCTCTCCTCGGCAGCTTGACCGCCTTCTGAAGGAAAGCAGCATTGGCCCCGCTTTCCTCGGGTGTGAAACAACAGCCTTCAGGTACGGGTCGTGCTCAGGTTTCCCTTTGCAGGCCCCACGACCCAACGACGGGGCCCGTCACGCTCCCGTGCCCTGCTGCCGCCTACACTAAGGCTGGAGGACCTTCTCCCAGACACCCTCCTGCCTCAGGGCCCCCTCCTTATGCCCGCCTGCCTTAGGGCCTCCCCTCGCTGCCTGCCCTCTCGCCTCAGGGCACGGACAGCTAGCCCCAAGACGACTCTCAAGTCCTGCCTGGCCCCGTGTTTCCCCAGCAGACCCAGGGCATTAGTGCAGGCGGGAGAGCAGTAGCCGGGCATCGTGCACGCACGCGCTGGGAAGGCCCAGCTTGTCTTCCCGTGCGTGGATGGCTACCGAAGCCCCAAGGCCTGGCCTTGCAGCGCCAGGGCTCACAGGAGGGGAGCTCAGGCACGGCGCTCTATTTTCCAGGCCCGTGAGGCAAGGGGACAACACGGGGGTGGACGCCGTCTGCACCTACAGGAAGGAGCCCGCCGCCCCGCCCTTGGACAGGGTGGGCCTTTACCGCGAAGTGACCAACAAGACCAGGGGCACCACGCAGCTGGGCCCTTACCGCCTGGACAGGGACAGCCTCTATGTCAATGGTGACCGATGCTGCCCTCGCTGCCTCCTCGGCTGTCCCGGGGCAGCCTTGCCCACCCTGCCCCGTCCCCACCGCCAGCTCATGACCCTCTCTCCCTCTCTCTCTCTCTCTCTTCCCAGGTTACAATGAACAGCCAGTGCTGCCCGGTGAGTCCCTTGCAGGAGCGGGCTGGGCTCAGACGGCACCAAGTGCCTCGCGGGGGGCTTCTCCCGGGCAGAGGCGGCTGCGGGACAGGGCTCCTGATGCCTGGGAGAAGCAGGGAGCCTGCCAGCCTTCCTCACCGACATGAGGGCTGCAAAAGAGGGATGGCTGGCAGGAGACCTCAGCCTCTGTCCACCCAGAGAGAGCCTTAACAGCCTGGCTCATGCACCCCGTCACTTCCCATCTGTGCTTCTTGCAGCTCCCACACACCCACCAACGACCGCTGCAGCCCTCCAGCGTTTCACCATCAACTTCACCATCACCAACCTCCCCCACAGTTCCGACCTGGCGACTCCCAACTCGGCAAAGTTCAACACTACACGGAGAGTCATGGTCACCTTGGTAAGCGGCCCACCACACAGCAATGGCCATGCTCCGGTAGCCCCTTCGACTTGGGGGGAGCGCAGGGAGGTGGCCGGGGCTTAACCGTGAACCTTCTCTCCTCGGCAGCTTGACCGCCTTCTGAAGGAAAGCAGCATTGGCCCCGCTTTCCTCGGGTGTGAAACAACAGCCTTCAGGTACGGGTCGTGCTCAGGTTTCCCTTTGCAGGCCCCACGACCCAACGACGGGGCCCGTCACGCTCCCGTGCCCTGCTGCCGCCTACACTAAGGCTGGAGGACCTTCTCCCAGACACCCTCCTGCCTCAGGGCCCCCTCCTTATGCCCGCCTGCCTTAGGGCCTCCCCTCGCTGCCTGCCCTCTCGCCTCAGGGCACGGACAGCTAGCCCCAAGACGACTCTCAAGTCCTGCCTGGCCCCGTGTTTCCCCAGCAGACCCAGGGCATTAGTGCAGGCGGGAGAGCAGTAGCCGGGCATCGTGCACGCACGCGCTGGGAAGGCCCAGCTTGTCTTCCCGTGCGCGGACGGCTACCGAAGCCCCAAGGCCTGGCCTTGCAGCGCCAGGGCTCACAGGAGGGGAGCTCAGGCACGGCGCTCTATTTTCCAGGCCCGTGAGGCAAGGGGACAACACGGGGGTGGACGCCGTCTGCACCTACAGGAAGGAGCCCGCCGCCCCGCCCTTGGACAGGGTGGGCCTTTACCGCGAAGTGACCAACAAGACCAGGGGCACCACGCGGCTGGGCCCTTACCGCCTGGACAGGGACAGCCTCTACGTCAATGGTGACCGATGCTGCCCTCGCTGCCTCCTCGGCTGTCCCGGGGCAGCCTTGCCCACCCTGCCCCGTCCCCACCGCCAGCTCATGACCCTCTCTCCCTCTCTCTCTCTCTCTCTTCCCAGGTTACAACGAACAGCCAGTGCTGCCCGGTGAGTCCCTTGCAGGAGCGGGCTGGGCTCAGACGGCACCAAGTGCCTCGCGGGGGGCTTCTCCCGGGCAGAGGCGGCTGCGGGACAGGGCTCCTGATGCCTGGGAGAAGCAGGGAGCCTGCCAGCCTTCCTCACCGACATGAGGGCTGCAAAAGAGGGATGGCTGGCAGGAGACCTCAGCCTCTGTCCACCCAGAGAGAGCCTTAACAGCCTGGCTCATGCACCCCGTCACTTCCCATCTGTGCTTCTTGCAGCTCCCACACACCCACCAACGACCGCTGCAGCCCTCCAGCGTTTCACCATCAACTTCACCATCACCAACCTCCCCCACAGTTCCGACCTGGCGACTCCCAACTCGGCAAAGTTCAACACTACACGGAGAGTCATGGTCACCTTGGTAAGCGGCCCACCACACAGCAATGGCCATGCTCCGGTAGCCCCTTCGACTTGGGGGGAGCGCAGGGAGGTGGCCGGGGCTTAACCGTGAACCTTCTCTCCTCGGCAGCTTGACCGCCTTCTGAAGGAAAGCAGCATTGGCCCCGCTTTCCTCGGGTGTGAAACAACAGCCTTCAGGTACGGGTCGTGCTCAGGTTTCCCTTTGCAGGCCCCACGACCCAACGACGGGGCCCGTCACGCTCCCGTGCCCTGCTGCCGCCTACACTAAGGCTGGAGGACCTTCTCCCAGACACCCTCCTGCCTCAGGGCCCCCTCCTTATGCCCGCCTGCCTTAGGGCCTCCCCTCGCTGCCTGCCCTCTCGCCTCAGGGCACGGACAGCTAGCCCCAAGACGACTCTCAAGTCCTGCCTGGCCCCGTGTTTCCCCAGCAGACCCAGGGCATTAGTGCAGGCGGGAGAGCAGTAGCCGGGCATCGTGCACGCACGCGCTGGGAAGGCCCAGCTTGTCTTCCCGTGCGCGGACGGCTACCGAAGCCCCAAGGCCTGGCCTTGCAGCGCCAGGGCTCACAGGAGGGGAGCTCAGGCACGGCGCTCTATTTTCCAGGCCCGTGAGGCAAGGGGACAACACGGGGGTGGACGCCGTCTGCACCTACAGGAAGGAGCCCGCCGCCCCGCCCTTGGACAGGGTGGGCCTTTACCGCGAAGTGACCAACAAGACCAGGGGCACCACGCAGCTGGGCCCTTACCGCCTGGACAGGGACAGCCTCTACGTCAATGGTGACCGATGCTGCCCTCGCTGCCTCCTCGGCTGTCCCGGGGCAGCCTTGCCCACCCTGCCCCGTCCCCACCGCCAGCTCATGACCCTCTCTCCCTCTCTCTCTCTCTCTCTTCCCAGGTTACAACGAACAGCCAGTGCTGCCCGGTGAGTCCCTTGCAGGAGCGGGCTGGGCTCAGACGGCACCAAGTGCCTCGCGGGGGGCTTCTCCCGGGCAGAGGCGGCTGCGGGACAGGGCTCCTGATGCCTGGGAGAAGCAGGGAGCCTGCCAGCCTTCCTCACCGACATGAGGGCTGCAAAAGAGGGATGGCTGGCAGGAGACCTCAGCCTCTGTCCACCCAGAGAGAGCCTTAACAGCCTGGCTCATGCACCCCGTCACTTCCCATCTGTGCTTCTTGCAGCTCCCACACACCCACCAACGACCGCTGCAGCCCTCCAGCGTTTCACCATCAACTTCACCATCACCAACCTCCCCCACAGTTCCGACCTGGCGACTCCCAACTCGGCAAAGTTCAACACTACACGGAGAGTCATGGTCACCTTGGTAAGCGGCCCACCACACAGCAATGGCCATGCTCCGGTAGCCCCTTCGACTTGGGGGGAGCGCAGGGAGGTGGCCGGGGCTTAACCGTGAACCTTCTCTCCTCGGCAGCTTGACCGCCTTCTGAAGGAAAGCAGCATTGGCCCCGCTTTCCTCGGGTGTGAAACAACAGCCTTCAGGTACGGGTCGTGCTCAGGTTTCCCTTTGCAGGCCCCACGACCCAACGATGGGGCCCGTCACGCTCCCGTGCCCTGCTGCCGCCTACACTAAGGCTGGAGGACCTTCTCCCAGACACCCTCCTGCCTCAGGGCCCCCTCCTTATGCCCGCCTGCCTTAGGGCCTCCCCTCGCTGCCTGCCCTCTCGCCTCAGGGCACGGACAGCTAGCCCCAAGACGACTCTCAAGTCCTGCCTGGCCCCGTGTTTCCCCAGCAGACCCAGGGCATTAGTGCAGGCGGGAGAGCAGTAGCCGGGCATCGTGCACGCACGCGCTGGGAAGGCCCAGCTTGTCTTCCCGTGCGCGGACGGCTACCGAAGCCCCAAGGCCTGGCCTTGCAGCGCCAGGGCTCACAGGAGGGGAGCTCAGGCACGGCGCTCTATTTTCCAGGCCCGTGAGGCAAGGGGACAACACGGGGGTGGACGCCGTCTGCACCTACAGGAAGGAGCCCGCCGCCCCGCCCTTGGACAGGGTGGGCCTTTACCGCGAAGTGACCAACAAGACCAGGGGCACCACGCAGCTGGGCCCTTACCGCCTGGACAGGGACAGCCTCTACGTCAATGGTGACCGATGCTGCCCTCGCTGCCTCCTCGGCTGTCCCGGGGCAGCCTTGCCCACTCTGCCCCGTCCCCACCGCCAGCTCATGACCCTCTCTCCCTCTCTCTCTCTCTCTCTTCCCAGGTTACAACGAACAGCCAGTGCTGCCCGGTGAGTCCCTTGCAGGAGCGGGCTGGGCTCAGACGGCACCAAGTGCCTCGCGGGGGGCTTCTCCCGGGCAGAGGCGGCTGCGGGACAGGGCTCCTGATGCCTGGGAGAAGCAGGGAGCCTGCCAGCCTTCCTCACCGACATGAGGGCTGCAAAAGAGGGATGGCTGGCAGGAGACCTCAGCCTCTGTCCACCCAGAGAGAGCCTTAACAGCCTGGCTCATGCACCCCGTCACTTCCCATCTGTGCTTCTTGCAGCTCCCACACACCCACCAACGACCGCTGCAGCCCTCCAGCGTTTCACCATCAACTTCACCATCACCAACCTCCCCCACAGTTCCGACCTGGCGACTCCCAACTCGGCAAAGTTCAACACTACACGGAGAGTCATGGTCACCTTGGTAAGCGGCCCACCACACAGCAATGGCCATGCTCCGGTAGCCCCTTCGACTTGGGGGGAGCGCAGGGAGGTGGCCGGGGCCTAACCGTGAACCTTCTCTCCTCGGCAGCTTGACCGCCTTCTGAAGGAAAGCAGCATTGGCCCCGCTTTCCTCGGGTGTGAAACAACAGCCTTCAGGTACGGGTCGTGCTCAGGTTTCCCTTTGCAGGCCCCACGACCCAACGACGGGGCCCGTCACGCTCCCGTGCCCTGCTGCCGCCTACACTAAGGCTGGAGGACCTTCTCCCAGACACCCTCCTGCCTCAGGGCCCCCTCCTTATGCCCGCCTGCCTTAGGGCCTCCCCTCGCTGCCTGCCCTCTCGCCTCAGGGCACGGACAGCTAGCCCCAAGACGACTCTCAAGTCCTGCCTGGCCCCGTATTTCCCCAGCAGACCCAGGGCATTAGTGCAGGCGGGAGAGCAGTAGCCGGGCATCGTGCACGCACGCGCTGGGAAGGCCCAGCTTGTCTTCCCGTGCGCGGACGGCTACCGAAGCCCCAAGGCCTGGCCTTGCAGCGCCAGGGCTCACAGGAGGGGAGCTCAGGCACGGCGCTCTATTTTCCAGGCCCGTGAGGCAAGGGGACAACACGGGGGTGGACGCCGTCTGCACCTACAGGAAGGAGCCCGCCGCCCCGCCCTTGGACAGGGTGGGCCTTTACCGCGAAGTGACCAACAAGACCAGGGGCACCACGCAGCTGGGCCCTTACCGCCTGGACAGGGACAGCCTCTACGTCAATGGTGACCGATGCTGCCCTCGCTGCCTCCTCGGCTGTCCCGGGGCAGCCTTGCCCACCCTGCCCCGTCCCCACCGCCAGCTCATGACCCTCTCTCCCTCTCTCTCTCTCTCTCTTCCCAGGTTACAACGAACAGCCAGTGCTGCCCGGTGAGTCCCTTGCAGGAGCGGGCTGGGCTCAGACGGCACCAAGTGCCTCGCGGGGGGCTTCTCCCGGGCAGAGGCGGCTTGGGGACGGGGAGTTATTCCCACTAATTGGAATTAACTACTAAGCACTTTTGAGATCAATGTCTCATGAAATATTTTAATTAGTTTAGGATTTCATAGGAAGTCAGAAGAGATCTGTTTCCAGGTCACCGAATTGCACTGCTGGAAGGCATGTTGACATGCAGTTCAGTCTTTTCCAACAAGAACGCAACAAGTGAAAAGAATCTGAGGTTTAACAAAGGTAGACTATCAGGCCGGTATGATTAAAGGACATCAGGTTTTGTACACTCCAGGATAAAAGGGGAGATGGAGTTAACCTCAGCTCCTCATCTGAAGTGGTCAGGTACCCGTTTACAGCCTGCTCAGCTGTGACTGGCCTTCTCTAGGCATCTGGATGAGCTGGAGAGCCCTCATCTGCTCCACAGCTGTATGCTACGCTGTTGCTGGCATCATCATCTAATACTGATCTGTTATGTATAGTGCCCATCCATTCCAACTGATACGAGTTTCTTTATCTCTGGCTTTAGCAGGTTTATGAGTATTTCTTTTCTCTTTGCAACAAATTTTGTGCTTTTATTGCAGCAGCAGCTCCATCTGCTCCTCTTGCAAGAGAGGGGCATTTCACAGTGAACTTCACTGTGACCAACCTCCTTTACACACCAGCATTAGGAAATCCAAATTCTAAAAAGTTCATTGCTACAAAAAAAACTCTGACATACTTGGTGAGTGTCAGTCAGGTTCTTCTTGTATCTATGTTCTTGTTGGTTTTATTATTTATTCACTGTGACTTATCAACTGGTTTTTTTTCTTGGCAGCTTGATCGTGTGCTCAAGAACAGCAGCATTAGTCCTGCTTACGCTGGATGTGCAGTGGTGGTACTAAGGTAGGCACATCCTAGAAGTGTTATAGAAGACAAGGGCAATTCAAATTTTGGCTGACAATAGGATTATGCAGAAATCTTTCCTTTCATGTAATCCCTTCCTGATTTTGTTTCCTCCTAGCCTGGTAGAGCCTGTAAAATTCTAGAGTGCTGAGTAGAATTACACCTCCTTTATGATCCCTTGTGATGGGGTGGTTACTACATAATTTCTTCTGATTATGCTTGCATTGATTTCACACCAATTTTGCATTTCATTTAGATCATAAGAGTGCTGTTCCAATTGTATAAAACAGCATAATACAAAATTTCCAGAATCTGAGGGCCTTCTTTCATGTAATAACATTGTTTCACAGTATTTTAAGGAGAAATCCAATTTCATGGTAGCATGCAAGCAAATTCAAACAAATGCACAGAAGTGCCACTCAGCCCTGTAAACATGTGTGTGATTTTTCAGGTCTGTGAAGAACAGAGAGGGCACTGCCATGGATGCAGTCTGCACATACAGCACCACTGCTACCACCTCTGAATTTGACCGAATCAAGGTTTATCGTGAGTTCAGCAAGATGACAGCCAGCTGCACTGAGCTAGGACCCTACAGGCTGGATGCAGAAAGTTTTTATGTTAATGGTAAGTGGCTGAGCTGATGTCAGGAGGGAATCCTCTCCTGACTGCTGATTTGATATTAGGAGGAACTGAGTTACTACATAACTACAGAATCAATAAAATGTGGAGAGAGAGCAAGAGCAAATGCTAACCAAAGCAGAGAGGCCACTGTCACTCAGCCTTTGCACCTTGTTATTGCTTTGAACGAAGTAACTTAACCAAATACAGCATAGGTCATTCTCCAGAAAATTTAAGGATTGACCTCTCATGGTGCACTATGGAACGTGTTCCCCTGCAGAGGAACAGCGCTAGAACTGGACACCACTTGACAAAAGTCATACTTAAATTGTCAATGTAGAAGTTAAATTGGACTAAGGGAATGGATAAATTCCCTCTCAACATCCCAAGGGATGGGACAATTCTGTGCACTGATCTCTAATAAAAGTATAAATGTGTATTTATGCCTAGAGAGTCATAAAATCAGTCTTTTGTAGTAAATGTGTGCACAGGATCTCTCAGACAAAAAGAATTCAAGTTCTGTATTCTACTGTGTGCCAGACCTGCCAAACTCTAAACCAGTTTCTCAGATACTGTCCTTTTTTTTCCCCCACACAGGTTATAATGAACTGCAGCCTGAACTATGTAAGTACCTTTAAATAGCAACTGAAAGGGCAAGAAGATTTTGCTAGTTAGCAATAACCAAAAAAGAAGGTTGGACTAACCAACCAAGAGCACTGCTACACTTATAAAACAGTGTTAAGAGAATTTGGGTGCCTGTTAAGGAGCTGCAGTTGCTATAACCCTGAAGCCAACTAGAATATCTGAGAATTTTTCTTACAGTGTTTCCTCTAGGGATGATGATCATAAACTGTATTTTCAAGCAATAATTTGCCTTGCTCATTACAGCTGTCGATCAAAGTGCACAACCTCTGACACCATCACTAAGGAACTTCACACTGAATTTCACTATAACCAACCTCCAGTTCACTGCAGATCTGGTGATGCCAAATTCTAAAAAATTCAAGTCAACAGAAAAAGTCATGTACCATTACGTAAGTCTGGCAAATGATGCCCTGCTTGGGCACAGTACTTTTAATATCTCTAATCTCTTACCTTTGCCATGACGTTTTACTTAAATATTATTATTAAATTTCTAGGTTGACACTTTACTCCAGAAAAGCAGCATCGGCCCTGCTTATGTTGGCTGCAAAGTAATGGCATTCAGGTAAGAGCCATGTCTGGGAAACGTCTGCATTACCTGCTTCTTTGAAAGTTGCTTCCCATTTCTCAGCATTTAACACATCTCTGAGTGGTTTTTTTATATCGTGGTGATGTCTCTGAGTGGTTTTCTTATCTACCTCTTTGGTCATATACTAAAATTTAAGAGGGACTTCTCAATAATGCTAAAACACCCTAAAACAATGCCTCGTTTCTTAGGTCAAAGAAGGACAGGGATGACACGGGAGTAGATGCCATCTGCAGCTACAGAGAGGAGCCTTCAGGTCCCCAGTTCAACAGAGTGGTAGTTTACCATGAGCTGAGCAATATGACAAATGGTATCACCAAGCTGGGACACTACAGCCTTGACAGCCGGAGCCTCTACGTTAATGGTAATGAGACCACCTCGAGGCATTAGTCTTTACGTTGACACAGACTACTTTGAAATGAGAATGAAGAGGATTAAACACACCTCTCAAACCAGCTAACAAAAAGTAGAGGGCAAAGAACTGCCAGAGTCATTAAGTTAAAACAGTCATGAATTTAGTAGCCATGATCCTGAATCTTCTGTAATAAAAAACACGTGTTTAGTCCTGCTGAGACATTCTTGGACTATTTTCCTAATAATTGTCCATTGTTTTTCAGATTACAACGAACTGCATGGTCTGTCATGTAAGTATATTTAAAAACAGATATACGTTAAAGCTACTCAAAGACATAAGTTGATTTTGTTTCCCCCTGATTTGGCAGTGCTTGGAAGATTGCAAAGTATCTTAAGTGTGTGATCATGTTAATATGTTTTTCTGCTCTAAATGTAAAGACAAATAATAACAGTACTATGTCTTATAAAGATCCTGTTCTTATCTTATCTGTGTAATTTTTGTTCTCACAGTGGTGAAGCCAACCACCACACAAAGCCCAGGACCAGTAACAGAGCAATTCACACTGAACTTCACAATAACCAACCTCAGATTCACAACAGACCTAGGGACACCAAATTCTGCTAGATTCAATTCTACTGAGAAAATAATGCAACATTATGTAAGCCAAAGTCACATTGCTCTTCACTGAAATCACCCAGTATTTGGGGTTCCCCATACTCACAAAGACCTTCCCTTTTCAGTTTGCTGCCCTGTTTCGGAAGAGCAGCATTGGCCCCTATTTCACTGGCTGCAAAGTAACAGGATTCAGGTGAGCAATATAGCTGAAAGATTAACTTTGAGCTTTAGCAAATGGATTTCATTATGTTTGACTGGCACTTTAATAACAGTTCTTTTCCTTTTTCAAGAAGTCCGTATCATTATAATAAAGCTTCTATGCACTTTTGTATGGTCCTTATCTTACAAAGCCTTTTTCTTTGTAATACCATATCTCAGTAATTTCTGCAGTTCTGAGAACTGTGGACAGATTTTAATAGTTTAGGGGGGTTTTTAATCACATCAGAAAAAAACAGATTTTTGGAATAACTAACAGAAGCTTCATGATATTCAATTCCTCAGGTCAGTGAAGAATAGGGATAACACGGCAGTAGACACCATCTGCAGCTATGGAAATGGCTCCCAAGTGCCCAAGTTTGACCAAGCTAAGGTTTACCAAGAACTAAGGAGCATGACCAACAGCATCACCAAATTAGGAATCTATAACCTGGACAGCAAGAGCCTCTATATCAATGGTAAGTGCTTGATTTTCTCATTCCTCCAGGCACTAGAGCAGTCTGGGATCACCTCAGGACTTAGGGACCATTTCAATATTAAAAAAAAAAAAAAAAAAAAAAAAAATCTGACCTTAAGGAGAAGGTGGTCCCACTGGAGTTTACTGCATAATTTATGTGCATAAGATTAAGCGAATGCTTCCAAGAACATTTTCACGTAGACATTTTTGAAGATTTTCATTTCTGTATTACTTTGAAGAGTGACTTAATTTCAGTCTTGACCTCAGTCATTCACCTGCATATGAACATTTTTACCTGATTTCTATTCCACCAGTATTTCATTTAAACAGTGTCACATACATTTTCTCACTGTAGCCTTCACTATTATAAAAGCACATTGTTCTGCTTAAAGCAGTAGGTTGTTTGTTTAATAGATTCACACCCTCGGGGACTGGTTCTGATGATTCATTCCCAAGTCATCCATTTAATCATCTCCTCTTCTCTTTCATTCTCTTAAGTGTATAGTTCTCTTACATAATGTTTCTCTTGCATTTCCTTTTCAGGTTACAACAAACCACTTGAGAGATCATGTAAGTGTTTTGCCAAGCTCATTCCATGGAAAGCTATCAAAGGATTGGTGCACTCAGAAAATAAGAGGGGAAGAGATTCTTCAGAATAGCCTTGAAGTGTGCTAAGATTGGGAATGTCTTTGAAAGTGAAGATAGCTTTTTTAATAGTAAGATCATAATCCTTCTCCTCTTTGATTATAGCTCTGAGCATAACTACTGCACCAAGCCCAACATTCAGGCATTTCACACTTAATTTCACCTTGACCAACCTCCAGCACACTCCAGATCTGGATGCAACTGGTTCCCAAAAATTCATTTCCACAGCAAAAGTTATCAACCATTATGTAAGTCTGGCTCTGGTTCTGCCCATTTTGTGTTATGGTGGTGATCTTAATCTGCCTGCATTAAATGCAGGACATACTTTCAAGTTCTCGGTTATTTTTTTTTTTTCCACAGATTGACCCTCTTTTCAAAAGAAGCAGCATAAGCTCTGCCTACACAGGATGTAAAGTTATGAGATTTAGGTAAGATTCCTGAAAGTGCAATTAACCATTTCTTTATCTGCTCTTACACACCTTAAATTTGCATGTTATCATAATTGTTCTGATGCCAGAAAACAGAAGCCAGTGACACCTCCCTGTCCGTTCACGATCTTCTTGCTGGTAAATTCATTTTGGTATCTAAATGTCATTTCCACAGTTCTTGAGAATCTGCTGAAAGATGTAGGAGCCCAGCTGCACTGATAGCCTGTCATTCCTAGTCATTCAAATTACACAGGATGTTCTGTAAGCATTAGCAGTGTCCTAAAGAACGTGTCTGACATTTTTACTTAGGTCTGGGAGAGACAGGGGTGACACAGGCGTAGATGCTGTCTGCAGCTACAAAAACAACATCAGCCTCGCCAGGTTTGACAGAGAAAAGGTTTATCATGAGCTGAGCATCATGACAAATGGTGTCACCAAACTAGGGCACTACAGCCTAGAGAAGAACAGCCTGTATGTCGATGGTAAGCGTCCATGAACAGTATCAAGGTATGACTTTGGGATCACTTGGAGATCACTCCTCATTCTTCCACTCCACTGGGAATTGAGCACTCATGAACTTCCCCGTTGGTCTGTTGGTATTCTGTAGGTTTTGACTCTATGCTAAAACAAATCCAGCATGATATTGCCATTCTAGGAACATTTCCATTCTTTAAATCATACAAATTCCTGGAGAATTTCATTGTTACATTATATAATGTAAACAGGGGCATACCTATATTGCTTTGTGGTATGTGTAGATCTAATGTAAAAATAAATTAACTCTACCATTTTTATTTAGGTTTCCCCCTCACAGACTCAGCTATCACCAGAAAGCCTATCTTGACTGAAGCTCCAGCCAAATTGGGCTACAGATTGAGCTTTAAAATAGTCAATGAAAATCTAACTAACCCAGACTCTCAGTCTCCAGAATACAAAGCAGCAGTGGAAAGCATCAGTAACAAGGTAATGCAGCTCAAATGCCACCATGTCTGCACTGGTCAATTTTTGCAACAACTGCTGTAGATTTATGTCTTAATTTAAAAAAAAAAAAAAAAATCAACATTTGGGAACAAAAATTTCTAGTCTAAAAGATGAGATTGTCCTTTGAATCACTTTTGATTTTGTTATATTACATGTGGTCTTTAAAAATTATCTCCAGCCAAAGGCATGCACTACAAAAGGCAAGAGGTTTAGGTCATCTGTTGAATGCAGCCACTCGGCATTTCAGTCCATCTCTAGAAGTGTACACAGATCTCTGCCAGCTCAGAGGTCAGCACATCATAATTCATTGCTGAGAATGCAACACGTTCTCTTCAGCACCAATCCACCAACATATCAACCCAGTAAAGCCCTAATTGGGTAGGTTTTGATTTTTAGATGAAGCCATAACATTCCATACTTTGAGTTCTGAGTCTGTGCTGCCTGTGAAATGTGGATCAAGATGACAGCTGTCAGTCAGCAGATTGTGCTGTTTATCACTGGCAGCTTGCTCAGATAAGACAAGAAAGGCTTGCCAAGCTGGAAGTCAGACTTCATCACCAGAAGGCATATTCTGAAGTAAAAACCAACTCCCCTGAAATCCAACTAGGGGAAAAAAAAAAAAAAAAGTCTGGTGTTTCTCCAAAGTTAGAAGCCCTCCTGCTGCCCTGAAGCATCTACTAGGAGTCCCAGAACTCATTAATATTTAACATGACATTTTTATTTCAGATGAATCAACTGTACCATCAGAGCAACCTGCGAGACCAGTTCCTGAACTGCAGTATCACAAGGCTGAGGTCTGTGATAACAATCTGATTTTGTTTGAAAGGCTGCCACACCCTGGCACCATTCCCCAATGGCCAAGTGACATTGTCGTCTGCAGAATTCCTCCTCTCCATCCTCATGTTGGAAATGGTTTAGTTTATGCCCTTAAGAGGTCATTTCTAGGTTCCCCAGAATTCATCAGTTTGAATTTTTTCTGACTTGGTATGGACTGACATTTTTCTCAGTCTCAGTCAGGATTTCTGTAAGGCACTCTTAGGTCTCTGAATATCCCAGTAATTACTCATTGCCATCCTCTTAATGAGGACTGATGGTGACCCTGCAACCTCTGCACTCCTCCTCTTGACTTGGACTCCACTGGGCTTTAAATGTGGGCTTCAGGTATAGCTGTAGTGTCCTACTCCAGATGAAAAGAGGCTTGGACAAGGGACCCTCACACAGGGTAAAAGCTTTTTTTTTTTTTAAGTGCTGATCTTTCCCTGTATGCATGCAGCATAACCTAAGATTGCAGAGAGAAGAGGTAGTGGTATTTTATTTACTGTCCCTGTCCAAAGGAAAAGTCCAAAACAGCCTGTTCTACATCTCAATAGCACCACATTAGCTTAAAACACTTAACACTCAGAATAGCAGGAATCCCTCAGGAAACTTTCCCACGTGAAGAAGTTTTATGATCATCAGCCTATTTATCCCAGAACCTCTGTTTCTCTGTCCACAGGACTGGATCCATAGTGGTTGACTGCAAGTGCTTCTTCCAGCCAGAGCCCAGCATCAACCAGGCTGTGGTCGAAAGGGCCTTTCAGGACGGGACTTCCAATGCAACCGGACTGTGGCTGGGAAGCAGTTACCAGCTGCAAGGATTCTCAGTAGACAGTATGCAGAGCTCAAATCACAGCTGCCCAGTTTCCACCCAGATCTTTGCTACGGCATACTCAGAATTCCCCAACTTCTGGTCTATCAGAGGGGATGTGTGTGGAAATAATTCTGTTATCAAGTTGAATCACTGAACTCAGGTCAGACCTGGGCCAGTCCTTTGCCACATTCAGCCTGGCTCAGTGTAGCCCTTTAGTCCTCAGTGGCTTAAGGTGTTACTCAGTATTAAATAATAAGAAAATGAAGTGGTAACTACTCACCATAACTGCAAGCATTTAGAGATAAACAGACTTTTAGCTTTTTTTCAAATGTACAACTTCCCATGGAAATGAGTAGCCTAGTACATTGCTGAAGGACTGATTGAAAGGGTAGACTGGGAATTTGCGGTCAGACCCTACTGCAACTTAAGTTCTGTTAATCTATTAAGACTTCTTCAAGTTTTCCTAGCTATAAGTCTGCAGGTCAGTGCTGCTTGAATTTATACTGGCTTCTCTCAATTTCCAGGCTTGGAACTAGCAATTGAGGCAGTAACTTACAAAACACCCCTCAAGTCTGGGAAAGAAACCTTCCGATTAAATTTCAGAATCTCCAACCTTCCCTACTCCCCAGAACTGCAGGACTCCAGGTCACAGATGTACCAAGTGAACAAAGAGAAAATTGAGAAAGAGGTAAAACTAACAGCACTAGCTTGATTTCCCTGTCCGAATTAAGGATGCATTAAAATTTTCCCAATTTTCCTCAATTGTTTTGCTTCTTCCCATCAGCTTGATGTATTCAGAACTAGCAACCTGAAGGACTACTTCGCTGGCTGTACTCTCGATAGCTTTGGGTAAGTCCTGCTTCGGAAGTGTTTTCTCTTGAGTCCCAAAAGAGCAGTTAGCAGAAAAGGCATCCAGAGCCTCAGCACGGTGTTTATGCCTCATTGCCATCCTTTGTGCTCTGGATGACACATCGGAGGCACCTTCACTCACTCTCAGTCAGTTTTGCCTTTACCACAAAAGGTTTCTGTCCAAATGAGAGTTGGTTTTGTTTCCATGCTAGCAAAGCTATTTTCATGCATAAACAATTCCAGAGTAAAACAAATAGATTCATTCTCTCATTTAGCTTATTCAAATAAGCTAAAACTCCACTGAACCATATTATCAAAACAATCATTAGAACTGACGAGCCTGAAAACAAAATCTACTTGTGTGTGTCTTCTCCAACACCTCTTTGGAGCAACAAAAAAAGCTGAGCTGATTTACCTCTTAGAAATGCCTTGCCTGGGATTAAACCAGTGGATGGATTTCACAATGCTGCATGAGTTCCCCCCTCATCTAGCATAAACTGCAAAAACTGATCCTGTGCTAATAAAACATTGCTTAGACATCTGCAGACCTGAGCCTGATTCTGAATCCCTCTTCCCTGCCTCTACTCAGCTCTACTTTTTTTTTCTTTTCTCCCATAATGATGACTCTGGCCATCATCCTCCAGGCCTGTCCGTGGGAAAGCTTATACAAATGTTGCCTCCATCTGCAAATTCACACTGGACCCCTTCTCACGGACTTTACAAAAGCAAGAGGTGTATGAGGAGCTGAAACGCCTGACACAGGGATTCACCAAGCTGGGCCCCAGCTATGAGCTGGAGGAGCAGAGTCTGGTTGTTGAAGGTGAGAGCTCCTGTGGGAATGCTTATTAGCTTTGTTTTAATCACCTCTAGAGCGCTCTCTTTCTCATCTGTCCCACCCTTTATTTCCAGGTTACTCTCCACTCAAGACAGATGAACAGGAGTCTGAAAGATCTGGTAAGTGCTTTTGGGGATGGATTGACCCTACAGCCACTGAATACTTGAACTATAGTAAATTAGCATCACATACCTTGAAACGGAGACTAGACCCATGCAAGAGCCCAGAAATCTAGGATTCTTGGTAGGCTGGCAGCAAACAGCAGTTACCATCAGAGTCAGCCAGCCTGAGGAAAATGGAGGTGAAGGACAGGCAAAAGCAATACAATTTGGGAAGATGTTTTGGAGCTCTGACACCAGTAAATTTTGATAACTGCAGTATTGGCTAAATTCTTCTTCAATCAGGCTGGTGGCAGACCCACTGCCTCCCCCGACACAGTATTTACAAAAAAATCTAGATATGGTGTTGTGGAAATAGCCATAACCCCAGAATTAACGGTAAACAGGAAAAAAAAAGTACTCTGAACTGTTGCTTTTCCATGCACCACAAACATGCTGGCAAAATTAACTACGACTTTTGCTGACACCTTTAGCCCTGTGCCCTCCCCCAAAAGGGTCCATCCAGCAGCTAAGAGAGAACTTTGTCTCTCTGAACATCCCTGAAACCATCTGAGGGGTCTGACACTCACTGAGAGTAGAGTCTGTAGATCCTCAGACCCTCGCTCCATTTTACCAAAGTTTCTGTACATCCCACATGTCTTGATGTCGCTGGGGCATGTTTGCCCTGTGGCCAGGGAAGGCCAGATGCTGTCTTTCAGTAATTTTGCCTCAGCTATGCACTGTACAGTACTTTCAACTTCGTCAAGATCTCCCTCTCTGTGTCTCATGTACAGGAGTCCAACAAACTGATGTGCTCTTATTTTGCCTTTGCAGAGCTTCAGTTCTGGGCTATTATCCTCATCTGTGTTTTTACCCTGCTTGGCTTCATTCTCCTCCTCTTGTTATGCTTCCTGGTAAGTGGCCCCTTTGCTGTCCTACTCTGACTTGACTCCAGCAGTGCCCAGCCACCTGGGGAGTTGCAGGAGAGGCATTCAGACACATCCACAAGAAGCCCAGTGGTAGCAGTACCAGACACGCATGGTAACAGCAAATGTCATGCCAAATCCTCTTTCAGTTACTGCCAGCTCTTTCAAAGACTTGCGCACACAAGGACGGGGAAGGGTATTTACACTCAGTTAAGCAGATTTCTAGGAGAGGAAGCAGTAGATCCTGAATGAGAGTCCTTTGCAGAGAGAAAAATATAAAACCAAAGGCAAACACCAAGATGACAAGCAGTTTGAGTTAGCGGATCTCCTGCAGCATTTCTTCAATCTCTTCCCCGTCCAAATATCTGCACAATGATCAGATAAGGGAGCGCAGAAGATGACATTTTTAATAACCTGAAGGATGACATCCAGAATTTTGTATTCAGTGCTTTTAACATACAGACTGTGGCAGCCTTGCAGGGCTGTACTCCAGCTGCGTACCCTTTGCGAGAACAGAGCAGATCCTGTTCTGATCTCTGGTGTTGATTTGACAGGGGACACCATTTTAATAGCACTGTTTCGAAAGCAGCTGTGTTTGCTTTGGACCAGCTAGAAAAGAACAGCTAAATCTACAGAGAACATCGATTACTGTCCTTAGAGGTTCAGGAGTAAAAATTACAGTCAGACAGATTTAGAAGAGGAAAAACCTCAGATTCAAAACTGGGGGTTGTGCTAGGGTCTGCCTAGGCAGCTTTAGTTCCTCCATCCCCACCTGGCAACATGGTCTGGGGGCATCTAATGAAGGGAAAAGCACAGACTCATTTTTTTGCTATTAACGTTGTTCTTTTCCCACCAGATTGTCTTTTGCCTAAGAAGAAAGTCACATCTATACCAAGTTCAACAAGGCATCTATGGGATGTACTTCCCACATCTGAACACAAGAAAAGTTCATTAACATAACAGATGAAGTCTGTCTTCACAGACCTCTTTGTCCATTGATGAAGGAAAAATATTTATGAGTACTAGAAAAATGTTTCTTTAATAAATTATGTTTAGCATTTTCTCTTCTCTTGAGGCAAATCTTTGCACTATTACCACAACTATTTTCATACTATGGGAAACTGCCAATAATGCAGATCTTGAGGAAAATATTTTTTTAAGCACTGCAGTATTTTACACAAATATTACACAACCAACAGAAAATAAAGACTACCAGGAACAGCAGTTTGCAAGGCCCTTCAGTGTTAATGTCAGTTTTCTGAAAAAGGCTTAAAATTACGCTAATTTATAGATTTTTGAGGACTATTGTAAACATAGAAACTTCATCTAGATTTTAGCTTTTTCCTAATTTACCTTTTAAAATGTAAATATCTTAAATTGATTAAAACATTTTATATATTTAAAATTATGTCAAGAGATTATGTAAAGATGCATTGTTAAATCTGAGTGCAGTACAGTCACACTGTGTCTTTTGAGACTGATACTGATTTCAGCTGAATAAATACCATGGTTATTGCCATGAAACAGTATTTCCTCTGTAGCGGCCCTTTTCATGCCAAGTTGGAAACTACTTTTGCCCTGCTGAAGTCCCTGAGCTTTAGCTCCTCAGTTGTCTCGGGCATCCCATGGTCTGATGTTACAGAGATCAGGACTTTTACTGCCCCTCCAGACCACCTGAGCCAGACAGACTTCCCAGAGAGAGCCTGTTGCAAGCCTCAATTTTCTGCGGAGCGCAGGAGATGGTGCTGATCTTTAAGTAATTATTTGATACTATCATTAGATGAACTCTCTGCTGAAAGTGAAAGCACTAGAATTAGAATTAATGAAACCATGATTAGTCATTAATCCTTCCACTGCAGGCAATGTTTCCACACAATCAAACTGGCTTTTAACTTTCAAAGTAAAGCTCCTCAATGGCAGGTTGGACCAGTTCGTCCCCCAGGTCAGGTTCCTCTGCGCAGAGTGGAGTTTCCTACGCAGAGGATTAGAAACCTGTTTGCTCGATCAAACAAAGGTTTTCAAGCACCCAATATTATGTCAGTGACATCAGATTAAAAGCTTTCAAAGCTGCTTCCAAAAGACCTTTGCAAGTTTCTGTGCCACCCAGCGTGCTCTGGCTGCAACAGCCATCGCAGACAGAAGCGCTGAGAGGGGAAAGGACTTCCCAGCTCAGGCTTTGATACCAGCACTCCAGAAAAGCTGAATGACTGAGCAGGGCTGGTGGGGTCCAGTCAGAGCACCAGCTCCTGCCTTGGCAGCCCTGGGAAACTCCCCAGATCTTCAGCCAACTGTCCCTGCTGTGCCTCCGTTTCCTTCATCCTGGTAGCCCAGTGCCCTACTCCCCTCTCCCCATGGAGCCTCCTCTCTTGCTCTCAAACACACACGACTGATGTTAATAACAGCACAGGGTGTGGAGATGTGACAGCCAGCACGCGCTGGGTGAGGAAGGTGCTATGTTTTGGACCTGTATCCTAGAGGTTTTGAATTTTCATTTTTACACCATGGCCACAGGAGAAGAGCTACCTCTCAGCACCATGAGCCACACCGCCTCCTCCCCAGGTTTGCTGGGAACAGGAGGAGAGGCCCAGCACACGTTGCAGAGCACAGACCAGCAGTCCCTGCACTGGCACCGCTGTCCTGTCCAGCCCAGGGACAAAAAGGAAGGCAGAAAATACAGCAGTTTCCCAGGGGAGCTCCAGGCAACACCTCAAGCCCCAGGACAAACCCAAGAACAGTGGGACAAATTTGTGTCTGCTCAACAGAAAGGCACACATAGCTGATCTAATTTAGAAAAGCTTTAGCTTAGATGCAGTACAGCAGCACTCAGCTCTGCCCGACCTGTTTGTGGGGGATCCAGAGAGCCAAGGCAACCTTCCTGGCAATACCATGAGACCCCCATTTCCCTACGGGGTTGCTGCAAACATGCCTTTCCTCAGAAATAGCTGCAGCCACACATGCTGAGCATCCCCCTCTCCCTGGCACAGCCACCAGCACTCACTGGCAGACCAGGATGTGCCACGCACGTCCGACGCCACGCACCCTGGCCACCACGGGCAGGGGAGTCCAACCCCAGCCCTGCCAGCCGGTCTCTGATACCCAACCCCCAAAACTAAAGCTGAAACACACTGAGGAAGGGGCACCAAGACAACTGAGAGGGGAAAAGGGGCTGAGGAGCTGAGAAAGCAGCAGGGAGGGAGGGCCAAGCTTGAGCACGCTGTGGGGATGGCTGGTGCCCATGAGCCTCCTGCAGGGATGCTTTCCAAGAGGAAGGAGCCCTCACATACCACGGTGCCTCTCAGCATCCCCTACGCCATGTCGCAATGCGCTTCATGTTATGGTTGGACACCCGCCCGCGTTTGCTATGGAGCTGCTGTTTCCAAACAGGGGCCCCCGGCAAGGCTGCTGGGGCCTGGCTGGCTTAGCAGTGACGCAGGTGGCTCAGCCTCTGGCGTGGTGACCTGGCCCCAGGCAGAGACTGGGGCTGGGAAAGGGCAGAGCAAGCGGGAAAAGAGGCTCAGCTTGACCTCAGGGATCTGCCCTGGACCTGGTTCCATCAACGCCCGCCTGCAGCACCACCCACCGTCGCTGCCTTCCCCCAGCACCATCGTTGGCCTCCCCGTGCCTCTACTCTCCCCTCGCACTGCAGATGCACTGGGACTGCTTCTCAGCATTTCTGCCCTTGCACTTGTCTTCATGCCACTCAACCCAGATTCCCCCACTGTTACCAGTGTACAAACTGGCATCTGGCAGCACTCGGTCACCTCTTTTCCCAGCATGGGGCTAGATGGACCTGCCTGGCCCTGCCTGGTAATTGCTGCTTAGTAAGAGACAGTTTATCAGTCTCCTTTTCAGCTCTTCAAACATTTTGTGCTGAACACTGGAAACAAGCCTGAAGTGCAGCGATAAAAGATTCAGCTGCTTCTCATCATTCTCCCCAGCAATTCTATTCAATTTGGCTCTTATAGATAGAAAAATTCTCCATCTGCTTTGGAAACAGTCATCAAAAAGCCCTTTATGCAGCAAGGGCACACATTCAGACACCTCTCTAACCTCCTGTTCTCAGCATCGACCCAGAACTGTTTCCCAACGGCTGAACTCCATCCTGTTCCACCTTCGACAGAGAGGAAAATCTGAACAACCTGAGCTGCCTTGTCCCAGGCAGGATCCAGACCACCCACCCCATGCGCAGACAGTGATAGCACCTGGCCCCAGCTTCGCTGCCAGGATTTATAGCTCTGTAGGCGAGGGCTCATCCTTTCTGCTCATCCCCTTCATTGCTTCAACACTAATTGCATCTCGTCAGCCTTTCTTCTGCCCTGCTCCGCTGGGGACTTTAGACTGGGACAGGCAGCAGGAGAGTTGCACTGTGCCCAACCAGGAATTTAATTTGTGAAATGTCTGCTTTATCGGGAGTAAAAGCTTTATTTTGTTGGCACCACAATTGCTGCATTTTGTTTCCCCCCCTCCAGCCTGCAAGAAGAAAATACAAAATCTCCCTCTGAGCCACTGCTGGGCCTGATGGCTCCTTTTCCCTGCACCAGCCCGCCTGCTCCTCTCCAGTAAAAAGCACCAGATTTAGGGGCAGCAGGAGAAAGAAGATCAGGAAATTATATTTTTATGCCTCAGCTTGCAGTTTGCCCAATGCATCAGCGAAAGAAGGAGCACTGAGGCAATGCAACGTTTCATCAGCTCTTGTGCCCGCAGCGCAGCCCAGTGTCCCCCGCTCCACCACGGCCTCCCTGGTGCGAAAACAAGCCGGATCCGTGCTGCAAACCACCACCCAGCAGGTACACCACGAAGCCATCCGGTCTCGCTGCATGAGGCCACCTGCACGTTAATCAGACAGCCCTGAGGGAAACCTGCCCGCGTTCAATCCCAGCAGCTCAGCAATGCCCATCTCAAGCGGAGGGAAACACCCGTGGGCTGAGGGTGAAGGTTGTGTGGTGCCAGCTGGCACCTCTGAATAATGTTAAGCAGGATTTTACAAGAAGTGATGAGCCCTGCAGCAGATGAGGAGCTGTTTCCCTTGGGTGTGTGTAACCACAGCCATGAAGGAGCAGCTCTGGGCACACTGTATCCCCCGGGCTGCTGGCTTCTGGCCAAAGAGCACTACAAGAAACAACAAAAAAAGCCCAAAAGCAGACCACGAAACCCCCTATGAAACATGAGTTTGCATGAGCCAGAGCTGGGCAGTAGCATTCACTTTTCCACGACTTTCCTGCCAAAAAGCAGATTATACCATAGAGCATCGTGGTGTTACTAAACTGGCTTGGGACACAGAGGCAGAAAATCCCTTGCTGCAGGCCCAGAGGTGCCTCCCCGCTGTCTTTAACCACCACCTTCCAGTTGATCTTACTGGGTCCGAAAAGCCTCACTGCAGTCCAGGACCTCAACCCCAGCCCTGGGACAGCATCACTAAATCCACGTGTTCACACAAGACTGAGCAAAGAGCCCGATGTGACACGCTGCAAACGTGGCCCCTGGTCCCAGGGACATTTCTGCATCTGCAGCAACGCTCCTGCATCCGCCACTAACCCATCACCCAGAGGGTGCTGGGCTAAGCAGCAGCGGCCACAGACCCCCCGGCCCCCCCGTGTTTTGGGGAAGGCACCATTTCACAGGGAGGAGACCCCCACCCGCGGGGACAGAGGGGCTTCCCAGGACAAGGGCAGAGCAACTCAATCCTGCTTGTAAAGGGGGGCAGGATATTTGGTCAGGACCTCCCACAGTCAGGCAGGTCTCCACCCTTTCTGAGGCCAACCAGAGGCCAGACAGGGCGGCCTGGTGAGACCCCAGGATACATGGCAGCGGGGGTGACGTGCTGTCACCACCTCAGCCCCAGCTGATGTCACAGCTCCATTTGTCAATTATTCTGCCCAAACCCCTTGGGGGTGGGTGGGTGGGAACAGGCTGGGTTTCCCCTGGGGGCGGCCAGTGTATTGCTGCCCAGCTCAGCAGGGACTGTGGGATTGGGGCTCCCCAAGCCAGGGACCAGGGACTCCCTTCCCCATCCCTGTCCCCACAGCCCCTCGTATAACCCCACGTGGCCACCTGACAGTGTGGGTCATGGTGTCCCCTACTAGGGCCAATGCAATAGCATCAAGGTGACATTGCTGCCCATGCCAGGAGCTCGCCAAAATGCAGGAATGGGGTCAGCTCAGAGGTAGGAGAGGTTAAATTCCCCACAGCTGCATTGTGTATCAAGGACAAGAATTCCCCATCTCCCACTGGACCTGGGGGACCTGCACTCACATTTGTCATCCTCTCTCCGTCCTCATTCTTCTCTGTTCAGCCCCAAGATCGCTATATCCCGTGAAGTCCCCTTTTTTAATGCACTCCAGTGGGCAGAGTTAAGGGTACTGTGGCAGGTTTAATCACTGGTCTTGAACAGCAACAGGGCAGATTTAATTTTCTTTTATTGCAGTGGAGGTGTCTGCTCCTCACTCCAGCTCTGAGAACATGCGCGGGCTGGAGCAATCGCAGTCCCCCCTCTGCAGCTGTTGCCCGCGAACACCAACACCTGCACACAAGTGATTTTCTCACAGCAGAGAGGAGCAAGAGCCATGGGAAATATCACAAACAGTGTCAACCTCAGCACCAAACCCTCCCTGGCTCAATCCCCAAAAGAATCGTGCCAAATTTAACCTTTGAGAAACTCCCGCTGACCTTTTGAAGCTGACGTAGGGTTTGGTGGAAGGAATGTGGAAAGAAAATGGGATGCTGCAGGGATGGAGGAGGGATGTTACAGGGACACCGCAATGATGCAGCGCAGATGGTGCAGGAATGTAGGAGGGGTGCTGCAGGGATGCTGCAGGGAAGATGCTGCCGGAATGCTTCAGGCATGCTGCAGAAATGCTGCAGAGATGTTGCAGGGATGCAGGAGGCATCTTGAAGGACACTTTCCCATGGCTCTTTGCCAAGCAAAGAGTGTTTGGCTCTCAAATTTACTCAAACTAGCCACTTCATTTCCCCTGAAACTTTCCGGAGAAAACAAGTTCTTATCTCACTAGAAACCCAGCCCGCAGATGCTGGGCTGCTCCTGTAAGCTGACAGCGCACTCCCAGCCTCTGGCAACTGCCGGCTGCTGCCTGCCCAGGGGTGCACTTGAGGACAGGGCTGCATCTGTGGGGCTGGGCTGCTGGCACCATGTGCCCAGTGTGGCTGCAAACCACCGTCCCATGTCCTGTGGAGTGAAGAGCTGCAAATTTGTTTCCTGTGAGCTGAAAGAGGAAACACAGGGTGACCAGGCACAATCCAAGGGTGTTACTCTGCATCCCTGGTATCAGCTGGAACACCAAACACTTGGCTTTCAGCCTTTACCTTTTTTCATCAAAAAGCCAGAGCAGCAACATCTCTCCCTCACAACTCACCCCCAGCGCAGCTCGGGGTGATGGAGACCAGACAGCCAGAGATCAGCTGCGCATCCCGTGATGCCAGTGCTCTGGAGGCAGCTCCCCTGCCCGCACCCGGGCGCTACCACCACTGCCCACCGACTCGCTTGGCCTCACTCCTGCCGGCACGGATCACAGGGAAGGAATTGCTTGGCGGTTAATCAGACACCTCCACAACCCTTTTATCTTCCCACAAGTATTTTCTGTCGCCCATCAGTTTTTTCCCATGGAGGAGGATGTCTCCTTTCATCGGCTGGAGTGTTTGGGAAGAGGCTCCACAGTGACAGTGATTGCCCAGGGATTTTTGGCGAGGGTGTGAATTAAAGCACTGTCAGAGCCCTCCTGGACCACGGCCACCCCCACCAGTGCTGGGGAAGCTCCCGTGTGAAAATCTGCCTTTCACAGGGCCACAGAAACACTCACCTACTGATGCTCTGTGAGGCCTGGGTTGACACAGCCTGTGCACATCAATGGCTGACATTTTGCAGATGTGCCAAGTTACCAGTGAATTTTGGGGGTGCCTGGGAGATTGGCACAGCCCAGCAGGATGCCAAGGACTGATGCTCAGCTCTGAGATACTGGCTGGTTGCAATCGGGGGCAGCTTCATTGGGGCAGCTGACACAGCTTCATTGTGCCAAAGGGATCAGCGCAGCTCAGAGCTGATAGTACCTTGAGGTTAGTTCCTTTTTGGTGATATAAAGCAAATATGCTGTGAACAAGTCACCCTCTGGCACATCATGGGCTCAGGGTCTGACGGGGACAGGGCAACCCTATGTGCTCGGTGCTGGAGCCCTGTGCTCCTCAGTCGCAGCAACATGCCAGGAGTCCACGTGTGTGTTTTAGGGGGAGGCAAAAGCCCCTCATCTGCATGTCTCAGGGAAGTAAGGGATCAGGAAGAAAGGGATGGTTCAATTTTGAGGTTAGTCAAAACACTGTGGTAATTTAGCGGAAAGTATTTCTCTGCTATAATCTCTTTGTCGGGCTGTGCCAGGTTTTTCTTGCTTTATTAAAGAAATGCAACAAGTGTGGGAGGTGTGAACTAATGCTACCGCACTGGGAAGGTGGTGACGACCTGAGATCTGACAATGATGTTCATCAGACTCCCTACTCAACAGGGGTGTGAGCAAGTACAGTGGAAAAAAAGGGACATAATTGGTCTTTGAAGAAAAAAACCAAACCAAATAGCTGTGAGACACTCGTCAGCAAATGCTATTTAAGAGCATAGACGTTCGCCTCCTCCCTCCTGGGGCAAGTGTTAACCTTTAAATGAAACTTTTCCACTCCCTTCCCTTTCACTCACGTGTTTTCTCCTCCACCTGCTCCCCACTTGCTAAAATCACTCGTATTTCCCCATCGAGACCCCATGGCTGTGGTGTGCTGCTGTGCCGAGAGCTGCTTCGTCACCCCCCGCCACCACCCCATCCCTGCGCCGCCATGGTCTTTGAGGCAGCAGCTGGTGTTATCTGGCAGAAATGATTCTCAGCAGCAAAATCTCCCTGTGATTTGCACACACACGGGGCTTGGACATAAACCTCATTTCTCGTCGTTCCTGGGCCAGCTCTCCTGGGGAGGTGGCTGGACCTGAACCTCCTCGGTGCTCGTGCAAGCAGGGAGCTGGCCACAAGCATCGACCCAGGTTGCGCTGCAGACGGCTGCCCCGTTGTTGTGGGCTCTTGCACACACAGAGCTGCTTCCCTGCTTGGAAAGGTTTTTCCCAGCTGCAGGAGAGACCTGCCGGTGTGGTGGTCCCGGCACTGAGCCCAGTGGGAGGTTTCTCAAGGGAGAGCAACTCCCGTCCGCACCGACGCTTCCTGTCCCGGCTGTGAGGGCAAGAACAACAAGAGCTCGAGTGGTGACGTGGGAACCTTGCGCAAGAGCCGACGGGGGAAATGCAGCTCGCTACTTTCCAGAGAGCATCTCATGCTCATCAGCAGCGAGTGGAAATGGCCTCGCAGGGAGAAGAAGCGCCAAGTGCCACAAATTGCTTTAACATCCCACTTCACCCTTAAACTGCACTCCCCAGTGTTTTGAATTCAGGGTGATGAAGGTTGGGGCGCAGGGGGGAGGAAGGTCCTTGTCTGGAGAACGAGGCTGCAGTAGCAAATGTCCCACTTGGGCTCTGTCACTGGTTGGGGACAGCTGCTGGGATGTCCCATCCCTGCATCCCCCTGGAGCAGCGCAGTCCAGAGGAAATGAATGCCTTTGCACACCCTTTTCCCAATCCGCAGCAATTTAAAGACGAGGCTGAGCTGTGAGTGCAGCTCCTCTGGCTGCACTTCATCCTGCACCCAGGAAGCTCCTTTGGGCCAGGCAGGCTCATGGTGGGAGGCTACAATGAGGGGCTGAGCCCCAGGGGAGGAGGGGCAGGTGCCTTGGAGAGGTGCAGAAAGCAAGGAGGATCCCTGAGATGCGGAAGAGAGTTGTGCAACTTCTTGCTCACAACCCACCAGTGCTTCCTGAGGGAGGGCGGCGGGTGGGGAGGGGGCTGCGCAAGCTGTCCCAGGCAGGGAGGCATCGCTGTGGTTGCCCGCAGTGCCATGGCTCCCCCGTCCTCTGACGTCCCCGCTCTGGGCACCCAGGTCCCTGTTTACCCGCTTTAAGAAAGTAATAAGAGGCTTTTCTTATCAAATTGCCTTTTTACTTCTGAAGTTGCAGCCACCGCTTCAAAGGTGTTAAGAACAGAAATAGCTTTTTTCTGATAAAAGTGACTCTGACTCATTAAAAGTCTTTGACTGCTGCTCTAGTGCCAAGGACCGTCAGAAAATAAGAAGCTGCCTGCGCTGCTGACTATGAGGCAGCCGGAGCAACTTGTCTCTCGCCGCTCGTCACCGAAAGTCCCCAAAGATGCCCGTGTCCCACCCACCAGAGCAATGAAGCCCATGCCCAGGTCTTTAGGATCTGGGTCGAAAAGATTATTACAAATCTAAATAACTTAAACCTTATAACTCGCTGTATCCACATTTCATAGCCCCAGAGAGGACAAAGTATTAATATTTGCACTCCAAACCCAGCTCAGCTGCTTTAGCTTTCACAGCAAAGGCACCAGCTGCCTCCCCCCATCTCCCCTCTCTGCACCCCCGCAGTGCAGCCGCTCTCTTCATCATCTGCCCCCCCAGAGCATTGACCGCATCCTCCAACCACCAAGGCATATGACAAATTTTAAATGAAATCTCACAAATTCTACCCCGTTTGGTAGGGAGAGTCCTTGCTACCATAGTTAGGAGCTCGGGAGCTTTGAACCCAGTGCATTTTTTCCTGCCATTGTGCTGCACACATAATTAATCATCTTGTAACAAATACATGGCCACCTGGGACTCTGTAGCTGCTTTTCTATTTCTGTGTGGTTATTCACAATTTCAGAGCCATAGTGGGGCTAAAACACAGGTCCCCCACTTCATTTTCACAGCAGCCTGGGGTGCAAGCTGTGGGCAGATGCTTGCAAGAGCAGATCGCACTTAAATTTCACAGTGGTGTTCACCAAAAAAGGATTATTTTTATTGTTTCTTTAAGACATGAAATAAATAATGTAACAGCATCTCCTATTCCCTTCTGGACTTTTGTATTGCTGTTCCTTTCTCTCCTCATTTTCAAGCTTTTTCATTTCCATCACTTACAAACTCTGAGCAATTCAGGAAGACCATCTACATTTATGCCAGCTGGAAAAATGCTGAAACAATGGGGAAAATTGCCTGGGTTATAAAAAACTGTCTTATTTTGTCTAACTAGGGCATTAACGCAAGCAGGTCAGATGAGGAATAAGTCCCTGGTACCCCTCAGATGCACTCCCATTTGGCCCAGAAGAAGATTAGCAAAGACAGATAGTTGCAGTGGGAATTAGGGAATAAATAAAATAAACCCAGCCAGCTCCTGGCTGCCTGGGTGTACCTGGCAAGGCATTTTCTAGAAAGGTTATTTTAACCCCCACCAAAAAAACCCCAACTTTCTGTCAAACAAATTGTAGTAAAGAGATCCGTCCTTTTCATCTTGGTTACAGAAACAAGAAGTAAATAGGTGCAAATTAAAATTCAAACCTTTGACATTTTGGGGGCTGAGGGGGGGAAATGCTGACAGAATTAAAACCACTATCAGGTCATGCATCTTTTGCATGCAAGGGAGGAAAAAGAAATTCTCTAATTGGCTGTAATTGCTGATTCACAGGAAAACTGCCCAGGAGGGATTTCCCTGTCCTTAGCGGGAGCACTCAGGGTGCAGAGGCGGCACAGCTGAGGACGGGTGGTGGCAGCAGCCCCCATAGCCCGTCCCCCCGGTGAGGGGTCCCTGCACGGCTGGCACCGGTGCTGGCGAAAATGGGAAATCGGATGGAAAAGGGCTGGTGCTGCTGAGGGGGTAGTGCCTGATCACACCTGGACACTGTCCTTTGTCCCAGGCACATCTGGAGCGGGGGGTGACCAAGAGGCCACATCTGTATTGCTGCATTGGCATCATGTGGCTGCATCCAGTAGGAAATCAGGTGGGATCAATAAAACCCTGATGTTTTCCTCTGATCCCTTCCATTGGAGTAACCTCCAGCAGCCAATGCAACGACTTTGCATGTCACCACTAAATATTTGGGGTTACAGATGTGAAAACCAAACTTAGGTGTTAGACTCGGGGAGGCTCAGGGCAGCCCTCCCAGTGGCAGGAGCCGCTCCCTTGCCCACACCCTGATGGCAGCTTCATCCCAACCGGCTGGGCAGAGAACAGACACAGGAAGGGGCAAACCTGCAGATGTAACAGGGCCTCCAATTTCTAACGACCGGAACCTCCTCTCATGTGCTTGGCACCCCACCACTGGTGCTCTCATGCAGCGATGTGGTTAACACGGGTGTTTTCTCCCATTCAGCGGGATATGGACACACAAGCACAATCACAGTGCTCCTCACACCTCTTGCCACGTTGCAACTTGTTCATCTGCAAGCAAGAAATCCTCTGTCAGGCTTCTCCTCTGCCTGGGCAGCACTTTGCTCTCACCTGGGTTGCAGAAGACAGCTAGACAATACAGCTGGACATCAAAAAAGCTGAGTTTTGTTGGACCTAAGCAACCCTTGCACATCCAATACTGTCCTCCACACCTTTATAACCATTCCAGTCATGCTCCAGATGTGGTGGTAAGTGCTGATCTCTGTGGCCAGCAGTGCTGAGCCAGTGCTGGATCTGTGCAAAGAGAGGGATAGAACAGCAGCACAGAAATACCAGACAATTTCCAGGTTTAACTCAACACAGTAGGACTTGAGTTCTGGGGACATTTGGGGTATTTTACCCAGAAAAATGGCTTTTCAGGGGATTCTGTGAAGGCTTGGTTCACCCTTTTGTCAATTGATGCAGCCATCACAAAGTGAAGGGGTTTTGGCAGAAAGAAGCAGAAATAAAGACAACACAACCCTGCGTGTTGTCTGGGAAGTGGAGCCCAACACCCCGCCCTGCCGTAGCCTTCCTGCACACAGCGGGGGGACAAAAAAGTCTGGAAAAAGGTCCCCCTCTCCTCACCATGGTGCTGGGACTGTGCCTGCACCAGCGAGCCAGGGCTGCACCAGTTACAAGGAGAAGTCAGGGCAGAGGTGCCTGGTTTACTTTTTGCTCGAGGTTTGGGGACTTTGTCTGGGTTTGGGTGGAGGTTTTGGTTAGCTGCTATTTTACTCACACCCAGCCCTAACACATCACAACTGCAAAGACTTTTAATGTCTGAAAAAAATAAAAATAAGAATCAGGCAAGCTTTATTCATCCTAGAGTGTTGCTATTTGAGTAGTCTGTTTGAGGTCAAGGAGTTGTCAAACCTCCCCAGTTCCCTCTGATGTTTTAGCACACTTATCAAGTATGAGTAACGCTACATGCGAGAAATGAAAGATTGTGGTCTTCAGAAGAACTGATATCAGAAAGACAGCTTAAAGATGAATAGCTTAGTGTATTCACACTTTTTCAGTTGCGTTTACTACATCATATTTACAGGTTAATGTAAGGGTTTATACTTTCTTTTTCTCTTCTTTTTTTCTGCATAGTTGAGCATGAATTTAAAAGACCGAGTATCTGATAAGAGAAAGATAGAAGCTGGAAGGCAACTACATGAGTACTGACTCCCACGCACCCAAGATACCTCTAATAATCACTTCATCTTAACACACTGCTGAGCATTATTGCATATAGACAAGGATATTTGGTGACATTAGGAATTTAGACAGCAACTCCCAGTGTTTTGCATTAAAGGGAGCTGGATTGCATAACCTGCTTTATCCTTTTGCAAACCGCAGGATGAAGCTCTGGTTAAGGTGATACAGGAGGCTGAAGATTGCCCCAAACGATGGCCAGTGGGTACCTCAAGACCGTTTCTCCCGCTGTATTTCAGCCTGACATTGCTGTGCAAGGATGGACAGACCTCACAGACATATTAAAGTTTATCATCCCAAATTAGGCCAAGAAGCCTATGGTCATGCACATCTCCACCACAGGACTTAGTCCCCCGGAAGCCCAAGACCACAGGCACTAAGGCACGGTGTTGTGCAACTTACTGGGCTCTAAATTTACTGAGGCTCTGATCATCAGTTTCTGTCTATTCCTAATAACAGGGATGCAGGTGGGCATAAAAAACCTGCATGTTTTCTTGGTGGTATTTCATAAACAATCTCTAATACCCTTCCTGTCAAACTCAGTTTTTCAAAACTCTTTTCCATGGTTGCACAGATGGTGAACAAACAGCAATGGGGTAGTTAAGCCAGGAGGAGAATGGGGACCAGTTTGCACACTCAATAAGATGTGCAAAGCATGGTGAGGGGATTTACACACAGGCCTGTCTGACAGAAGTGCAGAGACAGAGCGTTGCAGGAAAGTGTGTAAAGAAGGCACCTGGATATGAATATAAGGGCAAGGTTCATCAGGAAAGAAATAGGGGTGCAGTCCAGGCAGCTCAGAGCACAGCAGGAGATCACATGAGGAGCAGCTCTTGTGGGGCTGATAAGGCCAGCAAGAGATAAGGGGCAGAAATGCTCTTGCTGCCTGCAGTCACTCAGTCTAGCCCCACCCAGTCTCCCACTTTAGGAAACAAAACCAGCCCTAACTCCAGTGTCCAGAACTTGCACCTCACCTCAAGGGTCAGAGCATCACTATGAACGCAGAGAAACGAAGGCACGAAGGCACGTACTCCTTCCTCTGCTCTTGCCCAGCTGACTGCCAGCTGGATGCCAGAACCTTCTCATTGCAGACACCCCCCAGGCACCAGGCATCAGCCCCTGACTGGCATCTGTGAAGAAACGGAGCCCTCTGCCCTCCAGGGATTGCAACCAGCTACACTCGAGCAAGCTGGAGTTGCAGGCACTGACACTGCCAAGGTCACCTGGGATTTCTGATGGTGGAAATGCCAACCAGAAACATGATGATTATTTTCTTTTCCACAAAAAGACAAACTCACTTATCTAGAAATAACCCCATAGGATTGACACAAGATTAAATTAGAAGAATCTTATAGGATGGGAATGGGGAATTCAGTTTGAGTCAGTCTTAGCTGCCCATGGCAGTGCCTGGTCTCCTAAATGAGTGGGGGACACGATGCAGTGCAGGGAGAAGTTCATTTTGATTAATACTGCTAGTTGTGTCTGGTTTGGAATTTTACCTTCTAATTATTTTATAATGATGAAAATATAGTCAAGATTAAATTTAAAATAGATTTTTGAAATGCCATTGTCCTTACAGGTACAGCCAGGGGCTATGCAGTCTGCCAGGCAGTGGGGTACTCTGAAGGCAGCATCTATTTCCAGAAGTCATTGCTAACTTTTCCTACATCAGTAATGATTCAGTTCTGGGCTTTAGCCTAAGCTAAAGGTCATCATTAACTCATGCTTTTAAGGGAAGAATCTGTAGTCATCTCTCCACCTGACACTACAAAGGTGTGAAAAATAGTGTCTGAAATGTGTGAGCTTTGGTGGGGATTTTTGGAGTGTGAAACGTCTGGCAGTGGAGAAGTTTTCTTTTCAGAGGCACAGGGATGGAGAAACATTTGGACCAGACTTCAGCTCCACCCAGCCTCGCAGCTTGTCTCCAAAGCTGGTGGATGCTCAGCAAAAATGAGAGCAGTGGCAGCATCGCCTGCCCTCCTGGCTCCACTTCGGACACATCCTCAGCCAGACTCTCACCACCACTTGGTGTCCAATTGCTTCTGACAGACGAATCCTCCCTGAAATTATTTCATTGCTTTTTGACCTCATTTATATCCACAACATCCTGTGATAACAAGTTGCATAGTTTAACCATGTGCTGCATGAAAAAATACTTCCTTTGGCTTTTTTTTAAAGCCTCTGCCCACTTTCACTTGGTGCCAGATCGTTCTGCATTATGGAAACCAGTGATAAATTATTCCCTGTTCAAATTCTGCAGGTCTCCCATGACGTGTATTTAGATACCTGTAGCATGTCCCTCTCAGATACCTCTTGCCAACTCAAAATCCCAAGCTCCACACCAGACCCGTTCTGCTTCTCCACTCGCTGTCTTTGCCCTCTCTTGGAGGCAGGAGAGCACAATGGCAAATGGCACTGAAGATGTCACGTGGCAAAGCTGTCATGGAGAGTGCTAGTTGTTACGTACCAGTTACTACATGATCTGTTAAGGCTGTGGCTTTCTCCTTAGTGCATCAATTCATATTTATCATCATTGAACTGCCCCTGCATTATCCTCTGCAGTCTCTGAGCCTGGTGAGATCTTCCCCAACGCGTCACAGTCATTTTCAGCTTTTGCCAGCCTGAATAACTTTATAATGCCAGAAGCTTTTTCATTTCACTATTTCCTGCTTTTTCTCAACCACTTACTAAACTAACAGCTAAGCTGTATTTCCTGGAATCTGTTTGAGGCTTTTGAGAACTTTCCATTATGATCAGCAAAATCGTCACCTGAAAATTTTATAACAAAATTGCTATATTTCTTAATTTGAGAAAAACATATTGATTGTAAAGGCTGGAGGTGTGCAGAGGGGGGAAGCCTGCTTTAAAAATGTACATTGAAATAACATCAGGAGTCAGAAAACCAGATTCACCTGTGACTGACTGTCTTGGTTTCAGCTGGGATAGGGTTAATTTTCTTTCTAGTAGCTGGTACAGTGCTGTGTTTTGGATTTACTATGAGAATAATGTTGATAATACGCTGATGTTTTTAGTTGTTGCTAAGTAGTGTTTGCACTAAGTCAAGGATTTTTCAGTTTCTCATGCCCTGCCAGTGAGAAGGCTGGAGGGGCACAAGAAGCTGGGCGGGAGCACAGCCGGGACAGCTGACCCAAACTGGCCAAGGAATATTCCATACCATCTGACGTCATGCCCAGTATATAAACTGGGGGGAGCTGGCTGGGAGGGGCGGATCGCTGCTCGGGGACTGGCTGAGCATCAGTCAGAGGGTGGTGAGCAACTGCATTGGGCATCAGTTCTCTTTCTTGGGGTTTATTTGACTTTTTGTTATCTTCCTTTTCATTACTATTATTATATATATAATTTTTTTATTATTTCAATTATTAAACTGCTCGTATCTCAACCCACGAGTTTTACTTGGTTTCAGCTCTCCTCCCCATCCCACCGGGGCAGGGAGGAGCGAGGGAGCGGCTGTGGGGTGCTCAGCTGTTGGCTGGGGTTAAAACAGACATTGCGTTAAGCTCTGAACACAGAAGTAGTGTCCTGAAATGTTTAAATGCTGCACCATGCTTCCCTTCCACTGTGAGGAGGAGAATGCCACGGTCCCTAGCTCCCTCTCCTTTCCCTTTCCAGCCCTCAGCACCCCAAGTTCCCAGCTGTGGGGGAGTGCTGGTCCCAGCAGAGTGAGAGGATGCCCTTCTCTGCTCCAGCTGCCCGCCCAGGCTGTTTCCCTTCTCTTGGGAAGCAGTTTTGAATCCCTGTGGCCAGAGAAGGGAAGCGAAGCGAAGTCTCTCATTTCCTGGGGAAGTGCTGAAACCACCAGTTCCTATGCAAAGCAAAAGGCTGATATTTCTATAGCATTTCTTCCTCTGCTGGTTGTGCTTTCAAATGAAAGTGGTGGTGACTGTGCTTCGAGAGAGCCTGGGCTGGCCACGTGCACCAGGACCCACTCGCTGCAGAAGGTCTGTGCTGGGACTGTTGGTCTGACCCCAGTGAAGGAGCAGGGAGAGCTGCGGCAGAGGCTGGGCTCAGCTCCCGGGAGGTATCGGGCTCTCTGTGCACAGGTGATGCTCTCAGGCTCAGGCACAGATGCAGGTGCCAAAGGAGAAGCCCCGCAGCTCAGCCCTATTCCCACCCCGAAAAGCTGCACCTGGGACTCAGCAATGATACGGAAACCCTTGTGCACAGAGGTGTGGAGTGACCACGGGCAGGGGGCTGTTCACCTGTCAGCTCTCATAGCAAGAAAAACTACATTTCTGATTTTATAAATAAAGCCTGAGGGAGCTGAAAAACAGTGGAAGTGTGCAGTGCAGAGCCAGATTTAACGGCTTCGACCTTCAAATTTCCAGCCCCTTGTAATTTCTAAATTTCACCTCTGCCCTAAAATAAACATCACCAAGTAGTACTGGTAAACAGTGGCCTGTATTTGCCAGTGTAAATAATGATGATATTAAATCTTTGGCATTGGTTTACATGTTTAAACATGGGTTGAATCAACAGTATAATCTTAAATGCCAGTTGGTACTGAATTAGGCTGTTGCTTTTGACCTTTCCATTCTTGTAGACAGATAAGAAAATACCAGAATCGGTTTCCAAAGAGATACAGGCAAGAAATATCTTCCTTGCCTCCCCCTCTTAGGACACACACACAGTTTTTGTATTATGTAACACTCACCCTGGTAATTAAACAGCTTGAAAACTACCTGAGATTACTTCGGAACAAAGACTAGTTGATGAATTAACTTCTAAGCGTGAGCAGGAGCAGAAATAGGTCAGCTCCCTTCTAGACAAGCCTTGCAGCTATGGTTTAGGGGAGAACTTTGTAGAGTAGGGCTGATGGTTGGACTCGATGATCCCAAGGGTCTTTTCCAACCTGAATGATTCTATGATTCTATAACCTGAAACAATTAGTACAATAATGACTCTTATTTGAAGATGTTATTAAATGTGCAACTTGGGGATGGGATAATTGATAGAGATGGCTAGATCTCCCCTGGGTACTGGTAGGAAACTCTCTAGGACAAGGCAGAAAAGGAGAAATGCAAATGTGGAGGGAGGAGAAACACCCTCCCCATCTCCTCCAGGAGAGTGGACCCCCAGGAGAGGAAAAGCAAAACCTGGAGGAAGAGACGTAGTGGCAAAGGGGTTGTCAGAAGGTGTGAGATGAGCCAAGTGTGGGGCCAGGGATGGCTTACTTCACACCTTTTCATGCTCTCCTGCTGCTTTTTCTGCTGCTGTTGCACCCTTCTGCTCCCTCCATGGGGGCCCAGCAGCTTACACCACCATGAACCCCGGCTTTAGGTTTGGCCCTTGGTTTGCACAGCAGCAGGGGCACAACAAACAGGAAGCATTATTCATCTCTACATCGTCGTCAGATGAACCATGCCTGCTCCCCACAAAAAGTCATCTTTGGGCACCCACAGGTTTAAACCTCTCAGGGTTGTCTCACCCTGGGCCCCAGGCAGCAGGGCTGGGAGGGAAGGCAGGTCTGAGGGGCTGCCTCCCTCCCTGCAAGCACTGAACCCATCCTGCATAGCAGGGGGAGCTGAGCTGCCCCCAGCGCTGCTGCCTGCACCCCACATCGCTCGCTCACAGCCACCCACTGCACCCTGAAATGGCTGCAGGCGCATGGAGCCAGAGAAGGGCCCTGCAGAGCGGTGAGAAAAGCTGGTCCAGCAGTGATTCGGAACGGCAGGAGTAGGAGGGAGGCAATTTCTTCTAGCGAAATAATTTCTAAGCCACCTTCTTGCTATGGGGTCTCCCTACCTGTTCTGAGGGGAACAGAGGACAGAGGGAATAGGACAGAAAATAGAACCACTTGTGGTTTCTTTTCATCTGAAAGCATCACTCTGTCAAGTTTCACACCTGAAGAGCATTGCAGCACTCTGGTTTCCCTTCATGCTGGTGAGTACAGTACAGCTGCCCCCCCTGCGCTGCACCCCGGGGGCTCCGGCTCGGCCTCGGCAGCTGCGGGCGTGAAGGTCTGACCATTTCTCTGCACGGATCTCAGCACAAAAGTGCAGGAGATGGTCAGTCAGTGGGGTTGACCCTTGCTGGGTATCACTATAAATGGTGGTGAGCTGTGTGCGAGCCCCACCACACCAGCGCCTCTGCCAGCACACAGGCGGTGCGGTAGCTGCAGGAGGACTCCGCGGTGGAGATGAGAACACAGACACAGACAGGGGGAAACACATTTATGGACAGAGGAATCAGGAAGGTATGTGCCCCACAGTCTGCTTGATCTGTGGCCTTCATCACAGCTACCTGTGCTCCTGCTGAGCAGCTCATCTCTCCACAGGATATATCTACCATGCTGGCTGTTCCGGAGCAGATACAGTCCCAACAGACAGGCCAATACATATTTCACAGCTTCTGGAAACAGTTTTATTAGGCACAACACGTTGATAAACCTCCACGGTTCAGATGACCCTATGTACAGCTCACATTAAGGGCCCTCTTTTCCCAATTTGAGGGATCATTACACGCCATGTCAGGTAGTGCAGTTTGTCCTTTTACACGGTCTTATTGTTGGTGCATTTCTTTATTAGCTATAAAACAATTTCTAGAAAAAATACTGTTGACAGTTGTCCTTATTCTCCAGAGCCTGAAATTTTAGTGAGAACAGTGTAACACAAAAAGGAACACAAGGGAATACATCTCTGAGAACTATCTTTGGCTTGTAAACTGAGGTCACTGAGGAACAGCATCAAGCAGGCTTTGGAGACCTCCATGAGGCTCACTGAGGCTCAGCTGGCTTCCAGCTCAATGTAGCTGTAGCTCAAGCTGTCTCCTGCCTTACGCTAAGCCCTGAGCTACGTGGTCGGATGGGTTCAAGTTCTCCAGCTGTATCGCACCTACTCCACACACACTGCCATGGCTGCTGTGCAGGCTGCCCCAAAGGCCAAGCAGTCAGAAGGCAGGATGGACCAGGAAAGTGTCCCAGCAGATACCCCAAAGAATATGTACACTGTGTGCAGCGTTTGTACAGGTAAAAGGGAGCAAAATGCTTTAAAAGGGGAAAGAGGGTAAATGCATTAGATAAAATGAAACAAAGTCTGGACATCTGGAAAAGAGCAGTCTCCTGAGACAGAGGATGTGGAGATGATACTAGAAATGTCTTAGCCCAGACACTCCTTGAACGCTTGGGAATGAAGCAGAAGTACCACATGAGAACCAAGTAACAGCTTGCCCAGCCTGAGAGCAGGTTTTCAACAACGATGCTTTGCTGAAGCTTCCCAACACATCTCACTGTACACATTCGGGTGTGTGGCAGCATTTCCCACAGCCCAGATGACACAGGCGATGCCTCGGGACGGGAGCGCACTGGTGAGGGTGTATCCGTGAAGGGGACATGCCTGCAGAACATGTTGGACATCTCTCTCCCTGCCCTGGGCATAGTACATTTCTATGTCTCCCCCGTCCTTCACAGAGGGATGGAAATCAGTGCCTCCATGTCCAGGAGATCTCTGAAACAGCAATGTGGCCTTTACTGGTTTTGCAGAGTCCAGCCCCTTCTGTTCCACATCTGCAGCTCATCCAGTGGCACTGTCCTCTGTGACAGAAGGGACCCAAAAGGCTAAAGTTATGAATATTACATTCCTCTATTATTTCTGAGTGCTGCAAATATGCCAGGCACTGAAACTCAAGAGAAACCTTCAGTGCTAGGTCTCCAGCTCAGTCTCTCCAGCTTGCACAGTATGGTAAATATAAATAATCAATGAGTACATCCAGTGTGAGTCCAGCATTGGGCCAGTTGAGATTTACTTTGATTAATATAAGCAGCCAGATGTTAACTGAACTGCTCACTTGCATTTAAAGCTGATAAAATAATTCTAAAATCATGAAAAAAGTCCAAAATGTTGAAATGCTTTCTACCCAGTTAATTAACAATTTTGGAATAAATTGTCTTTTTGCTCTTTTTTTTTAATTTTATAAGTAATTCATTTCAAAAAAAGGAAATGGTTCAGCCAACTCAGCTAAAGGTGAGAGAATGCTTTATAAAGGCAATTTCCAAATACAGAAATATCTTTTTTGAAAATGCCTCATTTAAAAAGAAGGAAGCAAAACTAAAATATATTTTGCATTTCAATAAAAACCAAATATTTAGTCCTCCAAAATAACTGTTGCAAAGACAAATGAAAATATCTTCTGTGTCTGGTCAAAGAGTAAAAGAGTTCATTCTCTCTGAAGATAAATTATGATAAACTGGGAATAAAATGGAATAGGTTCTGCTCTCATTTCAAGCCAGTGTAAATCCACTGCCTTTTAATCACTATCCCATTTTCTTGCTCCAGACAGCTGAGGGGTCTGAAACTGTTTCCATCAATAGCTTCCCATGTCAAGCAATTAAGCCTTCAGGCACATTCATGAGGATGAAGGTGATGATGAAGCAAAGGTAGTTTAAAATGGTTGCCACCCCAAGCAGCCGTAGTTGTGTACATGGCGTGGGCACCACCTCCACTGTCTTAGCCTCTTCCTGACTGTGGTCCCTTCACACCTCAAATTTTAGCTTGTGACCACAGGGTCTGACAAGTCTCACCCAGCAAGACGAACATCATGGCCAGCTGCAGTTGTGCAGTAGTGATGCAGCCCAGCCCTATGAACTCCCTTATAATTTATGCAAAGCAGGGAAAATAACTTCCTTCTTTGAAGGATAAGACATTTCCCTCCCACCCCCTCCTTCCAAACCCTTCATGCTTTTGGAAGGTCTTGTGCTGGCTGCAGAGCAAGCCTTTCCTCTGCTACCTCAGTGGGAGTCCAGGCCACTCTCTTCCAAGCCGCTGAGGGCTTTGGTCTTAATCCGGAGCTTGTGAGGTAGGGCAGCATAGTTTCGGCCCTTCAAAGGATCTTCTGAAGGGCAGGGCAGGCTGCATGGGGGTAGAGAAGTTTTGGGCACTTCTTGCTCATCATCTTCATCTGAGACAGTTGTGCTGCTTTCTTTGCTCACCTCGGCAGGACTGGGGGAAGGGCACAAGAAGCAGGCACTACCTGACAAAGGCAAATGGAAAGCGTATTTGTCTGGGCAGTGGTAACTGAGGAATGGAGAGCAAGCTGTGGATCTGAAGGATGCATCAAGCCTCTTTGGCTGTTGAAGGCCAGGTGTGTCCATGGGAGCTGGCTTTGAGTCACAGCCAATGATGTTTCTGGATGGATCAAAGGTTTTGCAGGAAAAGTCAGCTGGGTCCAGCACCTTCGGCACAAAGCTCTTCGCTGTGAAGAAGCAGGACTCCCCAGCAAAGGGGTCTGTTTCAAGAAGTGGAGAGGCTGCTCTGTGCCCTCTGAAATAAACTCCCAGGAAGTCCTGGAGGGAGTGGCCCTGGTGGGTGCTGGTGTCTGGGCTGATAAGCCCAAAGCGCAGTTTCAGGGACAGCAGCTCTGTCCTGAGGATGGCATTCTCCTCGCTGAGAGCAGCCAGCTGGCTCTCCATGGCGAAGTCATTGAGGCGCCTCTTCTCCCGTGAGCGCTTGGCCGCCTCGTTGTTCTTGCGTCGCTTCTCCCAGTACATGTTGTCCTTCTTCTCATCCGGCATGAACTCCCGCTTGCGCCGGGAGGGACCGCTCACCTTGCTGTGGAGGAGCTTAGCCTTGCTCTGCTGAAGCGCAAGCTCACTGATGGTGCTTAGCGGTGCCATGAAGTTTTCCATGGTCGTGAACACAGCCGAGGTTCTGCCAGAATGAGAACACAAAACTATTACTATTAAAGGTGCTATTAATTAATACCAATGAATAAATTAATATAGCCATGTGATTGTTTCATCTCTGTTGCAGTCATACCAGGAGCACTGAGTACAGCACCATACACGCACGTAACCTGGGGACAGCTTCCCTCAGTTATTTCTGTTACTTTGGAGCCACATTTTCAAAATACTGTCAGCACATCGATGCCCTTGCATCTCACCAGTGTCTACAAAATCCATCATGGGGGACCCAAAAAACATGTATGACTGAGCAGAGTTAAAAAGGACATAATTTGCCGACTCAGTGAACAATCACAAACACTTTACCTAACTAACTTCAATCAGGATAATAAAAATTGCTCTCACATACTACTTATCTCCCACTAATCTCAAACTGCCTTATAGAGGAAATAAGACTCATTGCCCCTGTTCTACAGATAAGGAAGGTGCAGGGAGAAGAAATGATTTACCTCAGTCACATAACTTAGTTAGCAGCTGAAGCAGGATTACAAATCTACTCAGTCCCCATTTTTCCCCAAAACCCACTCTGGAAAGCTGGATTTTATGATGTCTGTGATTTTGATAGATCTGTAAGCAAATGTAGATGAACACTATGAAAGTGCCATCTAGGAACTTGCATGTACTTGCACAGCAGGTGCTGAACAGCAATATGGCACCAAGTGTTGGCACAGAAGTGTCCATCTGAAGCCAATGACCACGGTAAGTTCCTGATTACGGGAAGAAGCTAGCAGAGAAAACCAATGATACAGTCTAAATTGTGAATTAAATTAACAAGAGATCACACTCCAGACGTACCCATCTAAGCTACAAGCTTCCTGTAACCTGGCCATCTTCCAGGAAAACCACATCAACCCTCCTGCCTCTGGGCAGTCTGTGAGGGATTGTGCTGGTCCAGTGTGAGTGTCTGGAAGTAGGCACCTGCATGTGGTCACCTCAGACACCCTCTATACTTTACAGAGACCTAGTGAGGGAGCTGAGCATGACATGTATCTTACCCTGTAGTCACATTTGATCAGCTGAGCTCCCTGGACTCTTGTCTACTGACTGTAAGAAAGCCCAGAGTGACTAATTCTGATTTAGACCTTGCAGGCATCTTGGGTCTGGTGAGAGGGATCACATCTTGTGAGCCTAACTTAAGTTTTGGGAAACTACTTTGTAGTGTCAAGAGAAGACATCTTGTTATGACCTCTGCAGGATGGGTAGGGAAGGAGCTGAGAAAGGATCCTACTCAGAAGTGCTTGACTGCCAGACTGCTCAGGACCTAGGTCCCATCTAGTGGAAAGCTGAGCCAGAGGGACCAGCCAGCACTGAGCCTGATAAGCCATCGCCTCTATAAGATTACCCTAAAATGGTGAAGAAGGGCATAATTGTTTCACTTTGATTAGCAACTAATGCACTGAAGCTTTGGTATTTGCCACATTTCAATCCCCAGAGCTTTGCACAAGGTCCTTCATTTTAGCCTCGTGACTACGTGACTGTTGGGACCCACAAAGACCAACGCACAGATAGTGGTCAAGATGAGCTCCACACTGTCTGGTGGGTTGCAGTCCACTTTACTAGCACTGCAATGCACTCATGGTTCACCACGTAGCTAGAATAATAATAGTACCCATTTATATAATTGCAAGGGGCTTTTCTGAGCCATGGGGACAACATCACCAAGGTTCCGGGCAGGGCTGGTCAGAGTGTTGGGGGGAGGAGGGCTGGCTGACATTTTGAACCAAAAATGTTCCCCCCGCCCCCCAAGAAAAAAATGTTTCAGGCTGAAAATTGCACAAACTGAGAGGCAGTAAAATCAACATTACATCCAAAAGCCAACCATTATTCAGATCTTAGCCAGAAACATTCAGTTTGAGCATTTTTGGCTTTCAAACGTCTATTTAGGAATCAAATTAAATGAATGTATTCAGAGCTACAGGTGAAGTGAGAAGTCACACTCCTTCAGAAAGCCTGGGCCATATACAGACATGCAGTCAGAGGCTGTGAACTTGTGAAAATCTGGCATGTGACCTTTCTGAAAATCAACACAGCTAACAATCAGCATGACTAATAGCCAACATTCTTGCTAAATCAATTTATTGCATGAGTGGCATGAACATCTTTTCTTGATGTAAAAGACCCCATTTGAATGGTCTCATTTTCCAAGAGTGACTAGTGATTTCTTAAGAATTCAACTCACAAATGATGTAGAGGACAACATTTTGGAAGCAAAGTACTCTGTTTTCTTATATAGCTCTTTCTCAAAATCAGATTCCTTTTGAAGGTATCTCAAGATAGCACCCAACAAATGAGGCATAAAAGATCACTAGAGGATTTTGAAAATCAAACAATGTGAGAATGTATGTAAAGGAGTTCCATCATATACACAGAGTTACATACATATTGTAGAGCAGAAATGTGAGCACTGAGCCTAAAAATGTTAATCCTCTGTAGCAGCTATTTGATAAAATATTCAGCTGCTTGAAGATAAAATATCAGCTATTTATTTTTACAGATTTGGAGATCTTCAGTATTGGCAGGTTGTCATCAGCTGTGATCTCTGCACAATGCAGACCCACAAAATAGACAAATCCACATCTATTTGCCATCTGAGTTTGCACAGTGTGACCAGAGTTTTGTTCTGGTTTAAATCAGGACAAGTTCCATGAAAGTATTCTCTGTCCGAATCAGTGTGGTTTTGTAATTAAATACATTTTTTGTGTGTATATATTTTAATTTAGCCATAAGTCTTTGAGATCTCAAACAGTATGCAAAGTAACTCAAACAGTATGAGAGTAACTAAAGACCAAAACAAAGAATGTCCTTTAGCATGAATATGTTTGGGGTAATTCCTCCAGCTTTTGATCAAAATTGCTTCTGATCTCAAAGAATCAAAGGGAGAATTTCAGTGAGTGTACCTGTGGTTTCTGACAGCGTCAAGAAACAGAAATACGCTATTGTCTCAGGGCTTAATCACTTACCAGGAATTTTTCAAGTTAGTATTTGACGCAACTTCTTTGTTGAATGAGTCGAAGATCAACAGGTGGCTTTTTCACTGTGTGAACTCATCATCCGCATTGGGCAAAGTGGTTTGTTTTCTCCCTGTCCTTCTCTTGCTCCTGGTGCCTGTCATAAGGAGATCCTATAAGAAGTTTCAAGACTACTGTAACCAACATTCACTGTCCAATACAGCTGGGAAGCATGGGGAATAAAAGGGATCCAGAACAGACATTTGTGAGACAGAACAAAAAGTAACAGAGAACCTGAACTCTTCCTTCCAGCAAACTCATTTCAGCACATTTGTTTAACATTTCCCACATTTGTTCAGTCCCTCACACTTTAATCCATTGTGCCAAGGGGGGATTTTCCTTCAGACCCAACTTAATGCTGCGTGAATTGAAGCAGATGGAAGTGAAATCGTGAGAAGTGAGAGTTGAGCCCAGGAGAAGAGGCAGGAGTCAAACCAGAGAGAGGGCACAGTTACGCTTACTTGGAGGTGGGGAAGGTTTGGAAGGAGGTTGGGTGTGAAGTGGGAGGTAGGGGAAGTTCTTATCGGAGGCAGGATCTGGCCTTTTAAGGGCAAGGAATGAAGACTTAGCTGGACCAATATGTGAACGCATCAAGTTTTAGGCCACAGAGTCTAAACTCTACCTGTTATTTATATATGCAGCCCACAAAGTCACACATATACCCACGTGATATTTGCCTTGGTACTCTTCATGAGTGCAGACTCTAGCAATCAAGCGCACAAGGTGACACACAGCTTGTACCCGCAAGGACAAGTGGAAACATTAATATTAGTAAGGGCAGTAGAACTATTTTGGTCAAGTCCATTATGCAACCAATATTTCCTAAGGTGCATTGGTATCTGTTGTTTCTGCAGCTATAAATGTAGAAGACAATTACCGACGACTTGTGAGAACATCAGCCTTATTCTGTATTATCTGCATCCTGAACAGAAGAGAAAGCACCAAAACCATCGTAAAATGATGGTGTTCCTTCATTTTTCACCTCTGCACTAAATCTGCCAGTTCTGTTTAGACAGAGCATCCTTCTGAAGCCCTACTTATCTAGAGGGAGCAGCCTTTGAACATTTCCATCTCTTATCTTTCTGAGCAGGCAGAAAGTAAGCCACATTTTTATGTAAAGACTATTAAATACATGAAGATAAGCAATAAAAACTATCCTTACCACTTCTACAATGCATCTGATCAGCTGTGAAGAGCTAAATGTATAATGTCCTAGTTTAATGCTGACACTAAACCATTTACACCTCTGTGAAAATGAGGACATGTTGTGTTGAGGTTTTTGTACATGCACTCTATCTACCTGGTCGAAAGATCCTCATTTCTGGTAAAACTGCTTTCCTTCCACTAACAGAGGACCATGTTAGAGCTCAGGCTTCAGAGATTTGGTTCAAACCTATCTCCCCCTCTTTCTCTTATCTCCACCCTGAGCAGCAGATCAGAGCAAACTCTGATGAATTGTACTTTCCAGCAGGTTGTACAAAGCCCTCCAGGAAAAACTTATATCTAACAGGAACTGATTCACTCCAGATCTATGAGACGATATACACTTTTCTTTAATCAAAACACACTGCCTCATAAAACAGCTGGTGAATCTCACTTTTCTGTGATCATAAGTCAAGCCCTCAACCCTCAGATTATTCTTTTTCCCAAGGATGTAGTAAAGTTAGAATAGATCCTGTAAAGGGTAATAAGAACAGTCATAGATTTGGAACAGTTTCTGTAAACAGAAATGCTAACTCATTATTTCTCAAGAAAAAAGAACATACACTGAAATTATCAGGCAGTGGATTTCAAAGAAACAAAAGGAAGCACATCTTCATACAACATAAAATTAAAACGTGGAGTTCATTGCCTGATGATAATGTAGTCATCAAAAATAAAAAAGGAATCACAAAAAATATTAGGCCAGGTAGACCTTTAAGCTGACTCAGTCTGACCGTTCTTATGTCCTAAAATAATGTGTGAATTTGACGATTAAATACATTTCCAGCTGTATTGTGTTTGCGTGGCAAGGTTTTGGTAGCAGGGGGAGTGTCAGGCGTGGCTTCTGTGAGAAGCTGCAAGAAGCTTTCCCCATGTTCGACAGAGCCAATGCCAGCCGGCTCCAAGAAGGACCCACCACTGGCCAAGGCCAAGCCCACCAGCAGCAGTGGTAGTGCCTCTGGGATAACATATTCAAGAAGGGGGAAAAAAACCCTGTGCATTTGCAGCCAGAGAGAGGAATGAGAATATGTGAGAGAAACAACTCTGCAAACACCAAGGTCAGTGAAGAAGGAGCAGGAGAAGGTGCTCCAGGTGCTGGAGGAGAGATTCCCCTGCAGCCTGTGGTGAAGACTATGGTGATGCAGGCTGTCTCCCTGCAGCCCGTGGAGGCTAACGGTGGAGCTGATGTCCACCTGCAGCCCGTGGAGGTCCCCATGCCAGAGCGGGTGGATGTGCCCGAAGGAGGCTGTGACTCCGTGACAAGTCCACGCTGGAGCAGGTTTGCTGCAGGACTTGTGACCCCGCAGGGGACCCACGCTGGAGCAGTCTGTTTCTGAAGGACTGCACCCTGTAGAAGGGACCCACACTGGAGCAGGAGAACAGTGTGAGGAGTCCTCCCGCTGAAGAGGAAGGAGAGGCAGAAACGTGTGATGAATTGACCACAACCCCCATCCCCTGCCCCGCTGCGCTGCTGCAGGGGAGGAGGCAGAGAAAACTGGGAGCACAGCTGAGCCCGGGAAGAAGGGAGGGGTAGGGGGAAGATGTTTTTAAGATTTGGTTTTATTTCTCACTATTGTACTCTGATTTGATTGGTAATAAATTAAATTAATTTTTCCCCAAGTCGAGTCTGTTTTGCCTGTGACGGTAATTGGTGAGTGATCTCTCCCTGTCCTTATCTCGACTCACGAGCCTTTTGTTATATTTTCTCCCCCCTGTTCAGCTGAGGAGGGAAGTGATAGAGTGGCTTTGGTGGGCACCTGATGTCCAGCCCTGATGTCAACCCACCACACCAGCAAGTGTGTTATAGATGCTGTAGAACTGAACCATAGTCATGGGTTTTACCTTTTCTTTGGATTAGAAGAGAGGATAAAGTGGATTACATGCAAAATTCAATCATTTTGATATGGTGAATATCTGTATTTTATTCTTCTCAATTTATTAATTTTTAAAGTACAAATCTAGATTTTACTACCTCTCAGTATGATTTCCCTAAATTGCAAACTTTTTCTTCAACCTTTGCATGTCTCTTTATTTCCCCCTATTTATATCACAAATTCCTATCTACAACCACCAATAACATTTTTGAGTTTGAAGTCTCATTTAAAAACACAGCTGAGAGGAGTATTCTTAACTAAAACCACAAGAATGAAAATCCAAGCATAAATCTACATATATTTTAATTAAATAGGAAAAATCAGTGTCATTTAGAAGTGCATAGAGTGACTTGGCATATCTTCCCTGTGTTAGAGATTTCTTGTTTTTACTCTGAATTGGAAATGGTTGATTTGCTGTGGTATTCCCATGACATAGAATCACAGAATCATGGAATATCTCAAGTTGGAAGGGACCCATAAGGATCATCGAGTCCAACTCCCTTCTCACAGGACTACCTAAAATTAAACCATATGACATGCACAGATTTCAGCACACACTGTATACTTGATTTTCAATATAACTTTAAACAAACAAAGGAAAGAAAGCTTCCAATTATTTTTCATAAAACACATAATTCCATTATGAAATTAACTACCCTACAGAAAATTTTTGGATCAGACTTTGACTCCCAGCTTCCTTATCACACTCAATTGCACCCATATACCTAAGAGCCAATCCATGGAAACATCACTGGAGTTTACCTACCTTAATTAAACTGGGAACAGAATTTAAGATGTAAGGAGTTCAAATCAGCAGTTTGAGCCAAGCTACCCTACGCGGATATAAAGGAGCTTGATAGCTGCCTATTTTTTCACTCTTAAATCATATCATCCTAAATTACACCAGAACTCAGCTGTTAATCTCAAGCCACTCTAGTACATCAGTATCTAACCCACAGGAGTTATTCAGAATTTACACTGATAAAATGAGATAATAAACAGGCCGCAGTGAGCATGGTATGATTTACAACAGAAACCTCTGAAAACTTCTACCAGGAGCACTGCGCTGTACAAACACTGCACTGCAAGCACCTTGGTAAACAAGTTTCAATCCTTGCTGCTGCTTCTTCACCTTAGTAATAAGAGAAAAAAAATAAATCTGTGGTTTGGCAGTAGCTTACAATACTCTCTAAACCTGGTGGCCTGTTTTAGATAAAAGGACATCATTCCAATTACTCATGTTCCTGCGTATTTCACATTCACACTGAAGCAGTGGTTAGCAGGTGCTATTTAGGAATAGGTATTACTCACTTCACGTATCTCAGTGGGAAATAGCATAGTCTAGTGATTAAAGCAGGCAGCAAAGGAGACAACAGAGCAGACATAATGACCTGTATGCCTGAACTCCCGGACAACTACTTCTGTGCCTGCTACTGATGGAAGAATCGGTCTTGCTGGAGAAGTTTTAAACTCCAATTCAAAGCAAAATTGATTCAGAAACCACTACGGTATGCCAAAGTCACAATTTTGCTGTGTGTCTATTTTGAAAACACACAAATGCTTGTTGGCTCAGAGCACCAAATGTTGCTGCAAGTCTGTCAATGTGTTGCAGTGCCTTTATAGACAGATTTTCAAAATCAAGCATTTGCACCATCAGGACAGGTTTTCTAAAGTCTGGTTTCCACAGAAGCTTTGCACTCATTTGGGCACTCGTTTGAAAATCAGATTCCAAGACCCCATAAGGATTCTCTGGAGTGTATCACTCTTGAAACCTGGCCACAATCACAGATGCTGAACTCCTGAAAATTAAGACTTTCTCTACAGATTCAGAGTCCCAAGGATATATTGAAATGTCTGTTGTACTGAAATTCTAGGCTCAAATATATTAAATCACTGTCTCTGCAACTTAATCACAATGGATTGTTTGTTAGGGGCTTGGTAGAGTTAGTTTTGTCTTTTGGTCTTGAGGTATGAGACTTCAAACCATGTGAATATCAAAAGTACCAAACCACCTGCAGCAGAACTGCTGGGTGTTACAGTTTATGAGCTGTATAAGCCTCTCCTGATTCCTCAGTCCTTGTGGTCAAAGCCCAGACCACTGAGGCTGCATTGCTCATGGTAACTAGCCTCAAAACCAGCTCAGGTATTACTCTATTTGGAACAAACTGACCTCTGAATTTTACTGTGGGTCTACAACAGACCGTAAGACTGGAAACGTGCTGCAAAACCCTTAAAACCCCTGAGCTACTAATGATTCTCCGCAAGCGACAGAGTTTTGCATTTCTTAGTCTGCAAATGCCTCGGTGTGTGCTTCTGCTGAATAATGAAGTCTTCACAGTGTTTGCTTCATTTCACTTGCCTCTGTGCCCAAGAAAGCTGACCCCGCCACACCATGGCTCAATGTAAGATATTTCATAAATTTTTTTTTTTTTTTTCTCTGGGAAAGGACTTTAAAGAAATCCTTTTTCTTCCTCTCCTTTATTTCATAGTTTGGGTCAAAAGTACTGACTTTTCAGCAGATTATGCTTGGCAGGGATAGATTAGTCGAATTCTGAAATACTGGAATTGGAAACTCGAGTGTTTCAGTTGAAAACACAGTTAAAATCTTAGTATTTTCAGATAATTTTTTCTGATTTTTTTTTTAACAACTAAAACTTTCCTTCAAAAATCAACTAAGTCTGAAACATGGTCTAGATATTACTGAGCATTTTACAAACATTTTTAGTTGTCTTGTTCCTTCAGTTTCAGCACCTACTTGGTGGACCCTCCTCCAGGAACGTATAAAGCATGAATAACTGAATCGTTCTTCTTCCCCTTGCCATTTCTTCACTGCACAATGCAGGGTAGTACAGAAAAAGCTGAGCTATTTCATTCGGATGCAACGATGCTGAGACAGACTGGAATTCCCCCAAGCTCACTAATGCCAACAAGCTCAATTTGGCAACGCTACCATGACCAGACTACATTTACTACTGAAGCTGGTTTACTGAGAGCATGCTTAAGCACAGTCATAGTGCACAGATTTGAAGGACCAGACCATACTGTATCGGATCTGTGTCACATCATCTATAGAAAAGCAGTAAATAACACATAAAACCATTATGCTCCGCAGCAGCTTAGATGGCAGGTATGTTAATTCTTGCATGTGGATATTTTAGGTGCCTGCTTTTGGTCTGCTGTGCTAACAGGAACCAGCAAGGTGTGACTGAATTTACCTTGGTGTAACTCAGCACTGTCTTTTCCAGCCGCTAGATCTTCACTCACACGACTGATGGGAGAAGAAGAGAATTAGCCCAGGAACTCACACATCTGTCTCCGGCTGAACGAGCAGATGGATGCTCGTGCGCAGCATGCACTGGCGGTACATGCAGCCCTGCATCCGCTCTCCACCTCTCTCTGCCTACCCAGAGGGATGGAAAATTCCATCTGGTTCATACCGAATCTGACAAAAACTGCTGTCACAATAGTTTTTTTTAAAAGTAAAGACTGATTCACAAAGATAAAGCTCATAATTATCTGAAGGTAACCCCCCCACGTTACAGTGATGCCTCATCATGAGGAACAAGTAAGAGGCGGTCTAGACCCAAAGGTAAGTTCCTTCCTCTCTGTAGCACAAGAATGTCATTGCAGGCTATGAAATAACTGAGACCCAAGCATGTGTTTAAACTTAAACAGAGTCTAAGAGCTTTGTCTGAGACAAGGCCAGAAATGCTGGCTTAAGCACGGCTGCTGTTGATGTTAGCAAGTCGGTGGCTTTCTGTCTTGGAAATTCAAACTCAAGAACCACCAGAAAAGAACTGAACACTCTTCTAATCTTTGCTACTTGCAATCATCCACGGTTAGTAGGTCTTGAGGGCACACAAAATCCCTATTTTAGAAACAGAGTGGTATCATTCGCAAATGACAAAGTCCCCCGCTCCGTAGAAGCTGCAAAGATACCACTGTCAAAGTTCGTAACAATAAATACTTTAATAGGAAAAGCAGAACAAATCCTGATAAAAACAAGGACCTTCCCTCCATTTTCAAAATCCGTTCCCCAGCAACCACCAGTCATCAGGAAAGACAGCCTTCTCCTATATTTGATACTCCTGATTCCTTTCTTCATCTTTTCACATATCTGTTTCAAAACGCCCAACCCAAAATATTTTGTTCAGCCAGTAAAACTTCCAGAACCTGCTTCATTCCCCATTCTCCTGCTTGTTGTGTAATCATTTAAATCAACAGTTGCAAATTATTCCTTATTTAGAAAACTGAATTAGGTCCTCAGCTTATTACTGAGCCATAAAGACACACATATGCAGTTGAGCCCCACGGGGTTTTGCTGACCCAGCAGTGCTGTCATCCAGATTGCAGCCCTAAGAAATGATTTTGCTTTAAGTACAGAAGCCAAAGCCAAGCTCTCCCGCTCTTTCCCCCAGTCTTTTCCTGCTCCTAGCCCCAGGACAAGCATTTCCAGAATGCAGGACCGACCATTTACAAAAGTTTTTGCAGAACCTAAATAAAACTCATCTCATTGCTTACCTCCCTGCTTCAGAACAAGAAATTGATGATCACAAAATAGAAATCATTCACACTAAGATGTTCAGAAATATTTAGCAGATCGGGAGTTGAGCACATCAAGGACCACAAATTTTTGTGCACGGTGCCTTTCTCAACGTTTTCTGGTAGGAAGACTCTCATCCTTGTGTTCTTTTGCAGAAGTCCTGTCAAAGGATCTGACAGTCTCTAAAAGCTTTCCTTTTTCTTTTGAAAGGAAGTAAGCCATCGCTACTGGCTTGTCTTGGAGGCTGCCAGGCCTCCTCCACTCATACGCACGTGCAAAGGGCACTCGCTGCAGAGCGTGACCACATCTCTCATTCATTAATTAATATCAAGATTTTCTGTCAGAGGTTTCCCTTTCACTCTGCTATCACAGGAAATAAATAAATGAAACTTTTGAAGATTTTGCAAGGCAGAGTCATGCATTGGCCACTTCTGCCTGAGTTTCTATAATACACAGAACTGGTGACAACCCACTCGTACTAAAGACGAAACTCTTAATTTCAGTCCCAAATCATTGAGTTTCTCTGTGCCCAAAGCAATGGGGTGCTTATCAGTGCTTTATCAGATTCAAAATACTTACTTCTGGGTAACTAAAGTGAAACACTTATGTAAATTCACATGGTCCAGTCCTAGAAATAATTTTTCCAGATTCAAACTGATAAGCACCCTGTTGCTGTAGATAAGCACCCATGGGGCTGCAGTTTCTTTTTTAAATCATCAGAAAAGAAGATAAGGCTCTAAATTAGGACTTGGGTTTTATCTGAAAGTACACTAGAGTCAAATATGGAGTGCCTCCACTAATGCTGTACAACTCATTCCAGATTTCTGCCAAAGGAGCAGAAATCAGCAGCCAGACTATAATAGTCCTTACAGAAACCAGCAAAAGTCAATGAACTATGTCTTCCATGACTTGGGTCATTCCTTGCAATTTTAATATTCACAGTACACTTTCACTGGATGGAAGCAGTGGGAATTTCTGCCTAAATGGCTTGACTGCACAAGAAGATGCTCCTTTTTCTCAAAACACAAAGCCAAATTCTGCTGTTAACTGCATCTTCTCTGACTTTCTGCTATTAATTGTAACTTATCATCTGACTTACTGCACAGATTTGAAAAAGGAGGGAATTATGACCTTGGCACAGATTTCAGCTAGACACACATCAGATTACTCACCACAGTGTTTTCATCTGCCAGAGCATTTAGGTGTGAGATGTCCCCAGGAGCACAGGACCAGTCCTCGACTCCCTGAAGACTGAAACTCAGGGGACACTTCACTCCCCCTGTTGCTGTGGCCACATTGACATGGTAGCACAGTAAGAACACACTTCAAACTAATACTAGACAATAACCTAGCCAGGAAGCAGAGAACAACACTACAGCCAGGGCAAACTGTGAGACAAAATACAAGGACTGAGAAAGGCTGAACAGCAAAAACTGGATTGTGCTCTAGAGGCCTGTGTTTCAGTGAAAAAGTCAGGGCAGGAGTCACAAGGATGAGGCCGGGTCCTTGAGTCATTGCTTGCAGGTGGACAGGCAAAAAATTGTGAAGCTTAATAAGACTTTCCTAGTATCTGGTGTTTCCCTGAAAGCCTCTGCTAGCTGAAGTTACCTCATTAGGTAGGAGTCTCAGCTTTTGATTAGAGAAAAATCTGTTTAGCTCTTGTGCATGCAGAAGATAAAATACATGAGATTGTTGAGCCTCAAAATTGAGACAAATGGAAAGCTTCCCTTCAACAACAACAACCACCCCACAAACAAAACAAAACCAAACCAAAAGCTCTTCACATTTTGATTTCACCACTCAACATCACTTGAATTTAACTTTTAAAGACATGCTGCAAAGAAGACATCTTTAAAAGTTAGAACTGGAATGTTTTCTTAAAATAGCTCATGTCTTACAGTCTTCTTATTAGAGGACTGCAGTTCTGAGACATCTTAAAGGATGCCTGAATTCTAAAAGGGGTCTTCTGAAATGAAGCCTGTTACGTTTGGCAATCAGAAATGTCAGAGTCCGGAGTCATTAGTCTTTTCTGAAATACTGCCTGAAGTCTGCAGATTATTCCACTCATGCTGGCATGGAAGTCATCCTACAGTTAATTGTTGTAATAATTATTTCTCATAAGCAGAGATGTTAGATACGGGATAATTGGCATGTAGTATACTTATGAACAGCACTTTCCTTTTCCCAATAAATCTTTGAATGTCCCCAAGAAATGTATCCTGTCATAAGCCGCAGCACAGCAAAGTTCAAATTTAGAGTGGTAAAAAATTTATCATACCTAGATATTTCAAAAAATTTAAGTCTTGTATTCTGTATGATAGAGCAAGGGCATTTGTTGCACGTAGAACGAGGAGGTTCCAGCCTTTGGGTGGGCTCTTGGTACTCACTTCTTGGTCTGGGAGGACCTGAGAAATGTCCTTCTCACAGGTTCTTTTAATCAACAGAATAGTTATTTACTGTCGCGCTCTCTTTAAACCAAAGGCAATGCTGGCTACTAATTATTTTCAATATTATACATGGAAGGGATTTAAAAAAAATCATCTTGTTTAAAATGTCCACACCTCAAATATAAAGTAGTTCGGGGGAGTGGATACTCGAGTGTTTCAGCTACACTGATGTGACAAGAGCAGTGTCCTTTGTTAAAAGCTTCATTCTCTTCCACCCCACTAGAAAGAATGCAGCAAACTGGAATTTCACATTTTCTACTGCTCAGACCTCTATACTCACAATATACTTGATTTTGCATGTGGGGTGCAAAACCTGCTCTCAGGCATCAATAGGAGAAGCAAAACTGCTGCCCACATCCAAATTCTCCTATGTAGGTATTAGCCATACAAAGCAGAAGAAACAGTTTTGCTGAGTGCGTAAAAAATATACAAAATTGTGTTGCTCTGTCTGAAGCTGCAGTTTTGATCTCATTATACTGTCTGTATGACTCTTGTCCCTCTATTTATTTATATATCTGAATTCCCTGTTCCGGTGCAATGTGCAGCTCATGTTGGAAGTACAAGAGTTCCTTCTGTGGCTGATTGAACAGCTACAAAACTGTTTCTATGTGATCAAGAGAAAGCATTTTGGTTTTATCTCAAATTAAATGTTTCGGGATAGTTAGCCATTGGCTCTTGTTAGGACTTGATAAATTTCAATATGAAAATGCCTTTTTGAAATGACATTTTGCTTGGTAAATTTGAAGTAGAAGATGTTTAGAAGCATTTTGAGTCGTCCTAAAAACAGCTTCCTTTTTTTTTAGTCAAAATTATTTGCCAGTGTAACTCTTAGAAAAACAGTTTTAGGGTCACTAATATGTTGGGTTTTGAATGTAGTCTCTTGCAAAAAATTCACTCAGTTGTATTCTGTGAGGTCTAAAAATACCCAAGGGCTGATTTCCTTTCCTGTCTTTGAAGCTCTTAATACACTGTCAAACAATATGGATGTGCATTATCATATACATTATGTTGATTTAAATCTGCTTAAATAAAAAGTACACCTCATGAACCGGTTGCTTCTGCTAGACCAATCTGCTGCCTAAAATCTGTAATGACAAAAAATACAATTTACAAAAGCAATTGAAAAAATCTTCCTTCCATTCTCAAAAATAATTTGTGAAATTCAGGAGCGAAATGTACAAAGAACATAAATGGGATGTGGCATTGTAGCGGTAACAATTTCAGGTATCTACAGTCTATTTTTTAAAACTATTTTGGGATGAGCCCTCTAAATCTGGAGCTGAAAATGTGAACTGTCTTCTCATCAAGAAATCCCAGAGCCAAACGGGAATGAAGGTGAGCTGGAGTGTCAGGTACAAGGGTAGGGTGGCTGGGAAGAGGAATAGACATCAAAAGGGTCGGAGGCAATAGCATGAACTATTAAAGAAACTTAGAAAAAGTTAGATCTGGTGCTTTTAAATCCTTTTGTAAACCTCATCAAAGTGCCCTGCTAAATGCTTAAATCCAAGGAGATTTTGCAAATTTGACTTCTAAGGGAAAAAAAAAATGCATCTTTTAATTTCTCAGCTAAGTAAGAACATGCCAATGGATTGAAAGTCAGTGAATGTGAGAGTTCCTCCCACAGTCTTAATTGATTTATCTCATGACATAACTTTTCAGAGATTTTCATTAAAAATCTTCAGGAAGAGTTTTTTAGCATGTGTTTGATATTAGTTTACTGTTAATATGTCTCTGCTAGCAATAACAAGATTCTGTAGCTGGAACTGCATTTTGTGTTGCTTATATAAATAACCAAGTGATTATGAACAGCAGATTTTGGTTTGGCAGGTTTGCAGCATACAGAGAGATACGCATCTCTGTCATATGAGACTCACTAGCTTTTTCAACAAATGCTCACTTTTTCATTAACTTGCGTTTTACATCTACAATCATGACACTTAGGTAGAAGGGGAAATTTGATTAATTCCACAGAATTCAGGATGGCGGTTTCACTTTCTTTTGCATATCAGCTTTTCTCTCTAGAGTTTTCTCTACTGCATATTACTTGCGATGACTATGAAGTATACAAAGAATATTGGGTTTAACAGTAGACAAAGAGCAAAGAAAGGGCCATTGCTACCACAGCGACCTGAAAGTGTTTGAATGTGCCATGATTTTTGTGTGGCAAGGGATGCACAGTGTGCCTGAGAGAGTTGATTGCCCCATGGCAGCAGGACCTCTTTTCAGGAGTAATTCTCAAGGCCTATTGACAGCACGTTCCAATTCTCCTGCATTTTAATTAATGATAACAGTGTTAACAAGAAACTGAGGGGCTTCTTTTAACCGCAGGGGAGGAAACGCTGTGTTCTGGAGTTCACTGAAAGCCAGTAGGAAAAGTGGCTTCAAGACACAGCCTTTTGTTTTGTGCTTGCAGACCGTGCAGTAGTGTTGAGCTCTGGCTGCAGATTTCCGTGCCACTTTAAAGTGCTTCTAACACCAAAGACTGCCTCTGAAGTGGAGGTTAGTGAATCCTCGAAGCTCATGACTGTGATGTGTATCACTCTCTTCAGTTAATATAATTCAAATACTAAATGTTTTATTTCTTCACTGTAAAATTCGTTGTTTTACTGAAGCAAAGTAAGGACAGTGAACCTTGGGCAGAAAAAGGGGATTAAATACACCTTTTCTTTATATCCTTTAATGATAGCTGTCAGCTTTAAAATTCAAAACAAGAACTATTTCATCACAAGCCTCAGAAATAACACACAATAATTTTACACCTGACTCCAGGTACAATAAATGCATATCTCCTGCCTTTATATAAATCCTGCGTGCCTTCAGAATAATTTTCCCTCTGTCTTTCACTCTCAAACTTGCTACAGAAGGGGAAGTCTGAGAGGGAGAGAGGGAAATGACAACAACCCCTTCCCGTCTTTGAAATCAGATGCAAAAGGTTTTTCAAAGCAAGAGAGGAAAAGGCTTGTTCCCAGAAGCTTTGTGAACTAAAGAAACCACGTTACAAGCTGAGCAATGATAGAAAGAAACAAACAGTCCTACATGATGTTAAAAATTTTTTAACTGTTTCAATGCCTGGATGATTTGTATTTTCTGTCTTGGTTCTCAGTGCTTCTGATATTGTAAGGGACATAGTGAAGGGCATATACATCAATATCTTCCCCACAGAGAGCAAGCAAAGGGAAAGCAAATTTTCAAAAGTTGTGTTTTTACACAGACTTTGACATAAAGGATGAGGTTTTCAGAAGAGGTTTGCATCTAGGAGCTCCAACACCGTGAAAAACTGGCCAAAAGTTTCATAGGAGAAATTCAGACAGGGAAGGAGAGGAAGAGTATACAGGGAGATGGAAGGGAAAGGTTTGAAGCACATACAGACCAGCTGGAACAAAACACGTTGTGCTTTCAGTGCAGGCTCACTAGCTTAGGAAACTCACAGCAGTTTGCTATGGTTAAAACATAAAGTTGAGCAAACGTCGATGCCATACAGGGACCTCCATGACTGGAGTTGCTCTTGGCCTAGGCAATCATTCTCACCATACTAACCACTGGTATCACTAAGACCAACTGTCTTTCCTGGCCTTGTCATCTCTGCAAGCGAAGCTTTGTGCAGAGACATGCAAAGGGCTCCGTCCACCAAGAGGTGGGTCCTTCTGCCAGGGTGGGAACCACCAACAGAAGGTCCTCTCCAAGGAAGACACCTTTCTACTGCGGCTCCTCCACGGAGATGGTGCTGACCCCTCTCTTCAGGACTGCAAATCCAGCACCTTACATTCACTATGTTATTATCAAGCTCTGCTGCTGTGCTGGCTGCCATAAACACACAAAGTGATGCTCTAGAAACAACAGAAATCTGCCCAATGCAGGAAATAAATTCTTCCTTAGTCTCACAGCCAGGCCTGTGCAAGTGCATGAACGTTGATGTGAAAAGGAGATTGAACCACAATAATGACATAGGCAAGAACAGACACCAAAAATGTCCAACTGTGACAACTAGGCAAACATAGTAGAAGCATACAACAAAATCTACAAATAAAACCACCTCCATTAGGGAGGAAGATACAAGCATTGCAAAATGGTAAGTGTGTGTGCATCCGTCTGTGTGTGCATACAGGTGTCGGTGTGTTTGCACATGTGGCAGGGAGGAGTGCTGAATGTCAGAAGATTAGAGAAAGATAAATTCAGGGACAGATTGGGGAAGTATAGAGTGCATAGAGATAACATGTAGGGGAGAGAGAGAGGGAAAGGAAGGAGGAAAAAGAAAAAAGGAGAAGAAAAAGATGAGAAAAGGATGAAAAAGGATGAAAAAAGAAAAAATACAAAAGCTAGCAATTTTCACACCGAAACCCATCTGCTTTTCAGGGAAGGCAGCAGGAGTCCAGGGACAAGCACAGAAATGGTTTTCTGGTAGGGTATTGCTGCCTTCTTTGCCCCAAAACACCTGAAGAAGCCCCAGCGCCATGAACTCCCTCTCACTAACCTGGCCAGGACTTACCCTGCAGATCAGACGCGACACCCGGAGTGTTGTGGCATCAGCTTCTCACCCAAGAGCCACCCAGGCAGGGCGAGAGGGGGACGATGAACTCCTCTGACGAACGCTGCCTCACCACACGCCCACTTGTGACAGCCCTGCACTGCGAGACATGTCAGTGGGTCAGGGTCAGTGAGGATTCTTTTTTGGCTTTTTAAAAAAATTTTTTTTTTTGCTTTTTTGCATAACCAGGTCCCAGGAAAGCTGAAGTCATGTAGTTATTACGTAAGAGGCGGTGACATGCGGTGGCAGAGCAGGCAGCATCACCGGTGGGGGGGGTCAGGTGGCTCCCGCCAGCAGCACAGCTGCTTTCGAGCTTCCCGTTAACATTTACACCGAAAAAGCGAGTCAGGCCCGGAGGTGGCAGCAAAGGGGGTGGCCTCCCTGCTGAGCTTGAAGTTTAAAAAGCTGTTGTAGGTGTTGAGTCACTCAGCAATCCGGCAATGAGTGTCAAGTGTTGTGCCCAGCCGAGCTGAGGGAGGTGGAGCAGTGGCCTGGGCACTGGTGGGACACAGTGAGGAGGAGGCAGGAGGGCTCGATGGATACAGCCAGATAAATCTCGCTTTAAATAAGAGTCAGGGCAAGTCAGTAGGGCACAAATAAATAAGGAGATTCAGGGCTGCACACACACACACACACACACACAGCCCCCCGCCACAAGGCACCCCTGCAGAGCTCTCCTCCCCGCCAGGCCCCTACACCCAGGAGCCGCCCGTTGCCTCGCCCCTTCCTCCACCCTCTCCCACCTCGGGGGTTTGCTCACCCAGCCTGCGGCGACAAGGAGCCCAGGGGAAGGGGCTCTCCCCAGCTCAGGCCCTGCCTGCCCGCAGGAACACGGGTGCTGCTCACCCCGCCGCCTTAGGCCCCCAAGGCTCTTGGGTGCGGACACCCCAGGGAGGCACCTTGGGGGACACATGTTTGACGTCCTGGTGCACCTGGGCCAGCAGAAATGACCACCGCTGAACATGGCGAGCCAGCTGCCTGGGCCCATCTTCTCGCTTTCTGTCAAGAGTCAAGGGCAGGATTTGCCCTTAAATCCCCAGAGGCTGATAAATGAGCAACACCGGGGCCTCCTGCTCGCCCTGTCAGCCAGCCCAGGGAGGAGGGGTCCCTCACTGAGGTGGCTGCAGCCTCAAGGTATGTGAAAGGTTTCAATACACCATTTTTAGAGCATGTTGGAGCATTTCTGGTGCTCTTCTGTCACGTAAGAACAAGTTTGCACAACAGAGAGGCAGCAGCTGAGGAGGCGCTGGGATCGCAGGGCCTGGTGGGGGTGAAGGAGGCCCTGGGCAGGCACAGGGATGGCAGCGTGGCTCGACAGGTTATAGCCTCAGGGACAGGCTTCCATCCCGAGGGGAAAGTGGAGCCATTATTGTGGTGCTTATTTATGCCTCTTGTGCCTCATCTGTGATGTGGGAGATGTCACATACTTATGTGCCATGTAAAATCCTCCAAATCTATAGGACCTAGAAATTGTTACCCCTCCAAATGCTGGGACAACTTACTAAATTTTGTGAAGGAACTCTAAAATCCTTGTGGACAATACAAGGAAAAGCAGTTATCTGGGTGCAGCAGTCAGTGTGACAGACCTGCGATTGTGGGTGATGCTGGAGACTTACTCTAGCACCGATTCCTCATGTCCCTCCACAGCTCTCCTCTGCACCACTGTTTTCAGTTATGTTTCATTATCGATGAGTGAAGTATTAGCACACACCAAATTGCTGTGCTAAAGACAGCCACAGTTAATTAGTTGATTCCAATCTGTTTTAAGCAGGTGTTATACCCTGTGCTCCACATCTCCCGGGAGGTTTGCTCATGGGTGGTAGTTTAGAATGAACCAGCTTCTTCCCTTGGTGAGGAAATGCAGGTACAAAGCAGGAGATAGTTTGCCTTGGGTTAGGACTCACCCTGCAGAGCCTAATCACAAAGACGATGTAGATGATGGGTGCAGGTCTGAGACTTCAGGCAGGTCAGTGGTATCTCTCTACAGACTGAAATTCCAAATCAATAAAATGAGGATAATCATTCTGATGACAGATTATATGGTACACACTGCATCTGCCTTGGCAGCACTATGATCTTATTTGTGCTTTTGCATTCTGTTGTAATACAGTGATGAAACTCTGTTGATAAAGGTGTAAAAATTGCTGTGCCTACCCCGAGGACAGAAGAACGAGGAACTAGCTCTGCTGAGGAGTCACTGCAGCCCACAAAAGCAGAAATCACCTTTGTGGTCTGCTGCCCCATTACCTGTGCCACCTGGTGGACACCGACGAGGAAACACCGAGCTGCACCGGAGTTAAATAAATGTTTGCTGAAGGCACAAATACTGCCCTGGGTCCCAGGAGTCCAACGCAGGCCACTCTAATTCTTTGAGGTGGAGTGTAAGAGCAGTGAGGGCTGAACCTCCCAGCTGGAGAGGTATGAATGGGATTGGACACATGTTGGTATGAACTTTTAAAAGTAGCAGTGCGGAGAAGATGGCCCTGCGTGCCGTCAGGGTGAACTGTTTTGTAGTGAAAATTAACGTGCCTCTTCCCAGGCAAACGTGCCTGGCTGGATGCCTAAGCCTGTGCTGCTCCCCAGCACGCGTCCGCAGTGCCTTAGCTACCACAGTCCTCCGAGTCCAGGAAGGGACAGGACGCTTATCAGAAATCCTGTATCTTATGACTGGATTTGAACCCACCTGCAGGGGAAGTTTTTATTCATTCCAGTTTCATTTATAGCACTGGGGGGAAGCTTTTACAGAATCCTTCTTTTCAATCAAATGAAGTTAAAATTGCCAGAGCGTCGCTTCTTTGCCTTTTTAACCAACGTGAATTAAGATTTGCAAAAGCATTGAAGAAACCAAGGAACCTAGGTCTTAGTTTTCTGGGTAACATATTTTAAAGTCTTTCTGGATGTTTAGCCATATTTTATTTTTAAACTTGATTTCCTTGAGCAGCAGTAAAATTTCAGCCTGAGGGATTTAGACACTTGTATATCTGAACTGTCTCCATAAAGTTGGCTGCTTTTTTTTTTTTAAATAGTTCTGACAGGGTTAGTGTGAGCAAGACGGAAAGAGAATCCTTTTTCACAGGACAGCAGGCCTGGGAAGGGGCTGAGCTGTAGAGGTCACTCTTCTCCCTTATTGCTCCCAAATGTGGGAATCAGGATACTGCTGATTTCATTTAACTTCAGATAACTGGAAAAGCAAGGTTGCTACATATGGACCTATCTTCTATGATACTTCTTATAGTGAATGGAGAGAAACAGACTTTTCCCCCTCTACTCCACTCTCGTCAGACCCCACCTGGAATACTGTGAACAGCTTTGGGGTCCCCAGCATCAGAAGGACACAGACCTGCTTGAGCGGGGCCAGAGGAGGCCACGAAGATGCTCAGGGGCTGGAGCACCTCCCCTGTGAGGACAGGCTGAGAGAGTTGGGGGGGTTCAGCTGGAGAAGAGAAGGCTCCGGGGAGACCTTAGAGCGGCCTCCCAGGACTGAAAGGGGCTACAGGAAAGGGAGGAGGGACTCTTGATCAGGGAGTGTAGGGATAGGATGAGAGGTAACAGTTTTAAACAGAAAGAAGGTAGATTTAGATTAGATATAAGGAAGAAATTCTTCCCTGTGAAGGTGGTGAGGCCCTGGCACAGGTTGCCCAGAGAAGCTGTGGGTGCCCCCTCCCTGGAAGGGTTCAAGGCCAGGTTGGACGGGGCTTTGGGCAACCTGGGCTAGTGGAAGGTGTCCCTGCCCATGGCAGGGGGGTGGAACTAGATGAGCTTTAGGGTCCTTTCCACCCAAACCATTCTATGATTTTGTAGGGTGTGAGTCATCTGATTATTTTAGATTATTATCTTGAGAAGAAAAAAATACATCACAGCATCTTTCTCTGCATTGGGCATAAAGGCAGTGTAAGGTGAGTAGTCTGGATGAGAGCTACAGTGTTGCCAGATCAGTCTGTGTTCCTGCTGTAAGCCTAGAGTTAGGAGTGCCAGTCAGAAACAGCATAAAACCATCTGAGAGCAGGCTGTTGTGGAGACGAAGACCCTCAGATTGCCCCAGAATAGGAAAATAAACCCAGGACTCTTAGAATTTGCGAGGAAGTAATTTGTAGGGTCTGAAGATACAGACTGTATCTATCCATCACTATTCTGTTATCACTCACAAAAGTCTTTTTGGCCCAGACACTCTAAACTGTGATCAATGTTCAACAGTAACATAGCACACTTTGAGAGCATGTATTCTTGTGAGAAAACCATGAATCTGATCACAGAAGATCGGTGATTACCTCCATTAATTATTTTTTTTATTTCAACAACACACCAACGATGTCTCACCTCATTAGCAGGAGGTATCAGCCACACACATCAATCCAGGCATGAACCACTGTAGGTTCTGAATGCTCCCTCATGTGCTGCTGTATATGTAACATATACCATGTCACTTCTTTTGAACATAACTATCGCAGATGAATTCTACTCTGCAGTTCCCAAGGCAACATCCCATTCACAAGCGGATTTTCCTGAAATAGCCTCTGTCATGGGAATCTGGTGCCTCCACATCCCTATTTTCCTCTGTGGGCTGGGTTCCCCAGCAGGCTTCGCTCTTCATTGTGCAATGCGATGTGGTGTGGAGGTTCAGCCAGAAAACACCACAGGGACAGGGCTGCCAGCCCACTGGGGAGCTGTGCCAAAAGGGGAACAGGGGCAGGAGGCATCTGCACCAGGACTTCTTAATGAGCAGTGGCCACTGCGTGTGGATGCAGTTCAAAGCAGAGTGGAACTGAAAATTAATACTTCAGTCAGGCTTGACAGACTAAACAATATTAATTTTAACCATGCTGAGAATAAAATATTTCGCTTCATTTTTTCCACTGGGAAATAATGCTTTGGGTTTTTTTTGTCTGGCAAGATAGAAATGTTCCCTCAGAAAATGCTGATTTTGCAAGAATTTTTTTTATCTGTGAAAAAATGAGGTTCTGACATGAAGATCTTTACTATCTCTAGAAGTTAGAGTCAAAATGCTATGTGTTTAAAGTGGATTGTTAGTTATGAAAAGAGATAGATAGGGGAAAGAAGCATTTTTAAAGATATGCAGAGTGAACAGGGTTGTAAAAACAGGCAGTGTTTCTCTAGCTGATTGCCTACATTTCAGATTCTCAGAGATCAGGTAATTTCATCCCATGGCTCCTCTGTTGCAGTCTGTTGTGCACTGCGAGCATGAAAAGACTTGTGTGAAATGTTTTGTTCAAACCATGTTTTCCACTGAAATGTGTGTTTTCATCAAGTAGAAGTTTTCCACAGCAAATACCAATTTTCAATTAAAATTGAATTTTCATAATAGAAGTTTGGAAACTTCTCTTATTTCTTCTCCCTCTCCCCAGTGGTTTTCAGCTGAGACAATCAAAACATTGCAGCCAAAAGATCCCCAAATAGTTTTTACTTTTCAGACATGTAGTTTTAAGAATGCCTCCAAAGGTTGCGAAGAAAAACTTCTCCAAAAAGCCAAAACCTTTTTCTGTTTTGTGTTGTCAAAATCACTGCCAGGAACAGAAAATTTATAAACAGCTCTCAATACATAGCCATGGGACCACTGGACTTTTTGCTTCAAGGACAACATCTGCCCAGCTTCCCTGGGGGCTCTTTGGTGGCTCTCAGACACACAGTCCCTCTGTTTCTTTTACTAACTCAAGGTAGACCTGAGCACACTTACTGCTGTTATCAGAATAGCAGGAAACCTGCAAATGTCGTGTCAAGTCTCACCTTTCCTGGTGAGATGCTGTATCTGAACCTCATCTTCAAAACCTCACCTCACCCATGTACCCACATGAGCAACCACAGAGTGTTCCTCCTTTGCACTCAAGACTGTGGGCACACCTCCCTTTTGGCTTCTTCGCACTCTTCCCCTGAACCCCAGCAAACAAATCACTGCTCTGCCACCACCTTTATTCCAGCTGAGCTGGGCTTTACCTGTAAGGGCATTTTACTGACTTCAAGAGCCATTACTTGCATGCTGGCAGCAGAGGGGGAGAAGGAGTAGAAAGTGCCACAACAGCATTTTTAGGGGATAGCTGCCTTCATTCACCCCAGCTACCAAGAAGAATAGTCCCTGTCTACAGCTCCTCATACCCTTCTGCCAATTGCTGCAGGGACTTAGTAATGAGACACTATGCATTTTAGCCTAAATGAAGTAAAAACCTTCACATATGAGTAAGCTCTGGAACTTGCTGCCACATGAGAGAAGAAAACTCAGCCAGAACCGGAGAAGTATGTATGGTGATTTGGATTTGGACTGCGAGGATGGTAACACTTAGCTGGGTTCTCACTACTCTAGTCTTGGATGTTTTGGGAATTGGGATGGATTTTGCTTCTATCACTGCAGTCCTGCACATTCAGTCAAAGATTTTGGCAGGACTCATCCCTGGGAAGTAGTTGGCCTGAGGGTCTGGAACGCTCCTTGGTCCCTTCTGTCATGCCTGAGCCATTGTTTAAGAGTTGGCAGAAGCTTCTGGTATTAAAACACTCTGACATCTGTAGTGTCAGCGCTGTCACTCTGGGACCAGGGTGTGCCAGCATTTTACCATTTCATTGCTAGGCTAAAGGATGATGTTATTCAAACAACTCGAGATGAAGTGGGGGCAGCACAAGAGGCGTGTGGTCTTCTGACAGCAGCAGGCAGAGCAGAGGGAGGATTTTTCACTGGATTATTCACACCCACAGGACACCCAAAGAGTCCCCTTTGCCATGTCCAGCAGAGAGGAGTTTGTGGACTTGGTGAGACAAGAACAAAGGTGCTGCAGGAAACTTGCAAACTACAGGGAGAGGGACTGAAGCTGCTTCACATGGGGGCCGAGTGTCAAACCCAGGCATAATCAGAAAGATTGCACTCTTCCTCTTCTTATTCTCTTAGGAAACTTCTTCCATCCTCCCTGTACCTGTCCTCACCTTCCTGGCTTTCACAGACACAGACCACAGTTTCTGCTCAGCAGAAATGGACTCATCGCTCTATATTCCAGTAATGACCGGAGGCTGAACTGGGAATCTACTCCTTTTGTGTTCAGATGTCTAGTGAGAGAGAGACACGCTCTCAGAAACTTACTTAAGGGTAGATGTTTAAAGGAACAGATACTTTAAGATCCTCTTGATGTGGGAGCTGAGGCCTGAAGTTTCATTCATGGTTCTGCAATTCTCCCCTTGAAGTCAAAACACGAAATTGTAGCATCCCATCTAAATAAATTAACATTGTTGTGCCATTACTGAAGTTTGTACATGTGTGTGCTCACGCTGACATGGAGTAGGAATTTCATTTGCAAGCTTTATAGCCAGTGAAAATGAGAACCATCGGAACGGTTGCACGGAGAATGGTCAAAGATCCTAGGCAAGGGAGTTTGATGATAAACGTCCAAATATCAGTATTTGTGACACTTCTTACTAGGGGAAAATTAACGCAGGCATTCGTTGTAGTAGCTCTATATATGGGGGATAACAGCCCTTCAAAACTGCACAAATGAGACTGAACAAGAATGGGGCAAGGAAAAAAACTCAAACAGAGGAAAGAGTAATTCAAGATCACATACCAGGACTAAGAAAACTGTGGAGTCAACCAGCCTTCGACTTCCTTTCCTGTCTAATAGCAACAGCTAGATTTTGAAAGGAAGCCAACTGCCGAAGTGAAATTCATAACTTTCTGTTCACGACAAACAAAACCTGCGAGTGTGGGTGCAAAGCTGTTCTGCAAACCTTTTCCCTATGTTTGTGGCTGAGAGTGTTGCTGTTCTGAAAACTGGCCCCATCTGTGTGGGAGGTAATGTACAAAAAGCTGGTCCTGAGCACTTCCAATAAGACAATTATATGGGAGAAAGGATGCTGCTGTGGTTAAAGGGATAAACCTGGCATGTAGTAATTTCAATGCATTACGTGATCTAAAATAGGTAAGTTAGTCTCTGTTTAATTTAGTTTCCATCTTACCATTGTTTGATCTATCCGATTTCCCAGAATCTCTACCTGTTGTATTGCGTATTTAGATTCATAAAACTGCAATAAAAATAAAAACAATAAGCTTATAGACAGTAAGTATATTGGTTCTGTTCCTTGAGAAATATGACTCCCATAGCCCTGTGTTCAGGCATGTTCACAATACTGTGCTGGAGTCTATAAAAGAAGAATCTGGGTGGATAAGAGGATTTTTTTTATGGTTACTCTGTGGATTTTTAAATTAAAATATTAAAATAAAATAAAATTTAAATTAAAATAAAATTTTCAATCAGTGATATCTCCCCATGGTTCACTTAAATCTTTCCTACACTTCTCATTTGAATAGCCTATTGACATTCTGGATTATTTTTCTACATTGATGAGATGTGAGTGCTGCAACACAGAGGCCAAATTCTGCTTCCACTTGCAGCAAAAAAGAATTAAGATTTTCTTGAGATTTTGAGCTAGTTGGAAAGTGGGGACCTGCACCTGGAGCTCTGACTGCTCTCTCCGACAGGGCTGTAGCATAGTGGGGGACTGCATGAATATCTCCAATGTATGTTCACAAGTAAGTGCCAGCATCTGTCTGCTTCCGAACTGGGATATATATCATTTAGCACTTCTTTTAAATGCTAAGTATCTGAGTTTACCCACAACTGTAAATTTTACTGCTACATCACCAATAATTGTATTTGAAATATGCTGCCTCATTCTGTGCAGCATATCAATAAACAAGAAATACACTTTTCATTGCTTCCATTGGGGCAGTTTATTAATCAGTTCATGCGGATCAATAAAGTAAACGGTTTTAAAAAATTAATAGGTTGGGAAGGACACAGGTGTATGTGCAGAAACAAACAAGTTTTCTCATAAAAATTAAATCACAGGCACCAGGAGTTCACATCCACTGTAGTTACGAGGTTGAAAGAACTGGGAGGTTTCCACTTTGGGTAGGTAATAACTAGTGTACAAACAGTGCAAACAAATGTACAGCCTTTGTTATTGTGTGCATGACAACACAGACCTGCACACGAGCGTCCTTGTGTTTATGTGTCTATAGGCAGACACACAAAATGTTATCTACACATGCCAGGGCATAAACATGCCTGACAATTTCTGCACATGCACGAAGTGCCACAGAGCTGTTATTCTGCAGTTTGAAGGGTCGAAAACAAAATGCAGAAAGGGAAAATGAAGATTAAAATTGTTCTGACTCTAAGTCATATTGTCCTTTGGAAACTGTTCAAAAGGAACGTTTACATCCTCCTTCCATTGACTCGGTGGGAAGAATGACCTCCACAAATTCCCATCACTTAATTCCCTCTTCATTTGAACTCTACCTATGAAATCTATTTTCCCTTACATTGGTCTTCTAGAGCCTGTGATTGCTAAGGCACGTTGATCCCAATGAGAGAGGGAGAACAATGGAAGCTTGTCCTTCTTCTCCATCAGTGTGAGCTCCTATTTCCATCTTGTCAAGCTGACTTTCTCTAGCTTCTTCTGGGCTCTGACCCCTGCGTAGAGGAGGGCAAAACAGGTTGGGTATGGGGAGCAAATGAGGGTCCTTTGAGGAGCATGGCCTTTGCTTGCTCTACTGCCACTATACAGAAAAGCAAGTTCAAAAATCCCTAAATCATAATGAAAAGAGCAGGAGTTCTTGATTGGGTGAAGCTACAATCAAGTAGGGTAATTGACCTAGAAAACCTAATTAAGAAAACCTACAGGAGAGATCTGTGTTAATTTCTAAAGTCACATTAATGGAGACAAACCAGATTATTTTACATGAAATGGAGGATTAAAGATGACAAAGTGAAATTTAGTATCACCTTTAAAATGTGGCTCCTATAGTTTATACTCGGAATATAATCTGAAATTTTCACTGTGCCAATGTCTTAACTGCCCTTTGCTAAATTCCTAGCCCTCTCTGAGAGTAGATTGTTCTGAGTTTTTTATATTATATCACAAAAAGACTTCCTTACCTACCACTTTCTGTATCTGAGCCCATGTAATTATTTCTGCTCATTAGTAACTTCTCTGACCCTTCTCCACCTTTGCTATATCTTTGCAGCTCCTCCCAGTGCAAGTTTATTTATTTCTCCGAAAATGCCAAAACAGCACCAGAAGTGTTAAAACAAGCTGCCCTAAATATCAAGTCTTAGGCTTCTGTACAGTTTCTTTCTCTTGCTGATTCTTTGCTGCTTTACATTTGGACAAATGGATGCTGTACTGGGTGAACTACCAGCATGATTCAGTATCTGTCTTCCTGTGTTTGTTTTTTAACCCATTTATGGTCCATAAAACACTTTTTCCATCCTTGTTTCTCTTCATATCAGTTGAAGCACAAACACACAAAACATACCACTTTCACCTTTTCCACTGATTGTATGATATGTTTTATCTTTTATTAATCATTGCAATTTTTTTCCATAGCAAGACTTTTCTTTTGCTTTGTTAAAGTGTTTGAATATCTACTAGTTACATTTTCTATTAAAATGGCTGGAGCAAGACAGTATATTTTGTGATTCACTTATTTATTGCCACAAAGATCTTGATCTCTGTTTTGAAGGCACGGCTTGTATAGGTGCAAAAAAGATCACTTTATCGCTTTCACCAAAACATCTGTGTAATATAAACACCCGCACAGAAGTAGGACTGAAATGTCCTGGTTTATGAAGCCTCTAAACAATGGAGTTGTATCCACATGTGGAAACATGCCAGTGAAAATTGTAACATAATCAAACAGTTGCACCGGTCCAAATATTACACTTAAACCTGGTGTCAGAGTTGATGAAGGACCAAGTTTGTGATCCTTGCTTTAAATCATTAGTTAAGCCAGTTTGCTTATTAACCTTTCCTGTTAGAGGAGAAAGCAGCAATGCTGCTTCCCAGGCTGGAAAGCAGAGCCAGCCCTTTCCCACATAGGTACTTGCTGTGCTTCTTACTTGCAAATAAACCCATTACTCTCTGTAAGATTTGCTACAGTAGAACATACTGTGTTAAAACTGCAAATGAGTAGGGCATTGCCATGTGACAATGAGGCAAACTCGCAAAGGATTTGGTTAACTGTATATTTCTGGAAAACACTGCTCTGGGGAACAAAAAAGGCAGAGAGATAGCTAAGAGGCAGAGATGGATGTCCACATACTGCTCCGTGCCTAGGCAGGATTTCCTATTTACTTTAGGTCCAGGACTCTTGACTGTTTGTCATTCCAGTCTATTTCCCAAAATTCACTCATGCGTGGCCACAATAAATTTCTTAAGTTTGTCCAGGATGACATGGTACAACACTGATGCTGTAGGTCCGGGGAGGGAGCTGGTTCTCCATCGCCTGTTACACCACATCCCTATTTACATCATGCCAAAGGATGTGGCAACTGCTGCACCTCTGACATGACCGTGCTTTACACCCACATCCTACTCATTTGCCCCAGGAGTAAATGACTTGAGTTGGATGGAAATTTTCCTACAGAAGAGTTTTCCATCTGAAAATGCTGATTAGACTGAATTGAAGTGTTCTGTGGAAAGGTTTTGATTCCGTCAAAGCTTTCAGTGGAAACAAAGCAAGCCTTGACCAGGATGACTGATGGGCAGGCCTGCCCCAAATCCTGCCAGCTCACCCACCTGCCTCCATGTCCCTGGACTTTCTGGCTCTGTGGCTACAAGATTTCCCGGCTAACTGGCTCATGGAGGCCAAGACACCAGTTAGGTACCAGCTTTCGCAGGTCTCTCCCTGCATGGGGGCAGCTCTGTGACTGTACACTCCCTGACTCCCAGAGTCGGGTGTTTTGTTTTTAAAATCTCTTTTGATTCCTTTGTCATGATTTTTCATCCCACTGAAATTGTCCATGTTTTATTCTGCCATTCAATTCAGAGTTATTGTTACAGTTGTCAGTAGTGCATGTTTTATGCAGCAGAAGGTGGTGTCCATTTGTCTTTGTTGGTAACATGATCTCCAGCTCCAGGAGCAAACTCTGAAAATAAAGCATTGGGAGGTGGGTTTTTTCCCCATTTTACCCTGCCTGCTCACAACTGCCACCTACAGTATGTCCCCTAATGCTTTGGACCCTTCAGTCCTTCCTGCATAACCCCACTCCATGCTTCTGCTCTGTTGCCAGGGGAAGTTCAAATGTGCCCAAGGAGGTTGGTGCTTCTCATCCTCAGGGGGAGAAATATTTGAACCTCACCACAATGCTGAGAAGTCTTCCCGAGAGATGGGCTGAGTTTCTGAGGATTAGTCAAATTCCAGTCCCAGAGAAAAGAACGAAGAATTTGCTGTTCTGTGGCCTGTACATAACCAGTGAGGAGGGCAAGGTGCTGACTCCTGCCAGCTTCTATGAGTGGAGGCAGCTGCTCACACTGTGTTTGACCTGTGTTTAAACCTGATGTGACTACTGACCTGCTGCGGGCCTGTCCAGGTGAGAAGGCAGCCCATAGGTCTCACCAGACTCACAGAGAAGCAGCAATCACTGGCCACCAGCAGTGGTTAGTGTCTCTCTGTTCATACTGGTGAGTGCCAGCCGGCCTCGCTCACTCCTCCTTGCCATGGGTCATCTGCCACCTTCTGACAGCAGGATGCAGGTCCTGAGCAGAGCAGTGAAGAGCTGCCATGCCTGGCTCTGCCTCCGCCGGGAGGGGACAACCAGCAGCCTCTCAGCTGAGCTCCTCTCAGCTCCTGCAGGACTCTCAGCCCCAGCCTTAGCTCAGAGAGGTGCTGGTGGCTGCTTTACAGACAGGGAGCCTTTGTGGGCCTGCACTCCCACCTAAACTGGGTTTGAGTAACGTTGTCACTTGCCACTCCATCTTTCTGCACGTCAGAGGGGCTGCAGCTGGTGCAGCACAACCGCTAGCTCTCTCTTGACTGAAATGGGCTCTGCAGCCAGGCTGAGGGCTTCAATAGTGAGAGCAAGGACCACAAGCCAAGCTCAGCCTCAGGCCAAACATGCTGCATTCTCGTAGCCTTGCTTTTCCTTCCTGCACCATGCCAAGCCCAACACTTCTCTGAATCTGCAAACGAAATATTCCATTTTTGATGCAAGATGCAGGTGGGATACCAACAACTAAAATCCACAGCCTTCAGGCAGACTGCAAGACCACTGGCTGCCTTCTCTCGAGGACAGCTGGACTTAAAATCGCTCTGCAGACAAGCACATGCATGTACAACTTTAGGAGGAGCGCAGCCAAGTTCTGAACGATGGGAGTGTTTGGGAGGACACAAAAAGCCCACATTGATTAGCTTATTGGAAGAATGCTGTGAGTAATAGCTGTAGTGCAGCTGCTGGGCCCACAGCGAGTGGTTTCGTTCTGGAGAAACAGTCCCACATGAGCTGAGGTCCCTCGGGAGCGAGGTGCAGGACTCTGCTGGAGGGTAGGACCTTGCAGGGGATGTGTTCAGGCTTTGATCTGCAAGGAAAAGCACTTATAAAGAGCCCTCCAGCCCATGAAGGCCAGAACACAAGTTCCTTCAGCCGCAGCAGGGCTCTCTGCAGCTATGCTTAGCTGGTGGAAGGAAACTGCTCTCGTTTCTCTGCCAGCTCCGTTGCCCTTCCTGGAGGCTGCTGCCCTCGCTGGCCTCTGCACAGCTGGGATGTGTCAAATGTACCTACACTGAGTGTCCAGATTATCCTATATTTTACCCTCTTTCAACATTTCTGACAAAATCGGGTCTAAAATAGAACAGAAATGGATCAAATGCCATTTTAGAGTTTCTCTCTGGAGCTGTTTTTTCTTTTGCTGCCCAGACAATGTAGCAGACAGCCTCATGCCCCAGCCAGGCAACCAAAGAAGAAAAGCAGTTCCTTTACAGCAACAACAAACCAGTTGATTACTTAATAGATTCATTTATCAGTAAAATATATTTACTGAAGGAGTTGGTTATTTAACCTTTCAGCACCCAGTTACTCTGGACCACCGTTTCTCTGCTCCATGTGAGGACACGTCTCCCTGTGCCAGAGCTGGAAGCACAGGCTGGAGGTCACGGGCAGGGAGGGCCTATGAGAAGAGGAGACAGGGAGGATGGGACATAAGGGGACCTCAGATCAAGAGTCAAATTTCTGGGCACCCACAAGTCCTCCAGTTATAAACAAGGCCCCGAAACTGCCATCTTAGCAGAGCAGAAGCCTTGAAGAGGCAGTGGGAACACCTGCCCCCATATCTCGATCTGCCTGTGCAAATCGAACAGAGCAACATCTTACACTGACCAAAGCCAATCGCTTAAGGCCACAAAAACTGACACAGAGAATTAGCTGCTGAAACCACCTGTCATGCTTGTGCTGTTTGCTGGCAGTTAGGGACAAAAATAGCCTCTCTTCGTGACATGGTGTGTGTCTGATGCCTCTCTGCATCTCCTTGCTCACTGCAGGGCCTGACGGTGCTGTGGCTCCTGCTGGGTGGGCAGGCAGGGTCCTGGTGCCTGTCCTCACACTGCAGACGTCCTCCTGTCCTCACATGCGATCATTTGAAGTCGCAAGAGATGGACGATGCTGAATTCCCTACCACTGCCCAACAGTCTCTCAGCCAGTACCAGCACCTCTCTTATTTTCCAAGATTTCTGTTGCTGACCAAAAAAACCACTTGTGAAGACATGTTTACAGTTTCCCCTGCTAGCGCAGAGATTTCTATCTGACAGGCAAAACCAAGGTAACATTAAAAAAACTACAAACAAAAGAAGAAAAGGCCTGCTCTACCAGATTTCTTGGTGGCAAAATAAGTAATTTCCTCCTGCTGTGAAAAGAGAGTTTCTTTTTCTCAGGACTTGGATATTTGTAAATACCTAAACCAGCCCCATCACTTGCCACTTGTCAGTGAAGAGCATCTAATTTTGCACCTAGCTTTTCATCTTCCAGTGCCTTGCACATACTTTTTATTTCATGTGTGATGGGTTGATGGTAAAAGCCTCTACAATAAGACTTGGCTAATTCTGGGCCCCTGCTGAGTGAGTATACCAATGCATGTGATGGCACTCTGTGATGGGGCATAATTTGGCTTGCTCAGCTTCTCTGAACTGTGAAGACCTTTGAACATAAAAAGAAGACATCATCTGGAGATGGAAGTATGAAAACAAACAAGGGTGGATGGGAACTTTTCTTTTAGGCCCCTGTGCAACTACTGACAAGTCATATCCTACCCTTGTCTCACTTCCTTCTGCTGTAATTAGAAGCAAGCTTGTCTCCTACCATGGAGGGAGAGAAGGGGACAGTGGAGGATCAGCTATTCACCTGACTTTTATGGAGAAATCTCTGATTTTGAGGTGTATTTTATCAGGACAGGGACATTCTGTGACTTCATGGTTGCCAGACATTTCATAACAAGATGAGTGATGATGGTGAGTAGGTCTGGGCCCTGCCCTTGCAGTGTCTCCAAGTTGCCAACAGCTGGAGCCATCCAGCAGGACAGAGAGCTTGAAAATGCAAACCTGCCCTCTCCCCAGGCATGGAGCAGGTCTGAGTGCTGCAGTAGCTCATCTCAGCAAGGGCTACATGGAGGCAGCTGCGGTGGAGCCTGCCAGTGCTCTTTGGGTGGGCTGGTCCCCTCTCCCTGCCTAGTGCTTCTAGGTCTGCCTTCTGTGCTGCACAGGTATTTAGAAAGCAGCCAAAACCAAGCAGCTTAACTGCTGGCCAGGCTCCTGGGAGAGAGGACAGCCCAGCAACAAAACAGGAGTCCCACTGCCAGTGCTGAGCCGTGCCCTGAGGAACCTCACAGGCAGCATTTCTTGGGGAGAGAGGGGAAAATACCCAGCGCTAGCCTTGAAAATATACTTTAGCATTGTTTCTGTAAATTACTTAGGGGTATGATACAAAGGTCAGTGAACACAGAGCTGTGTTAGTCATGTAGTTGCTGTGCTGCTGAACAAAATGAAAGTGCCTAGATAGCTGAAAGAGATAGAAAGGTCAGTATGTCCTTGTGATATGTGCAATTGATAAATAGGCATGTACTGGTGATAAGATAGGTTGGAATGAGATAGATCAGCATTGGTGATGTGATGGAGTGTTATATAGTGTTGATCAGACATGGTTACCAATACTTTATCCTGTCTCATGTTATCGTTGTGGGTGCTCAGTTAGAAGATGAAGTTCATCTTTTCCCTTGCAAGATGAGTGCAAGAATCAGAAGAGCAAGAGCTTTAAAGATTCAGGTGAAACAGAGAGAAATGGGCAAGTGAAGAGAAGGAGGTAAGGAGAGGTCAGCAAGAAAAGCAAGGATTTGAGGAAGTTTATGGGAGAGCAGAATCAGCCATAGAGCACTGAGCTCTGAGTCTGTGCTAACTACAGCCTCTGCCTTTATCTTATCAGTGACACAGCTCTTCTCTAACACCCAGTGCCTCTGGGATCAGTCAGCCAAAGGACTGAAAGGTCCAGCAGTGTTTCAATATTTGGACCTGCCAGCAGTGAGCGAGGAGAGAGGACAGAGCTAGATATATCCATGCTGTGGATGGGGAAGAAGAGGCTGTCCTGGTCTGCAGGGCCATTGCACTGTGGGACCTGGAGATGTGTCTTACTGAGGGGGCTGAGCCCCTTCTGTGATTGCAGACTGGGGATGCCGAGGAGGGAGGCAGTGCCTGAAGTCAAAGGACATTCCCCTCGGGGGTGACTGTCAGAGCCTGCACATGCCAAAAGCAGGAGTCACAAAGACTCATGAGGCACAGAGCCCTGTGACTTCACATCCTGGTTGTCTCCCTCCCTTTTTCCCCCACAGCAACTCCTGACATTTTGCGATGCTCTTGGAACAGCCAGAGCAACATCTACAGCCCAGACAGCTTTCCAGAGAATAAGCCCTTGCCCCTTACTCCCCTGGCATAATCTCAAGGGATTGACGCCCTGTCTGTCAGGGTGTGGGCACTGAAATTGTCTCCAGTTAAACCAGAAACTCCTCTGGGAATACGACCTCTCTGGTAGTTTCCTTCCCCATTTGAAAAAATACCAGCAACCAGTTAGCTGAAAAGAAAAATCATTTCAAAGCAGAAAATGGATTTGTTTTGAAAGAAAACTCTAAACAAAGTGTTTTGGCAGTGATTTTCAAGTAGAAAACACATTGAACCTTCTCTTTTCCAGCAAAACAGCTCCTTTCTCTGGGAGGAAAACATGACATAGGGGATAATTTTTTTCCTGTCTCTGCCACTAACTCACTGAACAAACAGGAACAGGCCACTTTCTCCTCTGATATCTCTGTTTTCCCCTCTCCTGGTAGGGATAATATGTCCGTAGTTTTCAAGCATACAGGACAAGCTAATGGGATTGAGAGAGAAAATGCTTCGGCATGTAAATAGTTGGTGTCACTGGCAGCTGTAGTCTAAGCAAGGAGAGGGGAACGCTCCTGTTTTTCATCAGACCTAAGGTTAAACAGCCTAATTACCCAGAGGTTAATATAGGCCTCATACCTGAATGCTCCCCAGACACCGCTGTCTTCAGATCAAATCCACCTCCCATTAGGTTTTAGATAAGGGCTGTGCCCTGCCCTGGACTGTAGCTGTTTATTTTACCTTGGGGACAAGGTACTCTGTGAGCTACTGTGTGGCTGGATACCAAAAGATGGTGAGAGATAAGCTTTTCTATTCACTGTATCTCAGAGCTCTGATCTTCTGCTTCCCCCACTTCCCCAGCCTTCACAACCACTCTGCTTTCTGCAACAGTGCAGACCACAGTCCCCCCAACATGGGTAATCCACTGCATCCGGGGGTGGGGGTAGACCAGTACAAGCCTTCATAGGTGGGTTTCCACGGTGGACTAAACTAAGCAACTGTATATTGCCATTAGCTGCAAGAAAGCTGCAAGAAATCTCCAGCTCCACAGGGAAGCCAGCCCAAGGGTGACCAGGTTGGTGACTCTGCAGGGTTATGGTGAGCATCAGGGAGGGAAACCCTGGCCTAGTGGAGGGAAATTACAGTTGTTTTCTTTTCAGCTTGAAACAGTTGCAAACATTTATGATAGTTCAATAGTCTGAGCCATAGGTATGTTAAAAAATATAAAATAGTTTATTTACAGGACGATCAAGTTTCAGGCTTGAAAAGCAAGATGCTTATTTCATTAGCACAGAGGGGCCAGATGAGATCGAGGACGTGAGCAGTGGGTCCTGAGAGTCTGGTTGTTTCAGAAGCCATAACCAACTTGGGGGGCTGTGGCAGAGCAGGGGGGATGTACACCGTGCTCTGTGCTGAACAGCACATGGCAGCGCCCCGGGGTGTAAGAGCTGCGGTTGACAGGGTCCACGGAGGACAAAGCTGTGGTGCCATGCAGCTCTGCCCCACTGCTCCTCCCCGTCTCTCCTGGGAGCAAGCAGCACACCAGCTGCTTCTTGCCCTAAGCCAAGGGAAAGGGGACTCGATGGCTCCCTGGTCTGTGTCTCAGTCCATGCAAACCTCACCAGAAATGTGTACTTGGTGGTTTTCTGTGAAAAAAATGTTTTTTAAGGGGTCTGGAAAAATCCGGGTCTGCTGGAGCCAACACAGTTCATCCTTAGTGAGCCTGGTAGGCATTAAGCTCTGAGGTCCTGGGATAGTTTTGGAAGTGGGTATGAAGGAACTATAATAGTGTCTGTACTGTCCTGTGCTGGGTCAGGCTGGAGATGTAAATCATGGCCGGCTGTTTGGAAACACGAGGCACAGCTGAGGGCCCTTGTCTGCTGTGACAGCATTGTCTCCCAGGCTCTTCGTTCTGGAACTACTTGAGAAACAAAACCGGCATTTGAGAGATTAAAGCAAAAATTTGCAAAGAGCCTTTCCAGGTGCCATGCAGGAAGGGTGTGTGCTGAGGAACAGAGAAGGAAACTCAAGGAAGTTGAGATTTGTCCTCTGTCTCTGGCCCATTTTCTGTCTTCGTAGCGATGCTGTAGTAGTAGGTGCGGATTATGTTTTCCACAGTAATAAATCCTGGACGCTCTTCCCATCTGCAAGGGCAGAAAGGAACAAAGAGGGTCACCAGAAAGGACAAAAGTGGATTGATGAAATAAGAAGATACCAAGCACAGAAGAACCTGGGGGACAACAGCAGCCCAGTTGTACCAGGGCTTAGAAAGGCAGCTAAGACTTTTCTGGGATGGGGAGGGACAAAGGCACAGAGGCTCTGCCATCCTCCAGGATTGGTACAGGCACACGGAGGGGTATGATAATAAAGAAATAGGTACATCATTCATCAGGGGCTGGAGAATGAGACCAAGGCAGGAGGCACCATTTGCTTTATGTTGCCACCATCCAGACAGTGTTCTGATGGACCTGCCCCCCAGCTGAGAGCTGAGCTAGTGAAAGCCTCACCTGTAGGTCCAGCACTGCTGCATGAGGGCGTACATCTCCGCCGGGCAGTCTGTGGGGCAGTCCATGCGCTTCCCTTGCTCTATGAAGCTGATGACCTCTGGGCCTTTCATTTTCTAGGATAGGATCAAATGGGAAATGCTTTAATGCTTTTGGAGATGGCAACAGGGATAGAAGAGACAGATTAGAGCTGGGCCTGGCTTTGGATCCACGCACCACACATCCCATACAGTCACTGTTTTCAACCCTGGCACCCAGAAGCGGTGTCTCACGTTGTGGCCAGCCCAGCCTGCAGACCCCATCCCAAGCATGGGCAGAGCAGTGGCTAAGCAACTGATTTTTCAGCTCTGCAAGTGAGCAGAGGATCAAAAAAGAAGATCTGCTTTAATTCAAACCCAAATGGGTTTGTTTCTTATCCTTTAAATGAACAGAAAGCTGCAGGATCCAAGCAATCTAATTTGTGCCTTTCGTAAACTGGAAGTGAGCTTGTCTTCCTTCCCCTCTGTTCAACAGTGGGAACAGCACCCACTCAAGGAAATAGAAATTGGAGTTTCAGTGTGTGTCAGCCTGTTACAGAGTGGGACGCTAGACTGTAGCATCCATCCATGATGGACCCAGCTCTGCCTCACCTTGTATGGTTTCTGCCCGTAGCTGAAGGCCTCCCACATGGTCACACCATAGCTCCATACATCACTCTTGCTGGAGAACTTGTGATAGAGGATGCACTCGGGGGCATACCATTTCAAGGGCCACTTTCCTGCTGTCCTGGCCTGCAGCAAAGCAAAGAGGAACATTTCCTCCCTGAGACACAGACCGCTATGAGCTGAACCTGAATTCTGCTTTGCTAAATGTGTCAAATGCAATCCCATGCTGCTGAAAAATCCCCTTGCCCTGGGCTGGGAGCTCAAGGTGCCAAGCCCCGAGCCCTAAGCCCTGAGCCCCAAACCCCAGCCCAGGCCCTGCTGTCTTGCTCAGCCATCCCTGGATGCGGGACACTGTCCCATGGTGCCACCCTCCTCTTGCACCCCAGCCCCAGGGCTCAGCCCTGGTGCACACTGCCAGGAAGATCAGCCCTGGCTCACTCTTCACCAGCTTCTGTTCCCGGCGCTCTGCTCTGGCTCCTCTCCTCTCTCCTCTCTCCTGTCACCTCACTGCACTGCATCCCCCTCACTGCCTCTGCATCCCTCTGAATTTCCTCCTTGCCACCTGGACCTTTGTAAAGCCCCTTTTAATGTCACAGCAGTGAGGCCAGCCAGAGTGTGATGTGGTCGTGCAGCAGGACTCCTGGGAAGAGCCCAGACCCCCTGACTCTGGAGTCTCAGTCCTCGGCCAGGAGGGCTCCTGCTAGCTCTCTGGATCCTTTGCTGTGCTTACACTTACCTTGTAGTAGCTGTCATCAACGCCAAGAGCCTTGGAGAGTCCAAAGTCACTGATCTTGGCATAATGCTGGTTGACCAGCAGGACATTTCTGGCTGCCAGATCCCTGTGGACAAAGTTTTTTTCCTCCAAGTACTTCATCCCCATGGATACTTGGTGCATCAACTCCACAATATTGCTGACTGTAATCTCGTCTCTGGGGAAGATGAAAGGACAATGCATAATACAGGACCTGCCATTACTCTGTACATGATGGTCCCCTCCAAGTTTTCTAGCTGCAAGAGAGAATGAACGTAGACATCTCTGCTCCAGAAGCATCAGTCCCTGTTACTTCACATGAAAAGACATCACTTTCTGCTGTTATCAGCTTCCCTCCACCTACAAAGCTAGGCTCCCCTGGCAGCAGAGTTTGATGAGAAGTGCAGAAAATCAGGCAGCCACATTTTATTCAGTACTCACTTCTTGGAAGACAAGAACTTGTTGAGCGGCCCTCCAGAAGCCATCTCCATCACGAGCATCAGGGACTCTGCCTCGCAGACCCCAATCATGCGGACAATGTAGGGGTTGTCCAGCTGATGCATGATCTGGGCTTCCTTCATCATTTCATCCTTCACTGTTTTCTCATTGTTGCTCTTCAGCACCTTTATGGCCACATCGATCTGCTTCCTGCACAGAGAGCGAGAGGAACACACATGGGATGAACTAAACAGCAGCTGGACTCATGTATCACAGCCAGGAATGCAAATCACCTCTCACGTGATACTGTTTGATCTCTCAACAGCAATCTCAGTAGCCTGTTTTGGCAGAGTCCTGCATAATACTGGTATCCCAGGCCTCCTAGAAGGCCAAAGAGATAAGGATCACCTCGTCCTTCTAAGTGTAGGCCAGTATTTGCCATCTGTAGATCTGAAGGTGCATCACCTCACACACTGAGATCTGCATCATTATTGCCATCTTTCGAGGAGGAAACTCAGGCACAAAGTGGCCAACAGCCCCTTTGTGGACTCCTAGACAACCAGCAACAGAGCCAAGCATGGCACATCTCCCCTGTCTCACTCCTTTGCCCTGACTTGGACCAAGATGACCTCAGAAGCATGGACTTGCTCCTCTGAGCCCAGAAAATGCCTTTAGAAGTGGCAGTCTTATGCCCAGGAGCGTGCAGCGCAGATTACACTCGCAGAGCAACAAAGCTGTCGCTGAAAATCTGTGGAAAGTTATCAGTCTCTGATACCTCCACCCCATTATCACTTTAGGGTCCTATCTAGAAACAGGATAGCTGGGGACACCTCTGAGCTCAGCCTGGAGCACCCTTCTCCAGCTTCCTCAACATCCTTCAGGGCAGCACTCACTTTCTCATTTTGTAGACTCCTTTCTTGACACAGCCAAAGTTTCCTGCCCCCAGTTCCACTTCATCGATCATCAAGTGGTCCCTCTTGAGGAAAAGTTTCTTATCCTTCAGTTCCTCGGGGTCACTGTAGGGGCTCTCGTAGACACTGGTGTCCATGGGTAGCAGGCGTGACTTTCCTGCACCTTTCCAAGACATATAGTTGTTTATAACTGTAAACAGTGTACCCTTCCCCATCCCTCTCTCCCTCACTGGTTGGGAAGGTTTTCTTTAGTCTCTTGGCCAACTCTCTTCAAGCTCCAGCATTCAAGCCTCCCTCCTGGGCATGTCCCTTCCTTTCACAACCCCTACAGCTGCTAAAAGAGCCAGGATGGGGAGAGGTGTCTGAGCATTCCCACTCCACATATCACGCCCTGCAGGACCACCCCACTGAAATATAACTGAATACAATGAGTATTTAGAAGGCAGGGTGGAAGATGGGGAATAGGATAGGGCTTGATTTACCGGGTACGATGGGGAATGGGATAGGGCTTGATTTACTGGGAGTTGCGTGTGGGCAAACAGTTTTGCAATATTAGTGTCTCAAGACCCTGAAACGACTGGGATCTTCCTGGGTGCCTTTGTAAGAAAGGGGCTTTGTAGCACAGCTCTTTGTCCAGAAAGTGATATAGATGTGCCAGGAAACCCCCATGGCTCCTGCGATATCCCCAGGTCCTGTCTTCTATTAGGAGGAGAGGGCTTTCAGAGATGCTTACCTACAGGCTCTGGCGTGTATCCATCTGCATTGAGAGGCCCAAGGTGTCTCTGAAAAAGAAACAGGGATAAAGTGGATAAAGGAATCAGGGGAAACTGCTTCAGAGAGGAGAGGGAAGGGGAGCCTCTGCAGCCCAACAGAGCCCCAGCTGGTGATTCCTTCTGAAAGGCCCTGAGGTAGGCACAAGATACTGGAGTGGTATCGAGACGACTTTTCTCTTCCAGTGCTGGCTGGCCGGTACCCCCACTGCAGCTGCACAGCTGGGATCAGACCCTGGGGGATTCAGTGCTATGGAGCCCTCCAGTAGCCAGCCTGTGGGCTATGCAGGGTGAGGTGCTGAGGGCTCTGTGTTTACCTGAGCAGCAAGGGACATGCACACAGGGCTGCATTTTGCTCTCTGCCTGCTCTGCTTTCCCCATCCCAAAGTGACAAGTCCCCTGCAGCAGCGGGGGTCATCCCAGCCAAGCCTCTGCAGCTTGTTTTGAGACAGGGAGCGAAGGGAACCCCGGGGGCAGCTCGGCTTGCAGCTGGCACACCTGCCTGCCCAAAGAGTGGCCCCTGGGAGCACACATGGACACTGTGTAGAGCCACTGTCCCAAAAGCAGAGAGCGACAAAGTGGTATGGTACACATTTGTCCGGCACAGCTTTGAACGCCGGCACTGCTTGCAGCAGAGTCGCTGTGACATGGGAGCCCACCACAGATTGTGAAAGCTCTCCGAGAAGATGGGTGTATGCTCAGGCCTTTATTTAGCCTCTGCTGGGCTCTGGGATGGGCTGCTCATATAGCCCAAACTAGCTGGTTTCAACACTGCTCAGCACTTGGAGCGGTGACTGAGCGCAGACATACCCCGAGGCTAGGGACGGAGAGGGAGCACAAAGACCTGGCCGGTGGCCAGCGGCCAGCAGCAAGGCTGAGTGTTCCCAGAATCCAACCACGTCTTCCTCGCTCCTGCCTGGCAAAGAGGGCAGGGGGGAGAGGGCTCCCCAAGGACAAGCCCACATGTTGCAAGGAGCACAGTATGAATGGAAACCATTTTCAGCTCTAACGGTAGCTGTGCCCAGCTATTCCTCGTCCCCATCCAAGCTGGAAAGGGGACAACATTGCAGCTGGGCTTAATATATTCCATTTGAGTTACTGAGTTTTAGAGAAGAGCAGCGTTTGAAGAGCAGAGTTTGATCAGCAAGCTTGAAATGCAATAACATTAAACCACTAAGGTACCAATCAAATAGACCCTCCCCAAAACTTACGCTCACGGAGGGGTGGGTCGGTGGAACCGGTGCTGCAGATGCTGTGAATCAGGAGAGATAAGTTGTTATTAAGAGTCTGCCTATGCCCCAAGCAGGATCAGAGCACCAGTCCTTGAAGGACTGTGTGAACGCCTGTGTCTGATCGCCCCCACCAAAGGATGGTTTCCACAGCTTTAGCCAAAAAAGGTGTGGAAATGTGGCTGGATGTGGGCATTATTCCCAGACCAGCCCTCAGGGGAAGTGCAGACCCACTGGAGCACCCTCCACTCTCCCTCAGTCCCAGAGCAGGGACTGGCTGAGCTGTACCCCAGAGCCCTTGTCCAGGAGAGCGAGGGTCCCACGGGCAGGCTCTGAAGTGATATTTGTGACACTTGGACCAGGACAAAGTGACCCACGGTTTTGAGTGTTCAGCTCAGGAGACCCACTAGGGACCAGACTTGCAGGACATGTTGTTTCCTGCTGCCTAAAAACCAGGTCATTTTTCAGAAGCCGTCTGTTTGGCACCAGAAGTCCTTAATCCATTTGGAGCACCGATTCTCCCATCTGCTCCTGTCTTTGGGCCACCCTAGGCCAGGCCTGGAGAGTGGCCACTTTCAGCAGACAACATGACGTGAGACTTGCCCAGTTTGCCAGAGGAGCAGAGAGACCTTACTGTTCCCTCACCACCAAGGTCTGAGCAAGGTTGGACACAGTAAAGGAAACTTAGGTTGATGCTGCTCAAACCGGCCCCACTTGGTGGTAAACTGAGGCCAGGAATGGCTCTGAGAGATGTCAGCTCACCTGGCATGTTGGGGTTGGGACAGGCTTCCCTCAGGTAGAAAATCAGCCCATCCGGTTTGAGTTTTAGGTACTCCACCAACTGGGAAAGGAATAGGAGGAAAAATAAATTATTGTGAGGAGAAAATAACCTCTTTTTATTGCAGGCAACTTGTGTGGCTTATGGTAATGATTTCTCTCAGATTTATGGCAGACAGAGACTAGACTATCTTTCTCTCATCTCCTATCTATGCACTCAGGGATCTCCTAGAGTAAGCACTTGCATACCTGGATATCTACCAGAGCTGGGAAGAACCTGGGAAGTTAGATAAGGACTGAAGAAAGACAAAAGGAAAATCTCCAGCAGGAGATCTGGGTAGGGCATTTTCAGCATAATCTTATTGTTGCCCATCCAGAAAGGTTTTTAAGTCATACTGTGTTTGATAAAGCCTGAGACAAACCTTCTGCTTTCCCAGAGGAACCCCAGGCTTAGCTCTGTGGATCCCAGGCAGTTTTTCACTGCAGCAACCGCCGGTTCAAGTACAGTTGGGACTTGACTCTGGCTGGAGACGACCAGCCCAGCCCCTGGCCACCGGACCGCGGGGGAGACAAGGCTTTCTCTTCCCCTCCTGTCTGGCTCAGATTTCATCTGCGATTGGGAGCCTGGCACAGTTCTGTTGCCATAAAAATGCCCCAAAGTCTTTGTTTTCAGTAACAGAGTGAAAACAGTCCTGGGAATTTGGAAAATTCAGCAAAACAGAGTTACTGTCCTCCAGACAGCCCTGCCCAGGAGGAAGCGCTGGTATCCGTTCCCTGGAGCAGGTCCGAGGTGTGTGCCACGGGGCAGAGCCGGGCTCCGGTGCGGGGGGGCATGCGACCCCCCAGCACTGCCAAGAGTTGCTGGACCATGTGTCACATTCCCTAAAGACCCTGCCCCACCCTCATTGCAGCCATCTCCACTTCCCAAACCCCCTGACTCTCCAGGGTGATAGGATGTGTCTCCTGGGACTTGGATCTTCAGTCATGTCAAGATTTTGGCAGCTGGCTCAAGACTTCTGCCCTCCCCTAGTCTTTGCACAGAAGTCAGTCACTTGGAACATAAAGCAGCAATCTGCACACAGTAGTTTTGCTGGTCCAGGAGCAGCGTGGGGGTGCACGGGAAGGTCAGCCTGGGATGAACAATCTCATCAGGGCTTGCTGCAGGCAGAGGTCTGAGGTGCACGCTGTGGCTGAATGGGTGATGTTTGCTGATGGGGTGCAAGTGTTATTAATGTAACCATCTCAAGTATTCTGGTTTAAAGCTAGAAATAAAAAGCACTGCTCCTCTTGTTTCCTTGGACAGGCACCAGACCGGTGTAAGGCATGAAGGCAGTGGTAAAGCCAGCACTACTTCAGAGCTGCTGTGATATCCCAGACTTGGATCTAGGAGTGCACAGAAATGAATGCAATGAGGTGAGCTGATAGACAGCCAGATCCAGGGAATGTAAGGGTTTTCTGGAAGGGGCTACAACCACCCATGTATGGTCTTAAAGCCTTTAAACCTCCACATGGCCTTTCCTTTTCCTCAGGGCATGGGCACCTATAACACGGGGAAAGTGCCTTCGCTGTACTAGGACAGCAGTGGTCAGCATCCCACAGTACGGTACCTGCCAGAGCGTGTCGAACTTGGTCCCCTCGGGGATGGAGTACTTCCCAGACTTGTCCTGGTCTATCCTATAGTGATACACCGTTTTGCCATAGACGAGGGAGAGGGCGTAGGTGCCATTTTCCTTCCTTTCTCTCAACCTGGTAGAAAGGAGAACTATTAAAAGCAACTCTAGGTTTTGCCCTGCAAATTATCATGGCTGCAGCAGCGGTGGGTTGCTGGGTGGGGACTTGGTAAGGTGTCTCTGCACTGCACTGTTGGAATTGCCACCTTCCCGACACCCCTCTGCAGAGGCTGAGGCGGGACCGTTCACCTTCAGTCACTTGCCCCTCTCCTCCACCCTCTTCAGCTAATTCTTTCTTTCCCTAACCCATTCAGGAGATAATTAAATTAAGGGCTATCTCACCTCAGCAGAGATGCAGAGCAAATGCTTTCTCCTATATTTTGTTGGCCGTACACTGTCTATGTGTCAGTGTTAAATGTCTTCACCCACTGAACCCTATATCTTATATCATCCCGTGCATTAACAAGCATACTCCATAGACATATCTAAACATGAGAAACAAATAAAGCTCAGGATTGGCTCTTCATGGAGGTCAGACACTGTCTGGACAATAATAGATTTGGGGCATCAGACCCTGTCTGTGAAAGATCTGTAACCACAATCTGACCATATTCAGGTAAACCTCCTCTCGCTCTCCGTCATGTAACACAAGTAACCACAGGGTACTGGAGCTGGGGAAATGGTAAACAATACAGGGATCACAGCAACTGCCAGGGTTTTGCATACTCACAGGAATTTCCCATCAGGTTGTGCCCCTGAGTAGAGCCTCCGCTCAGCTTCATCCCTGGCGATGCTCCCATGGTACCAGGCCATCCTCTCATGGGCTGTGGTGGCGATGAGCTTCTCCACCTGTGGAGCCTGGCTTATGATGGCCTGTTCGAGTGCATCCCCCTGGAAAAGAGTGAGAAATGAGACCTCCTGCCATTCTGCTGCACTGTTGCATGGCTTCAGCGTGGTTTATTTTGCATCCTTTTGGGCAGATGACACAGGAAAATTGGAAGATCTCGTAACTGAAATGCCTGTGGCCTTTATCATGCCTATAGCAATAGTGGGTTAATTCTGTTCTGATGCAAAGCACAATTCCTTCCTTATCTAAATTGGTCCCAATCCTCGAATCCAGCTGAAGCCCATTGACTTGCTGGTGAAGGAAGAGAGAAGTCATCATATTAGTATAGGGGGTCTTGATATCAGTCTCATGGGTGTCTTTCAGCCTCACATTCCTGGGAGACCAGGACCTCCTTCTGGTGCTTCTGCCTTCCTGGCTGCTCACTGTCCCCAGACTACAACCTGTCAAAAGCAGTGCAGTCTGCAAATCGTGTGGGAGACCCCAAGTTAATTTTACTGGCCCCACACATTTTATAAACTACTGTAATTTTTCGTTTGCCAGTAGATGGCAATGTCCTTTGTGTTATTTACCAGTGTCCACAGATCAGCTTCCTGGAGAAACCCTATAGAATACCTAATTCTGTCAAGACCTGGGCTTTTTTTAGACCTTTGGCCTAAAATAGGCTAAATTTAGAGATCTTTTGTTGAAAGGCTCCATAAGGAGAATGCCTGAGCCATCTTTCTGCGAGGACTTGGAAGTGTCTGAGTAGCCGCTGTCAAGGTGACAGCAGGTAGAAGGAAACTAATTACGTGGCTGCCAGTGGGAGCATTTACAGAGTTTTGCCTTATACATATATTATATACGGTCCAGTCTGCAATAAAATGCAGGAACCTGTCTGTAGCTACTTTTAAATTTACATAACAGACAGATCCAGTACCCAGTATCTCAGTTTGATAGGGAAAACCTCCACTGACTTCAAAGAGCGAGGAAAACCTGAGCAAGAATTTAAGTCTGGTTTCGTTACATCTTCAGCACAATGTTATGGGGACACAGGCGCCTCACGGGGAGAGCGCTGGTCTGACTGCAGCGAGCATCCCAGGTGCTGCAGAGGAGCAAACGGCACACGGGGACATGCTTGCGAAGCAGGCAGTGAGCTCCAATGCCCAGCAGAGCAGACGCAACACCAGCTGAGCAGAGGACGAGTCTGAAGGCTCGAGATGATGTTTAGGCTGGTTTCTGAAGAAGAAATTGGACAAGAGAGAGATTTAAGACTGCTCTTAGTGCCAGCAGCCTCCGAGAAGGACCTTGTTTTACCATGCTGGAAGAGGGGGATGACAGCGACAGAGGAGGCCAAGGTGGCAAGCAGCAGTAAGCCCCAGGGAGCCCTGCACAGTCCCACACCACCCTTGGCAATGGCCAGTACCTCTAGTTTCCACGTCTGCCGGACATATTCGCGCACCATATTGTCCCTCATGCTGTCGAAGACACCGGGCTGGGGCTCCACACCACTGGGGCGGTTGCAGGGCTTGCGGAGGGTGCAGCAGAGCCCGTCAGCATCCTTGGAGTAAAACTCACAGAGCTCCTCTGGCCCACAGTGGGCTTTGCCCCCCGCAATGGCGTAGGTACCGTTCATCTGGCGCTCGATGGCGTAATGGTAAAACTGCAGGTTGCAGACCATGGAGAGGACGTACCCCCCCAGACTGCGCAGGCATTGCCGCAGCAGGAACAGGCCGTCCGACATCCCTGCCAGCTTGAGGTACTCCTCTGCTTCTGACCTGGCGATGCTGCCGTAGTAAAAGGGCAGGTGAGCAGCAGCATCTGGCATCTCTACGCGCCTACCGGGACTGCTTGGGTCAGCTCACACGCTGCTGGTGCTCAATCTGGAAGAGAGAAGCAAAATTCTTCACTGACACATAATTTTTCAAAAAGGTTTAATTGGAATTCAGACTTCCCTGTCCAGAGGTTCTTCAGCCCTCAGTGACTATCTGTAGGGTCATTTCAAACACCACATGGAGAGCAGCAGTGATGCATTCATATCCCCTGCCAGAGAATCACGCAGTGATTTCTCTATCCCGCCCTGAATGGAGCTAGAAAATGTAAGTAAAAATCCATCTAAACTTGATTTAAAGATTTCAAGCAATAGAGAATGCACTGAACCTACAGTGAATTGTTCCAATGGTTAATTACCTTCACTATTAAAAATGTGTTTCTTACATCCATCCCAAAGTTTTTAGCTTTGACTTCCTACCATTTTCTCTCCAGCCCTGTTCACAATAAAAGGAAATTCTTTTGCGTCTCTGAATAAATTAGTTTTGTCTTGAGGGTCTGTAAGGCCAAAATCTTAAATGCAGTAAGATTAAAACCTGAGATGGATATTAAATGTCTAAAAAACATTCAGATACACAATTGCAGCAAACAAAGCAAAAGGACATAAAGATAAACCTGAGTGCTTCTGGGCAGACATTAACCATCAGTTGACAGTAACAAAAAGAAACCTTCCTCTAATTGTCTCTTGAAAAATGTATGCATTTTTTCCCACAATACCTGAGTCTGGCTGGTTTCTAAATTTGGCCAATACTCTGATCCTGTCTGGCAGTTCCTATTTCTACATTGTGCACATGCTCCAGAGAACGCCGGCGCTCAGATGCGGCCAGTCATCACTGCAAAGTGAGTTTAATCCCACCGTCTCTGTTGACCTGCAGTGTGCAAGAGTTACTGGAGCCCCCTGCTCAGAACAGCCTAAACCAGAAACGAACCTACCACCGTGCTGCTGCAGCACCAGCTTGCAGTGGGAATCCAGCGAGCAACGGCACTTTGTTGTCAGAGTCACTGCAGAGCCCCTTCTGCCAAAGAGCTATAGGTCTTGTATCAAATCATCTAAAATCCCACCCACAACCAGAAGCCAATTTCCGGTGATTAATCGAAACGTTATCATGTTTGAAGGGTCTCATTTGTTCCCTGGAGCCTGATCTTTGATTTTGTAATTGCGTAGATGCTGACCCCAAAAAGATCAGAGCGTTTGTCTCCATCCGCATTTCCCGTAAATGTGTCACTTGTGTTCAGAGTAAAGAAAACGCTGGTTCTTCAGCCAGCACGCTGGGTATTTGCCCTGATTCTTCCCAACGTAACTCTCATTTCTGAACATGATGGGAGAAGTCACTGCCCGATGTGTTGGGCCCATTGAGCTATTCCAGAAGCGGCCTCTGCTCTCAGGCAGTGGCTGGAGCTGAGCTTGGGCCGGTGGTCAGCCCTGCTCCATCCTGCCCAGCCTCCTTCAGCCCGCTCAGCAGCATAGCGGCAGGGCTGCCTCCTGCCCGCCTCTGGGACCGCTGGAGCTGGAAAGGGGTTGTCTGGATACGTGCTCTGTGTCATCAGGAACGGGAGAGGGGTCAGGATGAAACTGCTCAGGAGAAACCGTTCTGCTGTGTGCACCCTGCTCTGCTCAGCCTACAACAGCAAAGACCCACGAGGAGCTGGATTTATGGCAACCAGACTCTACCTATCTGCTCGTTGTCTTCATTAGGCCCTGAAATGGCCCTGACGAGGACAGGAAGGGAGAGCAGGCTCCGCCGAGGAGGCGTTTTAGCCGAGGCAGGAAACCACAACAGGAAGCCGTCTCAGTGGCGTTTGCAGCTTGGGTGCGGGACTGGCGTAAACTGTATCAGGCGCAGCACAAATAAGCCTGAGTTGTGGAGCCCCTTTCATCAAATTCATCAAATGAAGCAAAGTGGGGTCTTGGCAGACCTGCCAGTCTGGGACACCGAAGGCAAATGAAAACACCCTGTAGCTCAAACCCTAACTGGAGTCAGTGCTTGGAACCAAAGCAAGCGTCCTAATCCCTTGATGCCTCCAGGCACCAAAGCAGCTCAGACACCTGACAGGCATATCCCCCAGGTTCAGACCCTGACATGAGAGGATGCCAGATCTTCCCAACCTCAGCCTGGTCCCAGGCAAGGGCAGGTCCCAGGAAGGTGGGTTGGAGGATGTGAGGAGCGAGGATTGCAGCTCATGGTTTTAACTGCAGAGTCAGCCTCATGAATCACATTCATGAGTCAAGGAAGAGGAAGCGCTGAGTGGGCAGTGGAAGGTTGACGGCCTTCTTGATGTGCTACTAATTTCCACTAGCTACCTGGGATAAACAGTGGTTAGGCACAAGGATGCTGCACTCAAACATGCTGATTCCCTTTTCTGGAAAGTCCAGGACCAGAACATCACAGCAAACGGAACATGTTTGACAATCGTTCAAACAGGTGAATATGAGATGGCAGAAGCCATTGATCACCACCGGGCTCCCACAAAGTTTCCAGCTGCCTACACAGGCTGCTCTGTTATAAACAGACTGGTTTTCTCCAAGCATAGGGCTGTGAGTCAAGAAAGCCTCACAGAGATACGAGAGTGAACTCAGGGATCAGAGGTTCATTCAGGCTATGCCGCCCATTTCATACAAGCCTTGTTGCCACAAATGAACCCTATTAGAAAATTACCTTTATTAGAAAAAATTCTAAGTCCCCAGCCATGAGGGAAAGTCACCCCCTGAAGTCTGAGAGCAGATTTGAACAGAATGATTTATAGCCCTTCTAAAGCTCTTGCTTTAAAAAAGTTTGTCCTACCATCCTGGTTCTTTCTATTGCCCATACACCAGGCCAGGGGCTTCTGGGCATAGCTAAGCTCTTCTTCCAAACTACAGCTCTGTTCCTTAGCACTACCTCTGGGGTGGACCTGAGCAACCCTGATACAACCTCAACAGACTCGCATAAACCTCACACAACTTTGTTTTCTCATGCTGTAAAATGAAGACAAAAATGAGAACTGATATAATGGATTGCTTTTATGACCATAACAAACTAGTGCCTGGAAGAAGCTGTGCAAGGGACCCTCCACCACTATTAATTTCACGTAACAGGACCTGATTTTTCCAGCACCTGCTTGATCTCCATCCCCTGGGCTGCAGCAACGGCAGATACCAGGTGTTCTTGTTGGCTTCGGGCGCTCCGCCATGGTTAGAAACAGCACTCAGGGAGAACGGATGTCAAACCAGAGCTCCTGTGGTAATGGCCATGTCTGAAAGTTGGCATTATGATGTGAAAATGCACTGAAAAAAGCAACACCCACGTAAAAAGTAGTCGGATCTGTGCACCACGACACACAGGAAAGCCAGGCAGGAAGCTATTGAGATGTCAGTCAATCGGATCTATATATAGCTAGCCACTTGCTTTTACATAGATCAGACAAGAACTGTCAGGAACTGGTTTGATTTTATAATTTCTCAGAACAGCAAAACCACTTTGTGCGAATCCAGAGCCAGTCCCAAGAGCAGCAGGGTGCACTGATGAAACTGGAGGAGGCACTGGCAAACTTGAACATCCTGTTAGGACTGTATTTTCTGTATCATTGTCCTGGCATCAATAATCCCTTGTAACAGAGCCCTGGCTGGCTGGGCTGTCCCTTTAAGGTGTCTGGGTCAGCCTGGGGGAGACTGGGGAGCAGCAAGGGCTGGAGGATGGGAATCCATCTGGAGGGGTATAAAGTAGGGGGGGGGGGGTAGTATGTGCTTAGGAGGCCATGGTAGGGGCTGCTGCTGAGGTTTGTGTTGGCAGTGTGGGGAGGGGGGGTTTTAACAAATTCTCTAAAAGGTGTTTAATTGGGGGGGAGGTAGCTGAAAGTAAGATCTGCCGTGGTAAATGTGCCTGTGCTGTCGCCAAAATGTGAGGTCAGGCTGTCTGATGGGGGCCGGGGTCTCTGAGCTCCTCTGTGGGTCACTTCTGCTGCCCCCCAGGGCTGGGGGGGGTGGGTCTGAACTGTGGCACAGGTGGCTGGATGGGCAGGGGGAGCAGCCCAGCCTTGGGGGCTCGCCTGTCCCTGCATGGGTGAAGGCAGCTGGGTACCTGTGAGGCATCAGTCCTGAGCTCCTACTTGGCCTGTGCTGCCTCCTTGTCTCCTCCTGATAGGGACTGGCCTCTTTGATCACCTCCTGGGAAGGAAAGATGCTTCTCGTGGTGCCTTGCCTAGACCCACCTGCAGTTAATGCAAGAATAAATGTGCTTTCTTACCGTGCTGTTTACAGCCCCTTCTTTTTAGTGCTTTAGAGAGAGCACTGATTATCTCAACCCTCCTGTTTCCTGGGCTCTCCTGGAGCTTTGCTGGTCCCCTCGGAGGGGCAGCTGCTGGAGGAACAGAGGCTGTAGCACAGCAAAGGTGTAGGCAGGATTTAGAGATGGCAGCAGGATGTGAGGTGCAGGGGGGGATGGCAGAACGCAGAGGGAGGCTCAGGCAGCAGCCGCTTCCCTCTGTACCTGCAGGGACCTTCTGGCTTCCGCAGGGCTGCAGAGGAGCAGCCGTCCCCCTTCCCCTCCCCTGGATTCCTTTCTGTTGTTCCTGATTTGATCTGAGAACTAGATTTACAGTGGAGAGCCTGGTTAAAGATGTGAAAGGCTGAAAAATGTCTGCAGTGTACAAGTTCCCTTTCCAAGTCATTCTTCCCAGGAGTAGCTGGCACTGTGCAAGAGGATGAACTGAAGAGCTGATTCCTGGAGCTCAGGCACATGGGTTTTTTTTTAAAAATCTTAAATAACAAAAGACTTGAAATAAATTTGATTCAACTTGAAATGCTTCTTAGTTCAAAGAAAAACCTGAAAAACTTAACTTTGGATTGGCCTGACTACGTTCTTCTAATTGTTCTTGATTAATGTTTAATTTTGATTTATGTGCTCCATGGCAGCTCTTCCCAAGATTTCCTCATGAGCACTTACATTCCTGGCTATAACTGCTTTCCTAACCTCCCTGCTGACTACTCATTAAAACCTCAGCTACTCAACCATTTATTAACACTTGAACTATGTGTGAGTGGGAGTTATGAAAGTGTGAGCCCATTTATGTTTGTACTCATAAACAGCGTGCCTTCTGCTTGCATGTGAAGATAATCATCTTTTCTGCTTCTCAGTGAGTATTACTGACTCAGTCCTGCCTGAAATGGTTGTATTTAGAGAAATGCCACAGAAAAACCTGCCTGATTTCAACTAAGGACCTTGTCTGCTCTTGCTGTCCTTGAAGCAAGCAGGTAAATCCAAACAGTCCCTCCACGGCCTGTGGACCCCAGACCACATGCAGAAATGCTTCACATACCTCCTCTCCGTTCAAAGTGGAACATGGGAGTCCACAGTCCTTTTTGGAAGGAAAAATGTTCAGTTCCACAGCAACACTTGCGAGGCCCGTGGAGGGACCTGGTGCTCCTGTGATACACTCAATGTGATGGCTCCTAACAGTGACAGGACTGTACCAGAGACAGACACAGGCTTTGAGAAAAGCTGCTACCGTGGAGATCAGTACCCCTCTTCCCTCTTCTAAATCCTTGGCCAGAGACCTAGTGCCACCCCATCACAGCAATCAAAAATAGAGGGGATGGTTCTGCTCAAATGCTTATGGCCTTGGTCTTATGGTCCATGTATGCTAGAAGCAGGCAGTGTCAACCCAGTGGTGGGGCTAATGGGTGACTGGTTTTCTGTGCCTCCTTCCACCCAGGATCTGAGCTAGGCAGGCCACCTTGGGTCCCCACTGCTCTGTTAAAACACTTATTCCCACGAGCCAGCACTCTTGCTTGCAGTTAGTGTTCGAGGGGTCAAGGCATGAGCACGGTGCTCACGGCCCTTCCTGCAGAGGCAGCCTGACACTTGTGTCTGTGCCCAGAGGCTCGGAAGTTGCCATGTGTCTGTCACCTCTGCTCCCATCTTGCAGCTCTCGGATCATTCCTTTTGCTGCTCTGTTTTGACTTGACCACTCTGAACCTGGGTGAGGGTGCTCATCCCTCTCCAAAAGGGAGAAACAGTGCGATAGAGCATGGAAAATTGATGACATGCTTGTTTGGTGCAGTCAGATGGCAATAAAGGCCTGAGCTCATTCATATCCTGCTGGGGACTTGTTTTCCTTCTGTGGTTATTTGTCAAATGCTAATGAGCGGAAGCAATTTGCTCCTCTAGCTTTGAGAGCAGGAGGCAGGGAGGGGGCTGGGGAGGGAGAAGGCCACCTGCATGGGGGCCTGCTGGGTATAACTATCTGCCTTTTTTGTTTAAGCTGTTGTTTTAACGGCTGGGATTGCCTTGTTCCCAGAAAGCAGTTTTCTGGTGTTACCCTGCTTCCTCTGAGTTTTTCACTGATGCTTGTGAGCCTGCAATGCAGCTGCCTCGGGGGTAGCATGAGGCAGAGCTCAGTGCCTCCCCGCAGGAGACTGGGGCAGGTGTTTCTGCCGTGCCACAGCACAGAAGTCAAACAGGCAGTGAGCAGTCCCCTGAGCCAAAGCACAGCGAGAAAATTGCTGTAGAAAGTACCAACGGGTCTCTGAAACATGGAGATGGTGCGTTACTACTTCTGGATTACCACAGGTGAATTGTATTCGTGAACTTGTTTCCTGTTTCAGTGTGGTCATGCCCGTGGTGTATCACATGCTCGTTCTAGCAGAGTGCACCTGTTTTACTAAAACTTTGTCTGGCTGTACTTTGCTTGGGCAGTGTGGCTGGAAAGACACAACCAAGCCCGTGGATCTGTCCGAGGACTGCAGCACAGAGCAATGCAAGTGGTTGCTCTTAGTCTGCTTTGCAGTGGGTGATCACTGGCCACAGAGCTGACTTGAGTTCTGACACCAACTATAGGAGTTTTGCCTAAATACTTGACTCTTTCCCTAAAGAAAAGGGTATTGGTTCTTTATCTAGTGCTTATCTTCCATGATAAGATCCCTCTGCAAGTGTTTATCCTAGATAGGAGCCTGGCAGACCCTGATAAATCAGAATGTAAAGAACCACACTTTTTTCCTAAAATGCTGCAATGAGGGGCAGAGAAAATTTAACTGAATGTGGTTCGTTGTTTAAACTCAAGCTGACCTTAATATTTCAGGAACATCCAGTGATGTAGACAGGCACAAGTACTGTGACCCCTGCATCCTGCACAGAGGAGAGCTTCGCCGTAAGCTTCAGTGGCTGGGTTAGTGCGGGAACAGAAAACTGAGTTTTGGTGCCACATGCAGCTGCCCTTGGCGCTGCCTCTGCTCCTGGTTTGTAGTAGTATCTTCTCACAAGCCAAATGTCCCTGGTGAGCAGCTTCCCTCTCGGGGCGGCTCTGGAATAGGTGGGGTGCTGGGGTCCATGAGTAGGGTGACGCCGCTGTGTGATGGGGTAAAGCAAAGTCACTGTGTTGTCCTGAGGCCATTTGTGCTTAGCTGTTGCATGTGGGTTTAGTTTGGAAGCTGTGAAAACACCCTGCTGATCCTTTGTAGAGCCAGTGAAAACACTCCTGGGTCCAGACCCATTGATCCTGAACGGCTTTTAATTAGGGTCTAAGGTACATAGTTAAACACAGTACATGCAGTTTCCTGCCTGGTATCCCGGAGCTCCTGTGGTCTGATAACTCAGCTATGGGTCATTGTGTCTAAACAAATGGTGTCAAGATGTTTGTTTGTCCTGGGGATGAGTGAGCACACAGCTTGTCCCTGCCACCAAGGTGGAGCCGGGGTTGACAACTAACCAGAGAGGAGTCAGTACTCCAGCAGGATCCTCTGGGGTTTGGGTCTAGCAGATGGTTTCGTGGAGCCAGTGACTGAAAACTGCCATGATTTATGCATAAATCGAAGGAGAACGGCTCTGTTTTGTGCTTGATTCTACCTGGCCTCCCTGCATTACCTTATGAAGGGCTTTTGCTGGAATAACAACTTAGCACACAACACCATGGGCCGAGAGACTGACTCCTGCCAGTACAGAGCATGTGCCAAGCAGCAAGCTGCAGAAAGATTAAATGAGGTATTTACAGGAGGGATTGATGGTGAGCCTGTGGCTTGAGTCCATTCCTTGGCACCACTACAAGTAGCACAGCCCTCAGCGGGGCGCAGCAAAGGTGACGCAGAGGGCTTTGAGCTGCATCCCTGCGAGAGCACTGGCTGTGATGCATCTGACTGGAAATAAGTTTATCATGTCTCGCACTGGATTGGGTCCTTCTGATGGTGCTGAGCAGGTACCCTCTCTGGAAGGACTGAAACCTGCTGATCAGGTTTGATGCTGCCCTTCTCACCTCTGCCGCCCTTCCTGCTCCAGGTGGTGAAATAGCTGACAAGTCTTATTTCCAACCACAAAACGACGGTGTTTTTGTTACATAAACATCTGCATTTATGCTTTGCCTTTGCCATTTAAACATAAATGTAGTAGCTGAGCTTAAAGTTTAGCAGCATTTATTTTTTACAATGCCTAGAGACTCCCTGGAAGATCACAGCCACTGTCTGCACTGCTCAGGAGTGTGCAGTCTTTGTCCTGAAAAGCCCAGGAAAAAGAAAAGACAGCGGGAGGAAGGGATGGAAGCAAATTGAGGAGAGGAGGACTGTTGTGTGCACAGTTGCAATCAGGTCAGGTGTAGAGCTCCAAAATCTTCTTCTTTGGCTCCTGGTGTACAGGGCTCGGTTGGGCTATGACACCTTCCCAGTGGGGCACTGACTTTTTGTACTGTACTTGGTGGTGTGCTGGGTTATCTGGTCTACTGAGGGGGGGGAGACAAGTTGTCTGGAGGTAAGATTGGGGGGCTCACCCAGCTGCTGGCCAACCATCAGTGAAGAGTTCATCTTAAATGCTTCATATGAGTCGTGTTTCAGTCCTTTAATCATTCTGCCTTAATTTAGCCTTGAGAGGAAACTATTAGTGTAACATCAGTAGCATCTCCCTGCTGAGCATAGGCTCTCCTCTGCTTTGGTCATGAGGCAGTTTCGTATGGTAGATACTGTCAGACATTGATTGGTCTGTCCAAAACTACCTGGCTTCTCCTCTGTCTACTATACAAGATATATTTTTAAGGTATTCTCACTCTAGACAAAATCTCTATGCAGACATGGCACTTCAAAAGTTTATTCTGGTTTATATTCTGGTTATCCCTGGACTTCCGCAAGTCCTTCTCGGAGAGGAGGATGGGGACGGGGAAGCAGGCAGTTGCCATTCAAGCCAGTACTGAGCTAGGCTGTACTGGTGCTGCCTCAGTGCAATTTATTGGTCACCTGCGCTTCAGCTTCCATGGGCCCTGAGCTGCCCCAAAACTGTTCACAGCCACCGGATAGGGGGTTCTGCCTGGGGCCATGTCAGGCGCATGTTACAGCTCACCCGTACGGAGCCAGCAGTGCTGCAGTGGCTCTCTGAACATCCCTGGAGCAGATGTTGGAGATGGTTCATCCTCATCTCCCAGTGCAGCTACCCCCAGCCTGGGACACGGCAGCTTTTGTGCTCCTTAGTGCTGGCACAGGAGTGCCTGAAACAGGGAGACAACCTTCTCTAGCACTGCTAGAGGGGATTTAGGCAGGCAGAGTATAAATATCCAACTCAGACGTTGGCTGAGACACCAAAGCAACTTCTCTGTGCTTGCAGTAAGTGCCACGGGTTCTAATGGTTGTGAGTCACAGGGTTTCTCAATCTCACTTTGAAAGCCCGGGCGAAGGGGGCTAGCAGCAGATCCGAACGTGACAAAATGAATGTGTTGGGCATCTGGTGTTCACCTCCAGCGCTGCAGCCATAGCACTGGCTTTCAAGAACAGAATATTACTGTAAGTAGAGTGGGTAAAAGCTGCTGCCGGGGGGGAAGAGGTTGGCAGAGTGTTGGGTGCACTCATTGCTTCTCAGACATACAAAGATGAGTTTTGTTTATATGGAACAGACCAAAACAGTTCCTGTAGTTCAAAAAAATGAAATAAATACCACCCATGTGATTCAGTACCAGTGGCGAACATGATCCCAGCACCTTGGTGGTATTGAGATTACTTATTTCAATAGGTGATCTGATATTAGAAGTGTTGGAGACAGCTCAGGAGAGAGCAGTGGAAGCGATGAAGGGCCTGACTGGACTGATTAATGAGCACAGCTCTTAGGGATGGAGCACACACATTAGTTGTTGACCGAGAGTGACAGGGGAAAATTTGAGAACAAGGTAGAAGTATCTAAAGAGCACGATCATCTTTCAGAGAGGAAAAGCTGTTTTGGATGTGCCAATAAGATGATATGGGGATAAAGGAGAAGATATTAATCAGTGGAAAGTAAGTCTGGTTATCAAGAAACATTTCCTAACAAGACAATTCATCAGGATGTGGAACAGGGGAAATAGTAGAAGTCCCATTGCTAGTGACTTAACACTGGATCAGAAAATGTACTGCAGGGAACAATCCTCTACAGGCAGGAAGAAGCTGGGATGAGCTAATAGGACTTTCCCATATCTAATTTCTGCAATTCTGAGTTCCATTAGGGAAAATAATACTTTCAATTTCTTTCTCTGGCCAATGTAATTTCCAGTTCAGCCAATGTTCTGTGGAAAACTGAAAAACACTGAATGCAGAAGCATTTTGCTTCCACTGTTGACATTTTTGGTGGTCTTTTGTTGAGCATCAGTGTCTGAAATGAGAATGAAATCCTCTACTTGCTTGCAGACTAGGGTTACGTGCACAGCAGTAAATACTCTCCAGCACATTTTTAGAATGCGGCTCAGCGATCAGCTACGGGATGACTAAGGTGAATAAATAGCTCATTCTCCATGGTCTGGTAAGTTCTTAGCTTTTGTCCTTTCTGTGCTGTCAATGGGAGGTTGCATTAATCAATGCCTACCCATGCTCAGTCTTACATGGGCAAAATGCACCTCCCTTAAATTTTCCACCAAGCAAAACTAACTTTGAACTAACCTTGCAGCTCAAGATCCTGTTGCAAGCACCCATCCTCTTTTCCCTCTTGGACACAAGACACTAAATCAAGCAGCAGAGGGTTAACGCCGTCTTACAGAAAACCTTATGGTCACTTAGCTTCTGCTTCACCCTCCTGCCGCCTCCCCTTGTCAGCTGGACACGTGCGATGCCAATAACCCATCAAAACAAATTCTCCAAGGAGAACATTGTGGTCCAGGGAATGGGGCTTTGTGCTGCAGAGCCCTCTAGGCTGCTGGATTGCGTCCAGCCATGGTGGGACAGGCTGCATGTTCCCACCTGGCAGTTTTTCGGGCATTGCGAGCAGAATTGTTGCTCTTGCTGCCACTTTGGCAGCAACAATTAGTTGCAAATAGGCTTTTCTTCAGCACTCTCAGCAGAGACCGAGTGGAAATCCTTCCAGGTCCCAGGGAAGCCAGGGCACTGGCAGCTGTGCAGGGCATGTCCTGCCCCGCGTGGGCCCAGCTGAGTTCCCAGAAGTGCCCGGTGCTGTTTAACCCTGCCCTTGCCACATGATTTTTGAGAGATGCAGGCAACACTGAATGCCCCTGAAAATTTTGCCTGTGCCTCTGGCGCCTATTGCCACATTTTGCTGTGGCTGTAGGGCTTTTCTCTAGACTATTGTCTGTTCCTGCATCAAAATCATGTGTCTTGGGGCAGTATTTGCTGTCTCCTTTCCCAGCACTGGAGTCTGAGCCGAGTACCCGGCTGCACAGTTTGACTCTGGCAGGACCCTCGCCGATACCCCTCTGTCCTTTATCGCTTGACATGACCATAGCGACAGGACCTTGAACATCTGATGAAGGATTCTTCCACTGGTTTGTAGAAATGTGCAGAGTCTCACACTCCTCCCTAGGGCTGTATTAACTGAATAAAGTAAGGCTCTAGTTATCATATAATATTTATGCTCCTACCTCTGCTGCCTTAGCTCTGCACACGAAAGATTATAATCTCAGATAAGAAATGAGGGGCAAACCATATGTGTATGTCTTCACAAGTAATCTTCAGGATCTACACAAACATCTGACGGGAAAAGGGTCATGACTTTCACTCAAAAACAAAATTTAAAAAAAAAAAAGCAAAATCTTGCTAACTTACCACCTGCCCTGCAGGTCTCAACAACTTTTTAGATTCCAGTGTGATCTGCTCCAGAGCCACACACCAGGAGTTTTCTAATGAGATGGAGAAGAGGCAGGTAGGAGCAGGATAGCAGATGGGCAAGGAAAAAACTGAATAATCTTCTTCACTAGTCCAACCTATCATAACTTTGTTACTTAATAGGCTTCTGCCAATGGATGATTTAGAAGCTTGTCAGAAGCACAGACAAGTTGTTTTCTTTCAAAGACTTTAAGGGTATAAAATACTCAGCTGGCTTCAGTCTCATGTTCTTTTTGGCCAAAATGAAAGAGAACCTGGGCAAAATACAGTTCTGTTAGGCATCTTAGATGCAGAAGGAGTTTCTCCAGGATTTCAGTTTGGGATTTGAGTCAATCACTGATAGATGATGGGTCTGGTATCTCTTCCAGCTTTGTCTCTGTCATCTGCTTTTCTGTCCAGTTAGTTGTTGATGGGCAGCAACAACACTTAAGTGTTTGGGGAGAGTGACCTTTTTTTGTCAAATACTCATAAAATAAGGTTTGAGACTGTGTTCACTAATACTATCCAGGTGCTTGAGTTAGTGAATAACATAACCCCAGAAACAGCAGCTCGGTTTCTGCTTTGCAGTTTTGCAGCTCATCCCAGCGCTGCCGGACCGAGACCCTTCCAGCAGCCTCGGGCACAATCCAGCGTGTCCCGGGCTCAGTGTTCTACTTCGGGCTTTTAACTCTTGTAACAGAGAATTTTCTCAGTATGTGTCCAGGAAGGCTTTAAAATTGCTCGTCTGCTTTGTAACTTTGCTGTGCTTCAGTGCTCTCAGCTGGAAAACCTGGCAGGTAGTGAGTGATTCTCCTAAGAGCCGGGACTGTTCCCTGCCCCTTCAAAGGCTTTACCCCAGGTTTTGTCCAGGGTGAGGAGAACTTTGGTCCCTGAAAATGGGCTGATGGTGAATGTGCTTTGCACCCATGTGCCACCTTTCAATTCTTCTACGTTTCTAGGCAGCTGAGGGATGACACTGATGACCCCTCTCCTGCAGATGAGGAAGGTGAGGGAGGCAGAAGAGCTCATGCCACGGAATGCAGTGGGTTGGAGTTCCCAAGTAACACACTTGCTTCCACATTATGCTGCCTGTCACAGTAAGCACATTCATCTCTAGATGATCTAGGATGGGCCTTGAAAAAACAGCCACTTTGTCATTTTTGTGTGTGCTTTATCATGGCCAATGAGACTCAGAACTGAAGTTTCTTGTGCCGTTTTAAAATCCTGTGGGATTTTCAGAAAATGCAGCATTATCTGAAGCCTCTTACCCCATTTATTGAGCCAGACCCCTAAACCTGTTTGAGTTATTAACTTGCTGCAACAACTGTGTGTTGTCTCATCGCCTCAGGGGAACCCAGGAGATAAAGTGATTGCTCTCTGATGTACTTCAGGATTATTCAGAATAAAAGGAGCTATATATATGTCCCAAGATAGAAGTGACAGGTCTTGCCTAAAGCTTCAACTTCTTTAGCATTCAAACTGTGTGGCTTTCGTGCATCTGTCCCTGCTAAAGTAATTCTGTCATTAGCTGAGATAGGTTTATAAATCCTCCTGCCATCCCTTCAGGTGCAGATTAGCTACGCAGTTGCTGATAGCCTCACTCCTGTGACAGTGGTTTTTTGCACGCTCAGGAGTAGTGTCCAAGTACTGGGTTGCTGCAAAGGATCCCTGTGTTCTGATGCACCAACAGAAGGTCCTGGGTGAATCAGCTGCTCGGCTCATGCAGGGTCTGGCTAGTGGCATGAAGAAGTGTTTAGTAGCTGTGGCTGCCTTTAACACCTATTGCCTGCAAAGATACTGCATTAGTATTGCACTGCGTGACCGCAGTCAGATGTTTCCAGTCCCTAAGCCAGCTCAGATGTCTCTGCACAGTGACCATAGCGCAGAGGCAGGCATTGATCTGCAGAACTGCAGAAAATCAGGCACCCCGCTCCTGTTGGAAGCCGAAAGCTGTTACAGAGGCTGGCTTGAGAGGCTTCAGTCCTCTGTGATTTAAGAAACTAGGAATTTGGCTAAGCTGCCCTGGTACTAACTGGGAGATGATGGCAATTAGCAACCCTGTTCCTTTCAACAGTCAGAAGCAGCTTGAGGTCATGCTTCACAGCATCACAGAATCATCCGAGTTGGAAGGGACCTTGAAGATCATCCAGTCCAACCGTTAACCCAGCACTGACAGATCCCAACTACACCAGATCCCTCAGCGCTGGGTCAACCCGACTCTTGAACACCTCCAGGGATGGGGACTCCACCACGTCCCTGGGCAGCCCATTCCAACGCCTGACTACCTGTTCTGTAAAGAAATACTTCCTAATATCTAGTCTAAACCTTTCCTGGCGCAACTTGAGGCCATTACCTCTTGTCCTATCACTTATTACTTGATTAAAGAGACTCATCCCCCCTCTCTGCACCCTCCCCTCAGGGAGTTGTAGAGGGCCATGAGGTCTCCCCTCAGCCTCCTCTTCTCCAGACTAAACCCCCCCAGTTCCCTCAGCCGCTCCCCATCAGACCTGTGCTCCAGACCCTGCACCAGCTTCGTTGCCCTTCTCTGGACACACTCGAGTCATTCACCAGCTCGAGCTTCACCAGGGTCTTCTAAACATGCTCTGTTAGGTGATGAATTTAAGGTCCCCACGCTTGTTCTTTGGCACTTGCTACTCGATAAAGTAGCCACGGGGAAGTGGGAGATGGTTCTTGTTTTGCCGAGGGCACATTTAACACCCCAGGAAGTTTCTTCCCAACTCTGTAGAAAAGGGCCAGAGCAGTGGTAAGCCACGCTGTGTCTGACTGGAGCCAAGGGCACTGCCCTGACAGACCTGTCAGCTCCTTGCTTTAAGTTTATAAACTAGGCAAGTGAAGTAGAAAGACAGCTCAGAGCTTAACAGTCATCCACGATTCAACAGCAAAGTTTATCGAGCATCAGTTGTTCTGTTTGGAGTTTTAAAAGTCAAAAGATGAATCATGAGTTAGAAATCTAGTCTGCAACAAGGAGGGGAATTCTGCAAGATCCAGCTGAGCTTCCAAAAGTGCAGGTGTAAAATATTGTCCTGATGGTTAGTGACAGTCTTGATAGGTCTTCATCAGAGTGGGAGCGCAAACTTTGCCTCATCGTTGTTGTCCAGGATTTCTTTGAACACTATTTCAAAGCAGAGCGTGACTATTCCTTTACTGGTATATGTTAGGAGGATTAAACGTAACTTCAGACCGTGCAGAATTACAGGGTGGTCGTAGGAAATTCTGAAGAGGAAAATAATACAGCTGAAGGCAGGGGAAGCTAAAGATTTGGACTGCACCAGCTCTGCTCTTCTCACAGAAGCTTATTAGCTCTAAAAGGTATGTGTTCGCATGTGACCAGCGTGCGTTTGGGCAAAGTATGTGACTCGCAAGTGGCAGTGGAAGTTTGCATTCGCAATCAGTCATTTCCTATGTGAAAACGTCTGTTCTGAGTGTTGAAACGCTCCACTAACAGGCAGCTTGCTATCTCTATTTTCCAAGTATAAAACTGAGGCATTGAGAAATAATGGGCTAGAACTGCACAGGACTTTTTGTTTATTTTAAATAATAATGGCAAAGGCTTTTTGTTGCAATTATTTGAATAGGATTTAGGGAAATAGAGTTATCAAAGACCTTAGTTCATGCTTTATCCTTACTACATCACTTACAGTGCCTATAACTTTGTTTGCTGGCTCTGTACAGAGTTTGTAGAAAGCTGCCCATGCTCTCCATGGCCCCTGGTATCTGTCTTACGTTCTGGGCTGTCTCCAGCCTGGCCCCAGCCTCTGCTGTGCCCATTCAGTTCCAAACCCAGCAGGGCCCTTCCTGGCACCTCTGGGGATATTACAAGACTAAGTAAACACATTCAGTGATCAAAACTTTTAAACGTTTAAAAATGCATATTTGTGCACCAGTGAGGCAAGGACTAAACAAGTGTTACACTTTAATTCCTAACCTAGTCTGGTTGATATATCCCATCTAAGGCTACTGTATGAGTGAGCAGAGATTCCTGGGAAAGCAAGTACTAAACAAAGTGTGTGGGGCTTTAAATTACTTGCTAACAGCTATCTGTACTTTTCTGTATTTCCAAGCCTCCAGATTAATTTTCTGCATTGCCCCTTGATAATGCCTGCCCTACTAACAGCTGCTTCATGCATTTTCCTCTTCTCAGTCATATTACTCAACTCAGACCCACAGCATTGTTAGAGGTGAAAAAAAATCATCTCAGTGGCATCCTTTGCCATTGGCATCTCTGCTTTTGTGCTGCCGGTCCCACCTGCTCGGGGTTTGTGTCAGTCAAAGCTTGGTCTAACTGACACATCTGTTGTCCTTCCTGACCACGTTGGCCCTCTCAGACTTTTGCTGCTCAAGCCATTTTACGGAGCTGGTTGAGTGGGCTTAGATCATGTACAGAGCCTGGTGCTTCAAAGGTTTTCTGCTCTTTGTGGAGCCTGTTGCCTTACAGGGCAGTACAGAGACTGTGGCATAATCCTCTCTATCTAAAAGTTCTCAGGAAACCCTCTTTCTGGTTAAGGTCTTAATGGGAATTAACTTTTAAAGTCATTAAACACCCACATGCATATATGTGTGGATTCTAAATACTGCTGTGGCATCATCCATGTTTCTTTAGGAAATCCTATTCCCAGCAGCATCAGCAAGCTTTTCAGGGACTTGGGCCCCTTCTCTTCTCAAGAGGAAAAAGGATGATGAAAGGTTGAAAATACAAAAATCATAAATATATCAGAAAGCATAACCTTGTAGATCAGTTTGTTCATCCCCCTGCCAGCAAAGGAGCCTTCTGCCTGATCCCTTCTCCAGTCTCCTCTCCAGTTCTGCCCATGTGATAGGTTTCCCTTGCGTCCCTGTGGCATTTATTCCACAGTCTAATAGATCTGCCCATTAGGAAATGTTTTCTGAGGTTTAATCTCAACTTTCCTTTGTTCTAGTTTATTCCGTAACACCATGGACTGTGCTTGAATTGTTGAGACTTGGAATTGTCCCTGTTTTCACAGAAAAGTGCAGACGAGATGACAAAGAAATTAAAGGAAGTAAATACGAGTTTGCCAGAGGCCTCTGTTTTTGAGTATATTTGCTGTTATATTTGTCAGAAGGAAATCTCTGAAGTCCTTATCAAGTATTTGGAGCATTATTCAGCAGGTACCAGGTATCCTAAGTCTTCCCGCATTGCCACTGAAGCTTGCAGGCAGTTTAAAGAGAAACTTCCAGAGGTGACAAGTTTTGATGTCATGTCCAGAGGTAAAGGGAGGAGAATGGCTGGCCTTGAATACTGGACTACAACCCATCATTTCAGCATCTTCTGACCTATCTAAACCCCCCCCAACTTCAAAAAGAATATGATGCCCCCTAACTTACACCAGTTTTTGTCCCGTACCAATGGAGTAATCAGTAGAAAAGCTAAAGCCATCGCACGATGAATTAATCTGGGCCTATCTGAACCAACGTTTCACAGGATCTCCTCTCCTGCCACTAAACCCCTGATGCTGCTGGGGTGTGCAGAAAGGTACGAGACAAGGAACAAAGCAGCCATGTTGTGTAACAGCTACCGAAGATACCGACAGCAAAAAAAGTGTATCTTACCTGGTTTGCAGATAGGCAGGATGTCTTGTTGAGGCTTCGCTCCAGCAATTTTGAAGAAAGAATGGAAAGAAGAGGGAAAATGTGCTTCGGTGAGTGAGAAATGTGTCAGTTTTGGAAGATGAGAGGGGAACGGGTCACACCATCCAGTGAGCTGTCTGGCATTCACTAACCTCCGTTTGCTGGTTTCTTTGAAATGTGACCTATTTCCTTGTTGCACAGGAAAGGAAAGAAGAGAAAATAAAAGCTGTGTAGCTCTGAAAAGAGCTCTGACACCTCAGTGCCAGGGCATGGGTCTTCTATGGAAGAAAACAGATCAGAGGGCCGTCGCTATTTAAACAAATGTGTTGGGGGAAGGCACTGCTTGGAGAGCAAAGCTCTCCTCTTGCCCATTGAACACATGTTCATGGGGAACTGACCCTTTTTGCATGAGTATCTCTGCCATGCCAGGATGTGTCCCTTGGAAGTCACAAGGGGGTAAAACAGAGCTTAGTTGCTTTGGATCTTCCACATCCAGGCCAGAGGCTACTGAGAAAGGCCCTCTGTGTTGAACTGCTCTGGAGTCGTGGTTTGTGATGGTCAAGATCTAGCCTCAGTAACCCAAGAAGCCTCTCCTAGTTTTTCCTGCCCTGCTTTCCTGCTCTTTGTAGTGCCAAAACGGCCATAACACTAACAGCTGGGCTGGGAACCATCCAACACCAGTCCCACCATTGTGCTTATTTTTGGCAGGATTTTCAGCTGCTCCTCAGGGGCATGTCTCCCTTTCCAGAAGGGAGAAGTTTCCACGTTTCATCGTCAGCCATGGTAAACAGCTCACAGCCACCTGACAGCTCATTAGCTTGGAAGAGATGAGTAAAGGGTCAGTGTTCGGGGCTGGCTCTTGGTGACTGTGAAAAAAGGCTACAGCACTGTGACTTCTTTCTGCTGAATGCAAAGAGGTGCTCCAACAAGATGGATGGGGAATCCTGAAGTGTCTTGCTGTTGCAGGCAGAAGACTCTGTACTGTAGAAGAAGTTGGGACAAGGGCCCTGATCGTGGCAGGTTGAGCTTGCTGATGTTGAAGACTGATTGAAGTAAAAATATGCGTTAATAAGGTTAGATATGCAAAATGCAAGCTATCCTTGAGCATTACTCAACTGTATGGCATTTAATTGCCAAATCCTCCTTGAGGAGCCCTTTGTTTACATTTTGACATGGAGCTGTACATGATGTTTACTGAGAAATCCATATGAAAGGTTTTTCCAAGGACAAGGTGAGATCTTGAGATAGAAGGGATGAGTCACTGAGGCAGTTTACATCCCAAGCACCCAGCTTTGCAGTGCGAGCAGAGAGCTCTCAGTCCTGAGCCCTCAGCAAGGCTCACCTTCACATTCCTTCTTCGGCCAAAATCCCCACAAAGTTTGGGCAATGTACAGCGATCTTGAGAACTGCTTTTTGACAGCTGTGCTTTCAAAGCTAGCGGTGGCTCCTTCAAGCTGGAGTTACAAGTTTGGAAGACACCATCCTAATTTTATCCAACACTTGGGATTAGTTAAACTGAGTTTTACTGTTGGGCAATTAGTTTGCATGTCTCTGTGCTAGTGGAAAAACAAAAACGTTTGTTTATAGCTGGTTTCATTTGCAGGTTCTCAACCTGCAGTATTTGGGCTACAAACAAAGCAGAGTAGTTTGTTTATTACAGCAGTAGCGAAAAGACTGAATGAAGCGTTGTTGTGTTAGGTACTGTACAACCATAAAAAGGGTTAGTCTGTGGCCAAGTAGCTAGTCCCAGCATGGACTTGGGGCCAGGCTGTGATGTAGAGCCAGAGCTGGGAACTTTGCCCAGGCCCTGCAGTTTAGACATAGCAAGAGAGAGAATTTTTTATTTTATGTACAAAATGGTTACACAAAATTACCCCATCAGGCCTCAGCATCATTCCCTATGTGTTTTAATGGCAACCAGGACAGAGTTTGCAGCCTTACAAGCCTTAAAATGAGCACTGGCCTCAATGTCATGCAAGCTGGTGCTGCAGCTGGGCACGCTTGGATGCATTTGGGCATCAGCCAGCACCACCGAGAAGCGACGGTGCCAAGTTTGCCTGGAAGAGTTGCTCTTTGTGCTTCCCCAGGGCTGGGTGCATCATCCTTGCAGGGTTTCTACCAGCCTGGTGCTGAGCCTGGACCTAGCAGGATCCAAGCGTGCAGCCTCTGCCACGTGTAGCCACAGGAGGGTGCAGTGTCACCGGGCTGCCGAGCTTCGGGGACTGGGTCCTGGTGCTTGTGCTGAGCGCAGGGCTCCCAGCTCCATCCCAGGAGTGAGGGAGGATGCAGGGGGGCCGGAGGGAGAGGATTTCAAGTGTCTCCTGGAAGTGCATCCTCATCTCCTCGTCCTGGAAAGAGGAAGTAATTAGTTGGCACAGTTTGATGTTGGAGATAAATTGCAGTGGCCATCGGTTGCCTGCGAAACCCTTTTTTCAGGCAGAGTCCAATACCCTCTGCCTCTTTTCCGTGAGTATCTGATCCCTTTGCCTTCCCCGTTTTCTAGACCCTTGTGCAGGCGATGGAGGCCTTGGCTTGGGAAGGTGTGCGCCGCTCTGAGGTGGCTTCATCACCCCTTCAGAGACAGGTTGAGACTGGAGTAAGATGTACTTTTTGAGCTGGCCTGGTACGAGTATGAGCGGGTCCTCAGAGCAGTACTGATTTTGGGGCGTTGGCCCCAAGCACACAGATTGTGTGTCTTTATATGTCAGAAGTCTCTAACACTGTATTTACTATCCAGCAGGGACTGGAGACCCTGCACATCAGGGAAAAGCAAGTTTCCCTGGGAAGGGAGAGGGACAGGCAGCACCCAGCTGCTCACTGCTGAGCAGGGAAGATGGGCATCTGCACCTCAGTCCCTCTTCATTACACACCGAGTTGTTTGGAGACAAGCTTCAGCAGACACAAAGCCCCTGGTATGGCACCCGGCCACGCTTTGAGCAATTAGTTTTTCCCTGGCCAGAAGCACCACCATTCAATTAAACCCCAAATACTTTGTTTAGTTGCTCTTTTATGTATGTGCTTTGGGGGCTCAGACAATGGCTAGCACGGCTTGGGGAGGAAGGAAACTGCTCTTTCCACCCAGCCAGGGAACCAGCCAAAAATCCAGCCCAGCAATTGCAGTCCCTTTGAACTCAGTTTTCAAACGGAGAGCCAGGCTTTCCCAGTCTGAACGCCTGTAAGGAAGAATGGCCCTTGCGCTTGCACTGGGATGGCCCAGGGACTGGGGCAGCACTGGGAGCAGAGCTGGGGGCTGTGAACTCCCACCATCAGGCATTTCCTGGGAGCAAAGAATGTTTTCCCTCCTTTTCTCAGGGCTATTTGGACGAGCATAACTACCAGGCAAGACCAGTGCAGGCTCAAGGAGATCCCTCCTGGGCATCTCCTAGCTGGGGTCACACTGCAGCTCCATCTGAGGAGTGGAGGTCAGAGGGCTTCAGTGAGGGTTTACACAAACTCATGGAAGAAAATGAATTAAGGCTCTTAAATGCAAAGGTACAGGTTCTGGATTAGGTTCAGTCCTGCGCTTAGTTTACTGATAGCAGAGGATGTAGAAGGATATACTGCAAAAAAATACCACAGCTTCTTGCTTTTTTCTGAATCCCTTTTCTTAGGCATGCCATGGCCAGCATCCGATCAGGATGTAGGGCTGGCCAGGACTTTGTGGCTTTTTCTTTCTCCATTCTAATGGTCAGATGGTTACAGACTAGTGCTGGGTCAGCCTGGGTGGCACCCAGGGCCATTGCCAAGGCTGCTCAGGCCTGCTCCAGGGCTGGATCCTGTGGATTTGGCAATGTACGTACCTAGAAGGGCCACGGCAGGACACGCAGTCTGGAGAGGCTGGCTGTCCTGCAGGCTTGGTGTCCACACCATGCCCCCTCCCAGAGCCCCCCCTTGCACTCTGCTCCTGGGCACAGGGGTCTCATGTTCAGGGAGCTTGGTCTAAGACTTAGCTTACATCTTCCCCTGGCAACTTTCACCCCTTTACTCTTCATTCAAATCCTCTTATACTAAAAGGCTCCTTGAGGATGGTTTTGGGGTCCCTCTGTCCTCAGAGATGGGCTCAGGCTGGAGGTCCACTGCCTGGTGCTGCCGTCCTTTCCCTGTGTCCTTCCCCAGGGCCCCTCTCTCTGTCCAGAGAGAAGCAGGGCAGCGCATGGCAATTTGGAAGGGCCCATTTTTAAGATGTTTGCAGAATTGCCAGGTAATTCTCTCTTCACCAAGGCTTACATATTCAGCTTTCTAATCTCGAAGACGGAAATGAGCTCCTGCCCTTTATTGTTGCTTATTGTTTTATGTGTCCTGAGAGGGCTTTGTTTTTAAACAAGCAGTATTTTATTATTTGCAATGTTTATTCTTTTCTTTAGAAATGTATTGTCTTCTGTAGGACACTCCATGGTGGCAGCAGAACAAGAGAAATTATGGCATCACAAGAGCCAGCAGGGTGAAAATGATGTAACTCAGGAGCAAAGGGACTTCTTAAAACATTGGCAAATTCTTGAGGGCTTTTTTAAATTTAAAACCAATACCTAACATTACTGTAGAGCACAGCTGCCTTTGTTAAGGCCATTTCATGAGATGTGCACTGACTTTTTAAAAGCCTTTTGAAAGCTAGGCTTAAAATGAAGGATGGGAGTGTTGTTCGTTGTTGGGAGAAAAAAAAAAAAACACAACAAAACAAACAAAATCCTGGCTTGCTTTATCTGTTTTGTCTGCCGTCTGCCACTGTCAGCATGACCTCTTTGCTTTATCGCTTTTACTGGGATGTTTTATCGGCCAGGGAGCTGCCTGCATCGCCCTGGGGCTCTGCGCGCCCGCGGAAGATTCCTGCTGCTCCTTTGCAGAAAGGCTTAGCTGATTAGTTTTATACTGTTGCAGGCAAGACCTGCCTTCTGTACTGATGTCAGCAGTCAGGGCGGGACTTTTACAGCCTTATGGGTTTGGGGATTTTTTTTTTTTTTGGATAATCCTGGCAAAATTCCTGAGCAAAGGTTTTTTTTTCTTTTTTTTTTTTTTTTTTTTTTTGAGCAGCCCCTATACATGCTGCCTCCGAGCCGCTCTCTTATTACTGCTCACTTCCTGAAAGGAGACTTTTTAGCAAAGCCTCTAGCTCCAGCGCTGCCTGGGTCTGACAGAAGAAGGTTATTGAGGAAGGCGACATAAACCCTCAGCCTGGAAACTTTCTGACACGCGCAGGACTGAGGGGGAGAGAGAAGCTTTTGGCTGCTGCTGGGAAAAAGAAAAAAAAAAAAAAAAAAAAAAAAAAAGAAGCTCAAGGAATTAAAAGGGGAAAAAGAAGAAAGAAGGGAAAACACTAGAAAAGGTAAAACACTCTTTAAAATAATTTTTCCAGAGAAGTCTCTTTGAGGTTGGAGTGGGGTGGTCTGGGGTGGAGGGGAACGCGAATGTTCTTTGAAATCAGAACCGTCTCCCTGGAGAAGGAATGAGCCCGAAGAGCATTGCACGCTGGAAAAACATTTATGAGAATGAAAACCATGTTCACCCTTCTCCAACATTCAGAGTTTCCATAAAAACGCAGGGTTGTGTTTCAAAGTGTCTGCAGACAGCAGGAGTCAGGCATCTGCACTCGCGCGCTGTCTCCCTCGCCTCCCCTTGTCCCCACACCACTCCACTTTTTTTATTGCATTAAGCCATCTGATTGCATGTTTGCAGCTCTAAAATATAATTCTCTTATGCAGAGCTGCCGTGGGCGAAACTTTCAATTACAGAAAGCAACAGCTATAATCCCTGTTGCAGAATTATACGTTCCTTGCTGTCTTCATTCCTGAGAATAAACACATCTTGCGCTCCCTCTCCCTCTTTCGCTGTCTCTCTCCATCTTCGGGAGCTGCCAATGCCTCTCTCCCTCCTGTACGATGTGGTCAGAGGGTTATAAACTGTCTGCCCTGAAAAAGTTGCAATGTCATTAACTTCGTGTGCATCACCAGGCATTTGGCCCCATTGCACTAGTCATATATTTCTTTGCTTTGATTATGTTTTAAAGGTTTTTTTAAAAAGATCAATCCCTCAGAACATGTTATTTTAAACATCAAAGTAAATATTAGTGATGGTGAAACGCCAGAAGATTATCTCATTAGAGCTGAAGGAGCTGTGCTATAAATAGAAGGGAGTTTATAAAATAACCTTGGCAAATATCTTCCAGAGGGGAAGAATCAACCAAGAGGGAAGCGTGGAGCTGGTCAGAGCCACACTCCAGGGCAGGTACCCGGCTTCGGTGCCAGCTGCGGCTGTGCGGCAAAATTTAAAATCTCCCACGGAGGCTCGTTTTTGGGGACTTTCCTGGTCAAGCGTACGCAGGGATGTAAACCTCAGGGGGCATTTGTTTTCCTGTTTCAGTCCACGCCAATACCCATACTGGCTGGAGATAGCTCAGCCCCACCAGAGGTCTGTTTCTTATTCCGTTCATTAATATTCTTATTAGCAGAGCTCACGTGGTGACAGCGCGAGATCTAGTGCATGACGGCTGATAGCAGGAAGATTTTTGAAGTCATTGTTCATTTCTGGTCTCCCCTGTGCTGTGGATGGTAGAAGGGGAAGTGCTTTGTCGGGTGCCCAGGTAATTCCCCAGCTGGCGCAGGGGTGTTCCCTCTGCTCTGCTCTCCATAGCCTTGCCCGGACTAGTCTGAAATGCCTCCATCAGTTCTTGGGAGGTTGTTCCAGTGTCATGAAGTTTCTCCATATATGGAACGTGCCGAGTGCTCCGGTTTCTCCATCCTTGGCTTCCCATTGTTCCTGCTTCGCCCCACGGCAGCACCCTCTCCTTGCCTTCTCCTCCTTAGATCCCTAAAACCTCCAGCGCTCGTTGGTGAGTCTTCAGCTGCATTCCCTGAGCAGCTGGTGTTGGGTGGAATGGGAAAGGTCCTGTCATCTCCTGTAAATCATCCTTTTCCCAGATAAGACTTGGGGGCTGAACTGTTTCGTTTGGCAGAGGAAGACCCTGATAAGCTGCAACTGAGCGAGCAACCGATGGGGTGAAGTGTAGCCCTAAGGGAAGGTATTGCCTGCTCAACATAAACAGTGTCTGCGAGTCATGCGAGAGGCCTTTTAAGTACCAACATCCAAACCTGTAACACGAGAGGCTCTGTTATCACTGATGGCTCAAGGCCACCCAGAGACTGTTGCAGGGAGGAGTAAGTGTTCTTATCACCACATGAAGCCCTGGTCCAGAGACAGCGTGGGCTCAGCTGCCCAGAGGAGCAGCTCCATGGAGGGCTTTTCAGCACAGGTTGCATCAGGCCCACCCAGGGGATGATTCTGTTCAAGCATTTATCTAAAGCTTATCTGAAACCCCCAACTCCAAAAACCACTTTTCTTGCCAAGTTTCCAGCAATTAGTTCATTCTAAGCCAGAAACACCGCAGGATGTGTTTGTCACGTCCTGTCCTGCCTAGATCTCAAGCTAACACAAATGAACTTAAAACAAACAGAATTTGGACCGAATTTGTCAAGTTTTCAGAAACAATTCACTAGTGATTTGGATGATGTCAGCTCAGATGTGCTGAAGATATGCAAGTCAAAAAGATCTTCACTTGACCCTAGCACCATAGGAAATGTTTGCAGGGCGAGTAGTTACAAATATTTCCTGGGAATCTGTAACCAGGTCAGATCTCATGCAGCGATAGGGGAGTGAGAAACATGGAAAACCACCAGCCTGGATACAGACTCATTTTTCAACACTGAAGGAGGTTTTAAAGGGACACCATCAAAGCAAATTTTCCCATCTTGGTTACTGTGAGTGCCTTCAATTAAGTCTGCAACCAATTCAAGAATTGGGAGATTCTCCACTGAGAAACTGCCAAAATATTTTAGCTCCGTCTGGCTTCAGCAGAGCGATGTCAGTGGCACGTGTTAAGTGCAGGGTCTCCATCCGGCTGCTCCATTGCTGCTACTCTCTTACCTTCTGTGTTCTCCCAGGCTGGGCAGAGAATGCTTGGGGTATGCCATGTCTGACTATTCAGCCTCTTTACACTTCTGTTGATCATCCCAACCCACTGTTATTGCTACTGTGTTTCCTACTCTTCCATCATAGCTTAATTTTTAAAGGGAAAATGAGTTAAGATGAATCTGTTTCCGTGCAGTTCTGCAAATCCTTCTGAACTCAAACATTCGTAAATGTTGGCTCCAGTTGAGCTGAACTCACGGGTGAAATCCTGGCCTCCTGCTGTGGGAGTTGTTCCACTGACTTCAACAGGACGAAGGCTTCACCCCAAAGTGGCTTCGATCAAAACCACAGTGCAAAAGATGAGTTTGGTCCTATCTGAGTTAGCGGCTCTTCATTCCCTGGCCATGAACAAAGGCAGCTCCTCCACAGCCGGGCACAGAGAAATGTAGTCAGTGGCCTTTGGGCTGCCGCTTCCTCGTTAGGAAGCCACACATGCTTGTGAGTCGGCATATTTTCTGTTGCACCCTGCCATACCCCATCAAATCCAAACCATCTGGGCCATATGTTTCCCTGAACAGAGAACCTGCAGGGAGGGAAAAAGGGCCCATAAACTTTCTGCACAGCAGATCTCACAGAGCTCGCTTAAGGGAGCCGGAGCCTGGAAACGATCTGCAGATCTTCCAGATCTGTAAGGGCTGGAGGGAGTCCACAGCCCAATGTGGTCTGCAAGTTTTCATCCTGCTGCAGAGCTCCCCTGGCACGCTCCTCTGTGGTAACGTGTCCTGGGGTCTGTGGGTGCTCACGGTCATGGTCACGCTGCCTTGCATGAAGGGGGCCCCCGGGTGATTGCATGGGGGGGCCCCCGTGCTCTTGCACAGACTGCCTGCTTGGCTGTGCCAAATCACTTCTCCTCTTGCCTTGGTTTGCCCTGCTGTGAAACGAAGCTGGTAGCACTCACCTGCTTGCAGGGAGCCTCTGAAAGGTGGGGAGGCTACAGGCACGGTGGCAGAAGCCAGGCTGTGGGTTTGTCTTACTGTGCTCTCGGTGCCCGGGGGAGCTGGGTGCTGCCTGCGCCTCTGCAGAGGGGGAGTCTCGGTCCCGAGGCGCTGGAAGCACAGAGCCAAGCAGGCAGCGAGGCAGGTAGAGCAGATCAGGGTGAGCCACCTCTCTAGCCAGCCAGGGCTCTTCTCCCTCTCTCTGTGTCACCATGATGCAGCCACTTCTCTGAAAGGACAGGTTTCTGATTTCCTGGAAGGACAGCGTGGGCCAAGCTGACTCTGCTGCCTTAGGGTCCCGCTCCACAGCTCACTGCGTCTCCTCCCAGCCACCTCTTTATGTGAGACAGCCCGAGTTTTGTGATCCAGACCTCATCTAATGTCAAAGTTAACCCTGTTCTGAGAGTGGTGTGGGACCAGAGATCCCCTCAAGTCCCTTCCAACCTCAGTTATTCTTTGATTCATTCTAGCAATGGGTGCTGGAGACAGGCAATGCTGGGGATCCCTTCCCCTGTCCAGGGCTGTGCTGTTGCGGGGTGCAGCGTTAGACACTGCTGTGCTGTGGCGGTGGTGGAAGGAGCTGCTGATCTCTGTGCTCACTGCCTGGCCCTTAGTGCTTCTCACAGCCCTTCTGGGTAACAGGAGTCACCTCAGATGCTCTTCTCAGGAAGCTCAGTGGGACTCTCTTGTCTCTTCAGCTTCAGCATATGAGACCGTGCTGTACCGTGGATGCACGTGGTGTGGCAGGCAGTGGGGGGCTGTGGTGGGGCTCTGCCCTCCGGCATAGCACTGCCAGTCTGATGACCAGAGGCGTCCTTGTCAGAGGGTCCCAGCGCAAGTACGGCACTACAGACATGTGGGGTATGGCCCTGCCCTAAGCCCAGCTTGACAAAGGAGACAAATTTAGGGTGCCACGCTTGGTGTGTGAGCTGTGACGGGTCTTTGTAAGGTATAACTGTATAAAACATGCTATTGCCTGAACTGGGACAAACAGCACGTCCCTTTCTCAGACCGAATCCCTCTTGGAGAGAGCTGGTGGTGGTTATGCAGGTGAGTGGAGCTCAGTGTTGGCACAGGAGGGTGTTTGTCTTTATGCAACTCCAGGGCTCCGTGCCTTGTGTTGCTGTGTTGTGTAAACACAAAGGCTGCTGAAGGGCTGCTGGGGGAGCCAGCTCTGCCGGGATGCAGATGGCTGCGCTGGGCTGTTGCAGTGGCAGCGTCTACGTCTGCTTCCCGGCCTGCTCAGAGGTGTGAGTGCTCCCGGCCTTCCCGAGAGCCTGGGGCAGTTTCCTGGCATCCCCAGCACAGCAGAGCAGTGTTGTTCCATGTTGGTGCAGGGGAGCAGCAGGAGCACAGGGAAGGAGCTGCCTGTGCGGATGCCCAGGAGATCTGGATTCTCTTCTGGCTGCGCTGAACCCTGCAGAGAGAAGGGGTAGTTTTATAAAGGCAGAAGCAGTCACGCAGACGTAGAGATGTCACATATAAACCCAACATTCTTGCATGGCATGTCCAGAGGTATCGGCAGTGCGTGATGGCATGCGGAGGGGTGTGTGGGTACTGAATACAGATGTGCCAGCAGGTAGTGTGTATCCTCGTACAGGTGGTGTGTATCCTCGTGCAGGTAGTGTGTATCCTCGTACAGGTGGTGTGTGTCCTCGTACAGGTGGTGTATATCCTTGTACAGGTAGTGTGTATCCTCATACAGGTAGTGTGTGTCCTCGTACAGGTACTGTGTATCCTCATACAGGTAGTGTGTATCCTCATACAGGTAGTGTGTATCCTCATACAGGTACTGTGTATCCTCGTACAGGTGGTGTGTATCCTCGTACAGGTACTGTGTATCCTCGTACAGGTACTGTGTATCCTTGTACAGGTGGTGTGTATCCTCGTACAGGTACTGTGTATCCTCGTACAGGTACTGTGTATCCACTGTGTATCTATCTGCAGTCACACACAAACAGCTGCAGTCGGGGTCTGCATACGTGTGGATGACATGTGTGTACTTACATGCATGGTGTATGTGTGCAGTTGGCAGGGACAATGTATGGTAGGTGAGATGCACTTTCTTTTAATGACTACTCGGTCATCTTTTTAATTCTGCTGTTTTGTGCATGGCTGAAGCCAGCAAGGAGAGTGGTGGCAGGGGGCCAGCAAGTCTGGGTCACATGGAGCGACTCCAAACTATTGCATAAGTCCCGTCTGAAAGTGGACCTGCTTGGTGGAGTCATCTCCTTAAAGCAAAAGAAGTCCAAGGCTGGGAGCATTGGGTTGCTCGGTAGCCACCTTAGCTCTGGCTGAAGTGGACTGGTCTAGCAGCTAGATTTGGGCTCAGCCCTGGGGCTCGCACTGCCCCGTGCTGAACACCCCTCCCTGATGATGATACGAGCTGGCACTTCTCTCATGCTTTCCTGTTGAGGACCTCCGAGCATTTTACCACACTTGGAGAAAAGCAATGACCCCAGCTTTCCAGATAGGGCCAGATCCTTATGTAACAGAGAGATAGTATTTCCAGAAAGCAAAGCAGTCGGTGTCAGAGAGAGGTCGGTGCTCCCAGCTCTCCACTCGTATGCCCTTGCTTTGTCCTGGGTTTCTTTTGCCCCTTTGCTGGTGAAATTAAAGATCCCGCTGGATTTTGGAGAGGAGCAAGGGGGTAATTCAGTCCTTTCCTCACTAAGATTGCACTGAATAGACTTGACTGTAAAACAATTCTCATGTTTAAAAAAAAAAAATACTCCCACACAGTACTGGAGTGAGCCCAAACCCCTGCGAAGCTTGCTTGTACAAAGGGATGGAGGGTGTGCCCGGCTACAGCACAGCAGGGCCCGGCGTGGAGTGCCGCAGCAAGCCTCTGAGAGGGAGCCGGTGGTCTGAAGACAGTGAGGGTGTTCCCCTGCTCACCCGGGCTGGTACCAGGGTGCTGGCAGGGGGACAGACACCTGGGCTCAGGCCCCTCGTCTCTCAGGTTTGGACTGGCAGCATCAGTCTGGATCTGCCATGTTGCTGGTGAGCACCCTTGGACGGGGTTGGATCTTATTCTAACAGTGAGAAAGCAGCATCTCTCCTCCGAGCAAACTCTAAATTTGACCCTGCAGTCGCTGGGATGAGTGTCTGCAAAGAACCGCTCTCGGGGTGAGATGAAACAGCCTTTCCAAGCGAGGTGGGCTGCAGTGAGTGTGGGTGCCGGCAAGAAAGGGAAAGGCAAAAGCCCTTGTCCTTACTCAGCGTGGGCTTGATAACAGGAGCAGCTGGAGAGATGGCGAGGGGATCCTAAAGGGTTGCTGTAGAGCAGTGTAGGCAGGAACCATCCCGTGGCTGGAGGCTGCTGTTTTCTGGTGAACAGTGATAACTACGTGTTTCTAATTCTTTGCTTGCCGTGCCCCCAGAGAGGCCAGGCTTGGAGCGGTAAAGCAGACTAAGGTTCAAGCTCTTGTTTTCAGTTCTGCAGACCTGTGACTTTAACCCATTTTTCACATTCTGCAGCCAATGCTCCTAGCAGTGAGCTGCTGATTAGTTAATGCTGGTTTTTTCTGGTTTTAACCCGTGATACTACTCTGGAGCTGAGAAATTACTTCCCAGTGGAAGTCCGGTCATGCTGGCAGGATGACTGCAAAAAGACTTCTGCCATCTGCAACTCAGCATGTTTTCAACTTAGCAGTCCAGCCAGATATTTTGTCGGGAATATCAGGACGGTCTCTTGCTGAAAGCCAGGGAGGTCTCAGGAAGCTTTGCATCCACCCACGTGCTCGCCACCCGCCTGGCCTCTCAGGCCCTGCCACAGGAGGTGCAGCATGGCTGGGGGGAGCCACGCTGTTTACTCTGTCCTCAGAAACCTGCAGGAACCTGCCGGGAGCTGGGGTGGTGGCTGCACACGCATGAAACACCGGCTGCCCCAGGGGAACGCAGCGGGCCAGCAGCCCCCCGGCCAGTGGCAAGCACACAGCTGCATTGGCAACCCAGCACCTGGAGGGAGGGACCTGCCTATTGCCATGCCTCGGGGTGCGCAGAGTCGAGGTGGTGAGAAGTGATTTGGGAGCCCTTTCAAGGGAAGGAGGCAGTTGTCAGTGGCTTTCCTCATCCCCCGCTGCCCTTCCCTTCCCCTCCTTACGCTGCAGATGGCAAGGAGAGGCCAGAGGCACTGGTGGAGATGGGAGAGCTGGCGGTACAGGGAGCGGCTGTGTGAAGCGGTGGGAGAGGAAGGAGATGTCCCCTTCGGCCACGAACTGCAAACAGGCCCCATCTGTGCCTGGCTGTAAGGGCTGAGCTCTGATTTCTCGCTACAGTAGTGACTGGCTGACAATCCTGCTCCTCCGATCTGGACCAAGAAGCCTCCTAAATCAGGCGTGCGGATCAGCTACATGGAAGTTGATATTTGATGGGCTTGGTTGAAAGTGCGAGAAAACAACTCATTTTCCTTGAAAACTCTGGGTTTGGTGTGTGGGCTTTTTATGTCTGGCCGGAGCCATCTGACTCTGTGTTTTCTTATGCCAAAAAGGCTGACCTGGGTCACTGGGGGTGGTTTTCTGCTAGCTGCCTTTGTACGTGTGCTGGAGACCTTGGTGCTCTGGAGGTGGCCGCTGGCACGTGCAGCTCTCTGCGAGGCTGGCGACACAAAGGTGCCGTTGAGTTGTCTCTGGAGACCCAGGCAGGGCTGTCTGCAGCCACTGCCTGGCAGAACTCACCAGGGCTTTTGCTTTTAAAACATTCCAGTCCCTAATTAAATTATTTCCTCAACCCTCGTGCTTTTTGTGAGCCCCCCCGTGCGCTCGTTCCCGCAGGGAGGTGGAGATGGGGTGGTGGGCTGGGTGTCACCTTGCTTTGACCCTGACAGCACTCAGCGCTGCGGGTCAGGCAGCGACAAGCACATGGTGGTTTTCTGAGTGTCCCCTGAGTGGAGCAGCATGGGCTGAAACCAGGACAGTCCCTGGAGACCACGCAGAGGAGTTATTCTGCCTTGCGGCAGTATTTGGGAAGTAAACTTCAGCCAAGGGTTTAGAGCCAAAAACTTGTGGGCCTCCATGAAGCAGCGACAGCAGGTGAGAAAGGGGCTGTTTTCTCAGAAAACATGGTGACTTTAGGATCAGCCTCCATGAGCTACAGCGAGGTTTGCTGTGTGGCCACGGTGGGCAGCTGTGATTGCAGGCGGTAGGTAAGACCCCGCTGTGCAGAGCAAGGGGTCCGTGCGGGTGGTGGGCAAGCCTCCGAAATCTGGTGATGCTGCTGCCAAGTGCCTCTCCGTGGCACTGGCATGGCCCTTGAGCCACACATCCCAGCATCCTGCAGTCCCCACCTTATTTAGCTTGGTTTCCAAAGAAAATAGAAACCTGTGGAGCAAACTGTGTGTTTGCAGCTCTTCCCAAGGATGATAACTTTTGAATTGGTAGGACAATTTCAAGTTGGGGTGGATGGAGGAGCAGAAATCTCTATGGTGCTGTGTTTGCTGGGGCTGGGCACCACTGTGGGGTCTGAAGTGCTGCTCAGCCCCTTGACAGGGTCAGGAGGAAGCCGGGCCTGAAGCTGGCCGAGCTGTGGTGGGACATAGCATCTCAATCACACGGCTAGGAAGTGCTGGTACCCTGTTTTACAGGAGAAAGAAGAAATAATGTGAGGGCCAGTGACTTTCATTCATTCGTTAACACCGTTGCTAATAGCACAGCCCAGAAATGCTGTTGGGGTGAAGCGGTGTGGCCGCGGGGCGCAGCTCTCGGCGCTGCATGTTGGGAAGATGTCGGTGGAAGGGCTGGGGGCTGGGGGGTGCACTGCAAGTATTTCCTCCCACCGGGGAAAGCTGGAAGCAGAAATCTGGTGTTTGTATTTATTTCTCTCTCAAAAAAGGGAAAAGGACACCTGAGCTCATAATTTGCAAAAGTTGGATGAGAAACCTGGAAGCCGCCGGGCCCTGCATCTTTAAAAGCAGTTAAATTCCTCTTCTCTGCACTAGGAGGCACCTTGAACCTTCCTCTTGGCCCCGAGCAGAGCCCATCTGCTTCCTATTACCTTCCCATAAAGCTGCCTCCCCGGCCAAAAAGCCGGGCTTTCAGGGAATTCTGTCTGCAGCCCCGATGTTGAAATTAGTAACAGTTGTCATCTGTTTTTCTTTTTTCTCTTCTCTTTTTGTTTTATTCCAGCTTAAATTTTAAACCCCCTCCCCAGCTCCCCCCCACCCCTTCTCGCGTGTTTTTGGTGTGGGAAGAGGCGACTTCGAAGCCGCCACCGGCTGCGGTGGCATCGGCCCCCGCTCCCCTCGTCCCCGCCGCCTCCTCGCGCGGGCGGCCCAGCCCGGCCCACGGGTTCACGCGGCGAAAGCCACCTTGGCGCGGGGAGCGGGGAGCGTCAGCCGCTCGCAGGGCGCCTGCCAAGGACAACGAATTCCTCGGGAAGGAGCAAATCGGAACCGGCCCAAGCGAGGGAGGCACGAGACCGGAGAGGTCACCTTGTGCCCCAGGCCTCCCCGCGGCCCCTCCATCCCGGCATCCCGTTGCCCCCCATGCAGGCCCGGGCTCCTCAGGCTTGTCCGCGCCTGCCGGCCACTGCCACTCAGAAAGCAAAATCTGAAAAGTGAGGTTATGGAAAACTTTATACGTATTGAGGCAGCCGCGGAGCCTGCGCTCCTCCAGCTCTCTCCTCCTTGTTACAGGTCCTTCTCTTGCAGGAGACGGGCTCATCGGGGTCTCGGAAGTGAAGCGCCGCTGGGAAGGGGCCATGTTTTCCTTGCTGTGTGCAGGGAGGAATCGAAGCCGGGCCCTTCCCCCAGCCCGGCTTACGGGAATTTTGCAGCTGTAATTCCTGACTTGCGCTGCTCCAAACATGCCTCCTTCCCCCAGGGTCGGGGCTGCAGGGTCTTGGCGCCTGCAGCTCCCTCCCGGCCCCTGTTCCGGGCGATGCCGAGGAGCCGGGACTGAAGGGGAAGGGCAGAGGGGAGATGAGGGCACCGGTCACGGCTGCCACAGCTCAGGGTCGTGGAGAGGCGGAGGAAGGACGGGAAATAACAACAGTCTTGAGGAAGCGGGTTCAACAGCTGGAAAACAAGAGAAATTAGTAGTGTGAAGCCCAGGAGAAAATATACTTCAGCTGAGCGGCTTTCTGTCCGCAGACCTTGGAGCCGTGACAGGATTTAAAAGCTGGAACCTCAAGCTTTAATAGATGCTGAAAATGCTGACTTAGGAGAGGGCCGCAGCACGCCCAGCTTTCGTTTCACCTTCTCCCTTTTCCAGTTCACTTCCCGCAGCGCTGCGGGGAGCAGGCACAGAGCAGCTTGCAGCATCCATGGCACTTGGCCGTGTGTTGCTGTGGCCCCAGCCCTGCCCTCTCTGCACCCCAGCTGGGGAGTGACACTACAGAGGATGCTGTCACCAGGTGGATGTGGCCTCATGGACCCACGGTGCTGATCTCAGCATCCTCGTGTCATGGTGGAGAGGGCAGAATTCCTGCCCAACCCTCTTGCCTCTGCCGCCCACTTTCCTTTACCTGTCGTGGATGAGCGGAGCAGCCCGAGATGAGTTTTAGACAGTTCTTCCCCTGTCAGACAGTTTATTCTCATGGTTGCTGATCGCATGCGCAGGCTTCGTGGTGGCTGCCATCGTGGGTGTCGTGTCTGGGCTTTGCAGAAACCAACCTGGCAAGTGGCACTGGGAAGACCAGCCCAAAGCCTCACTGATGGTCTCTGGCCATTTTTAACTGTAAATAAACAGTTATTTCTTTTCCATTAGCACTTGTTTTCTGTCTCGTAACTGTAAATAAACAGTTAAAAATCTTAACATTTAAAATATGGAACTCCAGATTTTGATTTAAAGACACATGATTAATAGTCTCAGCATTACTGTCTAGTTGGGAGAAATCATTAACTTATTTAGATTAATTATTGGGGCAGGAATCATCTCTCTGATTTCTTCTTGTACCTCACCTATGTAGTCTCTGGCCTGTGATGGGTGTTATTCCAAGCCCCCACAGCACAAATAAAATTAACTGCATAGTAAAGATGGGAAAACAGAAGTAGAAATAAATTGCAGACACCCCTGAGGACACAAGGTGAAGGGAGCACGGCAGACCCGACGAGGAACCGGGCTCTCCTGCCCCGCACTCTAGCACATAGTTAGTCTTTGCTGTTTAAAACACACAAAAGCAGAGCGAGGCAAGGGTTAATGATGTTATTCCAAGTGTTTCCTTACTGGGATGAGGACCACACAGGTGCCATGGCTATTGACACCTCCGCAAAGAGCACCATCCTGCCAGCCTCATCTTCTCAGCAGGTCAGGAGCATCCGTCCTGCCTTTTTCTGCCCTGCTCCTCATAGCTGCATCACCGCTCTGAAGTCAGACTTAACTATGTATTTATCTGCTGCCTTGCAGGAACTGCTGTGTTTTGCTGTGGGGCTGCTCTTGAGCAGAGCATCACTGTTCAGATATTTGGGATTCTCTGGGCAGTAGTTAGGTATGTGCCATATTCATTGCATACGTCATCTAATCGCTGGATAGAAACAAAAACCACAGGCTTTATGCAACTCTCCAGCTCTATGTGAGTTTTGTATAATTGCCTCAGACTGGGTGGAAATTATCTGCAAGCCAGAAATCTTTCACTGAAGCAATTAGCAAATCATTTTAAATAACAAATACAATTGGAATCTCACGATCCATTTGTGGATAGAGCTGAGGGTAAGGGTGAGTTCACTGAATGGGTCCTTTGTTTTCAAACACTTTTTTAGGTTTAGCCAATATACTCTGAGAGCAAGTGCGCTTCTCCCAGTGCAGTGACAGTCATTAAAGCGTATTTTAATGCTGGGGAAACTGGAGTAGAGGGGATTTCTAGGTTGCTGCTCACTACCACCCTGCTAATGCTTTTATTTTGTGCTCCCCTTTAAGAGATCAGGTAACTGAGACCAGGTCGCTCTTCGGTCTGCGCTTCCTCGTGGGTGTTGCCACAGGACAAAGGGTTCCCATTTATTCTGAGCTCCTTTCCTCAGGTATAAGGTATATACCAGGCCTTCGGTGCCGCTGGCAGAGCGGTGGGGGGGTTTGCTGGGAGCAGAGTTCACCCCTGGGAGAGCACACGGGTGTGCAGTGTCCCCTTAGCAGGATAACTTGGCTTTCCAGTGCTGTGAACTGATGTGGTTAATTGCATTTGCGTTTGCTTCCCGTCCTTTTCTCCCCTTTTTCTTTCTTTCCATCTCGCTCTTCTCTAAGCTCAGGCTTTCCTCGTTCACCCTGCACACTGATTTCTCCCTCGTGTCCTTCTCCTCCATCCTTCGTTTCCCCTCTGCCCATCTCTTGCGTTCATCCATCCCCATCCTCTCCTTTGCAGGGGCGATGCCACCCAGAGCCTGTGCTTCGAACTAGCCCATGCTGACCCCCCTGCGCTGGCCTGGGCACAGCAAACTGCAAAGAAACCGTCGGCCTCGCTGCTTTGGGGAGAGCACGGAGCGGCCGAGGATGCCTGCGGAGGGACCGAGGACTCCTGTCTCTACATAAGCGGTGGCCGAGGGAGAGACATGTTGGGACAGCGCCCTTCCAGCTGGCACAATACTCCCTGCACTGAGACAAGCATCGCTAACCATGGCAATAGCTTGGAGGCTTCTCACATGGACTGTCATCTTCACGGCGGCTCTGTGCAACTTTCCTGGTTACACGTTCCAGTCACAAGGTAGGGATTGCCGTGGGGAGGGGAGCTGGATCCACCCGTTTCTGCTGGCAGAAACCCTAATGCTGGCCCCGGGGGAGGTATTAGGGTAATGTTGTGCTGAGGAGTAGGTGGAAACACCTCGAACTCTGCTCTGCGCTGTACTGCAGCAGAGCTCCTCCTGCTGAATTTGCAGGTGTTTTCCGTTGACCTCTGTGGAAAGGATGTGTTGTGCTCTCGGATGTTAACGCTCCTTGACATTTTGCAGAATTCAGAGCAGTAGGGTCTGTGCAAGATGAGAGCCACGTACAGGCTTAGAAAGCGAAGGCGATGTGGTAGCACTAGAGGAAGCTCCCCTTCCACTCGGGTGGAGCGGCGCATCCTTGGATGAATAGAGGCTTTGTTACGAGGAGGGCTGTGTGTGTGCAGCCAGGCAGCGCGCTTGCGAGCAGTCCTCTGCGTGTGCAGGGATGGAGGTCTCTGCTGGAGCATGCAAATACTCTGCACAGCTGAGTCTGGACAGACATGTGCTGCTAGAGGAGCAGTTTCAGTTTGTACACACATCTCTGTAAGTGCTACCATTAGTAAATACTCAAACGTGCTCAGATGTGAGCGCTTTGTACCTGTCATATGTGTGTGTGTTTCTAATGGTCTTGTGTTTAAATACAGAGCCACACGTGCAGGTGATTGCAAGGAGAGCAGAACGTGGGTCTCTTGTACATAGATTTGTGCCTTTGTACATGATTTTATTCCAGGTTAGGAGTGAAGGGACTGGAAAGTGAGATGGGCTGCCTTGTACCCAGCCTAGAGTACAAATACAGCACGGGTGGGGAACAGAGTAGTTAAATTGCTTAATACTAATTTGGTTTTGTGACTGTTTCTTAAGAGGCAACATGATCGTTCCCATCAGGCACCAGAGGTATGAAGAAAGAGCTCTGAAGTTAGACATTTATCTGTGCAGGGTGTTAAAACCTCAGCAGCGTACTGACACAGCCCTAATCCTGAAATACCACGTGTGCCCAGATTAATTGCAGCAGGACCAAAGTCAGCCACGTACCCGGGCTGTTGAGCAGTGCAGTGCCGTCGGGCTGTAGTTACAATGACCAGACTTGTTCTTGTGAAGCAGAACTGGAAAAAGGAACAATGGCAACCGAAAACCACGCACTGTCCTGGGTCTGAGCGCTGACTGGTTGCTAAACGTGGGGCAGCGTGTGCTGGGTGAGCCGAGAGGCGGTCAGGCCCAGAGCTGCGTGCTGTGCAGGCGCTGTGCAACGTGCAAGGTTATACAGGCAGATTTTCTTGAATCTGAAACAAACACGGTTTCTGGTCCTTTTCGCCAAAGCTTCTGGCAATGCCTGGGGTGACTGTTCTAGGCCTCCCATGTCCGTCAGTTCACACCTCCCTCCATCTGCAGCACCGCGTCCGCAGCGCAGCGACGCTCTGACAAGGACTTTGCTGCCAGATCACCTCCGTCCTGACTCACAGCAGCTGAAACGCTCCCTCGCTCACGAGTCCCCGCACCGTTTGCTAATACACCTCGGTCTAAACCCAAGGGCTCACCGAAATGACAGTTAATGCCTTTGTGCCCCCCTAGATGCTGGCTTCCCCTGAGCAGGTCTGGGGGATGAGTCTCAGCCTGTGATGTTGCTGGGAACATGGTGCTGTGGTTCCCAGTCCCTGTCCAGTCCCAAGGGTCAGGCTGCCCCGTGTGCCCCTCTTGCTGTCAGAGCTCTTTTTTAGGCTTGCAGCATCCGGAACGGTTGGCGTCAGGCTATTGATATTACTCAACACTTTCTCTTCACCGCACTGCTGAGATAGTAAGTACATAATCCTCACAACACCCTTTCAAGAGGGTGAAATGCTGTTATCTCCTCATAGCAGTCGGAGGTACGGAGAATAAAGGCCAGTGTTTTCAACAAGCCACTGATTTTAACCAAGTGACTTGCTCCAGTTAACAGTGGAGCAGGATTCCCATGCCCCGTGTGCCTGACTCCAGATCAGTGTATTTGTTTTATGCAGGAAGAAGATTGAGGTATCACAGTCATAAACTGTCATTATCTTTGTGGGAAATAGCAGCCCAGCGTTGAAGGCCTCTTGAAGCCAGCAGAGATGTAACGAGATTCAGATGTAACACGTACGCTCAGGCTGCAGTTTTTAACAGTGCAGGAAAGAGCAGCTGAAACAGTTGACCAAGGATTCAGTACATGCTCACCATTGCTGAATGGTTTTTAATCAAAAGGTAATTTTTTGCTAGCACCTTAGTTCAACTAGTGATAGATTAGACATTCCCTGTTTTATAGAATGTTAGGTCAGGCTCACTGTTCCCAGCTCACATATAAACCATGGACCCTTGGGGGACACAGTGAGACTGCCACAATGCCAGGGCAGCCTGAAGTCATGGATCCCATAGTGTTTTCCACAGCCATCCTTTAGGAATCATGTCTGGGCTACAGCTGGGGCTCCTCTTTGCTCTGGTGACAAGACCAGAGCAAATATCTGCTTCCTTTTCATCCTTTAAGCAGCTTTATAATGAGAGGGGCAATGGTGAGCATACAAGGAGGGAACAAAATCCTCCTTCCTCCACTTTTACCTTCCTTCTCTTCTTTTTGTTCAGCTTACTGCTCTGCCTCCCCTGTGCCCTTTCCCTTCACCTGTTGCCCCTGCAGATGTGTGCTCTTTTTCCACCAAAAATGGGGCAACGAGGTACCTCTCCCCACACCCCAACCCTCCTGCTTCCCCGGTTTCTCCCTTGCCCTCTCCTGCAAGGTTTGTGGTCCTTCAGGGGTGCGTGGTGTCCTGCAAAGCCATGGGCAGGTTTTCCTGGAGAAAGGCTTTTTATAGCATCTCTTCCAAAGCAGTTTGACAGCTCTCTGGATACACCAGGCTGCTTATCACCAGTGCAAACCCTTCTGATACAGTGGGTGCAGTACTGCACGTTTCAGGCCAAGATCTATTAATACAGCGTGAAGTGGCTGAGATGTCAGAGGGCACATGATGGCTTTTCTGGAAGGGAGGGAGGGAGGAGGGAGGGAAGAATGAAGGAAGGAAGGAAGGAAGGAAGGAAGGAAGGAAGGAAGGAAGGAAGGAAGGAAGGAAGGAAGGAAGGAAGGAAGGAAGGAAGGAAGGAAGGAAGGAAGGAAGGTAGGAGGGAAGGGAGGAAGGGAGGGAGGGAGGGAGGAAGGGCCAAACAGTGCCCCTCTTGCTGTTGGGAGCTCCTATCATGGTCTGTAATATGGGGAGCATGACCAAGGCAGGGATGAGCAAATAAGAAAATTAGGGAACATCTGTGATTTTGGGTGGAGTACACAGGGTTAGGGAGTAAAAGAGATCCTAATCTCTTAGACCCTAATCTAATCTTTTACATTTTTAGAGGAGAGGAAGCGACCAGCTGTAACACTAGACGAGGACACTGGCTTATCCCTTGTGTTGAAAATCTCTCTTCATTATTTTTCCCGTTTGTGGCATCCCCACTCTGAAGCATCACTTCCTAAAACATTCATGTGATGCAGGGCACCGCTCTTAGATCTTCCTTCCTGTGCCTTAGTCTTCAGAGTGACATCCCTGAGAGGATGCCTGGTGACTGGCACCACAACAAATGCAGGTTCTCACACACAACCTCACCCTCAGGCTCTGGACACTTTTTTCCTCCTGAATGTACCTTGCAGGACAGGATCAGAGACTGCAGCTCAGGGTCCCAGGCCCTTTCTTGCCACTGTGTGCACAAACCTCCTTCCGACTCGCTATTTTGCAAGCCCACGTGGACTGCAGAGAGGGGAAAAGAAAAACAAGCCACTTCCGATAGCAAATTTTTCCAAGCCTGAGGTCATTGCTTAAGTGCAAATAGTCACTCTTGTTTGCCCGGCTGTATCACACGCGAGGCGGTGTGATGCAGGAGAAGCTGGAGCACAGGAAGTTAAAAAACTAATAATTATTTCTGGCTTGTTGAGGCAAGGGAGAGGTGCCAGAAGTGCTTATGGTTTGGAAGGATGGGAGCTAACCCCTAAACCCAGCTGGTGGGAAGGACTGTCCCATTACTGGTGGCCAAGGAAACCACTCTGTCAGGCTCCCACACTGGAAAACACACTAGAGGAAAAGGAAACTTTCCAGTGCTGCCATGTGGTAAGAGTGTAATTTGGAGTCCAAATTTATGATGGCTGGGAAGACTTTGAAGATGGGTGCTGTGGAGCCAGGCAAAATGCAACCACCCTGGAGCAGCCTGGCCTCTCCTGTTTGCTTAGGAAACAACTACAAATAGGATGCAGAAAGCACAGTTAGAATCTTCCAGAGTGAAAAGAGGGCAGATCCTCTCCCACTCCATGAGCAAACCTCCAGCCATGAGGGGTTTAGAAGAACACGCTGTGATGCGGGGAGCTATCCTGGCCAGTGCATGATTTTTCACATCTTCTGCTGAAGCCTCTGGTACTGAGGGCTGTCAGAGACAGCTAGACCTCCGGTCAGATCCAATCTGGCAGTCCATGTGACATTTTGCTTGGAAAATGAGAAATTTCTGTCGAGGTTGCAGAGTGCCAATTTCTTTGACAGCCAAAAGTGTTGCGTTACTGTGTGAGTGCAGGCAGACGTTTTGGACAGTGACCTTGTCAGAGCACATTTCTTAAGTGGTACGAGACAGGCTCAAAAACTCAAGTGCCCCAAGAGAAGGTGCTAAGCCAGGCTGATACGATAAAGAGCACCAAGCTGGTGAGTTGGGGAGGCAGGATGGTGTCATAGATAGAGACCTGGCTGGGGAATCAGGATGTCTGACTTCTTTTCTTGCTGCCTTTTCAGCACAGCAGGGGAATTCTGGTTACCCTCTTTCCTGTTTTGATTGCAAGATTGGCATTGCAAGGACATTGTCTTTGTGCCTCTTAGGAGGATGCCCGGTACCTAATGCACTAATGGAGCTGTGACTGGGGAGGCTGGTATGGTGCTGTTACTATGTGAGTTATCAGAGTTAGCAGGTCCACGTGGCAGCTGTAGATGTTCTGAGGAACCCCACAGTTCTTTAGTAAGACTGTCTTCTTCTGGGACATTGTCAGCCCAGGGCTCACTCTAGCTTGTTTTGAAGAGACCTTATTGCTACCTTTGGTACTGAAAGGATTCAGGTTAAAATAACCCCCCAAAATACAGACTGTGACTCTGCACAACCTGGAGTCTCTGTGCCCGGTGGAGATGGAGACATGGGGGATAGTCCAGGTTCAGAGCCAGAGTTTGGGTGTCCTGAATGGCCCCTTGGACCAGTGTGTTTCTCTCCATCACATGCAGAGAAAGAAGATTATGCTCCATAGGCTCAAGACCTATTGATACCCCAAGGCTCTGTAGGCTGAAGGCCTTTGGGAATACCCCAAGGATCCTGCAGCCTGGACAGAGCCGACTCTCTGTGTCAGGGCCCTGTCCCTCTGCCTTGCATTGGGTACAGCTCAGTTGTGCTCAGGCATAGCTGGCTCCATGCTGAAGTCGCTGGGTGTTTTACTCTGACTCTCTTTGCAGAATGTCATTCCTCCTGTGTTTGCTTTCCCTCCCCAGAGGAGTTCCTCTCCAGCCTCGATCACTATGAAATTGCGTTCCCCATCCAAGTGGACCAAAACGGGGACTTCCTCACCTTTGATGTGAGAAGCCAGTTGAAGCAACGTCCTCGGCGCAGTCTGGGCTCCTTGCCCTACGAGCCATCTGAGCAGCAGGTTTTCTACAAAGTCTCTGCCCACCGCACCCAGTTCCTCCTCAACCTGACACTGCACTCCAACCTGCTGGCTGAGCACTTCACTGTCGAATACTGGAAGCGAGATGGTGTGGACTGGCAACATGATTTCCATGAAGACTGCCACTACGCGGGCCACTTGCAGGATCAGTACCTGAACTCAAAAGTCGCCATCAGCAACTGCAATGGACTGGTGAGTCTCTGTATTTTGCCCAGCCAAGGGCAATACTAACAACTAGAGCTGCCAATAGAGCAGAGCTGATTGCAGCCTCTTTGATCTTCGCTGTAGAAGTACAACCAGGTTTGGGTCCCAGCAGGTGAGTCCATGGTGGTGGGAAAGGCGTGAAGTTGGTGTCAAGCCAGAATGTTGTACACTGGCATCAAGAGTCAGCTGAGGGTGAAGAAGGCCACATCTCTTCGTTACATCTGTAGGGGTTCCTGATCTGTATTTTGTTTGTAGTCCAGTTTCTACCAAAGTCAGTGGTCATTTTTCCATTGATTTGAATTGGAATGGGACAATCCAGGCTCTAGGCCATTATTCTGATTCTCACAGAACTCTCCCCTCCACTTCCATCAGTGTTTTGCATGTGTTAGTGAGGAAGAAGTGCAGGAGGGCAGGAATTTCCCAGCACAACTGGGAATGTCAAAAGTGCATTCAGATCCTTACAATTGTAGATGCATTCCTGGTGTTCCCAGTCACTTCTGTCCAGATTTCAGGAGCTAAAAAGAATATCAAAAGGTGAAAAAATGGCATTCCCCAAAAACAGCAAGGTTGCTGCAAAGGGGGTGGGAATGATTGATTTTTCATGTCCTAACAATGAGGACTAGACATCACGGTCTTAAATATCAGCAAGAACTCTTAATGGTAGACGTTAGAGGTAAGGATAGCTGAGCTCTGGACTAGATTTCTTGGAGAGTACGTGGCCCCAACATCGTTGGAGATCTTTAAGAATAGGTCAGACAAATGCCTCTCAAAAATACTCCAGGTATGATTCAATTAGCTCTTCCAGCATTGGGAATTGACTAAGGACTTCCATCCTTATTTTTCTATGATTTTCTGATATTTCTGGCTCGCAAAGCACATTTCATGCTCTGCCAGATGGAGGGATGGAGCAAACATACCCTGTTAGCAAATCCCAAGGATGATGGCTCGCTTGCAGGGGTAACATGTAGAAAAAGACTCTGTAGGCCAGATTCATATTTATGCTACAGCCCCACCTCTTAGCAGTATTCTGGCAGTGTGGAAGAGCTTCCAAATGGGAATGAATTCACATTTGATTTATTACTAAATTACACTGCCAGAACAGTGCTGTGGGTTATTAACAGAAATGAGAACCTGACTCATTATATCATAGAGTCTAATGTTTCTATCTCACAGCCAAAAATCAGAGCTGCATAAACTCTTGGTTCCCTAGTTAGCCCTTTGTTTAGATATGGGAAGTCTGCTGAAGTCCTAAACAATTTACTGGTGTTCACAAAAGCACTGAAGGGTGAGCTGGATGCTGCTGGCTCAGAAGGGATCTGGCATTAGCCTACCTTCCCACTTCAGAGGGCAGCAAGTCCAGGGCAAGCAATGGCCCAGCAGCACTTGCTCTGGGATAATTTAGTCCACAGGCTGTGTTTAGCTCTGGAGAGATACCAGGGGCTGTCTGGAGGAAAATGCAGCCAGGCACGAAGAGGGACGGAGGGTCATCCAACAATCTCTCCTTTTCCTGAACTCTGTCCTTCTGCCCTCGAGAGCTATGGATATCAGCAAGGAGGGGAGAGGACATCTTCTGGGTTAGCGAGGACAATAGGGTCAGGAATTTGGACAAGAGGAGTCTGGCATCTTTAGCTGGCAGAGTGGGGACTGTAACTGCCACTGGAGAAGACCTGTCGCAGAGCTCTGGTTGATCAGTAACAGCTGATCCACTTGTGCCGTCCCTCAGCTGCAGCATGCTCCCAGCCAGGCAGGTGTCAGTCTGCTTTGGAGGGGACAGGTGGGGACAGAAGAGGGTCTCCAGTTACCGAGGTCTCAGGGTTCAGGCTCCTGCTGACACGTGCTAAGGGGGGGCTGCACACAGTGACCCACGTTTGCACAGACCTGACTCACTGATGATGCAAAGGAGGTTGTGTGTTGTGTTGTTGCATGAGCACAAGCAGGGACCAGGTGTTGATTACAGGGTGAGCTGTGCACGAGGAGGAGGGAAAGGGATGACTGCGTCCGCAGAAGCGTCCAACACAAAGCTGTAAAAATGGGTAGCAAGCCCCAAGCCATCCTCCTGTCCTCAAACTCCCACATCCCTAACCAATTTCTGAGTCTGCTAGGTGTACACTGTAAACAGCTTTGTTTTCAAACACCCACAACGTAACTCACACCTCACGGAACCCCAGCTTTGCACTGCCAATATCGGGGCATGTTCCCATCAGCTCGTCTTCCCGGCCACATGCACCATCACCCCGGGCTGAGGGCAGGCAGGCAGTGTGGCTCACCCCACGCATCTCCCCATGCCATGCTGTGCTTCAGGCTGAGTGGGGGGAACGTCACCCAGGCTTAACTTGTCGGAAGCAAAGGGCAAAATGGTCCATTTTCCAAAACACACGGAGGTGTGAGCTGCCAGCAGGGCCAAGCACGAAGCAGCTGGAGCCTGCAGGGAGCAGCCCAGGCAGCTTTGCCTCAGCCTGGCCAGGAGCTGAAATCCCTGTCTTAAGCAAAGCCATGTTTCATCCCCCTGGCTGCATGAGATCCCAAGGACCCCTGTCCTACCATCAGAAAAATCACAGTGAGGAGAAAACAACTTCAGGAGAGAAATGCCACTCTCTTACCTCTTGTGTCAGAGCTCATCAAAGGACAGTTTAAAAGCCAGGTTTTCAACCCTGTGTGTCTGTGCTGAAATTGTGCTTTCACCTGAAAAGCCCTTCTGAAGTCAGCATGGACATTAAATGCTTGGAGCAAAGCAGATGACCCTGCTGCTGAGGCTAATGGCGAGCTGCTCGTGTGTAGATACAAGGAGGTGGAAGAGCTGAATTGCAGTATGTGGCTGTGCTGTTCTCCAGTGCGGTTATAAGCTAATAGCATAAACCATCCTTGCTCTGCAGATGACCTGGGTGAATCATAGACAGGATATCCAGTTTAGCTCCCCCACAAACCACAGGGATCTCTCTAAGGGCTTCTCACTGCCCCCTTTCAACAGGCTTGTGTCCCGTCCAGCACCCAGAGCTCAGAGCTTGGTCCTTGGGGTCAGCGATGGGGCAGTTTTTAGACTCCTGTGATGGCTGAGCTTCATTGCTGAAGGATGCCAGGCAGGCAGCGGAGCCTCCTGCCTCTCATGCTCTGCAGAGGCTCAGGGTTTAAGTAAGAACAGCCCTTTTCTAGCGTTACATGCTTTTTGGGCAGGACGTGCTCTCCCCTCCTGCTGCTCTGCCCTGAGCCGGTGGTGACCTCCTTCTCCCCGTCCCACAAAGCCGGCAGCCAGCTGGCTTCGCAGGCCGACACTCGGCTTTCCGCCGGAGCCTTCGCCAGGCTAACCTCACAGTACCTCGCTTGTGTTTGAAAAGGTGGAGCTGAGCCAAGAGCAACAGAGCCTGGTGCAGGAGGAAATCCCCCGGCACTCTGGAGATGGGGACTTCGCTGTGCACACACTGCCCCGATTCAGCTTTCATGGCAGGGAGGGAGAGGGGGAGAGACCTATTACAGAGGCAGTGTCCATCCCAGAGAGGCTCTCCCCCACAAACACCCAGCAATAATGCTGTTACGCAGGTGATGCCTTCCATGCAAGGACCTCAAGATGTGTTACAGAGACCTCCCTCCCCACTCCCTGTCCTGGCAGATCAGGGCTCCTGTCCCCCTGGCACAGAGGGGAGCTGGTAGAGCACTGTGACAGCCAAAGGACAACACCGGTGCAGAGCGGATGGCAGGAGAGGAGTGTCTGCACCCAGAGCTGTGCCTGCGCACAGGGAGTGGGAGGACAGCCAGGTAACGTGGGTCTTAGACTTTTGGGATACTTCTTGTCCTGCTTGAGCAATGTCAGGCACGTTTCTGTGCCTCGGTTGCTTGTTGGTAAGTTCAGCTGATAGCACACCCACGTTTCTTGGAGTTAGATGAGATTCAGCGCCAGAAGTTGCTACAGCGAGGGAGCTTCTTGTATCGTGTTGAGCTGCCAGAAACCTTTTAGGTTGTTCAGACCTTTTAGGTAGAGGGAAATCTTGCTGTGAGGATAGGACCAGCTGCAGAGGAGAGATCTTGCAAGCACCTGGTGGGTTTGGCTGCTCATACCTGCTGGGGTCTGCTCCTGCCCAGTTGTCACTGTCTTATGAGTGAGTCCACTCACAGAGAGCAAAGTCTGGGCTCACAGCTGAGATTCATTCAGTCAAAGAATAAAATAAGGGAGAACAACAAAAAACAAATTAGGGAGCAGAAACAAGATCATCTGTCTGGGGTGGCCAGTCAGAGGTGTAAAAGGGGCAGTGATGTCTACAGGACACAACCCAGGTTTCAGGCTGCAGAGAAAGGTTGTGGCTCCTGCTGGTTGCCTCACTGCTAGTCGGGCTTCAGATTTTAAAGATTTAGTGTGTTTCTTAAAAGCCTCTGAGCATCTACACTTCTCTGCAGCTCTGTGCCCGAGTTTCCCAGCTGGTGGTAATGGTCCTGAGCTGCTTTTGAAGGTTCTTTGGTGAGGCTGAAAAATAGAAGAGCTAGAGCTCACTGCTGAGTTATGCTGCTATTTGAAGGTATGGTATTTAGGATCCCACAGACAGCTCTCAATTAGACTGAGTGGGTGGAATAGGAAGCAACTCATTCATAATTTTGCAAGGAAAGACTGTGATTTCCAGAGGACTTTAGTGAACACAGATGTCCCAAGGCATCCATGACCATCTGTCTCAGTTTTCTCTGGTCTGTAGGTTCATATAGTTCAGTGTTTCCATGTAAATGAAGGAATCCTTCACATTCGCAGAAGTATTTGTTAGTCCCCAGAAATTCAGTGGTTAATCATCAGAAAGGTCGTTACGAGAAGCCACCAGTATGTCACCCAGTTCTCTCTCTACCTCTTTTATTGCCCTTCCATCTCTTTCCTTCTGCAGCATGGGGTGATCGTGGCAGACGAGGAGGAATATTTCATTGAACCGCTGAGCCCGGGAGCCAATGTCAGCACAGGGAACGAGGGCAAGGGCAGCCCCCACGTCGTGTACAAGCGATCGTCTCTCCAGTACCCGCACATGGATGCAGCCTGCGGCGTGCTAGGTATCTGTACCCACCAACACATCCTCAATCCATCCCAGTGCAGACTGGGAAGGTCCTGGTAGACCAGGCTTTGAAGGTCCACGCTGCTCTATATGGCAAAGAACCAAATTTATCTCCTGCATTCAAGAAAGTTTTCTGTATTTACTTTTACCCAAGTTAAGGAATTCTGGTGGCTTAGTCTTTGGAAAGCTCTTGTACTCTCTTCTTCGCAGCAGGGCTTTTAAATTTGTAAATAGAGCATGGAAAAGAAGAGAAAAAAACGACTCTTATTGTTCTTAAGAAAAATCCTCCCAGATCTGGCCAATTTACAAGGTATTGAGAAATCATAGCTTACACATGCTCAGCAGAGACTTCTCTTTGGGTTTTAGTCACCGAAGATTGCGTCCACGTTGAGATACATCTGCTGCTGTTAGAGACCAGGTGGAAATGTGCCTTGTAGGGGGGATGTGGGGGCTGGTTAGTCACAGTGGGCTCTGGGAGACGTTTATAGGGAATGGCAGTTGCACATCTACCCCACTCCTACACTTACAGGCCTTTGATTTCCTAAAGGACTCACAAAGGTCTGCCCTGGCCTCCCCCCATGTGCCTGTGCCCTTCTCGTCCTTGCTAGCAATCAGTCTGTGTCCCAGAGCCTGGCTGAAATCCCCATCCCTCATGAATGTGCAAAATTTCTCCCTGTACCCAAAACGTTGCGTGCACACAGGACGCTGCTCCCTCAGTTTATAGAGTCTTCTCCTGGCTCCGTCAGGATGAGAGGAGATGCCATCCCTGCAGAGGGGCCAGCTCGCATTTTATGGATTAGAGTTTGTGGATGCAGAAGCCGAGCTGTTCCCAGTTGCTCCTGGCAGGTTTGTGTGTCGCTGCAGGATGTTCATCCAGTGCCCCAGTGGTGACACTTGACCAGATGAGGAGTCACTGCTGGAAGGGATGGAGCCTCTGGAGACACTGGGGCATTGCCAGCCTGCTCTGAGCAGACTCTTGAGTGTCCCCAGACTTGCCAGCATCTCTGGAGACAACCTGTGCTTCCCTGGCCAGCTCCTCCCGTCCCAGCTCCCAAAGTCACATTGGACAAAGCACAAGCAGACTCCCCTTCTGCTGACTCTTTGCCACATTCCCCAGCTTCCAGACAAAAGTTAGCCTGTTCCTAATTGCTTCTTGGAAAGCAAAGCCCATGCAGTGGGAGCCACAGGCCAAATACAGTTCAGAACAACCACAATTCAACTGGCCCAGCAAAGCCACCCCATCCCCTCGCTCCACAGGCTGGACCTGTCCCCCGTGAGCTCCCCCTGATCAGCCAGAGGGGCAGGAGCTGGTAGGCTGGGGGGCTGCTTGTGATCTGCCCATCTTCCCAGTCTTGCTGGATGTTTGATGATCCAGTATCAGAGCAGAGGAGGGGGATTCAGCCATCTCTCCTGACAGGGCAGAAGAGTGGTTGCAGCCTCCCAGCCAGCTCTCCTGCCCTGGGTTTGCAGCTGATAGCCCTGCTGGGGACATCTCTAGGGTCAGGTCAGTAGCACTTGAAGCCTGGAGCAAAGTCCTACAAACCTGCTGCTGCTTTGGAGGCTGCAGCCATTTCTGTAGAGGAAAAGCCAAGTCCTAAATTCAGGTCCTGGCAGGAAAAGGAAAGAGGAAATGATCTGCAATGGCTTTATTTTCAGATTATGTCTGTGTAGTTTCTAAATCCACACCGCTCCTCCCTGTGACAGAGGCGAGGGCAGGGCCTGGCAGCATGGAAGCAGTGAAGTGCATGGGGCTGCCACAGCAGGACGGGCACACACCTCTGCCTGCAGCACCTGGGCAGGAGGAGGGCAGGAGGGCAGGCAGGATGCCAGTGGGGCCGGCAGCAGCATGGGGACAGCCCTGGGCTGCAGTAGGAAGAACTCAGCATGGATCCACTCATGGTGGCCTTTCCTTCCCAGAAACCAAGCTCATGCTGCACACCCCTCGCCTCTGTGTGCTGCTGAATTGCTGCTGGAGGGCAACAGAAAAAATCTCTTTTCCCCCCTCAGATGAGAAGCCCTGGAAAGGGAGACACTGGTGGCTGCGGACACTGAAGCCGTCCCCTCTGAAGCCGTCGGGCAACCACAGCCAGCGAGGCCAGCTGCCCCTGAAGAGATCCGTCAGCACGGAGCGCTACGTGGAGACCCTGGTGGTGGCTGACAAGATGATGGTGGGGTACCACGGGCGGCGGGACATAGAGCAGTACATCCTGGCCATCATGAATATTGTAAGTGTTATAACCACATCATGAACCTTGGGGGACCCCAGGGGTTCACACACCCAGCAGCAGAGAGCAAGCAGGAATAAATCCTGTTCCTCACCCCGAATGTCTGGGTTTGGCAGAGGGTGCCATGTGCTTTTCCTGCAAGAAAACAAGCACGATGGAAATGCAGTGGGGAAATCAGATCTGTACCAGGATGGCGCTTGCTTCTCCCCATCCCCAGAGCAAGACGTTTGGGTCAAAACTCCTGACTAGCTGCTGCTGCTCATGAGCAGATACTCTGGAGCCTGCAGGGACTCCCTGTTGTATAGGGGAGGCACTGTAGGAGAGGTAAACTCTGGCCTGTCTGACCATGCTACAGGCCAGATCTGGACTGGGAGAACAAAGCCCTTTCTTTGAACAGCATCTCTCATCTCAAATTAGCATTGCAAATAGGGTCAGCCAAGCTGAGAAACACATGGGAAAGCATAAGGAGAGTGAGCTCTCACGCTTGGGGGCTGATCAGCGTGAGGGGTAGGGAGAAATACCCTCATTTTTCCATACCAGACTGCCCGTGTCTCTGGGTTACTGCAGAGGAGCTTCCTCTGCAGCATCAGATTTGGGTCACTGCTGGCAGCAGGATACCAGGCTAGATGCATGAACAGCCTGAATTGGCCATGCTGAATCCTCCTGTGAGGTGAGATAGGCTTGGAAGTTATCCATCAAACCGCTGAAAGCCCCTCTGTGATGGGTCTTTGTCCTGTCCTCTGCAGGATCTCTTTTCATGGCTTGCTCTGTTTGCATTTCTAAAGCAGATGCCAGATTTTAAAACAATACTGTTTCTAACTGTTTCATCTGCTGTAAAACACCCATCGTGTGGCGGCAGATTTCTGAGAGATGCTGTGGTGTTCCCTGCCAGTGGGCAGTCAGCAAAGCTTCATCCCCGTGGCTGCATAATGCCAGGACTGTGGGGCTTCCCCACCTGAGCCCCTGGCAAAGAGCAGGTGCTGTGGGGTGTCAGCTTCACAGCTCGAATCTCCCCAGGAGGCGACACCGAGGTCTGAACATGGTTCAGGAGGCTCTGCAATCCAAGTGGTAACATGGAGTCCCATACCCATTTCTGCTTTCTAAAAACGTTGTGTTCAGACCCTGCAGCCCACACGGACGAAGCAGCCCTGTTTCCCTCCACCAGGTGCCCAGCACATGCCAGCTCGCGCGCCGACTGCACCATCACCCAGCCAGTGAGCTCATTTTTAAGACTCGTCTTTTCTTGTTTCTTGGAGGTCAGGTTGCCAAACTTTTCCAGGACTCGAGTCTGGGCAATATTGTCAATATCCTGGTGACCCGGCTGATTCTCCTCACCGAGGATCAGGTAAGGTGGGCTTTGCTGAGCTGCTTCCATCGTGCTTCTGCATTTCCTTTGAGACTCCATGTGTTCCCCTGGATGTCACCCCCAGAAGGTCCCCCCAGCAGTCTGCTGGTGCACCACATCCTCTCAATGGCAGCTGGGGACTGGGTTCACGGTGTGGGCTGAGGAGACCTCTGGGACTCTGAGGACTGTTTCTATGATAAGGTGACTTTAGGGAGGTTTAAGTAGCTTTAGTCCTCCTAAAGTCTTGCTTTCCCATGGCCTCCATGAAAAGGCAGAGGCATCTGGACTGGTGGCATGGGAATAGGCAGTACCTTCATCTCAGAGCTTTCCTGGGAACACACTGTCGTATTGCTTCCATTCCAGCCCACACTGGAGATTAACCACCACGCCGGGAAATCCCTGGACAGCTTCTGCAAGTGGCAGAAATCCATTGTGAACAGGAATGGCAACGGGAACGCTATCCCCGAGAACGGCATAGCCAACCACGACACTGCAGTGCTGATCACCAGGTAAGGCTCAGCCCAGCCCTGGCAGCGCTGTCCTCACGGGGGGTGTCCTCTGTGCAGCTGTCCTCGATCTCTGTCCAAGTGCTTCATCCGAGGCTTCCTTCCCATGCGTTTCCCCGCAAGCTGCCTGGCAGCTGCTGTCCCTCAGGCTGGCCACTTGCCAGTTCCCTTGCAGTGATGCAGATTATTGCAGTTCAGATACTTATCGTCCTCCAGTGTCTTCCCTCAGTCTTCTTTGTGCACCTTAGTTTGCAGCCTGTGCGTATTTGTGCACCAAAAGTCAAGGATCCAGAGTGTACAGTGGTGTTGGGAACCCACGCCAGAGTCGTGGAGCATTGGGCATCCTACTGAAACAGAGAGTCCCTCTGCCCCTGCTGTGAAAGATGGAGAAGAGGACACAAGTGGGACCTGAGCGTCATGACAATGATGGAGTGCTGCAACCAGTATGGGATTTGGCTCACATTTTAGGTGCCTACATGAAGGGCTGAACTCTCTCCTTGTTAGCTGATGGCCACCCTTAAATTACTGACTTCATCCCAATCCCTTAGGACAGGAGCAGTCTGGCCCTGCCTGTGTCTCTGCACTCCTGTAACAACAGTCTAGGTCAGCAGCTTAACCTGGATGCTGAATTAGACCTCCAGAGCTGGGAGGACAAATAACCCCCTTCAGAATAGATGGGTGCTAGAACCTGGAGCAGCAGAGGGTGTGGGAGGGACAGCTGGAAGGATGGACAGATGGTTGGAAGGAAAGAAGATGCAGAGAGGATGACAGGGACAGTGGAAGGAACAGAGCGGCAGCTGGGAAAACAGCGGATGCCAAAGGGAGAGCTGGAGGGACGGAGGGGATGAAGGGCACCGAGAGGCAGCTCTCAGCAGTGCCCAGGACACTGGCTCTTTGGTGCATACATAAACCCTGCTTGGGCAGAGGGGCAGCAGCCTGGGGAGAAGCCAAAGGCAAACCCAAGGTTTGTTTGTGCCTTTTCTTCCCCCTCTTGCAGAGTGGAAGAAAGTAATAAAATGAAAGCACTGGAGATGGGAGCCTCCAAGCAGGAGCTGGTTTGGCTGGTGCAGTGCGCTGTGCTCCCGTGCAGTGCGCTGTGCTCCCGCTCCAGGCCCGGTGATGGCGGGAACTGTTTGCAGCCTGGCACATCCCTCCTGGGGAGCTCCTGAGAACTGCCTGGTGCATCCCTCCCGGGAACTTGTGAGATGAGACCCCACAAGCACCAGGGGAGGAACGAGCAAAAGGCCCCTTGGCCCCAGCATTTCACCCTCCTGGGGCTGCGGCGTCTGCTTTTTCTTCTCTCCTGCCACACGTGTGGGATGCAAACACTGGCTCCCAGTTCTTCGGCCTCCCACCAGATGTTTGAGCTAACCCGAAGTGACTTGCCGGGCCGGCCACGCCAGGCTTGGACAGCACCAGCACATCCGGCCCCTCTCTAATAAATTCCCCGCCTCCCGATAACATCTTGCTGAGCTGCGGGCTTTTTTCTCTTGCAGGGACGTGTCAAACCAGAGCCTCTGAAGGCTTTAACGGTATTCTCTCAAAACAAAGCAACAAATGTTTTTCACTCACTCAGTTTCCTGCTGGGGGTGAGAGGTTTGGACACTTCCAGAGAGCCCAGGGGCCAAAGGGACAGGAGCCATCGCCAGGAACACACTATGCTTAACCCATCGTGTGCTATCAACTTGCTTCCTCCCTGCTCTTGTCCCTGGGGAACTGGGGGCTACTGTGGGACTACTGGGATGAGCCCAGTGGGGCTACTGGGACAAGCGGTGTCGGATGGTCCTACTCGCCATGCTGGTGTCCCCCAGACCCGCACCGTGGTCACCATCCTCGGTGTTCCAAGCCCGGCTCCCACTCAGGTTGAAATGCACCTCAGGGCCAAGGAGCAACACCCCAACCCAGCATCCCAGCCCAGTTGCCACCAGTCCCCGCCTGCCACCCTGGGTGGATTTCAGTGTTAGCCTCGCCGCTTTCAGCCCAGGTTTTGCAAAGACCCAAATGTCTGGGGAGTCTCACCTTCTGGAGAAGGAATCTGAACGGAGGCAGGGAGGCCATGCGGTTCGTCTCTGCAACTAATTGATAATATTCACTCTCTGGCCCAAACTGGTCTCTTTTGGAGCTGCTGCCACATCCCATTACAAAGATGCAAGGATGCTGCATTTCAATTTGGAGGACATTTTATTTTGCTGTCCACGTTTAGCTTTTCCTTGTACATGGCTAACGATGTACAAACAACGTACAAACAGTCTATTCCTTGATGCAATGGCTGGAAGTCGAAGCCAGGAACAGAGGGTAGACTCATCTTGAATCAGTCCATATTGAATTTGTTTGGAAAATTCTCAGTAAAGAACTAAACTGAAAAAAATATATAAAAAAAAATACTTTAGCATTTTAATGAAACCACAGTGGGTTTTGAAATGGAACATGTTTTCAAACTGAAGTGTTTTCCTTATTTTTAAAAAAAATTTCAGAATGACATGTTTGATTGATAAGCTTTGCTGCAAGGGACCTGAGTTTACAGACAGGAGGCTGGCCCTGTCCTCTTCCACCCTGCACTGCTGGGATGGATCCCTGAGCCCGGTGCCTCCCAGGAGAGAAGTGTCTGGCTCCCGGGAGTGCACTGGGTACTAAGGAACAGAGATGGACCACCCACCCAAACCCAAAGAGCTTCAAGGCTGGAATAGCATTGTCCCTGCTGATTTACCACGTTTCATCAAAACCAAACCTCTGACCCCGCTCAGCACCGCCCCGTAGTTAAGGGACAAGAGCTATTGTTAAAAATCCACAGTGAGTCTCAGCCTGGGGAAGGCGAGTGTTGTACAATATGGATCAGAGGTGTTTTACCTGTTACAGTCGGCTCTTTCCATTCCAGAAGTGTTGCATGAGCCATGGGCTGTTTCGTGGTGTTTTGGATGTGAACACATCAGTAAAATGAAGATACGCTGTTTTGGAGCCACCAAAATTTTAAGTGTTCTTAATGCTGCCTTCTCTTCTTTGCAGATACGACATTTGCATCTACAAGAATAAACCGTGTGGCACCCTGGGTAGGTTGGATTTTGCTGCCCCTTTGCCAGCACTTCTCACCAGCACAGGCACCTTTGGGAGTGTGGTGAGGGTGGGTGGGCTGTGCCATCCCCCTTCCCCAGTGAGCAGGCTGAGGGGAAGCGCTTGCCCAGTGCTACCACGAGCACCGGCAGCGGAGCCAGGAACAGGCCGGTGGTTTCCAGCCCACTCGACTGTGTAGCCTCCTGACTTCTGTAAACACTAAAAGCAGCAACCCGGAGGACGGATGGGCTCTGGAACACTTCTCCTTTATATCCCTGGGTCATGTCCAGCCTGATGATTAAGAACCGCTCGCATCTAGGGCTGGTCCATAGCCTAGTGGAGTATTCCTGGCTTAGCAGAGAGAAATAAGACTTTTTTGTGATGACTATAAAGGGAGTTCTTTATTTAAACTGCTAGACGCAGACAGACCCTGCAGCTCTCTCTGGCTGTAGCTCCTAATTTGTCTTGCCCTGGTCTAGACTAAGCAGTCAGGGAGGGATTACTGCTCTGAATCACTGTTAAAAAGGAAAAGTTGGTGGATCTCTGACCTGATGCGGCTGCAGACGAGGTTCCTGGAAGGGAAGTTGAGGCTGAGGTGCCATGACAGCTCGATTCGTTCCTTTAACAGAGGCTGTTCCTTCCCTGACCCAGTGCAGTGGGCACAGCCTGTGGTGGTGGGACAGTAGGTGGCTGGAGGGTTGGGGGAATCTGCTGTTGCGATTCAGGGGGGATTTCTGCGTGATCCAGCCCTCCAGACAGAGTCAGGCTGGATTCCTGATCGTGGTGGGTGTCAGCCAGAACCAAGCCTGGATGGTCAGGTAGGATCCTGGCTTACTTGGTTGTCCAGGCTGCCCTGGCCAAATTTGGATGCCCAAGTGCTGGTGCAGCTGATCTCAGGTTCCCCCACCAGCACTGACAGTGTTGTGACAAGGACTGCTCCCCCTTTGCTCCCATTCTGGGGTTTGGATATGAAATTGAGAAGATTTTGACCCATTGTTAGCATTTCTGAGCCTGTCAGCATTAATTTAGTTGACAGTGCTGAGTGACCATGTGCCCACAGCCCGTAAGAGCTGTGGGTCCATCCCAAAGCCCAGTGCAACCAGTGAGAAGGAACTTGATGTTGACCTCAGGCTATGCTCAGTGTTAGTGAGTGTGAAGCACACCAGTTAGTCCCCAAATACCACCTGTGTCCCCTACAGGTGGTTTGTGCTGGCCCTGTGTGACAGCTCTGTCTGGCTTCCCTAGGCCTGGCCCCCGTCGGTGGGATGTGTGAACGAGAACGAAGCTGCAGCATCAATGAGGACATTGGCCTGGCCACAGCCTTCACCATTGCCCACGAGATCGGCCACACGTGAGTACTGTGCCAGAAGAGGCCCTGGGAGTGGCCGTCACAGGAACCTCTTGGTTTGTTCCTGCCAACAGGAGCTGAAAAATCCTTCCTACGGATGATCAAGATGTGTCGAAAATGCAGCAGCTGATCATCTCTCTATTGCCTTCATGATGCTTTCTAGGTTTGGCATGAATCACGATGGGGTCGGCAACAGCTGTGGCTCCCGTGGGCAAGAAACAGCCAAGCTCATGGCTGCTCACATCACCATGAAGACCAACCCATTTGTATGGTCCACGTGCAGCAGGGATTACATCACCAGCTTCCTGGAGTAAGGAATCCATCTCACCTTGCCTTCCCTTCTACCTCGCAACCAGTACACACCTCCAACCTCTCACAGTCACTTGTGAGGGGTGGGTAAAGCCAAAGAAAAGCCCCCAAAGCACACAGCCCATGCACCTTCTGTCTTGTCTCCCAGCACTTCATCCTATCCCAAGAGGCACGTGCTTTTCTTCCTTCCTTTAGACTTTCCCGTGGTTTGCTTGCCTGCTGAAGATAGTAACCCTGTTTACCTTGCAGCTGTGACACCTTTATTTAGGTTCTCAACCTCCAGAAACTTCACAGATAAATCAGCAGCTTCTGGATGCATTTGGATGTTTCTGAAGTTCAGCCAGAAATTGCAGAGAAGGGTTGGTGTGGTGGGAAGGGGGGATCTGGAGATAGGACTGGGTCTGCATGGTGTAGGCAGCTTCTCCAGACACTGAGAAGAAGAGTTTTTAGGTGTGAACAAGCAATACAGGGGAAAAGTTTTTGGTTTTAGGAGTCAGGAGAAGGGATTAAGGCTCCTAAAACCCAGAGTTTCAGTACTGTTACCTTGCCTGAGTCATGCCTCTGCAGCCTGAGTGAGCTTCTTGTCCAAGCTTCCAGCAGTCCCAGGGTTTCTATCACAAAACGAGTGGTCAGGATCAATTTTGGTGAGGTTTTTGGTAGGACACAGGCACTACCTAATAGAAGGACTGGGTAGGACTTGAGTCGTGATTCAAAGAAGCAAGTGTGTGGGGTCACTGTGGAGGGAAGTCCCCGGGCAGTCTGAATATCAGATCTCTACTGGTGACGCTGCTGTTGTAACGCTGCGAGAGGAGCAGCGAAGGTGAACCTCCCCGAGGGGCTGTCACCTGCCCCGCTGTCCTGCAGAGCCTGGCAAACCACATGGCTCACCACCAAATCCCACAAGTGGCAACTCACGTTTGGCCGCAACAAAACGGGTCCCCCTTGCTCTCGACCCCTGGATGTGCAGTGCAGCAAAGGCACGTTGCATGGAGAGCGCTGGGCAGGCGCTGCGGCGCAGGCTGCCTTGTCCTCAGGTAACCCTGAGGTCTCGGCGGGGCTGGTGGAGGACGGCGAGTTCACGTCAGCCCTCTCCATGGTTCGTGCCGGCCTCCCCCGCCTAAGCACAGCCCCAGGAGCCTCTGCCGGGATGGGGCTGTGGTGTGTGCAAGACCCCGGGATTCAGGGCCGGGGGAGTGGTGACAGGGGCTTTGATTTAGAGAGAGCTCAGAGAGCAGAAAGGAAGGGGGAGGAAGAGGCGTGTTTCTTACAAAATTTGGACGCTCCTACAAAGCTCTGGCATGCAGAAGGATGGGCCTGGAGAGCTGGGGCTCTTCACGCTCGGCTGCAGCCGTGGGGTGGGAGGGCAGCCTCTCTGCCTGCCCCGCTGCCCACCAAGGGTCCTGGGCACAGCCCTGCCTGCACGCTGCCAGGCGCTGCCTGCTGGCCCCAGGACCTGCTGGGACAGCCAGGGGCTGGCGATAGCCTGCAAAACTCTCAGGTTAAAACTTCTAGAGTTACCTAGGAACCAGCATGTGCATCCCAGCCCTGGGTGCGCAGATAGAAAGACTTCAGAGCACTTTCTCAGCAGCTGTTTGGCCCAGAGGAGACCGGTGGAGTTAACCCCCCAAGCCAAGCATGTGAGAGCTCAGCCCCATGCAGAGCCGGGAGTGCCTGCTGCTGGTCCTCCACCGCGATGCTCTCCTAAAGCCTTTCTGAGCTCTGATTCTTGTCTCTTGTTTCCAGCTCCGGGATGGGACTATGCCTGAACAACGCTCCTCCCAAGCAAGACTTTATCTACCCAACAGTGGCTCCAGGACAGGCCTACGATGCAGACGAGCAGTGCCGTTTCCAGTACGGAGTTAAATCTCGCCAGTGTAAATACGGGGTAGAGAGCCTTCCTGCTTTACTATCGGTTCCCAGGGGGTGGAGGACGGGGGCTACAAGGGCAAAGGGCCGTGGGGCCATTCCTCTGCTGCCCACATCGCTTTGCTGTCCTGCTTCAGATGAAGGGCACTGGCATGTTCCCTGTGAGCTTTTTGCCTTGCTTCCCTGGGAGAGGACAGAGGAGGTTGTTTCCCACCCACAAAGGTTGACCCCAGCTCAGTTTCGGTCAGATTAGTCCCATGGGAGGAGATCTCTTGTGTCTGCCTGATACCTTGGCTGCTGCTGGTCCCCAAGGGTTGCAGCTGAAAGCCAAGCTGCAGTCCCCTCATCCAGACTGCCCTCCCAGCGGGGCTTTGTACACAGACATATTTTTCATAATCCTTGCTAGAAGTAATAATGCTGCTCATACAGACTTAGGAGGAGGAATGTCTTTTCTCCAGGTGAGGTGGGTTGATGTGCTGTAGGTACATCTGGGGGACAGCCCAAAGCCACCCCTGCCACCTTGCTGCCATCCCCTGATCTTTGAATCCAGGAAACCACTGAAAGGAAAGGTTTTTTCAGGAGAAAGGAGTCTTCCTGGATCTCAGCCTGACGTTTTGCTATTCTTAACGTACTGAACATTGCCAGCTGTCTGAGTGTAGTGGTGAGGGGGAAGCGTCTGCACTGAAGGGCTAATGGGATTCCTTAACACATTCACTTGCCTCTAGAGAAAACAGTGAGATACCTGGGCAGCTGTGTTGTCTGATGGACACACGTGTATGTGTACCCACCCCAATCCAAGCCCTGGAAGGCTGTGAAGGAGGAAATGTATCAGATCAGAGTTTAGTTTCTCTTGCAACCATGTAAATACAATCCCAATGCTGCCACTGAAGTGACCTGATGTGAACCAGTTTATCACCCTGAGCATTCACCTGTTTAGTACGGTTAAACACTAAACCACCTCCTGGTGGTCTCACCAGCTCATCTTGGTGAAGAAAGGGCACAGTTTGGCTCTCCCTGGTCCAGTGCTGTCTTTCAGTGGGGCCCAGAGCCTGCTGGACATGGGGCAGATGCAGTCTCACGAGGTGCCCAGAGCAGCAGGAGAAGTCTGGGTCTGAATAACGTGATCATGGCATCTGATGCCAGGTGCTACCGACTGCGGGCTGTGCCCCTCCTAAGCTGAGGGCAGTGGAATGGAAACTTTCCACGTTTACATGCCTGTTTCCCAGTTAATTTTTAACTCAGGCAGACGCTTCCTGTATATATACAAGGATCACAAAAGCACAAGATGTCCTTGTGATGACCTTCTAGCCCAGCCTGTCTTGCGTGCTGTTTGGGAGAAGCCCAAAGGGCGTAAGGGCTCAAGTGCGTGCAGATCAATCTGGGTAAATGTGTAAGCCCACCCACCCTGTGCCCCATATAAACAAACTCCAGGGTGATGGCGCAAACACGGCAGCATCCCTTCCTCCATGCCAGTACAGAGCAGATGATTAATAGTTTTAATGAGGACAGAGTGAACAGATGTTACTGGTTGAAGCTGGGAAGTCCCTTCCCTTGGTCACACAGAGAGAAGAGACTATACAGGAGCTCCTATTTCCCAATAGTCGTGCTGGCTCTGCAAGAGTGTTATGGAGGGGTAGATGCCTTCTGAAGATGGGAGACTTTCTCCTTTCACTGGTTAAAGCCAGCTGCAGCTGGGCTTTGGCAAAGGAGTTGGGAACCAAAATCCCTTTGCGTCTTGGAGCTGTGGTCCTTGGGGCCGACTCCACAGTATTTTCCTTTGCCGGCTCACCCTGTGGCACTCTGCTGTCACAACCCCAGGAACAGGAGGGAAGCAGAGCAATCCCGAGCTCATCTTTTTGCCCCTCTTGGTACCAGCACAGAAGATTCCCAGTCGTTGAGTCAGATTGTGCTGCGGGGGTATCGGTTACTGTTCAGAGCACAGCCCTTGGTGGGGTGGAGGAATGCCTTGCTGGAAGGCTGAACCAAACCCGGAGGCGTGATGAACAGGCTGCTACCTGACTGGAGGCAGGCGGCCGCGGAAGCTGTCTTGTAGGTCATGCTGCCATAGGGGCAGGCAGGAGGCCAGGCAGTCACTGTGCCAGCGCCGGAGCATGCGGCACGGAGCAGGTCGGGTCCTTCAGCTCGTGCTGTGGCACTGGTGCGCACCGACAGCAGCACCGGCGTGTGCTGGGAGCACAGGAGCAGCATCCGCGGCTGTTCGGGTTCTGCTCTCACATCTTGAGACAGTTTCCTTCATTGACAATGTGAACCTGTTTAATACTTTCAAGTATAACCTAAGTCATGTCAAGCTGCTCTCTGAAAAGCAGCAAGTTTTCCACAGGCTTGTTTCAGTAGGAATAGGAGCAGGATGGTGACCTGGTAGGAAACTCAGCTCTGGATTTTAGGTGTTTCTTTGCAGTTTGCAGGTGTTGAAATCCAGCCTTGTTGATTTAGTCCGGTTCAAAGGACCTGGGCTTTCTGATTTAGCAGCTGTGACAACTTTGCAGAGTCTCTGTTGTGGACCTAACTTGTGGGTGGGTTTTGGAACAACCAAGGGAAGCTTTTTGTTTGCGGGTGCTCTGAGAGGTAAGGACGGGCTGAAGCTCAGGATTTGTGGCTCAGAAAACCTCCTGGAAAGAGGTCTGGAGTCCTCAGCCCAGTATCACTCAGTGGACCCAACTGTACCTGGCACAGACAGAGCACAGAAGTCCCCACTTCTGGAGCTGCTTAAGGGCTAACTCATTATCTGGCATTATTTTAATTATTCTGAAAACAGCTCTAAGTCTTCCAGATGAGTCTTCCCTTTAGGACTGTTAGGCTGGCTGGAGTTTGCCGGTAGACAGGGTAGTCACAGTGTGACCTGCAGGGCATTCCTGTAGCAGGAGATGACAGATGTGCTGAGTTGATGCTCCTGGGGACTCCCAGCTTCCCGCAGAGGCAGATCCGGATCTGCGTGGCAGATCTGGACCCACATGGTGTAGGGATGCTCATGGCAGGTGCTAGGAACAGGCTCTTGTGCTCGGCCTCCGCTGCACAGACCCAAAAAAGAGGACATCCCTCAGCCCTGGGGAGAGGGGTCAGGTGGAGCACAGTGGGATTAGCTCGGGCCTCACCAGGATGTCCGAGGAGATGTGTCCTCTGTGGCACAGAGGCCAGGTTTGGCTGTGCAGGCTGGCTGGGGAGCCAGCTCTGGCACCTGAGCGCAGTGGAGCATCCAAATCCAGAGAACCCCAGCCCCAGGAGAAGCGCTTAGGCTTAGTCCAGAGAAGGGAGTGAGCTGTCATTGGCCTTGGGGTGACGGCAGCTGGCAACACCTTGCAAGATTTGATTTCATTTTTCCCCCTACCATGCTGAAAACGATCCTGTCCCTGTGTCCCAGCCCAGCTGGTGCTTCTCAAGCACACCGGCGTGCTGCTGCCCCAGCCTCGCAGCCCCTAGCACAAGCGAATCCTAATCTCGGCTTTGTTTCTTTGTCTCTTTCTTCCTCCCTCCCCCTCTCTTCCCCAAAATCTCTCTCTTTCCAGGAAGTCTGCAGTGAGTTATGGTGTCTGAGTAAAAGCAACCGCTGCATAACCAACAGCATCCCTGCTGCTGAGGGGACCATATGCCAAACCAACACCATTGAAAAGGGGGTAAGGAAGCCCAGGGCACCATAGCAAGTTGACAGCGAGTGGTTGAATCCCTCTTCCAGTGATAACTGGGATTATTGTTTGCGTTGGTGGGCACGGAGTTGATTTAAGAGCACCCACCAGCCTGTCCTCCCCTGCCTCCCAGAGCCTGGAGCCACCCCCACCCTCCCCGCCGGCACGGAGAGAGGTTGGGATGTGCCAAGGAGCCCAAAGGCCTGTAATCACCCCAAAGTACAGATCATCTTGCGTAGTGCTGGAAATGCAGAACGTGAAGTCCCCGCTCCAGCGAGCTCCCTGGTCTCACCTAGGAGGCACAGCAGGGTGACCTCCAGCAGTGCCATATGCTTTAGATGAACATCTTGTTCTCAGGTCTGCTGAGGTCTCCTCGCTGTTCTGAAAAAAGTGATTTTTGCCCCATTTTTCCCAGGAAGGACAATGGGCTTGCAACATGCTTTCAGAGGAACTTGTAAAAAACTGCCTTGCAAGGCCAGATATGATGAAACCTTCATTTTTCAGACTCAGCTGAGACAGGAGGGTAGGATTTTCCATGACTGTATATTTTAAAAGTGAATTTTGACTTGATTGTTCATATGGCTTCATTCCCTGCACCTCCTACACCCATTTGTGCCCGTATAAAGCAAGTGTGTAGCACTGTTAAAAAAAATGCCTTTGCAAACTCAGTAATAATTGGGACAATGAAGAATCAGGGCTGGGACATTCTCCATTAAATGGACATGTGTTTTTCCACTAGAGGAAAAATAATTCCCAAGAAATTCAAGAATAATTTCAAATCCTTAAGAAGTTGGAGAAGCTGATGTGCAGGAAAGAGGGTGGCTTTGACAAATGCATTATTCTTTGCAAATAGTCATCTGAGTTCTGCTGGAAATTCGATCAAAAAGGAGTAGACAGCTCCTGGGGCTGGACATCCCTGCTGCTGGAGATTCAGCATATACAATGGCAATTTTTTCTACTAGTCATCTTTTTTAACCAGCTTTTCCCACTTTTAAATATCTCTTCCCTCCCACTTACTAGTTGTTTTTTAACCAGGGTCCTTCAAAAGTCTTAAGAGACGTGAAGCGACAAGTAGTCGCAGCCCCCAGGACTCATGGGAGCTATTCCCAGTGAAGATACTGACTCAGTTTGAACCCCCAGTTACCTTCCTGTGCTTCTGTTTATACTTTTGTATTAATTCATCCTTCAGAAGGGATTTGATATCCTTGGGTGAAAGAAGATGCACCTTTGTATTAAGTTTCTGCACCTTCACCAGCTGGAGCTCCTGGCCGGTGGCCCCTGCGCTCGCCGGCTGGGCGAGGCCTCAGAGCTCAGCCCTTGGCTGGAGCCGCTCTCCGATTTCTGCCCTGGCTTCTCCCCTTCTAGCTGGGGAGAGCAGAGGGAAGGATCAGGGTGGAGAAGCTATTTAAGGTATGCAAGATTAAAGGAGAGATAGAGTGAGCTTCTGTGCTCTGCCACCCAGCTGGGGAAGCAGCGCGGAGAAAGACTGAGCCGAGCTGTGCCCACATCCCAGACCTCTGGCTCCCAAATTCTCCTTCTTTTTTTTTTTTTTTCTAACTGATCCCCTGTGGTTGTTATGGCTTCATTTCTCTTACCCCAAGTACCCACAGTGGATGACTTCAGCCCTGGATCTGGTGGGAGTTTCTGCTGCCTTAGGGGTGCCCCCACAGCCCGGCTGCTCAGACAGTGGGTTCACTGTCTTGCTGGCTCCTTCCCTGCCTGTTTTGGTTTTCTTTTATCTCTTTTTTTTTTTTTTTTTTTTTTTGTAATTTCTATTATTCAAGCACTTGTTACACAATTTACAGTCAGTGCACCCTGGGAGGATGCCTTTCATTACACATCCTCCCTCCCCACATGTCCCCAGCTCATATCTGCTCTCGCAGCCGGCACATGTCCGTGCTTGCCGCGGGAGAGCGAGCCAGGGTCTGCCAGGGCGCAAGGGCAAAGCCCTTCACTGATGCTCTCGGTGCATGGAGGGGTTTGCAGGGGCTGGTCAGGCTCCTGGGCTCTGCCTGCAGAAGCAGCAGCCCAGCACTAGTCTGGAGCAACAGCAGAGACACCAGAAGGGCTGTGCCTGCAGAGCATCTCCTCCGCGTGGGCTTACACCTCTGAAATGGTGTGCAAGGAGTCACTAGCTGAGTGTCCTGGGAGGCCATGGGTCATTTTTCCCTGCTGGTTGTGCTGCCTGTGGAGAACCTGGCTCAGAAGGAGCCAGGAGAGGCCGTGCCAGCAGCTCCAGGGTGGGTTATCAGCCCCTGGAAGGAGCGCACAGCGGTTTCTTCCTTCCTGGGATTATCTCAGCCCCCAAGGCATGGTGTCCGGCACCGTTCCCGGAGAACGGCAGCGGGTCTGGCAGTATCCTGCTCCTTGCATCACTGTTGACTCCAGGGGGTGCAGGACGCTTTCCAGGTCCAAGGGAAATATTTCATAGGCAAGTTTCCCTGAGCATCTGTCACCCAATAGGATGGGGACAGGCAGATTCTTTAAGGATCCTCAGCAGAATGACACAATGTTGTTACTACAATCTAAACTTCATTTTAACGTGGACCCTTTGCAGATCAGGTCATTTTAACACATTAACCACAACTTGAGCTCCCAGTACAGATACAAAACTCACTCCATCCTGGGAGGGAGCAGCTGGTGGTGGGGTTGTCCGTGTCCCGCAGGGATCCTGGCCCTGCTGCCCAGCAGCAGCAGCTCCAGTCCAAGTCCCACCTGGGACTCGCTGCTGTGCACTTTTATAGGTAGTGAGGTGTGTGCTTTTACCTGTCCCTGTTGGCAACGTATGTCACCCTGATTGACCCAGGTGCCTGGGACCCCTTTAGAGGAGAAGTGGGGATGTGACCCGCTTGCCCATGGTTGCCTCCTGCCCCACAGGATGGTGCACCAGGGATTGGAAGTGGGGACACCGGTCCCAGCATCCTTGTGAACCCCACATGCACAAAGGATGACAAGGGTGACTCGGAGGAGAGGGTGCCTGGGGAGAGGCAAATGCCCTCTGCAGTGGAGAACTTGGCTCCAAGGCCAGCAGAGCTCCGAGTTCAGATTTCATAGGAGCAAAGCAGATCCCAGCCCTGAATTGGCTGCTGTGTCTGATGGAGCTGGGGAGCGCTCTGGGAGCAGGAGGCTGTGTGCTCAGGGTGTTTAAAGCTCTGTCTTTCTGCAGTGGTGCTACAAGAGGGAGTGTGTGCCTTTCGGCACCCGGCCGGAGGGTGTGGATGGTGCCTGGGGAGCCTGGTCGTCCTGGGGAGAGTGCAGCAGGACGTGCGGCGGAGGCGTATCGTCATCCATTCGCCATTGCGACAGCCCGCGGTAGGTGTACACACGCCTGGCCGTGTCGGCGTGGCCCTGCCTTCTCCTGCCTGCACCGCATGGCCCTGCCTTCTCCTGCCTGCATGGCATCGCAGCTCGGGTCGGTCAGGAAGGCAGCAGCCAGGTGCCTGCACAGCTCTGCGCTCCGTTCCTGGGAGGGTCTTGACTCCTGCACGCAAATCCCAGCATGTCCTGCTTTCACAGCAGCTTAGTGCTCTTGTTTTGGTGTTGGGTCTGCAGCCACAGACCCAAAGCCACTTGTACAACTCCGCTGAGCGTGATAGGTCTGCTGCGGGACTGCACTTCTGCAATCGCCCCCCAGGCTGGAGCCATCCTTGCGGAGCAGGGTTGGGAAAAACCACGGTGCTCTTGCCAACCTGGGGCAGCCGCCTGCCCCAAACATGGCTCAGTGCCCTAAAGCTGGTTCTCCCATCTCATTCCTGGTTTTTAAGGCCCACAATTGGAGGAAAGTACTGCCTGGGAGAGCGGAAGCGGTACCGGTCCTGCAACACCGACGTGAGTACTGCTGGGCTCGGAGAGAGGAGCAGCATGGGTTAGTGGGGCTTTGCTGGTGGGACGAGCCCTCTCCCCACAGGTGTGGGGTGTTACATGCAGCTGTGGGACCCACAGGAGGAGGTGGCTGGGTAGGGGTGAGCTGTGCTGTGCCAGCAGCAATCCCGCAGTGGGGAAAGCCAAGCAGGACGATGCACGCCTGCACCGGCTGCGAGCTGGCTCAGAGGGCGGGTGGGCGGTACGTACCTGCAGGGCTTCGGCATCAAGAAGGGGCCCAAAAAGATAACAAGGCAAAGGAGGAGAGATCAGAGGTTTCCAGCACTGACATGACAGCGGTTGCCTCTTGCACGCTGCAAGTGCAGGCCTGGTCAGGTGAGAGTGGCTCACAAAATGCTGTGTAGCACCCTGCTTCCCAGGGCTGAGGGTTAGACCTCAACGGGAGCAGAGAAATAAATGTGCTGCAGGGAAGCTCAGTGAAGCTTTGGACCTGGGAAATAGGAGCTTTAACATCCACAGGCTGGTAGTGAGGAAAACAGATGGGTCCCCATCACTTCCCCTGGGTTTTGCACCTAGCTTTTAAAGGATTGCTCACAGGAGCAAGTGTTGCATCTGCAGACAGACCAGCTGGGCCCCAAGGACTCTTTAACCAAGTAATAAGTGATACGACAAGAGGGAATGGCCTCAAATTGCGCCAGGGAAGGTTTAGACTAGAGATTTGGAAGCATTTCTTTACAGAACGGGTTGTTAGGTGTTGGAATGGATTGCCCAGGGAGGTGGTGGAGTCCCCGTCCCTGGAGGTGTTTAAGAGTAGAGTCGACATAGCACTGAGGGATCTGGTGTAGTTGGGAACTGTCAGTGTTAGGTCAGTGGTTGGACTGGAGGATCTTCAAGGTCTTTTCCAACCTAGATGATTCTGTGATTCTGTGACTCGTGCTGTTAGTCTTCAAATAGTGTCTAGCTTTGCAGGAAGGATGCTCCTGCCCTACTGTAGCAGTGTCCAGTTGTCAGAGGTGGTGTCCATCTCCTCAAAGGGCTGGTGTTAGTCACAGCTGGGAGCCCTGTAGCAGCTCCTTCCTAGCAGATAAAGCATGTCGCTCCCACCAACGCGCTGATCACTGGCTGTGTGGCCACAGGACTGCCCGCCGGGCTCCCAGGACTTCCGAGAGCTGCAGTGTGCTGAATTCGACAACGTCCCGTTCCGAGGGAAGTACTACACCTGGAAGACGTACCGTGGAGGTGAGTGCTGGGGCTGGGCTGAGCATCCCTTGGCTCAGGCAGAGTTGGAGCAGGGCCGTGCAGGGCTTTGCTGTCCCCCACTCTCTGCAGGGACAGGTCTTGTGGTCCAAGTGGTCTGGCGGGCAGTTAGTCACCATCTCCGCTAGCCCAGGTCCTGCAGGGAGCCCACTCTGTGTTCCTGGGCTGTGCTGCCTCCCCCTCACACGGATCAACGTGCATCCCTCCAGGCAGCTGCCCCCAGCTCTGGCCCACAACCATCCTGCCATGCCCCCTGTCCTGGGTCACCTACCCCTTTAACCTCATTGCTCTGCCAGAAACTATTCCAGCAGCATCGGAGCTCTTCAGCTTCTTTCCTCATGTCTGTTTCCTTAACTGCCGAGGGAGTAAAGAGGAAGACAGACAAGAGAAAGTAGTTAGTGTCTGGTACCTGATGGGGAGAAAACAGGGCGGCCCTTCCTGCGCAGGCAGGTAAAGCTTCCAGCTCCAGCACAGGCTGCGAACTGGTGGATCTTCCAAAGAGCAGCTCTCCCTCCTTCCCAAGGTCAGTCCTCCTGTGTCCTGCAGAAGTGTCTAGCGAGGAGAGGGGACGGGAGGAGGCCTCTGTAGCAGAAATCTCTTAATAATGAGAAAGAACAGCGCGTCTCCTTCATGTAGTTAATGAACTTGACTGGGGAAATCCTTCGCAGCTGTGTAAATAAGCACACCTCCCAGCGGGGCTCCTGCAGCTGGAGCAGATGTGCTGAGGCTGCAGGGGATGGATCAATAAAAATGTAATAAAATTGCAAAGCAGTAAGTCACACAAAGACCCCAATGGATGCCAAGGTGGAAGACAGCCCTGCAGGCTGGATCTGCCCTCGCTCGGACCTCTCTTCCCCAGGCATGGCCCAGTGGTTTGAGTCCAGGGGACTGTTGGCCAGTTGAACATAGGCCCTTGAATTGTAATCTGGCTCTGACACAGATTTTTGGTTTGGCTTTCAAAAAAAGCCCCTTCCTCTCTCTTTCCTTCAGCTTCCTCTTCCATAAAATAAGGTGATGAAACCTCTCCCCTCCCCAGGAAGCTGTGAGCATTGGCATGATCATGTCTTGAAGGGATCTGGGAGCTCCCTGTCTCAGCTCTCCAGGTTGACTGTGGGTGATGGTCACAAGGAGCCATGTTGTTTAGCAGTTAGTTATGTTTTGTTTATTCAGTGTCAAAGGGTATCACCGCCTTCCCCTGCAGTGGCCCAGGTAGGGAAACTGAGGCATGTTCACACAAGTAGAGAGGGGCTGGAAGCTGCAGCTCCTCAGCCTGTTCTGGGAGCCAAGCCCCTGGCTGGGAGAGCACCCGTCTCCCAGCTCTTGAGAAATCGTGTGTGCTGACACCCACCTGCCTGGGAGCTGTAAGCTGGGATTAGCAGGAACAGCTCTTCATGGCAAAGACTGTCCACACCAGACCCTCAGATCAGTTGGGACTGAGGAGGTGGTAAGGTGTCATCACGGTTCCACTCCCCACCTACAAACTTCTTTGCCCAAGTCAGGACTGGGGAGAGCTGATTTCAGCTATTCAATACACAAAGGAGGCCTATAAGAAAGATGGAGGGACACTTTTTAGCAAGGCCTGTAGTTACAGGACAAGGGACAACAGTCGAATGGAAAGAGGGTAGGTTTAAAGTGGACATAAGGAAAAAATGGTGTATGAGGGTGGTGAGGCACCAGAACAGGTTGCCCAGAGAAGCTGTGGCTGCCCCCTCCCTGGAAGGTTAGACGGGGCTTTGGGCAACCTGGGCTAGTGGAAGGTGGCCCTGCCTGTGGTAGGGGGGTGGGAACTAGATGATATTTGAAGGTCCCTTCCAACCCGAACCCTTCTGTGACTCTATGACTGTGACAGCAGCACGAGTAGTTGCATCTTCACTTTTCTGTGGCATTTTGTGATACTTGGTGTCGGTTGGGTGTTAGAGGTACCTCTGTGGGGGAAGCGGGGAGTGTCCCTTGGACCTCCACCCTCTCCATGTGGTAGATCAGACCCTCAGAGAACAGCCCTGTCGTGTCTTCCCCTTTCTGTGGGTGTTTTGCTCTCAGGTCCCCTGTTTTCCCGCTATAGCCCCTGTGCTAGCAGGCATCCCTACCCCATATTGGGGAGGCAATGAGGGCTGGCCATCATCTCCCTCACTCCTGGGCTCTTCCCATGGTGCCCAGAGACTTGGGGGTGGCAGGTGTCAGTCCCTCCCTTCCCACTAGCACAAGCAGCCCCCCAAGATCCATCCCTGTTGGCAGCGTGGTCCCCAGGTGTTCTGCCCTCCAGCTGGTAGCATATTCACTCTTCAGGTTGCTTTTGGGCACGTGCCCACACCTTGGGAGCCATTCACCACCCTGGCCCTCTGCTGAGCCTCTTCAGGCACTGCCTTCAGCACTGCACCCTCGAGCCACCCTCTTGCCAAAAGGTGCGGTGGTGCAGGGGTGCTTGTGCCATTTGCCTGCGAGATGCTGGCCCCACGTCGGTTTGGGGAAACATCCTGGGCATGGAGCACCCCCACCCTGAAGACAAGGGGTTTGGATGGGGGAGGACACCAATCCTACAGGAAATTTGGGAAGGGAAGGAGCCACCCGCTGAAAGCCTGACGCCAGCCGTCAGGTCACTGGCAAGTTGAGGTCGGGGTTTTCGCAGGGCCAGTACGGCGTGTTTTCCTGGCGGTGATTTATAACGGCCCTGGAGCCCAGACCCCGGGATCGCAAGACACAGCCCCAGCAAGAAGCGCTGAGCTCAGCCTTTCAGAGCTCAACAGTCAGCAGATACCTCGTGGAATGTGGCTTTAATTGTTTGTTTATTTTGCTTTATTCGCTTAGTTATTCATTTTGCTCTTGGCGGATGCAAGAGCCAAGGGAGAGTGGAGCAGCTCACGGGGCTGGGAGAGGGATGGGGAGGAGCAGGGGCTTGCAGAAAACAGGAGATTGCTCATCATAAATTGTAATGTGCTTTAATTCCTCTATGGAACAGGGCAGGCAGGAGGAACAAAACATCCTCTGAGGCACCGCATAGCCAACTGAAAATATTCTATTCTATTTTAATAGCTATATTAAAGATGAAAAGGAGTACCCATGGCAGACCTGGCTGTTGCTGACCTTAATCTACTCAGCCCAAAGCGAAGGGCAGGCGGCTCTCTGTGGGCTGATGCATGGCCGAGGGGTTCTCCTCTCAGGGAACAGGGGCCTGGGGAACTGCACATTGTTTATGGCAGACCCTGTGCTCCTCGGGGTTGTACAGTCTTGTCTGCTGCTCATTTCCCAGTCAATTAGTGGCACTCACTGTGCAGGCTGAGGGGGTCCCACTCATTCTGTGGAAGTGGGCTTTTCCATGGTGGTGGTGGTGGTGGACCCCCCCTTGCACAATGGGCACTGCAGAGCCTCTCTGAGGATCCGTGAGGATCCCGCTCATGCCCTGCAGATGTGGGTATCCTGGAGGATGCAGAGCACTGCTTTGCTCTGCCAGGCCTAAGGCTCCCACCCCAAAAAGCGCAGCTCCCACCAAACCATTTACACACTGGGAGAGGAGGGGCTGGATCCTGGTTGCTGGTGAAAATACGGTCCTTAATTCCCATCTCCAGGGATGTCAGAGCATGTCGTGCGGTTTCAAAGGATCTTTCTGGGCTCCAAAACTCACCCTGGCCATGCTGCTGTGGTCAGTGTTGCTGTCGTGGGGACACACAGTTGTCACTGGCCTAGGGCTTTAGAAAGGTGCCTTTTTAAGGAACCACTTTAACAAGAACAAGGTGATGCCCAGACCACCTGAGTACCTCCTGGCTAGCTGAGTGCCAAGGAAAGTCCAGGTCCCTACAGACGCTGGGCAGTGATACCTGCCCCCCTTTCCTCTGATCGGTGGGAGGGCAACCTGGCTGCCAAGGGCAAATCCTGCCTGGAAATTGTCACCAGGGAGGGTGTGTTGGGGACTGGTCCTGAGCTCAGGTGGCCCAGCTGTCTCAGGGGAGCAGTTGTAAATACCACTGTAGGGTTGTGTCTCTCTCTTCCCCATCCTCCTTCATTCTCTCTCTCCCCATTTCTCTTCCATAAGACTTTTTCTTTTAAGGGCAGAAATCCCCCATCTGCAAGCCTTTCCCAAGTGGCTAGATGAGGAGAGCCAGCAGGGATTTGTCCCACGTGGAACAGAAGCTGGGTGGCAGCATGACCACAGAACCCCGAGTCCCAGCTCTGTGCATGGACCCCCAAATCCAGCACCCACTGTCAGCTCTTGCAGGCAGGAAGGTGATGGGTGCTGAGTTCCCCCTGCTCAGCAGCTGCTTCCCAGGCTCCCTCTGTGCACATGAGATGCTCAGAGCTGCCAGGACACGAGGTCTGCATTGGCAGCAATGGGTCTTTGCTGGAACCAGGGCAACTGTCCTGGCACGGAGGGCTTGCTCTCCTCCATGCACTTCCCTCCATCTCTGCTGATCTCACCTCAAAAGAAAGTTAAATTGTTAGGGATTTAAGTGTGCATGCACACATGTGCGCACACATGAATTCTCCTGGGCTCCAGCAAGGAGAAGACAATGAAGAGACCCTCATGAACACCCTCAGTTCTGTGACGAGCTGAGTTCATGTACTCGCACCATTTTTGCAGCCCTGTAATGAAGTCAGGGCACTTAAGGCAAAAGAAGAAATTTGGTCACATGCCACCAATCCCCAATCTTTTATTTTCCCTATTTTCTTCCTTATTTATTTCTTTCCTCCATCGTGTTACATTTTTCATTTCAGTTTTCCTATCAGGCTTCTCTTTCAAGGATGTGACGATTATGCTTGTGGCTGCTTGCTGCTGGAGGAGGCTGGGCACCAGCCTGGGCACAGGGCAGCAGCGGTGAGGAGTTATCATAGAAAGGAAGATTATGCAGTTGGTTGGGAGCTACTAAAATGGAGCCAGGGCTGGGACAGAGGCAGAAACAGGCTGTAGCGGGCGTGAGCTGCCCACGAGGGAACTGCAGCAAGGTGTCTGCAGTGGGTCTCGCTTTTCCTTATAGCTGGAGATGAGGAAGGGAAGAGGGAGAGCATGTGAATAGCTTAACAAGCCCATCTGAGAGCCCTGAAAGGAAAGCCCAAGTTTCTGGGTGTTTCTCAGCTCTGCTTCGTTGCATAGTTTGCCCTGCACTCCAGTGATGGCAGCAGCGAGCGCAGCGTTAGAGACCTGCACAGGACAGAGGGTCCCACGCAGCGACAGAGCACACCGCTGTGCTGCCAGGAGAGAGGCCACTGGCTGGAGAGATGCTCCCAAGCCACCAAGCACTGGCTAAATCACAGATACATCTCAGGAAGGGCCAGCACAAGCCCCTCTCCCAGGCTGGTGGGACAGCTGCATGCACAAGGCGTGCGGTTGCTGGTGGGGCTCGGTGGCACAGCCTCTCCAAGCCAGGAGATCCTGCAGCCAGCGCAGGTCTCTCATGACGTGTTTTCTTACCTTGCTGATGATGTTTCACACCTGAGCTCTGGCTGGACAGACCTGGGGTCCAGGCATGCCATGATGCTGTGAGTTTTCGGGGTCATGCCTGCACTGTCCCCCTTGGTGGCCCTGGAGGTCCCTCACCAGGCAGGGGAGAGCCCTGGGTGCTGCGGATGGGGTTGGCTCTCCAGAAGGAGGGTTGATCCAGCGCCTTCTCTAGGGGCTTGCCCAGGCATCCTGCTCGACAGCATGCCTCCAAGCTGCTGAATTCCCCTCTCGTGTCTCCTCCTGTTCCTTCCTCTCCTGGCTTTGCTCTTTCTTCCCCTGAGCTGCGTTCGGCTGCTCCCAGGCGCAGCTGGGCAACCCCTCCCCTCCATCTGCCCATTTGATGTGCTGTATCAAGTTGCAAGTTTTGCAGATTGTGGTTGCTCCTGACCCGGGTGCTTCCCACCTCTGGCACACAGCTCACGACCGTTGCCGGTGCCTGCAGGAGCGAACTGTCACAGTTCAGGCATGCGCCTCATGCAGGCTGTTGGGTCTCCTTGGGATGCTCAGTAAAGGCAGCAAATGCCACAATTCGCACCAGCATTTGATAAAATCCAATGACAGGAGGGAGGAAACAGCTCTGCTCTGGTGTCTCCTTCCATAACTGGTCACACATCCTGCTCCCAGGCACCATAAGCCAATATCCAGATATCCAGCCTCTGTTCCTTAGGCGGTGCTCTGGCACGGTGTGTTGGGAAGCAGATATTTTAGCTGTAACTTGAGCATCCTTCCCCTTCGTCCTCAGTCTGCTGTCATCGCCTTTGCTGTGAAGGACTCAGTATCCACCAGCCTTGAACAGAAATAAATGGTTGCTCTGGCCTCATAACTGGTCCAGGAGCTGAAAAACTTGGTTTCTCTGGTTTAGTAGCTGAAAAACCTTAAGTTGCTTAAGAGCTGCTGCCTCAGTTTCCCTGTCTGTACAATGGGCACAAGGGTGTCGACAGCCCTTGTGAAGTGCCAGGGGACCCAGGAGCGACCGACACCAGATAAGGACAAGTCAGTTTGTTTCCTTCCCTGACACATACAGCCCGTGTTTCCCAGGCTGTGCAGAAGGAACAGTGTCTCACCACGTGTTAGTGTCTGGTTCAAGGGTCTTGACTCGGTGCTGATCAACAGGGAGGGTGCCTGGGTCCCTCCGTGGGTCCCTCTGCTTGCGGGGACATCCTCCTGGGCACCTGGAGCTGTGCGTGGGCCAGGCGCAGGATGGAGGCGTGGGGAGGCTGTGGGTAAAGCAGCTGTTATCCAGGTCTGGCTTGCCACATCTTTCCTCTCTCTCCTTCATCTGAACCTCTGCTTCTTTCCCAGGGGGTGTGAAAGCCTGTTCCCTCAACTGCCTGGCCGAGGGTTTCAACTTCTACACGGAACGAGCCGCAGCCGTGGTGGATGGGACACCGTGCCGGCAGGACTCCAATGACATCTGCGTCAACGGGGAGTGCAAGGTGCTGCCGGGGTCTGGGGCAGCCTCGGGATGGGGAGGCAAGGGCAGACCCCGGGCAGGGGAGCACTGCCCTCCCCCTGCCCGCACTGACATGGGCATCCTTCTGCCCAGGCACCCGGTTCCCCTGTGGGAGCAGGAGCACATCCACCTCCGGGCTTGTGCCGGTCTGTTCTCTGTGCACCGGTGCCACACTGGCCCGCGTTAGCCTGGATCTCTGCATTTACAGCTCATGTAGCCCCAGGCGCTTGATACTTCCCTTGAAATGGGATCTGGAGGGCTATAAAAGTTTAATTATAAGAAAGTGCTGTGGGAGTGGTGAATGTCCCCCAGCAGGCAGGCAGACAGGCTCCCTCTCTGTCTCCGTCTGTCTCCCTTCCTGTGTCTGTGGGATCTTTTTGTCTCTGTGGGGCTGAATATACTGTGGAACAAAAGGGGGATTGCACCACAGCGGTGCTGGTGACCCGCTCGCTAGCTCATGTACTGTAGCAGTGGGGCAGAGCCAGAGGCTTCACGTGGGCTCACTACCACGATTCTGGTGCAACAGGGACACGGCTCTCCTTGGGCTGCTGCAGCTCCCCCAGCTCAGCGCAGACACCCCAACCTCTGCCTCATCCCGCAGTGACAGGATTTCTGCCTGCACCACCCCAGCCTTGGAGAGAGACCCCCCAGGGCTGTCCCTGGAGAAGGGTGGCAGAAAGATGGGGCTGGGCTGGGGTGATATTGCTGAGCACTGCCTGGTGTACAGTGCAGTGGAGGGGAGTGAGGTGGGGGACAGGGGTGGGCTCCCTGGGATGCTGCAGGTCAGGTGTGGGGAGGACAAGGCCCCACCAGGACGGCTAATTCCCTGCTGCTCCTTCCTCCAGCATGTGGGCTGTGACCGTGTCCTGGGCTCTGACTCGAAGGAGGACAAGTGTCGTGTGTGTGGGGGAGACGGCAGCTCCTGTGAGACTGTTGAGGGCGTCTTCAACCAGTCCCTGCCAGAGGGAGGTAGGAAGCAAGTGGCCCGGCCAGCACAGCCAGTGTCACCCACCCTCGAGTCCCTCCTTGACTTCACCTGCTCCTGGGGACGTGCAGGACAGGCAGGGACATATCCCAGAGAAACACCCCAAAGGGTAGGACCAGGCTGCAAGCAGGCAGCAAATCGCTCCTGTTCACTGACTGCCCCAGCCACTGCTGGCACCCACACCCCTGACACAGAGCACCAAGCTCCTTCCCTCCTCCCCAGCTCACGCTGCCTTTAAGCCAGGCTGTGGAGACACCCATGGGTATCCCAGCTCCATAGCACCTCCCCAGCATGGCCGGTGCCATCGTGAGAGCCTACACTGCAGAGCAAACCAGCCACTCTGCTGGTGGGCCACGGTGCTTCTTCCATTTAATTGCAGTGGGTGGCTGAACCAACGCCTCTGCACTGCCAGCATCTCGTTTAGCGTTTAGCCCACGGGTAACAGGGTGCCACACACTCCCTTCCAGTCCAGGGCAGGGTTGGCTCCTGGCTCGGAGGCTGAGCATCACTGCTCACCAGCCCCGGGTTGTCTCACAGGTTACGAGGAGGTGATCCAGATTCCCAAGGGCTCCGTCCACATCGACATCCGGGAGCTGAACCTCTCCATCAACTACCTAGGTGAGATGGGGCTGGGGCATGCTGAAAACCCAGCCATACCCCCTTGGTCTGCCATTTCCCTGCAGTTAATAGGCCATGGGAAAGGCCCAGCAAGGATAACGTCCCACGGCAGCAGAGGATGGGGTTGGGGGTCCCAGCTCGGGGTTGGGGCAGAGGGGTGGCGTGTCCCAGGCCAGCGTGGTCTGGATCAGTGTGGCTCACACAGCTCCTGTCTCGCTGTGGCTCTGCCTCCATCCTGCGCTCACTGTTCAGCAGCGTAACCCTGAGCAAACCCCACACTCCGCCGTTCCTGGCGCTGTCTGTGGCTCCTTGGCATTCCCCCCTCCGCCAGCATGTTGGGCTGGGGCTTAAAAATAGACCTGCTCACATTTTCCTTGGGCTTAATTTTCCAACCAGACTCTGGCTCATTTTTACAACAGGCTTTTTTCTTTCCGCTTGTCTTCTCTTTCTGTCCTCCAAGTGATGGACAATGATCACAGAAGGGTGGGCAGGGTTCTCACTGCTGGCTTGCTGCCGGGTGCCTCTGCAACAGCTCTCCAGGAGCAGGAGCCTGCCCGGATGCCAGCACCGGTGGGAGGTTGCAGCGGGGGCTCTCCTGGCAGCATCCCTCCAGGCCAGCTCCCTGTGCTGGGTTCGGAGATGCCGACATCCCTCCCTGCTCGGCCCACATATACTGGGGACTCCTCGTGTCCATCCAGGCTGGATTTCTGTGCACTGGAGGCACAGCCCAAGCTCACATCACTATCATCTGCTGCCATCAGTGTCTCCCACTTCCAGGATCTGTCTCTGCACCGCAGCGGGAGCGGAGGGAGCATCCTTCATCTTCCTCAGTATGAAGCATCCTCCCCGCCGCAGCGCATCATGGCAGCGAGGTCTTTGCCAGCAGCGAGGGCAGGAGTGGCGCAGAGCTGGGCTCCAGCGCGGTGTTGGTGGCAGAGAGCGAGCAGGGAGAGCGTGGGAATGCGAGTGGGGACGAGCAAACGAGCCGATCCCCCTCTAGCGACTCGCTTGGGCAAGCACAGCCAGGCTCCTGAGGACCAGGCTCCTCCAGTAGCCCCAGCAGCCAAGACCCAGTTTGCACAGCTGGATTTGAGCCTGACTTCATGGCCACAGCTTGTCACACTGCCAAGTGTCCCCATCACTAGCCCGGGCAGCTGCCTGAGCTCCCGCAGCATCATCCTTCCTCAGTGAGGTGGTGGGCAGGCTGAGATGGGACGATGGGTACGTTAGTCCCACCTCTGCTAGTGACTTTCTGTGTGACCCTGACCCAGGCACCTACTTTATTTGCCCCACTTATTCCCTCCCTGTAAAATGAGGCTGATGATATGTACTCTCCGTGCTCTGAGCCTGGCAGTGAGAAGTGCCCAGGCGAAGCTGTATACAGGCATGTTCAGCCTTTCTGCTAACCCTTGCTCCCCTGTCCTCGCAGCGCTGAGAGGGCAGAGCGGCGAGTATTACATCAACGGGAAGCTCTCCATCGATCCCCCGCGGCGCTTTGACATCGCAGGCACAACATTCCACTACAGGAGATCCCCAGACGAGCCTGAGTCCCTGGAGGCCTTGGGACCCACCAACATCACCCTTGTTGTCATGGTTGGTAACATGGTTCCTTCATACCCCCACCTGGTATGGGCCTGGTCTGGGCTAAAGAGACCTTGCTGTGACTGCGTGGGACTGGAGCTAATCAGCCCCTGTCCTTGCTGTCTGGAGTAAAGGGGCACAGAGATCAGAGGTAAATTGGGCTAAATTCTCAGGTCTCCCTCCCTAATCTGCCTGGCTTTGGAATGATTCAATCTTTAAGTGCATGGGAGCTTGTTCGCTGATTGTGTCACCTCCATGGCTGCACCACCGTCACCACTGGTGATGTCAATGCTGGAAGGGACTGGAAAGGGAAGGGGGGGAGATTTCAGCTGCCCTGATTTTAGGGAGCACGCTGAGGTTGTGGGATTCCATCCAGACAGTCACAACCATGCTGGACTTCGGTGGCACTGATGCCTCGGTGGTGCCTTTCTCCGCAGGTCCTTGTGCGGACAGAGCTGCAGGGGATCCGGTACAAGTTCAACGCACCCATCGGTAGAGATGCCTCGAACCAGTATTCCTGGCACTACACCCCGTGGACCAAATGCTCGGTGCTGTGTGCAGGGGGTGAGGTTTGACCTGTCCCCCAGGTGTTGGCTGGGGGACACACATATGTCTGTGCTCCTGTGACTCCCACGCACTCTGTCTGGGCCACGGGAGACAGCGCACGGATGTTAGCATCTGCTTTGCTCTAAAGGAGCTCTCAGGTTTCTCCATATTCCCACCCAGCTGGTGTCAGTCAGCACGATCTGGTGGGCAGCGTCAGGGCAACCCACCTGGATGCCGTTCTTCGGCTGGGCCGCAGCTGTAGGTGGTAGAGGTGATGGAAGGTGGCACAATATGCTGGGAATTCCTTTCCTTGTGTGCTGCAGGACAGGTTAGCTGATTGCAACAGCCCCTCTGGCCTTCAGATCTACATGTCTGTGAACTGAAACACCACCGATGCTTCCCTGAATCCCCTGGGCTGCTTCCTGTGGGGATTGACACAAAGTTTTGTGTCATGTCTCATGGCTCTGGAGAACCTGGCTGCGAGTGAGAGAGGCGGTTTCAAAAGCAAAGCTTAGTAATGTTCCCTGTTGAAAGCAAAGGGCGCTGACCTAGTCTTGTGTCTAGGCCTCAGCAAAGTTTTGCCTCCTCTTCTTCCAGCTGTTCCCCCCAGAAAGTGTCACAAGGCCAAGGTTAGAACAGGTTTATTTGAGGATGATATCCTTGGAATACTTTGATCCTTCATCCTCTGCAAACTCTGCTGGGTCCTGCCCTGGCTGGTGAGCCTTCACCCCACCCATTTTTTCCAGAGATGTTAGAGGCAAAGGAGGCCTTGGTTATGAAAAAGAGATGTAGGTTCAGGCTCGATGAGGTGCAGTGACAAGTGGCTTCCCCGTCCCATTGCCCACGCGGGAGCAGAGCGGTGGGGCTCGTACCTCAGGGTCCTCCTCTCTTTCCCCCTTGCCTCTTTGTCTTGGCAGGCAGCCAGATCCAATCTGTGGTATGCAAGAAACTGTCTGATGGCTCAACTGTCTTCAACCACTTCTGTAGCCCTGAAACCAAAATGCCAGAGCGGCAGAGGCCGTGCAATACCGAACCATGCCCCCCGGCGTGAGTACCATAGCTTGGAGCAGATCGAGGGAGCATGGGTGGAGGAGCCAGTGTGGAGGAGGGTGAAACTCCCCCCTCTCTGCCATTCCCAAGTCAGAGTCTCCTGCCAGTCACCAGGGGTGACACTACCTGGCTGGAGCAGCTCTGCTGGGGAGGGGGGTCAGTTTTCTCATCTGTGCCCCATCATGAGCACAGTACAGCTTGCAACCTGCACAGCCCAAGTGCATCGCTGCAGGGAAGGGGCAGCACCGATGCAGGGAGCAGAAACCTGTCTGCACTACAGTGCCCTGGGCCTTGCTCGGGGAGAGATATACCGAGCACACGGTGTGTGGGCCAAGGATGGGCTCAGCTCTGCAGCAGGACCTCCTCCCTGCACTGCTGTGCCACTTGCAGAAAAGAGCCTTCCCCACCTGGTCCTTTGGTGCAGAACAGATACTCAGCACCGTCCCTTGGAAATTGTGCCAGCCCTTCCCTGGCTGGTCATTGCCCCTGTCTTGAAGGGGAAAGGGAGATGTGGAGGAACTCTGTGGCTCACCAGAACTGCCTGGGATGCCGTGGCCAGAGTAGGAATAGGGCTGTGTACCGGAGTATGGGGATGAGCGTGAGCCACCATGACCCTTGCAACTTTTCTGTTTTACCCATCTCCAGCTGGGTGATTGGGAACTGGTCTGAATGCAGCCGAAGTTGCAATGAGGGTGTCCGCACACGCAGCGTCTTCTGCAAGCGTAAGATCTCTGCCACCGAGGAGAAGACCTTGGATGATGCTTCTTGCACCCATCCACGGCCAAAGATGCTTGAGCCTTGCAATAACCAGACGTGCCCTCCAGAGTGGGTCGCCCTGGACTGGTCTGAGGTAAGTGTTTAACATCAGCCCTCACAGAATCACAGAATCATCTCGGTTGGAAAAGACCCTGAAGCTCCTCCAGTCCAACCATGAACCTCGCCCTGACCGTTCCCAACTCCACCAGATCCCTCAGCTCTGGGTCAACCCGACTCTTCAACCCCTCCAAGGATGGGGACTCCCCCCCTGCCCTGGGCAGCCCTTTCCAACGCCCAACAACCCCTTCTGCAAAGAAATCCTTCCTAAGAGCCAGTCTGACCCTGCCCTGGCGCAGCTTGAGGCCATTCCCTCTTGTCCTATCACTTGTTACTTGGTAACAAGCCTCACTGGTGGCACTGGTCCTTGGGAGGGCAGCATTAGTCACTGGGCCAGTGCATCGGTGATGGCTGCTGGCCATGGAGAGCATGATGTGGGAAATGGTCTTGTAGCTCAGGAGATGGGCGAGGTGGGAGCACTGGTGGGGAGAGCCAGTGCTGCCTCTCTCTGCACTTTGCCGTACGTCCTGACCATGCCTGTGCTCTCTCTGCAGTGCACCCCAAGCTGCGGGCCAGGTTTCCGCCACCGCATTGTCCTCTGCAAGAGCGGTGACCACAGCACGACTCTGCCCACCTCCCAGTGCTACGAAGGCTCCAAGCCCCCGACCAGCATGAGGTGCAACCTGCGGCGCTGCCCACCGCCGCGCTGGGTGACTGGCGAATGGGGAGAGGTAGGGACAATCCTTTCCATGGGCTTATTGAAGGAGAAGACCCTACCTCCCCAGCCCCGCAAATTCTAGAGCACATGAGGCTTTTCCCTGCCAGCAGAACCCGATGTGACCACCATAGCTATCTCAGGGCCAGGAGGACTCCATGGTGGTGTTCTTTGCCCCTCCCTTGGCTCAGGAGGCTGTTGTGATGACAGCCCAAGCGCCTGGCTGACCCAGGGAAGTCTCCCGGGACTAGCAGGGCCCCACAGAAGTCATTGGAGGGTCCCCATGGGTATCTGTGGGACAGCAGGGCAGTGAGGACAGGGAGCAAGGCAGTGCAGTGGGAGCGATGGGCTGGAGAGGTGGGCTGGGCCAGCTGCAAGCAAGGCCACTGCTGGTCTCACTGCTCCAGCCCAGCACCTGCAGCAGGGCTATGTTGACAGTCCTCCCTTCCCTCTAACACCCCTCGAGCTGAAGGGTGACATCGGGGTGCAGGAGGCCTGGGAAAGGCCGGTGATTTAGGGTTGGCTGGAGAGACCCTCGCTGAGTCCTGGAAGTTCAAACCAAGCTTTTCAGGAAGCGGGGCCACAGCTCTCAGCCATGCCAGGGAGGTCCCTGCAGCTGCTGGTGAGGGAGGGGACAACTGCATCCAGCATCCTTGGCACCTCCCGAGACCTGGCCATGCCCTCCCCCGCTGCGTTATTAAAGCCGCGGCAGCTGCCACAGCTCCATGCTGTGCTGTCTCCCGGCAGTGCTCTGCGCAGTGTGGCCTTGGCCAGCAAAGAAGATCCGTCCAGTGCCTGGCTCACACCGGGCAGCCGTCCAGCGACTGCGTGGAGACCCTGCAGCCACCCAGCATGCAGCAGTGCGAGACCAAGTGCGAATCAGGACCTACAGACAACCCTGAAGGTGAGGGAGATGGGGGGACCGGGGAGGGAAACACGGAGCACTACCAGCCTTGGGGGCTACGTGCTACTGGGACACCAGGTGAGGGTCTCATGGGGAGACCTGATGCTGTCCCCTCTTGTCCCAGGCCAAACTGGCATGCCATCACCCTGATAAATGAAGTCACTCCACCTTGGCAAAGAGGAGCTCCCAGTAGTGAGGTTCTCTGGAGCTTCGTCAGCGTGGCTGCATCTTGCTGCTTCCTGGCAGAAAGCCCCCAGGAGCTGGGCATCGGGGTGGAAAAGGGAGCTTGCATGGCAGTGCTTAGAAATTCCTTCCCCTGGGGCTCCTCACCCCCAGGGCAGCTGTAACCCTGCTTCCCTCTGTCGTCCCTCCAGAGTGCAAGGATGTGAACAAGGTGGCCTACTGCCCGCTTGTCCTGAAGTTCAAGTTCTGCAGCCGGACCTACTTCCGACAGATGTGCTGTAAAACATGCCAGGGGCACTAGGGAAACAGTGTGACCCCCGTGGGAAAACTGGAAGGCAAAAGCTACACCGGAGGGCCGCCGAGCCATGCCCTTCCTCTCCACCCCAGGAATCTCCCCTGGGTCCAACACAGACACTGGTCGTGCTTCCGGTGGGAGCCGGCGTCACCCAAACCCGTCCCCCAAAGCCATGCACCCTTTGCCCCCGAGCTTCACAATGGCAGGTTCCCAGTTAAACCACTGCCAGCCGCTGCAGACACCGCCACGGCCCCGTGCGACAGGAGCCGCTCGATGAGCGGTGGGAGAGGGAGAAGCTGGGCAGAGCGCGGCAGCAGGAACATTACTTGAAATTCTGACATTGTTATTTATTAGTAGCGGACCCAGGGCCCGCAGGCGCCGAGACAGCCACCGAGACGGCACCACTCGCCCCGCTCCTGCCTCGTCCTGTTCCACGCCCGTGTCCCGCGGGCATGGCGGGGCATCGTGGTCCGCAGCGGGACGTCCCCGGGCAGGCCAAGCGCACGGGGGGGGCTGCTGCCTTTCCCTCGGGCATCCCAGGGGGGACAGAGAGGAGGTTTCAGGTGCCGCAGGTGACAAGAGTGACTTGTAGCTTCTGGGCGATGGACAAAGATGTGCTGCTGTGGGGAGTGGGGTTGGAGCAGGAATTTTGTTTTCTTGGTTTGCGTCCTGTCACCTTGGGACATGCAGCAGGGGACAGAGACCGGGTCACTCCATGAGCAGAGCGGTGACACCAGTTTAACTGGGAGAGGGGGTTATTCAAACTCTCTTAAAAACCTACTTGGATGGGGGTGTCCGCCTATTTTTTCTTAAAGCCCTTGTCACTATTACAACCATTTTTTATTCCAGAAACACCTCGAAGTACGGGCTGAGGTCAGGGCTGAGGCGTGCTCAGGGTTGCAGTCATGTAACGGGCGCCAAGGATGCGCTGGGCTGCAGGACGCAAAGCAAAGGAGGATGCAGGACAAGAACTGTCTTGGTCACAGTGTCCCCATTGCCGATCTGTGACCCGGGACCAGTCTGCCTGGTCCTGGCAGGGCCCTCCCCAGCGAATGCCATGGCCTCCGCGGCTGCTTTGCCTCCAAAGGTGCTTTATTTCCAAAGGTGCTTTGCCTCCAAAAGGTGCTTTGCCTCCAAAGGCAGCCTCGCCATATGCCTCTGTGGCCTCAGGGTGCCGGTCCCAGTGCCACCTACTCCTCTGCCCGCAGGAGACATCCAGTGATGGGAAAAGAGCAGGCTTGAAATTGCTCCAGGTCACCTCCTGGCCAAATCTGGGCCAGCACACGTCTTCATGGGCCACCACAGCCGGCAGAGGAGACCTGAATTTCCAATCTACAAAGTATCTTTTTGTTATCGTTATTGTCATTCTTCTTCTTTTCAGGCCTTTCTGCATCACAGAGATGGGAAATCTTGTCCAAAGCCATGTTCTGTTCTCCCTGGGGCTCCTCCATACGGTGCAGGGAGGCGGACAGCCCTCTTTCCCCAGAGCAAACCTCTCCGCCCTGCCAGCCCTCATGTGTTACTCGACCATCTGTATTTTTACCCGCTCATCAGCCGATCGCAGCTTCTCTGGTGCTCAGCAAACCCCGTTTGGCTGTCGAGCAGGCCTTTGTGTGTCTTCCTTCCTGGTGCCATGCTCCGTTCTGACATTTGGGTGAGGGGAGGGGATGTTTTCACCTTTTTATATAGGTATATACATAACGAGAAATGTTTAACATACTAACTCTGAGGAGGAGCAACGTAACGGCATGATTTATAATAAAGGAGTAGCTACGATCCCGGGCGCAGCTTCTGGAGCCAGTCTTGTTTCTTGAGCGGCAAGTCTGGGCTCTGGGCAGCCCCACACCAGCATGCTCCTCGGGCTCATGCTGCAGGAGGGGTTTGGGCAGCAGGGCAGGGTTTTCCCTGCAGCCTGAGGGACTGGAGTGCGTCAGAGAGGTGGAGATTCGCCCAGAGCTGCTGTGTAGCGCAGGAACAGGCTTCCCCTTGGCAGACCCCTGACGGGTTGGCTGTGCACCCCAGGGGCACACAGACCCGGTATTGGTAATGCCGGTTTGGGATTTTAGAGGGGCTTCTACATGTCTGAAACACCGCTGCTGCTTCCCCGAATCCCTTGGGCTGGTTCCTGTGGGGATTGGCACGAAGGTTTGTACCATGTCCCATGGCTCTGCAGAACCAGAGGACAGACTCTTCAGTAGAGCCTGCAGCGACAGGACAAGGGGTGCTGGTTTTAAACTCAAAGAGGGGACACACAGACTAGATAGAAGGAAGAAATTTTTTACGCTGAGGGTGGTGAAACACTGGCACAGGTTGCCCAGAGAGGTGGTAGATGCCCCATCCCTGGAAATGTTCAAGGCCGGGTTGGACGGGGCTCTGAGCAACCTGCTTGAGTTGAAGATGTCCCTGCTCATGGCAGGGGGTTGGACTAGAGGAGCTTTAAAGGTCCCTTCCCACCCAAACCATATTGTATGAGTCTGATTCTCTGATTCTAGCCTGGCTGCGAGTGACTGAGCTGGTATTCAAAGGAAGAGAGGGGGCAGTTTCCAAAGCTGAGGGCCTGGTCTTGTGTGCTAGGCCTCAACAAAGTGTCACCCCGCCTTGTTCCAGCTATTCCCCCCAGTGCTGCCCAGAAAGACTCACAAGGCCAAGGTTAGAACAGCTTTATTGGAGGGGGAGAGATCAGAGGAGGGATCTCAGGAAAGCTTTGGACACGCCACCTTCTGTAAACTCTGCTGGCGCGAGATGTGCCCAGCACAGGGTGTGCGTTGGCCATGGATGGTGCCTGTAGCCTGACCTGTCTGCACTGCCCTTCACCATGGAGGGAGAAGGGGAGATGCCCGAAGAATGTCTAGGGGGGAGCAGAGCTGTGCAGGATGGGGAGGAAGAGCCCAAGCAGCATGTGAAGCTCCGCCATGTTTCAAGGGAGGGGTTAACTGATGGCTGGGAGACACGTGCAAGCCAGCGGCACTTAGGCCTCGGCTTCCTGCCTGCAGCTTACCTGACTGCTGCCGAGGACATGGGCCCACGCCGATGGTCTCCTGAGTCGGGCCAGAGCCTCTTAGCGCAAGGGGCTCCCTTCCTCAGGCACGGGCTGGAAGCAGTGTTGCAGGCCAGCTCTGCTGGAACTGGGTCAACCTCCATGGCCTCTTCCTGGTCTGCCACTGGGTCAACCTCCATGGCCTCTTCCTGGTCTGCCACGGGGTCAACCTCCATGGCCTCTTCCTGGTCTGCCACTGGGTCAGCCTCCATGGCCTCTTCCTGGTCTGCCACGGGGTCAACCTCCATGGCCTCTTCCTGGTCTGCCACTGGGTCAACCTCCATGGCCTCTTCCTGGTCTGCCACTGGGTCAACCTCCATCAGCTCCCTGCCATTGGCTGTAGTTTGGCATTTCCAACCAAACAGTTTCCACACATCCTCTTTGGTTTGGCAGCTCATAGGTGCCCCAAGACGTCATGTGGCAGCTTTGCTGGGCGCTGGGCTGAAGCACCCAGAAGCTGCAATCGCTGCTGAGGCTTCCCCACTCCTGTCCTGCTCCCATCGCTGGTGCCACAGGTGCGAGCATCTCGGCAACTGGTGGCCAGGGGCAGGTCTGTCCTGTTATAGGACAGGGGAGAGTGGGCAGTGAGGAGCTGGTTTGTAACATCAGGAGGCCACTGTGATGGCGGCCAGCTGTGATTGCTGAGCATGGGTCCCTTTGGCTGGCCTGAAGGAGGACCTGCCTGGGAAGGGCAGGGTGCCCAGGACTCAGGTACTCTGCCCCTGCCCAGTCCCACCGTGGTGGGACCTGCTCCCCACACCCCCAGCCTCCCTACGCATCTGGGGAAGCAGCTACTGCTCTGGTCAGCAGAAGGTGAAGCAGCCCCTGGCTCTGACACAGCCAATGTCCTTCCCCGGCCATGGCTGCCTGGGAGCAGAGCCAACCCTTGCAGCCCTACTGGCTCCCAGCTCACTGGTGGGCTGCCCCAAGCCCAGCCTTTGCAGAATTGGCCATGAATTTGCGATTGGAACCCCTGGTTGGCAGTAGCCTCTCTCCTCCAGCCCTGGCCCTCTGGCAGTCTTGGTGCTCCAGCCAGCACCCTCTGCTCCGCCAGGCAGAGGCCAAGATATGGTACAAAACATAAAGAACGTGGTTCTGCAGCTCAGTGAGCAAGTCCCTGTTCAGCCAAGCCCCCTTCTGCCCCACTTGCTTGATGCCTGACACAGGGCAGTTGCCTGCTCCCGAGCTCCTCGGTTGTGAAGTGCTTCTTCAACCGTGAGCAGCACTCGTTGACTCCTGAGGCCTCAACTGCAGATTGCCAGGGACTCTGCTAAGTACCTCCCTGAAGAGCGTAACGCTTGCTCTCTCAAAATCCACAGGAGCAGCTCTGCTGCCCTTTTTCCCTCCTTCCACTGACCAGCTTCAACTCAATGATTCTGTCATCGCTCTGGCCAAGACAGTCCCCTCCCACCCCATGTCCCACCAGCCCTTCTCCACTCACTCCAAGCCAGTCTCGGAGGGCATCTGTCCTAGTTGGCTCCCCGATTCCTTGTGACAAGAAGTTCTCTCCCACAGAGCTCAGGACTGTTCCAGCCCTGCTCGTCCCGGCAGGATGGGATTCCCAGCGGGTGTTACTGGGGAGGTGGCAGCTGCCACAAGGACCAGGGTCAGCGCTCCAGACATTTCTCCAAGTGCCCCCAGAGGAACTGCGCAGTGCTGGCGTCCTGGCTGGGCGAGTGGCAGGAGACACCCATAGGACATCTGCTTTGTTTTCCATCCCCCTCATCCTCACCCCGAGGCTCCCAGCCACATCCTCACTGACTGTCAGGCCTGCAGCATCACACCTCTCCCTCACATCGCCTGCCAGCCCTCCCCTCGCCTGCCCTGCCTGCCCCTCCTGCCCTGCCTGCCCCCTCCAGCCCAGTACTCCAGGCGGGGGCTCCTGCCACCAAGTCCCCCTGATCCCAAGGCTGTCCCAGCTCTGGCAACGGACCAAGGCTTCCAGCCCAAGGCACCTGCACCCACAGGCCCCTTTTAACCCTTTCCCTCCCCAGGTGGAACTGGGGAGGTTGCTGGGGGTGGGGCGTAACCCAGGGAGCCCCAACATTACGCCCCGGGACACCCCAGAGAGTCCTTAGCAGCCAACAGCCACCACAAACCATGGCGCTGCCACCAGGGTGGGTGTCTCTGCGTGACCCCTGGGTCCCCCCTGGGCCCCGGTTCCTGCGGCTCTCTCTGTTCCCTGAAATCTCCCCCCAAAGTAGGCACCGACCCCAACCCCAACCCCTGCAGCCCGGGGACGCTCTTGGGGGCCAGAGCGGAGGTGAGCACCAGCCATGGCTCCCGTCTCTCTTCCAGGCTCAGCCAACCTGTGCCCACTGCCCGGGCAGGAGCAGCCCTTCCCCGCAGCCTGGGCACCCCGCCGGGGGGGGCACCTCACACCCCTCCAGCAGGTACGACACCCCTCTCTGCTCTGGCACCCCGGCACCTTCGGCACCTTCAGCACCCCCGACCACGGGCATCCCAGTGCCCCCATCACTCCCGTGCCCCCTCCCCAGGCAGTTTTCACACAGGGGGTCGGCAAGCCCGGGCGAGTGTCCCTGCCCTTGCCTGGCTGATGTGTGCCCAGTACAGCCCACAGCCAGAGAATTTACCAGATACTTGGCGCCATCTCTCCCACTTTCACCTCGGAGAAGCCAGTCTCCTCCCCGATTTGTGACCCCGTCCCTTTGGCACAGCAGCTCACCCCGCGGGCAGCTCCCCGGCCACGAGCTCCCCACGTGCCTGGCGCAGAGCCGGGGGATGTTGGCGATGGGGGCCGGCTCGGTGGGTGTCCCCAGAGGGTGCCCCCGGCTCAGCACAGCTCCCTCTCACCCACACAGAGCTGCTGACGGCTCCATGCGGCTGCTGCTTTGACCCCCGTGTGTTTGGCTATGAGTGGACCAACGTGCCACCACCATCCACATCCATCTCTGGCTACGCACACGTCGAGGGGCCATCTGCTCCCTTCAATATCACCGGCATGGCCACCTCCGCGGGGGCACCCCTGGGCACTGACATCGCCCCAGGCAGCAACGTCCCCCCCAGCCCCACTGCTGACCCCTACAGCCAAGGACCTGGGGACATGACAGACAACCTGGTTGTGACCGAAGAGATGCTTCAGCAAGAGGCCCTCAGGCTCTTCGGTCACTCCCTGGACACGGTGGGGGTCAGCCAGGATGGTCCCAGCAGCGGCCCCATGCCTGGGGACAGTGGAGTCACCAGGGAAGAGGGGGGAGCGATGGCCCCAGGCTCCCCAGTGCTGCCAGTGTCCATCCCCACCTACGAGGATGTCCAGGGGCAACCGGGAACCAACATTTCCAGCACAGCCACCCCCACGAGGCCAGCCCCAGGCAGCAACATCCCCCCCAGCAGTGACGTCCCCACCAGCCCCGATGCTGTCCCCCACAATGAAGACCTTGGGGGCACACCAGAAGACCTCGAACTGAGTGATGAGATGCTGCTCGAAGAGGCCCTGAGCCTCTTTGATTGGTCACTGGACTCGGTGGGGGTCAGCCAGGACAGTCAGAGCAGCAGCCCCACGCCTGGGGACCCTGGGGACACCGGTGCAGCCATCCCCCCCTGTGACTCCCCCTCGCTTGAGCTGCCCGATGAGCTGCTCTGCCTGGACTTCACCATCCCCGACACCATCGACAGCGTCCTGGGCCTGGAGGACTTTCTGATGGGGCTGGAGGCCCAGGAGCAGTGGGGGGATGTGGGGATGGAGTTGCCCCCGTCCCGGCCGGCCGTGCTGGAGAAGTGGTGCTGGAAGCGGGGGCAGAGCACCCTGTCACTGCCCCCCAGCAAGCACAGGGCGGTCACAGCCAGCCCGGGGGGGCCAGGGGGGACTAGAGAGTGATGTGGGGAGCGGGGCAGTGGGTGATGAGGGTGGGGTATTTGGGGGGTGCGGGAGGAGGGTGGTGTATTGGGGGGGGTATGTTATTGTATTTGGGGGGTGGGGGTCGAGGGTGGGCTGTTTGGGGGGGGTGGGTGGGGATGTTCGGGTATTTGGGGGGGAGAAATTAGGATTAGAGTAGTATTGATGGGATGTTCTTTGTTGTTTGTTTGTCATTAAAATCTCTTTTATTCAGAACTTCTCTGTGTCTGTGTGGGAGGGGGAGGCAGCGCAGGGGGCACCGCGAAACGGCACCCAACGGTGCAACAGCCCCGCTGAGCCCCAGATCAGAGCCGGCGAGCCCCGAAGGGCATCGAGCTCCTGGAGCCAGCTGGGTAAGGGCGGGCTGAGCCCCACAGGTGGGGTTTCCCACGCCTGTGGGCTCTGCCACTGCCCTTCTGGGTGGGCTGGAGGGGCCATCTCTGGGTGGCAGCTCTGCAGGGGACAGTGGGGATGTGGGGGTGGAGAACTGTGCTCAGTCCTCGGCTTCCTGTTGCAGCAATTGCTGTTTTCTTGGCCCGCTCTTGGCTGCTTTGTGCTGGGGGGCTGACCACTGTCAGGGAGCTGGGCCCCCCCGCAACAGAGTCTTGGGTGGGGCCGGACTGGGCTCCTTCCTTCAAGCCCAGCCTGGCCTCAGCCTTGCCGGGCCATCGCACTGAGCCAGGCCTTGCACACCTGCCTTTGCACGCCAGGGCTGTTGCCGGCAGACGAGTCCGTGTGTGCGCAGGGTTTGCAGGAGCATCAGCTCTGCAGCGCGGTGGGGACGCCCCCGCCTCAGCGATGATCTTTCAGAACCGGCTTGGGCCCATTTGCAGCCAAAATGTTTCCTTCAGCATGGCCTTTTTTATTCAAAAGACCTGAAGAAAAAGCAGCAACAAGCAGCATCTTACTCCTAAAACCACCTTAAAGCAGAGCATCCCCCAGCACTGCCTGGCTACCCGTGGGGTGGGGCACAGCAAACTGTCACCTCAGAGCAGGAGGAAAGGTTTTGTGGAGGCTCTGAGCATCCCTGCCAGACTCTACCCAGCATCCACCCGCTTGCCTGGGTGGGTGACCCCCTTCAACCAGAGCACCCGTTTGAAGCAGAGGTGGGGTCACCCTGGGCAGAGCCACCCCAAGGCCCCCCCCAGCAGCCAAGAGCCACCCTCATCCTCCCCACCCCCGGCAAACCGGCACGAAATGAGGAAGTGGGAGGCGGAAAAAAGAAATTAGTTGCACTTGTAGTTGCAGCAGAAACACAAAAGCAAAGCGCTTCAGGATGGCCCTGGGCCTTCGGTGACAGGAGCCCCGAGCACCCCGTTCCCAGGGGTGAGACGCAGGGACACCATGGTGAGTGCAAGCGGGGCCCTGGCAGGGCTCCCCCCACCCTGTCTCCCTCGGGCACCCTGGGGATGTCACCCTCTCTTCTGCCACCTCAGGGCTCTCCTGCACCCATCGTGGTCCCTTGCTGCTTCCCAGGAGGTGCCAGGAGCCCGCCCAGTGTCCCCGCTGGAGAGGGGATGGCGCTGCCCAGGCTTGGGGACAGGGAGCGGAGCTGGGGCTGGGGGAGGCACTGGCACAGGGCACAGTGGTGGGGAGCAGCCGGGGATGGGAGCTGGGTGCTGGGTGCAGGGTCGGTGCCCCCGGATCGCTGACCTGAACAGGATGGAGGGCGCCAGGCGGTGAGACTGGACTGACACAAAGTGGTTTGGTTGTTGCTGTCGCCGGTGCGGGACCAACAGGAGAACCCCTGTGTTCCTCTTGGCCCAACTTCCCACCAGTGGGTTTCAGCCTCGTCGTGCCAGCTGGCTGTGAGCAGAGTGTGGTGCAGGCAGAGTGGAGGGGGGTGGCGGGGGCTGCCGAGAGCCCCCAGGCCAGCTCAAGCCAGGAAGGACCCTCTGGGTGTCAGTGCCCAGGGTTGGACCTTGCACCTTGGCCCATTCAGGGCACAGGGGCTGCGGGCAGGACACAGGGCTGCTGAAAGGGCGGCGGCCAGATCTGTCAGCGGATCTGGAGGCAGAAGAGGAAGACAAAAGCTCTCCAAATGAGGGGGATGCTCAGTTATGGAGTAAGGCTCTGCAGAGTGTGGCCACAGCCACGTCCTTCAGCCCACAGCTCTGCTCCTTCCATGTCTTAGAGTGATGCTGCCCCAGACATTTCCACCCAGCCAGGAAGGGGACAGTGGCCAGGCTGAAGCAGAGCCCTCTCCCACCCGCGGTCACGGTTGCCACCTCTGAGAGACTGCTCAGGTGCTGTCTCCCACAAGACACAAACAGTCCCCTCCACACCACCACTCAGGACCCGAAGATGTTCTGTGTCTCTGCGAAGGGCTGTGGGTCTGTGCAGCCACGACCCCAACCCCTGCCAGGGCCCAGCTCCAGGGCCAGCCCCATTCCCCATGCCCCAAACTCTGGGGGAAGCGCCCCATCCCCAAACCCTGCCGGTGCCTGGGAGCTGGCGGTGTTGTGACAGCCGTGCAACACCCCGTGCTGCTCTTCTCAAGGCTTCCGGTGGTTTTAAGGTGTTGGCTGCATCTGGGCTTGTCCTATCTCGAGACAAAAGATGCCACCTTGGGCTGCGTCTGCTCCCCGCTCGGGGTTTGCAGGGTTTTTCTTGTGGCTCAGGCCTGAGCTTTGAAGAAAAACAGATGATGTTTTGCCATTGCTGCTGCAGGGCTGCTCCCCCCCCCCCCCCCCCCCCCCACCGCTGCCTCAGCGATCCCATCGTGCATCCGCAGCCCCGGGCACGGGCAGTGTCTGTGATGGTGACAGTCCCCATCCCACAGCCCTTGGCTGGGGTACTCCTGGGGGTCCTGATGGGGCTCCCCACGTGTGTACCCATCATGAATGGGACCACTGTCAGAGCCAAGTCCCTGGCACAAAGTGGCTGCAAACTGCACCTGGAAGCCCAGGCCCACGGCTGCCAAAAGCTGCTCCCCACTCAGCTTGAGGATGAAACGGACTCACGAGGTGTTTTGTCCAGGCCTCCCATCAGTCCCCTTCGCTGGGGAACCCGCAGTGGTGGTTCTTGAGCCTCTGATCTCTGGTTCATCCCTCGCTTTGGCCTGGGACAGAGGAGGGCACTGAGGAACCGCTGCCCCAAACCTCTGAAAGCAAATGCAGTTTGTGCCCTTGCTCCCCCCACAGATGCTGCCTGCAGCCCCCATCCCATGAGGGCTCGCTAGGCACTGAGCTTGGGCAATGCCACGCTTTTGAGAGAGCAACATTCCTCTTCATCCTCTCCACAAGACTTTTATCCAGTTTAATGAGCCCTGGCCTTGCAAACCCCTTGTGCCACCTCTCGAGACTTGCTAAGGAAAGTCATGAAGACTTTGTGCTCCCAGAAACAGGGCAGAAACACCCACAGCCTTGCAGATATCAGAGACAAAACCTTCATTTAAAGTGAGCTGGTATTTTTCCTGCAGCTGTGCTGCATCAGGTCCCCGAGCTGAGCCAGGAAAGCACCTAACCTGTGCCCGGAGGAAGAAGAGGTGACATGATGGCACGCGCTCACCGCCAACAGCTCTGTGCAGTCCTTTGACTGAAGGAGAAACTCTGCATGTCAGCTCAAAAGCACCAAGCTTGCAATACAGGAAATGCTCATATTTGCCTTAATTTGGTGCCATAACCAGCCATGCAAGCCCAGGGTGCCCATGCCAGAGTGCTCAGGGCGATGGAGGCAGGGGACAGGGAATCAAGGTGCCGGGCTCCCCGTGGGCTCATTCCAACCTGCTCCTCTCCACCTGAACCACAAAATTTTGGCCAGGTTAGGCAGCTCCTGGGGTCAACAACAGCTCCTTGGGTGACAGGATGGTGGCCCGGAGCCGATGACTGAGCCTGCCTGCATTTTTTCCGGGTGGCTTTTCTAGGGGCTCACTAGGATGGAGGGGAGGAAGAGGAAGGCAAGGAAAAAGCCATAAGCAACAATCAGGAAGAGGAGAAGCTCCCTGAAGAGTTTCAGGCTGCATGAGCAGCCCCGATCCCCCCTGGACCCCCTGAGCAGACCCAGGTCCACCCGAAGGGAAGGTGGTGGGACAACCAAGCCAAAAGCCCCTCTGTCAGATATGGGGGCTTGAGTTTGAACTTGGAGTTTGGGGGGGCATGGATGGTATTTTGGATTGTAAAGCCCAGCAGCCCAGTGGGGAGGGAGGCGGCTGGGGGGAGCAGCACGATGCTGCTGAGGCCCTCCACGCTCCCTGATGGTCCCTCCGTCCCCCATCGCGATGGTGCCAGGTTGTGTCAAGTATCTGAGAGTGGGTGTGGGGGCTGCAGACAGCCTGTGGAAATCAGGGGCAGATGGGAGGGTGCAGAGGCGTTGGGGTCCAGAGGCCTGAAATCCTGAGAGCCAGCAGGAAAAGGAAGCAAAAGGGGAAGAGAAGAAAAGGGAAATGGAAAGAGTAAGAGGCCGGGGGCGACTGGGGGAGGAGAAGTGAAATCGATGCCGGGAGCGCTGGGGTGAAAGCTGAACCGCGGGGGCTGTGGTACAGGTGCAGAGGAGCCATGGGCAGGTCCGGGTGGGGTGTCCCCTCCCAGGCACCGAGCCAGGGACCTCACGGGCATCACGGTTTTGCTCAGCAAGTTTCCTCTGCAGCATCGAGGACAAGGGGCCTTTAAGTAGTTTTCTTTTTGCACAGTGAAATCTTACCCTCCCCTCCCAGCCCAGGACTGTGTTTAGCCCCCACAAGGGCTTAAATATGTCACGCTGACATAGTGCTTAGGGATATGGTGTACTTGAGAACTGTCAGTGTGAGGTTAATGGTTAGATTAGGTGATCTTCAAGGTCTTTTCCAACCTAGATGATTCTGTGATTCTGTGAAATCACAACCCACAGCTGCAATTTTTTGCCCTTCCCCTGGGTTATTTTTGCTGCCCCTTTGACTCATAAGCAGAACCTGTGCAGCAATTGCTTCCTTAGTCCTTGGTGACCTCCATACCGAGCAGGGGTGATGTTACCAACATGCAGACAGTCTCAGTGCTCTGTCTGCTCCTCTCTGGGGGACCAGACCTGCAGTGACGCAAGCCCAGGTGCAGCAGCCCTGGGATTTTGAGCTTTGCAAGTTCCCAGCATGGCCAGAACACCCCTCTGCACCACCTGAGGGTGCCTGTTTTGGAGCCACAGCCCGGGCAGGGGCTAGTTATAGCCACCAGCAGCTCAGGGGTACTCAGGGCCAGGTCCAGGCCCGGAGCCCCACTCCCATCAGTGGTGGCCCCGGTGCAGCCGCTGTGGCCCTCTCCCCGCAGGGCAGCAAGGAGCGCTTCCACTGGCAGAGCCACAATGTCAAGCAGAGCGGCGTGGACGACATGGTCCTGCTGTCCAAAATCTCCGAGGAGGCCATCGTGGAGAACCTCAAGAAGCGTTTTATGGACGATTACATCTTTGTATCCTTCCTCGGGCAGTGGGGCAGGGCCAGGGAGCAGCAGGGCTGTGCTCCAAGGCTTTGCCAGGGCGTGGACCAAACGGGCTGCCTCAGTGCTTGCAGTGTCCTGTCCCCACACAAGATTAGGCTCAGCTGGGGGAATGCCACCGTTCCCAAGCTGAGTTGCACTTGTCAGAGACACTGCAACCGTGACCCCCATCCTGCCATGCCCCAGGATCCGCTTTGGTCCTCCCTTTGTGGCCACACAGCCCTAAGCAAAGAGCACTGAGCCAAGCCTCTCATCTGCTGCCTCCCACTGCTCCTGCACACTGGAGACCCACCTGCCTGTGCCAAAGGGGCCAGAGCCCAGCAGCAGCAGTGGCCGTCGTCCCCTGTTGCTGTCACCCAAGCCCTGCGATGCCCACAGTGTGCCCTGGCTGCTCTGCAGCCACAGCAAATCCAAGCAAACCCTGGATGGAGCAAGAGCATCCCTGCAGACACAGAGAGGAGGTGCCACCCCTCCCTCTTCACGGGTGTCAGGCCCCATGGAACACCATCAAGCCCGCGCAGGGTGCAAAGCTCCCACCCTGCCCAATGTTGCCCCCACCATGCCATCTCCCAACCCAGAGGCTTTTGCAGTCCCTGGCTCCCATCACAGAGCTGACACTGCTGAGCACTGTGCACGAGCCTCGGCGGCTCTCAGGCTCCACGGTGCAGATGGGGACATGACCCCCAACCACACGGATTTGGAGCCCTGAGCCTTGCTCGTCCCACACCTGCCTGGGGACGTGGCTGGCTCAGCACCCCGGCAGCGTGGCACATGCTTCGCCTGCACCCCAGCTGCGGTGGGCGGCCGGCTCTGGTGGAGAAGAGGACCAAATCCCTGCGGTACAGAGCAGGGCATGGCGGAGGCTCGGTGGGCAGCGGTGCTGAGCATGGGGCTGAGCCGCTTGCTCACGCTGCTGCGAGCAGCTGTGGTTTCCCTGAAGATGCAGCTCTGTCCTTACAAGGCGATGCTCTGTCCCAGGCTGGCGGTGACGCAGCCATCCTGCCCGCTCTTTCGGCAGCCCTGGGGCTTTAAATGTGCTTAGGGGTTGGGTTTAGGGTTGGCTTTTTTTTTTTTTTTCCGGAAAAAAATACCCTACGCAGCCTCTTTCTTCCTTTTTTTGTGTTGCTGCTGCGTGCAGGGCCCCTGTCTAGCCATGACTCAACACCCTACGCTTCTGCATTTCCCAGAAAAGCCCCCCTCGTCCTGTCCTTGGGCTGCTCTTCCCCTGCCCTGCTGTCAGGTGGGCCCAAAATAGGACATCGAGGGCTCGGGGTAACCTCACTGGCACTGCTCTGTCCCCAACCTCGATCTCCCCAGCACCTGCCCTGGGGTGCTAGGGCTCATCCCCATCCTGCTGTTGCATCATTTCCAGGCACAATTCCCGTTTTTCTATTCCCCTGCCCACACCCGGGTGACTCAGGGATGCTGCAGGCAGGAGCTGAGGGAGGCAGAGTAGCTGGGTGGCTGGGGAAAGGCAGGAGCTGGCAGTTTCTCTCCTCTCTGTACCTCAGTTTCCCTGGTTGTAAAATGGAGACAGTCTCCTGCTGCAAGAGCCATGGATGGAGCACGAGCAGCTGAGCAGGGGGCGAATTCCAGGAGGTTGTGGGATGCTGGAAATGTTGCTTTTGGAGCCGATCCTCAGCCAGAGGCCAGGGAGCTGAGGGGATGCTCCTGCTGCACGCTGTGCCGGTCACACCGCAGAGCACACCCCAGGGCCAAGGGAGTGAAGCACTGGGGGCCCGTGGCCGGGAGAACACCAAGTCACAGCAGCAGCTCTGCCTGCACCTGAGCTGAAAACCCTCGTGGTATTCCTGGTGCAGCTTCCAGGGTGAGGCAGGGACCACCCCAACCTCCTTCCTGCCGTTGCTCTCTCTGATGCTGCTTCCGGGGCAGGAAGGGGCAGCGGGAAGGGGGGACATGGGAAAGGACACACAGACCTTAACCTGCCCCTCAGACCTACATCGGGCCAGTGCTCATCTCCGTCAACCCCTTCAAGCAGATGCCGTACTTCACCGACCGGGAGGTCGAGCTGTACCAGGGAGCGGTGAGGCTGCTGCGTGCCAGTGCGCGGGCTTGGCCAAGGGTTCTTTGGGTTTAATTTGGTACAAAACACCTGGGGGTGTCCCATGAGTGTCCCTGTCCTCCCCAGCCCTTTGGGTGCTGCAGGGATCAGTGCTCCCAAACACACTGATGGAGAGTCAGTAACAAGACTCAGGAGCAAATCCACATTCCTGGGAAATCCAGCTCATAAAGACACACCAGAGCAACCCAAACATGGTAAAATTCAGCCCAAGTGACTAGCTCTGCCACTACGAGCTTCGCAAGGAGGAGGGGAGAGTCTAAAAAACATCTGACCTGGTGCTGATTAGCTCGTGTTTGTGGCAAGAGACTAATTCCCCATCCCTGCTGTGTGCCGGTGTCTTGTGCAATGCATGGGCAGAGTCAAGGGGATTTGGGGTGGGGGCTCAGGGCGGGGAGCTGAGGCTCTGTGCTAAGCACTGCTCTCTTTGGCCCCTGTTTAGGCTCAGTATGAAAATCCCCCCCATATCTACGCCCTGACTGACAACATGTACCGCAACATGCTGATCGATGGGGAGAACCAGTGCGTCATCATCAGGTGAGGGGTGCACGGGGCGCAGCCGGGGATCCCGTGTCACCGCTCCAGGGCCAGCTGCCCCCATCACCCCTTCTCCCCACACCCTGGGGGCATCGCAGCTAAACACAGCAACCGGGCAGCGGCTGGAGCCCAGCGGTGGGTCCTGGGGGACCCAGTGCATGGGGGTGCCTGGGGGGGACCCGGTGTCCTGGGCCATGAGCACCAGCTGGGGCTGTGACTGGGTTGTCCCAGGCAGGGACCAAGACTTGTGCAATGCACCTTTCCGGCTGAGTGTTGCAAGAGAAATGGTCAGGATGTGGGGCAAGGCCAGAGACTTCCCCTCGAGGCTTCCAAATCTCCCTCCTCCCCTCCAAAATCCAGCAACATGAAATCCAACGTCTCCTCTTAGAGCAGCTCCTCACCCAGCCTTGCTCCGGCCCCACTTATAACCCAGAGCCCCCCCAGAGCACCCGGGCAGCCCTATCCCCAGTGTTAGCGCTGCCACACACTCAGCAGATGCAGCAGGAGGGAGGTCAAAGCCCCCATCACCTGCCATCACCCCCCGGCCCTGCTCCAGCATCCACCCCAAAGCACCCCAGGACCCCGGCGGGGCCGTTTCATGTCTTGTCTGCTTTGACATTTGCACAGCGGAGAAAGCGGGGCCGGGAAAACGGTGGCAGCAAAATACATCATGGGCTACATCTCCAAAGTGTCCGGGGGTGGCGAGAAAGTGCAGGTATGTCCATCCCCTCCCCGCACCACCACACATCACTTCACCTCCCAACCGCTTCCCACTACCCCCCAGCCCCCTGCACCCCCACCTGATGGGGGCACACGGAGCAGCCCCAGCTCCAGGGCTGGGGACACGCAAAGCTTTGGTCTGTCCCCAGCCCCGAGGCAGGGCTGCTTCCGTGGGGCGCAGGCGTGTGTCCCCCCTGCTCATCCCTCTCCCTCCTCTGCCCCCAGCACGTGAAGGATATCATCCTGCAGTCCAACCCGCTGCTGGAAGCCTTTGGAAATGCCAAAACTGTCCGGAACAACAACTCCAGCCGCTTTGTAAGTCACCAGGGCAGGTGTGGAGGGTCAGTGCAGCAGCCAGGATCCGTCCCAGCCGTGCTCCTGGTGTGGTGGGAGAAGGGGGAGAGAAACTGGGGCCGAGGGGAGTGAGGAGTCCCGCCGGCCAGGGCCATGGCTCTGAGCGGGAGCTGTGCTGGGGCAGGGGAAGTACTTCGAGATCCAGTTCAGCCGGGGCGGTGAACCCGACGGAGGGAAGATCTCCAACTTTCTGCTGGAGAAGTCACGGGTGGTGAGCCAGAATGAGTGCGAGAGGAATTTCCACATCTACTATCAGGTACGGGGTGGGGGGGGCATGGAGACAGCCAGGCTGCCACGGGGGTCAGGGGCCGGGTAGCCGCAGCTCCCATTTCTCTCCCAGCTCATCGAAGGGGCGTCCCAAGAGCAGCGGCAGAACCTGGGCATCATGAGCCCGGATTATTACTATTACCTGAACCAGTCGGACACGTACCAGGTGGAGGGCACGGACGACCGCAGCGACTTCCATGAGACCATGGTGAGTGCCCGGGAGGGGGAGTCCCCAAAGCCAGCTAAGGCTGGGCAGGGGCTGACGGGCTCCCCACACCCCCAGAATGCCATGCAGGTCATCGGCATCCGCAGCGAGGACCAGCAGCTGGTGCTGCAGATCGTGGCGGGGATCCTTCACCTGGGAAACATCAGCTTTCGGGAGGAAGGCAACTACGCGCGGGTGGAAAATGCTGACTGTGAGTAGCCAACTCTGCCTGTTCCGTGGGGGGCAAGTGAGGACACTCGCAGAGACACTTGGCAATGAACTGCAAACTCTCCGTGGCACAAATCCCCTGGCAGAGCAGAGAAGCAGCAGCATCTTCCCTATGTTAGACATGGGGAAACTGAGGCACAACCAGAGCTTAATTAGCAAGGGGACAGATGCTGTGATTTAGCAGAGGGAGGATGACATCCCATGTCCCCAGTCACTGCACCACTATTGTCCTTTGCACTCAGATGGGGTTGGGGGGTCCAGCAGTGTCTGCGGGCAGCGTGCGGGGGGCATACGGGGAGCAGGCAGCACTGACCCCTCACCATCACCACTCTGCCCAGCCCTGGCCTTCCCTGCCTACCTGCTGGGGATCGACCAGGAGCGCCTCAACGAGAAGGTCACCAGCAGGAAAATGGACAGCAAGTGGGGTGGCCGCTCCGAGTCCATCACCGTCACCCTCAACGTGGAGCAGGCGGCTTACACCCGGGATGCCCTGGCCAAGGGGCTCTACGCGCGCGTCTTCGACTTTCTCGTGGAGGTGCGTGGTCCCGGCGGGCTGGGCCGAGCACGGCTGCAGCACGGAGGGGATGTTCACCCGTCCCCACCGCCCTACGCCCCTGATGGAGGTGGCTTGTCCCCTTTTTTCCTGCAGTCTATCAACCGGGCTATGCAGAAGCCGCATGAGGAGTACAGCATCGGGGTGCTGGACATCTATGGCTTCGAAATATTCCAGGTATGTGTTGCTGTGCTGTCAGAGCCCAGCTGAGGAATGTCCTTCCCTGCTCCCGCAGCAAGGAGAGCGGCTGGAGCAGGGGCTGTCAGCAGTCAATGGCCCGAAGAAGGGTCCCTGGAGCAGCACCTCTGCTCTTCGGGGTTCCCCCAGTGTGGTGAGAGGAGCAGAAGTCAACTCAACACCATCTTCTCTTTCATCTTGCAGAAAAATGGCTTTGAGCAATTCTGCATTAACTTTGTGAATGAGAAGCTGCAGCAGATCTTCATAGAGCTGACCCTGAAGGCGGAGCAGGTACAGAGGGGCTGGGCTGGGAGGCTGCGGGGCTGCACCAGCACCCCAATTCCTGCATCCTGCACCCTCACCACTGGCCGGTCCCAGCACCACAGCTGGAGCAGGGGGGCTGCAGCACATCCCACGGGTCAGGGGCCCACCCAGCTCTCCCTGCGCTTCCCCAGGAGGAGTATGTGCAGGAGGGGATCAAGTGGACCCAGATCCAGTACTTCAACAACAAGGTGGTGTGCGACCTGATAGAGAACAAGCTGGTGAGTGGGGTCCCCTCCTCTGGGGGAGGTTTTCTTGGGGAGCCGAGGCACCCAGGGAGGGGGGTGCTGGATGGGCTGGGTGCTGTCGAGGATGGGTGGCAGAAGCTGGTCCAGCCGGGGAGCATCCCTGGGAGAGCAGCAGCTCTGCACCCTTAACCTAAGTTGTGGTTCAGCCTGAAGCAGCTTTGACCGGTGTGGGGCCCTGGAGCAGAGCCAGATGCAGGATTGGGCCCTTCCCACAGCCTTTGGCTTCGCTCTCCCTCCCCCAGAACCCCCCCGGGATCATGAGCGTCCTGGACGATGTCTGTGCCACCATGCATGCCACCGGCGAGGGCGCAGACCAGACCCTGCTGCAGAAGCTGCAGGCGGCCGTGGGCACCCACGAGCACTTCAACAGCTGGAGCTCGGGCTTCGTCATCCACCACTACGCAGGCAAGGTACAGCACCCCACACCCTGCACCCTGCACCCCACGGCCCTGGCCCCAGCGGCACGGGGCTGAGCTCCCCTCCTGTCCCCAGGTCTCCTACGACGTGAACGGCTTCTGCGAGCGCAACCGGGACGTGCTCTTCACCGACTTGATCGAGCTGATGCAGAGCAGTGAATAGTGAGTCCTGGCAGCACTGCGGTCCCGGGGGGGGGCACCCCAAATGGGCTGGGGCAGAGGGCAGCATCCTCATCATCCACACCATAAAGCTTTGCTGATTCTGCCTCTGCCAGAGCCACGGTTTGGGGTGCTCAGCATCCTGCATCACCCCCTGGGCACTGGCAGCATCCCCCCATGGAGCGCAGGAGCACCCAGGGGCTGCAGGGATGGGCAGAGGGGTGCTCACCCACCAGCACCAATCCTGCTCAGCCTGGGGGCGGTCGGGAGGGGGACAGGCTTAGCCACGGTGCAGGATTTCCCAGTACCAGAAAGCAGGGCTGGAGCTGGTCCCAGCTCAGCGCGTGCTGAGCCTGGGGAGCCTGGCAGCTCTCACCCGGGGACTGTCACCTGCCTTTCAGCGGTTTCATCCGGATGCTTTTCCCAGAAAAGCTTGATTCTGACAAAAAGGGACGACCAACCACTGCAGGCTCCAAAATCAAGGTACGTCCCAGAGGCTGCAGGACAGTAGCTGCCCCTGGGGCAGTGGCAGGGTGATGGGCTCCCACCAACACCTTCAATGCTACAGAGGTCAATCCTTGCAACAGAAGCAGGCTAACGACCTGGTGAACACGCTAATGAAGTGCACGCCACACTACATCCGCTGCATCAAGCCCAACGAGACCAAGAAACCCCGGGACTGGGAGGAGAGCAGGTAACAGAGGCCCCTCATGGTGTATCAAGGAGCTCACAGAGACCAGGGGAACACAACCCGGCCATGGAGATGTGGCCAGGACCAGCTTTCCTCTAAAAACTGCACCCCTGGGCTGGTCCCTCTGTGCTGCCCACAGAGCCAGGGGAGCAGGAGGTGGGTACTGAGGAGGGGACAGCCCCCCCCCTCTACATGCATCACCCAGAGGCTCCATCCCACGTGCTCAGCCATGGGCATCCCCGTGCAAAGCAGCAGCCAAAGGGCCCGGGCAGGTCCCCCACCAACCTGCCATCCCACACCGAGCGCGTCCCTCCCGGCTCCGCAGGGTGAAGCACCAAGTCGAGTACCTGGGGCTGAAGGAGAACATCCGGGTGCGCCGGGCAGGTTTCGCCTACCGCCGCCTCTTCCACAAATTCCTGCAACGGTGAGCGACCACCACGATGGCGGGGCGGCGGGTCCCCACAGCCCAGCCCTGACTCACGTCCCCCTCTCCCCACAGCTACGCCATCCTCACCCCCGAGACGTGGCCGTCGTGGCGCGGGGATGAGCGGCAAGGGGTGCAGCACTTGCTGCGCGCCGTCAACATGGACCCAGACCAGTACCAGATGGGGCGGAGCAAGGTCTTTGTCAAGAACCCCGAATCGGTAGGTGGGCTGGCTCTGCCCCTCGCCCCGCAGCCCTGCATCCCCGGGGGATGCTTCATGCAGCTGAGCATCGCTTTGGGCACTGCTGGGAGGTTTTGGGGTGCCGATGGGCAGGAGAAGCAATGCAGCTGGGGCTGGGTGGTGGCCCGCCGTGCTCAGCACCCCTTATCCCTCCCAGCTCTTCCTCCTTGAAGAGATGCGGGAGCGGAAATTTGACGGCTTCGCCCGGGTGATCCAGAAGGCCTGGCGCCGGCACGTCGCCATCCGGAAGTATGAGCAGATGCGAGAGGAGGGTAAGGACAGGCAAGGATGGGGACTCCAGCACCCCTTTTAGGGTGCCCTTTGCTGGGGACAGCCCAGCTGCCAGAGCAGCAGGAGGGTGGCAGCCTGGCTCCTAGTTGTGGCAGTAATGAGGAGGGGGGTGAGGAAGACCGGACCATGAGATATCTGGGGTCATTTCCTACATCTTAAAAGAGGGCGTGGATTTCTTGCTCCTATTTCCAGCCCTGGGAGAGGCTGTAGGACAGAAATCAGATCCTTGCGCTCTGCATTTCATTGTCCACAGAGGAGTAGCTGGGAATCAGCATTTGCAGAGGGATGGGAAAGGCCAGTGGCCACCACCTGCCCCCATCGCGGGGGTTTTCCCACCAAGCGTGCAGTGAAAAATCAAGGGAGAAAACCCAGAAAGCATCTGCCTCCCTCCCTCCTTCCCACAGCACAAGGTTTTTTTGAAGGCAGTTAATGGGTTTCAAAGCCAGGCAAGTTCAAGCAACTTGGATTCCTCCAGTGACATAAAATGAGCCCCACATCTTGCTGTCAAAATCCATGTGACAGCTCCCACAGCCAGTCTGGGAGGGCAGGCACCGGCCAGGCAGGCGGGCAGGGGCTGAGGGCTGAGCCAAGGGCTGAGCTGCCAGCACAGAGCCTTGTCTGACCGGCATTGCTTCGGGGTCTCTCACAGCCTCCAACATCCTCTACAACTTCAAAGAGCGGAGGAGGAACAGCATCAACAGGAATTTTGTGGGCGATTACCTGGGCATGGAGGAGCGGCCGGAGCTGCGCCAGTTCCTGGCCAAGCGGGAGCGGGTAGACTTTGCCGACTCCATCACTAAGTACGACCGGAGGTTCAAGGTACACGGACGCACCCAGGGCTTGGGACAGGCCAAGCTGTGGCTCGTGGTGGCTGCCCTTGGGTGGGATGTGTGTGCAGGGCTTGTGCACCCCCTCACCCCCTGCTTCTGCCCTTTCCCAGCCCATCAAGCGGGACTTCATCCTCACCCCCAAGTACTTCTACCTGATCGGACGGGAGAAGGTGAAGAAAGGTCCTGAGAAGGGGCAGATCAAGGAGGTGCTCAAGAAGAAGGTGGAGCTCCAGGCAGTGAACAGCATCTCGCTGAGGTGCGTCCCTTAGCATAGGCTCTGCTTGGGGGGGTTCACGCAGCCAGGCTTCACCCGTCACCCCCACCAGCCTCTCCATGCTCTGGTGCCCCCAGCCAGGCCCCAGCCCCTCACCCACAGAGGCAGCAGGGCATTGAGCCGTGGCAGGGAGCTCTGCAGATGGGACTTTGGAGGCCAGGGAGGTTTCCAGCTAAACCACCCTCCAAATTTGCTCGGGGTGGACCCAGGCCCATGGGGCTCTCAGCTGCCCCCCAGCACCAGCTGGCACCAGCCTTGCCCCCCACTGATGCCCCTGCACTGGGGTTGCTCCTCCAGCACCAGGCAGGATGATTTCTTCATCCTCCACGAGAACGATGCCGACAATTTCTTGGAGTCCATCTTCAAGACGGAGCTGATCAGCCTGCTGTGCAAACGCTACGAGGAGCTCACCCACAGCAAGCTGCGCCTCTCCTTCAAGGACACGTAAGGATGGAGGCCAGGACAGGTGACAAAGCAGGACAGGGTCCTGTCCTTATGGCCTCATGGCCTCTCTCTCCCCTAGACTACAGTTTCGGGTGAAGAAGGAGGGCTGGGGCGGTGGCGGCACCCGCAACGTCACCTTCGTCAGAGGACAGGGCGACGTGGCTGCCCTCAAAGCCGGAGGCAAAACCCTTACGGTCAGCATCGGGGATGGGCTCCCCAGGAATGCCAGTGAGTGCCAGGGCACCCGGGGGGTGACAGGGGGGTGAGGGGGGGGACAGGAGCACCAGGGTCTCAGGGCACACCTGGACACCTGGGAACACCAGGGTGAGCCAGTGTGTGCCCCAGCCCTGCGGGGTTTGCGTTTCACCCAGGAGGGACCCGGTTCTGCTCAGGTGATGGGGCAGCACGGGGTGTTTCGGGGAAAAGGGCAGCTGGGTACAAACTGCGGGGACAGCCCCCCCCAGCTGGCTCTGAGGACCATCACCTAACGGGGGGCTGGTGTCCCCCCAGAGCCCACGAGGAAGGGGGCAACGCAAAGCAGAGGTGGCAGCAGGTGGCCGGCACCCTCCCGAAACGCCCCACCAGCACCCAGAGGTGAGGAGGGCAATGCCAAGGCGGGGGGGGGGGTGCCAGAGAGGGGGGACCCCAGCCTGGCTCCAGCCAGCGCCGCGCTCGCCGGGGAGGTGCAGGCTGAGCGTGGGCCCCTTGTAATGCACCATCCCAGGTCGGGGTCCTCCAGGCGCCTGCAGGAACGGGGCACCCCAGTTCCCCCGCAGCGACGGCCGGGCGCAACGAGACACCTACACAACACCCCAGAAGCAGGCGCGGGGGCCACCAGCTGCGGCGCTTCCCCCCCGAAACGCCAGTCGCCAGCCGAAGACGCGGCCCCCGTCTGAACACAACATGGATTTCCTCAACGTGCCTGACCAGGGGGTGGCTGGGTAGGTCCTGTACTGGCACCCATGTGCCCCCCCCGCCCCATCCTCCCCTCCCACTGCTGCCAGCCCCAGGAGATGCTCTTTCCCCAACCGAGCAACAGCCCGGCTAGGTCTGGGCAGTCTGGCTCTGCTGGCAGGACAGCACCTCCCAGGCTCTTGCCCAGCCCAGTCCTCCCAGTCCCTGCACTGGGAAGACCCACCTGAGCTGCAGGCAGGGAGCATCCCGTTGGTGGGCAGAGCAGGATGGGAAGGAGGGAGCAGCGCAGCCCGCGCCCTCCCCGCTGTTGAACACGGTTTCTCCTGGCCCCACAGCATGCAGCGCCGGCGAAGCCTGAGCCAGCGGCCACCCCCGGCCGGGCGTCCCAAGCCACAGCCCAAGGTGGCCGTGCCGCGCTGCCAGGCGCTCTACCAGTACATCGGGCAGGACGTGGACGAGCTCAGCTTCAACGTGGGGGACATCATCGACATCCTGCTGGAAGGTTCTGCCGGACTCTGCCCTGCCCAGCTTCTCCCCGCTGTGCCCTGTGGCAGCACCACACCTGACCCAGCTCCTTTTTTTCACCCTTTTCCCAGATATCTCTGGCTGGTGGAAGGGCCGGCTGCACGGCAAGGAAGGGCTTTTCCCTGGGAACTACGTGCAGAAGATCTGAGCCGGGCGCAGTGGCCGCGTGGCCGGAGGCAAGGAGGGGATCACCGTCCGCCCACCCCACCGAGGCCAAGGCCGTGCCGAAGGGGCCGGTGGCGGCTCCGTGGTGGTTCTCCACCGACGCTGGCATTGAGTGAGCGCTTCCTCGCGAGCCCCCCTGGCCTGGGCCGGCTGCCAGGCTGTGCCGGTGCCCACCACTGAAGCCTACAGCTGCTTTTGGTGGCCTCCCTGCAGCAAAGACCGGCTCTTTGCTGCTTGTTCGTACCCTGGGAGTGGAACTGCTCCAGTGATTCTGGGGTATAAATAGAATTCTTGTTAATAATTATGTTAAATAATCAGACTCAGCCGCACTGGAGTTTGTATTTCACCCTGATGCTGGCCCGTGGCTCCCGCTGGCCCCGTGACAAGAGCCCTGTACCCACATGTCCCCACGTAAGGATGTCATGTCAGCCCCGTTCCCCCACGTTGAACCCGCCAGAATATGCCAAATACAGAAACAACCTCCCCCAGGAACCCGGCTCAGGCATCTCCACATCCCAGCGTGACTCGGGACCGCTCGGCACGGCCGGCCAGGAGCTGCCGGGGCAGCCGCGAGGCAAAGCGGGGAACGGGGCGCAGCAGGACTGGGACACCATCGCCGTTCCCTGATTTCTCAGAGTAAAAGCTGGGAGGACGGCGTGGCCAAAGCCCACCGAGCTTTTTCTGATGGTGGTCAGAGGGGCTGCTGGAGCCCCCCCGGTTTGCAGGGTGGGGGGGTCTCATCCGCGGGGAGCCAGGGTCTATGCGTGGGGTGGAAACTGTTGTCCTCGGCTGCACCGTCTCCGGGATTTGGGGGGGACCCTCTTTGCCCCGACCCCCCAGCACAGCCAGGGCTGGGGGGGGGGGGGGAGTGGTGGTGCTGGGGGGGCTCTGAGTCTGCCCCAGGGTTGTTCCTGGAGGTTTGCAGCAGGGAGAGGGACGAACGGTGCCGACATGTCGGGGCTCATCCCTGCCTGCCCCCCGCTCCCCCCGCCGGGCCTTGCGCCGGGCGGCCAGAGGAAGTGACGACAGCCTGCTCCCACACAGCCCTGCCTCAGCCTCGCGTCCCAGCCCTCCTCTTCCTCCCTTCCACAGCCCCCACCAGGGCTGACCCCCCCGCAGGCAGACCCCCTGTCCCAGAGATGGGGAGGGGATAGAGGGGCTCAGGGCACCCCGTTTCCTCCAGGGTGGGGATGGCACAGGGCGGGAGGCTGCCGGGATGTGAAGTCCTCCACAGCCCCACACTGCAATGGTGGTTGGGCCCCCCCATTACGGGTTTTTACAACCTCTGTGGTCCTTGGGGTGTTTTTTCCTGTAAATCACTGGGTTTTATGAGTCCTTGCCCTGCAGAGTTTGGTGGGGGGGAAGCATGCAGAGCCTCTGTTTTCATTTTAATGAAAAAAATTGGCTTTGGAAACTCTGGGAATTTAGGAAACTCCTTCCTGTGCCTTCCAGCCTTTTCTTGGGGCTGGGGGGGGGCAGCACCCCAGCAGTGGGTGCTGTGCAAGCGGGGTACCCCCCCTCAGCCCCGCTGGCAGGTGAGAGCTGGGCCAGCTCAGGCATTCCCTGGGGTGCTCCAAAGGGCTCCGGGGGCTCAGAGGGGCTTGGGAGTCTCTGAGGGGCTGCAGTTGCTCTGAGGGTCCCGGGAGGCTCCGAGGAGCTTGGGTTGCTCTTAGGGGCCATGTGTGATCTGATGGACTCGGGGTGTTCCCAGGAGTCCAGGGTGCTCTGAGGAACTTGGGGTGCTCATAGCACCCTAGGGTGCTCCAGGGTGCTCTGAGGGGTTTGGGGACCTCCAAGAGGCTTGGGGTGCCCTGGGATGCTCTAAGGGGTCCAGGGCTTCCCAAGGAGCTCAGGGTGCTCTGAGGATTCTGGGATGCTGTGAAGGCCCCCGGGATGCTCCAAAACCCCCGGGATGCTCCGATGCCCCGGGATGCTCCAAAGTGCCTGATATGCTCTGAGGCCCCAGGATGCTCCGGAGGCCCCGGGGTGCTCCAAGGCCCCGGGATGCTTCGAGACCCCCGGGATGCTCCGATGCCCCGGGATGCTCCAAAGGCTCTGGGATGCTCCGAGACCCCCGGGATCCTCCAAAGTGCCTGATATGCTCTGAGGCCCCGGGATGCTCCGAGGCCCCAGGATGCTCCGAGACCCCCGGGATGCTCCAAGACCCCCGGGATGCTCCAAAGGCCCCTGGATGCTCCAGCCGCCCGCGCTGGGGTGCGGAGCGCTCCCGCTGCCGGCAGCGGCGCGGGGGGGGGGGGGGGGGGGGAGCGCTCCGAAAACACCCGGGAAAAACACTCGGGGGGCACCGGGGCGGGGCCGGAGCGGGCCGCCCCCCCTCGGCCCCCGCCCCCCCTTCCGCACCGCTCCTTCCTCCCCCCCCCCGTCCTCCTCCTCCTCCCCCCCCGCTCTCGCGACAGCTCCGCGCAGAAAATGGCCCCGCGGCCGCGCCGCCGCTGATGCGCGCTCCGGGCGGCGCCGGCCCCGCCGCAGCCCCGGTACGTGCGGGGTCGGGGGGGCAGCGGGGGGGCGGCCCCGGGCACCGGGGGAGGGGAGCGTGACCGGCGGGGCACCGGGAGGGGCGGGCACCGGCACAGGGAAGGGGGCACCGGGCCCGGGGGGGCACCGGCCCCGGGGGCAGCGAGGTAGCGGCGGTACGGGGGGGGGGGGGGGGGAACCGGGACCGCGGTACCGGGGGCTTTGCCGGGACGTGCAGAGGGGGCTGCGGGGGGCGGGGGCAAACCCGCCCTGACCGTGGGGGGGGCACCAGCCGTGGGGCTGCTGCCCACCGGGGGCTTCAGGTTACGGGGGGCACTACCCATGGGGCGACTAGCCATGGGGGGTGCTAGCCATGGCTGTGTGACTACCCACAGGGGCTAGTAGCCACGGGTGTGTTACTCAAGGGGGGCTGCTAGCCACAGAAACCACTAGCCATGGGGGTGCTGCCTATGGGGTGCTGCTAGCTATGGGGTTTACCACCTGTGGGGCTAGTAGCACAGTGACAGCTAGCCACAGGAGCCTTTAGCCTTTGGTCTTTGCAGGCCCGTGGGAGCACCGGGACCCGCTTGGCCACCCCGAGCATCCCGGGGCTGCACCCGCCGGGGTCTCCCCAGGGTCTCTCCATCTTCCCACACACGTGGGAGCCGCTTTGTTGCTGTCAGGGACTGGGGATGCGGCTGCTGCTGGAGCAAGGGGGCTCCTGTGCCTTGGCCAGGGTGTGAACTTGACCATGGCCAGGGCTGCCTGCAAGGGGGGCAGCTTTGTCCGAGCCCAGGGAGGAAGGTCCATCCTCCCCAGATGGCTCCCGAAAGGAAAGAGGGATTTTTTTTCCAGCTGAAGAGCTGAGGTAGCCCGGCGGATCGGCCGGCCAGGGGCAGGCAGGTAAAGGTGGGCACCGGGGTGCTGCGGGGACATGGGGAAATGGCAGCACGTCCCTTCCCCGTTTCCACATGGCACCTGGGTCACCGCTGGCTTGGAGCAGGGACCCCCGGGCTGCCCAGGGCATCTCTGCAGGGAACACTGAAAGGTGTTTCCCAAGGAACCGCTGAAGGGCCTCGGCCAAGCTGCCCCCGCACCCGCCATGGGACGTGGCCCCGTGGCTGCCTGCGAGGCTCAGCACTCGCCCCCTTGGGTGCCCACGCTGCCACCGGCAGCAGCTGCGGTGGGGCTTGGGGTGGGCTCCGCGGGGGTCTCCGGGCAGATTTTCTGAGTTGGAAAGCAGGGAGCCAGCCCTCGGAGCGAGGTGGAGGGGTAAAACATGGAGGCAGCGGCTTTGCTCCAGCCCAGATTGGGATTAGGGCACCCAAATTGGGGTGCAAAGCCCTTGGCTGTGAGGTGGGGGCTGCCGGGCGGCACAGATGCCCGGAGCATCATCCCCCCCCAACACACACACACCCCAACTCTTGCAGAGCTCCCTGTGATGTCTGAAGGCAACAGGAGAATTTACGACACGCATTTTAATTTACGACATGCATTTGAACCCCGTGACCGGTGGCCGGAGCGTGTGCCGGGGCGGGCGGGGGGCTCGCTGGGCTGGCAGGAGCCGTGCTGCTGTCACAGCCTGTGCTTCCTCCCTCCGCCTCGGCGCTCACCGGCTCAGCGATCACATGAGCCCCTTGTTCGGAGCCTTTGTCTCTCATCTCCTACGCTGAGGAGCTGCGTTTTGGGAAGCTTCTGCAACCTCTGCCCATAGACCACGCAGAGATGCTCAAATAGGATTATTTGTCCCATTTATCCTCCTGGGGTGGGTTTGGAAAAGTCTTCTGTGCTTGGTGATATGTATAAACCCCCTGGTTCATTTGAGGGAGATGAGCTGTATTAATTATTAACTGAATCAGCACCCAAGGCTGCTCTGGGTGACCAGTAGCTGCAAACCCTCCTCCTCACCCTCGTTGCTGTCAGCCCCCCAAAAGGATTTTTCCAGGGTCCCTGTTCACCGCAGGGGCCCGAGCGAGGGAGTTTGGTGCCGGCAGGTTTTCAGGGAGACTGAACCTGCAGAAAAACCTTGCAAAAAGCAACACCAAATTTGCAGTGGCTCTGGGATTTGGTGTTCCAGGGCAGGGTTTGCACTGGCACGGGGGGAGTCACATCTCCCATGGCCACGCAGGGTCACTGGGGGTGGGGACAGTGGCAGATCAGTGGCGCCTGGGCCGGAGCATCGTGCTCAGGGTTGCAGAACGGAGGGTCCTGGGGAGTGGAAAGTGTCGGACACCATCCCACGGGAGGTGACAAATGACAGCAAAATGATACAGGTGCCACCAGCTCCCTGAAAACCAGGGCCTGGGCCGAGCAGACCGCGATGCTGCGGTGCTGCTGTCATGTCCGAAAACGCACCCGCGTTGGTCGGCTTCGCTCTGGCGGGACCCTGGTGGGGGTGTGAGCTGGGTGCAGGCTGCAGTGAGCTCTGCCTGCATCCGTCCCGCCTGCCCTCTCCGGACCTGCCCGTTAGCATCTGCTCCAGAGGCATTTTCCCAGCTTTTCCAGTGAAAAAAAACAGCTTAAAACCTATCACTGGGGTGCCGCCTGCAACTGGGAAATGGAGAGCAGCATCAGCCGGCGCATCCGTGAGGGCGAGGAGGGAGGTGTCAGCATGAGCCGTAACATCCGAATGTGCAGCTGGGTTTGACCCTGGAGCACGGGGAGATCCCTGCCCTGGGAGCTGACAGACCTATCGCAATGTTGCTGAGGAATAATTTTGTGGTTTCTTGAAAAAAATTGCCTGTGCTCCAGCTGAGCTCTTGGTGCAGAGGATGCTCCTTACATCGGAGCCCATCGGTCCCCAGGGGACTGTCCGCGGGCCCTGGGGACAGGCGGTGGCATCGAGGGTTGATGCAGAGTCAGTGATTCCAGCGGGGAAGTGGGGACCTGGGGGAGGTTCACTACAGTCTCAAGGACTCGTGCTACCAGCAAATGCTCCGGCAGCATCGAAGCTCCGCTGCTTCAGGGACGGCCACTGAAACGTGGCAGTGCCACTCGGATGATGCACAAGGGGCTGAGCAGGAAGACGTAGCCCTGCCTTGACCCTTTTAATGCTTTCTTCCTCAATAGGAAATTAGTGAGACCTTTGTTCCCATCAAAAACTGCATTTCCCCCTCCTGATAAAACAAAGCTGCTGTGAACTTTCTGCGTGGCGTTTACCTCCCCCAGGCTGTGCCGCTTTGTGCAGACCCGAGCAAACCAACCCCTCCAGCCAGGGCTGAATTCCCCTTCCCAGGACTCCATCAGCCCCTGGCCCTGCCCCAGACCCCCGCTCTGGGGCTGACCCACCCTCCAGCCAGTCCCAGCCACGGCGCAGTTGCATCCCACACCGCCGGCAGAAGCTGCCAAGCTGAGAAAACAACAAAAAACCCCCAATGCAACCCCCAAACAAAGCCGCAAGCCTGGGGGCAGCCGGAGAAATAATCCGGCCTGGATTTCCCCCCTCCTCTGATTTATTGCCCGATGGGCTGCAATCCCAGCGCCGCCGGTTGCTGCAGTAACAGCTGCTGAGCTAAAGCCGGGCTCTGTGCGACCGGCTGGGGCGGAAAACCTGGGAAAATGCCTCTTGAACAGAAACTAAGGGGCAGGTCTGGCGAGGCCAGGAGGGGTGGGGTGGATGGGGGTGAACCTTGTTGTACCCAACTAGGCCCATCCCCGGGGAGATTCCGCAGGGACATTTGCTCTGGGCGTCTTGGAGCTCTTGGGCAAACACTAACCCTCGTAACCAACTGCAGATGTGCGTGTTGCAGCCACTCCACAGCCCTAGCACTGATTATTTTTACTGTTGTTATTATCATTATTCTTAACTTTGACGTTAAGACACTACTGAGAAATCTCCTGAAATGAGGGACTTTTCAGATGCTTTTTGCTCGGAGTTGGTGTTTGGCTTTTGCACGTCGCAGCCTCGTGCCAAGGCTCTGTGAGGCCAAGCTGATTTAATTTTGGGGACCATCTGATGTAGCTTACATGAAGGAACTGTCCCCACACGCCCATCGGCATCGGGCCCTGCTGCCGATGCTCCCAGTCACGCAACGGGACCTGCTGCTCCTCCTGGCTGGAAAATCCTTTGAAACCGCGGCTGGGGGCGGGCGGGGGGAGCATCCAGCAAGACCCCGGCCCCAGCCGGGAGCAAGAGAGGCTGGAGCAGCTCCTGCAGTTGCTGCTTCGCGGCGCCGGGGCTGTGTCGCCTTGGCAAGGAGGGGGTCCTGTGGGTTGTGGCGGGGATTTTTGCCTATAGATGCTGTAGGCTGGACCTTACCACAAAGCGGGAGTCTGGCGATGTGTGGGGCAGGCTGTGCGGGATGGAAGCTTGGGGGGACATTTCGGAGGCTTTGTGGGCCACCCCTGGGGTGGGGGAAGCGGGAAGGGAAGGTTCTGGCTTCAAAAAAACCCAGCTGCTGCTCCCCACGATGGGGGGCCACGCACGAAGCCCCCAGGGTGAAGTGCTGCCTTTGCAGCGTGTCCCCCCCAGCAGAGATGCTGCAAAGCCCCCGTCAAGGCAGAATCTCCTGCCCCCTTGGCCCTGGAGATCCCCGGGTGGGAGGGTCGGTCCCACTGCCACGGGGCACACAAGGAGGAGGAGGGAGGAGGAGGAGGCAGTCGCCATCGCTCCGTGCCGGGCTTTAACTCCGTGCCGGGCTTTAACGTCTCGCCCTTGCGCTCGGTGTAGCATCACCAGGAGAAGCCGCCATCGGCAGCGCGGACCTCACCCCGTGCCCACCACTGCCCAGGCCATGAAGACAGAGAAGGACGAGGCTGTGCCCACCTTCTCCCTGGGGGGTAAATACACCGGAGAGGGGGCAGGTGAGTCCCTTGTGCCATGTGGGGGGGTTGGTGAGAGGAGTCGGGGCAGGACGAGCCTTTGCTCCTGTTGCTGTGAGGGCCCTTTGGCTGAATCCCACCCCAGAGGGGTGGCTGGGAGCACCCTGAGGGTGTGCATGGGTGGGCACGTGGCGTCACCCAGCGTGTTCAAGACACCAGCAGGCTTTACCTTCATACCAGCAGCTTTTTCTAGAGCAAAGACCCCGTTTCTAACCACCCTGGAGGGCTCCTGCCTCTCCAACCCCTTCCAAGCCAGACCCTCCCCTTCACCTGCACCCCTGTTTGTAAAGGGTAGGGAGGAGGGCAGAGAGGGAGGGGGTTTAGGCAGGGCCCAAGGCTTAGGGGCGAGCTGGTGCCAGCTGCCTAACGGCCTCTCCCCGGCAGGTTGCAGCGAAGCGGCTCTGCCCGGCGGCCCGATGCCGGTGCCGGGGAGCGGAGGGACCCCAGCCCAGGACCTGCGGCCGCTGAAGCGCAGACCTGTCCCAGGTGAGCCGGGCCTCAGCCCTGTCCCGGGGAGGTGACAGCAACGGCTGGGGTGGCAATGAGGCCAACGGATGTGTCTCCTTCCAGGGAAGCACTACCAGTGCTCAAGTTACGGCTGCAAACTGGCCTTCCCCAGCATGCAGGAGCTGATGGACCACCTGAAGGTCCACTACAGACCCACGCAGTCCCTCGAGGGTAAGGCTGGGACACCCTGCGTCGCTCCAGGGTGCCCTTTTTTGGCTGGGAGGTGGCAAAGTGTGGCTCAAAGCTGAGGCAGCATTGGTTGTGGTGCCTGGACCTCCCGGAGATGCTGCACAGCCACAGACGGGAGTGGAGAGAGCATGGGAAGTGCTGGAGACCCACTGATGGGGCTGCCCCCAGCCCTGGGGGGTGCAGCGCAGCCGGGCTGTTGCTGAATCTCTGCCCTATTTTTTTGCTCAGGCAAAACCTTCCAGTGCCCCACGCTGGGCTGCACAGAGACCTTCCCCAGCATGCAGGACCTCATGGCCCACATGAAGGTGCACTACAAGCCCAACCGCTACTTCAAGTGAGTCCCGCCGGTCCCCGTCCCCATCCTGTGCCACCCTGCCATCTCCCTGCAGCCACCTCCCACTATCTGGGGGCACCCAGCAGCTCCCAAACAGCCCCGAGCACAGGGGCTCCCACCTTTGCAAACCCCCCCCCCCCCCCCCCCAATCTCAGCAACAGACCCCGGGGCTGGGGCGGGGGGGTGATGCAGGGGGGAGCACCACTGCTGATGCTGCCTCCCTGGCCCCGCAGGTGTGAGAACTGCATGCTGCGCTTCCGGACACACCGCTCGCTCTTCAAGCACCTGCACGTCTGCTCCGACAGCGCCAGCACCCCCGCGCCGCCCCCCAAAGCTGACAAGCCTGTCCTGCCTGCTACCTCTGCCCTGGAGAAGGAGCCCCCGGCCAAGCCGCCCGAGGGGCTTCCCAAACTCCCGAGCATTATCCGGCCCCTGGAGAAAGAAGCCATCCTCCCTGGCGCGGACTCTGCCCCGGCGGCCCCCGCCACGCTCCCCACCAGCCTCCCTGAGCTGCCCGGCTCGCTGGAGGCGCTGCCGCTGGTCTCGCCGGCCCCCCACCCCTTCCCGCTGCTGGAGCCCAGCCTTTTCGGGCCGTCGTCCTTGACTCGGTTCTCGGGGCCACCCCCCACCTCGGTGCCGGGGCCTTTCCTGTCCTACGTGCACCCTTCGCCCTACAGTTTGCCGCAGCCCCCGGCGCAGCATCGCCTCCGGCCCTACGTGCCGGGCCACGGCCCCCCCGTCTCCAACGCCGTCTGGAAGAAAAGCCAAGGTGAGCGTGCGGGGCCGTTCGGGCAAACCTTCTTCTGCTCCCGCCTTGACCAGCAGCTCCCAGAGGAGGACCCGCCGTCGGCCAGCCGAGGATCCCCCTCCTCCCGGCCCTGCGCGGGGGGCCACCCCGGCCCCATCCCACCTCCGCCCCCCCCCCCCCATCCCACCCGCAGGGATGCTCAATTGGAGAAAGCACTAGCAACCACCAAAACAACAAGCCTCCAAATTTTCCCAGCCCTGCTGCTCCCCGGCGTGCTGGGGGTGCGAGGCGGGGGGCCGGGCCAGGCCTGCCCTCCCACGTGTGCCCCCCCAGGGAGGGGAAGACCTAATGCTTGTCTTGCCCCTCGATTCCCTCCGCAGGTGTGAGTGTCAGCCCACTCCTCCCATGCTTTGGCTCAGGAGTGACTCCAGGTTAGTTTGGCACCTACTGGTTGGGGGCTGCTTTCTGTCACTGGGGGGGGTGGAGGGTGGCAGGGGGGGACCGCAGGGGATGGGAGAGGCCCCACGGGGCGCCGCGGTGCTCCCCGGAGAGCAGAGGGGGAGGGCGGGCTCCCTCGTTTTCGGGAGCCACGCGGAGAGGGGATGCCACCCAGGTAGGCTCGGAGACAGGGGGGGGGGTCGCCGGCTGCGCGCCCCCAGGAACCGCCCAGCCTGGTTCCTCCAGCACCCGAGGGCAGAAGCAGCAGGAGAAGGAGCTGCAGCAGCTGCTTGAGCTGGAGTCCCCCGAGTTGCCCCAGCCCCGAGGCTGGGCTGGAAACCACTGCCCTTTGCTCTGTGGGGTGCGGAGGGGCAACAGGCAAAGGGAGGTGGGGGCCGGGGAGCACAGCCTCGCTCCCTGCTCCCGGATTTGGGGTTCCTCCCTTGGGACGGGGACCTCCGTGCATGTGGGGCTCGGAGCGGGGAGGCTCCTGCCCCCCCATAGCACCAGCCGAGCCCCACGGCATCCAGCACGATGCAGCCGGCACCCGGGGCCGCCTGCCCTGCACCCTGCGCTGCCGCTTCGCATGGCTCCCACCGGCGGGGGGGGACGCCTGGGCACAGCCAACCCCCCCCCCCCACCCCTCCGTGGGCCGTGGCGGGAGGGGGGGCCGGCGGGCGAGCACTGTGCTTCCCTCCTCGCCCGTCCTTGCAGGGCACTCCTCCAACAGCCGCATCGTGTGGGAGCACACGCGGGGCCGCTACACCTGCATGCAGTGCCCCTACTCCACCGCCTCGCGGGAGGAGATGACCCTGCACATCGAGGACCACCGCAAGAACCCCCCACCGCCCGGGCGCCTGGATGCAGAGATGGGTACGGCCCTGGGGGGGGGCTGCGGGAGGGACCCCCAACTGCTGGGATATTTGTGGAGAGTGGGCTTGACTTGCCCCGCGTAGACACCACCCCGCTGTCCTGGAGGGGGGTGACTGGCCGCTGCGGTGGGCACTGGGCTCCAGCTCCTGGCTCCCCAGCCTGCACTGATGCCTCAGGGGGTTCCATGTGCCCTCCCCATACCCCACCCCCCCACTGGGTGCCAGCCCCCGAGCAGCCTCCCGCAGGAGTCAGGGTGCAAGGGGCTCAGCTGCAGTGCTGACGACTCTCTTCCCTCTCCCTCCAGATTTCGGGGTGGGCCTCGCCTCCTTCCACGCCAAGCTGACGCCGGACATGGAGAACTCCCTGTACTCCCAGCTCTGATGCCCCCAGCTCCCACGGGACTGATCCTGCGTCTCCCCATCCCTCCCCATGGCCGGGCAGGGGGACACCGCACAGCCCCGTGCCGCTGCGCTGGGACAGAAACCCTTTCCTGGGTACCAGGAGCATCCCCCAGCCCCAGCATGGGGTGGCAGAGGGGCAGATGTTTTTTTTTCCTCTTGAATTTCTACCCTCCCTTTTATTTTCGGAAACTCTAAGTACCCGGAACCCCGTGTCTCCTTCCCCTAAAGATTTTGTTGCTTCAGCTCCAGGGGCTCTGGGGGGAGCCCGGTAGGTTGCTCAGGAGTTAGTGGACTTCTCTGGAATGAGGTCTCAAAATAATAAACGGGAATTGTACAGGAGCAGCAGCCGGCAGAGCCTCTGTCAGTCCCTGCAGCAGCTGGGGGCCATGGGGGAGCAGTGCTGCCCCTGAGCATCCCCCCTATCCAAAGGAGGGGGCAAAGCAGCGGGGGGGGGCAGGGGGTTAGTCACAGCCTGGTCCTGCCCTGGGCAGGCTTGGGGAAGGGGAAGGGGTGCTCCCTAACCCCCATCAACACATCCCAGAGCATGAAGGGCTCCTGAGAAGCCGAGTTGGAGCTTCTGCCAACTGCATCCCAGCACCCAAACCGGGGCCGTACCTCAGGCTCCAGCACCAGGCAGCGAGTGGAGAATCGGGGCCCTGCTGCACCCCAACGGCTCTTCCATGCCCTGGTCCCCAGCCCCGGGGGCTGCACAACCCCCTGCACCCCACCCTGGGAGCCAAGCGTTCCCGCCCTGGGGCTCCCCCAGGTCCTGCTTTGCCTGCGTAGGTGCCGGTCCCGTCCCAGCGAGGTGAAGAGTTTGCTCCCAACTGGTTTGAGCAGAGACGTGCTGCCACACGCCCGGGCCCACGCGGCCTCTGATCGGGCACCTGCCGCCAGCCCCGGGAGGGGCCACAAACCCCAGGGGAATTCCCCCCCCACCCTGCCCCAGCTCAGCCCTGGCTCTTGCCCCTGGAGCTGCCCTTTTTCCAGACACATTCACCCCAGAACACAGGTCCTGCCGGGGGGCTTCGCCTTCCCACCTCCCCTGCCTGCGGCCCCCCCCCGATAAACCAAGCAGGGGGGCACAGAGCTGAGCCCCAGCGCCCACAGCTCTGCCCCGTGGTGGGGGTCAGGAGGGGGCTGAGGGCCGCTTGGCTGGGGTGGCCGTGCCTTCCTCCCGCTACCCGGGCGAGCAGCATCCCACGCTGCCGCAGTTCCCTCCTGTCTGCACCCCTGTGCTGGGCGGCCTCGTCCCGGGGGAGTCACCGGCCCCTGGATGGAGACAAAGCGGGGGAAGCAGAGACCGGGCTGGACGGACAGACCAGGCCGGACGGACAGACCAGGCCGGACAGACCAACTGCAGCTCCAGCGCCGCTGCCTCCGTGCACGGGAGCAAGCGGGAGGGCTCCTGGCTGCAGCGGGGCAGCCCCGCAGGCACCCATCTGGGTGGGGAGCGGGCGGCGAGGCTGTGTGTGAAATGGGGGGCCCTCACCCCAGGAGGGGGGCTGGGTAAGCAGGGAGGCAGCGTGGGCAGGACTGGGGTGCAGCAGCCCCCCGAGGGGGGGGGCGAGGAGAGGGGCTGGGAGCGGCCGCGGCGCTGCTCTGCCTCCCAGCTCTGGGGCTGCCCCCTGCCCTGGTCCAGCACAGACCCCCCCCCTCACCCCCAGCCCAGAGCAGGGGGACAGATGGGCTGAAGCGAGAAGCCTGAGCTGAAGCCCCCCAGCTGCTGAGACCTGATGGAGCAGCAACTCATTACAGGGCCAGAGCAGGACCACACCGCCCCAGCAAGTCGAGGGACCCCTCCAGCCTTCAACAAGGGGGGAGCACCGTGGCATTGGGCACAGTTTGGACCCCTCCAGCCCCAAGGCAGCTGCCCAAACACCCAGCTTCCTCCCCCAGGGCAGCACGGGTGCCCACCCTAAAACCCCGCAGTGGGACCCATCCCCAACCAGAGGGGGGATGCAGAGCGCGCAGTCTGTGCCACCCCACCCCAGAGCCCCTGCTCCATCCCCACCCCTCGAGCAGCCCCGATGTGCCCAAATCGGCCCCACCAGCCCCCACTGCACTTACAAACATCCACCCAGCCTGGGGGGGGGCTCAGAGCAAAACCAGGCCGTGCTGGGGGCACCAGACAGTCACCGCTCCCAGGAGAGACTCAAGAAAAACCACCCCAAAACTCCCACCACGTGTTCCTGCAGGCTGGGCTGCAGCAGGGGTGTTCCTAGGGCAGAGGCAGCGAGGACAACGTTCATTGCAATGGATTTTTAAAAACTGAAATCTTTATTAAAAGTTTTATCCAAATTTTGTAACAAAAGATACAAAAGGGCTGGAGATTCTTATTTCTGGGACTAGTCTGACCAATCAAAAACCTGACAGTTACTAGGCTAATATAAAATCCATACAATCTGCTAAAAATGCAGGGAAAAATTAGAAGTAACTGCTGCTCTGAAATTTCTTTTAAAAATTCCTTTAACATTTATAAGTTACTCAGTTTGCATTTTACAGGACTAGTTCTCCGAATGGTTACAGCTACTGTACAATGCAAGAGACGACAGCAAGAACAGAACAAAGCGACAGAAACTCGGCTGTGCCGCGACACACACCGCTGCTCTGAAGGAACCGCCGCGAGTCTTCGCCTCCGAGCGCCGGGTGCCCACAGATCGCCCAGAGCACCCCCCCCGGGCCCACCACAAAGTGCCAGTGCGGAGACCCGACAGAGGGGGGGGGGGGGGGGCGAGGGGACGGACACACAGCGGTGACCTCCGCCCCAGCGCAGCTCGCCGGCACCCAGCACTGAGCAGCCGCCGGCCCTCGGGTGCCACGGGGCCAGTTCTCCCCAGAACGCGCTGGCTGGGCACCGCCGGGCAAGGGGAGGGCGGGCAAGGGGTCAGAAACCCTCCGGCGGAGAGTTACACCCTTCGGGTGCCCCCCTTCCCCCTTCCAGCCACCGCAGGGCTGGGGGGGACGCGCGGCCGCGGCACCGTCCGTGCTCCCGCGGAGCGTAAAGACGAGGGGGAGCGAGCTGGATCTCTGATCAATGCACTTCTCTTCACGCTGAAAAGGAAAAGAGGATGCGTACACCAGGCTAGCACCGAGGCAACTGTCCAGAGCTGGTACTGGCGAGCAGAAGGACCCTGAGAATATAGAGGCTAACACGGTCTCCGGGGAACGCCGAGTTAGGTGCATCACAGTGATACTGGTTGAACGTGTTCTGTACAGTGCGAAATGGAGTTTGACAGAAGTGCAGTATCCCTTCACCTGCTATTTCCTACCTCTTCCTCAAGGCAGAGGCTGCTGCGGGGTGACGAGAAGCCTCGTCACAGCAAACAACCGCAAAAAAAAAAAAAAAAAAAAAAAAAATCAGACTGACTTGGAGATCCAAGTTATTAGGTGGCCACCAGGAAAAATACTCCAGTTTATAAAAAAAAAAAAAAAAAATAGGAAAGCAAGTGCAGGGCTACTGCAAGGTGCATCATCAGAGGTACCAGGTCTTGCAAGCAGCCAACCCCCCTCCCCCAGACCCCAGGCACCCCACATCCCCAGCACTAAAGTATCTTCAAGCATCTCCAGAGATCACATCACCATGATTTCTGATCAGAGAGACCTCAGCGACCGTTCGCTTCGAGTCCATTTAGATGAACCAGATTTGCACCCACTGCTCAGGATGGCTCAAGCGTCTTCAGAAAGCTGGTCTGAGGGCATGCGCAGAGCAAACACGCCTTCTTGGCTGGCAGGCAGGGTGGCGAGCTGGAGCTCTGGGTCCAGTGTGGCAAGGCTGATTTCAGACACAAAAGATACCCTAGGAGGAAATTTTTTTTCTTTTTTTTTTTTTCTTTTCTTTTTTTTTTTTTTTTTTTTTTTTTTTGCAAACTGCTGCACAAACCACAGAACGGAGAAAGCCTTTGGTCATGAGATACTTGTGAGAAAGTGAGCCTTGTATGGAAGATTCCCCTGAATGCCTACAGTATTCTACATCTTAAAAAAATATATTGTGGACGCTGCAGCCATACAAAGGGGGGAGGAGTGGGAGACGGGGATTTACAGTCTCACATAGACACAACGGGGAGGTTAAGACAAGCACAGTCATAGTCTGTAAAACTGATTGGCTCGCTGGGATCAGTCATCCTCATCGTCCTCTTCGTCTTCTGGATCTTCCTCTCCTTCATCCTCTAGATTTCGTTTTCTCTTTTCCCCTCGCGGAAGGTCTGCAAAAAGAGGTGAAGCATGAAGCTCTGCTCAGCCTTGCGGAACAGCATTTGAACGGCGGCTTCGAGCCGCGTCAGCCGCAGCTTGCTGGTGAACAAGCACAGACTAGACTGGCACCATTACGGAGCGGAGATCCACCCTGCCCGGTTTCTCACGGCACCCAGAAAAGCCTGGACTAGCACAAGACTTAACTATTTTCTGTGCCCTCCAAGCATCCCACATTTCAACAGCCGCTTGAAAATGGGCTTTTTCTGTTGAGCACCCCCAAAAACGGAGCATCTGCAGAGTTCAATCACTTCTGACCAAGCTCATACAAGATCATTTGAAGTCACAGCAGCCACTGTTCTATCAACATTCATTCAGGTGTTCATAGTTTGTTATAACCAGAGGAGTTACAGCGAGAGGAAGCTCAGATCTATCCCCCTCTCTGCACCCAAGGAGAAAGGAACATGTCTGCAGGAGCATTTCCTCGCACACACGCTGCTTACACCAGCTGCTGTGACAGAAGCCCGGCTCCTGCACGGACAACCAGTTCAGGCTACTTATAACTGGTCTTCCAGGCAATTTGTCTCTAATATTTGGCAGGCTCACCCAGCTTGGTTGGCATTAGGAGGCACTGAAACCTGTTTCCCCATCAGCACTGTGTGCCCCTTTGGTTATAACCACTGCTCGACAGTCAGCTTAGGCATTAGCAACAGCTTCAGCAGTGCCCGTAAGCAGAAATGTGGCACTTTCTATCAGGGAAAAGCTGCAGGCAACAACAGCGCTGCCCTGAAGCTTGGGAAGCTCCACAAAACCAGCAAATGTGTGAGACCGTTGAGGCAAGTTTGTTAGGATTCAACTCACCATCATCAGCTTCATCTTCTTCATCATCCTCACCATCTTCCTCCTCATCTTCCTCCTGGAGTCAAAACAAGATGCTTTATTGCAAGAACCACAATCCCATGAGCGAGGTGTAACTCCACAGCAACATCTTCCTTCACCTCTGCTCCCGCCCTGCTCTCACCTCAGGTGACAGGTACCAGCTGAGCAGGGAGAAGCTGCCAGTTCCGAAATAGCTTCTCACATCCCTACGAAGGGGACTGTCTGGCTTGAAGCCACGGGAAGTCCCAGGCCAAGCAATAAACAAGTCTGAACTGGCAAACTCTGCAGACCCCACGTCAAAAGGGTACGGGAAAAGGCAGGGCGCGTGGCGGCACTCCTCAGATCTGCCCACCAAGAGGCATCTGTGACACCCGGCCAGATGTCACCAGATTAAGGGACAAACGCGCCACCAACCATAGCAACATGGTGCTGCAGATTTGTAGCGATGACAAAAAGCCTCACCTCATCATCTACTCCATCCTCCTCTTCTTCACCTTCCAGATCGTCATCTTCATCTTCTTCATCGTCAATGACTTCTTCATCCAAATCATCTTCCTCCTCATCATCGTCCTCTTCCTCACCTTCTACCAAAAGGAGAGGGAGGTAAGTGTTACGGTTCCCAAAGAGTCGCACCTCCAACCCGTGCTACGCGAGCCGTGGGCAGGAAACCAGAGAACAAGCACACACAGGGAGCGCCAGCAACAAGCCCCGTCAGCCTGCGGCAGGTCTCACTCCTTACGCAGGCTGCCACAGGAGGGAGCGGGGTTACCTAGCCAGCCCCTGCTCTAGTGGCAAGTTACAATCAGCATTTAATTAGCAACACGCAGAAGGGGAAAAGGGGCTGTTCTCCGGTGAGAAAACCAAGAGGAGAAAATCCTCACCTTCCCCGTTCTCATACTCATCTTCCAGTCCATCCCCATCTGCTTCAGGGTCTGAGTCAGGGGCTTCCTGGTCATCAGCATCAAATCCATCCAGGTAGGTGAGCTGGGGCAGAAGGGTGAACACGCTCTCCCGGTAGTTGATGAGCATCGTCACCTCACAGTTGAAGAGGTCCAGACTATGGAGGTTTGGCAACTTTTTCTGCAAAGATCAATTTGTTGGGTTATTTGAAGATCAGGCAGCCATCAGAGGACAGCTGGTTTGCTACCCAGACCTAGTACAGAAGTGTCTCTGCATGCACTATTTGCACCATGTGCTGCTCCTCAGATGGAGAGAAGTTATTGCTCTTGCAAAGATTTCTTTTCAGCTCCTCTGTCCTAGTTTCCCCTCCTTGGAGCCAGCTCCCTGTGAAACCATTTACAAATCTTACTCCCTTCTGAATGAGGTGGGCAACAAAGCACAGAAAGTCCAGCTGCCTCAGCAGGAGGAATCACTGAGCCGGACTCATCCTGCCCAAAACATCAGGCAAAATACCCAAAAGCACGATTCAGGGAGACCTGCAGACTGCGCCCAAGCACCTTCCGGCGCAGCCACAGCAGCTGCCCCGCTCAGGCCGTCGCACCGCACACCAGGTCAAGCCAAGGAGGAGCAAAACAGATCCAAGCTCTTCCCAGAGGGGACGGAGGGACCAAAGGCAACAGCTGACGAGGCAAATGCCCTAGTTCAGACCTTGCAGCTACAGAGTCAGGATCACAAGGCAAGAGCCGCCTCTGGGGCGGTTCAGATGCAAGGGAACGCGCTGCAAGGCGTGCTGTGACAGCACCCCGGGTGAGAGGGTCCCAGCCCAGCACAACAGCACCTCGGGACTGATGCAGACACCCTCACTGGTGTCCCAGCAACTCATCTCCATGACACCCCAGGTGCCACCTACCTCAAACTGCATCCGACCCATTAACGGTCCTTTCTCAGATGGACACTGAGCACTGCATCCACAGTTTTACTCATCCAGCCCAATTTCATGCTTCTTTTAGCAACTGGCTGCTGGTTTTCCATACAGAGGAGCCATTAACTATTAGCCCAGCCTCAAATTGGACCCACTCATCTGTTCCCATCAGAACCACGAAGTGCTGTTGGAACAGTTACCAAGACGTTGGACTTCTGCTGCACAGACACGCTCCCCAAAGGAAACAACCTCATCCCTTAGATTCCAGCACAGCCTTCCACTCACCAAGGGCTCCAGGGTGTTGATGTCTTTGATCTTGTTGCCGCTTAGATTCAAGTGTGTCAGGTTAGGAGTTCTCTCTGCTAGAACTTCAAGGCCACCAGAAATCCTGTTATCACTCAGCTCCAGCTGCCAGGAGGGAATATCACATAGTCACAAAGTGTCTCAGCTTGTGACACGGGAATAAAATTCCCCTGAGAACCGGATTACAATGAGCACCCAAGTTCCAGGCCCTGTTCATTAGACCACGTGATAGAGCAGCAGTTCAAGTTTTCACTTGGAAGCCCTTTCCTGTGGTAACACAGCACTCCCAGCCACCTCTGTACTGCAGGACACGGGCACATGCTCTAAAACCCAAAATATTTATGATGTTACTGAAGCTTCTGACAGTAGCACAACGGCAAGAGAGAAAGGACCCTAAACACACCATGAGCTCAAAAGCATTCTGTTGCATACTAAAAAACAAACAAAAAAATCTCTCACTTGCTCAGGTTGTAGGCTACAGAGGAAAAAGCAAAATCAAATGGCCTTTTTCTGGCAAATACAGGAAAAACAGCTGTCACCAGGGACAGGGCAGCAGCAGTCTCAGAGCAAGGACTGCTGCAGATGGGAGCACAGGTCTGACTCACCTTCCGGAGTTTACTGAGTTTGGGGAGATTGGAGACGGACAACAAGTTGATGTTGATCATGCTGAGGAACTCCAGGTTCTCGAAATCTGAAGAGAGACCAACGATCTTCCCATCGTCCGAACGGCAGTTATCAAGAACCAGCTCCTTCACCTGCCAACAGAGACACCCAGCAGCTGTCACCCCACCCGGCTGAGCCTCACCTCCAGCCTGGCAAGCTGACACCAGGCAGAGGGACGGACATTTCAAAGCAGCGCGTGTGTCTGAAGGTCCCCCTTACTCGCATCAAGGGACACACAAGATCTTAAAGCCAAATAACTTTTGTGAGGGCACAAGGTGAGAATCCCTCACGGTGGCTGGGTCTTCACCCTTTAAGCACGAGCCATGTAACATGCGACTGCTGCACCACCCCACACCCTGTGGCTCCAGTCAAGGTCCACCTTCTCCGCTAAGAAGCACTAAGGAGCCGAACCATGAGGTTGCATCAGAACATTTCACGCACAAGGCATCGAAAAGCTTTCAGTCACGCTTCAGGCTTCACTAACAAGGGGCCAAACAAGGTCATCTGGTTTTGTCCCCTTCAACTTTCTCCCTCACGCCACTGGGGTGCTGGAAAACCTGCCTCCAGACGATTCATTTCCCTGTGACTGTCTCCACGCAGAGGTGACACATCTGCCTAGGCAGGTCTCTAAGCAGATGAGCTCAACCTCAGGCTCGTAGTGCAGATCCACTAATGGCATCTAATATTTTGCCCAGCACAGACTACACACACAGAAGTCATCGCTACCTGGTAATTCAGCACAAAAATACCCCCCCCTGTGGCTTTAGGACCATGAAGCACCAGCACAGAACTGCTCCCCCCCTATAAACACCCGAGGGTAAACATCTCCCTCTCCCCCAAAGCTCAGGTCAGTGCTCAAGCCCCAGCTCTCACAGGCCACTTCCAAAACTTACTTTTACCCCACACATTCTTCACAGCAGGATGCAAAAATTAGCCTTGGCCAGAAGGCTCGTGACGCTCTCCAAAATCCTCCTTCACAGTGTTCCCATTCTACCTCTCTTGCTCAGATCAGCCAACTATTAGGGAGTCATTTTAAAAACCACTTTGCCTGGCTGGCAGCTGAGTTTCAGGCTTGCCGTGCCATCCTCACAGCAGAAGCTCCAAACAAATTAATGCTTAAAACTCCACAAGTGGCATCACTGGTCAGGGCTCGTTTGAGCAGCAAACAGGCTGAGCCAGGAGTTTTGTAGCTGAGCTCATTTTGCTCCCAACACCCCAGACAAGCCTCCAACTGAACCGAGACTCAGCACGGTGGGTGGAAAGGTGGCCCAAGCCAGCCTTCTGCTGCTGTTGCTGTGCTGGTGCGGGCACAGAGGCGAGCCTGAATGTCACCAGGTTATGAACTAACCTGGCTGAGACCAGCTTTAACCCGGCCCAGACCCCTGTCCCGCATCGCGGAGCAAGCTCTGCAGCAGCACGAAGCAACCAGGACGGCTCCTACGAGCAGCAACGCTGGCTCACAGCGGCTGTGGTCCCAGGGCACGCCCGCCCCGGCCCCGCTCGCCTCTGCAGCCTGTCAGTCCCTCAAATTCCCGGCGTCGAACGAGAGAAGACCCACAGCTCGCGGCCTCAAATTGTTCTCCTCCTGCAAATCCCTCTGCTATCCGCAAAGCAGCTTTAATCTCTACCAAAAGCTCCACTCCCAACCCTTTTTCCTCACGCCTGACTTCGGGCCGCCCACGGCCGCCCGCTGCCCCCACAGGCCGGGTGACAGCCACCAGCCATCTCCTGCGAGGCGGCGAGCGGGGCCGCCGGCCCGGCCCAGATAAGGGGCGGCCGCTTTTCCGAGGCCGAGCCGCTCCCGGGGCGCAGGCCCTGAAGGATGAAGCGAAACGCTTCGAGCGGCTGCGAAGCCCCGGGCCTGGCCCCACGGCTGAGGGGAGCGGGCGGCGGCGAGCGGAGGCGAGGCGGCCGCGGGGCGGGCAGCGGCGGGGCCCGGGCGGCGAGAGCGGCTCGGCCGCCACCTCAACCCCTTCCCCAAGCGAGGGGGAAGCGCAGCTCCGCTCTCCGGGCCCGCGCCCCGGTACCCCGCTCCTCCCCGCCCCGGGCCTCCGGGGCAGGCCCTGCTCAGGCCTCGCACCGCCGCTGCCCGCCGGGACACCCCGTGCCCGCCCGGCGCGGAGGCGGCTCTGACAGCGCGGCCCCCAGAGCTCCGGGAGGCGGGGGGGAGCCCCCGGCCCGGTCCGCCTCCCCCGGGCGGAGCAGGCCCCGCGGGGAGTCCGGGCCCCGGCGGGGCGGGCCGGGGCAGGCCCGGGCGGCCGCTAACATGGCCGAGCCGCCATGGCTGCGCGGGGCCGCCCCGGCCTCGCTCGGCGGCTCCGGCGCGGCAGGAGCCGGCTCGGCCCGGCCCGGCCCGGCCGCCCACCCCCTCCTCACCCCGCCACCCACCGCCCCCCGCTGCGGGGCGGGACGGGCCGGGACCGGCCGCCGCCCCGGGCCGGGCCGGGCCCCGCCGCGCACGTGCGCGCCGCCATGCCGGGGGGGGGGGGAGGGGGGGCAAAGCTCCTCACCGCCGCTCTCCGCACCCCCCAACGGCCGCCCCCCTCAGAGACCCCCCCCTCCCCGCCGTGCGGGACCCCCGCGGGCCGCCCCAACCCCTCCTCGGTCCCCGCCGCAGCACGTGCCGGCCCGGTCCCCATCCTCCCCCCCTCCTCCCGCCTCCGCCACGCGCTCTATGGCCGCGGGTACCTCGCCCGGCTTCTTATTACGCAGCTCCAGCGTCAACCGCTTCTTCATCTCCATCCTCCCGCCGCCGCCCCGAGCCCAGCTCCCCGCGCCGCCCCGAGCTCCCCGCGCCGCTCCCGCTCCCGCCGCCCCGCCCCGCTCCGCTCCCGCCGCCTCCCGCCCGAGCCCGCGCGCGCCGCCGCCGCCGCCCGGCAGAGGAAGGCGCCAACGGCAACAAAGGCGGCGCGCGCCGCGCCCCCTGCCGGCCGCCCCCGCCCTCCCGGCAGCGCCCCCTGCCGGCCCGCCCCGCCCCGCCGCGCTGGGGCGTCCCCCCCCCCCCCCCCCCGCCCCCGGCCCGGTGCCGCGGCCCCAGCCCCGGGCGCCATGTTGCCGTCTGCAGCGCCATGTTCTCATCCCCGACCACCGCGCTCCCATCCCCCGGCTCCACGTCCCCATCCCCAGGCTCCATGTTCCCTTCTCCAGCGCCATGTTCTCATCCCCGACCACCACGTTCCCATCCCCAGGCTCCATGTTCCCATCCCCAGGCTCCACGTTCCTTTCTCCAGCACCATGTTCTCATCCCCAACCATCACATTCCCATCCCCAGGCACCACGTTCCCATCCCCAGGTTCCACGTTCCCATCCCCAGCCACCATGTTCCCATCCCCAGGCTCCCCATTCCCATCCCCAACCACCACATTCCCATCCCCAGGCTCCATGTTCCCATCCCCAAACATCACATTCCCATCCTCAACCATCACGTTCCCATCCCCAGGCTCCATGTTCCCATCCCCAGGGTCCACACTACCATCCCCAGGCTCCATGTTCCCTTCTCCAGCGCCATGTTCTCATCCCCGACCACCACGTTCCCATCCTCAACCACCACATTCCCAGCCCCAGGTTCCACGTTCCCATCCCTGGCCACCATGTTCCCATCCCCAGGCTCCACACTACCATCCCCAGGCAACATTTTCCCTTCTCCAGCACCATATTCCCTTCTCCAGTACCATGTTCTCATCCCCAACCGCCACATTCCCATCCCCACGCACCACACTACCACCTCCAACCACCATTTTCCCTCCTCCAGCACCATGTTCCCATCCCCAGACACCATGTTCCCATCCCCAGGAGCCATATTCCCATTCCCAGACACCACGCTCCCATCTCCAGCGCCACATTCCTGTCCTCAAGCTCCACGTTCCCATCCCCAGGAGCCATGTTCCCATCCCCAGACACCACGTTCCCATCTCCAGGCCTCCTCTTTCAGCTGCTGCTGAGGCTACGCCTGCCAGCGGTGCTGTGGCCGAGGAGGCAGATAAAGCTGGGGTGTTGGTCAGACTTTCTGCTAACGGAAGGACGAGATAACAGTGGGAACTCCCTCGTCACTGGGAGGGTTACGATGATGTTTTTCCTTTCTCTCATCTGATGGGCAGCCCACAGAGGCCTGTGGCTCGCCCTGGCCAGGGCTTCACTCCGGCTGCAAACACAGTGAGCTGGGAATTCCACCATCATGAGCCGGGCGAGGCGAGGGTTAGCCCGGCAGCCCGGGAGGTTCATGGCTGCGGGACCGCCTGGCCCAGGCGGGGCTGCCGGGCCCAGCTGTGTTTAAAAGGTGCAATGGAGCTGGTGGGACTCGCTGCACAGGGCTGGGGAAGGTCCCCCACCACGACACGGTGCCACCGTTCCCAGGGACCCCGCGCAGGAGGATTCCTGCAGGATGTGGGCACTGCTGGCAATGACTTCATTAAAAATTATCTTAAAAAATACCCAGAGAAATCTCTCTGATCAACGACCAAGCCTCCAAGTAAACAGGAACACGAGGGCTCGCAGGACCAGCCTCATAGTCCCTCATTGTCCCCTTTGGCAGCAGGCCACTGGCTTGCCTTGTATGGGAGGAAATGACTTTCTGGTACATTGCAGTTAATTTTTGCCAGTTGGCTCTAACATGAGCCTTATTTTATTAGGAGTAGCAAAATGAAACAGCAACATTCAGCAGAGGGGTTTAAGGTCCAAAGGGGCCAAACTCAGGGGGTTTTTTAAGAGTAGATAAGGGACATGTCCATGAAGAAAAACTGCCTTTAACATCGGTGCATTTTTTGCATCTCTCTGATCCCCCCTGCTCCCTCACTGACCACTGCTCAGTTTCTCCAGCCCAGCTTCATGCCAGAGAGCTCCCGGTGCTCTGCCGTGGGGCAAGCAGCCCGCGGGGCACCGCACCAGTCACCCCTCTTCTCGGTGTGCCCCGAAGGAGCTCCCCCTGAAATGCCCAGCACTGGGGCTGCGAGGAGGTGAGCAGATGCTGTGGAGGACAAGACGCGTGGCGGGGGCTCTAAAGGAGCCAGGAGAGCAGCGATGGCAGGGACGGGCCTTCTGCGAGGCTCAGAGCATCCTCTTACTGCCCTGTCTGGGTCAAACACAATCCCAAGGCTGAAGCAGCAAGCGGGTCAGAGAATCAGAGAATCATTCAGGTTGGAAAAGAAAGACCTTTAAGACCCTTGAGTCCAACCGTAACGGCGTCCCTCCTTTGCAGGGTGAACCCAGGCTCGTCTGACCCTTTTGACTTCACCGAGACCTATCCGGGAGGGAAGAGCAGGTCCCGGCACCCGAGGGGTCCCCGGATCTACCCCTCCGAGCCCCCCACCGGCTACAGCAGCAGCTTCAGCAGGCTGCCCCTGGGCAGAGCAGCTGGGAGATGAGCGGAGAGGTCCCCCCTTGCTGATCTGCATTTGTTTTAAGGTCTCTTTCATGTACTCTTTGAGGCTCGTTTCCTGTTCTTTGTAGAAAACAATGCTCCCCCCCCATCCCCGCCCGTCCCAGGGTGGCTTTATCTCCCCTCCTGTGGGCTGCGCTCCCCCGAGAGCTGAGCTTTATGTTTGTCTTAAAATACAAACCCCTGCTCTGATATAACCGAATTGATTTTAAAGCTGCGTCTGGTATTTGATGTCTGGTAGATGCATTTAAACTGATCTAGATTTTCTATGTTTGGGCAGATTAACGTGAAGCTGGTAATTTACTGTGCAAGTGACAGCGACTGGAAGGCTGGACTGTAAATGCTGACATGGATTGAAATTCAGGTCTGGAGCTTTTCACGCAAGCTGGAGCACAGATGCTCGGAATAATATATTATCTGTCTATTATACAACACAATATTATCTGCTTGTGTTTTGCACTGCTTTAACTACTTCATTCCTAGCCCAGTGCCTTCTGAAAGTGAATCCTGCATAAACGGGCCATTACTGCTGTCTGTGCCGCAAGGACCTTCTCACCAGGCTGAACTTTCTTGTCCTCAAAACAGGGCCAAGATTGCCCCAGATGTCCTGGTGGCTGTAGATCCTGCTGGGATCCTGCTGGGACATACTGGGATCTGGCTGCAGGACTGCGATGGGGGTCACCAAATCAGCTGCAGCAGCTTCTCTGGCGGGAGCCAGGAGCTGCGCAAGCCCCCGGCGAGAGCTGGTCCCTGCACGGCTGAGCTGTTCCACCACGGTGACTTGCTCCAGAGACCTTCGGGGAGGTTTGGGGATCATAGAATCATAGCCTGGTTTGCGTTGGAAGGGATCTTAAAGATCATCTAGTTCCGACCCCCCTGCCAGGGGCAGGGACACCTTCCACTAGCCCAGGTTGCCCAAAGTCCCGTCCAACCTGGCCTTGAACATTTCCAAGGAGGGGGCAGCCACCACTTCTCAACTGGATGTCTGGTGGGCTCCCGTAGCTGGAAGATGTGATCAGGCAATTTCACTGAAGATTTACAAGCCAATAAGGCATCAACCTGGGAGACCAAAAAAACCCCAGTGCCCACACGCACCCCAACAACCCCCCAAACACCAGGCAAATAAGGTTAACACAGCCCTCGGTAGCCTTTAGAAGAAATTCCCATGAATTTGGCTTGTTTGTTTCGCTGGTGGAAATCGGGGATCTAAAACCTGCAGGGCCTGGTGTGCTGGGCTCCCGGGGACCTCCCGTCTCCCCGCTTCCCGGGCCCCGGCGGCTGTCCCCGCTGCAGAGCGGCCCCGGTGCCGGCAGAGGGAAGCATCCCCCCGGCCATGCGGGGAGCGGGGCCCCGGCGGCCCGGCCAGGGCCCCTTGGAGCCTGGAGCCCGGCCCTGACGGGTCCTGGGGAGGATCCGGAGCGGGGGAAGCGGGGGCAGGAGCAAACACCTCTGCAGAAGAAGAGCTTGAGCGTGGCTGGAGTCCGCGAGGTGCCTCCGGGCAAAGCGGTGCTGACCTGGAGTAAAGCCAGAGCTGGCGCCTCCCGCCTGGGCTCCGCAACCCTTGTCCAGGGGATGCACGACCGCCAGGCAGCATTTCATATTTCATATTTTGGGGCAAGACAGAGGCGCCCAAAGGGTTTGGATGGCACAGCCTCCCTCCAGGCACCTGGCAGAAGTGCCAGAAACAGGAGTTATTGTCTGGGGGCTCCCGAGAGGCAGCAGGGAAAAGGAACCACTTCCAGAAAGAGATGTGCCTGCGTTCACCTCTGCCTTTCTGAGAGGGTGCAGGATTAGTACCAGAGAGAGAGCCAGGATTAGTACCCAAGCAAAGAGAGAGGTATGGGGCTGGCACTCCAGTTTACGCACAGTATTCCCCCAGTGTAAGATAAAGTCATGATTCTCTCATATTTGCAGTGTTTTTCCTTTATTGGTGATTCTCTTAACAGTGCGTCGGGGATATCAGCCTGTCTCCTTTGAGCTTTCTGCGCAGCAAGGGCCTCGCAAGCCGTGTAGTTTGCACCTTAATATTTTATCAGCCAGCCAGGAATCGAAAAAAAAACTCCAACCAATCTCCCTGGAATTTGCCCATCGTGTCCTGTCCCTCATGCCAGTCTGTACCTGGTTTGAAACACCCAAGGGGCAGGCAGGTTCCTTCGGACTCTCTGAATATGGGGCTCATTATGCCAGTCCAGGGGCTCCTCAGCCCAGGGTGGCTTGTTCTCTCTGCTCTGCAGTAGTTAGCTTTGCCCTGCAGTAATTAGCTGCGGATACTGGCATTTTTATGCAGCGTAACCATATAACAACACTCAGCTCCTATCTGAGAGCAGATCTGGAGGCACCTCGCAGATCGCTATTTGAACTTTCCGACAGGGAAGCTGAGCTGTGTAGCGGGGAAGGTATTTATCCACCATCACCCTGTAGAGAGCCAGTGCCCTTTGGACCAGCTTCTCCCAGTAAATACACTCAGCATCACTTCCATCGCAGTCAGTGCCTTGGAAACACGGGGTGGGGGTGGGTCCAGCTGCAGCCCCAGGGAGAGAGTGAGGCAGAGGGGATGTACCTGGGGTGGGATCTGGGGAGACGGGGCTGCCTTTGGCCAGGCGGGCACTGTCCCCACCTCACCCCCACGAGTAGTTACCACCTCCAAGCTGCCCCAGCACCCCCCAGGCTCTTTGCAATATTTGATAAAAAAAGAAGGAGGATGGTGGATAATGACTGTTTTTACCAGCTCTGCAGTGTCTCCCAGCTCGGCTGGACCAAGCAGTAACAGCGCCAGGAACTACCATCACGGCTGTTACTGCTTTGCACTACCGCAGGATTTTGGATCCCTTGTGCAGGAGTCAACACCCAGAGAGACCACACAGAAAACCTGTCCCAAGGAACTACCACAGAGAAAACCTGTCCCAAGGAACTACCACAGAGAAAACCTGTCCCAAGGAACTTACAAAAAGCATGTGACAGGTGGGAAACGGACTTCAGGTGCCTCAGGCCCCAGGATGCACCCCTGATGTTAGGGTTAAGCAATGCTGTGTCTGCTGGGATGGACACCTCCAGGGAACCCCATGAAACACCCCGCATCCCCCCCAAGAGCTGCAGCGGACACTTCAGTCCAGAAGGACAACACGTGAAGCAAACAGGCACAAACTCTGTGTGCAGGGTTCTCAAATGCCACCCCTCTTTGCTTCGTATCTCAAATATACACAGCTGAAACAATATCTGCCTCCTCCTTCAGAATATCACCAAGACTCATGGCATCTCTGCATCATTTTCCTGCCACCCAGATTATGCTTCAACTGCCTCAGGTCTCAGCCAGCTCATGACCTTTCCATGCAGCGTGGGCATCGATGGGTGAACCCTGAGGTCTTACCCTTCTCTGGTCTGGGCTTACACACCTCGCTACCTCCCAGCTCTGATGCTGCAAAAGTTCCTGCTTACAGGCTTAAAAATCCTGCGCCTCCACCTATTTTGGAGAATTTCTGCAAACAGGCAGGAAAAATCAGGATTTCTCAGTTTGTTATCACACCGCTGCTCAGTCAGAGCTGCACTTGCCCATAATTTGCAAAGTTTGTGCTAATATTCTGGTTATTTGCAGGAGTAACATCACAATTAGAGCATCCCTGGATGAACTGGAGTTCCTCCTCATCACCTCCGCGATGCCAGAGCATGAGGGGGCCGCTGTGCTCTGCTCACAGGCTGCGGTGAGATTTCAGGGCATGAAAATAGGATTTGGGAAACTCTGCTCTTTGGGAAATAGTCCCATGGGTGCCACCAGGAGAGGCGTGCTGTGGGTGGGATCGCTCCCCAGTTCCCATTCCAGTTTCCCAGTCTTGACAGGGCTGCGCTGGGGAGATCGGCAAGGACCTAGCCTGGAGGCTGCGTTCCCAGAACAGCCTCCTCCTCCATCACTGACTGTTGTGCAACCCTCTCACCTTCCCTGCAAAGGGTGTGGGCAGAAACCCTCACAGGTGGGTGCTGCTTGGGGTGCAGCTGAGCTTGGGAAACCGCTCTGCACCAGCACCGAAGCACGGGAGAGCCCCGCGGGCTCCCTCCTTCGCCCTGCGCCGGGCACACGCTGCAGCCTCGCATGCCCCGGCTGCGGCTGCACGACAGCACAGTGTTGGCCCCTTGCACGCTTCGCGTGCCTTCGGAGATGGGACAGGGTGGTCAGGTCAGGCCGGAGGCAGGCAGGGACGATTTTACACCTCAGAGCTATTTCGGAGCCAAACTCAGCCCTGATGCAAGCAGGAAGTCAAGAGAATTGCACCAACCTGGGGCTATTTTGGGCCCTTCAGATTCACCTCTGAGTTGCCTGCAGACTCTTAAACTCTCAGGACTAGTTGGTTTTATTATTTAGAGACAGTTTTTAGTCCCTCTGTGTTCCCAGGGAAAGCTGGAAATTAAAAAAGTGAACAACAGTCAAGAAATGGGGAGTTATTAAATGAATAAAGACGTCTATGCCGGCGTGGGAAGTGCCAGTCAGAGAGGGACCTGGGGGTGTTGATTGATAGCTGAATGAACAGGAGCCAGCAGTGTGCCCAGGTGGCCAAGAAGGCCAATGGTATCCTGGCTTGCATCAGAAATAGTGTGGCCAGCAGGGACAGGGAAGGGATCTTGCCCCTGTGCTCGGCACTGGTGAGGCCGCCCCTCGATGTATGGGTTCAGTTTTGGGCCCCTCACTCCAAAAAGGCCATTGAATGACTTGAGCGTGTCCAGAGAAGGGCAACGGAGCTGGTGCAGGGTCTGGAGCACAGGTCTGATGGGGAGCGGCTGAGGGAACTGGGGGGGTTTAGTCTGGAGAAGAGGAGGCTGAGGGGAGACCTCCTGGCCCTCTGCAACTCCCTGAAAGGAGGGTGCAGAGAGGGGGGATGAGTCTCTTGAGCCAAGTAATGAACGATAAGACAAGAGGGAATGGCCTCAGGTTGCACCAGGGAAGGTTTAGACTGGATATTAGGAAGTATTTCTTTCCAGACGGGGTTGTTGGGCGTCGGAATGGGCTGCCCAGGGAGGTGGTGGAGTCCCCATCCCTGGAGGTGTTTAAGAGTAAGGTTGACCCAGCGCTGAGGGATCTGGTGTAGTTGGGAACTGTCAGTGCTGGGTCAATGGTTGGACTGGAGGAGCTTCAAGGTCTTTTCCAACCTAGACGATTCTGTGATTCTGTGGGAAGGGATGGATGTTCAATGGAAGGTGCGTTCCCAACCAGCTTCTCCCCAGAGTTTGACCCCTCAGTTGCCCATGTTTGGTGACTGCCAGCAGTGTCCCTGGGGCCACCAACAGATCAGTGCTGGCAAAACCCATCAAATGGCATCAGAAGCTTCCTGCGGAGCAGACCACAGAGCAGGAGCCATCTTCAGGGGTGCCTCCAGCTCTGCGTTAAGGCCACCAAGAACAGGATCTGCAGGATAGTGGGGTGGTCTTGATGTGAACATGTTTTATTGTGCTGGCAGCTGTGCTCAGACCACTGCCTGGGCACGGGCGCTCAGACAGAGGCTGGTAAGTAGCTCGCAGGAGGACACAAGCACCGGTTGTTATCTGCAGGGCTTGAGTTTGAATCACAAGGGACACTCTCTGCTATGAGCAGATCTCATCTGCTCTCAGAAATAAGAGGGAGGTTTGTGCCAGGCGGTGGCTGCAGCAGGATGGAGACATTTTTCCTTGTGGTCTCAGAGCCCAGGCGCCAAACTGAGAATGAAGAGAGTGGGACACGGCCCCTGCTCCACCCCTGCTGGATCTGCTCTGTGGCTGCTGACGGTGTTTCTGTGCCCTTCTCAGGCTTTGCTATTTCAGGTGACAAGCTCTTCCAAGAGGTTTTTCTAGTGGTGCTTCTAAGCGTCACCATGTCCTTGTTAGAAGAACCCCTCTTGTCTGCCTAGGAGGCACTCACACCAATTTCTGTTTTCAAAATAATACACACAGAGAGACTGTGTTAAATATTAGTCTCCCTTTATTTCTGTAGGCAGACAGAGGTTTCAAAGCATCTGGGATGGGACGTGCTTCTTTGAATAGAGATGGGAAACTAGACAAGGCACAGGGATGAGCACTGGGAACGACTGGGGTGGGACGGGGAGGTTGCAGGGAGATGCAGCGAAGGGGCCTGGAGGACGGGAGCAGGGAACAGCTACACATGATTTCCCACTCCAGAAGTGGCCCAGCTGGAGGGCACCCAATGCAGCCACCAGGCAGCAGATGGGCAAAAGGAGGTACTTTTTCACCCAGCACCTAATTAAACTGGACCTCACTACCATAGGATATGACCTAAGAAAATAAACCTTTAAAAGCTTGAGATAAACGTATGCAGGATTGGTTTGTTCTGACTGGTTAAACGTGATGGTCCAGGACCTCCAGCTAAGGAAGTATTAAGTCACTGACCACCAGAAGATGGGGCAGGATTATTTCCTGCTTGTGTTCCTTCTTATATTCCCTCCAACAGACCAATACTACCACTGACAGGGTCTGAGGCAAACCTGTGGTCTGCCTCCTTAGGCATTAAAAGTTTTAACGAAGGCACTAATTCCCCAGGCTCTACCCCATCCTTCACCATGAACCAAGATGAAGCTTCTCCCTTCCTGAAACAGAGACGGCGGCTCCTGCTTTCCACCCAGAGTAAAGAGGGGCTGGGGGCTCTCCCCCTTGAGTACTCAGAGACAGCCCTGAATGAAAAAGTTTCTGGTTCCCAGGGTCTGTTGCAGACGCAATTAAGTCTCGCAGAACTTGCACAAACCATCGCTTTCTCCTGCCAAAGCTTTGCGCCACTCTCAGAAAGGATTGCAGCGTTAGATAAACACATCTACCTGGGTGCAAAACTCCTGCCAGCTGTGATGAAAAGCTGCAGGCTCAGCCCAAGCAAAAAGGAACTTTCTCTTAATTTCTCTTCTTGCCCCTCACTCCAAAAAGGCCATTGAATGACTCGAGCGTGTCCAGAGAAGGGCAACGGAGCTGGTGCAGGGTCTGGAGCACAGGTCTGATGGGGAGCGGCTGAGGGAACTGGGGGGGTTTAGTCTGGAGAAGAGGAGGCTGAGGGGAGACCTCATGGCCCTCTACAACTCCCTGACAGGAGGGTGCAGAGAGGGGGATGAGTCTCTTTAACCAAGTAATGAGTGATAGGACAAGAGGGAATGGCCTCAAGCTGCACCAGGGAAGGTTTAGCCTGGATATTAGGAAATATTTCTTTGCAGAAGGGGTTGTTGGGCATTGGAATGGGCTGCCCAGGGAGGTGGTGGAGTCCCCATCCCTGGAGGTGTTTAAGAGTCGGGTTGACCCAGCGCTGAGGGATCTGGTGGAGTTGGAATCTGTCAGTGCTGGATTAACGGTTGGACTGGATGATCTTCAAGGTCCTTTCCAACCGAGATGATTCTGCGATTCTGTGATTCATCTTCTTCCATTTTCACTCCTTTCTTGAGAGTCGAGATTCCTGGAAGTAAGAAAGGGTGAAAAGTTGCTCGATGCTGGCGTTTGGTTTGGCAAGAGGTGCCTCCCTGCTCTGTGTCTGCTACATTCAAAACCGTCCAGGACTCGGGGCAGCCCTCGCTGTGTCTCTGGCCCGCACCTAAGTGGGAGAGCCCTGGTTGTGCTGTTACAGCACGGCCAAGAATAAGGTGATTTTTCTCTCTCCTGATTTAGATAGCTTATACTTTCATCTACAAGAAGGGGAGAATGAGAAAAGTCTCTGCTTAGCCCCTGCACATCCAGCAGCTCCTGCTGAGTCACATGAGCCAAAGTCTGCAGCGTATACACAACTGCACTGAGAGGTGCATGTGACAGATGACAGCACTGGGAGAACTTCCTTTAATTATCACTGTTATTGCTGTTACGATTAGCAATTAAGGCATTTGTTTTAAACCTGTCTGTATTTCAAAACAAGCACGAGGTGGTCAGATTGGCAAAGACTATTGGGTTAACTGGTATGGCATCCTGCCTGCAGTAAGGATAATAGAGTGCCTGCCTGATTGCTCAATGATGATGGATTGGTGGGGAATTTCTCTTGGACCCTGAGACCAAGCCTCTGGGATCTGACACAGCTTGTGTCTGCTCCTCTGGAGGCTGACTTGCACAAGTACCGGGGCCACGATGTTGTAAAGAGCAGGTGTTTCAGACATTTGAATCTTTAAAGCCACACCTCGCGTGGGGTGTTATCTGTCTTTGCTGTTGCTACTGATGCTTTTTGGTTGCCTGGAGCCCCTGCCCTACCTGGGGGAGAAACACAGACATTTAGAGCTCTGCAGATGTGAATAAGAACGGGTACATTGCTCCCGGTAGGCTATGCAGCAGCAATGGAGACAAATGCTTTCATCTGGCTGTGTAAAGCACATCCAGCTTTAGCATGTCTCCTGCTGCTGTTATTATTTCTTCCAGACCGCAATTTGCTAAACAGCTTCCAAACCAAGCAGAGGACATGATTCCTGCCCTGTGGAGCCATGAATGATGGGGATTATCTAACTGTTCAGCATTAGCAAGGCTCCCAGGTCACCTGCCTGTGTTTTTATACCTGGAAGCATGAAATGGCAGCCTTGGAGCTAAAGTCATGTACCAAAAGCAGCAGGACGGAGCCTGCCCAGGCTGCTTCAGGGCCTTCCTGGACACAGGCAGAGAGATGCAGCAGGGCACTGGTGAGCCAGAATGTCTGGGTTCCCTTCCCAACTCACCCACTGCCTTGCTGTGAGAAGGGAGCAAAGTCATTTCGTCTCCTTCCACCCCAGGGCTCTGACTCACGCTTGCTGAGCAAACAGCAGGAGGGATGTGGGATGCGGGATGCCAGCACTCCCACCTCATCCTCCCTGCCCTGGCTGTTTGTTACTGCCCCTCTGCCCACAGTCACAGCTCCACACCAGACAAGGCAATAAAAGACACGTGCCTCTGAGCCACAGCTTCTCCAAATGGGCTTTTTAAAAAAATCCCTCATCAGCAGCAGCTCAGGTAGAAGCGTCCATCCAAGGTGCACAAGGCAGGTAGGACCAGCCTCAAGTTAAGCAACTGGATTCCCCCAGACTTGCGTGCCAGAGTCCCCACTTCCCTGTTTTGGTGGCAGCAGCAGCAGAACTGCTTCCTCACCACAGCCTGTGAGTACACAGTTAGAAAAGGCTTGCAGAAGACTTGCAGCTGGGCCTTGAGGCTGCAGGCTTGGCTCCTGTGAAAGCCCCTGCCCCTTCCACTGCCTGCCTTCAGCTGGCTCTGTGCGACACCCCCGGACCCTGCTGCCTGCCCAAGGGGTGACAGAGAGGCAGAGGAGCCGGGAGGAGGCTCTCCAGATTAAAGCATGTCCCACATCACAAGGCCTGGGACATTGCCTGGGATGTAGGGTCTTGTAAGACAGCTTCAGTCCCAGGGAGCCAGAATGTAACAGCTAAGGGGACAGGATGAGGAGCAAAACTCATCCATGAGGTTTCCTGGCAGATCCTGGTGCAGAAGAGACACATCTGAGCAAGCCGAGATGTCACCTGTTAGAAGAAAGCTGAAGAGGAGGCAGCAAGTCTTAGCAAGGAGGTGAGGACTTTGGGTGAAGCTCTGAGAGAAAGAAGTCTCAGATACAGGGAGGATTAGGGGAATCTCTCTGTGTAACTCTCACATGAGGCCCAGAAAGCTTCACCCCTGGGCACCTCCATCTCCCTGGCCCACTCCCATGTCAGCATCCTCAGCATCCCAGGCCCTTCTGACCACAGGCAGGAGGATGTAACCATTAGGAGGAGCTGGGCAGGAGGACTCACCAGGAAATCAGCCTCTCTTTATGACCTGAATGCTACTTATTGATGAATCAGGGAAGATGCAGATTCGTGACATCCTCCCTAGTAATTTATTCACCGTGTGGCACAGGATGTATCAGTGATGCTTGGGTGCTTTGCTCATGCCAAGGATGCCAGAGGTTTTGGGGTGAAAAAGCTCATTCTTTTCAAAGATGTTCATACAGGCCAGGCATCTCATATCTGGGCAATGATCTGTCTTATTTTCAAACCCACCTCTGCCACCTTCCCCGGCTGACACTGTACCTCACCTGCCTCCCCTCGCAGTGGGATGGGCGTCACCACTTGCTTCTCACCGAGATCCCCTGGGGAACTGGGCACCTTCTTTCGCCATGAGAACTCAGTCTCCTCCTCGCACAGTCCATTCAGGAGTTGTAAGTGAATAAGAAGCAAATTCCCCCCAGAATTCCTCAGCGTGTACGCCGCAGTGCGGCCACCCACGGGGTGAGAGCAGCTCACCAGGGATCACCTCTGATCTTCTGCTTCAAGCTGCATTGTCTGTCCTAGAAAGACACCCAGCCTTGACTGAGCTGCATGTAATGGAGGCTCCACCATGTTGTAGTATAAGCTGCTTCAGTGGTTAATTACCCTCTCGTTTCAAAATGCATGTGGATTTGTGAGGCATCTTTAGGAGGTGTTGCACAGCTCAGGTCTCCCGGGTACACTTCTTTTCATAGAAGTATCAAAATAAATGGCTAAGCTTCCCAAAGAGCCAGTCCCCAGGGCAAAGCTGAAGTGTCGCAGCAGAAGCTGCTGTTTGATCCCTGCTCTTCAGGGAGCACATGGAACAGGGACAGGGACACCTTGGATCTTGGTCTGACCCTGCCCTGTGATGCTGAACGTGGTGTCTCCTCTGCTCCAAAAGGAAGAGCTGTCCAAACAATAAGCTTTTATGTTTAAGAAAGCAATGTATTTCTTCTTTTCCCAACCCTACGTAGAGGAAAAAATGTTGCTTTTTGGGAAAAGTTTGATTGCTGCCAATTTTCTTGACATCCTGAATGGGGTTCAGGAGGAAAATCCTTGCAAAGCAGTCACCCTAAAGTGTCCTATTCAGCCAATTCTTTAACTAAATAACAAAATTAGCTAACTAGAAGTGTGATTTATTTTTATAATAAAATTATTTTTGATAATAAAACAGTAGTTGGGGATAATTTGAAAAGTGGCTCAAAAACGAGGCAGCAGCAGCTTGCCGCGTGTTTTTTGGTGGAAACTGCTTTGTTGGTCTTTAAGCAGCTCTGTAAGGGAGGCTGTATGGATCAGTCCCTCCCCTGGGAAAAACAGGGTTAGGATTGGGGTGTGTGCGCGTGCGCAGGTAACCTGCCTAGGGGCACACTGATGATTTCAGACTGCATTTCTACCCGCTTTTCCAATCTTTCCAGCTCACGCTTCTCTGCCCTCCCTCTCTGCCCCTGCCCATTTGGGTGCACAGATATAAACCCTCCAGCCAATATGTTTCCTTTGGGGGACTGGAAGGGTTGCCTGGAGGGTGCGCATGGCTCTTGTCTCATCCCAACGCTTTCCCTAGAGACGGAGCAAGGGTATTTCCTGGCGGCTGCTCCCGGTGAGCTCACACCGTGGGCACTCCTTCAGAGCTAGAGCGGCAGGGCAGGTTACTGCTCCAGCTTTGCTAGAAACCTTGGAGCTCCCGACCCTTCGCCTCACCGTGTGGAAGCAGTGCTGGTCTGTCTCAAGGGAACACAGGTAAGCCAGGCTGGGCGAGCAGCGAGCAGCAAGCCAGTACCTGGGCACTCTGGTTGCTGCTTCGATTCTTCTCTTCCCTTCTTCTTCTTCTGTCTTGTGTCTCCTCCATCCCTTCACCATCTCTCAACTGACATCTGTTCAGCTAGGAGAAAGGATTTACCAGCTTGGGTCTGATTCTTTTTCTACCATATGCAACCACTTGCACTGCTGTAAAAGCATAATGCATAGCACCGGGGATCAGGAGAGAGTCACTGTGGTGTGAATGAGCACATGGAAACCCAAGATCACGAAGAGGCAGACCTCAAACCAATCTGCCTGCCATCTATTTTATTTTTCTTCTGTAGCTGTGATCTCACCTGCTCTGGGGATGCAGTCAGCCTGGATTAAAGAGAGGGCATCGTTAACTTGCAATTGTAAAAGAATGGTGGAGGTTTATCCACAAGTCAGTTTATCTGGTTGGAGCAGGAGGTTACAGAAGAGCTTGTTTGTATTAGTGTTACACTCCCGTGTTTTCTCCCTTTGAACTTCTTCTTGGGAAGAGAAGCAGAGGAAGCTGTGGTAGCTTCACACCACTGCACACCTACACTAACTGTTGAACTCGGCGGTGTTGCTCAGCTGACACCGGTGTCAACAGGGACTTGACTGTTTCTCCGCAAGAACATGATCAACTGATGAGTGGTTTGCAGATAAACTTCCCTTCCCTGCGCTAGACCCAAAGCTGAAAAGATTTTCAAAGAAAAGAAAGCTCTGTTTTCCACCAGTGCCTTGGGAGCTCAGAGATGCTACTGAAGTGCTTGGTGTCACCCCGGTACCTGCTCATTCTGCAGAGCTAGGCAAGCACAGCCGGACAGGTTAGTTCAACACTGCATCCAGGGACTTAGCTGCTCAGCTCCAGGGAATTTCTGTGGCTCTTGTGTACCAAATACCCAGCTGCTAGGGTTTGGATGGTGCTTCCAAACACCTCTAAGGTTGACAGCCATCTATCAGCTTCTAAAATAGCTTCAAAGTCTCAAAGATTTGAAACAAAATGTGCCAAATAGGAAACTTGATCAGAACTTCTACTTTTTCAAATGAATAAAAGAGGGCTGAGAAATGATGCTCACACTGAGGATAGGAAAGTCTTTAGCATGAGGAAGAAAAACAGGCAAAAGGTTAGATTTTTTTTTAGAATCCCACTTGTAACAGAAGCTTTTGCAGCTGCCAGAGGTCAGGCTGAGGGATGTGGCAGTGGAAAGCCCACTCGAGGTGTGAAGCTTTGACACCTTTCGCTGGGATACCAGGACGGGTTTGGATGGGAGCGCATACAAAGTGAAATCACTGCCAGCAAAGAGACCCCTCCCAGTGCCTTTGCTCTGCACTCCCAGGACTCCAGTAATACCCAGGGTCTGTGCCGATGCTCCAGGGCTGAACTTGCATAAGGTGAGCTCCAGCCCTCAGGAAGATGCTGAGAAATGACCAAGGAGAACAGAGCAAATGAGCAATAAACCCTGTAGAGTTGTCCACTCCCAAAAGGTAGCTCACATCCCACGGAGTACAGGGAAGTCCTCTTGGCAGAAAGCTCTGAGTCATAAAGAAAGTGAAGAGAAGGGAGAAGACAGGGTGACAGGACAGGGCCGAAACGGGGAAGCATCACGTGGCAGCGCCAACCCCTGATGAGAGATGTTAATGTCATGGGGGGGGGCTGTGGCGACCATTCCCAGGCTCAGAGTTCCAGAACATTTCCTAGGGTGATTTGTCACTCCTGCATCGTGGGGAGAGAAGAGGAAATATTCTGCAATATGATGTGTGCTGGGAAGAGGATGAGTCTTTTGTAGCAGGGTAAGGATGCTGTGCTCGAGCGGGCTGGTGCAACGTGTGTGCGAGGGGCAGGCAGGCAGAGTGCTCTTCTCCCCTTTCCCTCCGTCTGTGCAGCACACTCCTTCCCCGCCTGCAAAACTAACCCGCTCCTCTCCCTTTTTGCAAAGGTGGCCCAGCAATGCCGAGCATATTTTCCTACCAGAGCGCCGAAGTCGACTGGTGTGAAGGCAACTTTGAGCGCTCGACGGTCATCGCGGAGTACTACAACACCGTGAGTGCGGGCGCATCGCAGGGCAGGCTGGGGCGTGAAGGCAGCCGGCTCCAGGCACCCGGGAGCTGCTTTTGGGAGATGAGATGGGACAACCTTGTTTTCTCTCCTCCTGCTCACTCCTTTAAACTTCCTGGTGTTGGAGGGTGCTGCTACGGGGAACATTGTCTGAGCTTCAGGTAAATCACGGGACTGTCATTTCTTACAACAGCCAGTTGCTCACAAAACGAGCTGGGGTCAGGGGTACTTCTGGCACGTGTGGGGATGAGTTCCCAGTGAGAAAACTCTGGCAGTGCTCCTTAGCCCAGATTTGTGAGATCCTGTTATACCAGTCCTGCAGCTCTCCTGCCAACTGGGGTAAGTCCCACACAGGGCTCATATATTCCAGCTAAATGTACAGGAGTGGCAAAATGAGAGACAGCACTTGCATGAACCATGTTGGGCAGGTTGGGAATCCAGAACTCAAGGCAGAGGAAAGCTGATGCATGAGCCAGTTTCACCTCCTATGATCCTTTATAAAATTCAGGCTCCATCCAGTGCCAGTTCCTTGAATGCAGCCTCCTGGCTTAAGCGTGGCTGGAAGCATCCGTAGGATCCTCAGCAGAGGACTCGGTAGATAACCAGCCTCTGCCAGCGTGTCCTTCTACCTCAGTGCAATTACAGGCTAGCAGGGGTGTGAGGCATGCGGATTTACAACCTTCCAAAGGCCTTGTTTACAACTTTTAGCAATTACGGTCTAACACTAGAAGTTCTTGTTCTCATGGAAATATCTCTTCCTCTTTTTCTAAAGCATTTCCTGCTTTTAATAAATTGCCTATAATAACAATAATCCCCTCACCCGAGTCCCGCGGCTCCCCAGCTCTAATTGCCCAACCAGGGTCTCAAAGGAGGGATGCTCAGTCTATATATAGTCACTTCTCTTTGAGACAATTAACAAATAAAGATCCACCAGTCCAGACCAAATCCTGCTTCCCTCTGGCAACCACCTGAATGTGTTGTGCTGTTGCCTGTTTACTGGCACCGCATCCCCGTCGGATGGGCTCAGAGCTGCAGTGAGGCAGAGCTAGCAAGGAGGTACAAAAATCACTTATATCAGCATTTCCGATGTAGCTGGAGGTGCCAGAAGCCTCTGTTTTGGAGTGTCACTGGCAATACTGGAGAGGGGCTGATTTCCACAAAGAACAGAAAGTCTAAAAGTTATGTTTTTAATCAGAATTCATTCTGGGAGATAAATTTGCCTCGCCTCCTAGATTAGTACCTAGGCAGCATTTGTCAAATGTGTCTTTGGAGGTGAGACCCCGTTTTCACAAGGATCCTCATTTACACCCAGACTGTCAAAGTGGCTCAGGGTCCGTAACACACCAAGAAGTCTCTCAGGAGCTCTCCAAGAGCCCTGTGTGTCTAACCTCTCTGCAGCACACTGCTAGACATCACTTGTTGTGGCCGGATGCATAACTATCTTAGGCCCTCTAATTCCCATAAAACATTAACTCTTAGCTGCCTAGGTTGTTTTGTGGCACAGGCTTCTAAGTTATGTAGCTATTCCTGCAAATCTTACCCAGGTGCCTCGTTCTGGACTGAGGTCCCTACTAGCCACAGCCATCTCCCGTGTTTCCATACTACACCACCTTCAGGGCACTGGGCTTTGTTGGGATGAATTTTCACTGAGTAGGACTCAGACACAGCTTTCTTCCAGGAGATGAAAACTTCTCCGATGCGTGTTTCCACACAGATGCAAACTAGTGGGATACCAAGGAACACAGAGAGATGTGGGCAGAGCTAACCCTGCAGGATTTTTTCCATCGATTAAACTAGCCCTTGTTCATCTCTCTATGGCAACACAAGGCACATATTTCCCAGCAGAGAAAGAGCATTTTTTGGTCCCTGCACTGATTTCCTTCTCCCCAGGCTCGCTTTTACCAGCCCACAGAGCTCAGCCGAGTGACTGTGCAGGCAGAGGGAACCTCCTCTGCAGTTTCTGTCTTCAGGTGTGATTCCTGTCTAGAGGAAGCAGCAGAGGTCTAAACCTGCCTTGACAGCTGCCTGCATCAGGGCTGGCATGCGACCTCCTGTCCAAACAAGGGGAGACAAAAGAGCAAACCCTCCTAAAAACTGCTGCTGTCTGAGCATCTGACAACAGTCCCAAAGGCTGCACCGTGCTCAGGGCCAGACCTTGTAACCAAAAGCGGGTGGGAGCATCACTGACGTGGGCATCACCTCTTCATCAGCCTGCACACGCTGGCTGGCACTGCCTGGCCCTCACCCCTTGCAGCAGCACCAGGGGAGCCCTCTTCACACTCTGGGCTCTCCCACAGGATCAGGCTCCTTGCGATGTGCCCTAAAGGGGGGACTACAGAAATCAGAGCAGACTGAGATCCATCCCTAGCTATCCCTGCTGCCTGGCAGCATGTTCCACATCCAGCTGGGGCTCAGGGCACTGTCTCAGGTGTGATTCTAACAGCCTGGATCTCCTCTCCTTCATTCATTTGTTCCCCATATTCAGATTGCATCCTCCCTGTGGCAAGGTTTATGGGCCTTATCTCACTGGCCTGCCCTGAGATAATTATATCAATATTGACTTCAGTGTCACTTTGCCAGAGCTGTAGAGTAGCTGGGAATCCAGCCAGCTCCCACCCAAGCCTCCCGCACTAAATCAGCTCCTAGTGGAGCATCCTCTTCACTGCCTTCTTCCCAACACTGCCCGGGGCTCAAGCAGGGTAGTTTTGTGCCAGCAGCAGCAATGTGCTGCTGAGAATTCCTCTGTGCCAGCCACATTCTCTCTCGGGTCTGCTTGGGTTGGATGCTTTTTATTAGAAATAAGCACCAAGGGTATGAGAAAAGAATGTAAACAGTATCTTTAAGTACCTAATAATACACGGTGGCTCATGATTGGAGGCAGTTCAGCCACAAAGCACTAACTATTTATAGTGACTCAGTGACCCAGAAATTTATTGTCTTCTGGCTGTTTGTAGGAGAACTGTATTGTGCTACATGAGGGTCATCAGTCAGGGACTTGTCTTTCTACCCTCATCTCTTTCCTGAAATGACTGATCCAGGATGCTGGTAATGACACCCAAATCCTCAGCGGTCTCTCCGGCAAAGCAGCAGGAGCTCTGACACTGCCATATATCCAGAGCTCCCGGATGCTTCATCGATTGGTGGAGATAAGCTCAACTGCAGGTGCAAACTACCTAGATACGCCCAGAGAAGCACTCACTTTCAGAGCGTGTCAGAGCCGTGGCGTGTGCCCCAGCCCTTCACACGGGCTCAGTAACCCCGCGGCATCGCAGAGGCATCGCTCTCCTGTCTGCCCAGAAAGTCGCCTGCAGGAGTATGGCAGCTCCCTGCCCGGCACTCTGCAAACACTAAACAAACAGCTGTTTCCTGCCCCAAAGCACTGGTATGACATTGGGATGTCAGGACACGCAGCCTCGTCTTCTGCTACACAGGCCTGGCTATTAGGAACTTGCTCTGCAGGTCTGGAGATCCTCTGAGGTATTCACTTCTGTCTTTGGCCCTGTGGGCTCTTCTGTCAGCTAAAGCTGTTTCGCTGGCCTTTAAGTGAATGAAAGTGCTCCAATGAGTCTTGCAGAAATCTCCTTTCACTGGGGAAAATGCCTGCCTTGAGTAAGGACCAGCACACGCCTTGGCTGCTATTGCACCGTTGCCGTGCTCACAGAGCCAGGCAGAGCTCTGCAAACCAGCATCTCCCGTCCCAATCCATACCAGGGGCTTCTTCTCACTCTGTCGCGGACGGAGATGCAAACAGGTTCTCTGCAGGTCTCTCCCTCCATCTCAGGCTGCAAAGTGCTGAGTTGCAGAAGCCCTGCCTGGGGCCTTTCCCATGATCCTGCTAATGCAGCAGGATTAGAGCCATGTTGCTGCTCCCAGTTTTGCTTTTTTCCTAGTGAAAGAAGCAAATGCCAACGCAGGCGGGCTCGGCTTAGGCACCTGGAGCAATAACTCACACTTGTTAGGAAGTGGGACATTGCTGTGAGCTCACACAGTGGAAAACCACAGGGCTGAGTCACTCTCACAGGTCAAATCACACCTCGGCTCCATCACCACTCTCTTATCTCCCTGGCATCCTGGGCAGAGGGAGCTGGTGCCTTGTGCCCAGTACAGCCCAGGTAGGTATAAGTAGAAGCCATGCTGGGGGGGGTCAGTGTGAGGAGAGACTCTGGAGAAACTTCCTAATGGGAGTACTGGAAGCAAAACCCTCCTAACCACGTTTCAGATGGAGCTTGCCACATCCTAGAGGGAAGATATAAGAGAGCACTTACAACTCAGGGCTTGGATCCGATGAGTGATGAAGATCCCGTGTCCCCACAGATGCAGTTGTGTGGTGGCTCTCCCCTAAGCTCTGAGTTTGGCTGCTCTGTAAGGAATCACTCCATCTTTTCAACCCTAATGGCACGGTTCCCCTGATAATCCCTCCCCTCTGATATCTGATCTTGCACATCTCACACTGAATTAATGAAGTGATAACATTGCTGTTATGTAATTAATGGCACTGTTGCAATGCCCACTGCAGCAGGGACTCAGACCTCTCTATGCGCAATCTCAAACTCCCGCGTTTCCTCACTTGGACGTGCATGCTGGCACTTGCATACCGCTGCCTCTTCTGCAAGCATTTTCTCTCTTCTTGCTATCCCTGCTTGTCTTCCAAAAGCCTCTTTAACCATTTCACCGGAAAAGAAACATTTGCAACACAGTTGTTATTTTAACACGCCGTTTGGTTTCTCGATCATTTCCGAACAGTTTGACCTCAGTGTGCAAGTGGGACCAGCACTTCTCTTTTCATAGCTGGAAAGGGAACATGCCTGGATTTGGCTCTAGGCACCTATAGAAAACCACTCCACTTGGCCTGAGAATTGTTGTTAATGGGAGCATCAACTTGCTTCATGAAAGCCTTGGTGAAATTCAAGATTAATCTCCAGGTGTTAAAGGGAATAGAGACCTTACATTAAGTGTGAATTGTGTTTCCCTCTGGAATACGAGAGGGTGTGTTTCACATATATGACAACATCCCTGTGATTTGCAGCCCTGTTACCATAAACTTAGATCCCACGGGACATCACAAGCCAAGCATCGATTTTACAGTTTACCTGGTGCATGTAAGGGCTGCTGAGGGGTGAGACTCCAGCTGTGGAGGTCAGATTCCAGGCCTGGGGTCTGGGTCAGTATCTAGCTGGAAGATGAAAGGAAAAGGATTGTCAGGGTGAGATAAAAGTCCCCCTGGTGTTGTGCCAAATGGCATTTTAGCAGATGGCTCTGCCCTGCTCTTCTAACACCCCAGAGAGCTGTCTGGCAGGTAGAACGTAGCACCACAGTCCCAACCTTTCATGAGCAAGAAAGATTTTCCCTGGGGAGGCTGTACTTCCCTGTGATATCCCTTTACTGAGTTCACAAAATCAGGTGAAAAAGCCAGGGTAAGAACCTGTAGAGGGTAGGGATTATTTCAAACTTCCTTCCCCTGTAGCTGCAGGGTGGAGCAGGCCTGATCCAGCAGACAGGGCCAGGCTTTGGGCACTTGCTGCTCCTCCCCAGCTCCCACATTTTGCCCATCAGCATCTGCCGTTCCCTGAAGCACTGGCGCCTTCAACCAGCCCAGGCAGCAGCAACGGGCTGAGCCCCAGTACCATCCCCTCCTCCCCAGACAAATCAAAGTCTGTCAATGCAGCAATTTTGCGGAGCTGGAAATCAGGGCAGAGTCATTTCACTGCATTCATTTGCTAGGTATGCTGAAAGGAGGTTTATGACTTCATGTAATTACTAGTGTCCAGAATACCTCCCCCCCGCAGGCCAGGTGGTTTTGCACATGACACTACAGGATGTCACCTCAATCCTGCCTGTTCCCATTTACTAATATCCAGCTTATCCTGCTGCTCTCCACTGCACCCTCACTCCTGACTGGCTTGCTGTGGTGGCCTAGCTCCTCACACCCACCCAGCCCCTCGCAGGGGGGTGGCTGCTGGCCAAAAGGGGCAGAAGCCATCCAGGGAGTTTCTGGCAGGTCTGGGTTGACAGAAGAGGGAGATGGCTGCAAACAGAAGAGCTTTGGCAGCTTGCTTGAAGACACCGGGCAGCTGAAGATAAACCATCACCCCGAAGGGCCACACCAGCACACCCTGGGCTTGCTGGCCCCAGAGGTACCTGCAGTGAGAGCCCAGATGTCTGCAGCCACTGCTGTCACAGCAATAGCTGTCCTTCCAGTTCCAGCCTCGCTTCTCGAGAAACGCCTCTGCCTTCTCCCTGTGCCAAGAGTAATACCTGCTTCCACACAATGCTTTCCACTAGAGATCAGTATCCTCTTCACACATGGAGATACTGAGGCACGTGGTGGGACGGGACTTGCCCAAGATCATGCAACAAGCTGAATGTGCCTCTTGTGTTTCAGATCAGCAATGTGAGCTTCTTTGTCCTTTCTCCTGCCCTGCTCTACCTGAACCGGCAGTACCGTCAGCAGCGTGCCTTGCCCATGTACATCGTCTCTGGCCTGCTCCTCTGTGTAGGTGGGTGCCAAGGTTGTGAAAAGACCAGACAGATTGCCAGAGCACCTGACTGTTCATTTATGATACCTCTGGAGGTTGGTTCTTAGTGGCCAAAGCACAAGGGCAAGCTGGGGTGGGAAAGTGAACAGCCATGTCTGTTTGAAGCCCTGCAGCTCGTGGTTCCTGCTGGCTCTGGATGCACAGCTTCCAGCCCAGTAAACCCCCGTGGTGCTGTGTGGACTAACTCACTCAGGCCTCCATTAACGCCAAGGTCCATGCCCTGCTCTTCAGGAACGGTGTGTCTTTAGAAATGGCGCCCAAGAACTTCCCAGGCCAGACAGGCTTGTGCAAGGACGAAGCTTTGGTGACACGAGCTGTCCTTGCTCCTTGCAGGTATCTTCTCCACGTACTTTCACATGACCCTGAGCTATGTGGGACAACTCTTGGATGAGCTCTCCATCCTCTGGACGCTGGCTGTGGCATATTCCTTTTGGTACCCAAGGATTTACTTCCCCAGGTGCATCAAGAGCAGGTACGACTCAGAGGGTTTGCAGGCTCTGAGGGGAGGGATGGGACATTGACATTGATACATGTGATCCACAGAGCCCCCCCCAACCCCCAGCCAGCTCCCCTGCAGGGGGTCAGCATTGAGGTGACTGCAGTTTGCTTTGGGACCAGACCCTCCATCACTCAGTGGTGGACGTGCTGACAGAGGAAGAGTCAGGGAAGGGCTGTGCTGGACTCCTGTTGACAGGAGCTCTTTGCCTTTGCAAAGCTGCAGAGGAATCTTTGCATGGAGAATTTCAAAATTAATTAGGAAATTAAACGTTTCTGAGCACTGACATTCAATTACCCATGCTGTCAGACTGTTACAGCATCCCCTGCTATCCACAAAGAGCTTTCCCTGAAGGCTGATGAGGTTTCCCATAGGACAAACCGGTCCAAGTTAACAGCCCACATTTCCAAGGTTGCTTGCAGGAGGGCTGGCTGGGCTAGAGGAACTCAGCAGAAAGGATGGGGATGCTGGGTGAGCATGGATCAGCGGAAAGAGGAACCCAGCAGGGCTTTGCTCAAAGGATGGTCCCATCCTGGCTTGCTGGAGCCCTCTGAGCCATCCCCGTTCCAAGTCTTGAAAAGGCCTGCTCCAAGTCTGCTCTTCCCATGCCAAAGAGGAGGTCACCAGGAGTTCACTGTGGAGACATGGTCGGGGAAGAGGGGAAGGGACTTGGCAAGGGATTTGCATGTGAAAGGCCCCTCTGAGCCCTATTGTTGTTCAGTCAGCCCACATCTGCATGTTTGCTCCGCTCAAGCCCCTGCCCGCCACTGCTGGGACTCCCTCTGTGCAGCCCTTCCCTGTGCAAAGCTCCAGATGCCTTGGCCTCTGGATGTCCCTCTCTGGTCTGGCATCACCACGATAGTGCACAAGTTACCTTCTGGGCTGTGTTCCCCGCTCAGTCATGGCCTAACAGGGGAGCTTGGGGCAAAACACAGATATAAACAGATATCTCAGCCTTCCTGCCAGGACTGCTGCAGAGGCTGAGGTCAGCCCTGTGCAGATTGGAGGTGCTGGAGAAGGGTTTCCTCTCTCAGGCAATGAGCAGGACCTCTCCCATCCTTATCCTTCCATACCGTGAACCCCGGGGGCACTGATACTCACTTCCAACTCCCTTTAGGAAGCAATTCTACTGGCTGACTGGTGTCACCACCGTCATCAGTACCTTGATGTCCTTCATCAAACCAGCCTTCAATGCCTACGTGCTCAACTGCATCGCCTTCCACCTGCTGTACCTGACATGGCGCGAGCTGAAAAAGTAAGGAGGGGGCTCAGAGGGTTTATCTGCAGGTCCATTACATGCTCCTGGCAGGCTCACACGTGGAGGTGACTCTGTGCACAACAGCGAATCAAGCCCAAGTCTTCATCAGCCACGTGTTGGACTATCAGCTCTGCAAAGAATCGGGGCAGCCTGGGAGGGACCAGGAAGAGGCACAGGCAGGACTGTGGGTACAAGAAGGCCAGATGGCCCAGGTGCCACGCAGAATGGGGACAACCCATGGGACGAGTGTATCATCTCCTACCCAGCTGCCGTCTCTGCAGCTCTTCCCCTTGGGAGGGATTTGGGAACCAGTGTGGGGATGGGAGAACCCACCAGGATCTGGGGAGAAAGACAGGAGTGTCTTGGCATCTCCTAGCACCATCCTCACCACAGAAAGTCAGAAACCCTCTCTACAGAGCCACACTTCTCCAGTTCTTGTGGTCTGATGAATACTCTCCAGAAGAAACCCACTGGGTTTTGCCCTGTTGCATTAGCATTTGCAGACAGAAACCAGCCATCTTTAAAACCCACTTTCCTTCCGACTCCGCTTCCTCTCTCTCACTGTGTCTTCCAGGTGCAATGACAAAAGGGTTCACCGGATGGCCGCAGTCATGGTCCTGTGGTGGGTGCTGGCCATCAGCAGCTGGATAAGCGACAGGTGGCTCTGTGGGCTCTGGCAGGCCATCAACTTCCCCTACTTCCACAGCTTCTGGTAAGGGCTCCAGCGTGGAGGCAGGAACCCCAGCCCAAACATTTCAGGGGCTGAAGGGCCACAGATAAGGAGAAATGGCAACAGGGATGAGATACTCAACCAGGGAGCAGCCGCATCTCTGCCCAACCCTCTCCCCTTTTCCCCTGTCGCTATTGAGGCTGCCCCTCACCCTGCTCCCAGCCCAAGGATTTGGTTCTAATCACTGTTTAATATCCCTTACCTCCTCCACACCAGCCAAACAGTGTTTTGCAAGTGAAATTGTTCTAAAAGTCCCTCCAGGTAAGCAGCTTGCTTTCAAAGGGCTGCATCTACTCCCGGGAAGCTGCACGAAGTGCAGTGTTCTTGGAGTCATTTTAATAGCCAAACTGAAAGACGGGGATTTGCTTGGGCAAGACATCTCAGTGCCTGGCCAAGCGTGGCTGTAAGCGCTGCACACAGCGTGTGTTCTCAGATTCATCCTCACAGATCACTGGGATGACTGGGACAGATACCCAGCACTGCTGGGCTAGGCCAGGCAAGGTGGAATGAGTGGTTTGGTTTGGGGCTTAAGTCCCCTATATCACCCCATCCCCTCTGCACAAGGAATTGCCCCAGCTCACAGAGCTCTTCTAGGATTTCCCCATAGGCACAAACCCTGCAGGGCACACGCTCCCGGCCACCCTCGTGCATCACAAGACCGGGACCTTTGCCTGCTGTGCCGTACCCCTGGGCTCTAGCCTCACGGTGACAACGCCAGCTGCACACCGCTATGAGGTGCAGGAGAAGCAGATGGAGTTACCACTGTCCAACACATGTCTTTTTGGTTTCCTTGCCAGGCATGTGCTGATAGCCATGTCCCTCCTCTACTGCTGCCCACTGGTCATCTACTTCGATGTCAGCTATGAGATGCCATCGTTTAAGCCAAAGTTGGAATATTGGCCCAGCGACTCTTGGCCTGTTGTGGTGCCTTATGTTGCCCTGGAGGAGCCCCACAAGCAGTGCTAGAGCCAGTTGCCCTCAGGCATCCCTTGGGCACGGGGTGCGTGATGCACACGTGTGTGTCCGTACGGGGAAAGCCTCAGCTGCGCGCCCGTTCCTCACACAAGGGCAGTGTGGCTAGCGGATGGGGCAGGGAGCAGCTGAGGCCTTGTGGTGCCGGGCATGAAGCAGGGTGGAGGTGCCCTGGAAGACTCTGCCCAGACTGGCGCCCGGGGAAGCGAAGGTCTCCTCCTCCAGCAGATCCCCACTGGGAAGGGGAAGGAGACAGTGCTGCTTCTGTGTCTTCTGCATTAGTCAAGCGGCGGCACCCCTTGCTGACAAGAGCACAGCGGAGAACACAGAAGCCAAACTGGTGGCAGCTGGGCTTGTTGGGGCTGCTCTAATTATTATTAATTTTATTTATTGATGTATGTGGTCTTGCTCACGAGAGCTGTGCATTAAAGCTATGGACACGGACTTGCACTGAGCCCCTTTCTTTCCCCTGACTACACCATGTCCCCCGTTACCTGCCAGTCACTCCCACAGACAGGGTGGCCAAAGCTTCTCTAAAAGCTAGATTTTTAGAGAAATCCTCCTGGGTGACAGCCCAAAAGAGGCTCTGCTGGCCCAGGTCCTGGGGTGCTCTACCCCAGGCTCTACCCCTTCTTCAATGCCCAGTGGCCCTTGTTCCTCCCCAGCTCTGACAGTCTCCAGTGTGTAACTTGGAGACTCCTCTGCTTGCTGAAAGGGCTGGCTGGTGGCAGAGAGTGAGGTAAGGAACCAATACATTAGATAAACACGTTGGTACCTTTGCAAGAATAAAGAGAAGATGTAAAGCCTCAGAGAAAGACCACTGCTGTGCCGTGGGTAGAAAGCGATGCTTTCCAGGTTCTCCCTGCAGCGTAACAGCGAAGAAGTTGCTCTCGTGGCCACGGGACACGCTCCTCTTCTCTGAGCCTTGCTGCATTACAGTGATGAGCTGAACCACGTCGTGGGTCTGGGTCCTCGCACAACCCGCGGGGACTGGAGAGCACCAAGAGGCTGGCAGCGTGGCTGAGGTTGGCTCCCTGTAAGGCAGCCACAACAAGGTAATGTCACTCCAGGGGCCACAGGCTTTTTGGGCCCCTGTGAGTAAAGCGAAAGCAGAAGCACTCTGGGCTTAACCCCCGAGGCAGGAGGTGCTGCACAGTGTGCCACCCAGCTCCTGTGCCGTGACCCTCCCGTGGCCGCTGCTGCCTCGTGGATCCCTCTGCAATGGTCCCCAGAGCCACTAGATGGCAAATTTGGCTCATGAACCCCGAGCGATATTTCATCTTGGGAAAGGGATGCGGTGCGCAAGCACTGAACCCCCAGGCCTGGTCCCCCTGCCCTCTCCATCCCCCAGCACCACCATCAGACACCTCTCCGCCAGCACAGCCACCGATGAGACACCTGCACAAGGTGCAGAACAAGGGGTCTCGGAGCTCCGGCTTTTGTATGGCCTCGCCTGCCCATGCAGGTGCCCATCTCCTCTTCTGTTTGCCCCTTTGTCTCTCGTGCATGCCATCACTCGTGCCTCTCCCCTCATCACCCCATCTCCCTTTCGCTGACCCTCCCCGCTTCACTCCCTCTTGCTCTCCCCCCGCCTCACCCTTTCCCCAGCCCATCACATTCTTCTACAGCCTATTAATAACTTCTGGGCAATTGCACCGGGTCCCCGCTGGGCTCGGCCCCTCTGTCGGCACTGCCCCGCGCAGCCACTGAACGCGCCGGCAGCAAGTTCAAAAGTGCAGCGGGGCTTTCACAGCCCCTCTCCTCGTCAGGGGGTGGAGGAGGCCGCTCGCAAAGAAAGGCCGCGTTGCCAGGGAGCCTGGCACAGGAAAAGGGGGTCACCTTCACCTCCGACAGCACCTCCGGAGATGGACAGGCGCCAGCAGCCCTGCGGGCTGGAGATGCTGAGAGAGCCATGAAGGGATGGAGGCCGGGGCGTGGGCGAGGAGGGCTAATTGGCCGCTTTCGGCCGAGGAGCCGGTGTGATGCTCGGCAGAGAAATCCAGCGGCAAAATCCCCCGTGCAGTATGGTAATAAGGGAGGTGTCCCGGGCGCTGCTGCCTTGAGAACAATGTTGCTGCAGTTGAGTGACTGTAACAGGCCCCGATGACAGCCGGGGCCGCGTTAAAAATGCCTATTCAAGCAGATCAAGACATTGAGAGGCCTCGTGGGGATCTGAAACCCTCAGGGATTTCTGGATGAAGCCAGAAGCTGAATCCCCAGCCCTGGGAACCTGGGGGGAAAAAAAAAAAAAAAAAAAAGAAAGAGAGAAAAGAAAAGAAACCCACAAAGCAGCTTTAAAAGGACTGCAGTGCCCGAGGCAGGGCCTCCTGCTCCAAGCGGGGCTGTAGCCTGAGAAAGCGAAGCAGCCCTGACACCAGCCTGTGACTGGGGTCGGGGCGTCCCCGGGGCTGCGCAGGGTTATCCGAGGCTGGGGCTGCACCTCCAAAAGGTCCCTGAGCTGCTGGGGCTGCTCAGTCCTTCCTGCCAGGGAGCCACAGCTCCGGCTTGTGGGGCGCAGCCTGCACCGCAGAGCTGACAAACACCCCGTGAAAAGGAGCAGGGCTGTCAAAGGGATGAGTCAGGGCATTTCTGCCCGGAGCTGAAAGGGGTCCTGCTGAACGGGTAAAGCTGGGAGCCCTCAGAGGGTGAAAGCGGCCCCTTCTCGACCCCTCCAGGCCGTGGGGAGTTCTGACAGTACCTCCCGCAGCGGGACCCTCGGCCGTGTGAGAGCCTCTCGGGGTGTAACCAGCCAACTCGCTCAGCGGAGCAGCGCAGGAAAACAGGCAGGGCAGGAAGAGCTGCAAACCCGTGCACCCGGGGATCTGAGTTAGGACTGGTCAAAATTAAACCTTTCCTTATTTTTGCCAGATGAGCCTTAACCCGGATCATTTCCCTGATTTCACTCCCCATATGGCTGCCTAAACCACAAGAAAAGAGGCAAGAGAAGGAGCAGGAATGAGGAAGAGGATAGAGGCTGCTTCTTTCAACTGATGCCAGATTAAAGAGGTTGTGAAACAACGGCATCGGTTGAGTCTATTTGGTGCAATTGCCACACAAATGAAATAATAATGTTGATAACGCACCAGTCCTGCAGCATCAAGGATTAACGCTTACCTGTTCTGCTGCACCAAATTGCCTCCTGCTGTTATAGATTTACACTGCAGGATTTGGCTCGCAGACTGGAAACTTTTCAAGGCAGAGTGATTTATCTGTAAAAGACATTGCACATTCATGGACCTGCATAAATAATGCAAAAGTAATTAATAATAACCCAGTCCCTGCTCTTAACAATGCCAGGAGAAGAAACTGCTTCACTGGAGTGTCTCTTATGCCTTTTGCAAAAGATCTTTATTTGTTAACTGTCTCAAAGAGAAAGAAGATAATAGTTTTGAAACATGGAATGGATGTCGCTAGGTCCTGGGATTTTATTGCCAGACTGGAAATCTTTACGATTGATTTAAAGAACCCTCTGCTGGAGTCATGTTAAAACAACATTGACTCAGCTTTGATTTTTTTTCAGTTTTAATCTCCGAGGTCTGAAGTCAAAAGTTTGAAACTATGAACACAAAGGGCTAAGAAACCCAGGAAGGAAGGAGATAAGCTCCAGGAATTATTACCTCTAGAAGTCTTGTCCTTTCAACCCAAAGTGCTACTTTTGAGGTTTGACACAGGATTTCCAACTTGGAGGCTGACAATTCTGTTACACCCACCTCACAACTGCTATGAAAGATGGTTCGGGTTTTTGTCACCATTTTACCTACATCCTTGCTATCCACAATATACAAGACAAAATTAGCCATAGAGACATAAACAAATGCCAGCATTTTCCAGATATTGATGGCTGTTCTGGACAGATGAAAGCTATCAGGTCCTGATTAGCTGAAAGTCATATTTCAGCGAATACTCTGTCACAGTGTGTGCAGCAGCCAGGGTCCTGAGGTCCCCTGCCTATGTCTTTCTGTATTAGCTCACACGGTGGCTGCACACATAATCGGAGCCAGTTTTGATCAGTGATCATAGAGGAGATGTGGGCAGAAGTTGCTTCTCAGGAAGGAGAAGCGCAGCCAAATAAACCACTGGACAAAAAATGATTTTTAATCAAAAGATCAAATGATCTGTTTGGGTGTTTCTATAAAACCCCACGATTTGGTTCCGCTTAGTAAGGCATTTTCGCTGCTGTTCTCAGAAGAAAAACAAGCAGTTCACATTTGTCTGACAAAGTGGTTCAAATAACTTCAATTCTCTAGTAATGGCTGCTATCAAAATACCTAAAATGGAAGGATTAATTTTTCTGTGCCTTCACATTACAGCTCGAAACATGGTTTCAATTAGGGCTGTTCTCCACTTGTTTTAATTCACTTTCTATGAACAGTCACTCGGGTCCCGATTCATGAGCTCACTTAAGCACATGGTTTTTTATGAATGTGATTAAATGGAAAACTGCATCAGGTTGTTCTGAAATGGCACATAGTTTCACTGTCACAAATATTTAACAAAAGGCAAAGATTTATCTCAAATGCTGAAGTATTCACCAAAAGCAACATTCAATTGTGCATTGGGTTATAAAATTCACAATCTGCAATCGATGCTGCATTTATTTAGATAGGCCTTCCACAAGAGACCAGCTGTCTCAGTTCACTAAAATGCTTAAGCATATGTTTAATTTTAAGATTATGAATAATTCCATTGATATCAATGGCACTTGCTTACATTTAAGAATATATTTTGCTGGGCTGGAGCCAGAAATAGTGCCATGTAATGCCAATAAAGTGCAAATAGCAATATTTCTCTAAGTGCTTTCTGGGACCAATTTAAAAATTAATCAATGAAGAACTGTAATGTGAAAATGCAAAAATTAATATATGTGAGATTTTGATGTTTACTATCCTAATATTGCCAAGTATTAACATCCACCAGAGCACTGCCAAGTGAAATCAAAACCAAATCTGTGAAATGGAGCAAAAATGGCAACAAGTTGAATTTGTTATTCATCATGAATCATCCTATCAGACTTAAAGATTTACTCATGTAACACTGAGTAACATTTACCATCCTTACAGAAAGACATACATATAGATTAAAGACAGGGTCTGAGCCCATTTGTACCATCCCCAGTGTGTATTAACTCTATTCAGCCCAGGCCGAAGTGGACGCTTGAACAGGAGAACAGGGTCTGCTCTGTAACAGCTGAAAAGTGCCTTGAACAAGGATAACTTTGAATGATCAAAATATCATAGAGCAAAGGGTCACTAAAACCATGATTTTGCTCTCCTGCTTACTGTGCCTTACCTTCCACAAAACTTTATGAATTGCTCTGTTACGAGGAGCGGATGAAAATTTTCAGACACCACTTCAGCTATTTGTATTTGTTCTCGTAACTTTACTCCTCACGGGTCCAACAGCACCGACGTTGTCAGTGACCTACGTGGACCTGGGACATACCCCTTATTCCCCTATGATGGTATCATCATATAAACAGCTATATATCCATATGCAAATGATTGCTGTTTTCAAGCTGTTCATGAGCGACCTTATACACTGCCCATACGGTACAGTAATATGTTTTCCACATGTCAGATGTTTCATGACACATTTCATGCATATATTTAAAATAGATTTCATAGAGTATAAAAATGCACAGGCAGTGGAAGAAAATGGCCTGCATCTGCAATGTTTACATAATGCATTTCAAAATTGTATGTGATGTGTCCAAATTGATTGTATTCTTCATCTATCTAAAATATTGATGGCATATAAAATGTATGTGTAATGGATTCACTCAAGAACATGTATTACATGCCCTATTTTGATGCCTGAGCAACAAAGGGAAAGAATTTGTTACAGCTCTGCCTCCACAGTGTAGCCACAGAGAAAATTCTCAATTCTCCTTGTGCTGGTCAAAATGGTATTTGTCACATGTGTATGTTGCTTTACATTCCAACCTGACTCCCTTGAAACTGCACTGGATGGGCCTTTATGTAACAAAAGCAAGTTCAAGGTGTTTGAGATGTGCCACACTGCTAAGATATGACTTTGCTGCAATCAGGTGCACTATTGTCTCACAGGTAGTGATATCAGTGATCATGATTAAGTTTCAGTGGGATAAATTTCAGCGTGGCAGGGCCAGCCAAATTCCCTGAGTCACAGGCAAGTTTGCATAGCCCATCCTGCAGCGTGGGGGATTATCTGAACTGCTGTCCTACCTGAGCTAGCTACATTAGAGGTGGTTTGCATACATTTACATATGTGGCAACCCCACCTCCAGTTGCTGTGTAGACAGGTGAAAGCTCATTTCATACCGTTCCAGCAAAACAGTTTTGCTGGGTCTGTCATGAGAGCAGCTGACCCAAAATCTACAAAAATCAGAAATTCGTACTAATTTGAATGTTACAGGCTCTGAAATGCTGCTCCACAGCTCTGGGATGTCTCGCGATCTGCTCTGTGTATAGAGAGCATGGAACCACCAGGCTGGGTGTCTGCTGATGGTGGAAATGGCCAGTTGCTCTGAAAACCACCAACCTGACTTGCTGGGGTTGGAAATAGCAGAAACACCAGTCACAAGAGGAAAAGGCACCAAACAACATGAACCAGAGCTCAGGATGCTCAGAAACATGGCAAGCATGAGTGTGCAGCCAGTGCCCTGCTACATTAGAGTCCCTGAAAACTCCAAAATCTGGGAATGCCCTGGGAGAGGTTATATCTCACAGTATATTTGTCTGGAGTAGTAATTCCTACTCGCTTTTTGGACTCTTCAATCCAGAAAACAACTCAGAACGGGCTTTTTGGTGCTGGTCAGACTCCCCTACTGATCTCCTCCTGTCATGTTGTATTTGTCAAGCTATTTTTTTCCCCAGCTAGCATTTTTCAGTGGCCTAAAGGTTATCCTGTCTCGGGTGACAGTCACCAGTCAGAAGGTGGCCTCTGTCTGAGCATGCAGATGAGCACCTTTCAATGACTTTGGCATCGACCGAAAGAAGCCCCATGCAAAGCAGACGCAAATTTCGGCAGTGAAATCTCACTCCCTCCTATTGTACCACGATTGTGTTTGCTCCAATGGGCACATAAGGTGCCTGGGCCCGTCTTCTCCAGCCTGCACTTCTGCCAGCAGCTCGTATTCAGTGTTGGACAAATCCAGCTTGTGAAATGCTCTTCGTGGCAGGTCCAGCCGGCTGGCGGGTTTGGCACGACACAGACCGTTACCTCACTTGGCCAAACCTGACCTCTGTCTGTAGAGCACAAGAGAAAGGTACCGTCATCCGACGGCTGCTCAATAGCCAGGCGAAAGGAATTGATAGGTGTCAATTCAGCCTGCAGTGGGCCAGTAGCTACATTATAATGCCAACCTCACCTTTGGTGTTAATGAGGCCCCTTCATTAACAGCCTTGAGCAGAGGGGTCAGGGACTGAATAGAGACAGACTCCTTTCTCACCCAGAAAGCTGGTCCTTCTCATTCAGAATTGAAGCACGTTGGCGGGGCAGTTCGAGGACGCTTGTGCTGCCCATGTTGCATCTGCAAGGGACATGACGTATTTGTGACTATTCATCTGGCTCTTTTCACCAGCACTAAATACACAGAAAGAATAAAATAAATTCTCATTGTGTTCCCACTTACTAAGAAAATTTTCCCTCTTCCTTCTGGTTTGGAGGGTTATTGTACATTAAAAGCCTTTTGCATTTTTGCATTTTTCAGTAGCTATAGTACGCTATAATTTAGATTTTCCTCAGGCACAAAAGAACTTAGTTAAGCTAAACTGTATTACAGTGTGGGGGTTTTTTCTACTAAGTCCTTCATTAATAAGGGAACTAAAGAATTTCCAAGCTGTCTGTAATTTTTCCCAGATGCAGCTAGTAGTTGCTAGGAGTATCTTTTTGGCAATCAGAGTTTTTGGCTATTAACAATCTGGACTTTCGCTATACTACCCTGGTGTTAAATATGTGCTGTGAATACTGTAGTGTGGAGTGTGAAGTGAAGGAGGGGAAGGCAGAGAACAGGCAAAGCAAAATCATTTTTAGAAGAATAAATATTGCTAGGATTAACAGCTGATTTGAACGAACACGCTTCCCTGCAGGGATCCCAATGGTGCTTAGCAAACCAGGAGCCCTGCTACACCAGAACAAGCATCGCTGCAGAACTGACCAACTCCTTCTCACTCACAGCTTCTCTCTGTCGCTACCTGGTCTGTTTTCTCCCTGGCAGCCAACACGGACAAGCCCTGCAGTGAGCTCGTGCCATGAACCAGAGACAACAGAGGCCACAGCCAGCCACACACAGACCAAAGCAACACCCGGCTCCCCTCGGTGCCACCAGAGAAACCAAACCCTCTCTTGACTCCAGGTTCAGGATGTTTGCTGAGGCTGTACGTAAGGACATGACACGTGTTGGCAAAGTCATGGTAAGTGCCAGGAGAAAGATATCTGCTCCTTATTACCTAAAATATCAGCAGGTCTTTGTTTCGACTGCAGGTATGTTCATCTTGGAAACCACAGAGTGTTTGACGTCAGATGTACTTCATGAAAGTAGACAAAGCTCATGATAATCATTTCGCAGCTGGTAAGAGAAGGCAGTGAAGTGACCTACGTCCAGGGGAGAACTTCGGGGTCTTTCCACTCAGCCGTGTTACATATGGACACAAAGTGGAGGCACGTATTTTCTCAGAGAAATCCTGCTCAAATGCAAGATTTGTGTCTTTAAGTCTGTGGGACTATTACAAGATGATAATTTTTCTGACTCTAAGTGCTGGAGACAGCCCTGCTTGTTGGCTGGCTGGTGTCCAAGCAACCCAAAGCACAGACGGACCATGGAAGTTGTGGTCTTCAGTTCAAGAGCAGAAACAGGGAAGATGCAACTAAATTAGGAATGAGAAAGTAATAATGAATGACAAAAACCAGTGAAACAAATTAGTTTCTCCAGGGGTAGGAAGTGCAAACATCCACATTCGAACTGATGCTAGGACCTTAGGGGGAATGTACAGCCAACCACCCCAAGGAGTGATGCGAAGCCGACAGGAAAGTACTTTTGCTGCAAAAAGAGAGGTGTTGCTCGGAGGCTGGCAAATAAGCACTTTGAGCATCTTGGGTTGCGTGGCAATTGGGACTGTCTGAGCGGGCTGCCAGCGAGGGGGTCAATGTTGTGTTCCTGCAGAGAGGGGGAGTGGAGGAGGGGGGAGCAGAGGTGCCTCCAGAAGCAGTGCTGAAGGCTGCTGCCTGCTCCCCAGATGGAGCCTCAGAAAAGCCGGGGGGGGCTCTGCCACAGTTCAGTGCCTGCTGGCCAGTCCTCTCCCAGGAGGTGCCTGTGGATGCCCGAGCGTGGGCTGCACCGGCCCAACTCCCACGTGACACAACTTTCCCCACCGCAGCACTAGGACCCATCTCTTCTCAAACACCCCAGTTGTTGCCTCCTTCACTCATACTCCCCAAGAACAGCCAGGCTTGGCCTGTAAAGCACCCACGGAGCGTACAGGCGGAAGAGAGAAAGGATGTGTTGTACCTTCGCAGGACTGTTAGCCTGTGCTGAGGGAAATGCTCCAGAAATCTTTCCCGTCCCTGGATTTACCTGGCCAAAACAGGGACAAGTGCACTGCAAAGTCTTTTTTCCACTTTTATTTTCCACCATCCCCTACTCTCAGGGGACAGAACCAGTCCTTGGCATAGTCCCCTGCCGTGGGCCAAGCCAGATTAAACACACACCTTTCAGTCCAAGACAAGGATCTTTGAAGCAAGACTCTGGAAAGAAAAATAAAAAGTCCAAACAAAAATTAGAGAGAGCTGTCATGTTTCATTTGCATATTTGAATATGCAAATAAGATCTGTTTCTTATCCATTGGCACTGGCCCTACTGTAGATGGCAGCAACACAGCAGATCTCTGCCAGCATACAGTGCCACAAAGAAAGACGCTAATTGGATTTGCAGACGCTTATTGCAAAACCCAGAAGTTGCTGGAATAGATATAAAGAAACAGGAGCTCAGCCCACGGCTGCCTTGGGTGCGAAGGCACTCAGCTGACAGCTCGTTAGCTTGAGATGTCCTTGCAAATTTAGAAGTTTGGAGGAGCCTGGATGGCTGCTGGCTCCACCTTCCCCAGCACTACCCAGCACCTGAAACTCCCAACGCACTCCCACAAAGCCTGGCAAATTTTCTACCCTTGGCTGTGATTTCTTTTTTTTTTTTTTTTTTTGAGGGGGGGGGTTGGAGGGGAAAGCTTGAAAAGAAAATCAGGGGTAAGCTTGATCAGTCATTGGGCTGGAAGCTGTTCAGAACTGGGAACTGCTAGTGGAGCAAAAGCTGGATATAGGAATTTCTCTCCTTGAGTATTTTTGCGGTTGACTGTAAAGAGCTACCCCAGCACATTTTAAATTAATCTTCTCTCACTACTTGTCCCAGTGCAGAGCTCTGGGGTGCTGGCTGGGAGCAGGCATCCATAGAATGATGTGCTTACTCTGAACAGGGCACCCCAACTTCTTCAGTATAGCTTGATGGCCGTGTATCGGACTGCCCGCCTTTGGCGCCGTGGAAGCTGAGGCTCCTGACTTGGGGTTTCCCATCCCTGACTTGGAAATGCCTTAAATTCATGCTCTGATCCCAAAACTGGAGATGCAGCTTGTCTCCAAACCAGGGGAAGTAAATACAGGTGTGCTGAAGTGGGATGGCAGTTGGGGTCCCAGGCTGGGAGAGCATGAAAACAACTATTAACACCAGGCTGGGCAAAACCAGAGGCACAGCAAAATTGTTACCAACGGGAATTAAAATAAAAATCAAATTTTAATGATGTTTCAGAGGAAGTAACAGACAATTTTTTAGGAAAGGGAAAAGTTCAGGGTCTTGTGTGTCTGAGCAACATCTCTTGCACAAGGGGGAAATTCAACCGAGCAAGCCTGGAGTCAGACTTGGGAAAGACGAAGACATTTCCAGATTCAGGCCTGGGAGCATGTAACCACCAAGGACTGTGATGAGGCTGTGAGTGAATAGCTACGATTGGGAGTTCGAAAATAAAAGATTTAGACCGAAGAGTCACGTGCATGGGAATAATGTCCACAATTAAAGATATCAATGAGAACTCCCAGAGAAAGAGGCCCCGTCTCAATGGAGAAGAAAAGAGACTGTCCGAGGAGATGTCTCCTGGGACTGCATCAGACAGAAACATGGAAAATTAAAACTGGGGCACTTAAAAAGAATCCAAATCAGGTCTTTTTTGTTGTTGTTGTTGTTAACTGAAGCGATTAAGCATTTTGCTTTACTAATATCCTCTATCAGGTTGATGAGGTAAACTGGCTCTTTAGAATGATTTGGGAACCGATTAATCCTTGCCTGTGGCTATCAGTTAGCAACACACACACCGTTATTGGCTAACACGTATTTTTCTGCTGCCTTACAGAGATCAACAAACTATTTCAAACAAGAAAGTTGCACGAAGAAAAAAATTCTGCCTTGCATCTAAAAGCAAATTTGCTCTGAAACAGTCACAAATTGCACTTGTAAGGACAGTCCCGCGTTAATTTAAAGGCTCACAAAATTGAGCGCAATAACTTGTCATTTAGAGCGCTAAGAAAAGGTAAACAAAACCCACTTTTCAGATGCAAATGTCACGCTCAGAGTCAGCGGCGGTGCTGAGAAAACCGCGTTTGCAGGGCGGGCGGCTTTTAATGATGCCTCCGCCGCAGCCAGCAGCTCCTTTCTCAGCCAGGACAGTGACCTCCGGGCTCGTCACCCAGCTGAGCCTGCGGCTGATAACCACCGCTCCACTGAAGGAATCCCTGGGACCATTTGCATTGCAAATGCCCCCCGCTACAGACCAGAAAACGAGATATTGTTTCCCCTGCAGCGAACAGCCCTCGCCCCCGCGGTCTCCATCACGGCGCGGCCGCGGGCGGGAAGGCGGCGGCGGGCGGCCCGAGGCCCGGGCCGGAGAGCGGCGGCGGGCGGGGGGGGTCGGGGGCGAAGAGGGGAAACGCGGGAACGTGAGGGAAGCTGCGGGAGGATGAGGGGAACGCGAGGGACAAAGAGGAGAAATGAGAGAAACTGAGGGGGAAACGGGGGAGAGCGAGGGGGGAATTGGAACGGGGAGAAAATGTGGGGGACTGAGGGGGAAATGAGGGAGACTGAGGGGAAAAAGGAGGGAAATCGAGCGGGAAATTGAAACTGGGAGAAAATGGGGGAGACTGAGGGGAAAAATGGGGGAGAGGGAGGGGGAAAATGGGGGAGACCGAGGGGGAAATATAGAGAAAATGTGGGAGACTGAGGGGGAAATGGGGGAGACTGAGGGGGAAAAGGAGGGAAATCGAGCGGGAAATTGAAACTGGGAGAAAATGGGGGAGAGTGAGGGGGAAATGGGGGAGACTGAGGGGGGAAAGGAGGGAAATCGAGCGGGAAATTGAAACTGGGAGAAAATGGGGGAGACTGAGGGGGAAAATGGGGGAGAGGGAGGGGGAAAATGGGGGAGACCGAGGGGGAAATATAGAGAAAATGTGGGAGGCTGAGGGGAAAAAGGAGGGAAATCGAGTGGGAAATTGAAACTGGGAGAAAATGGGGGAGAGTGAGGGGGAGAATGGGGGAGAGTGAGGGGGAAATTCAAACTGGGAGAAAATGTGGGAGGCTGAGGGGGAAAACGGGGGAGAGCAAGGGGGAAAAGGGGGGAGACCGAGGGGGAAATATAGAGAAAAATGTGGGAGACCGAGGGGGAAATGGGGGAGACTGAGGGGAAAAAGGAGGGAGATCGAGCAGGAAATTGAAACTGGGAGAAAATGGTGGAGACTGAGGGGGAAATTCAAACTGGGAGAGAATGTGGGAGGCTGAGGGGGAAAACGGGGGAGACTAAGGGGAAAAAGGAGCAAAACCAAGCGGGAAATTGAACTGGGAGAAAACATGGGAGAGTGAGGGGGAAAATGGGGGAGACTGAGGGGGAAATTGAAACTGGGACAAAATGTGAGAGGCTGAGGGGGAAAATGGGGAAGACCGAGGGGGAAAAATAGAGAAAATGTGGGAGACTGAGGGGGGAAAAGGAAGGAGACCGAGGGGAAAATGGGGGAGACCGAAGGGGAATTGAAACAGAGAAAATGGGGGAGACTGAGGGGGAGAACGGGGCAGAGCAAGGGGGAAATTGAAACAGAGCAAGTGTGGGAGACTAAGGGGGAAAATGGGGGAGGCCGAGGGCAGCTGAGATAAAACGAGGGAAAGCAAGGGAAAAATGAGAACAAGGGAGAATGAAGGAGAATGAGGGGAAACGAGAGGAGAAAATGAGAGAAACTGAGCAGAAGTGAGGGGTAGAGGGAAAAGGGGGAGGCACTGGGGGAAGATGAAGGACAGATTGGGGAAAAATGAGACCGGTGGAAAATGAGGGGGGAGAGATGGAGGGAAAATGAGAAGGAAGGAGGCTGAGGGAGAACAAGGAGAACCGAGGGCAAGCAGTGCCACCAGCTTCCTCCCAGCCAAGGCTCAGCCCTGCCCAGCCATTCCGGACTGCCGTGTCCGCTGTACTGGGAGCTGTGGTTTCCCTTGTTCTCAGCTCATTTGTGTAGGAAATTAATAAACGGGTGAGATTCGCTGCCGCCAGCGGCGGGGAAGCGTGGGCCGAGGGAGGGAAAAGGGGCGGGTTGGCGCGGCCGGGGCGCACAACAAGGCCCAAGCGCTTGGTGCCGGCTGGCGGCCGTGCTGCGCCGTCCTGGGGGGCCGAAGCCAAGCCCCAGAAGGGCACCCGGGAACGGGGTGGGGGCCCGAGCCCAGCCACGCCGCAGGGCAGGAGCGCTCCGCCGCGCCCGCCGCGGGGGAAGGGGGGGGCCGGCGAGGCCCCACTCCCGCCCACCGCCCGCCCCGCCTCCCACTCCCCGCTTGACCCAGCGCCGGCCCCGCCCCCTCCCCCGCCCCCTCGGCAGCCCGCCCGCCGCCGGTTGGGCGCAGCGGCTGCCCATCAGGCGGAGGAGGGGGAGGCCGGCGGCGCCCGGGCGGAAGCCCCGCCCCCAGGCGTGAGGCGGCGCAGCTATTGGCGGCGGGCGGGTGCCTCTCTGGTGGCGTCGGTTTCCGGTTCCGCGGGGCGGGCGCCGGGGGGGTGGCGGGGCTGGTGCCTGTGAGTGACACACAATGAGGCGAGCGGCGGCGGCGGGGCCGTGAGGGGCCGCGACCGAGGAGGCGGCGGCGGCGGCCGAGGCGGCGGGGAGGGGGGTGGGGGGGGACGGAGAGCGGCTTCGCTCGTAGAGGGGGGGGAAGAGAGGGGGGGAAAGAGACCCCCCCCCGCCGACCGGCCAGCGAGACCGCCGCGGCGGGAGCGAGCGAGCGAGCGGGGCCCGCGGCGCTGCGCCCAGCCATGGACAATCAGGTGAGGGGAGCGGCGGCGCCCGCCCTGCCGCGCTGCCGCGGGGGTGGGGCCCCTCGGCGCCACCCCTCCCTCCCCCCTCCGCGCGGGGGGCACGCGTGGGAGGGGCCGGGCTCCCCCCTGCACCGGGGGAGGGGGCCCTGCATCGGGGAGGGGGGGCCCATCCCTGTCCTGAAGGACGGGGGGGTTGATTCCCCCCGGTGGCGTTGGGGGGCATCGTCCCCCCCACCTTGGGGGAGGCACACCTCCTCCCCACACCCCCTTTTTGGGGAGGGGGGGATGTTGCTCAGCCCTCGCCCCTTCATGGGCGGCCGCGCTGCAGCCTCGCCCGCGGCGGGGGGTGGCAGCAGCATTTCCCGCAAATTCCTGCCCGGGCTTATTGACGGGGAGGGGTGGTGCCGGCGTCCCTACCCCCCTCAGCCGCGGTGCGAAGGGTTAATGCCACCGAGAGAGTTATTGCCGCTCCGGGGAGGCGGTGAGAAGCCGGCTGGTAGCGGCCGGGCTGCTGCCGTGCTGCGGCGGGCGGGGATGGATGCTGGAAGTTTACCTGAGGTGATGTAGGGCAGCTGGCTCGGGCCTTTTGTGTGCGGGTGCGTGCGAGCTGGTCCCAGGTTACCCATGGGCCTAAGGTTCAGGAGGTGAGCCCCGCTATCCTTTGAATAATCAGCCAAAGGAGAGCGAATGGAAACCGGTTATGGCTTTCAGGCAATTAGCACATCAAACAAAAAACCAGAGCAGCCTTCAGAATGTTTATTGAGAAGTTGAAAAGCAGACTCCTTTGTATTATTACAAATTGTTTGAATAGGATCCTGATTTCCCTTTGTTGGGAGACACGCTTGGAGGAAAAAAAAAAAAAACCTCCATTTTCAGTGGAGCAACTTTGGATGTTTGTTATGTTGGGAGATCTTATTTTCAAATGTGTTTCAACTTCTGGCTTAATTCGTAGCGATTGTTAATTGGACCGATATGTGAAGAGTAGAGCAAGTACAACTTTCGCTCTCAGTTAAACAGTTCTCTCTTATGTTTAATTTTGTTCTCTTCCACATAGTCCCATCTGTTTCTCAGCTAAAATTTCTCAGCCTTTTCAACTAGAAAGGCAAATTCTGTAGACTGGCAGTCATTTGCACTTCTCTGGAGAGGGGTAGTAACTGGCAACAGTAGCACAATTTAAAGGGTAATTATGGAATCGATAACGTGAAGCTGCAGAACAGACTGGCTCAGTTGATGTGAACGGTTGCGTGAACGCTGTGGGAAGTATCCCAGATAAAGCAGGCCTGCAAGCACCCTCCTCTGTGAGCTTGGGATTTAGGCAGACGGCCTCCACATAATGCTCTTCTCTCCTGCGGTGGACTGCTGTGCTTCGAGTGAAACACACCTTGCCTTTTTTCTTATTCCTTAATATGACACGAAAGAACAGACGGCCGTGTACCTTCATTTTTAGCACAGGAGCGAGATGGAGCCAGCGTAGATAAGCCCTAAAGCGTAGAATGGGAAAAAATGGCCTGCCAAGAGAACTTGCAGAGGAAGGTAACCTAAAGAAATGTTGTAGTAATACCAGTGAAGCAACTGATTAGATGAGTTTGTCCCTGAGTCTTGTAATTGATGTGTTGAATGGCAGCTGAAGGTATTTTGCTATAAAGATAACTGCCTGAAAGAGTGTGTTAAGGCTTATAGTTGAAATTAGAACTGGACTGCAATTTGGGAGGTCGAGCTTTGATGCCTGGTACCCTGTAGACCTCTTGTGTGATCTTTTTACAAAGAAAAGAATACTGAGATTGAGTGACTTAACGCTTTTTCAGAAAGTATTAACCATGCTCTGAAAATCACATTCCCATAAAATGTCAGGTTGGATGTGCAAAATATTTTTTGAGCATTAATCATGGTCGTACTCCTTGTTGCAGTTCCTCAGTGGGAAAAGGAGGATGATACTTTTCCTCAACATTTGTCTAGAGCTCGGGAAGCTTTCTCTTTCCGTGTTCATTGTCTCACATCATGCCCTCAGTTTGGCTCTGTGTCCACCTGTAATATAGGTAATGACAATGTTGCCTTTCCCGATGGTAATTGAGAACTGCCAGAGAGAATAAAATGTTTGTTTTCAAGTCTTAGGTGAAGAAGGGGGTAAGGACTAAAAACGGCCTTTTTTTATAACCTTCCAGTTGCTGAAGCTGGATTTTGATAGGTTTGGTTTCGGATTGCTGTGCTGCTGGTCTAGTTTGTGTAACATATATGCACAAAATTAGTAAGTAGTTGGATACCTCAGGTGTTCCATCTCTGCAAATCTTGCACTAAGATTTGCTTGCTTTAACTTGTGTCTGAATCATGTTTGCCTTTCCTCTGTTACATCTGTTTAATTCATTTGCTTTCTTCTGACTGTGAAGTCTGCAGAAATATGTGGATCTTCACAATTAGTTTAATCTGGTTTTAAGACATTTAATGGGATTTTTGTGCTTTGAGTAAGACATTGAATACACCTCTTACTCAATGATTAAAGTAGGATTCGGGAGTGCAAATCAGAATTAGGTCATTTTGGTGTTGGATATTGTGCAGGCATGCTATATGTTAATTTGGTCTTTCAAAGTGCACTGATAAAATATATTTAAAAGAATACAAGGAGCATCTTAGTTTTATTCTAATGGATTACATATTCTAGAGAATATCATAAACCACCAATTCATGATCTAATTTTTCCGGTTTTCAGATTAGTTTTCTGTCAGTGTTGTGAATTCTGTAAACTGTGAACATCAAGTTCTGTCTCTGACACTTTCTAGAAATAAGGATTCCGCAATTAGGACTTTGGCAATTTATATGATAAGTGAAGCAGGTAAACCTATCCCTCTTCCAAAGCTGTTTTCTCTGCAATGCTAGTATTAGGAAGAAAATAGGTATGAAATGCTGCTAGGAGCTATTTTTATGATACCTTTTCTGTTGACAACACTGTAGTTTTCAGAATGAGACTAATCTCTCTGTGGAGGCTGTTGTATTCCTCCCCTGCGGTGATCTAGCATCTTCTGTCGGTGGGGCTCAGCATTATACATAACGTGTAAGCTGCTTCATTTTGCTTATGGTCTTACCTCTGTCCTAAAACAGTGCACGGTTCAAGTAAAATTGGAGCTGGGGCACCGAGCCCAACTGCGGAAAAAGCCCACCACTGAAGGGTTTACTCATGACTGGATGGTGTTTGTCCGTGGCCCGGAGCAGTGTGACATCCAGCATTTTGTGGAAAGGGTGGTCTTTCGGCTACATGAGAGCTTCCCAAAACCCAAGCGAGGTGAGTGCAGTTTTGAAGATACATTATCACGTCTTTTCTGTATGAAAGAGCATTGTGCAAGTCAAGGTTGTCTTGGACTGTCACTGTTCTGTAAAATATCTCTTTAAAGAGGAACAAAATGTATGTCGCGTGCACTTCAGCTTTAACCTTTACTGTCTTTGTTTGAGGAAGGTCAGGGAGAATGGGACCTTTCTTCTGCTGAAAGGGCTGGAGGTGAGATGCTTTCTCCTCTTATTTAAGCATTAGTACATGCAGATTCTCGAGACAGTGACAGCAGAAGATAATTCATGTTACAAAATGGGAAAGATGGGTTTGATTTGTTAATATTTGGCAACACAAGCTGGAAGCATGTGACTGGTGAGAGATGCTCGAATATCGGGCTCGTATACGTACTGGAGTATGTAGACTTTTGCACTGATCATTAAGTAGCCATCAGGATTCCTGCAATTTCTAGTCTCAGGTGCCAGTTCAGGTAGCATTAACTCAGCAGAAATCGGTGATGCCGAGGGGGTGGTGTTGTCTCTTCACCAGTGGCTGTATGTTCCAGCTGCACGTATGTGTGCAAGCACTGTGCGGTCGGCATGGCTGGGGAGACTATACAGATTGTAGTGTTTATTCTCTGCTGGATCTGTTCTTTGCTCTTTCTGACTGTGCAGCAACATGAACCTTATTCTTGGCACAAGGCAGCAGGAACGCAGGTTGAGGTAGAGGAGCAGGAATTGCCCTTTTCAGCAGCAGCGCAGAGTTAGATCTGCTTACGGTTGTGTAACTGCATCTGCAGCGTTATGGCTATGAAGTGCTACAAGGAACACTGGCTGCCTAAGAGTATTGCTGTAAATTACTTCATAATGTGCATTCTTTGAAATATTTGGAAGACTGCTGGTCATGCAGGATGTCTTAGGGCTACCTGCTACACTGGTTATTTGTGAGAGTCCACAGTGGAAAGGTGTTCAGCTCATAAGGGTGTGAATCTAGGCTGTATGTTAATAATATCTCCTTCACACTGATGTAGTAAAACTGATGAATGATAAGCAAGTGCAGTACTGAGCTGAAAGCTAATTTATAGAATAAAAGTTACAATCTGCTGTGCTACAACTCTTGTCATCTGGTGTAATTACTTTATTACAAACAACCGTGTTGGGATAGTACGTGGTCTTTGCTCAGTCGGTTGCCATATCATCTACCTTTAAAGAGGCTGTTTTTTCAGATCTCTAGGTTTTTGCATACTTTTTTTAAGCTTGCTCATCATGCCAGCTTGCTTTTGACCAAAGTGTGTCTGGGTTGTACATAAATGGTACAGCATATGCATACTATTTCTAGAATTGTTTGAAGGGTTTCTTCAGATGGATCGCTCTTACTTGTAGCAGAATCTACTGGTGAAGGTAGGCCTGTGCTGCTAGCAGATTGCTTGTGTAGTAATTTTAATTTGTTAGAGTGGCAAAGGAACAAAGGCTGCTTGGCAGATAGTCTTAAGCTTCCTGCTGCCATATTGGCACTGTTCTTTGGTTTTGGGCTTTTTCCCCTAAATGATAGGGTTCTTACATGAAATTCAAGTTAAAGCAAGTCTTGAGATTTTTCTTATTTTTAGATAGGCTCTTTTTTCACAGTTGAATTTTGAGGACTGCTTTCTACCACCTTAACGAGGGTAGAAGTGCTTAGAGCTGTGGATAATATATCTACATTAAAAGGAAAATAACTTGTATGTTTTTTAGGTTTGAGGTACTGTTTCCTAATCATATTAATTACTTGGAATTATTTAGAGAAAGTAAAAAGATTTGCACTGAATTCCTCTAATTACTTAATTGACTTTATTTACATATATTGTAGTGCATAAATTATATGCAAGTGCATCCGGTTCCTGAGAGGGAGAATATCTGTGCTGGTCTCATGTTTCTTCTGGCAGCTGTTACGTGTAGCATGGCCAAATAAATGATCCTGGAATCCTTCGAGTCGGCTATCGCTGTACTGAAATGCAGTGGTAGATGATGGGAAGGATTCAGTAGCATGAAGATAACAACAGGTAGAGGGACAGGGGGAACTGAGGCAGGAAGCATGCAGATTAATTTCTTAGAAGCGATTAACTTTTGTAATCGATATTTCTGCAGTAAGCAGCACTGTGACCTTAGGGGCAAATGGTTTAACCTTTCTCCGTTTCCTTGTATGTGAAATAAATAGCAGTGCTTACCTGCCCTTCAGGTTTGTTAGGACGTTTGGGTGAAGCAGCTTGTGGTATGGCCGTTACGTAATTATGAAGATTGAGCATTGCAGGAGAGCATTTCAAGGAAAAAAAAAAAGATCCACTTGTATGGTACAGTGTTTAGATTAATAAATAGAGGCATCAAAGTAAATTTTACCTCTCCGTACTGTTCCAATTCCAACCTTTTAGGCCTTCGCCTTTTTTTTGCAAGACAGCTTTAACTGGCAGTTTGCATTGTTGTGGAACAGCACAGAAATGTAATTGTATCTCGCTGCAAAAGGCGGGGGGAGAATCTCACAGAGACTCTGGCATGGAGTGTTTTATGTTTCCTTTCCATGGGAGGAGCTAAGAACAGATTTTCATGTTCTTAACTAAGCCTATGACCACCATCTTATTTTGTTTTTTTTTTCCCCAAAGGTCAGCGTTTTAAACGTGTCCTGAGTTGTCAGAGGCCCATTTCTCATCTCGCCACTCCTTTTTTGCTCAGATTAAGTTGCATTATATTCAAAGTTAACGTTTGTCTATTCTCTTTTCAGTGTGCAAGGAGCCCCCTTACAAAGTGGAGGAGTCTGGCTACGCAGGCTTCATTATGCCCATTGAAGTGCACTTCAAAAATAAGGTAGAATCTGATTTCTGGTCTTCTAATTGTTTTGAGCTGTGCCAGAGCCTGAAACTGCCTGACAGAAAGACTCTAAATTATGTGACTGTTTTATGTGTGTGTTTTTTATTAGTCTAATAAATAGAATTTAACTGGGAGTTGGAAGCTCCTGCCAGACTTCAAAAGAAAGCTTTTGGCAGAAATGGAATAGTATAGAAAGGTAATATCAGGACAGTGTGGTGGTCCTAGAGATTTTGAACAGATTTTACTACTTGTAACAAGCTTCTCCAGCATGGATATTGCTAAAGCAGTTTAAAAAATTTGATGCAAATAGGGAAGTAAATAAGCATAAAACACTGATTTTTATGAACATTTGTAAATACTGTGTTGACTGGCAATATATTAAAAAAATCAATTTTTTTATTTGTAATCTTACTAAATTAACTGTACAGGTATAAAATTTGTATAGGCCCGACAAACACTTGCATATATAGGACAAGTATTTACAGCTATGTTAAAAATATTGTTGTTCTGGTTCAATACTCTTCCAAAAAGAAAAAACTGAATATTTTAAGTCTTAAGATGCATTGCCAACAAGTGTATGAAAGTTAAAATTTGGGATTTACTGCTTGCTTTAAGTCTTACCACAAAGGTCACATGCTACGTGACTTGAAGAAGGTTATGAAAATAGGGATTTGGGCACTTGTGTTCGTATTAACTCAGTTTCAGTTAAATTGTTTTGTTAAACATGAATACCGAATCTTTCTGGTTTTGATTACTACATAAATAAAAAAATAATATTCTGCTTATTATCCCTAAGAGGGAACCTAGATAAACTAAAAATTTGACCATTAAGCCACACCACTATAATGTATGCTCTCAGCCCTCCCAGCACAAGCCGTTACCCCAGGTTTTGTTGACAGCAGACCACACATAACAACCTCCTGTTATTTAGCTTCTCAGCGTCCTTTCCATTGTACCTCCCACAAACATATCTGTCCATCATTTCCTTCTCGCCCCAGTCTAGCACAGTATACTCTCCTGGCAGTGTCATTTTGTGAATAAGTAACATTTTACTTTGTTTTCTGGACTACCGCATTGCTCTTACCCCACTTTATGAGTTTGAGTAATAAGCTCATATAGGCTCAAATAACGAGACTGAACCACAAGAAGACTTGTCTTCTAAACCTGGGAACGTTTTGCCCACAACTTTCTTTTGGGTGGGTGGGGTAAGCCAAAAGGATGTGAAGAGAAATGGCAGTTAGCAGGGGATGAAAGTTGTTGATAGAAGCAGCCTTTTTGGCAAACGCTGAAAACTATGACTTGAATGCAAAAAAAAAAACCCTCAACAGCTTAAAAGTAAGTTTGACTTCTAGTGGCTTTTCTGAGGTTTTGAATGGAAATCAGGAAACTTCATCTGCACTGTATGCTGGCTTAATTCAGGTTCAAAATCTACCTTTACATTCCTGACCAAAAAATGTGAACTTCTCCATGCTCATTTCTTGTAAGGGGAATCTTGAATGACTGTGATGAGTGAACTGTGTTTTGTCTCTACTCCTACCTTTTATTTTTCTTTCCTTTTTTCACCCAGTCTTTTCTCACGCTTGCCTTTTCCCTGCAGGTCTCTGATGGCTTTGTCTTTCACAGGCCCTCAGATCCTTCTCTCTCATTTCTGCCTCTCCTGTATTTTTTTTGTAGGTGCACTGTTTGCATTGACTGTCGGTCTGCATTTGTCTGCTGTCTTTTTCTCCATCCCTTATATTCGTATGCTCCTCGCAGAATATGGAACTGGCAGCTTTTCTGAATATAGCTTGATTTCACACCCGCCGGGGTCATCACTTCTCATTGTTTGTATAAACACGTGACTGTGTAGTTGCTCTTTCTAGCATTGGGGATAGGATGGCTTTTATAAATAAGGGAAATAGGTGGTCTCTGTTAGTGGAAACAATGGAAGTAGCAGTTAAATCAGGAGAAGGCGGTCTGGTTTTGGCATTTTGGTCTTCAGAAACATGAAAAATAAATAGGAGAACAGGTTTAATTACAGACTTGTTCTCAAACTACAGATCTTCAAAATACTCATGTTTGCCCTGGTTTTCAGATGCATGCATTATGGAGAATTTCCACTTTTAAGCTGATTGACAAATTAACTAATTAAGGAGTTTCAAACAGCGCCTCCCATTATTAAATTGGGGCAAGCAGTGGTTGAAGGAAAACGTGATAGCTTCCATATTCCAGCACATCGTTTGAACAGAGACACGTTCCCAGGTTCAACCATGAACTTGAAATACATGAGCTGTACTGAAGTTGTTTGAAACTTGCTTTTACTGCTTTAAAGTAATTTTTCCATTCTTATGTCAGCAAATGTTACATTCTCTGCACATTTGGAAGTTAAGCACAGTACTTACAATTGCTGGAAGCTTAGAAGCTGATGATGTGAAGAATTTGGCTCCTCTGACCGCTGTTGCCCAGTGATAATGCCATCTTGAAATATTAAGAGCTTTGATTATTTTCAGTAAGTGGAGTTGAAGGAAATGTAAGAGGTAAATACTTCAGCAGAGATGGAAGTGCAAAGACAAAAAATAAGCAAAGACTGGGATATAGTAGAAATGAAAGAGATTGGGAAGGAGGAGGGAAATAGTAAAGCCTTTAGAATACAGCTGATTTTCTCCTGCATTAAAGAATATGACATTAAAGCACCAAATAAGTCTTTACTACTTCAAGACCATATGTTCACTCCGATCTCTGTAAACCTGTTGACGCTGGTGAGGATCAGCTGTTGTGTGTAGAGCATACATTGTTCTGAATTTGCCTGAATTGATTACTGCATTTGGGACTCATCCTTGAGTGACTCTTTTGAAGTAGATGTTATGGATTGATTCAGGGATTGGGTAGAAGATGCTGTTTCGTAGGTGGCTGGGCAGGAGGAGTGGGGTGGGTCTTTCTGGCCATATGCTCCCTACATTCTAGCACGTGTTTGTTGATGTGTGTCCTCTCAGTGGAAACAAGAGTTGCAAGGGCTTTGGGATTTGTTTATTGATGCATGTTTAGCTTTGTAAAGGTGAGAAGAAAAAGGATTTCAAGGGGGAGTGAACTAATCTGTGGAGGTTGATCTTTGACAGGGTTGGCTGAAATTTTTTTTTCCACAGTTTAAGCCTCCTTTCTTAGCTGTTTCCTTTCCCTGTTCTAATTTGTTACTAGGATGATAAATAGCGGTTGTCAGAGCCAGTGTACTCTTTGCTTTGGCTAAAGAAACACAGGCCTGTTCACTGCTAAGGAACAGTTTTACTAAGAATGGATTAAGAATGGTTTCAATGAACTTCATTGGGGATTTTTTTTTTTTGGCAACTTTGCAAAAAACTGCCCATTAACCCTTTGTGTTGGAGCATGCTCTTCTTGTTATCGTTGTTGTCTCCTTGGAGTAGCAGAGTCAGCGCTGTGGGCACCACTGAAGCTTTTGATGCCTTTCTGTCAGACAGGGAAGTGTCAGCAGAGTATTAAAAAAGATGCAAGAGCCTGTTCTTACCCTCTATGAACATAGTTACGCCTTGCTGGCTTGCATTTGTCCTTCCTGTGCTGTAATTCAGTTCCTCAATAAGCAGGTGCTTTCTCAGGCTTGTCATTTGAATTACAGAATATCTGTTTTGCATATTGCTGTGACCTGGGCAGTTTGTGTATCTGAGCTTTCTAGAGAGTTGCAGTGGTCTCTACAGGCCTCAGGACTTGCAGGCTCTTTTGATGCTGGTGGCCTGCTAGAGCCTTTGCCTCTGTAACTGAACCTGTAAAACAAATGCCAGGTCTCAGTAGGTTGAATGAGAAAGCTTTTGAAAGCACGGTTGACTAATGATAGTGGATCATTTGGGATTGTTGGGCTGAAAATGTTGGTATGCTATTTTTATTTCTAAATCCTTTGTGTTCCTTCCTATAATGAGGGCTGCTGTTAGTGGCTTCTGGTGCTTGAATCAATACAAAGTGGGTACAATAAATGTGTTGCTGTTTTTCTACTGCTCTTCTCCACCCCTCTCCCCCACTCAATTTCAACAGTCTTGAGACTGTTTTTCATGGCCTTGTTGTCTCCAAATACATCTCTCATAGTGGCATATGTTGTAATCTTGAGGCTGTAACACAGGTATGACTTTGGTATTCATCCCGTTACGTTTTTGCATCCTAATCAAATTAGATCACCCCCCCACACACACAAAGCTAAAGGTCTAGTATGCTTTCATGCTATTCTGATGTAAGGCAGATGATATTAATGCAACATGGATAAGATGTTGTATTAAAGTCTCTTTAAAGATATTACCTCCCAATTTCAATGCTAGAGATAAAAGGCTTCCAGTATTTACATAATGGATACATGTAACTTGAGCATTTTCTATTAGTGAAAAAGGAGATAAGCAAAGAAAGCAGAGAAATCCATTTGATTTTTCCTGTTAGGTTCAAAATAAAAACATTCTACCCCTTCTGCAGTATTTATAGGTGTGATATATATAAAATACCTAGAAAAATACTGGAGAAGGGAAAAATTACTCGTGTTTCAAAGTAGGAACTCAGACATTGTATGTGGGTTGCATGTAGGACAGGGAAGGTGAAACTGGAGATCAATTAGAGCTGCGTGTCAGGACTGTGCCGTCGGGAAGGTATTGGCTTGTGAAATACTCCTGAGGAGGGTTGTTGAGTGTTTGCGTGAGACATTGGATTTTACGTAACAAATTGCTGTGTTATTGGGGCAGGGTTTGCACAGGTTTGAGGAAAGGAGGAGGAGATTTAACCTGTTAGTGTTTATTCAGTGTTGCTGAAAGCAGTGGAAGGAGGAGTAAAACTTGTCATTTTGTCTAGCCTTTAAGTGGAAGCATTTGTTGCTCACATTTTTTAGGTCTGTTCTGTATCATCTTACCAAATCTGCAGCACATTCTTTTGTGCTGCTGGTGACTGGTGAATCTTATTTTACCTTTTACTGTCATAAACGAATACATATTATCAGTTTACCCATTCTTCTATCTGAGCAGACTGTTTTCCTGGCCAGAACAGGAAAATTTGGGCTGTGTGTGTGTTTCAGTAGCCGCTCGGTGTGGCACATTAACAGGCACCCCCGTGTGCTGAATGGATTGCAGTGCCTGGCAAGGAAGCCTTGTCAAATGTAGCAGCTCTATTAGCTGTGCCAGCACCATATCATGTATTTACAAGAGCTAGTAGGTTATTGAATGCTTGTCTTTGAGCAATGAGTATATTTTCCTAATTTTCTAACAAAGTAATAGGCTTCTGATGGGGGAGAGTTCCAAAATGCTGATCTCTGTAATTTTACTTAACCCTGTAGAATTTCAAAAAAGATAAGGGTGTTTCATGGAGCTGTTAGCAGAACGTAAGATAAGGCTACTTGCTTCAAAAAATTAATATTGGGCTATTCACTTTTAAATGTCCTGTCTCGAAGCGGGGTGGAAGACTTGTCAAACGGGTTGTGCAAGCCTGGAGAGGGGGTTTCATTTATACCAACATTATGGACCGGTTACGGATAAATGACTCCGTCAGGCTGGATCTGTGGCAGAAGGGAAGTAGTGTTAGATGTTATAGTTATTGAATAACCACGAGTCTGCTTCCTTGGTGTGCTAGATTTTTGTAGATAATTTTGTTTTATGGCTTTCTAAAAGTGATTTATGAGCTTTATGCGCACGCTACCAGTGAAATTCTTTTGATTTGTGTTAAGTGGCAAAGGGCACACCCTGCCTTAAAAACAGGACAAGGAAATTTTAACAAAAGACTTTGAAAAATTCCTCCTCTTACGAAAAGTGCCAAAAGAACTTTAACCCGTTACTTCAGAACTCAGAAGAAGAATAAAGCAACTTCAGTGTTTGTAACAGAGCAGTGGCAGTCAGTGCAGACAGGAAGCTGGAAAGCAGTAAAAATAAAGTATAATGTACTCAGCTTTGGAGGTTGGAGGTGGAGTAGGGGGATTCACTAGATGGAGGGAAGTTTACAGCAGCTGCAAATAAAAGCTTGGCCCTAGCTTTGTGGTACACACTTCTAGTTTACTTCTCTGGCATCCTGAGATTTCAGGGGCAGAGATAAACCCAGGTTCTAAGGTGGCTTGCTGAGAGATCCCATACCAGGTTAACCATTTCACATCCAAATTTACAATTGAATTTTAATCTGAATAACTGCAATATCTCCCAGTTAGAAATGGATGTGATCCATCCTTTCTAAAGCTTTTCTTGGAAGTAAGGCCCTTTAGAAAAGTTCGTGGTCTCAGAAAACAACAGAATATCCACAAAAAGTCTCTCCCTTTTTCAGTTTTACTTGTTGACATCAAGGGTTGAATATCAGAAGGTGGAATCATCTAAGAGTAAAGCTTGGCTTGCACGTATAGTTGCTCCTCAGGCAGGGGAGTATGTAAAGTGGTGGTACAGTATGAAAACAGACTGCCTGGCCCTAAGTTGGTGGGTGAAAAAGTCCCTACACTATCACAACTCCAAGCAGCGGGATGTGTAGATCCCAACATGTTATTTAGAAAGGCTTCGAGTGTGGCAGTGTGGACTCAGGGTGGCTTTTTATGTAAAGTTAAAGGATGTGTAGGTCCAGGTCAATTGAGAGAGACTTTCCTTGGTTTTCTTTTTTTTAACTTGCCGCCGCCCCCCACCCCCCCCCCCCTTGATGGTTGTTTGGAGGGAAGAACCTTTTAGGGGGGGCCGGATGGGTTAAGCTTTGGAGTGTCTTGAGCTGTAATCATTAGCTGTCAATGAAGGCAGTAAAGGAAAGAATGTTTATTTGCGGCTTTTTGCTTTGAGACTTTTGTACTTGTTCTTTTAGGAGTGCTGTAATCTTAACTATTCGCTGGGGGGTGGGGGGGTGCTTCTGATGGGCTGAGACGATACAAAGGATATTTTAATGATCATGGTGCTTGGCTAGGACTCTGTTCCCAGGGCGGTCGTGATCTCTGAGTTGGAGAAAAATCACATTGAAAAACTGTCTTTAATTTTACAAAAAGTGGAAGCTCATCAACAGAGGTACGATAAATATTTGGGAGGTCCTCTGATGCTTTTGAGTCTGTATAAAAAATGGGATACCTAAGGTAAAAGGGAAATGAATCTGCAGCCCCTCTCCTGCTCTGAAAGCAAACAGGCAAATGACAAAGCAGAGCTCGGATAATGTGATGGCATACCAGCTTTTGACTAAAGCCTGTTCTTGCTAACATATCCAAGATCAATTTATTCTATGTTGTTCACTAGGAAAGGAATTTTATAAACAATTTTTAGGCCACATTTGGATTTCTATTCATCCATCATTTACGTTTATTAGACTTTGAGGGACCCTCTACAGCTGCTGTTTTAACTCCAGCGTAAGCACACGCATGCAGAGCTCACTAATGATTCGGTTAATGACAACGGTTGTAGCAAAAGAGGAAAATGACAGTGCAGTGTATTTTGCAAGTACTTTTCTTCTTAGAATTCATGTGTTTTAGTAGACATTGAACCCTTTCAAGCGTGTGTGGATTCTTCAGGACTTTCCAGGAGAGGGTCTGAAGACCCTCGTGTTGGTAACGTGTTCTGGCTTGTTAATGGGAGACAATTCTATCGTATGTGTCTGCTCAGATGTGTGCCTCTCAGTTTGGGGAGTTGGGACCCAAGCCCTTGGCTCCCAGGTGAGCTTACGATACTGGTTTTGATGTAAACCAGGTGTGGTTACCACACTTTATTATTAGAGATAGAGTTAGTACAAGAAATGGCTTCTTTAGTGACGTTAGTATCCACCAAGCAAACAGCAGGAATCAGTGTGGTCTGAAGCTGTTTGATGCTTCAACCTATTTTCAGCAAATCTAATGGCTTGGGCTAGAAGCCTGCGGCGTCTGTTCCCATACAACAATGCAACTACACCAGGAAATCAAGCTGCTGGATATGAATTGTGGAAAAGACTGCTGTGCAGCTGCTTGATGTTGCGCATTGAATGAGGCATGTGGGATGCATTCATGTAAATACTGAATGTACTGTAAGGCTCTGTGTGGTTTGCTGGAGAGTCTCTTTTGCCACATTTTGAGTTTTCATCTTGAAATGCAGAATACAAGATAATACCAGGAAATGTCGTATCGATATTTGTAATACACTAGTAGTATGCAGTATTTGCAAATCCAGGAGAGAAAAAAAGGAAGAGATTTCTTCCATTCTGTACTGCAAATGCAGGGTGTTTGCTGTGCTTCTGCAGCAGGTGGAACAAAACCAGTGAGGCGCAGATGATCCCCAACATGCATACAAACTCCGGATTTCTTCAATGAAAGTGCCCTTGGAAAGTTCAAAAGCCTAGGATATCTTCCCTTTCAGCCCCTGCAATATGCATATTGAAAAGGATTTTACAAAACGAGTCATCCTTTTACCATTGCATTTAATCTTTTCTCAGTACTCGCAGAGATCCTGTGAGTTCAGAAGTTGTTCCTTCTCTAAATAAAGGATTATGCTTTGCTTAATATTGATACTTACAGTTCAGTTGCTTCCCAAAGGAGATAGGATCTGAATTTCGGTGAAAACAGAATAGTGGATAGAGTTTGTGAATCTGCTTTCCTAGGAAGACTTGAACAGCTTTAACCAGACAATTGTCAGTCAGTATCCTTGTCGGTGCTTTGCTTTTGCAGTGAAAAGCCTTGCCCCAGTTCCTGATGAACGGTGCGTTAACTTCAGGCGCTTTAGGCACAAATAGTTTTAATTTCTAGCTCTCTGATCTCATGATGAAAAACTGTGAACGCAGCACTTACTCAGTGGTTTATTTGGGATTTTCAGGAGTGACTGAATCCTCTGACTTAGTGTGCTTGCCAAACTTCTTCGTTTTCCCAAAGTCTTTCTTGTTTTTAGGAGGAGCCGAAAAAGGTTTGTTTCACATACGACCTGTTCTTAAATTTGGAGGGAAATCCACCTGTGAACCACCTTCGTTGTGAGAAACTGACTTTCAACAACCCCACCAAGGAATTCAGACGCAAGCTCATTAGGGCTGGAGGGGTAAGTGCCAAAGGGACTGGAGACCTGAAAAGGTTCCGCTGAAATGTGTAGTGATCTTGTTTTGCTCTGGGCTTTCTTTTTAGCTGCAGCCCAGCACGCTACAGTTTTCTACACTCATCTAAAGGATGACCCAGCCAATTTTTACTCCTGGTTATATGACTGCAGCACTTGAAGCAGAACTATACCATTGCTGATGTGATTGGGCACTTCATTTTCAATTTAAATGTGACCATTAATATCAAAGCAGTAAAACCCCTCTGGAAATGGAGATCTGTGGATGTTGCGTGCTGTCCATCAGGCAGTTACAGTTATCTGTGACCTTCCTAGTGCCATGAGCTGTATCAGTATAGAAAAGCTCAAGAAAAGGGAGAGGCTTCCAGTCTGTTCCTTCCTCATTTTTGCCACAGGAAAGCTTAATACTTGGTGCTTCCTGGTCAATAAATGTCCTCTAAACCTGAGGTCAGTTGCTTATGGCTTAGATAATTAAAAAATCAAGGAGAAGTGTTAGATACAGAGTGAAAATGGTTGTGGGAGGAAAACAATAGATACACTCTTGAAGGCACAGTAAGATATGGGTTGCTAGAGTGGATGAACTCTTCTAGGAAAGTAATATGCAGTGATAGACTAAAGAAATGAGCCTCAAATAACTGCAAGATCTAGCAAATTAGTACAAGCCACAAAGTGCATGAAGTTTTTAACCAGACAGAGGATGTCATGACTGTATTCAGAGACACCCCCCATAGATAATAATGTATAATTATGTTCTGTTCAAGGACTTTATTCAAGATGGTCTTAATTGCTGGCAAAATTTCTTCTGAAAAAGCATGTTTCTAGCCTGAAAAAGTAAAAAAAGTCATGGGGAAGTTTGTCAATAGTAAATCTCGGGAGTGGCAAGTGTTCCAAGCTGATCTGTCCAGATCTTCCTTGGCGTGCCAGTACTTTTCTGTACTGGACACAAAGAGGAAGGTGCTTATTTCAGCCATAGGGTGGCTAGGACATCGTTTGCTTTCTAGGATTTTCATAGTACATTATCGTATTCTTTATGTATCGAGGTGTTTCATCTGTGAATCACTTTTGATGCTGTTCATCTAGTGAAATTTTTCAACAGTATTATTCTGACAATATAGGGGAAGTAAGAAGGAAAGTGTTCCATGGAGCTCAGTGCTTGGTGCCTGTCAAGGGAGACACCCAAGGCCTGCATTTTTTTTTTTTTTTCCCCCCCCTGAATGAGTGAATTCAGCTTCTCCTAAACTGATGAAGTCTTGCTCATTCCTTCCAGATTTATCTTGCTACCCTTTTGCAGGGTAAGAGCATTTGCAGCAGAACACACAGTTCTTGTCCAGAGCTTTATTGCCTGCTTGTGCTCAGAATACCGGCGTTCCCTTTGGGAAAGATACTTGATATTTCATGTTGCCTTTCTTTTTTTTGTGGTTTTAATGTTCTGTATTTGAGGACTTGCCTTGAAACTGAGCATTACCTAGCCAATATTTTTTAATGGCCTTTTAAGCAGGGGAAAAAACATTCAAAACATGAATAATAGTGTGTTAATTGAGCAAGTGACTTAACATAATCATGTCTTAATAATCCACACGACTTTTTCTATAAATTTTTCTCCTCTTTATTACTAGGTAATGGTAATGCCAGAAGGAGCAGAAACTGTTTCAAGGCCAAGTCCCGATTATCCTATGTTACCCACAATACCACTCTCTGCCTTCTCTGATCCCAAGAAGACCAAACCATCCCATGGGTCAAAGGTCGGTGAAGCATGCTTTTGTGTCATCCTGAGGTGAAGAAGGCTTTCAGGACTTGCTACTAAGAGCTTGTTTAGCAGCTGTTTCTGGCTGCTTCTAATTCTGCAACCTTCTTCCTTGTACTCTGTGGTTCACTAGCTAATGGTCTGGAACTTAGCATAATTTAGGAGGCCTTTTTATGATTTGCTAGACTTCTCTCCAGGGAAATTTTGAACAGAAAATTAAATGTCCAAGACTGGAATTTTTGGTGAACCATATCTTCCTCCTGATCTGCTATAGCAGATAAAGTTGAACGGAGTCCTCCCTGATTGTTCTGACTTGTATCCTTGATGCTGAGGGTGAATGATGTGGATCTTCCACTGTCTGTCGTGTAAAGCTGTACCCCAAGTCCTTGCATCTCTTAGCAGCGAGGCTGAGTAGAGTCAGCACTTCCTCTGTCATCAGGACTGCTTAGGGTGGTGGTGTAAAGAACATAAAATATGCTGTGCTTGGTCAAACTAGTGATTTCAAGATTTGATGTTTGCCTCCAGCAGTATCTAGTTCTTGAAACTTCAGAAGAACCTTAAGTTTTCTTTTTTTCACTTATGTGATGAAGCTATTTTTGTATAATTCTATACAGGAGAAACAATCCACAAGCAATGTGTTTTGAAGCAGATTATATACACTTTATCAGCCTGAGCAGTCACAAATATTAACAGCAATTCATTTTATAGTGTAATTCAATTCTGATATCCATTTTCTTCAGGGCTCTAAACACTTCTGGCACTTCAGTCATGCTTTCTGATGTTGATGTTATGAAACAGAATAAAGATGACTTATCTGTGAGTGGCTGATTTAATTCTGGTCAGGAATTAAGCATTAGAAAAGAGAGAAGGCAGAAGAGGAATAAAGGGCTCTGACACAAGCTCTGGTGAAAATTGCCAGTAGCTAAAGAGACAGTAGTCTCCTTCTCTTCCTCCAGGTTGCCCTCAGAGGTGCAGGTGTGTTTGCATCTCAGCGTGTCCCGTTCACACTCCAGTGCCTCCCCACAAGACCCACTTCTATAAGTGTTTTCAGTTCACCTACAATTCGCAAAGGGAAGTGCTCCTTTGCCTTCATGTGTACCTGACTCTTAGGATGGGCCGGGTCCTAACAATTGCTGTCTTGAAGCTCTTATTAAAGGTGATGAAATGCCCACTGATATCAGAGACTTTGGTGCTCTTACGGTTGTGGGGACATTCAGTATTTTTGTCAAGTTGCAGTGTGGTTGATGTGGTGAGTTGGGGGCTAGGCTGTGAACATAACCTGCATTTACCACGGATGTGATTTAACCTTAAAAAAATTTCTTTAGTTGCTGGGGGGTTTTTTTTCCCCCTAAAATGTGATGTGAAGTAGAACTGTGTAACACAGCTAGAGTGAGTTTCCTCTTATCTGGCTTCAGATGTTAACCCTGCAGATTAAATCTGAACTAAACATCTATAGATGTTTATAGACCATGGAAAGGAACAGGCGTTTGTGAAACATGCTTCATCCTGTCCTAATGTAGATGTTTAAGTGCCTACTGTCAATTTCTGTCCATCAGCTTTAGGGAAATGTAGATGTTTACCTCGGAGGTAGATAAGTACATTAGGCAACTGTGGGTGGATGTCTACATGAAACAAATGCTAAGATGTGATTTATGAGCATGTGTTTTATAATTCTATGCAGAGCTTCAGTTTCATACCTAGCTTGCTTGTTTCTGTTGCTGAATTTTTAGGATGCAAACAAGGAAAGTAGCAAGGCATCCAAGCCACACAAAGTAACCAAGGAACACAGAGAGAGGCCAAGAAAAGACTCTGAGAGCAAAAACTCCTCCAAAGACCTTGAAAGAGAACAAAACAAGCCTTTGAAGGACTCCTCCAGAAAACCAACTGAGAACAAACTGCCTAAGGAGGAGAAGGCACCTCCAAAAGCTGCTTTCAAGGAACCAAAACTGGCCGTGAAGGAGACCAAACTGGAGAACACTTCTCCAAAGGGTGGGCCACAGCCGGAGTTAAAGTCTTCCAGCAAGAGGCCCTCCAATGTGGAGTCACCAAAGCCTAGTGCCAAAAAACAAAAAAAGAGTAGCTCCAAAGGGGTAAAGAATATCCTAGGGACATCTCCCAGAACCTCGTCTTCCTCATATCCAGAGAAGAAACAAACCAAGGAGAAGATGAATGCCAAAGTGGAAAAGGTAAAATCTGAAAGTGAGGCCAAGGAGATCAAAAAGCCTGTGGAAATGGAGGAGTCAAATTCAGAGGATGAAACTTCTTTCAAGTCAGAGGTGAGTAGGGATTTGTCCTCTACCAGAATTTTTAAGCATGCTGTTTAAATCCCTGCATGAAATAGATGTTCAGAAATATCCCCTCAGACAAGATAGAGAACCAGATTGGCAAATGCTTAGGCTGGGTTGTATCTGAAATAAAACTCTTCTTTGAAAACCCTATCAGTATTAATCGTTATTGCTACCTGGTTTGCTTCCTATTTCAGATACGCAGTTCTATTTAGATTTATCTGCAGGCAGAGTTATCAAAAAGTCGGAGTTTAAGGTTATGGTCTCGTTCATCCCTTGCAGTGACATTTATAGAGCTAGAGTGGGCATAGATACGCTTTCTACCTGCTTATGATAACATAATGTCTTTGAATGTGGTCTTAATTCAGAAAAGGAGGAAATAATTTCAGTTTTGTTTCTGAAGAAAGCAGTATTAAAATGTAAATAGAAAACCTTATTCCTGACATAGCCTGTAAGAAAAGTGCTATTGGCTAAAGCTCAAAATACAACCACATGCCACTAAACCTTAATAAGTTGTGCTGTAAAACATAAAACAAATTATGTTACTGTACTACTATTTTTAAAAGCTGTCTAAATATGTTTTCCTTTTTACAACTATGAACATTCCTCTATCCTCTGCCGTCTAAAAATCGTTTTCCAAAAGAAGGCCAAAAAAAAAAATAATAGGAGGAGAAAGACACAACTTAAATCTAAACTCTCACTACTTTTTGCTTGTATATTTTATATTTGCTATAAAGAATCCATATATCTTCTAACAGTACTCACAGGATAATGTCACATGAATTTTTGAACTGCTTCCTACTGACCACTTCTGGAAGGATTTGTCTTACTAGAATAAATCTTTTTGTATTATGATTTAATCAGCACCATGATACAGTAAGTAGATGTGTTTATTTCAGAAAGGATTTTTTTTTTTGCAAAAGATTCCTCGTAGAAGAGGTTATTGGGGAAGTGTTAATTCAAATTCAAAATCTGCAAAGATTTTTTCCCAGATTGATTAAATGTGTAGCTTGTGCATTAAAGAGAGGCAGCTCCTCTCCACTTTTACACCTGAAGCGCATCAGTGTGTAGCAAGCCCGTCATTTCTGTACCAGATACGTGGCCCTCGCTGCAAGCTCTGTGCTCTGCTGATCTCTGAAGTCCTGAGTGTCTTGTACTTCATTATTTCTTCGGTGTCATCCCTCCCCTGGCACTCGCCATGCAGCTGTAAGCTGATAGTGCTGTTTAGACTGTTCCATGAAACCACAAACTGTGGTTGTGGGTCCACAGCGTCTGCTGCAGCCCTGTCCTGCCCCCACCGCGCTTTGTATGCTTCGCTGTCCTCTCTTGCACCAGCTCTTGTGTCTGTTGGATGCCTGACAGAGGTATTTGAGTGCTAGCCCAGAAGGAGGGTAGGAATACTCAGTGTGATGGGGGGGGAACCGTGGCAGCTGCCAGTCAGATCAGCTTAGGTTTCTGTGGAACTTGAAGCTTAAGGGTATAACTGCATAATGCATTGGCATCGGCAGAGAAGGCTGTTTGAGTTCCTTTTCCACCCTGGGGGGTTATTTTTGCTCCCAGCGCTGCAGTTTGCTACTCCATCGTTTGTACTGGTACAGCTGTTTGTGGGGCTGTGTGGTAAGCCACATCACTAAAGCGAACGAGCAGCTGGAGGTGGACCCGGGCCCGGAAACTCTTAAATCAGCTTTGCTGCTGCAGCCAACATATTGTGCAACATGCTCCGAGGCTGCAACTCCACGATTGCTTTGAGTTGACATCTTTGCAGGCTGCTGTTGAAAGGAACAGTCTTGCTCTCGTTTGTGCTGCTGGCATGAGAGCTCGTGTGACTTTGCAATGGGCCAGAGGAGTTTCTCCTTCCATTTCAGCTTCTGCTCAAAGTTAGTTGTCCTTTCTTTTTTTTTTTTTCTTTTTTTTCTTTCCCCCATCAAGCCCAGTTCCCTGAACTGGCCTCATGCTTGGCTGCCTAAATGCTAGTGCTGACAAAAGGGAGAGGCTGAGATGTGAGGGCAGGATTGCTTTTTCCATTGTCGGCGTGTGCTTTTGTCATATCGCAGTGACAGTAACTGCAGCCTGAGCACGCGGAGCATGTCCAGCCAGATGCCTCCGAAACGGCTGAAATAGCTGACAGGGTTAAGGGCAAAAGGAGAGACGGGGGTCTACACCACTTCCAACTTCTGTTTCTTAGGTCCTGTTAAGTCATTTTAAGGGAACACCTGCTAGATTCTCAGCAGTGAAGGGTGTTAGGGTTGAGTCTGTGGTGAGACACAAGAGCTGTGCTCCCTTATCTTGAAAATACTGCTCTTTATTTTCATGGTGCAATTTTTCTAAACAAATAGGGCTGCTGCAGCGTGCCAATCTATTAGATACTGGCATTGTTAAATCATTTTCCTTTGCCACTGAATAATTCACAAGGGTTGTAATACCCCTTTTTGATATTTTTCCCAACGTTCTTACAGTTGAATAAATGAAACTCTTTAATGATACTTGGGTGATAAATTACAGGGAAGGATGGTACTGGGATGAAAGTCCTGCCGCCGCTTTCACTTATTAATGCCCAAAGCTGCTGACGTGCCTCCTTCTACCTGTTTACAATGTTTTTATAGTATTAACACTTTCTGTAATCAAGTTTATTGCTGAATAGGAATGTGTGATTTTTCTAGCATCAGGATTTGGTAGTGGAAGTGATAGGTGGATTTCCAGGAATGGTGCAATGAAACTGAAATGCTAAATTTTCAGGGAATTACGTTAAAAGAGGCAAGGTAATATTACAGTACATTGAGAATCTTTAAACTAGATCCTACTGAGTCACAAAAACCCCTTTAAGATTACTGTAATAGTCACAGCCGCTATTGAGGAGGAAATAGTTGATTTAGCCTTCACTGCCACCTCGCGGTCCTTCAAGCTAAAGCATGGGATTGCTGTGCAATAGCGAGTTTTGTGTTAAAAACATCGTAGCGCTAACACTTTGTTTCTGGATGCTGTTATTAGCAGTAGTTCGTTGTGTGTTTTTACTCATACTGTGTAGTATGCTCCTGGCATTGCTGCTGAATACTGACAGTGGAGGTGGTTTCACTAGAGCTTAGCTGGTTTCTGTTATGTGTTTCATAATAAACTGGAAACAGTACAGTGGATCACTCCAACTGGTGTAGAAACAACTGTTTTGAGGGGATAGTAATAAATTAGAACTAATCTTGGAGTCACGTGAGCTGGTTAGGATAGGCATCCTTCCCATGTTTAATGATCAGTACGAGATGTTCTGAGGGAATCTTGGTGGGTTACAATAAATACACTTTTTAAGAGGGCTTTGATAATTGTTCTAGGTTGTATGCTAGTCGTCTTTCACCTTTCAAAGTACGGGTTTTCTCACTTTGACGTTTTTCAGATGCTATATTTCATCACTTGAGGCTATTTGAAACTAGTGGTGCAAAGGGTTTTGGTGGGAGCCGTTGCTGCCGCTGCCCAGGAGTGCTGAGCTACAGCGTGCCAGAGTGTTCATCAATGTTTTTATTCACCTTGCGTTTTGTTTGTTTTCTGTAATTCTAAGAACTGCATTCAGTGATGTATGATGTTGTAGAGTGCTTGAATGCTTCTGTCTCGCTGTGCTTTGTGCTCTGTGATGGTTTTCTGGATTAGAAAGGTTAAGATTCTTTTTCTTTTTTTCCCTTTTATGGGGGGTTAAGTCTGTCCAGTCCAGCCCTTCCAACTCCAGCTCCAGCTCCGACTCCAGCTCTGACTCTGATTTCGAGCCATCTCAGAACCACAGTCAAGGTGTGTTGCAAGAAATAAAATTTGTTAAAATCTTCCTTGCATAAACTTAAAAGGTGCATGAGAATTAGATTTATTTTCCCAGCACCACGTATAAGGCTAATACCATTTCTCGTATGCAACCATGTGTTGCAGCTGTGATGCTTCAGCAAGAAAAGGCAATAATGTCCTGGTGTAATCATGAACGAGTATTTTTCTTGGTTTGGCAGTTAATGTATGAGAAGGGTATTTCTCTGGATTTGGTTCTTTCCCTGTTGATTTTGGTTTCTGCCTTGGTTTATAAATGTGTTTGTTGCTGCTTGATCCATAGTGTCACCAGAATATTTCTCCTTCAATCTCATACATGTTTTATTAAAAATTATAAATGTGGCATTCATCACTTTGCCAGTGTAGAACAGCTTCTTTTTCAGATTCCTCCACTGATAATCCGGAGAGATACACTGTGGCAAGAGGAAATGTTCTAACCTTAGCAAATGCTTTGTTGCTACAAATACTGCCTCTTGAGTGACAGTTAACATAGTCCCTAAACGCATGAAAAATGTTTCCTTTTGTTTTCATTTCAGAAGAGTGGGAGGATTTGGGGGGAAGCCAGGGTGGCTTTACGGCAGTTGTAAAGTTTGTCAACTCTGCTTTAGTTGAGACTGGAATACCGTGTCTTTTAGCAATATCTTTGCAACACGAAAATACCAGTGACACCTTATTGGGAAATCTTGACGTATCTTCGTAATAACTAACCCAGTTTAGATCAGATAGTGGGGATGGAGCGATGCTGCCCGTGTCCTGGTGCTGAATTGCTTTCTCCCCTCTGATCCCAGGCCCGCTGCGCTCCATGGTGGAAGATCTGCAGTCAGAGGAGTCAGATGATGACGACAGCTCCTCTGGAGAAGAGGCAGCAGTCAAAGCAAACCCAGTCAGCCGGGATTCCAGGTGGTAACAAATCAGGAAGAAAGATGTTTGTTGTCTCTTTGCCCTCCGCGTTTGGTATTTTTGTGTGCCCTCTGTTTGGAGGGAGGAATTGAAGTGATGGGGCTGTGTGTGAGAGGAAAGTGTGAGAGAAGGAGAGGAAGGGCAGCTGTGTGGAGTACTTAGAGTGGGGTGGGGACACGGAGTTGATGAAAACAGTGGGGTGAGAACAGAACTGGATGAGGAGAGATCACCGGAGCTCAGAGAGACAGCCACTGGGAAGTGATACGTGTGGAGCTTGCGGGTGTTAGTGACTGAGCCCCTTAAAATAGTCACCTAATTGTCGTCCTCAGATCTCTGCTGAGCTGAACGGTGTGTGACACCTTTGATCTGCAGAGATTAGAGGAGTGTTGTGGAGGCTGCCAGCATGTGGGCTCTTGCTGCATATGACTGGTACAAAACGGAGAACTCATAGTCTGTGCTGACAGTGCGTGCTGACAGTTGGTTACTTGACTCCTGTGGGACTTGGTTAACAGCTGTTTCCTGCTTTAGTCAATGGAAATGGTTGAATTTCATCCTTCTACCCTCAGGAAACGCTGTTGTAGCCAAAACCTGGCATCTTGAGCTGAATATTTGGAACCAAATGCTTGACCCAGATAGCAGCTGCGAATTTCAAATGATGCTTGTGTTAACCAAAAACAAACAAAAAAATCTGTTGTTGCGCTCTGTCATTATCAACTAAATAGGAATGGAGACTTTGAAGGATATTTAGATCTTTAGGGGATAGGTAATAAACAGTTTTTCAAGCTCATCAAAAGTAGGATACCTGGTACAATAAATCTGTAGAGCCACAAGAATGAGAATAAATTCAAAATCTCAAAGGTCACAACAGAAACACTAAATGCAGGGGTTTTGCCTGTTCTCAGTTGGAGGTGTTGGTAAGCCTCTCGTGCAGGTACTTGGTGATCTTGGAGTGAATCCCCAAAATGGGCAGTTGCCGTTTGTGAAAATCAGGTGGTACTTAACTCAGTTGTTCTGAGGCGACTTGTGCCTGAAAGAGCTGAACTGTGACGTGTCAGCTCAAACTCCCTCCTCTGCCTGCCCAGGGCATGGAAGATGGCAAAGGCAACGTCAGCTGGGAAAGAAGGGATTCTTGGAAATTACAGACTGACTGTTTCTCCCAGACAATTTAGTAGTCTATAATAAAGAAGAGAATTTCACTTAACTCCGTGTGGTTCAGTTGACAGCTAAGCAAGCTTCCTACTGCCTGGTGATGCTAATTCTCTGCTGCTTGGTTTTCAGACTGAGCCTTAGTGACAGCGACAGTGATAACAGTGCAGATTCCTGCCTGCCAAGTCGAGAGCCACCTCCTGGTCAGAAACTGCCCCCAGCAAATAATAAGGTATTATTGCATCCTACGTGCTCATACAGTGCTCCTTTGCACCACTCTTGGCTCCTGCACTGTCTTCAGCCCATGGTGTTAGCTCTGACTTGCACCAAATTTTCTCTATTTCACTGTCCTCATCAGACAGGTAATTTGTCTCTGTTCAGTGCTGTGCATCCAAGTCATTAAACCACCACGTTGTCTGAACTAATTTTGGTCCCTACTGTTGATTTCTTTTATCCTCAGGCATCTGGAAGAAAAAGCCCAGAGTCTTGTAACAAGCCAGAGAAGATCCTGAAGAAGGGAACATATGACAAGGTATGTTTGAGGATTTGCATATCAGAGAACTGTTGGATCCTCAGTAACATTTCTGTGTAGAAAACAATTGGAATCGGCCTAGCCTGTTCGCATTGTTCTGTCTCGGCAGGTTAAAAGCTTGAGTCTAATGAAAACCAGATGTGGAAAGGACAGACTTTGGAGAGTGACACTGCAGAAATTGTGTATATTAAATAGATGGACCCCCAGGTCGTTTCCATATGCAAAATGTTAAAATTGTTTTTATTTGTTTGCCCTTTGTCTGAACCAATGGTCTGGCTGCTGCTGCAGTGGCAAGTGCCTCTTCATTAAAGGCAGCTTTCATCTGTCTTTGATCTTACAAATTAAAGATTGTTTGATGCTCTGCTTTGCTGGGTTAGTTGAAACCTTTGTTTGTTCAATGAAATTCCCTTCTTCCTTGCCTCCAAGGAAGGCAGAGCAGTGTACGTGCTCCTAAAGCATGGTAACTCACAAGCAAAGGCCAAACCCCAACTTGTCCAGAAAGTTCTCTCACTGTGACTTTTTCCGTAAGGAAATCAAGCAAATGGGAACTTAATGCTTTTCCTTAATCATTAAGGTGATTACACTAATCAAAAGAATCAGTCTGTAGCTCTCACTTGTGTGTGTTAACACTTTCTCAGCAGGGGAATATCGCAGAGGTTAATCACTTCATGTTAGGTGTAAGTGTGATCTTGGAGATACTTGCATCCGAGTCTCCTGCTAGCTACAGAATCTTCCACTGTTAACCATAGCTGAGATGGCTTATCTGGGGCAAGGTTTGTAGGCAATCGTATCTTTTATTAGAGTACTTAATACAGATAGAAGGGGATGCTCTTGAGTCCCATTGAAGAAAGTGCCTGAAATACCGTCAGCTTTTCCAACTGTCCGAGGTTTTATAAAAGATACCAGCTCTCCCAGCAAGCATAGCATTCAGCACTGCTTGGGTGTTTTGGGAAAAGTGCTTTTCTCGGTGTGAATATGCTGGGGAGGGGAATATTTCACAAATTTGGGAGGGGGAGTGAGAGTTTGGGATTTTTTTTTTTTTTTTGGCCTTGGTACAATTACTTAAATGAGTTCAGTTTTGCTGACAGAGCCATGAACAACTCTGGGGCAGCTTTACAGATTAAGAATCTATCCCCTGTGAGCAATAGTGTGCCAACAGGAACTTGCCTTGTTGGCTGCTTAAATAAAAAAAAAAAACCCAACAAAAAAAACCCAACAAAAAAACCAAAAAAACACCCTTATATAGGAACAGTTAACATGTTGAGCTCGTAAACAATCCTGCGTTTCCCATTGTGGCATATGTAAAACTACCTGGGGATGCAGTGCACTCAAAGAATTTTCCCCTCCCTAAACACAAATCATTGTTCAGCAGATTGCTGCGATGTCAGTCACTGATGCAGGTATTTTCAGGTAATGAGTCGTTCATTAGCACAACCCGCTGATGAAGAGCTCACACTCTGAACTTCACCTTGCTGAGGTCCTCTAAGCTCAGAGGTTCTGGCCCCTTCTTAAAGCTGGTTCCAGGTGTTTGTTTAAAGGTGTCATAACTAGTCTTGCTGATGGTCTTCAGACCATCCGTATTTATGTGAAGTCTTTAGTCTCCCAGCACTTGATAAGGATGGAGGAGGCAGTAAAAAATGTAGGGAAAAATTGGGAATAGGAACATGTCTGAAAGGGGCTCAAGTTCCTCTGATCCTCACTAGAAAGTCACTTTGGCAGTCATACAAACATGCCACATATGTCACTATTTCTGTTCCTGCCTCCTTTACAGGCCTACACTGATGAATTAGTGGAGCTTCACAGGCGACTAATGGCACTACGAGAGCGCAATGTGCTACAGCAGGTAGAGATCATTTGTCAGCTTTCTGGCAAGCTGTTGTACTCTGGTAATCTTTGTGTCCAAGGGTCTCAGCCGGACCCCTGTGATGCTTGGCCTCTCACTTGCCTCTCCTGAGAGGGTCTGGTTCGCTTTGAAAGCAAAGATATGTAGAAAAAAAAAAAAAAATCGGATGTGCATGCAATGTTTTTGTTGGAAAAGATACAGAAGTGTGGTTTGTGCATCCTTCCTCTGCCATCCTGGTAGCAGTCCCAAAGCTGGGCGCTCTCGGTCTGATTTAAAAGGAAAGAAATGTGCCCACATCACTTTCCAGACTGAGCTAGTCAGGCATGCAGGAGCTGGTTTGCTTTTCTGGGAGAGGATTCCCTTTGTGTTGCGAGACGTTCTCACCTCTGAGGCTGTTCGGAAGGGATGAGGAGAGGACTGGATGGGTTGCTCTGTATCTGCTGGCCTTTCTGCTGTGCGTGATCTTTATGGGGTCTCTGTGTACATCCTTGTCTCCTTTCTGTACAGATTGTAAATCTCATTGAGGAAACCGGGCATTTTAATGTTACCAACACAACCTTTGACTTTGACCTCTTCTCCTTGGATGAGACAACCGTCCGTAAGCTGCAGAGCTACTTGGAAGCGGTAGCAACATGACGCTTGGCCTTAGAAGCAGGCTGCTTTTGAAACCAGAAATCCCGTTTATTGGTACCAGGAAACGAACCCATGGAACTAGGCCTTCTTATTCTCTTGATTCACCCGAAGCACTGCCTTAGAGAACAGCCATGCTCTACGAATGCACAGCCAGCTGCACTTTCTTGTAGGCTTCAAACAAGCACCCATATTGCTGAGTCTGTCCTCCCTAGCTTCATAAGTACGCTTGGGCGCAGGGCCCGAGTAGAGCAAAAGACGTGCTGCACTTAGCTGCACAGTGTGACCTTTATGGTTTTCCTTCAAGAAACTGTGTTTGAAGAGCACATTTTCAGGCGTCTCTGAGATCTGAAGAAGCGTGGACGATGTTTTCTTCACCAAAATCTCGGGACCAGCCTGCCTGCGGAGAGCTCTAGCGAGTCCCGTTTCCTCCAGCTCTGCGAAGAAGCGTTCACGCTGTGTAACACGATTGGCTTTTACAAAGCTAGCCGAGAGACTGATGACAGAGGAGGCTTCCCGGGGTCCTGCTGGTCTGCTGCAGAGGAAAGTGGACAGATTCCAGTTTTGATCACTTGCGAGTTAGTTCTGCCGCCGTTCGGTTCAGAGCGCTGCTGTAATTTGGCTCCCGATTCCTCCAGGGCATCGTTCCACACGCAGGACCTTCAGCTTCCTGCAGAGACAGTTCGTGCTCTTTGAAGAGGCCTCTAGAATCTGCTGTCTCCCGCTGGGGTTTTGAGATGTCTTGTTTGTTGATCTGAGCTCCTAAACAAAGTCTCACTCCTTTCAGTCTGCTTTAACTGTAATAGGACTACAAAACTGTAAGCTGTATATTTTATATATATATTATATATATGTATGTACTGTATGTATAAGAAGGGCCTAGTTGGGTCTTATGATCTTAAGGGTGTGTTTTTCTGTTATGTTTTTTAATGGCTATGGCAGGGGAAGGGCGCTTAATAAGATTTGACTTGTTTGTTAAAATGCCTCTTGTGGACAATTTTTAGTGTATGAAAGCTGAACAGCAATCTTCAAAGCATTTTGTGCTCTGGAAGGGGCTCACCTGTTGTCTTCTCATTTGTCAGTGTTGAATAACTTTGCCAAAATACGTGATTGGTTTTGTTCTATGTTCTCAAAGAGGAATCTCCTACAGTGGCCCCTATAGTAGTGGCTGTACTTTGGGAAAACCAAAACAAGGGAGAATTTTATCTTTGGACACACCTGGAAAACACTGATGTAAAAACCAAGTGAGGTCAGGTTTGTTTCCTCCCCCCTCTCCTGCCCCGCTGCCTGTTCAAGAAATGGCAGGAAACAGTAAACACTAACGCAGAATCTTTCATATATTTCTAGTTAAACTAGTCTTGCCTTCCCAGTGTTGTCTCGGTGGGTGTGAGGAAAGTCCTGTAGCTTTCATCAAAACTGTATTATGCTCCTGTTCCCTAATTCCAGTATTTTTTTTTATTTTTTTGAAGAATTGCTCAGTTTTTCCAATCAGTGTGTAAGCTTTTGCCAAATGTTAAGTGGGCTGCAGGTGGCGAGGGGAGCAGCGGTCCGGAGGAGCCCTCTGCTTGCCAGTGGACCTCCCCGATCTGTGAAAGCCCCGCTGGGAGCTGGGGGGTCGCGTCTCTCCAGGGTTGGCTGTCCCTTCTCCGTGATGAAATTGCAGTCCCTTGTTTTGGGTTACCCCTTTCTTTATCATGGAAATGTTGCAACTAATCAACTTAAGTGGCAATATGATGATAAGCTTGTTTGAGTTGGGTCATGTTGACCCGATTCCCATTAATTTTGTCTTTGTACCATCTTTCATGTGTCTTGTGTGTGTGTGTGTGTGTGTATATATATATAAAAAAAAATCAAGCTCATGCCAGGTGCAAACCCTGTCACGACAGTGATCTCAGCTGTTTTCTTTCTTGATGGACAACGCCAAGCCTGGATAGAAACCCTGTGCGCAAACGCACGCCGCGGAGGCGGAGGACGGTGGGAAGAGGAGGAGCTGCAGTTCTCTCCCGCGCGGCAGCGGGACGCACCGCGGTCCCCGCGTGCCACGGACTCGCCCGCCTGCTGCGTTAGGCCTGGCGGGTAGGTGCGAGCTCCCGGGGCTCTCCGGAGGAGACGAGCCTCGCGCTGCTGCCGCGGCTCCCCGGGGGGGCGCGGGGCCCTTGTCCTGCCCCCGAGGCCGCTGGGGCCAGCCCGAGGCCTTCGCCTCCTCTCTCTGCCCGCGTAACCCGCGTCGCCCGTCCTGGTGGCGTTTCTCCTGGGACTGTCAGTAGCCTCTGGAGTTGCCCCGCGAGGGATCGGAGGTGCCACCTCCCCTCTGCCCCCTGCTCCTGTTGAGATCCGAGCGGCCGCGCCGCTCCCAGCCGGTCCGAGAACAGGAGCGGCGGCTGTTCTGAGCTCGGCTGGAAGTGCCCGGGGCTCCTGCCCGCGGCTGGGACATCGTCCTGTCCTGGAACTGACTTTATTCGTGATGTCTAATGAGCATTGATAGGGATTTTGTTTGGTTTTTATAAGAAGTATTTTACACATGGATTTTTTTAGACTGTTTATAATCTCCTTGAAAACCTGAAATAGGATTGTTCCCCCAGCAATAGTTCTTTTCCATTGTGTGCACATGCTGATTTGTTACTAAAAGGTTTCTTGCAAGTACTTAGTTGTTCTACAGAGTTGTTGTTTTTTGGGGTATGTGGTAGCGTCGGGGACCACAGGAGGAATGACTCTGCAAACAAAGAATGGTCAACTTTGGGCCTCATCTTGTGTCCCCTTCTAGTTACATATGAACGAGTTCCTGTGTAGATTCTCTATAGGCTGGCTGAATGCTGTTCTGAACATGCCGTGTACAGGTATTTGTGGATAAAGTGTTTGTTCTTGTGTCACTCTTGAGAGCATGGATGGATTATTGTACTCTAGGAAGGAGGTGGCAGTGCTGCTGTCAGCATTGCTTCAGGTCTTCGAGGATGTGTAGTAGCTTGCATTGTTAAAAAAAGGAAAAAAAAAAAATATCCAAAATTGACTTCTAGCCATAATGGTTTTTCCAAGGAAAATGGACAGAACTCTGTTACTTTTCAGTGTCCCTCGGCGTGTTGCTGAGGGCACGGCCAAGTGCTGACAGGCTGAAGGTTTTCAGAGTTGCTGAGAGTTGAATCGTGCTGGAGGTGAGATCAGGACGCAGCTTTTCCTTTGGCCTTGGCCTTTGTACTAAAGGGCAAAAGAGGGGTCAGGAGTATTTTCCTGTTGTCTTGGTCTGCGTACGTATTAAGCCTTGAGGCTTTGATTACTGACATTTACTATTAAAAAAAAAGAAAAAAAAAAAAAAGGCTAGTGAGGCTGGCTGGGTCCCGAAACACCAGCCGAGGAACATTGGACGCGTAGGTCAGGAGCTGGCTGTGCCGTGGTCAGGCTGAATTCATGGAAGTGCAATGATTTGCCACCAGTTCTTCTCGCGCCGGGTGCGGCGGTAGCACCGCAACTAGCGAAGCAATTGATGCAACAATCCAGAAGCAGTTTTTTTTTTGTCAGATCTTGAACGTATTTGATGGCGAGAGAGGTTTGAACTTCCCTCACGGAGCTTTGCCCTGGCACGTTCCCTGCGAGCGGAGCCCCGAGTCCCTCCGGTTCTGCACGTTGCGGCGAAGGGCCGGGAGCACGAGGCTCCGCTCCGCCGGCCCCGATGCTGTAGACAACCCTTGTGCACCTCGTACGAGTATTATTTCAAAAAAGCTGAAAATCGAGCGGTGTTGCTTTCCTGGGGGCGGGAAATAGCCATCGAAAACTGACAAGATGAGTTTGCACTCCTAAAGAAAAATGTAAGTACTTCAACTTCTAGATAATTTTTAATTGTATTTCTGCCTAGAGCCGAGGTATTAAATACCTTGTCACTTGAGGATTTTAAAAGTTGTGTTGGGAAATGAATTCTTCACTCAGCTGTAAGAAATTCAGCTGGCCCAAGACTAACTTCAAGATTTAAAAAAAAAAAAAAAATCATGTTTGTAATACGTTACAGGATTGTTTGTCCTGAATTTTAAACTTTTTGTTAAATTTGTGGAACTATGGAGGAATTTTCTAGAAAAAGTGAAATAAAGTAAGATGGAAAAGTAAAATGTCGAGTGTTTTTTGTTTGTGGTGTTGCTTCTCCAGGGGCAGCACCGAGGATTTCCCAAAACTGTTTTGTATCGGGAACAGAGAGGCTGAGGCACGGGAGGAGCAGCAGAGGGAAAGGAAACGCGTCTGACTGCCCCCATCTCCGTGCAGATGGTGCAGTTTTAGGTCTGTTGCTTAAATCCTGTTGCTGCTTCACATCTGGGGGCCCTGGGGTTTGAACTGTCCCCGCTGCTCCCGGACCAGGTGGGGATTTGTCCCAAGCCCTGAACAGCTGCGAGCAAAGGTTGAGGCCAGGAGCTTAATTCCCCTTCCTGAGGCTGGAGTTTGTACCCCTCGTCCCCTCCCTCAGGGCTGCTGCAGCTCCCCCACCGTCAGGCAAAGCGACCCCGACCCAGTGCAGAGCTGAGCCTTAGTTTGCAGAAATTACCGAAGCATTAAGACACCAAACTGCAGCGGGTATTTATTAGACATTCCTCTGAACCGCGGGGCCGCTTCCGACTCAGCCAAGAACACAAAACGTTTGCACACGATGAGCAGCAGTTACAACAGTGCGTTACCCCACCGGGCCTGTGCAAGTGGAATTTCCCTGAGCCCAGAGCAGGTGCTGAATTTCATGTTTAAGCCCCGCCTAAGGTACCTGGTGCAGGTACCGTTCCTGCCCCCGCAGCGCTGTGGGGGTGACCCATCCGCATCGTTTCACAGCGCAGCTGCCTCCTGCTCCACTTGCGTTCAGGTAATGATTTCTAGTTCAAAATAAGCCATTTTACAAGCAATCCTTCATCTGCTGTTGGGATCAACGGTCCCTCCAGGCACTGGGCAGACTGGAACGAGCTTTTCAGAACCAGTTAGAAGAAACTCAGGAGCTACCAGCAGCAGGTGCTTCCCCCCAGGCTGGGAGAAGGCGACCCCGGGTGTCCCTGGGTCAGTGAATTGGGGCGGGGGGCCTCCAGGGGTGCTGGATCACGGACCTTCAGAAGGAGCCACCCCTGAGCTTGGGCTTCCCAACGCCGTCTCTGCTCTGCAGGGGCAGCTACAACACCTGCCCCCCGCCCCCCTCCAGTTCTGCCCCTTTCAGGAGGTGCTGGTTGGCATTTCTAGGACTAAACTACAGCCCCTGCCCCCAGCCTTGGCACTAGGCCCTTGCCTGCAGCACTCCAGAGCACAGGCCGGGTATGTTATTTTAACAACTTATGGCTTCATTATACCTCAAGATAAATCAGACTCAAAAATATTGCACAGACAAACCCAGCAAAGGTGAGGTTCTACATCCCCACTGAGCCAGTGTGTGCAGTCACACGGCCTTCACCACCCGACAGAAGAGTTTGTGGGTAAAGAGATGTAAAATAATTCAGATAGCAGCAGCATGCAGTTAAACGTGCATCAGGGGGAGGGAAGTACACTGCTATAAAAAGAAATCTGCCTTTCTCCCTCAGCAGGAAAACTGCAGTTCCTGATTGTTTTACATTCAGCTCAAAAAAAAAAAAAAAAACACCTTTGGTTAAAACATAATATGGATTTAAGGTAAACGTTGTATTGCCCTTATAAAAATGTAAAGACAAAACCAACAAAGCAGAGATATTCGGGGATACCTCAGCACTGAACACAGACAGGAACACACCGGGCACGGACACGCTCACCACACTGCGGCACGAGGGCCGGAAGCGGTTCGGAAGGGCTGTGGGACCAGGGCTGCCTTTATTCCAACGGGAGCCACAGGAGGGGAATCGGCCTCCGGGTTTCCTTCAGTCCGAGGCCTCCGCGCTACTGCCGAGGAGCGGTCGTGGAGGGTGTGTCCACCTCTGCGTAGAACTGGGCGATTTGGGCTTTGTACTTCTGGGCCACCGCTGGTCTCTTCAGCTTCATGGTGGGGCCTGTGGGCAAAAGCCAGCACAAGGTTTTAGGGGCGACGGTACCATCTGGAGACAGGAACCGGTATCGGAGTGGAACAAGCCTGAACAAAGATTCAGGACACGTGAGCAGACGTTGGTTTCTAAATTGCTCTTTGTGATTAATGAAATCTCCCCTTCCTTCCCCTGTGACGAGACACAGCGCAGCCATCCTGTGAGGGACGGGGCAGCGCCGCTCAGGTGGGTTCTGCCAGGAATTCACCCCACCCTCCCCAAAACTATGGCCTGGAAAAGCCACAGTGAGGAAGGGCCTTGGGGAGCTCTGGGTGTGGGGGGTGCTGGGGGGGGAGTTGTCTGCAAAATACCCAGGGAAGAGGGGAGGGGGTGACCCCAGCAGCCCCACCCACCACTCACCAAGCTCTCCCCCGAAGACGGAGAAGTCCTTCTCCAGAAGGACCCACTTCTGGACTTTCTGGGCATTCGAGACCGCTCCCTCGTTGACCGCCGCAATTCCCTTCTGGATCGCCGCGTAGACGGCCTTGTCTTTGCTGCTGATGATTTCAGAGACTTTGGTCGCTTTGCTGCCCAGTTTCTGACAGTATTCAACAGCTTCTGGAGCGAGGTCATCCAAGGGCTCGCCCGTTTCTCCGTCCGACTTGCACTGCAAGGCACAGCCCAAGGGGCGACTCGGGATCACTGAACACCGGGTTCCCCTCCCAGCGACGAGCCTCACAGGGACCCACCCCATCTCCTTCCCCGCCCCAGCGCCAATTAATCAACCCAACATCCAATTAATCAACCACTGCAATTTTCATACCCCTGATGCAAACCACCGCTTCAAATGAAAACTCGCTGAGGCAAAATGCAAATGAAACTCCTCCAGATCTCTGCCTGCTCCACAGCCCTGTCAGCACCAGGGAGCAGGCTGGGGACAGAGCTCACCTCCCCAGCTGCTCCCGCGCTATCCCAAGCTGATGCCCTTTTTCTGGACCTTTTTTCTGGGCTGCAGTTTACTTCCCTGCATCCCACAGCAGCGTAACAGCCTGCAGGAAGTCAACACACACAGCACCCGACTGAGAGAAGCACAGCACCAACCCCCGGGCCTGGCTGGGTGTCTCTTGCACAAGGGCGAGGTCGTCAGCCTCAGCCTCGCTAACGAGCAATTACCACCATCCCAAAAACCCACCACCCGTGAGGGCTCCAGCCAGGAGTCAGCCCAGGCCACCACAGACGCCTCACTGTGGCATTTAAAACCAGCGTCTTGAATCACTGACAGCTCGTTACTGTCCAGGCTGCTCCAGGAAATACTAAAAATGGGTAAGAAAAGCAGCAGGGTTTCTTTTTTCAGTCTCATTTTTAGGTCTTTCACTTCTGTTTTCTGCCCTATGTGGTACAAACAGTTACCCAGAAGAACCCGACAGCCTGATCAAGCAGCGATGCTCATTTCTCTGTACAGTTACAACCGCTCTTTGCAACTCAGCTACAAGTCATACTCCGCGATGCCTCCCGTCTCGAGAAGACGATGTAAAAACGTGTAACAATTACCCTTCTCACGGGAATCAAACACATTCAGCAACACAGATGGATTCCCACCCTCTTTTCTATTACCTTTAGCGTTAGAAGCATAGCAAGGAATTTTTCTTTGTCTCCAACCAACATGGCATTGCTGATGAGGGGAAGAGCATCTTTTACAGCATCCTCAATGGGAACGGGAGGAATGTTCTCACCTCCTGCAGTGATGATGAGCTCTGGAAAAGAGTCAAACCTTGATTGATGCTTAGAGCTTTTCCCCCTTCCTTCACATCTGAGATAACTTGATAACCCCTTTGTGTCCACCGGATCAAACAGGGTGTCTGTGCCCCTGCACCCAGCGAGGGCAGCAAACCTGGAGGACTCTGGTCAGGCCAGAAGAGAGGAGCCGGAGGCCTGCGCGCACACAGCGCTGTAAAAGCTGCTTTAACACTCCAGGGGGGTCTGTTTGCAGTTTGGGAACACGGGGTGTGGCGTACGAGCGCCTTTGTACCCTGCCACAGTCACCTGAGGCTCCAAGGCGTGTAAGTTGGTACCCAGGTGTTCAGAAACTGAATCTGCTGAGGCAGAGCAGAGTTTTTGAAGTTAGACAGTGTTGACGCAGAGCAGAGCCGAGCCTGCCTTTCTTGGCTGCCTTTCACAGATTTCCTAAGGCAGCTCCTTTGTGTGACCATTTATCTCTTTGTGAGGACTGAAGTCTTGCATGAAATTGGATTTTGTTTGGGGTTGGTCAACGCGGCGTCCCAAGACCTGCGTTGCTACAAGCTGTTTTCACAACTCTGTTAAGCTGCTGCTCTCCCTTACAGGTTAAGTAGCAAAGCTTGCTGAAACGGGAGGGAGCTGGCAGTACGCACAGCTGGACCTGGACACGTCTGGCACACAAAAACAAGCCAACAAAGCACCAACTACTGCTGCTGGAATCAGAATTCCCCTGCAAACACGCGCTGGTTTCAGAGGTCAGCCCTCTCCTCCCGTCACACACCTTGTCACATGCTCAGCGGCAGGACACGCTGCAGCCATATTCATATTAAAATCTTCAGAAGTACTTAAATATTCTTCTGTGCAAGCCACAACCACATAACCAGCAGGGTCTGAACACACTGTATCACAGTACTGACAAACTCAGGGGATGCGTTACCTTTAATTCTGCCAGTGATGTAGAGGAATCCATCTTTATCGTGCTTGCCAAGGTCACCTGAATGCAGCCAGCCATCTTCATCAATTGCCTCTTTGGTTTTTTCTTCCATGTTCAAGTAGCCCATGAAGATGTGCCTTCCCGAGAAGCAGATCTCCCCGTTGCCATCTCCATCTGGCTTATGAATCAGTGTCTGGCAGCCTGTGAGGGCCTTTCCGCAGCTTCAAGAGAACACACACCCATGGCATTTAAAACAAGAATTTAAAAAAAAAAAAATCCAATAGCTGAGCAGAATGAGACTACAACAGTGCCTTCTCAAGCTAAAGTGTTTGAACAAAGCCAGGCGGCTTTTTATTACAACTGCTTCAGCAAGAAACTTGTAAACTTAAAAGGCATCTGCTTATGTAAGGGGAACTACAGAAAAAGTTGTTATTGCAGAGAGATCAGTGCTCGCACACCTGGTGTTTTCCGCCCATTGTTCTCAAACACCTGAGCTTTGCGTTAGAAGATAAATGTCCCTGGCAGCAAGCTCTTACTGATGGTGGTGTTCACGCCGCTGACTGAACCCACAGGGACTGAACAAGCCATTCAGAGCAACAACAGTCTTACTGCATCTATTAATTTGACCTTAAAGCGAACTGTGGGCTAGAGTTACTAATTTTTCTTTCTCCCCACAAACCCTTTGCTGCTTCCTCAGTTCCTACAGATCCAGGCCAAGTTAAATTTAAAGTAACACGGCTGCTGCCCTTGGCAGATCTCTTCATCTGCAGGATGTGACCAAAGGAACTGGCTCCCTAGTGACTTTTTACTGGCAGCAGAACTCTGGGGACATGCCTGACGCAGGAGAAACCTTAAAGCAGCTCCTCCTCCCAGCCAGTGCTCTGCTCAGAAAGGGGTTTACCTGGTCAGCTTGAACGCATGAGGCAGAGAGATTGTGTGAGGCCCAGAGCTCTCACTCATGCCGTACAGCTCAAGCACAGGAATGTTCAGACTTAAAAAAAATTCCAGCGTCTCCCTGGTAATGGGAGCAGCCCCCGTGTAGCACTTGGTGCACCGGTCCAGCCCAATGGCCTTTCGCACTTTCTTGTACACCAAGTGCCTGGCTAAGTGGAAATTCATCGGGACTTCAGAATACCTGTAGGAGAAAAATGGTTACAAGAGCTCAGTCACCAAGTAGAACTTCCTCCCCTTCCTCCTTTAACTTCAGCCTATTTTAGTCTATTCAGTAAAAAAATTATTCCCCTCCCAGCCCTTGCTGCTCACCCGACACTGGTACAAGCGCTACATTTGGCTTTTACTGTCCCTAAGTCTGGCCTGTTACACAGGATCTAATTCCTGATCTGATAGTAAAGTTCTCCTAATATCTGTAACACCCCTTAAGTGTAGCTCATCATTACCCGTTCATCCGCTTCAGGTTTGTCTGCAACCCGACCCCCTTGGCCCACGACGCCACTTTTCTTCTGAGTGTTGATGATTTTGCACCTACAGATTTCATTTTTTCTTCCATTTTCTCCCAGACACGAGGAACTCCCAAAAAAGCAGTTGGTCTCACTTCCCGCAGGGTGTCTACCAAAGTGCCCTGAGCAAAGCAGAATTTAATACAGTTTTTAGAAGTGCTGCACTGCGGACTTCAGGTCAGCACCGGTCGCTAGCCGAAGCTTTGGACTTTGCCATCAATTTTGAGGAATTGCTCAGTGTCAGCCGCTGTGCCACCATGAGAAACGAACCCCAGGAGCATTCAGAGGCCACAGCGGTTTTGAGCAGACAGCAAGGGCTGATGCTTTCAGTGCCAGCACTGACACAGAGCCAAGAGAAGAATCGTTCTCTTCTCAGGACACGGATTTAATGGTGGTGGCATTTTGCAATGTGGACAGAGCAAATATAAAGCCGTTGCTCAACCCAGCTGTCGGGGTGGAGAACTGGTGTCAGGCGAGACACTGAGAAGCTCTGAGCTGTGAAGTGCTCGGTCAGCGTATCCCAGCTCACAACAGAAGGCAAAGGTCAGAGTGGCTGTACTTGTCCAACCAACAGACCCTTACACAGCAGCAGTTGGTCACTCTGCAAATAAACCAGGCTAGCAACAGCTTTCAGAATCGGGAGATAAGTCATCCACGTTTGTTTTAAAGCACCCATCCCAGCTACAAGCAGGTGGATGGCTGTAGGATTTTTAATTCTCTTATGTTTTTACCTTTAATGCATCTGGCTGAGCAAAGAAAACTTGAACACCAAACGTCATTGCCGACCAAATATCTGACATCTGGGCTGCAATATGGCTGAGGGGCAGGTAGCTGACCACCAGTTCCTGCTTTTCTTTAGCATCTTTCAGCATGATGAAGCGCCCCGCCGCCGCCGCCGTCCACGTCAGCTGTAACAAGACCCCACATCAGTATTTAGTGACGGCTCTTCCGAGCAGGCACAACGCAGCACACGCGGCTCAGAACGAGCCGACAGCGTCCCGTGACCGTGACATCAGGCACGTTCTTCAGTGGATCTCTGCCCTCCCTCAGCACCCACCTAAGGTCACAGTTGTTGCAATGAGCAGCTGTACAGAAAGGTACTTACGTTGTCATGACTGAGCATTACTCCCTTGGGCTGCCCAGTTGTCCCCGAGGTATATATCAGTGTACAGCACTGGTTGGGCTTCTGCGACAAAACGATTTCACGGAGCTGAGTATCTGGAACATCTTTGCCAAGGGCCATGAACTCACTCCACTGGATTTAGAAGAGAAGAGCTCGATCACTTTGTAGCCTGTCATTCATGTGCAAAATTAAACCCTTTGCTACACATGAAGAGAAGGAAACGGTTTCCTACATCCAAACCTCTGGCAGAACGTGGAAGAGGTTGTAAATATGTGCTGTCAGCCCGACAGTGTTTTCTGGCTGCCACAAGAGGCATGGCAAGAAGCAGAAAAGGAGACAGATCCACCCTGAGGAAGCTCACTAGCTCGGCAGCAACTCTGGTTTTGACTGGGAGTGCTGAGCTGGAGTAACTGTGGGACCTGAGGCTGCCTTGCAGAGGTCAGTACACTAACACCCTCCCTTACAACATGGATTATCAAGGTTTGAACAGCAGCAGACATCTACTGCTTCAGCAAGGCAAGCAATCCCTCGCTAAAACCAACACAAGCTCATGTGATGACAGTCCCCTGGAAGGTGATGGTGGCTGGGAAGCCATCAGCTAAACTCAGCCAGAATTCACGAGCCCTCAAGTTGCCCAGTACTTACAGAGTACAGGTTTGGTCTCTTCTCTTTCAGCTCTTCCCCATACTGGACAATAGCTTTCAGATGAGGTAGTTTATGCTGAATCTGTGTTAAGAAGGGAGATTTGTGAGAAGGAGCAAATCCTGCTTGTCCCTTTTGAGCCTAAGTAACCCACCACTTAACATGCTACTGCTACTTGCCATTTTAAGTAAAGCTGAGACTCTCATCTGTGTTTATGAAAGGGAACAGGGAAGCCTCACTAGAGACAGTAATCATTTGGACTGGGACATTGCCAGCCAACCTAGGGGGATGCTCAATTGTTTGTTTTGGCTTCTCAAATTTTAAGGTCAAGGCTTTGCTAAGCTGTAGAACCACCATTTAACCTCTCATGAGATTTAGCACTAGTGACTACTCATCTGGCTTGAACAGGGAGCACACCGAGTAGGCTCCATCAGTTCACCTCTGCTTTCAGATCCACCATTTTCCCCAGGTATTACCCTCCCACAGCATTTACCCTCCCACATCTGTCAGGAGGATGCTGTAGCCTCCAGTCATTTAAAAAGTATATTTACTTCTAAGATTTTCTGCAGCTGTTTATGGTTTTCCACAACCAGAACGTTGGCACTACAGCTCTCTGCTACATAACAGCAGGCCTCAGGAGAGTTGGTAGTGTAGATACCAACAGCAAATCCACTAAAAAAGAAAAGGAAGAAAAACAAAACAGAAAAGTAAAACACAGAATTAAGAGGATAAGCAGAGTTGCTGGCAAAATTCAGACCATTTAAACTTTAACTGAGGAAAAATGTTAGGAAGAATATCCCATAAAACAACAAGAAGTGGAGGGCTTAATTCCAAGAGCAAAGGCTCTGTTCTGGGGCACGGGACGTGTCAGAATGGTGTAAGGGACCAAAATGTCTCAGGTGGAAGGCAGTTATCAAAATCCAGTGTTGTGATTCTCTGGCACTTCCCATCATATTTTTCATCACAGTGTCAGTAAGCATGCTTTGGGATTAACCTACTGCTCATCTTATTTCGAGATAAGCACTTGGCTAAAAAATTTAATTTTTGTCTCATTAATTCATAATGAGGAGCATTTAGGTTCTAGCTATCTTCATTAAATTCAAACATAAGCAGTTGGTATTGTTGGGTTTTTTGGTGGGTTTTTTTCTTGGTTTTTTTTTAATCAAAAACTGCTTCTCACATGAATACTGAAATTACTACCTGAATGCTGACACAAAATGCATGTCAAGAGACAACATTCATTCTTACCCTGCAAGGATAGCAGCAATGTCAGCAATAAACCACTCTGCAGAATTAAATCCCAAGATGCACACTCCATGGAAACGCTCTAGTCCCAGCTGTAAACAAGACATGAGATTACAGCAATGTTGCTTTTCCTTTGAAGAATGCTTAAGAGTTAATTTACAGATCTCTGCCGCGAGCACAACGTCAAGGGAAAAGTTCATGCTATTATATAAGGTAATTCACACTGAAAAGCTTCCCAAGACCTAATATGAAACCAGTTAAGTTTTGGATCAGACACTGTCCCACTTTATCAGTAGGCAGGAAAAAAAGGATTTGCTTAGGTCTGCTCTGGGTAGGACCAGCTCACTGGCACTAGCAGCTTTCTAAAACTGCAATCCAGGTAATTATCAGTTCCCTTCAGGCTGGGAACGAGAAGGTAAGAGGTTAAACACCTACTGAGAGATTTCGTACAGGTTAGATATGTCAAACATTAATAATGACAAGAGCAACAAGCTCCAGTTGTAATAATGACAGTCAGAGGCACTTCGCTATGAAATTCCAGCTGTTGAAGTCCCAGTCTTTAAATCTTCAGCCATTCTCTGATTTTGTCCCAGAGAGGCAGTATGTAGACTGGAAGATCCCACCATAGGAGTAAAAAGAGTGGCCTTCACTTCAAGAAGCACGACTTCATCATGAGAACAGTAAGGATATGTAATGCTGGTCTCTCTGCGTGTCTTAACTGCCAACAGTACAGGCCAAAAGGCTCAGTCAGTTTGGACACTTAAGTCTGATTCATTCAAGTTTTTTCTTAGAAAGATTAAAAATTACATGCCTTCTGAGGGGCATGGTCCAGGTTTGCTGTTTACCTCTTTAAATGTTTCCTTGCACGCTTTTTTTTAGTTGAATGCAGAAGCAACTTGCAAGAAATTCAAACAAAAGTACTGTGGTAATTACCGAGCTGCTCATTGTGTGTTCGGGTATTTCCCTGTCACTTTAAGCCTCACCTACACCCAGAGATTTGCAGGTTTAAGATACAGTTGACTACAGCCATTTCAGCAGTTAAACTGACTGAATATGAGGAGAATTCAACAAAAGCTTACCTTCAGAAAGCTTTTTGCTGCTTTCCAGCACTCATCATAGTACATCTTATATGTTAGTTTTATCCACTGGCCACCCTTCTTGGATGCAAGGGCATAATAATCACCATATTTACTAGCAGCTTCCTGGAAGAGCTCATGAACGGTCTTTGGTGCCTCACTGCCTATGCCCTGTTCATCCAACCTCAGTCTAACTTCTCCATCTCGTCGTGTGGTCCACACACTGGAGGTAGGAGGTGAAGAGGCTGGTTTGAAAGAAAAGTGTTCAGCATCTTATATTTAGAAATTACTTTCTGCCATAACAGAAATATAAATACAAGTATCAAACATATCAAAGCAAATGCTAATATAACCCCTCTCACCCCCCTTTTTGACCTTTTATTCTTGGCAAGTTTGCTGTACAACTCCCAGTATTTTAGTCCAGGACTAATAGATGAAGCCTTTAAAGCACTTTCAAAATTTTGTTAAAACATTTCCCACTTATCCCCCTCTAACCTGCTTTGCTGCCCTAAAGCACTTGTACTGGTAAGGTTGCAGCTTCCTATAACGATCATGTACACTGTGCCACTGTGCTTGTTTACTTTTTTTTTTTTTTTTTTTAAGGAGGACTGAAAGTAGTACATTATTACCTGGTAGATAAGCATTAGGTGACACTACCTATTTTACCTCCTGAAGCACATCTGTGCTTTAAAGTCAAAGTTCAAGAGGCTTCTGGACAGCCCATCCTGCAATTTGAGTTTCTTCTTCCACTGTTACGGCTTGCTAAATGCCTCTCTCATTTCAGTAATAATTTTATGCACACCACAGTAACTAAAAATTCTTTCTACTTACCTTGGAAACCAAGCGTGTCTGTCTGACATCCCTCTGTCTTAGCACCTGCAGCTGTCTCAGTGCTGCGGACCTCAACAGCTCTGCAAAGCAAAAGCAGTTAGTCTTGAGTAGGCTTTAGCCTGCTGGCAGAACAACACCGTCAGCATCCTTGCCCCTTCACTTAATTATAATAGTCCTTGGATGTCAAAGTGGTTCCTGATGTTCTGCAGGTGACTTTACTAATTTTACTAGCCTGCATGGCTATGGCAACAAAAGAGGTCCCTCCCCGAGAGTGCGCAAGCTTTGCCTGCACTGCTTTTAAACACATGGATGTTGTCCTAATTACAGCTATCATTTCAGATGCGCTGCAGAAGAATCCATAAACACGTCATCCAGAAAACAGCGATAATTTAATACCAGTGGTCTGCTCTAGGTGCCTGAAACAAAGAGTCTACAGCAGCGAGGAGGAGGGCAGGAAGGGTCACGGGGATCTGGTGCTTATCTCCTGTCTGCATCGTTCGAGTGTAACGGGGAGGGGGGGCCCCGGCAGCCTCTCTGCTAGGCCGAGCAGCAACCCCCCTGGCTAGATTTCCTCAGGAGATTTCCTGCAAAGGCCAGGCCAGCTGAGGAGCAGGAAATTGATTTAACAGGAAATCTTGTTCTTAGGTATTCCTAATAAAGCTAGCGCATCTGGCTCCCCCCAGCTGGTTGGGAAGAAATGGAAACAGGCACATCCCCCGTGTACTTCAGCCCCACTCCTCCCCAGGAACTTGCCCCGCAGCGCCAGCTGGAAGTTGCCCCTTTCAGCCTTGCCAAGATGTGGTGAAACGCTACCTGCCCACCGCTGTAGGACAGCGTTCTTCCTCCGTCCCTTTCCAGGACAAACTTTCTCATTAAGTGATGAAGAAAGGAATAATCAAGCCCACGTCAAACCACAAGTTGGAAGCCAGACCTTGTGAGATTTGGTGTTGGAGTCCCTGTGCTCTGCTCCCTAGAAGGACATCCCACCCCCCAACCCCCAGGCAGGTGACATTTGTTCCCCTACCCCAGGCAACACCCTGCTGGGACCATCAGCATAGCACTAAGGTCCAAGTTTTAGACAACCCAAGATTATATTCCAGAAAGCCAAAATTTCCATCTTGCCTTGCGGAACCACCCTCCCGGGGCCCTTTGCTCCAGTCCATCAGGAAGGTGTGTGTTTCTTCACACCAGTGCTAGGTTTACTCTTCCCCATGGCAACGTTTGGTGCAAGGTTCCTCTCCAGCACCTACTCCTGGGTCTCCCAGAAGGCCTGCAGGCTCTGACATCACAAGGGCCCCAACCCTCTGCAGGGGCAGCTCTGGGGTGAAAAGAAGCCCCGACATCTCTGCCCGTCCCCCTCAGACCACACAGGCAGGAGCTCCTCTGGTCCCGTGCAAACTCCTCAGCCTAATCTAGGCAGCTTCCCACCGAGCCCCACATTTTCTTCCCTTTCTACTAGACCAAAGAGAAGACAAGCCAGCACGAGGCACTGTATGAATTTCAGAGTGAGGGGTAAATCTCTTCATTTTACATTTTTTTCTGAATTTCTAGGGGATAGTCAACGATTATTGCTTCAGGCATATGATAAGGTTTAAGGCATAGAGAAGATTTGACACAGCTACTCCCACGTACTGTCCAAAAGCAGAACTGCCTCTCCTAACCAGTCTGCAAGCCAGAAACCAGAGGGAAGTAAATAATGTTTTTTTTTCTTTATTTCCCCAAAGAATTACAAGATGTTCCCAACTATGTGTTTCCTCCTCATTGAGAACATTTTTCAGCACAGATTAATCCTCAGTTGCAACAGTTCTGCATCATTTCCCCACCAGCTTTTAGGATCAAAGCATGCAAATGATCCAGTGATACGAGCAAAAAAACCCCAGCTTTTTCCCTTACAGTGAATCATCTTTTTCTCCCCCTTACTACATGCAATTTAAATGCAGCCTGAAAAAAAATTATGTAAAGAGTTTTTTGTCAGCTATATCCCATTACGCTGCGGTGATATACAGGCCCTTAACTAGTGATCTGTTCTTTAGTAAGAGGCTGCTTAGATTTACAGAGAGACTAACAGGAGTTTGATAAAAATCAGCAAAGGTACTGCACACAAGCTATCACCTACAGAGGCAGCCTCTCTGTTGTCAACATAATGTTGTATTTGCCAGGTATTCTAAGTATTTGATCAGTGCCCTCCTAATTACATAGAATTAACAATCATGCAAAGTTCCTTCCTAAGAGGTGATCTTTCCAGCTACACGGAATATTCTGCCATTCCTGTGCTTTATATTAAACACACACTACTTCAAGCTCCATACTCCGTGTAGTAGCTACGTGCAGCAAATTTAATGCTGTTCCTCTTCTTTTGAGAGAGCAAGATTGTAGATTCAGCTTTTAGGTTTTGGAAGTAGTAACAAATGTTTGAAAGTTCTTCCAAAAAAAAAAATCTTAATTAATTTAAGTAAACATGATAGAATACAAACTATATCCTATGTACACCACAGAGAAAATCAAAGTTTAAATGAGACAAACCCAGTTGAAGAGCTGAGCAGTACATCATCCAGTGACACCTCACAGTTCCCTTGAGGATCTGAAGTAAAATAACCCGTGGGGACTGGTTCTGCAAGTGCCATACGTGCATCTGACTCACACAGCATTGTCCCTGTAAAAACAGGTTTTAAAAATTAAAATACAATCAAACACTATGGTAAAATCAGCTTCCATTGATGTAGCTATCCGAGCAAGGCAAGCCCAAAGCAGGCATGACTTGAGACTGCTGGTTTTGCATGAAATAGGGTAAATTCTCACAGCAGACGCAGCGCACTCTGCATCACGCTCGGTTCATTCGAAAAACCTGATCATCAGTAGACGATACATCCACTCCCACATTCGAAAACAAGCGTGACAATTACAGCTTTGACAGCTTTTACCGTGAGCTTAATTTAAATTTTACACTCCCTTTGCCCCAAATGTTCCCACTCGTCTCTCAGACCCCCCCAAACCCACCACCAGCACCCCCCCCCAAACCCGCCACGGCAGGGCTCTGGGTCCAGCCTTACAACGCATCGCCTTTGTGCCGCCTCTCCTCCCGCAGCCGCTCCGGACGGGCGCCCAAGATGAAGTGTAATATCCTTTATTTTTAAACTAGCGCCCAGGAGGCAGATCTGGAGCATCTTATGTCATGTGCTGCCTGCCTCGCAATTGGAAGCGGCTCCTCACCCCACACCGCCGCCTCTTAAGGAAGCTCTGGCTCCGTGCCTGCCCGCCAGCCTCGAGCACACCGGGATTTGGGGTCCCTCTTGGGGGACACAGCCTCGGGACACCCCGGAGATTTAACCTGTTCTCATCAAAATCACAACGGCTGCAAAAGCGCTGTTTTCAGTGGCCCCTACATCGCTTTCAGGACTTTGTCTTTAGGGGATTTCGTCACCTAAACGAAGTGTTGATTTTATTTAACATTTACATTCGTCAAAAGCCTTTGATGCTTATGAGTTGACAGGCTGAGCTTTAATTGTTTCAGGGGATTTCTAACTGATTGGAGATGAATCTCATTATCCTTGATCTTTTTAAAAAGTGGATTTTAGCACGCTATTTTGTTACCTGCATCAGACAGACGCAATTTAAAGCAGGCAACGTGAAGAGCATGTTTGTCTGAATGACGACAGACGGGAGGAAATGGAAAGAGCCCTTTATCTAACGAATCCGACACAGCCGAGCTCTTCTGCCTCTGACGGGTGGGGAAAGCCACGGCCACAATTCACAGCAGGCAGACCTGCCTCCAGCCCAGGAAAGCACATCCCCCCCTTCTGCTTACTCATCTACGGAAGGACACGTTGCTGCTCACGCCACGCTCTGCTACAGGCTACAACTCACAGCGCAAAAAAAAAACAGTTCAAGTCACAAGCAGCTGAGAAAGGGATGTCTCCAAAAATCCCATCTCTGACGCTCCAAGATAATTGGCAGATGTCACCCAACACCCCATTCAAGGCTAAAACACCAGAGCGGTTTATTCTGCCTTTTTTTTTTTTTTTAAATAAGACAGCTGTGAGAAAAGGGGCGTTTTCTCTACAGAGCAGCCCAGTGCTAGGAGCAGCCACCCAGACCTGTGAAACCTGGGTTTAGTTCCCTCCCCAGCCCGGAGGGACTCAAACCCACATCTAGAAGAGCATGCTGGTTACCAGACTGCGTCGCGCCCGCTGGAGGTGCCACCACCGCCTCTTCTGGCTCAAGGACAGTCCCAGGCACGAGGCAAGGAGTGGACTGTAGCTGTCAACACGCCTGACCCCCTTTCACAATACTGCACCCACGTCCCTCCCTGGTGCCCCAGAACAAGGAGTTCAAGGCTCCCCTGCATCCTGAAGGAGGCTTTTCTCTCTGCACTAATTACAGCATTTCTCTCGCCATCTGCTCTTGTTTCAAGAGATAGGGTGGGGTGTCCTCATGCCAGTTATCTCACAGCACAGCCCAGCAAGTCTTGGGTAGCAGAGGTTGGTTGGAAACACGCTGGGCAAAGCAAGGCAGAGGTGTCACCTCCCAACAGGCGTTTTGGCTGGTAGGCTGAGGGCTTCTGCATCATCACCTCCAGTCACTCGAGAGGAAAAAAGGCTTCAGCGTGGAAACCATGACCACATTCTGCCCTCGCTGTGCACACACTCTTCACTGAGTCACCCTGTACGGGACAGACCCCTGACAGCAGCGTCTCCTGCTGAGAGGTGTTTGGTTCCCAAGCGGGGGCACAAAGATCAAGGGCATGAGGTTGCACAACTGGAAAGTCCAGGGAGATGCAGCAGGACATCGCTGTCACCATCACATCCAGGGGGAAGGGTTCTTCAAGGAGAATCTAGATGTTAAGGCCACAGGGCCCTCAACACCGGGAGGGCGGCAGCACCCTCCTGCAGCAGCAGAACGACTGGAGAGCGCAGGTACACTTGTGCCAGGAGACTGAAAGCTGAAGTGCAACCTGGGTGTGCAAGTTTCCTTGGGAACACAGGCCATATATAACCACATATATAACAAATTTAGGTTAGAAATAAAAATTTGCCAATATATATACTCTCACTAGCTCTAAGCACTGCAGCTAGCCCCTTCCTTCTCTGACGCTTCGTTACAAACACAGCTATGCTGCACAAGCCACTGGAAAACACACACACCCGCCAGAGCCAGGCTTAAGGCTCCCGGTAGCTCACCAGAGCCAGGCTTAACCCTCGCGGTAGCTCACTGGGGCGAACGGGATGACGAATGACCCTCTCCTGCCCCACGCTGTTTCCAGAGGAGTTAACACACTGTGGATGCACCACAGATGTTCAGGAACACGAAGAACACACACCCAAACAAAAACCTGCTGAAAGAAACCTCCCTTTCAATTAAGCAGTGTGACAACTAAAGTCATTTAAATACAAAGCATCTTCTGCTTTGAGGGAGCACTGTGTCCTAGAACTGGAAGTTGGTGAACTATTTCATTGAAACGGCTGCAGAGCTTCACTGACAAAACAGAACAGAAGTTTGACTATGTGCAAACTCGTGACAGTCAACAGGACAGGAGTGAAGGTTTCATTTGTATGAGGCTCTGGACACGCCTTTACTTAGAACACACACAGAGCTTCAAAAGCATCAGATCAAATTCAAATTACTGCATATGTTCATCAGCCATCTTGACATTTTCCAGCACAGCCCACTTCGCTTCCCGTCACCGATTTCTTTTCTTTTTACTGGTAAAGGAACCACGTCTGATCCGGTCCAGTTTCCACTGTGCTGATCAGCTTTACGAGATTGCCACATTATCTCACTGCCTTGCCACATTTCCTCCAAAAGTGAAACTTGTCCTTTTTATTACTTTCTTTAAAGATTTATTAAGTGAGGAAACAGCAGCTGAGCAACCAACTCTTCCTCTTTTCGATAAATTCAATTTTTTAAAAGGTCAGCACTAAAAACCTCCTAAGCACTAAAGGTTTTCTCCTCAGCAGCACCACTGACCACGGCGTACGGCTGAGATATTATCTGATACCCTCCTTATGCAGGAGAAAACACGAGGAAAAATAACCCCAGCCTCTACAAGCACGGTACCACACCAGAGATCCTGAATGATGACTGCAGACAGACGTTTGACTCCACCACCGCGCCTTCAGAGCTGAAGTTTGCTCGAACAAAGCCACCCACAGAACATCGCTCTGTCGGCCAGAGCCAGGGCTGCCCACCCCGAGCAGGGCACCGGCGTGGGCTGACCCCCAGGGCCGGAGGCACCGCGCAGCTCCTCAGCCACACAGGCCACCGCGTAACTCCTGATTCTAAATTTTAAGCCGGTTGCTTCTCCAGGACACCGGGATCTTTGAGGTGAATTCCCCAGCAACGTGACTCACCAGGAGGCTGAGTTCCTCTTTCCTAAAGTATTTGCTTCACTACACCAGCTGCGCTCATTTGCCTGCAGGCGGGAAAATCCCCTCGCGCAGAGTAAGAAAAGCACAGGGAGGTGTTTCCACAGACGTGTCACCCGTGTTTCTGCCAGCTTCCACACCGAGATTTCCCCCCCACTAGACGGGCCCGCCCGGCGCGGAGCCGGCGGCGGTCGGTACCGGAGCGACCCCGACCGCTCCCGTCGCCTCACGGGCTGTCCCGGGGCGGGTGACACCTGCCCACGGGGCAGGGACGGGCCTTCTCCTGGGGTGTCCCCGGCCCGCTGCGCGGCTGCCCTGCCAGGGCGGGTCGGCCCCAAACGAACCGTTTTATTTCACCCAAAACTAATTCCGGCCGCGTGGGCCCCGCCCGCGGCGGGTGGGCTCAGGCCCGTGTTCAACCCCCGCAGCAGCCCCACGCCGCCGCCCTCCCCCTCGGGACACCCACTCCACGGCAGCGCGGGGCCGGGCTGGGGCTCGGCGTGGGCGCCGCCGCGTTTCCCGCGCCGCGAGGGGCCGATGAAGCGAAACCCCCCCCACACACACCCCCCCCCCGCCACGCGCAACCGCCCGCGAGTGGAAAACGGCCCCACGCGCGTTGGGCCGCGCACGCGCCGTTACCTCAGGAGCCGGCGGGCGCGCGCGCTCTGCCCCCGCCACGCCCCCCCCACGGCGCGAGAACAGCGGGCGCGCGCCGCCACGCGGGGCCCTTTAGAGCCCTCGCGGCGGGGGGGGCGGAGCCAGCGCCCAGAAGGGGCGGGGCGATCTCCCTTCCGCCCCACCCACCCGCCCCCGCTCGAAAGCCCCGCGCGGCCTCGCCATTGGACGAGGCGGCCGTCGGAAGGCGGCGAGGCCCCGCCCCTCGCCCCGCCCCCCCTCCTGCGGCCGAGGTCACTCGCGGTCGTTGCCCCGCCGGGCCCCGCCGTAGAGCCCCGAGCGCCGAGCGCCGGCCCCGGGCCGAGCAGCGCGGCCTCTCCGGGCGGAGCTCAGCGCCCGCGGGCTGCAGGCGGGCCGGGGCGGCGCCCGCGGGGCGCTGGGAGAGGCGTGAGGGGCCTCACGGTGCCCCCGGCAGCGGTGGGCGCCCCAGAAGTGGAGGTGCAAGCGAGCAGAAGAGAAGCAGAGCTGGAGGGAAGCTGCTACAAGGATACTTGAAATTGCGAATGTACAGGGACCTGTAAAGTGGGACATTGAGTTTTAATGTTAGACATCACTTGTGTTTTACTAGCTTTTATTTTTCCTGCATTTTACTGTAATGTATATAATTTCATTTATACTTTTTCCTAACTACCCTCTGTAGTCATTACCCACTTATAAGATGTTTTGAAACCTTTAACTCCTTGCCTAGTAAAGATAAGAGAGAATTACAGAATCATCTCGGTTGGAAAGGACCTCGAAGCTCCTCCAGTCCAACCATGAACCTCACCCTGACCGTTCCCAACTCCACCAGATCCCTCAGCGCTGGGTCAACCCGACTCTTCAACCCCTCCAGGGATGGGGACTCCCCCCCTGCCCTGGGCAGCCCATTTCAACGCCCAACAACCCCTTCTGCAAAGAAATCCTTCCTAAGAGCCAGTCTGACCCTGCCCTGGCGCAGCTTGAGGCCATTCCCTCTTGTCCTGGCGCTGGTTCCTTGGCTCAAGAGACTCATCCCCCCTCTCTGCACCCTCCTTTCGGGGAGTTGTAGAGGGCGATGAGGTCTCCCCTCTGCCTCCTCCAGAGTAAACAAGACCTTTTTAGACCTTGGACAGTCTAAAAAACTACCCTGAGTACATCCCTAAGAGCAGGAACCTAAAGAAAACAAGTGCCTAAGAAGACGGCAGTGTCAAGATAAGTGCCTGAAAGCTGGTCTAAACTAACCTCCTTGGAACAAACAGGAGCTGAAGGATGGATGAGGTCACTCTATGACCAGATATGGACATGAGAAACCTAAAGTTTGCTAACGGACAGTGTGAGAAAGGCTGTGGGGACCCCTAAGGAGGGGACAAGACCCTCACTCTATTTTTACTACGCATGCTCAGACTATGTAAATGAATTCTAAGAAGCCATTAGCATAACACTCCCTTTTCTAAGAAATCTAATGCATATGTATGCTTTTTGTTATATTAGTCAGAGAGTTTTGTTAGTAAGTGTGGCACTTGTGGTGGAGCGATCCCCAGCGCTGCGAATAAAGAATCCCTGCTGAACAGTTACACTCAATCCTGACTGGGGAGTGAAGCTCTTTGTTTCAGAGCGACGGCTGCTCGCTGCTGAGGTGCTGCCGGCCCCGTGCTGTGGTGTTTTGATCCCCCCCAGCGAAGTAACCGGGCTGGATCTGTGTGAACGGCGTTACCTGGCTCTGGTGACGCACACGGTTACCGGAGCTGTGGGCTGGTGCCAGCTCCACCATCTTCTGCCCTCCCTGGGTCTTCCTTATTTAAACTGAAGTCCAAAGGCACACTTCTTAATTTATTTTTTTTAAAGGTTATGGTCAGGCAGATCATCTAGCTGTTCTCAGTCATTTCTAGCTGATAAAGTTGCAGAAAAGCCAGTATTTTGTTCATCCTGTTAGCAAAACAGCTGTATCTGTTGAATTATTGCTGCTATTTTGCTAGTGCAGACCAAGAATTCCTAAACATTGGGGTTTTTCCTGCAAATTCTTCTCTCCCTCCCTGCATTGCCCAGAGATATTCCCCACTCCCACAGGGTAGGGTGGGTATGGTCCACGCCATTTAGCTGATGAGCAAACCGAAGCAATATGTCATGAGAGAAGCTCTTGCCAGAAGGTCAGGGCCACAGATGGAGCAGCAGCCGGTCCAGAGGACAGAACAGCGCCGAGGATATTGCAGCTGCAGAACAGCAACAGCCAGTGAGTGCCAAGTCGGCCCCAGGAGCCCTGCACCGCCGTCTGCAGGCCCGGGCACCCAAGAGTTCCTGCTTTGTCAGCTCTTTGCCATCTCTCACAGTCTGAGCCTTCCCTGGCAGCTCCACTGCACTCCCCTCCCTGTCCCAGCTATCTCTATCTGCCTCCTCTCTGCAGCCTGTCCAAATCCCTCACGTGGCTCCGTTTCGACTCAGATGGCAAATTTACTCTGCAGAGCAAGGATACAAACAACATCGGAAGGTTGGTGAGATCTGTAAGCTTAGCAGACCGCTTAACTCCGGTCACGCCTTGGACACCTGCTGTGCTGACAAGGGGCACGTCGCTCTCCGTGAACCAAGAAAAGGTTCAGTGGCACAGCCCAAAGGTTAACTGAAGTGGCAGGAGTAGCCAGTTCTATTTTTGGCGATGCCCTGAGCCAACAAATTACCCTGGGCAAGCTGCTTTTTTGTGCTCCCAGCGTCCTTGTCTATCAAACGGAGGTTGTATCACTGCCAAGGTAGATGCCACGGTGTCTGCAAAACTCCCATGGGTTCTGGGACCAAAGGGGACCTCGTTACTGGTGAAGGACTAGATAAGAGCAAAGATAAGCTCAGGTGGTCCTCAGGCAACTCTGCCACAGGCGGGAGAGGGACCGTTCTCACTACCTGCAGATCAGCTTATACCTTGGCGTAGCTACAAGAACCGTTATTGCTGATCAGTGATAGCACAGCCCAGCCCTTCATAAGCAAACAGAGTAGTTAAGCTTAGTTAAGCAAATGCACCAGAGTGACTGCACCCTTTGTCAAGTATTGCCTTTGCTGGCTCTATATTTACTAGCAATTAACTCGAGTGGAGTCCCAGGGTTCTCATTTTCCAAGGCACCAAGACCAAGGTGGCCTGAGCCGCTCCAGTAAATATTAACTTAACACAGTACAGAATCACTCGCCTGGGGTGAATTTTAGCAATGGCTGGCTAGGCCAGGAAAGACTGGAAAGTCTTTGGAGGTATCAGTTGTTCCAATCACAGGCTTGTGAGTGATCGTACTGAATTTTCATGCTGTCAAAACTGTAACCAGCACGAGATAGGTATACTGGCAGGAGGGGGGGGGGAGAAAAAAAAGCATTAAATACATGTCTTAGTTGTGCATTTGTTGGCTACAGAGAGGAGAGGCAAGGGAAGAAAAGTATAATAGTATCTACTGTCTGCATGGACATTTTCAGTCTCTGGGACTTCAAAGGGAATCAGGGCCAGTTTCTCATCTGATGCCAATCAACGCAGCTCTGCAGAAGCAGCCGTGTCCTGTGGCATGAGATCAACATGCAAAGCCAAGCTCTGCATTTGACAGTAAGGGAGAAGATAAGCAAGCAGAGTGCCTCGGTGTTTGCCTCTGTAAAGCAGACCTAATTGAAATGCATTGCCTAAATGACCAGCCCATGTTAGAGTGTTAACACAGGTTATCCAAATAAAATAGTCAAATACTAGCATAAAGTTATAATTTTAGTTTGACACAGGTTTGAAGAACTGTCATGTCTGCTGCCCTTAGAAAGTCACAAAGTGTCAGAGCTGGGGAAGAGTTCTTGGTTACAGAGTTTGACTGTGGCCCAAGCTTCCAGAAGATACCAGGCAAATACAGAGTATTCACAGAATCACAGAATCATCTCGGTTGGAAAGGACCTTGAAGCTCCTCCAGCCCAACCATGAACCTCACCCTGACCGTTCCCAATTCCACCAGATCCCTCAGCGCTGGGTCAACCCAACTCTTCAACCCCTCCAGGGATGGGGACTCCCCCCCTGCCCTGGGCAGCCCATTCCAACGCCCAACAGCCCCTTCTGCAAAGAAATCCTTCCTAAGAGCCAGTCTGACCCTGCCCTGGCGCAGCTTGAGGCCATTCCCTCTTGTCCTGGTGCTGGTTCCTTGGCTCAAGAGACTCATCCCCCCTCTCTGCACCCTCCTTTCGGGGAGTTGTAGAGGGCCATGAGGTCTCCCCTCAGCCTCCTCTTCTCCAGACTAAACCCCCCCAGTTCCCTCAGCCGCTCCCCATCAGACCTGTGCTCCAGACCCTGCACCAGCTCCGTTGCCCTTCTCTGGACACGCTCGAGTCATTCAATGGCCTTTTTGGAGTGAGGGGCCCAAAACTGAACCCACTCATCGAGGGACGGCCTCACCAGTGCCGAGCACAGGGGTAAGATCTCTTCCCTGTCCCTGAACCTTCTCCTCTGAAGATGCCTTTCCATTACAGAGTCACTCTTATAACAATAACAGTTTCACATTACCTTTAAATTGTGCTTGTGACACAAGATTGTGAGAGAGGGGGAGATGGCTGCAGGTTAAGCAGCCTCAAGCTCTAACACAGGCCAAGGGAAGACCAAAAACTCCATAGAACCTATTTTGTTCCTGTTGTTAAATTTTATGGTGAGGATACCCAGATATTGCATCAGGTTGAAAATGCAGATACATGTGTGATTTTGATAAACCTCCAGTTAATAGTCTGCCTGGATCACCTACGTAAGACAGCAGCATCTTGGTTGTCTATGCCTGTGACGTTACAGCTTGTTGACTGCTGTGATATAAGTCACCTTTTACTGAGTGTAGACACACTCCTGGAGGTATTTAAAAGACATGTAGACGTGGCACTTAGGGACATGGTTTAGTGGTGGACTTGGTAGTGTTAGCTTAACAGTTGGACTCTATGATCTTAAGGGTCTTTTCCAACCTAAATTATTCTGTGATGCCTTCACGTTTCTATCCTGCCTTGACATTTGCAGGTATTTAACATGCTGCAGCAGAAGACTGAGGTGAAGGAAGATGCCATCAAGGACAGAGGTGTCCCTCACAAGACAAGAGCAGTAGGATAAGTGCCTTGACAAGGCCCACGATAAATGCAGATTAGGGCCACGGTGCTTTAGGCTTGTGTCTGTCAAATCATACAACTGTGGTTAGAAATGCTGGTGTACAGACAGCACATTTCTTCCTGACAGGGGTTAGTTTGTCAGGCGAGGCACAGGCTAGCTGCTGCCAAGAGCTACGTCCTTCTTCATCTTGGCCACAGGTTTCCCGTGCCCTACAGAACATCACGCTGCTTTCTGGTGAAACAGAAGACATTCCATTTACAAGTTCTTTCCTACCTCAAGCAAAGAATCATCTCTTCATACAGCTGTGGACACCTCTTCATACAGCTGTGGACACAGAGAGAGAATGGAAAGTTTCTTCTTCAGCTTAATCATTCCCCATATGGAACAAGTCATATCTGCCCACTGAAATGACCCAAGACAGTTTACACAACTTTTCACTTTTATGACCCTTCCCGTCCAGCCCTGGCATTGGGTCTGAAAGCTATTTTGGGCTAGTGTTCCTCTGATAATGCTCACAAATTTACAACTCCAGAGTCACTAGTAGCAAGTGACTCAACCCGAGATGTAGTTGCACCTCAGGACATTGACTTGAAAGATAAGGGGACGAGGGGGGCAATACACTATTTCAGCAATTTCCACATGAAGTTCATCAAGAGGAGAATGAACGCACAGAGAAAATATGTGGTATTTTCCTGGTAAACACGTGGTCACAAGGAAGGAAGGGAGACAGAAGTGTCCATTTATAGCATAGTCATTTCTAAACTTGAACAGGTCATGTTGTCTTTCCCACCAAGGACTTGCAACATCTTTCTTGTCATGTGAAAGGGTCCACAGCAAATAGGTGTAGGTCCCCAAAAAGAACCCCAACAAACCAAAACCCCCACATGCAACAACAACAGAAAAAAGACACACACACACACTAAAATCCCACACCAAATTAAGTTCTAGATTCACATCCAACTCTCGAGTGTCACAAATCAACACAGCTTCAACAAAGCCAAGGACTCTTCACCAGAACACACCAGCTGATAGCGGACCTTTATCTGCCTCTGCCTATAATAACATGATTCTTTGGCAGTTTTGTTCTCATCAATAAAACTGGAGCAAAAAGTATTTGCCCTGCCTGTCATAGACACAAACACCTTTTGATTTTTTTAAATACTCATTGAAACCTGCACACTAGTGAATTCTGAAACAACACAGTATAGGCGAAGGCTGTCCATTGTTTTACGCAACATGCAAACTATAGCATGTGGCATATGCATTTATAAAGCGTGAAAGGCAGTGGAGAATTAGAATTTCTAGCCTATATAATAATTTAGTTTGATGCTAGATATCACCTCTTTGGAGGTCTTGCCTATATCCTCTGAACATTAAAGCTAAAAGCAAATTGCAGTGCCATTTATGCCCACAGGTAATTCCACTTTTGAAAAAGACTTTTGTGGAAAGCCATTTGCTCCAAAATGAGATGCATACAGAAGTGACGTGTGGAAGAAGGGAGTTGTTTCCAGCAGCTCAGAAAAAAAAACAAACAGCTGCATCCCTGGAACTTCAATAAACAAGACGATTACATTTTTTCTCTTGCTCTGTAAGATGAGGACAGCGGGCTTGCTTCCCCACTCCCAAGCCAAGGGACTGCGTTGCAATGGTGTCATGATGTTTACCAGGCAGATCTAGCCCAAATCAGACAAGGCTGTGCCTTGTCTGTCCTCCCTGTTTAAACTGTGTTGTAACCAGGAAAGGGATGAATGTGTAACCAGAGTAAGAGATAGCAACACGGAAACATGGTCTATCACTTGGTGACACAGAGTCCAGATGCCATTCTGTGTGCTGTGAGACAACACGAGCAGGGAAGTTGCTGATGATGATTATCTGCAGTTGGAGTGTGGCGCACCTGTAATTTGGTCTGAAATGTTAATAATCTACAGGGCTACTTAATGTTTTTCTGTGTTTTTTAAACATAAACTCACTGTAGTAAAAAAAAGTTACAGAGAACTTTAAAATGCTCACAGTCATGAGCATGTTGAACTTCCCCATACGAACAAGCTGAACCTTTCTGTTTAATATTCAGGTTCCAAACTGCTGTAAGACTTCAACTTTTTGCCCCAGTTCAGGATGGAAGAAGTGACCTGAAACGCTGAAAACATTCACAAGGTAGGCAGATAGAAAGTGGTTGTCCTCCCACAGTCTGGTTTTCAGACTAATTCCACCCCAGCTTACCTAGTGTGCGCGTTACGCTCTACCAGCCGCATGGTCTCTGCCCTATTGCTCGTCCATCCCACAGGACAACCAGCAATGCCCATACGGCCACTGCAGCACAGTTCTCAGCGGTGATTTTTTTGTAGAAGAAAATTGTCCCTCATCCGATGGCTCCAGGAAATCACGCTATAGCAGTTAAAGTAGTTACTAGCTCTCGTTGTCCCCCCTTTACCTTAGCTGTTGCAGTCACAGCTCAGCCCCAGCTCAGCTCAGCCTCATTTTGCTGCTGGTTGAGGCTACAAAGCCAGGCTTTGCATGGAGGTGGCCACAGCAAAAGCACACACACCTTTCTCTTGGCACTGCTGGGTGTGTGAATGGCTTTTGGCGGAGATCTGGAATGGAAAGGTGAGGACAGGCATGGCAGTTCACTACAGCCTGTCCATCAAGACCTTAAAGACTCAACCACATCTCCCTTACAGAATCACAGAATCACAGAATCAACTAGGTTGGAAAGGACCTTGAAGATCATCTAGTCCAACCATTAACCTAACACTGACAGTTCCCATCTACACCATATCTCTCAGCGCTATGTCGACCCGACTCTTAAACACCTCCAGGGATGGGGACTCCACCACCTCCCTGGGCAGCCCATTCCACTGCCTAATAACCCATTCTGTAAAGAAATACTTCCTGACATCTAGTCTAAACCTTCCCTGGCACAACTTGAGGCCATTCCCTCTTGTCCTATCGCTTGTTACTTGGTTAAAGAGGCTCATCCCCCCTCTCTGCACCCTCCTTTCAGACAGCTGTAGAGGGCAATGAGGTCTCCCCTCAGCCTCCTCTTCTCCAGACTAAACCCCCCCAGTTCCCTCAGCCGCTCCCCATCAGACCTGTGCTCCAGACCCTGCACCAGCTCCGTTGCCCTTTTCTGGACACGCTCGAGTCATTCAATGTCCTTTTTGTAGTGAGGGGCCTTAAATACAGCTGAAGCTGTTTCTGTGATCCTTCTTCCAGCAGGCCACTGGTACAGAAACCCAACAGCTCTTCCCACCTACCTGAGCGCAGTCAGGCGTCTTAAACAGCGGATCACACCACTGTCAGATCCAGCAGACGAGGAGTGAAGTTCTCATCCCAAACTACTACCCACACCTGCTGATTATCAGCCCTGCAGATTCGCTGTTGCACAAGTGTTTGCTAAATCATTGCAGACAAAAGCAACTGATATGGCTTAAATCATGGAAATCAGTTGTCTAAATTAGGGGAGCTGATTTTGCCTGATAGCAATTTTGGTGATCATTTCTCAACTTCACTGTTGGTAACATGCACCTCCAAAACGCACAAGAAGGTGGTGTGAATTTAGGGCGGTAATTTTTCCACCAGCGTGTGCATATCTGGGATGCAAACAGCCTTAGTGTAAGCCACAAAAAGAGGTGGTTTGAGCTGATTTTGCATGGCTGCAGACTGGGCGGTGGGCACACATGCTGTTCTGCCAGGAGAGAAGTGGGGGAAAATAACCCTACCTATTAGGAGACAACAAACTGATGAAGGTGTAACATCTTCAACCTCTTCAACAACCTCAACAGAAGTTGCCTGTTGCTAATATTAACTAGAAAAAAGAACCCCAAAACAGGACTTTTTTTGCCAGCATAGCTGCATTCACGCAGTGCATTTTTGGAAGCAGTGGTAGTAACAACTTGGAGGTAAGGGATTTGTGTTTGGGATTTCTTTTTCTGCACTCCAGAGAACATTGCTGCACTGACTAAATGTGGAAATATAAACTAGATCCTCCTTGGCTTCACTCCTAGCAGGTATCATTGATGATCTCAAGGAACCTTGAGCAGCTCAAGACAGTTGAAGCCCCCCATGAGGACCAGGACCTGCAAACACAAAGCTGCTCCTTCCTGTCTGCAGAGTCCTCCTGGTCAGGCAGCCTGTAACAAACACCTACTACAATGCCACCCTTACCCACCTCCTCTTTAATTTTCACCCATCCCCAGGTGAGCTCCTTCCTAAAGAGCCTGTATCTCCCGGTTGCAGCACTCTGGTCATGGGATCCATCCCACCATGTCTCCGTGATCCCACCCAGATGGTGGCCCTGCAGCTGCACGCAGGTCTCCAGCTCCTCAGGTTTATTCCTCATGCTGCTGGCACAGGCACCTCAGACAGGCATCCCAGTGCCTTGGCTTTCTAGAAATGGTTTGGGGGATTTCTCCACGACGGTGCCTTATAAGCACTTATTTGCTCACACGCGAATGCTGAAGGTGGCACCACTTAAGCTGTTTTGTTGATTTTGGTTTCCCTTCCCATCACATCACCCAGGCCCTTTGCTTGTTGACCCTGTCTGTCACTCTCTCCCAGGCTGCTGGTTGCTCTGTCCCTCCCCGTTGTTCTTAGTGCCTGTGGTTAGCTGGGGAAAAGGGGGAGACTCATTTAAACTCACTGCCCTAGAAAAGCTGTTCTGCATTGTGCAGGACGTCCATTGAAACCTTATGTCAGGGCTAGTCAGTCATTGAGAGTTTAATTATACAGACGTTGCCTCCATACAAAAGTTGTGTTGACATAAGCTATGTTGATTTAGTTATATCAATATGACTCTCTTTGATTATGTCCAAGTGTGGACACATCCTCCTCTAGCTTCTGCGAGCTGTGAACACTACAGCTCCCCACGAGGTGTGGCACTATAAACCCACATACACTGGGTTTTCCACGACCGTATTCAGTACTTTTTGCAGAATTTCCATACAGCTACGGCCAAACCAAACAGATAACACTCCAGATAAATGCTTAGTCCTTTAATTCCGCTCAGTGGAAATTTCCAGGGTGAGAGGGAAGAGAGCATTTGCGTTTCTAGCTGTGCTAAAAACTTGTTAGGGGGAAGACAAAAAGTTGAGAGGAGTAACCTCTTCAAAGTCCATGTCCTCAAAACGGCGAGTCAGAAAGCCCTTGCCAGGGACTGTTTATACTGTGGTAAAAGGGACAGAGAGAGCCACCAGTTCAGGCTCCTTATATTTTGCACCTGATGCACTGGGATCACTCAGCAGTAAAATACAGCACGGAAGGGGCACAGAAAGCTTTCAGGTAGGAAAGTGCTGCGTGGGTTGGTACTTGTATAAAAATAGGGATTCTCCCCATCAAAACTGGCTGAACACAAGCAAACTTTTTTTTAAGCAAAAAACCTCAAAGGCAATTTTTTGTTTGGGTTTTGTTTTAATTCTCTGGGAATTTTTTCATTTTTTCAGTAAAACAATTCAAGGGAATAGCTTCATTTAAGGTTTCATTACCAGCAACAAAAACAACGGTATTTTTCACAGATAAACACGAAATTCCAAAGGATCCCACTACCTTTGCAGGGCATTTTCTTCCATCAAAAAACTAGTTTTTATCAAAATCTCCCTTCCGTGAAATAAAGTCAAACGGATCCTTTGAGCGGGATTGGATTTTAGCTGAATTCCAGTTTGCTTTGAGGAACGTGCCCTCCTGTGGGTATCTGTTACAGCTGCAGCAAACACGCTCCTTTGCGAGCAGGCGTAGTTTCTTCTCTTCCTTTACGAGCAGCTTGCTTAAATAAGGCTCCTTCCCCCAGACCCACCTCGATACCGTCCAGGCTGAGGGGGATGAGATCTGGTTTATGCAACAGGTTGCAAGAAACAAGGAGAAATGAATTCCAGTGATCAGCTTGACTCAAGAGGTGACAGACAGGTCCCTAATTAAAAATAACAGCCCTGTGATTACTCCCTAGGTTCCCAGGAGGGGACTGGCTAACTTCCAAGGTTTGTAGGACTTTATCAAAGATTGTGTGATGGGCATTATCAAGAATTTCAGGGTAGTGCTGGCAGAGTACAACAAAACAGGGAACCTCTGCTTTGGGTTTCATACAAGAATTGACACTTTGGAAAGAATAAGAGCATATCCAAGCGTGTTTTCCATTTCTTTTGCAGAGGTACAGATGCCATGCAGTGGAGAGGCGTGCCCTAAAAACTAAAGTGGTAACAGCCCTGCAACCACACATCGCAGGTGGTACTAAACCGGGAATAACTGCAGGCACTTCTGAAGGATTTCATTAAGCTCTCAGTAAATTTGAACGATGAAGCAAAATAAACAGGACGCAATTCAGTATGGCCAAATGCAAAATATGGTGCTTAAGCAGCAATAAGTGACCACAGTATTGCAGGATCAAAAATAGTTATTATGCAGTGCTTCTGTAGGAAAGGCCTGGGTTTTTCTTACAGGAAAACCAGAGGGTTAATTTAGAAAACAAAAGATTGAGGGAAGAAATGAGAACTATCTTCAAACACATCAGAAGGAGATATTAAGAAAAAGATATTGGTCTCCATTTCCCATGGTAAAGGCGGATGTTTATGCGCATTAGATGACCTCAATAACAATTCCATCTCTGTTTTCTGTTTTACTGTTTATTAAGCAATGACACCCTCACCTGTGTGAGAGACCTGTCATTTCTCTCCCTCGTCTGAGTGGGATGTGACAACCTGAAAGCTGACCTTTTTAAATATCCTTGGCTGAAGGGTCTACAACCCGTTAAGACAGTGACTTATTTTTCTTTGGAGCTTCTCAAAATCTCAGCTGGCATGTCCTTGGTGCTCAGACACACAACTCTGAATTTTTCCAGTATAACTCTCGCAGTAACCTATTGAAAGCAGGTGTACTAACCCCAAGTCTGCGGACAGACCAAATGCTAACCAGCAAGTCCAGTCTCTCCAGTTTATATCACCTCACTCAGTCACTTTCTCTCTGTCTCTCCTTTTTCCAGTTACTCCTTTCCTGATATGTTAGGTAAGAAAACTAATAATCCTGCGGCATTTGGAGCTGGCTGTGTTATTGGAGTCTCCATGGGTACAAATTCCACACACTTCCTTGGCTTAGGCTGGGACATACTTCTCAGAAAACGTTACAGAAAAATACATCATAAAAGCTTTTTATTGCATGTCAATAAGGTGATCCTTGAAATCTTGAGATGTCTGACAGGGATTTTTCAAAGCAATTGAAAAGTGCACGTGGTGATTCTGCTGGGTTTAAACAGGGGGGAAAAACCCAACAAAACCCCCACAAATGAAAGTATTCTGTAAAGCTTTGTAAAAAATGCTGCTTTCCTTGGCAGCACCTGCCTTCAAAAACCATAGAGAAGAACTGAGACCAATCTAGAGCACGTATTGGTTTTCATTATGCAGTCCTTACTGCCAGAACTAAAATAAACAAGAGAGGATGTGGGGAGCGGAGCACCTCCCTCTCCTGTGACTAAAGCAAGTGTCTTAGCCACTTCAGATCTATCAGTCATTTCAAACTTAAAAAGAAATACCCATGATATAGGACTGGGTTAACTCTGCATGGGTCAGGCCAGCTCTGAAGCAGCAAGGTTGATGTGTGTTGGTGGGAGATGTAGTTACCCACAATAAGAGGAAGGACACATCCCCACTTGTTTTTAAAGCTATTCCCTCCATTCATAATTTCTTCTTGAGGAGCAAAACTGTATTTAACCTTAACCACAAAGCCATGACCAGGCTCATCATCACCATCATACTATCAGGACTCTCTGGTCGCAAAAGAAACCTCTTAGAATTTGAACAGCGGAACAATCTTAACTTTCAAATAAGTTTGGATTTGTCACCTATTATAAATGCAAGGTGAAAAAGAGAAAAATCACATTAATAGCAGTGTCAGTGTTTCCTTCTCTCTTCTCAGGGACAGACACAAAACAGCCTGCATGAAATGCCAGAAAACAAGAGAATTTGGCCATTCTTTGCAAAAAGACTGCGACAAGATGGCTCAGCATGAGCTGGGGTTCTTGCAACTACTTAATATTCATTTCCAAGGGAGTTGCTTTAACCACCTGGAAAGGTCTGTACATGCTGATTTGTTTTTATAGGAATCCAGAGGAGCATCCCAACCCTGCAGGAGCAGAATTTGTCATGCTCACAACAAAAAGCCTGTTCCCCCCCCCAAAAATGAAGGAATAAAGGCCATCCTTATGGATAGATTTTACTCTGTATGTATTCAGGACACCCGCCACTGCCTTGCTAGTGAGGCCAGGCAGGCATGTCCAGACTGGAAATGTAAGTCTGAGGCTACAAATCCCCTTCTTCACACAGCATGATCTTTTGAGTCTCTCCTGGTCACTCAGGGAAGGGCTTTCAAGGAAACTCCACCTGAAATCTGCTGCGTTTCCAGCCTGAACCGCTTCCAGGAGGGCAGAGGATGTCTGTGCTGGGTAACACCGACTCCCACCGCAGGTGTGGCGGGGATGTTCATTTACAGGGAGAAAGCGTAGAACCTTTTGCAATTCTCTGCGTCCAGAGACTATAGTTTAGGCTTTTTTTGCTCTCCACCACCAACATAAAAACATCAGCTACATCTTCCCACCCATAAGCAGGTGCTACGTGGGTTTTCCCAGGTGCAGTATCCCGAAGCCTTGTGGTGCTGCACACGTGCAAAGATACGTTATCTGTGGGTGACCGGATTCTGCACATTTTCCGGCCGAGCGCGGGCGCTGGGAGCCGTTCCCCAGTTGCTGGCAGCTGGCAGACGGCTCCTCCGGACTCGCTCCGGCTCCACACGGAGCTCACCAGAAAATGTGTGGCTGCTGCAGCCGTTTGGGGTTAGAGCCCAGCGTTTTGTGGACTTAGCCCGTTCCTTAAAACCCGTGATGGAAGCTCCATCAGGAAGCACTTGCTGTTAGACGGATAATTTTATGTCACGGGATAACGATGCTGCTTCTATCCGTACCCATCGCATCCCCCAAACGAACTCCAAATGCTGCCGGGGCCCCATTTCACCTGCCAAAATTTGCATTCACCCCAGGCCCCTGTTTCTCCATCAGCTCCCATCCACAACCCCCCCCCCCTTTGTTGGCTGTGACTTCGCAGCCGGTCGCTATGGAAACGGTTTGATGTCGTGGGGAACTGGGAGCTCGGGGAGGGAGAAACCAGCGGCAACTGGGAGAAACCCCGAGCCCGCCCGCGTGCCGACCGGATTCGCGCCGTTGCCCAGGAGTCAAGGGGAACTTTTAAATATTTAATAGAGGAAAAAATTAACTTTTTTCCCCAATCTAGAAGCGCGGGGCCCACACAGTCACCGCTTTTCTCCCCCCCCCCCCGCGCCCTGTGTCACGCACCCGCCCCGCCCCGCGCTGAAGCGCCAAAGCGCGCGCCAACTCTCCGCCCCGCCCCTTCCCCGCCGCCATTGGTCCATCCCCAAAACGTCCCGCCCCTCCGACGACAGACAGCCGGCGCGCCAATAGCAGGTGGCGCCGCGCGGGGCACGCCCCCACGTCCCGCCCTCCGGCGGCGGAGTGGGCGGGGCCGGGCGGTGACGTGAGGGGAGAGGGTAGCAACAGTTGCCTCGAGACCCGGCGCCAGGCGCCATAGTGACCGTAGCCCTGGAGACTGTTACTTGCCAACGGGAGCAACGCGCGGCCCCGGCGGCCGGAGCCCAGCGCAGCCCGCGGCGCCCGGCGGGGAGGGCAGGTGAGCGGGGGCGCGGCGACCCGCCGGGGTTGGGGAGGGGGGGGGAGGACAGCGGGGCCGCCCGCTGAGGGGGGGTCCCGCCCGCTGAGGGGGCCCGCGGCGGGGTGGCTGGGGGGACACACACACGCGCGCGAGTCGCTTCGCGGCCGCCGCGGGGGGGGGGGCGGCGGAGGACGCGGGGACACACACACACATCCCCCCACCCCCCGTCCCGGCCCTCCGCCCCGGCCGCAGGTTCCCCGCCTCGCAACGCTTCCCCGGTATCCGCCGCCCCACGGGGCCGCCCGGGGCTGAGGGCGCTCCCCGCGCCGCCCCCGGAAAGTTGGGAGCGGCGTCGCGCCCGGGCGGAGCGGGGGAGGCGACACCCCCCTTCCCTCCCCGCCGTGCCGCTGCCCGGGGGCACCGCCCGGAGCCCGGCGGTCCCCGCTCCGCGCCCTGCCCGGGGAACGGGAGGCCAAACCGCCCCCCTCCGGCGTGGCGGGGCGGGTGGCGGCCCCGGCGGGGTCGCCGCATCCCTCCCGCGGTAACGAACTTCCTCCCGGCTCGCTTGCTTTTTTTTTTTTCTTGAACTCCCTGCTCCGAGCATCAGGTTTGGTTGGGAACGAGCGTTCAGGAACAAACCGCGGCTGCTACAGAGCCCGGCGGGCTCCGTGTGTCCCCCCCACCCCGCGGCGGTGGGAGCCTGGAAGTACTGGTGAGAGTTGGGAAGCGGGGACCCAGCCGGGCAGCCCCCCCGCCGCCGTGCTCAGGACCTTGCACACCCCTCGTGGTGTCTCCGCTTTCCCCCGAGCACTTCTCCTGGTTTTACCGGGCGGCGGGGAGAGTTGATTTCAGCTCCAGTTTATCCCTTTCGTTTGCCAGAGCACTGAAATCCCAGCACTTGCTTTCTTGTTGGTCTTAGAAACGAGCGAAAATTGCAGTGACACCTATTTTTAAGCATCTGCCGTCTATTCTTGACTTGGTTTCTCCTGTTTGTTTTGAATAAAGTATGTTGTAAAACAAGACTCATCCCCTGTTAAAGCAGGATTTTGAGTATGTGCCTATTTCAAGCGTGAGTTCCTGCAGTCTGATTAAATCTTTCCATTCTTTTTACTTAGATGCTATTTTTTTTTTTTTTTTGGTTTTGCTATTGAAAGAAGCAAATCTTACTAATTAAAGAGCAAAGTGGAATAAATAATAATCTTATTAAATCTACTTCATGTGTTTGAGCTTGGAATGTCCTTAAACTGACCGTGCTCAGCTTCAGATTCATTTGTTAGTCAATGCTTTTTTCATCTGCTTCTGCCCAAACTTTTCATCTCCCCATCTCGGTTAGCAATCATTTGAGAACAGGGAGTAATTGCTGGCTTAAAAAAAGAAGAAAAATAAGTCTTAAAATAGAAAACTTAAGCTCCCAAAGACTGGGGTTCCTTCTTTGCTGTTTGGCTTTTTGGTGTGAGTTTGCTTCGGTCAGTTTAAGAGGAGTTCAGTTAAAGCTGCACATCTAGAGGAAGGGGAGGCATCTTGGAAGGCCCTCTCATGGTCACTCTCGTGTTGAGGGAGTCCAGGATGAGCAAAGTTTGACTTCTAGAAGTCAGGTGAGGAAAAACCACACTTGTAGGACCAAATTGTGGATACTGTGGATATCTAACATTGGGACTGGGATGTGGTGGCTCCAACATTGACTCTCGTTTCATTTTGAAAATCTTAGTTCATTTTTTTTTTAAAAAAAACAACGCATCCAGCTGGTTCTTTACCTCTGACTATTGCTGTCCCAAGGGATGTGAAATTTATTTGTATTTTGTGACATGTGATGCATTTGCCTTTCAGTGTATACAGTTGTGGGCGTGCTCTGTTTTTTTTTGTTTTAAGCCTTTAGAGTTCATGTTCTCAAAGCTGTTCATGTCCCTGTGAGGTTTGGAAATATCTTTTTAAATGGAATCTAGCTTCTCAGGTAACTACAGGATCTCAGCCTTAAGGGTGAAAGTGCACGCAAAAGCAAGCGAGGGGTTGACAACTGGAATTTCTTTGTCCCCACTTGCTTTCTGCAGAACGGGAATGATCCCAGCGCATTCGTGGATAAGAGCATCCGCTGCCACAGAGCAGGAGCCAGGTCTGTCAGACTTCACATGGGGCTCCCACAGACAGTCCCTGCTTTGCATTTCCCTGCTGTGCCATTTGCATCTCATGAATTCCTCTCGTAGTACCGTGTCCCTCTCCTGGGGCCCTGCGTGCCAGCGCCAGCTCTGTTCACCGTGGAAGGGTCCGAGCGAGTGCAAAATCCCAACGCTGTGCTACAGCAACCGGAGAGGGTGTAAGACACGCAGGCAACTCGCTGGGTGCCGTGACCGTGGCCTAGTGCTGCAAATTCTCCCCTAGCAACAGATCTGCCCCCTCAAGGAGCGTTTTGTAGGTTTAGCATATAAGTTTGTAGGTTTAGCATATAATTTTGTAGGTTTGGCCTATAAATGGAGGCCCATCTTCATCAAGGGACTTCGGTGCCACGTGTCTTGTTGAGGGGTGGGAGGGAGGGGGTTGCCCATCTCAAGACTTAAGCCTGAGTGCAGTCTAGGGAGAGTAGCCGTTAAATGATGTGTTATGTACGTGAAGGTACATTAAAAATACACTTGCTGTGTAGTTTTGCATGTGTACATCTGAAATGGTAATTTAAGGCCGTAATTGTTGAAGGCATGAGCAGCCAGTGTCACGGATGTTGTGTGTCCTGGGTAAATCCTCCAGCTGAGACTATTCATTGCCACTAAAAGTCACCTCTGTACTTGTTACCCTCTCTGTCACAAAACGTCTTCAGGGCTGCCATAAATGTAAAGCCTCAGTCAGCGGTTAATAACTGTAGCTTTTCCCAGCTCCATCGCAGTAAAATAGATGGCGCCAGTCATTGTCTTTAAATAGTCTCATGCTTGTAACACCTCAGAGCATTGACAGCTGTTATGTTTAATCACAACATGTTTTCGCTTTTAATACGGGCCTGTAAACATAGCTGTTTTAATGTATTCTAGCATATTTTCCTTGTTCAGTTTTAGTACTCTAGAGCTAAAAGCGTCCTGCAGCGTGCGGAGTCACAGCGCGGGGAGGGCAGTGCTGATTCAACAGGCTTATCTTACCCCTCGGCTTCTCAGCCAAAGTTTCTGCTGGAGGCTGCCGAGTTATATTTAAACCAAGTTTTCCCCTCTTTCCCTCCCTCAAAACAAATGCCGTCGCAGTTAACGTCGGGCCGCCCGCCAGCTGGAGCGAAGCGCTGCCCGGACCAGCGTGCCAGGGCTTGCCGTGGGTGCTGCGGGGAGGAGAGGAGCTGCCTCACCTCCCCCTGTGTCAGTGCACGCAGCTCCGTGAGCCGGGATTATGTTTCTGATATTTGAAACATATGCAAGGTTTCTTTCCGTAATCTGCGCTTTGAGACTCGGTATTTTGTCTTATTTGGACTGGCAGTTCTTTACTCCTGTGTTCAAACATTCACAAATCCACCTTATTGTCTAAGAATGTGCTGGCTTTCTCACGTTAGGTTGTTTCTGTCTAAGTAGCATATGAACTAATTATGCCATAAATATATAAACAGACAACAAAACATTTCTTCAGCGCAAGCCACGTACCCATTAATACGCTGAACAAAGAAGAATCTTTTTGTACGAGGCACTACCTACAGAAAATCACTTTTTTTAACACAGGCAGCGTGGAGGCAGTTCTTGCAGTGCCCATCAGTACACAAACTGTTCAGTTAGGGGGGAAAGGGAAAAAAAAAAAAACACCCCACCTTCAGTTTTGGGCCATGTTTTTGATGAAAGATGGCTATGTTGCATTTCCCCCAGCTAAAACAGAACAACTAGAAAAGTTTAAATTTGTGTAATTCGGCTGACTTGCTAAAACAATATTTAGTGATGTGTAGACATGTGATTTCATGTCAATGAATGCAAAAATCTTCTGATGATATTCTTGCTCACGACACTGGGGGGTTAAGCACTGTCTATCCAGCATTAAAGTTACAAGGAGTATTTCAAACTGCAACAGGAGTCCTCCCAAATAGAACTTCATAAACTGTTTTGTTTTGTTGATCTGGTATTACACCAGAGTTAAGAGCTGTAGAAATGCCAAATGAAGGCAATTGATAAGCTTGCTTGTTTTCCTAAATTAGATTTCTATTAAGATATTAAGAATTTGTTTTTCTGAGCTTAATAAATGCCTCAGCACAGTATAAATGTGTCGTAGCAGCGAAGCTTTGAAAGAGATTAACAACTGAACATTGCAGTTGCTTTCAAAGAAACAGGTCACAGAATGCTGTGCCAGTGATGACTTTATATAAAGCAAATACAAAAATATTTTAGATTCTTTGTTTCCTTGTCCCAAACCAATACTCTGCTGAAGGAAATCCTCAGTATCTCTAGCAAGAAGCTGACGGAAGTAATAATTGCATTGACTGCCACGGTATTCCTCACTGATGCATCATTTAGTTAATTGATGTATATTATGACTGTCCAGTCTCCACAAATTTTTTCTGTTTGAGGTGGTTCTTTGGCTTTATGCGCAGGAATGTCTGAATGTGTATGAGGACAAACGACAGCAGGTACCTGTGTGTAGGCTATGATGAAGACCAGCAGTTTGAGGCACGTCCCTGTCTTCTGGGGCAGAGTGACTTCATGCTCTGACTTCTTCAGGGCATCTCTAGTTTATACGAGGTCTCTAGTCCTTACAAAGAAAATGCAGAACACAACCAGAAACAAAGCGAAAGCGGGAGGCAAGAAGGCTTCTATGGATGCCACCATGTCCAAGGTGCGTGTAGCAGCGTCTCTCCGTGGAGATCAGCAGGAGTTGTCCTGCCGCCCCTCTCGGGGCAGCCCAAGCGGAGCCGACAGAAGCACTTTCCTGTTGCTCGCTGCATCTACGCCCTGAATTTTGCTACCGTACATAGTGCCGAAGGGGTGTGTTTCTTTTCTGTGCCCTTGCCAGCTGACGCTGTTCTGCTGTGAGAAATTCACAGTGTGGGTCAGGGTTTCCAAACCGCTGCTTGCTCAGCTGTCCTCACAGGAAGGATTTGCGTTGTACTGTGGTACGTGGCAGCAAGCTCCGGGCTTTGGGGCAGGAGACCTGTCTCCAGTCCTGCTGCCTCCCCTTGGTCTCTTGGTGTTGTACACAGATAGAGATGTTTGCATGGGAAATTGTATTTTCCTCATCCCTTCTAGAGAAGCGGTTCATGGCTGGATTTACTTTTCTCCCGTGCAGTTTTGGAGTGTGCACGGGCAGACACGTGCTGCAAACCCGTGCGGCTTCTCCTTCGCGGGCCTGTTACGGATGAGTGAATCCTTGTAAAGTCCACGTGGCATGAGTGAATCTGGGGGTAAAGAAAGATGGTTCTGTCTTCGCTGAATTTTGCAAGTGCCCAACTCGTTCGGAAGCGCTAGCATGAAACCAGTACTGAACCTGTGTGGTGATGCACCAGTTATTCAGGAGTTTGTCTGGGATTATGTGGTTGGTGGTTCTTTGAGGTTAACACAAGGCAAAGGGCCCCGCTGAACTGAGCCCGTAATTAAGGATGCTCCTTCTTTTGGAGATGTCAGCAGTTGAGACTGACAAGAAGCATCGGGGGAAGAGGAGAGAAAGGAAAAGGCGCGGGTGGAATGATTATAAGCAAACAACCTAAGCATAATAAGCAATTTCCTTAGCTGCCACCTAGTTAGTCATTGCGAGACTATTCTTTAGTATCAGCTTAAGATCCCATTGCCACCATGACAACCCTGGAACTATTCTGGATAATTTCTGTCTTAACACACAGCTGATCAAACATTCACCTTGCTTTGGGAATTATATTCGTTCTTCTAACCTCTGGTGGAGGCTATCGGGGGTGTAGGGAGTTCAGTGGGTTTTAGAAGAAGGAACCTCATGCTGACAGGTAGAACCCCTAGACTGGCCTGTCTTTGTGTAGCTGAGCAGGTGCACTTTGCAACCACTTTTTTTTTTTCTTCTTTTTTCCTAAAACAGTGCTACAGTGATTAGAGAAACCAGGACACCGAGCATTTAATTTTTATTATAATCATGTACATCCAGCAGCCCTAGACTGCGATGCAGTGATGGCCTAATACACCACTGGTTGAAGTTATTCTAGTCACTTGATTTGGAAAGGTGATTTACAGTGGATGCAGTGTCTTCTAGAATGGCACAGTCTAGATGATCTGAGCACGTTGCATCTGATGACAGCTTTTGCACAGAGGATTTCCCATGTTTTGGTGCTCACAGAACTAGATGCCGACGTAGTTGAGCTCTAATTGGCTCATGTGAAAAGGCCTTTTTCTTTTCCCTGCTTGGCTTTCTCCAAGATCTGATCCTGAGCTGAACCCGTGCTTGGTGATGTGTGGGCTGGATTAGTGCTTCTTGTGCCTAGGGGACAGGTTCAGAGGGCTTTACAGTCTGGTAATGGACAATTTCACAATTAGACAATTTCTTAAGTATCCTTTACTCGGTGTATAAACAAGGCTGTGGGACTGGTTAACAAGGCACAGGGACAGTAACTCTGAATGCAGATGGCATTCCTCTCCCCATCGCCTCACTGCCGTGGTGGAAGAGGGTTTCAGCAGTGCCCAGGGACAGAGCTGAGTCTCCACGTGGACAAAGCCAGGCTTTGTTGAGAAGGCAGCCTGTCCTTGCCAGGCAGTGTGTCGCTGTCTCCCACGGGTGAGTGTGCCTGTTCTTCACTGCTCGGCCCAACCTCTCCAGTCTGCTGCAACTGAGGCTGCCACTGGAGAAGGGAAGCAAAAGGAGGCACCTGGAGATGTGTGTGATTAGGTGGACAAAGAGCCTGTCTCCATGCAGCCAGGGGATGCTTGTGGGACACAGGGCTGACGGACAGATTCTGCGCAGAGCTGGATATTCCAGTCAGTTCAGCCAGATCTGGGGCCTTTCTGGCAAGCAGGCAGGAGTCTTGTATTTTCTCTTACCCAGACTGTGTTCAGTAAACAGAATTTGTGCACAGTCTCTGATAAGATGAAGCTTGCAGAAAGCTGGGAGGAAGCAAGTGCTGAGATAAGACCAACCTCTCAGTGTGTTGTAGGTACAGTCAGTGTTGTCACCTCGCTGGTCTGTGCAAGAACATCCTTCTTTCTCATCCCTCCTCCCAAGCTGTCTTGGATGGTACAGTTAAAAAAACAACTTGAAATCCATCTCTGGGCTGTGAAACATGGGGGTATATGTGAATAAGTGCACATGGACTACTTCTGTCTAATTTATCTTCAGTCCTTGCATTTAAACAAAATATGTGCTGTTTAAACCCCAACTCCCTTCCCCCCAAAAGAAGATGAAATGCAGATCTTTTCAAATATTCATGACTTTAAATGACCAATCATGGGAGGAAATTTTTCTTCGGTAGGTACAGATAATAAGAGAAATAATGGCTTCTGGTCACCAAGCTAATCTTCAGAGCTTCCTTCTTCCTAGCAAATATTTATTCTTCTTAATATGATAGATGTGCACCATTGTTCAGAAGACTTGCACCCGCCAGGAAAATGAAATATCCCTCACCCAGGTCCTAAAACCCTTGAAGAAACCGGGGTTTGCCTGCAGGTTACCTGTCCTTCACAGTTGTTTGAACTCAGAATGGAGATTTTTCTATATTAATTACCTTCCCCCAAACTGTAAATATAAGGCTCACCCTTCATGTTTTAGGCATCAGCTCTGTTACATTCATCTGCAGAGGCTGACAACCTGCAGCACTCTGGAGCCGGGCACTGCAAAAACAAAGGTTGTTCATGGCGTAGCCTAGAGATCTCTTGGTGTCAATGTTTTCCTTTAGGAATAGCATTTGCTGTGGTAGTTTCCATAAGATTGCTCCCAACACCGTGATCAGATAATGTTCACCGGATAGGAGCCCCTGGCAGGCAGGAAGCACTTAGGTGCTTAGAACTGCTGCTTGCTGTGCTAATAAATGGACTTATTTAAATTTCAGAGTATTGTCTTCTGTGCTGCAACCATTAGAGATAATTGTGTAAGGTAAGGAGTTGAGCCAGATAATTCATGTTTCAAATTTTATTGGAGCAGCAAAAGTGGTTTTTGATTCTTACCACTCATGTTTTCCACATTTTCATTCTTCCCAGTCTAGGTGCTGCTCAGAACTTAATCTTTAAAAACAAACAGACAGAAACCAAGAAAAATACCCCAACTTGTTTTTAGAGAAAGAGCGCAGTCAACATTTCTGTAACATTTAATAAACTATGTATTCCCAGAGGTTTACCTGGCTACCGAAATTTTGAGTCAGTTCCTTATTTAATCTTCCTTGAGGTAGAGGCACTGAGTAGAAGTAGCTTCTTTTAGACTTATTATCTAATAGTAGTTAAAAACCATGAATGTCTGAGCTGTTACAGTGCCAGGAAGCCCCACCATACCCTGATAATCCCTTATCCTGGTGCAGTGGGGGCTGGTCTCTGCCCCAAAGTACTCACAGGGGTTTCATGGGAGAGGCAGATTGTTTTACGACAAAGATGGGGGTTAATTGGGTGCTGGCAGAGTGTTTTATCCGTCACAGAAATCTCCTCTGCAGTCCCCATCCAAGACATTCCAGTGTGATGCCTCATCAGCTGCTGCTGCGTCATCTCCGTACTGTTGGGAAGGGCTGTCGCCACAGCCTTTCGTTACTAGGGAAGAGCCCGAGGTGCCTTCAAGTGAAGGATCTTTAGGTTATTTAAGATACATAACCCTTCTAGAGATCAGCTTTGCTGAGACAAACCGCTCCCCTGTGCCTTCGTGGAGGCAACGCGTGACGTGTGAGCTGTCATGTTGGTGCTTAATAAACTACCAACTAATTTTTAGAGTTGATTTTTGGGGGTCAATATTCTGATTCTTACCAGGGTGTGAGGACAGAGCACACACAAGTGTGGGCCAGGCAGTGCCTTTCTGTTTATTCCACTGTATCTATTGTCATGGTGGCTTACAGCTGAGCCGGGTAGTGGACTGCGGAATAAGTTTCTCCTAAATACAAACTGTGGACCGGGTACTTTTCCGCATCTTTTCCATGGATGCAATCACTCAGAAAAACATGATCTGCCTTATTGCAATGCTCAGGAATTTTTAAGTCCCCTACTGCAGCCCCATAGGGAAATGGGCTTTGTCTTTAGCTCCACAGGTACCATGCAAGCTCTGTCTTCATATCTCACTTGTAAAAAGCACATTTCCTTGATGGGGACTGAAAGGAGACATTTTAATATCAAAACATCTGAGGGTATGCCTGTCACAGTAAAATCTCTGTATGTTTATGCAGGCCCTGGGGCTGTATCTATATCTGTGTATGTGGAGATACATGCATTTTTTTTATATACACACACATGTATATAAAATTATACCTATATATGTACATTATGATAGAGTAGTTCCAGGAGTGCACCACGCTGAAGGATGTTTATTCCACATTTCTGATGCACCTCCTTGCCTCCAGACCCAGTCCTCCCAGGGTTTTCCATGCCACCTTAGACTCTCCTGTAGAATTGTGCTCTGAGGCATAAATTAGTCTCTGATCTAGCAAGTCCCATCTTTTTCTGATCCAGAATCCACATCTATTGGTACTTCAGAGTCTGTCTGGGAAGCTCTGCCTTATTTGCTCTCTGCTTTCATTTCCATTTCCCCTTAGGGAAAAATTCAATACCTGCCTTTTTTCCAGGAGCTAGAAAGTTGAGATGGGTAGACTTGTAAGGATTAATATTTGTAAACTGCTTTGAAATCCTCAAGTGATTGCTGCTTTACTCACTGATCAAAATCACATATGTATTTTTTGGGGTGGTGTCGTTATTAAAGGTCTTTTCCAACCTAAATTATTCTATGATTCTCCATCTGCTTCATGCCCTCTCAGAACACTTTATGCAGAGACACTTGCCTTTTACCCTCTCAACACCAAGAACGGGGATGTGTGCTGCACGGCTCTGGCTGCTCTGGGTCCTCTTAAGAGAAGCACTCGATGCTGTTGCTGGCTTCTCTTTGCTCCCCTGGATGTGCATGGGCACAGTCCTCCAGGAGAAACAGCTACTTGGTGGATCTTCCTCCCACAGTTTGCTCTCCCTTCTTCAGAGGGCTGGCAGTCTTGCAGGGTGCTGGCTAGTGAAGATGCAGAAACCATGCTCAGAGCCATGTTTTGGTCCTGAAAAACTGAGAGAGGGAAAACAGCTAACCAACTCCTGGAGAAATTATTTAATTAGATAAATGCTTTTGGGGAAGAGAGTCATTAGGGGATTTCACGCTGAAATGATGCCAGTGTCATTCTTCAGGCTGTTTTACAATCCCAGTGAACGCACGTGTAGAGTGCTCTCAAAAAGTGAAATTTTGGAACAAAAATATTTGGGAAGATGAACTGTAGGTGAGCTAAACTCTGTTCTTCCACGTTGCCCTGTTTGCGGTACCCGATGAGAAATACAGGATAGTTTCAGTGACACTCCCTCTCTTTGCACATTTCAAGAGACAATTTATGTTTCTGAATTTTTCCAGCTGTATTCTAACCTCATGTCCTTAAAACTCAAGCTTTTTTCTTAAATGCCACCAAATAACTAAATTAATACATCATATGTTGCAATTCTTATTCATGTTCCCTGAAGAATTACTTAATACTTTGGTGATGAGTCTCTTATTACTCTATCCTTAAGGAATTTTTGTGATCGCTTTCATTTTGGCAAATACACGGTTGAATTTATATTACGATGTTGGACAACAAAATGTTCCACAGTGAACATTTTGAATGCATCTCTTGATTTCTGACTACTTTCTTCATATATGAGGATTGAATTACATGATTAGATACAACATTATGCAGTATTTCTGCTGGAGAAAAATAAATTGTGGATGAATTTCTACTTTACACTCTGGCTTATAGCCATCCTGGGTTGATAGTGAACTGAAAGTTGGCAAGAACTGACAGCTTGTAGCCTCTCTGCACTATTTTTTTATACCTTTTTCTCTATCAGGTTTATAAAACTTTTACTAATTTTCTTGCATCACAAGGTTAAGGGTTGAGCTACTTCCTGTTCCCTGGAAGCAAGATTTTCCCCCAAATCAGCAGTAACGTATGCTGACCGGTTAAAGAAGGTATGTAATAATATGGTCCAATAATGTAATAACAGAGGATTTTAATTTTTAAGTCTGCCCCCCTCTTCACCTTCCAGAAATCTTACTCAGCTGGGTGCAGTGAGTTAACTGCATTATTCCTTTGAGAAAATAGTGTGTTGAAAACCTATTTTGGAAGGTAAACTAATCTCTGTACTGATGCCATTTTATAACAACAGTGGGTGTTTTCCCACCTGCAGAAGCACAGACAGCGTTCTCCCCTGGAGACACGTGTGCACACATTCGCGGAACTGGAGATCGAGGTTGCAAACACAATATTTGTAAAAAATGTCTTTTTTTTCTTCTTCTTCTTTGCAAATGGCTGCTGGCATCATTGCTGTAACTGCCTTTTCCTAGAGACAACAATGTCTCTTGTGAACTTAATATAAACTGCTTGTAGTACTCCTTTGAGTCCATTTCTTGAACTGTATCTTTGAAAGATCCCTCTGTAGGTTTGTGTCAGTGTTGGAGGGTGAGCTAGCTGACTTTTTTGTTATATAGTGATGGTGGGAGAAAAAATCTGATGTGAATACTCAGCTGAACAATGTGCATTATTTCTACTGGAGTGCTTTTTGCCTGAGCAACGTAAGTGCAGATGCAGAGAAGATGATGGTGTTTTCTTTTTTCCCTCCATCTGTAGAAAGTAGAACTTCTCCATCGAGAAAATTAGATTTTTTAAAACTTCTGTTAATGTCTTGATGGTATGTACTCCTCTGACCTATACCACTGAACTAAACCCATTCACTTTTGATTTATAACATGCTAAATGAGAACAGAAGCTGACCCTTCTGTTCTGGAAGACTGAACTGGAAATTTGGGATTAACAAAATCTACTTTTTTGCCTTTGAAACAGGCAGATGGGATCCTTTAACATATCATTTGCTAAAGTTTATTTTGACTGAAGTCTGATGTCAAGTAGCATCCCCAGCAAATATTTAAGAATAAAATACCATATTGCTGACTTACGACTCTGTTGCTGTTGGTTTAAACTAACTATGGTTATAAAATCACTCGTATTGGCAAAGGTTCTGATAGCACAGCCGTAGTTGTTTGTATATAGGATTTTAAACCAGTTGTATTTTCTGCTATTACGTTAATGCAAAGCATGTTTTGACATCTTCCCCTTAGCTCCCGGACTAAACTGTCTGGGTTTGGAATTCTGTCTGGCTGCACTGAGGAAACTCTTCCCTCTATTCCCCACCTGAATCTCTTCTCGGTAAATAAAGGAGCCACTGAAAAGGTTAACTGTTTTTAAAGAAAACAAACCATTCTGCTTTTAAAGTTGGCAGTGCAATGGTCTTTACTGGCTACCTGCTGAACTGAGGCTCTCCAGAGGTGTTGGAAGCTGCTTCTAAAATGCTTCAAGTTCTTTGAAGCATGTTTGGCTCATAAATACCTACAGCTCATAGCCCATGAGAGACCTATGAGTCACAGAGTAGGAGTTAGGAAAGGGTCAAGTTATGGATGTTGTAGAAATCCCAATCCCAATACTTCAAGTAACAGAGTAAACTGTGATGCTTCATTTGACAGTGCTCCTCGACCTCTCTTCTCTGCCCTTCACAAATGTCTTTTTTCCCTTCTTTGTCTATTTGGGGAAGAACGCTACAAATGGGATTTATTCTGAAACGGTGAGATTAGTGTTAGCTTGTATCTTCTGGCTTTCTTTTTAAAGACAAGTTTATGCAATTCAGTCAATGAAAGGAAAATTAAGAGGGAGCGGTAATGGGTCGATAGCTAAACAATTCATAATTTAACAAGAAAAAAAAAAGTGAATCCCTGATACTGTTGGAAGATATGAATGCTGACTGATTCCTCGTATGCTTCTGAAGCTGTGCAGCTCAGACAGGAGAATCAGTTTGAGGTGATTTAATCAAGCCACCCGAGCAATCTCTCTTATGGAAAAAATCCACTGAAAGCTTCACAGCCCACACAGAGGAGCAGGGTCTTGGCTCTTAATGCCTCAGACTGATCTCCCTCTGCTTCAGATAATGACAAATCTTCATTGTTCTTTGCAGCAGAATAAGGGCGAAAAGTTGCTGCTGATAGTTCAGAGTAATTCAGTGTTTCCTGCGTTTTGCTTTTTTGTAAAAACCAGAATGGATCGATGCTTCAGGCAATTCTGGAGGATGCTTAAAACCGCAGTGCTGGAGGCACGGGTGTTCCAGCTCGGACAACACCCTTGCACCAGCTCTTCAGCTGTTCTGGAAATAAAATAATCTGCTCCTGGTTTTTGTAGCTTTGATACAAAAGTCTTTTAAGTCAGCTGCGGTGTCACTGTCAGAGAGGTTGCTCATGACAGTAACAAGTTTTGTTAATCCTTGCACTGTTAATTAGGCTCTTTGTGTGAATTTGCAAACATCTGGGTGACCAAGGGAGTTCCACCTTCTTTCAGGAACCTGGCAGAAGAGCCCCGATTCCTCCCCCATCACCGCCATTTCATTCGTATGATTTAAGAATTAAAGTCTGTGCCAGTCTTCCTGACGAGGGACCGGGAGCGCGCAGGTTATCGCGGTGAGGTGACCGCGCAGGGCGCGCTGTTTCGGTGATGGAGTGGCACAGGGGAGATTGTCTGCCCCGTCTGGGGGGGGTCTCTTGCCATTTAAAGTCTGCCTGTCCGAACAAGTGTGGCAGGCTGTTGTCATTTCAAATATCTATGAGAAAAAGAATAAGCCGGTGTCCCGGCCGCTGAGCCTTGCGGTCACTCGCTTCGTCAGGTCCTGTGCAATCACCCAGGAGAAAATGGTGATGCTTAGGATATTGCTTCTCACTCTGCCTTTTCTGCTCCCTTGTAAAATGCTGTATCGTATAAAATGTGCTCTGTTGCAAAACACTTCTTGACTGCAAGACTATTCCCAGAAAACTTCTCTCTTTGCTAGTGGGTGCTGCACTTTGCTACTAGTATTTGCGTTGCTGATTATTTGGCCTTAGGAGGATAGTTACTTTGTTCTCAGCAGCTGATGGCTTTCCTTTCCAGAGGAGATGGATTTGTTTTTTTCCATCCCTGAATAATTTAGATACTACTGATAGCTTAAAAATATTGTTTTGCAGAGTAACTAGGTACTTGGGTTAGACTGCAAATGAATATTCTTCTGTATTTCCACCTGCAAATTACAAAACTGCTACATGAAGTTTACTGTTACAAAGCTTTAGGGACTCTGATTTAGTTTTCATTTAATCAATTTATTTTGTAGAGGAAAATTTATATCAAACGTGGCAGTCTTTTTAATAGATATGTTTCAGAAATGAAATGATGTCTGATTCTGGTTCCAAATGTGCTGTGACATTAGTGTTAAAAAAAAACCCAAACCAACAAAGGAACCAAAAAACACAATTATTGCTTCTCTTAATTGTGAAATGGGCAGAGTTACTGTGTATAAAAGAGAGCTGTTTTAATTTTAAAAGGTTTTCTCATCCTCAGCTGTAGCCCACTATTGTCACTTACCAGTGCAGCCCCAACCCAGGAAATGTCTCATAATTTGCAAAACAAACATTTTTTTGGCTGGAAAGCATTTAGCCTGGAACCTTGAATTAAGATGTTGATATAAAGCAATAGGATGCTCTCAGTTGAGGAAAATACAAATTTCTTTGTTTGGAACATGGCAGTGCAAGGTGTGCTGCAGACCTGTACACAGAGGGTACCCTCAGTCGCACACCTCACATTGTCATGCTCCAAACAAAGAAACTGGTATTTCTAGTCCCTGATCCGATGCTCACGTGGAGGAGGAGTGTGTGAAGCTGTGAAGCAAAGCATGCCTGGCCTTCTCATTCCTTGCTAGCTGGGGTCTTGGCTGAACATTGCCATTGCTTGGCAGCTTGTGTGTTGACTGCAGTGGAACCTTCTGCATCTGAAGAGGGGCTCTGATACCAGGACCTGCTCTGTATCTGGGCTCCCTCCCAGGCTCTAGAGGCGTGTGGATGCTTCTCTCTGCTCCTGGTCTTCCTGCTGTAGCTCAGTTTGCAAGTGGAAGCATTCTTAGCATTCCTTCCAGTCTGCATTCTAGCCACACAACATCTAATTACACTTCTCCACAACAACTAGCCAGCAAATTAACATTATAATGGATCTTAAGGTTTTGTAATTACTCAAAAATGTCAATGGGCTGGAAGAGTGCTGGGCTCTGCCTGTCAGCAGCCTTTCCTCCCAGAGCAGTAGTGTGCACCCACTTCCCTCTGGTGCCTTTGGAATCTTCCTGCAGGTGAAAAATTTGTTGTCCTGAGGCCTTATCGTCCTTAGCAGCACCTTTCTCCTCTATTGTAAAGGCTTGTTCTGGTAATTACTTTGGATATAGGAGTGTCACCAAAGTTTGGGACCAGACTCTGAAGGGGAGCTGAATATGTCACTGAATTTCTTTGCTGACCTGAAGTATCCCAGCCATTTCTAAACACCAGCAGCTGCTGCTTTCTTTTGTCCTGTCCCAATTTTGATTTTTTGTTTCTTCAGGCAAAATGTCTACTGAAATTGCTGGAAGAGTTGCCTTTGGCAGGGATGGGGATGCTACTTGGAGAACTGGTTCACAGGAGGGGAGCAGAAAGCTTTGCACACTGCAGTCTCTCAGATTTTACCTTAGCGCTTGCACTTGGGCAGGACAACAGCATCCCTTCTGCTGTCCATCTCCCCTCCTTTACAGCTCTGTGACCCGTCCTGGCAAAATCAAGGCTTTATTATCACAGGAGCGGTACCACCTCCGAAGGGTCGCCTCTCACCAGTCCGGGGTTGGATGCAGCAGGAGCCGTGGGGATGTTTGCATTGCTTCACTCCGGGCACTAAACTTAAATCAGGATTTTAGACTCCCTGCGTAGGCAGCGCAGAGGCAGTTGCCTCCAGAGGTTGACTCAGAGTAGCTGCATCTCCTGGTGTACCAAAAATGAGCTCTTCAGCCCCTAATGAGGGCACTCGGGGGAGGTGGCTAATGCTGGGTGCTGGAAATCCTGTGCATCCCATAGTGGCTGCATCGAGAGCATCCTATAGCTAAATGGGGTATATTCATCCCTTACAAGGCTTTAACTCCCGTTTCCAGTTGAGTGTAGCCAGCATTCGCTTTTGGGAAAAGATCCATCTGCTATGAATTGAGGTTGCTGTCTTTTTGTAGAAAGGGGGAAAGGAATGAAATAATAGTTAATACTTAATGCATATGAGCAGCAATGCTGCTCGGGTTGCCTAGCAGCCAGTTAGACAAGCAAGAGAATAAAAAGGGCTGTCTGAGTGAATGTGGCTGGAGCTGGTTTCTTGGTTTGCGGGTGGAATCTGACCCATGCAGTCCGTTTTGTTGTTTTTTTTTTTTTTTGGGAGGGGGAGGAGATGGTGGAATTTGCCACTAATGGATATTTTAGCTCTGTCAGATCATCTCTATCCACTCCCCCACCCCCATCTGTTTTTCCTTTTCAGTTTTTCAAGTGTAACTTGGAAAGCTTTAACCAAAGGGAGGTGTTAAAGTTTTGTATGGTTACTGGAGATGGAATGGGCAAAAAAAAAAATCTCTCAAAGAGACTTTTCCCCTCTATTTAGGACTGTATCTCTAGCAGTCTGGAGATCATTAGCATTTCACGGCCTCTTCAATATACTGCTCAGCACACGCAGTAAATGCTGTATGGACTGGAAATAGCTCCTGCAGTCACACTTAACGCTTCTAACATTGCTCTCATTCTTGCAAGAAACGGATGTACATTTCATTTTCTGGAAAGCAAAAGTAGAAAGATACTTGGGAAAAAAAAAAAAAAAAAAAAGGTTGAGCTGCTATATGATTGCAAATAAACTGCTCTATCCAACATGGGGCCAGAAATTCCCAAAAGTATAAGGTTGGATTAAAAACCACTAGGAGATAAAAATAAGGGAGGCAGGCTGCCTGCTTAAATAGTGACTTTGTGAAATTGGGTGGTTCTTTTTACTTTTACAGTAAAAGTGGGAAAGCTGGAAACCCTTTTTCTTGTCAGGCATATCTCTGTGGGAGTAACAGGACTCGAGCAACTGAAACCCTAAAACCCCCCCCTAGCATCCACACTTGAGATGAGAGGTGTCAACTCTCAATTTTAATGTGTTTTCCGCATCCCAGCGGTAACTTTTTAGCATGTTACAAGTAGGAATGAGGGCCCTGGGCAAAAAGGAATGGAATGAGAAGAATCTTGGACTTAATTTGCCTATCTTAACAAGGAATAATAGTGGGTCTTTCAGGGCAGTTAGACTCTTTTACACGCTGAAATGAGTTGATAGGTCTTGGATCAATGCCAGCAAAGGTATCACTAGAAATTTTGGTGGAAGGACCACGATTGGGACAGGTCTGGACAGCGAGTCTCGGCTTGCTTCTCAGGCTGACATTTGAGTGAGACTTGAGTTATCAAGAGGTTGGTCAAGTTCATCTCTGCTGCTTCTGCTGTCATGGCTGAGATGCTCGTCTTAGCCAGAATTACCTTCTCTGATATGACTCTACAACTCGAAGACGGTTCTAAAGCAGGTATGTTTATTGCGGCGCCGGGGTGCAAGGGGATTTCTCCACAAAGCTTGCAAACCAACAGCACATTTTACCAGAAACTTCTGGAGTGTGGATATACATATTTATTGGATTACAGAATACAGATATACCTATGCATGAGTAAGGCTGGGTTAGTTCTAGGGGCTGGTGTCAGCAATTTATGTTCTCTTTGCGCCTGCACATTGCCTCCTGGGGGGCGTCTTCCGGGGTCTTTTGGAGGAAGGCTCACTGTCCTCCTCACCTTGTACTTTTCCACCCCGTTCCTCGGAGCATGAGCAGATTGTCCTAAATAATTTATTGAACAAGAGTGGTCCCAGCCGGTTTACTCTATCTTATCTAAAAACACTAGCATACTAGTTTCTACTGTTCATACATGGCTATCTATGCTCTGCAAAGACTCAGCGTGTTAGAACACATCTGCTTTCTGAGGACATGTCTCTTATTTTTGCTGAACGTAGTAGTTCTTGGTAAGTTTCCACAGAACAGCCAGGGCAAGCAGGATTATTAAGCAATATTCAGAAATTATAAATTGCTATAATAAGTTGCAAAGCAGGTGATCATTTCCCCGTATCGTCTGAAGTGCTTTACTTGGCCAAATGTTGCAATGTTAAAGCATCTTTTAACCATATTTCTCACAGCTTGGAGATTTCAATGCTGAAATCTACCATAAGGCAATAGGTAGGATGGGCAAGGATGCCATTACATAAAGGAGCTTGTTTCGAGTTTACTTTTTTGTGTAATGAGTGCGAATGCTACTGGATCACCTCAAATAGCTGCAAATGGTGCATATTTTATCCCTTTGCTGGGCAGATTTTTCAAGTGATGACATTTTTTAATTTTCAGTTGTCATTTTTAAGTTGCCAAGCTTTGCCAAACTGTTGGCTGTCTTGCACAAGTGTCTGCTCTCTGTTGAATGCTGCTCTGAACATCACAAGAAAAAGATCAGCTGCCTCCTTCAAAATGTTCCTGGATCTACTGTTCTCATGCAAGAGGCATGTGAGTCCCCCTGAGGAGGAGATAAATGCAATCAAATGCTAGAAGACCAAGGAGTAGTCTGGGGGCTGAGGTCAGCAATAGTTTCAAAAAAAAAAAAAAAAAAAATTATCCTTAAACCAAAGAGCAGAGTTTCTGAAAGACCTTATTTAAAAAGTGCCCAATACTATGGCTTTTTATTTTTTATCCAGTGGATGAGTGATTTGTGCTTTTCATGACATCAGCCCCAGAGAAGCACAACAGAGTGCTGCAATTGTGTAGCAGAGCCGTGGAGGACTGTGCCATTAGGAGATAAACGCTGAAGTGCCAAAGGAAGCACTAAAAGCACCCCACACTTCAAAATCGGCAACTTCAGTGATAAGCTTTATCGTTAATCGCTGTGAAGGTGAACTGATGTGATGCCAGCGCCTAAGCTTAGGTTTAAAAGTTGGAGGGACAAATTCTGCCCAAATTCTGCTCCTATTGAATTTGGGAGCCTGTGACAGCAGCATGTGGCCTTAATGATGATTAGCAAGCACAGCAGAACTTTTATGTTCTAGATCATACCACTGCGCCCAGGACAATGATGTTTCCATCAGCCCAACAAAAGCCTATCTCTATTCTTTATTTCCACAGAAAGCAAGCTCTCCCTTAAAATCCTCGGAGTGTTAATATTTTTTTTTTTTGCTTATGATTAGTCCACTCAAATTTTAATGTAAAAAATGCAAAGTAGGGAATTTAAATTAGTTTCTCATGTTCAGGGAACTAGAAGAAAACATCTTTCTGGTGAGTTTCTCCTCTTCATCAAATCAAAGGTTACTCAAAAACCACACATGCCCTCTCCAGAAGGCTTATTTCCCAGACAGACTACCTTTCCCTGGACTCATAGATACAACCAAGAAAAGCAAACCTGTTTTAAGCAAGCTAAATCCTGCTTTAAAGGGATCTAAATTCTGCTGGGAAACTTCTAGGAATCTACAAATAGGTGTGGGGGGGGGGGGGGAAATGAAGTTGGAAGAGTACTTGTTCAGGGCCTTGTGTGTTTGCGGGTAGCGGTGCTGGTGCCCGTGCCCTGCTTCCCTGGGCAGCGAACTGGGGACACGGGGCTTTGCATAATGACTCGTTACTACCGTCTCCAAAAGAGGTTAACTCCTTCATAATATTTTTAAAAACAAACCCACTAGCTTCCTTTCCTGAGCATCTGCTTTGAAGAACACTGTCCAGCCTGTTAATCCGTTTATTCTGAAATAACAATTAAAAAAAAAAAAATAAAACCAAAACAAAGCACCAAACCCCACAGTCCTCCCCCCTTTCAGTTACTATAGCAAAGAAATTATTTGTCAGTCCTCCCGGGCTTCTGAAAATACCCGCTGACATATTTAGTGTGCGGTCGCGGCGGGGCGGGGAGCGGGGATGGGGATGTTTGGTTTGGGCAGCGCTCCCCGCGTTGCCTAGCAACGCGCCCTGGACACGGGAGGGGACCGCGTCGCCCCTGGCAACCGCTGTTGCTCCCCAAACAGCGTGGGCCCCGCATCCTCCCCCAGCATCGGCCTCTTCCTCCGCCTGCACCGCGCTTCCGACGGGCTTGGGCTCATCAGCGGCACCAGGCAGGGCGCTGGGGGTCCCCCTTGCCCCCGAAACCCCTCAAGGTAGTCTCAGAATTAGGGCTAAAGACACGCCCCCGCCCCCCTTAGTTTATGATTCAAAAGGATTTAAATCTTCCCACTCAGCTTGATAGACTAAGCACAATCCTGATCCGTCAGCACAGTGCTGGAGGATGAGCTTTTAAAACTGCAGCTTTGCCTTTGCCCACTTAGTGGATGGATAAAATAAAGTGGTTTCTGGGTGTTACCTGAACCCCTCTCTGGCCAGACTACGGACAGAAAGTTTAGTGAGCTGAGATGTCTGTTGGGAAGCCACCCGCTCGTGTCTCCAGGCCAAAAATACTGCCCACAGGATTTTGCTGCATGGATAAAAGATATAACTTGGTTAATTCTAGTTCAGTAACAGTCAATTCTCTCTCTTTGGGAGAGTGTGAACTGTTAGAGCAGTGGACAGTTGTTGCAAGCCTTTATCTTCTCCCATTCATCTAGAATGTGGTCTGTGCTATTATTGTCCTCAGCAAAAATGCAGCAGTGCCCTTCTCCAAGTGTAGAATATTCAAATACATATTCCTAAACTGCGTTTCTAGGGCATCTAAAGCAGCCTTCTGATTTCTTTGCCTTTCTAAGAAAAATTGCATGTCTCTGGATAGTTTGTGTCTTCTATTTGGGGTCTTGTTTAGTCCTGGTCAGCAGTCCTGGTCACCAACAGCTGTTATGAACCTTAAATTTCCACAGGAATAAAACCCATTTCATTCCCCCTCTTCACCGGTAGCAGTACACTGGTCTGGAAAGCAATTGCTTCTCTCCCACTACTTGCTGAAACACGCACTGAATACTGCGATGGAGCAGTTGAATAACAACTGTGAGTTTAGTTGTGAGACCCCCCCCGTGCCAGCCTGTGGCTCTGATGAGCAGTGTGGATTTTGAACTTGGGGCAGTTGTATTGCACGGGTGGAAGCACAATCATCAACAAGCAAATCTCAGACTCTCGTGAGAGAAGTTTGCACGTCCCCGAGAGGATGTTTTGGTGTGGCATCATCACGTACAGGGCGAGACTCCATTTTCTGTGGAGTGCAGGAGCAGAGCCCAGACCTCCGTGGCGGTTCCTCCCCAGTAACACCAGTCCCTGGTCAGGGCAATGCTCACTGGGAGCGTGCCCAGTTAGCACAGCCTGGAACAGCATCTCGTGTGCAGGCAGAAGGACGGTGGGGTCAGAGCTCATGCAGATGTTTGAGAGAGACAAAGAAACTTGCCCATATTGTCAGGAGAAAGCAAACAAGCCCTCCTCCTCCTCCTCGTGCCCGCCCAGGCACTACCTGCCTTTCAGAGGGGAAAAGTGACTTCCTCTTATTTCTCTCCTTGCTCCAAGTCTCCTTCTGGCTTCTCAAACTCCCCAGTACAAACCCACAGCAACGCTAACGCTTGTGACCACTTGTTTATCCCCTGGTGCCATGTTTCAGTGTCCACCCCATGGTGGAATCTCTCCCAGAGACCTCTGGAGCTGATGCTGTAAAATCTGAGACATTGTCATCTCTTCTCTGAATGGCCACAGTTTATGTTTGTGGCTTGTTCTGCTTAACTTTGTTAAGCACCACAGTGCTTGTGAATGGTGCTACATAAATAAATAACAATATACTGGGCTGCGTTGGCAGTGGTTACTTCTATATTTGCTGTTCACCAGATAGGCATGGTGGAAATAGAAGTGAGGGCTGATAAATGTACAGGTTTAAATTATGCTGATGTCTTGGAATTAATTTAAAATAAATGACATATTCTGTAGTTTTCTGCCATAGGACAAGCTATAAAAGTGGGTCTTGCAAAAACGCAGTCGAGGATCAAGGTTTGCAGTTCCTTGTTCCAAAATGAGCCCAGCTCAGTCGGGTGGGGATTAGCTGTACCCAGGTACCTGGGATCATCCTGGGAGCATGCCCAAGCAGAGCTACAGACCGCAGGGGTCAATAACCAGATGTTCTGGTTTGGTTGATGATTGAAACTTTGAGATTTGTCCTAGAAAGGAACCTTTGAAATGCTTTTGTGCCAGGTTTTTGCTTGACGCGCTGTATTCCCCCTATTGAATCCCAGCCCTGGGAACCCCCTACAGTGCACGTATTAAAAACACGGGAAAATGACTGATTTGAGCCCAGAACTTGCTTTTGCCAGATAGCACCAATGCACATGTTGCAGCCAGTGTCTGAAGGGCCTGGACATGGAGTAGTACAGTGTAATACGTGACTTTTAATTCCTCCTTCCAGACGGGAAAGCTTCCTCACTGCTCAGCAGATAGCAAGACGTTGTTGCTTGGGTAGCGTTATTTGCCATCATTGTAGCAAAACTTTTCTGAAGTCAAGATTTAGCTGGTTAGTAGGAAAGAAGGAGTTTCAAGCACTTGTTGAAAAGGTCGTGCAAGGCTAAAAATCTGGAAGTTGTTGGACTTTTTCTTAAGAACAAACAGCTGAGACTCGTGCAGGTGAGTCTGTTGGGAGACTGAAGGTGAAATGCAGCACGGCAGTAAAGAGGCTGGATGCTGGCCCCTGCATTTCTGAGCACTAGAAGGGATGCATTCAGATCTGAAGGAACCCAGTCCTGGCTTTTGACACTTGAAGAGTGTTTGTATTATTAACCCAGAAAGAAAATAGGACAGGTTTTTGTCTGGGAGGGAGATTCTCAGTGTTACTTTGCCCATGTTCAGGTCTAAGCTCCGTGCACGTGGGATTTGTCCTCAGGCTGCTGCCAGCAACTTTAAACCATCACTGCTTCTGCTATTCAGTCTCAGCTGGCTCTTAAGGAAACTCCAAATTATAGGGCCAGCACAGATACATTCCTCACTCTCTTCTGCCTCTCTGAAAGTTACTTTTAAAGAAACAGCACAGATTAGTGAACTGCTGTTACACAACAATTACGTGTGCGTGTGTGTATATATATATTACTTGACTTGATTCCATGAAATCTAATTAAAGACTGAGTGTATATTTGTATTTTGGTATATTATTAACTTGCTAATAAAAGCCATTTCCAAATTTGTATTTTTCCATGAGGACCAGGTTTCTGAAAAAAAGAAAACAACCAGCAGCTATACTGCGTCCTGCCCTTGAAACACGTGTTTTGGGTTTATCTGTGTTTCCAGGTAACTAGAGCTCTTAGACAAGCAGCGTTTGCTTCTGTTTTAAATTAATTTAACCTAATCAGTGGAAGGCTCTGGTGCCTTCTCTGTAACATTTTGAGGCAATGTAATAAGCAGCCTCTACAGAATCAGCTTATTATCAAGTTCCTTGTCATGTTTGCTTCCCCCTTCCATCCCCTCCACTTACCACCACTTATTAAAAGGCTAAAGGTTAGGACACGTGGTTCAGGACGCTCTTTAGATGAGCCAGCTCAAGTGCCAGCTCCCGCTAGTCTGGAAGAGCTCGCTTTCAGCTGCGATGGGGCTAAGGGCACGTTCACACTGCTCTGAGTACAGAGACAGCCCAGACCTCTCCCCCATCCTCGCCTGGTTCAGCAGGGGCTGGCTGCGACAGGCGAATGCTGCTCCAGCCCTCGGGATGCGAACGGTACCCGAGTGCTTGTTGCTGGTAGCAGGACGCGGGGCACCCCCCTGCACTGTCCCCGGCTCTGTGAGGTGGCTCAGCGTCCCCTGGCTGCAGGCGTTGTGGGCTGAGGGGTTTTGGTGCAGAGGGCAAGGTTTTGATGAGCCAAGACTGTCCGCTCCTAACCTGCTCCCAGGTTTCTTGGCTCCCTCTGAAAGCCAGAACAGCAGGCTTTTCTTCCAAGACTTTTAGAACAGTTAAAAAACCAGGAAATACTGTCGCTCTCCTAAGTCAAGCTCGTGATTGCCAGTTGTACAACATTTTGGACAAGGATTAAGTTCAGGTGCTAAGCAGCCAGACTTCCAAATGCTGCAGCCATTGCCAACAGCTGTGCTGGGAGCTTTGGTCTCCGAGCATCTCTTGTATGGTCTGAAGGAAAAGATAACTCCTAAACAGGGATGGCTCAGCCATCCAAAAGCAAAGAGTTTCTTTTGGTTTCACAGATGGGTGAGCTGGAATCATGTTTTTCCAAAGAGGATGCAAAGATGGGGACACACTTGACCCTTGGTCTCGGTTCAGAGCCACGTGCTGGCCATCTGCAAGTGCCTGCTCGTGTGTTCCTCCAGCTTCTGTGTTTTATGGGCAGTGGAAAAAAAAATTATTAATATTTTCCTGATTCCAATTTCAGGGGAACGCCTGTTGTTTCTTGGAGATAGCATGCTTTAGAGACATGTGCAGCAGGGATAAAGGATGCATGTGGAGGCAGGAGGCAAGCTGGGTTTGGTACAAGTATTTGCTTTAGTTCTGCTCTAAGGTGGTTTAATTCACTCAATTGCATTTTCATTCACATAAAATAAAAAGTTTCTTCTTCCAAGGAATTAAACACTTCCTTTCTATGCTCTGGTTAAAACACAACTAATGCCTTTTCAGGGCAAATTACTAAATGCAGACTAAGCCAAAAATGTTCAGTGAAATGGAAAATAAATTTAAGAAGGTTTTCTTTAGTAAAATAAATGTGGCCTGGAGTGTGGTGGATGAAGTTGGTGGATAGTGTGCATCTGCTAGAAAAGAAAGTCAAAATCTGCTATTCCCTGTATTCCTTTTATTATTTTCAGTCACTTTAGAGAGCGTTGAGGATTCTCAGTAGTGAATCTATTAAATGTAAAAAACATAGTTCCTCTTTCTGTAGTCAGGGGAGAAAATACCACTTAGAGCCCGTATAGAATGTGATGGCTAAATAGCATTTTTATTTATTCTGAATTCAGTTACTGCTGTTCTGGTTTCCCTATTTATCTAAGCTCCAAGCCAACTAGACCTGAATAAAAGTTCCAGAAACTGAATAACTATTTTTATATGTAAGTCTTCCTTTCAAAGTATGTAAAAAATGCACAAAACCAAACAAAAAAAGGCAAAAACCTGGGTTTTAATTTTGATCCTAGCAGGTTAATGTCATGGATGAGAAATAATTCCTTTTTTTAAATGAAACTAAAATATTCCCATTATTTTCAGTAAAATACCAGATATCAGGAGATTCCTGTAAAGAATTAATAGCTGTATCATGAACTTGTATATGGAAATGTGACTGTATGTGATTCCCTGGTTATTTTACCCCCTGGTCAGCCCAAGAGCTGTTGAACAGGAAGAAAATTTGGAGCACAGACAGTGCACAGCTGAGCATCCTGGCTGCTGGGTATCCTAAATCTCATTAACAAAAAGGCAAGCATAATTATAGCAGGTTCACCTGGAAAAATAAACTTTTTCCACCTTTATATTTTAATTTGAAATCAAAGCCATGAAGTACATCCTTCAGTCCTCAAAAATCTGATTTACTGTTGATTCTTGTCCTTCAAGGCAGTCATTTTACTGGTGGATTTTTATGCCCTACATTTAAATCCTCTTTGCAAAGAAGTTGTAAAGCCCATTTACAAATGGCAAATGGAGGGAATTACTTACCCAGCAGAGGTAATAAGACCCACCAAAGTTTACTGGGAAGCTTAAATATAAGTAGCTATGAGAAACTGTCCCAGAGGTAGAATAACTCACTGTTCTTCTTAAAAACAACAACAAAAACTCATTGAAGACATTTTCCTTTCCCTCATTTAAGTCCCAGTATTATATTCTATTTCAAAAGTTCTGCCAGAAAAAAATAAATTTGAAAAGTTTAAATAAGATCAAAGAATGACCAAGCTTTGAAAAGCAAATTAAATAAAGTAGTTCATGATTTATCTTCAAATGATTGACTGAAACAATAGCCATTTTAATATTTTGAAAGTAACGCTAGTATGATTATTCTGGATTAAGGAAAGTGTTCACTGGTTGCTGGTGTGGGGTAGCCAATATGTTCTACATTTTCACTTTAAAATGAAATACAAATAATATTAAATAAATTTGTAAATACAAGACCTAAATACCCCACAAGAGCCAAGACTGCCAGTCCCACTCCTGATTTATGTAAGGCTGCTCTTAAAAAATAAAATATTCACTTCAAACGGTGACATTTTCTTCTAGTATAAAAACACCCAGTAGGTTGGCCCGCAGTTACAGCACAAGCGACCCTGGGCCTGAGGAAGGCAGGGACTTAAATCCTCTTTTATTTGAAGTCTTGGAGCCGCCTGGGATGGCAGCTGGTGCTCAGCTAGCTGTGTGCCTACATGTCCCGCGGAGCGAGGGCCAGAGCACCAAAGAAAAATAAACCAAATATTTCCCTGGGTCAGACTCCCTGCTCTGGCTCTGATCAGCAGCAGTCATTAGACGTCTGAGGTCTCGGCGTTTTTTTGTTTGAGTGTTCAGGAGCTGATAGTTTATATTAAAACATTCTGTGGAAAAATACTTGCAGTTTCTCCTCATCTCCTGGCTGGCAGAGCTCATGGGCTGCAGCACAGACGAGCACCCAGGAGCACCCTTCCCACTGCTGGGGGGCTCTTGCATCAGCCCCGCTCCCTTCCCAAGCTCTTTTCTGGGCGTGGGGACCGGTGCAGAGGATGCTGCTGCTTTTTCCCCCGGTGCAGAGGATGCTGCTGCTTTTTTCCCCTCTTGGCACTCCAAGGCAACTCACAGGAGGAAGCTGTGTGACATTCTTCTGCTGCCCCCTCCTTTTCTCCCCCTCTCACTGCAAACTTGAATGTGAAAAATATTTTTAAATGCTCCTCTTATCTCTGTTTTACCAGCATTTTGGAGCTGGTTTAGGCAGGAGAGATTAACAAAGGCAAGGCTATTTACATGAAGGCAATGTGGCTTATGAATGAAACGGTGACAATTGGAGTTTTTATCAACCCTCGAGGCTTGTAATATTACTACTTATCTTTCTCAAATGTATTCAGATTTTGACAGCCCTCTGAGACCAATGCTCGAAAAATACCTTACCTGGGGGAGTATTGGGGCTTTTTTAGGAGTGGGAAAACTGAAGTGCAAGGAAGGGGAAGCATCCTGTTCAAGGTCACAGAGCAAGCTGGTGGCAGAACCAGAAATAGCACCCAGAAGTTATTAGCTTTTTCTGGATTTCCTTTCCTGTCACTGCTGTTTGCTTGGATACCGAGATAGCTGTGTGTAAACAGAAGGTTTCCAGAGGCAGCAGCCTTGTTATCTGCCTGATTCATTCAGTGATGATGCAACCTGGAATCCAGATTTCTGCAATGCCTTCCACAGTCGTGATGCTGCATGTGACATCACATGCCATGTTGAGCAACCAGCCTTTTAAACTTGTCTCTACCTGTCTCGAGTAGGGCCCTTCTCACCACGATTTTATTCCTTATGAATGGTCAGATCCTGTCTGCTCATTCCCCTGGCGTACCTGACTTGTCTTTCTGCTCTTCTTAACCTGGTAAGGAGCCCTGGAGCAGAGAAAGTCAACTGTGCCCCACCAGCAGCTTTGTTGACTACTAATTAGCTCCTCAGTTTGTGCAGACTCCCCAGCACCAGGGGGGCTGCCAAGCTGTCAGGCTTTCACCGGCTGTCAGAAGCCACGAGACACCTTTTAATAGCTTCTGTCGGTCACTTCTGCTGCGAGAGCACTACAGCCTTCTCCCCCCCAGCCAGGAGCGGGAAGCAAACGTGGCTGGGATGAACCTCTCTTTCTTAGACCAGATCTAAGAGGAAGGCAGCAAATCTTAGATCTCTGGGAAACAGGAGGGCTCGCTTTTGAGCCGCTGAGTCTCTATAGGAGAGTCTGATCAAGAACACTGTAAAACTTCCTCCTCTGTGGGAGGTGAAAAATGAGATTGAGGGAGAGCAGTGAGTCCTTTCATGGGCATTTGTTTTCGGGATGTGGCAGAAGTGCCAAAGAGCTGCACAAGCAGACGGCCAAGCTCCAGCAGCCAATGTTTGTTATGGAGCTACGAGGGCGTTCCTTACTTTGCACGCACAACTCCCAAGAAGAGCAAAGAGCAGGACTTGGAATGCCACTTTTCCTCTCCTTGAAAGCCGATGCTTTATCCATCCTCTGGAGCCTTGGCTCAGGTGCAGGCTCACCTGGTAGCTGTGCTCCCAGAACATCAGCAAAGCTTCCTAACACCTTGCAGTGGTCTCTCAGAGTGTAGGAATTCTGTTACGTTGTCAGCTTCTCGTCAGCGCAAACTAATGTTAGCAGATGGCGTACACGTATCCATCTCCAATTCTCAGAAAGCACAGGATGGCTTTAATGGGAAACGAATTATTCTTTATCCAGGATGTTTCACTGATAAACAAATAATAATAAGTCTTGTACGTGTGCCTTGGCGGTCCAGTACTGGGTCTGTCTACCTTGTCTGGAAGTACCAGCTGCAGATTGCGTCGGAGTCTTTGTGTCTGGCTTGGTTGTCATCATTAACAGAGTCTGCGTTTTGTAACAAATCTGGAAATAACATTGATGATTTATTTTGGCAGCAGACAATTCATCTTCCACCCTGCTGCCTCTCTCTGGTCTCTTTTGGTCACTGAGGGAAACCAGAAGATAAAATTTATCAGCAGAGATGAGTAGGTGGTAATTTTGAGATAGCACCTCTTACAAGTGTCCTTTTCTGATTATAACTACACTTGAAAAGAGACCTTTCTGTAGAGCTGAAATGCCAAGAGCTGACCCTGCCACAACCATTCTCAAATAGATCATTAAAATATATTTGGCAACTTACCCACCTTTCTTCTGTAACCTCACCATGCTATATTTTTCCACTCACAAAACCCTAGAAAGCTGTGAAATGGAGCCCTGGGCACAAATGATAGACAGTAAAACACTCTCACAAAAGTTAGAAGAATATGTATGCTAAAAGTGACCCCTCTCTTCTGCCTGAGCAGGTTTATAAACCTGCAACCTTTGCCAAACATTGGGCAAACGTTTAGTTGCAAATGATTTTGGGCTGGAACAGGTAGAAGGCTATTTCATTAATTTACTGCGAGAATTATTATTTTCATGATCTCACAGTGCTCTTGCAACTGGTATCTTCTCACGAAGAGTTTTTGGCTAAAAACCATGCAGAGGCAGTGATGGGGAGAAGCAGGTGCTGCCTTTATATATAGAGGAGCTGCAGGGAATGGGGTCGTGCACGTCTGCTACGGGCAGACTTGGGGCCTACAGAGGGGCACGAATGGTGATAAATAGTGACTGAATTTCTTTGCCTTGTTTCTGGCTTGTTAAATTAATCTGGTGCTGTATTTGGAGCAGTGACTATGTGGGTTCTGTACCTGCTCTTTCTCCTGGATGCAAGAAAGATGATGTGAAAGAGAAAATCACTTGCAAGCTGTGAGGTTTTGGGGAAGTTGCGAGAGTAATTGTTGTGATTTGCTAATGGGTAGTGTGGGAATATGGGCTCAGCACTGACTGGAAAAAAATCTTAAAGAACTGTTTTATGAAGAATCTAAATATTTGGGGTTTTTTCAGTGTCTGAAGGAGAACAAACAGGCAATTTTTGTAACTTCACTTCCCCCTTGCATTTCTTTTTACCACAAAGAGCTATCGAATGAGCAGGGCCCAGTGTCCCTCAGTTTCTCATTTTTCCTTTTGGCTCTTAACTTGCACAAAGTTGAGGAAAAAATTTAAATATTGGATAGAGAAGGGAAATAAAATGAAAAAGATTTCATGCTGTTAGTTGGAAGCTACATTCAACTCAGCAGCGAGGCTGAGAAAGGAGAAATGACACTGCTCAAAATCTGGATGTTTCTGAATCTTTTGGTCTTGAAGAGACATCAGAAACCTTCCTAAAATAGGTTTTTAAACAGGAACTTTCACAAGAAACTGAGAAAAAAAGGCTCCCCCACCCCTCCATATTACATCAAAAACCCCAAAATGACATTGTCTGCTCTCGGGAAGCACAACCCTCGGTGTCCATCGGGCGGTTGGGCTTCAACATCCGCGGGGACGGGCAGGGGGTGCCGGGGCAGTGCCGTAGGGGAGCGGGGAGACCCGGGGGATGGAGAGCCTGTGCTGCAGGGCAGGTGCTCAGCCCTGCTCCAGCGCCATCTCTCCATCCCCAGGACATTCCCGTGTGGCCCTTGGGATGCTTCCCGAGGTGGCTGAGCCGTGCTGGGTGAGTGCTGGGACAGGGACTCGGGTGACTTGAAGATGCTGAGGGTGTCATCTCCGTAGGGTTGCAGTGTGGCAGCAGGACCCAAGGGCCGTGGCGTGTCTGTGTTTGGGGACCTTGGTGAGGCTGATGGCATTTGGGGGCACGGGCACGGATGGGGAGGTGTTTCTTTGCGGGGGTGGTTTGGGGTTTTTAAATGGTGGTGAATCACTGCTCTGCTGCTGTTTGTGTTTGATTATCGGTTGTGATTATAAACCCAAACTGACCACCCTACTTTTCAAATGAAAGCATTGGCAGGTGTGTACTTAGATTCGATTAATTTTATTTTTTGCAGTAGTTAAACATGATAAGGCAGAGGGGGAGACAAAATTATTTTTAAAATATGCTCTTACTCTTCCAGACCTGAAGTTATCCTCACTATGACACAATAATTTTCCAACACTACTTTTCAGCTATATTTAGAAGTGCATTTTCTGTTCCTTCCCTCTCCTTTCTGTGGAACAATTGTGCAACTTTCTTTTTTCTTAATATAATACTGTATTAAAATTAGCTCCAAGACTAAAAGGAGTCCTCTGTGTAGGTAGCTACCTTCCTTCCTAGCACTTCCCCTGGATCTTCCACTGGGATTTTGTTCCCTTTAGCCGCGGGTTGCTCGGGTGTTTGCTGCGGTGTGTAGCTGTGTTTCCCCGGCTGATCTCCCCTCTGCTCTCCCCAGCAGTGAGCATGCAGAGTTCAGAGGGTGGCTCAGACCCAGCAGCTTCTGTGGCACTTCACACTTCAGCATCAGCCCAAGCTCCAGTAGTGCAGCCAGTGCCAGCGTCTCAGCAGGTAACGTATGCACAGCTGGGAATGCCGTTTCCATGGAGAAGAGACCTGTTTGACTGGCAGATGTATTTTAATCCAGGGCTTTTATGTGAGGGAGAGGATTGTTAATCAACTCATTCAGGTAGTGGGGGGAACTTGTTGCTGGACTTTGTGTTGATAAAGGCCATTGATATTTCATGTGTTAGCCCTATGAATATGCAAGCTTTAAAACACAGGATTTAGGTTTTAATTTAGCTACCCAAGGAAGTCACTTCATGCCAGTTTGGTGTTTGCTTCAGTATAATATCCTGTTGTCATTATTTGGTGTGTCAATAAAAGCAGAAAACGAAACAGTCCTTAAAGGCATCTCTGCAAATAAGGTACCAAGCTCGAGAGAGAAGAGGTGTGGGCAGTGCTAATGCAGGGAGAGGGTGGAGCAGCCACATGCTGGTCTCTTCCTTTGGTAGGTGGATGCTGACATTTTAAATTGGGGAGGGGGGATTGGTGATTCATATACATGAATATGGTGTGCACTTGGGAGGTCTCCTGATAGGAGAGAAATGATAGCTTCAACTGATGAATGAAAACTACGTAGTGCAAAACAGGAAGGGTTAAGTAAAACTGGTTCCTTTTTATGCCTTTTGGGGAACTATCAAAAGAAGTTTCTGTTGCAGGAAGCTGGAGGGATAAGAGGATGGGTGGGTGTAACTTAGCTACACCCTTCTCCAACTCCCAAGTGAGCAGAAGTAGCTGCCATTGGATGCTGATGAAAAGGAACAATTAAAAATTGTGAATTGGTAGGAGCATTCGATTCACCAGGAGATGTGGACGTTCACGTTGTGTGATCCAGTGCGCAGCTGGCCAGCTCGCTGTCACCTCTCAGCCTTCCCATCTTCGGTTTCTCTGGGCGACCTTTCTTGTTCGTATTGCAGTGATGTGGATACTGCTGAGCAGTAGTGTCAAGTATCTTGGGGATCATCAGTCGTTCCTGTGAATTTGACTGTGACAACATGTTAAAGAAGTTTAGAAAACCCACTGGCTTTGGATTATGAAATTACCCCTCCAGCCTTTGCCAGTGCTATCATCATAACACGGAGTATTGAGTGGAACTCCATGGATTAAGGAAGATCCAGAGGATTGTGGAAGATTGCTGAAGAGGAGGAGCATCCAGAGCCTTCCCTTCTCACCAGCAGGACAAAGAAGATACTGGGAATGAACTACTGGCAGCATGACTGGTGTGAGGCTGAAGCCTTTGGTGTTGTTGATAGCTGGTCTTCCTTTCAGTGTGAGCGAAGGCTGTATGAACAGGATGGCCTCATCTTACAGGTTGGGGATGATTAATTTTTTTTGGTTGGAAGGTAGGAGCAACCAGACAGGCAGTAACAAACTACACAAGTAGCTGAGCTGGGCAGCTGTGCCAAAGGAGGAGATGTGTCGTTTGATAAAAGCAATGACAGAGAATGGGTAAAAAATAGGAGAGAGGAAAGGATCTTGCTGAGATCATAATGTAGGTGGCATTGGCAAGGCTTGACTTGAAAAAGGGCTTATAATGTTCCCATCGTGCACTGTTTGCAGCCTCTTTCGGAGAGAAAATGGACAAAGTGATGGCTGGCATAAGTGTACGTGTCCTTACCGCTAGCTCAGCTGCAGGATCTCCAGTGTATCCAGACTTGCTGAAGGTCAGCCTCAGGACTGGTGATGCAGAGGCTGCCTAGAAATCTGGGCAATTACTGTATTCCTGTAATTCTGCTAGAATAGAATTTCTGGCTTGTTACAAAGGGCATGTTGGAAGGGTGTCAAACGGCTAAAAATCATAAATTTATACGTATAAGGTAGCCGGTGATTGTCAAGGTCTCTTCTAAGATTCACACAGGATTGTTTTGCAGCTTTTTGTTCTGTTGGCCCAATCTGCTGGGTGTTTTTGAACCCTCAAGCCACAGAGGATGACTGTCTCCTTGGAGAAGGTCCTCATTGGTTTAAAAGGCCATACTGATACTTGGCTCTGTTCCCACGGGCCTCACTGAGTCGTTTCTTTCCATCCTCCACATCCCCACGCTTGTTTTGCTGGATCTGCCAGGTGCTGAGCACTCTACGAGATGTGTGTCCAACCTCAAACTGCCAAGAGTAACACAAAGAGCAGGGGGACGGTGGAAGTGACAGTGCAGAGGGAGAGGACAGTGACCACCACAAGGCAACACAAAGCGTTTCTGTGCTCTTGGTGGCACTGAAAGGAGGAGCAGAACCATCTGAGCTTTGGTGCTGGTAGAAACCATAAGGGCTGTGACACCTTGGAGAGTGTAGTTTCTTGTTGCAGGAGGCAGAGTGTGGTTCAGTATAGCAGCTGGAGGAGAAGAACTTTGCAGCCATAGGAGGAAAACGTGAATGTGTGAGGAGTGGTTCTTGTTTAGCTGCAACTGAACCTCAAGTTGAGCTCCTTCTGTTAATCAACTGTTAGCTGTTATTTCCTTGCGTGGAGACTTAAAGATGATCTGTGTCAGAAAATGTGGATCCAGCTTTTCCCAGGTTCGGGGTACTGAGTTCAGGCTGGTGCCCAGTGCAGTTTACACTGGAAGCATGGGGACCACAGGGATGCTCAGTAAGGGGTTCTGCTGCCGCTGGGGTAGGAGGCAAGCTTTCCATGACGGTTTGAAAGAGAATACCTAACTCACCTGTGTTACAGACTGAAAGTAAGTGTATCTTACTGTATCTTCTTCTTTCAGAGGGTTTTGGTCCAAGCAGCAGGCTCCGCTCCCAAAGGAGCGCAGATGCAGCAAATCTCTGTTCCCAGAGTTCAGCAGGTTCCACAACAGGTAATATCTCCGGGGGGAGACACCATGCAGGGACCCCCGTGTCAACAGGACCCCACGTCCCACACAACATTTGAAACTGTGCCAAATAGCTGCTTAGAAATACCTGTGCTGCTCTTAATGAAAGAGTTGTGTGCAATTAGAGAACTGGAGATCACTGTGAGAGCAGCTTTCTCCATCTCTCTCTTCCTTTCTTAGACCGATGGCAAAAGAAACAAGATATTTAAAGTTTAGAAAGAACTTTTACTGTAGCAGTTGTCTTTCATACATGTGAAGATTTGATGGATGCTTTTAATTGCCATTTAAAAGCAATCCTCCTCTGTAAAGATTTTTTTAGAGGCAAAGTGTTTGGGATTTTTTTTAATTACACAAATAAATGTACTGACTGCATGTGGCTTCATAGAAAGGTTAGGTGACAGAGAATCATGCAAGTGTTTTTATTTATCTGAACTTTGCCTTTTACAGTCCTTGTTTCCTAAGAAACCAGGCACATGGTGCTGCTTCATGTGGACAGTGAGTCTGACTCTTGACTTTTTCCTCTAGCAATTTTTTTTTATTTGGTTGCTCAGTTTCAGGAAAAAAAACTTGACAGAGGGCAACTATGTCCCTCCCAGACCAATGAAAAAGGGGGCTGGGGTGCAGATGGACACTGCCAACCTCCTCTCTGAAGGAAAGGCTGCAGCATGATCTCACCCTTATTAGTCAGCGGAGAACCAGCCCTGAGACATGTGTGCAGAGGAAACCCAGCTCCATTGTTTCCACTGCTCACGGAGCAACTACTTATTTATTTATTTTAATCTGACCTTTTAAAATAAATACATCCTTTGGGATTCCTAAGCATGTGGGGTTTTTGTTTGCTTTTTCTTTTTCTTTTAAAAAGAAAGCCTAAATGTCAAGGTAAGGTCGAGAGTTGTTTAAGGATGTAATATGCAATTTCTTCTGCTGTTTCTAGGCAATAACATATCTGTAAGTTGAGTTTATGATGCTTGTTTCAGGTGCAATCCGTGCAGCACGTCTATCCAACCCAGGTCCAGTATGTGGAAGGAGGAGAAGCTGTTTATACCAATGGAACCATGTAAGAGTCCCTTGTTGGCTGTAGCAGAGCCCTGTTCCCCTCCCAGCTGGGTTGAGCCCTTCGGTCCTCCCAGGCTCCTTCCACCCTGGTGCTGCTGCTGGCACTGCTCACCGTGAAAAGGAGGAAGAGGAGGAACAACTGTTTTACATGCTACGTTGTGTGCGTGGGGGTAGTTTCAGCCAGACTCCAGCCTTGCAGGAGGTGTTGTCCTCACGGAGGGACTGTTCTCCAGGGAATCCTGCCACAGAAAAGGGTCCAGTATTTTCCTCTGCCCAGCCCACTCTGTGTGTGTGGTGAGGTGGGGTGGCTTTAGGAACCGCAGCATAACTGCTCGAGGAAGAAGAGGGTTCTGTAAGGTTTCCTCTTCCTCCTCCCTGTCTGCTGTGCCCCCTGCTTTGGCCCTGCTGCCCTCCGGGGCGCTCTCAGCCTTCGGCACCGAGGTTGCCTGCAGTGGCTGCAGAGCAATTCCTGGGCTCTGGGCTCTCGCTGTGGCTGTGGGCCTCAGCTCCAGGGCTGTCCTGGGACTGATTAACATTATTAGGACTGACTTCTACAGCACGGGGTTCAATTTTAATGGGGCAAATCCCACCAACAATGGAGTCGAGTTTTTTTCGAAAGGTGGTCCAGATTTCGGAAACTATTGTCTATGAGATTAGATCTGCCAGCTCCTCACCACCTCCTGACCCTGTTATTCCTTTGACAGACGAGCCACCTACTCCTACAACACCGAAACTCAGATTTACGCCCCCAGCAGCGCAGCATCCTATTTCGAACCGCAGGGAGGTGGAGCTCAGGTGACTACAGCGGCATCCTCTCCTACAGCCATTCCCTCTCACAACATGGTGGGCATCACCATGGACATTGGGGGAAGTCCGATCCTCTCCGGCTCGGGAGCCTATCTCATTCATGGGGGGATGGAAAACACTAGACATTCTCTGTCACATACTTCACGCTCCTCTCCAGCAACGGTATGTAGCCCTGCAGATGTTGCAGCTCGGGGGCCAGGAATTATTCCAAGGGAACTGAAAAACCTTCAGAAAATAAAACTTCCTATCGTTATCACTGTGTATATGTCTGTATAACATGCCATGCAAATGCAAGGGAGAGAATAGACACTGGTGTACTACAGATATTTTTCAACGGGAGTTTGGAATGTGTCTCATGCTGCTGGGCAGAAGCTTGTCAAACTTTCTGAGTGGATCACTGAAATTATGCAGCATGGAGATAAGAGAAAATTCTCGGGGGGGTTTGTTTTTTTATCCCGAGCAAAATGTTTTGACTTTCCAATTCAAAAGAATTGTCTACATTTACATTTTCTAGTAAGTGTAACATCTGAACACGGGGCTTGACTTACTCAAAATAAAGAAATATATAAATATATTTTTAATTATGAAAAGACCTGAAAAATCCATTATTAATACAGTGGATAATTAGCACACAAGGTATGTCAAGCTGATCATGCCAAATGCACAGTGATCAAAAAGTCTTTGTACGTATCTCCTGCACCATTGTGTATTCTTTCCATGCTATATGTTACAGAAAATGTATTTTAGGGATAATACTGATCAAACAGAAATGTTTTAAAGCTCTGATTTTTTAAAATCATGTCCCTCCAACTGTCAGTCGAGGTGCCAGGTTGCTAGAAGCACAGCTATACCGCTGTGTGGGAATTGGGGATACAACTATTAACCCAAACCAGCCTTTTTGCAGCTAGAAGCTCCCAGGGCTTTTATGTGAGAATCTCCCAGCCCTTAGTAGCAGCTGCTGCCAGGAGTTTGGATCTCGTTTTCTGGGACACTGCTCACCTTCCTTTCCAGACTGACTTATGTGTGTTTATACGTTTGTATGTAAACATAATTACAAATGTAGGTGTAAGTCAGTGTATGTGGCCAGATTTTAAAATGTGAACAGCACCATCCAGGGAGAAAAACAGGAGCCGTTTGCCACTGAGTACTCTTGAAAATCTGGCTGGTTAGGTTGTACTTTCTTTTCCCACAGAGTTTTAGTGTATAGACTTCATGGGTTTTGAATCTTTGTGCCTTAAAAGGTTGCCTTTGATCCTGGAGTAAATGTGCTCTGCCTCAGATAGAAGTAGGGGAAAGGTCCTTAGCTTTGGGTGGAAGAAAAAATGACAGCTGCATCTGGATTAGTTGGGGTTCATTTCTTGTGTGAGAATTGTGTGTGTGTCTATTTTAACTGTTCATAGTTACAAACTGGCATTGGACCATCTTCTGATGCTCAAGCTTGTTATTTTGAAGGAAGTAGCTGCTGATCTTGTCACCTGTGTGAGACTGCATCTTGCAAAGCTGCACAACATTACTCTTGCTTTTTGGTTGTTTTTTTTTTGTTTTTTTTAATTTCCATGATGATGGGCACAATGTAAAAAGCCCAAGTAGAATATATGTCAATAGAAATGTCCCATGAACAGATTTGGTTTGTAGCTGCCTATCGCATGAGAAGGCTGTTCAACAAAAAAAAGGATTTAGGAAGTGACCTTTATGAAAATGCTTCTGAAATAAATTCACTCTGTTGCATGTAGGAACGAACTTTCTGAAGGTATTTTAACACAGAACGTCTGTGGCTCTTGTGGAAGGGCTTGAGAGAGTGAAATAGTGGAGGGAAGACAATATAGGGATGTGTCTGTGTGTAGCTTTCAGTTCTTTCAGCACAGACCAGAGCTGAAGAGGGATAGAGCAGGGCCATGATAACTGCTTTAAATTTCACATAATAATGGGTGGACAGGTAGTGGAAGGCTTAAGGAGAGCAATGACTAAATTAAATCAATGGGTAGAAACATTATTTTTCATTGCAATGTCTTGCTTAAACAGAGAATAGGAAAGGCTGGTGTTAAAGAGGCCAGAGAGGCTGTAGTCCTGGCAGAAAGTGTTTGGGGCAGAATTAAGAGCTTTGTGGAGAGAAAGAAAGTTACAGCTCGTGCAAATGTAGCCAAGGAAGACTAGTGTTTGCATGTGGCCTTGGGGGTGTAGTGCAAAGGGGATGGATGTCCAGGTGGCCAGCAATGTGAGGGCTTGGCAACAGGAGAGGCAGCTGCAAGGAATGGGGAAGCGAGAGGGCTTGGAGGGTGTTGAATGCTTGAGGCAGAGCCGGCACTGAAACCTCGAAAGTGAGGAGAGTATCTATCTTCAGAGGAGACTGGAACTAGATAGTGCTTCAGATTTAGCAATGGTGTAAGAGCTGCCTCAGGAGGTTGAGGGATGGTTGGTAAAGACTGTATGTACACTAAAGTAAGATCTTCAAATATTTAAAGAAACCTGTCTTCCATATTTGCTGGAATAATGATGTTCTGCTCCATCAAATGGGCTGACGCAGCACATGAAGCGGTTCCATTCAATGTCTGTGCCAACAGAGCACTGTTAATCTTCATTTAAAGCAGGCTATACTGAGAGGAAATCCTTGAGACCTCCCAGAAGTAGGTCCTCAGAGCTCCTCACCTTCGTGCAGGGCTGTTTAAGAGCTTTTAGTCTTTCCCCTGTAATACTTTTTCTGCAGATGCAGGGTGTCCGTTTGCATGGGACACTTACCAAAATGCCAGAAGGACAGGCAGTGTTTGTGTGTTTGCATAAGAGGTGTTGCTCAACTGGCACTGTGCTGCTCCTTGAACAGAGGAAGGAAATGGTGTCTCCCTCTAACACTGACTCATTTCCTGAAGGCTGCATCAGCAATCAGTCTTTGGTTCCTCATGGTACTTCACAGTGTTAAGACAGTTTTCTCAAAAACCACTGACACATAGTCTTAGACTGACCCTTTTTTGGATGCAGTGATAACTTCTTGCCACAGTGATGGCACTTTTGGATGGAAACCAAGGGACGTGTGGTGGAGGGGCTCGGACAGAGTATCACGTTCAGACATGGATATGGCACAGACTGTCTTTGGTTGCTGAATGCTACTTCAGAAGTTAGATCTGATTTGTTCTGTTCTCCCAGATCATTGTGCAACGCTTTGTGCATGTGCCTACGGATGAGTGCACAACCATGCATGTACAATGAGGACAGATGCTCGAGATAGCTGCTGGCTGCAAGTTTTACTGGCTGATGTGTGCTGCCTTCCCCTGCCTGCCCTAACAAGTCACAGATAACAGGGTTTTGAAAACATCTACTGGAGCAGGTTCTGCTCCTGCGAGTCCCTTAATAGATTTTTTTTTTTTGTTCAGGTTATTTTTTTTTCATTCCTCATTTACAAAAACCTTGTGCTCAGGAGCACTAAAGCTCTGGAACCAGCAGACATCTGCTAAGTAGTTTCCTAGAGATTGCCAAGGGAGCTCCAGTAGCAGAAAGGAGAAGACAAGAATGGTCCAGGAGAGGGTTGGACGGAGCATGAGGCAGCAGCCACAGCTGGGCTGAGTTTAGAACAGAAGCTATACAGAGGGAAGCACGGGGGCTCGTCAGGGGCCGGAATGCCTCACCGTGACTCTGCTTGCAGAAGCTCAGATCAATGGAAATGAGCACAAGTAGCATCAAGATGTGCCAGCATGTCTTTGTGGGAAGAAGCTCACTTAACTGAAAACTGTCTTCTCCCTTCAGAGTCTTTTTGCAGTTCTCTTCAGTAGCAAAGAGCTCTTACCCATTCCAGCTTAGGCAGTCTGTGTGTCAGCCCTCCTTGTGCCCCTGTTTTATTTAGTTGCCATTAGTGTTTTGTCAAAACGTTAAGAAGTAATAATAACCAAAGTCATTACTTCCGGTCTTCCTTGAAAGATCTGCCTAAAATGCACCTTCTCTGTAGCAAATCTCCTTTGACCTGCTGCAGCGTATCTGTCGGGTGTGTTTTAGTCTAGGCACGAAGGGGAAAGGAGATGGAAAACTGCTTCTCTTTTCTAAATGGGCAGTGCATATAGTGGAAGATCAAAAGCCCCTGGTCTCGCTCTTTCACCCTAATAGGGATTCTTGCTGTGTTGCTAGTTTGCATGGCATCCAATAACGTCTCTGCAGCTTCATCCCATAAGGACTGTGCCTCATCTGTACCTCTTTTTCACAAGCCTGTTGATATAAAGCATTAATCATTCAAATATTAATAAAGAAATAATAATCCTGGCTGTTGCTAACTATCTGATTTCCTTTCTTTTTCTTTTTTCCTTTTTTTTTCCCCTGTGCACATTTTCTTTAGCTTGAAATGGCGATTGAAAACCTACAAAAAAATGAAGGGATTACATCACACAAAAGCAGTTTGCTCAACAGCCATGTAAGTTACAATCGGAATTTACAACCTTTTTCCTGCTTTGGTAGGAGCATTATTTGTAGCCCTTTGGTGTATTCAACAGCACGAGCCACTGAAAGCAGCCTGTGATTCAGCTGTGCTGCCCAAAACGGCCTCTTCCCAAGAAAAAAGAATCTGCAAAAAGTGCCGTGATGTTAATGTTTGTTTATGAGATGCTCTGGATTCTGTTAACTACCTCTACCCTGTGTTTATTTATTTCATCTGCCTTGCAATGGAAATTGCTGGCAATTAGATAAACACATTTGAGGAAGTTCTTTCCTTGCACTGGAATTGAAAGATGGCTGGAAAATAACTTGCAATTCTACAGCAATAACTTGGCGTGAATCATCACAGATATCCCTTAGATAGCGCATACCAAAATCCTACTCCTGTGAATGCCTTTATTGCCTCTTTCTGTGCCTCAGGAAGACCATTACTGTCACAATGCTATGCTAAAACCATTTGCTAGACCTCTCTCTTCTCACTATGCCAACGATTTCCCTGCTTTGTGTGAAGTTCCCACTATTCTACTGGGCCTTCTGCATCATGGTTTATGGCTCCCCTGCAGTAATGCTTAATAGTGAGCACATGCTTGTGTGAGATTTGAAGGGTCTAATTCAAGTCCTGTTGAAGTCGTCGCTCTTGCCTTGACTTCACTGTGTTTTGGATTAGGCTGAAGCATGTTCTGCACTGATAAATCACAGTACATAAAGTGGTACTTTGTTATTCTAACAGATTTCCTTTTGCTTTGAATTTGAGGGCAGATCTGTTGTCATTCTTAGGTCCTGTAAAAAAAAAATCTTTGCCCTCTTCACCCTAGAGAAACAGCCTGAGAAAACAAAAGGAACATTAAACCTAACAGTCTGATTCTCTTAAGCTGATGTTGAACTCCAAGCCAGGGCTCCTGGATGAGCTGGATCCTTATTTCAGCTTCTAGAAATTGAAGGTTTCTTTGTTGAAGCTGGGGAAACACAAACCTACAGAATCAGATGCTCCTGTTCTGAGCATCTCTGTGCCTCCTTCCTGTCCCAGGCTGTGGCTGTGCTCACACGCCCGTGCTGTGCCCCGAGCACTGTGCAGATTTGTCTTAAGGATGATGTTGCTCTGCAGAATTTTTTTTGTTTGTCCCAGCGCAGAAAGGGACAGAGCAGAGCAGGACGGGGTGGGTTGTGATGTGGTATTGAAGGAGGTTTGAAGAAAAGCAGAAAAAGAGCAGAGGAAAGAAAACAAAGATAGAAAAGAGATTTCATCTGGCCGCAGGCTGTGCAGGATGGAGTTGGGGCCTGATCCAGCCTCTGACCAGATCTTCCCCACCCTTGTCTTGCAGGGTAGAAAGTAAAGAACTTAATGTTTCTCTTCTCAGGTTACAGTTCATAGTTTGACATAAGGCTTAAGTTCTCTTATAAATTCTAAAGCAAATAAACTACTTCCCGAGCATGTGTGTACACATCAGCTTTCCGCTTGTCCCTGCAGAAATTGTCAGTCCGGGCTCAAGCGATGTGCTGCCCTGGGCAGGGCTGGGTAATTCCCTCTGCCCAGGCGCAGAGCCTGAGCCAAGGAAACTCGGGGGGCCCTTGCTGCCCTGTGAACCTCCGGTGGCCTTGCTCTGCCTTCCCAGGGCACGGGGCGATGTCTGTGGGCATGTGGGAATAACGAGGAGACGATGGTACGAGCCGTGCCTGTCGGAAACGCAGCACGCTGCAGAACCGCATTGGGCAATCTCCTCCCAGAGCTGGAGGAAGGTCGGTGCCGCTGCCCCGGGAGGCTGCGTGGCCTCTGCCCGGGGACGTTCTCAGGGCTCGACTGAATGAGCCGTTTGACTGGACCGAGGGACCTGACCACCCTTGGAAGTGAGCCCTGGTTTGAGTAGGAGGCAGGGCTGGAATCACAGAATCATAGAATAGTTTGGGTGGGAAGGGACCTTTAAAGCTCCTCTAGTCCAACCCCCTGCCGTGAGCAGGGACATCTTCAACTGGAGCAGGTTGCTCAGAGCCCCGTCCAACCTGGCCTTGAACGTTTCCAGGGATGGGGCATCTACCACCCGGAGACGGGAGGCTGCCAGAGGTTACTCCCAGCCACAGTGTGAGGGACAGCCCGAGGATTGTGCAGCCCAGAACCTCTCTGCACTTGTCCCCTGGCACGTGCTGTGTTACAAGGGTTTCTGCTATCCAGGATGTTTCAGTTCCCACCTCTTTTATGTTTAAAAAACAAAACAAAAAACCAGATAGAGGAGTATCTACCCCAAATGCTTGTGTGACTGACACCAGATTTTGTGAGAACCAGAAAGTGAAGCTGCAGGTGACTGTGATTTGTCAAGGCTGAAAGCAAAAGAGGAGCTTGACAAAAGCTGGTAGCCAAGGAAGTTGCAAGATAACGCTGACTGCACTATTGGGTGTGACTTAATTGCTTTTAGTCTTAAGGTCGCAGAGTTTTTCATTAAGTGTTCTGTCTCTTGTTTTAAATTTCACATTTTGCAAATCTGTAAATTCTTGGGATAATGGTTTATTTTGTTGCTGTCAGAATGTTTCATGCCAGAAATTTTTGTTTGGTTTTGTTTGTTTTTTTTTTTAAATAAAGGGGTATCAGTCAAGAGGGAATTTTTTACATAATGCTGTTGAAACAAAGTCAATGTGAAATGGAGCCACACTTGATAACTTAATTTAGCTTCAAAAGCTCTCTGAGAGGTTATTTAAGTGCACTTGAAATATCAAATTTGGAAGCCTAAGCTAATGTTAATACCCACGACACATGATGTTTCTAGTGAAATCATGTCAATCTATTACTGTTACTGAAAAAGCTCTGTTCACAAGAATACTCCAGAGTCGCTGGGTCAGAGGATTACTTCTTTCCAATTATGAGCTTGCAGATGATACAAAGAAATTTGAGAAAAATGACTAAAATTTTTGTACACAAGTGCCTAAAGCTAGGCACATAAGGAAGCAGTAGGAAGCTATAATCTGCCTGAGGCCCTGCAGCTCCTAGATATCCATAGCACTCATAGGAGTAGGGGGACGATGTATCTTTTCCTCACTGCCTGTAAAAAAAAAAACAAACCCAAAAAACCAAAATAAACCCCCCAAAACCTGTTGGACTTCCTTCCTGTGGGTGGCAGGGCTCTTAGGGTAGGTGCTGATGGAGTTTTTCCACTGAGGAAAAGGTCTTACCCCTAAATGGTGTTTAGGTGGAAACACCTAAAATGAGACTGAACAGAAAAGTAGGAAACCTGTTAAAGGGAATAATTCTCCCTTGGCCGGGGGAGGAATGTAATGACCTAAGGAAGGATGAATCTCCTGCTTGGTGGAGAAAGGCAATGCTGGAGCTTGTGCTCATGTACACGGATGGCTCGGGGCTTAACTATGCAAGGGACCAGAGCTGACAGGCACTTGTTCTAGAAAAGAGACTTTTGAAGAAAATATATAGGTTCTGATGAAACTTTAATTGCAAAGGATCGGTGGGGTTGAGCAGGGAACTCCTGGTGCAAGGGAAGCATTTCTCCCCGAGCTCAGGATGCTCAGCAGGCACATGGGTGGTCAGGGGTCCGTCCTAACTCTGAGCTGGACTGAGCAGGGACTTAGGAACCTGCTCCTTTTAGTTTCAGATAAAAACACCTTAAATGTGAGCTACAAATGTATGTCTTCATTGGTTTCTTTTTCATAGAAGTGCCCATAAGAAAACCTCTCCAAACCTGGACTTTCAGAAAAAAAAAGGTGGTGTTTTTTTTTCTCAGAGAGCCTCACGTACCGTTTTTTCCATTCTTAAAGTGCCACCCTTGAATCGAACAAGGACAAGGTTTTTGCTAAAGATTTTTTTTTTTAATCAAAACAAACAGTCAATAGAAATAAAGTTAAAGGAGAAATGAAGTTTAAATGTTCCCCTGTAGTGCCTATAACAAACAGCAGCATACAGCTGCATAGTGATATTATTGGAACCTGATTGCAGTATAAACAGAAATGAAGTTGTAGAATATCTTGTCGTCGTCACAACTGAGCAAAATTCAAAAAGTAAACAGAAAAAGGGACACAAATGCAAAGAATCTTTAATGTTCTCATTTTAAGTGCCTGATCTGTTATTACTAATGCAGGAAGAGCAAAAATCATGTTTTCAAAATTATATTCTGACAGATTTCTTTTTTAGGCTCTTTTGTGCGTTTCGTAATAGATTTCTAATTCAATAGTGGGAGTTCATATTGTGAAACTCTGTAATGTTTAAAGGAGTATAAAAAGACACTTGCAGAAAAAGAAAGCTGGAAGATGAAGGGAATATTCTAGAAGTACCTGGGATTAGACTGAAATTGTCCAGGATCAAATTTAAATGAAAGGGTTTTACCTATATATGAATTTTCCGTAGTAACATGCAACTTTTATATTTTTTTTTAAGGCTTGGAATTAGAACAGGTTTAGAAAATAAATAGCTGGTCCACATTCTGTATCTTCTGTAGGATAAATAAAATAAATGGTTTTAAAAAAACCCCACAAACCTTTTTAATTATTAATCTTTTAAATACAGGGGATGGGCCAAAATTAGCACAGATGTGGACTACTTGAAAACTGAGGTCCTGATGGTCTTTTATGTCAAAACCACTTTTGTTAGAGCTAGCTTAACGGGTGGGGGAGGCTCAGGGCTACAGAAGGGCTCTGGAGGGTTTCCCAGGGATGTCTCTTCTGCAGGTGAGAGCACAAAGGGACGCGGATCGTTAGCAAACACCGAGGTCAGAAAGGTCTTAATCTGTGGAAGAACACATCAAAGATTGTCTTAGGTGATATGTCACTGGAGGGAGGTGGGAAGGTGACAAGCAGCTCTGTAAACAGCAGGACAGAGGGGAAAATGGTTTTTCTTCTTCCAGCTGTGGCCACCAAAAATGATGGATCCAGTCATCTGAACCTGTGGTTGCTTTGGATCAAACCCAGCTAATGAATGAAATAGTTTTAACTGTACAGCTTTGGATTCAGCTCATTTTATGTAGCAGAAGTTTAAATTTGGATACGTGAGTGATAACCACAGAATGTGCATTCATAGGTGGTGAAAAGCCTTTGTGTGAGAGCAAAGTTGGGTATGAAACACGTAAACTGAAAATAACTCAATGGAGTGAGGTGTCAGAGATGTCTTTGCACATTTCAGGTTGTATTTTCACAGAGTTATTGACAGAAAACGTGAGTATAGCGGTGAATTGGGAGCCCAAAGTTTCACCAAGAGAAAACAGTAGAAAAGAGCCAGATACTGGAGAACGAGTGGAGAGGACTTAGCACGGGCCAACTTGTACATCCATGGGCATGGTTAAATCCCGCTGATTTCTAGACTTGTTTGTGCTTAATTACAATATGCGCTCGAACTATTTGTTAGAAGGAGATGATGTGGCTCATATTTTGGCATCCATAACCTGAGTCTTGTTTGGCCGCTGATCTGCTGCGAGTGCAGCTGCTTCTGGTGGAGCTGTGCTTCTTGTGCATGAGAGGATGGAGGCCTGGGTGGAGCGGGAAGTCTTGAAAATGTTAATCCCAAATGTCCCTAACGACAATTAAAGGGCTCTTCCCAAAGCTATTAACTTCAGTCCATTCGTTCATCTAGTTCCTTCAAAAATTCACTTAATATAACGCTTATTTATTGATGCTGAAGTCATTTAGCCAACTGAAACAGATTGGGGATTTTGTCTTTTTGCATTTTAATTCCAGTGCTGACATTGTGTGCCAGGCCTGCCCTTTCAGACCGACAGGGTATAAGTAATTTATATTAATTGCAATCTTTAATCAACACAAATGTCAAAAGAAGTTCAGACAGTAAATTTTGAAAAATAGATGGACCCCTTCAGATTCTTAAGGTTGCTTTGGTAACCGTTAATTTTATTGTTAAGGGAACAGTTGCAGACATGCCAATCTTCAAATTAATAAAGGCTTTGCAGCATGTTTGGTTCCCCTGAAATTTATTCCTCTTAGGCGGTATCTTAACATCTTTATTCTTGGAAAACATGAGTTCTTCCAGCTTTATTTTGGCTCTGCAGGAATTAATCCGAATCCAAGGTGGACACTGAGATGGCAGGCAGACTATGTTTTAATGCTTTTGCAAAATCTGACAGCGTTTTTGTTTGGGTTATTAGCTTTGGGCTGGGGGTCCTTTTACTTTTATAAAAATGCAACCAGCATAAGTTATTTAAATTAACTTACAGAAATTAACTACCCAGCCTTAAGTTCTCTTGAACTCAATGTCAGATGGGCTCACCTGACGTTTAAGCATTGACATTGTTTGACACAGCCCGTTCCAGCCCTCTTTAGACTTTCATGTGTTCTTTATTTATGTTTTCCATACATAAAGCTCCAGTGGTTGTTGGACAACTACGAGACGGCGGAGGGCGTCAGCCTTCCCAGGAGCTCTCTCTACAACCATTACCTGCGGCACTGCCAGGAGCACAAACTGGATCCAGTGAACGCCGCTTCCTTCGGAAAACTGATCCGTTCGGTGTTCATGGGGCTGAGGACTCGCCGCCTGGGAACCAGGTTGGTAGGAATCTACATTTAAATAAAAAAAAACCCTCCTACAACTTTTCTGATGCGTAGTGAGAACTTACCGAGCATCATTTAGCAGGCACAGGTCTTTCTTCTGAGATCTACGGAAACAACCAGCCATGATCTTGTGGGAAAAGAAATTGCTATTCTGAGGCACAGAAGTAATTTCTGTGTGTTGTGAGGCAAAGCTGCTTTCTCACTGTGAATCAGTGGTGTGAGAGGCTTGACAATACAGTTAATTTCAGACAGGCTCCAGGTCTGTGGTGGCAGTGCCTTCTCCAGCTGCACGGTGGAATTTGGTCTAAGTCTGCTTCCTAAGGAGTCTAAGAATATTTTATTTGAACCTAGGCTGCTTCTCATTCCATTCCTGTCTCAGAAAGATGAAATAACTCATCTTCACAATTGTCACTGTCAGTTGCAGAGCCCAAAATTCTGGTGCCGTGAAACGGTTTCTCCGTTCAGTAAAGTTCCTCCATCACAGAACCTGTGCCCACGTCTTTGATGCAGACAAGCTGTACAGATGTAAATGTCTTTTTTCCTAAATACCCAAAGCAGCAGGCTGAATCTTGTGACAGAATCTTTTCTTTTAAAACATCAAAGATCCATATGATGTTACAACAAAAGCGTAACATAATAAAGCATACTTGCTGTAATTACATCTGTGCCCTTCAAGGGAGCATCCAAAGTGTCTGCACAGCTTTCACAGCTGAGTTTGCATTTTATCCCAGCTTCTAATATAAAAAAAAGTAGCTAATACACTAGAGAAACAGTGATTGCTCTGATTTTGTAAGATTTTATAATACAATTCAAGATATTTGGACTTCTAAATGAGAACAAAACCAGATGTGTCCGGGGCATACCACAGCTGGAATCTGGAGGCAACAGTTTTAGGAAGAGCAGGGGAGAGTTTGGATTTCTGTAGATTGGTTCAAGTGCCAAAGCTCTGAAATAATTTCTTTAGAGGAGAGAAATTCTTTAATCCCATCAAGGATTAAAGAAAAAACAAACAAGCAAAAAACCCACTTAAAATTGCAGATGTGCAGACTGGGAAGGACACAGTAAACTTCAATAAATATGGAAATAGCTGTCCACCACTATTTTTGTATTCATTCATTTAGATTATAAATGCAGCTGTTATTTAATCTGCAGGCATTTCAAATCACTTAAGACATGGCTGAAGTGTACTTCATACCTGAGCTCTCAGTGTGTGTAAACCCCTTTGGCACAGGGACAAAGACTGAATAATTCAACCGTCCCCTTGAGAAGAGAAAATTCCCCCAACAAGGAAGAAGGGGTTAATTCTTTGACAAATATTCCTCTCTTAAATTTCTCTGTGTAGTTTTCCAATGGGAAGCATCTTTGGAATTAAGATGCCTTCAGACCCTGTCATAGTGACACAGCAAATGAATTTTAAGCAAGCCCAATGAGAGGGCTCTGGGGACCCTGCTGCTGCTCCCCTGGCTCGGTCCTCTCTTCCACTGAGGACTCAGCTCAGCCGTTGTTAGTGACAAATTGGCTAAAGCCAAGTTGGACATACTGTCGTCATGTATCCATGGCTGCATAATTGTCCTTCTCGCTCCCAAAAGCAGACGCTTGGGGACTAAAAAATTCCAGTTTGGTGGAAAAATTTAACTGACACATCTGTCTAATGGGATGGCAAGACATTCTCCTAAGGAGCATCTCAGCAGCTTTACTGACCAGCAAAGGAAAAAGAATTTTGCTTGCAAACAGCTTTCAGTTTTTACAAAACTGCAAAAATGAGCAACTCCAAGAACAAAGCCACATCAAAGCCCGTTGCCGTTGCTGTGAAAGTGCTGGCAACGGACAGACATTTTTCTTATCATAGTTGACTATTCAGTCAGGCTTATTTTATCCAAGTGTAGATAAAGATGGAAGTTTGTTTTTATGGAAAAAACAAATCCTTAAACCCAAATCAAATAGCAAAGTGTCCCCTGAGGTCTTTCTGTCATTCTGTTTAATAACACTTTGTATTGTAACACTTGTCTCTTCTTCTCCAGTTACCATGGGTTACTTGGAACAAACCTTGCTGGGTTTTAAATGTGGATGTCACTGAACTTTGTGACATGTGGTTTTAAATTTTATAGGGGATGATGGCATTCATTAGTTCAGCCATTCAAACAGTGCTTGGCAGCAAACCGACATATGCTGTAAGAAGTAGGGTGTATTGTCAAAACAAGCCTAAGAGTAAACTGCAGGGCTACAATGTCCCTTCCATTGACTAGCTTACACTGAGCAATTTCAACGCTGATACTTCCAGGGGAAACTCCAAATATCATTATTACGGGATCCGTCTAAAACCAGAGTCCCCGCTGAACCGCTTGCAGGAGGACACCCAGTACATGGCGATGAGGCAGCAGCCCATCCACCAGAAGCAAAGGTAGGTGCTCCCAGCGTCTTGGAGCTCGCGAGCCGAGGCCCCGCCGCTGCCGCGGGTGAGGGTCCTTTCCCAAAGAAAGCTGCAGACCCCATCCTGGGGCTTGGCTTGGCTTGGGGGCAAAGGCAGTGCAGGGGGACGGTTCAAACCCAAGTGGTGCTGAAGTGCCAGAGCTGAGCTGTGGAAGAGGGGGCTGCAAGTCTCTGGCTGCTCTCAGTAGTGGAAGGGTCTAAAACCAATTCTGGTAGATGCCCCATCCCTGGAAACGTTCAAAGCCAGGTTGGACGGGGCTCTGAGCAGCCTGCTTGAGTTGGAGATGTCCCTGCTTGTGGCAGGGGGTTGGACTAGAGGAGCTTTAAAGGTCCTTTCCCACCCAAACTATTCTGTGATTCTATGAAACGGTGTTTATCTGCCTATTCCATTTGCCAGCAGCTTGATTCAGCCTGCTGCTCCAGAGAATGCCACCGTATGTGGCACTTCCCCCTGCCTCCCCCTGACCCAGCCTCCCCCTGACCCAACTCTTTTAGGACCTCGGCCATGGAGTTATTTGTGCCAAATCAGTGTAAAGGGCTGGGGGGGGGCTTCTGTTGTGCTTGGGTGGGTTTTGTTTTTCGTTTGGGTCTTTTTTGTGCAAGTTCAGTAGCGCTGTGGTTAGTCTTGTGTCTGAGTAATTTTGAATACAAAAAACAACATGCAGGGGAATTTGGAATTGTCTCCTGGAAGCATGAACACTTCTGGTTCTTGCTGGAGTGAAGAAGGAGCAGAAGAATTTATTTCTTCAACTCCCAAACAGAAAGTAAATGCAAAAGTCAGCTCCCGAGACTGAGAGTCTGCCCTCTGACGCTCACTCCAGTTCTGCTTCTCATTTTCTGTTTTTCTTGGTGTCACCTTGGGCAAACATCTTAACCCCTTTAAATTCTGGCTTGGGGAGTGATTTTCAGAAGGAGGTTCTCATTTTCTCTCTCCAGTTAAGTAGGTGATATAAATGGTCAGCCCTCAAAATGCTGGCCTTGAATGTAGCCTCATGTCTGCCTGACTGTGTTGCAGATACCATGTACGTGTTTTCTGGTGCCTGTGTAAATCCTAAACCATGCTCTAAATTTAGGTATAGACCAGCACAGAAGATGGATGGCATGGCAGAGAGTGGGTCCAACAGTAACCCACACACCACGCCGGAGCAATCGGTTGCTGCTCAAAGTCAACATCATCAGCAGTTCATAGGTGAGGGCACTGCTCATTAGGTATTATTAGATTTTTAGTATTCGATATCTCATATTTAAGCTTAAAACTTTAAGAGGAAGGACGGTCTTGTCCAGCAAGCCCTGGCTGTTCTGCATTTGTTTGCTTTTCTACAGTATCATATATTATACATATAGAATATATATTTTTTATATCTTGTAACGTCACACTTGCTAAGTTTATTTTCTAGCTCCTGTACCCACAGGAAGGCTTTTTCCTTGTGCCATCAGGTCTGTTGGTTCCCTCTTAGTATGTTTTTAATTCGTCTGGTTTTACCCAAATCATCTGGAAGGAGCAGAGGTCCTGAAGAGCCTTGCTAAGACAGGCAGCCAGCGGGAGAAGAGCGATTCTCTTCATGGCAAAGGCTGCAGAGGATCCGTATGGGCCTTCTCCTTGTGAGACAAACTCTCTGCTGGTCGTGGATCTGTGTGTCTCCATCATTCAAGCAGAGTTACCGAATCCCGGCCAGCTCTGAGCCTTCTCTGAAATACAATTGCTCCTGCTATGTTTGCTGTCCAATTATATTTTCCATTGTACTTTCAAAATACCAAAGTGACATTTTTCAGGCTTCGGAGAAAATCTAATGGGAAGCGTGGTAGATGAGGACAATGTATTCTTGTTTCTTTTATTACAGAGAGGAAAAAAAACATTTTCCTTTTCACACTGAATAAATGGGCTGCGGTTGTTTGCTTTTTGCCCAGTATAACAGCACGAATCAGGGAAAGTACTAGATTATCGGCCTTGTTTCTCCTGTTTCATCCCAATTGAAGCACAAAGGATAGCCACTGGTGACAGCAGCACCTTGTACTCATCTGCAGTCCTGCATAACTGAGTGCTCCTCTCACCATCTTTCCCAATCTCTTTTTTCCCCTAGATGTAACTCATGTCTTTCCTGAGTTCCCAGCCCCTCATCTAGGTAACGTCCTCCTACAAGAAGGGGTCACCATGAATGATGTGAAAACTCTGCAGCTTCTTTACAGGCGACACTGCGAGGTGATTCTTTGGAATATTTTTAATTGATTGATTAATTGACGTGAGACGTAATTCGTGTGCTCATCTTATATCCTGCTCTTGGGCAGAGCTAGGATATCATAGGGAATGCTTGACTTGCTAGGTATTACAACTCAAATATTGCTCTCTATGTTATTTTTTTCATTGTGTGGTCTGTTTTATGTTATGTTGATTATTAAAACAATGCCCTTTCCATTATTTTTCTTGGAAATTATTTAATCTAAATGACAGCACATGAAATTTATGCTTACACTGTGCGACAGGACGCTAGCAGAGCAGCTAATGATTTGTGTTCTTTGTTGTTAGGCGACTTTGGATGTTGTAATGAATCTTCAGTTTCATTATATCGAGAAACTGTGGCAATCCTTCTGGAGTCCTAAAACACCATCTAGTGATGGCTCTACTGCCCTGCCAGCCAGGTACACTGCTGTGCTTTGGTTCTTTCTGAATGCTCCATTTTTCGGTGGTATTTTTTCTTTTAAAAATGCATGAAGTATTTCCAGCTTCATTAGGCATTTTGAGTGCTTTGTAGGACTTGAAAGTATTTACTTCCCTGCAGAATCATTACAAAGAGTGTCAGAAGTGTTTAATATCGTCAGGACCACACAAAGTTCAGACCTCTGAGGAAAGCATCTGCTCTGATTATGTACGTCTCTGTGCCTTATACCTCCTGTAACAAGCACTAATCCAAAATGCAGAGGTGAATGAGAGCAGGATGCTGATTTTGTACATGGTCATCAGGAGCAGTAACAAGTCCAAGCCATTAGGTATTGGTCTCCAGTGACATCTCGGGCTCTGAGATTTTACTGACATCTAGATTGACTCGCTTCTTTGGCTGGCTCTCCAGATCTTTAAGTGCCTCGTGTTTTGAGACAGATAAAGGCAAACAAAGCTACTCTGATCTTTGTACTCCTGCCTGGTTTGTTGTTATTGCCTTTTCTTCATCCTTTGTGCATGGGTAGTGTGCTGCCAAGAGACAGCGGAATGGAAATAAGTGAAAACAGAGAAAATCAACAAGGTGTGAAGGTTTCTTCTTAAAATCTGTATTAAAAGTCTGTATTATCCACTTCTACTGATGATATACAGACATTTTATATTAAGAAGAAAAATGGTAGAAGTTTGAGTAATAGGCAAATACCCCATAATAATCTGTAGAATATGGCCCTGTTGTCCTCAGTAAATGTTACCCAACGGCTATTTTCCCGCAGAGGATGACTGCAGCTGTGTTTGATTGTTTCAGAATCTCTTTTAGTTTAGGGTGTATCTCCAAGGCATGTCACAACAGCACAGAGAGCTGTGCTGGGTACAGGTAGGCTCACTTGGATACTGGAGGCAGCATTTCTGCAGGGCTCTGGCTAAACCAGCCTGTCTCACTAAGGCTGTGTGCTCTAGCACCTCTCCATACCACGGCTAATAGCCGAGATGGGTAAATAAAGCACTCCCTCCCCTTGCTTTATATATATACAAATATAAACCTGAAATATTATCAAAGTGGCAAGCTGTTTGAAAGCATGATAAGATGCAGAATATGGTTCCACTTAACAGAAAGGTGAGGTACCTGATGACCAGTTTCTCCATGTGAGTGTTCTGGGAGTATGCCTGTGGAGTTCATTTGCTAAAACTGCCCAGGCAGAGGCTGTAAGTGCCTCTTTATAGTATGTCCAAGGCTTAGCTTTAATGGTTTTGATGTAATACATGGGGAAAGTCCCTTCTGAATTCCCAGTTCCCAGCGTAGTGTGTGAGCAGCTCTGCTTTGATGCTCTGGCATTGCATTAAGGCTTTGGTTTTCTCTGTTTGCTGTTTAACCAAATATCTTATGCCATAACCGTGCAGAAAAAGTTTCCATACATCCACAAAGTGAAAATAATGCAAGCTTGATTGACCTCATTCAGTTAGAGACAATATGCTCTGTTCTCATCAAAACACCAGATATTTTTCCTTCTGTAAACGTTCAGCATTTGAAGGTGTTAAACACCTTGAAACCATTTATAGTATCTGTCAATACCGGATACTCTGCTCAAACAACATTTGCTGGAAACTTTGGGTCCCCACTGCTACAGCTGAGGAGGTTTAGAGCAGGGGGGAGAGGAGAGAGGTGTGAAGGTTTTGGAAATAGCTGGGTCTGTAAGGAGGAACCAGCTAAGCCTGTGTTTGCTGAAATGGCTGTACTGGAGTACAGTTCCCATGAACGTGAGCATGCAAAAGGCAGCCGAGGCTGAGGGTGGGCGCAGCGAAGGCAGGCTGATTTGAGGGAAAACTGGTCAGAGCTCCGACCCCATGGACAGAGGGGTACTGGCAGAGTCAGACAAGACTTGTACAAACAATCAGATATTTCCTTTTGAAAGAAACATGAATGGCTTTTTTCTGCTGAAAACCGGGGTTAGAAATCAAGAGGAAGGGTGAATGCGCTGAATGCAAACCTGCTGCTGACTCTGCCTCCCTCCTCCCTCCTCCTCCTCCTCCTGCAGTGAAGAAGAACACGAAGGGACCCTCCCGAAAGATAAGCTGATCACTCTGTGCAAATACGAACCCATCCTCAAATGGATGAGAAGCTGCGATCACATCTTGTACCAGGCCTTGGTGGAGATTCTCATCCCAGACGTGCTCAGACCGGTGCCCAGTGAGTACCCTGCAGCGTGGCCAGGAGGGCAGGGCTGGTCCCGCCTCCCCGCTGGGCTGAGGCATTGGATGTTGTGTCTGACAAACAGCCATCCGTGACTCACTCGGTCTGGCTACCACTTGCCACAAAGATTTCCCTTGTAAAAGCTGATTTAGAGGTTTTTGTTTTGAATACAAGCTAAAATATTACGGCAACAGCAATATTCCTCCTGCAGCATTGCTCTGCATCGATGGTACTTTGTGGCCCCTGGAAATTCCTCTGCCTTTTAAAATTTGGTTTATTGTATATCCCATCTCCTGACTTTGGCTGGGAGTCAAGGTAAAAGCATAGGCTTAAGGCACAAGGAAGCACGGCTAATCCTTGTGAGATGTTTCCTTGGAGACAGTATCTTTGTTTACATAGGACTGTCCTGTCCCCTACTGCACCTCCTGGAAATTTGGGGTCAACTTTTGTTTGGGAGATCAGCGATGGGATGTGGAGGGTTTTCTCGCCAATTCGGCTGCTCAGTGAAGTGTGTGTGTCAGTCTCCCCGAGGCCTCAGCTCTGCCCTACACTGGGCTGAGCAGTACTGGAAAGCCACGTCCCTCTGGGCTGCTGATGTCAGTCTACATGCTGGGGCATGTGTGGGTCTTTAAAGAGCATACTTCAACATTTGGAAAATGTTCAGAAAGACAATGAATAAGAAAAGGATAAGAAAGAATAAGAAAAATAAGAAAAGTTTGAGTAACAACATTAGAGAATGTGAAAAGTTTGAGTGCCTCTCAGGACCCAGCTGATTTCCTTGGTGCTAGATGGAGATCACAGCTAACCAGATCAGAGGCTGTGCTTTCCACAGCAGCCCTAAGCTAGAGAGTGGTGTCCAAAGATGATACGGAACAGCTCGTCTAACTCTGCAGACTTCTTTGCAGGCACACTTACACAGGCGATTCGTAATTTTGCCAAGAGTTTGGAAGGGTGGCTGATGAACGCAATGAGTGAATTTCCCCCCGAGATTGTCCAGACCAAGGTGAGCAGGGGGGAGCACGTTGCAGGTCAGGGATATGAACTGAGTGTGTGTGTGTGCGTGTGCGTGTTGCAGTTTTCCACAGCGATTGGAAATCTCTGCCAGGGTTTGGCTACGTGTACTCCAGACTCGCACGGTGTAACAAATAATTATGAACCAAAATCAGCAAGGAGTGGGAGGACAGGTGGGGCAATTCCTTTGTTCCAGAGGTGAATGATGCTCTGTCCGCTGAGCCATTCCTGCGTCCTGAAATTGCAGATAAAGCTTTGTGGAAGAAAATCTCTGCACTGGAATGAGGCTGTCCTACTAGAAAGCTCAGGGACACCTCATGGACCAAAGGGCATTGCAGAGACTGAGCCTAAGGCTCCCATTCCACCTCTCCTAAAGCTGTGGATTGTTGCAGCCTGTTCTCACTTTGCCGGTCTCTGCTGGAGGCAGAGCGTGAAAACCCGGTAGTTTAAAGAAAAGAAACGCAGAGGCTGGTTTGCAAGAAGCAGAAGTGCTGCTCTGTTACCCCAGCTGATGTGTGCTGTGTGCTTGAGCTCAGCGTTGGGAAGACTTTGCCTTCCGGCTCCGTGGCCTCCCGCTCGCGGTGCCCTGTGTGCTGTGTTGCAGGTCGGGGTCGTGAGTGCCTTCGCGCAGACGTTACGGAGATACACGTCCCTGAACCACCTGGCTCAGGCCGCCCGTGCCGTGCTGCAGAACACTTCCCAGATAAACCAGATGCTCAGCGATCTCAATCGGGTCGACTTCGCCAACGTGCAGGTAACTTCTGGTACCTTTTCCTAGGTCATGTTGTCTAGAACTGGGACTCTACAATGAGGTTGTCTGCCTGTAACCAGCATCTTATTTCTAATACTAAAAAGCAATTAATTGAACAATTTAACAGGTTTGGTGTTACTTTTCCAGGTAAGTTTGCCATCTTACTGCGAACAGTGGAGAAGGTACCAAAGAACTTCTGTAAGAAGTGGTGCTACCACCAACAGTGTAGTCCTAGTAATAATATTGTATGGTGGTCTGGACAGATGGGAGGAGACATGATTCAGAGCTGGTTTGGAGTCCTTGTCTACTAGAAATGAAGTTGAATTCCTGGCTTGGGATGCAACAACCATGCGGGCTTGGCATGAGTAACTGTCAACCCTTCTTCCTGAGCAGGAGCAAGCCTCGTGGGTGTGCCAGTGCGAGGAAGGCATGGTACAGAAGCTGGAGCAGGATTTCAAGCTCACTCTGCAGCAGCAGAGTTCTCTGGACCAGTGGGCTAGTTGGCTGGATAACGTTGTTACTCAAGTCCTGAAGCATCACGAGGGCAGTCCCAGCTTCCCCAAGGCAGCCAGGCAGTTCCTGTTGAAATGGTCTTTCTATAGGTACATTTTCTTTCTCGTTTTGGAAATATTTCTGCATCGGGCTTAGGGCATGTAAACAGCTCCTTGGAAAGCCAAGGCCAAGTTCTTTACTCCCATGCAACTCTGGTTAACTGTTGCTCTGTCCTGGTACAGGAGGGAGCATTGTGTCTCCTGTATCATTTCAGGATGGGGATAGGATGCTCCATCAACTAATTTCTTAAAGGGCTTTGATACTCTTGGGTTAGAGGTAGAAACAGAGCACTGTGTCACTCAGTACCTTCAGGGACAAGAACTCACATCAGCCGTGATGCAAGTGTAAAACACAACCCAAATATTTTGTTTCCCGGCCATTTTCCAGCTCCATGGTGATCCGTGACCTCACCTTGCGCAGTGCTGCCAGCTTTGGTTCCTTCCACCTGATTCGCCTGCTCTATGATGAATACATGTTTTATCTGGTAGAGCATCGTGTTGCCCAGGCAACAGGGGAGACGCCGATTGCTGTAATGGGAGAGGTGAGAATTGTTTGTTCCCTAGAAACAAACCCAAACTAAGTAGTGCTTGAAGAAATACAGTTGGTTCACAAACCACACCATGTCCTGAACATGTGTTTATAACCATCCTTGCCAAAAGATTTACTGGGTTGTTTTGAGTGCCTGGCACAAGGATCCAGCTCCTTGAGCATCTTGGCTCACTGATACCTGAAGTGATGGGTTTTGGGGCAGTTGAGCATCAGCTGGGCTTTGGAGGCCTGGAGGAGGGAGGAAAAGGATCACCCCACTTCTCTCCATGACTTGTGGGTACCAACCTGACTTTGGGGTTCCTGCCAGAGCAAAGTCCCATCAAACACAAAAACTAAACCAAACAAAAAAAGGTCCAAAAGTTACTTTCCCTGTAACTTTCAGTGGTACCGTTCACTGAACTTCTTCAGGCCTCTGCAAGCTCCAGAGTTCCGTGCACAGTCAGCCACACTCTCCATTTTTGACTTGAAGAGAAATGATGGGTTGTTTGTGTTTTTTGGGGGGATTGTTGGGGGGTTTTTTTTAGCAAATCAGACAGTAAATCTGGTTCCTGGCTTGCAGGCAGGTCCTGTCCTGCCTAGCTGAAACCACATCCAATTTTTCGCTCTGAAATGCACAGATTTAAAAGCCCCTGATCAACCTGTGACATCAGTATAGAAACTACTGTTAGATTAAAACCGATCTCATTTGCTCCTTGGAGCTCGTGCTGTTTTCTTCCTTCCACGGAGCTCATGCAGGGGAGCCAGACAAATCAACTACATGCCTTTTGCTTTCCCTTCCCCTCCCGTTAGACCCGTGCTGTTGCACCAAGTCAGCAGTGCTGCAAGTTCTCACTATTCCCTGCAAAACCTCTTTATTGATATTAAAGGAACATGAAAGGCAGAGAGTGGCTTCCAGCTGTGGGAGGCTTTCATCCTTCAGGTTTTGCCTTCCCTTCATTAAACTCTTGCAATATTTCTGTTCTCCAGGAGGAGGCTGATTCTTCCCAGCAAAAGAGGATGAATTGTGTCCTTCCATTTCCACTGCTGGTTTTATAACTCCTGTTCTCCTCAGTTCCTTCTGCTGCCCAACTTTGCATGACTTTTCAGCATTATTGTTACAGCAATTTAGTGTTTCAGACCTTATCACAGAGGGATACAACACATCTCCAGAACCAAATATATTCCCAGCTCTCTAGTTACGCTTGGCACCGTGGCCTTGCAAGCCAAAGCACTCTCCTGATGTGAATGCAAAGGCTTGGCAGAGAGTTGCAGAGAGGTGGAGTGGTGGTCAAGTCCCAGGAGAGGTGAATAGCTGGCGTGTCTGAGCACTCTCCTTGACAGATGCAGAGGGCTGGAGAAAAGGCACCATCCTTTGGTCTGGGGCAGCACTTGGCCTTAACTTGGGAGATCAAAAAATTTCTCCCTTCATTCCAGAGCTCGATCCTGCCCTGGATTGTTGTGAGTGGTGTTTGCCCAGAGGTTTTAATGGCAGCGACAGACTTTTCCCCAAAACACGGGGTTGGTTTTGCTTTCTGCTCTTCACCACCGGCACTGCTGATGCTTGTGGGTTCTCCTGAGCCCTTAAGCTGCTTGTTAGAATTGCTTGGAAATAGATGCCAACTTGCAGATCTGGCACCTTCAGTCTCCAATAAGCCTCACTTACCTTGAAACTCCTTTTTCTTTCAGTTTGGTGACCTCACATCCCTGTCCCCAACACTGCTGGACAAAGGTACTTCCTCTCCCTCAAGGGAAGTCCTGCTGGGTCAGGGTTGAGTCGCTGTGGGAGGGGGAACCTCGTGCTGACTCTTCCACCCGGCTCTGCTGGGGAAAAGACCCTCTTCCCCTCCGGTCGCCACTCTCATGCTGAGACCTGTCCTTTGCAGATGACATTAGTGACCTGGGCAGCGAGGTGGACACAGACTCCCGGCGCCTGGGGGAGCCGCTGGTGAAAAGGGAACGCAGCGACCCCGGCCACTCGCTGCAGGAGATCTGAAACGGGGACTCGGCTTTTCTCCAGCTGGATGAAGACATCCGGAGCCAGGTTTGACAGTCGCAAGCCTGAGCCTCCCCGTATCTGCGTTATTAGTGCCTCTTAGTTTCTCTTTATGTTTACTTGTGTTTGAGGATGGGCTCCGGGGGTGAGCTCGGGTGGGTGGTGGGACAGGGCTGGTGTGGCCGCCTGCTCTCCTCCAGCGTGAGAGGGCGAAGGTCCAACGTCTGCTGCTGAGCGATGGAAGCCTCCGTGGTGAGCAGCGGATCGGATGTGCCTGGCTAGGAGAGGCTGTCCTCCTCTCCAGCCCGAGCGAGCCGGGCCAACGAGGCTTTCTCTTTCAGGGAAGGTGGTTTGGGTTTCTTCCCCACTTCTCAGACTTCACTGTGATACAAACTTGAACCAATCAGTGCCCAAGAAGAAGGAAAATTACCTGACCCTTCTCCTGCAGCCTTTCAAGACAAGCTGTCCTGGCTCTGGCTTTGCCAAATCACTCGTACCGGGGAGCGCGGGACAGCACGTCTCTCTTGTACCCGCCTGGGGAGAGGGCTCCAGGCTGGTCCCGGTGGAGTGGTGCACGTGCAGGCTCTGGGACCGACACGTCCACGTTCTGGGACTGCGGGACGAGCGTTCCCAGCTGCTCCCGTGTCTCCCCAGCCTGGCGTTTCATCGCTGCTCCGCGAGTGCTCCTGGGACACTGTCAGGGCAACTCAAGATACCAAAGGACTCTGAGGAAGCAGCAGCTGGTCGCAACGTGCGTTCGTTGCCCCCTGCGCTCTGATGCCCGTGGACGATCCCCGGGCGATCCCCAGCCTCACCAGGGTACCCAGGCAGAGGGGAACTGGTCCCATGTCCAGGATTTTGTAAAATTCTCGCTGATGTCCTGCTAAAATGTTGAAGGTGGGGTGCAGCTGCCTGCGGAGCTGCGTCCGGAGGGCGAGGGTGTGCGACTGCAGTGCCTTAGGGTGGGCCGGCGTGCCTGCTTCCCCCCGCTCTGGGCGAGCCGGCGCAGCTCGGACTCTGATAAAACAGCCCGTCCCGTGTGGCAGCGTGGGGCTGTCACGGGCCCCGGGTGTGCTCAACACTGCGGGGGCGTTTCCCCTTGCTGAATTGCTTTGCCTTCTCCAGCGTCGTTGTGGTGGTGGCTCCCGTAGGGCTGAGCTGGGGGAGCTTCTGCCCCAGCGGGGTTTTATTTTCCTTTTCCATGTGCTGTGGGGTCTGGGCTGATGTGGACTACAGGGCAGAGGAGGGGGGTGGAATCTGTCATCAAACCAAGGTGCAAAACAAAGCCCTGGGGCAAATCTTTCTGTGAATAAAGGCCGTGTCATAAATAGCTTTTATTATTATTATTTCTAATGATACAGTATTTGATGTGAGCTTTTCCAGGGGTCTCGTGTACATTTGCATATCAGAGTATACTCTATCCAAATATATTATTTACTCATTCCAAATGGTACTAAGGTAGCTGTGACACTTTAAAAAATATTGCTAATTGAAAGTAAAAAGAAAGTGTGTGTAGTGGCACATCTTTCCCTCTTACTGTCCCGTGCTGTTGTCTGTCAGGGTGATGTTTGTCTGTATATGTCTCATATTGAAGTAGCAGGAGACAAGTGAGAAAGCCGGATTTATCTGTAAATAATGACAATGAATACTCCCTGGGTCAGAGTCTGCACTTCAGATTCTGCTGATGAGATAAGATTGTCTAAAAAAACAACTGAGCAACAAAGTCTTAAACTCCCCTGCTCCCACTGAGTGTGATATTAACTTCAGCTGGTGCATTGGCTCTTCTTTGCAGCCACTTCCGACCGAACCCAGCCACCTTCTGCTTACCACGGACGTGCGAATGAGATGCTCTGGAGCTCTGCAGCACTGTGCAAGGAGTCTGGATAACCACCTAAACCCGAAATGCACAAAATTCCCAGCTAAACCCGAATAGCAATAAACATATATCAAATGCTCAGGCCTGTACAATAATTGTTGTGGTCCCATTTTTTCTTTAATCACTGGAAGGAGATGTCAGGCAGATGCTGCAGCCCTGCAGTGTCGGGGGGAGTTGCAGGAGCTGCCCCGTGCAGTCTAATTAAAGCAGTTTTTGGGCAGGGATGTGGTGTCTGCAGGAAGGCAGATTCACCTCGAAACAGCAGCTGGTTTGTAGGGGTAACACGTCCATCACACCAGCGTTCGTGGAGGGGAGAAGAGGCTGAAAGGTCGGGCTGCTGCTGAGCACGGGACCACGAGAAGCATTTTCTAATTACGCTTCCAAACTAATTGTGGAGGATGGGAGCAGTGGGACAGGGATGTGACAAGTGACAGATAATCCTGCTCTGACCCCTTGGGAGGGGGAAGGTTTAGCCTCGGCCCCTCTTCCCCCCGTGTCTTTACTTCCCTCTCCCTCTGGGTTATGCCTGGTCTTGCAGGGATGGCTGGACCCGCCTGAGCCTCTTCCTTTGGATCCTGAGGCTCAGGGCTGGAGCAAGGGCGTTATTTCCCCCTGGCTCCCTGGGGGGCCGAGCAGCAGCTCCTGACCCCGAGCATACCTGACTGCGAGGGGAAAGCAAAGCGCAGCTCAAAATGATCCCGTTAAACCCCCCCAGCTCCGGTTTGCCTCTGGCCCCATCGCCCCTCCTAGATGGGCAAATCCCTGCGGGGAGTTCAGTGCGGGGGGGCTGGGCTGGGGAGCCGCCGGGCCCCGCGGTGGGACCCCGGGGGAGGCTGGGGGAGGCCGGGCTGCCTGCGTGGCCCCTTGACAGGGACAGGGAGCACCCGCCCGTGGGCGAGGGGTGGGTTGCAGCACCGTCACCACGCGTGATTCCAGCAGAGAGACAACTCGGGATGGTGGTGAGGGGGGGTTTAGCCCTGGGGTGTCCTGACTGGTGGTGGATCTGCCTCCTGGGCAGATTCAGGTGATGGGTGTCCTCGTTGTCACCCGCCACCAAGTGCCACCACCCTTCAGGGACCATGGCTGCTCCAAGCTCCCGTGCCAGGCGGCTCTTGGCCACCCCTCCCATCCCAGGACTTCTCTTCCACCCACCATCTCACCACCACCCAGTTCCCAACCAGCAGAGAAAGCTGGAGGAGGGGGTGGCAGGGGTGGGGTGGTGACACCAAGTGCACCAACCCCAGGGAAACCAGGGGAGCGTGACATCCTGGGAGTGCTTTGGGGTTGTCGGTCCCTGTGACTCGTCCCACAGGGATGAGCTTCGAGCTGGACAGTGCGGCACAGCCTGGGGGGTCATTGGGAGCAGCCCCGTGTGACTGGGGCAGGGGGGCTCAAGGTGGAGGTGTGACGAGCCCTTGGCCAGTCTTTGTGGCCACAGGGCACAGAGAAATGTCAGCTGAACCCCAGGTCTGAGGGTCGGCCAGGCCAGGCTCCCAGCTTTGACCTCTCCAGATGGCAGCTCTGGTTCACAGCCCCTCTGCAGCCCCCCACCCCATGCCCTGACATCACCCCCCGCTGCTCCGACAGCCATGTCCTCACCTCCGTTGCCCTCCCGCTGCTGCCCAATGTGGGGCACAAGCAACGGGGATGAGTTTCATCCTGGACCTCCTTCCCCATCCAGTGCTGAAGCTATGGGCTGTCCTGCCCTGCAGTGTCACCCCCTCCCAGGGGGCCCACGCCCTTCCCTGGGCTTCACCCCCTTCTTGGGGCTCTTCTGCTGCCCCTCATTGGGGTGGGGGGTATTTCTGCAGGAAGAAGGACCTTTGCTCATCAGCAGGCAGCATGAGGTGCCCAAACAGTGCCCTGGCCTGAGCCCTCCCTCCACTTCCACGTGACTGTTACTGTCCCTGTGCAAAACAGAGAAACTGAGGCACAGACTGAGATGCCTTATGGCAGCAGTTCGCTGCCCTGCTGGGTATCACGGGGTGCTGGTACCTCTGCTCCTCCTCTGCTGGCCTGGCCTGGCCGGGCCGGGCTCCACACCCGCTGCAGGAGGAGCCCGGCTGCTCCCGGGGCTCAGCTGGGACCATTTAACCTGCAGATTGGTTTCACCTGGAGCCTGGTGGGTCTTGGTGGGGGCAGGTCCATGACCACCCTCTGGGACTCTTCCTGGGTGGCTGCTCTTATAAACCAGCAGTCTATGTGCTCTCAGGGCTTTTTCTTTCTTTCTTTTCCTTTCTTTTCACTTTGTATTTAGGAGTTAGTTTGGAGGTGGGGAGGATCGGGGCCTGCTGCTGGCAGGACTCTAGGATGTAGTGCCAGGATTTTCCACCCTCTGCAGCGCTGCCAAGCAGGTAAGGGCACAGCAAGGAACTGCCTGACTCCCCTGTCCCTGGGCTGGGGGTGGGGGCTACAGCTCAAAGCAGGGCTCTGCCCACGGTCAGGATGTGTCCCAGCACTGTCCTTCTCCTGTGTAATGTCCCAGATGAAGGATGATGTCGTCACATGGCTCTGGGGTGGCCCTAGGGCTCGGTTCCCCACCCAGCTGCAGCACCCCTCTGCCAATGCAAAGAAATTCCTTCCCAGCACTGCATCTCCTCTCACCACGGAGCCGCTCCTTTGCCCTGCTCAGCCAGAAGGATTTCTTTAAGAGCTTCGATGGGTATGTGGCTGCTGGGATGTGTATGAGGGTTGAGTCCTGATCTTGCCTCCTGTATGTCTCCAAGGGAACATGTCCCTTGTCTGGGATGGGTCCAGTTTCATGTCCCAGCACCAGGAGGCTCACAGTGTGCAGACTGGTGTTGCTCCCCTGTAGCCAGGGTGAAGCTGATGGCCCTGGGTCTCACTGGTGTCTCTGCTATCTGCACTGTTGTGGCTGGGACTGGGCAGTGCTGCACATCCCAAAGGCCACCAGCTCACGCCTGTGTCCCTGCTGCTCTGCCAGGAGCCTCTGTGACACGAGTGATGCTTTGGGGAATGATCTGTTGGGCTGCAACTGCTCCATGCCCGACCCGCAGCTGGTCCGGAGGATTGTGTCCCAGGTGGAGTTCTACCTCTCTGATGAGAATCTGGCCAAGGACGCTTTCCTCCTGAAACACGTCCAGAAGAACAAGATGGGCTTCATCAGCATCAAACTGCTGACGTCCTTCAAGAAGGTAGGCAGCCCATGGCACCGGCCAGCTGGGGTGGGGAATGGCCTTCATGTGGAGGATGTCGGGGTGTCTGGGTGTGCTCTGGCTGTCTCTGGTGGGGTGTACGGGGAGGTCCAGGCTCCTCTCAGGCTGTCTGTATCCCAGTGAAGTGCTGATGGTGCAGAGCTGGGCTCTGCTCTTTGCCTTCAAAGTGCTGCAGCAGTTCTCCAGCCAGGGAGGGTGGCTGGGGAAGCGGTGAAGTCCTCAAACCAACCCCAGGGCTGGATTCACCTCTTCCACCCATGATCCCCCCAGGCTGCTTTGGGAGAGAGATCATTGCTTCACTGAAATCTGCAGGGAAGTGCTGGTGGTGTGATGTACAGGAAAGCTGCAGCTTGTTGTCACAGTCCAGGGGGCACTGGGGACCTTCTGCGCACCCCAGAGTTGTTCATGTGAAAGGGGGATATTGCCTTGCTGTGACCTCAGGCTGATGGGGTTGCAGCCTGCCTGGAGGATGGGTTTAGAGTGGTCCCTGCCTGGGGAGACTCACAGGGACACGGTGGCCCCCTCTCTCCTGCAGGTGAAATATCTGACGCGTGACTGGCGGCTCACGCTCTATGCCCTGCAGTTCTCGGAGCTGCTGGAGGTGAATGAGGAGGGCACTAAAGTGAGGCGGCGGGTCCCCATCCCCGAGTCCCTCCTGAGCATCCCCCCCAGCAAACTGCTGCTGGCCTGGGAGCTGCTGCCCCAGGAGCAGGACATGCTGCTGCCACTCCAGAAGAATTTCCTTGAGACCATCACGAGGATGTTCACCCCCTTTGGTGCCATCACCTCCATCCGCATCCTGCGGCCGGGCCGCAAGCTGCCCTCGGATGTGCGGAAATACACGTCGCGCTTCCCCGAGCTGCTGAGCAAGTGCTGTGCGCTGGTGGAGTACGAGAGCCTGGAGAGCGCCCGCAGGGCCTTTGAGGACCTCGGTCGCCAAAGCCACCCAGGTGGTGAGAGCATCAGGGTGGTCCGGCTCTGCGGGAAGGGCTCCAAGAAGAAACCTGGGGCCAAGAGGGAGGTGGTGGAGGAGCTGGTGGACCGGCTGGGTTGGAAGGCAAAGACAGCAACGACAACCTTCCCCTACGACGCTGGGGACTCCCTGCTCTGCAGCTCTCCGAAGATGGACAGTGCCCCAACGTCACTGTCCCTCCTGAACAAGGACCCCTTGGCACCCGCCTGGCCCGACAGCGATTTCAAGCCCAGCGACTTTGGCAACACCTTCACTGGATCGCTCCTCACCAGCAAAGTCTTCCCTCTGCTCGGGACAGGCTTGGGCACCAGCAGCTGCTATGGCCTCTGCTCCAGCACCGAAAGCCACCGTGGCTGTGGCTGGGGGAGCGGGGTGGGTGCCTGGGCGCCCTGGTGCAGCAGCCCTGCTCCTGATGCCAAACCTCCTCCCGAGATTCCCCTGGAAGCGAAGAGGGTGCCTGAGCCCTTTGGCCGGTGGGACGGGGTCCTTCGCCTGCCCCGTGGCCCCGATGGCACCAAGGGCTTCTACAGCAGCACTGGGAGAGGAGAGCTCGTCCTTCAGCACTGAGACTCCTTTGTGTTTGGGTTTGGGGCTTTTTCTTTTCTCTTGTTTTCCTCCTTTCGAGCAGAACAACTCTCCATGGCCCCCAAGAGCTGCAGGTGGTGGCAGTGCAGCTGCTCCAGGGGACAGGAGTTTTGGGGCAAGGCCGATGCTTGGGGCAGGTCAGCGTGCGAGGCGAGATGCTGAGCAGCAGCGGCACCGGGAGCTGCGCCGCGCCGAGCTGACGCCGACGGGCCTGCGCCTGCCCGGGGTGCAGAGCAGGTCCCCCACCCCAGCGGCATCACTCAGACTGCCCTAAGGAAGGGGCTCAGCTCCCCAGCCAACCCCCAGTGCTGGGGGACTGCCCCAATGGGGACCTCATCCTGCACCATTGGGCAGCCAGGCCTGGGGAGCTGAGGCCATTTCCCCGTGGGCCCAGGTTGTGGAGCTCGGGTGGGAAACAGGCAATAAAGAGACATGAAGTTTCCAGGCACTTTTGGGCTTGTGCAGTGATATTTTTTTTTTTTTTTTTTTCTTTTTCTTTCGCCTGTGGCCTGGTCTTGTGCCTGCCCAGGGTGCAGCCAGGCCAGGGGAGGAGGGTCCCAGCCTGGCCGGCAGCTCCCTCCCTGGCTGTTCCTGGGGTGATTTGGGGTTCTTTTGCTGCGGCAGTGAGGCGATGCCGGGCTGCGGAGCGGGGTGGGAGGCGAGGAAGGGTGTGAAGGTCTCGAGGCTGGAAAGGGCTTTGCAGCGAGCCCTGTCCCCGCGGGAGGGGACACTGGCCACGTTCAGGACGAAGGCCTTGTGGCCCTGGCTGGGGTGTGTGCCCGTGCCCCCCCCGGCCCCCCAAGGTCTGTCCTGGTGCCAGGGGCTCCGTGCTGCTTTCTGCGTGGGGCCGTGTCCGTGAGTCCTGCAGGGAGCCGTCTGCCCTGGCTGACCCGCCAAAGGGCTGCTTGGCCTGGGGAAGGGGCCGGGGGGGGTCTCCCCCACCCGCCATTGCCTGCCCCGCTGGTGGTGACTCGGCCCTGGGGGCGGCTGGGTGCCCTTTGGGGCTTGCTGGCTCTGATCTGGGGCTGTTGCACCGTTGGGTGCCGTTTCGCGGTGCCCCCTGCGCTGCCTCCCCCTCCCACACAGACACGAGAGGTTTTGAATAAAAGAGATTTTAATGACAAACAAACAACAAAGAACATCCCATCAATACTACTCTAATCCTAATCCCTCCCCCCCAAATACACGAACATCCCCACCCACCCCCCCCAAACAGCCCACCCTCGACCCCCACCCCCCAAATACAATAACATACCCCCCCCAATACACCACCCTCCTCCCGCACCCCCCAAATACCCCACCCTCATCACCCACTGCCCCGCTCCCCACATCACTCTCTAGTCCCCCCTGGCCCCCCCGGGCTGGCTGTGACCGCCCTGCGCTTGCTGGGGGGCGGTGACAGGGTGCTCTGCCCCCGCTTCCAGCCCCTCTTCTCTGGCATGGCCGGCTGGGATGGGGGCGGCTCCATCCCCGCATCCCCCCACTGCTCCTGGGCCTCCAGCCCCATCAGAAAGTCCTCCAGGCCCAGGACGCTGTCGATGGTGTCGGGGATGGTGAAGTCCAGGCAGAGCAGCTCATCGGGCAGCTCAAGCGAGGGGGAGTCACAGGGGGGGATGGCTGCACCGGTGTCCCCAGGGTCCCCAGGCGTGGGGCTGCTGCTCTGACTGTCCTGGCTGACCCCCACCGAGTCCAGTGACCAATCAAAGAGGCTCAGGGCCTCTTCGAGCAGCATCTCATCACTCAGTTCGAGGTCTTCTGGTGTGCCCCCAAGGTCTTCATTGTGGGGGACAGCACCGGGGCTGGTGGGGACGTTGCTGCCTGGGGCTGGCCTCGTGGGGGTGGCTGTGCTGGAGATGTTGGTTCCCGGTTGCCCCTGGACATCCTCGTAGATGGGGATGGACACTGGCAGCACTGGGGAGCCTGGGGCCATCGCTCCCCCCTCTTCCCTGGTGACTCCACTGTCCCCAGGTGTGGGGCCGCTGCTGGGACTGTGCTGGCTGACCCCCACCGTGTCCAGGGAGTGACCGAAGAGCCTGAGGGCCTCTTGCTGAAGCATCTCTTCGGTCACCACCAGGTTGTCCGTTGTGTCTCCAGGTCCTTGGCTGTAGGGGTCAGCAGTGGGGCTGGGGGGGACGTCGCTGCCTGGGGTGATGTTAGTGCCCAGGGGTGCCCCCGCGGAGGTGGCCATGCCGGTGATATTGAAGGGAGCAGATGGCCCCTCGACGTGTGCGTAGCCGGAGATGGATGTGGATGGTGGTGGCACGTTGGTCCACTCATAGCCAAACACACGGGGGTCAAAGCAGCAGCCGCATGGAGCCGTCAGCAGCTCTGTGTGGGTGAGAGGGAGCTGTGCTGAGCTGGGGGCACCCTCTGGGGACACCCACCGAGCCGGCCCCCATCGCCAACATCCCCCAGCTCTGCGCCAGGCACGTGGGGAGCTCTGGCTGGGGAGCTGCCCGCGGGGTGAGCTGCTGTGCCAAAGGGACGGGGTCACAAATCGGGGAGGAGACTGGCTTCTCCGAGGTGAAAGTGGGAGAGATGGCGCCAAGTATCTGGTAAATTCTCTGGCTGTGGGCTGTACTGGGCACACATCAGCCAGGCAAGGGCAGGGACACTCGCCCGGGCTTGCCGAACCCCCATGCGAAAACTGTCTGGTGAGGGGGCACGGGAGTGATGGGGGTGCTGGGATGCCTGTGGTCGGGGGTGCTGAAGGTGCCGGGGTGCCGGAGCAGAGAGGGGTGCCATACCTGCTGGGGGGGCCTGGGGGGCGTGGGGTGCCCCCCCCCGGCGGGGTGCCCAGGCTGCGGGGAAGGGCTGCTCCTGCCCGGGCAGTGGGCACAGGTTGGCTGAGCCTGGAAGAGAGACAGGAGCCATGGCTGGCGCTCACCTCCGCTCTGGTCCCCAAGAGCGTCCCCGGGCTGCAGGGGTCGGGGTTGGGGTCGGTGCCTACCTTGGGGGGAGAAGATTTTAGGGAACAGAGAGAGCCGCAGGAACTGGGGCCCAGGGGCGTCCCAGGAGTTGCACAGAGACACCCACCCTGGTGGCAGCGCCATGGTTTGTGGTGGGTGTTTGTTGGTTGCTAAGGACTGGTGGGTGTTGGTTGCTAAGGACTCTCTGGGGTGTCCCGGGACGGAATGTTGGGGCTCCCCGGGTTACGCCCCGCCCCCAGCAACCTCCCCAGTTCCACCTGGGGAGGGAAAGGGTTAAGGGGGGCTGGGCACCCCTATGGGCACCTCTCAGATGCTGTGGGTATAAATTCTTTCTTTAAATACTATTTTTCATGGAGAAAAAGAACAAGTTGCTTCAGCCGAGGTGTGTGGGGACCAAGCTGCATCCTCAGCCTTTTCATGCCACACACCAAATGCATTTGAATCTCCTGCCTGTGATTCTGTTCACTGCTCTGAGTGGAGCAACCGAGACAGGAAAAAGGACCTCGAGGGCGCAAGGGAAGCTCACGCAGTGTCACTTGGCCACATGCTCTCCCCTGGCATCGCTCATGCAGCGCTTCAGGTCCTTCAGTCTCATGTATGAAACAAGCAGCTCTAGACCCTCCTCAGAGGGGTCAGGCTTTCCCTGGGTGTGTGATACCCAGGAGGAGATTGTACACCCCGCTGCATGCTCCCAGAAAAGGACTAGATTCTGCACAACATCCGATGATGAGATGCTGGGGGTCTTTGTGCTCTACAGGACCCCAGGGATCGGGTTAGTACATCCCCTCCTCAGACTTGGGAGGATTTGGCAGTACCAAGGATGTCCTGGTAGGAACAGAGGCCTCTCACTCCCGCTGTGTGAACAGTGTGTGGCGTGGGGGAGTCGGGACAACTCCCGCCATGAACTGGAGGCCAAAGATCTCTCCTGGCCTGTATCCTCTTAATTAAATAGACTGTTCTCTGTTAGTGAGGCACCTCTGGCTGCAAGTCTGTGAAAGGCCATCTGCTGCGTAACTCGTGGCAGGGACCAATACTGGGGGCGTGAAGGCAACCTCGCTTCTAAAAACATAAAAGTTTATTTCATTTCAGAGTGCAGCTTAGCAACCCCGCTCCTCGACACACACCAGCCTAACGCCTCCTCTTGACCCGCTGCCATGGGAAAGGGCCTCATCAGCCCTATCTGTAGGAATTTGCCTTGTGTTTAGGCAAGAAGGTGAAGCTGGTAGGTACAGGTCCCAGAAGCAGCTCACTGGAAGAAAGGAGAAGAACAAAAAACCAAATCAAATCAAAACAAATAAACCCCCAAACAAACAAAACCAAACAAAAAACCACAAAAAAACCCAAGGAGAGATTTATCTTCAGTACAGCAGAGCCACCCGCACCCAGCTGTTGCATGGCTCCGTCGCTCTACGGCGATGGTGACCGCAGTCAGATGTGTCAAATAAGCCCTCACCCTCCCAAAAATTTAGGGCTGCTGCACAAAACCAGCTCTGGTGCTGAGCTTTAACCCTGAGCACTGTGCTGGAGGGACGCAGCCTCCAGATAAGGGCAATGCTCTTCTTGCTGGGGAGTCACCGAGAGCCGATGCCAAAATGGGTTCCTGAGTTTGGTGACCTGAATACCAGCCTCGCTGCTGGCAACGACGGGCCTAAAATCAACACGAGCCTTTGAAAAGCAACTCCCCACCTCTCGTTGTGCTTCTGCAGAGCCAAAACCCTGTTAGTGCCAAAAAGTATTAAGGTCAGATCTTAAAATGATGTAAGCCAGTTCTACTGCGATCAGATTTATCCTAGCTTAAGACTGCAACTATTTCACACTTTGGAACACACATTGTGTTTTCAGTGCAGAGTGATTTTCTTTATAGTCAAGGAGGTTTAACTTATTTCCTGGATGCTGGTTCAATACAGCATCACTAAAACTTTCCATAAGACATGTCAGAGAGAGAGTATCCCAGCAGGGCACAGAATTGCCTAGCAGGAGCCTGGATCTACAGCACAAAAGCAGAAATGGAGCGTGCTCAGAGAACCCCGCTTCTGGTTTGCATCTCCTTCAGATGAGCTTTAATGAATAAACCTGAACTGCTTTAAACTTTTGAGTTCTTATGGCTATAAATGTCTGTTACACGGCATTGAAAAGACCACAGGTTACAAAGTTTTGTGCAGCCTAACGCAGGCTTGAAAAATGGCATTTAAAAATTCTGATCAAAACTCGATGTACTTGTAACATGGTTTTAGGCAGCTGTTCCCAGGACTAACAAAATGGATGAGGATTAGCAAAACCAGAAAAGGCTGTAGCCATGCTCTATTTTTGCTAATCTCCATTTCCATGAGATGGGAAATAGCAGCTGGCTGCTCCAGCTCACATTTTTGCTGTCTTTGAGCTTGCAAAGTCATTTCAAGCCAGTGCCTGAAGGACTCGTAGGTGTGGGGAAAAACAGTTTCCTGCATGAACTCAGAAATCAGATCATGAAGAATGGGGAAAATGCTCAGCTCTCCTAACTTGGGGATGGGCACTGCCTGCCTGCCTGGCGTCTGGGTGGGCCTGGCAGGGTGGGACCGTCCGGGCAGAGCACGGAGGGATCCTGTGCCGAAAGCCTCAGACGTCCCATCGCTGCTCTGTCATCTCTCGGTTCCTGTGACTGTTCTGGGACAAACAGCGTGTCATGAGAGAGGTCAGCTATTCCAGATTTGCAGCGGGTACTGGATGACCTGCTGAAGCAGATACAGGGATTGAGAGAGCTCTTTATGGCAACTCCAAACTCCGTTAAAACCTCAAAGTACTGGTTAACCCTTGCTGCTTTCTTACAACCTCTTAAACTGATGGGAAAGAGCCATCACCCCCCCTTTGGAGAATGCCTGCGGGCACAGTGATTTTGTGAGGCTCTGCAATGTCCCTTCCGAGCAATTTCAATGAAGTTCAATGCTTTATCACCTTATTTTAATCCAATCATCCACGTTTTGGCTTGCCATCAGCGTCTCCAGATAGTCTCTCCCCACGTAGTAAGGTGGCCGCTCATTAATTTTCTGAGGTAGGTGTTCTAATAAGCCAACTGGAATATACCTGGAATAAAATGCAATGGCAGCGTGTGCTATTGTTCAAAGGTTTGGTGCATTGAAGACCCTCTCAGCCGGGGAGAATTACCTGCACAGGAACGAGAGCCATTCCAGCAGGAACTTCCTGGTCTTCTCCACTCCCTGAGTATCTGACCCCCAGTGCTCAAGGCCATAGTTGGTGAAGTCTTTGAGGATATCAAATCTCTCGCTGGAGGAGATATCCCAGTGTCTCTGTTCCTTAATTTCAGTGAAAAGCCACGGCTTGATGAGTGCCCCTCTGTAGCCAAAAAAAATGTGCAATTTTTCCCATGACTGATGCTTCTGAAGACGCCAACTTTAAGAGACTTTCCAGCACTTATTTGTCAGCCAATGCTGCTTTAATTTTTTTTTTTCCCAATTTCAATAGGAAGCTGCTGTTAGTTCCCACAGACACAAACTGATTTTACCAAGTTTCAAAGAGTAGTTTCAGCAAGAGGAAACCTCTCGTGTTTTGGGTTTAGGGGTTTTTAAATGCTTTTTTTACTCTTGCACTGACAGAGCTCAGAAGCAAAGGGGACACACACGCACTTGCCTTGCAATCATAATTCCTGAAACACCCATCTGCATGGCTCGATTAGCATCTTCGTAAGACAAAATATCACCATTTCCTGTCCAGAAGGGAGAAGCCAGAGGTCAAAGTGATACACGAGGGCAAGTCAAAATGAGTTAATCCAGGCATGGGATAAAATTCAAAATGGACACAGGGTCCAAAAGCCAGATTGTCCAAGGAGGTTCTGGGGCTCATGTTTAGACTCCCAGGGATGCTTCTGATTAATGTTCCCCTTACAAGGAAAAGGAGGGCTGCTCCTCTCTTCTCCTCCACTCCCAACTCCTACCCTGACAGTTTAGCTGGGACTGTCTGTGCCACGGTGCCCAAGAGAGAAAGCACCTGCTAAAAACAAAGTGTTCTGTGTCCTGCCTGTCCCTTCTGCTCCTACTCCACTCAGTGCTTGTCACGCCCAGCCCCAAGCACATGGGCAGATCTGCGCTGCACAAGAGCTGCTGGTAACTCCCTCCATCGTCTCAGCAGCAGCAGTACTCCAACCTTCCCCCCAGGCTGAACGTCCTTGGGAGCCTGTTTTTAATTTTTTAAAGATATTCCAAATCAAACACGCGGCACTTTCAGCCCACGTGACAAAACAACAGGAACACCTACCAAAAAGAGGCATGGGGCTTGCTATTTTAGCACACTCTGCTATGTAGTCCCAGTCAGCACCCCTCGTGTACCGCTGCTCCCTGGATCGGCCGTGAAGCTGAGGAAAAAAGTTGTAGTAAGACCTCACCGAATGCCCTGGAGGAGGCAGGGCAGAACGGGAGTGCTGGGGGAACGTGCTTCTGCAGAGGCAATGGCAGCGGGCTGGGGTAAGGGCTCCCTGTGGATCCACAGCCCAGGCAGTTGCTACCAGGCTGTGGAAGGGGTTAGCAGAGCTGAGAAAGGGCTGGGTGCTTTCTGAGGAATGTTTTGGCTATTTGCAAGCCAGAGTAAGAAGCGACTGTTCACAGTGAAAGGGAATATTCATTGTGGGCAGGAACTACTCAGCCCCATGCAAATGAGATGGCCCCATCGCTTCTCCAGCCCTGCTATAACAAGGCTTATTGGGCTGAAACCTCTGTTCCAGAGCACTGCAGGAACCATCTCCCTTCATAATGGATACAAGGCTCAGGAGCACCTAGGAAAATGCTTCCTGCATCTGAATTTTTCTCTATTATTAGCATAAAACACTAAAATGTAGTAGGCAGCTGGTCAAAGGCATTTGAAAGATGCTGTGGGGAAGGGTAAGGTCACCTCCACGTCATGCTCTAGGCTGACACACAAGCAGAGTTTCCCAGACACCAGCCAACAATCTCACACCACAGCAAGTATCCCCGTACCGTGACCATGGATGCTCCCCACTCTCGGATCTTGGGGATTATTTTATGAGCCACATTAATCTTTTCTTGCACCCCCGTCCGTATCTTCACAGTCAGTGGGACGTCCAGCACCTGCAGAAATAGGAGAGTGAGGCCAGGCCCAGGCAGGAGTTGGCTCCATCAGCTCATCTCCCGCTGCCAGCAGGTGCTCTGACTCACCAAATTCATCCCTCTGACGATCTGTTCAAACTTGTTGGACCGAGTCATCAGAGCACAGCCTCCTCCCTGGGAGACAAAAAGCGGCACAGTCAAGACTTTCTGCTTCACTGCACAGCAAAGAGCCTCCTTGGAGCTGCTCAGCAGCAGCCCTCTGCTCAGGGAACACAGGTAAGACTTGGAGCATCTCAAGGCTTGGAGAAAGGCTCCAAGAGAGAAAATTCTTCAACAAAAAAACCCCAACAGCCCTTTTCCCTTTCAACTTCTGCCTGCTGCCAGGCAGAGACAGCTGACCATGCCCTGCTCTTTGAACAGCTTATTCACCTTCTTGCTGAAGTCTAGTGCCCACAAACTGGGAGCTCCAGATCAGACTGGCAGGAGCAGATCAGGTAGCAGCAGACGAGGCAAGAGACAAGCACCTATTGAAGGAAGCCAAACACGCTGCAGAACGTCTTACCTTCTTGTAGACCAGGTCAATGGGACACCCAACATTGATGTCTACAAAGTCCACTTCAATTGTCTGGTTGAGGAGCTCTGCACATTTGGTCATCGTGTCTGGAAACGCTCCCTCCAGCTGCCAAAGGGGGACAGGTTACATGAGTTCAAGGAGCAGCTTTTCTCCTCAGAAGTGAGTTATCATTTGTTTGGTTATCAACATGATAGCGCTCACCTGCACCCCAAAAATATCTTCAGTGTGATGCCGTTTGAGGAGAGCCCACTCAGAGGACTGGCCCTGAAGCAGGTTTGTGCACACAGCCATCTCTCCACAGGTGACATCTGCCCCGAAGCGCTTGCATATCCTTCGGAAAGGGAGGTTACCACACTGAAAGAGACAGCAGAGAAATGGTTTGTCAGGGGATTTGCTCTGTTCCGAATGTGGCAATGGCAAATTTTGACAAAAGGACAGAATTATCTACCCACCGTGGTCAGTGGAGCCAAGTAGAGCTTGCCTTGGATTTCCAACTGGAAAACAACAAGGATGGAGAAGCATGTTAGCAGGGCTGAACCAGCAGTGGTTAAACAGGAAGATATTCCAGTTAGCAATTTTATCACTTGTCTTGGGTAAAACTTAATAGGAAACCCAGGAAATCACCGTTTTCTTCAAGAACCTCAACTATTCCCTGAGAACCTATCATTTGAATAAAAGAACCAGAACCATTTGTTTTCAATGCTCAGCTTGGAGAAAACTCCAAGCAGTTACAGACACAGAGGCTGGACAGACTGGCTAACGGATGCAAGGGTGGAGGTGATGAAGAGGAGAAGGAGGCAACGCTCTCACCCCAGGAGAGCACCGTGCAAGCCAACCAACCCCAGCCTTGGCTCTCCTTGTGGATCATTCCCACCCCCACTGACAGCTCAGCCCCTACCCTCCTTTACAAGCAAGGGCTGCAGCTTCTCTTGGTTCTCACCCCTCCAAGGACACCACCACAGTCCCAAGAGCTCACCTTCCTGCATCCTTCCCCTCATGACAGTAACGTGGTCCCCAGGCAGCTCTGTCCTCTGCCTGCCTCTCACCCAGCTAAGAGGTCTCTTCTGTCTTCCCAAGCACAATCTCAACCACTTCACAGGTATACAAGAGACAGCAGCCCTCGACCAAACTCTCACCTTCTTCTTCTCACATGACCGCAGCTTTACAACGTCTTCGTCTGTCACCAGACCCACTGTTTTGGTGGAGGAAGCCTCCTCGCCACCTGGGAGGCCAGGACTCTGCAAGGCATCTGGTTTGGGATCTTCTCCCTGCTCCGGTAGCACAGGACACTCGGGGCTGTCTCCCAGGCCCTCCTGGGGGGTTGTGCAGTTGGACACCTCTTGCTCCTCTGGAGAGTGCCCTGTGGCTTTGCCTCCCTTCCCACCATCACCGTGGGGCTTGGCCAGACCACGGAGATACTCATCAGCCTTCCTGAAGCTAAACTTCCTCTTGCGCAGCTGGTGCTGGAGGTCTTTGGAGAGGTTGTTCCTCACCAGTGACTTCCCTTCCCACTGCTTGGCGAGGTCCATGTTGATGATGTTCTGGTAGCCGTCCCCGAGGTGGGCCTGGGCAAAACGGCAAGTGACGCCGTAAATGCACTTGCCGAAGGTTTCAAAGAGCACGCAGCTGCGCCCCAGGTCAGCCGGCTTCGCAGCCATGTACTCGCCGATGTCGTGAAGGAAGCGGCACCGTGTGCCGAAGTAGCACTTCTCTGCACACCCCTTAAAACAATAAAGAGGAGGTTAAAACCTCTGCCCTCCACTTGCCTGCCCGGGCACGCCTGTACCTTCCAGCCGAGGGGTGAGAGAGGGGCCAGAACCGCTCTGAGCACCCACCACTCCCCCGGTGACATTGGGTGCCTCATGAAATGCTCCCAGGAAGCTGCCTGCTGGAACGTGTCGCAGAAGAGCGGGACGTACCCACTTGAGGGGACGTTTTAGCGCTACTGCCTCAGGGAAGCTGACACCCATCCCACTTCACCCTCTCCCAGCCAGCCAACGGAGGCGGTTTTGCCAGCACAGCCCCCAGCGACACTCTCCCTGCTGGGAGTTTGCCCCCGGTGCGGCTCTATCTTCAATGTGCTTTCCTAGACTTAAAAATAAATGCAGCCCTTGAGCAGGAAGGACCCACAAGGGTCCCAAATTCCCCAGAGGCGCACAGAGCAGGGCCCCCACACCCTACCTGCGTTACCGACGGGCACAGCCTGCTCTGTTCGTAGTGGTTGGGTTTCATACACGGCCTGCTCTTGTTCTGTCCCCGGGCCCGCTTCCGCTCCGTGGGCTCCTTCTCCTCCGCTCCAGCATCCTCTCGGCTTTCCCCGTCCTGACCGAGGTCCTCCGATCTCACCCGTTTGGCGGGAGGCTCGCTCTGGCAGCTGTCGACATCCTCCTTCTTCTCCTTGACCTCCTCCTCCTCCTCCTCCTCGCTGCCCACCTGGCCGCCGGGCTCGCCCCTGGCCCGCAGGTAGGCATGGAACTGCTCCTTGGAGGCGAGGAACCTGCGGAGACACAGCACCCGGGTAACCCCAGCCACGGCGGGGAGCGGGGGACGGGGGCGAGGAGGCTGCCTGCGGCGGGGGGGCGGGCACGTACCGGGACGGCCACGGTGGAGCCGGGCACGTACCGGGGGGGGCGGTTATGGAGGGGCCGAGCACGTGCCGGGGCGATTATGGCAGGACCGGACACATCCCGGGGGGGACGGCTAAGGAGGGGCTGGGCACGTACCGGGACAGACATGGAGGAGCCGGGCACGTACGGGGGGGGGGGCGGTTATGGCGGGGGCAGGCACGTACCGGGGGGGCTGGCGGGGCTGGGCACGTACCGGGACGGTTATGGCGGGGCTGGACACGTACCGGGGGGCCGGGAGGGGCAGGGGCGGGGCGGAGCGGCCTCAGGCCCGCACTCACCGGGCGCGGACCGGCGCCACCCCCGCCGCCACGGCCGCCGCCATGCTGCTGCACGCGGCGATGACGCGGAGCGGGGCGGGACCACGTGACGGGAGCGCGAGCCCGGCGGGCGGGTATAAAAGGGCCGGCGGAGGCCCGGCCGCCTCACAGCGGCGGGCAGGGCGGGCTGCAGGAGGGGGGCGGTGCGCGGGCGGCTCGGTGCCGTGAGGGGACCACAGCGCTGCTGAGGGCCGCGTCTGTCCGGCTGCGGGAGACCTTGGGGCCTCTGGGCTTGCCGGGAGGCACCGGGGCTTGTCTGTGGAGGGAGGCCCTCAGGAAGGGCGTGGCTGTGGGGGCAGGCAGTTCCCCTGCCCCGGGGAGTGCCTGAGCTGAGCGGCTGCCTGAGGGCGGAGAGGAGGCCGGTGTGTGGCCCTTGCACTTGGGAGAGCCGTCGTCCCTCGTGTGGATCTTCAGCACTTCTCTCTATTTTGGGGCACCTCCTGCGTGTTATTTCATGAGGGATCCAAGATTAACAGGGATTAACACCAGCTGCTGTCCAGGCCTTGCTCTTGAGCAGGACTAGTCATGGCTTGAGGGACAGGAAAAAAACACCTATGGGCTTTTGTCTCATGACTTCTGAGATGTTCCTTGATTTTAGGGGGAGGGTTTGGCTCTTCTGCCTCTTCATAGCTGTCAGCTGGAGAAGATGGAGCTCTCTGCAGGGATGCAGGGTGCTTGGTGTGGGTTTTTTGCATGCTTGGGATTTTTTTTTGAAGCAGTAAATGTAAGGCCTGGTTGCTAGGTGCTCAGCCTAAACTGAGGGGATGAGCCATCTCCTGTTGCACAGAGCTGTAAATCTGCCTTGGAGCTGTCCCACAGGCAGAATTTTGTTGTGGCTGCTCCGGCAACAGGATTTTTCATATTACCCTTTGGAAACATTTTTAAGCTCAACCCAGCTGAGGCACACAAGGGCTTTGTCTTTCCATCACTGAGAAGATGGGAAGAGCTGGTCTGTCCTTGTCACAGCGGGCTGCGTGCCATCGTGGCTTCCTCTGCCATGGGCAGGCTGCAGGATGGATGGAGAAGCCATGAGACAAGGCCACTTTGTCCTGAGACTGGGATTGTCCTCTGACATGGGCTGTAGCCAACACAAAAGTGACTCCAGATCTGAGGTACTGCCACCCATTCCTGATGGTTGTGTTAATGAGGTTCTCCTGCTAGTGCAGTGAGCAAGGATGGGGCTCGTGAGACTGGCTGGAGTGTAAAGTCTGCCCTTGCGTTGGGTCCATGGGTGGAAGTTCAGGCTGTAAAACAAACTGATGTGTCAAGTGTGGGGTGTTTGGTGTGAGATGCACACACTGACATTTGCTCCCTCCTCTGGAGCTGCCACGTCTTCCCCATGTGTTTGGGACAGTCGTTACAGGCTCTCCTGGTCCATAGTCCCTGCATGCCAGAAACAGCCAGCGCCTCGTCTGTGATGCTCTGAGCCCGTGCCTGGTGTGCGTGGGCCTCAAGCAGGAATGATCTTGTAGCGAGGGGGCTCGCTGCCTCATGGGATGATGTGTTCAGAGTTCTCCTGGATGAGGTTTCCTTTCCAGCTTAGGCTCGTATCCCTTCCTTTGCAGTTATGCTCCGTCATCTGCACAGCCTGTGTTTGACTCACACTTGGCCTTGGCTACCGAGAGGGCGAGAAATAGCTGTGAAGTCCACATGAAGAAAGACCCCTGCTCAATCTTTTTTCCTGTCCCCCACCCTGCACTGAATCTGATGGCCTTGCCAGGCCCTTTTAGCTGAATAAAAAATTACCTCTTTGTTTTCATGAGCCCAGGAAAGCAGTCTGGAGAGCAGTTTCAACCCTGCGTTGTAACACAGGTACCAATAAGAAGCAGAAGGTAACTCATGTTTTTTGCCTTTAGGGGCTGCTAGAAGCTGGCGGAGAGCAGCCGTGCTTGTGGCGCTGGGGAATTACCGCTGCACTGAGTTTGTTTATGGGCACAGAAGGGTTGTGTCTGCACATGGGACAGAGGTAAGAATGCACGTGGGGCTTTAATTTTGGTGTTTTCCTGTTTTCTGTTGCTGTAGTGCAGTTCTCTCCAGATGCTCCATCAGAAATGTCTTCTGGCAGGAGCTGGGAGCCTGGTAGGGTGCTTTTGCTGTTGCCAAGGGTGGGCAGGTTGCATGATCAAGCCAGGCTGCTGCGAGAAGAGCTTTTGGCTGATTGGGTATTAATTAGTTTTGGAGTGAAATATGAGGAATGCAAAATACTATTTTAAGCTTCAGCTTGGCTGAGGGAAGGAAGGAAGGAAATGAGGCCCTGGGGATTAATGAAATGATTTCACTGATGTTTTTGTGGGGCAATAAGCCTGAAGTCAGAGTGCTTTTGACTTGCTGTACTCAGCTGAGGTCACAGACTTTCACATCTAATGCCTTCTCAGGGCACTGGCTCGGCAGTTTTATGAGGCTGAACCTCCGGCAAGCTTCCCCACAGACCCTGGTGAAGGGTCTGAGAGCAGAGCCCGAAGCCCCTGGGATTGCCAGCTCTGCTGCAGCCTCTTGGGCATGGAATTGGAGCCAGCTGCAGTCTGTGTCATGCATCAGCAGGGCAGCTCCTGCCCGATGTGATGGGGGCTTTGCCACATGCAGCCGAGCAGCTCGATGTTCCCCCGTGGTTGTTAGAGGATGTGTACAAAGGAAGTCGGGGGAATCTCTGCAAGGTTCAGAGAGGTGCTGCTCATGGCTGCTTTAGGTTTTTCACCCCTTGCTGTAATTGGGTGATACTGTTGTTGGGAGGGGGGCCGGGGAGCGGGTAGCTGTGAAGGTGGCGTTGCGGCTGCCTGAGCTGGATGGCTTCTGTGGGTGACTGTAGTGCTTGGATCACTAGAGCGGCCACTTCAAGATCCTTCAGCAGCACTAAAGCAACTGAAGAAAGTCAATAGCCAAGAACTTGCTGGGAAAGGCCAAGTCAGGAAAAAAGGAAAGGTTGATTACAGGAAAGTGTGATATATATACAGGAAGAACTAATTCAGGAAAAAGTTCAGCTGCTTCAATGTCCAAGTTAAACAACACACGTGTATTAATGAAACTACCCCTTCCATGGGTTCCTGCATGAAACTCGGATGTGTCAAGCCCCTGGTTCTGGCTACTACACCCAGGCGTTAGCTGAAAAATGAGGTTCTGTAGCAGCCCCAAGAGGTCACCTCCACAGCTGCAATGGGGTGAGAGCAGGGATAGAAAATTGGGCTGGTCACGTTTGTTTGGATGCCTTTCACAGCAGTGCAGTAATGTTCTGACAACCTTTGCTGGTTAATTGTGTAAACAGGCAAATGCCACAGAAGGCAGGTGTGAGATTTGCCATTGATGTATGAGCAGGGTGGCTAGAGCTGGAAGTGAACCATCGGGTCCTATCCATCTTCTGGTCAAAGCAAAATCCATTCCTCATGTCTATTGTCTACTCTTTTATCCGGTCTTGTTTTTAAAACCCCATGCAACAGCACTTCCAGCCTTCTGCAAAGGAGACTGTTCCCATTGCTCATAAATCTACTATCAGGAAGCTGTTTCCAAGATTAAAGCTTAAATGTTTCCCCTCTCTAGTTTCAAGCCTCAGCTCCCAATTCCCTTCCTGCCATAATCACCAGGTCTCAGCCTCCTCCCAGCAGCTGATGGTTCATGTGGATACACGCTGGGGTCTCCATACCCCACACCAAAACCCCAAAAGCCACTGTGCCATGTCTGCCCAAGAAGGCCTGTGGTGGGACACTTTGGAAATGAGGTGGGCTCCTCAAATGATTGTAAATGGCTGAGCCAGGCTTTAGGCAGGCAATTGTGTAATGGCACTTAGAAAAATATCTCTTGCTGTAGTTCCCTCTTGGGTAGTTTGAGCTGTTCAGAGCGCTGACTTAGCATTTGGCCCATGGATGGAGTTGTTAAAGGTCATTATCTGGGCAAGGCCTGTGTGGTTTTGGGACAAGCTGTCAGCACACGGGAAGTGGACTGGAGTCCAGGGTCTGTTGTGGATATCGTACCACCTATGGCAGGAACGATCATTCCTGAAACTCTGATGGTAAAACCATGGTGGTGAGCTCTTGGATCTGCAAAATGTACATGGAGTGTGGGCAGGGATTTCTGACAGAGGAGGGAGCGAGGGACAGAAATGTACAGGACATCTGGGCTCACATGGGAGCAAGGGAGCAGTATGGGATCCTGAGTCTCTTGGCTGTGGCACTCAGCCCTTCATTAGTAAAGCTTGGAGAAGACCCCAAGTCTTTTCATCAGACCCTAAAATAAGACAAAGCCAAGGCACCAGTCACAGGAGAGGCTGATTTCTTGGCAGAGGCAGCTCTGCATGACGGAAGAGGCAGGATGTGGCTTTTCCCAGCACCCTGGGCACAAGACTGGGGAAAGGCACCAGTTGTCCCATTCTGGGAGCTATGGGGGGCTTTTCACACCAGCCTTTGGTGTCCCAGCCTTCATCATCCTCAGCCCTGCCATTCCAGGGCCATTTTGGGGCAGCTCCTTAGGTTGGTAGGGAGAGAGGCTCCTGAGAAGGGACCCTTCTCTTCTGACCTCCCCTGTCACCTGAGGTCACCCTGTCACTTTTCCATGCAGGTTGGCTAATCCCCCATGGCTCGGTCCTCTGCTGGGACTTCAGGGGAGTTGAGGATCTGGACAGGAAAGGTGCTTTCCTTCAGCCCTTTAGCTGGCCTCTTCTAATGCCCTGTACCACCAGATAAAATCTTTTGTACATTTTTATTTTTATTTTTACATGAAAAAGCAACACTGAGATTTCCTCCTGACATTTAACTCAGTCAGTAAGTGACAAACCGAATAAACATTCCTGTTTCACTGGGACAAAGGCTCCAAGATCCTGCTGTGACCAAAATGTTTCATCATTTCCGAAGTGAAATGTTTCAGTTAGAAAAAATAAGAAAAGAACAACTGAAAATGACACGTTTTAATGTTTTTCTAATTATTTTCTCCATTTTGGCTGAAGCTATTAGTCAAATTTGGCCCCTCTTCGCAAATAGTTTTGGAATGTTCCAAAACTTCTATTTTGGTGACTTTTCCTGTCATTAATGAATAAGTTTGATCTCTGCCCTGCTCACCAGCGCAGTGTGTGTTCCCACTCACCCCTAGGTGTTTTCCTTTCAGGTTTGCCACTGGGATCTGCTTTGGCACCCCAGCACAGTGACTCCTGCAGCTGCCTGGCTTCCCCCAGGCAGACTGGGGCTGCCTCTACCCTTTCCCATGCTGGATGTATGTCAAAATGCACATGCATGTGTGTTGGGTGTTCTTGTGTGCTCGGGCTGTAAGACTCCTGCTCATCTCTGTCTCTTAGATGTGGATGGAGCAGGTTCTTTTTCTCAACACTGATTCCGTGCTATCCTAGCGGTTTACCCCATGACATACCGGGGCTGATCCTCTGTGCCAAGTTCCTCCCAGTCACTGGCACAATATATTCCAGGTGAGTGATGTTTTTCTCCCCAAAACCTGGCTGCTGGGAGCATATGTTGCCTCCACAGCTCAGCAGCAGTCCTGGAAATGAGCTGAGGAGCTTGCAAACCAAGGAATGGCGAGCAGGCTGGGATCTTCGCTGTTGCCTCTGTTTGTCCTCATGCCTGCTCTGCTTGCATGAGTCAGAGGAACAACATCTGTTGATTTTTAGGGTCACAGATGGTTTTGTTTAGCTTGTTAGTCGTGATAGCGTGGCCTGTGACAGACACATGGCTGCTTTCAGGGGTGGGTACTGAGGCTCAGAAACAAGAGGCTAAAGCATGTTCTTCTGTTGGTCGGTTTTGGACCTTACCTCGCCTCTACCATGGCTCACGCCATGCAGTGGCCCAGGGAACTGCCCTGTTCAAGGCAGATGTTGCTCCAGGGCTGGCAGAGAGGTGGCAAAACCTTGGCCCTCATGCTTGTGCACTGCTCAGTCTCGGGAGGAGGGCTCTGCAGTACCCTCCAAAGCACAGTGCTCTTCAGAGCTCCCTTGTGCTGGATTTTGGAGCCAGTTGTTTCTTAGCATCCTTTTGTACCTTTTTGTTCACCGTTCTTTCTAAGGCACCTGCATGAGGCTTTGAATCGCCTCTCTCCTGGTCCCTTCTACATATGAGTTGGTTGTTGAGCCTGTAACTTCGGGACAAGCAGATACTGTGAAAGATAAGCAGGGTGGGTCACTCATGCCATTTTTTTCACTTGCTCCTCTTCAGCATCCTGCTGGAAATACAGATTTGCAAGAAGAAACCCCTGCAATTTCATTTAGTTTGGGAAAAATAAAATCTCAGTGTTAAGTTTTATCCAAAGCCCTTCCTAGCATCTCATTTTTTGTAGACTAGAGTAGATGTATTTTTTTTTCCCTTTCCTCACTAGAAGGTAGAGAGGACTGATGCAATGTCATGTAAACTTGGAGCAACCTGTGCTGTGGCAGCTGATGTTTTGCAAAGTTAGAACCATCCTGTTTTCCCCTGTCTCTTGATATCATGGTGTACCAGTTTTTCATCCTGTCTTTACTCTGGAAGACTCACTATATGCCTTAAAAAACGAGTATTGGAGCCAGATGCCCTTGTCTGCCTTGAGTGAGAGATATTGCTGTGTGTGTTGAGGACCTTGCCCAGCTGATTGGGGGGTAGGGGGTATCCCCTTTGTCTCAAGGGGTTTGTAGCCAGGCGGTTTCATGGCTGTGCCCTGCGTAGCTGTGCCACTCCAGGCTGCTCAGGTGCCTTGGGGGGATCACAGTAGCACAGTGACTGCAGCGTTCCTGTGCTGGTCGGGTGCATTCAGCTCCAGAGCATGTGCTTGGCCAGTAACTTACAGGCTAGCTCAGCCCTTTTGTGAAAAAGAGACAGCTGTCTCTGTACTGTGGACGTGGTCCCACGCAAATGAGTGAGAAAAGAGGGAAGGAAACAGCAGTTTCCAGAAAGTTGTATTGCTTTTGGGATGGAAAGATGTCACTTCACTCTTCCTTCTTGCAAGGGAGAGAGAATGAACCAGCTTTGGTTTAGCAGTCCTAATAAACATCATATGTGAGCTTTAGGGTGCTTATACAGGACAAACCACCCTTTCTGGCTTTTTGCTGCGCTCAAACAGCTGCTGGCAGCTCTGCTCATGCTGTTGGAGGGTGAAGGAATAGCAGCACTGAGAGCAGCCATTCACTTCTTCCAAGTAGACCTTGGCAATGCCTGGGATGTGAGAAGTCCAGAAGAAAGTAAATGGGCTTTGGCTGGGGTCTTGGAGCCCGAACGTGAGCTGCGCTACCAGAACTCACTGTACTGGTGGGGAAGTGAGGAGATCGCAATGTTTGCAATGAGCCTTGACACTCCCCTTCCTGAACTGGAAAACTTCCTTCCCATTTGTTCCTCCTCCTCTACCCCCGTATCCCTTCTCAGCAGGGACTAATACACTTGCTTTCTAGGCTGGCTCAATACTGACAAGAGATTGCATCTCTGTGCATCGGTATGTATGTTCCCTCCCCCTGCTAACAGCAGTTGAATCCCTTGGCTAATTTCAGCAGCGTTTGGCAGAGAGGAAATGTCTCAAAAGCATTGAATTCCTGCAGGTTTCGTAGGGGTGGGTGGTTTGGTTTAGCACCCAGGTTTGTGCCCACTCTAAGGGAGGTCTCAGGCCGTTGGCCAGCTGGCAGAGTGGGAGCTCAGCGGCCGGTCGGCGCACACAGCTCCAAAGCAGCTGCAGTGTACTCCAGTTCCTGCATGGCACGGGGGGGGAGCATGTAGAGGGTGATGGGGGGCACTGCAGGGAAGGGTAGGGGATACCTGGGGGGAGTGTGTGTGCATGTGTGAGACTGTGTGGCATTACTGCAGCACAGAGTCTGCAGTGGGTTCAGGAGGGAGCTGTGATTACTGATGCATGAGGAGAGCTGGAGGAGCTATAGGACATCAGTCCATAAGGGCTTCTCCCACTCCCAGGACGGCCCACAAAGGAATAGAGGACAAATTCAATGCTAAAATGTGCAAACAGCTCTGTGGAAACACTAAGAATATAACCTTGCTTTAAATAAATCCCCAAAAGCCCCCTTAAAGTGAGTCAGATACAGGTAGCCAGAGCCTGTTCGTGCTAGCTTTGCCCTACAAGGCAGGATCACTAACACAAGCGCTCAAGCAATGCAAGTCTGTCCAGCTGTAAACCTGCTATTCCACAGAGTCATTCAGTTCTAAGAACAGGTGAAGATTTTGCCAAAGCTTTAATTTAAGGAACGGGGTGCCCTTTCCTGGTTAAAGGTAGGATCGTGGTCCTGTAAATGCTATTGAAAAGCTTGACCCGTTTCTCCCCACAAAAGCTCCATGTTTCCCCCTCCTTTCTCCCGCCCCAGGAGGTTTTCTGCACCAGGCAGCCTTTGCTGAACTTGGCTCTGGAGAGTCTGTCTCCCCACAGCTGCTTTTTCTGCTGCATCTCTGCAAATCATCAATATTCATGTGCTTCATCAGCAGAGCCTCTAAGGGGCTCTGGAAATCCAGAGTGGGATCCAGTGCTGGAAAAATCTTTCCTGTGTGGGGTCAGGGAGCAGCGGGCTGTGTGTTTGCCACGAGAGGGGGTTATGAGCCTGCGAGAGCCCAGGAGTGGGTGCTGAGGGTGCTGCGGCTCAGGGCAGGGTGCTGACAGGTCCTGGCTGCATGGAGCATCACCCTCGGGCTGCACCCAGCAGCTCTGTTGGGCACTTCAGCCTGCTGGGGCCACCCTGGGGATGGGCTGCAGAAGGTGCATTTATCTCGCTCCGCAGGCTTGCTGCAGCTTCATCCCATTGTCCCTGTGAGGGACGGGATGACAGTGGGTGAAGATGCAGTAAGGCCCCATAAGTGCTGCTGGGCAGTGAAGTGGGATGGTGTTTAGCAGGAGCTGTGGCACCTGCCGCAAGGCAAGCGGTGAGACAAGGATGTTGGGCAGGGAGGAGCTGGGTTCTCGTTTGCACGCAGGATCTTGCTCCCAGATGACATCGTGTGCGAGAGCTAAAGCAGAAGGTGACTTTCTTGACTGCAGTCTGGGTGAGGAGTGCTTCACACATGCTCCCTCCTCTCTCATCTGGTTAAAAGCATTGCTTTCCTTGAACATATTTTCCCATGAACTGCTTCCACTGCCCCGTACCATTCTCTCCTTTGCACTGATACAACTATTTGTGTGATTGCAGAAAACCAATTTGTGGAACTGATCTAGCTGATCCTATTTATTTTTTTTCCCCCCTTTCCCTGGACAGGAATATTTCCTTCTCAAGTGTTGCTTGAGCATGTTGTGTTCTGGGGTCTAAACTAATCTGCTGACAGAACTGAAACTAAATTATCCTAGCGTATTGTCCTGTACCTTTCTCTACTGTAACATAAAAAGCTCTTAATTTCTCCAGCTAGGTCATACATGTACAAAGAGCTTAGAGAAGTTGTCTGGTTTCAGCTTGAATACTGGGAATTGAGTGTCCTGCCATTTATTCTGTTGTTTTCTGGGTTTTGTCTGTTGCTTTCTTCCACTGTTTTGCAGCCTTCATTTTAGTCTTTGCATGTGGACATGCTTGAGCAAGGGCTTGGACGTTGAAATGTCTTCCTGTGTGGGATATTCTCTCCCACCATCAGAGGAGATGGGATGGTGGATGTAGAAAAGGACACTAATTAGGAAACACTCTTCTTTCTTTGAGGGGGAAAATACTTAATGGTCAGTGGACTTAGAATTTTGGACTCAGTTTTGCAATTTCCCGTGATCTACACCTATTATGTGCCTTTGTGAGCCCAAAGATTTTTCAGCCAACAAACCACCTTAAAGCAAGGGCTAGTCCAGGGAGGGATCAAAAACCAGCCTGGCCCATGAACTTCTCATTCTGCAACAGTTCCCATTTAAACCTCCTATTTCTGCCCCGAGGCCACTGCCAATGGCCCCAGTACAGCATTAAGTGTGTGGAGGCTACGTGGTGAACTGGACTGGTTCAGAAGAAACCTGCCACCAGACAGGGATTATTAGCCCCGACAGTGCCCAGCCTTGGCCACCAGGCAGTTGTGCTGTGGGGGGAGCACAGGCATGAGATGTTCCATCAGGTGTGAAGAACCCATAGAGGCTTTTTGAGTATTTGTAGTGGAACTGGAGTTGAGCATCCTTGGTTTTATTCAAAGTTCTGTTTTTCCCTCCTCTGTGCTGCAGCCTCTGTGTTCTTTTGGCTCCTGCGTTTAACCTGCTCCTGCTCCAGAGCTTAGGTTGCCTCCAACAATGTCTTACTCTGCGGCCCTGCAGTTCCTGCCACAGCAAGGTCCTGGTATCATTTTGGATGTCAGGACACTAATTTGATATTTCCCCTCCTCACTCCCGTGACCTTTTGCTTGGGATTTGAAGCCTTGGGAGCGATAGAGGTTCTGGGTCTGTGGACTCAGGTGGGTACATGCTGTACAGCTGCAGCATTTGCAGTTGAATTCTTCCGTGAAGTCTCCTTTATGGTCTGTCTGCTGCACAGAGGTGAGTAACAGTACTCAGTCCCCACCCATCAAACATAATTAGGTCCATTTCCTAACGACCCTTTGGACTGCTCAGGTGGGAGCACCTTTTCAATGGGCATTGCTTCCAGGAAAGCGAAGAACTAAGCCTGTTCCACAGTGCTGGGACTGGCTCTAGGGCAGGTTGCAAAATCCCGGTTGCTGGACCAACAAACATCAGGATCCCAAATATCTGCTCAAAAAAGAGAAAAGCCCCAAGTGATGAAAACCTTAGTGGTCAGGATGAAATCAGGGACTCGGTGACGCTTTGTGCTCGTCTGTGCCAGTGTGCTCAGCGTTGTGGTCCTGACCAGTGACCTGGATTACTGCCTCTGCCTCCCATAAACTGGGGATCCTGGACAAATCTTATATAATGTTTTTCCCCTGAAGTGGCTGTGGTTTATTTTTCTTGAGAAAGGATTTGTTTTTCAGAAGATATCAATTAAAATAGAATCTGAATCTGTTCCAGAGAGGGTGTTGGTTGGATGAGTGTCTCTATTTTATTAGGTTTTGTTGGTTTTTACATTGTTGATGCATCCATTAGGCCACATACCAAGGAAAATGTGGAGGGGAGGGGTTAGGCTAAGGCAACTGTGTCTTTTGAAATGTCCATTAATCTCCATTTATACAAGGAAATTTTTTTCCAGAGGTCACAATTAAAAGACGTTCCAGTTGACCTTGTAAGTTGTCCTCCACTCTCTGATTTAGTACCTTGACCAAATGTCCTGAATTTGACTTTTGCTGTGATTTGGGGTTTGGTGAGTTGGTTTGATTTTTTTTTTTTTTTTTTTTTAACATTAGAGGTCTTGAAACATCTTGCAGGGTGACAACAGTGTCCCTCCATGGGTGGACATGTGGTAACTTGGTACTGTTAGGGTCTCTGCACCTTCTCCACGTGTGCTTCAGATCCTTTGTCTCTCGGCTCTCGTTTGTCACCACCACCACCTGGACAAGGCTCGTACCCTCATGCACATACTGTGTTATCACCGAGCAGGCCCGTACAGTCTCTGCAGAATGTACCCTTTTTGGAATAAAGTTTTTGCTGAACTGCACGGAAGCCAAAGTGAATTGTTTTGCCGGTTTAGCTTGCTGAAATGGTTCAGCACAGGGTGTGATGAGTGCGTGGGCCGGGGTGGACATCCAGCCAAGAGGGCAGGGCTGGGGCAGCCAGCAGTTGTGCTGGTTTAGGCTTCCATGGAATCAATGCTGTAGCTGCTCAGGTTTGAGCACCCTGCCTATGCTTCTGGTCAAGCAACAAATCAATGCCACATGTGGCATCAGAACCAGAGTCCTGGTCCTCTAGGTGTTGTTTTTTTTCTCAGGACAAGTTATTAGTGAGCCTGACTTTCTTCTTCAGCTTTGCTGTCTTGGGACTCTGGCTGGCAAGCATAATTAACAAGGGCCGGGGTTTGTAATTCCTGGCACAGAAACAGCATTAATGGATTTGTTCAGTTCCCTTTTATCAGCCTTACCAGCCTGCCTCTTATCTCATTACTTTGGGGAGGGCTGAGATGGGATTAAAAGAACATGAAGGTCTGATAAATGGAGACGGAAACCTAAGAGCTGGGGCAGATCAATACAGGTCCATCACAAAGACTTGTGGAGAGCTTGCGGGGCTGATTAAATGGACCCAGCTCTGGGGGAACGAGGCTGCCATGGGATGGTGCTGGAGCTCAGGGACCCCGGAGGAATGTGTCACAGCAGTCATGAACCCTCTTGGGCTGGGTGAAAGTGGAGCACATGTGAAGGCGTCTGGCACTTCGCTTCCTGCAAATCAATCCTGTGCTTCTGTTTTCCTGACTCAGCAGTTTGCCGTAGTGCTGATTAGTATCTTGACTGGATGAAGCTTTCCCAGGCTTCACGGCACTGCAAAGAGTTCCTGGTGCCTCCTGCATCTGAAGAAGCCACTTATCTTATTTGTGCTCCTCTTCTCCCCGAGAGGTGAACTGTGATATGTGGAACATATTAGGTGCTGTCTGTAGAGGGCTGTGGATGGAGCTGGGATCTGGAGGAAAGAGGCAAGTGGACTGCTCTTTGGTGTGGGAAGAAGGGTGCGAAGTTTGGAAACTTCTCCAAGCCATCTAACACACCTGAGGTTGCCAAGGGAGTGGAAAACAGGTCTTGTGGGAGCAGGTTTCTCTGCACCTGGAGCAATACCACGAGAGTGACCTTTGTCCTGAATGTTGGGCAAGCTGGTGCCTCCTTAGGCATCCTTCCTTCCTTTTTCTTATCCTCATAGGCTGAAGGGGAGTATGGACTTACGGTGCGGTTTGGAGGCAGCCTTGCTGTTTTCCTGGAGGCAAGGAACAGCTCTCCCTGTTCAGCACACAGCCACCCGTCAGCACATGATGTGGTTTGGGGAATTTTGTTTCACAGCAGCCTGGTTCTAGCATTGTCACTGACACAAAAACTGGCTTGTCCTCTGCGAGCAGGAGAGGGTTGTAGGGTCCTTTCCCTGCAGGGCTGCTCTGTGTCTTGCTTTGCCTGAGTTTGTGAGGCCTCTAGCCTGGAGGAGGGTGGGGAGGGGGGAGTTCTGTCCTTCCTCCATGCCTGCTGGGATCAGCGTGGTGAGGACTTTGTGGTGGATGTAGGCACTGAGTATTTTCACGTGACAGTGCCGTGTTCCAGTTGAGCTTTGACACAAACCCAGACAGGAGTCAAGACCCAGCTTCTCAAATTGGCTTCTGGGGCATAACCCTTGTCCCTGTCTTCCTTTAAACCAGTTCTTTCACTTCTGCTTGGAAGCTCTGAAAAGCATCCCAGGACTCTCCTGGGGGCCCCTATTTTGATGCCAGCTCTGGCATCCTTCACTCATTTCTCCACACCCTTTCTCAGGCTTCTGCTTCCTGTGCATCTCCAGCAAGAACTGGGGAAGAGCTTTCTCTTCACCTGGCATTGGTCACAGATCTCTGCTCAGTCTCTTTCTCCTCCCTGCTGTCTTTCCCTTCTTCTGATTCCCTCCTTTAATTTGCCTTTGCTTATTTTGAATACAAAGCTCCTCCATCACAGTGTTTATAGTTTGTAAAACCTTGGGCCCATTGCTTATTCTTCTTCTTATACCCCTACTTAACCGCCTTGGCTCCCTGTGCCCTTTCTCTGCTTCCCAAGTATCCAGAATGAATCACAGTCCCTGTCCCCAGCTGCCTGCCGCATAGTTCCCATATCCCAGGAACCCGGTTCCCAGAACTGCAGCAGTTCAGTCACAAAGTCTTCCTCTTTCTCATCCTTTAAAAATTGCTTTCTGTGGAGTTGGCAGCAAACATCTTTGCCTCTCTCATGAGCATCCTGTGCTAGGAGCAGCCTCGAGCGAGATCTCTCTCATCTGCACGATGCCCAGGACACACCTGGTGTGGTCTGGGGGAACGCTGTGGGCATCCCACCGCTCAGCCAGTGCTCAGAGCATCCCCACCTGCTTTGGAAGCTGCTGAGTTGGTGCTGCCTGGCACGCGCTGGCACTGGGCTTATCTCCCTGGCACCAAGTAAATGTCATCAGCTTGCTTGTATCCACTTTTCCATATCAGCTTTTGTCATGGTTTCCCTTCGTCTCTTCCCAAAATAGGCTGGTCAGCTCTAAAGCACAAATGCCCTGGTTCCCATCTTTGTAAGGGTGTGGTGAGGAATGAGCGCTGGCCATGTCCCAGCTCTGTTCCCCTCCAAGAGCTCCTGGACCAGGTTTTTTTATTGTGTTTTTTTTTTTCTTTAAGCAAACTGAATCTTCAAGCCACATTTTGTGTCCAAACAAATGAAAAGAAGCCGATATTCATGCGCTTTGATCTGAGACTGAGTCAGAGCAAATCGTGGAGTCCGGTGTCAGGGAGAGAGACCCACATCCTCAAGTCAGGGCTTGTGGAGAGGAGGAGCAGGAGTCATGTGGTTAGCCCGGTGGAGCTGTACCCGAGCAGGGCTGGAGCTGTAGGGAGCCAGGGATGCAGCGTGTGCCAAGCCGACGCTGCGGAGCAGGAGCGAGGCCAGCCAAAGGGCAGGGAGCACTGAGCCTGCAAATGGCGAGGCGGGGGCCGGGGTGGGAAGCTGAGGGGGTGGCTCACTGCAGCAAAGCCCTCCTTGGTCATGGTGCTGCAGTGGGACCCAGGCAGGTCCGGGTGGGTGAGAACAGCTCTGCTCTTGCTCTGGTGAGAGCATCTCTGCCACTGGGGTGGCATGGGCAGAGGGAGCGCAGGCCCGTTTGCTCCTCTCCAGAGAGGTACACCCAGAGTTTAAATTTCCGGACTGCTGCACTTTTCCTGCCTGTGACTCCGTCCTCCTCCCCTTCCCCAGGCAAAAGCATCTGAACCGAAATATTTCTGCCGGTGGAGACCAGCACACCACACCATTTGAAGTCCTTCCCGTCAGGCCAGGGTCGCTCCAGTGGGAACCTGGGACTCGAAGCAGCCTGCGGTGCAGGTGAAGGCCGCAAAGCCAGCGGTGTGCAGCTGCTCACCGGCTCTGGATGCTCTTCCTTGGTGGAAATGTTCCCACGCACATCAGAGCCCACTGCTGCTGCTTTCACGCACCTCCTGTCGAAGGCGACAGCGCACTCCCCTGTCCTGTCCTCCAGAGACATGAGGTCCAGCTCATCCCATGCCTGTGCATGAGGAGCAGGGACAGCGGCCGGCAGGAAAAGCGAGCCAGGCCAGCTCAAAATAGACCGCTTGTCGGAGTTTTCCATGAGACCTTTGAGACTCCTTATCTCCCCGCTGCTGTTCTGGCGCAGGACAAGTTGCAGATGGATCAGCCTCCATAAGCAACGTTACCTCGGTCACCCCGAGGCTTCCTGCTGCCTGGGCAGGATGCGAGGCCGTTGTCCCACGGGATAACGGCTGCTGCAGGGCGCACAGCGGCCTCTCGTTTAGCAGGACTGATCGGGTGGAAGTGAAACCTGCCTAGTATCATGAGGACAGGGGATCTTGAAGCCTGGCTTTGGTGGCAGCAGCTTTAGCAGAGGTTGGGCACACAGGCTTGGTAAGCTGTTAAAAGATGCCAGCAGTTGGCAGGTGGTCTTGTACCTCTCCTGCTGTAATATCTGCCCTGCTTTCAGCGATGCAAAAGGCAGCAGGGGCAGCCCAAGCCACCCTAAAGTCTGTGATCTTCCTTCTCTGTAAAAATAAGTATATTCCTGCTAGGAAGCAGGCAGAGCTGCTGCTTTGCTTGATGGGAGGTTGGTCCTTGCCAGGCTCCTCCTACAGGTTCATGGTCCTGTGCTCAGGTGTCACCAAGCTTTAGGCTTGTTTGTAGCCCCAGGGAAGGTTTGGCAGTGTGACCTCCTGGTGCTTTCCACAAGTGCTTTCCTCACCCTGTAAGGATTTTCTTGTGGCCTTAATGAGACATCTGGGGGCAATTAGTTTTCTGTTTTATGACATGCCTGGCTTTCTTCATTGGATGTGGCATGGTGGGGCTATGCTAGTTCTCCAGCCACATCTGGGAAGAAGGGAGTGAAGGCAGGAGGTGCTGACTCAAGCTTTGCATCCATCCTTCTCCTTCCTGGTGCTCATTGCTGCTCTGTGCCTTGTGTGCCTGTAGAGTCCAGGCCCAGGCGTAATCCCACAAGAGCTCTGATTCACAGTGGTGGAGGATCAGTCCTGCTGAGACCTATTGCTCTCATGCAAGTCCTGAGATTAAGGTTGAGCCTGCTTCCCACCCGCAGTATCCTGAAGTTTCCTAGAGTAAGAGATTACAGAGAGGATTAGATATAAACCTTTGCTGCTGCAGTAAATCACGTTTTTCACTGCTGCCAACTATGCAGAGAGGAGAGACAGCATAGACTGGCGTTTCCCATGGCAGTATAGCTGACCCCAATTATTTCAAAGTGATAAATCACCACCTGTCCCTGATCTATCATAAACTACTGCATAGTATTGAAAACCAAGCAGGTTAAAGAGGAAATAACGAGCATCCTTTTTCATTGCTTTTCAGTTCTAGGGCTTTTGGGGTGATGTTTCTGAGCTTTTTCTCTACGACCTCAAGAGTGTATAAACTTCACCTAGAGGTGTGTGATCACTCTAGGAACTGAGGCTTTGAGATTGGCACTAAAACTCATGAGACCTACAGCACTTTTGTAAGGGCTTCCATCACCAGCAGGGAGCAGCTAAAGGGGACCCTCCATCGTGGGGCTTGAACAATTACTTTGGACAGAGTTGCCATCATTTTTATTTTACAGAGGGGAAACTGAGGCATGGAAGAGTGATGTTCCTTACTGCTAGAAGTGAGGATTTCTGGGGCTTTGTGTGATGTTTGTCCCATAGAGTCTCTTCCCTACCCTGACCAGTCTCTATGCTGGGGAGGATGCTGACAGTTCCTGATGAAGGATTTGCAGCAAAGGGGAGCCCACACTTGGTGCTAGGAAGAACCAAAAGGAGAAGCTGATGCTGGGCAGCTACTTAATTGTGATTTCTGAGAATAAGGTTCGTTTTAGACAAGTTCTGATGCTCCATCCCTTTAATGGACCAACATATGTGCAGACCTGTAGAAAACACTCTAAGAAATCTATTAGAAATCCTGCATGGAAGAAAAGGCCATTGAACTGTTCCACTGGGAATGACAGGGCTTTTTTGTCTTTTATTTTCCCCTTGTAGTTCACTTAATCAGCTAATGGCTTTTGCTGACAGATATTTATCAGCCTGAACATGCTTTCCCTGGTCTTGGAAAAATAGAAATCTTTACTCCTGGCTCCAATAAAAAAATCAGCCCAATATCCCTGAACGAGCAAGTCTGAATATCAATCCTTCTCTTGGCATCTCAGCTCTGGGAGTCGTTAAGAGGAGAATGGCAAAAGCAGAAAGCAAAGCCACCCAAGGTTAGAAACAGGCCTGACTATTATTATTAAGGTTTTTTTCAGCCAGAAATTTCATATGTTTAATGAGCTGAGGGGCATAGCGAGCTAGCAGCTATCCCCAGGGCTGGAAGCAAAGCTGCCCCAGCACAGCTCGCTGCAATGTGTGAAACAGCCCCATTCTGGTGTGGGAGAGGATTTGTGGAGCAAGGACCTGGTAGGGCAATGTGGCACCGGTGCTGCTGTGCCTTCACGAGACATTGCCAGGACCTGGCTCCGGCATCCCTCACTCCATTGCCCATCAGAAGTCATTTCCCTGAAGAAAAGGGGCTCAGCACCCTGTTAGTGACTGACTGCTCTTGTTCTGCCTGTGTCCCTCCCTAGCTACAGAACTAATCCTCCTCTCCTTTACACCATGTTTGCCCCCTGTATTGATTTACTCCTTTCCTACACCAGTTTAGGATGTTGAAATCTGCTTTCAGTCCTGTCTGCAGCAAGTGAAAATCGACAGAGGCACCTCTGTTTGGATTAACCAAGTCTGGCCTTATAAAAATATCTCTTAAGCACAGCTCAACAAAGCAAAACATCCAAGATACGTTAGATCGTGATGTTAGATTTATTATCGAGGAAACAACCCGTAACTTGTGAGATGTTGCTCTCCATCATAAATGCAGTTAGACATTCTTTCCAGGGCTAACGAGAATGAAGATTGATGTCCTCGCCCCTCCTCTCTGGCGGTGCCAGCAAATGCTAGGGTCTTCCCTTTTGTTCTTCTTGAAGCACTTCATGGTTCTGAAAATTACTGAAGTGAAATTTTACAATGAGCGCCTGCTGGCTTGTGACTTTTGTACATCTAGGGAGACCGAACAGGTTTGTAAAAGCTCTTTTGCTCTCTGTATATATGAATGTATGTATATACATATATATATATTTATATTTTATATATATGTGTGTGTATAGACTAAAAGGAACTCAGCTCCTATTCTGTTGCTCAGGGCTGGGATCTGCATGTTCTCTTTTGAGTATTTCATGCGAGATATTAGCTGTGACATATTTTGAACAAAAATTTTAATTAAATTGGTGTTTGTGAGCTGCTGGGGGCCTTTGGCCACTATCTTGCTTAGGAAAGAAAATGACCTCATTTGTGAGAGTTGCAGGGTGAAGGAAACCAGCTTCCATCCCTGTTGGGTAGTGAGGAACATGTGGAAGGAGGCAGCATTCCTGATGGAGAGGGAGATTCAGCTCTGAGAAGTAGCTCCAAAGCTCCTGGATGCCACTTTTCAGCGGGGATCAGAGGGATTCCCTGGACCTGGTACCAACCAGCACAAGGCTTTGCAGACACCTCCAGCACACTGAGGGACTTTGACCTTGGTCTGGTGGTCCAGTTTATGAGAGAAAAACATCTCGAACACAGCCACAGCGCAGCAGTAGGACCTTTTGCATGGCTAATGTAATCCAAACCGTAATGAAGCCAATAGTGTTTTCAGCCAGCTCAAAGGCATTTGCCCAGGTGCTGGGCTGAATCTGGCCCTTGCAGAGTCTCATGAGCTGTGCAGTGCTTGCCAACCCTCTGCCTGTTTGCAGATCTGTCCACTTCCCTTCGTGCGTTCTTGTTGCCTAAAATGTAACACGCTTCATCTGCTTCTGTCTAGGCACAAGGTTTCAGGATGCGAGAAGATTTGAGGAAAGATTTATCCCTGCTGATTGGAAGTGGGAGAAAGTTTTCCAGTCCCAGATTTCCCCACCGCCATCAGAGCCTGACTGAGAGGTACGTCACCATCACAGTGCTGCTGAAGATGGTCTCGTGCTGTGCATAAATGGGAAAAACATTGACCTTAGGTGACAGCCCCGTGACCGTGGTCTGGGAACAGGTAGGAATGACTGTAACCAAAAGGGATATCTCTGGAGGTGTTGTTAGTCCTCCAGTAACACCCAGGTCGCCACTGCACTGTGTTTGCTGTTAAGGGTGGGCAGTTCTAGCTGGACAGATAGCTCTCAGACAGACATTTCTGTCCTAGCAATGAAACTGAGCCCTCAGTGTGGGGTAAATCAGAGAATGTCCCCCAGAACTAAGCTCTGGCAATTTACACCTGCTGAGAATCTCTGCTGTTGTCCTGGGAGATGATAAAAATGATGTAGACCCTTCCAGCCCTGCTCTGCAGTGATTGCAGCCTGGCTGTAAATAAGAAACAGTCTCAGCAGCACTTCCACTTACCCAGTGTTTCGCTCTCACGGATCCCTGTGCATTTTGCACTGGCTTGGGAGTGTTATGAACTGGGAAACCTTTAGCAATGCGTTATTCAAAACACACTGGCTTTCACTGCGAAGTTTCAGTTGTGGTTTGTAGGGCTGGGCTGAGATTATTGCATTTAAATTCAAGGCAGATTTCATTCACTCATGGGGAATGAATGCTAGTTCCTTGCCTCCCTGCTAGGAAATAAGCCCTGGATGCACAGATCTGCGCAGAGGCCCTGGCCCCAGCTCACCTGGCTGCTCTTGCACTGCTCAGATAACGGCTCTGCCCCTCACCCGGGCAGCTGTGTGCTCCAGAAACCTGCTGAGATGTTGACATGTTGCATTCGTAGTAGCTTCTGGTTATGGGAGAAGGACAGAAGACTGGCGAGGGAACACAGAGCTGAGGAGAGGTTTGTCCCTTGTGCAAGTAGCTTCTGATTTTGGCAGGGCGACAAAGGTCCAACCCTCAACAGAGGGAACCACCACAAAGTCTGCTCCCTGTCCCCATGGTCTACATGACCAATGTGAAGCTCTCATGGATAAAAGCTTGGACTTGGGGCTTACTGTGCAATCTGATCCTGACCTTGGTTTATTGTTTAAACTGCTGCAGCCTCGATGTATGGTGGAGGCTGAGCAAACCTCAGATCTTGTTTCAACTGAAACAGGAACCTCTGCACAGCCATTGACACCAGATGGTCTCAGCTGGGTTGAAGTCCAAGTGGATGAGGAAAAGCAGTATAAAATCCATCATGTAGACATGGCCTTAGAGTCTCCTAAAGGGTGTAAGGGAACCTGAGTGTTTGAGCTGCTTAAAATCAGACTGGATGAACTTTTGGGGAACCCGTAGAGTGGAACCCTGCTACTGTGGCCCTGGGGTTTGCTGTTTGACAGCAATGGGGAGAGGTTTTCCCCCAGTTGCTCTGCAGTCACTCCAGTATAAGGTCCAGGAGAGCTGATGTTTGCTCCTGACTCTGACAAACACACCAGTAGGTCGATGCCCTCTTGTTCCTTATCTTTTCTGCTGAGAGGAGAAGGTGAACCCATCTTTCACCAGGGCAGGGTGTTCAGCACCTTGCATATTGTAGCTTTGAGCTCAGTTGGGACCATCGTGCCATGAAATGAAAGCAGAGTATGGGAGAGTCCCTGGACAGGACTGGCCACAGGCAAGGAGATCTCTGGGTGCTGGCTGCAATCCCATTGCCAGGGGGCTGCAAGGCAGGAGCAGGGAAGCGACCACAAGGGCTGGAAGTGACAGAGTCCTGAGACCCTGCCACCCCTGCCTGATCCCTCTGAGCAGCAGCCCCAGGCAGCGGCAGGTCCGGAAACCCTGCAGATGCTGTTCGTGACACCGATTAGCAAGGCTCTGAGCTGTCGTAATAGGACAGGCCCCTTGCCTGCAAGCCTTGGTGGTGATTTCTGCTTTGGTTTCTATTAACAAATCTCTGTGGTTATGTGCTCATGCTGCGCAGTGAGGGGCGGAGGGTTCAAAGCCAAGATAAATAGTCTTGGGGTCTGGCCGGGGCTCTAGGAAAACAGAGAGCGCAGCGAGTAATTTGGTTAATACGTTCAGACACAACCATTAGCCCGCCAGTGCTTCCTGTGAGGGAGGCTCAGCCAGAGGAAGCTGGACCGCAGCAGGTTAGGCACAACCAGTGAAGCTTTGCAAAGCCGCCGTACTGCAGTGCAAGGGCTGGCCTGGCACCGGCATGGCCACGTGTCCCTGTGCTCTCTCCTGCAGCTAGCTGTGGTGGGGATGGGAAGGCAAAATCCCTGCCTTGCCTTTGCTCCCGGGGACACGGGTGATTCGTGGTAGCCTGGCATGTCGTGGAGGGCAGAGGCTGTGCCTGTCCCTCTTCCCAGCTTCCCACTCGCCTGTGCAGGAGAACGGCCTCAGCCACCAGTGAGCAGGATGGGAGAGCTCTGTCCCACGCTGGGTCCCCTTCACCTGCAGTGATTCGTCTTTGGCTGTGAGGGGTCTGGATTGGGCTCGCTCAGCGCACTGGTACCTGCGAGACGGGATGGGGAGGGGGTGACCCCCGACCTCCCGCAGCCTCCAGTGGACATTCAAACCCTCTGCTGGGTTCTGCTTGGTGATGGGTGTTGTTTTTCCTATTGTGGCATTAATATTCCTCCCTCCTGCTTCATTCCAAGGTGTATTTACACCTCCCTGGCTACATATGTAGGTACCAGAGTGGGTGAGAGCAGAGTCTACAGCTAAGAGTATTTATAGCCCTTGGCCAAAGACAACCTGGGGCAGTTCGGGAGGTCTGGTGCTGTGGGGCTCTGCTCTGCGCACAAATCCTGCAGTAAAGGTCCCAGGAAAGAGGCTGGTTTCTGTGTCCTTGTGCCCAGGCATTCCACAAGACTGTGTCCTGTAGTGTGGGTCTGAGAGAGCAACAGCTCTGTCAATCCTTGGAGCGAGAGCTTGTGATGAGCAAGAAAGCCGGATAATCTGCCATCACCTTGAAAGCAGTGCTGAAGTGTTCAGCTCCTTTGGTTGTCTCCTTTCGGCAGAGGAGAGGGAATAATCCCAGAAACAACAGGCTTCTCTGAGAATCTAAATTAGAGTCCATCCATCACAGCACCTTTTCATTATTTATTTGTGCTTTTCCTTCTCTTAGCAAATGTCTTCAGCTGTCCTGGTCTGTCCTGTTGACACCACAAGAATGAGAGGAAGGGAAACCTCCCAGGCAGACATTCCTCCTGCCTGCTGGCTCCCTCACTCCCCTTTACTGGCTTCAGGAAGCAAGAGCAGGGGGGTGCCAGCCAGCACGGTAAGACTGGGTTCATGGGAGTCTTCTGCAATAGCAGCTGATTTTGGGGAGGCCAAGGCTAGCCCCTTTGACTCTGATTCCATAAAAACCAGCCTGCTTCAACACTGAAACATCTGCAGCTAATGGGAAGAGCAAGTCGCCCTGCAGGCATCCGAACGGTTCAGCTCTGAACCTCAGCATCTCTCTGCCCAGCAGCAGCTCCCAGTCCGTACACTGTGCTGCATCGCTGCCTCGCGTGAGGTTTATCGCGTGCCGAAGGATGCCTTCTGCTTGTGGAGCGATGTGCCAGCTATGGCTGTATGCGATGCAGCCTCGTCAGGTCTCGTTTTCTGTAAGGTCCGGTGCACAGGTGCATTTTTGCAGCCCCGCAGGCTGCTGGTGCTCAGAGGACCACACACTGGGGAGCTTGGCCATGTGTGCCGGAGGCCTGCTGGGCTACGGAGAGCGGCGGGGTCCAGCTTCAAAACACACAGGGGGAAGTCTCCAGCTGGGAAAAGACAAACTCACTCTGTTGAATGTTTTAGGTCCAGTTCCCCAGCTAGTGCGAGCAAAGCAGCATCTGCTCACTTTAATCCCCGTCTGTACTAAGCAAGGATGTTGCTGTGCATTGTCCAAACAGGGTTTTTGCAAAGGAAGGAAAGTAAAACCCAAGATAAACCTATCACTAATGGCAAATCCTTTGAGAAAGCCAAACACCACTCCAGGAGCTGCAGTGAGATTTGGGGAGTGTCTCCCAGCTGCAGGCTCAGGAGCACCCTCGACTCCAGCATTAACCACATCTTGCCCACACACGGCGTCTCCGAGCTGGCCAAATACTGACCACTGCGGCCGTGTGAGCAGCCAGGTCCTACCCATGCTGCGGGCTTCCCCAAGCTGCACCTGGGGCTTTGCTCCTGCCCTTCTGGTCCACACAGGCTGGAGGCTGCGAGCACTTGCAGTCCCTGAGCCCTGTCCAGGCATCCAGACCGCCACGCTCCAGGGTGGCTGCCAAAAGGGATGGAGAACAGAAGTAAAAAGGTAGTCTGGCTCATCACGAACTGTAAGTAGCCAAGCCACCACCTGCGGTGGATCACAGACTTGTATTAGACCCATCTCCATGGAGATTAAACCCCGCTGCCACTCCAGAGGATCAGCAGGAGAGCTGTGCCGACAGTGGGGCACGCGAGGATAAGAGGAAGTTTCGCTCGTGCTGCCTGCCAAGTCTAATCAGGATCTTTCCACACTGGCTACTATCTGTTGGCGTCTCTCCGGGAGCGGACAGACCTGTTCTTCCTCTTGTGCCCCAGGGAGCAAGAAACATCTCACAAATCTCCTAAACTCATTTGAGAGAGTAAAGCAAACCTGGGACAGTGACTTCCAGTCCCCTGCAGAGGAGGAGACACTGGGAGCAGCTCAGAGCCCACCTGGAGCTCAGAGAAGGGCTGTTGCACTGCTCAGCTTTATTGCATGTACCCGAAGCAGTGGGATGCACCTGCCCTCACATCTCTAGTCCAGCTTGGTGGTCCCTCCCCTGCGTTTCTACCTTGCACGGTTTTCTCTGCCTTTCCCTAGCCGCAAGGGCAGAGGGTTTCCCTTATATTTTGCCCCCTAAGCTTGACTGGGGCTGCAGCAGATTTCCAGCTGCAAAGCACAGTAAATCACAGGCCAAGCGAGGCTGCCTCCCAGCTGCACGGAGAGGGCTCTAAGTCCGGGGTCACTTAGCTGCTGCACGGTAGCTCCGGAGAAGTGATCTGTGGATTAAATTTCCAGGAACTGGTGGGGCTCGACTCAGTTTTGAGCCACCAATTCACCCAATTAAAAATAAACACAGAGTTATAGACGGGCTGTGCTCAGTCACAGCTGATTTTTATCGACCCTGGCTGGGTGTTGAGATGGAAAGAGCACTCAGTTGGAGTCACTCTCTTTCCATTCCCAATCCGTGCTGCCTCGGGAGGATTTGGGAAGCAGAAAGTTCGAGTTGGGGCCTCTGTGAAATTCTGGCTGCTCTGAGATTTTCCCACACGTTCATTAGACATACAGCTCATTCAAATTTATTTCCAGAGGTTTTAAGGGCTGAAAGGCTCATTGTATCTATCTGGTGTGATACCCGGTTTCTGCAGGAGCTTGAACCTGCGGCATGCAAAGCCGAGAGGCACTAAACACCGTGGCGCTGCAGTGGTTAATGACTGGGTGAGGGGGCTCTTTTCTGTCCCAATTTAGAAGGTGCAGGAGCCAGCAGAAAGGCAGAACCACTGTGGAGCTCAGTGGAGGGGCACCTGCCCTGGGTTGCATCCCTTAAGGATGTTTTTTAGCTGAGGTGTCGGTCCATGCAGTCAGAGCCACGAGATGCTACTGTGACAGAGCCGGGCTGTGCCGGCAGCTCCCAGGAACAGGGTCCCCAGCTCCCCAAGGCCCCTCTCCGTGGTGGGAACAGCAGGGTTATCGGAGTGGGGTGGCTCCTTTCTAAGATGGAAATTTCTCCTCTGGCCAGAGGCAGCGATCTTGGCTTGCATCCCTGCTCCCTGTCACTGAGCCTCGCCACCTTCCAGGGTTCTCTTTGTTCACAAAGAGCCTCAGATAAGCTTCTTGGCAGGGGTGCTCTGTTCTGCGGCATTAGTATGGCTCAAGACAGTTTTTTTTTTAATATTAACCTCTTGTATCCCTTAGAAGATGCAACTCAGACACAAACCCTGGGGCTGGAGCAGCAAGTGGAGGCTCTGCGTGCTGGGAAGCATCGGCATCACCGCAGGGGTTGGTTTCCTCTGACCGCCGTCGTGGACCAAGGAGATGTCAGCTGGATGAGCGACACGGGGGTAATGGCCGTGCTCACCCACGGGCTGAGCCCTGTGCTGGGAGCACCCAGCGAGACCCAGTGAGTAGGAGGAACCTTCTGCCTGGTGAAAACAGGCTTTGAACCCCCTCCCATCAGAGCCACAGGAAATCTTGCCATGGTTATGAGCACCTGTACCTGAGCTTGGGTCTGTGAAATGCCTAAGGAATGGTTGTAACTCAGGCAACATTTTTCTTCACTGAGTTGGAGTATTTCACACACAGATGTGTTTGTGAGTGAATTTTTTTTGCCAGTCTGAAAACACACCTTAAGCCTCCTGTTCACGCTCTTAAAACAAGTGGTCAGTGATTTGGGGGAGCCAGTCTAAGGCATCTCATAAAGCACCTCGTGGGATGCTGTAGTCCCTAACCAAAAGCGTGACCCTGGAGCCCTGCAGCGTGCCCTGATTCACAGGGGAGGACTGGCCGGCAGCCGATGTGCTGCCCTTCCCTGCCACTCAGCCTCATTTATCTTCGTTACTTGGGCTGTTTACGCAAGCAAGAATTGGCCAGAGGAACCCGGCACCGCTGCGTGCCAAGGGAGGAAGCAGGCACCAGCAAAAGCTCTTGTGGCTGGCACCCAATTGCCTGCACACTCTCTTTCGAGAACAAAAGGCCAGGATGCAGCCACCATGGCCCGGGGCAAGGGGCGGCTCTGGTCCCTCGCATGGCTTGTGCCTGGGGTCCTGGCAAGGGGACCCACCTCCTCGTGCTTCGTGCTGGTGGCCCGAGGGCATCCCACAAGCTGAGATGCTCAGGCACCTCCACACAAAGTCCCTGGGAGCAGAGCTCCTGAGTGCCTTTGCTCCTAAAGCTTGAGTGCTGTCCTTGGGTTTAGTCCTCGCTTAATCCTTTATGGCGTGGGAGCTGCTGCTGAGTTTGTGGTTGGAGAGAGATGTCTTACAGACAAAGCAGTATCTCTCCTGGCTGCTGAGCTAGCACAGCCTCCAGTGCCTCCCCACTTTGCTTCTCTTATTCAAGCAGCTCCTAGAAATCTCAGCTCGCCCCATGACCCTGCTGCAGAGAGAGGGGCATCCTCCCTGTCCATGGGGCTGGGGGGGGCCTGGGGCTCCCCGGGGCAGAGCCAGGGCTGAGCACCCCTGGCCAGGCTGCGCTTGCCCAGAGAGCTGCCACTGGCTGCAGGGGCTGTTCACTAGCCTGGAGTGGGTTTCTGAGCCGAGGGTTGGAGATCAGAGGAGTGCCAAGCTGCTGACGGCCAGCTGCTACTAAAAAGAATACACACGATTTTCCAGAGTGTTTGACAGGGTATCTGTGTAAAAAAAATGCATTTTTTTTCCCCTGCTCCAGCAAACCCCATTTGATGTAAAATTGCTGATGGGAAAACCACTTGCTGCAGTTCTGAAGAAAAGAATGAACAGGATGGTCCAGGGATGGTATCATCTCAAAAGCTTCTCTAAGCCAGCAGCTGTGAAGAAAAGCCTAGACATGGCAAAACCCCATTGACTCCTGCCTCGAGGTAGCCAAGTCCCCCCCGCCAGCAGCTTCCCGTGGTGGGCGGCTGCGCCAGTGTGCACCCGGCGCCAAGAGGATGTGCGAGACAGAGCACGCTTTGTGTCACGCCTGGCCCGGGCTTGCCTGGTGAGGAGAAACCCAGCACGAACGTGCTGGGGTCTGACACACCACCTCAGTGGTGGTACTGGCCCTACGGCCCATCCCGGGACTTGACGAGGAGCTGTGCTGGAGTCTCAGGACTGATGCCATTCGGTCTTTCTGCTGTTTTGTTTTATTGCAGCTTTGTGACTCAGCACCTCCACCCCGACAGTGCTCCTCTCCTGCCCTGCCCGTACGTCGTGCAGGGGAGAAGGTCGTACCCCACCACGAGCAGGGAAGCAGGAGGCCATTGCAGTGCCCAGGGTGGTTGTAGGTTTGGTCAGCACGCCTAGATGCCTTCAGGGTACTTTGCTTCAGGCTCCTTCCAAAGCCACAGCAGTTGCCCACTCATGGCAAGATCACCCCCAGAGTCACTTGGGGACACTGGCTTTTCTCACACCTACTTTCCAGGTGACGGGAAACAAAAGAACCCAAGATATTTAAAAGCAGGAAGCCAGATTCTGTAAACTGTCTAAAAATGTATCCTCCGGAGACAAGATTTTGCTCTGGCTCCAAGCCCAAAGGAACAATCAGTGCTAATGAAAGAGACGGAGCGAGGAAGGGATGGCAGCGGGGGGAGCGGGCTGTCCTGCCCGGGCATCCTCGCTGCATCCCCCTGCCTGGGACACCCCAGGCCAGGTGGGCACAGGGACCTTGGGTCTCACTGTGCCTCGGGATGGGGCTGCTGCCTGGGAGTTGGGATGAAATCATTTTAACTCATTAACCCTGCACGGTTTTGGCTTGTAGCCCCAGTAACAGAACAAAATTCACAGAAGAGAAACAACTACCTGTGGATTTAGAGCTGCTGGTGGCACTTGGGACACCAAAACAATGTGTCTGGGCAGTCCAGGCCTTTTGTGGCAGGAATCTTCACTTTTTCTAGCTTGCCCTTCTCAAATCCTTTCACAAACCAGCTCTATTGCTACTGCTGGTGCCTTCTTGACTGATTTTGGTAGCTGGGAATTGCAGGAGTAATGAGCTCTGCTGGTTTATTTCCTGAATGTTGTTTCCTTGAGACTGACACATAATCGATGAAACCAAAACCTTGGAGTGGCTCATCACGCATGGTTGCTTTCTGCATCTCATCTGTAGGCACCTCATCTGCCCTCTGAGCCTGCCTCACCTGCACGCCGGCTGTCTCTGGGTGATTTATACCATCTCTTCAGTGCAGACAGCTCATGAAAAATGTATGATTCCACAACTGATCCCTGCCGGCTATCTGGTAACTCCGGTTGGACTCAAAGCCTTCTGACCGGGTTCTGGTTCATCTTTAGAGGTGTGATGAGCAGATCAGCAATGCATGGGCTGTTGGCCAGGATCTCCCCAAGCAAAGATGTTGCTGGAGAGGAAGGAGGTGTTTGAACAGAGTGGGATTTGGGAACATCTTCCCTTAAACCACAAATGACTTCTAGGGAAACCAACTCCCATGACTGGCCTTGGGGCAGACAACTTTTACCGAGATGGCTGCCAGGATCCCTCCGTGCAAAGGAGCGAGGCAAGGCCTGTCATTGCAGCTTGGGACAGAGAACAGATCCCAGAGACCACGGGCTGAGCAGCCGGGAAGCCCAGACAAGTGCTCTCCTGAGGCAGGCACTCACAGACATCCTCTCCCTTGTGACCAGACTCTTCCTGCCTTGTTGATCCTATTTAAATCCCAGAAAAAGCCCTGGGAAAAATAATACCCCCAGTCAGTGGCTTGCTGAAGTAGGAAAGCAAAAGAGCTCCTGGGATCCAGGGGAAGGGCGTGAAGGCAGCAGGGTCCTGTCTCACCGTGTTGGCTCTGGAGAGAGGTGGTGGGAAGCTCGCCTCTGAAATGGCAGAGGCAAACAAGAATTCAACAGGACAGGATGGAGAGCAGAGCTGCTGCTGTTGCAGCCTTTTTCAGCCTCCCACCTACTCTGTGCCTGAGCAGGGCTGCAGGACGAGGGGGTGATGCTGGAAGGGGTGTGGGTTCTCTAAGTGGCACAAGTAATTTGCAGTTAGCACTGGGGAAACGCTGAAAAAATCTGGGAATCCTGGAGAAGGGGAAGAAGAGAGAAGACTGAAGAAGTGGGCTTTAACCCTCCCCAGAAATAATAATTATTAGCCCAGACACAACCTCTGGGATAGTCTGTCTCCACGCACAACAGGGCAGCATGCTCTCCAGGCCAAGCAGGCTCAGACTACACTTGGAGCCTGGCAAAGGGAATAAATGCTTTTTGATTTTGACCAGCGTAACCCCAGCACATGCTGGGCTCATGCAATCTTGTCCAGAAAAACAGCCAAGAGACGTGGCCAAGGCTGCAGGAGAGCCTGGCTCTGCTGGGAAAGCGGATGCTCCTCTCCCAGCACATGACAGCGTGCAGATGTGTTGATGCCACACCATCCATCCCTGGTGTCCACGTGCGCCTAACTTTCATAGATCTGCCAAAACCCTCAGATTAGTTTTTTATCTGAAGAGGTGAGGGCAAGAATTGACTAGGATGAGGGTGTGTGTAGCAGCAGTATAAACCCTCCAAATACAGTTGCTTTTCAACAGGAGCTCCCCAAACGCTTATCAAAGCACCTGATTTTAAAAATGAAATTTTTTAGTTACCAGCTTTATTCTCACCTATTGAGTTTTGGAATAGATCAGTCAACTTTTGGATTACTTTTTTTCTCCCCTAAATATTCAGAGAAGCTGTTTTCCCAAATGAAAGAGCTTCTTTTTTTTTTTTTAACCAAACCTTGAAAGCACAGAGGAAGAAAATGCAAATATTTTCATCCACAGTTTTTGTAGATGAAAAGTCTTTTTTCCCTTGCTGCTGTCTTCGGCAGCCCTGTACTGAGCTTACTTGAAAACCTGGGTCTTATTTAAAAAGCTCAGATGGGAACTGTTTTGAAAATCAGTCTAATACTTACAGACTTTTCTTTGATTTCTCAGGAGTAAAGCCAAGTCAGCTTGCTGCAGGGAAGGAAGAAAACTCGGGATGATCTTGTGTCTCTGGACTTTTTTTTTTTAACCTGTTCTAAGTTGATGCCTCTAGATGCTGCACGCACTCAAAAAGGTGAGTTTTGACTCATCTTTATGCTTGATCCCGCATAAACATGTTTGGTTTTTATAGGTAGCAAGGAGCAAGCACAACAGCAATGCTCCTGCTGGTCTGTACAAACCCATTAATTGCTGGGATGGAGCTGGCTGGCTGTTAATTCACAACTAAAAGGTGCAGCATTCCCCTTGACAGCGCATGTAAACACCACAGCGCTCCCAGCTTTCCCATCCAGAGGGGAACGTGGGCCAAGCTGGCTGGGGGGGGCCCTCACCCTCCTTCTCTCCTACTTTCCATTTCCCTGGACCTAGTGTCATGTTAATTTTTGCACTCCCAAGGTTTGTCTTGGCACGTGGCTCAAAGAGCAGGGAGGCCCAGAAGCTGAGCAAAGTGATTCTTTATGTAAACGAGTGCTGATTATAATTACGCTGCTATAATTACTGCTAAGCAAATAAACACTAAAGGGCAGCAGCATCCCCGAGGCGCAGGGTTTATGCAACCTCTGCAAAACCCCAGGAGCAGCAGATCCTGTGCGTTACCCCCGGGGGCTCACAGAAAAGGGGACAGACTGGGAGCAAATGCTTAATTTTACAGCGTCCTGCTCTGGGCGAGCTGGGGTGACACGGGAGCTGCCTGAGGAGATATGGGGAATTGGGAAAGCGAAGCATCTCTGTTTTGCACAGTGAGGACACCTTTCTGCTAGGCAAAAGTCCTCTTCACTCTTTTTCTGGGCTGTTTGGATCTGAGCAGATCTGCTGGGGGATCTCTGAGCCTGCTGGTGGAGCAGGCAGCGAGTTTCTCATCTCTGCCCTTCCCCTGCAAGGTTGCCGGGGATGGTCCAGCAGGAAGACAGGGCATCGCTGAGGGATGCGGAACAGGGCCTGGCCCCTCGCCTGCACGTAGCCAGGTGGAGCAGCCCGGCCTGGCACCCACCCAAGCCCCCCCTCCGGCAGCATGGCCTCGCCGACAAAGGCCAGACCTTCATACCTTAGCGAGAGACGCGGCTTTCACACTCATTTACTCTTTTAAGAGTAAGCACTGGCTGTCTCACGCCTGGCACTGTGTTGGCGCTTGTTCTCCACCATTTTGTGTGCTTTAAAAGTGGGCAGCACCCAGCAAAGCCACATTTTGGGAGTGACTGCAGTGTATATAAAACAATTCCCCCCTCCAGAGACATTCCCCATGAGCTTTCCTGATGCCCCTATGACATGGTGGGGGTTAACACCAAGTCCAGGCAGGATTGTGGACCCAGGTGTGGGGGATAGGAGGCCTGGAAGGGCAGAGATCTGTCTCTAACTGTCCCCAGGATGCTGAGGTGGGGAAGGGGTCTGCAGGGAGAGATCTGGGGAGACAAAGGAGGCTGGATGATGATGGGGGACAGGGAGGGGAGTTGGGCAGAGCTGGGGAGGGCAGGGAGCCCCCTGAGCCGTCAGAGGGGGATGTGACCTGGAGAAGGGGGATGCAGCAGGGCTTGCTGGAGATGCTGCTCTTCTATCTTCCTAAACCTGTTTTTTTTTCCAGCCAGGCTGGGACAACGCTGTGCCAGAGGCCAAGAGAAAGGCTGGAGCGAAGCCGGGGAATGCTCGCTGCAGTGGGACAGCCTGAGTGCAGGTACTGCTGTGGGGAGCATGTTGGGGCCAGGCTGTCTGCGGGGGGGCACGCAGAGGAACCCATGGAGGGGAAAGGGCCCATGTCTGGAGTTCATATATCACATGGCCTTACCCCAAAGCAGCTAGGCTTTTGCCTAGAAAAGCTGTTTCTATCTCCCTAGTGACTGGGAGCCATCCTCTGGGTTTATACACAGCCAACTAGTGCCCATCTACACCAGAGCAAAGGTTCATCTTTAGCCTAAATCACCCCCCTCTCTCTCCGCAGTCTCCCCTGCCTGCAAGGGTGCTTACAGCGCCCCGTCCTACCTCCTCAGTCCTTGGTTTCCAGGCTAAAAAGCCAGCTCCCATAGTCCTTGCCTGCAAGCTGGACACACTGTTTCTTCTGACTCCCAGTTCCTCTTCATCCATCCATCCATCCATCCATCCATCCATCCATCCATCCATCCATCCCAGTTTCCCCATATTTTTCCTGAGCACGAGTGACCACAACTGTTCAACCTGAGCCTTCCCAAGGACTCAGTCCCAGCTCTCCTACTGCTCTTTTCTCCTGAACAAGCCTGTACCTGCCGCAGCCTACGATCCTCCCTGCCTGCACACCTGCTCCATCGGCACGTGGGACCGGCTGCTGGAGATGGGAAGCGGCCGGCCCCACGCAAGAGACATGTTGGCAGAGCTGGGAACATCTAACTCCACCCTGAGTGACAGTCCAGTGCTCTGAGCTGCTGTTACACCTCCATTCACTGCCTGCTGTGATTGCTTCCAGCCTTCGAACAGCGTTTCAGACAGCTGTTTGGTGGAAAATAGTTTCTTTTCCTCCTGGATTGCTGTGAATGCACCACATCGTAATTAAAAGCCAGTGAGTTGTGGGTACTGGAATCAGCACAGGCGTTTGCAGCCTGGCGGGCTGCTCGCCGGCTGGAGGCACGGCATTCGCACGAGGCTTCTGCTCTGCTTTATTTCACATGGCTTTCTGTAATAAAATCAGACTTCTAGTGCTAGCAAACCATCTGCTGCTTCCCAAAGGTCTGCAGGGGCATTAACTCCCTGTTTTACCCTCTGCAAAATCCCTGCTGTAGTCCTGGATGGTTTTGTGGTGGAGGGTTTGAGTCCTTCAGCTCTGTAGCTAAAGGAGTCCTGACTTTCACAGGTCAGAGTAGCTCCAGAGCCCTGGGGAGACACTCGGGTGGGAGGAGGTTTGAGCCCTGGGAGGGGAAAAGGGGAAAATCATCAACAGGAAGGAAACATCTCCCTCCATCCCCTCTCCCTGCTGGCTTTGCTGCACTGCTGAGGCTCTCTGTTTCTCTCCAGGCTTCCCCCCACTTTGCTGCTGAGGAGCTGTCTCCAAGTGACAACGGTGAGCGGATTAATTAATCTGCCTGTCAGCCCTTGGCAGCAAGACACTCTGCCACGCCAACTCTAATTAAACTGAACAAACCTACCTTTATCTTCAAACCTCGCCGCAGGCTGGGATAAGGCTGGAGGCCGCTGGGAGCTGAACTCAGGCAGCTTCATCACACCCAAGAGCCTGGCACCCACCCCTGCTTCTCGCTGAGCGTGGAGGGGCTGGGGAACATGTATCTCAGGTGTGCCGCCCTGAAAGGCAGGTCAGGAAAGGGAAGGGGGTGGGCTGGGGTGCTCCAACCCCTCTGATGACATCAGACCTCATGGGGGCTCTCAGCCCTCTGGCAGATTTGATGCTGAATATCTTGCCTATGTCTTATGCCCAAGGCAGGGATTTTTCCACTTCAGTCTCCACTCTTTCTAGCAAACCCTCGGATGGGCTCAGGGCATTGCTTGTCAGGGACTGCTCGTGGTCTGTCAGAATGGTCCTGAGTGAAACCTGGCACCTGTTGATGCTCCAAACAGCTGGAAGACGATATTTAAATCAGAAACACATGTAAAAAAATGCAGAGAGGAGACAACCCGCTGGGAGGGCACATGCCGTGCGGGTGCAGCTGCTCACACTGGGGGTGACCCTGCCTGTCTGTGCCCTGGGCCACCAGCCCCAGTTTTCCTGCAGCACGGCCCCTGGGCTGCGGGGAGTTGCTCGCCTTGCATTTCTGTTTCTCCTGGCAGAGGACGACTGATCTTACTTAGCTGAGGAAGGCTGATAAGAGCATTATCTGGAGGTATGGCCAGGATGAAGCAGTTGTTTGCAAGGCAATAGCCTTCTCCCACTTCCCTAACAACGGGGAAAGGCAAGGCTTAGCTAGAGTGGGTGTTACACAAATCCATGTACACACGGGCCTTCAGCCGCTGTTTTACCTGGGTGAGCATCCTTCACAAAATGTGCTGGTGGTCCCGTCCTTCCAGGGGTTTTTTTTTCTAGCTACGTAGTTTGGGGAACTTTAATTGCTCTATGATTAAGTGACTTTTAATTTCCCTCTTGTCAAATGTAATCCCATTTGCTCCTTCTTCTTTTCCTTTCTTTCTTTTTCTTTCCTCCTCCTGGAAATTAAATTAACATTCCATCTAATTACTCAGCCACTTCTCTAATTGCTGAGGGGACTGTGGTTGTTGTGCTCATTTAATTAATTGAGACCCGCAATGTTTAATGCAGAAGAGGATTTATTGGCTGTGGAGCTGGTGTGCAGGGCTCGTCTGGCAGGAGCAGTGTGCTCTGCAGAGAGGGAGGTAGATGCCAGCCCAGAGGGCTAGGAAAGGCTGGATCCGAAATCCCTTTTTTGGAGTATAAATATGAAGCAAATCGCTTTCCCTGTTGGTTCAGTTGCCTTTCTGGGTGTGTCCTTTTTAATGGTATTTTAAAACAAATCATGTCCAGACACCTTCCTACATTCAGGAGAGATTTGCCCTCTGAAGGTGACCCTTGGGATGCTCGTCTGTCCCTGCTGCGGCACCAGCAGCCCCCACACACCGCTGACCATCTCCCGGCACCAGCAGCGATGGCCAAAGGCGGAGGAGCAGGAGCAGGACAGACTGGCCCGTGTGCCAGGATCCTGTGCCAGGATCGGGAAGCGGAGGGCTGGCCACACGTTGAGGTTTGTAGGCCCTGGGGGAAGACTCTGCTGGGAACAGAGGCACATTCAGGAAGGGAGATAACAGGCTTCTGCTGTGTTTGTCCTGGGGGCAGGTTGCTTTGGCTGTGGTCTGTGCAGGGGATTTAAGCAAATCCATTGTATTTTGCATTGCTGTTGACTTGGAGCACGCGTGCAGCCTGCTCCCGTGTCTCTGCTAAGCGCAGGCAGGATCTCAGGATCTCCCAGCTTTGCTTTTACACTTGAGGGTTCTTTAAATGCCTGCACCTCAGCTGCTAGAGACCTGCCTCAGGTCACTGAGTGTCACAGCCAGGACATGGCTCAGTTCAGCTCAAAGGCTGGGTTGTTCCTCTGTCACAATGCACAGGGTCCTTCTCTCTGGCTGCTTCACATCTCTTTGGGGCAAAACCTGCCTCAGCACGTGCAGTGCAAGGCTCTGCTCTAAGCTGGTGCTTCCATATGTCACCGTAATATCAATACTTAAAAAAACCCCTAAGCCAGCCAACTGATCTGAATGTTTTATTTGCAGACCTGCCAGGCATCTGTAAATTCCAGGCATCCCCATTTCCGTGGCAGGGGATTTTATAAGAGGCAGAACAGCTTTGAAGTGAACCCCCTCTGCCCCAGCAGCTCTCCCAGCACCGGCAGCAGAGTCGAAAGCCTGACTCTGCAGGCAGCTCCAGCTGCAAACCCTCAGCCAGAGCTGGAGCCGCACAGCAGGTCCGTAATGCGGGATGGCCACACGTTGAGACCAGCTACGTGCCTTTTAAAGGATTATACCCGGCTGGAATGTAACAGGGAGGGAGGGAAGAGTGAGCAGTGCTCCTGGGCTGAGCCCTCCCGGGCATGGCCACCAGCCCCCAGGGGCAGGTGAGTCCTTCACATGCTGCTTTGCCAGGAGGAATTGAACCAGTTCCCCAACACCCTCTCTTAGCGCTGGAGCATGGATGTGGCCTGACAAGCTGCCAGGGCTGAGCCACAGGGTCCCCACGAGGATCTGTACTAAGGACACGGATGGATGTTGAATCTCTCTGGACCTGCAGCTCCCAACCTGAGCTCCCCAAACACCTCAGCTGGGCTGAGGGTGGTACAGAGGCGACTGCCTGCACAAGGGATGTTGCCCAGGCATTTGGCAAAAGCAACTCTGCAGCAGAAGCGTTGGCTGGAGGGAGGCAACTCTTTGGTCTGTGCTGTGGCAGGACCTGAATGTTGGAGCATGCTTCTATGATGCTTTCCTGACCTGCGTGAGGAGCCCTGCTCCAAACCGAGCTCTCTCCCTCCTACCACCAGTCACACACCAGCACCATGGCTCCTGGTCACTGTTTCCAGTGAGCAGGACCTCTCCCTAGTCTTCGATTCTCAAAAATATGTGACTTTTCCCAAAGGAGCCCAGTCATCTCTTTCTATGTATGGCTAAATGGTCAGTCAGGCGCTGGCAGCAGCTCCCTGCTTTGGCATTTCTTTACAAGCAAGCACAAAGCAACAGCTTTGTTATGAGATTTCTTTGCAAGGAGATAACAGTCCTGGAGCAACTCCTCACACTTTCTGTAACAGATCCCTCCTCTCTAGTGTTTGTCTCGTTGTCAGTGACTGGGCTGTCTGATCAGGACTTGGGTTATTGCTATGGAAACGGGAGGAAGCAGGACCCAGAGCACCTCCTGGGCTGGTTTGACTGTCTTGGGTGAGGCTCAGGCTGGATGCTGCTCTTTGAGACGTTTCCCATTAGGCTGGTGAGAGTGATACTAACGCAGTCCTCCTTGGCGGGCGCGTGTTGTGGAGATTAGGCTTTGTGTTCGACAGCGTTGAGGGCATTAGATAAATCCGTCCACAAGAGCGGCCCCTCCTCTGCTTTCCCTGGGCAGTGCCAGGACAATGTCCTTACGCTGCTCCCTGTGCCACCAACACTGATCCTGTTGCAGACCCAATTCTGGTTCACGGTGGTTGACTTGCAGCCCCCAAGCCCGTGACTGCAGGTGGGTCTACGAGGCTGAGGTCTGAGGCTGCTGGTGTCCAAAGAGATATTATCTAAAGCCCTTCCTCTCCCCTGGATGTGCCTGTGGGTCACAGACCTGTCCTCTCTGCCTCTGGTTTGCTGTGGTTCCAGCACCAGAGATGAAGCTGCAAGACCAGATCCCCAGGGTCCCCGTGACTGTGGGTGGCTGGTGGCACAACAAGGACTGTTCCCAGTGGGGGACCTCCAGTGAGGAGCCCACGTGCAGCTGGGCCATTTCTTGTGGCAATGTAAGAGCTCAGCTCACCGTCAGTGCATCGGCTGCTGAACCTCTGAGCATCCCTGTTCTGCCAGGGTGGGCGATGAAACGAGTTTGCTTGCGGTACCCGGTGCCCTGAGGCGTGCTGGCCGGTCAGCTCAGTGTCTTCCAGAGCCAGGCACCTCTGGCTGCCCGCGGTTATTTTGGAAGAGTCCTCGGGAAGGCAGGCTCTGCTCTGTATCCCAAGGATCACGCTCCTTGTGCATCAGCGTTCATCTCCTTCCCTTCCCAGACAAATACAGCTCCAAGACGAGTATCACTTGCCTCTGAGAAAACGAAGGCAATTTGACTACAGGGCTTAAATCTGGTGTAAAATGTACAAGGATCTGACTGCTGATGGGGAACATCTGGTCTGTGACCTTCACGCCCGAGGAGGTGTGAAACAACTCTTTGGAGATAGCTCAGCAGCAGGCAGGATGCTTTATAGTGGCTCATTATTGCTCCGGAGCGGAGCCCTGGGCAAGATCCCGGAGACCTCTGGGGATTGCTGGGGGCTGCCCGCTGTGGCTCGGCGGCGGTCAAGGCGGTCCAAGTTCAGGTGGAATGGGGAGAAATGCAGGCGTCTGGGGCAGCGCTGCTGCCAGGCACCGAGACAGACCCCACGGGAGCACTGGCGACGTAATGGCACTTCTCTTCTTGCTTCACTTCTCAGCAACCCTGCTCAGCCCCTGAGGAGCGACCCACATGGCTGGTGTCCCCCAACAGCTCTGTGTCCCGGCCCCTTCCAAGTGTCCCATCGGGCCCATGTTACAGGGAGAAGGTGAAGGACACTCAGAGTCCGTGCTGCTGGAAACCACATCTGTCCTTCTGTCTGCCCGTCGCTGCCCAGCCTGCGGCTGCAACTCGTTTGGGAACGTGGTTTATTGCAAGTCAAACTTTTAATCTGTTAATAATCTGACATTTACTCAAACAAAGGAGGTAGATATGGAAAAAGGCAAAGCCACCGCTCTTCTGCTGCACAGCATGTGCCCAAAGCAAGAGGAAAAAGGGCTCATAAAAATATGATTAGATTTACTCTGCCTCATTTCAAACCAGAGCATGCTCATAATTCACGGTGACAGAGGAGGGTTCACCAGGCGGAGACCCCACTGATAGACGTTTCAGTAACCACTTTCAATTAGGAATTTCTTGGCAGGTTCCCAACTTTGTGTCAAACTCTTCTGGGCTGCGTTTTGGCCGGGTCAGCTTCATATGTGTAATTGAGTCCCTGCTGAGCAGGGTTGCCTTTGCTCGGGGAAGAGGTGGAGAACTGTCCCTGACAGCCTGTGAAGGAGGAGCATTTCACACCCGGAATAGAAAACTGCCTTCTAGCTGAATTGTTCCATTTAAAAAAAAAAAAAAATTTTTTTTTGAAACCACCGGATTTGGGTTTAAAATAAAATAGTTTTTCAACATGTACACCAAATGAAAAAATAGAATTAAACCAAGGTGTCCCTCTCCCACCTCTGCAGACCAAGCTCTCCTTGGGCTGGTGTGGCCAAGGTGAGGCAGCTCGAGCGCAGGGACTGGCACAACCGCTGCATCGCGCCGTCTCTCCCGGCACCGCGGGAGCACTGGGCAGCCCGTGGCTCCCCCAGCTCTTATTCCCGGCAGGCTGGGCTGTGGCTGAGCTGGAGCAGCCTCTCGCCTTAGCTCCGCTTCAGCATCCGCTGAAAAATTTTAAAGCGTGTTTTATGGCAGGCAGATCTGGCCTGAAGCCTTTTTCCCTCCCCGGAGATTTCAATGAGAAAGTCATTATTTTGCTGATTTTTGTTGACACTCTGTGTAAGAGTTGCCATGGCTCTCGCCCGGCACACCTCTCCTGGCCGGGAAGTCGGGGGACTGGGACGGGGAAGGCGCAAGGCTGCTGCCATCGCCGGCCAGGGCCAGGTGGGGACACGGGGTGCCCAGGGACCTACCGGGGTGCAGACACCTCCGCAGCCGTGCCCAGTCCCCAGCACCATGGGCAAGACGCGTGCCCCATGTTCCTGTTTCACCCCTCTCTTGCTGTGAAGCATTTTGCCATTGCCCGAGCTGTTTCACACCATTTTACCACAAGTCCCGCATTTTTTTTCTATATCTTTTCCCAGACAGGACTCTGGGTATCCTGAGCATGCTGAAGTTTCACAGCCCATTAGGAGAAGGGAACGATGTCCCCACCAGCCGGGTTCACCCCTCTGGGCTGCAGAGAGTGAATTATGAGCAGGCTGGGAGCGGGGCTGCAGCCTCCAGTGAGGACGGGACGACTCGGGATGCAGCCAGCGATGCTGCGATGCTGGACCCTGACCTCAGGTTGCTGCCGCTCTGTGGCTGCCTGGCCCGGGGGACCATCGCTGCGGAGCCAGGGTGGGTGTTTGCTGCTCTCAGAGGGACCTTTCTCCTCATACGGGGTCTGTGGCCCACAGGGCAGCCCCTAAACCCCCCTCTGCCCCTGGCACTGCTTAGCACCCTCCTTAATTAATTTTGCAGACTACACAGCCGGTTTTGATGAAAAACATCCCACAAAAAGCCAATGAGCAGTCACCGAGCAACACTGCGGCCTCTTTTAATGATATTTTCTTTGTGGTTTTGGTTTGGAATATCTTTCTCTTAAATGAAGAAAGAAGTCCCCCTCTTGGACTGAAATTATTTGACTTTATCCCTTCATTTTCTTGCATTCCTAAATGCTCAGCTCTGGTACCTAGGACTCAGTCGGGGTTTTAAATTGGCCGTAGCAGGGCTAGGATGCTGCTGACCTCTTTACCTGTTTCCTTCCTACCATCTTCTGCACCATCCTTGCTTGTGCCACCACTGATGCATCCGCATCCCCAATTCCTTTTCCACATGGCATCTGGGTTTGGCAATGCCCAGCTCGCCTCGCCTGTGGCTGTTTGCAGCAAGCATGGGAGAACCACTGCTGTAGGCAAGAAGGATTTGTCCCTTGTCGAGCTGGGACGTGGCATTCATGTTCACCAGCACTTTCACCAGGTGTAATCTTACAGTCGCATCCTCTGCGGAAGGTGTTTTATCCAGCACGATATCTAAGAGCCCGCCCCAGGCACAGTCCTTCCCTGGACCATTCCAGCTCCTTCCAGTATGGTTGTATTTTATCTGTGGAGCTCCATAAAGATTTTGTTCCGTCATCCTGGAATTTTTATGACTCCTTTGTGTGTATATAATGCGATTGCCCTGGAACAGAGAGAAATTAATCATCGTTCCTTTGTTAGCTTTCAGGAATTTTTAATGTCTATGTTTTTGTTCTTCTGTCATGTCCAAATGTGGGGTCCATGGGCTAGTTGACATTTAAAATGACTTAATTGCTTAGATTTTCCCCCTCAGTGTTTACGGACACTTGTTCGTAGTATTTTGTGTGTGACTTTATGTACCATGTATTTTCTGGCTCGTTTCCATTTTTCACTTCATCCCAGTGGTTCACAACATCTCCTCTTGCTATAGACCACACCTCTGAACTCCATCATCTGCCAGCGGGTCGATGGGGCGAGCGAGACTGAGAGAGGTGGCCTAGAGCAACCTCCCCCTGCAGCGCATCCCTCCCTGTGTCAGATGATGTGGGATCCAGGGCTGTTAATGGCTTTTTTAAGATGTCTGCCTAAGGAAGACATCCGAGGTGTCGTGTCTCAGGTACCCGTTCTCCGGCCAGGCTCTAGGTGCCACACGGAGTCAGGGTGAGGTGCCCGTGGTGTCTGGTAGCCGCCAGTTTCGGCCCCAAGCCTGGGAGCAGGCTCACTCAGGAGCTCTCCTCTGCCAAATCTCTAATTTGGGGGGATTACTGCCTTTTTCACAAATCTCCATCCTTTGCAGTGGGCAGACTGGCTGGGTGCTGCTCCTGCCTGTGCCTCCCCCCACTCCTGCATGAAGGTCTGCTCTGGGTAACCCTGCTCGGTGCATCCCAGGTCTGTGCTGGGAAGGTGTGTGGGACAGGCACAACCTCCTCCATGAGCCAGAGGCTCCCAGTTACTGTCTGGATTTCACTGCCCCGTGATTTTAGGCAGAAAGTGCTGGTACCAACCCTGTTAGATACAGCAGGGTGAGGTATGGGGACAGGCAGGCGCTGCAGACAGACTGACATTTGGGCTCTTAGTAAACACTGCAGGATAGATGGGAGCTATGTATCACTAACCATATTACACACATCATTAGGAAAATGTTAGTTGAAACAAAAGATGCAAATTGTACCAGGCTGTGCTTCCTGAGCACTCTGCAAAGCCTCTGCAACATCATGTGCTTTTGCTGTGGCTCTGTAATGGCTTCGACGCTTTCTTGGGCACGTTTGCTCCTGCTCCATTGAGGCTGTTTTGCATTAAATTGTTTGTTTAGCAGCTACTGGGTTTTTGGCAGGACAGCTGTTGCCTTCTGCGGGCTGTGGAGCAGGAGGGTGTCATGAAATGCTGCTTTGCAGAGCAGCCAGGCACGTCAAGGTGAACCCTCCTCATTTCAGAGAGAAGCGCGACAGCACCCATCGCTGCTGCCGCCCCGCCGGACCCACCATCTCGCAGCACCCTGTGGGCTCGGGCCGGGTGGTCTTTGTGGTGGGGGCACCTCTGGGGCTCCCGCCGGGGCTGTGGGGACCTGGGGCAGCCGTGGGCCAGGCTCCGTAGACCCCTCCTGGGAATGTCTCCTGATGGGACAAGGTCACCCAGATCCCAGACCCGCAGCAAAACCCTCCAGACCCCGATGTGCGCTAACGAAAACAGTCCCAGCATATTAATACTTGCAAAAACAAACACTAGGAAGAGAGAAGGAATGAGCCAGCCATTCAGGGAGCGCTAAGCCTCTCCTCTCTAGATCTCCGATCCCTCCGTGTCCTATGGCCGTTGTCTCCCTGCACACCCCACGCTAAGAGCAGCTTCTGCAAATGTCTTCAGCTGTGCCCTAGCCGGTCTGTCCCAGCACGGCTTGCTTTTGAAGGGGCATCTACACGCCTCTTAAAACCAGCTTTGCCTCTTTTTTCTGGTCTCTTCAGCATGGCCAGCACTCACATTGCAACACAACATCCTGCTTTCCAACAGGGTGAAGCTCTGCTTGGATGGGGAGCGCAGAGAGGAGCCACAACCAAGGGAGACATGGCACAAGCCACAGGAGATGCTGCAGGATCAGCAGCTCAATGTGCCTCCTGGGGCCTTGCAAGGGTTCTCACCTCTCCTTCTCAATTTTATTTTATTTTTTTTTTAATTTTAGGAGAAGCCAGTAACTGATTTTAGGTGGTTCCTGAGTCCAGCAAGTACAATCAGACTAACATCACAGCCCGTAGCAACTGGAAGAGGTTAGCCCTGGCGTGCACGTTAGTGTTGTCTTCCTCCACGCTTAGGAAGAGGAGGTGACACAAACGAGCTGTATTCACCCACTGGCCCTCGCATCGTTCCTGGTACTGGCTCCTGCGGAGAGACACTTCTGAGGGTGTCCCTGGGTGTGCAATTCGCTGTGGGACTGGCGTGGCAGGTCCAGACCGACAGCAGCGGCGGCAGGGGAGGGAGTGAAGGAAATCCCAACACCCACGGTAGAGAAAGCAGCCGGTGAGCAGCGCAAAAAGCTGTGCCCTGTAGCCCATCCTTCATCCTAAGGTAACGCTTTGACATAGTTTCCTGCTGAACTGGGTGGGCATTCCGGGGCTGGTGGGGTGGTGGAGGTCAGAAGGGACATCTGGAGGTGATGGATCCAAACTCCTGTGCAGGGCAGGGCCTCGCTTAGGTTGCTCAGGGCCTTACCCTGAGGAGTTTGGACCATCTCCACAATCTCCCAGCCTCTCCCGGAACCAGCCGGGAAAGTGAGGCTGCCTAAGGGCGAGTTAGCCCTGCCTCCAGCGGCTGCCTGGTCCCTAAGAGACACCTGGGGATGGAGGGGGTCCAGGTGCAAGGCTGCCTGCCTGCAGCTCTGCCTGCTGCTGAGGATGAAGGACCTGCTCCCCGAGGGCCGAGCAGGCAGGAGTCGGGGGTTTCAGCCCCTCCGCGCAGGAGCCTGCTGGGTGAAAGCCAGCACTGAGCGTATCCCCAGCACGAGCCACCAGCGCAGCACAGCACAGTGCAGGGGTGATGGGGAGCACTGGGAGGCTACCTCCACCCCAGTTTGCATCTGCACATTTAAGGGTGTTTAAAGGGTATTTAACGGTGTTTAGGTGCGTTTAAGAGCTCACCCTTCTCCCTGGGACTAGAACAGGCAAGGGAGCCCACATGCTCCTCCAGCAGAGTGGCCCCAAAGCTGCCCTGAGGTGGGTGGCACAGCTGGAGCTGGAGGGGACCCACAGTCTCCCTGCCTGCCACCCCGGGGTGCCCCTGGGTGCCACCGCTCGGGATTTGCTGAAGGAGGAGTAGCTGCGTGCAGTGAGTTGTGAGCATTCTCAGCAGCCAGCGGTGCGAGAGCAGCCTCTGCTCACCAGGCTGCGTCGGGGACAAGCCACCACGCTGACGTGCACCCGCCCCACGTCCTGCTCAGACACCCCTGGCGCTGGTGCCATCGGGCAGCATCCTGGGCTGGGGAGATGAAGGCCTTTGTGCAACAGTATCCCTCCGGATCTGCACTGGAGATGTGTGGGGGAGGCCTGAAAATGCCTTCGAGCCCCAGCCCTGCAAGAGGGGTCCTGGAGGCGCACAGCTGGATGAAAGCAGACACATCTGGGTTGTATTCCCCGGTCGGTTCTGGCCCCGCTGCTGGGGCTGGGCTCCCTCCTCCCTGCTCCGGGCTGCTCCGTCCCCCCCCGCTGTGGCCAGAGGACTTTTGGAGGCAGAGGTGGGCTCTCTGCCCCTCATATATACAGAGCCACCACTGCGGCCCCAGGTGTCATGGCCAGATGATTTCTGTGGTGCTGTTTCACCCCATTTTGAACGGGTTTTTTTTCCTCTTTGTTGGTTCAATCCGAACGTGGCTCATGTGCTCGCAGCCCTCACTGCTTGTTGCCCGGAGCACGGGCACTGCTCAACACGTCGCTCTCCTCCTCGGGCAGCGGGCAGAGCCAGCAGCTCCCATACAGGCTGGGTCCAGCCCCAAACCATCCCACGGGGTGGGGGGGGGATGTTCCTCCTTCTCCGCTCCGCTCTGGGTCAGACCTGCCACCCCCAGCACAGGACCCGCCATCCCCAGCAGACGGTGACAGTTTAGTTTAGCTTTAAACCCCAAACCCAAGCAAGTCTCCCCCGTCCAAGCTACCTCCCCACCTGTCAGTCAATCAGCTTTACTTGTTGTTTGCTTCATGGTGCTTTTCCACAAATACCAGTATAAACAGGATTTCTCTTTGCAGTTTTCCAATCGGACCCCTTCTAATTTGGAATCTTTGTTTGTTTGTTTGTTCTGTGGAATTTGTAATGGTTTCCAGGAAAGCTGAAACCTTTCCAGCCCGCAGCGAGGTGCCTGGGGTGCCCCAGCTGGGACGCACGTGCCTGCCTCCCCCGGCACCCCGGCCGGCACACGCCGCCTGCCCCGACCTGCACCCCTCCGACTTACACAAGAGCAAACGGAAAACACGGATCACGTTTCTTCTAAAACCTGCACAAAACAAATCCGATGCCACTTTTGGCGAGCTGGAGAAAGGGAGGGTTTAAGTGAAATGTTTCTGTACAGTGGAAAGAAATCATTAAGCCGAGCTTTGCAGCGATGTCTGTCTGCACCTATTGCCAGTTTCTCACATCAGAAAGCTTCACCCAGCTCTAAATCTGGGACTAGAGCATCCGCCGATGCTTGCAAAGAGGCTACAACAAGAGAGCACAGAGAGGTAGGGGCTGTCTGTACCCACAAGCTGGCTGTTAACTCTGAAGACTAATGATGTCAGGGCAAACAGCATCAAGAACTATCTTGTTTCTAACAAAGCCTACAAGAAAGATGATACTTTCCCTTTCTTTTTGTAAACTAAAGTGCCTTTCTGTGGTCAGCCCCGCAGTGACTGCCATTACCCACCTGCAAGGAGCCAGGGGAGCGATGGGGATACTTAAATCAGTCCCGCCAGCCCCGTGGTGAGGTTATGGGGATGAATGAAGCTGGGGACGTGTCTGTCCCGTTAGGAGACAGCTGACAAGTGGAAGAGATGAAGCAGAGGGATGTCCCTGGCTCTTTCAAGCAGCCCCACCAAGGCCCCAAGGTGCACAAGCATCAGCTGTGGGGCTGCCGTGGCCCTTCCCACCAAGGGGTTCAGTCCCCCCCAGACAGGGCCACCCCAGGGCAGCCGGAACAGCCCCTCTGATCTTGACTCCCTCAGACAGCAGCACTTCAAGCGTGCGGAGTCCCAGATTTGCCTTAAATTAGAAGTTGTTTCTTGTGGGATTTAAATTCCTTGACATTGCTCTCTGTATAGCTGACCTGGATTTATTTATTATTAGAAATAACTTCTCCCAACTTTGCCATATTAGAGCATCGCTGCAGCCGAGGCCGGTGACAGGAGCTTGGAGCTGGGATGTTTGTCACCCCGGTCCCTCATTGTCCCCAACCCTGTCCGAGCCCTGCGTGGCCAGGACGGATTGTGGGGATCCCTCAAGGCTGGGAAAGCCCATCATCGCCAGGCAGCAACAAACTGTTCCTTTCTCTTCTGCAAACCAAGAAGCTGCCAGAGAAAAGAAACCTTTGGGATGAGATGAAGTGATGCAACTGAAAAAATACTTTGCCCATGAAGAGCATTAGTTTTTAACTGATAAAGTGGAAATTAATACAAATCTTTTGGGGAATGTGATGCGCTCCTGGGCTTTTTAGCGTTGACCAACACAAGCCACAAAGTTTCAGTTTTCCTGAAGGCACCTTTTTTTTTGATCAGGCATCTCCGGCAAAGCGGGTGACTCATCCCGAGAGGCTGGGAGCTGGGGAGCCGTGAAGCCCGGCTCAAGTCTGCACCCCGCCTGGGCCGGGCTTTACCGGGCACGGGGAGAGGCGACCGCGGGTGCAAGGTGGGCAAGTCCGATCTAACAATTTGGTTCTGACACAGAAAGCGCAAAACCACCCCTCGACTCCAGACAACTCGTTCCACGCGTGCCCCAGCCCGTCCCCCGCCTGGGGGGGGGGGGGGGGGGGGGGATCCCGCCGTGCTCTCGGCGTGTCCTCGGGCTGCAAAGCCGGGCTGGGAAAAGCCCTGATGCAAAACTAGAGATTAGTTCGCCGCAAAGCCGCTGACAGCCACAGCCCGCCCTGCTGGGACCGGTTGCAGAGGTGACTTAAATGATGCCCTTAATGAATGTGGCGGGGATGCGCCCGGCGGCCGGGGGCTGGGTACCACCGTGGGGCGGGAGGGGGGATGTGGGCACCGGGACCAGGGCTCGGGCACCGGGTCCGGGGGCGACACCGGGGGTCCGGGGCAGGAGCGGGGGGGTCTGGCTGCCCCCGGGCGGGGCGGGGAGGGGCCGGACCAGGCCCCGTCGGCTCCGCTGCGAGAAGCGGCCGGTGCCTCCTCCGGGGCAGCCGCGGGCGGCAGCGGGACCGGCACCGGGAGGGCCTGGGACGGGGCGGGCCCGGGACCGGCAGCGGCACCGGAGCTCGGGACCGGGCGGAGGCGGGACCGGGCGGGGCGGGGGAACCGGCCGGCTCCAAACCCGCCCCCCGCCGCGGGGAGGAGGCGGTGGCCGAGCCCCCCCCGCCGAGCCGAGCCGAGCCGAGCCGTGCTCCAGCCGCGCCGTGCCGAGCCCAGCCCAGCCGTGCCAGAGCCGCGCCGAGCCGCTCCGCCTCTCGCCCATGGCGGCCCCCGGCCCCACGCGTGTCCCGGCCCCGGCTCGGAGCCGCCGCTGAGCGCTGCGCACCGGCCCGGCGTCCAGGTAAGCCCAGGGGGGGCCCGGGCACCTGCCCGCGCCCGGGACGGATCCTGCCCCGCGCCCGGCGGTGCGGGGCCGGGGGGGCGGCTCCGGGGGTCCCGGCGGAGCCTCTTTCCCCCGCGGGGATCCGGTCCCGGCTCCGGGCTTCGCCGCTTTTTATTCCGCCCCCCCCCGCCTGGGGCCGCGCGTCCCGTCCGAGCGCGGTGGGGTCGGGTGCTGCCGCCCCGCAAATGGGGCAGAATCGGGTCCTTTGGGCTTCCCCGGAGGATGCGAGGAGGGGGGAGAGCCAGGATCCGGCCCCCGGCCCCCACCTCCCGCTCGGTGTCGGGGCGGCCTTTGCGGCTGCCGGAGGAGTTTGCTTCATACTTGGAGACTGTCCCGCCACGCAGAAACACAAACACGGCTCGGGACGGCTCAGGGTGCAGTTTGTTCACAGGAGGGGGGGGAAAATGCGTCCTGTCTAAATATTAGTTTAAGAAACGGAAGGATCTACGGCCGGGCTCTGTCTGCATCTGCAACCCCGTCACCTTCTCCCGGCTCCAGCCGCCAGCTTTCGGCCGCCGCCGAGCCGTGGTAACCAAATCCAGAGCTTTGCAGGGGCTGGGAGGCGAATTTCACCCCGGCGTCGAGGGAGGGAATTTCCCACTCTTGCTGCGGTCTGTACGGAGGCTTTACAAAAACAACCTAGACCTCAGATGTCTTTATTGCACATATATGGTAGCTTGTAGCCAGCACTGATTTAAATCCTATCGTTGCTTCGGGAGCCAATCCACAATTAGGCGCTGGGTCGAGGGGACGGTTTATCGCAGCGGGAGAAGGGACTGACGGCTGTCGGAGGCAGCATGTGGGTCCTGGATGTGTGCTGAAGTCCTGGGTCTGAAGCCGGGATCATCTGTGGATCCCAAATTCAGACTCTGGTGTTCGTGGGTGCTCCTGGATTTAATGGCAGAAGCGGCCGAGATGCTGCATGGCACAGGGCAGAGCAGTCAGGCAGGGGAGGGGGGGGGTTCTCTGTGCAGGACTTTAGGAGGCTTGAGCACTTGGTTTTGGTTTTTCAGCTGCTGGTTTTAACTGAGCCTTTGGTTCAGACCCAAATCTCCTCGCTGCGGTGCTGGTTCCAGGTCACAAAGCAGAGCTGGCGATGCTGCACCTTGAGGTTTGCTCTGGGCTGTGGCAGGGCCCCGGGGTGAGCATCCCCAGCGTCCCCACAGTCACCGGCAGCAGCCCGCGGGCTCGTCCCGCGCCTCCAGCCCCAGCAGGTCCGGGGATGGGCCAGGGAAATGAGACTTTCCTGTTTCTACATCTCAAAATTTTAAATAGCGCTGGATCTTGAAGTGCTCACTCCGTCCTGGTCCAGCTCGTCTCTTGCCTGGAGGAAGGAGCAGAGGCAGTGCAGCGCATCCCGCTGCCGGCTGCAGGCACCCCGGGGGAGGCCGGGCTGTGCCCCCCACTCTGCGATCAGTCTGTGCACGGTTGCAGCAGGATGCAGCACCAGGGCCAGGCTCCCCCTGGGCTGCACGGCCGCAGGATTTGCGAGGGCAAGGGGAGAGCCCAGCACCTTCCAGGCCTCGTGGCATCCAGCCCCTGGGCTGTAAATAAGAGGAGCTGGTCCAGGCTGCTGGGACATGGCCCCTGGGGGGGGGGACGGGGGACGGGGACAGGCAGGTCCTGGCACTGCTCCGGTGCCCCTTCTCCCTGGGAAGTGGGCACCCCTGGGTGCCTGCGCAGAGGGAGGGGTGGGTGGTGCTGGGGGCTGGAGCAGGCCTGGCTGGGGCTGCACTGGGTGCCCTCCCCCGGTGCAGACGTGAATCACAGCTCTGGGCTCAGCCCTGGCCCTGCTCTCCCAGGGAAAGGCCCCTCCTAGGGCTGCCGTTGGGCTCCTCTCCTGCAGCCATGCCAGACTCCAGGGTGTGCTTTTAAGGTTGATTTCCACCTTTGGGGGACTGCAAGGGAGGATCTAAGCTTTGCAATATCCACCTTTTGAGGTCGAGGTGTCTCTCATGTGACCCTAAACACGGGCCAGCGGGTAGCGTGGCCAGAGCAGGCGTCGCGGTGGCTGACCCCGCCGCAGCGTGCCATGGTGCGGTGGCATCCAGCACAAGGGCAGGCAGCTGCCCACCCAGGAGAGCCCCACCCTGTGAGATGCTGAGCCACGCCGTGCCCACGCAGGGGTGGGCTTGGGGCGTCACAAAGAGCTGGCAGCTGCCTGTTGATGTCAGCCCCTGCCTACAGAGCATCTCACGGTACCCAGCGGGGCTGGGCCTCGGTGGAGAGGGAGATGCTGAGAGGAGGGAGGGTCCAGGGGCCCCGCGTGGGTGCCCGGCACAGGAGGTGCAGTAGCACAGCTCAGGACTGGTGTGTGTTTTACTGGTGTGGGGTTTTTTTTTTTTTCCCCTGGTGCCGCAGGCAGTTTCATTGCTGGTCTAAGCTAAAGCACATGTGCACAATCCCACTTCCAGGACCCTTGCTAAGCCCGGCCAGGGCAGCAGCGTGTGATCCTGCTCCGGCAGCTCCCAGGGCTCAGTGTGTGTAGGGAGGGGGTGAGGACCCAGGTACCAGCCGGCCCCTCTGCTCCCACCATGCCAGGTACCACTTGGCACCTCAGGAGTGCTGCCGCAGCGATGGAGCCATGGGGCAACCAGCCCCTCAGTCAGGGTGAGCCATCTGCTCCAGCTCCACCGTTAGCTGGTTGGACTGGAGAAATCCCCCCCTGACCCAGCTTTTTCTGGGATTTGGCCAGTTTGGAGTAGTCTTTCCCCATTAAGCTTGGAGGAGAGGAAGAGAAACCCAAACTTGCTCCCTCCTGGTTGTGCCAGGCAGGGTGCAGAGATGCTCTCGTGTGAAGGAGCATCCCAAGAGTAGAAACCCCCTCTGCGATCACCCTGGGAAGGGAAATGCCACAAGCAGTTTTGTTCCCATTGCTTCTTCGTCACGAAACCCGAAACGGGCTCACTTTGTAACTCAGCATCCACAGAACTAAATTGAAACAATCTATTTGCCACCGCGTTGTTCTCAAACGACGACAAAAAAGCATTTCCTTCCGCAGCTGTTCAAAGGCCACGTCGCCAGCATGTCAGTCCCCTAATAAGAAATGTCAGTTGCATCAACACTGGTTTTCATGAAGTGTTTTGATTTTGATGGAACCACATATTTTTTTTCCAGCAGAAAAGGTTTCCTTTGAACTTTGTCCAAACCCAGTGTATAAGGGGATGGCTGGTGGCTGCCGGGAGGGAGCCAGGGCAGCCCTGCCCGGCCCTCGCTGGGGGCAGGCAGCGCTCCGAGGGGCTGGCAGCCCCGCACAGCCCTGGTGCAGCAGGAGATGTCCCAGGAGGGGAAGTTCCTCCTTTAGCATCACTCCCAGGCTGCAATAATCCAAGGCAGGAGTTGAATTTTTCTCTGTTTCAGCAGCTTTTTTGCAGCACAGGGACCTGGTTGTGTGGTGCTTGGGGCAGGGCGATAAATCCCATCCGTGAGATCTCCTGGGTGATGCCCGGTGCTGAGCAAGGAAATAATTCATGGGTATAACATGTAATGGGGCTCAAGGCTTTAGGGAGACCCTCGATATCATCTTGGCCTGTTTTTTTTCCCAGGCTGCAGCGGAGGGGTGAGGCAGTTGTAAGCCACCCCTAGTTCTTCCCAGGGAGGAAAGCATGTCCCTGAAGGAACCAAATGAATGCCAGTTTTCAAAGACTATTTAAAGCAAGCAAATAGGCCAGGATTTTGGGGATGGATAGAGCAAAGAGCCATTACCGGGGGCTCTCGGGGGCTGGGGAGGGCTGGCAGCCCACCACCCTTGCTGCCTCCAGGCCACAGCAGCTCCAGGGACAGCCGGGCCTCAACAAGCACATTTTGGTTGAGTCCTGGGGGTGAGAACCACTTTTGCCCCATCTCTGCCATCTCTGGGTCTCGCTTGTGGTGGCAGAGCTGTTTGTAAAAGCGCTGAGCGCTCGCATCGCTGACCAGGCCACGGGCTTCTGCACGGCTTGTGGTGGCTTTTTTGCCTTTAATAATGTTGGTTTTGGCTGTGGTCTGGCGGAGCTGGCTGAGAGCACGGGGTGTATTTATTGCTGGCTGTTATTGCTCCCTGACCCTCCCCTATAAAACACCGGGGCTGTTGGACTTGGTGAAGGCAGCTGGAGGCCAAGGACCTTTTGGCACCATGAAATGGGGCAGAGCCCCCAGTCCTGCTGCCAGATCCCCGGGCAGCCTCATGCTGCGCTCCTGGAGCAGAGCAGTGTCATCTTGTCCCTGTGCCAATGACCCGAAATCCCAAATCCCCGCGAGGTCCATCCCGGTGGTTGTGGTCCCTGAGCAGCTCTGGGCTGCAGCCAGCAGAGCTGTGCTGGGAGGAATGGGCAGGGGATGGTCCCAGCAAGGTGCTGAAGCGGTGTTTAGGGTTCTCCCTGGGCTTTTTCCTCTCTGCTGCCTTCCCTGCAACAGGCAGGGATGCCGTGCCCTTGTGCGGCACAGGGGGACCAAAATTGGCCAAAACCTTGGGTACAAACCAAAACATCTTCATCCCCTCAAGCAGGTGCTGCATCCCACCCAGGGACACCAGTCCCATCCCGCCAGGGTGTCCCCGAGGAAAGGCTCGCCTCTGATTTAATAGGGCAGCTGCTGTCTTCGTTAAGTGGTGCTGGCTTATTAAGAGCACATTTTTGAGGCTTAGCAGCTCCACGGAGCCGTCTGGGAGGGACGGTGCCAGCGGCGGAGCTGACACACGTGGCAGGAGGACGCCGGAGGCGGCTGCTGGCAGTGATGCTCCACCAAGCCAGGCTGGGTGCCGTGGCATCGCTCTGCTGCCCTGAACCGGGGTGGGGGACGTGCCTATTTAGAGCCCAAGGGCGGTTTGGGGGAGGGCAAAGGAGAGACTGGAAGGATCCAGCCAGGATTTGGGTGGCACAAGCCCTCTAAGCACAGACAGAGGGGGGATGCCTGGGCACGAAGGGACGGTGATGAGTGGCTGTGCCCTGGCAAAGCATCGCTTGCAGAGGAGTGATGGGAGGAGAGGGGGTCTGGCCCGTGCCTGACTCCAAGAGCAGATCTGAGATCTTTTCCATCGCCAAACGCCGGCACAGAAGCTGCAGCAGGACAGGCTGTGTGGGCCGCGGAGGAGAGGTGGCATCGGCGTGCCAGCCCAGGGCTCCCTGCCAGGACGGGGACGCCAGCGGGGCGCAGGGCTTGGCTGTGGCTGCCGGCTCGGCTCCCGCAGGCAGCAGGAGAGGAGATGCACCACAATCCATCTTCTTGCTGGAGCTCTTCCTTCAGCTGCGCCGTTATCTTCCACCAGTGCTTTCTTTAATTTCCTGTTGCTCTGAGCAGCGCCAGCGGGTCCCGCTGCAGCATCTGGGCTGGGAAAGGTGGAAAATGGAAAAAAAAGGGGCAGATTGTCACTGCCCGTGTCACCCCACAGTCCTGCCCTTACCTCCCCGATGGTGCCGGCTCCTCTGCAGGAGCACAGGCAAGATTGGGCGGCCACACTCCGATTGCAAATGTTTTATGGCAGCGCAGAGCACACACGCCGTCAGCTGGGGGCAGGAAAATGATCCCAGTCTCTTATCCCCAAGCTCAGTCGGATCTGAACTGGAGTCATGGGAGACAGCAGCCGGACGGGAAGGGCAGTGTCACCGCAGCTGGGTGTGATCAGAGGACAAAACTTTGCTTTTTTGGAAGCTGTGTGGCTCTTCCATGTGGAAAGGCTCCAGTCCCTGAGGGTGTCCCAAGGGGGTTCTCTGCACAGTGACAGGATATCTTGGAGGATGCGTCTGTTTGTGTCTGCATGATGCTGTGCCACCGTATCGGCATCTCTGCGTGCAGAGATCCAGGTGACTCTGACCTACTGCCTTTTGGAGACCCTCCAGCTATTCCCATCATCTCCCCTTTATCCCAAGCATCTCCCAGTTTTGAATTTCCTCCACCCAAAATCTCCATTCCCAATGCGCTGCTGTCGCTGTCTTGGGAGGAATTTCTCATTTGTTCGCTCTGGAGCAGTGCTAAGTGCTTCAATATGTCGGCGGTTGCTGCTGGAGTCGGACAGTAAACGCTAATGGGATATTAGTCTGTGCACCGTCCAAAACCCACTGGAAGGGTTTAGTGCAAATTGGATTTGCAAACCTCTCTCGGGTCTCTCTGCCCTTAGCAAAGCGCTGTAATCCCTGGCGGGCGCCTTGACAAGCCGGCTCCTTCTGTGCAAAAAGAAATTAAATATATAGAGAGGGAAAAGGGGAGCGAAGGTAATGGTGGGGTTCCCTTTGCCAGGCTGGAGGTGGCATCAGCATCACCTGCACTTCTTGGTCTGCTGCTGTTGAGGGACGTGGATGGGTGCTGTTGAGGGATGTGGATGGGTGCTGTTGAGGGACACGGATGGGTGCTGTTGAGGGATGTGGATGGGTGCTGTTGAGGGACACGGATGGGTGCTGTTGAGGGATGTGGATGGGTGCTGTTGAGGGACGTGGATGGGTGCTGTTGAGGGATGTGGATGGGTGCTGTTGAGGGACACGGATGGGTGCTGTTGAGGGGTGTGGATTGGTGCTGTTGAGGGACGCGGATGGGTGCTGTTGAGGGACGCGGATGGGTGCTGTTGAGGGACACAGATGGGTGCTGTTGAGGGACGCGGATGGGTGCTGTTGAGGGACATGGATGGGTGCTGTTGAGGGGTGTGGATTGGTGCTGTTGAGGGACGCGGATGGGTGCTGTTGAGGGATGTGGATGGGTGCTGTTGAGAGATGTGGATGGGTGCTGTTGAGGGACGCGGATGGGTGCTGTTGAGGGATGCGGATGGGTGCTGTTGAGGGACACAGATGGGTGCTGTTGAGGGACGCGGATGGGTGCTGTTGAGGGACATGGATGGGTGCTGTTGAGGGACGCAGATGGGTGCTCATCCCTCGCAGGGCACCTGGGGGCTGTAACTCCTCCGTCCTGCCCCCAGCACAGCTCGTTTCTGGCTCAGCCTGTCCTGCTCGCAGGGATGCTGGCTCAGGGCAGGATCTGTTTCTCTGGGGATGAGAATGGGAATTATGAAGGTGGGAGCTGAAGGGACCGTGTCAGCCCACCGGAGACACGTGGAAAAGCCGGAGTGGCCCCTCTGCTCCCACAGGTGCTCTGGAAAAATGGGGAAATAATACACAGAGTCCTTCAAGGGTCATCATGCTCCCAGGGCATTTTTGTGAAGGGGAAACTGAGGCACGCTGCAGTGACCTCCGCTGGGGATCTGGGGGGCTGGAGCGTGCCATGACGCCAGCTAAATATGCAAAGAAGGAAAACCCTACAAAACAGAGAAGGTGAAAGCGGGCAAAGCCGCTGTGTGCGAGGAGGTGACGCTTTTCTGGCAGCCCTCCTGCCGCTGTCATGTTTTTCCCTCCTTTTGCACCAAAGGCTTTTCCTTTCTTGGGAAAAAAAGGAGATTTTGCCCCCAGCGCACCCGTGGCAGCTCGCAGATACCAGCAGTGTCGAAACCGGCCCAGAGGAAAGCACATCTGGGGCCTGGGCGCTGTCTCACTGCCAAAATTCAAGCTTTTAACCCTATTTCCCGAGGCACTGGGATTGTTCAAACAAGCCACAGTAATTAGTTTCCTCCGACAAACCACCCCTTTTTGGCATCGCGCGATTATTTAGTGCATGGGGGGGGGTGGTTTGTCACTCTGAAAAAAAAAAAATTAATTGACATTCAGACTTCAGGTTTCAGCATGAGGGGGAAATTTTGGGCTGGAGAAAACCACGCTGGGCCGTGCAGGCTGCTGTTAGCCGGCACACCAGCACCCATGGGTGCCCAGGACTGGGGGGGGTGGATCTTGCTTGTGGGTTTTTTTTTTTTCCTGGATGGAGTTATCCCTGGTTTCCTGCAGAAACTGTCCTGGGTTTGGTGGGATTTCAGACAATATATATTTTCTCTACCCTTCAGCAAATGGGATTTGGCTGCATCAGTGGGGTTTTTTTTTCAGTTTTTATTCCCACCTCGTTCCCCGTTACGGCACTATTTTGCGTCATGCCACAAGCTGACGCACTGAGCAATACCATCCTGAAGCGTTTTATTGTAATTTTATCTCCATTTACTCATCTCTTACCATAAAGGGCAGCTCTTGCTGCTGCTTAGAACTGACTGAATCGGCTTATAAAGGTTTTTGGGTTGCTGTAGCCTCGCTGACCTTGGTGAAGCAATCACACCTTGTCAGGGTCAGTAGGAACATGCAGCCACTGGGCTGGGGACTGGCGCCCGCTGGAAACCACGAGCTGGGGACCACACCACCCGTGTCCAACCAGCTGGGATTTTTAAACGCTTTAGCTGATTTTTAGCTGCGAAGAGGAATAGAGATTCCCAAAATGGGATGTTTTCAATGATTTTTTTTTTTACAGAAGTGGGGGGTGAGGGGTGTTGGGCGTGCAGGACTCAGCCAGGTGCCCCCAGACCTCCACACAAGCACCACCCGGGTGTCCCTGAGCTGGCCAGGCAGGGTGAACGCTGCAGTGAGTCATGCTGCATTTAAACAGCTTTTTTTTTTTTTTTTTAAATGCTGATTTATATTGCAGTTGCGTTTCTGCCTCCGGCGTGCCCCGGCGAGTGACGGAGAGAGCGGCAAGGACGGGAGCGGCAGGGTGGGAGACGAGGGCAGCCGAGGCTGGAGGGAAAGCAGCACCTTTATTTGCCCTCACAGGGACCAGCTAAGCCCAGCTGGGGCTGAGCCGATCCCAACACGGGGACCCAGCAGGACACCGCGGCAGAAATCGTCGCGCTGCCACGCTCGGGTCCACGTCTGCAGCGAGATTCCTCCCCGCCGGGCGCCCGCTGCGTATCCCCTGTTAATTAATGACATGAAAGCCCGCGTGGGACCTCCAGGGAAGGAATCAAAGGCACCGGCGCTGCCTCCCAGGGCGTGGATGTGTCCCGCGGGGCCGCCTGCCTCCCCGCAGCCCCACGCCGTGCCGGGGCACACGCCGGATGGTGAGAGCAGAAATCCCACGGGAGGGACGGGAGACGGTGAGATCGGCCGGCACCATCCCGGCACCCGGCTCGCGAGGACAACTTGGAGGGGTCCAGCCCCAAAATGGGTCTGAGCGGGGCTGGCTCTGCGCCAGGGGGCGGGAGGGAGGCGAGCGGGTCGTGACCCCGGGGTTTCTGGGCTGGGGGCACCGGAGCGGTGCCAGACGTGGCACAGGGCACTGGCGCTGGGTTTTCCATCCCAGTGAGTTTGGTTTCTGCCTGTGCAAGCCAGCTCGGGGCGGCAGGATGCTGTCCCCTGCCACACAAAAATGGCTCTTCAAGGTGCCACTCAGCCGTGGCACGAATCAGGATTTTCCTCCCCTGTGCTCCATCCCCTCCTGGAAGAGCTCCCAAACCCCCTCGCTGGCAGCATTTGCTCAGTTCCTATCGGCGCCGTGGGACATGGGATGGGGCATCTCCTTGGCACAGGGCTCTGGCCACGCCATGGGGGCTGCGGGGGGTCCTGTGCCTGCTCCCTCCCAGCCCTACAGCCCATGGGGAGAAGGTGATGCCCTTCGGTGACGCACATCGCTGGAGGTGCCTCGGGATGTGGGATGTGTGTATGGCGTGGATGGGTTAATGTGCCCGAAATTCCTGCCACCTCCTGGTGCCATCTCCAGTGCTCAGCCTGGTTGCGTTTGAGCTGATTTGGCTCCCCAAAGTCTGAAATGAGGGAAATGGTGGGAATATGGATGGGGCCAAGAGCGGGGCTGCTCCGTCTGATGGCAACTACCCAGGCTCAGCTCAGCAGGGCTGGAAAGCTGCGCCCCAACCTTGCTGCTCACATTGAGACGCAGCATCCCAGCTGTGGGAAAGCGGCAAAATCTTCCTTCTCCAGCCTCGAGCTGGAGCACAGCATGACCGTCACCCCCCAGCATCGCCTGCGCACCTCAGGGTGCCCCTAGCAAAACCCTTCAGCTCTGTCACACGGACTTGTTGAGGACTTATTTTTCTTATTATTTTTATCACGATGATGAGGTTGTGGGTTGTTTTTTTTTTTTTTTATCCAGCTGTTTGGAGAGATGTAAACCAAACCCGCCGTAATTCAGCCCGAATGTAAATGTCATGTCAGCGTGGGAACGGCGCAGCTTGCCGATGGTTGGCGTGTTCAGTCGAGGGGCTCCCCGCGCTGCCGGGAACGCTGATGCTCCCCCCACCCACCCGTGGCCCCCTCTCTCTCTCAGCCATCCCGTGGGTCCAGGACTGGCTCCGCCACTGCCGTTTCCTTGCCGGGGCTGTGCCGAGCGGCTGCAGCCAGGAGGGGCTTTGGCGGTCGCCCCAAAAGGCTTTCCCAGAGGAGCCGGGCTGTGGCGGGGAGCCCAGGGACAAAGGTCTGGCTCGTTTGTGGTTGGCCCTTTCGGGGGGGACCGGGGGAAGCTGAGGCTGCAGGAAGAGCTTTGGAGTTTCTCGCGTTGGGCTGGTTTTCACTTAGGCAAAGCAGAACCATGTGTCCCGTGCTCGGCTCTGGTTTTGCTTACGGGGGAGTGAGGAGGGCTGGGGAGGGGAGGAAGGCAGCGCAGGGGCAGGCCAGTGCTGCGGGGCTGTGGGACGCGCCGTCGCCGTCATCGCTTTTGGCATTCAAAGCACGAGGCTGAGGTGCCGTGCTGGGGCGGGGGAGCTGCTGGCGAGGACACTGGCGCCACTGCCCCGTGTCCCCAGCCAAGGGGACGTCTGCGCTGAGGTGGTGGCACTCCGTGTCCCCGGAACGACCTCCAGAGCAGAGCTGGAGATGGGGACATTGTCTTTCTTCCCCTCCTTTATGCACCCACTTACCATCAAAAGAGCAGGAAAACCCAACAGTTCAACTCAGATCAGGGTTTGGGGCTTTTTTCCTTTCAGTGGTCCCCATTTTGGGGCCAGTTTTGCCATTTTGGGGCTGGTTTGACCCTGGGGCACTGGCCATCCCGCTGCAGGCTCTGGTACTCTTAGCGCAGCATCCGCCCTGGTCGGGGCTGTCAGACACGCCGATGCTCTTTGTGGGGGGTCGATTCCCATAAAGACAGATCAGGAGTTTGCTATAAGTTTTGGGGAAAGCCTACCCAGGTGGTCTCTCCACCCTTCAGGACCTGCCGACCATCCTCCGAGCAGGACCAGGCGTTGAGCCGGAGGCTGCTGCTGGAGGAGCCGCTTTTCAGCAGCCCCTGGAGCTGCTTCACCGTGAGCCTGGATGGAAATTGTTTAATTCCTGCGGGGTGAGTCATGAGGAGCCGGGGTTTCAAAGCAGCTTGGCTCCCATCTAAGGCACTAAAATAAACAGTGTGTGGCAGGTGGAAGCGCTCTCTGATGTCCCATCAAGGCCTTCGTCTTTCCAAGTGTTTTGTGTTGCCAAAAAACCCTCGGCCACTCAGTGGCCTCATCCATTCTTGCGGTGTGGCTGAGGCTGAGCGCTTGAAAATAGTGAATCAATGCCCGGAAGCATGAATCGACTGAAAATTTATGACACACTTATAATATAATGTCTTTTGGGTTCTCTGCTTTCTGGGCTTTGAAGCGTCAGGACTGAAAGTTTTCGCGTCTCCTCCTCCCTGCTCCAGCAAGGAGGATTTTGGGTAAAAAAAGTAAAACTCTGCTTTTTCCCCCTCATCTCATGACTCCAGGATTGAGGCTTTAAGGAGTCAGTGGATATTGGAAACAAACCCTAAGAGTCTGCTTGAAAAATTGGAAATGGATTAGAAAAAAAAGCGCTCTGACAAAAACCAAGCGCGTGAAAAGCAAGGGAAGTCCAAGAAGCCCAAAATGCTCCGTTTTTGTGAGCGAAGGTAACGCATCAGCGGGGAAGGGGTCGCTGCTTTTTGATTACAGGAAAAGGCAGCGGAAACGCTGACACTTGGGAGCTGAAGTGAAGAAAACGCCAACTAGAAATGAGACTCGATTGATTTGACTTTTTTTTGCCGGACAGTGAGGGTAATCAAGCCTTGGAAAAGTTTACTTAGGGCTGCAGGGTGGATTTGTTGGATCCCCTTTGGAAAGAAAGACAAGAGGCACGAGGAGCTCATGGAGGGTTTTTGGGGAGGATCTGCAGTGGCAGGGGGAGCCAAGATAATCAACTTGCTCCCTCCAGACTAAGCGATGGGAGTTGGCTGTGCTGCTATTTGTTGTTTTTCCTTAATATTTCCGATTCTTCAGGACACGGAGTAGTTTTTCTTCTGCCTGGAAAGCAGTGAGCCCCGGCAGGAGCCAGCTGCCGTGGGGTTGAGAGTGGGGGCAGGTGATGGCAGAGGAGGCTGCCGGAGCAAAGGCTTTGTGCTGGAGCGGTTTTAGAGCTGGGCTCCTGTGAAACGGGGCTGGTTTGGGGGCTGTGCGGCAGGGAAGGGTCTTCTCCAGCAAGATTGAGTTTCCCGCTTGGCAGCAGGCACGGCACGGCTAGACGGTTGTGATCGCATTAATGGATTATCAGGAGAATGCAGGAAAATAGGGAGCTTTTGGGCTGTCCTCCAGAAGAAAAGCTGAGCACAAACTTTGGCCTTTAATCAAGCCAGGGAGGATCCCTGGGTCCCTCCCCGGGATGTAATGTAGCTGCGAGTGCCCAAACCCCGCCAGGACTCAGCCCAAAAGCCCCCTCCCAGCAAACCTGGGGCACAGACCCACGGATCACGGGTGGGGTGGCTGCAGTGGGTCTGTTCTGGGGCTGGAGTAAATGCACGGGCACAGCCTGTGGCAGCGGGTGACTCGTAAAGTGGTGACTCGATGGGTTTTGGCTCCTGGTGACACATGGTAAGAGCCAAGCAGGCTGCCCATTTGCCTTGTGAAAAGAGGGATTTTTGTGCTGGCAGAGGTGGCTGTGTGAGGACCAGGCATCCCCAGGTGATGCTGCACCTCTCTGTGAGCCCTCCTGCGCCCCACGCTCCCCGTCAGTCTCTTGGCACACCCTCGCAGCCACATTTTTGCACCTTCAGCTCCTGTGGCATCCCAAAGCCCCAGGTTTGCTGGGTTCCTCCATCCCCTCCAGAAAGAGGGGGCAAAGTTGGAGCAGCCTTGTCTCCCCCAGCCCGGCGTGTCAGCCGCCTGCAGCCAAACCCCATCCAAGGCCATCCTTTGGCCTTGCAGCCAAACCCCTTCCCCACCACCCCGTCCCCACCCGTGCAAGGCACTTTTCTTTTTCCAAAATTGCTTTAAGCAAGAGGGACAAGTCACCAGCGTGGATTTAATGGGTGATTTTTAGGTGTGGGTGCCAGGCAGGGTACCCCGAGGGGCAGGGCTGCCTCCTGGCCCTGGGAATGGGGGATATCCATCCTGCTGTGCCGAGCCCGGAGCTGGCGGCGCGGGGAGACGGCTGCACCTTGGCATTGTGGAGTCGCTGCGATGAGACCAGAGCAAAGAGCAGCAGCAGCAAGACTCAGCAGCAGCTGTGCCCGGCGCTGCGTGGTCCAGGCTGGGAAGATCCTGGTGTTTCCTTGCTGGAGGCTCGCTGTGCCGGCAGGAGCAAGGCTTGGACAAGGCAATACTCAGACTAGATATGAGGAAGAAATTTTTTATGCTGAGGGTGGTGAAACACTGGAGCAGGTTGCCCAGAGAGGTGGTAGATGCCCCATCCCTGGAAATGTTCAAGGCCGGGTTGGACGGGGCTCTGAGCAACCTGCTCGAGTTGAAGATGTCCCTGCTCAGGGCAGGGGGTTGGACTAGAGGAGCTTTAAAGGTCCCTTCCCACCCAAACCATATTGTATGAGTCTGGTTCTGTGAACACTCGCCCCAACAGATGCTGAGCAATCGCCGTAGGCAACTTTGTCACAGCAGCCTGGCATTGCCGCAAACACGTGAGATGTGGAGGGTCGGCCATGAGTCCCCTTCCCCACGGATGCCCAACACCGGAGCTGTCGTCGGGTCTCGCTGGCTGCCAGCTTCACCCATTTCAGCTCCTTGCAAATGCTTTGCACGCTCATGTGCAAATCGCCGCCCTCGGGCAGCTCAGGGTGCATCCCGGGGCACGGGCACCCTTGGTGCCTGAGGAGGTTTTGGGGATGTGAGATGAGGCTGCACCCCACGTGTCTAAAGAGAGCGGGGGGGGAGACCCCCGCAGCAACACCCGCGGTGGCGGGTCCCGGGGAGCACGTGTCAAACCCCTTGTGATTATTCATCATTGCCGGGAGTGGGTTTAAAATACGTGAAAAGCAGAAAGATGGGAGGGCGCAGCTCGAACATCGTCCCGGGTGAGTCACGGCGGTGATTCCCGTGTGCGTGTGTGTGTTTTTCCTTTCCCCCCACCCCAAATTTCAGCTTTCCCCGCAGGTTGGCACATGCGGTCTGTGGCTTTTTAAAGTGAGAGAAACCAAAGGCAAAGCCTGGAATTTTTTTTTTTATTGTTTTGCACGTTGGAGCTGGGGTTTTAGTCTTTTGAAAGGTCACTGGCGAGGGGGTGGGGGCGAAAATTACTGGCTGCCGAAATAGGAGGCTTTTTTACAGGATGTGCAGCGAGGCTGAAACCACTCTCCTAAAATTTTATGGGCTTGCACTAAGCCAGAGGCCCTTCCTCAGGTGGACGGATCGAGTGTCGCAGCCTTGCTCCGTCGCAGCCCTTTCCTCCCCGGCGCAGGGCAAAGGGGGCTGATGGGGGAGCAGCTCGGGAGGTGGCGATGAAGGCTGAGCTCTACGTCGTGTGTGATCCCGTTGCTGATTGTCCAGCACAGGATTCACCTCCCCAAATGCCTGAACATCAGCTGCCCAAAGCTCCTTGTCCTCCCGGACAGCCAACCGCTGCCGTCCAACACGTCACCGCAAGCGGGGTGACTTCCCCACCTCCAAACCCACGCAGTCTGCTTCACCTGAGGCTGCGATTTCTTCACGAATCCTTCACACCCCGAATATTGCAAGCTGTCCAAGAACAAACTGCAATTTTCTCGGTCCTTCACCGTTTAGCACCTATCCCTGCCACCTTGCTGGGAACCGTTTGGTGCCGATGAGTGTTCTCGGTGCCTGTTCCCTTCTCCTGCTCTTATCTCAGAGGAGAAATCTGAACTCCAGGCACCTAATTATGATGATGAATGTAGATGCAAACACACCCAGCGGCATCCATCACCCTCCCCTGCGCCGGCAGGTCGGGGAGACCGGCTCGACCTTGGCTCTGCGGGAGGAGAAGCAGCAGCAGGCGGGGACGGCACCGTCCCCCTCCGGGTGCTCCCGACGCTCCCCACCGCCGGCTCCAAACTCTCGCCCCGACGCACGTTTCGCTGCCGGTGCTTATCGGCGCGGTGTCTCGGCCAGCTCCGCCGCGCTGTGTCCTGGCGGGATTTCATGATCTTACCTCCTTATAAGGCGAAACTATTCTTTTTCTAGCTTGGCATTGTTTATAGCCCAGTTGAAAATATTTAGACTCTGGCTGGGTTCTACAATTATCTTGTAACCTACAGGGCATATAATTACTGTTAGTTAATGTGCAATTACCTGCATCCTGTAAAATAAAGGGTTGCTGGCAGTGAGGCAGCATTCACAGCCCTTCTTGTTGTTTTCTACAATAACAGTAAAAGCAAACCTGTCAAATTCCATTTTTAAAATAAACATTTTTTTTTCCCCTGGTAAATTCTGCTTGGCAAATATTGCTAAACTGGGGTTGGTTGGTTTTTTTTTTTTTCCTTCTCTCCTTTTTTTTTTTTCCCCCCATGGAAAATTTATTTAAAAAGGAGAAATGTTTGGAGTTTGCAAGGAGCTGAAATAAAAAAAGGGGCCAGGAGGCGGCTGCAAGTCCGTGCTGCTTTCCAGAGCCTGTCTTTGATGGGGATTTAATGGCTGAGAGCCCATTGACAGGAGCACGGACCCGATTCCCCGCTGCCTTGCCCGGCTGTGGGGTCAGTTGTAAAATCCCACCAGATCCAATCTGCTTTGAATGGAGAAAATTGAGTGGTGTAAGGTAAGGGCCCAGCTCTCCTGCGAGAGAAATGCCAGCGGGTTTTTTTTATGCTGTGAGAAACTGCTGGGCTGCAACCCTGGATGATCTGCGCAGCCGAGGTGCCCGGTCCCACCACAAGCCTTGCAGCCGCGCCGGGACAGTCCAGTCGCCCCATTCATTTTTTCCTGAGGTTTTCCTGATTTTGTCTGGTTTTGCTGGAGCTGCTGCGTCGCTGGGCTGGTGGGGAGGGATTCAGGCTCCGTTTAAGCATCTGGGCGAGAGGATGGTAGGGGCAGACTCACAGTGCTCCGTGCACCTCGCCAAAGGACGGGGACATCAAACCACACCGGGGCTCTGCGAGGGAGGGGACGATGGAGCTGGGGACTCCTTCTGCTGCTCGCCACGTCCCAAGGAGGGGCTGTGCTGGGCAAAGAGGTGTCACAGGGTGGCATGGCATAAGTTTGCCTATCCTTTACTCGCAGCAGCCCACGGCGGTATCAGCCCCCGGTGCGAGGAAGCCTGGCTGGAGCGAAGGGAGGTGGATATCCACCCACCCAGCCAGGCTGCGTGCTGCCGGGGCTGAGGACACCACCTTGTCCCCATTGCCACCACCACCCCCAAGTCACCCTCGCCTGCCATGGCCAGTTTCCCCTTTGCAGTGGGCTGTACCATATCTCCTTGCCTCAGTTTCCCCAATGCAACACTGGAGCACTCTCAGGAGGGTGGAGGGGACGAGATGGAGCCAAGGGGAGGCTGGTGGTGCCACGGGAGATGGTCAGCCAGCGCGAGCCACGGGGATGGGGGGAGGGAAGAGGGGGCCACGGGCGGAGGCCGCGTAATAAGGATATTTGTTTTGCCTGTTTTGCAGAGTTTCAATGTTCTGACTTGCTCTAAGATGAAGGTATGGAAGTTTGCAGCCATTGCATCGATGCTCCTCAGTTCCATGTTATCCATTTTAGTTTGTAGAGACATGTTCAACGGAAGCCGGAAATACAGCCCCTTGCCTTCCTCGCCGTCTTCCTCACGGGCATCCTCCTCCTCCTTCTCCTCCTCCTCCTCGCTGCCGGCAGCTCCGCGGAGATCCCCACGGGCCCTGCAACGCCACAGCTCGCTGCTCTCCCAGTGTAAGCTGCTGCGCCTCTGCCCCGGGGCCGCCGTCCCTCCCGCACCCGCAGGATCTGGCCCCAGAACCCCAGCGGGGCACGCTTTCGCCTCGCAAGCAAAGCCTGACGGGCTTATTCCCCATTTGCTTTCCCCGCCGCCCTCTCTTGCTTCCGTGCATCCCCTTTATGAGCGTTTAAAGAGGAGATTGGGGTGCAGCGGGCAGGGCTCGGGGTGCTGAGCAAAGGGTCCTGCAAAAATGCAGCCGCTGGGCACCAAACCTCGGTGCGAGCATGTCAGTTCTCCACGTAGGGAAACCAAATGCAAACAGCTCATCTTAATGCAAAAAAGCTGCTTTTTTAGCTCCGAATAGCTTTTTTTAAAAAAATTTTTTTATTTCTGCACTATTTTTGCAAATGCAAAATGTCAAACAGGAGCTGAAAATGAGGGGGAACAGCTCCGCTCTGCGGGGAGGCAGCAGCTTCCCCCGCAGCGCCGCTCGCCCCTTCGCGCTGGCAGCGTACTGAAAATCTCTGGCGTGTTTGTTTTGATTCCAAACCAGAAGAACTCTTTTTTGGGTTGAAATTTGGAAATCGATGACAAGCTGTCAAATTACACTTTCCTTCGTCTTTCCTGTGCCTCCCCTGGTGCTGGGTTGGACTAACGCCGGCTTTGGGGTTAGGACAGAGGGACTTGGATGTTGCCAGTGGTGGTTGGGGACAGTTTGCATGTTGGCTGCTGGCCTAGGGGTCTTGGGGGGGCAGCCCTGCACCCAGACTGTAGGGAAACAGTGCAAATATTAAATTTGTTGGTGTTTCTCCCCAATCCCATCGCAGCTTTTCTGTAGCATCATCTTTGTTAGAATTAGGTGGTTTTTTCCACTTTTTTTTTTTTTTTTGCACATCGGGGTGATGCCACCAAGGAGCAACACTGGCATCTTTAATTCCTGCCAGGATGCTCTTCACAGGCGCTTTCTGCTTTCAATATCCCAACTGCAGGGCCAGTGTCCGGCCGTGCCGGAGGAGCACAGCTGCCCCATTCCCTGGCCGCAGCCATCTGGAAACCATGAGTGTGGCAGGAGTTAATTTTGGCGGCGGGGGGGGGGGTGTCCCTCCTAAACAGTTGACTTTTAAGCATGGACTTGATGTTGTGCAGTGCAAGGGGCTTCTTGGGACAGCTCCAGGCAGGGGAGAGCTGGTAGGGAGGAAAAAAGAAAACAAGGCAGAAGAGGGAGAGAGGGGGAAGGGTTTGGGGGTTCTTTTGCCCTGCTGCTTTCCTGCCCTCATGGGCTGGGGGTGGCTTGGCTTCCTCCCCCCACCCCCCCCCCCCCCCCACACCCACCCTGAGACCACGGGGATCTCTGGCCTTGAGGTTTGGGTTTTAAAGGCTTCAGGGACCTCATGCACATCTCAGAGATGGTGTCTGGGAGATGCTGCGGTTCAGCCACGTGTTGTTGGGCTGTAGGGATGAATTTTGCAATTCTGCAATTGCTACCGGGCACAGAGGGAGCCAGGAGCCAGCACTGGGGGACAGCCACCGCCCCAGGGGACCTCCATCCCAGGGGACAGCCACCAGCCCCAAGGGACCTCCATCCCAGGGGACATCCACGCACCCCACAGCACCTCCATCCTGGGGGACAGCCACCAGTCCCAGGGCACCTCCATCCTGGGGGACAGCCACCAGTCCCAGGGCACCTCTGTCCCAGGGGACATCCACCCACCCCAGGGCACCTCCATCCTGGGGGACAGCCACCAGCCCCAAGGGACCTCCATCCCAGGGGACATCCACCCACCCCAGGGCACCTCCATCCTGGGGGACAGCCACCAGTCCCAGGGCACCTCCATCCTGGGGGACAGCCACCAGACCCAAGGGACCTCCATCCCAGGGGACATCCACCCACCCCAGGGCACCTCCATCCTGAGGAACAGCCACCAGCCCCAAGGGACCTCCATCCTGGGGGACAGCCACCCACCCCAGGAACATCCACCACCCTGGGGGACACGCACTAACATCCGCCCCTTCTCTTGCAGACAGCAGCTTGCTGGAGAGCTACACGGAGGGGGAGATCCGGCAGCTGATTTCGGCGCTGGTGGAGCGCTACAGCCAGGCCATGAACTCGGGCGGGCACGAGCTGCCGCTCTTCCCCCGGGCGGGCAGCCGCAGGAAGCGCGCCCGCGCTCGCCACAAACCCTGCGCCCTGAAGGAGCTGGAGGTGAGCGTCAGCGAGCTGGGCCTGGGCTACGAGTCGGATGAGACGGTGCTTTTCCGCTACTGCAGCGGCACCTGCGAGGCGGCCGTCCGGAGCTACGACCTCTCGCTGAAGAGCATGAGGAGCAGAAAGAGGATCAAGAAGGAGAAGGTCCGGGCTCGACCCTGCTGCCGGCCGCTGGCGTACGATGACGACGTCTCCTTCCTGGACGCCTACAACCGCTACTACACCGTCAACGAGCTCTCGGCCAAGGAGTGTGGCTGCGTGTGAAGGGCCGGGGCCCCCCCCGGGAGGAGCGGGCGGGAGAGGTGATGCCCTGGCCCCAAAACCCCGCTGGCCGCCAGGCAGAGGGACTGGGGGCTGCGGCGGGGGGAGAGAGACGGGCCCCAGACCTCTGGCTGGAGGAGGAGAGACTGAGCTGCTGGTGCGTCCCTTGGCGTTACCGTCCCGCTCGCCGCACAGGACTAGAGATGTGGCTGTCGGTGCCGGTGGAGGCTGCGGTTGTTGGAGCGGTGGCGGCTGCTTGCGGCTGTTGTCCCCGCTGGGGGTGGCCCAGGGGTCCCTGTCAGCTGCCCCGGAGGGTGACAGCGGGTGTGCAACATGCACGGGGTGTGTTCGACACTCGGGGTGCATGGCGTGCGCGGGGTGTGTTACGTGTCACACGTACAGGCGGAGCGGGTGTTGCGAAACAGGTGGCCCCTGCACGGGGTGTGCCACACGCAGCAGAGGTGACAGGGGCGGGCTGTGCTGCACGCACCGGGTGTTACGTGTCGGGTGTGCTGCACATGCCAGGGCATTGCACAGGTGGTGTGCTTGTGCACAGGGGGTGTTGTGCAGGTGTTGCTGCGTATGGCATGGTACCAGGGGTGTGTGGTCCTGGAGAGGGTGTGTTACAGGCGCACGGTGTGTGTTACAGGCTGCACTAGAGGTGTGGGGTGCATTAGACGGTTGTGGGTGCCCCGTGCTGCCCCAGGACGGGGGCTGAGCCCTGCAGTCTGTAGCTGCCCTGTGCGGGGGTTTCCCAGGGTTTCATGACCGCTGTGCTGGGGTCCCTGCCCTGCCAGGGGGAATTCAGTACCCCAAAGCCCCGTGTTTGGGAGCAGAGATGCACCAACAGTCGTTTGCGCTCGGGGAAAGGCTCTGGCTCCGCTCCCCCACGCCCGCTCGTGCCCCCTTTGCCATCACCTCGCTCCCCGCAGCCCTGGGATTTTCTTCTTAAAACTCGTGATAATCTGAAGTAACTGGATTAACCTCCTTGTCCCCCCCTGCGGGCAGCTGGGCTGGAGATCTGCCACTGCCAGGGAGGTGACAGAGCCTCACGAGGCCACCAGCCAAGCCGTGTTCTGCAGCGCGGGCAGGAGCATCCCCGGTTCGGCATCCCCCGAAAGCCGGACCAGCTCTCCTGGCCGCGGCACGTGAGTGTGGCCCATCGCCTCGGCGGGGCTTGAGTCCTGCAGGAGAGGGGACTCAGGCCTGGGGTTTGGCTCTGGCTCGCATTTACAGCAGTGTCACTTGTGTTTACTCTGCGGAGAAATAAATGAGACCGCAGACTTTTGCATTCTCTGGGCAGGCTATATTTGTTGCCTGGGATTGATGGGTTTTCTCCCCTTGGCCCTCTTCCCAGAAAAAGCAAATCATAAACAGAAGGAGAATATTGGTGTCATGTCCTGGGCATTAACCAATGCGAGGGAAAATGCTCCACTGGCCGCCCCCAGATCGCAACAACGTCCCAGCTCCTCGGTGCAGCAAAACAGGGGGAAAAATCCCATGTACCTCCATCCCAGCAGGGTAGCAATGAGGAGCTTGTCTGGGTGACCGCAGCAGCTGGGGGATGCTGCTGCGGGATTTTGGGGCACAGGTTGGCATCTCCCGGGGTGAGACAGCTCGGTTTGGAACGAGAGACAGCTCTCCCCCCTGCATCTCCCATGGGCGACCAGCAGCACTCCCGACCTCTGCAAAGGGCCGGGCTGGTGGGTTTTTTTTCTTGCTTTTTCATCCAAACACTGCTCTTGGCTGAGCGGAGCCAGGACGTAGTGAAGCGATATAAACACCATCCTTCAGCAGGGCTGCCCGCACACCCAGCGTCCCTGGGAGAGCAGCCTGCACTCTGTAACACGGAGTTTTCCCCTCGCTGATGGGAAAGGGAGAAGACAGCTGTGCGTGTGGGGTGTGAAACCTGTCCGTGGGGCCTGGCACGGGCTGGCAAACCTGCACCCGGGGATGCAAACGCTGCTGAGACCAGACAAACTCGAGCCACGCTGCAGGTGCACGGAGCTCCCAAAACGGCCTCGCAAGGTGCTGCAGCACTGCGAGGGAGGGTTTGCACCGCTGGGTTTGGGTGGGAATTAAAAAGGTGGCCAACAATAAACAGCCAGGGGAAACGCAGTGGGAGCAGGATGGGGACAGCAGATGGGCAGCTGTCAGTGGGATCCGCGCCGTGCTCGTGGCAGATAAGCGACTCGCTCTTGACTTTAAAAAAAAAAAAAATATGCACCCAAATCTAATAATAATAACTGCACTCTCAAGGGCTTGGGTGCTTTCCAGTTCTCACTACTATAAAACTAAAATTAGTTTTGTTGCAGAAGCCTCCAGTGAAAAAAAAAAAAAGGGAACTAGAGCAATAAAGCAAGGCAAGGTGTTGCAGAGGCAGTGCAGGACCAGGCACTGTGGGAGGAGGATTTGCAGCCGGGCTTCCTGGAGTTGTGTTCCCCTGAGCCAAGGAGGTGGCTGGGAGATGTCAGAGCTGTTGCGTTTTCCCCAGGGGGCTGTTTGCACCCTGGTTTGGGCAATTTTTTACAATATCTAGGGATTTAAAGTGCCGTGATTTGCAGACTGAGAGATTGACGGGTCTCCCAGCCCAAGGGGACCCTCCTCTCGCCAGGGTCTTGCTGGGAGCGGTGGGGAGGTGAGGGGGCTCGGGAGCAGGCGGAGGGTGCTCGGGCACCCCGGCCCCCCTCCCAGCTGCAAAACACCCCCAGGGGTGCCCATGCACAGTGCAAATCCAGCTTGCAACCCCAAAAAAACAGGCTTGCTGGGGAAAAAAAAAAAAAACAATGATGCAACGCATCTGTCACAAACCAACATGAACAGCTCCAATTAATCTTTTTTTTTTTTTTTTCTCTTTTTTTTTTTCCTTTCACCCTGCCGGCAGCTGAGCACCGGCCTGTGCAGAGGTGTAGGGGAAGCGCCTGACATCTGCCGCTGCCAGCGCGGCGGCCGAGCACCCTGCGCCTGCTGTTTTTGTTGGGGTGCAGCTGGGGTGCAGCTGGGATTTGCGACCACAAAACCCCCTGACCCGGTCTCGGGGTGAGCTGGGGCATCGCGGCCACGGCCAAAAGGATGGCTTTTGCTTGCATGTCTTCTTCCGTGCATCTCGCTCGGGGCCCGTCTTCTGCATGAAGCTCCTCCGGCTCCGCTGCAGGAGCGTTGCTCAACCCGCGCCGCTTCGCTGCCGCCTGGGCATGGAAATGTGGTTCCAATAGAAAGGCTGATATTTCCCTAATGCTTTCCATTTCTACAGCCCTCTCTGCTGTAATAGGAGCTGGAGCTGTCCGGAAGAATGTCTACAATGCAGAAAGGGCAAAAAAAGGATGGAAAATTCCCTGCTCAAAGCTACGGCAAAATCTCATCTGGCTCCTTCCTCATCATCCCACGGGTTATTTAATGTTAATAATAATAAATAGCTTGCAACATCTGTCAGGGGGGTGTTTTTAGGTTGGTTTTTTTTTTTTTTTGCAGCTTGCCTATCTGCTGCCGCAGCTTTGCTGTTTGCAGCCGCATCGCTCCCCAGGAGATGAGGGTGTTTCACAGTGTTTGAAAAAATCAGGAGGTTTGGAAACATGAGGAGATGTTTAAAACTATTCTCGTGGTTGTGACAGCGCAAAATATGAGTGTTATGTTATCCCAGCTCTCTGACAATGAGTTATGGGACGTTTCATTGTGTTTTACTATACACATCTATATACGTAGGCGCCTGTGTTTGTGTAACGCGGCCGGTGCAGGGGGCGGCCGAAGCTCCGGCTCTGGCTTGGATCCACCCGTCACTCGCAGCGGTTGGGATCCCATTTGCTGACATGGTCCCTCTCCTGATTTGGTATCTGTGAGGGGGAAATGGGTCTAACATCATTGTTTCCACTCGATGAAAGCCCTCGCGAAGGGAGTGTTCCGTATTTAAACAGGACCAGAAACTTGCTGGGAAGGAATTATTTTCCCAGTTTATCACGACAAATTATTTTTTGGCGGTATTGGGAACCTCAGCCTTCTTCCCTTCGTAACAGGGCTACCACATGTGTTTGTTCTTGGTTAAACAAGGCGTAGCCTCAAACTTGAGGCCCAAAAGGAGGAGAAAAGAAAAAAAAAAAAAGAAAAAAAAGAAAAAGAAAAGGGAGACTTGTCTCACCGCGTCGGCGGGAACAGGGTGGGAGCGCATGGTCCAGCCCGCGGCTCCGCTCAGCACCATCCGGACAAACCCATTTCCCCTCCGGTATTGTCGGGTCTGACCGACCATCTGCAGAAGTTGATGCAATGCATCTATATTTTAGATACTCTCTATTTATTCGAAGTAACTTATGTTATTTATTTAGATACCATAGTGTGCCATCTACGTAATGCGTTCTTCCTCTCTCTCTTTTTTTTTTTTAAATTTTATTTATTGATCCAAATGGTGCCAAGTGCAGTTTACATTTATTACATTTTTACCATTTATTCTGAACGTTGGGGGAAAAAATGCAGTATGATATTATTTTTTTTAAACAAACATAAACTCGGGTGTGATGCTGTTACATACTCACGACAAAGTGAAAATAAAAGGGGGATTATATTGATTTCTCTCTGGTTATTGTCTTTGACTGCTGCCTGTGGGTCAGTGATGGTGGAGTGCTGTTACATCCCCAAGCTGGGGATGGGGATGGCCAGGGAAATGGGAAATTTGGCTTTTCTTTTGGGAGACCAGAGAGGGCTGAAGGATGGCAGGAGCTAGACTTTATTTTCTGGTTTCCTGCAGAAACCTCCATGCACACCTGCAGACAGCCCTCTTTCTTTCATTCTACTGCAAAACTGTATTTATGCAAACCAACCATTTGAGATGTTACCGAGGCTGGGTCGTTGCCTGCATGGGTCTGGCTACTTTAGCCACAGAAATAATCATCTTTGCCTCCTTCTTGTAAAGGCGATTCCAGTTGGGTTGGCTCAAAGACATGCCAATTCTGGTGAAATCACATTAAAAAAAAAAAAAAAAAGAAAATAAAAAGAAAATGCAAGGTTTTGATAAGGTCAGCCAGAAAAAAAGTTTCAGTTGCTCATCTGGAAGCCGTGCTGAGGTTAGAAACATATTTTATAGAGAAAACATCTCAAAGGCAGCAGCAGGCATTGGCTGGGATTTTGTTGCCCTTCTTACTAGGAAGTTTATGGTGGTTAATATTTTGTTTTGGGTGAAATGTTGCAATTTGAAAGCCTGGCCAAGTTCAGGATGTAAACACATTTCAAAGCTGTGGAAAGTGGAAGCGTTGGCACCAACGCTGCCGCCTCACACGCACCAGTCCCACCCCAGCTCCTTCTTCCTGCTACTGGTTCCCAGTAGCTCCGCAGGGGACAGAAGCCAGAGGCGTTGAAGCCCCATTTTAGCGCACATTAAACCCATTTAACAGACCCCTTTAAAGGTGCATTGCCCCCGTTTAACATGGGCTACCCTGCAGTTAACATGCATCAACCCCCATAATTAACAGATATTACCCCCAATTAACACATATTACACCGTTTTAAGACACGTTACCCCCATTTAACACACATTATGGAGTTTAACGTGCAGAGCATCAGCCTGCATCCCTGTCTGTAACAGCACTACCTCACTCCTACCCCACTCTGTCCAGAAAAATATGATTTTTTTTTTTCACTGAAAAATAGACAAACTATCTAGTGTCTGTGGTGAGAGTTGGTACAAGCTCCTGCATTTGTTTGCAAAACACCTCATTTTGAGCAAAGCCAGTGAGCTGCCCCGCTGCTCTGCCGGGCTTGGCACCGGGCAGCAGGGAACAACTGGGGGGAAAAAAAAAAAAAAAAAAAAAAAAGCAGCTAAAATGCTTTTGAACCACAAAGGTTTATAGTGGTTTTTTGGGAATGGAAAAAAAGGTCTGTTTATATTCCCCCCTCATGCCACCCAGAGGCCTGACAGCCGTGGACGGCTCGTGGCCGAGTCAAACATTCACGCTCGAAGCTCCACTTTGTAAATATTTTATGAAGCATCTTTTGAGACTCATAAATCTTCGCATGTGCACACGCATGCGTGCATGTGTGTACGTGTGCGCGTGCACTCCAGAAACTAAGAAAAGCTGCAATCCTGCTGCCAGCCTGTCCAAAAAAAAAAAAAAAAAAAGACAAACTGAAGCTTTAATGACCAAATTGGAGAGGGCTGCTTGGAAAATCTGACTCCTGCAAGAGCACAAAAAAAATAGAAAGAAAACAACAGTTACAGGCAACAGTGTGAAGCCAGGACATGCTGCTGGTCTGGGGCTGGGGATGATTTTGGGTGCAATTTCTTGGAGATGAGGCGCATATTGCCGGTTTTCATAGTGTAAGTGGGAGCTTTTCACTGGCTGGTGCTTGCTTTAGAGCCCCAGCTTCAAAATCCCAGCTCTCAAATGACGGTTTGGATTCATTTTTTCATTTTTTAAATGGAAAAAGTAACAGGCGGGAAATGGGATGCTGACAGTGCTCAACCCCACCACTCAGTCTGAGCTTCTCAAAATTACCTCCCGGTAAGAAAAACCATGGGAAAATAAACGCAGCCTGACTTCAAACTGAAAAACGTGAAATAAAAGTGAAGGCAAGTGCGTGGAGTTTGCAAGTCTTAAAAAAACCCCCAACCAACAAACCCATATAAATGGTGATTTTTCTCTCAATATCTCTGCTAGTACTACCAAAAATGTGCAGCCCACGATGACAATATTCGTTGCTTCAGCTGCTGCTGGGGTTTTGCCACAAGGGAAGGAGGGAGCTCGGTGGTGCTGGACAGATGTGGAGAAAACAGTCTTAATAGTTTCATGTTCCCCTCCCCAGCCTCACTGGACAAAATGAGGAGCAGGTTTCCAAAGCACGGGGCGAGTATCTGCCTGTAGGCTCGGGAAAGCTGGAAGTAATTGCATTTACAGGATTGGTTCAGGCACCTTCACACATCCAGAAGGACAAACACAGTGATGATGGAACTCTGGAGCTTGTAAGGCTCCAGCCACTGTTTTCAGGATTTTGGTGTAGCTGAGCCTTTTCTCTTCCCTTCCCCAAAGGCAAAGCTCTCCTCTTGGCTCCCCTCTGGCCCTGGTGTCTCTGCAGAGCAGAAGTCAGACACTGCTCCAAAAACTCCATTTTCAACATTATTATCTCCCTGGTTTCCCATGAGGAGAACCTCTTTCTCACCTCTTGGGGAAACACCCCTGTAAAGTTTTCCTCTCCTCTGCTCTTTGGACCATCTCTGCCCAAGTGTCAGCTGGGAACCCTTCAGCCTGCCCCCTACCACCTTTGGGTAAAGAGATGAGAGGTTTGGGGGCAAACATCACATCTTTTCTGCGAGGGACTGACGCAGCCCCCTCATGCTGGTATCTCCAACTGGGTGTGGAGGGGGGGAAACACTTGGGCAAGGAGGCTGCAAACCCCAGCACTGGTGTTTCAGGAAAAACCAGACTGTGACTTAGTGTGGTCTCCCAGCCCTGGGCCCCCGCGGCGCAGCCATCCAGATGTTTCCCTCGATGAAGTCCCCCCTTACAGAGTTTCCCAAGTGCGGTGTCAGCTTTCCTGTCCCCTAACAAAGTCAGCCTGTGTGTGGCTCCACGTTGCCCACAGGCATCCCTTCCCCAGGCCTCGGCAGCAGCAAGCCACTGCTTAGAGGAGGAGAAGGTTTAATGTCGTATTTTTGTCCTGGCAACACCATGTCCCCTCCTCAAGGACCATGGCTTAAGCCTGGCTGGGTGCAAGTTCCTACCATCCCCTGGTCTGCCCAGTCCTGAATGCTTCAGTGGAACTAAAATTCCTATTTTGGTCACCCTCTCGAAGGCTGCAGCACAATTTGGGGTAAGGGCTAGGTCAACAAGCCCTCTGCATATTTATGTTGCCTTTGCTCCTGCAGCCTTGAAGGTTGGCCAGCCTCAGGGTCAGCAAGACCCCTGCTGCTCTCCCCAGGGCTTACCCAGGTCCCCAAATAGCCCTGGGACCCGGGAGAGGGATGAGGCTGATGAGCCTGGCTGGCCTTGACCTGCCAAAATATCCCCAGGCTCAGGCACAGAAGGACAGTGGCCCTGCCCCAACACACCCTGCATTGCCACCCACCAGGACCTCCCCTTCGCTGCAGTACGTCCCTTCAAAACAGGCTAAAGAGAAATACTGCAGGTGAACTGAACATGTTCATGGGGCTTTACGCTTCTTCCTGGGAAGGCTTTTTATGACATTGGCTAAAGCCAAGAGCAAGCTCCTCTTGGCTGCATTCATGCACGCAGCATGGGCCATCTCTATTAGCTTCCGGCAATTTGCAATTGGTTTTCCGAATGGAACACCCTTTCCAAGCAGCTGGACTTTGTGCCCCGTCACTGCTCAGCTTCATCAACCAGTCTGTTTTGTAATCAGTTTTGCTGGCAATGCTCAAAGCTGAAGTTTTCCCAACAGAAGTCTCGAAGTGGAAGGATTTAGCTGAGGGACAGGTGTCATCTTCCAAATCTAGCAGGAGCAGTGAAACGAGTGACCATCCATCCCAACTCCCCGGTGCTGCCATTGACAGAAAGAGACTGTACCTAGAGCTCACACACAGAATATTATTTATCCCTTACCCACATCCATATCAGCTCCATCAGCAGTGTTAAAGGCTTAAATTTCCCCAGCTGCTCTGAACTGAACTGGCTCTAAAGTTGGAAAGAGCACATGGGTCGGTTGATGAGATCCCAGGAGCTGTAGGCTAAAGGAGGAGACATGCGTGTGTCTGCAGGCAGACAAGGCAGGGGCAGAAGCACGGACAATTGTTTGGCAATAAAAATTGATGCCTCACAAATTTATTGCTCTTTTTTGAAGCAGACAACAAGCACATGGCTATGGAAGATGTGGCACACTTTTCTACCTGAATTTCCAAAGGGGTTCACTAAGGTTCAGCAAAGGCTCTTCACGAAACTAAGCAGCCTCAGGAAGGTCTCATCTAGACAGGTACTGTAGGAGAACAGGAAGAAGGTGGGAGGGATAAAGGTTCAGGTTTCAGAGTGAACATTCGTCCTTAGGTTTGTGCTGATTAATGTATTCAACCAATCTGCAAAGCAGAGAAAAAACACAGGTGGCAAAGGTTGCTAATGAAAATAAGGGACTCGCAATGTTAAAGACAAGGTCTTGCTGATGGTCCTTCTCCTACAGAATGCCTGCGGGTGAAAACGCAGAGGGAATTCTTTAGAAATGTTTGCTGAATGCTGCTGACGGAGAAAACAATTGCATCTCTGTATGCACTGCTGGACTCTGAGCTGATTTTCCTCATGGAAACATCCTGGGGTCAGGACAGACCTTTGACAGGCTCAGCTCAGGGATCAGCAGCCGTCAGGGAAACAAACTGAATGTCCAGGAGTATCGGCAGGGAGCCTGGAAGGGCACAGCTGTGTCCACCAACTCCATGCAATGGGGCTCCCCAACCTGAAAAGGAAACAGTTTCCAGTGATACAACCTGAACAGCAGCAGGAAGCTCAATAAATTATTCACTATTTTTTAAACACGTGGCCTAGAGGCATCAGCCAATGCCAGACGTTGCGATGTTCGAGGCACAGAGGAGGTAACTCATCACGTGCTGGTGCTGAGCGTCTCCTTGCCACAGGGTGCTGCAGGCACTAAAACTTACAGTTCTTTCCAGGGCATTCTTGGCACCCCACACCTTACCTGAACCAGGCTGCTGCTGCCAGACCCTTCCTCAAACACACACTGTCTTGCTAACCTGTCCGAAAAACAGCCTTGTAAAAGAAATTGAGTTGTTTTCTGCCCATTTAGCATCCTGATGCAGCAGCACACAGGCAGCCAGGGAGAGCCCAAGGCAGAGCAAGGGCAGGACTGGGGCTGTGGGGCTGGAAGAAAGGAGAGCAGCCAGCTCGTCCTGCAGCAGCAGGCAGCCTCGTGGGGTGGCCGACCCTTCAAGCTGCAGCTTTGCACAGCACAAAGCCCTTGAAGCAGGTTTATGATAGGTATTGCTATTTCAGCTTCCCCTCTTAGCCAGTCGCTTCGGCTCCCGTGGAGCCGATTCAGAATTGTTTGCAGAGACTGAAGGTGAACTTCTCCAAAGACCAAGCTGCAGCCAGCAAACAAGTTGTTCAGGTAACTAATAGATCAACAAAAAAGACAATGCACTACTACTCTATCTGACAATCTGTTCTCAAGACAAAGACATACAAACTCATAATTGCTTCCTTGTTTGCTTCAAAGCTCCTTTTGTCCCTCCATTTCCATCAAGTTCAATCATGAAATCGCAACCCGCCAGCAAGGACAAAAAGATTGCAACACAGCAGAAAGCTGAGCAAACAGCAGTTACACGAACCACTCAGACAGATCGGGCACAACCCGGTACCTGGCTGCTGTTGTCTGCAAGAAGTGACAAGCTCTGCAGACATGCACAGCCCACCCGGGTCTCTCTGAGGGTTTCATCCACTTGCGCCACTGGAAGTAGCGCTGGTATCCCTCAGCATCCCTGCTCAGCTCCCACAGGTACTGCGCCATGTCCCCAGGGCTGGCAAAGTCATCGACGTGGATGAAGGACTCAGGGGGCAAGAAACGCTCGTAGTTTTCTCGAGGAGGCCCCAGCACAACAGGGACAGTGCCAGAGGACAAGGCATTCCTCCAGAGCTTCTCGGTGATGTAGTCTTCATGCTGTGAGTTCTCGAAAGCCAGGTAGAAGTTGTACTGGGAGATAGTGGGAAGGAGTTTGTCCCGGGCCAGGGGCAAGTGATACCGCCCATAGACGTCCACAGTGATGTGTTTCTTCAGCTCCTGGTAGTACTTTACCCGGGGGGACTCTGGTTTCCAGTTGCTGACTACCCAGGCCACCAGCTTGGTCTTGGGTGGGATGTTGAAGGGCTGGGGCTGGGTAAGGAGATGCAGCTCCCCGTAAGGGGTGAAGATGTCTGAATCTCTCCGGTAAGACATGGTCAGGTTGAAGAGGTTGTCCATGGCACCTAAGTTCGGAGAGTGACTTGGGGACTCCAGGTTGAACCAGATCCAGGGCTGGAACGGGAACCTGGGGAGCTTGACCAGCTTCTCCCTTTCCCTGAAAACATCCCCGTGATGCATAATCACAGCATCAGCCTTCTGGGACCAGCTGCGGTTGACGGTGAAATGGCAGTCTGGGGTTTTGTAGACCTTCGAGCAGTTTATGAAGTTAAAGTGGTGCCCAAAGGGCCACTTCCACAGCAGGATGGTCAGCCTGTGCTCACCCTTTGGTGGGGCACTGGTATCTCTAGCATGGGCTCTTCGTGCAGAGGGACTGGAATTGTAACGCTCTGGCTCGGAAGTCCTGAACTGCTGAAGAGAAACAAAGAAACAGGAGCCGATGATGAAGCTGAAGAGCAGGAAGATGAGGAGTTTCTTGCAGGAGACCTTCCCCTCCACGCACTCCATGAACGGACCTGCAAACACCACAGACAGGACGACAGATGATGGGTGCACGGAGACGCCCGCAGGGAGGTGGCTCTGGGTACAGAGTTTGGCAGAGAGGGACGCCCGGGGGCTCAGGGGACAGCATGAAGAGCTGAAGGACGGTTACCTCCAGCCGCCTCTTCGCAGAAGGTCGCCTCTAGAGCGCCGTACGCAAGGCGCTTACAGACGCAGCCGCCCTTCCACAGACCCCCTGCTGCCCCCATCACCACCCCTTTCCTCGTCAGCCCCTTCTTTGCCCCCCTCGTTCCCCAGAGAGCTGCGAGCTGCCGTTTGCGGGCTCCTCAGGGCGCGCGGCAGCCGGCTCCATCCCGGGAGGCCTGTGACCGCAGGGCCCGAGCAGGGGCAGAAGCGCCACAGGCACCAGAGACGCGGAGGACTGACAGGTGCCCCGCCCACCAGCGCCTGCCGCAAGCCCCGCCCACCACCTCCCAGCAGCCTTAGGGCCTGCAAGCCACTCCCCCTCCCTGGTCACGTGCTCTGTGGTGATTGGCTGGCAGGAGCAGCCACGCCCTCCCGATTTACCCAGGAGGGCCTCCCCTCTACCCACACGGGGCTGCCATTTTGTTTTGGCCGCCATTTTAGGACATGACACCACCATTGTATGGCAGGCAGTTGCCCGCCGTTTTAAACATCATACTGCTCTGTGATTGGCTGACAGCCATCATACCCACATGGTCTCAGGCAGCCCTGTGATTGGCTGGCTGATTTCCTGGTTCCTTTGGACCAAGAAATACTCATGTATAAAAATAGATACATTTATATACTATATATATTGTATATAAACGCATATTTTATACTTGTACACGATATATAGAATTATACGTAAAGGAGCGTACAAATAGGTTTTGACTTTTTTCATTAGATACAGACACACTGTTTTATATATTCTTCTATATATGTATAGCTGTGTATATTTATATATATATATTTATATATATATATATTTATAAAGCTATAGAGATTAAAAACATATAACCATAAAAACATATAAAAAGATAACCATAAAAAGGTATAAAATGGCCAGGCTGGGGTCCCCCCACTTTGCCACGTCTGGGATGGGCAGAAACTTCATAAGGGCAGAGGGGTACCGAAAGGGTGGGGGCATAGAGAAGTCAGAACATGCCCAAGAGTGACAGAGCCCTCCAAGGGAGCCACCAAGGGGCCCCCAGCACAAATTCTGTCACGTGCAAAGAGATGCCCCTGCATCTGAGCCCAGCCCAGCAGGATAAGAGGAGCACTGGGGCCGGCTTTGGGCTTTACACAGGGCTGCAAGACACAGGCAACGCTGCCTGCAAACACGGAGGACAAAACGTCAGAATAACATGTGTGTGGGCACAATAAGGAAAAGACCCCAAGAGGATCCCCCAAAAGATGACACAAACCAGAAGAATGGGTCAATGGGCCTGTGAAGCACAAACTGGGGTTTGATGTCAGCATCACACAGCGATAGCGGGTGGGGGAGCTCCCTTCCCTGTGGTTGGGGGGGATCTGACAGCCACCAGTAAACCATTCTGGTGTGCAGGCTGGTGCTACATGTGTTTCCTTTTCTTTCAGTTGATGTCCTCATTGAACATTTCAAAACAGCTTATCTGTACTAATCAATGGCCTGGTTTGTCGCTGTCTGTTCTACTTCTGTGTCCTGTGAACAGTAGCTACAGCCTTCTCAGCACGGTTAGCACCTGTATGACCACCACCCCTCCAACTTCCAGCACCACCACCAGAGTTTTATCACCGGCATCCTGCTGGCTACTCCTCTGTGCCAGATAACAGCCATGGACCTTCAGGTCTGCAACACCCCCCTGCTTTTCACACTTGCTGTGGTCTCCAAGAGCGTGGGAATGTCTGTGTCCCAAAGCCCAGGTCTTGCTGTTTTTGCAGTAATCACGACTGTCTAACAGAACAGTCTGATTGCGTGCCAACACTCACCTAAGGGCGAGGAATCCCATACAGCACCAGCCTGCGCTCCACCGTGGTCTTACAGGTAGCTGTAAGATCCCCCAAAACAACAGGATTTCCAGCAAAAGCTGGTGGGTTCAGCACCTGTCAGCTCTTACCTTGTGTATTAGTGGTACCTGTACTACTGACAGACATGATAAGAAGACAGAGAGGGAAGCAATGCCTCCCTGCAATCAGAGGTGAAAACAGATGTCCACAGACCCCCTCCCTCCTGTACCTGGTGCCTCTCTCTCACAGCCTGAATCAGGTTCCTCCTCCAATAACTATCAGAAAAAGAAAGGACTGTTGCAACTCACCTCCGGGCTTGGTCCTGGTGAGAAAGCGCGCCATGAGGGTGAGCACTGGAGTGGATGACACAACCAGGAAAGAGGAGGAGAAGAAAGGAGAGCACAGACGCAGGGAGGGATTGGCAGCGTGTTCCAGGTGTTCCTCTGTGTCTTGAGCTGCGCATGCCAGTCGCTACCACCAGAAACATATCACCCAATCATAAAAGCTGCAATAAAGGCAGGACAGATTCCTTTTTGACAAATTAAGGAACAGTCAAATAAAGCAGCCCAGACGTTGCTTGTGGTTAAAGCATACCTTACCATTGAAAGCACCTCTACACATGCACTAGTTTGTTTCCTTTGTCAGTCTCAGCCCACAGGATTCGTTTGTGATATGTTTTCTCCTTCCCCTTGTGTTGCAGGAGGACAACTCTGGGAAGGACGAGCAAAGCTGACATGGAGTGGAGGTGTAGGCAGCAGGTCTCCAAGTCCCCCTGCCAGCTAATGGGCTTCCCCGTCCCTACACTGGGCCACATCTCCTTGTCACCTTTCCCAGATCTTGAGCTAAAATGTTTCTTGGGACTGGTGACTTCAGTGATCACCATGAGCTTCAGAGTAGATGAGCACTTGAACAAGATTGTCTGGGAGATCCCTCCTGTGTCCAGCACCACAGACCAAGCTTTGGGGCATCTCCAGCCCAGGTGAATAGGCATTGTACATCACGGTCTGTGGATGGAAAGGTTGTTTGCCACGACCAGAGTGAATTGATCTTGCATCAAGCTTGGCTGCACTTGACTGGGATATTAAGAAGCCATTATGTGCTATTATCGGGCTTAAATATATTCAGCTGTAAATATGGATTGTTGGTCTGGAATTAAATTCACAGAAAGAGTTTTAATACAGGTTTGGGGTGGTTTGGGTGGGCAAGGGGAATGCAAATGGGCAAGACATGGTAGAATATTTTACATTTCCAGGTCTTCTACTACCAGGTGTGTGCTTCCTGGGACAGAGCTGGAGGTCACCTGAAGTGTGTCCAGGTGCCTCCTGCAGACTTGGGAGCACTCCAGCACAGGTGAGAGCAAAAAATATACCATGGCATGAGGAATGGGGGCCATAACTCATGGATTGCTCACCCCAGAATGACCCAGGCAGCCTCAGGTCTCACGGCTCCTCACCTGGGCTGGAGAAGGTACCAGCCATTCAACTGCTCTGCCTAGAAATTCCACGCTTGAGAAACTGCGACTTCTGGCCCTTTCGCCATGACACAGGCTACACCTATACTAGCAACTTAAACAATACGAGGGCTCTGGATTTAATTAACCTAGAGGCTGCCATTTGGAATGGTCCATGGCCCAGCTTTGGCATGAGCCAGCTAGCACTATGCCAAATGTGACCCATGTGCAGTTTGGGAGTTACCAGGACAAGCAACCATTCCCTACAGGTAGCCTGCACATGGCCTCTCCTTGGTGGCAAAAGGATTTCTGTAACATGAACATGGCCCAGCCATGCTGGTTAGCCTCAGGAGAACAAGCTTGTCCTACAAGGGTGGATGCAGTTGTGAAGTTCAGGTGTCAGCTGGCTTTCTGGCTGAGGGTCCATGGCTGCAGCCAGCAGCACAAATGAAGACCCTGCATGCCCAGATGTCCCCAGATGCAATTTTGCTCAAGGCTGTAGAGAAGAAAGAAGATTTGAGTTTCCCAGCACCATGGGAAGCCCTGAGTTGAAAGATCCTGGAGCACCAGATAAGAGGCTTCAGGCAGGTGGAGAATTCAAGACTTTTGTACCCCTGAAAACCAGGACCATAAGGAACTTAAGCTCAGCAGGTGTAATTAAGTGAAACAAATTAGCAAGTGAAAACAGTCACAAAGCTGTGGATTGAGAATTGTTCCGAGCGGCACACATGACATGAGGTGACAGATCACTTAGTCCAGAAGGTGATGTGAGATTGTAGCGCAGACAGAACAAACTGGTCCTTCAGGTAATAGACTTGGCAGGACGAAATGCCATTGACATGGAGATTTATTGTTGTGTGATGAATAGTCTCAGTAATCCCTACATCTGAAGACAATGTTGTATTTTGGAGAAGCTTCCTGGTTACTGCTCTTGCTGAGCCAGCAAGTAACAGTGGAGCTTCAGATGGTGACCTCTCACCCAGGTGAGCACAGGAAAACGCAAGGGCTGAACTCTCTGTACCAACAGAGCGAGCGTTGCTCACCCAGGCATGCTAGCAGATGAACAGATGAGACCATTTACCTTCAAAAAGGTCACCAAGCACGGTTAGTCCACAGTGATGGATTTGCAAACACACTGGATTCATCTACATTACTAAATAAATGGGACAAAGACTAGTTTCTGTCCCTGAGGCCAAGTGACCCAGCTTGACTCCCATCCCCACAGTTTCTCAGTCAACTGCAACCACATCCAGGCTTTTTGCTGGGTATGGTCCCTGCCCTGGACTATCCTTGGACCATGTCTAGATGCTGGTCGAAGGGCACTCTTTGGCATGGGCTAAAATCACACCAAGGTGCGCGCAGTACAGATGATAATGGGATGGTCTTTAGACCCACGCCCTGGCTCCATTTAGTTTCCTGTTGCATACGTAGCATATGAGGAAAAGCCATAGGCCAGGGCTACAGCTGAGGGGTGAGCTCTTGGAAGCATTTATCTAATCAGACATCTTGTCCCAAGAAAAGACAGAGACTCCAAGAGGACAGGGCAGATGTCTCACAGCCCCATCAGCAATATATCTCTGCTAATATCAAGGCATTTAATGTTTGCACTAGAAGTAATTGGAAAAAGGTCTCTATATACCTCCAATTCCTTTGAAAAGCTTCTGCAGAGTCTACAAGGGAACAACACTACATTTTTCTGCTCCAGTCACTTTGGGCAGACTGCAAAGAGTAAGAGCAGGGCAAAGAGGTGGGAGGAATGCAGAATTCCTTTGCAAAGACTCACCAGGGAGCTCTGCCCGGGGCATTCACAGCTGCGGTCTCCAACTGCTCCCTGTTCATCTCATATAGAACATTTTGTTGAGTTTTTCCAGGAACAAAGATGTTTTGGGAGATGATCATCAATAGGCAAATACCAGCATGGATCCAGTGGTAGTCCTAAACGTGCAGCTGAGCTTCAGTGGGTAGGATGGAGAGATCTTGTCCAAACACGATGGCTGTTGATGGTCCCCTCCATCACCCTCAGACTTTTTGACTGCACAGACATAAAAGAAGTGTCAATAGGCATTCTCGCCTTGCTGGATTTCTCATGTGGGTCTCCAAGGTAAGGGAGGAGGATCAGGGAGATGTGAGGGGCCCAACCCCAAATATACAACAGGTCCTAAGATGCTGAGCATGTTGTTTGTGCCTCAACATATAACTACGTGCCCTGGTTGGCATCCAGCAATGGGTTTCTGATCTTCTAGGCTAGATCCACCTCAGGGTACAGCCCAGTAACAGCAGAGCAGAAAGATGCAGCCACCAAGAACAAACTTAGCACTGCCTGATCCAGAGCCCTTTGATGTCAGCAAGGAGACTGGGATGAGAGTGTGAGGCTGGCAGCCAGCCCTGAATACCAGCAGTCCCCAAACCCTGCATCCCCTTAGCCATCTGCCTTCCTGGGTGGGCCAAACCTCATCACCACTGTCTCTCCCCAGACTGCCCCATGATTTTGCTCTATCTATATTATATCACCAGTCCTCTGCATTTGCTGGGACCACAGGTCCGCCCACCCTTTGGTATAAGTCCTACTCCTTTGGGGAGTAAGCTTCCTTTTTGTGTTTGGGCTTGTCCAGGAACTCCTTGTTCATCCCTGCAGGACTCCTGGCGTTCTTACCTGACTTCCTCTTTGTTGGGATGCATTGGTCCTGAGCTTGGAGGTGATCCTTGAGTATTAACCAGCTTTCTTGGGTCCCTCTTCACTCCAGGGCTTTATCCCAGGGTACTCTACTGAAAAGATCCCTGAAGAGGCCAAAGTCTGCTCTCCTGAAGTCCAGCCCTCCTCATTGCCCTGAGGATCTTGAACTCCACTGTTTTATGGTCACTGCAGCCAAGGCTGCCCTTGAGTTTCACACTCCCCACCAGCCCCTCCTTGTTGGTGAGAACAAGGTCCAGCATAGCCCCTCTCCTTGTTGGCTCCTCTATCACTTGGAGAAGGAAGTTATCATCAATGCATTCCAGGAACCTCCTGGATTGCTTATGGCCTGCTGGGTTGTCCCTCCAACAAATATCAGGGTGGTTGAAGTGTGGTTGAAGCCCCCCAGACTGTGCCTGGGTATTCCTGACAGCTTTTGAACTAAAGGACAATTGCTGTGATAGTTGTTAGGGCTCATGGAGTCCCAACAGCTGCTTCAGCCCCACTCTTCTCCCCAGTCTATCCCCAGCATCTACAAAGTGCCCAGAATTTATATGCTAAATGCTACCACGAATCTGCCAACGGGAGATCAGCCAACTGCCCACTGCCAACAGCTTCACTGCTTCCAACAAGTTTCGTTATGTCTATGCTTCTGTTCCCATTCCCAGCCCAACCTGGAGTCCCAGCATCCTATGAGGATATGGACTTGAAAAAATGGATACTGTGAAGTTATATCCACAGCTGCACAGCAGCCCGGGAGCAGAGGGCTCTTTTTGCTGAAGATGTTATGAATAAAACATCAGCAAATTTGGAATCCCACTGCCTCGCTGTTTAGTTTGGTTCTGGTTTGCTTTTTGTCACATTTCCTAAAGAAATGCAGTCTGTGACCGTGCTGCAGTTCAATAGTTACCTACCCAGCACCCACATACCTGCTGATCCCCTGTGTCCTACGTGCCTGCCTTCCCAGGGAGTCACCACCTCTCCTCTCACATCAAAAGTCCTGCAGGAATCTCACCCCTGCTATATCTTCACTTTCATCTTCACTTCTTCCCTACCTTTTTTTCCATCCAACACAGAGGCTCTCCAAGACGGTTTCCACTGGAGAAAACAAGATTTGACCACCTCTGCGTTCAAAGCTATGTTCAACATCTGGGGAAGGCTCAGGGGAGTTCACAAGACAATGGCTATTTCATAGGTTTATACTTTTTAAGACTAGGAAAGACCATTCCGACCTCCAGCTGGGCCTGGAAGGACGTCATCCACACCGGGACCAGCTGGCTAAAACACACCACTCCAGGAGGTATCAAGGTAGATTTAAGAGCTTTTTTTCAGGCTTGAAAATTCAGCAGGTGAGGGTCTAAACTCTTTTTTTTCCTCTCTGAAATCCTTCTGCACCCACTGCTCTCATCCCACAACATTAAGAACGTGCTATAACCCAGCCACAAGTGCAGGTGGCAAAACAGAGCATGTCAGGGTGTTTCAGAGGCAGCTCCAATGCTACCCATAGCCCTGCCATCACCCCAAGCCTCCACTTCAAAATAGAAGGTAGATAAGATATTGCCTGCTAATGGCTTTCCATATAAATATTACGACCTTCCCTCTCAACCAGTTTACTCTGTGCACTGACCCCCTCGCCGGGGTCACAGGGAATGGGAAACTGTGGGAGGTCCCCAAGTTTTATAAATGAGAAGGTTTCCCTGCATAGACACGTACCAAGGGGCACCCGGGAGCCAAAGACACTGATTAATGGTACCAAGAAGGTCTGTTGTAGGGGAGCAGCATCTGAGCAGTGCTGGGGAGGGATTACCGGGAGATTTAGCAGTGCAGGTGGATTAAGGGTGATTTGTCAGTTGTCTGCTATGGGTCTCCACAGAAAAAAAAAAAATTAAAAATGGCCAAGGTCTGAAAATCATTTAGCATGAGAACAGGAGACAAAATTACGGTCATTCCCTTTGGGTTTGATGCAGGTGACATTTAAATGTTGGTCCAGGTACCTAACATGGGCTGATGGGTGGATGCACAGTTGGTTTGAGGAACGGGTGAGACAGAATTTACCTCCAGCAGCAACTTGCCATCTCCTCCACTGTAGCACATGCAGCTCCCATCAGCTCCCCAAGTCCCTTCACGCCCAGTGGCTCAGCTATAGCCACTGTGCAGGCAGGACCCCGGTGTCTTGGGGGCTGCAAAGACAAGTCGGAGCTCTCCACACATGAGATAACAACCCAAAACAGAGAAAGGAGGATTGGGTCTTACCAGACACTGGCCGCACCCTCGCAAAGCATCCTTTGGAAAGGCTGAGCTGCACGCCAGAGACAGCCCGCCTGCAGCTGATTCCAGGTCTCCAGCTGCACACTTAGGTTGCCAGAAGAAAGCAGATTTGGGCAGTGACCCCCCGCATGCACAGAATCTATTTTTCCCAAGAAAAGGCAAGAGGAGGGTCTAGAAGGGGAATATGTAATAGACAAGTGACTGGAAATGTAACTAATAAAATTATAATGAAGACCATGCTAGCAACACGTCTTTGGTTTCAGAGGAAATCTAGATAAACAAATAAAGGTGCAGTTGCAGGACCACAGGTCTCCGATTGGAAAGAGTAACACAGGACCCACCACTCTATAATTTGACTCTTGCAGAGGGGGACATTTTTGAGTTCCCTGAGCATGCTTGACTCAAGTTATTTCCTTCAGCTTTCCTTAAGGATGGGACGAACGTGGAAGAGCCAACGAGGCAGAGAACTGCCCTCCCCCAGCTAATGAAAACCAGCACCCCGGCAAGGGTTTGTCAGGAAAGCACAAAGCAAACCCCGATGGAACGGGAGCGATTTGGGGAGCTGGGGTTGGGCAGTCACACTCCCACGCCGGGACAGCTCCCAGCTGCCATCTGCTATACGCAGCCTTGATTAAAACATCATTTCTCTACCGGGTTGACAAGTCCAGAGTAACTCCACATGAGCACCATGGGCTCAGCCTCCAAAATTCTGCCCAAAACCAGGGGCAGGATCCACCAGGAGATGCCCTGGGAAGGCTTTGGTAGAGCCAACGATCAGTCAAAGTGTCCATCCCACTTCCTGAGATCTCATTTGGGGCCAACCAGGGGACTGTTTCATTCATTTCAAAATGCTTCATTTGGGGCTGCAGCGAATTGAGCTGTTTTGCTGTTTATTTTTGCATTGTACTATGCTGTCCTCAACTTTCTTAAACAGAAGTCACTTCCAACCCCAAAACGGAAAATGTTCCTCTTGCAAATGGAAAATGCAAACATTTCCATTGTGGCCACATAGCTTTTTTTCTCCCCAGCCTGCTAAAATCTTTCTGCGTTGAGAAATCCATCTGCAATGACCCTTGGCTGCAAAAAGGGGCTCAAATCAGCCTTTCTGATAACAACTTCCCAAAGCCAAAGCTCAAGGTGCCGGCTCCCAAGATGACTGCCTCTTTGCAGAGCCCAAGGGAAACAACCTGCTTGTGGTGCCCAGCTCAGGTTTGTGCCAGGGATAGGACAAAATTCAGGGCACACTCAAGATCTAACAAGCAGCACATTTTCCCAGTGCTTGGTCACTATTGATTGAAAGGGATGAATGGCCAAGAGGAAATCTGAAGCTATTTTGACCATTAAAAATACATGTTGGCCACCTCACTTTTCTGTTTACAGGTTGATCAAACCACCCTGCTTTTCGATGTTTTGACTGCCACCATCGATCTGACCCAAGCTTCCCAACCCAAGCAGGGCCCCGTTTGCACGCTCCCTCCTGAGGACCATGCCTGGACCTGGCAGCAGCGTGGAAGGAGGCTCAGCTGGTTCCCATCCCCGTCCTCCCAGCAGCTGCCCCCAATGAGCTCCAGATGCGGGACTGGGTGTGCAAGGGCGCGAGGCGCTGCGCTGGAGGGAGAAGGCGGAGGCAGCTGAGGCTGCTGCTTTTATCTCCTTCGCTTTGTTTATGAAAAGAGAATTAGCGCGTGGTTGCCAACAATTTACTCTGGCAAGGGCGCTTCTCCAGAAATACTTGTACTGTTGTCACAGCAAGCGGACATGGCTCCTCTTCCATCAACTTTCTCACTGCCAGCCGGGGCTGCTGAGACCCAAGTCCCAAGAGTGGCCACTAATTGCTGGGGAAGCTGCCACTCGAGCCCACCCCAGCCTCTCACAGGGGGTCCGCGTGGGTGGGTGGCCAAGCAGCCAAGAGCAGTTGCAAGGAGAGCAAAGCTTGCTCTGCTCAACCACCTCCCCAGAGGTTTCTCTTCCTCGGACACAGGGGTTCAGCTGGCTCTGCCTTTGGGGTACCCCAAAAGCTGTAGCATCCCATGAGTCACATCCCGACAGGGATGCAAAGCCCTGCAATCCTCTGGGCAGGGAAGGTGGCTGTAAAGTGAACATGCTGCACTGCAGGCTTTTCCCCAAGAACCTGCACCATAGAACTCAAGAAGGCACCACTGTGGCAGCCTTGGGGAAGAAGGCTTCAAGATCTAGTATTTTAGAACAAAACTTCACCCTCCGAGTGCTTTGAATGATTCAGGAGGCAGGCGACAACCCTCAGGCTGCAGCCCGTGCCCTTGGACAAGGAGATCACCTGTGCTGCTGTGCTGCTCATGGACCTCATGCTTCCGGAGAGCTCTGCTGGATTTGGGGCAGGGTGGGGGTGCAAATTCTGGAAGAAGCTGAAGCGCCACTTCCCAGCAAGATGGGGTCGGTGTGTTTTTCCTCCCAGCACTGCCTAGGCCTGCTGATAGATAATTGGATTAAGAGCGAGCCAGCATCTGCTCAGGGTTAATTACATTTAAGAGGCTAGCTTTACTTGGAATTATTTCTGTCTTCTTTTTGGTGCCCGTGTTGGATCTGAGTTATGGAAATGTCCTGGATGCACCAGCATCCCCTCTGCGTGGTGTCAAACATTTGCCAGGCAAAGGCAGCCCCATGTTAGACTTTGGCAGGAGCCTCCCAGCTCTACAGCTGATGTGAGCATCCTCCTGTGCCTCCCAAGCTGGACCACCGAGCTGTTTGCCCGCATCACAGTTTATTGCCCCCCCCAGGGAGGGTGGCGTGGGCTGAGGCGCCCCATGGGGTATGTGCCTCCTTCTATGCCACTAAGGGTTTGCAGGAGGAATTCCTCTCGATCCACGCACTCATCCTACTGATGTTTCAGATGCTTTTGGTGTGCTCTAAAGCTGCTGCCACTGCTTTACAGGCTCATTTGGGTGCTGCTGTTGTACAGAATAAAAAGAAATCACACCTGGACTGAGGGCAAATGGCAGGAGCTTCCAGCCAGGGCAGAGGGTTGTGCACACCACAGCGTTTGCCCCAGGCTCCTGCTGCCATTTCCTTTCCGCTAGCTTGAAAATCCAGCGCTGGTCAGAGGAAGACTGTGAGGATTCTTGCAGATGCCCCAGCACTTCCCACATGTCTGTGGGACCACGGTATGGGGCTAGAGGGGGGCGGTCAGGACTGTGGTTTAGGGGAAGGATTAGTGAAGGACAACACCAATACCTGGGGGCTGGATGATCCTCATGCCAGAGCCTCGGTGGACAAATCACAGCCCTCTGCCCTTCCACGGCAGCACAGCACCAGTGATGCCCAGATGGTGCTGGAGCTGGAAGTAAAAGACCTACCCGTGGTCCTCCTCCTCCAGCCAACGCTCAGCTCTCACTGTCAGAAAGGTCTTCCAGTCCCATTTCCTTCAAATTTTCCCCTCCAGGACCCTCCAGCAGCAAAAGCTGGACCAGAGGCAGGGGTTCAGCAGGACTGGGGCTGCCCCCAGTCCAGTCAAAAGACACAGTCACATCCGTAAAGTGCAGCCATGAAGAGGGGAGAGGAAGAAAACACAGCTGGGACCAGGCTGGGATGTGGTTTGTGCCCGCAGGGGCTGCTTTGTGGGTGTGCGTTGGCAGCTGTGTTCGAGGCATGTGTGTGTGCTGCCCACGCTGGTGCACACACATGTGCTGGTTGCACGTGTGTGTATGTGCTCCCCCAGACCTGACATCTGAAATTGTACCTGTGATGCCTGCAGTTCACCAGAACTGTTCCTCCCAGCCCTGCCCCAGCAGCCACCCAAACCAGCACTGACACGTTTAGGATGTTTTCCTCCTCCATCAGCTCCAACCAGCCACGTTGCCTTTGTGAGAATCCATTTCCAGAGAAACCTCCCCGCCACACCTCAGCTGCTCTCCTGCAGCTCGTGTTCAGCTTCTGACCACCCGGTTTCAGTGGGGTGAGCCACAGCTTTGATTTTGCTGTGTATTTGTTTTCCAGGGGAAAATTCACAGAATCACAGAATCGTCTAGGTTGGAAAAGACCTTGAAGATCCTCCAGTCCAACCATTGACCTAACACTGACAGTTCCCAACTACACCAGATCCCTCAGCGCTATGTCGACCCGACTCTTAAACACCTCCAGGGATGGGGACTCCACCACCTCCCTGGGCAGCCCATTCCAACACCCAACAGCCCCTTCTGCAAAGAAATGCTTCCTAATATCTAGTCTAAACCTTCCCTGGTGCAACTTGAGGCCATTACCTCTTGTCCTATTGCTTGTTACTTGGTTAAAGAGACTCATCCCCAGCTCTCTGCAACCTCCTTTCAGGTAGTTGTAGAATTCATGAGGTTCTTGACCTATTAACAAAAAAAAAAAAAAAAAAGAGAGAGATGTAACTGAAGTGTCATCTTGCTGCCAGGCTCCTTAGTTAGAGTTTCAACTGTAACTGCACACATGGGTCCGAATTGCCACAACTGGGTGCTCTTTCCAGAGATGAGGTGGTTCCCAGGTGGTTGTTTTGAACCACCACCCATCCACAAGCTGTGTCAGGCCAGGTTTTCCCCTCCATTCACACGACCAAGGCAGCAGCAAAGGTTTAACTCCAAGCCAGGGAGGCCTCCATGTCCCTCATGATGCTCCACCATGGGCCCTGCAGCTGAGGGCTCACCCCAGGTCAGCCTCTGGCAGTCCCAGCACAACAGGTCCCTGCTTACGCCAGCAGCATTGGCCACACAGATGTTTACCTTTCCCGGCCTCCCTGCATTTTCTGGAGAAATGAGCTATCCTGGCAGCCAGGGGAGACTGGACGTGCAAGAGGAGAGCCAGGCTGGATCTGGGCATTGGACACCTCAACCGGCAGTGGAAACACATGCATGTAATTTCCCAGTGCACAGAAACACCCTTCGGGGCCGTCCTCTTCACAGAGACATTTTTCCCTTACTTCATCAATCTAAATATTAAGGATTTTTTTTCCCCCCAATTCAGCTGCAAGCCCTTTTCCACAAGGCTGCTGCAGCACTGCTGGGAATGAGCTGGGCCAGGAGCTCCCCCCATCCCCAGGAGGCCAGGCCAATTTTTTTACTCACTCTTATTCACTGCGACTCTGCCAAGAAGGTGCTCAGTATTTTACAAGCCTCACAAGAGTCCGTCTGCCCAGAGATATGATTCAGGACAGCTTCTTGCACAGGCTGGCATAAACCCAAACTTTTCTGATTTAAGCCTATCTGTTTGGAAAAGGATTAAGCAGAAATAAGCAGCTGTTTTGCAGAATAACAATGAGAGTGCAGGATCTGTGCTCTTGCTTGGCTCAGCGAGAGCTTCCCGGGAAGATGGGTCCTAAATCACAGCGAGGAGAGCCCATCCTGCTGCAAAGTCCTTCCCCAGCACCGGGGAGGCTGAGGCAGCCGTGGCAGGGAGGCATTGCGGTGGGTTTGTTTGGGTTGGTTTGGTTTCCCCCTGCTCCAAGTGGATTTTAGTGGAAGTATTGTGCAACCCTTTAAAAAAAAAAAATGAAAACCAACAGCCAAGCCGCCACTAATGCATGTTTTTCGTCCTGGGGAGGAGGATCCCCTCTCCCTAGTACAGAGGGCAGAAGGGTTGAAAGAGCGGAGCCAGTTTAGGACACGGCTCTCCAGGATGCTGTGGGAAGGACCTTCCACTCTGAGCAAAGAGCAGCTCCGTGCCAAGTGGGTTCTCAGACACGCACAAACATCATCAGGGCGAGATCGGCTCCTTCGTGTCAGCTCAGCAAGGGTAACGGCTGCAGCTTTCCTGAGCTCAGAGCAGGGTTATGCTAAACCCCATCACCCCAACGGGCCAAGGGTGTGAACACTGTTAAATTTAGCGACGTGATGTTAAACTGCAAGGGCTTGCCTGTGCATCTGCATCTCAGGAACAACTCCAAAGGGGGTTCCTGCAGCTCCAGGAGCTGAATTTATGTTGCCTGATGGGACCTGGGGTGCTTTTTGCTTGGGCTATTCCTCAATAAACCAACAGTGGAGCACCACGAAACCACAAAGAAGTCATTACTGCAGAAGCTGGAAAATGCCACTTACTTCCCACTGAGTGTGAACGGGCACAAAGACCTGAGCAATGGAAAAGCAGCACCTTTCTTTAAATAGCTTATTATAATTGATAGTGCCTTGGTGTGCTCTGTACCGCTACCAGGAAAAGCTCACACCAATGCCAGACCATCTCCTGTACGTACATCTGCGGTATTTGAAGGCTGCAGCGAGGCAGAGCTGAAAGAATAAAAACTCTTTGGAGGGGAAAATGTATTTTCAGATTGTCAGCTGCACTCACTCAAAATCAGTTATAACCTCACTCCACATGTGGTGGCGTTTTAATGAATTCCCCCTTTCTCCCGGGACCACGCTCTAACCTAATTCACACCAGCAAAGGGTGTTTCTAACTCTGCTCCCGCCAGCTCCCCGGGCGCTCCCGCCTGACGTCAGCGGCAGCAGAGTGAGGTCCCAGCACCATCCCAGGACTGAATCTGCACAGCCTCTGTTGCCGTTTGCACTCCCAAAATGGGGCCAAGATTCTTCTCCTGCTGGCATCCACCACTGCTGGGTATGGGCTACGCAGACTCAGGCCCTCAAGGAGTCAAGGTTTAGTGGGGTGTAGAAATATGGGTAACTTGGAGCAGAAGACAGGACATGATGTCTCTCCTTTTCCGTTTTTTCCCCCCTTGAAAATGTCAAAGAGTCAACAGTTACAAACAGCCCTGTCTTGACAATGTGCTGTTCACAGGGCTGTCATTTGGGGCTGGTTTGGGGTTTTTCTCTTCCAGTTTGGGGGATACAGCTATTTTGCAAAATGCGTCACCAGCCCATAGACAAGGATGCTGTTTTACCTCTTAAAAATGCCTCCCGCTTCAATGGCCACGTCTCCAGGGAGCGTAAAACAGCTCTGCAGGCTGCGGAAACCTCCATGAGTCACATCAGCAACCAAAGGCGCTCAAGTCCTTCCAAAGGACCCTCTGCCATATCCCTCTCACCCCAAATTCATCAGCTGGCTTCTCCGGTAACGCACTCACTCGCATGTCATCAGGAAGGAATTTGTGCTCCGTTTGATAATCGGAGATGAATCAGTACAGCAGCAAAATCCTCAGACCACAAAGAATTTCAGCAGGTCTTTTAAGCCTCCTGCTCTCGTGTGTAAGCTGTCCAAGGACCCGCTCGTTCCCGGGCATCCCCGGCCCCACTCATAAATCAAAGCATTCCAGTCCTGGTTTCCTCTATGCATCCATGAACACTCACAGAGGTTTCTTCCCAAGCAAACTTAATCTGGGCAATTGTTCAAAAATGTTAATATTACCTGCTCCTTTTATGATATAATGACAGCCTGTGGAGGCATAATTTAGCCCAGACCTGAAGACGTCTGTTTTAAGGTTAAAAAGTCCTCCAAGCTAAACTTTATCCAACAGCAGCAATGAAAAATTAACTTGCCCAGTGTTAATTTTGGTTCCTCTCTTTAATGAAGCCATGCAGGATCAGAGCTGAGGGGGGTCAGGCTTTGCTTTATCCCAACCTCAGATACTCAGCACAAGGTTTAATCTGCTTCACGGCACCAGATCCCAACAGGGATTTAAAATGATCTGGTTGCTACTAACTTGATTCTCACTGCCATCGCCTGCCCTTGCCCTCATAGACACCCTCCGTCTCCAGTCTTGCATGCCAGGAGACCCTCGTAGGTTGTTCTCAAGGTCATGGTTCAGTCAAGGGCTTGGACGACAGGTTAATTCCACCAAAACCCATCTGTTTCTACCACTGGCCATGCATCACCACAAGGTCCTTTGAAACCTGAAGTGAAAAGGTCTCTGGAAGGCCAGATCAATGGATGAACACATTAGTTAAGAGGATACGTAGCTACTGAGAGACAGTTTCTTTCGATACCCACCTACCCCAGCGATGTGCCCAGGGGCCCCATCCCCATGCAGGTCCTGCTCCCCTGAAACGCAAACCCCGTTTCACCCCTCAAAGCACTCCAAATCCACAGTCAGGGCTGGAAATCTTGACTGGGACTCCCACGGGGAGCCCCTCGAGATCCCCTGGCAGCAATGGGTCCGAAGGGAAGCAGGAAACAGCCCCACGTGCTGGGGCACACTGAGTAGACTGGGGGCTGACACAGGTTTTTGGCTTGTTTAACCTCCACTTCTCTGCTCCAGTGGCTCTTTGTAGCCCCCAGGGAACGACGTCCTTGTGTGCCATCAATGCGCGGCGACGTCTGCTGCTTCACAGCTCCTTCCCATCACGGTATTTCCAGGGAACTCCAGTGCTCCTGCACAGGGCTGTTGCAGGGAGAGAGTCTGAACCAGGATGCTGCTCTGAAATAAATGCAGGGAGAATAACTGTTTTCTACGGGATAAAAAGGAAATACCCGTTAATCCAGCCTGTAGGGGATAGAGACAGGTACTCATCTGCCGTCGGTGCAGCTGATGGGTTTTGCATTAATGTTTCCCCTTTCTCAGGCTGGTCCCAGCACAGCATGGGATCTGTGCCGACTCCAACGCCTCGCTTGCTCAGAGACCCAGAGGCAAGTGTGCCAAAGGGACACAGTGACAACCACGGGGAACAAATGACATTATCCCAATCATCTCGTAACATCCCCTCCCAAAATCTCATCCAGGCAGCACATCCCTCCCCAGGCTCATGGTGCCGGTGAGCAGCAAAGGAGGATCTCAGGGAAGCAGGGAGCCATAAGCCCCTCTGGTGCCCCGTGTCCTGCATGGCGGTGGCAGAGGGGAACCACTCGCCATCTGAGCAGGGCCATACAAAAAACCCCCCGATCCCCCAAGACATGGGATCCTGGTGCCCCGTCCACTGCCGGCAGCCTGCCCTGCACAAAATATCTCAGATCTGCATCCAGCACAGCAGGAAAGCCCTCCGGGAGGATATTTCACACCGTCCTACTGTTTTGGATTAGACCCCAGCTGCCTCCTGAGCTGTTTAAATTTACGGGTCTGAGAAGTGAACTCTCCACCCAGGCAGGGGCTTGCCTAGATGAGGGACTGAGCAGAGAGCATTGGGTTCAATGCCTCTCCAAAAACAGCCAAGGACCCATTATAGGTCTGATTCCAGCCAGCATCAATCAGAAAATGAGCACCTATTTATCAAGTGCCCTTCAGTTTACTCTCCTTTGCATCCTGGATGCACCAGAAACACTTTAGAAATGCACGTTGCTTGTGAAAAAATGCCTTGCCATGGAAACCAGTCCCAAACCAACATCTATGTACCAGCCTCCCAGGAACTGAGGTGGGACACCCTTTGCAATCAGCTCTGTCAGGGTCCTCTGCCAGGGAAAAAAATTAAGATTTTTCTGCCTCCCAGCAGGGAAATCTGTCAGGAGTCAGTGTTAGAGTGAGAAAACCTCACGGGTTTGCATGGGAACCTGTGGGTCCTGCACACAAAACAGCCATAGCATAAGGGGTTTTCAGCACTTAAGTATTTTCTATTAGTGACATGGGAATGAACAAGGATCTTTTCTCCCAGGCTATTAATTTTGTTAAGATCAGGGCTGCTTTCTTTTCCCTTACAGACACTGACTGCTGGAGAAGTCAGGCTTGCAGAGAAGAGCTGCTGTTGACACCTCTTTGCAGCACCCTCTGGCTCTCGGCAGGAGCCAGGGAGACCCAGGGACGGGGACATCCTCAGGTCTCGATGCCATTTTTCCAACACCACAACAAACCAGCCCATGAAGGGGAAACAGCCTTTCCATCCCAACCACATCCACCTCTTTAACCAGTTTCTCAATTTCTCCTGATTTCCCCAACAACCTAAGTCAGCGATGTAACCTCTACCTACAAATCCAGCATCATTTTACCCCTACCTGGAGGGCCAATGTCTACAGAAAGACAGGCATGCACCATCATTGAGCTCAGCCGGTGACTGAGAAACTGGAGCAGCACCTTGGGGAAGGCAGATTCACATCCAGCCCCTGGTCTCAGCAGCAAGACCCCAAAAGCCCCAACATCTGCCCTGCACCCGCACCACCATGGGCTCCCCTTGAAACATCTTCTACCCAGCAGAACCCCTCTGTAGGTTTTTGGCAGTAACGTGCATTTCTAGCGCAGCCCAGTTGTCTGAAGGGGAAAATTCCCAGGGAAAGGAGGATGTAGAGAGGCCAAGAATGTACGTAGCTCCAAAACAGGATTAGACATTTCTGTGGATGTCAGGAACGGCTAGAGTTAGTACAATTAATGATAACCATCTTGGCTGAGATAGAAACCAAGTGCTGCAGGACTCCCAGCAATATCTGTCTGCTGGAGACCCATACAAGAGCATCCCCCCACTTTCTCAGCACATGACGTGTCTCTTCCACCATCCCTTGAGAGAAGGTCCCAGTGGGACTCTGGCTCTGTCCCAGCTGAGAAGCTGCTGTGGGGAGCAGAGAGCAGATTGGGAAGGGCCTGGCCGGGCAGGGGAAGCCAGGATGGGACAAGGGAATATCACATCGTGTGCCTTTCCCTTTGAATTTTTAGCCTGGGCAACTCAAAAGTTCAAAGCAAAGAGACAAACGTGCCTCCTCGCCCAGGTAATGTCTTCTAGCGGCCTCACTGGAAACCCCGTAGTTTCTCGCGCAACCTCACAACTATTCGGTCATTCCTCGCTCCCCACTTGCGATGCTTTAGCAGGGAAAGGGGGGCAGCATCCCCCCACCCCACAGCTGCCATGCAGTCACCAACCTCGCCGGCTCCCGCCCTGGGGGAGCACAGCCAGAACCGCAGTGCTCCGCAGGCATCTCCCCAAATTGCTCCCATGTGGGTGCCATGGTTCCTGCAGCCCCCCGGAGCCCTAAGTACTTCCAGGCTGGAGAAGCCCCGGCTGCTGCTTGGCGTCACTCGCACCGGGGAATGGGAGCCAGCGTCTCCCTGCTGCCTCTGCAAGCACACCGCAGATGTCCCAGAGGGAACATTACAGCCTTCAGTTACCCAATTAAAAACGTGTTTGAGGGGATTTGATTACTCAGTTTGACAGAGGGAAGAAAACCCTCCGGGTCCTGGCAGCAGTGAGGATTTATGAGCTGGGGCTTTGCTTCAGGTTGTTCTGCCTGATCATGATATGTAGCAAAGGAGAAAAAACAAAAACCAAAAAACAAAAAACAAAAACCAGGGAGCAATAGTGTCTGCATTCCTCCTGCTTGAATCAGACATCTTTCCTGGCAGCTCCAGTCCCCACTGGCTCCAGGGACTCGGGGAAGGTGCAGCAGTGGGCAGGACGCACTGGAGCAGGTCATCTCTGCCATCCTGCACCAAGGACCATCCCTGGCATCCCGGAGAGCCACATCCTAAACCAGCTCCACTCTCCCACCCCTATTCCTCGGGCAGGAGGCGATCGGAGGTGTAAATGCTTCCCCATCACTTGCAAACACCTCCTAGGGATGCGGTCAATGCTTTGTTCCCAGTTTGCTAAGGGGCAGAATCTGTCTCCTTTTCTGATCCAGGGTGAACAGAGGCCTGGCATTAACCCCGCTGTGCGGCCGGGACGCCTGCTCCTCGGTACCCCCTGGCTTCCTTCCCTTCATCTCCCCGTAAAAGCATCACCCTCAGGTTGGGAAATGAGGGAAGACAAATCTCACAGCCGTCTGCCTTATTGCAGCGTGTGAACAGCATCCAGAAACGCCTCCAGACAAGACGATTACTAACAAGGGATTTGGGATCACGTATATTTATTGCCACAGCAGCGAATGGGAGACATGTGGCCACCAAACCCCAGTGCGGGCTCAGAGCAAGCCAACCCCGGGGCTGAGTATCCCCCTTAGGGCTCCGGGAGCATCCTCCTGATCACCCTCCTCACCTGCTCAAGGTCATGCCCAAGGACAAGATTCCAAGCTAAGTGCACTCCCACCTCCTTCCTCGCTTGCCTTCCCGCATAGCACCAAAGTGTCTGGTGTTTCTTTTTAAGGCAATATTAAAATGAAAGGAGAAAAGTTCCAAGTTATTTCAAAGGTCTTTGCTTCAAAAACATTCAAAACAAATTTACGCACCAAAGCCATAAATGTTCCTTTTATTGCACACGCAAAATAACCCTCTGCAATATGATGCCTCTAAATTTATGGTTCTTCCAGAGCTATTAATTCAGCCCAGGTCTTTTCTTCTTTTATATTTTTTTTTCCCACCTTAAGTCAAATAATTCATAAATACTTCATGCTGGAGTGTACTTTATGAGCGTTATTATGATCACTTGAATGTGGAAATGCCTGTGAAGTTATTACAATAGTTTTAATACACCACAGACTCCCCAGTGGTACAGATAGTGAGGGACAAAGCAACTTCATCACACGCTGGAGGGAAAAGCTCTCCTGAGAGGCCGCTTGTTTGGCCAAATAATAAAGATCCTGTAGCCCATATACATCTCTGAATCGAGTCAATGACGATGTCTGGGGAGAGTTTTAATTTGTCACACTTCAGCTCAGGAGGGTTACGTGTATCACCGGCCAGAGTGAGACATGGCTCAGGTCCACAAGTCTCCATACAAGTTTTAGACTCAAACCCAAAAAAAAAGGACATAAAAAATGGTCAGAGGTGCAACAGCAGGGCCATCATTAACACATTTAGAGGAGCAGGTAACTTGGAGTGTCTAGGTGTGCAGCGAGGCACAGATAAGCCGAATTGCCCTTGTCAGGAAAGCGCAGACACATTTTCTGTTATTCTTGAACACATCACAGGATGGCACAGCTAGAAATTAAGAATCGTGGGGCTGTATCCCCCCAAAGATATAGCTGAAAACCACTGGTTTCTTGAATGGAAAGAGGCAGAACACTACAGCTATTAAACTACACCTAGATGGAAACAGAAACTCACCAAAATTAAACATTTTTTCCAGGACTGCTGAGCCATGCAGGACCTTTCCTCAGGACATCTCAAGAAAGGGGCTTTGCACATACTTCTGGATTCTGCATTTCTCCTCCTCATTCGCCCATGTAATAATGGATCACTGGGGGCAACCATGGCCCAGAAACTGTAAAGCCAAAAATCAGTGGGAGCATGTTTGAATTCCCTGAGAGGTGCTGTAGGATGACAACTCCTCCAGCACCCAAAACCAGCTGCCCTGTGACCTTCCCCAAGACCACCCAGAAAGAGCTGCAAAAGGGCCCACGAGTCCTGCCTGCCTCTGAACCACCACCACTCCCCAGGAAATCAGTCTTTTTCTCTTGTAAAGAACTCCTACAGTAATTGCCTTCATATCTCAAAGGTGTCTTACAGCCACAGAGGTGCAAATATTTATCCATACTTGGAATTGCAGAGTGAAGCCTAACTAAGTGTTCCCAGACACTTCAGCAATTGTTGTTTTAAGACCTGAACCATAGACACCTGGCTGGAATTAATCAGCAGATGTGAACAGGAGGCAGAGCAAAGCCCTTATTAACCCTTCACACATCAATGTCAAGGTCACAGAGTGTTTCACTGGGGCAGCCAGTACCTAGATGTCAGCTGTCAACAGCCTGGGAATCCCAAAGCAAGAAATGTCCTCCACTGATCAGGGCATAAACTGGTAGCAAAATTTATCATGCTCCTGTCACCACTTGAAGACTTGCTGTGCTGAGGTGCTCACTTGTGAATAGCAACAATAATAAATGTTTATTACTAGATAATAAAACACGAGAGCAAACCACCTCCTGTACAGGCTCTGCCTAAAATCAATAGGAGTTTAAGCACCTCTGTAAAGGAAAGCATTCACTTTGCACCAGGTGGTTTCAAGTAGTTCATGTCATCAACAGGTCCCCATCAAGATCAAAAATCCAAGCCCTTCAGAGCACAGATCTGGGAAACCCTCACAGCCTCTCTCTCACTGGCCGATCCCGTGGTAGGCAATCAAGCCACACTGACCCAATCTCAAGCCTCCAAAAAATATTCAGCATCGATGACTTCTCCAAAGTCACTGTCCTGGGAGGGTCATGGCCCCGTGGCTCCAGGCAGGGTGAATTCCCCGGTACCCCCTATCCAAATGCCTTCGCTCCCATCAGTTTCTTTCCATGAAGGGACAAAAGTCAAGAAAGCTAAAGACAAACACTGGCACAACGTTCCTTCTCCCCTACATGGAGGAAGGAATTGGCCCACAACAAAATACAACCTGAAATTAGAAGGCAGCTCCTCAATGGCTGTGAAATTGGGTACCAGGACAAGCCCAGCTAAACTTGGCTTAACACAGAGCTAGAGCAGAGCAAGGTCTCAAGGTAGGACCCACAAACAGTAACTGAACAGAAGACACCTCCTTCATGGTGGAACAGGCTGTGCTTTTTTGTCCAGCTAAACCTCCTGGCAGGACACCCAAGACGAAGCACTGCGGAGTTTGTCTTAAAGCTAACCCATACAAACCCCAGGTGGGGACGTGTTTGGCGTTGATGAACTACATCAAGATGAAAAGAAAGACAACCTCTGCCCCGTTCTGCCAGCCCTCCCCATTGTGAGACATCTGGTGATGAAGAGCTCGCCTGCTTTGAAGTGGAGACGGATCCAAGAGCCGGGCAGGTGCAAAGCCTTCCTCGGCAGACAACGTGCCAGGGAGCTCACCTCGCAAATCCATCACTTGCACCTTCGCTGGGGTGGGGGATATTTCTAAGCAGATTATAAACCTCTGCATGAATCCCACCAGTCAATCCATTGGAATCATCTTACATCCTCCCCAAAAGGCAGGAGAGAGATCTGTTTTCTCTGCCGCTGACCCATGATACCCCTCTGCTGCTAAGAAATTCTGATTGTGGAGCTTAATGCAGAACCAAAAAAGAACAACCTTATATTTTAAAGCAGAGGAGAACCACCTTCCTGGGTTTGTCACTGTAGGTATTAGCCCGTTGCCAGCTACAGGAAGTTGCATTCTTGACCGATGTTGGTGTTCATGGCCCGTTTGTTTGTTTGCTTCAATTTTCCCTCCTCAGCAACTCCAGGAACTGACAAACTAGAGAGACTGGGTTTTGTAGGCTTGCTGTCAGGCTGGGAGCTGTTTCATACAGAGGAAGAGAACTGGGCAGGAGGAGGCTGGGAGGAGGATGAAGAGGACCAGAGGAAGGGGAGAAGCAGAAAAGCAAGGGCACTATAGAGAGAGGGAAGGTCAGAGTTGGAGTGCAAGGGAAGATTTGGAGAGAAATTAATGAGAACAAAGGGCTGAGTTGAGACGAGGAAGTGAGTGGGAGGGAGGAAGGGTCAGTCTCAGCCATCCATCTCCCTTTATGTCCCCCACACCTGGGCATGATCAGGCCTGTCTTCTCTTCTCATTCAGTGCTGAGATGGAAACACCTTGGGCTTCCAGTTCATCTACAGAGCAGGTCTAAAAACAGCCTCACTGCTTCACAGCTCAGCCAGCAGCAGAGTCCAGCATCAGTTCCTGGGGAGAGAGCTGATGCCAAAACAGCAGAAAATGACCCCATAAACAAGAGTCAAGGGACAAGGTCCTCGCATAGACCACCCCACCAGGTCAGGCCATGGGCTCAGGTTCCCTCAGAGCTTCTCTTTAACAGTGACCATAAGAGGATGCCCAGAGACATGTAAGAACAAGACAAATGTATATGATACTACTGCAAGTCCTCTCCCAGTCTCCAGCTGTTTCCAACTCAGAGGAACTCTTGAGCCAGATGTACTTAGTAACCCCTCAGCAATTTCTCGTACATGCAATTGCCCAGTCTCATCTTAAACCCATATAAAATCTTAGCATCCACAGGCTCCTTTGACAAGGTCACGGAGCAAGATCCAGTGCTGTCTGTTGATGTTGCTCCCTCGAGTTCTGGAGGACTCCTCTGCCATCGTGAGGTTGGACAGCATCACATCCTCTGTTCTTCAGACCACGCAACATTTGAGCAGCTGTCCAGGCCACCAGGCACTGCCTCCCTCTCCAGCCAGGCACTGGGAAATGAACAAAGACCACAAGAGCTGGACTCATTCTAGAGAAGCTAAAAAAACAAGAAGGAACTTCCAAAATCTGCATCCTGCTGCACTTGAACAAAGAAAGTCCCACCCGGCCAAGCAGGTGTGAACGCAGCCAAGGACCAGGATGCTTTTCACCACGGCTACCTCGACACTAAACAATCCGCTCCCCAAGCCAGGGCCAGCCTCAGTTCAGAGGAAAAAAAAAAAAAAAAAGAAAAAGCAGGTTGCTGGACAGCACTGTTTACGCCTTTCTGCGTGTTTTTGTACCCAGGGAAGTCAAACAGGCAATCAGGGGAGGGAGGATTTGCTGCTGATGACCAGGGAGGAGGGTGTGGGTGAAATGTTCCTGTTTATGAGATGTAAACAAGCCCTGCAGAGCAGGTCAGGCCACGCGATGCCCTCTTATCACGAGCCATTTCGTTTGGCATAAACACCAGCCCCCAGGTCAGGGCCATAATCTCTCCCAGATGCTTTTGTCCATGGGCCTGATCTAAGGCTTCAAAACCTAAAGTGGGGGATGAAATAATCTCCATGCTCTGCCTTCTTTCTCTAGCATCTCTTTTCTACCCCGAAACATAGTTCCCCGGTGCAGAAGGTTGGAGAGTGGTTCCTACGGGAGGCGGCCGTGGCTCTCCCACACCCCATCGGGGCCACCACAGCAAGTGCAGAGTTGCCGTACGGTGCTGCGGGCAGCGAGGCTTTACCCTAAAATAGACTCTGGGAAGGGAAGGCTGGGCCAGGGGCTGCTGCCCTGGAGACCTTTTTGGGAGGTAGCCACAAGCCCTCAGCTTGTCAGGGAGTTTAACCCGACCTGTCAGTCAAGGTCTCCATTTCCCAGGCTCCATCCTCATCACAGACAAACTTGTCTCACAAAGCCCAGTCCAACGTGACAAGTGTTTATACAGGACTAATGAGTTTCTCCATCCCCAAGGGCACTGTGGATCGCTCAGGCACCGAGGTCCAGGCACACGTGCCGTTTCCCGTGCCGTGCACAGGCTGGCAGAGAGCTGCAGCCCTAATTCTGCCGCCCTGCAGGGAGCAGCCCCGCGTGCTTTGGGCTGTGCTGCTTCGCACAGGGAACCTGCACAGGGCAGGAGCCGCGGGTGCCTCTCTGGAGGGGACGGCTGGTCCAGCTGCGAGGCTCTCGGCTCCTGCGCAAGGACCACGCGCCATCCTCCCAGCCCGGCTCTCTGCAGGACTGCCCACCAGATCAGCGAGCAGCCACGGGATGCTTGCCTTCGTGGTTTAGCCATTAGAACCATCTCCCGAGAAAGAAAATCACCATTTTCTCATTTAAATGCCTTAAACATATCAGGATTTGAGTAGGAAAACGCCAGCCTCTCCCTCAGGCCTCTCTTTATGCTACACCACAAATATCTGGTGCAACTATCTCTACCTCTCCAAGGAGCCCTGGCTCTGCTGGATTTGCCTCCTGAGCCTCTCTGGAGAGGTTCAATAGCCACAGAAAGCGATGGAGCCTGTCGGCAAACGGCTGCGATGCTGGGTTTGGGCCATGCATTCCTGACAGCCGCCTCTGCCCACACAGGGGCTCCTTCCAGCCAGGTCCTCGGGGCCCCATAACCTGGCAGCCTCCTCAGAGCAGACGTGTGTTACCCCCGTCCCACGCAGCCCAGGCCCTGCTCCACCGCAGGGTGCTGCTTTCGGATGGGGAACCTGGGGCCAGGGAGGAACCGGCCTCCCCGCTCTCCCCCGGCACATCCCTGCTGCTGTGGTCAGAGGCTGGTGGGACCCGGGGTGCCAATTCCCCCCAAATCCCCAACAATGTCGGTCTAGACATCAGCTCCATAGAAGAGGAGGAAAGGTGCTGCCAGCGTGGTCTCAGCTGGGAATTGTGATGCCTTTGGTTTTCCGGAAGTATTTGGGCTCTTACCTCCCTTATCTCTTGGGAGATGTATAACTTTACTAATGCAGTTGGTGCCCACCTAAATGGATTCTTCCCTCTCCACACTGCTCTCCTTATGCCCTCAGCAGCTCCTGGGATTCACACTCACTCACGCCTCTGGATTTCATGCAAATCTGGGCTTTGCAAGAGCACGTAGTGGCACCAACGTCCTGGAGGCAGCAGCTAAGAGGAGAGGCAGAGGCTCCCGCTGCTGCAGAGCCTGCACCCAACATGCTCCGGTCCACCACAAGTCCCATTCCTTTGAATCAAATCCTTAGCAGTACCTGGTCCCCCCAAGACCTGAAAAGCCCTGAGGCAAAGGGCCAGACGCTACAGGGATGGGCAGAGATCTCAGGGCAGTGGGAGGTGTGTCACAGCACCCCGACTTATTTCACACCCGTGCCCAAACAGGCTTTCACTGATAACGACTTTCAGCACCACCCACGGCCCAGGATCTGCATCAGTTGTCCTATAAAAACCTCAACTGGAGAAGAGAAACCTCCCAAGAAGAACTGGAAGGCACTGCAGGAGAGGGTGTAGGGGTTTCCACGTTTATTCCGCAGTCTCCAGCTCTGCCAAGACCAAGCTGAGCTCGACAGCATCAAGCGCAGAGTACGGCCATGCCCACGTGGAGACTGAGCTGCCCTCCCCACGCCCAAGCGAAGGAGAATTCAGATCTACAACAACTACTGCTCAGCAGGAACGAGCCCCATCCAATCCCACATTTCAGAGACCTACCAGATCCCAACGCTGTCCCTCCTTCCGCAGCTCCTCTTCTTGGATTCCTAGAGGTGAAGCCTAGACCTGTGCAAATAGCTGGTCCAGCCTTTAAATATCAAATTAAAAAAATTAGGAAGAGGAAATTTTTTTCTCTTTAGGTCAACCCAGAATGAAACCTTCCTATTTGTCACAGCAAAACATTTTTTTTTTTCCTTAAGTGGAGACAATGAAAACATTTTGTTCTCCCCAAAATAAAACGTTTCTCTGTTTTCAAATGCATGTTTGAAGGCACTTGTGGTCCCCCACTTTTTTAATTAAAGGCAGGCAAATTTCAAATGGAGAATGTTACAGTGTAATAAAAAGTTAAAGCGTTTAATTTCAAGCATATCTTAAACAAAGCCTGCAGTTTTTCATCCCAAAAATACTCTTTTTTTTTCACTTCAAACTTTGGTTTAAGTTGTAAATAATTTCAAAGGAACCAAAATAGCTTTTATTTTCCCTACAAACAAATGTTTCATCTTAATTTCAGCCAGGCTAGCTTAAAGTGATTGGAGCCAGACTCTTCACAGTGATGCCCAGTAAATGGGCAAGAGGCAAGGGCCGTAAGTTGAAATACAGGAAGTTCCCTTTAAAAAGAAGAGAAATTTTTTTTTTTTTTTACTGTAAGGGTGGTCAAACGCTGGAGCAGGTTGTGCAGAGCAGTTGTGGAGTCTCCATCCTTGGAAATAATTAAAACGCAACTGGACACAGCCCTGAGCTGTTCTCCAGAGGTGCCTTCCAGCCTCAGTCATCCTCATTACGTGCAATTTTATCACCAACTCGAAAAAGAAGCATCCAGGCCCTGCGGTCTCCTCCCTGGGGATTCCTGGGGATACACCAGCCCCATTAAACCACCACGAGCTGCAGCATCACCAGCCCTGCCGAGTCTGAGAGTCACACAGAGCTTCATGGTATTTTTGAACCTCCAGTTCCTGGGATTTTTGCAATTTGAGTGTTTAAAATAAAATGCACATTTCTTACCCTCATAAACGAAGAGAGAACCTGTAACCTCTGCGTGACCTGTAAGGGGGGAAAAACAGAAGGCAGGTTTGTAAAAGAGAAAACCGCAAGCATTTAAAAGGAGCCGTCCTGTGAGCAGCTAGTCTGAACAAGCCAGATTTCTGCAGACCTTACACCTCCTGCTTGGATCCTCCCATGTCCAGTAAGGTGTAAATTCCAAAAAGCTTCTCCCAGAGTTGGGTGTTCAAAATGTCCTGTGCCTATGTGGATTCTCTGGAGTTTAGTAAGAGGTTTAGCTGGCGCTGGAGCATCGCACTCATTAGGGCACCCATTCCTTTGCTGGCCATCTCATTAGACCTCGATAGCCCCAAAAGCTGGAGCCCACTGTCAGCTCACACTGAAACCAGCCACCATCAGCACCAGCAGTTGCTGGGCACCATCAGCTGCGTCACCACCATGAGACAGGCTTAAAAAATGCCAGCGACTTTGGGAAAACTTGGGAAATTCCCAAGCTTGTCAAAAAGGGGTGGAAAAAGCAGCAAACAGTCTATGGATATTTCTCATTTGAGCTTTTAGAGAGTGTTGGGGTCTGTCGTCACCTCAACCTAAAAACCTCTGATGGGGTCAGGAAACAGAAGCGTGAACTTCTGGACTGATATTAGACTGGATATTAGGAAGTATTTCTTTCCAGAAGGGGTTGTTGGGCGTTGGAATGGGCTGCCCAGGGAGGTGGTGGAGTCCCCATCCCTGGAGGTGTTTAAGTGTAAGGTTGACCCAGCGCTGAGGGATCTGGTGTAGTTGGGAACTGTCAGTGTTGAGTCAATGGTTGGACTGGAGGATCTTTTCCAACCTAGACGATTCTGTGATTCTGTGAATGGAGAAAGAGGAGAGTATGGAAATCACAGACCCCATTCATCCCCCAGACCTCTCTCTCCGGGATGCTCCGCCAGATGAAAACATTTCAATGTCCTGGCCATTGAGAAAGACCTTTAAAATGCCCTAAATTTCAACAAGACTCCCAGAAACCACACAGACATGCACACGAACGTGGCAAACATGCACGCATACGGACAAGTAGCTGTGCACACCGCGGAGAGCTCTCGGCTCCAGCAACCTGTCCCACACAGAGTTTGGGGAGGGTTTGAGTTCAGCTGCCAATGAAGTCCCACATCCCCAGTTTGCCCAGTGAGCATCTCTTATCCCTTTCCTTTGCAAAGGCCCTTGGTCCAACAGCCGGACTCTTCCAATATTGGCTTTTGGAAAAAGCATCTCAGCCGGTCTTTAAAGAACCATCAGACTTCGGCTGGGGTCAGACTTGCCATTTCTGTTTTCCCCTTGGAGAAAGCCACCGGGACACTCCCCCGCCATCTCCTGGTGCAAAGTGACCTCTACAGCCCGTTCCGTGCATCTCCCGCCGCAGCCAGAAGCGACATTTCCAGCAGGCTGGGGGGGGGATTCACCGCCCTCCCGTGGCAGACTCCAAAACAGGTTTCTGTCTTTGACTTCCACCAGTGTACAAGAAACAGCTGGGTTTGCTGTAATAAGAATAACATCAGCACTTCTGAACAAGCCAGTAATTTCTATCACAGGTTCATGCAGGTGGGAAAGTAATCTAGAGCATCTCGGTTGCCGGTGACCTGCAGGACTGCAGAAAGTCCCCATCAGCACAAGCTCTCACTGACTAAAACTGAGCATCAAATTCAGGGAAATAAAAGGAAGATGCTCACATGACAGTCAATGTCTTTCCAAAAGTGACATACCATCCTTTTCTCCCCCTCATGTGAGTATTTGACTCACAGATTGAAAAAACACATTATCAAGTAACATAAAACCACGCTATTCCAGGTGAGAGAAGCATGTGGAGGTACAAGAGAGACTGCAACAGGGTAAAAAAAGCTGCTTGGGAAAACACCCAGCACCAAGAAGGGCCTGATCCTGCAGAACCCGTTCTCTTGCCTTGCTATTGCCTCTTCCAAATCAGCAGGACTCTGCAGGAGTTGGCCTCAGCACCGGAGAATTCCCGGAGGAACTGCAGTGCTGGAAAATCAGCTTGGTGCAGTGTTCACTTTATACACCCCAGCACACCTAAAGAAAATGGAGTCCCGATAAAACCATGTGGCCTGGCAAGCAGAGACGGGCTAAGTCAGCCCATCAGCATGTGCTCAATGAAATACCTCCGGGACCAGACTGCGGGGGTTTGGAAAAAGTGCACTTGCTCCAAGTCCCGGGACTGCAGCCAGTAGATGGCATTCACATGCCATCGTATGCAATCATGTGCTCTCATCAGGCTCAGACTGCCTTGGAAAACATGAGAAGAAATATAAAAAAGAAAATAAAAGGTAAATATTCACCTTAGCCGGAGATGAATTGCAGACTTTGACAATTAACTCTGGAGCCATCAAGTGTTACAGACTTCCTGGCATCTTTTTCTGTCCCCATGGATTTTCTGTCTGCTTCTAATATAGAAATAGATAATATAGATAAAGAAATACAATGCATCCCTAAAGCATCTGTAAGTATCTTGTGTATCCTGGACCACAGGGATGCCCAAAACATGAGATGTGAGACTCTGAGGTCTGACTCAGGATCTACGTGACCATGCACGTGGCTAGGACCTGCCGGCATTTGGCTAGCAGTGATGTGTGCCTCTTTCTTTACAGTGACATCCACTGGATTGAGGAAATACTGTCCTCAGCACCTCGTCCCGCCGGAGCCACTCATCCTAAAGAACAACAATGTCTGCATGTTGCTACGCTGGTGTTTGTAAGGGCTGGAAACCAGGCATCTCCCTGCTGAGCTACCGAAGGTCCCCCCGTTCCCAATGCGTGGGACACGAGAGCACCCAGCAGGGACACGCGCTTACAGGAGAAGGATGGAATGGGTGAAGCGGTGGGAGAGGCAGGGTGTGTCCTAGGTGGGCAGCCACCTCGTGAGACTGTGCCTTTACCTGCAGCACAGCACCTCAGCCCTTCTCTGAGCCTGCAGACCTCAGCTGGTGCCGCTGGAGAGCCCCAGCACCGTGCTGGCACTGCACGAGGGGGCTGCGTGCGAGTCAGGAACAAGGCAGGAAGAAGAGGAGGTGCAATAGATAGATTCCTGCCTCCAGCACGCGGCACTCCTCCACCTCCCCACCACGCCCTGATCACTGCAGCCCCTCTGCCCACTGAACAGCCCTGAAAAAAATCGAATGTGTCATTAGCAGACGGCAGCAGAAAAATCCCAGAGCAGCAGGCACACAGTCCTTCAGAGTCCCGCTCTGTCAGTTGATAAAATAAGAGAGATGTCCTCTCAGACCACTTCGGCCAAGACTCAGAAGACAAACCCTTACACTTCCTCCACTGGAGGGTCACTGCCAAAGCCAGAGCTACCTTCATCTTTGTACAGCACCAAGCACGTTGGCTGCCCCATGCAAACATGGGGGGGATTTTTGACAGCAGATGTCATCATGGTTGGACTAGATGATCTTCAAGGTCTTCTCCAACCTAGGTGATTCTGTGATCAAACTAACCCCACCTCCACCAGCAGCTGGGCTGCGGTCCCGGCCCAAGCTGGAGGGAAGGCTGTTTGCTGAAGCCCAGGAACCAGAAGGCAGAGATGTGACCCCAGGTCTGGAGCAGGTGGCAATCACTGCTGCTTCATTCACTTTTAGATTTGTAAAGGAACCTGCAAAGGTCTCAGGCTCTAGTGCACTTACAGACATCCTGGAGGCAGGGAACAGGAGTCCATCCCCCAGCACAAGGAGACCCGTCTGTCGGGTCTGTCTGTACAGCCCCTGGCACCAGAAGTGAGAGCAGTGCCTGAGGATCAGGTACAAACCAGCTTTGTGTGTGCAAGGCAAGACAGACCGTTAAATCCTGCATCTTCCCGCACGCTGAGGACACCTTTTACTTTCTCAGTGAATGATGCACTGTATTAAAAAGCCCTCCCCTTCCCACCCACCCCTCCCCAGCTCCCACGCCTCCTCTAGGACCAGATCCTGCTGGATGATGGGCACCCCTTGCTCCCACTGAAAGCAGCAAGGAGATGGTGTGCTCAGCATCATTCACCCGGAGGAAGAGTGTAGGGAGATATTTGGTACCTCGCAGCCAATTGGAGGAGAGGTGACACTGAAAGGGGGGTGCTTTCTGCTCCTCTCTCCACCCATCCTCCATGACACCCCCCTCCCTGTCATCACCACCACCGCCATCCTCCTCACACACAAAAGCAGTGCAATTAGCTGACTTAAGAGAGCTGAGGCTTAGCCAGCTGCAAGAGGAAAATAATAATAAAATACCTTGGAGGGGAGGGAGGCAGCAGAGGAAGCAGCAGCCATGGAAGAATACAAATAACTGCCCTCAATTCCACCCCCCTCAACAAAATCCAAATCACAAAGCAACAACTGCTGTGAGAAAGGCCGACCTAGATGCATCCCCACACTCTTCCGCTGAGAAAGCCGCACGTAGCTGCATCCGGATCCAGGCGCTGGACCTGCTGAGCAGCCCGGCTCCGTCGGGAGGAATGCCTGGCTGGGATACAGGCAGGATCTTCTTTGTTCCTCATTAGCCACAAGCATCGGTGAGTACAGCATCATCTGGGCTTCCACCAGACGCCAGCCTGGGATTTGCTTCAATATCTTTCCTTTCTCTTCCTCCCTCCATGATGCTTTCAGGGTTAGCAGAAAGCGGATGACAGCAGTGGGGAGGAGGGAGGGAAGGTGGGGTCTCTCTGAGCCCCAAGGTATCTCCTTTGCCTGCATGTAGAGAAATCAAAAATGGAGACATGTGTGACCGTGTCATGGGCATCGCACGCAGTCAGGCGCGGGGGTGAGGACAGCATACACCGTGTGTGTGCTGGGAGGGAAGGCTGAGAGCCACGGGGCAGGGAGAGCACCCTGCAGCGCTCCCAGCCAGCTCTTTGCTCTGATTCCTATCTCTGCCAGCGCCTGTAATAAAGACAGATGCTGGATTTACTCAGGCCTCTACGTAGCTTCATTCCTTTAAACCAGATACACACAGACAGATTTATCTCCCTCCAGATCATCACCAGCGACACCCTCTGTAAATACAAGCCTCCAAAGGAAGCAGAAAAAGCACTGGCTCTCTAGAAGAGCCATATAGCTATGGGTCAAACTCTGCTAGGTGCTGATTTCCCTGACACCAGGAAACAGAGAGAGTTGCCCCATCCATTTGGGAAATCACCTTAGGTCCCTTATCCTTAAAAAAAAATATGTTACTATCCAGCCAGTGCCTGGGTACATTTACAGTGTGAAGGCTGAGCTCAGGAAGAGCGTTCAAAACTGTCCTGCGGTGGATGGGTTAATGCATGTGCCCAACATATGAGCTGATTTCCCTTGAACATGTTCTATATAAGGCCTGACCTTGTCCCCTCCAGCCTCAGGTGCTACTAAGCTCAGCTGCAGCAACACCCAGCTGAGAGCAGCAGATCTGCTTGCTCTGCCCAGAGCTGGTCCTGCAAGGACTGCTCCTCTCTTAGGAGCTGCAGGAACAGCCCCTGGGAAATAGGTACAAAGGTTCTGCTTTTTGCTGGCTGGCAGCGTAGGAACCTTCTAGTGAAGGCAAATGATATATATGGTCCTAAGGGCCCCTCGTGCTGCTGCGATGTTAGTACGAGTGAAAACAAGGCTCACTGGATTTGAACTTCTGTTCCTACCGGTGCAGGAGAAAGCCCAGGGAACAGCACCCCCACCTTGCCTCCATTTGAGGTGCTCCAGTTTTTTGGCATCTGCTTTGGTTTACCTGGAAGCAAGGCAGAGCTGTGAATTCTTCAGGGGTGCGGAAGGACGTTCAACATCCCTGTGAAGGCCTCTCCACCCTCTTCCATTTCTCTCTGGGTGCAGGGACAAGCGTGGGGATGGAGCCCAGGCCAGGCAGCAGCAGTCAGGAATTTCTCTGCAAAACCAAAGCCATTAACTTCTGCCCAGGCCAGCAAAATGGAAACTGGTGCTACTGCCAAACCAACCTGAAACCAGCCTGGGAGGAGCTCTTCTCTTCCCTTTCAGCCACATTTCACTTCCCTCAGCAGAGGTGCTTGTTTAGGTTGAGATTAGTATTGGAAGAGAAATAGCAAGGGAAAAATGGGTGGACATCAGCCCAGACAGAGTTGATCCTCAGGGAGAAGCACTAAGGTCACACAGAGCAGAGACAGACCTTTTGCTTTGATCCAGGGCCAACCTCACCTCCTCTTTCTTGTCCAAAGCGTGACAAGTAGCCACAAAACCCCATGTCCTTGCCTTGTTGCTTTCGCCAAACAAGCAGCTACCACTCTGCTTCTCTGTGGAGCATGGTATCAGCATACCTGCTCTGAACGGTTTGGATTAAATGCTCCCAGGTGGGGATGCTCAATGCCAACCTCTCTTGCCTTCCACCTTCCAGCCTGAGCCCTTCCTCGAGGGAACTGCCGTGCAGCCAGCCCCTCTCTGAGCACGATGGGAACCACAGAAGCCACTTTGCGGATGGAAAATGTGGATGTGAAAGAAGAATGGCAAGACGAGGACTTCCCCAGGTTTGTTCCCTGCAAAAAAGCCCGGGAAAATGTTATTTCTTCCTGTAAGAAACCAGCAGGCCACGGAGCATGTGGGTCCCTCCCACTAGTCCCAGAGGCAACAGGAGTCTTAACTCCAACAGGGCAATTCTGGCCAGAGAACTGAGCTTTTGTAGCAAGGCTGCTCTGAATGCTTAAAAATTTTTGGGAGGCTTCTGGCAACCCTCTGTGAGCATGCCAAGGAGATGGTAAGCAGTCGGGTGCAGAGGACAGGGAGATTAGCAGGGATGGATGGATGGATGGATGGATGGATGGATGGATGGATGGATGGGTGGATGGATGGATGGGTGGATGGATGGACGGACAGACATAGGGATGGATGGACGCATACAGGGATGGATGGGTGGACTCCTTCCCAGTCTCTAAATCAAACAGTGTCTCCCCAAACAGAGGAAAGCTGCTTTGCCAGGAATTTGCCCCAGGAAGCGGAGTCATTGGGCGGCAATGACCGCTGGCACTGACGTGCAGAAGCTGCATGGTTGCAAACCTTGTAAGAAATGGTGTGTGGGTGACAGAAGGTGCCAAAATGGCAGCTTTCACCTTCACAGATGCTTTAGTAACTGCACAGAGCGTCAAAAAAATCCCCGCAAGCTCCACGTGCGCTGAACTCCCTGCAGCCACCCAAAGGGTGCACCCAACCTCATCCCCACCCCAGCGCTCCCCCACACAACATCCAACTCTAAAGCCCATGGCCCAGCAGTGGCTCGCTGGGGCACACGCAGCGTGGCCAACACCGAGCCTTGCTGCAGCTGGGGTGTGGGCTGCTGAGGGGCTTTTCACCCTGGCCCAGCTGCAGCTGAATTCCCCCGGAGAGCCCACAGAGCCCCTGTATTCGCAGACAGTGGCGCAGTGTGCTGGGAGGGCGGGTGTGCACAGCCCCCGCCGTGCTAGAAAGGGTCTCCTGTTCCCCTCAGCACCGGCAGATGAGCTGAGCTCTGTTTAACCAGGTCCAGCTGCATCACTAATCTAAGCACCTCTGTCTGCCAGCCCAGCACCCGCCTCACAGGACGTGCCTTGTCCTTCCGCTGGCCCCAGGGGTGGGCTCAGCCAAGCCCTTGGGTTTCTAGGATGGATTTTTTCTTTCCTCTGAGAGCAGAGCTTTGGGATGATGGACCTCTGCCAGCCCAAGGCTCCCCCAGAGCACTGTGCTGACAAGCTTTTAATTGAGTAGGAAGGAAAGCGGGGTATAGAAAGGAAAGTGAGGTATATAGGAAGGAAAGCAGGGTATAGAAAGGAAAGCAGGGTATAGAAAGAGGAAAGCATTGACCCAAGGCTCCCTAGAAGATCTGGGGACAAAGCTGGATGAGCTGGACACCTACCCACTAACCCACACCATGTTGGAGCAGGAGTTGCCAGGTTCTGTTTCACACTTGCCATGCACTTGCCGCAGCCACAGCCAGGCCTTCAAGGGGCATTTCTTCTGCAGAGCCCCCAGCACCACCTCACACAGGCATCAGCACTCCTGCCTAGCAAACGAAGCCCAGGGAGAGGCAAAGGGATGTGACCATGGCTGGGTGGCAAGCCAGTGGCAGGGACAAGGCCAGAGCCCTCCAAACAAGCTCCCCAGCCTGCTGATAGACGGCTGCAGAGGGATTAAGTCGGGAATGGTGCAAGTGAAATAGAGCCCAAACAGCCACGAGGCAAATGAGTGAATGCTAGCTGTGTTAAATGGCATTAAAAATAAATAAATAATAATCTTCAAGACACTTCCTCCTAGAAGCATTAAAATAATAGGGCAGAAGCTGCTGCATGTGGGACAGTAGCTCTCTAGCAGATGATTTGCTGCATAGCTATTTTTGCATAGCTGTGATTAACCAATCTTGCCACAAAAAAAACCCATATCCTAGACAAAGATCTGGGCTGGGGGAGCTGAATTCAGCTGCTCATTAAGGACACAGGGCGACATTCCCATCCCTCCCCGAGCAGCTGATCTGCAGAACAAGCTCCTGCCTTGCAGGCTGCCAAGGTGCAATGCCCAGGCACTGAGCAAGCAGCGAGGAAGCGGAGAGGAAAGGGTTCTCCCTCCTGCTGCTCCCTGAAGGTTTAGCTCCTGCCGACAGTCTGTCTGTCTGTCTGTCTGTCTGAGCTTGCAAGCGCTGCCCTGCGCCGCTGCTGCCGCGGTGCCCGGGGCGGATGCAGGAGCATGCTCACTCCATCCCACTGCCAGCGGATAACGGGCCGGGAGGGCTCGGGCTGTGGGAGCCCGAGAAAAGGTGCTGATAGAGGGAAACTGGGCAGCAGGCGCTCAGCAGAAAGCAAAATGGTGGCATCCGACCCTTAGAAAACCTGCTTCGTTCAGAAAATTTGGCATCTGGGGCTAGCCGCGTTTGGGGAGGAAGATTGACACGAGACGGGGAGGTAGTGATTCGAGCACCCTTTGGGAAGGTAAGAAAGCCCTTTTCTTCTCCTCTGACTTTTGAATCGCTTTCCTTAAATTAATCTGAGCATCAGGGAGCAGAGTGCCTGACTGCAGCACGTACTCGGTACAGCTGGGCCTTTCCCCCCCGCCTCCCTTTGATGCTGTATCACCAAGTTGTGCCAGGCGCCAGCTCACAGCCAGATAAACAACCAGCCAGGCCCCGTTCAAGACAAAAGCAAAAGGGAGGAGGAGAAGCTGGAGGGGGAAGAGGGATCTTTCTGACTGCTCAGGAATATTGTGGCAGCCCACAGGGTCTGGGTGCTGCACAAGCGAGCAAGGAGCCTTTGATCAGGTCTCCAACTCTCATAAATATACAACAACCAGCTAGGAGAGGATTATCCTTTAATCTAAATATTTATAGGGTTTAATTTGGCTGGTGGCTCTGGTGTCATGGCAGCCCGACGAGGAGCCTTTGTAGGGCAGAGCTGGGCTGTATCCTCCTCCGGGCTCGGTACCGGTCCCCATCACCTCTCCCTGCCATCACTGGATCATAAGGTCGGCAGCTGCTGGACACCAGCCCCATGCACAACCCCATCCCCATTCTTACAGCACTGCCTTAAAAATGGTGGGGTTTTCCCCACATTCAACCCCAAGGCTGTGCCAGCACCCAGGATTTTACACCTGGAGGTGTAAAAGCTCTTCCCTGTGTTTAGGGGGAGCTTCCAGCAAGGGGCAGGTGAATCGAGGACAGCTCAGAAGGTCCCTTTTAAACAGACCTTTGACAACATGAACGTGTCATGGGGTTGGGGGGTTTGGTCATGCTGCGCAAGAAGTTTCAAACCTGGCTAATGCCAGGGGACAGGCACAAGGTCCAACTCAAATGAAGTGTCCAGAAAATATTCAGCTCAGGGTGGGGAGTGTGCTGCTCAGCCACCAGCTAGGGTTCCTCACCACAGAACTGGGGGCCAGATTCTGACTTCACTTCCCCCAATATGGGTCAGGAGCAACTCCAGCACCTTCCAAAGGGTGACAGCCACGTAATGAGATTTGGCATTAGCATCTGTACAGGAAGGCCAAGTTTTAAATCAATGGATGCTTCTAGCCTCGGGCTGGAGGCAAGGTGATTTATACCAAGAGGGTGCAGGAGCCAAGCTCAAGAAGCTGCAGATCCTGACCTCTGCCATGGAGCCCCAGGAAGGGAGCAGCGGGTCAACCTTTGGCTCCAAAATATGGGTTTGAGTGCTGGCGCCTGGATCTTAGCTCAGAATGAACCTGCTCCCAAACCTCAGCAGGGTTTGGGTATCACTGTCAGCTTTTGTGAAATGGGGGCTGAGGTGAGGATGGGGTGACAATTCCAGGAGCACACCTAAGGTTTGATCCTTGCCTTGAACACCGTCTGCCTTAGAGCAAAGTCCCTGCAGACCAAGGAGGCAGTTGCCTCCCAGGAGAGGTGGTTGTGGCAGGCGCTTTGGATAAAGTTTTGCTCTGCTGTAGCTGCGGCCTGTGGCAGAAAGCAGGATGCACTTTACAAAACCATTGGCAGAGAGTGCAAAGTGCTCTTGTGCTAAGCATCCACTGCTGGCTCAGCTGCTGCTGGGATCAAAGCATCCCCCACTGGGCTCAGGAACAGCCAAATTCAGACTGTCTGGACAGCCCACTGCATTGCCTACACTGTGCAGGGAACAGGAATACAGACAGCAAAGTACCAACTGCAGAAGATGTTCCCTGGTACCCTTGATAAGGAGCCCTAGAGCTTGGCACTGCCTCTCAAACTTCTGACAGAGATAAAAATGGGGATAATGTGGAGAAAGTGAGGATGTTACCAGGCTCTTCTGGGGACAGGATTTGTTCCTGTGTCCCTGACTGGATTTTCCAGCCTCTTGGCTGAACGGCGGCATGAGGGATGTATTGGGGGGGGTAAATGCAGGGCTAGTTTGGAGGTTACTAGGGATTGCACAGTGCTCCAGTAATAAAGCACAGCTGCTGGGCTGCTTTTGGGCAAATCACTGAGGGTATCCCTCAGGCTGAGCTCACAGGCAAAAGGCAAAGGGCAGAGCACACATGAGGCTGCACGTTTTTCCCTGATGTCCCCAGTTCTCACCGCGCTCTGCCATGGAGTGACTTTCTCCTAAACATCTCCCATTATCTCCTGTCTTTTTACTTCTGCATCTTGGCTTGCCTGCAGACCTCTCCCAGAAGAGACGGGGATGGAGTCGCTGGGCAGCCCTACAGAAGACGAGAATACATCCTGTAAGTACCAGTCTGCCTTATCAGGAGTTCAAAGGAAAACAAGCCTATGGGAATGGCAGCTTGCAGTTAGCACAAAAGCCAGTTCCCTTGGAGTATCCACCAAAAAATCCCACATGGGAGAGGAAACCAGCAGAGATTTGAATTTGCTAATTTTTCACAAGAAGCTGGGGGAGGAAATAGGTATCTCAAAAGTGTGGGTGCTTTTATCCAGCCATACCTGCAGGCGTCCAGAACCTCCCAGCTATGAGCCACCACTCTTAGCTTCCAAGACCGTAGCCTGAAACGTGCATGATGAAAGCACCATGTCTTGCACTAAGGGTAGAGGATGAGGACAACTTGTCAGTTATTTTCCTTTTAACTTCAGCTCCCCCAAATACTTTGAACTTTAATGGGGCGCATCGTAAGCGGAAGACACTTGTTGCACCAGAAATCAACATTTCCCTGGACCAGAGTGAAGGCTCCATTCTCTCCGATGACTTCTTGGACACACCAGATGACCTCGACATTAATGTGGATGATATTGAAACTCCTGATGAGACAGATTCCCTTGAATTCCTGGGGAACGGGAACGAACTGGAATGGGAAGGTAAAAGGCTGGTTTGGGGTGAATGTCTGCAGGGGTTGGGGCTTTTTTTAGCCTCATTTTAACCACTTCTGGCACCACTCACCATCAGCAGCTGAGGACCAACTTCACCAGCAGTGAATCACAGCACACACAACCAGGCCCCATCTTCCACACAGCATCTGCCCCAGCAGGACCCCAGCTATAGCCCAGGAGTCCCGGTGTTGCTATCGCAGCACTTCCATCAGGGCATAGTGTGGGCAGAAATAGTTCAGGGACTTGCAAACCCCAGTCTGGCCATAACTCAGGATAAGGCTGTGGACACACGTGCCCTTCCGGCAGCAGCTGGGCCACCACTCCAAGCTGGAAGGCGCTGCCTGCTCAGCTCTGCCAGTAGAGCTGTCACGTGAATGTTCAAACATCTCGAATAACATGGTCTTTGCTAACCTGGCTGGTTTGGACTGAATCGGGCTAAGGAGGACTCATGCAAGCAGCTCTGCTAGCAGATCAGAAGACAACCCCTCTGGCACAGGCGGTGCCTTCTTCAGCCAGTATAGATGGATCTGAAGGAGGATCCAGCAAAATTCAGGTGCCCGACCTGTGACTGCAGGTACTAAAGCAGCATGAGGTGATAAGCTTATTTCTATTACAATCTGGCAGTGCAACAAGATTAAGAACCACAAACTTACACAGATCAAAGTTGCAGATGAAACGGATCATCCTCTGTTTGTGGTTGCTCTTGTCTCTTACTGCACACCAAAGCTCTTGCAGAGCCTCTTCGTACATCATATTAAAGGCAGAAATGTTTGTCCCTTTTCCAGATGACACTCCTGTAGCCACAGCCAAGAACATGCCTGGGGACAGCGCAGATCTGTTTGGGGATGGTGGGACAGAAGATGGGAGTGCTACTAACGGACGGCTCTGGAGGACTGTCATCATTGGAGAGCAGGAGCACCGCATCGACCTCCAGATGATCAAACCCTACATGAGAGTGGTGACACACGGAGGTGAGGGGGAGGGAGGCCTAATCCTGGCTTGGTGGATTTCTTTCAGTCCACCTTTGTCAAACTGGAGGGGATGCCATGACTGATTGTTTCATCTTTAGGGAAAAATTGCTATTCATTTTGTACCACTATGTGGCAGACAAGCACAAAAGCACCCAGCTCATGGTAAAAAACATAGTCACTGTAGCAGGCTTTCAGTAAACCAAAGCAGCGATAAAGCTGGCTCTGAACAAGATGGAATATACCCCAACCCTCAGCCCTGGGTGCAGGCAGCATTGCCAGTGATGAAGGGACTGCAGGGGCTTAATCCCTCTGCAGGGATCTGTCTCTGGAGGCACAGCGAAAGGCCATTGCGCCCACAGTTAGTGGCCACTTCTGAAATCTGAGCAAGGCCAAGCAGCGACCCAGGGCAAAGCTCTCAGCTCTGTGCTGACACACACAAATTCCTTCCCTGAGCCCCACATGCCTGTTATAGCCAAAACCAGGATCAGAGGCAAATCAGATCATGAAGGAGGTCTGCAAGAGAGACAAACACTTACCTAGAGCTGAACAGAGGCACAAAAAACAGCACAGGCCCAAATTTGGCAATACATCTCCACTGCTATTTTTCCCCCAACTCTCGCATCTCCCCCTGGAAAGAGTCACTGATGCTGCCTGTGTCTCTTTTTCCCAGGATACTACGGAGAAGGTCTCAATGCCATCATCGTCTTTGCTGCCTGCTATCTCCCGGACAGTAACCTGGCCGATTACCACTACATCATGGAGAACCTCTTCCTGTAAGTGGCTGGGGTCTGTGAGGGAGAGGAGGGCAAGGAAGGTAACTTGGGCTCCAGGGAAACAGTGTCCATGTATCCACTGCATCAGGAACCTCAGCTGGAAGTAGTTTGAGCCCAGGCCAGATGTACCCATTGTGCAGCTGCAGACTGGAGCGAGCGTCACTGGGTAAGACACTGCCCACAGCGTTTGCACCCAAGTCCAATAAGTCAAAGCATTCGAACATTTAGTGCTAATTATGCCAGTGATGGACTCACAACCAGGGTAGAGCATATGCATATGATGCTGAACAGCTGGTAGATGCTACTGCTAGGCAGAAGAATGGTGCAGGGATCTCCATCAGAGTAGGCACTATGCTAACAAGCACCAGCAATCCCTGAGAAACACCCTTGAGAAATACCCCTGGGCATCCTGCAGAGAATTTGAAACCTATTCCAAGGTCTACAAAGAAGGGGTCTGGAGTCCTTTTGGAATGATGCACAGCCACCTGAAGAAACCTCAAGGGACTTTTTTTTTTTTTTTTTTTGAGTCTCATGTCCCTGTTGCTTTTGATCACTGCCCAACAGGTATGTGATCAGTAGTCTGGAGCTGCTGGTGGCTGAGGACTATATGATCGTGTACCTAAACGGAGCAACGCCCCGGAGGAGGATGCCAGGCCTTGGCTGGCTGAAGAAATGCTATCAGATGATAGACAGAAGGTGAGAGTCCTGTTGGTGTTGCCTCTTCATTCTTCCCTGTCCTCTTCCCACACCTCTTCCACTGCTTCCTTGCAGCCTTCCCAGCCACCCCTCCCTCCTCACTCCCCACATTCTGTAATCCCTTCCTCTGTCACAGCCTTCTGACTTACTCTAGGCTCTCTTCATCACTTCTTCCTCCTCCTCCTTCCCTCACAAGCATCAGGCTGATGCAGCACCCAAGTTTGAGCTTAAATAGGGCTCTTAAGGCTTTTGTCTGGAGACACCCAGCTGAGGCTGGTGAGCATCGTAACACTTATTAGTGCCCTGACACGTTACGGCGAGTTTAAGAAAAGGTACTTTGAATCTGAGTTTCTGTCCCATGGCTTTTCCACAGGCTGCGTAAAAACCTCAAAGCATTGATAATCGTGCATCCTTCATGGTTCATCCGGACAGTGCTGGCTATATCCAGACCCTTTATCAGGTAAATATAACATGTTCCCAAACTCAGCTGGTTTTGGAGCGGAAGTTTAATCTCATGAATCAGATCTTAAGCTCACCTTTAACTAGCAGTGACCAAGGTGAAACCATTCATCATTTATCCTACCTCTCTCTGATACTTCCAAGGACAACTCTAGAGGTGGTTTTAGGAGACGCTGGTGACTTAGATCCAAATCAAAGTTTGTCCCAGTGGGTAGCACATAAAGATTTACTGGCAAGTGCAGGAATGGTGGTCCTTTTTCCCTCCTACAAATATTGAGAGGTGGGAGTGAAAGCAAAGTGAGGTACAGTAATGTGCCATCTCGTAACAACTTTTAGTCATCAGCACGTCAGCACTGGGAGGACACGGGTACACTCAGACTACAGAGGATACAGAGACGCAGAATTCCCCATTTCCATCAGGAAAATTCTGACTTCCTATGGAGAGAACATCAAAACAAGACCTCAAGCACACACTCTTTCTCTCTCTCTGCCAGTGTGAAGTTTATCAATAAGATCCAGTATGTTCACAGCCTGGAGGAACTGGAGCAGCTCATCCCAATGGAGCATGTACAGATCCCAGACTGTGTCTTACAGTGAGTATCAGAGGGACCTGGGGCACACGTAGCTCTGAGAGGTGGGGGACAAAAATCCTCTGTAGCAGGATATTGTGTTGAATCAAAACCCATGTAATGGAAACACAGAGCCTGGGGCCAACCTTATCTTACACATGTACTGGTGCCAAGCAAGAGCCTGCACACTGTGCTAGTTTGCAGTTTCTGTCACCTTCAGAGCAAACATTGCATTTTACTAAAAGTGTACAGTCCTGACCAGGTAACATTTAAAGAATTTTTCCTGTTTGTTGCAGATATGAAGAAGAGAGGATCAAGGCCAGAAAAGAAAGGTAAAATTAGTTTCTGGGGGGATGGAGGGTGGGTTTGTTTTCTTGGGATGCTGTTGCTTTCTCTCATCATTATTTGTGTGATAACCAGTCAATTCTGTGTTCCTCCTACCCTGATATCCCACACAGCCTACACTTATTTCCTACTGATTTTCTCAAAATAAGCAAAATCTGCAGGAGGGAGGAGAAGTTTGATTAAAAGTTTATTTATCCATAGAACCGTTCCTCTTAACCCCATCAGTGCACACATCCTGAACATGCACCGTATGTGCTAGCCAAGGTCATCAGAAATCACTTTATGTATAAAAATGGTACATTTTCCCCATCTGATGATGCAAACTGACCTTAAAGTGAGAGCTAGTGCTTCTTTTAAAAGCCACTTCATTCTGCTAGAGTGGCATAAAGAGGGCCATTAGTTTACAGTTTGGTTTGTTTCATTTGCTAGAGCCGTTCCATCGCTGGTGATTTCGGTTAGAAGTGCTGGCCATAAATAGTGATAACAATCAGCTCTGCTAAAGCAAAAGGCAGCCACGGCCAGAGGAAAGACCAGCTGGGTCAGCACAAGAGCAATGTGCTGTAATAACACCTCCTCGAGCTGGGGAACTGAATGGGAGATGCCAGTTTGGGAGGATTCAGTTCATTAGCTCCTGAAAAGCGAGTTGTCCAGCCCAAATTAGTCAGCTACCTCCCTCTAGCGCCAACAGAGGCATCCTGAGAGCATCAGGATTATCAGAGCTGTATATCACAGGGACGAGAAGTGGTTTCTGATCCTCTGTAACCTCTGGCTGAGGTCCAGCTATCTCCCTAGAAAGGCCTTAGATACTCTACACTTCCACACTGCTCGCCTCCAGGTGATAGATTTCAAATGTGCTTTGTGTTTACAGGGCAGAAGAGAAACAAGACATGGCTGAGAAGGAAAGGTAACGACTCTATTTTGCTTATCCTTCACTTACAAAATAGCTTAACCAGTCTTTGGTGATGAGAATGGCCCTATTGCTCTGTAGCACCCCTGGGCAGCCAGGCTCTGCGCTCTCGGGAGATGTTTGGACCCAACAGGACATTTCTGAAATGTCTGGGAACTGATAAAGCCTCTCCTCTGCCTAACAGCTCCCTGTGCCATCACTTCTGTGATGTTACTGACCTTCACCTATGCGAATGGATTCCTGACGCTGCTTTTTCCCTCCGTAAAGCTAGCGAACCCGTTTGGTCATGGACCAGAGCCAGAGGCACCAGGGAACATTCTCCTGACATTCAGTTGTAGCATTTGCACGATGGTGCAATGCAGAGGCCAAATACTGCTGTCAGGCGCATCTTGGGTGTGCGTAAAGCCAAGATATGAGGCTGTAACTTTAGATGGGAAGGAAAATTCTAGGCAGGTTTGGAAGACAGTGTCAAAATCCTATGCCAGGATAATTTGGCCTGGTTTTGGCTCTGCTTCAGAGTGATATAGCCTCACTTTTTTTATTCTATCTAACTAGCTCCTGAGGGGGAACAGTGCATATTCATGCTATTCTCTTCCCAGAAAAAAAAAAAAATGGAGCTTTGATCAAAATTGCCAAGATCCACTGGATAAGTCTGAATTGTTCCAAGAAACAAATGGGACCTCAGGGCCAAAAGAGAAGGTGATTAGTTTGTGGTGGAGATTCACTTATTGTTTTGCTGGTTCTCTTCCAAGCAGGCCTGTGCCCCCAGCAGAGGATCAAGAAACCAGGTTTGATTTGTCTCTGTCTCTGTGTGATAGATTTCATTGCGTTTGTAACCCCCTAAAAGGAACAACAAGACTGGGTGAGACCCAGGACCTCTTGAGCCCAGTGCTACTCACGGAGCACAAAAGAGGCACCAGCCACTTCGCAGCAGGGGGGGACAGAACCGGGAAGCTGTTGACACCTTCACCCTGCCGCGGTCACAACCGCAGCCACTGCGGCTTGTCCCAAAGCACGGGCTGGTCACAGCTGCAGCTGCTGTGGGGGCACTTGAGAAAAGCTGCCCCTCAATAAATTACCCGGCATTTGCCACGTGGTAAAGGCGTGCACGTGGGTATTTACTGCAGAGCTGCCTTCCTTTACCCTACAGTAACTTTTTCATGGTTTTGTGCACTCAGGAAAAGTCCTTAGAGAAGAAAAAGCCCATTAAAGCTGTGAATGACATTATCTTTGGCCCTGATACAACTTTGTAGAGGATAACACCCAAACATACTCATATTTTTTGACATAGTGGGAATAACAAATTTTTTTTACTACAATTTGCTTTCTAAAAATACCTCTGTCTTTCTGTTCCTTCCCAGTATGTCATGAATCGAAGCAGAGCGGAATGAATGGAGTAGAAGAATGACGCAGCCTGGCAGTCACCCACGTAAATGACCTTTTGGTGTAAGACCTTGTCACCATCTTATTCCAAGTTCTGTAAGATCACGGAGCCTGCCTCCCCTGTCTCCAAGACGCAAAGTCCTTTAAACTTTTTGAGAACATTTTACTTTAAAAAAAACCCCACACCAACAAACCACAAATCAAAACGAGCCAAGAATAGCACTTTTCAGGACAGGTTGCAGTGTGCTTCAATGATGGTCTGTGGAGAGCTATTAAGTAGTGCAAATAGATACCATGTTTCCTCTTAGTAAGTTAAGAGCATCCTGTAGTCCATTAGTCACCAGCCCAGAAAGAGATATATTTTTTGTTTAAATTATAATCCTTTCCCTTAACTTGCTGCTGGCCAGCACTGAGACATTTTGCTTTAAACTGCACACCCAGTTTCCTCCATACAGACATTACAAGAGCCATTGCCCCAGGGAATAACTAATACAGGCAATGAAAAGAGTGCATTTTCATCCTTTCTATAGCCAGTATATGTCTCTTCCTGAAAATACCAAGTGCCCACCGGTCTAGGCACCTCTTCCCGCCTTGACTGCCTCCGTTAATTCATTGCCAGTTCCTCTTACTAACTCACACAGAACCATTCCTATGAGTAAATGCCATGTTTTTTTCCTGATTTGTTCTGTCTCAATTTGTAAGGCACTCTTGATAACTTTGAGAGTCCCATATGGCGTGGCAGCCTCCACAGAACCTTCTTATGAGCATCTCCTCATATCCACACGCACACACCAAAAAGGTCTGGATTTAAGAAGGAGCCTTACGGACAGGAAAGTTTTTCAAGCCTTGTCTTTGTATTGATTTCATGACACTGGACAATCATTCACTATTAATACCTCCTATTGCGGAGACAAGCTGCTAAATGTTTGAAATTTCCTACTTGCCATCCCTGGGTAATGAGGGCCTCATCTATAAACATACCTGACTGGGAAAAGCCCAGGTGGAGGATGCTGCGGATGTGGGGGCAGGACATTGTATCTGGGTTCAGCTTCTCAGCCAAGAGATGCAGACGTGCTATTGAGACTCTGAAATTTGTATTTTGGACTCGTGAGGATTCTGTGAGCAAAGAAGGGAAGAAAATTTAAAAAGCAACTATATCTGGCCAAGATAATTTGGAAACTCCTGATTTCACCAGAGCCAACTTACATAAACCGTTTCAAATGCGTCAGGTTAAAACCCCTTGCAGACAACTGCAGATGAAGAATGACCTGCGTGTTTCATCACTTAAGGAGTAGTTCAAACCTGGCAACCCTCACCCGTGACTATTTGAAACTACCGACGCTTCGCTCAGTTCTGAAATCCCCTGGAGGACAATCCTGGCAAAGCAAGATTTTCCCCAAGATAAGGATGTCTCCTCTGAACAGATAAAGCTTCTCTTATTCTTTCAGTGAGTAAAACTGCTACAGATGAGATCTTTATTTTCCTGAGTGCTACAAAGGAACACCAAATATGCTTGCTTTCTTCTCATTTGATAAATGTTTTTCTCATGCTCTTCCATCATGGATGTATTTACTGAACAGACCTTTGCATGAAAAACAGAGCACTGCATCCACAGCATTAACCCCAAGAAGATGAAGATGGTAAAAACTCCATATTCTGTCTCACCGGCATGTTAGTAACAAGCACCAAGCAAGCATCAACCTCCACAGCTTTCTAGAAATTTCATTATGAGCCAGTTATTGACAAAGTGAATTCTGTGCTACAGGGAAAAACAGCACTTCAGGTTTTTTGGAGTTTAGGTTTTATGCCAATAACACCTCCCCACAAACGGCGTTCTGTCCCCAGCTTCCCAAACAGTCAGCAGACATCTGTTTCAAGACAGAAGCAGCAGTCAGAAATTTTCAAACATTAATGTGTTAACCCAGTCTGCAAAGCTGGGTATCCTTTTTCACACATGGTCTGTCAGATGGACTAAACGAACCCACGGAAATTAAGAAAGGACTCTTCTGATCAAATTAATTTTAGTTTAGACTATAAACACTCAAAAATCTTGCAGCATAAGAGAATGTGAATTCACTGTCTCCCATTGATAATACTTAAACCTAGAATTTCCTTTTTTCTTTTGAGACCATTTTTATGCATTTAGATAAAAAATCATCTGCTATGCTTTTCACAAAAGAATGCAATGCAGTTGGACACTGAAAGGGAAGTTTACAATTATATAATGGACAAAATTGATAGAACATTTAATAATGTTTTAAAAGTAGAACTCTAGAAACCTTTTATGCATCGTAATTACTAAACACTTCAGTGAAAAATGTTCACAACATCATGGAAAATAGTGCTGTTATGGAACACATGGACATGGCAGATAAGAAACCTCGATTATGTTTAGTCTTGAGACCTAAAGAAATAGACTGCTGCTTGATCCTCAGCAGTAACCATACCAGAAGAATGTGGGGTTTGGTTGTTTTGTTGTTTGGGTTTTTTTTCCTCCGAAGAAAAGACACTGTGTCTACATTTTCAGAAAAAACTACAGAATGAGCAGACCTGAAGATGAAACAATATTTTTCAAGTAATTCCTTCAGGGAGAGGTTAAGAGTTCAGCTGTCAAAAGGACAGATTACCTATTTCATTTCAAGATCGAAGTCAGTCATTTGTTTGAATACAAAAGTCAACTTGTAACTTTGAAATAATTTTTCAAAAAGTGCACTTTCTGATAGAGCACTCTAAGTAGTATGCACTATATCTTAATTTTTAACAAAATTTTATGAGTGTGTAAATTTTATGTTCCTGGATGGATGGATGGATGGATGGATGTCTATATGTCTTTTCAACACAGAAAAGAACCTTCAACCCATAATGGATAAACTATAGCTAAATGTAAAAAGTGCATTTTTATAGCAAAAAAAAAAAAAAAAAGTATCATTAACTTCTTCAGTGATTTTAGATGCTACTTGAAACCAAAGTAGCTACAAATTCTTTGACAGAAACACAGCAACAATCAAGTTGGCAGTGTCCCTGTACCAAATGTGGAGCAACATATGATGTCGATAGACCTGCACAGGCTCCAAACAAAATCAGACCTACGTGCATTAATAAACACACCACCAAATACGCTGCCTTCATCTTTAGAAGAGCATCACAGATTTAGATCCAAGCGCAGCAGAGGTGAGAGATTGCCTCTCAGGGACAGCTGAGGAAGATTTCGGAGGCTGCAGACAGATGGGGAGTTGTCAACCAGTGATTTAAACCCAAGGACTTGCCTTGCACAAAAGTCAAGCAGTGACAATAGACCAAACAGAAATCTGAGGTGGCTGAAGCCATTTTACCAATTTCTTCGCCAGTTCCTTAAAGAGAGCTGTTCTCAAAGCCTGTTTGTGAAAGGGTTTACCAGCCGAGCTCTACATTTCCACTGGAGATGCAGTTTATAAGAGAAATATGCTATACCAGCAAAAAAAAAAAAAAAAAAAAAGTTGCTAGTAAAAGTGCATTTACATTAGGACTTTTGCCAGTATATATACATATGTTTAAAAAATAAAATGAAATAAACTACATCCTTTCAGCAATACTGCTATACCGGTCAGTGTTCCAAATGTACACCAGACCTTGTTTCTGCCTCATAAAAACATCTCCCAAGGATAAATATTTTGACTTATGAATGCACTGTATTATATCAAACAACATGTATTATCAACAGCATTTTTCTGATCCAGGATTCTACCTTTCATGAGATTTTCTAATGGTGAATCCATGTAGAGCCACATTTTAGCTGCAGAAAAAAATATTTTACACCCATGATAGCGTATTCACAAAAAACCTGGTTCTCTTACAGTCTAATTATTGACTGAATTTCAACATTCACCCAGCATCAGCCTACAAACTGAAAAATCAGATCCCTTCCTGTACAGTTGATGACAGACTAGGAAATACCTTCCCATCTCTTTCAGGTAGTCACAGGACTGGACGTAGCCTTCGGAAATGCAGGCACTTGTCACTGCATTATGCAGCAACCATCAGATTTATACGGTTAAAACTACTTTGTTTTGGCACATATAGGAATCATCCAGATTTGGGACTGTCCAGTAATTTTAATTTTGATTCACAAGGAAGACACAGGAAATAAAACTGAGATGCTGCTGTATATGCAAGTTGGATAATTAAGACAATTTCTTCTGTACAGTACTGTGTAAATGTGAGTGGATATTTAGAGCATACCTCGTTGCGATTTCTCCATCTATTTTTTCCAAAGATTATTTGCTTACAGATGTGCGTACACAGGTATGAGAAAACCTAAGTGGTAAAGGTTTTAAAAGCAACACATCCTCTATTTTACATATCTAAGGATGAAAAAAACAAAAGAGTTAATGAAATGCTGGTGGCAATAAGCTCAGATTGGCCTGACAGCAGGTGAAATGTACAGGCAAAATTGCTATAAATACAAAAGCACATGTCTTCTCTTTTGTATTTCCATATTTACTGGCAGTCAAAAATACAGCATGCTACTGGTAAAGTGAATTTTAAAAAGTCACCATGACAATATAACATAATCTATCTCAGTTTTTTTTTCCTTTGTAGAGGGCCCTTTTAACCCAAACCTACACGTAAAAATGTGTGAACTGTCATTTTTCTAAAGTGTTTGTAATTAGGTGGTTTATGCTAGAAGACATAGATTGCTGTTAAGTATGTATTATTATTTTTGCTTTGTATTATTCCATAAGAATCTGTGGATATTCAATTAAAATGAGACTAATCCTTAAGGAAAAATGCATACCCCTCTTTTTGTCAGTATCTTTTATTTAGACTTTGGCTCCGTAGAGAAAATACAATGAAACTTTTGCTTTGGATGTTACTCCTTTGAATAAAGCAAGTCACAGTCATCCCTGGCAACTATGATACTGCAAAATGAACCTCTCCGAATGTTTTTACTAAAATAACTTCTATTCTACAGACATGGCGTATGATCTTTCCCAGTTTCCCTCAGTGTTATGCTTTAGAAAAGAGTCATGGAAAAATAGCTTCCCTTGGGTTTCTATCAACTGTACAGAACAATACTTGTCTCAGGTTTTTTAATCTCACATTATTTTTTTCATATCGTTTTATACTTAAATGGATAACATGATTGGAAATAAATTGTAAAAACAAATACACGCACACAAAAACCCAACCCAAAGCCATTTAAACCGAAAAAAAAAAAAAACCCAAACCCTTGTAAACAAGTATTTACAGGAAAATGCCTGAGATGTCTGATCTGAGTGGTTTTTAGATACATTATTAACATATTTCAATTAATGAATTGGAAGTGCTGTGAAGTAACTCATTCAGGAAACGCATATTAGTTTAAATGAGTATATATCCACAGGGCTACACTTCTGCTCTATGTTTGTATGAAAGCAGATTTTTTGCCATGATTTTATTTTCACCAAAACAATTCTACCCCCAATCACATTGGTATCGACAACATTTTTTTCTGCTCCTTCGGATTTTTTGTTAAATTTATGTACAAAGGTTGGCAGAAGGAATTGCAGTGCTATATCTCAAGTATAAAATTTGTGTGGACAGTAACAATGCAGGAACCTGTTTTTCCAGGGGTGTAACAGTAAATTGCTGCTCACCCCAGGCTCTACAGTCCTGTAGTTACTTGCTTTTGCAGCGCCTCCAATGTAGGCACATGTTTCTAGGTTATGAATGAAACACTTCTAAAATATTTCAAGTGGCCTTGCAGCTAAAGGCCATTAGCATCCTGATGTGTCACGAAGGAATCTGGTCAATGCTGACAAAAAAGAGACAGGGAGTCTTGGTTGAAGTATGCCAAAAGCCAGCTCTAAGCACAAAGAATGCAACCAATACAGCAGACAAAGTTCAAAAGCTCATTGTGTTTTGACTACACCATGCCACAAGAAATGGGATTAGCTGCTACCCTACCAAAGCAACAAAGTTTCCCAATCAGAAGACAAGATGTCCTTCCTCAAAAGAAAACAGACCCTTTAATCACCCTTCACTGTAGTTTTCCATTAGCCACATTATATGCCTCTATTTGACTGATTGCAATTTTATATTATTATTTTCATTCAGCAGTCTCTAAAAGCTAAGAATATTCCCTGCAAGAGACATTTTAAAAGACCTCTGCAGAAAACTGGTTGCCATTTAAAAGACAGAGAAAAGAGGCACTCCACAAAACCCAGAGTCTTGTAAATATATTAAGATTACAATGTTGGTTTGAGGGTTTTTGGCAGAATGGGAGAGAAAAGTTAAAGATAACTGTTCACTGCTCTTGTCACCACTTCATTTACCTGTGCTACATTTTTCTTAAGTGCATCTCTGCAAACCTCTGCTGCAGCAGGGTGTTGGATGTGTGGCTAATCCTGGGAATCCGGTCTGCTCTGAAGATACCACATACCTGGGAGGGTTCAAGGCCAGGTTGGGCCAGGCTTAGAGCAGCCTGGTCTAGTGGAAGGTGTCCCTGCCCCTGGAAGGGGTGGGAGCTGGATGAGCTTTAAGGTCCGTTCCAACCCAAACCATCCTGTGATTCTATGATAAGGCCTTTCAGTGGATGTAAGTTGGGAAGTTGGGACATTTACTTCACTTTTCTCCATTGGATGTGATCCAGGTATATTTATATTCCTTTGAATCAAGATGGTGGCACCTGTGATTAACATCAATAGCAGAACGTCGGGTAAATTCCTTAGACACTGTAAACTGTCAACCACACAGTTAGTTTTCATGACTCATTTTCTTTGAATTAGGTGCCTGAAACCCACCTAAATTGCATGCTGCCTTTATGAATCTCACATTTACTCCACCATCAGCTCCAATTTTAAGGAAGGAAAAAAAAAAATTATAACATCACTGTATAGTGTGAATTAAAAATATTTTTAAAAACCTGTCTTTCCTCCAAAACATAAAATTACTTTCCACCTAGACCTCACTTTTGCAGTTTGAATGAGAAGTCAGTATTTTCCCACTCCTTCTCAGTACTGAAACCTCTTCTGTCACAAGAGTTGTGAACTAAACTGTCACCCGAGTGGAAATCTCTGCTCCCACGTGTGCATTATGCGACTGTTCTTCCCTTTAAAACAACTGAGGTTCCTGAATGAAGCATTATTCAAGAACATGCTAATTACGGCATAGACTATTCTGAGGTGTTTGCCATCATTGCTAATCATGATGTGCCATGGAGAGAAGCCAAGATTCCCAGCTTCAAACAGTGAGAATCTTCTCCAAACAATTAACCTCAACACTAGGGATGAGATTCAGCTTGTCTAATTTTATCAATCTAAAAATTAGATACGGAGCCTAAATTAGTTTTAGGTTCCCTCTACAGTTGATGAAAAGAGATGATTTCACCTGTCTTAGGATGGGATGAATCACTCCGTGGTGAGGCCTCCCTCTCTCCGCTGGTAAGAGATGTAGCTAAATATCTAGCTTTACACTACGCATGTATCTTTTAGACTGCCAGTTAAATGAATCACAACCTAGGGGAGGAAAAAGAAGTGATAATGCAAGTAAAAAAAGAGAGAAAGCGATAGAACATTCCTTCCTTTTTTAGCACACGGGAGTTCAGTACTTTGATCATTCAACTTGTCACCTTGGGTTAACTTCTCAGGATGTTTGAGACTTTTTGTGTACTTGACCTTTTGTTTAGCAATCTAATATGATCAAAAGCAGTCAGTTTCTCTGAGTAACTAAGACTGGAGATTAGCAAGGGAATGCTAGCTGAAGAGCTGAGTTTTGAGAAGAGATTTGAAGCAGGAGAGAAAGCCAATACATTCCAGTTAAAATTCATTTTAGATTGGTTGTAATTTTTTTAGTCCATTAGAGAACAGCCACAACATAAAACTCAGACTCAAGATAAAAGTCAATAATGCCCAAATGAGAGTTGTAAGAATAAGATTTCATACCTGGAATGGAAAGGAGAAATTACAGGTAAGGATTGGACAATATTGCTAATATGTGCTCAGAACATAGAGAACAGAACATTTGAGAAAAACTACTTGGGAGAGCACTTGAGCTAAAGACTAGGCTTGAATGTAAAGACATTAACTCCTACTGTTATTGTAAGCAAGCAGAACTGCATCAAAATAAACTGGACTCTGTTCTCAGTGTCCCCCATCCTGCCCCAAACAACCTACAGTCTCCCAAATCCAGAAAACTCCTCACAGCAGACAAAGGACAGTCAGTATTCTCACACCATAATACTCCATTTTAGCATTTTTTTCATTCTTTAAATGCCAAAAATTTCTATTCCATTATTTCTTGTGTGTTGACTGTTATTAGTACATCATACTGCAGTCAAATAAACCAAGGTTAATGATTAGTAATTCTACCACCGTGAACTATGTTTTAAATTCCAAATACAGCCTCTTTGAAAAGATTACATCCTCAAAAATCCATTTGAAGGAACATTTCTTAGAATCTATTTTAAGAATGTAAAGGCTATCAATCCTTTCTGCTTGTGTGTTACAACACAGTCATTAATTACATGATAAATGAAAAATCTTCTTTTACACAGGGCACCCAGCTCATCAGTATGTTAATTTTGTGGTGTTAAAATTCTTTCAATGTAGCTTGTTGTGTATGTCTATTTTTGTGGCATTTTTTTTCCAAAGCAAACTTAAAATAAATTCATTGTATGGATCGATAATCAAAACTGTGATTTTTTGCTAAACTCATTATATCAAGCACTCAACATATTTTAGCAAAAACTTACCAAAACCCATTAGCCTGAGGCAGTCACTCAGCATGGGAAATTTCAGTATGAACACAGTGTGTGTGACCAAGTTTTAATCTATTACAAAAAAACCCAACAAACCAGTAATAGAAGTAACTGGTCTGCGTATGGTGTTGCTGTCACAAGTTTTGACAAAAATTGAAGATCAGTATCCTTTTTCTGTCTATTTGTCTTTAACAACATAAACAGTATTACAAAATGTTAGTCACACCAGTAAATCCACCAAGAGAACTAAATTTTTATATAAAATGCCTCCACAGCAATTTAATTTATTCAGTGAGCATCCCCCTGTGCAGGATCTCTCTCCCCAAATCTTCAAGTTACGGATATAGTCCGAGTTTGTGCGGTGACTGTAGTGGTCAGTAGGTAGAAACAGGCGCCTCTGGAGGAAGACTCAGCCCATCCATCCTACTGCCAGCTCTGGGTGGCATCAGCCCCTCAGCTCTGAGGTGGCTGAGCAGAATGAACCCCATCCTCAGGCTGGCCCTGGTGGAGCTGAGAAATTATCTTCTTTATCACTGGACCGACTCTCCCTTTGCAGGCAGAACTGGTCTGTAAGCTCCTCCTGGCATCTTGCAGTTGTGGGAGAAGCAGCCCGGTCCCAGACACCTCTGTGTCCCTGAAATGAGATCAAATATACAAGGACTAGCACTGAGAAGTGCATTGATTCCAGAAAACAGGAGGGAATTGTTCTGCCGTCCGATTTGGATCCCACACCCGCGTGTCACAGTGACCATGAGGGCAGGCACTTCACTCCTAGCGAAGGGTGCAGTTTGTTCTTGTTTTCAGCTACCTCTAGCCAAGGCAGACGAGGGGAGCACAAAAAGCCACCGTGGGCTCTGCTCTTAGCACAGCACTGGACATATTTATCATGGCTGTAAGTGAAGAGTAGCAACACAGCTATTAACGGCATCAAACAGGAGAGAACCACAAAGAATGGGAGAAGAGAAATGTGCATTCATTAACTTGTCTTCTATTCACAGCACTTCCTTCCTAAAATACATCCAAAGTGGTAGCCCTGCACACCCTGCAGGATGTACTTGTCTTTTATCCCAGGATTACATCTGGATAAGCAACTACAACACACTGAAGCACCCTGATTTTTTTTAAGTGCTATCAGAAGAGTGTACACTAGAGTATACACTATATATATCTCTCCTATAGAAGGATCCGAACTGATACTCTGTTTCTTTAAAACAGAACTCAAAATAACCCAAATGGAAGCCAAAATAACTCAGAGGACCAGTTACCCCCTGTAAACTCTATGGCAAGTGGCTTTCAAGGCTGAGGCTGAGAGGCCACACTCCAGAATATGCTTAGTCCCGTATGGCTGAGTGACACGGGGGGTTAAAGTGCACCGTGGTGCACTGAAGCATCCCACAGGAATCAGTCATGCAGGAACCCGGACAGTGCAGGAGAAAGGGTCAGAAAGAGAAATGAAGAATGCTAAGAATGCAGAAGAGAGCAGAAAAATCTTTGGTAACATTTAGAATTAGTAGAAACATTTAAAAGAGACAATTTACCCAGAAATGCACCCCACATAAGTGGCACGGTAGGGACAAACACACAAAAGCTAAAGAGGAAAACGGGAGCCCTGTGGTTGCCTTCCTTTCTCCTCTCCCCAACCCCAGCTGAATTCTTTGCTCTGAGGCACCCTTTTGTCAGCTGCACCAACACAAAGGGCTTCTTGATTTCCTCTGAAATCCTGTTGGGACAGAGAGTTTCTCCAAGGGGCGGGTGGAGCGTGGTGGAGTGGGAGGATTGTGGCCGGGGAATTTCATAGATGTCGGGGTAGCAAGGGACAGAGCGCGGGGAAGACTCAAAACCTGCGAGCTGGCTTAGCCCAACCAACCTCAGAATGAAGCAGCATGGGCAAGGATGAGCTTTTAACAGAAGAAAAGGAAAACTTCACGCATTGTCTGTATGTTACCTATTCAGACTGACTGTGAAGAGTCTGTCAAACATACCTAAAACCTGTCAGAATATTTTGGAGCACTGGATGAATCACCACACATTAACAACAAGCCTTACAGCTCAGCTGTGTGTTTGCTGCGAAAAGCTTGAACACTTATTTCATGCCTGTCCTGGTTTCAGCTGGGATAGGGTTAATTTTCTTTCCAGTAGCTGGTACAGTGCTGTGTTTTGGATTTACTATGAGAATAATGTTGATAACACGCTGATGTTTTTAGTTAGTACAAACACTACTTAGCAACAAGTCAAGGATTTTTCAGTTTCTCATGCCCTGCCAGTGAGAAGGCTGGAGGGGCACAAGAAGCTGGGAGGGAGCACAGCCGGGACAGCTGACCCAAACTGGCCAAGGAATATTCCATACCATCTGACGTCATGCCCAGTATATAAACTGGGGGGGGAGCTGGCCAGGAGGGTCGGATCGCTGCTCGGGGACTGGCTGAGCAGGTGGTGAGCAATTACATTGTGCATCACTTGTCTTTCTTGGGGTTTATTTCACTCTCTTTATGTTATCTTCCTTGTCATTACTATTATTATTATTTTTTATTTCAATTATTAAACTGTTATCTCAACCCATGAGTTTTACTTGGTTTTGATTCTCCTCCCCATCCCAGCAGAGGCGGGGGGAGGAGTGAGCGAGCGGCTGCCTGGTGCTCAGCTGTTGGCTGGGGTTAAACCACGACAATGCCTCATTCATTCTCCACCCTTCCTCAATTTCCAAGCCACCCTCAAGTTTGTCTTACTTCCTCTCCTCTCGTCCATCAGTACGATCTACACTGGCCAAAAGATTCAACTGAGTGGAGAGCAAGATTAGACATCATCTCTCCTAGAATATAAACCAGAGAGTTAAAATTGGGATTCTATCACTTTTTAAAAATGCTTCTAATTCACTGCTACTGACTATACAATTTATAGCAACACAAAGATCAGGAATAACTAATTTAATAATGTCACACACCTACGAACATATGCCAGCTGTCAAATGACACTAGAAATGTCTGGCATCTTTTTAAAATTCATCCCTGGAATTACTGCAATTGCTACCTGGCACCACACAGATACAAAATAGAAGCATTTCTTGCATATCTTACTCCTTTTTGTCTCTATATCCACTAATCTCCTGAAAAAATTCCTCACATAGGCCACTGAACTCTAAGGAGGATCCTTTCTTGGAGCACCATGGTCAACAGCTTCCAAAGGGCTCCAGTCAGGAAAAGATTGGGAAGTGCAGCGTGGGGAGTGAAACAACTGCAGAACCTGATACTTTGGCAACTGAGAATTTAGAAGAATTTCACCACCTCTGACTGGACTTCAGTAATGAGCTGGCTGCCTTTGGGCTCCAGTTTTCCCTCACAGAGTCCTCACTTCAGATTACCTCTGAATCTGTTCTTTTACACTTACCCTCTCGCCCTTCCATTCAGGCCCCATCGCTTTTCCTTCCCTCTAGAATATTTTTTCCAGGTTAATCTCCTATCCCCAAAGTAATGATATACTGAAACATTTTCATCTGTATTCTTCTTGTGTGCACAGCTGCTTCTCCCCGATCCCATCCTAAACTCTCAGGGTGTGACCTGCCTGGCACTCCGTCCCTGCCTCCTCCACGGGGCTACAGACCCTCTGCCACCAACAGCAGCCATGGGATCAGCTGCAGCAGTGGCAGAACATATCACCACTGACGGTGGCAGCTCCTGGCTGCCAGCCACTCTGCATAGCACTGTGACAAGATGCCAGCTAGTTAAGCATTAAACTATTTAAGTTTGTTATTCTACTAGCCTAATTTTCCCTACTCTTAGCTGTTCTAGTTACTGGCAGTTCACAGGGAAGTACTGTTCTGTTGATGTTCTCTCCCTCATTTTTGTTTAAAATCAAAGCCTACCTTCCTCCAGAGGGGTATGGCACTTTTTGCATTGTTGAGACACGAGCAGCCTCCGAAGCCTTGGAGAAGGACTCTCTTAGCAACCCAACTAACGCAGCGTTCTGGAAAGAATAAATAAACCCACAATTTAAAAATTCACAAGTAAAAATCACTCTCATTCCTCTGCTGTTCTTCCACTAGTCAGTACGCTGCCTCATCCAGCCCACTCCCCCAGGGCTCTAGCGGAAGGAACCTTGGCATAACCTTGCTCCTACCATAAACAATGTCTTATGATTAGTGAAGGATTTAAATTCTGAATTAAAGCTTTAGAATAAATGAGTCATATTCTGCAACAGAAAGGTCAGTGGACACACAGAAACTAAACTATCCCAGGGAAATTATGTGATGGCTCCATGGATATTAAACTGGCTTCTGACAAATTTATCTTTGTTTTAACAAAGAAGATTAATATTAAACTTTTAGTAAACATTAGTATTCTAAAAATAATGTAAAGAGAGGGAACCTTTTCTATCTTTGATTGAAGCACACTGTTGAATGGTATTTGTATTAGTAAAGTGTCAAGTAGATAACGTATCTGCAGGATAAACAAGCCCAAAAAAAAGGAAGTTTCAGATGACCAACACATAACTCACTGAGAAATGTGGCTAACATAACTTGCTAAAAAAAACCATTTATGAACAGTTGGCATTTGCATAGACATATTTTTACGGGTTGGGTAAAGTTTGTTGTAGCTGGGAAGTGTAACTGTCACCATTCATTTCAGACAGTTTTTATACAAGGTCTTTTTTGTTCTTAGGGAAGCAGACAGCTGAAATGCCGGAGATCTCCAAATACAGGCAGGCACATGCCACCACCTAAAGGAACAGCAAGTCTGAGGCCATCCAGGAACCTGAGAATTTGAGGTATGTGGGTGAATATGATTTCACTGCATGTTTGGTGCATGAGTATGAATATGGGCGATAGAAAAACCATGTCAAGTAGCTTAAAAACAAACTCAGGAAAAGTCAGACACATCTACAGGAGAACTGAAGGACCATGATGAAAAGGTTTAAAAAATGAGCTTTTACACTCAGGGCTACATGAATGAGCTTTGCAACTGTAGGCTTAAAAAAAAAAAAAAAAAAAAAAGAAAAACAAAACCAAAACACACATTAAAAAAAAAAACAAAGAAACAAACCAAAAAACAACGCCAAACTGTGCCTTCTGTCCTCCATTCCTCTGGCTTTCAGAAAAAACAGAGTTTTGACATTCTTTATAGAGATAGCAGGACTTCGTTGTTCTGGAATTCACTGATCCCAAACAACTCAGCCAAATACTAAAATCTGCTGCTGCTACTGCCACAGTTATTTTTTGTTTGCTATCTATACTAGACATGTATTGTTTCTTTTGATACATCTTAGGCCAAATACTCATTTTTCCAATGTAAAAATGCAACCTGTACTTCTGAAGCACATTCATATTAATAAATCCAACAGGCAGAATACAATTTTCACTTGCCTCGAGGATGGCACGTTCCAAAAATATTTGGATTAGCATGACTCCAATGTAAAGAGGGCTGGATCAGAGGTAGCTGACACCAGTGTTCCCTCCTAACTTCTATACAAGTTCTGAGCCTCCCAGTTTTTGACTAGCACCTATGGTCAAATGTGGTAAAATAAACACCAAAGTAACACAGTTTGCTTTCTTAACCAAGGCACCTTCCTAGCTCATGGACAGAAGAGAAACAATGAAGGGCATGAAAAATTTGAGCAGAGAGTTAATCTTAGGTCAAACTGTCAGTTGGTGTAAATGAGCACTGCTCCACTCCAGTGCACAATGACAATTTACACCAGCTGAGAGGCTGACATGGGGACTCTCCGCTGCAAATGCTGCGCTGAGCTTAAAGCGATGGGCAGCTGCACGAGATCTAACTTCCCTGAGAGCCCTGTCTTGTTCATATTCAAGAATTCCAGCTCCAAATTTCTCTGGAGCGATCAATTTACGTAGCTTCCTTGGAAATGATGATGAAAGTATAATTTGTAGGCGATGTCTCCAGGAACAATCAAATAGTGTACTAATGTTGACCATAAATCATAATTACAGTGGAAACACTGGCTGAGGTCTATTCGTTAAACACACAGAATTAAGGCAGCATAATAGACTGGAAAAGACCATTCGCTATAATCCCATTCATAAATTTACCAGGTTCTATCTTAAAACCAATTTCTTTTCTTGCCTTCGATATCTTCACTGCAAGCCTTCCAGAATCTTACACCTCTGACAGTTAATAATCTTCTAATTTGCAGACTGTGTTTATTCATGATCAGCTCATTTTAACAAAGCACTGAGCCCTGACCTCATGGCTGATGTGCATAAAATAGCTTTGGAGGAAAAAGTAACATCTTTTATTAGATCAACAGACATAGCTGGGGTGAGACAAACAAGAGTTTAGGCCACAAAAACCTTCTTAAGACCTGAAATAGAAGCAGAAAAATTCAAGTTAAATACAGCTTGGGAGCAGTTGTTCTGAATAAAACTTAATGATGTCAAAAAATTACCCAATTTGAGGAAAAGATATCCACAAAATACTGGGGATATTAATAAGGGGTGAGATGGTTAAGCCATAGGATAGCACATAGGCCAAAAGAGATGCCATTAACTGCCAGCACTAAAATGTTCTATAGGCTCCTCTAGACATCCTGTTACTTAGGGAACATCCTGCCTAGATAGCTCCAAAACCACTGGATACGGGAAAGCACCACAAAACGTGCCCCTCCACCTCTAGGCAGCTGTGAGCCTGGAGGTTTAACAGCTGCCTGTGATGCCAGAGCTGCACCCACCCTGCCCTCGGGGGGGGATTGTGAGGAATCCTTCAAAAACGGTTTCCTCAGATCCTTGGTGGTTAAATTCTGGATATGTGGGCTTGACACTTAACAGCTGAAAAGTGCAGCAGATAATACTTGGTAGCCAGTGAGCAAATGATAGAGGCACTACAAAAAAACTCAGAAAGAAACAGCATCCATCTAGTCCTTTGAGCACAGTGAAAATCACCCCACTGCAACAACAGCTCCTGTACTCACCGTGGTCAGGCAGGGCACAAGCCCCGCACCAACGCTGGTGTGCTGCACACACATCTGTCAGCACAAGATCACCACGCGAGAATCAGCTCTGCAGGCGCCAAAGCTGTAAAGAAAATGAACAGGACACCACTCACTTACATCCTTGTGTTACTAAGTTTTTTACAATTACTTCACAAACTGCTGTAGGACAAGGAATGTTTAGATATGCCTCTTAATAGTTCCATAGACTGATTTTATAAAAAGGGACACAATGGTTTGGATGATTTAAGCTCTATTAGACAAGATATTATTAAAAAATGCATACTATACACTTATGTTCATCTGAAAAAAACATTCAGGACTGTTGCTAACTCCACCTTCACTTAACATCTCTCAAGACAGCCCTGATTAAAAGCATCTTAAAGCCAGGTTCCATGTGTACATGTGGTGAGAGGTGTTCACTCAAGGAAGCAGTCCAGCTGGAGTTAACTCACCTTAAAAAGCACTACCTTACATGAGTAAACTGCAGAGAAGGAGGCCCTCTGGAAAGCTAACATCACTCCTTATGACTTTGTGTCTATGTATAAAAAGTAAGCTGTTCAAAAAGTTCCTCCTGTTCAAAAGATAATGGTCCAAATGGATTCACTCATCAGTCTCTGCCTGTGCCTTTCTCTGAACAACCTCACCGAAAGGACTAAAAAAAAAAAATAATTTAGTTCCCTTGCCTTCCTTATCAGAAGTTTAGAGAAACAAAAACATTCCTTCTCATGACATTCCTGGATGCATTTCAAATAATCAAATAGGAATTAGGAAAAATGAAAAGGAAGATAAAGAGATAGCTTGTCTGACTTTAAGGGGAAAAAAAAAGGCAATTATACCCTGACACACCTCTGTGCCTTCCCCAGAACTCTCAACGAGTTGTAAAAAGGGGTGACATTTCCACCTACCCCATTACTAATTTAGGCAAAGGAAGAACTTGCCAAAAAGCTATTTATAGCAAAGCTGGCCAGGGCAGCGGAGTGGGGGTCCGGGAGGGGTGTGGAGACAGGTGCAGCGGCAGCGCGCATGACCCCATCCGCCGGGGTGAGGGTTGGCTCAGCCCAGCTCAAAAATATGACAGCTTGGGCTCATGATAGTCACAGGGCTTCTCCATCAGCAGGCGGGGCGGGGAGACGTGGGGAGGGACGGAGGGAGGGAAGGGCACCGCGGCCGGGGCCTATAAATCAGCGGCAAACCCGCCTTTTCCTTCAATGAAAGAGGAAGGCGAGGCAGAGCTGAGTGGGGGGAAATAGAGGGGAAAAGGGTCAGGTGTAGTTTTGTTCCGCTGAAATTTCAGCGTTTCCAAGTTTGTTTTTTCTCACCACATTCCCGCTGAGGAGGCAGCTCTACAAAGATGAAATACATCATCGGCATCGGAGGGTGAGTTCCTGTTAACATTGTATATATATACACTGCTGCTTCTTCCCGGTTAATTGTAAGATGGTCTAAGACTGGGAGATTATATATATCTGACTATAAAATATTACAGGATTCTAGAAATGATGCAACTTGCTGACTCTTCATTTGTGCTGCTTAGAGAACTCTGCAGGGTGGCATATACCAAACTTTTACAGGATTAACAGGAGGTACGATGAAACAGAAAAAAAAAAATTTCAAGTAAATTTATAGGTCAGATGGAGTGGCTTGCCTCAACTATGAAAAAGGATGTTTTCAACATTGTTAGACTTCTAAAAGCTTCTCTGAAAGACAAATAGGAAAAAAAAATCCTTCAAATAAGACGCGGGGGGGGTGGGTGTGTGTACAAAAAGCTTTTCTTTTCTCCAATAAAGTAGGATTTAGAAGCGAGCCCGCCTGTGTGCTAGGACAGGGCCAGAGAGCTTGGCACATCCCTGCCGACTGCAGAAGGGTTTGAAAAACTGACACCGGGCAAGACCTTGAATTATAACATGGGTTAAAGGCAGTGTGAGACTTTATAGTCTTTGAATAAAAAATTAGGAATAAGCAAATTCAAACTTGACAGCTCTCTCCTTTGAAGAGGAAGATTATTTAGACCTTTCATATTAAAACGAGCTTTGCAGGTATAAGGAAGTCTGAGTCATACTCTAAGAAAAGAGCGAGCTTCCCTCATTCATAATTCATTTAAGGCATTTTTAAAAAGCACTTTTCTCAAGCCTGACTTTCACGGGGTGGCTTCTTAAGCTGATGAGCTTAAGCCTCCTAACGAGCAAGATTGTTTTGGGGCAATGAATGCCGGCAAGGGATTGTTTTAAATCTACCTCAGAAGCTGCCAGCTCCCCGCCGGCCCCAGCGGGGAGAGGAGCCAGCGGTCACCGAAGACCCCGCGGGCGCTGACAGGGCGTCCGGAAGAAGGGCAGCTCCGCCGCCTCCATCTTGAGGCGCCCGCCGGGCTTCCCCCAGCTCGGGCAGAGTCGCGGGGAGCGGAGGTGGAGGAGCCCCCGCCGCCCGCGGGGCTGCTCTGAGGGGGACAGAGATGGCGGCGCGGCCCCGCGCTCCCTCAGCGCAGCCGTTGAGCGCGCGGGAAGCGGCACGAGCCGCCGCCGAGCCCGCGCGCGCCGAGCGCAGCCGCGTCGGGGGAAGGGGCGGGGCGAGGGGGCGGGCGCAGCCAATGGGCGGCCAGCGCGCGCCGCGGCGCCGGCGAGGCGGGAAATTCAAACGGGCCGGGCGCGGGGCGCTGCCGGCGTCCGCCTCCCCCTCAGGGCGTCCCGCTGAGGGCCGGGGGTGTCCCGGCGGCTCTGACGCGGGTTTCCCGCCTCTGTCTCGCCTCTCCGTGCAGTGTCACCAACGGTGGTAAAACCACCTTGACGAACAGAATCATCAAGGCGCTCCCCAACTGCTGTGTGGTCCACCAGGATGACTTCTTCAAGGTAAGCTGAGCTCCTCCCCTTGCTTAAACACCGACTGCAGCTTGGATGTGTAGGGGTAGTTGTAGTAGGTCCCCCCTGTAAGTTTTAGATACTTGTGCATGCTTTCCAGGTAAGTTTTGACAGCTTAGGAGCAACACGCTTTATGATATCTTTTTTCTTAAACATAAAGATATTTAATTTTTAAAATGACTTTGGACAGGCAAGGACATACTAGCCTTTACAAATGTTGGTATCTGCCAGCTTCCACAGAAGCACAGCCTGGCACAGCTGAGCACAGAGCAGTTGCAACAAAAGCTTCCTTTAGTTTTAACAACAGATGTAACTTTAGGCTGAACTCCTGATCTAGGTTAGAGGTCATTTACTGTACTCTGCACAAATAATTTTCTCCATGGTGGTTTTTCCTCCTTGTTTAAATAAGAATGTTGCTTCTACATAATACTTTAGGATTTAAGCACCCCTACACGGCTTTAAGTACAGAAAGACAGTTGTATTGGGTTTCTGAATCATTAAAAGATTGCTAAAGATGAATATAGAAAACCTGTGCTGACTTGGGTGCCTTCTGCACTGAGCCTGGGAGAGCAGCAGGGGAAGTGGTCACATCACAACCGCCCTACAAAACCCTGTAGGCTGCAGCCATTTCACAGGAATTACAATATTGCTGGACCCCACCATACGGGGAAGTCCAAGAGATCTGGCAACATACATTGTATGGCATCCCCCGGCACGCGAGGTGCCCCAGCGTCGGCCCCCGCGTGGGTGGTTTCTCCTGCCTTTGCCGGAGGACGTGCCATACGAAGGAGAATAAGACGCTCATTTGGAGGAGCTGCTTTGCGAGAAGCTTCATGCACAAATTTAGTCAGATATGAGCCCTCAAAGTAGGGGATGAATTCTGTTTAACTGCCCATAAAGATCTATAACTTCTCACTAGTGTGTTTAGCTGGCAAATGCTAGTGCAAGTAAAACTAAGTGACCAACAGTCATGCCATGCTGACCTGCATTTTTATTAGAGCCGTTAGGAATTAAAATAGCTATTCTTGAACATGTACATTTTAGCAGTTACTTAACACTGTATTTGCATTTTAAGTTCTTATATGTTGACTTATAAACAGGGGCCTGTACTAGTTTGGCTAATAACACCGTATCAAATTATTAACCTAGAACTCTTTGTCCATAGTGGCTTAACTGAGCCAAGAGAACTTTTCCAAGTTCTTGGGGTTGGTGAAAGATGGGTACTTAAATTTTAATGTAGTCCAAACAGGGTCTGTAATTGTTTTGTTAAGTGAACACTTGCTTTGTTGTGTATTGCAGTAGCATCCAGGTTGTGATCGGATCTTAGGTAACTGATCACGCTGAGTTTGCAGCAATGTTTTATTGCTCACTATATTTCAGCCACAAGATCAAATAGAAGTCGGGGAAGACGGCTTTAAACAATGGGATGGTAAGAGCAGTGTTCGCTATAGGATGCAGTAATGTATATTTTTCCTAAGTATTTCTTTTTAATTATTAAAGATTTAACAGTAAATTTATGTAATTTCAATTTTACAAGTTCATTCTATATTATACTCTCAAGCCTACGTGGTTCATGGTATTTGATTGTGTACCTTTTTCCCACCCACCCCCTTTCTTCTAACTAGTGTTGGACTCCTTGGATATGGAGGCAATGGTGAGCACTGTGCGTGCGTGGATTGAGAACCCAGTGAAGTTTGCCCGTTCCCACGGGGTGAATGTTACGCCTGGCTCTAAAGAGCCAGCCTCCAAAGATATCCATATATTGGTCATTGAAGGCTTCCTGCTTTATAATTACAAGTAAGGTTTGGGGAACTATTAACGGTTTGCCAGGGAAGAACACTAGATCCCTAGTGCCAGAGCTAAAACCTCCTTTTTACTAATACACCCTTCCTGTCTTGTTCTGAGGTATCCTGCGTAAGAATTTTTCTCATTTTACTGGTAAAGCTTACCAGTAAATGCTGGTAAAAGTGAAGTGCACAAGGTGACTTTCTCATGGCAACTAGGAAGCCCTCATTTAGGGCGTACCCTTGAACTCCAGGGCACAGGGAGCTTTAGACCAGAACCTGTGAATACTGAGCCAGCAGCGAAGGCGCAGGCTTCCCTCCTGCTCTCCCACCACGGTGCCTAAACCTTGACCTGGAAAGGTCCTTGATGAGAACAGGGAGATAATCCATTCTGCATCCACTACTTGGAATATCCCATGGAATTTAGGAATAGCTCTTATAATATACATGTGCTGTTTAAAACTGACTAAACTGAGTTTAACTGAAGCAAAGATCAGTCTCTTTTTGCTTTTTTTTTATATGGGGGGGAATGCTTGGCAGGAAGATGGGGAGACTAGACTAGCAGTGAAGAGAGAAAAATTCCAATAGCTAAATATATAAACCTCAGAAAATTGCATGCTATAAACGTGACAAGGAAAAGATTCTTGGCTCCAAACTATAGTTCTGTTTACAAAACTCTTTCAAGAGAACAAGCTGTGCGTGACACTTAGCAAAAAAAAAAAAAAAAAAAGAAAATTGTTTATAAGCTGTACCTTGAGACAAGCAGCACCCTTCCAGCTTTCCAAACTGAAGGGGAAATGTAAAATGGCAGGCTCGGGCTATCCATACCAAGAATGGCCAACTGGAGATGGCGCTGGCAAACTGCCGGGTGTTCTTGGCCTGTCCCCGGGGAGGTGATTCTCGGTATCTCTCCTGAAGGTTACAGATGCCTCTGAAGTGCCCCGTCTTGTTAACAGGAGCCTTTCCTTAGTCCGAGGGAGTATTTCATCCCCAGCCCTGGAGCTTGCTCAGTTCATACTATATTAAGCATTTATGCAACCCTCAGCAGGCTTTTAGTCTCAGACCCACTAGCTTCAAACTAGATTTGCTTTAAGGATTTTTCTGGGTTTTTCTTCAGCCTAATAGGAGCGCAACGCGGTGAGCCGCAGTAGAGCCTGTATTTCTGGAAAAGAACGAGAGCTGATGAGTTGCCTTGTACCAAATGTGTGCCCATGCACACTTTGACAGCTTGCTTCAGCACAACAGGCCAGACAGTTTAAGTCAGTTCATATCAGAGCGATGAATCACGATTTTGGTCTAGTGCAAGCAGAAATTGGGATGATATAGAGCTGCCCTTCACACCCCAGGTCTTCCCAGCCCCGTGTCTGTTCCTCCACAGTAACTAGTAGCAGGTATTTGGGTGGGAAAAGTGCCTGGCTGACCCTTCTGACCTTCAGAAAACAGCCTTCTCCATGTTTTATAGCTACTAATAAACCTACTGTACATGAGCTTGTGTCTTAATGAAAACACTTCTGTTGTCTACAACAGACACAGATATGAGAGGCAGAAAGATTTTCATGACTCTTGCGGGTGATTTAACGGTTCTCTCTGTCAGAAAAAAATAGACACGTTCTTTCTTTCTACTCTACCCTAGACCACTGATAGACCTATTTGACATACGCTACTACCTGGCAGTTCCATACGATGAATGCAAAAGGAGGAGAAGGTAAGAAGATTCTTTGACATGGGTCTAATCCTTCCTTCCAATAAAGACTTGCTACTAAGCCCTCAGGCTACCTTTATGTTGTTATTAATGGGATATATTGGTGTCACAAATTGGAATTACAGTTGAAAATGTTAATATAAGTGGAGAGAGACTTTCATGTGGCATTTTCTGACAGTGTAGATCTGGCAGTCCCCTTTGTGTGGGTTTTATGGAGATCAGCCCATCGGTGCAGAAGGAAGGGAGTCGTTGCATGCTTCCCCGTGAGCATCAGCAAACCCTCAGGCTGCTTGCTTGGCCTTCATCAGCTACTTGTAGCTTCTGTATTCGCTTGAGGTGCTTAAATAAACGGTTGCAATGATCAGTATTGATGAGAAATTGGACTGTGGCAATCGGATTTCACAGAAATACAACTCAGCAGCTGCCTAACTTCAGGCTTCGGCAGCGTGATCCGGGTAGTCCTGACGTTCCTTTTCCATGTTGATATTTGCAGTACACGGAACTACACCGTTCCTGACCCACCGGGTCTCTTTGACGGACACGTCTGGCCCATGTACTTAAAACACAGGAAAGAAATGGAGGACTGCGGGGTTGATGTCGGTAAGCTCCCGAAATACAAATCCTTTGACATTGTACTTTGGATTTTAAAGAACATAGTAATTGAATTCAAGGAAACTTTAACTGTAATTATGCAGGGCGCTATTTTTACTAATAGTTTTTTACTGATTTTTACTAAAAGTTGTAATCTGGGCTGATTTTTCTGTCCAATTTTATAGCTAAGAACTTCTTCCCTTTGTTTCATATTATAAGCACTTATCCCTGTAAGATAAGGGAAAAAGAAAATCAAAATAAAAAAGAAAACCCACATTCTTTATAACGGGATAAGAGATTTTGTGGGCCATGGTTTTATTTTTCAGGATGGTTCTGCTTTTCCAATAGAAAAACAAGTTGTCATTTGGGTCAACAGAGTATGAAATATTTTAAGACTAATCTACAGAAATACTGTTCTGATCAGAAACCTCCAGCCTGACTCTGTCTCTTTCTTTCAGTTTATTTAGATGGACTGAAGTCTAGAGATGAACTTTACAATCAAGTCTTTGAAGATATTCACAACAAGCTTTTAAATTGCTTATAGGTAAATAAGTCCCTGCTTCTGAGGGGGTGAAGCACGAGGGGCTGACTGCTGGAAACAACCCGCCCTTACGCTTGGATAGCTGTACCTTCCCTTCTTGCTTTTCAGGGTCTCGGAAGACCTGAAAGACCCATGTACAGAATGATGTAAATAGTACTTAAAAGTTGGAATGAGGGTTTATTTGTGTAAACTCAGTGTACTGTCCTTTGGAAAGCATCTTTTGTATATAATTGAAAAATGAAGATAACTTATTCACAACTCTGTGATGGACAGGATTGTTTTGGGTTTTTTTATTTTCTTATTTTGTATTCCACTGGCTTAAACATCAGTTGAAAATGCTTCTTTTTTTTTTTTTATAATGGAACAAGTAGACCTGCATTGGGAAAACTAACTCTTCTGCTTATGTGCTTCTGCAGATATTAAGTCTTTATGTAATGGCTTGTTTGTAATGTCATCTCTTCAATTCAGTAAAAATCAATTTAAAATCTCTCACTTTTGAGGTCCTGTTTTAATATGTCAGTCCTTAACTGCAGTAGAAATGGGCACAAAACTCCCCCAAACACTCATCAGCCCCTGCCATTTCATAGGGCATTTGAAATTTCACCCCTGTGCAGGCTCAAACCTCTTGTGAGCTGCTGCTTTGGTTTAAGTGATCACACGGGCCTGGAAGTTCAGACATCCCAGCCAGAGATTGATTCGTGGAGGTGAACAGCACTTCAGATATTTTTAAAGTGCTGGTATGGAACCAGTTTTATGTCAGCCCCAGCTTTGTGGTGTTTCTCCCTTCACGCTCAAAACAAATTAGCACGTAAAGATACTAGGGCCTGTTTCACACACCCCTCGAGTGCTCCCAAGGTGAGATGTTTGGCCAGAAGCCTATTTCTGCCTTTTGCAATCCAGAGAAGAACATTATTTGGTCCTAAATTCTCCAGCTAGCTCAACCTCGAGAGCTGGCAAGGGCTGCAGTTGTGAATTTTAAAATCCAGAAAGCAAATTGTGGGATTTCTCATACCCTCATATTAAAATTGTGCTACTGTAGGAAACTTTTCAGGACTCGGTACTGAAAATGCCAGTTTGAAACGGTGTTTAAACACATCCTTGGGGTCCAGGTGCAGTCTATTTACCAACAGACTTTTCATTAAGTCGCTGTGGAGGTGGTGTAAGGAATCAGTGCTGCAGAGAGCACACACCCCTGTGTAATCTGCCTTCAAAACGTGTCCTGCGGAGCTTGCACCCAAGTAGGCTACATCCTTCTAGCACAATCCTGCATTAAAGTGCCTGATAGCACACTCCAACTCTAAAATGTAGGTACAGGAGGTGTTAGGCTAATGGTTGGACTAGATGATCTTCAAGGTCTTTTCCAACCTAGATGACTCTGTGAAATACTCCTGGTAAGTTTGTAGAAAGTCCACAGATTTTTTTATTCATCCATGTCCTCCCTTTCTAGCAAAACTCTAAGTAAAATAGCAGCAGCCATAGTTTTACTGATTTTTTTCCATTGCCAGGGCTTTTTCTCAGTATTTCAGTGAGATAAAGAAAGCCTCCTGCTCCAAGCAAGATAGCACAGAAGTACTTCAGCAAACACAATCGGAATATTGAAATAAATCATAACATGGAGCATAACATGCTTGAGGAAGGAATGGGGATATTGTTCCTGAAGAAAACTGAGCGGTAGACCTTTATTTTCCTGCTTCTGTACTTTGAGAACAGCGTTCTGCCCGAGTTTCCTCTACGAACAGTGCGATTTCTATTCAGCTGGCTTTTAGGCAAACCCTCCGCCGTCAGCCCAGCGGTGACCTTCGCCGGAAGCACGAGTAGCGCAATGGTGAGCGCTGCGAAACATCGTCTCTGCCCCGTCCGCCCCGATGGGTCTGTGCTGCCACCAGCCCCACCCCACTGCGCTTGCGGGCGCCGGGGACAAGAGCAGCTGCCGCGGCTGCAGAACGGAAGAGACTAGACTTAGAGTGGAGGCGTTCGGTCGGAAGGGACCTACAACGATCGTCTAGTCCGGCGGCCTGACCACCTCAGGGCTGACCAAAAGTTAAAGCTTGTTCTTAAGGGCGTTGTCCAAATGCTCCTTGAACACGGAGAGGTTTGGGGCATCGACCACCTCTCGAGGACGCCTGTTCCAGCATTTCACCACCCTCTCGGTAAAGAAATGCTCCCTGATGTCCAGTCTGAACCTCCCCTGATGCAGCTTTGAGCCATTCCCAGGCGTCCTGTCCCTGGATTCCAGGGAGAAGAGCTCAGCACCTCCCTCTCCACATCCCCTCCTCAGGAAGCTGCAGAGAGCAACAAAGTCGCCCCTCAGCCTCCTTTTCTCCAAACGAGGCAAACCCAGAGTGAAGACCTTGGCTGGTGGCTAGCTCCAAGCTAATAATAAACTCTCCACACCACCTGGTAACTAATTGAGCTTAAATCCTGTGGTGAGATAGGTGAGTGTGTTGAGATCTGTCAACCCGCTATCGAAATACACCAGCTAAAGATAGGAAGTGCCATTAAACTGATGTACTAAAGCACATGCGGCGCACCACGCAGAAAAGGTTCACCATGTTAAAGTACAAAACCTCTCACGTGGGCTGAGCGTGGTGATCTTTTGGGCACTAAAATAACTTGGCTGTGGTGTCAGCACAGCTCACTTCAGAAGATTTTGGGGCATGCCTTAATTAGAAACATTGCTCCAGAAAAGCAGCTGCCACAGATTAGCAAGAAGTCACCCAAAAACCCACAAAGACTATTTCAAGGGGTGTTTTAAACAGCCTGGTGAAACATCCAGAAGTGAGACCAGCAGCAAGTCAGATCCACCACCCTGTCCTCGTGTTACACCGATATTTTCCGATTGTCTGGCCAGAACAGGGGTGCTGCAGCCAGAAACGAGACACAAATACTGATGGCATCACCCACACTTCCACAAGCTATAAAAAGGCATATTTCCTTGTGTGCATCCCCGTGCGTGCCTGGAGAGACCCACAAAACTATAATTACACTGTTACACGGCCAGGCACTCATCAATGGCAAAGCTGAGGAACGCCTGGGCCAGGGACAGTGTGCTGTGACTTGTCACCGATACCTTGTAAGTCCATTTGAGATCGTTACATGGAGCCTTTCCCGCAGATTAGCTGCAGCTCTGCTCGCTGGCAGAAAAAAAAAAGAGAGCAGCCCCAGCTCCCCAGTGGGATCTGGCACACAATTTCCATCAGGGTTTCCCCCCATGTTATCAGATAAACCGTACAAAATCATTTTGCTTTCACAAAGACATATAAGGGAAAAGACATCGCGCTCGCTTCAGGCCAGTCTCTAGGAAGCAAAAATCGAAGCCTAAAAAAGGCACTTTGATATATAAAATGCCCCAGGGTGGCGTTAGGTCCGGTTGTGAACAGGGGAACTGAGGCAGAACAGCCCAGTACATCACATCGCAGAAATTTCCTGGGGACCAGCACACCCCCTCGTTTCTGAGCACCACCGTGGTTCCCACAGTGTTCAGTATTAGCTGATTCCCTACAGTATTTATCGCCCGGACACTTTCTCCCCAGTAAATCCTCCTCCACGGTGAGTGGTATTTTCCCCCTTCTTTGCAGCCTCCTGAACTCGTGCCAGTACTCTGCAATTTAAAACCCTCTAAAGCAGGTCACCCTGAGCACAGCGGCAACAAACTCACCCCAAATTCTGCTTTTTAAAAAAATATCTTGGTGTGATCCATCTTGTGCATCCACCAGGATGAGATCTCCTGCTACCACCCGCTCCGGAGCAGCGTACCTGCCGGGCGGCTGGGGAGCAGACGGCCACGCTGGCCCGGGTGAATGGCCAGTGACTTCCAAGAGCTTTTCGGGAGCATGAAACAGAAACCCGCGGCACGACGGGCATCTGGGGAGCCTTAGCACTATGTGAACTTTGCACAGCTCGGGAACAACTGCTGCTATAGGATTTCCACACATCCTTTCACACGCTGGCTCTGGTGACAAATCAGCTCTGCGAGAGCAGATCAAATACCCGAGACTCCAGCTGAATCCGCACCCCAAAGCCTCACCCTGAACCCCAGCCCCCAGGACGCAGCACCCAGGAGCAGGACAGCGGCTCCAAGCCCCCTAACCTGGCTCCGGTGTCCCCCACCATAGCTGGAGCCCCCCTCCAGCCGTGGGGGCTGCACCCTGGGGCCTCTGCACAGATCCCTGGGCCGCTGTCACCAGCCGGGCGGTCACACCGTCACCCCTGGATGCCAAGAGCCTTGGCCTGGAAAAACGGGGCAGACTAAAATTAACCCCGGGCCCGCGTGCCCCGCGGGTTGGGATGAAACCTACACCCCGCGGGACGTCAGCGGGCAGCGGCCGGCACACGGGGCTGCCCGACGGCTGGCGCAGACGGGGGCACGGGGCACGTCCCCTTCGCCCGAGCTGTGCCCATCTCGCCGCCACCCCAGACCCCCGGGGAGCTGGGGGGAAGCACTGGAGTGACAAATAAAGCCTAAATTGAGCAAATCCTCTCAGCCCAGAGCTCAGCCGGAGGAAAACCCGCCGCTGCCCCTCCCCGCCGTGGGCGCTGGCGAGCCAGAGGGACGCCTGCCATCCGCTGGGATTTGGCCGGTGATTCCCCCAGATCAAATTCATCTTGGCTCCATGGCCACAGGGCCGTGGGCAGCCGGAAACCCCTCGGGGCTCCCGGCAGAAACCCAGCCCCGGGCTCTCGCGCAAGCTCTGCGGAAAGCGGCGATTTGAGACCTTGTCTGCTGCGTCCCCAGGAGGCCGGGGGCGAGGGGACAGAGCCCAGCCTGTGCCAGCCCCCCGGCCTTGGCCACCAGCTGCTCTCCTGCCCTCGGAGCACATCTCCTGGTGATGTCAGAGCCCAGCAGCCCTTCCTGGCCCCCATAATATTGGGGTTGATTCCTTATCCACTCTGTCCCCATGTAAAATGGGATCTGGCTGGTTCCCTGCAAAAGCAGAACCCCCGGGGAAAAGGGTAGGGACCCCACAGAAACCCTGGGGCCCTCCCCTCACCCAAGGCCTTCCTCGAGCCCCAGGGACCTCCCCAAATCTCATAGACCCTCTCCAATTCCCAGGACTAGACCCCAACCATCCCTGAGCCCCCCAGACCTCCCCCAGGGTCCAAGGCAAGAGGGGCTGGGGGCTCCCCCAGCCCAGAAGCATCCTGCAACTTATCCCCAGAGGCCCCTCCAAGCCCACAGGGAGCTTGCCCACCAGTGCCAGGGCTGATGAAGAAAAAAGAAAAGCCTTTCTGTTCCCAAATTAAGGAAATCCCTCTGGGATGGGAGCACAAACACCAACTGGAGGCACAGCAGAGGAGCTGTCCCCTTCCAGCGTGACCTCGTCCCCTTCCCACCACCCATCCTCCCACGGCAGGAGCTAAGACAGCTGCCCCGGTGCACGGAGACCTTTATTTTGTTAAAAGGGGAAGCACCCGGTGGGACCGAGGGCTGGGGCAGGGGGCAGGGGTGTGCGATACCCTGGGGGCAATGGGGAATGGCCAGGGTCACCCACAGGGCTGCAGCGAGTTGGGCTGCACAGGACTTGGTCCTCGGTCATGGCTCGCACGTGGCAGACCCTGAGCTGCTGCGAGGGTTTAGAGGAGGGGTCTCCCCACCAGGACCCCCCCAGGCAGGGCACTGTGGCAGCTCCGAGACCCAGGGCCCGGGTGGGACGGGGAGAACTGGTCCCCGCGCGCTGCGGCAGCGAGGAGGGGAGCACGGGGAGCACGTGGACGGCAAGCCAAGCAAGAGCCGCACGCGGGAAGCCAAAACCCAGGTGAGCACAACTCAAGCCCCCCGAGAAGGGGAGGTCTCCAGGGAGGCACAAGCCCCTGGCACGCCACGGCGAGCCCAGCAGAGCCTGGGGAGAGTTACCGAAGGCTGTCGGTGGAGCGGCTCCTCGGGCGAGCAAGGGGCAGAGCCACCGAGGTCCCTTCGACGCCGCCTCAGCCCAGCACCGGCTGAGCTAGCGGATGCTGCCGTCTCCCTCGCCGCTCTGCAGCTTCTCCCGCTCAATGGACCACACCAGATCCTGGACAAACTTCATCTCCGAAGCCACCTGCTTGGCCAACGCCTCGTAGTGGTTCTCCAGCTTTCGGTAACGCCTCTTGAGGCCATTGGCCACCTGCACCACGCTCTTGGTTTCCTCCTGCGCCTGCTTCTTCAGGGCCTCTGTCTTCTGCAGCTCCTGCCGGATCTGGCGGAGGTCCTGGCTGATGCTCTCATTCTCTTCTTTGTACCATGACTCCTTCTCCTCGTAGATGGACAGCAGGGCCTCGATGTCCTCTTGGAATGACTTCTTGTTCCTCTCCAGCTCTCGGAGGCTCTCCTCAGCTGCAGCCACCTCCTCCATGACCTTGGAGAAGCGCTCGAAGTTGATGTACGTGTTGTTTGGCGGCATGCTGGAGTGGGACTTGATGGTGTACTCCTTCAGGCGCGTGGTCTTCAGCCGGCGGCGCTCGGGCTTCTTGCAGTTGTCTTCATTGCGGACGTTCCTCCTCTTGATCACCTGCAGAGAGGGGCAGCCACAGGCGTGGGGCACAGCCGGAACAGCGGGAGCCAGGTGGCTTCAGCACCCACCCACAGTCCCACAGCACCGAGGCCACCAGCAGCACCAAACCAGCCCCAACTGGGGGTTGGAAGAGCCATGGAGAGCTGCTGGTGCATCAACATCCACCCCCGACCTCTTGAATGTTTGACACCCAAAAAGTGACAATTCTTTAACTTCCCACCTTAATCCAAGGGTGTTCCAGGCTTTGAGCGATTGTCATCCGCTTCCTGCAACAACAGCAAGGCTGTGATCAAGGGGCAGAGGCTCTGCTGCCTCTTTCCCTGTTAAAGTCCTGGAAAAGCAGCTCGATCGTGTCACCTTTGGGGCACGGATGAGCCCAGGGGCCCACATCCAGTCCTCACTGCAGCCAGGGCCCGCATCCAGCCCCCACGCCCTCAGCCAGCCTCCCGAGAGCAAATACACACAGAAGAGCCCGCAGAAACCTCCCGACCGATGTCTGATCATACAGCACCACTGCTCCCACCCCAGCCCAGGGTCCTGGGTGCTCAGGTCAGCCCTTGATTCCTTCCAAACCCCGTTCCCTCCTTTCCAGCTGAGCTGCTGCACCCTCAGGGTGATCCCAGAATTCACCCCATGCCTGACACAGGGGAGAGATGCTTGTTTCCAGATGTTTCGCAACACCAAATCCTACAAGCAGCAGGAGGGAAAAAACGGGATAAATGGAATTTATAGACAAGCAGAACAACAGGGATGGGCAAAGGATGGGCTGGCAGCAGGCAGGCTCAGAGCTAAACCCTAACACAGGCAGATGTGGGAGCTGCCTGTACGCAGAGGGCTGGGCAGGAGGGACCGACCCCTGTCCCAGGGTAACCCCCAGCTCTGCTCCCTGTCTCTCACTTGGGGTCCTTGACGAGCAGGCGGCGGATGAAGTCCTTGGCCAGCTCACTGGTGTTGCTGAAATACTCCTCGTCGAAGTCGTAGTTGACGGCGGATATGTTGGTCAGGGTCTCTTGCTTTGTTTCCCCCAGGAAGGGGGAGGCTCCGCTCAGCCTGCGGTGAAAGCAGGTTGTGACACCCCAAAAAGGTGACAGCCCGAGGCGGGGGACTCGCCCGGCAGTGCCCGTCTCCCCCACACTCCCCTTATACTCACAGGATATAAGTGATGACCCCAATGCTCCTGGAAGAGAGAGGAAGATGAGGCTGAAGCCCCGCAGAGTGCTGTCGGTCCCCTCTCCCTGTGCTTTCAGCAAGAGGGGAGACACGCCGGCATGACCCCAGTCCTGGGGACCAGCCACTGGTGCCACTGGAAGGTGCCTGGGAGAGGACTCACTCACCACATGTCGGCCTCCAGCCCCAGGGGTTCGTAGTTCACAATTTCTGGGGCTTTTGAAGGAAAGAGGGGAGAAAACACACTTATTCTGGGGGAAAGAAGCCTGTCCCCACAGACACATCCCAGCTGCTGCACCAGGGCTTTGGGCATTTCTCCAGGATTAGACCAAAGCTTTCAGAGCCTGGAGAAACCCCACAGGAAAACCACCAGCTGGGTCTCACCTACAAACTCTGGGGTCCCAAATATATTCTTGAATTCATTCCCAGCTTCAATCTTGTGGGCAATCCCGAAGTCGATGAGTTTGATACGAGGGTTTGGCACGTTCTTGTCCAGCAGCATGATGTTCTCTGGCTGTGGGGGGAGAGGAGCTGGGCTTTACCCCCACACGCTCACCTGTGGGAGCCTTGTGCTGCCCTGGGCTCCTCTCTCTGGAGGACACAAGCAGGGAGAGACCCCAGGGCCAGCCCCACTGCTCCGCAGGAGCCTGGACGCTCCGCCCCGCTCCCCAGGTGCCAAGCACGGGGCATTTGCACCTCCCAGATCTCACCTTCAAGTCAAAGTGGGCAATGCGCTTGGAGTGCAGGTAGTGCACCCCGTCCAGGATCTGCTTGAGGAACTGCGTAGCCTCCTCCTCCGTCAGGGACTCCTTCTCAGCCAGGAAATCAAAGAGCTCGCCACCTGAGACCAGCTCCAGGATCAGCACCACGTCCGTCTTGTTCTCGAAGATGTCGTGCAGCGTGATGATGTTGGGGTGCTGGATCTCCCGCAGGATGTCCACCTCCCTCTCGATCTCCTCCCGGCTCACGCCCCGACGGCTGGACGACAGCCGACGCTTCTTGATGAATTTGGCCGCGTACTCCAGACCTGTTTTCCTCTCCCGGCATTTTCTTACAATAGCAAACTGGCCGCTGTGGGATGCAGGGAGGAGGTGAGGAAAGGATCTCCTGCATCACACGTGCCAGCGCGTGCTTGGCACTGGGGTCAGCACCGGCACGAGGATGGGGAATGCTGTGCTGTGTGGGAGGATGAACGGTTTCCCCGGAGTCTATCGGGAATCGGGGTCCTCCCCCACACAGCTGATGACACCCGCCTGCTCCCGGCATGCTCCCGGAGCAGGTGAGTAAACCCCAGCCTGGGATGGAGGAAGGAAATTCCTCCCAGGGACGCGGCAGCAGCTGCTGACCCTCCCTGGGGTGTTTGGGTGCTGCTGTGACCGCCCAGGGTGGGAGATGCCCATCAGCCTCCGTTTCCAGCCAGGAGCCCCCAGGCTGCTCCTAGGAGCAAACCGCGGAGCCCAGCGGTCCCAGAGGACCACAAAGCTCTGACAGAGAAGGTGGAAGCGGGAGGAAATGCCTGAAATAAGAGTAACCGACGGTTCAAAGCATGCTTAGGTCAGGGGCTGGGGGGAGACAGAGCTCTGGGCATCGAGAAGCACTTCCTTGGTCCTGCTACAGCAGGATCCCAACCCTTGTCCCTCCCCGCCCCAGCTGAGCCCCCCGTAGCCCCTCTGCCGAGATGCACAAGGGCCCCTCAACGCCCTCCCCCACCGAGGACAGGATCCATCCCACCTCCCCAGGCTGCTCCCTCCCCTCCCCACTGCCCCGGCCATTGGCCGTCCCCGCCAGCATGCGGTGACGTGTGGTCCCCGTCACCGGCCTCCGTCACTGGCCTCCACGCACGCCCGGACCCAAGACTCCTTTATACATCCCTGGATCACGGCCGGGGCCACCCAGAGCCCCCCCCAGGGCACGGACCAGCCTTGCCCAGGTGGGATCGGGGGTCCCCAGGCACCACATCTGTCCCCATGGCTCACAGTGGACCACAGCTACAGCGCAGTCCCAAAGAGAAAGGGGACACAGAGCAAGCCCCTGGAAGCTCCCCACCTTTCAAAAAAAAAATATTAAAGCCACCCAAAATGTTTTCACTGCACAATTATTTCCTAGTGCCTGAGAAGGGGCACCCCCAGGGAGCCTGTGTCCAGGCAACCATGGCTGCGGCAGACCCCGAGTCCCAGCAGTGCCAGCACGGAGCTGGCGTGGCTGAGGCAGTGCTGGAGGATCCAAACCCAGCCCACACCCCCCCTCCACTGCTGCTGCCTTTGCATCCCGGATGATTAAATCCCATTTGCATGCAGTGATTCACCCCCAGATCTGTCCCGCAGGCGCAGAGCCCGGCGACAGCGACCAAGAAGTGACGGAAGCCACCAGCAGCGACCCAGCAGCCCTGACCAAACCTGGACAGGATGGGAGCTCTGCAGGCAGCTGCTAGGCCTGCCCAGATACAGGAGCAAGTTTAGCTCTAATTAACACCTTTTTTTTTTAAATATATAGCTGCTAGAAGTGCCTGGCTCTCAGCACAGCCCCTGGCCCCCAGATCCACTGCCTGCAGGTAGCACAGAGGTGGCACAGGGGATGCCACCGGCACAGGGACACCACAAAGGCTACAGCAGCTGGGTGAAGCTCCCAGCCTGGTGCTCGGGCCCCTGCAGCCACAGAAGCCCCCCCAGAGCACAGCGGGCTGTCACTCACCTGCCCAGCTCTTCCCCCATCTCGTAGAAGTCCTCCACGCTCTCCTGCCGGAAGGTGGACATGGCTGCGGGGCCCTCGCAGAGCTGAAGCTGCCCTGACCCTGCGAGCGGAGGAGGATGCCGGGGAGCAGCCGGGGATCAGCACCTGAGGCACCAGAAAAGGGGGTTTATGCCCCGGGAGCCACACGCCAACACCAGCAACAAACCTGCTGTGGCAGCTCGGGGCCAGGACCCGGCACAGGGAGCCCCAAAGCAGCACAGCCCCATGCCGTGCTGCGCCGTGGGGCGGCTGAGGCCGAGCCACATTAGTCCCAGGGACACCCCCCCCGGGTCTCATCACGCCCCACGGCCTGTGGGAACCCCCTGCCCCAGCGGGGATGCCCTGGGGGGAGAGAGGAGGGACAGGGGTCGGTGGCTGCGTGGGCCCCATGGCTGTGGGCCAAGCTCCATCCCAAATCTCTCGTCACTGCAGTCAGCGACACTCAGCTGCGGTGGAGGGTCCCCCTGAGTCGGCCAGTGGCACCCCGCTGCCCCCACCCTGCCCACAGCCCCCCCAATCCCTCACAGCCCCTCCCTGCCCCACAGCCCCCCCAATCCCTCACAGCCCTTTCCTACCCCACAGCCCCCCCATCCTGTTGCCCCCCAGCCCCTCCATGCCTCACATCCCCCACACCCTGTTGCCCCCCATCCTGATCCCTCACCCTCACAGCCCCTCCCTATCCCATAGCTCCCACACCCACAGCCCCCAATCCCTCACAGCCCCTCCCTGTCCCACAGCCCCCCCACCCATAACCTCCCCATCCCAATCCCCAAGCCCCTCCCTGCCCCACAGCCCCCACACCCACAGCCCCCCATCCTGATCCCTAACCCCCACAGCCCCTCCCTACCCCATAGCTCCCACACCCACAGCCCCCCCAATCCCTCACAGCCCTTTCCTGCTCCACACCCCCATCCCGATACCCCCAATCCCCTCCCTGTCCCATAGCTCCCACACCCACAGCCCCCCCAATCCCCTCCCTGCCCCACAGCCCACACCCCCCCCCCCCCACAGGCCGCAAACCCCTCCCAGCCCCATCCCACCCCCTCAAATCCCAACCGTCGCCCCTCTCCCACCCCCACAAGCCCCCAAACCCCCCTCCCCACCCCACAACCCCCACCCCACAGCCCCTTCCCGCCCCACAGCCCCCACAGCTCCCCCCGTCCCACCTGGGCCGCCGCCGCCCGCGTCGCCGCATTCCAGCACTGCTGAGGGACCCGCCCATCATCTGGCTCCGCCCACTTTTTTTTGGCTCCGCCCCCCGCTCTCCGCGCTGCGCGCGGAGAGCGGGGGCGGAGCCAAAAAAAAAGTGGGCGGAGCCAGAACCACCCCTCCCGCCTCCCCCCCCCCCCAGGTCCTCCCGCCCGCAAGGGGGCGCCCCAAACCATGGGAGAGCACCCAAAAAAAGCACATCCGATCACCATTATCCAATTTTATTAATTCCAGTGGCACTAATACAGGCGGCGATGGTCACGACGGACAGTCACACTGCAGGCGGGCACCCCTCCCCTGCCTCATTTTGCATCGATTTACCCTGGGTTGTTTCCTTCTGCAGAAATGCTTTGAGTCAAATAAATACAGAATTGGGCAAATCTAGTGGAAATGTTTTAGTTACAATGGCAAAGATGAGTCATGTGCAACACAGAAACCTATAAGGCTTTGTTGTTTGGTTTTTTTTCTCCTCATTTAAAGTCTCAAATCGCTATGAAACCGATTAATTAACAATGCAAAGAGATGGTGGTCACAGGCGTCTACCCCTTTGCACGGGCGTTAACGCTAATTAATTAAATTTTTCTCCCCCCCCCCTCCCCTCACAGTCCAACGCATTTAATTAGAGTTTGTCGAGGAAGTTGTCGAGGGCGGGGATTCCTTCCTTCAGCCCTTTGCGTTTGCGGGTCTCGGCCACCACCTGGCAGGGACGGCTGGCGCTGTCGAAGGGGTCCCCGGGCAGGATCTGCCAGTGGTCGAAGACGCACTGGGGGAAAGCTTGGCCTCCCGTGTTGGACCTCAAATCCGCCGTAAAACCTGGCAGAAAGAAGAGAGAGGGTGAGGTGGAGGGGAAACGGGCACAGTTTGGCGTCACCTCTAGCACAACACCTGCTCCAGGTCACCACCGGCACATCCCAAGGAGCCCCCAAAGCCCACAGAGACGCCAACCACAGCGGAACATCAGGAGAGATGGGGGTGGAGGAGAGAAGGTTCCAGAAAACCTCCCTGCAGCCTCTCGCTACTTCAAGGGGGGTTTAGAAGAAAGATGGGGACAGACTTCAGCAGGGCCTGTAGCGCTAGGACAAGTGGTGATGGTTTTGAACTAAAATAGGGGAGATTCAGGCTAGACATAAGGAAGAAATTTTTTACGCTGAGGGTGGTGAAACCCTCAGGCTGCCCAGAGAGGTGGTGGATGCCCCATCCCTGGAAACGTTCAAGGCCGGGTTGGACGGGGCTCTGAGCAACCTGCTCGAGTTGAAGATGCCCCTGCTCATGACTAGAGGAGCTTTAAAGGTGCCCTCCTGTGGTGGGGACCTTTCTGAGATGTTGGGTCTCTCTTCCCACACAACAAGCGATGGGATGAGAGGAAACGGCCTCAAGTTGCACCAGGCGAGGTTTAGGGTGGGTATTAGAATTTCTTCATCAAAAAGGTTATCAAGCACTGGAACAGACCACCCAGGGAAGCTGTTGAGTGACCATCCCTGGAGGGATTTAAGAGCCATATAGAAGTGGCACTTTGGGACATGGCTTAGTGGTGGCCTTGGCAGTGCTGGGTTAACAGTTGGACGCCATCTTAAAGATCTTTTTCAATCTGAAGGATTCTACAATCCCTGCCAGAGAGCTGGACACAAAAGATCTCCCTTCCTTCCTTCCCTCTCAGGGTTGGTATCAAGCTCCAGGAGCACCCAGGGGAGCGCCCAGGACCAGCCCACTCACCAAAGGACTCGTTGACGGGCAGGTAGGCCTTGACCACAAACATGGGGGTACCAGCCACCTGGGTCTCCTCAAACACGTGGCCACGCTTCCTGTTCAGCACACCGTAGATGCCACCCACCACCTGCTCCGGGCACTGCAAAAAGAGAGAGGTGTCAGGACCACAAACCACCCAACTCATGTTTTCTTCATTTTCTGGGCCGAGCAGAGGTTCCTCACCTGGATTTCCACAAGGTAGATGGGCTCCATGAGCCGGGGCTGGGCGGTGAGCACGCAGGCATACAGGCATCTCCTGGCAGTGGGAATGATCTGCCCGCCTCCGCGGTGGATGGCGTCGGCGTGCAGGGTGACGTCGTGCACGTCGAAACGCACAGCGCGCATGTTCTCCTCGCACAGGACCCCCTGGGAAAGCAGAGCAGGGGCGTCAACCAGCACCATGTCAGGGGACAGCAGGATGTTCCCCACCAGAAGGCTCCAGTCCCTCAGCTTACACCATTTACACCAGGATCTTCATGCAGCCGCTCCAAGGTTCACATCAGAAGTGCTGATACACTTTTATGATTCTGCAACCCAAGTATTGGGCCAGGAAAACTATTTTTTTCACATTACCCAGGACAAAAGAAGTTGTTGGCATGGCATTTCCTCCTTCAGACTGAGACTAACTTAAACAGGAAAAAACCTTCTCCTATTGCTGTTCCCAGTCTACCTGTCAACTGGTTATTTTGGAGTCATCTCCTGTCTAGTCCTGAAAAAAATAACTGGTAAACAAGGCCAGGTCTTTGCTGAGGCTCTCTGAGTACCTTTCATTTTCTTTCCATGCCAGCTGTGTTACTCATCTTAATAGTTTGTCCCGGCTGCTGCATTTTCCTCTCTGAAAAGCTTTCTAAAATGTTAAGTACATGCTGAGTCTCTCTGCAGTCATGGGAGAAAGCTTTCTGTCTGCAGGTTGTGTGTGCCTAAACTGGTACGACATCTTCACTCCAGCTGTCACTAAGTTTCACTTATCCTAAAATATACTTCTGAATTCTAAATATGTTGCACTGTCTGTGACTGTTTTCCCAAAATTTCTTTGAGAAGACCAGACAGGCAGTAACCCCAGAGCGATCCCAGCCCTGCCGTGACCAGCCCTTACCTCCTTTGTCGCCCACTGGAAGCCAGCCACCACACTGTCTTTGATCTCGTTCAGGTACTGCACCCCCTTGGTGATGTCGGTCAGGATGTTGGGGCCGGTGCCGTCGGGGCCAAAGCACCAGATTTTCCTGGCTTCGGTGACATCCCACTCGTACTTCTCAGCCAGGTAACGAGCTCGCTGCTTCAGCTCCTGGCGTGCAGAGACCTCGCCCTTGTCGATGTCTTCAGCCAAACCATCGGGGAAAGGCCGGGCCTTCATGTAGAGCCTGTTGTGTTTGTTGGGGGACTTGGAAAGGCACATCACGTTGGATTCCTCGCTGACTGTCTCACGGTAGGACACAACAGGATCCGATTTCTGCAGTGACAGAAGAGCAAAGAGCAGTGAGTCACCAACCAATTGGCAGCTCAGCAGAGCTCACCCACTGCTCTGTCACTGCAGCCCCTCTACCTTAATAGGAATGCACGCGTGGTCCTCTTCCAGATCCTTCAGGCAGATCTCCAAGTGCAGCTCCCCGGCACCGGCGATGATGTGCTCCCCAGACTCCTCAATGATGCACTGAAAAGACCATTCACACAGCAGGTCAGGCTTTCGACTGCAATGCAACAACAGCTCTCGCACGTGAAGTACCAGTGACTGCCTCCGATTTTTGTCTTTGACTCAAAGCTACTTTTAGATGCTCTTTCCACTGATCTCAGCACCAACCCCAAGGTGAAATGCAATATTCCTTCCCACTCTGGTAGGGCTGGGACCAATACTCAAGGCTTTCCTGCCAGCACCCCCAGTACAACCACAATTTAAGGCAGAAGCCTCTTGTCCCTGAAGCCATTTCAGTCATTCACCTGCACCATGGGGTCAGACTTGGCAAGACGCTTCAGTCCCTCCACCAGCTTGGGCAGGTCAGCTGGGTTTTTGGCTTCCACAGCCACGCGCACGACGGGGCTGACGCTGAACTTCATGACTCTCATGTTGTGAGCGTGCTCGAAGGTGGTGATGGTTCCAGTCTTCACAAGGAACTGGTCGACACCAACCAGACCAACAATGTTTCCACAAGGCACGTCCTCGATGGGTTCAACGTAGCGGCCCATCATGAGAATGGTCCTGGTGAAAGAGAAAGTGGTTTTAATGAAGTTTGAAAAAGGAGGCCCTGCCAGGCACTACCCTGGAGTTCAGCAGCAGACTTGAAGTCCATGGCCAAGTGCCTTGCCTGGCCTCTGAGATGAGAAGAGACCCAAGAAAGTACTAGAACCACAAATCTGAACCACAGAGCACACTCCAGCCAGGACTGACCTTTGAATTGGCTTCAGGTACAGATCCTCCTTCTTGCCAGGGGTGTAGTTTGGTCCCATGATTCTGACTTTCAAGCCAGTTGAGACGAGACCAGAGAAGACACGTCCAAAAGCGTAGAAACGTCCCTTGTCAGAGGTTGGCACCATTTTAGAGATGTACATCATTAGGGGGCCTTTGGGGTCACAGTTCTTAATACCTGGGAGGAGGGAGAGATCAGTTTAGCTTAGTATCATTTCTAGCATCTGGCATACATGCCCTGTGCCCCACCCCCAAATCCCAACACAAGACCTGTACCCACTGTTGTCCCAGCCTGCTGACCTCTGTCCCGACAGCTGGCCAGCCCAACCAGAAAGATCACATCACCAAGAGATGTTTTAAACGAACACAAGCTCAGCCTGAGCCTTTGGCATATACCCTGGCTACCCTCCAGTTACTTAACTAGCTCAGTCCTCCAGATTAAAGCTCGTAAGCTTGTTTGATCCGTACTAGAAAAGCTACGGACTCAAGAATTACAGTAGCTAACGAGCTGGGTACCGGGAGAACAAGATGGCTAGGGGTGTGTTGGAACACTGTGAAGAGACACCTGGCAGCAAAGCAGCAGCTCATCGTACCTATGGCAGCCTCATCATCAGGGGGTCCCTCGTAGAGCAGCTCACAGCGGTACTTCTGGGCTGTGACAGGAGAAGGCAGGTGAATGGTGATCATCTGCAGCAGGGCATCTCCGGCAGGCAGCCACCGCCTCATCACGGCCTGAGCAGAGATCAGAGCAGTAAGACCCGATCAGATCGTTCAGAGCCTGGCAGTTAACCCTCCCTTGCTTCCCCATCCTCCAAGCTGCCAACGGCCCCATCCCACCCAAGCAGGGTTTGTAGCTGCTTAGTAAGTTTACACAGTTGGAGCAGCACAACCACTCGTCTCCACCCCACTGATGCTTCAGACCAATCTCACCTTCAGCAGGGGTTTGCCCTCCTTGTCCTTATCTTCACTGTCAAGCTTAATGTCCAGTTTCTCAATCAGTTTAGCCGCCTCCTCTTTCTTGAAGTTCATGATTGCATCGAAAACCTGAAACAACAGCAGCAGTCACGAATGTTGCCAGTTGACCCAGTTTGAAGCAGCAGCACAAAAGTGTCTAAAGAGAATCTCTGTTCTTGCTCATCACCCAGCTGAATCCATCTGGAGGCTCAGACGCGTATTTGCCCGCACAGAATCTGCTACCAGCTTCCCTACCCACCCAGGGTAACAAGATGTGTCAGATATTTAAATTTCTTCAGTCAGACAAGTCAGGTCAAAGTGAAGAAATTTTCCATCATCATGCACTGTATGTGAACCAGAGAGCACAAGGGAGGGCTGAACACCAAGGAGCTCACCTTGAAGATGGGGTCAAGGATGAGCTGGCAGAAGGTCCTGGGCAGTTTCTTTCCATCAGGGCTGGTAGCAGATTTGCTGAACTTGCCAGTAGCAGGATCAAAATACCTGGAGAAAGAATCAAGTCAGACAAGTATCAGTGCTCAGTTCAGCTGCAGAAGTGTGGCTTGTTCCGCTTGCTCAGGCCAGAGGAAAGAGCTGCTGAGTAAGAATCATCTTCATACCTTCCCCCATCTCTCTCAGAGCTCACCAGAATGCATTTAACTCATGCTGCCAACTCAGTGTCCCCTCCCCATTTATCTGGGTGTTTCCTATTCTGCAGGAATTTCATGGGAAACGGTTCTTTTCCTGGCACATGCACCAAGTCACTGAGACACAGCGTAAGCAGGCACAACCACATCCTCCCTTCTCACCCATCTTCCACAGCATCAGACTGCAGCCACACAGAGCTGCTCTGGGATTAAAATCAACAGCCAGGATTCCTCACCTGTCTCCCCACAGCTTCTTCATCATGTCTTCTACTTTCTTGGCACGCTCAGATGGATTCAGCTGGGCATCACCCTTGGCAGCAAACTTTGCAACATACATTTCAGCAAACTGTTTCAGGGTGAAAGCCCAGCCATGCAGGCCAGAACCAAAGCCAACGGTACCAAGCACTGGATCAATCTGAAACAGAACAGGATACCTGGATTAGAGGAGCAGACACAGCTCTTACGGCCACAGAGCGTTACAGCAGTCAGCCTATTCTGTCTCAAACAGCACTCAAGTACAAAAAGAGTTTGAAAATGGAGCTTCGGGACTATGGGACCCTCAAGCAGTTCTGTGCCAGCAGCCACCTCCAAGGTCTGGGGACAGTCTGGCCACACACCCACCATCTTAGCTTTGTACTGCAGAACTAGATCAGTTTTTCATCACTTCGACCAACTATGTACTCAGAGAGCTCAGCAGCTGCACAGATTTGTGTGCAGGTAAGATTCCTATCCTTCACAGGGAGTATCAGCACTACATGAAAACCTGCAGCACGCTGGAGAGTGCTCAACGGGAACAAAGCACAAGCTCTTTCTCAGAGCCGACAGCCCAGGAACCCAGTGGGGAGCGGTGCTCGGAGCGCAGGGACGGGCAAACACCAACGGGCCTTCCATTTGAGAACCGGGGGAGGGACGCTGCGTGGGAGCCTAGGATCTCGCATCACCCGACATCACAGATGTGATGTGGGCAAGAAGGTGTCCTACAAAACGAGCACACCCTTCATAAAGAGAGAAAATACTTTCTTCTATTTATAGCCTTTATTTGCTCAAGCCTTGAGCCAACAGAAGATTCTAGAGGAAAGCTAGTGAGTTCCAAACCAGCACAAACCTGGGCAGTACGGGCATCTTCCTTATTCTACTCTCACTTCTCCACTTGAGATAGGAAATAATGACTGAGCAGACAACTGCTCCCTCTCACTAAAGAGAATTATTAGTTCAAATGCAGCGTTTGCAGCCTCTCACCATGATATTTCCCATGGGGCCACTTTCTCCTTCTCCATACGTGGAGATAATGACGTTCACGTTTTCCACGATGCGCTGGAAGGTCTGGTACAGCTCTTCTGGCTCCAGCTGCAGCTCCAGCAGCGCTCGGTCCATCTTGTTCATCATCAGGACAGGCTTGATCCTCTCAGCAATGGCCTGACGCAGCACAGTCTCTGTCTGCACGCACACGCCTGCCAAACACAGGGGAATTAGTTATCCTCATCTTTAAACTCGCCCAACATAACACTCTAGTTGCATATGGCTGCAAAAAGCCTTACCAGAGACACAGTCTACAACAACCAGGGCACCATCAGTGACACGAAGAGCAGCAGTAACCTCTGAAGAGAAGTCCACGTGCCCAGGAGAGTCAATCAAGTTGATCAAGAAACCAGAACCATCTTTGCTCTGCTTGATGAAGGCCAAATCATTTTCAGAGAGTTCATAAAAGAGGGAAATAGCTCTGAAATAAAAGAAAAACTATGAAAGTCATCATCTACATGTTACCCATCCCCAATGCTTAGAAACAGCCTTCTATACTGCACAGAGAGCTGCGCCTGGGCTTAAGGACTTCCCAAAGCATGTTCCTGGGAAGCCAGTGTGGGAGATAACCAGAACACAGGCTAAAAATCTACCCTTCCTATGCTCTTCTGAAATCATAACCTCTTTTGACTCTGTGCAATTTAAAGTGCCCAAAGAGGGTTCCATTTCTTTCAGTCAAGGATTTGTGCTTTTTCTACTAGGCCCAACTGCCTTTTCGATCCCTTTTCACGCCACTCAGGTTCCCCACACCACTCATGGTGACAGCGGCCACGTACGTCGCCAGAGATGCTCCCAGGCCAGTCTCCACACCACATCTGCAGGACTCCAGTGGACATCAGCCACATCCAACAGTCCCAGTGCTAAAACGAAAGGCTGAAGCTCCTGCTGCACATCTATTTCCCAGTGGCCACCAAGACAGTGCTCTAGGATTCACTAGAAGCCAATCAATACTTGCTCTCTCATTTAAGCAATCCTCACAAGCAAGAGATGAGCTTCTGAACTGACTAGAGAAAGCCTGACACCATCTTCTTTCGTCACACGATCGGTGGAGGACTTGAAGCCCCCCTAAGTTCAGACAGCAGGTGCACTGAGGTGCCCGAAGGGAGGGAACTCACGTTGATTTGATGGTAATGCACCGTTCTTGCTCATCCTTCCTTGTGTCGGTGAAACGGGTCTCCCCCGCACGGGCAGAGGCAATGATACCAGCTTTGCATACCAGAGAATCAGTCAAGGTTGATTTGCCGTGATCAACGTGGGCAATCACAGACATGTTTCTGATGTTGGCCTTTTTGTCCATGATGGCCCGTATCTGGTCTACTGTGAAGTTCACCTTGAAGAATCAAAGGACGGGGAGAAAAGAGAAAAACACAGGGGATATAGAAACAGTTTCAGCAATTCTAGGAAGCCCAAGCAACACCACCAATACCTGCCATCGTCACACCGACACCGATTCTGCCTGGGCAGCCCGTCACAGACAACCCACGCCAAGGGCACGGCAGACACCGACGTTACAAGCGGAGGGGCCTGGGCCCGCAGCGAGAGCACCCAGCGCTCCCTCTCCGGCTCAGCGTCCTGCCAACTGCAGCAGCGCTTCCTTGAGACAAACCCCCGCCAAAACCCAACCCTCGATCGGTCGCTGCTCCGCGGCGGGTGGGTGACAGCCCGCTGCGCCGGTACGGTTGTCCCCGCCCGGGCCGCAGCGTTACATAAGGCAGCCGCTGGCCACCGCAAAGGCTCGTCGCCGGCGTCAACACCGCCCCGGTGCCACATCACCGCCGCCATCGCTCCCCCTCCCCACACAGGCAGGCGTCACACCACCGGGCCGCGCCGGCACGGCCGCGGCGGCCCCTGCACCGGGAGAACAGAACGCTACGGGGGCTGACACAGGCCCCCGGGGCCACCGAGCCCCACCCGCCGGGCAAGGGCCCCCGAGTCTCCCCGGGGACAGTCCCCTCCCCGCCGGCTCCTTTCCAGCCCCACCCCTCTCCCCTCAGCAGCGGCCCAGCCCGGCACGACAGGCCCCTGCCGCCGCCGCCGCCCCCCCCGGCCCTCCCGGCGCTGCTATCCCCACCGACGCAGCGAGCGCGGTGCCCGCTCAGCCCCCCCGGGGCGGCGGCAGGACGCGGGGCCTCACCATGGTGGCGGATGGCGGCGGATTCTCCGGGGCGGGGGGGTTCCAGCAATGGCGGCGGCGACAGCCCTGTCTCGCTGGCGAGCGCAGAGCGGGCGGAAGAGAGCGCTGACGTCAACCGCCCCCCTCTTATACGGCGGCGCCGGCCGGGGGGCGGGACCTGCGCACCCGGCACGCACGGCGCATGCGCTGCCGCGCCTCTCTGGTCCGCAGCGGCCGGCAGGCTCTATGGTTGGGAGGACCGTCCCGCCGGGGCGGGACCACGTGGCCGCTCACCGGGGCTGCACCGGGGGAGCTGGGACCGGCAACTCCCGCCCCGGCTCTGCCCGAGACGCAGCGGCGGGGGAAAGTCCTCCTGACCCGCTGCCGGTAACTCGCGCAGGAACCGTCCCAGGGGACCAGAGTCGGTACGGCCACTGCGGGCGGTGAGCCCCGGGGCGCCGCCGCTGTCGGAGCCGTGAGGGCCGCCGGCGCCGCCAGAGCGGCAGGCGAGCCCGGGGGTCTCTGCTCCCAGGAGGAGGCGCTAGGGCACAGGTGTGAACCCCGACCTGGGCACCGGCCACCGTTAGCCCGGCCCCGCCCCTCCCCGCTAAGGCCGGTCGGGCACTGCCGGGGCCCGACGCCGGCCCCGCAGGGTCCTCGGGCTGCGCACGCGCCGACCGGCCCGGGAGTACGAGGGGCCGCGGGCGCTGCACCGCCCCCTGCGGGCGGGGAGGAGCGCGGCGCGCCCGGTGGGCCCCGCTCCCGGTTGGGCTCCCGGCCCTGCCCCGTTCCCCCCTCCCCCGGGCAGGGACTGTCATGCGGCGACGTCGCTCGGGCACCGAGGCGTCCCCGCGTGCCCTGCCCGTGCCCTTATCGCCCCTGCACCGGGTCCCGGGGGCGCACGGTGCTGCACCAGGGATGGGGCCTCACCCTGCGGCCCCGGGCTGGACACGGTGTGTGCCCAGGGCTGACGGGCTCCGGCTGGGACCCCAGGGGACATCGCGGTCCCTGTGGGGAGCCCAGCGGCCCCGCTCCTCTGTGGGCGATTCCTCGTGCTCCGGCAGAGCCGACTCTGGGGTGATGTGGCCAAAGGATGCGGGATGGCTGCGCGGTACCAGGGAAGGATTCCCCCAGTGCAGCACTGAAAGGAAAGGCCAAAATCTCCTCAGTTTGTCCCAGCAAGTTGGGAAACTGAAGCTCTACGCGGTGAAGAGCATCACCTGAGTTAGGAATAGATAGAAGTTACACACACAGGCGAGGAAAGAGGGACTCCGGGCAGGGACTCTCCATCTCCACAGCATAAATATTTTACTGCCTTTTCCTTCTCTTCAGCATCACAGGAGGCCGTTGCTCCATCTCCCTCAGCTGCAGTGTAAGAAAGCAAATTCAAATTCAAATAAATTCAAGCCACTCCATCCCCACACCACCTCACCCAGCAGCTATGGTTGCTGCCAAATTCCCAGCACATCCTCAGCCCATTGGTCCCCTCCACCAGTCACAGGCAGGGACCAGCAGGACAGTGGTGGAGCTACACCCAGGATGGATTTGGCCCTCCACTCTCCTGGTGTGACAGGATGAGTTATCAGCTGTTGGGGTTTCCATAGCAATCATTTGAATTTTTAGCACCAATACTGGCTTTTGCTAGACTGGAAGAGAACACTGGGGAGCCTGATTAACATATTGGCCTACCTAGGAAACTGGCTAATTGCCTTTTTGTTTAATTAGCTCGTGGGATTGATGACAAGGAGAGGAAAGTGCTGGAAAATGTCTCCTAGTGCAGCATTTCACCCCGACTACTGGGGTTACCTCCTGGTAACTCAGCCTGGAGCTGGAGAGGACACTGCTGTGCACTTGCTTCTTAGAAATGGAGCAACCAGACCCCAGGGGGAACAGTATTGGGCGTAGGAGAAATAATTTCTACCTACATAGAATGTATTTTTAAGAAGTGATGGGTTATTGGAGAGAATCTCTCCTCTCCAAGCACCCACCAAACGCTGACCTGTGCGGGAGGGCGGGGGGATCTCTGGGGTGCCATCGCCACGGAGCAGGTTGGTTTTAGCCGTGAGGGGCCACGTGTGCCTTGGCAGGGAGCGTGTCGGAGGGGAAGGCATGGCGGGAGGCTCTCAAGGCCCCTGAAGCAGACGTGCAGGGCTGAGCGGCATCCCTCACTAGCGGTCAGAGGGTCTGGCCGCTCCGAGGTCTGAGATCCAACAGGAGAAGCTGAGATTTGCAAGTTCAAGCTCAAGCAGAGGCTGCCACAGGAGGAGGAGGATGGTTAGGCCAGTATCCTTTGGCCTCCTCTGATGAATCACAGAATCATCCAGGTTGGAAAGGACCTTGAAGATCATCCAGTCCAACCGTTAACCCAGCACTGACAGATCCCAACTACACCAGATCCCTCAGCGCTGGGTCAACCCGACTCTTGAACACCTCCAGGGATGGGGACTCCCCCCCTGCCCTGGGCAGCCCATTCCAACGCCCAACAGCCCCTTCTGGAAAGAAATACTTCCTAGTATCTAGTCTAAACCTTCCCTGGCGCAACTTGAGGCCATTCCCTCTTGTCCTATCACTTATTACTTGGCTCAAGAGACTCATCCCCCCTCTCTGCACCCTCCTTTCAGACAGCTGTAGAGGGCCATGAGGTCTCCTCTCAGCCTCCTCTTCTCCAGACTAAACCCCCCCAGTTCCCTCAGCCGCTCCCCATCAGACCTGTGCTCCAGACCCTGCACCAGCTCCGTTGCCCTTCTCTGGACACGCTCGAGTCATTCAATGGCCTTTTTGGAGTGAGGGGCCCAAAACTGAACCCACTCATCGAGGTGCAGCCTCACCAGTGCTGAGTACAGGGGTCAGATCCCTCCCCTGTCCCTGCTGGCCACGCTATTGCTGATACAAGCCAGGATACCATTGGCCTTTTTGGCCACCTGGGCACACTGCTGGCTCCTGTTCAGCCGGCTGTCAACCAAACCCCCCAGGTCCCTCTCTGACTGGCACAGATCCAAAAGTGCTGTTGTCTTGGGTTCTTCTCCAGAGCGTTTTCTCTCCAGAAAAGCTTGTAACAACTGCCTGCTCTTCAAAAGCGTTTCCCAGCAAAACTACAAGTGATGAGATCTGGTGCTCCCTGGTTTTGAGAAAAAAACTGCCCTCAGGCATCAGTGCCAACAACACCCCAGGCTGAACCAAGCATCCCAACATCCAGCCAGGAGCCAGGGTGCAAGGGGAGCCCCTGCCCAGCCCTCCCGGGCCCCCCACCTCAGCCAGGCCCCTCCAGTGCTGCCCTCCTCAGCAGGGAGGCTCGGCAGGGCCCGGCCACACTCCAGGGCCGCGGAGGGACCGGCACAAGGCAGCGGGGCCTCGGAACAAGCCCCCCAGCCCCGGGGGCAGGCCCGGGATGACACCGGGCGCGGCGGGGCCTGGCCCGGCCAGGGGCATCCACCTGCCGCCATTTTGGGGGCACCACACATCGCTCCCGGGGGACTGCGCCACCACCTGCCCTCTTGCTCTCGCCCTCTTGCTCGCTGCGGGGCGGGGACACGCTCCCAGCCCCGCTCCCGCCAGATACAACCCCAAGAGCCACCACTCCCCGTCCCCGGTTCGCGGGGCGCGGTCCCTTTAAGCTCCCCGGGGGGGCGGGGCCGGGCGGGGCGGGGCCGCGGCGCGTGCGCGGTGAGGCCGCGGCCCGCGGGGAGCGGAGCGCGCGCGCCGATTGGGTGGCGCGCGCCGCTCGCGGCCCCTCCCCCGCCGTGGGCGTCACGTGACTCGGCGGCGGCTCCCGGCGCGGTGGACGCTGGAGGCCAAGATGGCGGCGGAGCTGGTGGAGGCGAAAGTGAGTGAGCCGTGCCCCCGCCCCGCCGGCCAGGCCTGGGCCGGACTGGGCAGGGCGGCACCCGGCGCGGGGACCGCGGGCGGGCGGCACGGCCTCGGCCCTGGCCCCGGTCCCGGCGGTGAGAGTCGGGGGGCGGCGCCCCGGGACCGCCCCCCCACCCCCACCCCCCCCTTTTACCTCAGGGGCTGCCCCGCCCCGGGCTCCGGGCCCGGTCGTAGCCCCCGCTGGACCCCGGGCCCAGCCCGGTCCGGCTCGCAGCCCCGGAGAGCCCCCCCGCCCCTAGTCCTGCCCCTGGGCCGCCGGGCCGGGCCCCGGCCTCTCCCGCAGTTAATTCCCAGTGATTAATTAGCGCAGGTGGTTTTCCCCCGCCGCCCGGCGGAGCTCCGTCCCCTGCTCCCCGGACTCCTCACCTTCTCCCCGCGGAGCCCCGGGCTAGTCGTGCCCGGTGCCCAGACACCCTTCCGCGGCCTGTCCTGGGCTCCCTGAGCGGTGCGGGGGCGCGGGGGCGCTCGGCGGCGGCCGGGGCGCGGAGCGGAGCTGTCCAGCCGGGCCGGGCGGGCGGAGGGCTCGGGCGCCATCGCAGCGGCCCCGGCTCGGCTTTACCCGTCTCACCGTGGCTGGGGGGTGGTGGTGGGACGAGCAGCGCCCGGCGCTGGGAGTGTTGGGGCAGAGCCCCCGGGCTCCCCGTAGTGGTGGGGCTTGGGGCAGCCTCTGAGGCCCCTCTGCAGTGGGGTGAGGTGAAACGTCTTCATAGCAAATGTGTCTGAAGTTGCGTTGTGCTGCCAAGGTGTCTTGTGCACCCCATTGGGCCTTCTCGGGGAGAGTGTCCCTGCGTGGCTTCGGGTTGCTCCTTTTCCCTCTGGGTCCCCGTTCACTGGCACCTCTCTGGGAGCGGGGACTTCTCCGCGTCCCGCTGCGGGTGCGTGGCACTGCGGAGGACCCGCTGGCAGCACTTGAGCGGGCTTTACCCACCAGCGTCGTGGGGAAGCTGGTGCTGAGGGCGCTTACGGAGCAACGCCAAGGGATGGAAAGTGTTTAGTGCCTGTGGGGCCGGCTCATCAGTGAGGATGTGGCTAGATGGCTGCAAAAATAAGATTTGGAAGAGGCTTGTTTTAAGAGGCACTACTCCCTTCCCTGCTCTTGGGCCCCTCTCGGTGTTGTGAGTGAGCCCAGGACTCCAGAGGAGGAGATGGGCTTCCAAGGCGGCGTGGCTGCCCCCACAGCGCGTGTTTGATGGACACTTTGCTGCTCCCATGCAAGGCTTCCTCAGGGGAGGAGTAGACTTTAGCGTTAACAATCTCAGTAGTTAATGTGATCTCTCTCCTGCTCATACTAACGTGTAGGTCCAAGCCTCAGTGACAGGTTTTCTTTGTCTGAAGCTTGTTCTTCTATTACTGCTTAAATCTAGTCATCCTTCGGGATCTTAAATCCTTCAAAATGTAAACTGCAGAAGACTGTCAGCTCAGACTCTGCTTTACACACTGGCAGTCCCAGGTGACCAGTGCCGTAGGAGCAGTGAGTGCAGGAATACCTGTCTGCTGTGCTCTGTGACTTCCCTGGTACCGTGCTGTTGACATATGTCACTTCCTTAATGTATTTATCTTTGCAAATACGCTGCTTATCCTCAGAAGTTCCTCAGAGAGGGCAATATGCTCTCCATTTTGTAGTTGAAGAGAACTGAGACACAGAAACTAGATTTCTCCAAGATTGCACAGGTGGTAGCTAGCGAAGCAGCAATATGAATTCAGATCTCTTGAATCCTGACTTTCTGGCAATTAAACAGCCTTTCTCTCCTCTTGAAAGTTATCTGCCTTTTTTTCATCTCATCAAAGGTATTTTGGGACACATCATGACTGCCAAAAATTTTAACTACAGCCAGTGACATTTGTGTAACATCTTTTGGGCTTCCAGCTATAAATGACAGATTTCATGAAAAAGGAGAAAATGAAATGGCATTTTCTCTATAGTCTAATTCCCACACATGCAAAAGCAGCTGTCAAATGTTTCTGGAGTCAGTAGTAGCTTTGTTAATTTAAAAAATAATAAAAATCTGTATCTGTTTTATTCCAGGAAATTGCAAGGCTACTCTTAACTTTCACAGAAATCTGACTTATATGTTGGTTTGGGTTTTTTTAAAATGTAATCCCCGAACAAGAGCGGATTCTAGGTTAGGGAAAAGAGACCTGCTGGATCTCTGGTGGTTGTTTTTGTTGTTTGTTTTTTTTTAACTGTGGGACAGCTGGGCTTTCTGCTTGAATTCTGTGTTTTCCACAGACTAGGAAGGATGTTGAGTGAATATGTCTGGGTACCTATCAAGTATGTTTTCAGGGCAGCTTGAGTTTTCAAAAACACGTACTTGATAAGCTTGTCTTGTGCATTCATAAGGCTGTTTTGTCATAAGAGAGAACTGAAACATCAATCTGACCAGATTAGCAGTAGTTTTAACAGAAATAATTTCTAGTTCTTAGTCTGATGGAAAGTTGCTGTGTAGTATAGTATGGTATGGTCTTTGAATCTGCTGCCAGTTACAGGCCTTCTGAGTTTCCACAGCAGCAAGAGTGTAAATTTTTGAAGATAGAGTTGGTTTTTTTACTGCTTATCAAAACACTGAAATTGATAATACCAGTGCGACAACAAAGACAGCTACTGGCTGTGATGACAGGGGAGTGCTTGGCAAGGCACCCAAATAGAGTTTGGGAGGCATTGTTCTCATGGGAACATACTGCTTGCTTTAATAGTCTTTTAATATCTTTCCATAGTCTAAAATACATGATATTTTTTTACAGATCCTCTATGTGTAGGAAGGATTCTGGAGAGGTTTTTTTGCCTGTACAGATAATGTACCGCTGCACTGAAATACAGTACGAAAGGATTGGCGGCCACAGTTCACTTAAATGTCATCTGCTTTCCAGTTCATGTTTGTTTTCTTCCTCTGCCTTACACTAATACCATTTAATGTGAAGTTTTTAATGTAGCTCTCTTCTGTTACCTGGGAATTTTGGATGCTCTGAGCCTCTGTGGTAAAGGAGTGGATGTGCTCTTTCATGTGTGGGGCCTGCTGTTTGAGCTGTTTTCCTTTGTGGTCACCCTTCCAGTCGACCTGTCTTGAGGATGCTTGGCATTTATCACAGATGATTTTTGAGTAATTCAATGACTGTCATGGTATTTCTCTGGTGATATTTCAACTGGTGATCTCCTCTGTATTTGCTTTGCTCAAACAAGTACCTAAGAAATGGGATGCTAATCAGGTGAACAACAGCTGATTTGAACAGAAGGTTTGGTGACTATCTTATAAGGGATTTTTTAGTATTTTGAATTCCAATTATAGAGTATAGTGAGACTGACACTTTGCCTTTTATAACTGTAAGAACGTTTTTAATTTTTTATCCCCTAGAACATGGTGATGAGTTTCCGAGTCTCAGATCTTCAGATGTTGCTGGGTTTTGTTGGCAGGAGTAAAAGCGGACTTAAACATGAACTAGTCACCAGAGCATTGCAATTGGTCCAATTTGACTGCAGCCCTGAAGTTTTCAAGAAAATTAAGGAGCTCTATGAGACTCGCTATGCCAAGAAGAGCTCTGAAGTCGCGCAGCCTCAGCCACAGCAGCACCGGTCTCCCGAGGCACTCTCCATACATTCATCGTACGACCGCGGGAGCACCGTTGCTCGGACTTCTATCTCCACTACTAATATTGACTATCCTGCGCTCTATGGGAAATACCTTAACGGACTGGGAAGGTTGCCACCCAAAGTTGCAAAGCCTGAAGTTCGGCTGGTGAAACTTCCCTTCTATACGACCCTGGATGAACTGTTGAAGCCAACAGAATTAGGTGAGTTTTCGATATGCTGGTGCGTTCACGATGGACTCTGGGAGAGAAGAGTGAAACGAGTTTAAGTGTCAAAAAGGTGACAGTGTTTTCAAGGATTTGTAAAGCCGTGTGACAGAGGAGGGACTGATTAATGTGGTGGTGGATGCCCTCCTCTCCCCCCTCTCTCCCCTCAGAATTTAGAGAAGAATATTTACATCTGTTTATTTTTTTCCTTGCCTTAGAACAGGAATGTGGTCGCTTTGAGATGTAATTTGAAAGCCCATCTTGTTTGGCTGTAGTTTTCATATCTTCATTGGAAATGCTGCTGTGTTACATGTTGCAGTCTTTTGCTGTGAATCCTCATCTGTCTCCCTCTCTGTAACTGGGCAGTATATTGATGAAAATCTTTCTTTGTTGGTGTCGCACCTGTGCTGAGCAAGTATGCTGGCTTATTCTACACTAATGCTATTTTTCAGTGCTTAAAATACCTGACCTAAAGCCTTCTATGGATAGAAGAGGGTGGTACATACCTCAAACAGTATTTCTGACCTTTTTTTTTTTCTTTCTTTTGCTTGTCACAATTATTTTTGCATGATGCTCTGTATTTTGAGGAGCAACTAGGAAAACTGAAAGAATTTTTCCCACCCTGGCGCTAGGAGTCTGACTTTTCATTATTTTAATTCTGATAAACAGTATTGTCACTGATGTTAAATATAATGTTCTCATAGCAAAGACAGTGAATACAGAGGAGAAATACATTGTACTCTGCTGAGCTGCCGTGTCTCATAAAGTCAATGTGGTAATATCAGGCTTCACTACTAAATTAATCTAGAACTTGGGAACCTGGTCTGTCTTTGAAAAAATGCTTAGTGTGTGTGTGGATTGGAGGGGAAAAAAATATAGATGAAGATATGATTGTGCAGGTGCAAAAAAAAAAAAAAAAAGACCAATTCGTTAGACTTTATGTAATTTTCATCTCCATTTGGAGGCATTAAATATGTTAATGCTGGGGCCATTTAGACAGTCAAGGACTGCCCGTGTAAAGCTAAAATATTTGAAATGCTGTTTGGGGAATGGGTTAGTTCAGTCTTAAATGTGGGGTGGCATTTGTTAGTCAGGAATGTACATGTAGTCTTTTGAAGGAGAATAAATTTTCAAGAGGTGGAAACATCCAGAGATAGGAGAAGAGCCTGGATATACTTACTGTGATTAACACATTTCATTAGAAGTTGACATTAAATCTTCTACAGCAGTTCAGAACCAAGGTCTCATTAAATTTAGTATCTCACCTCTGTTAGCTGACACCTCCCCTGGGTCAGCTTGTTCCCTAAAGCATATTTGACTCATTTTCCCTTTTGATGAGAGTGTTTTCTGCTTAACGGTGGGGGATTGGTGGTGAGTAGCTGGGTATGAACAGATGTTCAGCCTTCATTGTCCCGGTCAGCTGTTCAGAACCTAACGACACCTTCTAGACACTCGTTTAATTTTCCCAACCTGGTGACCTGCAACTATAATTCCTTCTGCCTGTGCTGATGTGAATAAAGAAGCATTTGTTTCTCTGTAAAACTGGGGTTATTTCAACAGTGCCTAGATACCAGCTGCTCCCCATTGCTACCTGGAACAGCTGGCTGCTGGAATAACTTTGACATTAGAAGTTATGCTTGTATGGGGCTCTGCTTAGTGTGGAAGGATGATAAAACAAAGCGCTCTGAGGAAAATGAAATATTTTTCTGTATGGAAGCTGCACCAGTTCATGCTTTGTTGCTCAGATTTCCCATTCTGTGTCTGGACCAAACATAAGCTCCTTGTCAACCTCAGAAACTTGCAACATGGATGTATCTGAAGGAGATTTAAGATCTCGGGTCCATTTAGAAGCACCCAGCTGCTGTTGAAATACCCCATTTGCCTAGGCTACAAAAGAGGTATTTTAAGCATATAGCCGTGGTGGGAGCAGGGGAAGCTTAATTTATATGTTCTGGACTTCAAATGGAAGCATCTTTATTAATGAAAAGGCTCTCTTGCCTCTTTGAGATGATTGCCTTGAGATCAAAGGTGAGGTGGGTGATGCCTAATTTGGTCTGTAGGCAAGCAGATTCCCTGAAGAATTATCAAATTACTATTATACTTGTAGACAAAGGTGGCTTCAGCTAAAAGCAGATAAATTAGGTCCATTGTGAACCAACTAATACCTCATATTTGGCAACTGCACACACAATTTCAGTCAATTTAAGTATTGAGTTTAGCATCTGAGTTATCTACGTGCAAACAGCTTCTGCCGCAGCTTTCTGGTTTGGTCTAAGGATGTCAACATGAAAGAATTCTTCTAATTTATTGAAATCACCGCAATTCTCCTGGGTAGATAAGGCTTAAAATTAAGATTGATCAGATACCTTTTTAGAGGGAATGAATACTAATATCTTTCCTGCATTGTGTTTTAAGTAACTAACAAGTGGAGTGTGTATGTGAGCTCTGTGGTATCTGAGCACCTTGCTGATAAGTGTACTTACTTTTGGGGTAAAGCAGTGTGAATAGTTTTTGACAGTAATAGTGTGCTGTAAGGAATTCTGAATGATTTTTTTGTTTGGAATGTTAGCTGTGACAGCCTGTACTTGCTGCAGATACCAAGGCTGCTGGTCTTCTCCTGGAGGCATGCCAGAGGAGATCTTGTGGTGCAGCTGTGGGAGCAGAAGGCCATGTAGGCTGGGAGGTCCTGCCACTGTCAGTGTAAACAGGATTTGTTTGGTTTTTTCCCTTTGATAATACCTGCCTTGGAGTGGTGGCATTGCTCTTCTCTCATCTGCAAGTAGAAACGCTGCTGCTCCAGCCCCCTCCTCTGAAACAGGACTTCAGTCGCTGTAAATGGGGCCACCAAAGGGAACCGCCTTCCCCTGACTGCGGAGCAAACACCGCTGCGTTGAGCGAGCTCCGAGGAATCCCAGCAAAAGCACGCGCTCCCTCTGTTGCTATATCCACCTAAACAGACTGCGGTGCGCGTTGAAATGAGCGCTTCTGCCGCTTCCAAAAATAAAAGATGCCATACAGTCAACTCGCCCCATCTCCCCAGACCCACATGAACGCAAATGCCCTTCAGTCTAGTCAGAGTAGTTCCAACAGCCAAGGAGGGGAAAAAAAACCAACCCACCTGTATATTGTATTGTGCCCTGAGGTGGGCTGTTCTGGGTGGCGGGAGGTGAGTGGGGACTCGCAACAAGCTCCTCAGCCCTACAGAAGCCTCCTGCCGGCAGCTCATCTCTGGCTGATGACCTTTGGGATCTCTAGCCACGGTGATGACAATATGATCTCTCTTTCCTGGGGGTGTATAATGCCTTTAGCAAGTTTGACCAATCAGTATAATAGTGAGGAATGTTACATTAAAGCAAACAAAGAAACAAACCAAAACCAGCCTTGGTGTAGGGAAACCTTAAAACCCTGAAATCAATGTAGTCCTTATTTTGTGTGCCATGGTCTAGCCTGCCAGATCGAGAGCTGCAGATGAGGTTGGCTTCTCAGGATGGGAATCCATCGCAATTACGTTGGGCTAAAATCTTGAACGTGGTTTGCCAAGTCCTTTTGGGTTTTGGAAGTTTTATGTCTTGACTCATTCTGAGGATTGCTGATTGAGCTCAGTCTTAAAAATTGATTTCCTGCTATTGTCAACTGTTAAATAAATTGATCCCAGCAGCCGTTTTATAAGTCAAGGAACTGAGTTGTGTGCTGAGGCATCTGTCCTGGAAAAAGGGTGAAACTCGGTTATCTTAAAATATGTAGCTTTAAAAAACTGTAAATTTTTTTCCTGGCTTCTCAGCAAAGAAATGAATAGCTGATTAGGCACCCTGAAAGCATACTTCCCGGGGTTATTTTCCAGCATTAAGATTTTGAAGGAGAATTGGGTCTTTACCCAGGTCTGTCTCAGAGAGGTTTTTCTTCTGGTCTTTTGGGGAATGTTCTCTTTCACTTTTCTCCGAAGCATCCAGTGCTGATTGCTGTTGGCAACAAGGTATGCACGGACACATCCCGAGTCCATATCTTCTTGGTTTTTGTTTTGCCTTCGGCTGTTTTTTGTCCAGGAGTGCTTTGTGTGACCCTGCAGCAGCTTTCTGTGAGCACAGCTGAGAAGTCCCCCTCGATTCTCGCCTGGAGAAGGGTCTTTCACAGCGAGAAATAGAGTAAACGGGGAGCACGTGCTGCTGCTGCTCATTTCTCTTACCTCACTCACAAAGAGGAGAGTTCCTAACCAAGTAGTTGTAGAGAAATGTAGGCGCCTGATTATTTTTTGTTCTCCTGTACCGGTGGTTGCACAGTCAAACTGTGTAGCCCCTCGGGATCTGGTGCCTCGCAGCCAGGACCGCTGTGTGGACTCGCCGTAGTATCCCAGACGTGGTAGCGGTGGCCTGGCAGCCTCAGCCCCGGAGCGCCGCTCGCTTCTGGTGGTGTCAGCAGAAGAGAGCAAATTACCTGTGTTGAAATTCAGTAGTGTGCTGATTCTAATGCTAGAATATTTTGCTGGAGAGGTGATAGCAAATTTATTGGCTACTTCACAGGGTTTGGCTTCTGTTGCTGATGGCATCCTCTAACAGGGCCAGTCAGTGCTGCAGGCAGCCTGCTTCGAGCCACCCTTTTTTGTGAAAGAAGGGTGGGCTGATATAAATGCAAAATAAAACATGAACGGCTTCTCAGTTTTCCTAAGCAGGTTTGCTTTGTCTTCGTCAACAATCAGGAGGACAGTGTGTCCATAGACAGTTACTTAAGCAACAATATTAAAAAGATTTTTTTGTAGTTCTTATCATTCATCGCTGTCTAAAAATAAGTCCTTATGAAATGCTTTACTTCTCACTGGTTGTTTTGGTCAAGAGACATTTAGATGGAAACTGGAATGAAATTAAAAGTCCATAAAGATACCTTAATTTTTTATTTCCCTTTTTGCAGTTTTGAAGCCAAATTACCAAAGGGAAGTGTCTGTAGTCAGTGAATCAGGTTGTCACCGTGTCTTCCAAGATCTTAGAGCTGCTGAGATTTTATCCTTCCTTCATCTCATCTTACTCATAGACAGCAAAGCACACTTTTCACTTCTCAAATTCTGGTATATTGGCTTTGAATAAACTAGCAAATGAAATGATGCAAAGAAAAAAAAAATCCAATTCTTGCTAAAAAGAAAAAAAAAAGCTGTTTTATCACTTCCTGCTCTTTGTGTTTATCCTGTGACTTTCACCAGCTCAGGGCCTCCACTTAAGTTGGAAACGTGTACTGACAATAAAATTTAGCATATTTGAATTTAATAAAAGGTACTAAGCAGAAGTTGTACCGAGTTTTTCACATCTCAAACTTCATTTTAACCATGTTAAATGCATTTGATCTTAAAATTGTGAACGGCTAGAAGGCCAATTAATGCTGGGTTCTCATTTAAGTGTTTGTGAAAGTGGAGTGCTGTAACACCCTACCTATAAATGCACCCTCAAGGTCATGTGTTTGTAAGTCATGTTTTGTCTCTTACAGCTGGTTTTTGTGATGCTTTTTTATTATCGAAGCTGATTGTTGTTGTTGTTTCCTTTCTTTTCCAGAATCAGTCTGATCAGTCTGGTGGTTTCATGCTTTCATGTCATGCATAGATCTCTTCTCACGCTTCTTTGAGTTCTAGTCTCCACACTGTGATGCCACTTCTGATTTGTTCTTGTATGAGCACATGATTGTTGGCTCATTGATTATTTGAGGGGAGGAAAAAGGAAAAAGCAGGTCCAAATCCACTGTGTACTATTAGTGTGCTAACTAGCAAAGCAGGCAAGCAAATGAGCAAAGCTGTAATCAACAGTAGATTTAGCAAAATGCATGATGATTGGAGTTCTTGCGCAGCTGTGTGGGAGAAAACAAGGCTTAGAAGTAAACATAGCTCAGAACATAAAAAAATCACCTTGTGCTTAGCAATGTAAGAAGAGCTAGTTATTATCAGTTTGATGTACAGTCTTTTCTTTTTCCTCTTCAGTTCCACAGAATAATGAGAAGCTTCAGGAAAGTCCGTGCATTTTTGCATTAACACCAAGACAAGTGGAGCTGATCAGAAATTCCAGGTACTTCTCGTTGTGTATTAACAGTTCAAGAAAAATGTAGCTGTATAATTCCTCTGTGTTCCCTCTCTGTGGAAACTTTTGTTCTCAGCAAGGAAACGCTGTTTGAGGACGGTAGCAGACAGGCCACTTCCCATGTAAAGCAAATAGCTTTGGGGGAGGTGGGAGGTACAATTTTACCCATCTAAGTCCCTAAGTTTCACTTCTGCTCCTCTAACCTTGCTTTTGAATAGTACATTTGGGCAGGAAAAGCAGTATGAAACCGTTGATGACCTGAATTCTCTGTTGAGCTTGTGTTGTGAATATTTTCGGATTTTTCTTTGCATCAAAAGTTCAAAAGCGATACATGTAACGCTGTTTGCATCTGAAAGAAAGCTTCCTTGTTGTAAAGGATGCTATAGTAACTGCATAAGAAAACATCTTGCACCGATCAGGATTTACCCTGACCTCTGTCGTGATGCAGCTTTTGATTCAAACAATGAATGCCTAAGAGATGCAGGCAGTAAGACTTCCTCTTTTGCTGACCTGCTCCCTTGGTCCTTGCTACTGTGAAAGGACAATGACGCAGAAGAGGTACTCCAAAACTAAGCGTAAAACCTTTAAGTATTTCTCTTTACGATAAAATCATACTCTTATCGTAGAGTCGGAGAAAGATGATGTTTCTTGAATATCCAGTGCTTGATTGCTGTTGCGATCCCAGTAGGTCAACAGAAGCAGTGCAGGGGAAGCTGTTTGAAGACTTAACAGAAAGGAAATGGTATACCACAGAAGTCTTTAGGGGTGATAAATAAAAGACTACATGTGTTGTAGCTGAGTCTTGACGCTCTTTTCTCCGTATATCTGTGAGAAAATGTTCACTGTCAGTAACAGCGTAAATATTTCATAGCAAGGGTTTTGGTGAGAGCCTGGAATGATCGCTCAGCACAGGTCCGTTTTCCACTGCTTGGGGGTGGTACCCAGATGTGTTTCCCCCAGATCAAAAACTGCTACATCAGCTCCTGTCTGTCAGCTGAACTGAGGTTCCATCCCTTCCACCCCCAGAATCAAAACATTTATATTAAAACACTGAATTGGAACGTGAAACACTTTTAGAGGCAAATCAAGATTAATTTGGGGATCTTATCTAATGCTTTGCATCCTGGACAGAAATTAGAGTATGTTTTGCACCTGTGTGTTTTGCATCCTAAAAAAATACCCTTGTTCTGAGATGTTGCTTTCCTGATAACAGTTGAAATCCTGTTATGAATAGCACTACTGGAGTCAGCAATATTAACAGTTGTTCTGGTGCCATAATACTTGCTTCCTTGGTTTGCATGAACAGCTTTAGCTGAATAATTGAACAAAGAGAGTCTTGAAAGAACAGGTAGACCTGACCTTAAAACCTAGTTTTTGTAAATGCTTACAAATCAGCAGAAGGATGCCAGGCAAATTGATATCTTTCATCCAACACCTTTACAGGTTTGAAAACCCAGAGAAAGGCTTGTTAGGATGATGCGTTAGGGGAAAAAAAAATTGCAGGACCACTGATATTTGCAGGGGGAATTGTACAATTTAAATAAATTCTGTAAAGTAATTCCTTAAAGGTCTATTAAAAAAAAAAAAAAAGACCTAAAACTGTTCAGTCTGGGAAAAGGGACAGCTGATTTTGGTTGTTCTGGGTTTTGGGGTTTTTTGTGGTGGTTTGTTGTTGTTGTTTTGGGGTTTTTCCTACATAATTAATTTTTCTGTTTCTTCTTTAATTTACCAGGGAGTTGCAACCCGGTGTGAAATCAGTTCAGGTTGTGCTAAGGTATGTCCGAGCATGGGGTTGATTTAACATCAGGTGCAGAACAGGGGAGGAGGGAATGCACTACAAAAATACATTAATTTTCAGTGTGGTTTTCATAGCTACAAAGATAGCTTAGAGTAAACTGTTTGTTCACGTACTAACGCAAGCATCTTAAACTCTACTTTCTAACCTCTTTCTACATGTACTGCTTGAGTTAGTGCTGCAGTAGAATACAGCAGTGTGTCAGATTTTACTGCCCAGGTATCAAACCTGCGTCCGATCTGGGAGAGCTGAGTGGAATTGGCTTTGCTTTGGCCAGACGAGGGAGCATGGGTTGGTGTGGTGATGGTTGGTTGCTGGTAGCTGTTGATGTGCAGAGAGCTTTGAACATGCAAACAGCATGGGGATATTGAGAGACGTGTCATTTCTTTACAGAATCTGTTACACAGACACTAGTTCTCCTCAGGAGGATCAGTACCCTCCGAACATTGCAGTGAAAGTGAATCATAGTTACTGCTCTGTGCCGGTAAGTCAGCTCAGCCAGGAGGTGTGACATTGCAACTTTGGAAGGATTTGTGTAATTTAGAAGGAAATTGGTTTCTTGATGAATGCAGACAAGAAGCCAGAATATAAAAATGAGCTGCTTAGTTTAAAGCTAATTTTTCTAATGGATTAGCTATGTCGTTAATAAACTGTTCTTGCAAAAAGACTCGATCCTTTTTACTTTGTGCTTGGTCTGACTGTTCAGCTCCCTTCTACCCCCCTCCTTGAAAATTGTGGGTGAGTAGAATTTAGTGAAGATGAATAGATCTACTCCTGTAGAAGCATCTTGAGTTTAAAAAAAAAAAAAATAATCTTTCTGCCTTAGGGCTACTATCCATCAAACAAACCTGGAGTGGAACCTAAAAGGCCCTGTCGTCCCATCAACCTCACCCACCTCATGTACTTGTCTGCAGCGACCAATCGCATCACCGTTACCTGGGGGAATTACGGGAAGGTACGTGCTGAAGGAAATGGCACAGAACTGCCCAGATGAGTAGAGAGCAGCCTCGCTCATGCTTTCCCTTCCTTCTCTCATTAGAGCTATTCGGTGGGGCTGTACCTAGTGCGGCAGATGACCTCAGCAGAGCTGCTGCAGAGGTTGAAAACCATCGGGATCAAACATCCAGAACTTTGCAAAGCACTTGGTGAGTATGTCTGTTGATGAGGTGGCTCGGGGAGGTCCGCTGTGTGCCTGTCAGACTGCACCACTCCTAATAGCCAGGCTGCTAGAAATGTGCTTGGGAAGAGCTGCCAAGTTTTGTACAATTTCTTTCCTCCAGTTGTATAAAAACACTTTTTATTTGAGCAGACTTGCTAAGCTGTATGTCAGTCGTGTGAAATTGCCCCAAATCTGTGTGAAAGTGCAGCGCTTCTGCAGCGCGCGTTTCTCGTGGCTCTGCAGAAGCTCTGAATCACTTTAGTTGGATTTAGAATTTATCCCCAGGTCGTATCGTGGCGAGTGCCGCTGAGGGCCAGTGTCGTTCTGACGCGAATGGCTTCATGCCTTCACCTGAGTAATTATGAGCTGACGAACATTACCACAGCGCCTCGGCCTTGACCCGCACTATTTCCAAAGGAGATTTCTGGAGCAAGGGATCCTGGTGAAAATGTCCTGCTGCCCCAACCCCTCGTGAATCCTAGGGGCTGGCAGTGGGGTTTCACCACCAGCACTTTGATATGCGTTGAGAGCTTCAGAGAAGAGATGATCCCGAGAGATGCTTATCCTAGACCACTCAGGTAAATCATCGTGGTATGAGGCAAATGCAAAACATTATTGAAAATGAGGGGAAATTACCTTTCCAAGGCAGAATCTGACTTGCAGCTCATGAGAGGCTGGAGGATTGCCGGTTACTTAATGTTACTGGAGAGAGCATTCTTGCTATTTAGTTCTGCATGGGAGAACTAACACCACGGATCGTGATGGTCTTTCAGACATACTGTTCAGATCATGGATGGCTCTTACCGAGTATAAGAAACAGAATCTTGAAGATGGATTGTAGTTCCCAGGCGAGATGATGATTTCAGGCATGTCCAGTCTTCAGATGCCTAATGCACATTGTGGGACACGCTCCTGCTTCAGCCAAGCTCTTGATCTTCGTGCTAAGTGCAGGATTTCTGCAGCAGATGCTGAACGCTGCTATATCTGTGTGCCACACCGAATAGTGTCTGTGGCAGTCTTGATCATATTGGACCGCTCTGACAGCTGGCACTTACCTATTGACAGAAGAAATGAAAATTTCCATTTGTTAAATATCCAGCATACTCAGAAGCCTGAGGCACTCGCTGTGCTCCCTTTTTTGCTGTTCACCAGAACCTTAGAAGAATTGAGCAGAGCTTTTGAGTTGTCCTAAGCTGCAGAGGATCCTGTCACTCTTCTCTGACACTTCTTGAAAGCAGGCTCAGCAGTACGTGCCGTTCCCTTTAAAGCGAGCACTTGCAGGATGGCCTCTCAGTCTGAGAGTGACAGCAGCTTTTCTGCCTTTTCCACTCAGTAACAAGCGTGTGCCTCCAGCTCTACTGAGCTAGAGAACAGCTTTGGCTGGACTTGGGGGCAGGGATGAATTGCATTTGGTGACCTTAAATTTAACCAAATAGGAATGTTGTCTTGATTCAGTTCCTTTAGCCTGTTACTGCTTGGAAGTTGTTTGGACATCTGAAACTGGCAAGCACAAGTAGCTTGTAAACTTTGTTTTTATGGCTCTGGTCTGTTCCACAAATGATTCCATATCACGTTGACTGCAGTGTCCCTCAGTATGCACTAAAGCTACCCTTTGCCTTCGGTTGCATCTCGGGGCTGACTCATCTGCCTTTGCATATGCTTCTGTTGACTTTAGTATAGGCACGTTGTCTGGAAACAGAGATGCTTACAGACACGGCTGCGGATCCAAAAACAGTCTTAAAACAGCTTGATTCTAATCAGGAGGTCCTAGAAAATGCCCGTTTCTCCTTTCCATGTATCATAGTAATTGATGCACAGAGAATGCTCTTACAAAGAACTTTATGAAAAATTAAGCTTGGATGAAAAGTCTCCTAATGTGAAGGAAACGCCACCAAATCTTGTAATCTCATGGGAATTTCACATCTGAGAAGTCACTCTCTAATTAGAGCTGTGTGTTGCAAAACTGCATGTAGCCTCATTGTCTGGAGACGTCTTGTTATGATCTGAAAAGGTCAAAATAAATGGTTGACTTGCTCCAAAGAAAAATGGTGATGGAAGTGTCAAAGGCCTTTTCAGACAGCAGTGTTAGCAGCAGCTGCTCTTTAGGAGTTGTGTAGTACTTTAAAGCTATTTTTCTGTCTTGATTCAGCACCTTGATGCAGGACCTGCACGTGTGGGACCTGCATGTCTGCTGCTCTCTTTGATTTGCCTGCAGCTCCTCCGGGTTTTCCTTTTGGGGTGCAGCAGCGGGGGCAGGATTCTCTACCTCCTTTCCTAACCTCTGATTCTTTCCAAATATATGCTGGATCGTTGCTTGTGACTGTTTTTGCATGGCTGCCTTGCTCTTTGAGCTGTTTGCCCTGGTACCTCTGGGTCTGTTTGTGGTTCCTGTGAAACAGTCTGCTGGAATAAATGAGCTGGCCAGCATATAAACTGAAGAGTTACAGCCCAGTAGCGCTAAGAGGAGGCTTGTTTATTGGGTGGGGAAATGATGGGATGTGGTTTCCTGTCAATTTGACTGTATCCTGTGTTTGCTCGCTTCTGGGGGGACTTTCTCTGAAAATCAGGGGGCAGGGGCAGGCGGTTAACCCTGTCCTATTGTCACTGGTCTCAGAAGGGAATGAAATCATCATGCTTATGCTAATGACCAGATAAGCCTAACCTGACTTCGTTGCAGAAGTCTTGCCATGTGCTAGAGCTCTGTCTGCCCATTCTTTTCCCTTCCTGTGGCAAGTCCAGGTATGTGGGTGTCTTAGTCCCCTCTGAAGGGGGACAAAGTTAACTCCCAGTTGGCTGCCTTGGTATAATATTAACGTGAAACAGCCGGTCAGCAGTGTGATTTCCTCTGTGTACCCCAGCCACCCAGCCCGTAGCTTGTAAATAAGAGGTGGAAGCGTTGCTGAGAGCATTAAGTGTAGCTAGCAGACAGCATGCGGATGGTTGCCCTCATCCCAACACCTAAGTCCATCCCAGCTCCTTCACTTGCTCTGCCTGGATGAGAGGCAGCATGTGCTGGGAGACCTGGGTCGTTGGAAAGGGAGGTCTGTAAGTAAATGTGAGATTCCTCAGCCAATAAATACTCCAGCTGGCCTGTAGACCGTGAACTGCCTCATCACGCACAAGGTTTTGGCTGGCCAAGCAGCGTCTCTACTGAGCTCTGCAGGTTGCACAAGCCTGGTCCCACACAACAGCTTTGTCTCCGATGTCCTCTGTCCCTGACTGGCAGAGGCCGTCATCTGTGGGGAAGGTGACTTGTACGCAGCCAAGGGCTGTCGGTGAGCCCCTGACCTGTGCTACACGTTGTTTCCAAGGTTTCAGTTTGCGTCTGTTAAATTTTGTGCTCTCTACTCTTGCTGCAGTAAAAGAGAAGCTACGCTTGGATCCAGACAGTGAAATTGCCACTACAGGTGTTCGTGTCTCTCTTATCTGTCCGGTAAGTCTTTGCAAAATATTTTAATCTGGTTTTTTTTGTCAAGAAACTCTATTCTGCTGCTAGACCAGCAAGCTAACGAACCTTTTTGCTTAGGAGGAGAACTGTCTGGTGATAACTTGGGCAGGTTTTAGTGCTGATCTTCTGCTCTTTGGTTCAACAGCTAGTGAAGATGCGGCTGTCTGTCCCATGCCGGGCAGAGACCTGTGCACACCTGCAGTGCTTTGATGCAGTCTTCTACCTACAGATGAATGAGAAAAAGCCCACATGGATGTGCCCTGTGTGTGACAAACCAGCACCCTACGACCAGCTAATAATTGATGGGTGAGTGCACACACTTCTCTGTCTTCAGCCCCTTTCTTTTCTCTGCTGGGTGTGGCATCTTGTCTTTTGGTCTGTGCATCTGATTGAAATTCATCTCGAAACAAAGTTGGAAGCTTATTCTGCTGGCATATAATATTCTGACTTAATTGTCTCGGTGCGTTAGAGCAAGACTTGACTGTTTGTCTGCCATTCTTAATGTTTGGATTACACTAAAGTGTTTTGAGAATCAAGCATTTACTGCCTTCACTCTTCATCAGGCTGATGAACCCACACAACTAGCCACCTTGGCTGACCGATATCACGCTGTGTGGAATAAACCACTTTATAGGCACCCGATAAGGTGATTTTTTTGATAGGGAACATCCTCCTGTTTTCTTGTCGGTGTGAGGTGCTCATCAGCTCACAAGTGACTCTTGGCATGATGTAAATGTGACTGGGGGATCTTCTCTGCCAGCTATTAAACCAAACGTCATGCAACATAATAGTCCCCGAGACAGAGTTACAAATGCAGTATTTGGAAAGATTTTTGTACAGTCTGTGTGACCGTTGCAGCACAATTTCCGTGGCCATTGAGACTATCTTCATGTCAGGGAAGGGAAGGATGTCTCAGTAGGGACTGTTTCTGTGTTTTGGATGCCTGTAGGGGGAGAAAAACAGGAGCTTCAGATGCACTGGAGGGACAGAACTAAAATGCTTTGGATATATTGTCCAGGCTGGAGGTTTTGTGGATCTACCCAGGCTCCCTGGGCCTCCCACCCTGGTTTCTGTGGGGACATGCAGTGGTGGTTGATCCTTGCTAGCAGGCTGAGCCTGTGCAGCAGGACCTGGGGTGCTCAGGGGGCCCTGGGGGTCACCAGCCCCCTTGGTGTGGGAGGGGACACTGGTGCACTTGTCAGGCAAATGGGGTGTGCCGGGAGGGAACCGGCTTTTGTTACAGCGCTTTCAGAGTGGGTTTGTGAAGGGCGGGCCGTGAGGTTTTTCCCCAGCTGTGCGTTTGGGTCTGGCTGCTGTCCTGGGGCTACTGCCTGCCCCATAGTGGGCCAGAAGGACAGAGCCACACCAGCATCCTCATCCTCAGCGTTCCCAGCGAGGCAGCCCCTGTCTCTTCTGAACAGGGAATGTTCTCTTTCTGCTGTCTCATTTTGATTGTGGCACAGTTGGAGCAGTGCTGTAAAAGCACAAGAGGGGTTTAAAGCAAATTCAATTCCAAACAGCATTTGGAAAAGGGTGGGCCCTGAATTGGGGAAAGGTTGCTTTAGTCTTGGCACTCAACTTGTCATCTGGTTTCAGTCCATATGGGAATGGTGTTTCCCATATCTTGGGACTGGAGTTGTTTGCTCTGTCTTTTCACCAAAGAGAAGAGCAGAGATTCACCATAAGCCAGGAGAGCTGGCGTGCTGCAGTTCGGCAGTACGAGAACACTTTGGAGGGGATGCTCATATCTCGGGGTGAGGTTTGATACTGGAAAGCTTAAAAATGCAGCTGTGTGCCAAGAGGATTACCCTGAAACCCGGGACATCTCCCTCCCCTCGTTGCAGACCTGGTGGATGGGGTCCTCCACGCAGGCTGCAGAACGAGCGAGGCTGACAGCAGGGGCCACCTGAGGCAAGCCAGAAAGCTGGCAACGATGCTTGTCAGCTCCAGAAATGTGGATTCCAGAGTCTGTCTCTAGAGAAGAGCACAATAAATTGCCTGACTTTTGTCCAAGAGTAAAGGAAGGAACAAGGAGTGAATTAATGCGAACAGTAATCTCCACCCACCCCCCAGAAGAAGCTGCTTTGCCTCAAAATGCAGGGAGCCTGTTTTATGGGCTGGGACCACTGACATCCACAGTGGTGCTAGCCAAGCTGAGAGCAACCCTGGGGGCTGGTGGAGCAAGGTGCATCGTTCTTGGCTTTGGGAAAATGATCTCCACCCTCATGGCTTGTATAATTGGCCGCTAATGCAGGTTCCCTCAAAAGTAGGAAGAGTTTAGAAAAATTGTTCAGGTGCATCCAGCTCCCTTGGCACAGAAGGCAGCGAAGTGAGCAGACAAGTCTCCTCCTGGGTGGTATATTCCCAGGGCCAGGCTGATAATATTCTGAGCATTGCTTCATTTGTAGGTACTGATTTGATCCAGCAGTTGTGGCTTTTTAGACCGTCTGAAGCAGCCTAGGCATAGATAACCTGTTTGCTTTGTCCTCTGGCCAACACCGACAGGAAAATCCAGTTCCTTTGAGATCTCTAACGAGGCTGCTGAGGCTGAAGGGGAAAGTACGAGGGGCTGGATTGTGGAACCTCCACAGGTCAGCAATGCACGTGTCCCTCCTGGACGAGGAGGAGGTCGTCATCACTGGTGAAGGCTCAGCAGAGTTCTTTGTCCCTGCTCTGCAGTGCTCAAGCCTGGGTTTCAGTGCTGGTTCTGTTGGATGAAGGGAGCTTTTAGACCTCCCTGAAAGTAAGCTGGAGGGAACCTGGCAGTCACAGCTGGATGTTGTTAGTCAAAAAAGGGGTGTAGGCTCTTGAGGAGAGAGGTGGTTGGTCAAGTCTAAGATCCTCTGGACCTTGTCAGCTTTTTTGGAATTGCAGCCTTGGTGGCTGCTCTGCTGGATGATGGGACTGTCTGTGGAAACACATTTCCTTTGAGCTGGGGGAAAGCAGAAAGTTTCTCCCACTAGTGTGCCACAAATAGTTTTCTTGAGCTTGTAAGATTTTTGCTATTCATTCTCCTTTATACTGAAAGGAAATGCTCAAATCCAGAAGTCAGTAAGGCCTTGCAGAACAGTGGTTCCAATAGTGTGTCCAAATAACCATCCCAGGCAAACGGTGGGACGTACTGGAATAAAACAAGTACCCAGTTTGAGGCACAGTGAGCCAGAGGAAGGGTTCAGGTTAGTGTCTCTGCAACGAGAGATGGCTGACATCGAGCTATCTACACTGGGTCTGTTTTCAGTGGTGAACATGGGGTTTTTTCTGTTGCAGGAGGCTGCATATATTATTTTGGTGGCTGCTGTGGAGGCTTTGGGAAATAAAAATAGGAAAGACATGAAGTGGTGCTTGTTGGATTGCTTGTTTCCTAATGTCATGGGATATTTTGTCTTTTCCCTTGGTGTGAATGTTCCTGCACCAGCCCTGACACAGCTCTAGATGGGGCATCAGCCGTCTGTCTGGAAGCAGTGCCACAGACTTGGGAAACTGGGTGAAGAGGCAAGACTGTCTTCTAATTGCACATAATTAAAATGTTAGTTCACGGCTTAGGTACGTTGTCAGAAAGGACGGGGATGGCTTGCACTGTCAGAACCTGTACTTGTTTATGGGAAATAAAACAAGCCCTTGACTGCAAGGGTTGTCTGTCTGGCAGCCTTCTGCTAACACCAAATATCTTTTAAATTTAGGGCTCTTTAAGGTGAAGATCCAGGTTGATGGCCCATCACTAAATGCATTCTGCTGATCGCCTCGCGCTTAATAGGTGACATCTTTTCTCCTGTCCAGGCTCCTGTCAAAGATCCTGACAGAATGTGAAGATGCAGATGAAATAGAGTACCTGGTGGATGGCTCCTGGTGCCCCATCAGAGCCGAGAAAGAGCGGAGCTGCAGCCCTCAGTGTCCAATATTAGTTCTAGGTGAGTATCTCTGGGGCTAAAGACTTTAAATGACTGTAGGAAACGTTCACAAATTGCAAAACTAGAGTTCCCCAACTGGCTGGGGAAAAGCTGTGTGATAGCTTAACGTGAGTTTGGCTCTTGGAGAGCTTCCTCTGGACAGCCCCTTTGTTTTCAGCCTCTCCAGAAATGAACAGCGTCGCCTGTTCGTCGCATCCCTGCGGATTCCCTGTGGGTTATTCAGCAAACCTGGGTTGTTGCCAGAATGACATTGAACGAGTTTGTCAGTACGTGACCCCTGAAACATCATCGGCAACACCAGCCCAGAACAGCACTGAACTTTTTTTTTGTGGGAAAATTGGATTTTGACTAGATGGACTGTCTGGGCAGCCTGCACAAGGCGGGTCCTCGAGCAGTGGGGGTGTCTGCTGAGGGGGTTGGCAGGGGGGTTGTGTAGCTTCTTGCTTTGGCCGAGCCAGTTCCCGGTTCTCAGGCAGGTGCCGTTGGGCACCGTAGCAAGTTCTGACCTCAGATAGAGCATCGGGTTTGGGGCCTTGGCTCTACTCTTTGACAGCTGCTTGAACAGAGTTTGTTTCGTGCACCCCTTAGACTGGACATCAGGAAGCATTTCTTTACCAAAAGGGTGGTCAAACACCAGAACAGGCTTCCTTGAGAGGTGGTCCATGCCCCAGGCCTCTCTGTGTTTAAGAAACGTTTGGACAACACCCTTAGGAACGAGCTTTATCTTTTGGTCAGCCCTGAGGTGGTCAGGCCGTTGGTCTAGATGATGGTTGTAGGTCCCTTCCGACCGAACGACTCTAGTCCAAGTGCCACGCAGCCGTGAGAGACCAAGAGTAACAGAGCACCCCCTAAACTGGGCCTGAAGCGTCTTAACTAGTCCTCTCTTCCCCCACCTCTTTCAGGTTCTTCAGATGTGAACGGGCTGTTGCCCACTCCTAACGGTAACGGTGAGAACGGCAAGGCCACTGCCGACGTTGTGGATTTAACACTGGACAGCTCATCATCGGAGGAAGAGGAGGAGGAAGACGAGGAAGAAGATGACGATGATGAGGGACCCCAACCAAAACGACGCTGCTCTTATGAGAAAGGTTTAGTTTCTGCCTGCTGACTGCGGAAGCAGCTCTGAATCTCAGAATGGACAGACTTGAATACTCTGGTGCTTATTAAACTGGAGGAGGGGGAGAATGTCCTCTCCCACCTCATCTCCCTTCCTCCCTGATTTCCTTTGACTTTCCTATTCCAAATTAATCATTAAAACAAGAGAAAAAGAGGAAAAAAAAATACAAAAAACAGAGAAAAAGAAAAAAAAAAAAAACAACCCACAAATGAAAAACAAACCATTGAGCTGCTTCTTGGTTGGAAAACGACCCCACTCAAAGCCTGACCCTGAACTGGAGCCTGAAGTAAGGAAAGTGTCTTAAGCCAGGCAGTCAGAATCCACAGCTTGCTGGTCTCTGCTGCCCTTCGCCAGGACGGTTTGAATCGGTGGAGTTCACCTGCAGATCTACAGGACATCTAACTCCCGTGCATCTCCAAAGCTGTGTGCATTTTTATTGTCTTGTTAAATAACCATTCCTTAATTAATCTAAAGTTTTTGCTGGACGTGTGAGTCCGGGGTGGGGAGGGCGGGGGGAGCGGGGAGAGGGGCAGGAGAGGGGGGGGTGGGTGAGGGAGGTTTGTATAACCCGGCAAGCATAGAGGGGATTTTTAGGGGTGGGGACGGGGGGCACGGGGTGAAAGGGAAGAGATGTACGATTGGAATCGCACTGTTCTAGATAGGAGCTCCAGCAGCTCTGCACCTCATGTAAAGAGACACGTTTTGAATCTTTTAACCTAATCCGAAGGTAACGTAGAAATTGTGCGTAGTGAATCGTTTTAGTTGAGCAGAAGCCATGGGGAGGGGTGGGGAGGGCTCGAACCACAAACCTGTTGTATTTTTGAAGTGCAATAACTTGGTGTTTTTGAAGACTTAAAAGGGCTGCGCATTCCCTTTTCTTTGAGAAGGCTTTGTTTCTGGAGGCGGTGGCAGTGACCTGCAGGACAGCTGGACACCTGGCACGTGAGGAGGAGCGGGGTGGGGGCGAGGGGTGCTTGGGCCTTCGAGAAAATGCCAGGTGGGGGAATCTCAGTTTCTAGCCAACTACCTCGGTAAACTCCAATTCAGGTTTCTTTCAGTCACGAACCAGTGTGCGGCCCGGCACCGCGCTGCTGGCGGCACTGTTGGCAGGGTGTTGAGGACAGAGCCGAGGGACGATGCGTGGAGCCCTGCGACCACGTGTTAACAGCCTCTGGACTTTCCACTTCTCTGTTCAAGACTTTGGTCCCAGACCCAAAGCTACTGCTATGCTCTTGATGGCAAAATGTTGTTGCGTTTGAGTTTCCAAATGGTAACCTTTTTGACTTTGTCTTAGAGAATTTTTGTAATTAACTTTGCGTAAGCGGCTCTGCTCTTCCCACTAACGCCTCTGAACTCTGTTTTGCTTTGGACCTCGCTGACTTTTCTCATCCCTAGATGGGAATAAACGTTGGAAGGAAGCCGGCCCGTGCCTCTGCGCCCACGGGGGACGGGTTGGCCGAGCAGGAGCCGTGCCCCATGCCCGATGTCGGGGGCACCGCTGCGGCCGGGGCAGCGTCCGGCTGCTGAACCGCGACCCCCCCCCCCCCCCCCCACCCCGAGCTCTGGGCGAGGGGCGCTCGGTGCCGCTGGGCGCTGCCGGAGCCCGGTGTGGGGACAGCCCTGCCGGCACCCCAACCCCCTCTGCCTCCCCTCGGCCCTCGCCTCCCTGCAGCCGGGGCGGCGAAACGGCAGAACCGAAGCGGCGACGCTTTCCCCAGCGCTCGTCCTCTTGGAGACAAAGCGAAGCGCGGCCGAGCTCACGGCGACAGAAAAGCCACCAAGGTCCACCCAGAACTATTTTAAATCCTTGTTAGTGACTTGCCCAAAAGCAAAGAATTATCCTCTAAACGCTGTTGAGCAGGAAGCTTCGACCTGGCATGTTTGGAGGTTTCTTCTCCAAATTCTCCCCAGTCTCTCCCGCGTGTGGGGTGGGATCCCCGCACCCCCTGCCCAGCACGGGAGCGCGCGGGGCCCCGCCTCGGGCTGCAGCCGCTGGCAGAGGGAGCGTCCGGCTCTCCCAGCCCTTCCTGCCCATCTCTGTTTTGTCTCAGCAAATGAAAACTTGAAGGCAAAAGCGGGGGGGGGGGGAATTAAAAAAAAAAAAAACCCCACGCTTTCTCCCCAGGCATCTTGCAAGGGTGTCCCGGCCGGCAGCCGTGGGCAGGGGGGAGCGGGCAGCTCTTCCGCTGTTTCCAGTCTTGCTCGCACAGAGAAACTCTTTTTATTTGTATGACATAGGCTTTTCTTTTTCTTCTCTTTTTTTTTTTTTTTTCTGTTTGCGTGTAAGCAATATGTTTTCAGGTTTAAATGGGGGCGGGGGCGGGAAAGGGGATTAAAACTAAAAAAAAACCTGGGTAGAGCTCAAAAATTAAGTTTTACTGTATAAAGTTCTGTGGCTCGCATCCCTGGCTGCACAGTAGCTTTAGAGTCCAGTTTTTTTTCTAATATTTGTATTCTAATTTAATTGCTTTTAAATTTTCCAGGCCAAGCCACTGTTTGGAAACATCATGCTTCTGTTACTGCTTTCTGTTTGAGTTGGCCAGCTCTTCCTGTACATATGTTTTTTCTTATATCCTGTTTTTTTCTTTTTTTTGTAAAGAGAAGAGAAAAAACAAAAAGAAAATTATTTTTCTTTCCCTCAGTACACATTCTTCAAAGTTCAAATTATAGTGTTTGTTAAATAAAAAGAAAGATTTACATTTAATTCGGTGTTGGCTTGTTGGGATTTCTCCCCGGGGTCCTCAGCCCCAAAATGAGCCTGGGGGGGTCTGGGCGTGGGGCAGGAGGGTCCCAGGGCAGCCTCTGGGATGGGGGGAGCAGTCGGACCCCCGAGAGTGAGGTGGGCGCGAGGGCCCCGTCCCCGCGGGCACCTCGGTGCCACTTCGAATTCCTCCACCTCCAGCGGATTAATCATTTTATTTATGAGGCTTAAAGGTCCAAATCCCACTAAACCCGGGGCTTTGCCAGATAAACAGCCTGCTTTGCGAAGGCAGCCCGTTTGTGAAAACACAATTAGCAAACCCTGTAATCTGCACTAATTACCGGCCCGGGCCAGGAGGTCTCCCCTGTGGCTGGCGCAGGGACCATGGGGGACACGGGGCCCGGGGGACGGCGCCCGCCCGGGGCCTCCTTCACCATCGAGTCCCTGCTGGCGGAGCGGGGTGAGGGGGGCCCCCTTTGCACCCCGTCTCCCCCCACCCACAGCCCCCCACCAGCCCCCCGGCCCCTGCCGGAGCCTGGGGACAAGCCGTCGCAGTCCTACATCGCCCTCATCTCCACCGCCATCCTCTCCTCCCCGGAGAAGAAGCTGCTGCTCTCTGACATCTACCAGTGGATCATGGACAACTACCCCTACTTCAAGAACAAGGTGAGGGGCTGCGATGCTGGAGCGGACCCGTTTTTGAGGGTTTTTTCCCCAGTTTTGGTGGTTTGGGGTGGGCAAACAGAACTGAGCCCAGGGTGCTGGTGTTGGTTGGGGGACGGGGCTGGGCTCGACTCACCCCATCTCTGCTGACCCCAATCCACCGGGATAACGCGTGTGCTGGCGTCTGGATCGCGGGACAGTTTCAAGCGGTGCCAGGGGGCCGGTTTCAACAGGCGGGTCAGGCGCTGTTCACTCTGGTGCCTACTGACGTCCTGGAGGTGCGTGGGGCGGGTGCGGCGGGGCTGTGGTGGCCACGGGCGGGCTGACGGTGCCTCTCGGCCCAGGAGAAGAGCTGGCGCAACAGCGTCCGCCACAACCTCTCCCTTAACGAGTGCTTCGTCAAAGCCGGCCGCAGCGACAACGGCAAAGGCCACTTCTGGGCCATCCACCCCGCCAACCTGGAGGATTTCGCCAAAGGTGACTACCATCGCCGGCGGGCCCGGCGGCGCGTCCGCAGGTGAGCAGGGTGGGGTGGGGGACCCTGGGGGGGGCGGGTCGCAGAGGGGTTTGGGGCTCGGGGCTGACCCGGGTGCTCTGTTTCCCCTCGCAGGGTGAACGTCGGCTACTACCACCCCTACGCCCTGTACGGCCTCGGCTGCTGCTGCCCCTGCTGCCCCCCGGTGCCCCCCGGCCCCCCCCTCGCCCTGCCTGCGCTGCCCCCCCTCGCCCTGCCCGCGGCCCCCCACTGCTGCCTGCCCGAGCGGCCACGCTGGGGCTGGGGACGGGTCCCTGCTCCACTGGCTCCTTCCCCCTCCTTCCCCGGCCCCCCTTCCTGTAGCCCCCCCGCCCTGCTCAGGGCTGGGGGGGTGCCTAGATGGGGACCCCCAGAAAGTGGCGGGACCTGCTCAGGGACACTGGATGTCACTTGCCTTGTGCTGCCCCCCCACACCAAGCCAAGGGGTCACATGTGTCCCCCCCATCACCAATGAATCCCGATGTGCCGGGACGGGGCCAGAGCCTGGGGTACACGACCCCCCCAACACCCCCCCTTGTCCCCACGCCCCAATGGGGACCCCCCACAGGGACCCCCCCCACCTCCCCAGGGTCTGACCTCCGCAGGGGACCCACCCCCATGTGTCCCCCCGTGGGGCTTGGCTCCATCCCAGCGGTGTCACCCGTGGGGAGGGGTCCCCACCCCCCCGTGGGCCCAGGCACATATGGGGCTTAGACCCTCCAGCGGCAGGCCCCTGCCCTAATTATTTTCTTACTAATTGTCCCTGACGCCCCTAATGAAAATCGCAGCTCCCAGGTGTTAAGTGGCATTAGGGCGTCTCGCTAAGAAAGACGAGTCGGCCACTAAATCCCGGGAGATAAACCCCCAAAGCTCTTCGTGCTCCCGAGAACTAGGAAGCTTATGACACAAATTAATCCGTTAACATTGGCCGTGCCCTCTGGGGGGGGGGGGGCACAAGGCTCGGGGGGGGGTCCGGGGGATGGCAGCGATGAGGGGGGAGCTGGAGGCCAGGCTGGGTCTGGCTCAGGGACAGGGTGGCAGAAGGATTTTTGGGGCTTGATTTGTGGGGTTCCCTCGGTGCCACCAGCGCTCCCCCCCCCCACCCCGCCTCAGTTTCCCTGTTTGCAGCTGGTCCCGGCCTCGCGGGGGGTCTGGGGGGGGGTGAACACCCCAAACCCCATCCCTGACGGCTCCTTAAACCGCCGCCATCTGGGTGCCGGCGTTTGCCCCGGCCCTAATCTGAGCCCAAACGGGATTAGGGCCCCGCGCCCCCCCCCCCCTCGCCCCCCCCTCGCGCTTCAGCCCCCCGCAAGTGGCTTAACGGGGCCGAGCTGCCCCCACAGGGCTGGATCCGGCCATGGGGGGACTGGGGGGACTGGGCAGACTGGGTGTGGTGGTGGGACCCCCACCCTTCGCCATTATTTTGCTGGGGGGGGGGGGGGTTGCTCCGTTTGGGGAAACCGAGGCACAGCGACAGGCTGGGACTGGCACCCCACACCCCCAACCACCTCCCTGCAGCCCTGGACACCCCCAAATCAGGGTTAAGCCCCCCCCAACCCACCCCTTCCAGCGCAGCCCCCCCCCAGCCGGGGAACCCCCGCCGCATCCCCAAACCACCAAAAAAATGAAAAACAAAAACCCAAGAAAAAAAACATCATAAACCAGCCCCAAAATAGAGGGGACACCCCCCGCCCCCCGCAGGGCTGTCGCCCTCGATAAGCTTTTCCACCTCCCAAGAAGACCAAACGGCTGCATGTGTATTTTTAATATATAGTTTATTTTCTTTTTTTTTTTTTAAAGCCCCCCCCCAAAGTGCAATTTTTATTATTTTAATTTTTTTTCTTTTTTTTTTTTTCCTCGTCTCCCACACTTTATAAAGAACTATCAAAGTTACAATCTATGGAATGTCTTTTCTGTGCTTTTTTTTTTTTTTTTCCTCGCCTCGCTCCTTTACCCAGATATACCACAAAAGTAGTTTACACATAAAAACCGCTGAAACCTTGCGAGTGCTTTAGATAGAGAATCTCTTTAATAGATTATATATAAAGACGCAGAAAAAAAAAAAAAAAAAAAAAGGAAAAAAAAAGAAGAAAAAAAAAAAAAAAAGAAGTGGCCCCATCTCGAGCATCCTCGCTGGGTTCCCGGGCAGAGCTCGGGCTCACGCGTGACCCCCCCTGCCCCGGGAGAAGTTTAAGCTCTCGGTGTGTGTGTGTATATATATATATATATATATAATTTTTAGAAAAACACAACTTTAAACGCAGCATTTTGCTACTCAGTAGGGCCCCCCCCGGCTCCCTCCCCTAAGAAAGCTCCGTCCTGTGACGCTGTGGTGATTTACTCTTTTTAAAAAGTGTTCCTCTTTATTTAAATAAAACTTTTCTTAATAAATCGAAAATATAAATAGATACGATATATAGCTATATATATATATTTTTTTTTATTTTCTTTTTAAATAGTCGAATCAGGCCTCGGCAGGGGGAGGTTGGGGCTGGGGTTGTCCCAGCTGCCAGCGGGACTCTCGCCCCAAAGGGGGGGGCAGAAGGGGGGGGTGGGCACTAACCGGTGGGTGCTGAAGGGGGCGGGGAGGGGGGAGAAGAAATAAGCCCTTTTCCTGCGGAAGAACGAGCCCCCCCCGCCCCTGCCCAGGGCGGGGGGGGGGGACAGGACACCCCCATTTCTGGGGTGGGGGGCACAAGCCCCGGAAGGGCTGGATGCAGCATCTTTACAAGCAGCGCGGGGGAAGGAAGGAGATGCCCCCCCCCGCCGCCCCCCCCCCCAAGCCCCGGGAGGAGGTGAAACCCTGCAGCCCCCCCCCACCCCGCCCCCCACCTTTTGCCACCCCTCAGACCCCAAACTAGCAGGGAGTGACCCCAAGCACCCTCGTCACCGGGGGGGGGACACACACACCCCCCCAGTCCTGCCCGGTGTCCTGGGCTGGGACCCCCAGGGCTGAGCCCCCCAACCCCAGACTGAGCCCCACACCAGCTCCCCCCACTGCCCTTACACTCGGGGGGGGGTGTTTTTTCCTCTTTTGTACCAAAACCCTTAATTTTTCCTTTTTCAGTTTGATCCTCCCCTTTGGGTTTTGCCCGGTTATTATTATTTAATTTTTTTTTTTTTTTCCTTTCCCGACCCGGCGTAACTCAGCAGTATCTTTGGCAACACTTTATCACAACCTGAATTTTTCTTTTTAAAAAAAAAAAACAAAAACAAAACACCAACACAATAATGACAATAACGACAACCAAAAAAAAAAAAAAATAAAATCTCAATGCCGAGCTACAGGACGTGGGGGGAGCGGCTGCGCGGGGGCCTCGTCGCTGCTGCGGGGCTGGGGGTTAAGGCAGGTGATGGGGATGGGGACAAACTGGGGGGGTTTTTTTGCCTTTTTTTTTTTTTTTTGCCTTTTTTTTTTTTTTTTTTTTTTTTAGTGCAAACTTAAATTTGTGCTAAAGTGTTGCCAGCGAGGGACAGGGGCAGGGGGGGGCCTGGCCGGGGTGGCTGGTGGGGACGTCGCAGGCGTGGGGACGCTCTTGCCGCGGGAATCCTGAGACTAATTCTCTCTCCTCTTACTTTTTGTGCCATTTTAGCTTTTTTTTTCTTTTTTTTTCTCCTTTTTTCTTCCCCCCCCTTTTTTCCCCCCTTCCCCTTCTTTTTTTTTTTCTCTTTTTTCCCCTTTTTCTCTCTTTTTCACTCCCCCCCCCCTCTCTTTTTTTGTCCCCCTGCTATCGGAGGAAGCCGCAGGGTTTATTCCCACAGGGCCCTTTGCCCAGAGCCCCCCCTAAACTCTCCAAGGCTCTTTCAGGGCTGGGGGCGAGGTGGTGGTGGGGGGGGACGGGACACAGAAAAGCAGCAGCGAGGAGCTGGTGGGGGGGCAGAAAAACCGGGAAGAAAAATTAACACAAACTAGAAAAGAGATACCACAACTCTGATTACAATAAAGAACCTCAAGTAAGTGTCTATTTACAAATCCACGCTTGATATTTTTTTGTTTTTTTGTTTTTTTTGTTTTTTTTGCATATGCCAGAATTAGCCAGTGCTAAGCAGAGGTTCAGCTCGGCTGGGGCATTAGCGTGGGGGGGGGGTTTATCTGCTGCAGCCCCCCCCCACCCCAGAGCCTGGATCCGGCTCCCGCCGGCACCTTCCCGGGAGAATTCGATGCCCGGATCCAAATTTACCCGCTTGGGGGGGGACCGGGAGGGATGCAAAGCCCATGGGGAGCATCACGGCCCCCCCATTCCAGGGGGGGGAGATGGGAGAGACGTCTGGACTAGCACTGGCTAGAAAACATTGAAGAAATAAAATTAAAAAAAAAAAAAAAAAATAAAGGGTGTGGGGAGAAATGAACAATACACAAAACCAAAACAAAACCCCATGATTCCTGCCTAAAATTCAAGCTTCCGTGGTTTTTTTTGTTTTTTTTTTTTTTTTTTTCTTTTTATTCACGAAGTGCAACGACTTCGGAGGGTCTGGTGTCAGGGCATGTCACAGAACCTAATTAGCATCGTTCCTCCCATCGGACACCTTGCGGCTTTTATTACTCCATGAAATATAACTTGGATTCTGCCTATGGTTTTTTTTTTTTTTTTTAAATATATATATATATATACACATTTTTCTTACAAAAATAAATTTAGGATTTTTTTTTTTTTAATAATATTTTTTTTCCGTAGAAGTTGGTTTTGACTTGTAAACATGTTTTGCTTTTGCTTTTTAAATTAAGATAAAGTGATCTCAAAGTACCCGTTCCATCGCAAAGTGCTAAGACTTCTTTGTTTGTTTTTTTTTTTTATTTTTATCATGTTTTTTTTTTTATTTTTTATTGCTTTTTCTGCATTAAATAAACATCCATCTCTCCCCCACCCCCACCACTCAGCCCTCCCCCCCAGCACACACTCCCCCTCTCACTCCCTCTCCAAAATACATTCGGCCAAACCTGCTCTTGCTTTGAAAGTAAAAACAAAACACCAAAAGGAAAAAAAAAAAAAAAAAAAAAACCAAAAGAAAAAAAAAAAAAGGAAGAGAATCTAAAAAGTGCTTTCAAAATAAAAGGGCTTAAAATCTCTTTTTCATTTAAAAATGTGCATTTAGAAAACAGGTGACCAGCTGAAAGGTGCCTTTTCTTATCGTCCTCTGCTAACCCGAGGGTTATATACCCGCCTCTAGAGCCATATAGCATCTATATATATATATATATATTTTGGGAATGGGGGCTGGGGGAGCTGGGGCCGCCGCAGCTCACCTCCCCCCCCGCCCAAAGGCCTCCTGCCCCTTTACGGGAGACCTCAAATAACCTTTTTTAAAAGGAATTTGCCATTTTTAGGTGCTTTCGGGGCGTGTGGGAACACTGCTGCGCTGACCCAGTGCCTAAAATATCCTGGGGAGAGGGGCCGGGGGCAGGGGGGGGGGAGTTTGTGTCCCCTGTCCCGTCCCCCCCGCTCCCAGCCCAAACGGTGCCGGGGCAGCGGGTGCTGGGAAGGGGCCGGTGGGATCCGTGATGTGCCGGGTCCCGGGACCAGCCGGGCACCCCGGGGTGGGGACGGACGCGGGGACGGACGCGGGGACGGACGCCCCCGGCGTCCCCCGGGCTGAGCCGGTGTCCCCAGCCCCGGGTGTCCCCAGCCCCAGGTGTGTGTCCAACACCCGCTGCCGACAGCAACCCTGCAGAATCCTGGTTGTCCACTCACACAATCAAGCAATTTTAGGCAATTTTAGGCGATTTTCTACACCGAGCCGCTGCCCTGGGCTCCCCTCTCTGGCCAATTCGGCTTCACACCGGGGCTGGTGGGAAGGACCCACCCGCCTCACCCCTAAAAACTGGCCCCGAGCTCCTGGCAGGAGCCGTCTCCACCCCGGGACGCAGCAGCCACCGAGCAGCTCACGCCGCTGGAGCTTGAACTCCCCAAAAAGCGGAGGGGGGGGGAAGGCTGGCCCCGCTCCCCCCGGCCCTCCGAGGCACCGTGTACCGCCCGCCCTGAAAGAGCCCTTCCACTCCTACCACTTTTTTTTTTCTATTTTTGCTTTTTTTTTTTTTTCTTAAATAGATCTCTCTCTGAAATAGGTTTGTTTTTTGTTTTTTGTTTTTTTTAACGTGTGTTTGGACACAAAATAAAGCTTTGGATTTACATGGAAGCTCTTTTCCATGTGACAGAGCCACTTTCCATCCCCGCCCCGTGCTTCTTAGCATCTGCCTTTCCAAGAAAAGGTCCTTGGCTACTGAGGGATCCTCGGGGGAGCCCTGCTTACGATGGGAAGATTGGAAACATAATATATATATATATTTTTTTCTGTTTTTTCTTAAAAAAAGGGAGAGAAACATCTTTAAAGAGAAAAATCGGAGGAAAAGTACTAACTAGATTTTGTGACACTTTGTTTTTTTGGTTTAGGAGAGTCCTTGCGTGTTACCCTCAGACGACCCTCCTGCTACATTCAATCCTGATGCTTCATTATTTGAATTATCCTCAAAGTGCTTCTGCTCCTGGCCGTTCCTCTGCAGGGTGTCCTCTGATTCTTGACTCTCCCCACCGGCTTGAAAACTTCCATCTTCGGGGTTCCCCGTAGGGGTGGTAGGCAGCCCCCCGGCATCTCTCACCCGGGGTCTACGGCCCCTCCTGGATGGAATCCCGTTGCATCCATCTTTTTTAAGGTGCCTGTGCAAGTGGTCGGAGCGGACGAAAGTCTTGCAGCAGCTGTCGCACTGGTAGGGCCGCAGGCCGGTGTGGACGCGCATGTGGTTCTTCAAGTCGTAGTTGTGAGCGAAAGCGGCGCCGCATTGCTGGCACAAGTACGGCTTCTCCCCCGTGTGTTTCCGCATGTGAACCTTCAGCTTGTCCTGCCTGCGGGGGAGAGAAAGGACAGGGAGGGGGAGGACAGGTCAGCCTCGGGGTCTGCCTTCGGCATGGCGCCCGGTGAGGGGCTGGGCATCACCCAGTACGGGGCTGAGCGTCGGTACGGGGCTGGGCATCGCCCAGTATGGGACTGGGCATCGGTACGGGGCCAAACACTGCCCAGTACGGGGCTGGGCATCACCCAGTATGGGGCTGGGCATCGGTACAGGGCCAAACACTGCCCAGTACGGGGCTGGGCATCACCCAGTATGGGGCTGGGCATCGGTACGGGGCCAAACACTGCCCAGTACGAGGCTGGGCATCATCCAGTAAGGATCTGAGCACCAGTACGGGGCTGAACATCGCCCAGTATGGGGCTGGGCATCACCACAGGGCTGGGCATCACCCAGTAAGGATCTGAGCACCAGTACGGGGCTGAGCATCAGCCAGCAGGGGCTGAGCATCATCATAGGGCTGGGCATCACCCAGTAAGTGACTGAGTACCAGTATGGGCCTGAGCATCATCCAGTAAGGATCTGAGCATCGGTACAGGACCAAACAATGCCCAGTATGGGGCTGGGCATCATCCAGTAAGGATCTGAGCACCAGTACAGGGCTGGGAATCGCCCAGTATGGGACTGGGCATCAGTACGGGGCTGGGCATCATCCAGTAATGATCTGAGCACCAGTACGGGGCTGAGCATCACCCAGTATGGGGCTGGGCATCGGTACAGGGCCAAACACTGCCCAGTACGGGGCTGGGCATCATCCAGTAAGGATCTGAGCACCAGTACAGGGCTGGGCATCACCCAGTATGGGACTGGGCATCGGTACGGGGCCAAACACTGCCCAGTATGGGGCTGGGCATCACCCAGTAAGGATCTGAGCACCAGTACGGGGCTGAGCATTGCCCAGTATGGGGCTGAGCATCACCCAGTAAGGATCTGAGCACCAGTATGGGGCTGATCATCAGGCAGCAGAGGCTGAGCATCATCACAGGGCTGGGCATCACCCAGTAAGGGACTGAGTACCAGTATGGGGCTGAACATCATCCAGTAAGGATCTGAGCATCGGTACGGGACCAAACACTGCCCAGTACGGGGCTGGGCATCATCCAGTAAGGATCTGAGCACCAGTACGGGGCTGGGCATCACCCAGTATGGGGCTGGGCATCAGTACAGGGCCAAGCCCCGGTACGGGGCTGAGCATCACCCAGTAAGGGACTGAGTACCAGTATGGGGCTGAGCATCGGTACGGGACCAAACACTGCCCAGTACGGGGCTGGGCATCACCACGGGGCTGAGCATCACTCAGTACACGGTTGAGCATCACCACGGGGCTGAGTATCACTCAGTTTGGGGCTGGGCATCAGTATGGGGCCAAGCACTGCCTGGTAAGGGGCTGAGCATCACCCAGTAAGGATCTGAGCACCAGTACGGGGCTGAGCATCACCCAGTACAGGGCTGAGCATCACCCAGTAAGGGTCTGAGCTCCAGCACAGGGCTGAGCATCACCCAGTATGGATGAGCATTGCCTAGCATGGGGCTGAGCATTGCCCAGTATGGATCTGAGCATCACCCAGTAAGGGTCTGAGCACCAGTATGGGGCCGAGCATTGCCCAGTATGGGTCTGAGCATCGGTATGGGGCTGAGCACTGCCTGGTACAGGGCTGAGCATCACCCAGTATGGGGCTGAGCATCAGTACAGGGCCGAGCATTGCCCAGTATGGGTCTGAGCATCGGTATGGGGCTGAGCACCACCCAGTACAGGGCCGGCTGGCTCCTGGCAGGGCCTGCGCAGCCGCAGCTCCCCGGAGCCAGGGGAGGGCAGTTGCAGCAGCCGGGCCAGGGGCCAACAAGGCCACGTGAGCTGCAGCATCTCGCTTCTTCCTGAAGGAAAAAAAAAATATCAGGCACGAAGCGCGTGGCGAGGCAGCAGCAGCGGCAGCGAGGAGCAACATCCCTGCCCGGGCGGAGGGCGAGATAACCACTCGCCTCTTCCCGAGGGGATCTGGCCCCATCCCTCTCTGCTCTCCCTTAGGGAAAAGGCAGGGCCCAGCCCCGCGTGCCCCACCTCAGCGAGGGAAAATTCTGGCAGCGTGAGGCCCCAGGAAGTCCTAAACCTTCAGGGAAGGATCAAAACACCAAGGACGTGTCCACCTCTGGTTTTCGTGCAGCTCCCAAAGGGGCGGGGAAGGTGGGTCTTGCTTAGAGCAACGTGGTAGGCAGCAGCACATCAAAACAGTTATAAAAATAAATTTTTATAATTTGATAAATATTTATGATCTTTATAAAATCACTCTGCCTTTCTTTCAGAAGATTATTAGAGCGTCATCGCCGCTCCTCCCCCTGCGAACGCGGAGGAACCAGGAAGCACAAGTGAGCAAAAACCAGCGTTAACCGACGGGCTCAGGTCCCCACCCGGCGAGGGGGTGGCAGGGAAACACCCCGTGCAAAACAGCCCTGCCTCGTCCTCCTGCCTTCACCCCAAAAGCTCCTTCAGGAGCAGGGACTGTTTCTCTCTAAGGAGGCTCCCTGTGCCCAGGCTTCCCCAGCCCACTGCCATATGCAGCGTTTTTAACGGCACAGGGAGATTCGTTTACAAGAAATGCACTGTCACCCGACGGGATCGGGATGGGGAAGGAGCGCACGGTGAAGGAATGCAATAAAGAACAATAAAATTGGGGGAAAAATAAGGATGAAGGAGTGCTTGCTTGGTCAGGTTTGCACCCATTTTTACATCGGGAGCTCTGAGATAAGGCTTCAAGCACAGCCCAGGTGCTGGGGGAGAAGCAGTAAAAAGCAACTCATTGACACCATCGCTGAAACCAACCCAGAGCAGACGAGACCTGGGCCAGCAGCTTGAGCTCATCACACCCTGCCGTACCCCAGGGGAGGCTGCGGTGGGGGGATGAGGCTGGTGCACCCCCGGGGAGCCCAGCCACGGGCAGAGGGAGCTGGGAATCAGCTGTGATTTTGAGCAGAAGCCTCACAGAAGATTTTCCACAACCTGTGCAAATGCCTGAGTCGAGCTCGGCGGCTGCTGTGGGGTGAGACACACCGTGGGGCACAGCCAGGCCGAGCGTGGCTCTCCGTGCCCATCCGGGCTCCTCCGTGCCCAAACACCGGCTGCGGGAAGAAGCAGGGGGATGTATTTTGGCTGGAAAATAGCACAGCCCTAGTATATTATGAAAGGGCCTCGTTTATAGGGGCTGGGAGAGTTTCCACCCTGCTCTCGGCAGTGCCAGCCCCTCCTGGGAGCCTGCAGGGAGCAGGTCCCCATCCGAAACCCACAGGAGGAAGGGGAGATTGAAAAGCACCGAGGTAGCACTACCCCACCGACCTCCTGCTCCCCCAAAAAGCCCCGCGCCTCCCCTCATCTCCCCCTCTCGCCGCCACCCCCAGTCCCAACGGCTGCCAGGGACCCCGCGGCGTTTCCGTGTCCTCCGGCTCCCAGCCACGCCAGGACCTTGGACCGTTCGGGTGCGGCGGCCGGATTCTGCGCAGGGGCGCGTGCGCAGCACCCAGGGCCCCGGCACACGCGGGGCAGATCCGGCACGGGGCTGGGAGGTGCCGCGTGGCAGGGCCCAGCCGCGCTGGGCCGGGTGCTGGGGGAGCGGCAGCGGGCTGGCATCCTGCCCCCGCCATTATCTGCATTCCTCAGCGATCCAACGTGGGGCTGGGTGCGGCCACGGCCACGGGGAGGGGGCTGGCAGCGTCGTGGGGCAGGACACGGCCTCCTGCCCACGTCCCAGCTCCATTGGCTTCATGCCGGAGCCACCTGCCACGGCCACTGGCTGCCCACGGTGGGGAGCAGCCCCATGGACCCCCCTAAGGAAGAAGCTCTTGGGAAGGGCCAGCCCTGGCAGCGAAGCACTGGCAAAGCCAGGAATACTTCAGCAGGCAGAGAGCAGGCAGGGCAGGCAGCGCGGCTCACGCAGCCCGGCAGCCCACGCAGTCCCCCGGCTGGGACTGGGGGAACCGGGGTGAGACCCCCCGCCCCGGCTCGGCCATCCCAGCCACAGAGACCAGAGAGAGGAGGCGGCGCTGCGACGCGTGGACTCGAGTGAACCGGAGGAATCCAAACAATATCCCCTTTCTTCAGCGTTCCCGCGGCGGAGGGAAGGAGCAGAGCAACCCTGATTAGAAACAGCGCCGAGGCGAACGCCCCCGGGGAGCTGAACCGAGGCACCGGGGTTTGTGTTGTTGGGGGCGGCCATCGCCATGGTTCACCAAGAAGAGACAGGAGCGATGGGGGGTTCAGCCTCTTCCCAACCCAACTACCAGCCACCGGCGCTTCAGTCACCCCATGGAGCCATTTCTAAATGACTCTTCAACTCTCGCCTCAACCCCAGGCTCCTCGGCCACGATGGAAATACCAAGGGCTGCAGCTCCGTTTCATCAACCACGTTATTTGGCCTCCGCAAAAGCCTGGGTCTGGCCAGGTTTCCAGCAGAGCTCAGCAATTCAGGACACTGGGATGGTGTGGCACTGGATATCAAGACAGGCCCCTGGAGATATCTCAAGAGTCAGACACCCAAATTGCTCGTCTCTCTGGAAAATTCTGGCCTTCGTATCCAACTCGCCTGTTAAGATGGAAATTAGTCGAGCAGGCAAGATAAAATTGCACATGCCCAGCCCCGCAATGGCCCCCAGGAAAAGCCAAGAGCCGTTTTCTGTGACAGTCCCCTCTCCTCCAGCGTCCGCCCGCTCCTTACCTGGTGAAGCGGACTTTGCAGATGTTGCACTCGTAGGGCTTCTCCCCGGTGTGGGTGCGGATGTGGCGCGGCAGCTTGCCAGCCCCCTGGATCACCTTCTCGCAGATGGGGCACTTTTGGAATGCTTTTGCCCTGATCTTCTTCTCCACCTTCTGGGACCAGGACGGATAGACGTCGCCCTCGTTCGAACTGCCGAAATATTTCAAGTAATAATCCATGACCCCATCGTCATCCTTTCGGTCGTCCTCCCCGAGCTGCTGTCTCCCCACGGAATTCATCATTTGCTGCAGCAGGGCGCTGGCAGCCAAGCCATCCACCTCCCTCGCATCATCCTCCGTCTCCGCTCCAGCAGGAACAAAGCTGGGGGAGTCGCCGGCTTCCTGCTGGTCCAGAGGCCCCCCCAGGGTCCCCTCCTCTTCTCCCGGTGTGGGCAGGCCACGGCTGCTGTAATGTCCGTTCTGAGAAGGTGAAAACAAGGAGCCAGGAGCCACCTCCTCCTCCTCTCTGTCCAGCCACATGGCTGGGTTGCTGTCAGGATCACAGTCATTCGCCTTTGGTCTTTCGTTTAGGGGGGCTTGCGAGTAGAAGTCCATGCCATTGCAGTCCGGCTCCTCCTCCTCCTCTTGGCCTCGGAAGTTCAGTCTCTGAAGGTCTCTCAACTCTGGGTTGGTCCACGGAAAGCTGCCTTGGTGGCCATTGACGGGGTTGCTCTGGAAGAACTCCAGGTACTCTTTTGCTCTGAGATGGTTCCTTTGATCAATTTGATCTACTGTATCCATCTGGTCATTTTTGGCCAGAATCTTCCTGTCCAGGAGATCCGTGCAAACATCCCTTACCGCCGGGATCTCCAGCAGTGTGGCGGCATTGAGGATGTCGTTGACATTTGAAGTGCTGACAGTAAGGGTCGCGGTGTAAGCGAACTCCAGCAGAGCCGACAAGGCGTCCGCACTCACAAAGTCTATCTCATACACGTTTTGCTGGTCCACCACTAACCCTGAGGTGAAGAGCTTCTTGAAGTACTGGCTGCAGGCCGCCAGGACGGAGCGGTGGGTGGGGAACTCCTGGCCTTCCACCAAGATGACCACGTCGCACAACAGCCCGTTGTTTCTCTGCTCATTCAGACTGCTGAGGATGTCGCTGCTGTGATCGGGGAACGGGATCCCTATGGGGCCGTCCACGCCACCCGCCATCTTCGATGCAAAAGGCTACGAGAGAAGAAGGAAAGCGCAATGAGTCACAGGGGCTTTGGCTGCTCGGAGGCATCACACGGGCAAACTCCCAACGCCGAGCAGGTACCTGTCCGCCGATGCCAGCGTGCTCTGCGGCGAGCACTAGCTATGGGCGTGTGTGCCCTCCGCACCTCTCCACATCACCGGCGAGCCCGCCGTCCTGCCTGGCCTCCGAGACACGCCTCCGTCAGCAGGCGAGGACGGACCCGTGCTTACCTCCACTCCGGGGAGGAGGAACGCAGCCCAGGTGCTCTCAAGCTCCAGTTGGGAAGAACAGCTGAATTAGCACGGATCCAGGCCAGAGCTAGCAAGCCTTGGCAAGGACCAGGGTTAATACAACCAGACAGCATCTGGACTGAGCTGGCAGGCGTGCCTGGCGTTGGGCTACCGCGGCCTGAGCCTCGCCAGTGGACCCCAGTCCGCTTCTGGGACTATTTCCAAATCCCACCACTTCTACTGGAAAGGTCCCCTGCTCATTCAGCCTCGCTCTGCCCAGCTGAACTCCCGATACAACCACGGAATCACTGGAAAAACGGTTCCCACTGCTCGTCCCCAGAGAGATACAGGCAGGGTGCTGGCAGCGAGCACCCTTTGAAAGGGCACAACAAGCTTAGCGCTCGAGGGCACTGCTGCGCAGGAACAGGGGAGCCCCATCCACCCCAGCTTGGGTTTTACAAAGAGCCGAGCTTAAATGCTTAAGCCCAAGGCACCCACTGCACCTTCCCCAGGAACAGGAGCCTCTGCGGCAGCCGGAGGGGAAAGGAGACTGGATCACAAAGCGTCAGCAGCAGACCTGGCACCAGCCCCCCCGCGTCTCGGAAAGGCTTCAGCAGAAGCAGCAGTTCTTTCCAATGCCAAGGGTTTGTTTGGGAAAAGATAAATAAATAAGTCACTCCTGATGCGCTAGCACGGCAGAAGCGGATCCACTTGACTTTAAATACATCCTCTCTTCAAAGGCTGAAAGAGCCAGAGCGAACTGAGCAGCTCCGCTCGAAAGGGATCTCCCTTCGCCGGGAGAGGGGCACCGGGGCCAAACGCAGGCAAGAGTGAAACCTGCCCAGCTCCCCCGCGCTGCCCCCCCTCAACAAGCCCCTTAATTCTCCCAGGTCCAGCCTTCTGATCCCCAAAATCTGGAATAATGTGTCCGTCTCTCTGTCTCAAGCACCAAACCCCTCTACTCCTTGCCACAGAGATGCTCTCTGCCTATAAATCAATATATTTCCCCCTCCCTGCCCCAAACGCTGAACCCTCAGGGGCTAACGCAACTCGCAGTGTATCCACACACAAATAATTTGGTTCACAGAACACCTTGGCACAGGCCTAAGTATTAAAGTCCCCAGTTTACAGATGGGGAAACTGAGGCCCAGCAGGAAGTGACCTGCCCCACGTGACGGGGGGGATGGATGAGTCAGGAGCACATCCAGAACAGAAGTAATTATACAGGAAGCAACTCCCAGCCCCGCGTTATAGCGCAGGGAGCTAGCAACCAGGTTGCAAAACAACGCTCGTTTCCCGACACACACACCCACCCACCCCCATTCCAGGCTTGCTAGCAGATTTCTCAGTAGTTCTTCTTATTTTCTTATTCTTAAAAAGCTTCATTAATCCAAGGCGGGGGGAGGAAAAAAAAAAAAAAAAAAAAAAAGGAATTTCTCCACCTTCTTGTTTTACACAAAGAAAATGCAGAAGGGGGTTCTGAGTCCGTGAAACACCAACCTGAAGCAAACCCCTCCATATTAAACAACTGTAATACATAAACCAGCATTAAGCTCATCACGCCAACGTGGTGGGGGGGTCAGGGTGGGAGGGAAGAACCAGAAGAGCCGGGTTGGATGTGCAGGGCTGTCAGTGCCAAGGCCTGGTACCAAGACCAAGCACTGAAGCAAGGCGGCTTCCCAAGACACCCAGAGCAAGGGCACCAACTCCAGAGCCCCTCCTGGGCTCCTGCAGCAGCAGGAGTTGAACTCAAAGTGTTATTTCACAGGTTTTTTTGAAAATAAGGGGTCCTCGCTCGGGAGGAAAAGGCTGTTTGATGGCTGAGAGCAGCTCGTGGACCAGGGAAGGCAGCACCGCTCTGAACTCAGGCACCAGCTCCAGGTGTGACCTTGGGCAAGGTCACCACATCTCTGCATCCACAGAGGGTCCCGGGGACCACCCCCCGGCCCCCCGCCTCCCGAGTGGCTGGGCTACAACTGGAGAGGCCTCTGCTGCCCCAGCATCACTGGCCACGTTCCCACCAGGGCAGCCCCAGAGCTCCCTGAACCCCCCGACCTGAGCCACCACGGCACCCCGCTCCCCAGAAAAGCAAGTCTGATACCCCTGCCCACCCCCTGGCCTCCTGGCCCTGCAAATGACAGTGAAGCGTGTCCTCCCCCCCACCTTCCCCTCTAGATTAGATGCTTTACAAAGCTTCCCCCCCCCCCCCCCCCAAAAAGAGAATTTGAGCTGCGTGAAGCATTTTGAAGCTTCAGGCAATAGTCTTCTGGGCAGCCAAGCTTCATCACCCACACAACCGGGCTTTGTCGGCTGCGGTGCCCGACTCCAGGGACCGAGGGGGCCTGGGGGAGCAAGTCAGGCCGTGCAGGCAAGGTCACCCCCCCCGGCCAGGGGGCCGGGACAATCAGCCGGACAGTGTGGGAACGGCTGCAGGGTCATGAGACTGCCGAGGGCTGGCATGGAAAGTTGTACAACTTCGCAACTCATTCTCCTAGCACAACACGCCCTTTGTGTCCCTCATCTGCGGTGGCAGAGAACGTCGAGGGGGCAAGGGGCTGCTCCGAGCCCCCCAGAAAGGGCCACGGCCAGAGACCACCAGGCTCCTTCCCCGAGCGCTGCTGCCCAGCCCTTAAAAATCAAACCTTGTTCCCTTTTCAGGGGGCCAAACAGCCAGAGTATTGAAGCCTGCACAGGGTTGAGTGGCTCCAGGGATTAGTAACAAGAGATGGAGCCTTTCACCTTCACAGGTTAAAAAAAAAAAAAAAAAAAAAAAATCCCACCAGGAGCAGGCACAGGGCACGACGCCATATCGACGAGCTGGGTGAAATCCGCTTGGAAAGGTCCCGACGGCCAGGTGACGCGTGACAAAAGCTGCTGGCACGACCGCCAGCTAGTCCCCTCCTTGGCAAGAATAAGGTCTGAATGGGCCACCAAGGGGGAGCGTCAACTACTGACCTAAATTTCCCAGGCAGCTCTTTTCTCTCTCTACACCCCCCGACCGCCAAAAAGGCATTACACACTTCTCGTCCCAGACTGCGCGTCTCTGCAGGGTTGCAAAGATGCCACATTTCACCCCAAAGTAGCTGCGTTTGAGAAGTTCGGAAATCACCCTCACATACAACTCGCAGCAGCTGAGGGGGCACCATCAACTTAAAATACGGTCTGTTTGAAAGAGAGAGTTTACAACAATACCAGAGCTCTCGGATTTATTTACAAACCTGGCGTAACACGACGCGCACCCCTAACTACTCAGCTAATTCTGCTTTCATCAGTGCTGAGCCCGCTCTGTTTCCAAAATACCAACGCAACTGGGCTTTGGCTATCCCCAGTTCCCCAGGTCAGCCCGAAACAAATGTAGCCCAATTCCAGGCAGGAAAAAAAAATGTAATTTTTTTGTGCGAGCAGTGCGTGAGGGAGGGCAGCCCTCCGCCTCCCCGAGATGCTGCTCGCGGCAATCTCGGCTGCTCCACATTCGACTGGTTTCGCACCGAGGCCAACTGTAGTTTGATGCTGCTCCTCAACACTAAAAGGTTATTTTCTTAAGCTCAAGTTATCAACTCCTTTCAGACCTACCAGACGAACTGCAAAAGAGCAGAACAGAGCGTTAACTGAAACCCCTGAGCTTGCACTTTACTCACCTCGAGTCCAGCGGGATGTCACCCAATCGCTTTCCTACAGGAGTTCTGGAATTTGACATTTACATTCAAATGAGACGACCACATTAAGATGGGATCACAACCAAAAGTGCTGACAACACACTGCTTAATTATTAGTTTTCCACATAACCTCAGTGGGGTTGTTTTGTTTTGTTTTTTTCTTTTGCTTCTTTGCATTTCTTTAAAATTTCGCTGGGTGAACAGAGGAACCTGAGCAGCTTACGAGGGCTCTGAAATATGCAGGTATCGGGTGTAAGAGCTAAGTCACAGCTGGTTAGCCGGGTAACAGTGAATGTTTTCAACGTGCTCTTCATCCGGAAAAGATCCCAAATCGCCTTACAAAGGCAGGGCTCTCCTCTCCTGCAGAGGTGCCACCCACTCCAGCAGCGCAGCCGAGAAGCTTGAGCAGCGCTACGCACCTGCTCAGGGCAGAAAGGGAAAATGATCGTCGCCTTTTCCACCCAGCACGAGGCGAAATGGCCTCAGGGCACTGCTACAATCCACCGTGCAAGGTTTCCTGGGAATAACTGCGTTTTGGGCTACGGCATGTGGTTATTTGGCAGCTCAAGGTACCCGAGGAATGAAGATGAGAAGTCTCTATGCCAAATTTCTTAGAGGAAATGCACAGATGACAGTGTCAGGGCAGGCTTTGCAGCAGCGCTGCGCTAAAAAAGAATTATTAAAATAATGTTGCTATATAAAAAAAAAAAAAAAATAAAGAAGTCAGTGGTTTGCTGCCCAAGGCCCAAACATTATCCTTAGCCCTCACTCACCACCGACTGGAGAAATGGGCATTTTTTCCCTATGAATAGCTCACCCCAATTATAGGTCACACAATGCAAGTCCTTGTCTCTCCACTTTATATTTAGGGAGCGATCATCCCAGTTCTCCCCTTCCATCTTTCAGCTGCATGGACACATCTGCAAGCTTGGATCCCTTGAGATAAAACCCAGCTCTCTGGCCATTTGGAGCATGAGCCATCATCTCTGCTGACACCAGGCTCTGCAACATCCCAAGGACAAGCCCAAGCAGGTCTCCCTCTGCCCAGGATCCACCCTAAACTATGCAGAGGCCTCAGGAAACACACCTAGCACGCAGCAGCAGAAAGCCAGAAAGGTGGGAAGATGGTAGGCAGGAGGAAATGAAGGAGGGTGTTCTGCCTGCTTGGGAGAAGTCACTATTTCAACCACTCTATGGTGCTATTAAAATTCAACTGCTCTCTAAAAGGAATGCGCTGTCGGCAGTTTAGTGCCAAACTATCCGAATTATGTGGACCTGCAAAACAGATGCATGTTCCTGAGAGGAAGACCCTGCACATCAACAGAAGCAAACTGCATTGTATGAAAAGATTAAGATAAAATAAAAGCGTGATGACTTTCTTTTTTAATAAATCTGAGTTTCTAATAGCGCAATAGGAAGAAATCTTTTGTGTTTAGCAGGTACTTGAGCCATCAATGGCAAAAAGAGGGAATTGAGGCTTTCTTGTATCTTGTCTGGACATCGCATCTGGGGTAAAACACCAGAGGACACATATGGCATGACCAAGATCACGCAGCTATTGAAGTGAAGAGATCAGAGCACAACAAGCATCCTGGAAATATCTGTGGCCTCTCTGTGGACAATATGGCTCTGTTTTCTGCAAACGGGCATCCCCTCCAGCCCCCTGCAAACCCCCGTCTGAAGGCACTGACTCTGGGAAGCATCTTATTCCCCCAGCAGCCCAGCTCTCAACGCAGGGTCTCTGTTACCGCAGCGCTAATCGCTGGATTCACAACATGAAGGCTCATCTAAGAAACAAGACTGACCACATCATGAGGATTCAGTCGGCTCCCAAACAGGCACTGGGCTCCTGATCAGACAACCAGACCAAACTACCGCTCCGCGGCTCCTCAAAGCGGGGTGGTTGTTTTGTTCTGATCCTTCCAAAGATCAGAACTTTCCGAGCATCCCACTTCAATGTCTCAAATTTAACGTGAAGTGGAAAAACAACCGAGATGCTGCGACAATATCCGACAAGGTAGCCCGAGCTCCTCAGTTACAGCAACCACTCTTCGTTTCAGTCCAACTCGATGAACTCGCACCACTATCAGGTAAGCAAAACAGCTGGAGCTTTCCCTGCTGCTGCCAGGTCTGACCTGCCAGGGAGGTTTGCCTCTCCCTACTGTCTAGAAATATATGCCTGGGCAGCGTAGGAAGCTCCAGCAAAGTCAACCCTCGTTCTAGGACTGTTTCATACCAAGCAGCTGCCCAAGGTAAAAGAAAATCTACCCCAAAACCTTCAGATACATCAACCGCCGATCCTTCAGCACGGATCAACACCACATCCCTCATCTTAGAAGAGCCAAAGCACTTTAGGAGCCCTATATCGACAGGGAAGAAACACCTAATACACCACACAAACAACAATCTCTGGGGCAGGACGCACAACGATTTAGCAGCAAAGAAGTTCAGACAGGAAAGGAGAATCCCACATCCTGCTACCGCTGCCAAGGGAACTCTGGTAGGAAGAATATCTGGTAATTGCTCCCATTGAAGTTTAGACCGAGCGCTGGAATTGAACGCCCCTCGGACCCTCAACGAGCATCATGGGAACTTTAATGACCACAAGTAATATTAAAAAAAAAAAATAAAATAATCCCCTCCCACAGCAGAGCACCTCAGAGGTAGGAGCGGTGCCAAGCGTTGGCTTTGCCGTGGTGCTCTCCTCTCCTGGGGCTGGCCAAAAGGGGCAGATCTGCAGAGCCGGTGGAGCAAGGACAGCCCTCCCCCAGACGCCAGCCAGCCATTTCCTCGCTCAGGAACGGCTGCATCCTGTGCTCATTCAGAGGAGCCTGCGTAGGTCTGATATATTTGGCAGAGAATCTATATTGGGCTGGAAGAGCTGCATTGAAGAATTCGGATGAAGAAGTCCCAAGCCCACGTTACACCAGCGTTTCAGCTTGGATACGGAACCGGGCTACGAAGGGACGACCACCAAGCCTCTCCTCAAGGTGACACATCGCCTAGCAGCTCCCGGCCAGACAGGTTTTGGGGTTAATTCAGCAACCTCCCCGCTACCTCAGGCAAACTGTGGCAGCTGATTGAAGGTATCCCCAAGAGAGCAATTTTACACCTCAACCCATTTCTAATCTTTTCCGTATTCAAAACTGCCTCCCTCCCAGCCCTTACCACTGTGTCAGCAGTGGGAAGAAACGAAGAACTTCACCAAGACACCTCGATGGTGTAACAGTGACCGCTCGTGCCAAGCCAGAACCAGAGCAAGAGCCACTGGAACCAGGTTCCCAAACTCCTCGGGCAGCGCTGCAAAGCAAGCAGCAGCAGAGATGGTGCGACCACGACGGAGCAGGGAGGTAACGACTACCTGGGTGGAGCTGGTCTCGGTGGTGCTGTTAATGAGATGCTAGAGGTCTGGGATTCCTCATCACGCTAGAGGAAATCATTAGGGACGCTGTTAGGGAGCACACCAGGAAGAGAAGGTCTCGTTGCTCTTCATTTTCCAAAACTGCTTGAATTTAAGTGTTGGTCCAGAAAAGAAAGAACATGTCAGATGCAGCTTTCTTCTAGTTGTATGACAGCGAAAGGACAAGTGCCGCTGAGGAAAGGGCTCACGACTACCAGCTTTAACACCAAACCCAGGGTCTGAGCAACCAACTGAGCAATCCCATCCCTGTTTCTGTCCCTGCCTCCCACATTTAGGCTCCGTATTTCGATCCAAACTGACCTCGAAGCACAACCGCAACACTGAGAGCGTTACTGCTGCTGACCAGGAGAATTAAACCCAAATCAGCAAAGGGAAAGTCACCTGCAGCAGTGCACAGGGCCCACTCCCGACAGTCCCGAGTGCCTGGGGAGGGGGGACGCACTCTGCATCTCCCAGGACAAGGCCTGTGGCTTTCTCGTAAACCTACCGGCATTCCCCGCCCAGAGAAGAGACACAGCATGGCTCTATCTCTAAAGATGCTGGTAGTTAACTTCCACAATTAAGAAAACAGACGAGGGATGACCAAACGTCACGCTCTGTGACGCTGCAGATCCCTCCCGATGTCTGTAAATGGGAAGGGATTTCCTTCCAGGGCACAGCACAGCCTCGCACAGCGCAGGGGAAGTTCGGTTTCCGCTGCAGCATTGACTACTGGCAAAAACCAGAAGTTAACTTAGACCTCGACAGATGCAGCGGTCTGCTCCCGCCTGCCACGTCACGCGGCGAAGCGACCTGTTACGGCACAACCGAAAGAGGCGTCCGGGGCACAGCACGGCGCAGGGCCTCCCCAACCTGCCACCCCTCCACAACCGCCCCGCGCCGATCAACACGTGGTCCTTTTCACCGCTGACAGCAACCTCCGGGACGTACTAAAACTTCTCTTATGTTGCAAGGTTAGCTTGAACTGGTTACTCCACCCAGACCTCCTTGCCAATTTTCTCCTTTGTCATCAGAAGACCGTATTTAAGCCAGCAGGAACGCGCCTTGGTTCAAACCCGTGTAGTCACAGACCCAAGGCCAGCGTGTGTCCCTTGAACTTCGGTGCGTGCAGGGGTTTACTTTTGTGCCAGAAGCCCCCCACCACCGGCACCATTGCTCTACTTCTCAACATGACGACCCTGAGTCCATCACACGAGGTCTTTGTGCTGGGACTATCTCTGGGCAACACGAATTCCTCCACGCTGAGAAGAAATGAGCCACCATCCACCGAGAAGCTGCCCAACGACCCTCAGAGCCTGCTGCAAACCCACCTTCACTCCAGCAAGGCTGCATACAAATTGCTCCCAGGCCTTCCTCCTCTCCTCAGCTGAGCCCTGCAGCCCACGCACGCAGCCCTCAGCCTGCTGGAAATGTCCAAGCGTGGTTTACGGGGCCGGGAAGGCCGGCCACCCTTGCGTTAATGGGAGCTGCTTGTTTTGCTGCTGAAACAGACTCTTCAAAAGCCAAGCCCAAGTGTGCCCACACGCCTCTTGCCGCAGCCCTCCGACGGGTTTTCTCCCACATAGCTCCGCTGTTGCCGTACAGCAACGGAGCAGCTCCCTGCAAAACCACAGCGGGGTTTTCGGGAGATCCTGCAGAATACCAAGCGCTTGCTATTCAGCCCCTAGTTCTCCTTAACACTTTAGAAAGCCTCAGGAGTCACAGACAAAGGGGAAAAAAAAAAAAAAACACAACACAAAACATGAAATCTGGTGTGTTTCAACCCTGGTTAAAGGACCAGCCCCTGCCTAGAAGCACTAGTATGTAGGGAAGGGAAAGGTTTCTCTTTCAACCCGAAAGTCCTGAGATCCACACCAAAATAAGCTGCCAGTATTTCAAAAAGGTAACACTTGGTCCCTTCGCCAAAGGGAGCAACTGAAGATTTGTCATGAAGAAATGAAGCCGCCGCCAGCGTTAGCCCGCTGCTCGGCAAAGCACGAGGGCCGAGGGGGGGTTGCGGGGCCACCGGCACGTCCCAGCTGCTCGAGGCTGGATAAAAACGAGAACTTCTGTGGGTCGTATTTTTATACCCTCCTCCCTTTCAGAGACCAAGCGTGACCACAGACCAGGAAGAGGCCAAATCCTGCACTCCCCACTCAGGCCAAAATCCCCCCAAGTCCCCGAGAGAGGCCGACAGCATCTGCCCCTTTCGCACCACGTTTCCCCTCCCCTGTGGCAGTTTCTCTCTGCCTGCTAAACCGAGAGAACCGTAAGAACTGCTCAAATCTCCCCATTCCCGCAGCCCCCCCCAGCGCCCGTCCGCTTCCTGACCTGCTCCCGGCACGCCTGGCTCTCCAGCCCAGCTCCCCCTGAGCCTCAGAACCAACCCGTCCCTCTCCCACCCTGCAGCCATGTCACAGGTTCCCCTTCGCAGCCTCCGCGTCCTCCCCCTCCGACAAGCCTGACGTTTCCTGCCCCGCTCCCCCTGCCTTCAGCCTTCGACGTCAGAGGTCTAGCATTAATCTATTTGCCTCAAATGGCACCTCGAAGACCGATGTCTTTTCCACACCAGAAAAAGGAAAAAAAAAAAAGGAAAAAAGAATAAGATTGGAGTTTACTGACAAAGCAGAGCATACCGGGCAGGGCCGTCCCTTATGTAATTCCTAGTTTGTGGATAAACAGACAGCTCGTCTCGCCGTTCTCGACTCCACGCGACGTGCAAAAGCGAATCCCGAGAGCGAGCATGCCACGCGCTTCATCCCCGGCAACGCTGTCCTGCCATGAAGCACTTTTCCTTCCCTCCTCGGCGCACGACGGGGCAGCGCGGGGATGAAGGGAGGGAACGCTGAACCGGTACCGCATGTACTCTGCCTGTTGGGGCAAGAGGCTCCGAGTAACTAGAGAGCAGCAACCTGTAGCTACAAGCCTACCTTCGACGCTTGCCCAGCTTTGTGTTGGGTAGGCACTCAAGCAAACAAAAAAAAAAAAAAAAAAAAAAAAATCTACTCACTGGTTTCCAGTTTGCCGGTGGGAAATAAGTAGGTGCACGAACCAGGAAGGAAATAAGGTGCACAACTGCAGTTTAACAGCAGGCAAGAGGGAGTTAAAACACAGCGCTGGGATGCTTGGGAGCATCCTCTGCTGTGAAAAAAAAGCAGGGCAGCAGTCCTTCCCGCAGCAGGGAGGGGATCTCACGCAGTTTCAGATGGGCATTACGGAAGCGAAGGGGTGGAAAGCAGAAGGAAAACGGTCACAAAGGTGCTAACCCTTCGCAGGCAAAGAAACCACCCAGCAAGCGCCAGCTCCGTGCGTTTCTGCCCGGGCCCCTGCACCCCGGGAGGGCGCACGGATCCGTGCACGGCTTCGAAGGGATCGGCGAGGAGTGTTTGAGACAGCAAGGCTGTCGTCAGGGAGACTGTGCTCCTGACAGTCCGGCTGTACGCATTTTTTAAGGGGTCAGCGAAGCAACGGCGGCGTCGGAAAGCTGCTGATTGCCAGGGGATCTGCGGCTCATCTCACCGACGTGGCCTTGGCTCCCACCTGCAGCCACGGGGCAGCTCGCACCAGTTTCCAGTTTCTCGCACCTTGTCACATTAAGAGACGCCGCCGATCCCTATAGTTTCTTTCCACCTGCAGCCCGGGGCTGCTGCCTGAGATCTTGCAGGGAGATTTACAAGTCCCTCAGACGGCCGGGTCTCTGCGGGGGAAGGAGCCCCACCGCAATTCGAGGCACAGAACGACTTTTGCTTCCTTTGCGCCGTGGAAGTCACGTCCGGACTCTGCTACAGGAGCCAGCAATGACACCGGGGAGGCAGGGAAACTGAAACTATGCACGGAGGGAAGACGATACGGCCAGGGAGCTGGGCGAGAAACAATTGTCCCTGGATACTCGCAGAGGATCCCGACGCTTGTCTGACCTCGTTTACTCCCACTCTGATGTCCTCCCGGAGCTCCTCCGGAACCAGCGGGATGCTCCAGGTATCGGGAGGGACACACCGCTACCCCGGCTCACAGCGATCGGGAGGCAGCACCGAACACAAACGCGCACCAGTTTGGATTAAAAGGGTCAAGGGATCGGGTACAAACGCTTCTCTTCATCCTAGAGACTGACTGTCTTTCTCCCTTTCCCTGACTTTTGCTCGTCAAAAGGCTTTTAATTACAGATTAAAACCAGTCTCTTCAAATTTGAGGTTAAGGCTGGTTGAGAGCATAGTTAAGAGCAACTGTTTATTGCTTTGACTATGCAAGATAACGAGTAGGATTCTAATTGTTTGCCACAGAAGTCTTCTCTTTCAATAAACGCAGCATCCTGAGACTGGGAAAAAACCCTCAAGTGTCAGTTTTAATCAAGATTAAACCACAGTTCTCAAGCATTTAGGCTCCATCTCAAATGCAGACCAGGAATTTCACAGGCCCCCCCCAATTTTTAGGTCGGACACCTGCAGGGAACTCAATTCTGCAGAGTTAAAACCCAGCACTCAGGCAGCACTTTATCCGCCAAATGAGGTCTCGAGTAAGACAGGCAGCGCAACCAAACCATCGCAGCGCCTTGATATAAGCATAAATTTCTTCCCTGATTTGCGTCTCACGCCGACATCCAGATTCTCACGCCGGGAAAACAACTGTAATTTTCAATTCTGCTTTAAAAGTCACAAAACACAAAGCGAACCCACCGCATTCACCGTGCCAAATTAATTCCACCCAGCCGCGGCTGGCCCAGCACCTCTACAAAGCAGAGCTCCTTATTAAGCCCGTGACACGGCTAAAGATCATCATCGGACCCACTACCACAATGCAACAAGGTGCACAGATGAGCAAGAAATAAATAAATAATAATAAAAAAGGACTAAGAAGAGTTGCAGATCAGCAGAAAATGACGAACTACTTCCATTCACCACCAAATTTATTAAGAGCTCATGCCTTGCAAAACCCTCCCCGAGTTAGTAACGCAATTAAGGCTTGGTGGAAAAATCCCACCATCTCACCCATGTTTGGGTTGCGCCTCTTCACTCCCTCTTTCACTAGAACAAGCCTAAACAGGGGCCAGAATGAATATTAAACAAGAATGGCTCCTCTCTAATAAACTGCTCAGTTTCCCTCTGTCTCTTTTTTTTTCTTTTTTTAAAGTTGTTTAAATACATCATCTCCACCAAACCATTAGAATTAAGCTAGCCCGTCTCTTCCTGATCAGCCTCCAGAAGTGCCCATATACTGCAATTTCCAACCAGGACCAGCAGAAACATTCAGAAATAAAGCAGTTCCTTAAAAAAAAAAAACCAAACAAAAAACACAACACTTTTTAAAACGACGGGATGACCTTTTAGCTCCGCTGCTATGCTGCACACAACTTCAACCCTCATTAGGTTGTAAATTCTTCCAGGCAGAGACCTTCTCTACCCATGTCTATAAAGTACTTATATAATAAGTTATGGTTTCAATAGCCAAGACAATTAGGAGCACGGGGAACATGGCTAATCTTGAACTCGGACCAGCAGCAAACTCTTACCAAGAGTCCTTAAGCTGCGAGAAACTTTTGCTGCCCAGCCTCCTGCTGCCCTGCAAGTCAGAGGGTCTCCAGGAGCTGAGAACACGGGAGAGCCAGACGAGGCACGAGCGGTCACGTCGGTTGCGGGTGCAGGACAGGAACTGTTGCTTTCAACATACGAACGCCGGGATTTAAAAGTTCTGCTAAGAGGAAGCCCCAGGTGCCAGCAGTCCCGCTCCACACGCGGGTCCGAGGGTTTTTCCCACGCTACCGAAACAACGCAAGGAACGAAGCCCTTTCCCCGGGCAGCAACCAGCTCGCCTCCACTTTCAGAGCACGGTCACCGCAGCCATCTGCCCCTGACTTTGTCTCCTGGCATCCACCTCGCGAACGCAGCGCTCCTGGGGAAGCTGCCTTAGCTCTACCTCGGGGGGCTTTGGGTACCTGAAGCACCAGCTCGATTCCCAACCCGCTGCCTCAAACTAAAGAGCCTTGAGATGGGGGACGGTGAAGACAAGGAAGCGTCACAACCTTGGCCGAGCAGTGAGGCCTCCCCTGCGCTCCGAGCGAGGGATGCTGCCCCTCATGTCAACCTCGGCAGCAACTCGCCGGCCCTCGCTGCTGCGCAGGTCCAGCGGCGGGGAGAGAGGCTTATCCTGCGCGGCTCTTCCAGGGCTGCCCTCTACGCAGGGCCCAGCCGACGGCTTTCAGGGCCCCAACCACCGAGTGGCGGGGAGGGGGGGGGGGGGGGGGGGATTATCACCGCGAACCGCCGCCGGCTGCCCGACCTCCCTCTCCCCCCTCTGCGCACGGGGGTGGGTGCGGAGCCGGTCGGGGGGAGATAAGGAAGGGGTGGGAAAAAAAAAAAAAAAAATTAAAAAAAATAAACCCCACAGAGCGAAGTCAGGGCCAGCCGGCTGGCCGGGCCGGCCTCCCCCAGGCCGGCTCCCCGCGGTGACGACCTTGGGGTGCTCGGGGACAGGACGGGGGGGAGCCCCGGCGGGGGAGGGAGGGCGGGAGCGGCCCGGCCCGGCGCCCCCGCACGGGTCGGCCCAGCCGCGGCCGGGCTGGCAGGACGCACGCCCCGGGGGACCCCACCCAGCAGCCACCCGGCCACCACCCCCCCCCCGCCTCCCCGGGTCGGGTCGGGCCGGGCCGCCCCCCGGCTCCCCCCCCCCCCCCCTCCCCGCGGCCCGCTGGCGGCGGGGCCCACAGGGAGCCTTGGCCGGGCGCCACGACCCCACCCCTTCCCCCGGGCGGGCCGCCGCCAATGGAGGCCGGGCGGGGGAGGGGGCGGGGGGCGCCGAGGAGAGGTCCCAGCCCCGCGGCCGCCGCCCGGGCTCCCCTCGGGCAGGGCAGGGCAGGGCGAGGCGGGCCGGGGCCGGGGGGCCGGGGGGCGCGGGCCCGCCCGGGGAGGCAGCGCAGGCCCCGCCGCGCCTGTCCTCGGCCACCCCGCACCCCGCGCGCCGCCCGCCATTGGGCCGGCCGGGCGGGCGGGCGGGCGCGCGGGGCGGAGGGCGCGCCCCGATTGGCCCCGCCCGCTGCCCATCAACACGCCTCCCACTCGCCGCGAGCGCGGGGCACACCGGGAAACGTAGTCCGCGCGCCCCCTCGCACCTGCGGGGCGGCGCGGACGCGGGACTACAACTCCCAGGAGCCCCCGCGCCGCACCCCCCCACCCCCCCCGCACCCCCCCCCAACGCCCCGCAGGGCCCTTCCCCCCCTCCGCGACCCCCCCAGCACGGCCCGGCCAAGTACAACGTATGCAGGCGGGGGGGGGCGGGGGGGGCGGGGGGGGGGGGGGGCAGCTGCCCCGGCACGGCCCTGCCCCCCCCGACGCGCAGACCCCCCCGACCCCCCTCTCCACCCCCAGCGCTGCCCCTGGAGAAGGGGGGGGGGGGGGGGGGTCAGGCCTCCATTCCCCCCCCCCACCCCGGGCCCGACCCCCGCCCGTCGCGTCCCCGCGTGTATCCCCCCCCCGCCGCGTCTCCCCCCCACCTCCCCGTACCGGGCGGGGGCCGAGCGGTCCGAGCGAGCGGAGCGGGCCGCGCCGTGCCGAGCCGGGCCGGGCCGAGCGGGCGGGCGGGCGGAGCAGGCTCTGGCCGCCCCGCGGGAGCTGCTCGCCGAGGCCCGTATGCGGCTCCTTCCTGCTCCGGCCGGGGCCGCCCCGCTCTTAAAGGGGCCGCGCGCCGCCCCCCCCCCGCCCGCCCGCCGCCCCCCCCGCGCCCGCCGCCTCGGGGCGCAGCCTCCCAGCCGGGGGGGGGCGCCCCCCCGCAGCGCCCGGCTCCGCGCGGAGGGAAGGGGGGGGGGAGGTGGGGGCTGGAGGGCGGGGGCCCCTTTAAGAGCCCCCACAACCCCCCGCCCCGCGCTGCGTGGGCCGCTCCTCGCGCCCCCGCCACCCGTGTCAGCGCCCCAGGCCCCTCCGTGTCAACACCACCCCCCCACCCCCGGATCACGTCCCCGCACCCCCCCGCCCCCACCCCAGTGTCACCCCCCAGGGCACCTCCCGCGCCCCCACACCCCCCCCGTGTCATTCCATAAGACACCTTCACGCACCCCCCCCCCCACCCCGCGTGTCACCCCCCAGGGCACCTCCCCACGACCCCAAACCCACCCATGTCACCCCACGCCCCCAAGGCCCACCACGCGTCACCTCTGTGCCCCCCATCACCCTGTGTCACCCCCACCCCCCTGCATGTCACCCTTCCTCCTGCCCCCCCCCCCCGTGTCCCTCAGTATCCCCCCACTGCCCCCTGCCCCCCCCTCCCATCCTGCCCCCCCTCCCCAAGCTGGGAAGGGGACACAAAGCTCTGCCCAAGGTCACCAGTGGGCTGGGAGCCAGCCCGGCAGGGACAGGGGACAGGACAAACCCACTGGAGCCACCACCTCCAGGCCTGTCCCAGGCAGGGGGGACACACACACAACAACGGCGACCCCCCACCCATGACCAGAGCTCCAGGTGTCATCTAGATACCCACCATTCCGCTCCAGAGTGAACAGCTCCTCAAAGCCAGTTTCCTGCAGGTTACCAAGTTCATCTGTACGGAACACCAGCTGCCGTGGGGCACCCAGCCCCGGCAAGATTTTAGGGAAGATTTTGAATTAATAATAATTTTTAAAAATTAATTAAAGGAAGACAAAGAAAGAAAAGAACAGGCTTTGATCAACAGACCCCCCCCGGGGCTCCCAGGGGCCTCTGCTCCACAGGCCAGCACCCCTGGGATTTCCCCCTTTCTCCCCTTTTTTTTCCTTAAATAACCCTGCTCAGCTCCTCACAGGGGCACCGAGGACTTCACCCACAGCGACCCCCCCGCATCCACACACACACCACACCCCCCCCAGCTAGTGGGAGCCCTGGAGGGGGCCCCAGGGGGTGTTTGGGGAGCGGTTGGTATCATTAACCCCAGTCTGCAGGTGGGGAAACTGAGGCAGGACAGGAAAACCCGGCTGTAAGGGGGGAGTGAGAGGACCCTGGGCCCCAACACCAGGTTGGGGGGAGGCAGAGTGGAGTGCAGGGGGCTGGGGGGCCCCCCCCAGGCTGCACCCAGGGCTGGGCCCTGCCACGCGCCGGCGGCCACACGCTCACTGCCTGCTTTCGCTTTCCTCCGCCGTGGGCGGGGGCACGCCCAGAGGCCCCCCCCCCCCAAAGATGAAGCCCCAGCACGGCTCCCAGCCCCCCCAAAAGCTCTCCGCAGGCAGGGGCCACCCCAAAACCGCCTGTGACACAGATATGGAGAGCACCCACATATGTCAGGGGGGGCGTAACCCCAAGCACCCCCCTCCTGTCCCACAGAAGTGGGGTTTGGGGTACCCCTTCATCCAGCTCTGGCCAGACCCCCCCTTCATCCCTGCTCCCCCCAAGCCACAGGGGCTGTGCTCACCCCCAGCCTGGGGACCCCCCCGGGGACCCCCACCAGGATTCCCAGCCAACATCATCAAAACCTGTCGCAGCTCCCATGGGTGGAGTGAGTTTATCCTGGTCTCTGCAGGACAGCCCAAACCCTCGGGGGACCCCAAAACACCATCAGAAGCAAAACCTGGACCCCCCTCAAAGTGCCACCACAGGACCTTCACACCAGGGACCCCACAGGGTGGGGGGGGACAGGGACAGTACCAAGGCGGGTGCCCAGCATCACCTCCCCACAGCCCTGGCATTGCTAACGGCACGAGAATTCTGCAAAATAAAGTTATTTTTCAATTCTGGGCCTGATTTCCATTTTGCCAGCGCTGCCCAGGGCTGGCAGAGCCCAGCTTCACCTCTCCCTGCTTCTTTTCATCTCAAATACTTAAAAGCCATAAATATTTCACCCCAAATCTTTCAGAGCTGATCCCGGCTCCCCTGGGGCAGGATTTAGGGCATCGCACCGTCCTCAGACCCCGCATCCACCAGGGCCGGGGCTGCCTCGTGCCAAGATAATTCCGTTATCGCCTGCTTCCGCTGGAGGCAGCCGATGGGCAGCACGGTGAGAGCCACCGGCGCATCCCGGCGAGAGCCACCGGCGCATCCCGGCACGGCCGCGTCCCCAAACACGGGCAGTGACATCGCTCCCATCCAGGGAGGACCCGTGGGGGTTCCAGCTCTGCAAGGGTTAAAGCCACTTGGGGCACAACCAAGAAGAGAAAAGGCCTGTAAATGTAAAGTGCCATTTATTTTTTTTTTTCCATGATGAAAATATCGAGTTTAAAAAAAAAAAAAATTGCACCAACAAAACGCTCAGCACGCTTTATCCTCCTCCTCCAAAACCCAGCACCAAAACCAACTGAAAATATCCTAAAGCTTTATGAACCCACCTCCCACTTAAATTAAGAGGCAAAAAAACATAACGACGAGCATCCCCATGGCTGGGGGGTGCCTTGCCCAGGCATGAGCTGAGCCAGTGAGCACAGACCCCCCACCCCCTAAATCTGGGGTCTCCCCCCACTCCTGGGTTTGCCTTGGGGGGACGCAGCTGCCCCCAGCGCTTGCCCCAAGCAGGGCAGCACCTTCATCCTTTGCTGCGGAAGGGGAAAGAAAAAGGGTACGAGAGGTTTGGGGTTACCAAGTCACAGCGCTTGCTTTTGGGGGGCTGCCACGGTGGGACCCGAGCGCAGGCAGAGGGGATGTCAGCCACCAGCCCAACGGAGCGAAAAACCAGCCCAAACAGAAGGAAAACACACCCCAAAAAAATCTCACTGAGCTTCCAAAAATCATCTCCTCATGGGGAGCCTGCAGAGCCCTGCACGGGGGGGGAGCAAATCACCCAAAAATACAGACGCGTGGTGGAACGTGAGGTGACAGCGGGGACCTGCCAACCCCACAGCGCTGGATCCGGCCACCGCCCCGGGGCTCAGCCCTCACAGCCGCGGGGCCACCACGGGCCCCACGGGGGGGTTTTGCAAGGTCCTTCCTTGGCAGGAGGGGACGTGACAGGCATAAACCATGGTCAGGTGGCCTTGGGACAAACCAGGTCTCGCTGGGGGGCGGTTCACCCCCTCCCTGCAATGCCCAGCCTAAGCACCCCGCACCTCCCGGCCGAGGGGCTCCAATAAGGATCCCTGGGGCTCTGCTACAGCCTGAGAGGAGCTGGAGGAGGAAAACCCGCAGCTCGGAGGGGTTTCACCCTTCCCTGTCCCCAGGAGATGGCGGGGTCAGGAGAGGGACCCCACTCCTGGGCTAGCCCGGCTCTGCCCAGGCCATGGTGGACAACTGGGCTCTGCCTCCCACCTCTCTGCGCTGGAAGGAGCCAGGGAAGGGAACTCCATGCTCCCCCCTCACCTTGGCACCTAAAGGTGCGAGCCACAGCTTGCCAGGGTGCCACAGTCCCAGGGGAGCTGCTCACACCGCCCCCCCCCACCCCCAGCAAGCCAAGAGCTCAGCCTGCGCTCAACACATCGAGACCCTTCACTAAATATCCAGTGCGTGACAAGAACAGGCTTTAAAACAACCGTTTAAAAAGAAAACAAAAAATACAAATCTCTCCTCCACCTGCAGACAGGCCGGGAGGGAGCTCACTGCTCTGCTCTTCTCCAGCTCAGCCATAAATCACCCCACAGACCTCCTGCCCACATCGGCAGGGTGCCCACCTCCTCCCCAGCCGCCCCGGGCAGGACGGTGACACTGTTTTGGGCCACCCCTAGACAGGGTTTCTCCATTCCTGGCCCCACTGATTTTTCCACCCCGGAGCCCACGTGAAAACCAGGGAGGAGGTGAAGCATCTGCTGTGCAGCCCCTTGTCCCCATCCCCTGCCACCGTCTCACACACACATGCAGCTGTGCACACACACGATTATTTTTTTTTTTAACCCAAGTGAACATGTTTCCAAAAAAAAAAAAAAAAAAAAGAGAAAAATTAACATAAGCAGCACCACATTTCCCAAGTGTCAGGAGCTCCAGAGCTGGAGCAGAGGCCTGGAACACCCCCACATCTAAAGAAACCAACCCCGCTTTGGCTGGGGGGATCGGCCGATAAAGACGTTTCCGAGGGGACGGTGCTTTTCTGCTGGGACGTGAGGCGAGAAGGGGCCGGGGAGGAGGAAGGAGGGCAGTTCGGTCATTTACTGAAGGAGAGGAAATGGTGACAGAGGCAGATGTACTGACACCAGGCGGTCGGCTCGGCCCTCACATGGCAGCGCGGGTGGGTGTGCTGGGCTGGTTCAACCGCAGCGTTTTGCACAGCCAGCCGGCGAAATCCACCTCCTCCACTTCGGAGCGTTTGATGAAGGTGTGACTCTGAAAGCGAAGGGAAACAAGGTTAGGAGCATCGTCGGCTGCTCCCCGGCTCCCAAAAACCCAGCCCTGTGCCGTGGGCTAGACCCCGGAGAGGTGAGAAGATCCTGGTGCTACGTTTCAGGCAGCTCTCAGGCAGCGAAAACAGATTTTGAGAAAATATTTGTTCCTCGCAGCCCTGTGGCTGGGATTTTAATCCGTGCTGGCCATGCAGCTGACACACAGGAACAGGAGGAAGGATGATTTAAAGGAGAGCAGAACCTGCGTGGCTCCTGCCCGCGAGCTGCCCAAAATCCCCCTGATCCTCGCTTGCCCCTGGATGGCAAATCCTGCTCCTGGGGGCAGGAGGTAACAGAGCACAGGCGGGACACGACAACCTTCACACAAGGGCATGGGGCCGCAAGGACACAGGCCACCCCCTCTGCAAGGGCTGTGTGGGCGCAGCCAGATGTAGCTCAGGGGCTCAGCGTGATGCCGAGGAGGAAAGCTGAGGTCAACATGGTGACACTGGGCTCACAGAATGGTTTGAGTTGGAAGGGACCTTAAAGCTCATCCAGTTCCAACCACGTGCCACGGGGGACACCTTCCACTCACTCAGGTTGCTCAAAGCCCCGTCCAACCTGGCCTTGAACCCTTCCAGGGAGACAGAATCCACCACCTCTCCGGGCAGCCTGTTCCAGTGCCTCACCACGCTCACACTTCCTTCTATCTAATCTAAATCTGCCCTCTTTCAGTTTAAAACCGTTACCCCTCATCCTATCCCTACACTCTCTGATAAAGAGTCCCTCCCCAGTTTTCCTGCAGGCCTCCTCTACATACTGGAAGGCCGCTCTAAGGTCTCCCTGGAGTCTTCTCTCCTCTGGGCTGAACACCCCCAACTCTCAGCCTGTTCTCACAGCGGAGGTGCTCCAGCCCCTGATCATCTTCGTGGCTCGAGCAGCTCCATATCTGTCTTATGTTGGGGGCCTCTCAGCTGGACACAGCACTGCAGGTGGGGTCTCACCAGCGCAGAGGAGAATCCCCTCCCTCGACCTGCTGGCCACACTGCTTTTGAGTAGCCCAGGATACAGTTGACTTTCTAGGCTGTAAGCACACACTGCTGGCTCGTATTCAGCCCATATATCCATATTCATCTGCCCAGCTCGGGAGGCAAAGGTTTGTCCCAGGCACCTCCACAGACACAGGACAGCCGGGTGGTTCCAGTCCTGGGCTTCGCATGGGCGAGATACCATCACTGCCTTTGAATCAAAGGTGAGTCACTCCCTCTCCCAGGCTCTATTTAGCTCATCTTAAGCTCAGCCTGGGAGTTTCCAGCCTTTTGAGCAAGAGAGGCACAGGACGGGGCAGCAGTTTGCAGATCTGGTGCCACCCCACTGTAGAAAGAAAATTGCTCTCCCCCACTTACCATCAGCATCTTCAGATCTGCCCGTTCTGCTGGATTTTTAATTAAGCTGAAATGAAAAGAACAAGAGCGCAAAACCAAGGTTGAGACATTTCTTGTGGGAAACCGGTTATCTGGCTGGAGAGGTCCCCAGCTTCACTGAAAGTCACTTGGCCTCCTGGCTGCTTTCCCCAGGAGCTTGGCAGCGTGCAAACGGCTCCGAAAGCATCGTCTCCAACAGCCCAGCTCCTAGGGAGAGCTGCAGGATCTGTCTCTTCTAGACCACGTGGATGAACTGCGCCCTGCAAGTGGAGAAAAGGACCTAACGCTTGGCAGGGATAAGTGATTTTTGTAACGGCCAATGTCTGTGATTTAATGGGAGCTGCAACAGCATCTTCAGGTGTCCCCCCACCGCATCAGATCTGGAAGTCGATGGTGTACGCCTGGTGCCTGCAAGGCTGTGGGGTGACTCACAGCCCCAGCAATCTGCTCCACCATCCCCCTGCCAGGCTCATATTTAGAAGGTGCTGGGATACTGCTAAGCATCACCACAAATAAACTGCCTTTATTCCAACCCTTCCCAAGTTCTCAGCACAATGCAGGATCACACTGCAGCCAGGGAGAGATCACCTATGGAGCACGGAGAACACTGCGTTATGCTGAATATTCTGGGTGGAGCAGCAGGCTGCAGAGCTGTCAGGGAGTACATACAGGCCTCCACCTTCAGCCATAAGATAAAATCCTTACCATTTATTTACAAACTCCTGGAAATCTTGCGTGAAAACTCCATTCGGCAGCTTGGGAGGCGGCTGCAGAGAAAAGAAGGGTTTTCTGCATCACTGTGTGTTAATGGGTCAAAAAACAGAACGTCACCCACCATCTTTAATGAGCCGCAGAAAAGCTGTGCTCTACAGCTCTCCTCCTCCAAGCTGCCCTTTACAGCCAGGGAACTGCTCCCTGCCACTTCTTACCCTGGCAGCACGTGGCTGGGCTGGCAGCAAACTGCTGCCCCAGCACGATGTGCAGCTGGGGGGACCCCACGCTGAATCGCTGCCAAAGCTGGGAAACCGAAATTGCAGCATCGCAATTCTGGATCCAACCTCGCAAATCCCAGCTCTGGCAACGTCTACAGCGGACAAAGCTGATCCAGAAACGGTAATTGGGGGTCAACTCCTATCACCTTGAAAGGGGAAGCTGCTCTTTCCAGTTGCTGGTGGGATGGAGACTACCTGAAAAGTCTGGTAGGACATTTCAGCCTGGGATTTTAGCACTGGTCACCCTCATTCAAAGGGCTTCAGCTGAGAAAACAGCATCTGCGCAGAGGGAGCGTTCAGCCTTTGCTGATCTAGGGGGGAGCACGTTTGAAACAGGTGGCTGCAGGAGGAGCAGGTCATTACAGCCAAGAGCTCCTCTTTCAGGGGTATTATGAACTTCCCTGCAGAGCCTTATTCCAAAACCAGAGCTGCCTTCGTGATACAAAGAGACAGGAAGAGGGAACATGGGAGAAGGAAAGGACGTCAGTGCGGCTTAGAGAGGTTCTCTATCAAAAAGCTCCTCTTCAAGCAAAAGTTTTGGAGCCTACCCTGACTCAGCAGGTACTGTGGTACCTCAGGGAAGCCCCAGCAGAACCGACAGTAAAGAAACACCCACCTCATTAACTATATAATCCAGCAGTTCAAAGATGGCCATCGCAGGCCGGCTGTCCATCCCATGGCCTGCGTGGTTAAGATGACAAAAACAGTGGTGAGAGGCTGTTCAGGGACAGTGAAGGGCTTCATTTTGTGTGAAAAACCTGTATGCTGTGGGACTTCTGCTGGGAGAGGCAGAGGCAACCCACTTGGGAACGACTTGCAGTTAAAAAAAAAAAATAACGAAAACCAAAACACGTTCTGAAATTTCACATTTCTTTCACCGTGCCTATAGTCCAGATTTATTTCCTAGCTTGGAGCATTTGGAGAGTACCAGACCATCTGCTGTGGCAGGCTGGCAGCGCTTCTAGAGCCTTCTGCTTCCAAGCAAATGGCTCAAGTGGAGCCTCCTCCAAACCCCCGTGCTGGTGTGGTACTTCTATGAGAGCTCCCAGCAAAGCTCTTCCCAAAAAGCTGCCTCTAGCTTGAAAGGAACCTGTTGGCAGTACAGGCAAAGCCAGAGGAGCAACAGGGGCTGTGACAGTGTCCCTCAAAGCATCTCCTCCAGGGGAGCCACATCCCGACAGCCAGCACCGTCCCCAGCATGGGGTGCTTTGCTGCGTGGCCTGAGCCTTCTCACGGGACACAGCAGGGCCTAAAGGAGCCCAGGGCAGGCAAACTGAGCTCTTCAAAACTTTAAGAGACCCAAGTTGGACTCCACATCTGTTCCTTCACAGCATCCTGAGAGCAATCTCCACCTCCCCATGCAAGACCAGACGCCCGCCTGCGCTCGTTAGGAATTACAAACCTCTGAGGTCAAGTGGATTCTGCTGGAGCATCGACACGGCTCCGTCTGCTCTGCAGAGAGGGGCCTCCCTAGAAACACTCACCTCCCCGCCACAACCTCATCCAAAGCGGCCTTTGGCTAACCCAGCCACACCGAACAAAACCCGACCCCTTCTCCCCCACGTCTGTGTGTTGTTTCCAATGCATACGACAGCCCCTACCACTGACGGGGCGTCCTGGGGGCCTGGCCCGCGGCGAGATGCTGTGAGACTCTCCCTCTGCCCCGTCCACCACAGGACGGCCAAATATTGCTTCCAGTTCCTTGGAGTCTGGCGGGGGGATTGGGTACCTTCCGATAGACAGCTCCACTAACGACAGCCCCATGCTCCAGATGTCGGACTGGACCGAGTAGTGGGTGCCCTGCAACCGCTCAGGCTGGAAGCAAAGACCACAGAAACACACATTGACACAGAATATCAACAGGCAAGTCAGAATTATCAGGCACTGAAATTAAATAGATGAGACTCTGATGGCCTCTCCAGCTCAGCTCTCCACCCCTCCAGGGAAAGGACTGTCCCAAAGGGGTCATGTGCAAAGAGGATGTGAAAGAAAGATCATGTGCACACATAAAGCACTTGTATGCATCTAACCAACAGCTACAGTTGAGCAGCGTTTAGTTGCTTATACTGAGGAGTCCAGAGCACACAGTAGGAACCTATTTCTCTGTACGCTGAGATCTAATCAACTCAATTTATTAACAGACTTTGTTTTTCCTGCTTATTCCTGTTAATACCCAAAAGGAATGTGAGGAGCACAAAATCCACTCCAGGCTCTTACCATTGAAAGAAATATTAAAAATAAACAAACCCATGCAAGTCATCCATACTGGCAGTTTTGAGTCAGCTGTGCAGACCCAGTGGCTGAGTGTAAAGGAGATATTATTTTTAAATAGCCACTGTCTAACTATAACTGCACTTGAATAACCATTCCTAAAATACGAGAGCAGCTCAGACCTAAGCACAGTAGTCTGAGGGCTTCCCTAATAACCCACCACTCACCTCCAGCCACGACCACACACGGTGTGGGGAGCAGACCCCCACCTTCCCTCTGCCTCTCAGCTACAGAACCTGGGGACTCGGAGCCAGCCAGGAGGTAATTTTATTGTTACAGGCACTCTATCTGCAGTTCAGTAACACTGATTATGATTCTCATTTGAAGGAGAGACACAATCAGCTCTTCCTGCAGTTCACTCTCACTGGCTGACTCCAATTTGGCTTTAATTTCCCATTAGCCTGTACCAAAACCCAGCTGCACTAAACTGGTTTTACCCCCATTTTGCCAGCAAGTGCACGTGGTCAAAGCAGCAGAGGAGGCGTGGAGGGGACGCAGATGCTGGTACATGCACTTCTTTCTTGGACAGAGCTTTGCATACGGGAAGAGAAGATGTTTTTGAACGCACAAACACTCGCCAAAATAAAATACAGAACCATTTGTAGGATCTGAAAAGCTTTTCCCTGCAAGTCTCTGCATTTCCACATGCACCACTGCTAGCCGGGCACAGGACAGCGACTCCTCGAGAGGATGTGGGGGGTGTCTGCTTCTCGTGCCTCGAAGCACTGGGCTCACCCCTGATGTGAGCCACGAACGGGGCAGTCCAGATGAGGATGGAAACACAGAGCAAAAATCGGACGCTACACGCTGATTCCGCAAGAGCCGAGTTGAACCCGAATTGTGAAAAAACCCAGCCGAAAGTTGAAAAGAACTTACAGACATGTAGGACCGAGTTCCCACAAAAGAGTTTGCCATGGAGTCAATGAGTTGACCGCTGACCCCGAAATCACACAGCTTAATCTCTCCTCGAGAATTAACCAGGATGTTGGAAGGCTTCACATCTGACAACAGCAAGAGAGAAGAGCGTAAACACGACTCTAGGTGAAATACAGGGCTCTTGTACCGCAGGCAGTTATTTTTAGGTTCCTCCTCTCACCTCTGTGCATGATTTGGTGCTTCTCTCTCAGATACGCCAAGCCTCTCAGAACCTAGGAGGAAATCAAAAGAGAGGATGAGATCAGAGCTGGGAAGGGAAGTGCTTTCCCTTCAGCAGGACACATTGCGTAAACTCCGGGTGCTGCCACGCTGCAGCTTGGCGAAGAAAGCCACCCCGCAGTGTCCATGGGTTTGCAATTTATCACCAAGTCAATCACAGATCTTGGGTTTACCACCCAAGAAAGCTTCTCCCAAATCTTCTCCAGGAGAGGCCAACACCAGCTGGTGCCACACAAGGGGTCAGAGCTACGGAGAGTAGTTGGGAACCTGCTTTCCCCCTCCTCTCTTGCACACACCACTGCCTCCTGCCCCAGTCAGGCTACGAAAGCGCGTACGGGGAAACGAAGAAAGCTTCCTGAGGCAACACAAGCATTATTCCCACACCGTGCCCAGCAAATCCTTTCTGGAAGCCTGAAGAGCCACCGTAACTCACCGCTATACTGACTTTCCCCAAGATCTCCTCGGGAATTCTTTTGGCTTCTTTCAGCACTTGATCCAAAGAGCCGCCATCCTAAAATAAAGAACGTGGAAGTGACCAACACGCCAGTCCCCAGCAGGAAAGCAGAGCAGCTGGCTGTACAGGCAAGCGTGCCCAGGGAGGGCAAGGGGTATATAAGCAGTACACAGCATCTCAGCTCAGCTGTCTGCAACGACTCAGCATCGAGCACACTCCTTTTACAGAAAAAAAAAAAAAAGATATCTGATGATCAGAGCTCAAACATCTCACTTGAAAACGACTTTAATGCTATCTTCTATCAGCTCTGCTTCTTGTTATTAGTTCTTAGCTTCCTTTCCATCAGTGGTAAATGTGAAGATGATGCTGTCAGCGCTGATCCAGAGGAGCGACAACACTATTCTCCACCACAGACAACAGAAAACACACCCTGAGCTTCACGGGAAGCTCTGTAGAGCAGGGGGTTTACAACATTTCCGTTTGGCCAACCCCCAAACCTCTGCTTCCGCTTTCCAAAAAGTCGATCTCTCTGTCCTTTTGATGCCTAAGCAGGAGCACTCAGCTCCTACCAGGAGCACAGTGGCCTCGCTGCAGCCCGGGCAAGGAGCCATCGCAGCTGGCAGAGCCCTAACCCTTCTCACCTGCGACTGCAAGTCTCAGGGAGATGCAATTCAGAACAGTCCCGGGAGGAGCAGATTGCAGAGGAGGAACGGGGACTCACCATGTGCTCCATGCAGATGGAGATCTCTCCGTCACTGTAGAAGGCTCCATAGAAACCCACAATATATGGGGAATTACACTCATGCAGCACCTGCAGCTCTCGGATAATCTGATTCCTGATGGCCGGTTTGATTTCTAAATGAATCAGCTGCCAAGGAAAAAAAAAAAATATTCAAGGTGTAACACCTAGAAAAACTGACAAGAACCATGTGAGCAAGTCCTGAGAGTTGGAAAGAATCAAAAAACATCTTCAGGGGAAGCTCTGCTTTGGCACAGACTTTTTACCATTCGTAGACTAAGATTAAAGATAAAGGGAGAAGTAGAGCCCTGTGCAGGCTGTTAGCGACTGAAGCAACTGCCGGCCATGTAACACAGGGAGATCGCACAGGATAGAGCAGAAAGACAAGTCAGAAGTTTGATGCAGATCTGACTCAGCAGACAGGAGCATTTTCACAAGTTCTGTAGGTGTCGTAAGAAGAGGTGCTCTGATATCAAGGAAACCACAGAAAGTAAAAAAAAAAACAAACCATGAAATTTATACACGTGAAAGTTTTATTCCTTGGCTCCACGTAGAGTCAGTTAACAGAGCTGTGGGTAGGGAAGCCAGAGGCTAGAAAACACAATGGCAGGTCAGAAAAAAGCCACTGCTACTGTAAGCTCTAGGTCACCCCACCCCAGGGACGTCTGTCCTTCCCACAGACCTAGAAAGGCCGGTCTCCGCAGGAAGGACAGAAGTGCTGCAGCTTGCCCTTGCTTCAGCTTCTGAACATGGAGCTCCCAACAACCTCAAAACCACCCAGTGACACCCAACGCTCCTAAATCAAACGCCCTGGAAGGCTTTGAGAGCTCAGCGCTGAGTGAAGCCACCTAGAGAAGCGGATTTGCTCATGAGACCCACTAAACCACCCCAACAGCGGCTGAGAGCAGAGACTTTCAAGGAAGCTGTCCTACAGATGAGCGGTTGCGCTGTTCTGGCCCAGCACTGCCTTTTGGAATAGGGACACCAAGCATCTCCTAGTATTCCCCTATAGAGCAGCACAGCAGAAAATGTTGCCCATAAACCCACGTCTGAGAGGAACCACTGTCACGGCTGCTTCGAACTACCTTGGGGATCTGTTAAGTGGGTGGCAAAGAACACGTGCCAAACCCATCCTTCCACCTGCCATTTCCAGTTCTCATTAGCCATGACCTAGGCTCCTCAAGAGATCTGCTTCCTGCTTCTTCTATCCAGTTTAGCTGAGTTCATTAAAACCAGCTTCACTGGAAAAAAGAATAAACTTATGTTTTCACACAAGGCACTCCAAACCCCAGGGACCTGTCGCAGAGAGCAGGGCCTCTCCCAGGAGAGGACTCGGAGACAGGCAGGGCAGCTCAGAGGTGAAACAGGAGAAGCTCCATGTAAAACCTCGCTGGGGGCAGCAGGGACCATGTTCCCGACCCAGGCGAGGTGGTCAGGGTGCAGAGAAGGGTCAGTGCAGAGAGATCCCAATCAAAGCCGGCTCTCCCAGGGCTGGGCAAAAGCACCAGACGCTCCAGCACAGCACCACAGCCCAATTACCTTCCGCGCCATAATGAGCCCTGAGGGTTTGTGCTGCACTTTGGTGACCACGCCGCCATTGCCAGCCCCCAATTCAGAGATCCTCTCAAAGTCATCGTCCTTCAGCTCGCCCACTTTGGCTTTTTGTGTGAGGAAAGCTTCCAGGCGCTTCTTCTGCTGCTCATCCAGCTCCAGTTCCTCGAGCTTCTTCTGAAGGTCCACCAGGTTTGCCCTGGAGAGGGGAGGAGGAGACAGGAGGGACCATCAGTCGCTGGGCTGTGAGGGCAGCACCAGAGAAAGAAGAGTTTACATCTCCTCTGGAGAGGAGCTTTAGTGTCGTCAGCTGTTTTGGGAAAGCCAAGGAATAGGGAAAATCCTTCAACACTTAAAGAGGCAGCACCAGCAACCTCTCCCAACATAGGGAGCCAAGCTTGGGTTTCACTGTGAAAGATGAGAAGGGCTTTCCAGTGTCCAGCAACCCCCTGCTCCATTACACCCCCTCCGCCACCCCCCAAACCCCCCACTCCCAAGCACAAAGGGGTGCCTGTGCTCCCCCAGCACCTGCTGCTGCGCTCCCATCGCCTGTGCAGGCTCCAGCTGCTTTCTCCCATTTGCTGCCCACTCCCTTATGCCCCTCCACCCACACCTAGGGCAATGGCTGGGGACAGTCTCACCCCACCCCTTCCACCCAGCACCCCCATGAGATGTTCTGCCTCCCCCTTAGCACTGCCCACGCCCCCCCTCCACCACCCTTTGCCCCACACGTCTGGCCTGCCAAGCCCTGATTGCTGCCCCCCGTCCTGCCCCCCACACCCCAGCTGCCCCCAGACCTTCCCCCAGCCTCCTCTGCCTTCCCTGCCGCCCCCTCAGCAAACGTGGGGCTCACACCAGCCTCCGCCCCCCCAGCCCATCCCAGCCCATCCCGCCCCAGCCCACCCAGCCCCTCAAACCCCCGACCTGCCCCCTCAGCTCCGGTCCCCCCACCCCAGACACCCCCAGGCTGGGCCCATCCAGCCTCCCCTGTCCCGGCTCCCCCAGGCCTGCCCTGGCCCCCCAGGCCTGTCCCGGCTCCCCCAGGCCCGGTGCCCGCCCTGCCCCGGCCTCCCCAGGCCCCGAGCCCGCCAGCCCCGGCCCACAGGGTCTCCCCGGGCCCTCTGCCCGCCACGTCCCGGCTGCCCAGCCCCGGTGCCCGCCCCACCCGGCCCCCCCAGGCCCGGTGCCCGCCCCAGGCCCGGCGCCCCCCCCGGCCGCGGCGCAGGCTGGGCGGGCCGGGCCGCCACTCACTCACTCGGCGGAGCCGTCGGGGCTCGGCCCCTCGGCAGCGCTGGGGGCGATGGTGAGGGCCGGCAGCACCGGCTTCCTCTTGGCCGGCATGGCCGGGCCGGGCCGCGCCTGCGGGGCCTAGCGGGGGCGCGGCCGCGCGGCGCGGGGGCGCGCGGGGGCGGGGCCGGCGGGGCGGGGCGGGGCCGCGCGGAGCCTATCGGGGGCGCGGCCGCAGGGCGCGGGGGCGCGCGCGAGGGGCGGGGCCGGGCGGGGCGGGGCTAGGCGGGGCGGGGCGGGGCCTCGGAGTCTCGCGAGAACTCGCTGAGGGAGAGAGGGCGGGGGGGGGGGGGGCGGGAGGCCATGGCCGACGGGGCGAGGCCTGGGGCTGGGGCAGGGCAGCTCCCGGCTGTGCTGAGGGAGCGAGCGCTAATTGCCTTGTCAGCCATTAGCGACCCCGCAATTATCAGGAGCCCCCCATTCCCTGCCCGCACTGCCCGTCCCCTGCCCGCACTGCCCTCCCGCCTGACCCCACGCACCAGGCCCAGGGGATGCTCGAGGGCCCTAACAAAGCCGGGTAATTAGCAGCCCCGGGGGGACCGTGGCGCCGGGCGGGCGGGTGCCCTTTGCCCGGTTCCAGGGGCTCCCGTCTCCGCCGCAGGGCCATAAACCAGGGAGCGGCAGCCAGCGCGGGCAGCTGCCTTCCCCGCTGCCGCCCGGTCAGAGGGCGTCGAGCGGCAGATAACGGGACGTGGCCTTGTCCCCACGTCACGCCTGGGTCACACGCTGCCTTACTCACCCGTCCCCTCCCTGCGTGAAGGGGATCCAGGGGGGATCCCAGGGGATCTGGAGGGTGACACGGGTGACACACGTTGGGCTGACACCCCCACCACGGGGCGATGGGGAGGGGTGAAGGCAGCGGCCAACAAACTGTGGTGTGTTCGGCCCCCAGACAGCCTCAGGGAAAACTGAGGCACGGAGGGTGCAGGCAGCCCCTCCGGCAGGCAGCGCCTGGGCAGGCAGCACAACCCAGGCTCCCAGGTCAGCCCGGGCCGCAGGGACTGGAGGCGACCAAGGTTTGTTGTGGAGGAAGCCATAAGTAGTAGAGTCCAAGTCAACGTCTTCACCGGATGTTGTTCTCAACACCTATCAAATGTGATTAATGCTGATACGCTCACCAAAAAAAGGGAAATTGTCCCCAAAAATGGGTGAAAGTTCATGGGCAATCACAGCACTCGGACTTCGCTCGCCAGCCCTGGGCCCCTCCTGCCCTGCTCAGCGGAGGAGGACAAAAACATTTGGCTAATGAGTTACGGAGCGCAGCAGGTCCATCCCTGGGGCGGCCCTGCTATCGCTCACCACCATCCCCAATCAGGGATGGGAGATTTTGCAATCCAGGATGTTATTTCTGAGCAGTTGGAGTTTAAACTTTGCCACTTGGGTCAGGACACCACGGAGGAGGAGGAGGAGGTGGCTGGTCTCAGTGTCTGTCCTGCTCCCCAGCGCACCAAGGGAGTTGTGAAGACAGGACGGATCTGTGCGGGATCTCACACAGGTACGTCCTGGCTGCCGGCGCTCAACGGGGTCCCTCTTCCTGGTGGTCCCACAAGGTCATCAGGGCTCACTGGAAGGACTGAGGATGGACAGGGTACAATAAGGCCCCTCGTGTGGGTTGGCAAGCCAAACATCATGGTGATGGTGACCATCCCCAAACCTGGCTTGAACGACACTTGAGTCTGTGCTTAATAGGTTGGGAAGGGCAGTTGGGTGATGGGCTGGGTGATTGGGTGGAGTGGGTTGGGTAGTTGGGTGGTGGGTTGGGTAGTTGGGTGGTGGGTTGGTTGATTAATCAATCAGACAGTTGACTGGTCAGTCAGTTGGTCAGTGGGTTGGTTGTTTGGTCAGTCAATCAGTTGGTCAGCCAACAGGTTGACCATTTGGTCTGTTTCTTGATCGGTTCATTGATTTGGCTGGTCAACCAGTTGGTCAGTTGGTCAGCTGGTTGGTCAGCTAGTCAGTTAGTTGGGTTGTCAGTTGGCTGATCAGCCGGTTGGGCAACTGGTCAGTTGGTCTGTTGGGTTTCTCTGAGTCCGCGGTCTCGAGCAGTGCCTGGGGTGGCAGTGGCAGAGCAGGGCTGAGTCCCCTCCTTGGGGCTGGCCGGTGACAGCAGTCTCCTCCCCCTCCGCTTGCCACCCAAAATGATTAACCTGATCTTCTGGAGCAGTCACACAGGGGAGCTGACCCAGTCCATGAGTCTGGGTGCTCATCCTGCTCCTGAACTTGGGGAGCACGGTGGAGCTGGGGCAACTGGGTGCCTGCAGGGAGCCCCTGCCTGTGCAGTTCTCTTGGGGGAAAAAATAGAGGATTTGGGAGTTTCAGCTGCTGGAAGGAGGCAGGGTGGGGAGCCACTGCCATGCCCCTGAGCCCCTGCGTGCCTGTGCTCGCCCTCCCGCACCGTAGGGCTTTGCCAGATGTGCCCACGTGTGCTCACAAACAGCTGCCGGCACACGCGTGGGCACAGACGTGCACATTGCGTGGACATAGACACAGAGCTCTGCACACGCGTGTGCCAGCACGGCCACGGGCACAGCCCACCGGGCACACGGCCACGTGGTCACACGCAGCCACACGTGGGTAGATGCACCTCCCTGTGGTCCCGCACACGTGTGCTCATGCCCAAACGTGCTCCCTGCTCCCTCTGCCCAGCCCCATGCCCGCCCCACAATTCGGGGTGTCCCTGGGGCTGTGCAACTTGGAGGAGGAGGGGGGGGGAGGCAGGGGGAGCAGTCTCAGGGGCTGGGTGAGGGACCTGACCCTGCCACCTCGCAGCCATGGCCTCTGGCGTGGGCAGCCTCGACAGCCTCGACCTGCTGGACCTCCTCTTCGACCGCCAGGATGGGATCCTCCGTGGCGTGGAGCTGGGGATGCCGCCGGGCACCTGGCACAAGGACGGGGTGAGTCCCCCGGGCTGGAGGGGGGGGCCCATCCCCACCTCATCCTTGGGTCTGGCAGGAGACACCCCCATCCCCACACCTTGCCCAGGAGCTGGGTCCACCCGGCAGCACAGGCAGTTCCTGTGGGCACCCCAGGGTGACAGACACCCCAGGGTGACGGGTGCCTGTGTCCCTGCAGAGTGCCCAGGACGGTGAGGACTTCCTCAGCTCCATCCTGGGCTCTGGGGACTCGGTGTCGGACTCTCCCAGCTGGTCCCCAGCCGCCAGTGACAGCGGGGTCTCCGAGGACCCCCCCTCTGACCAGCTCGACAGCCCCCCCAGGTGCTATGATGGGGGTCCCAGCGAGGTGCTGTACCCCTACGCCAACCCCTGCCGCACTCTGCCCCTCCCGGGGGGGGCTGGGGTCCTGCACCCTGAGGTTTCCATCGACCTGGGTGAGCCACAGGAGAGAGAGGCTGGGGGTATTGGAGGGACTGGGGACACTGGGGACACAGAGGAGCTGGGGTCTCTCGGGGATCATGAGGAAATTAGAGTAGCTGGGGGCACCAGAGGGAACTGGGCAGACTGGGGAGGACTGGGAGGTCTGGAAGACTGGGTGGGGAGCCAGGGGGAGCGGGAGAGCTTGGGAATTGGGGTGAACTGGGCAGACTGGTGTTAGTGAGGGAGACTGGAAGTGGAGGGAGGTTTGGGGGGACTGGGGGTGCTGAGGTGGGCTGAGCAACGCAGGGGGTTTGGGGGGGGCTGGGGCAGGACCAGAGGGACAGTTTGGGGGGACAGAGTCCAGGGCCACTGGACTAGTAGGTGGCAGCAAGTCACTGTAGCTCTGGGCCATGGCAGAGGTGGGGGTCCTGCACTGGGGCCACTGGGGACAGAGGGGGACACAGGACTGCTGACAGCCTCTGCTCTCCCATCACCCAGACATGTGGCACCCTGGTTTCTTCCTGGAGGAGAGCCAGGACCTGCCCGTGGTCTCCCCGCCCGCATCCTGCACCCTCACCGTCAAGGACCTGCTGCTCTCAGGCAGCTCTGACGCCGTGAGTGTCCCCATCCCTCCTCCTCCCCAGCCTTGTCCCTTCCTGGACCATGATCCCCTCCCCATTCCTGTCCCCACGGCCCTTCCAGGCCACCATCCCACCCTCCTCCCCATCCCGCGGTCCCCACCGTGGTCCCTGGGGTCAGGCGCGGGGTCATCACCCATCGGTGGCCCCGCAGCAGCCGCAGGTGCCCAGCTCCCTGCTGAGGCAGAGCCAGGGGCAGTTCCAGGAGCTGGTGCTGACGGAGGACGAGAAGAAGCTGCTGGCGAAGGAGGGGGTGTCCCTGCCCACGCAGCTGCCCCTCACCAAGGTGGGTCTCACCGTGCCTGGGAAGGGCGTGGAGGTGGGGGGGGCCCAGCGCTGACCCCCCCACCCTGTCTCCCCCAGTACGAGGAGCGGGTGCTGAAGAAAATCCGGCGGAAGATCAGGAACAAGCAGTCGGCTCAGGAGAGCCGCAAGAAGAAGAAGGAGTATATCGACGGGCTGGAGAGCCGGTACGGCCCCCAAACCCCTGCTCTGGGCACGCCTGCACCCTACTCCCGCCCCAGGCACCCTGGGGGCACCCAGCTGGCCAGCGATGGCCACACTGCTCCTTGCCAGCCTCCCCAGCTGTCCCCCCCCAACATTATCCCCTCTCCCTGTCCCCCCAGGATGTCGGCATGCACGGCCCAGAACCAGGAGCTGCAGAGGAAGGTCCTTCACCTGGAGAAGCAGAACTCGTAGGTGTTCCCGGGGCAGGATGGGGCTGGAACTACCCCCCCCTAACCCTGGCCAGGCCTGCTAGGGGCCAGGAGGGGCTTGGGGGTGCTTATGGGCTCTCCCTGTCCCCAGGTCCCTCCTGGAGCAGCTGAAGAAGCTCCAGGCCCTCGTGGTACAGTCAAGCAACAAGGCAGCGCAGACGGGAACCTGCATCGCGGTGCGTGCAGCCCCCAAACCCCCCCACGGCCTCCTCGCTTCCAGGGAGGGAGGGAGGGACACAGCCCCGGAGATGTGCTGGCAGGGGTGGGTGGAAGGATGGACAGAGGGACGGACGTGTGCTAAGGCAGAAGGATATATGGATGCTCCAGGGTTGGATGGGTAGAAGAAGGGATGGAGGTATGTGAGGACAGACAGATGGACGGAGGGATGGATGGATGGATGGATGGATGGATGGATGGATGGATTGATGGAAAGGGAGGGAGGGAGGGAGGGATGGATGGATGGATGGATGGATGGATGGATGGATGGATGGAAAGGAATGGATGGATGGTTGGATGGATAGATGGATGGAAAGGGATGGATGGTTGGATGGATGGATAGATGGAGATGGATGGATGGACGGATGGATGGATGGATGGAAAGGGATGGATGGTTGGACGGATGGATAGATGGAGATGGATGGATGGATGGATGGATGGATGGAAAGGGATGGATGGATGGACAGATGGATGGATGGACAGATGGATGGATGGACGGATGGATGGAAAGGGATGGATGGATGGATGGATGGATGGAAAGGGATGGATAGATAGAGATGGACGGACGGATGGATGGATGGAAAGGGATGGATGGACGGATGGATGGATGGATGGAGGTGTGCTGGCAGGGGCACATGCACCACAGGGGAAGGAGGGACACAGTCCTGGTTCTGCCACCAGCCCCCTCCCTGGGAGCCGTGTCCCAGAACCTGGTCCCCCTCCACTGCTGCGCACGGTGACGTCCCCCCTCTGCCCCCAGGTCCTGCTGCTCTCTTTCGCACTCATCGTCTTCCCCTCCATCAGCCCCTTTGCCTCCAGCAAGGCCGAAGCAGACGGCGATTTCAGACCCGTGCGAGGTGAGGGCTGCGCCGGGGCCGTGCCGGGAGCTCGGGGCACCAGGGCGGGCCCTGACCCTCCTTCGCACTCAGTTTTTTCCAGGTCCCTGCACAACGCGGCCGCCTCCCGCGTGGTTTACACACAGCCCCAAGCCGGGGACGAGAAGCCCCCGGAGCCGCTGTGGCCGGAGCGCCTGGGCAAAGCCCCCGAGACCCTGCACGAAGCCTTCGGTGGCCGCACATTCACCCCCCGCCTGGACAAAGCCTCCCCCCGTAACGGCACGCAGCCGCTTGCCTCGGAGGAGCTGAGCCGTGGGGACGGGGACGGAGCCGACACCGTGTCGGGGGCCAGTCCCGCTCCGCGCCAGGGCCTGGCATCGCTGGCTTGGACCGAGGCTGGCCCTGCCGCGGTGCTGGAGCCGGCCGAGGAGCTCTGAGCAGCCCCCAGGGACCGCGGGGGTGCGATGGGGTGGCTCAGCACCTCATCCCCTATGGGACGAGCCCTCGGGGTGACCCCTCTAGGATCTGCCTCCAGGCGCAGGCAGATGCTGGACCCGCTTGGCTTTGCTTCTATCTGTCAACTGGGAAGAGAAGACCGGTTCCCACTGGCCTTACTGGGAGGGAAGGGGCTGCTCCTACCCCCTGGGTGCAGCAGGAGTTGCGGAAGGGACACAGGGTCACTCAGGATGGGGACGAGGGAACTGGAAGGGCCCTGGGCTGGTCGGCTATTGATGTTGCAACTGGTTGGTTTTGTTCTTTTTTTTTTTTTTTTTAAGCTTTATTTTCATCTCTGAATACAAGTATTTTGGAAAAAATCCACCTGCTGTAGTTTAATATGGGGTGATCCACAAGGTTTCAAGGACCCTTGGGCCAGGGACAGCTGAGCGCAGCTGCTGTGAGGTAACAGGGTCCAACAAAGCTGGGACACGAGGCCAGCCCCAGCCTAGGGCTGCCCTGGGAGCAGCGGGCAGAGGGGGGGGCACCATCCCCCAGCTCCCAGCCCTGCGCCAGGCCAGGATTCGGCCAGCACCAGTCCCCTCCCCTCCCAGGACCATCTCCAGCAGGCGCAGGACCGGCTCTGCGGGCAGAGCTGAGCCAGGAGAGCGCAACGGCTCATCCCAACCTCTGCCCAGCCCTGGCTTCATCCGAGATGGCACCAGCTGCCCTGATGACCCCCTCGTGTCACTGCCCCAGCGCTGAGCACCCTCGTCCCTCTGCCCCTCCGAGCTCTGCTGGACCCCACAACTGTCTCCTCGCAGAGAGGGAATGAGGTGCTCAGCCCTTTTCAAGCAGGCAACGCCCTTCCCGGGCCGGTGGGTGCAGCTGCCCCAACACGCACAATTCAAGTGTGTTTAATACTTACATAAAAAAAGGGACAATGTTTAAGGGTATAAAAAAAAGTCGGTAGGAAAAGCGGCACAGACGAGTGTCTAGACAGACAGGGAACAGTCTGGGTCAGGTGAGGAGAGGCTCCACCTTCATCTTCTTCACCGTCGTCGGCCCCGTGTCTGGGCTGGGACACTCCTGCTTCAGACTGTCACGGCGCTCCACCAGTGTGGTCCCCAGGCCAGGGCAGAGCCCACCCGTGCCGTTGTGCTGGGAGAGGGGCTCCTCCTTCAGCAGCCCGCGAGCCTCGGCCTCCAATTTGAAGAGTTGTTCAGGCTTGGTGAGCTCAGCGTGTTCCACCACCACCGGCCCCGTCCACTCCGGCACCTCCAGCCCCAAGTGCTTCATCAGCTTCGTCATGACATCGTCGACGTAGGCGTGGATGCGCAGGTCGGCCTGTCTGTCCTGGGGCAAGCGAGGGCAAGCGCGGCGTTAGGGGACAAGCACGGCGTTGGGGGACAAACGCGGCGTTGGGGGACAAGCACGGCGTTGGGGGACAAACACAGCGTTGGGGGACAAACACAGCGTTGGGGGACAAATGTCCCCTCCCCAGGAGCACATGGGGACAGGGCCTGGGCGGTGGCTCAGCTGCACGCAGGCTCCAGGGCTCCCGTCCTGGCTACACCGCGGGCTGGCAGGGCTCTGCCACCTCGGAGCACAGCCCAGAAACGGGGACAGGGATGCAGAGCCAGGCAGTGAGCCCCAGACAGAGGGGGACAGGGACAAGGCAGCTCTGGTGACATCCCAGAAACTCCCCAGCTCTCATTATTCCAAAGACTTTGGACAATCAGGCACCAAAACCAGGGTTGAACAAGAACTGACCTCTGCCCCGTGGCAGGGGTTACGTGTGTGCAGTTATTGTATATTGTGCAGAATATACAATTCACTGGAGGATACATCAGGCTTTGGGCTGAGTTTTTATCCTGCTTTTAAGATTTACCTTCCATTTTTAGGTGTTTATTGGCAGTTGCAGGTTTAAACCCCCCAGCCTGTTCGCTTGCTGAGCGAGACCACTCTTGTATCTGGCTGCCTGGGAGGGGACGACGTGCAGGGACTAACCTGTGACGGGGCTGAAAGAAGTGACACGAGGGGAAAGGAGCAGCGTGGAGCAACTTGCTCAGAGCGTGGAGCAGCGAGGACGCTCTCACTCACGTGTTTGGTTGCTTGTAGGTTGACTATGACCAGCTTCCCTCCTCTCTTCTTCGTGATCAGCGGAAGGTTGCCGCTGGGTTTGATCTGCAGAGAGGTCCCCAGAGTGACGGAGAGATCAGCTTTCCTGTAGGGAGGAGACAAAACATCCAGAACAGAGAAAAAGCCGCGGCTGTTTGCAGGTTGCTTCTCCCACCCTGCTCCGCTGTGGACTCTATAAGCTTCCCAAGCCGTGGCCAGAATTTGCAGTGGTTTCTCTTGGCCACTTTCCGGGGCGAGAACTGGGTGTTGCTGGGCTGTGGGGACGGCTCAGGGCTGCGAGGCACAAAACGCCACGCACCGAGCCAGGCAGGGTCAGCCCAAGGGCCACCGTGGTGCGGGCAGAGGATGGGGAGCCCCGGCAACCACCCTGGGGCACCGCGAGCCACAGGCGTCCGCAGCCACCACAGGTACCTGCAGGCTTCGTCCGCCAGTGTGAGGTCGCGGTCGGGCAGGGAATCTTCCCAGTCCAGAATGGTGTCTCTTAACTTCCCTCTAGAAAACACACACAGGGACCATTGTTTCCCCTGTCAGGCAGGAACAGGCAGCAGAGCTGCCCTGAGAGAGGGGGCAGCGACCCAGATCCTGTCCCACCCTCCCCAGCCCAGCACTGCGAGGGGACGGAGAGAGCCCAGGCGAGCCGAGGGGACCCACCGGCAGGTGAGGGAAGGCACAGAATTCACCTGCATGAGGGATTTTGTGGCTGGTGCTGCAGTGCCACCAAACCCCCAGTTTTGCTGTCCCAGTTCAGAGCTGGGATGCACCTTTCATTCCCCGGCATCTGAGCGGAGCCTGCAGGGCTCTGCCCCGCGGCCCGGAGCCCCCAGCCTGCCGCCAGCCTGGATGAGGAAAGCAGCTGGGCTGGGCCCGGTGAGCCTGGGTGAGGAAGCATGATGTGGAGCGTGTCTGGATGCCAGGTCACCTCAGGGAACCTCCAGCTGCAGTGCTGGGGCCTTCAGACATCTCCCCTACACCCTCTACCTCTTCCCCTGAGCTGCAGGGACTGTCGGGCCAGCCCTGCAAAGCCAAGCCTGCGCACCAGAGCCACTCGCGCAGGTGAACGGGTCCCTGTCACCCCACGTCCCCTCGGGAGCCCCCATCCAGTGTCCCAGCCGTACCTGCAGGCCCGCAGCCCCCGGGCTTTGGTGACGCTGCACAGCCTGCCCGTTGGCTTCAGCCCCATGCTGCCCACGACTGCGTCCCGCACGTACTGCCTGCGGGAGAGACGGTGCCGCTCAGCGCCAAACCCTTCCCCGCGCTCCGCCCGCGTCTCGAACCAGGCGCTGCGGCTCTGACCAACAGCCCCAGAGATCTGCCACAAGCCAGGATGGAAAACCCAGCTTGTAGCAACCTTCTCTCTCCAGCTGGCAGGCCCAGGCCCTGCTGCAGGCAGCCCCGCTGGCACATCCGCCTTGCCACCAGGAGCAGGGTTTGCCAAGAGCCTCCCAGGCAACAGAGAATTCCCAGAATGTTTATTTCCCGCCGTTTAACAGGGTTTAGGATTCAAACAGACAGATCTGTCCATGTCCCCATGCGCACTGCACTAGAGGCCAGCCAGGCAGGCAGCCCCCGGCATCTGCAGGGCCTCCATCGCTCCCCAGGGACAGCAAGAAAGCCCCCACCCCCCCCGATGCCCCCCCCCAGGCTCAGGGCTCACATACTTGCCACATTTCACACACTCTTCCACAAACATGTTCCCGTGGAGCTCAGCCAACTTGTCCCTGCAGGGAGAAAAGGCAGAGGTGAGCTGGGGAAGGGTGAGAGCCCTGGGGGCAAGAGGGAAAGTGCCCGAACCCCCTCCTCACCAGGGCTTCCCCACTTCCCAGCTCCGCCAGATCGGACCTGCCAGGTGATGTGGGGTGGCAGGGACCCTCTGCCTGGGGACAGGCACAGGGTCAGCACTGAGGGGAACTGCAGCCATATTTGTGTGTAACTATTACATCAGAGCAAGGCACCAGTGTCAGGCAGGCTCTGGGGGGCACTGGGTGCCACAAAACAACCTGGCCTTGCTGCAGGGAGGCAGCTGGCCCGGCCACTGACTGTGGGGGCTTTCCCTGTGCTGAGCGTGGCCACCACACAGAGGGCAAGCAGGCGCTGGCAAAACTATGGCACACTGAGCACTGCTTTGTGCATTTAACACAAGAAATACTGTTCAAAGGGAGTCTGGGCAGAGCTGTCCCTCTCGCAGGGCAGGGGAGACCCAGAGGACGTGTTCAGATCTGGCCAGAGGCCGCCTGTGCCACGGTTTCCTCTCCATCGCGGAAGTGCTACGTTATGGTCACCGCAGCTGGGACTAAGGGGAGGGACAGCACGTCCTGGCTTTTTAATTTTAAATGCTTCCATCTGCAGCAGTGATTCCAGCCCGTGTTCTGATTCAGCCTCAAATCTCTGCACCCGGTAGTAAGCGGGATCTTTGCTTTTCTCAGCACTCAGTGTTCCTCTCTGTCCTTGCACGGTTCCAGCCTTTGCCACTTGTTTTGACTAAAACTCCCCTCGAGCTCAGCGCGAGTCTCGAAGCGCAGAAGCTAAAGGAAAACAAGGCCACACTCTCCCTGTGTTCCCACAAGCCCCATGGTGACTGGGAACCACCTCCAGAGTGGAGGGAGACAGGACTGACTTGATTTTCCCCCATTCTGGCCCCAGTTCAGCAGAGCTTACTTAAGCACATGCTTGGGCAGAAGAGCTGTGCTAAACCAGAGCGGGAACCAGTGGCACTGGGCTGCAGGGAGCACAGTTCTGGTCATTATTTTTTATTCTTTCTCCCATGGTTTTTTAGCTTAAAAAGGCAAATGTGCTAGAAGCAGGAATCAGGACTCAGGGCTTTTAATAATAGGAAATACCCCCTGGAGGCAGCTCTCTGCTCAGCCAGTGATGGCTGAAGATATTTGTGAGATTCATCTTCTCCGAGGTCCCATTCGTGCTCCTCGTTCTCATCCCAACTCCATTTTATTTTCTTACTTGAATCAGCTGCTCTCCCCTTTCCTTTCCAGGCAGCTCCAAGCAGTTTCCCTCTCAAGACACTCACTCACTGGTCTTAAGTGCTGGAAATGGGTTTTGTAACAGGCTGAAGTTTCTTGAAGGACCGTTGCCGCAAGTGCTAATGGAAAGGCAGGTTCCTTTGAGGGCATCTTTGAAACGGCCACTGCTCTGCTAAATGCACCTCAGCCCCCACCCACGCAGGGAGCACAGAGCTGGTACCCTCGGCTCCCACAGGCCGCAGCTCCCCGCAGCGGGAACGCGGCCACGCAGGATCCCTGACCTCATCGCAGCGGGCGAGGAAATCAGAGACCACGGCAGTAAGTCAGGGCACTTCCAACCACGGGACTCTCTGTCTCACCACACTTGCAGTTTGGCAAATTTGTTGAGAGGCAAAGCACTTTTTAAGGCTATCTTGGGCCCGGGCATGCTTTCATCACTGGGGCAGCACCGCCTTTATTTTCTCACAAGAAATTCAATTTAAGCAAACTAAAATAGCACAAGATCCAGTGTTCTGAGACAGCTCTAGCAACACTGGTAAAACAGGGCGACACGCATCTCTGCAGGAGCAGTTTCAGATGCTCCCGTCCTCTCTCCTGTCTGTTCACCCCTCTGGACAGGCACAGAGGCAGTGGAAAGGACTGTGTGCCCTGAGCATGGCTCTGAGCCCAGTTCCCAGGAGCATGTGGCCTACTTGAAGCTGACACCTGACTCCCCGGGCCACGAGCCCCCAGGCAGCCACCCAGCTGGGCTGCTCACAGCTGCACGCTCAGCTGATGGGTGGTGACATGCAACACTGCGACCTGATCATTTTTCTTGTGAACAAACAGTTTCTGGGTGTACTTCTAGAGAGCATCAACTGAGACTGACTTCATTTCATCACCCCCTGAATTATTACCATAACCTCTTCTCTCTAAGTTCAAGCTGGTTTATATACCCCTTCCCACACCAGCACATCCCCGTTTCTGCTCCCCGTATCAGACACGGCAGACAGCCCCCAGCCAGCTGTGGAAATCAAGCCCCAGCATCAAACACTTGCACGTGAGGTCACGCTAATGGGGCAGCAAGAACAGCCACGTGGCAGCAGCTGGGAAAGGCACGAGGGACCCAGAGACAGGGCAGGAGAGGCAGTACCGTGGGAATCCTGAACGCACGTGAAGGCCGTCCACGTTCTGGCTGACCAGGAATTTCAGGATGCCAACTCTCTGCAGCCCCAGCAGCGCCATGTGAGTCTTGGAGGGCCTGGCATTCTCAAAGGTGGTGTCGAATTTTGGGGAGAGGCCCTTCTCTTCCATAGTCCAGACACCATTGGGCCCCCTGCAGCGATGGGGACAGAAAGAGTGAGAATTGAGAGCTCAGGCTTGAAGATGACAGTTGTAAATGTACCAAAAGCCCTATTAATGGAGGATGAGCAAGGCACTGCTAAACAAAGGTTGTGGATCACCAGTGGTTTCTGTTGTTGATGCAAGAAGAGCGCACGTAGGGCTTCTGTGGGTACGGCTTAACATCAAATGGGGGTGTGGGCGGGAAAGGGTATTTTCAACTGGATCCAGAACCAGACAGGAGGGATGGAGTAGGTCTGGCTGGGGTAGCAGGAAGCACAGTCCAGAGCTTTACAAGACGTGAGATGGACTCGGCAGAGGTGCCATCCTCCCAACCCCTCGCCTGCTGCCCACCGCCCTTACCTGAAGTCGGGAATCCCCGAGGCGGTGCTGATTCCAGCCCCTGTGTGAAACACCACATTGGAGGAGCTCCTGATCAGGTCTGCCAGCTCCCGCACCTTCCTCTCCAGTTCCTCTGGCGGGTCAAAAATCTGAGCAGAAGAGACAAACCACCATGGGAATGGAGAGGGTGCAGAGATAGATCCTACACACCTCCCGGCACAGAACCATTCGGGTTGACCCAGCGCTGAGGGATCTGGTGGAGTTGGGAACGGTCAGGGTGAGGTTCATGGTGGGGCTGGAGGATCTTCAAGGTCTTTTCCAACCTTGATGATTCTGTGATTCTGTAAACCACAATTCTTTCTTATCCATGAAAGGAAAGATTTCACATTCCTTGATGACAAAAGCATTTAATGAGAGAGAAACAGCTTGGATAACCCATCTCCAGGAGGGTAAGGGCTTAAAACACCTAACGCAGATGAGGGTATTTCTTGCTCACACTGGCAGGAGGCTGATACCCCGAGCAGTGGCTGGGCTCCAGGGCACTGCCGGCTGCAGGACAGGAGCGAAGCCAGTGCCACCCCACGTGTGCTCAACTCCAGCTGTCACCAGCACAGCCACCGGCTCTGCGGACAGGACAGGGCCGAGGCACGGCCAGCGCATGGGAAGCCGTGGAGGTGGGGGACATGGGGACGCTGTGGCTGGACGTGGCCGTGTGCCCACCCGGCTTTCTGGCACGGGCACAGGATTTATTTTCTCCGAGATGCTTCTCCAGCCCGGTCTCCTGGGGATGGGGACTGAGGGCAGGTCCCTGCGTGTCCCTGTCCCCCTCACCCCCCCCCAGGCTCAGGACAGGCCCCTGCGTGTCCCTGTCCCCTCACCCCAAAACCTGTTTTTTTACGCTTCCCGAGTACTGCGGGGGCCACGGGGCTGGGATCACCCCCGCGGTGCCTGGGACAGGCCCCTCACACCCACCCTGGGGATCCGCGCTGGGGAATACAAAGGGTCCCCTCACGGCTGGGAGCCCCTGGGGAGTGGGGGGGCACAAACCGGGGGTTAGTGCTGGGCCTGGAGGACAACGACAACGACAGGAGGGAGCCACGGGGCTGAGGGGGGACAAGGAGGGAGCCACGGGGCTACGGGGGACATGGAGGGACCCTCGGGGCTGGGAAGGACAAGGAGGGAGCCATGGGGTGGGCCTGGGGGGGACACAAAGGGGTCTCTGGTGCTGGGTTCCCCGCGGGAGACACCCACGGGGCCGAGGGCCCGGTTGCCATGGAAACCCGTCAGGCCGCAGCAGGCCCCGGGTGGGACCGGGAGGCCCCTCCGCGCCGCGCTCACCTCGGGGAGGCCGCACTTGCCCTTGTCCGAGTACGGCGAGAGCCCGGCCGCGTAATTCACCGCCATGGCCCGTCCCGGCCGCCGGAGCGCGCATTGTTGCCAGCCCCGCGGGCGGGCGGAAGCGCGCGGGGAGGCCGCGAGGGGCGGGGCGGCCGTGAGGGCACCGCCCGGGGGAGGGCGCCGCCGCCGCCATCTTTGTGCCGGGCGGGAAGGGGCTGAGGGGGCTGGTTGCCCTCACCCCGCCAGGCCTCGACTGTCCCCCCACCCCGGCCAGGGCTGCGATAAGGCGGAGGAGGGGGACAAGTAGGGCAGGGGGTGTCGGCTGGTCAGGCCCAGCCGTGCCCCACACTACCCGCAGCCCCACATTCCAAGAGGGCCAAGGAGCCCGACCTTGCTGCTATCAGACCCCCCGGGCCTGGGCCCCCCGGGCCATGTCCCCTCGCCTCCCTGTCCCTGGGCATTTCGGGGGTGCAAGCAGATCCCCTCTCCAAACGGGGCTTGTTCCCCCAGAGCCCCCCCGGCTGCCCAGCGCTGCCAGCTGTAACCGCAGCCGGGCCGTAACCCAACTCCCTCGCGTCTGGTCCCCCCCTCTCCGGGCGCTGACGGCTGGTGGGCAGACGGCAGGCGAGGACGGGGCTCTGGGAGCAGCAGCTCTGGGGGTGGCTGAGCTGACATCGGTGGGGGAGAGACCTTTGAGCACGGCTGTCCCCTGTCCAGGTGCCACAGGGCTGAGGCTGGAGCCGCCATGAAGAGCCTGAAGGCCAAGTTCAAGAAGGCAGACGTGAGTGCCATCCCCAGGGACATGGGGACACGGGGACCTGCCCTGGGATGTCCACGGGGACATGGGGACCTGCCCTGGGATGTCCCAAGTTTCACAGGAGTGTGAGGACACGGGGATCTTCTCCAGGATGTCCCGTGTTTCACAGGGATGTGAGGACACGGGGATCTTCCCCAGGATGTCCCCAATGTCACAGGGACATGGAGACCTGCCCTGGGACGTGGGGTGGCTGCTCACGATGGGGACAGCAGCCCCATGGAGGTCAGCGCTGCCACCCTGGCTGGTGGGATTGAGCTCCCGGTGCACCCAAGGGTGCTCCCAGGGGCATTGCTGGGAGTGGGACAGAGCAAAGGAAAAATGCAGCAGCAGGGAGAGAGAAGTGGGTCCCAGGTCCCCTCCCTGTCCCCTTCCTAGGGATGGCTGCCAGCTTTCCAGCTGCCACAGCCAGTGGAACCAGCATGTCAATGCTCCTCAATTATTCAGCACCAGCCTGGCACAGGGCCACAGGCTCTCACCATCCTCCACACTGGGAAGAGGGTGGCAGTGCTGTCCCCAGTGCTGCCATGTGCACTGGGGACACGTGGACACAGGTTGAAGCCCCCCATGTGGAGTCTGTGCACTGCCCTGCTTGGGGTGCTCTGTGCCTCAGTTTCCCCACGCTTCTCTGAGTGGGGAGGCGTGAGAGGCTTCTGCTGTCCTGCCACCCCCACAGCTCTTCGAGGACAGCTGCCCAGGGACCCTTTGCATTTTGGGCTTCCCTCCCTGAGGGAAGTTTGCCAAGCCCCTGAGATGCAGGCAGGGGGTCCTGCCCCTCCCTTGGCCCCAGGGCTGTGGGGGGAGGTAAGGCTGTGCCCCCCAGGGCAGGGCAGGGGGTCCCATGTCCCCCTCCTCAGGGAGCAGGATCTGGGTGGCAGGAGGATGCTCATGCCCTTGGTTTGGGGGTGCATTGCTGCCTCACCTTGAGCATGGGGTGGGAAAGCCACCCCCCCCGCCCAGCCACTTGATCTGGGACACCAGCACCCAGGCTGATCCCTGACTGGGACCTTGGTACCTGCTCCGTGGCAGGGATGCGGGGGGTGCCTGGAGTTCTGGATGCTGAGGAGGGAGGGAAGGAGGGAAAGAAGGAGGGACGGAGGGATGGAGGGAGGCGGATCCCGGCTCCCACTGCGGCAGGACCCGGCCCCCGCCCGGGCAGCGATGCTGGACCGAGCTGGGGTCTGGGGTCCACGGCCTGGAGCCCCAGCCTGCCCTCGCCCAGGCGGGGGGCAAGGGGTGCATGGCTGCCCGCCGCCTCCTCCTCAACACCATGAAGCAGATCTGCCTCTGTGCCGCTGCCTCCTTCGCGGTACGTCCCTGTCCTCCATCTCCACTGCCCTTTGGTCACGTCCTCCGGGGTAAGCCGTGTCACCCCCACCCCACCTGGACCCCCTCCTTCCCCATCACCATCCCGGCGCTCGGCTGCGTCCTCTCCAACCTGCTTTGTCCTTGCATGACAAGAGGCGGGGGGGGGGGGGGGGGAGCAGGCACCACCCTCCCAGTTTTGCCCAGTAACCCTGGGAGACTGGTTTATTCCCCACCCCTGGATGGGGTCCCCTGGCCCCACAGGGCTGGAGGGGCTTGTAGGGTCCCCCGGCGGGCATAGCGGCACAGGTGCTGTGCCTGGCACCGGGCACCAGGCTGGCGAGGGGCAGGATGCAAGCAGCTCCCGAAAGGTGACATCCATTTCCTGCCGCCGCGGCCGCAGCGAGCTCCGGTTTGTCGTCACGGGCTGCGGGGTGAACCCAGGGCTTCCCGTGCTGGTCCTGTCCCGCTGCGGGTCGCTCCCGCGGGATGGGGATGCGCAGGACCACTGGGTCAGCAAGTTCCCATCCAGCCCCAGTCCTGCGCAGGGGTGGGGACAGCGTTGTGTCTGGATGGCTGGAGCCATCCCAGGGGAACTGCTCTCACTGCCAGCTGTGCTCGTCCTGGCTTGGTCCCTTCAAAGCAGGGCTGGGAACAGTGGGGAGAACTGGGCAGGGTTGGGGCTGAGGCGGGTGTTTAGCAATGGGGTTTTGGGGATGGCGCGGGCAAACCCTGGGGCAGGGACAACCAGGCAGTGTTGGCTTGCTCCCAAATCCTGGCTGGTCACAGCCCGGCCCATCCACAGCTAAACTGGGGCAGCTCCTGGTCTGTGAACTGCAAAGTGGGGCAGGGGGCTGAAGGAGATCCTGATCCCAGTCAGCTGTCCCAGCTAAACCCTCCCTACCTCGGGGCCAGACACCACAGCACCCAGGAAAGGGGTTGGCACAGAGATGGCCACCCCAGGGGATAGGGATGGGTAGAAGATAGCAGGGACGGGGACGAGGACAGGCACCCAAGCCCAGCCAGCACCCTGCCCGTCCCTGGGGACAGCACACCCGTCACAGCCTCCTCTTGGCTTCATTGCAGAGCCAGGACTGGACCAAGAACGATGAGAAGCTCTTGCAAGCTGTGGACTACAACGATGCTGGGAAGGTGACATCTCTCCTCGTCCGCAAGGGCCTGGTCCCCACCAAGCTGGACTCGGAGGGCAAATCTGCGTAAGCGCTGACCCACGTCCCTGGGACACGCGGGGCTGGGGACAAGGCTGGGAGCCAGGGACATGAGTCCAACAGCCCCTGGTCTTGCTGCAGGTTCCACCTGGCTGCTATGCGGGGGAACGTGGACTGCCTGGAAGCCATGCTGGCTCACGGTGTGGATGCCATGACCAAGGACAGCTCGGGTGAGGGCATGGCCGCCATGCGCCCCCGGCTAATACCATGGACCAGCCGGGGCCACCGGCGCTCCCCAGTGTTGAGGCTGAGGGGACAGAGGGGATGGCCACACCTGTGGGGGCTGTAAATTGTCCCAGCGTCCTACAGGGACTCAAGCACTGACCGATGGTGCTCTGGGGATGTCCCCTTCCTATTCAGCCCCAGTCCAGCAGATCCTCTTGTGTGCCCATCCGTCTGTCTGTCACCCAGCTGGTCCCCTCTGCCACAGACCCACTGTCTGTTCCCTGACCTGTCCGTCTGTCCCTCTCCTCAGGTTACACTGCCCTGCACCTGGCATCCAAGCATGGTCACCCACAGTGCGTCAGCAAGCTGCTGCAGGTACCGGGGCTGGGAGGGCTGTGCTGCGAGGGAGGGAGGGTGCTGTGCCAGCGCGGTGTCCTCTGTCCTTGAACTCCCTTCCCTCACCAGTGGCGTTGGTTGGCGTGGTGGTTCCCTGCTCAGCCCAGCATCCTCTCAGCCCTCCACCATGCCAAGGAGCCATGTCCACTCGAGCAGTCTGTCTGTCCCCTGTCCTGTAACCCAGACTCTCTCCCTCAGGCCTCCTGCCCTGTGGACTTGGCCGACGGCAGCGGCCGAACAGCGCTGCACCACGCAGGTGAGTGGGGACAGTGCCAGCCCCGTCCTGCTCATGTCCCTGTGGGAGGCAGAGCGCTCAGCCTCTGTCCTTCTCCCCAGCGGTCAGCGGCTGCATCTCATGCTCAGAGATCCTCTGTGATTTCAAGGCTCCCTTGAACATCAAGGACAAGGTGAGATCCCTCTGCTCCTCGCCCTGCCATGCTGTGCAGCACAGCAAGGACCCAGGCTGGGGCTGCCTCTGAAATGCAGCAGCTTCTGGGCTGGCAGTACCTGGGGTGAAAACACACCGTGGGTGGGATGTGGAAATCTGGGAGATAACGGGAACGGAATGCCTCGTGGGGAGATCTGAGGCTCTTCTGCACATCCCCACCCAACCTGACCCTGCCCAGGATGGCTCCACGCCACTGATCCTTGCTGCCAAGATGAGCCACTCGGAGCTGTGCCGGTACCTGCTGCACCGCGGCGCGGCTGTCAACAGCCGGGACCTGCAGGGGAGGTGAGTCTGCACTGGTGGGGACTGGGGGCGGACCGGGAGACAGAGAGAATGGGCCCTCTCACCTCTGCTGTCACCGCTCCGCTCAGGACAGCCTTGATGCTGGCCTGTGAGAATGGCAGCGTGGAGACGGTGGAGGTGCTCGTCAACGCCGGTGCCCGGGTGGCCGTGGTGGACTCCACAGGTCACGATGCCGCACACTACAGCCTGGCCACGGGCAACGCTCTCATCCAGCACTTCCTGCAGGAGGCTGCTCAGCGCCGGTCCTGGGCCAGCGGTAAGGCAGCCGTGCTGCCCCAGTGCTCCTTGTCTGCAGGGGATGGACCCACGCGGGTGTTTTCACCCCGCAGGGTGCTTTGGGGCAGGGCTGGGGGAGGCTGAGCATGCCTGGGGGGCACACACCCCCTTTTCCCACACCTTTGCCTGTGCTGTCACCAGCCGAGGGCTGCGGGGTGGTGCTGAGCCTCAGCTGTCCGTCTCAGTGTCTGCACATGCTTGCACACACATGTTCACGTGTGTTTTCAAGCACGGGTCATAAGTGTGTGCATCAGACGGTGTGCACGTGTGTCTGTGTGTGCATGTCTGTGTGCACGTGTCTCCCGTGTCTGCACACGTGTGTGCATCCCTGCAGTTACACACCCATGTAGTTCTCTGTCTGTGTGTGTGCCCCTTGCATGTGCCCCCCGTGCACACGTGTGTGTTTCTGCCCCACCAAGTGCCCACCCCTGTATGAGCATGTTCAGAGGTGCCTCTGTACCCACACAGGCTCTGCCTGCTGTGCTCACCCCTACGACCCCCTAAACCTCCCCAATTTCTCTTTTCTCCCGCTCTGCCCCACAGAAGAGGAGTCAACTGAGCAGACGTCCCAGGTAAGGGCCTGCCTGGCTGCCCACCTCTCATCAGGGTTGGCCTGGCCCCAGCCCCTGGTGGGGAGTCCCTGGGAGCCCTGGGACCCTCCAAGGTGAAGGTCAGGAAGGAGGGAGGCCAGTTTGTATGTGTTTATATGTTTATATACCCTCTGCCCTGGTGTCTCTACAGACGTCTTCACCCAGCCAGTCGTCTATCAGGGAGAAGAGCGGCACCCCGAGGAAGAGGAAGGCCCCTCTGCCTCCCCTGGGCACCCCCAGCCAGGTGAGCGAGGGGTCCCCCTTAGCTCCCCATCTGCACCCCGTTGGTAGCCAAACCGTGGCCAACTCAGGGAAACTTTTCCAGCTTCACCTGCCCCGGCAGTGGTGGGGATGCTCATGGGCTGGCCTGAGCCGCACCCGAGGCTTCATCCCCACTCCTGGGGTGTCTGCAGCACCCCAGGCCCCGAGCCCCTGCTGTTGGCAGGGTGGGGGCCATCAGCCCCCTTCTATCCACCCCACGGGCCCAAAACACCCCTTGCCCGGGGGTCTGTGCTGGCGCTGGAGGGGTCCATGCCCTGCCAGAGCCGTCCCTTCTCTCTCTGGTGTCCAAAAGCGCCCTGCATGCCCCAGAGCGTGGCTCGCCCGAGGGGGCACGTGGTGCCTGGAGAGTGGCCACTGAGCCTGGCTGGGCTCAGCCTGCCACAGCCCCCCTGGTGAGGGTGGGCGGGAGGGGGCCGGCAGCGGGCAGGGGGCCAGCAGTGCCCAGCGCTGAGGTTTGGCGCTGCAGGAGGACCGGGACGCCTACGAGGAGATTGTGCGGCTGCGGCAGGAGCGGGCCCAGTTCTTGCAGAAGATCCGGGGCTTGGAGCAGCAGGAGAAGCAGAGGCGGGAGGTACCAGCGAGCCGCAGGGTCACCGGGGAGATGCCACTGCGTCCCTCGGGAGCGGAGGGGACGGGCGGGATGGGGACAGCATTTATCCCTCCCTCTTTTCTCTCGATGTCCTGCTAGCGGGCAGAGCTGGACGAGGGCTCCCTGCGCTCCATGGAGAAGCAGGTGAGGCCAGTAAAGAGGTCAGGGGTGGCCTTGACTCGCTGAGGGATCCCAGTGCTGGGGATGCTGTCGGGACTCTGCTGGGAGCAAAAGGGACCCCACGCCCGTGTCCTGCCCCACAGATCCAGGAGCTGGAGAAGCGGCTGGCGGCACGCGATGGTGAGAAGGAGCGGCTGGGCAAGGAGGTGGAGGCTCTGCGGAGCCGCTTGTCCTCGCTGGAGGTAGGTGCGGGTAGCAGCTGGCAGTGCCAGGGGCTGGGGTGCGTGGGGGGCTGACCCCTGCCACTCTGCACCCCCAGAACGAGAAGGAAAACACGAGCTATGACATCGAGACGCTGCAGGACGAGGAGGGAGACCCACTGGCGTTCCCAGGTAGGGCCCTGCTCACCTCCCAAGGCCGCTGTGGGACTGCGCAGCCCTCGGGGAGGTGGGACCCCACGGTGGGGAGTGGGGGCACGGCACCAGAGTCCCTGCACCCCGCAGGGGCGGAGCTGCTGCTCTCCAAGAAGACGCTGAGCCCCTCGGCCGAGGAGCTGCTGGCCACGCTGCAGGGGCAGGTGCAGTCCCTCACCGTTCAGAACAAGGAGCTGAGGGAGAAAATACAGGCAAGTCCCTGTCTGTCTGTCTGTCTGTCCCTCCCTGCCTGTCCCCTGGCCCCCGAGGATGTCACCGTCTCCTCGGCAGGTGCTGGAGAACTACGAGCAGGATGAAAGCAGCTCGTCCACCCCGGGGGACTTCGTGCCCGCCAGCCGATACAACGCCCTCCAACGCGAGCTGGAGCGGTTGCGGGCGCAGCGCTTGGAGCCGCCGCGGGGTACGGGTGCGAGGGACGAGGCCGGTGGGCAACCGGAGGGGCAGAGCGGTGCCTCGGAGCAAGGCCCGGCGCTGGCGGAGGCCCGGGCAGCCCTGCGGCAAGCGCAGGCGGCGTTGGAGGAGCGGGAGCGGCGGGTGAAGGAGCTGCAGGCCCGTTTGAAGGCCGGCGCGGAGGCGGTGGAGGCGACGGGCTCTCTGGGGGCCTCTCTGGAGGAGGCGTTGAGGGAGAAGGAGGCCTTGCTGGAGCGCTGCAGCCAGGCGGAGGCGGAGGCGGAGGCCCTGCGGCGGGAGCTGGAGGCCAAGGTGCGGGACTGGCGAGCGGCGGGCGGCCCTGAGCCGCAGCCAGGGGTGCTGGAGCGACGGGTGGCGGAGCTGGTGCGGCAGCAGGAGGAGGTGACGGCCCAGCTGGAGCAGCTGCGGGAGACGCTGGGTCGCAGGGAGGCTGAGCTGGGCACCTTGCGGGAGCAGCTGGCCGCCCGGCCGGTGGGGCGGCGGGAGCACGAGGAGGCCCTGGCGCGGCTGCGGCAGGCGCAGGCCGAGGTGGAGGGCCGGGTGCCGCGGGAGGAGCACGCCCGGGCCATGGCGGCGCTGGAGGAGCAGGCGCGGGCGCTGCGGGAGCGGGCGGCGAGGCTGGAGGCGGCGGTGGAGGCCAAGGGGCGCGAGGCCGCCCGGCTGGAGGCCGAGCTGGCGGAGGCCGTGCCGCGGGGAGAGCACGAGGCGGCGCAGGCGGGGCTGCAGGCCGAGGCGTCGGCGTTAGCCCAGCGGCTGGGCGAGCTGTCGCGGCGGCACGAGAAGACGTGCGAGGAGGTGTTCCGGGTGCAGCGGCAGGCGCTCTTCATGAAGAGCGAGCGGCAGGCGGCGGAGGAGCGTCTGGCTGCCGCGCAGAAGCAGCTGGCGGAGGCGCAGGACGAGGCGCGGAAGCTGCGGGAGCTCCACAGTCACGCCGAGGACTCGGCCCGGCTGGTCAGGGAGAGGGACAGGAAGGTAGGGGACAGGGACGAGGTGTCAGGGGGGGCTTCTGGGAGGGGACATGGTGGCCCGGGCGCTGCACACAAGCGCACCTGCTTGCACGCACCTACACACAGATGCTCGCTTGCACACGGAAGTGCCCACACACAGCCCCCTCCCTGCAGATTCTCCCACCTGTTCCCCTTTTTTTCCTCCCCAATCCAAGACTGAAAACAGGGGCTGAGGGGGTGGGAGAGCCCCAGCTCTGCCCCTGCCAGGCGCAGGGGCCACCGGGGTGGCCGTGGGCATGGCCAGGGGTGGACCCCGGGGGGTTGGGGCTCTCGGTGCCTGTAACCTGTGTGTGCCGTGCAGATCACTGAGCTCTCCAAGGAGGTTTTCAGGCTGAAGGAAGCCCTGAACGTCCTCCCCGAGTCCCGGGGGCCACCACAGTCACCCCCCAACACTGCCGCGCTCCAGGCCAAGATCCGGGCGCTGGAGGAGAAGCTGGTGGTGGGTACTGGGGGATCTTGTGGCCATCACCTGGTGGGCTCTGGGCTTCCACAAGCCCCCAGCCCTGTGCTCAAACCCTCTCCTCTCTTGCAGGAGACAGAAAAGCGGCACAGCAAGGTGGTGACGCTGTACCGGAGCCACCTCCTCTACGCAGTGCAGGTGAGATGGGGACGTGGCTGGGGGGGAATTGGGGACACCGGGATGGGGGACTGGGGCACCAGCCAGCCACGCCTCGGTGCCCACCTGCATGTGGGAGGCAGCCAAGGGGCTGGATCCAAGTGCCAACCCACACACAGAGACTCCCCAATGTCCCCTCTGATGTCCCCACCAATGTCCCCTCTACCCCAGGGCCACATGGATGAGGACGTGCAGAAACTCCTGTGCCAGATCCTGAGGATGCAGCGGCTGCAGGAGCAGGGCAGATGAGCCCCTGCCAGCACGGCAGTGCCGCAGGGGTTGGTGGCACAGCCAGTGACACGCCTGGGGGGCCAGGCCCGTGATAACACCCTCTGTGCCCTTTTGCTTCTCTGAGCAGCACCCTGTCACTGCCACACACACCCCCACACCCACCAGCCCCCCTGCTGCCCCACACACCCCAGCACAGCAGCAATAAAGTATTTATATTCACGCTAACAGGACGGCTCATCTCGGTAGGGGCCAAGGGCGGGCATGGGGACACGGGTGCTGGGGCTGTGGGGGAGGCTGGCGGAGCTGGGGACAGTAGGGGATTGGTGCCATCAGCTCCTCCAACCCCGAAGTCCCCAGATGGGAGCGGGTGACTGTGAAGGAAGCGGGGTGGTGGCGTGGGAAGGGTTGAAACCCTCTTGGCCAGAGCCAAAACCGCTTTCCTGCGGGTCTGGGGCGGGCAGAGGCCCCATGCGTGGGGATCCCTGCGGAGCCGCGCTGGGCGGCGGGTCCCCACTGGGGACGGCGTTTCCTGCGCGAGGAAGTGGGCTGAGGCCGGCCGGGGCTGCGGCTTCCCGCACTGGCAGCGACAGAGCTGCTGCTCCCAGATGCCTGGCCCTGCTGCGGTGAGCGTGACGGGGGACAGGGCGCCCCATGGGGCACAGCGGGGTGTCGGGGGCTAGGGGGTGGCCCCACAATGCCTGGCTGGGGGACACCGTGGGGGGCCCCTCGTCCATGATCCTGGGAAGGCCAGGCCTGTCCCTGCTGTGGGGCTGAGCCAGCCTTGCAGCCAGGGTGGGCGATGACAAGGGCAGGATCTGTCCCTGTGGTGCTGGGTTTGGTCACAGGGGGGAGCGCAGCTCAGCCCCCAGGCGGGGTTTTGGGGGGGTCTTTGTGAGGGACAGTCCCTCCCCAGGTGCCCTGGGAGGTGGTGGCCATCCGAGGGCGCTGGCTCCTTCCCTGGCCAAGGTCAGAGTGACCCGACACCCCAATTCTGGGCACGGGACCGCAGGGGTGGCCACAGGTCCCTGTGGGAAAGCCCGGTCACACACGGTCACACTGTCCCCTCCTCCTTCCTGGCAGCAGGATCTGGCCGTTCTGGTGAGGAACCATCCCTGTCCCCAGGGTGTGTGGCAAGGCCAGAGGGGAAACCGAGGCACGGCACTGTGGGGTGTCCCGGAGACGGGTTTGAACCCCCCGGCTTTAGGGCGATGTCCCTGGATCACCCGGGGACCTGTGGCCGTGGTGTCCCTGCTGTCCCCTACCCTGGGGTTTGACCGTCCCGCCTGCCCCTCCCCAGGTCCCTGGATCTGGGCACCTCTGCTGAGTCTCCCTGACATGAAGTGGCTTTGGGTGGTGGCTTTTGTGGCACCTGCCTGCACCCTTCCCTACAACAGCACGGCGGGCAGCACCGGGGACGGGGACGATGGGGACAGAGGTATGGGGGCATGCGGGACTGGGGATGGAGGGATTGGGGCAGCTGGGATGGAGGTATGGGGGGAACTGGGGGGACGGGTGGGCTAGGGACAGAGATATGAGGTGTGGGGGACTGGGAGGGCTGGGGACAGTTGGCCTGGGGGCAGAAGTATGGGGGCATGGGGGACCAGGGATAGAGGGACTGGGGTGTGGAATGGAGGTCTGGGGGGATCTGGGGGGACTGGAGACAGCAGGACTGGGCAGACTGGGAGCGCTGGGGATGGAGATGGAGGGCGCAGGGATGGAGGTACAGGAGCACCGAGGGGACTGGGGACACTGAGGGGACCGAGGACAGAATTACAGGGCATCTAAGGGTGGAAATGTAGGGACACGGGAGGGATTGGGGACATGGGGGGACTGAGGACAGAGGCATGGGGGGACTGATGATGGAGAAACAGGGACACTGGGGACCTGGGGACATGAGGGGACCGAGGACAGAGGTGCAGGGGCTGGGGGGCATTGGGGAGAGACAGGCACCGGGGTGCTGGGAACAAAGTTGGGGGGCCAGGGAGGCAGAGACCCTTCCTGCCCCAGTGTCACCCCCTACCACTCCCTGTCCCCGCTGTGGCGTGTCCCCTTGACCCCCCTCCCTGCCCACTGCCACGTCCCACAGGCCGCTGCACCCTGCAGCACGGCACCCTGGGCACTGAGGTGCTGCTGCGGTGCCCGGCTGCAGCGGGGGGGTCGGCTGAGTGGCACCGGGAGGGGACAGTCCTGGGAACGTACCCTGCACCGGGGCTGGCCCTCCCCAACGCCAGCCTGGCCCACGAGGGCCACTACAGCTGCCACCACCCTGGCACCGGCGAGACCTGGGCCACCATCTGCCTGCGACTGGGCTGTGAGTGACGCAGACCCCCCCCCATGGCCCCCACTGCCAGCTGGGGGTCCCCTGGGGCAGCCAGCAGTGGGGTGATGACCATCCCCTGCCCCAGATCCCCCTGCACTGCCTGTCATCGAGTGCTGGGCCATCAGCTACCCGCAGGCAGTGAACTGCTCCTGGGTCCTGGCCCCCGAGCCGCTGCTGGACACTGACTTCGTGGCCACATACAGGTCAGTGGGGGGCCCCAAGCCCTGGCTAAGCCCCCTGCCCTGTGCCTCCATCACACGTGACGCTGCAGGCAGGGCAGTTTGCCCCTCGCCCAGCTCCCCCTCTTCACCCCCCCAGGCACGGCATGTGGGGGGCCACCGAGGCGGGTGAGTGTGTCCGCACGGGGCCACGGAGCTGCTCCTTTGGGGACGTGCAGATGTTCTCCCTCACCCCCTACGTGGTGAACGTGACGGCCGTGAATCCCCTGGGTGCTGCCTCCAGAGTCCTGCCCTTCCTCCTGGAGAACATCAGTGAGTGCTGCTGGGGCCAGCCTGGATCCCCCCGCAGACCCCTCGTACTTAACCCCCGCCTCCCACAACCCAGGCCTGGGTCTAATCCAGCCTTTTGGGCCTTTCCCCTCCGGTTTGCTCCCCTACTTGGGATGCAGAAACATCAGTGCAATGATTTGCTGGGTCTCAGGCTGCCTCTGTAGCCTGGATTGCACAGCTCGGTGAACGCGGCTGGTGGACAAGCTGTCGCCGTCCCCAGCAGCCCCGTGCCGGATCTCCCAGCCAGCACCTCACACCGTCATTGTCCCCCTGCTTCGTTAGTAAAGCCGGACCCCCCCGAGGACCTGCGGGTCTCACCCATCCCTGGGGAGACCAAGAAGCTGCTGCTGGAGTGGAGCCCACCGGGGTCCTGGCCCTTCCCGGAGTACTTCCCGCTGAAGTATCGCATCCGCTATGCCCAGGAGGAGGGCTCTGTCACCAAAACGGTACTGCCCACCCCCCGCTGCTTCCCCCACCCTCCCACACGGGGTAAACGGAGGCACAGCTGAGGGGTGCATCCCCGAGCAAGGCTGTGTCCCGGCCCCCCACCCCATGGGTGCCCCTAACCCTGTTCTACCCCTAGATCGGGCCGTACGAGCAGACATCTTACACCTTGACGGGTGTGCAACCCGGGACCCTCCACCACATCCAGGTGGCCGCCAAGGACCTCACAGACTCCGGGGAGTTCAGCGCTTGGAGCCTCCCGGCCTCGGGGACGCCCTGGATGGAGCCGTGAGAGGCAGAGCAGGGCCAGCGTCCCCTTCCCCATCCTGCTCCTCTGCCCTGTCCCACCGAGGGACCCCACGTGCCGCAGCCATGCTCTGTCCCCATGCCCCCAGCAGCGTGGAGCCACCCGCGCTGGAGGGACCCACCAGAAACGGGCAATAAACCAGCTTGAGGCTCTGGTCCCCGTCCCGTCCTTGTCACGTTCTCCATGAAGCAGCTGAGGGACGGGCCCTTTGCTGCCAGTAAGGCCAGACGGGGCCAGGCCGGCCCTGGCCATGGGCAGAGGGGAGGGCACAGGCTCTGATCGGCCCCAATCACCTCAACTGGTCCATATGGCCCGGACTGGTTCCTGAGGAGGGTCCAGACCGGTCACTTTGCCCCCCCCAAGGCCTTGGTGTGGCCTCGGCTGGTCCCTGGGACCCTGCCATGGCCCGCACTGGGCCCCCCCACGCCTGTACGGTCCCCGAGGTCCCTCTCCATAGTTTGAGGTGGTTTCCTCCCTCCAGGGCCCGGTCCGGCTTTCACGACCCGACCCGACCTTCGGGCGACCTCCCGGGGTCCGACCCTCGCCCCCCGACCCTCCTTTCGTGTCGCCACGGACGGGCGGGCTCTTGGCGCCGGCACAGCTTGCTGACGGACGCCAGAGACAGCCAATAGCAGACAAGGATCCGCCGGGCGGTGGCCCGTCTCACCAATGAGCGGCGGAGGGGGGCGGGGCTAGTTCCAGGAAGTGGCGGGTGGCCGCGGGGCTGAGGGTGTGTGCGGCCATGTCGGAGGTTGGATGTGAGCTTGTGAGCTGGGGGGTACCCTGGTCTCTGGGGGGGGGGGGGTACAGAGGCCGGGGATGTTTGCGGGGTCCTGACCGCTGTGGAGGGGTCCCCAGACTGAGATGTTCAGCGCTTCCCAGGTTGGAGGCGTTCCTGACGGCTGGGGGGCGGTCCCCAGGCTGAGGTGGGGACCTTTGGGGGGGCCCTGATGGATTGCGGGGAGTGTGGGGGCTCTCAGACTGAGCGTGGGTCCCAGACTGGGAGGGGGGGTGGCTGGGCTGGGGGTGCCTGGGCAAGAGGGTTAGGCCCTAACATCATGGGAAGGCTGAGGGGGACTTTGGCTCAGGGCTTGGAGACAGGCGGACACCGCTGCCTGGGTCGGGCAGGGAGTGTTGACCAGTTGTTCGGCCCCTGAGAGCGTACCTGGCTAGTAGGGGCACGCTGGCTCCTGCTGCTGCCTGCGGCTGACACGGCAGCCGGGAGCCTGCCAGCCACTGTTCACGCTGCTCTGGGTGACTCCGTGCCCAGCACACACACGTCTCTGCTCTGTCTCTGTAGAAATACTACCCGCCGGACTTCGATCCTGCTAAGATCCCAAAGCTCAAACTCCCAAAGGACCGACAGTATGTGGTGCGGCTCATGGCCCCCTTCAACATGCGGTAAGAGGGGCTGTACCGGTCAGCAGGAGACAGAGGTGGAAGAGAGGAGTTTGCTTGGGAATTGTGTCACCTCCATACGCTGCAGGGGAGCTGCTGCCAGCAGCCGTTAGAGGTGGCACAGACCGGGAGAAAAGGGGCAAGGGAGAGGGAAGAGATGCTGTGGGTGATTTTGGGGTTGTTTGAAGAGTAGGGACTGGATTTCCAAAGGCAAAAATAACCATCGCTGAGCTGACATGGCCTGAAAATCACTTGGACTTTTATTGGGCTTTTTGTTCTTTTGTTTTGATGCGTTATGGACTTATCTATCTTCTTTTTCAGTTGTAAGGTGTGGTGAATACATCTCTAAGGAGAAGAAATGCCCATAAGGAGGCTGCTCAGAATGAGGTGTACTTGGGACTTCCCATCTTCCGCTTCTCCAATGCCTGGCAGAGCTCACTTTCAAGGTGAAGTGTTTCCTGTGTTTTCTGAGGAGAAATTTTCTGAGCCCGCATGGGCTACAGCCTCCGCTGAGCGCTGGAAGTACAGGGTCTACCCGTACCTCTTGGGAAAGGCGTCCCAGCAAAGACTGAGTTGGAGCGTCTGATTTTTGGTGCCTCTTCCCTTTTCGTGGCAGTTCATAGCACTAAAATGTCTCGCCTGTCTGTGGGCAGGGAGCAGCCGTGCATCAGCCGGGGGAGAATGAAAGGACGTGGGTGTGGGTCTGCCCTGTGGTGTGAGTGAAATTGGGAAATGTTCACCTGGAGCTATGGAAGTGGCGACAGGATAGCAGGAGCTGAATTTGATGTTGCTGTCCTTCATTTTCCTTAGGTCTTGAGAAAACCGTGGAGCATGGAACCACTTGCAGCTTGAAAGCTGAGAAAGTCTTGGAGTAAGAGGAGAAGACAATGCGGAATGAGAGGGAAAAGGAGGAGAGAAACAATCCCTGGCAAAAAAATCCCCGGGATACTGTGGGGGGCAGCAGGGCCCTGCCTGGTCCCCTTCAAAACCCGGCTGAGGCCCTGGGGAGCTCTGGAGTGCAGATGGGTCTTGTTTGGACCATGGCTAAGCCCAGCCTAAGCCTCAGGGCTTTCGAAGGCAGCAGGGCAGCTTGCAAACCCTGGGCTAAGCCCGGCCCAAGCCCAATGCCTCTCTGGAGGAAGGCAGGGCAGCTTGCAGACCCCACCTAGGCCTGGCCCAAGCCCTGGGTCTCTGGAGTAAGGCAGGGCAGCTTGCAGACCCCACCTAGGCCTGGCCCAAGCCCTGGGTCTCTGGAGAAAGGCAGGGCAGCTTGCAGACCCCACCTAGGCCCGGCCCAAGCCCCGGGTCTCTGGAGGAAGGCAGGGCAGTTTGTAGACCCTGGCTAAGCCTGGCCCAAGCCCAAGGCCTCTCTGGAGGAAGGCAGGGCAGTTTGTAGACCCTGGCTAAGCCTGGCCCAAGCTCAAGGCCTCTCTGGAGGAAGGCAGGGCAGTTTGTAGACCCTGGCTAAGCCTGGCCCAAGCCCAAGGCCTCCCTGGAGGAAGGCAGGGCAGCTTGCAGACCCCGCCTAGGCCCGGCCCAAGCGCCGGGGCTCTGCAAGGTCCGGTGCCGCGCCCTCGCGGTGTGTCATGGTGCGGCCACCAGGGGATGCTGTTGACACAGGCGGTGCCGCCGCCGGCGTTGTGCGCATGCGCAGGGCGGGCTCCGGGCGCGCGGCCGCTCTCGCGAGCTCTGGGCCTGGCGCCGTGGCCCCGTGTGGCGCATGCGCACTGTGCCGCGCCCGCCGCCGCCAGCTCCCGCCTGCGCAGGGCAGCGCCCGGGCGGGTCCCGGGAAGGCCGGAGCTGGAGGCTGGCCCTGGCTGCCAGGCTGCCCCGGAGCAGTGCCCACCATCGCAGGAGCCGTAGTCTTTGGCGTGGTTCTCTTTGAACTCCTCTTATTCTCTCAGGTTCCCACCCAAAACCCTCATGTTTTTCCTCTAAGCTGCCTTTTGTCCCTCTGGCCCCCTTCAGCACTTCCTTCCTTCCGTAGAATCACAGAATCATCCAGGTTGGAAGGGACCTTGAAGATCATCCAGTCCAACCGTTAACCCAGCACTGACAGATCCCAACTACACCAGATCCCTCAGCGCTGGGTCAACCCGACTCTTAAACACCTCCAGGGATGGGGACTCCCCCCCTGCCCTGGGCAGCCCATTCCAACGCCTGACTACCCGTTCTGTGAAGAAATACTTCCTAATATCTAGTCTAAACCTTCCCTGGCACAACTTGAGGCCATTCCCTCTTGTCCTATCACTTGTTCCTTGGTTCAAGAGACTCATCCCCCCTCTCTGCACCCTCCTTTCAGGGAGTTGCAGAGGGCCATGAGGCCTCCCCTCAGCCTCCTCCAGACTAAACCCCCCCAGTTCCCTCAGCCGCTCCCCATCAGACCTGTGCTCCAGATCCTGCACCAGCTCCGTTGCCCTCTGGACACGCTCGAGTCATTCAATGGCCTTTTTGGAGGGAGGGGCCCAAAACTGAACCCACTCATGAAGGGGCGGCCTCACCAGTGCTGAGCACAGGGGTCAGATCCCTTCCCTGTCCCTGCTGGCCACGCTATGGCTGATACAAGCCAGGATGCCATTGGCCTTCTTGGCCACCTGGGCACACTGCTGGCTCATGTTTAGCTGGCTGGCAATCAACACCCCAGTTCTTCCTTGCTCCACAGCCGTCTTTTAACCCTTCGGATCCCTCTTTTTCCCTCACAACCCCTCCTGAGGTCTTTTTTGTGCCCCGGAGCGGTTTTTGTCCCCTGTGCTGTCTAGGATGGCTCTAGTATGTCCCTTGCCCTGTGATGGCATCTGTGCTCTGCTCAGATCCCACCAGGAGTTCCTCATTGTTCCCCTGAGCAAAGGAAGGTGAGGGCCACCAGCAGCTTTTGGTCCTGGCCATTTCTGTGTGGGAGCCCGAGGTGGTGGCTCTCTGTTTTGGACTTGGGCTCTGGCGGGGGTGAGGGGCTCGGTGAGGGTGAGGTGCCAGAGCAAGCACAGAGCCCCACAAGCACCCTCATCCTTTCCCCAGCGCAGCCCTTTTCCAGGGTGCTCAAGAGGTCCTGCTGGCCATCAGAGACCCCCAGGGCCTTTGCTGGGCTTGGCTGGTACTTGCAAGCAGCCCTGCTTCTCTTCAGAATTCCCTGGGTCCTTTTTCGTGTGTAGCCAAAGCCTGGGCAGGGCTCTCCTGCCCTCCAGAGAGCCCTGGGGCTTTCTTTGGGCTTTGCCAGGACCCGCAAGGAGCCGTGCATCTCTCCAGAGTTCTCCAAGTCCTTTGTCAGGCATTGCCAGTGCTCAGGCAGAGCCCTGCTGCCTTTCAGAGAGCACCAGGGCTTTTACCAGGCTTTGCCAGGGTCCTGCTGCCTTCCAGATTTTCTTGGCACCTTCACTGGGCTTTGGAAGGGCCTGAGCAGTGTCCTTCTGCCCTTCAGAGAGACCCAGAGCCTTCCCGGGGCTTGGCAGTGCTTGCTGTCCATAAAGGGCATTTGGGAGAAGGGCTTGTTCATCTTGTGCAGTGAAGTTCCATCTTGCTCCAGCTGATGGCACGATTGGGAGCGTGTAGAGCCGAGATTTTTCCCAGGAAGACAGACGGCATGTTGGACAAAGTCCCAGTTCTCCCGCTCGAGTATTTGATATTGTGCAGCGTGGGTCTCAGCCTCGCACCACACCGCTATTCCCACCAATAATGAGTTCAGAGAAGAGCCTGTTTCTTATAAAACGAGAAAATAAATACAAGCCAGGCCAAGTCACTAGGTCAGGGATGAGACAAGAGTTATCTGCAGGACAAGCAAGCAGCAGTTCGAGGCTGTAAAGGACTTCCAGCCATAGGAATGGGCTCCCACCAGCAGGAGTTAATGGTATGTCAGTCCACGGGAGAGCTTCCTTCCATAGCACATGTGTGTTTGAGGCAATAATCCCTCCAGGGTTTCAGCTCCTTCTGTGTCTGACTTACAGCTGTATAACCTTCCAAACACACAGCAAAGGCATTTTTCTCTGGGAAAGTGTCAGCTCCCTTTGGCCTCACGCTGACAATCGGCCATTGTGTGTCCATTCGGTGATCCAGAGCGCGCTAAAAGAGACTCCAAACTGGCCGGGCTGAACACCTGGGCTTTCCTGGTGCAACTGGATAAGCCAAACAGCCTTTGAGTTAGTACCGTGGTGTACGGAGTGAAATCGGGTCTCTGGGATGGGAAGTCTGTGCAGTTGAGAGCAACTAATGGGTCAGTAACGTGTGTAGGATAGGAATGTGTGTTTACAAGGTCTCGCAATGGCAAAAATTGATTCTACATACAGGGACAAAACTCCACGTCCTGTTTTTCTTTGCATTTTGTGAATTCTGCTGTTTGAGCAAGAAAAAAATTATTACTTATTTCAGGGAGGCAGAGTTGCTTAATACTTAAAAGCCAGGTCCAATTATTTTTCTTCCTGGCCCTATCACTTGCATCAGAGTACAACCTTAGGGAGGACATCAGCCTTGCTGTGAAATTTCCGTATCTTTAGCATGATGATCATAAGTGATACCTCCACTGGAGTGGAAATAGTTAATATTAAAAAAGATCTTTAAGCTTTTTGTTGATTTAGATCTTAATAAAGCCATTGCTTTCTAAAATCAGTTTAAAAAGGCATAAACGGCACATTTTTTTCTAAAATGTGATGGCAAATTCATGAGAGCTTTTACAGGATGGTTTCTGTCATCTGAACATCATGCGTAGTTTTTGTTGGTTTTCTCTTCATACCTTCTTAATAAGAAATCTTTGAATTTGGATTCTGATTAAAAAATGTCCTTGGCAGGGCAGTTTTTTATTGTTGCCTGGCAGCTCTCAAAACTTTCACAGATGTTTCTCCATCATTTACATTCAGATTCTATTTCTGCAGTTTTCTCTGTAACCAAAATACACCACTTTATTAATTTCTTTATGGAAGCTGAGTTTTTGGAATACAAGGCAAGCGACCCGAGGCAGTTGGTGTGTGCTCGGTTATTGTATTTCCATAGCTGGACCAGTATAGCTCTCTGGGAACACGAGAACATACGCAACTACAAGACCAGCCCTCAGTCAATGAAACTGCGGACCAAAGTTTCATGAGATCCTTTCCCAGCAGGTCTAGGTTGTCTCTGAGCATGTTGTGGAAGGGACCTGCGTGAAGGGAATCCACTAGGGTCACTGTGAGAGTGCGTGTGCTTTTTTGCTGCTATGTCATAATGTGATTTAGCTGGGGTTTTTTATGCCAGCAACCCAGCTGGTGTCAGACAGGGAGTGTGTAACTAAAAAAACTGTGATTTGGTAGGAAAGGAGCCTGCATACCCTGACTTTCCTGGGTGGAGAGCTTGGCAGCCCTCAGATAGTTCCTTTCCAGCTTGGGTTTTTCTTTCTCTTTGGCCTCAGGAGAAGGGGCCCACTGGGGAGCTACCCTTTACAAACCTTGTCTCTATCTTCTTGCACCTTCACAAGGCTCCTGTGTTTAGTCTGGGCCTTGCTGTAACTTAGCAGCATTAGGCAACTTAACAATTACAGTAACCTGCAAGAATGCCTGAGTGAAAACCCCTCTGTGCCAGGCAAAGGGGCTCCACTGGGGAGGTGAGTGGGTTCATGATGTTGTACCCTCCCTCTTTGCCTTTTACAGCACTTCGAAGTCTAATAAAAGCTGCTGATTCCCATTTAATGGATAACGTTGGCTACTAACAAGCTCACCTCCCTCTTAAAAAGCCAACGTTGGTCTCAGGAGATCTAATTTAGGAAGCACATGTAAGGCAAGGGTGTCCTGCAAGGGCCCCTGGGGTGGAAGCCGCACCATGCAGTACTCCAGGCTGGTCGGCTGCCAGAGCTCAGAGTATTTTTATCCACCAGCCAAGCTGCCAGAGGCTCTCCTCAAGCTCTGCACCACCTGAGTGTTGTGGAGGACAGACTCACCTCTACAACAGGCATTAATTCTTCCTGAGCAATGCAGGGACTCCCTGCGCTGGTAGTGGGACAGACTGGACGTTGCAAACAGAAAGGCTCGAGCCCAAGCCTTGTGCTACAAAGCTCTTCTGGTGCCAGCTCTGGTACAATGTCAGCTTACCCCGTTCAATCTGGTCCACTGGATCTGCTGTGGGTCCTCCATCCTCTTGCCTCAGGTGGCTTTCTCAAGGCATTGGTACTGGCCTGAGGGACCCGTGGATTCTGCGTTAGTTCCCATTTATCCTTCGCCATGGGGCTGAGTTACCACCTGCTTTTTTCAAAGGTTTTGCTAGAGGGTGACCTAGTGCTCCAGAGCTCAGACACTTTGATCCCTCATTCCAGCAGAGGCAGGGACGTATTTCACTAGAGCAAAGCAAAAAGACTATTAAAGTACAGAGGGGAAAGGCCTCGTTCTGAACCTGTGGCAATGTTTGGATGTGGGAAGGCCTGATGTAGAGAAATCTGTTCTCCCAACAATGACATTTGCTGTCAGTGATATTTCCCATAAGGCACCATCATGCTTCTCAAAGTGGTGAGTGATGTTGGAATACACGTGCATTGTTATATTTAGTAATATGGAGAAGACTTAAGTGTTGCTGTGGTCATACCACTGGTATAATGTGAGTGTGTACGGGCAGATCAGATCAGTGAAGATCACCAGTGTACGTCAGCATGGGCTTATAGTCACTGTCCGTAGCAGCTTGTGCTCTGAGCCATCTCAAGTATTGGGTGTGCACAACATCCTCCCCAAACACCACATAAATTTCAAACCTACCATTTCCACTCTACAATAAAGCGAAGGAATCCATCTATGGCCTGTTGTTTGCACGAGTGACAAGTCTGTGTCAACACAAAAGCATGAAATCCATACCCACGAATGCTGTTGTGATGTGAGTGACATGAAGCTAGAGGGGATCTTGGGTATCCAGAGACAATCAGGAGACATGAAAGCAGACAGCTTCACCCTGTTCAATATGGTCTTCTTTAAACTATGTTTTTACTTCAGATTTGGGCTGCCAATAACTCATTCAAACAATGATCTAATGCCTATGTGAATGTTTGTAAAACCTCACTGCTCTGGCAGGTTGAGCGCTTGCCAAAAAGCAATCACATGTAATTAGGGAGAAGGAATTTGAATATACTGGCCTTTCAGGGCAGCATACTTTCCAGTTGTGTTTGTACCTTTTTAACTATCTCATTAACTGGGGCTGTGCTCCATGTTGGGGTCTGTGTGACTTGCTCCTGTCTTCAAAGGAATCCTCTCTGTAGTCAGCACTGCCAAAAACCTGTCTAAAAACTGCCTGGGATGTGGATATGAGATACCTGGGCTGGACTGTTCCTGCATCGTGCCCAACGGCATCGCTGGCTTGACTTTTGAGGGAAATAAGTATATAAGGAACTTCCGTGGGGCTGCCACAGTTCTTGGAGGGAATAGTCAGAGACTGTGTTGTGATCAGTTGATGGCCATACCCTTTCTGGGAAGAAATTTTTCATGTCTGAAAGCAAGATGGAGTAAAAGCTTTTCAGTCAAGCAGGATAATCAACATCACACACATTAGAGATGTTAGAAGTGGCTTAACTAGTTTCCCTCGCCTTCAGCACTGGCATTTAGCGCTCCGCTTCCTTGGTCAGTGACAGAATGGAGAGGAGAGAGCCTGGCACAGGCAGTGCCCCAGGTGGTCCTTCAGGTTCTCAACTCTCTCCACCTTCCAGTGTCTCCTGCTGTGCAGGAGGTTCCTGAGGAGCCTTTTCAGGCATGTTGAGCCCTGGCTGAGCATTGGGAGCATCTAAAAGCTCATAGCTTTTTGAGGGAACACCTTTCTCCTGTGACACTGCTGTGCTGTCCCTAGCATCCGTGCCCTCATCCCGCTGTGCAGGACTTCTTGCCCCAGGAGGAGGGGGGTCAGCCACACCGCTTGACCAGGCCCCTGTAGGACTGATGAACAGAACTGTTAAATGGTCGCTGCTCACCTGAAGAGAAGTTCCCAGCTCAGGGGGAAATCAGAGCCCGTCCAGGACAATAGATACCAGGAGCTCCTGAGAAAAAGGAATGACGTATCCTTTGTCCACATGGGCTTAAAGCTGCAGTCTTCACGGTCTCACCTTGCATCTGAGGTCCCAAAGGACATTTCCAAGTAAGTTGGGAATTTTGACATGAAAAGTTTGATGAGAAAACAGTCCTTGAAATTCCTCCAGCATCCTGGAAATTCCCTTCACTCCCTTGCCTAGTTCTGGAGAACTAGACCTGTTCTGCAGTTCCCAGAGCAGTGTACAGAGCTTCTGAAGACAAGACTGCCTTGGACACCACCTCTTTTGTAACTCAGCAAGCGCCGCAGGAATGCCTCAGATCAAGAGGCTGCCTCAAAAGCAAGGGGAAGCTGAGCAGTCAGCGTCGGCACGACCTGCCAGGCAAATCCTGCAGCACCAAAACAGCCCGTGGGACCCACTTGGGAAGGAACTGCTGCAGGCATGGGCTGCAGCTACTGCTCTGTACGGTGGTAGTTGGAGGGTGGTGCCTGAAGCAGAGAGGACAGGCAGGGTGGAAGTGTTCCCTGGTTTGTTTTTGATACCAGGAAGTCAGGATAGTGCAGCCAAAGGAGGGTAGGTAGGACTAGCACTGCAGGACCTGCCACTACTGCCAGGTATAACAATGCCAAGGGACCCGGACAGTGACACTACGGCTCATTTCAAGTCCTGTGGCAGGTGCGGAGCTGGGACATACCCTGCTCCTTACCTTTTCCTACTGGCACTGTTCGTGGCTGCTCGTCCTGCACAGGACGCTGAGGCACCACCTCCTCCATGCGCTGCGCACAGGTCAGGAGCGTGGGCTTGTGAGAGGGAGTTCTCTTGGGTGCCAGCATTCCTCCGGGTCAGTGTGGTGCTACGTCCTTTGGTGGATCTACCTGGATGTCAAAGACATCTGTTAAAGTTTCCAGGTTTCCAGGCCTAGGTAAGCCAGTCACACAGGAAAACGTGTGAGGTTTCCCAGTCCGTGCTATCCTAGGAGACAATGCTGGTTTCATGGATGATGCTTCTCCTGAGACCCCAGGTACTGAATTTCGTGTGAAGATGTGCGTACACACAGAGCACTGCACAGAGAGCACTCCTTTGTGCAACCAACTGCCTGGAGTGTCCTGTGTCCCAGTGCAGAGCCCTCGTAGTCACATCTGCATGGCACACACACTCATCCCCAAAGGGGTTTGTGGTCATCTCAGACTTACAAATGTCTGAAGTGCTGGGGCTCAGGACTCCCTTACAGATAAACGACGTGTAACAAATGCTACCCAGTGAAGGGGTGCAGCAAAAACTCTCTTTGGGATTTTCCTGGTCTCAGAGGGTGAACACTGACCTGTTTGCAGCTTCTCTAGTGTGATGGGTTAACCTTGGCTGGCCTCAGGTGCCCACCAAGCCACTTACCACTCCTCTCCTCAGCGGGACAGGGGGAAGAAAATAAGATGAAAAACTCGTGGGATGAGATAAAGGCGGTTTAATAAAGAAAAACAAAGAAGCAAAGGAAACAAAAAAAATTTATTCTCTACTTGCTGTCCTCAGGCAATGTCCAGCCACTGCCTGGGAAGTAGGGCCTCAGTACACACAGCAGTTGCTTTGGAAGATAAACACCTTGATAATAAATGCCCCCCCCTCCTCCTCCTTTTTTTTAACTTTTATTGCTGAGCATGATGTCATATTGTATGGAATAACTCTTTGGTCAGTTGGGGTCAGCTGTCCTGGCCATGTCCCCTCCCAACCTCTTGCCCACCCCCAGCCTCCTGGCCCTTGAGGGGGGGGGGGGCTGGGGAGGCAGCCTTGATGCTGTGAGCCTGCCCAGCAGTAGCCCAAACGCCGGTGTGTTATCGGCATCCTTCCAGCTACAAAAACAAAGCGCAGCACGATGAGGGCTGCTGTGGGGAAAGTTAACGCCATCCCAGCCAGACCCACTACATGCAGTCATTCAGCAAATTGGGCAGAACGCTACTGCCCTGACTGCCCCGCTACGCGTAACCTCGCGGGGTATTTAGTATTATGTTCATCTGTTGGGTCCCGCTGCCTGTGCTCACCAGTAATTCTGCTGATAAACTCCAAAACACCTGAAGAGTTCGTACCAAAGCATGGTCGGTAACTCAGCTCAGGAGGTCAGGGACACGCACAGGTCAAGTCCTGTGAGACCAGGACCTGTTATTTATGGGAGGAAATTTTTTCCTGGATGTGAAGAGAGGAGAGGTGGATTCAGCTCTCTGGTGACCACTGGGTTTTGAAAGCCTAATTTCCAGCCAACAGTCATCACATAAACTTGTGCTGAAGAACCTGACCTAGTTTGAATAATTAGAGGTAATTGTCAGCTCTTTCCAAATGACAAAACCCTTAATCACCAGCAGATGCTTAGCCAGCCTCACAAAACAGGCTGGAAACCCATAATGGGATGGGGAGTATTGCTGTCCCAGAGGCACCAAGTTTCAGGAATGGGCAGGAATCTTCCTCAGGGATTTTTCCAATACATGGTCAGATGCTCGGACTGGGGCACTGGTTCAAGCTCATGGACTGGGCATCTCTCCAGAAAATCTGTAAATATGCTGTGAGCGCATAGATGACGGACACTGAAGAATCAGGGAATAATTCAAGATGGAGCAACTTTGAAATGGGGAGCTGCAATTTTGAGTTGCTCCATGGATTCCCGTTCCAGATCCTTGAATCTAGACTCTCAGATCCCTAAACTAATCTGGGGTTTCCTAAAGCTTTTGGAGCCCCAGGCAGGGAGGCTCTGACAGATGTGGGTGTGCTCTGTGGCAACAGATCCTTGGAGCTGTCTGCCAAGTGCACTTCTGGGAAGTGAAGAAGGCCCTGTATTCAGTGGAAACCCCAGAAGATCTCTGGAGAACTGTGTTCTGTGAACTGAATGTGGGAACCTTTGACTTGAAAGACTGATATTTTCCAGTCCATCTTGTTGAAAGGGGCTGGACTCCCAAGTCCTGGTGGCAGCGAGGCAGAGCTGAGGGGCAGCTGGGAAAGAAAAATGCAAGACTGCAGGAAGCTGGGAGCTACTCCCAGTCCTGTCTGCATCTCACCTGTCTGTGAACCAACCGCCTTACAAACCATGCCACCCTCTTCCCCGCACACAGTTGTTGTCTCAGCATGGGAGGAGAGACTGCTGAAATAAGAGGGTCCTTGGAGAGCTGACTTTTTAAAAGGATCCTCTCTGCAACGTCTTCCCTGCTCTGGCTTGAGCTGCAGAGAGCAAACCCTCCACTCTCCTGACTCATCCACTATTGGGAGGAAAATACTTCTGAGCCCATGATCCTGCCTTGGTGTATCCTCAGGCCATCTCCCTCCCACAAGAATGTCTCCCTGACTCCTGCTGCTTCTTCCCTGCAACAGGTCACAGGCTGCGTGTTTCCATCCTTGTCACTCAGGGATCTCAGTGATGTTGCACTCTGTGGCTTTCTTAACCTCTTTAAGCCCTAGTGTATTCTTCCAGGGCTTAGTTTCTGTGGTACTCAGAGATATTAGTGTCACTACTTCCATCTTTCAGAGCATAAGCTAATTGAGTTTGAGCGTGTGATGTTGGCTACACTCACATAAAGCTACACCGAGTTGCCTCAGGTTACACCATAACTCCCAGTGGAGTGGGAGTTATTTGCAAATAGTCAAAGCCCTGAAGAAAGGAGAGAGTATGTAATGGAGGTAAGAATGCTGGTGGGAAAAGCAGGATACATGGCACTACCTGAGATATCCCAGTTTTAGCTAGACACCGGGGTGTGTATAGACACTCTGTGTAAGCAGAAATGGGTGCCTCTGGGAGGGTCTGAGCCCACCAGAGAATTAATCTGGATCGCTAATTCCTTTATGTTGACTGCAAGTGGTGGCTAGGTGAGAGCTGACTTATGCGAAATTTAGGAAAAGGAACACTCAAAGATGATGTGAAAGGGACTGGCTGAGGGGAAATGAAGGGTTTGCTGGTAGGATGCTCCCAGGCAGTGCTGAAACAGAATAGATGGACAGGGAGCAAGCCAGAGCATTTGCAATACTCAGGAACCAGGGCTCCCAGAGGTGTTTTGCTTTCTGTACAATTAGGTGATGGGAAAACCCCTGGATGGGAAACCCCTGGAAGTGGTCAGAGCAAGGAGTTGTCCTCCTACCCAAGTAGAGAGCTGTGACAGATGTATTTTCCATAGAGAGTGCTGTAATGAAGCATTAAGGTTGCTGAGAAGTGACTCTCAACACATTTGGTGCATTTTATAGCCCACTAGTATTCATCTATTCCTGTATAACCTCCTGCAGTGGGACTAATACTCAAGGATCCTGACTCTAAACCAACAACTCCCTTGGGAATGTGTCTGGGACAAGACTTATTCTGGGGTCTTTGAAGCGGGCAGTAATGTGGAAACAGTGACACCAGAGCAGTTCCCATGAACTAGGGGGTCTCCCGTGTGGGCATGGGTGTGAGCTCTTCAGCCAAAAAAGGGTGAAAAATTAATCATAACACCTTCGGGGAGAGCTCAGTTTTCCCATGATGTGTTTGTTTAGGGCTCGGTTGTTACTGCAATACTGCTGCCACTGCAGGAAGAAAAAGCCCAGAGCAGTGGCACAGTATGTGGTGATCAGAGCTCGTAAAAGGGGAGGTGGCAGGGATGAAGAAGTTTCCTCCAGTCACACAAAGAAGGACAGAAGAGAGGCACTTTCTGCAAGGACATTCATTGCAGCAACTTGCAGGCGGGGGAGATTGCAGCTCTCCTAGATCCTTTTGTACATATTGTCTTCCCCAGGTCTTGCTGATGGTGTGTCAAAATGCTGCTCTGTCCCACGGGGTCTGGAGACAACAGCAAAAGCCAGAAGCTGTATAGCCGTGAATCTTTCCTGGGCAGTGCCTACAGCCCCCTCACCACTGCTGGTGCCTTCTCAGGTCTAGTGAGTCTCGGCCGAGTGCTTTGCTCCCTCCCAGCCATGCTCAGTCCTAGATGCCAGCCTTCCTGTGTCCTGGTTCTTGCCCTGCCCATTCAGGCTGCCTCCTCTGCACCTCCAAATTGCTCGGGAGAGGCTTGGCTGCTCCCCGAGGTGCAGAGAGCTGGTAGGTGAGAAGGACAACACAGCTCTCCGGGCAGGGTCCGCACCCACCAGGGCCCAGATGGAGATGGCTGCCAGAGTCCAGACCATCAGTGGCAGAGCTGGGGACAGGCTCACCTTGGACGTAACTCAGGCAGGACTGAGCTGAAATGGAGCTCCTGGCCCAGGGGCCCCAGGTGAGCCTGGCTGGGGGCCATTAAGTCCTATTATCACACTCAAGACCCTGACAGAAATGCATCGGTCACACAAACTGGATGTGGCCTGAAGAAAAGGCCATTTCTCCACTGCTGGCTCCTGCCAGATCTTCCCAGCCCTGACTCAGGGCCTCATATACCCTTTAAGATCTTCTTTTCATGTGTCTCTCCCCAAAGAAGGGCTGGGACAATGCCAGACTCCAGCAAACTGTTCTGTCCAGTCACCCAGTGCTGGCAGGTTACTTTTGCTGGAACAAACTCCATCTATTGCCTCTCTACAATGCTTCTAGCCCAGACATCCTCCTCTGCTCTTACTGCCAGCATTGTAATGAAAAATGGCTCTTCTATTATGTCTGCTTCCATTTGAATCCCTCTAGGAAAGATCTCGTGTTCTCCAGCTCTTGCTGCTGAAATTAGCACTGGCATCCTGCAGGATTTCAGGGCTTGACTCTCACATCTAGCAGTGGGAAGAGTTACTGAGACTGCAGAGACAAGATGTATTTGAGAGCCAAGTGTCCAAAAGTACACACTTAATAATAACACAGTGAAAAGGAGGTGCTCCGGGAAGGCAGCAAAATGATCCTGCTAAGGATGAAAAAAATAAAATGTGTTCCTGGGGGCTTGCACAATCCAGAAAGGGTTAAGCTGTGGCACAGCATCTGGGGCAGCTGCAGAATGCTGGAGTGGGCATTGGGATTGGAACCAGAATGACAGTTTTAGGTCACTCACAAAGCTTTCTAATTACGCTTTTTTTTTGAAAAAAAAAATATAAAATGGTGTGTTTTATTCTGTAAGTGCTGAACATTCCACAATTGCTGTGTTTAATAAATACAGCAGGGGCTCCTAGGAGACTGAATGGGGCTGAATGAATGAAGTATGTGAGACATCTGAAACCTATTAGTTGGAGCAAACTGTTAGAGAAGCAGGAATTCTTCTCTTTTTAAAAAATATTTATACATTTTACTTTAATGTCAGGCCAACATCTTATTTGGGGTTATGTTCCAGTGGAAGGAAAGGTGTGTCGGGGGGAAACGCAGGGGGAGGGGAGGTACATTTTTGGTGCAGTCTCAAAAGGAGCAGAAGGGCTCTGTGGCTTTAGTAGCATACTTTCCTTTCGGAATTGAACCCAGCACACAGAAACATAAGGCGACATTGCCCCAGCCTCAATGGGGGATGAATGTCTTGGGACTCATTTCATTTTGGTTTGCATTTTAGGTAGCAGACTGGGCTCATCAGACCTGAAGCCCCTTGCCTGTGGAACTGGTAGAGCTCTGCAGCCCTCACAAGACTAGGTTTATGGATGCCATGAGACTTAGCTTGTTTAATCTGGTTTTGATATTTAGAGAGGAATTAGAGTGCACAGCCAGCATCTTCTCCAACACACGGACAGCTCCATGAAGTCAGACTGGTGTCCAGCACCAGCAAGAATGACGCCACATCCCTTCGTGCTCTGTTCAGTGCTCTCTGACGCAAGGTTTCCACCCAGGCTTTTCCTTCTAGTGCAGAAATTAGCTCATTTACTTATTAAAAGGCAGAAAAATAGGGAAGATGGATGGGAAGAACACAGACTGTTCCACCAGAGAATAAGCAGAGGTAACAGCTCTTTCAGACACACTTCACCTGCACAGATGTCTCTGGAAAGGGGTTCAGCAGAGAAATAGTTGACAACACCCAGCTTCAGTCTGGACATACTTTGAGCTGAACTTTCCCTTCTCTGGTGGAAGCCTCAATTGCTTAGAGGCCAAAGAGACCCTTGAGAAGCAGTGGAAAGGGGCAAGGACCCCACTCAGCTCTGCGGGCTGTTTGGCCCAGGGTGTGCCGCACACGGCCACCGGCAGAAGAAGGGAGCCCAACAAGCTGACAGACTTCCTTGACTTTCGGGGGCACGGCTGCAGGACTGGCTCTGCTCCTCCGATGTGGCTACGTGTGCCAGCTCAGTCCAGCCAGGTCCAAATCTGGGTGGTCTGACCTCAGACCTGGGCTTTGTCTACTCTAATCTTCCTGTTTATGGTCTGCTCTCTCTTCACCACCTGCCACCTCATTGATCTCTCCTCCATTTCGAGCTTCTTTCTCCTCTTCTAAGATGAGGAGAATCATAGAATCATTTAGGTTGGAAAAGACCCCCACTGTGAAATGCACAAAGAGTCCAAGGAGACCTAAGGAAGTTAAGGGTCTTCTCTCTGCATACCATCACCCATCTTCCATGGAGACCTGGAAGCCCAGTAAGACCACACAGTGTGACTGTCCCCACATGCAGGAGCTCTGATCCTTCAGCATGCCAGAAGCAACAGGAGTGATTGCCCTTACAGCCAAGCTTTGGCTGTCCACAAGCACTGCAAGTCTGTGCGTTTTGAGCTTCCGGTGATCCAGTGAGCTGTGTCCTCCTCCAACCTGTGGTTTGGGGATCTGCGATCTGGGGAGACCCTGCCCTGTAGTTAGTGAGACAGCTGTTCCTCATGGAGCCCCTTCTGGAGTTGTCAAGGGGCCATATTTTCTTAGATTTGATTTCTGTGATCAGATATGGGAGGACAGGAGATGTGGGGATGGGGGTGCTCAAGAGTTAGCGAGAGAATGAGTGGAGCGGATGTTGCCAGGACATCTCCAAATTTAGGCTGAATGTTTCCTGCTGGAGGTTGTAGTTAGGGGCTGATCCCTTGCACAAGTTGGTGGCAAGTCTCCCAACCTTTGGTGCTTCACTTTATGTTTCATGAACTGTTTTGATTTCCAGGACATGGAGTGACATTTGAACTCACCTCTCCTTGTGCAGAAACTTTGGATCAAAGCTAATGATGGTGTCAGAAAGGTCCAGATTATGCAGTATTTTCCAACTGATAAGGGAAATGTAAATTATTCCTGCTTTTCTGTGATTCCTGGTGATCTTTATTCAGCCCAATTTTATTGCATGTGATACACACTCGTACTTAAATTCCAGCCCTTCCTTTCAGGCTTCCTGAAACTAAAATGTAAAGTTTTAGGAAACTCAGAAATTGCAAATATCTTCTGTTATTCTTCTAATCTTCCATAACCTATTAGATTGTAGGATATCTCCCCACTGCATAGGAAACAGATGTTCTTGCAGTGGGGACATGCAGGAGGCATCATTAAATTTGTTTAGAGCGTCTTGGAGATGTGATTGTTCTTTGTGGTTACAAGTTGCTTCAACCTTCTATATGTGAGCTGGGATCTGGTTGAATTTAGAGTGGGGCCAGTAATGAATTTCTTTTTGCCGTTAGCATCCATCCCTTAGCCGAGACTTTGGAAAATAATTTCTGAGCAGTTTTTGATGGCATCTGTTAGTCAATGTAGAGGTAACTGCTCTGAAAACATGCGTGGGGCGTGAGATGAGGCTGTTTCTCATTTTAGTAAGGAAATAGTGTAACCTACAGACTCAGAGAGTCCATGAATGGATTTAACTCCTTCTAGAGCTATAGTGGGTGAGGCACTGAGGAGACACTGTATTTCATCCCACTGATTGCACTTCCCCTCTGGTATCTGTTCTCCATCAGTAGGAGGAACTTGGTGGATTTCAGTGTGGTCATTTTTGTGTACCTGTAACTCTTGTTTTTTCAGATCTCTTGTTTTTTGTTTTTGTTTTTTCCCCCCTTCCCTTTTACCAGGTTCAAGCAAAACTGTGCTATCACTAAAGACACCAAGGGAAGTGCCAGTGCTAATTCCAAAATTTCTTTGTTTTCCTCCAGATTGGAGGTTCAGAGTGTGTGTTCGTCTGTGTGTATGTGTGGGTGGTGATTGCATCTCAGAATTTCCAAGACTGTTACAGCTTTTACTTTTTTTCCAAACAAATTAGTCAAATATGAGTTCTCCCTCCTGAAAGATCTGGACTCCACTTGGAATAGAGGTCTCCATATATAAGAGAAGCTGAATAAAAGCTTCTCTCACTGGAGGAGATTATTCAAGGGTTAGACGAAAGCAGAACAACGTAACAACAAACACAGAAAGGGGATGCAGTGTTGTTTTATATGTTGGACAGATTTTCCACCCTGAATATATGTTGATGGGAGTGCCAGTGACAAACGCTTTGGAAAAACCGCCTTCAGTGTGAGCCAAGAATTTCCTTCATCAGCCTTTTGCTAAGGTGTACAATATATCATGACCTTAGTCTTGCTCATACATATTTCTGAAGGTGTGTCTCACCCGGGACTCTTGGGAGCACCATTTCCTCATCTTGCAGGACTGTCTGGACACGTTACCCTGCAGCCTCCCACCCTGCAGCTGGCCTTTGAGGAGGGCGGGTGCTCTCTAGCTGGAAACAGGTCGTTAGGAGGTGAAGTGACCCATGTAACGTGATGAAGATGAGCTGGAGGCTAGATATTGAATGGAGCAGCCCTGTCAGGTGCTGAGCAATTGCTGAATTAAACACAACTCGGTTTAATTAGAAGCAACTCGGAGCAGTGCTCTAGGTCAAGAAAGGCAATGGGTAGATGCATTGCCAGAACTGCAGTTTAGGGACTGTGAAGGACCACGGCAGGAAATTTAAGCGATGGCTTGAACCTTAGACACAGTGACTGCTGGAGGATGTTTAATAATTGGATTTGATGCGAAGGAAACTCTCCAGTGGACGTGAAGGGTGGGCAGCACTCTGGGTTACATGGTAGGTAACTCCAGTATAGTAGGGTATGACACCAAAACCATTAGTGACTCAAAGTCCATAGCAGACGGATCGTGCTGTGGCTGACAGTGCCAGGCAAAGTACAACATGTTCAAATACGCAAGAACTCCAGTGGCTTGTACAACGTGGGATATACAGGTGTGCACAGCATGGATCACAGGCAGAAGTTTGGAAGAGTGACTTTTCGTAACAAAAATGTAACATCAGAAACTGCATGGACCATCAGAGCAAACCCAGCACTTGTTTACTTTACACTGTGAGCTAGTTGGTACCAGAACCAGTGGTATTAGAAGTAAAAGAAAGGCCACAGTCATAGATTAACCAAGGGAAATCCAGCCTTACACAGATGATCTTATCCCCATTCCCCAAATCATGCCACTTCAAAAATTTGTCTTTTTAAAAGATGAGAAGTGCAACTGGACACTCCGTGTTTTAGAGGTTCCAGGGTAAGAGAAGAACCAAGCAGTGCTCATGGCTGGTTATCACAGACAGAAAATTCCATCCTTGATTCTGGGTAAGCAGTGTTCAGCAATAACTAAAACCTTGGTGTGTTATCAACAGTGTTTTAGCCACAGACCCAAACCACCACCATACCAGCTACTAGGATAAATTAACTTTATCCCCGCCAAAACCAGTATCAGTAGTCAATCAAAAGATGACCTTGAACTGAGGAGGAAGCAAGGCAACACTTCAGGCAGAAGCGATGTGTTGCTCATGTAATTGCTTCTTCCAGAGCTGACAGCTACTCTGTCAGTAGTGGCCAGTTGGTGGTTTGTGGCAGTCCTGGCCATATGGCTAGTAGCTACTTTCAGGTTTATTTTCATAGGGATATTCCTAGTCAGTGGGCATGACTTACCCAGTTTTCCTGGACTCCAGCTTCTCCCGTTTCTCTGGCATGCCTCAGCTGGACTGAATGCAGTGGGGGTTTTGTGTTTTCCTTGTGTACGTAGTACCGCCTCCATGGGTCAGCCCGAGTTTGATTCCAGCCCTTCCTTCTAGGGAATAACTGAGTCTGTCAGCACAGTAGCTGGAATAGATAATTTGCATCAGAATAAACAGTCCAAAAACTGGCATAAGCTTTGACCAGAAATGCAGCGTTCTTGGGCTGTGAAAAACTTCTGCTCACTTGCTACGCAAACAGCAAATTCAGGCTCCCTTGCTGCTTAGTTTTGTCTGAACGCAGAAGCTAAATACCATGAGAATGGTTTGTTTTATTTCCAACTTGCCAGAAACCAGAGATTCCTGGGAGATTTCCAAGCCAGTCACTAAACTCAACTGGATTTTGGTTGCTCTATCACATGTGAACCTAAAACTCTGGAGATTCGCTGATCCCTACAGCAGTGTGATTGTCCCGACTCCCTCTCCTGGCATCACACTGACCCATTCACAATTGCTGTGTGTTCATTCTTTTAATTTCTTTTCTATCCATCTTACTGTAGCTAGATATTTCTCTGGTTTCTCTCTGAGGCTATGAACCATATCATAATAAAGCAGAGAGATATGATTCCCAGTGCATTTTGTTTCTTCTAAGCTTTTACTCTGTGGATGAAGACAACTAAACTGCGTGTCAGGGAGGGTTTCACGGGTCCCTCTTCCCTCACGTTCCTCTAAAGCCCCTTTGCTTCGTTAAGGGTGGCTACAGCTGTCAGATTATCTAGTGTGCTCAGCTCCTGCCCACGGCCACGGTGATCACCGGCTGGTAAATCTTCTCGTTGCCTTATAGGCAGGGTTGGTAGAGGTGCCTAGAGCTAACGCTGGAAATGTCGCATCAGCTGACTTAAGGAAAGAAACGGAGACAGTGCAGTGGCTGGGTGTAAAGTGCCTGCCAGGGCCGGCTCCAATGGAAGCTGAAATCCGATGCAGTAGTACAAGAGACGTGGAAATGGCAAAGGAAGTGTGAGATCGACCCTATAATATTTTTTGACCAGCTTGTAGACAGACGCAACAAGTCTTTCTCCACCCCAAACTGGCACAGAACAAATGTCCTATCTGCCCATTTTCTACCACTGCAGCAGTAACAAGAATGTTGATAGAACAACTGAAGTGCAGAACACATCACGATCTGCCGGGCTGTGATTTATACTTGTCGTATTCCTCAAATTCCCAATATATGCAACTGAATGTGTTGTCCTTGTATGAATTTTTAAAGATGGGGTTATTTTAAATTGAAATCCAGATGGATCAGGAACAGCCGTCTCACCTGTGTGTGTGCACCACTGTGGAGTTTGTGTAGCTAATACCTGCGGCTGCTGCTCCTTGAAGCCACAACAGGCTGTTCTCTACCGGAGCTGTGAAGGGACTTGCTGTGCCTCCCTTGCAAGCTGCTTTGCCGTGTCGCAGTGGCCTGCTGGAAAAAAAAAAAGCAGGACTTCTGTGTTTTCTCCCTAGCACTGAGGGAGAAGTGCTTAGACTCACTCCAGCAGATCCAAACGAGCGGAGTGGGGAAGTGGCCAAGAGCTTGGAAGCAGTCCTGGGCTCCGAGTGGAGCGCAGCCTGAGCTCAGCGCCGTGGCAGCTCTCCACGTGGAACGTGACGGCTTTGGAGAACTGCACCTCTGCAATCCTCAGTTCCAGGAATGTTCTAGGAAGTGGGCAGAATCCTACTGGTTTTGGTGAAAGCTGGAGAAGCCTGATTTCCCCTTGAGATTGCCTGCGGTCTCTCAGAATGCCAGTGTGGCACAGCAGCCCACGATGTTTGGGTGATGTTTAGGGCCAGGAGACCACTGCCCCCCATTTAACCCGTGTGCTTTTCTCTCTTTATCCCCTTCCCTCATTCAACCAAACCTCTCTCCCTGCAGCTGGCAGAAAACAGGCTTTTCTAGTTAATACCAAAATAAACATAGTACTGTCCAACATGGGAGGGAAGAGCGAAGGGGGGAGCATGGGGCTCAGTTGTAAAAGGAGCACAGTAGGAGAGGGTTGCAGATCCCAGCCTAGCGAGTGCTGGAGGTGATGCAGCACAGAAAAATACCAAAGGAGTCAGCAGAGCTGGGACAGGACCCGAGTCCTTTTCTAGCTCCTACAGCCTTAGGAGTGTTTATTGAGGGATTTCTCTCCCTTTTCGCTTGGGCAGACACACTATATGATCAGTGCTGAGCATTTGGGATTTGTTCCAGGGCACTTCTTTTTAGTGATGGGGAAAACATAAGCAATTACAGCAGATTCATTTCCCTACTTACAGGCAAGACAATGTAACAGGAATAAAACAGGAGGCAGCAAAACAGGCTGGTGGGGGTGAAAGGTCTTGCAGAAGATGCATGGGGTGGAATGGCAGTGTGCAGAAATCTCTGAGAATATTCTGAGCATCTGAATATTCTCTCTGTGTTAGTCCAGGTTTCATCCACCCAGTGGGAAAGATTAAAACCGTGGCTTTTTGCCTAATTTGACTCCTTTCTCCAAGAAATATATGCACATAAATAAATGATTTGAAAGTGGATTCAGCCTCGACTATGAAGAACTAACCCGTGATCCTCTACAAAGCCCTAGCAGAGCTGATTCAGACAGTCCCGAAGCAGCAGGATTAGATCTAGCTTAAATTTTATTTCTTTCTTTCTGTTGAACGCCCATGCTCATTCACTTCACCAAGCAGCTGGAATCCCGGGCACACGGTGGGAGGCTGGCTGCTAAATAAGAAATGGCAAGGAGGGATATTCAGGACTCTGTAATCAGCCATAGGCGAGGCGCTCTGCACCCTGCGTGTGCCCGCTTCTGCTGTGCCGGTGTTGCGTCTGATTGCCTTTCTACCTTTGTAAAGCTACTGCCCTCTGTCCCACGGTCCCACTCCACTGCGTGGAACTGCTTTCTCCTTTGGTCTTTATCTGCAAACTCTTGGCTAACCTCAACGCAGAAAGACAATATTTCATGCCCCAGTGTTAAAAGCAACAATTAATAAAGCATTTCAGAGAACGTGACTTTTCTGGAGTTCCACCCCTCCAGCTATGGATGCTTTAGCCCTCAGACAGGATTCCTTATCCCTGGGATATCTTCACAAATTGGCCTCCTGGCCCTGCCTGGAAGGAGGCCTGCCTGTTTACACTCTGCTGTAGACCAGGGCCCATGCAGGCTGGATTGTATTTGGTGGGGCTTTTGAAGTGGAAACAATGCTGCTGTGATGGAGGAGGTTGGCAAACAAAGAATGGCCAGACACGTGGGAGGAGGAGGAGGAGGAATAGGCCAGTCCAATGACTTTATACCCAAATAGCAATGCTGAACTTTGACATGTTGAGTTCCCTCCCACCCCCCGCCCCCCAAACAATCCATACATTTATGTCATCTAGAGTTCACATCCTGATAAAGCAAATGACCTGAAAATAGTCTGCCTGGGCTCCCTGACAGAGGCAGCTACAAGGTGTGTCTCCTCTTCTTTGGAGAAGAGGCTTGATCACCCTGAGCCTTGTGATCAAAGTTGACTGGGACAAACCAAGCAGGACTGAGTCTACCTGCCTTGCTGGGGCTCTGGCACATGGCTCATCCAGCTCACTGGATCGGCCTCTGCCCAAGTTCCTGCCATCTTCCCTTTCCCAGCACTGTCTCCAGGTATCCCGGAGTCAACTCAGAGGATCCTGGTCCTAGCCCATGCCTGCAACACACTCTGGGACACCTGCAGAGGAGGAGAGCGTTGGGTGTCGTGTTGGAGGGGTGTGCTGGACAAGAGAGCGGAACCACTCTCGCACCTGGAGACACCAAGTCCCCCATGCTGAAGCTCAAGCAGCTTGAGTCCAGCCCACACATCTGGTTCTGCCTTGTGTCAGTTTGCCCTTCCCTGTAGCTACAGAGGCTGTTCATGAAGTTACACATGTTTGTATAAGGAGAAAAGTTTATCTTTTCCCTGTTACTTTCCCCCATCCACACTCAAATTTGATCAAACCCTAGCTCATTGAGGCAGGTGCTCACAGAGATTTATGAGCTATGGGCCTTTATGCTGCACACATCCACCTTCTTTTGTCTCAGCCGGGCAGACAAGCCTCTTCCCTGCACACCGAAGGCTGTGAGCACAAAGAGAGCATGAAGGACTTTGAAGAATCCAACTGCAGGGCCTGAAATTGTTTAAGAAGGAAGATTAGATAAAATATTTCAGAGCATATGGGACTTCTTGACCACTCCATTGTTGCCCATCCCCAGCTGTCAGACCTTGAGCAATCCCAGAAGGAGTTAATCGAGACCTGGGCAGGAGCCAAGAGCTCTTGCCGGAAGCTTATCTTCCCCACCAAAATATCTGATGTCTGCGGCTATGGACATGGTATTGTCCTCATAAAATACAACAATAACAACAAAACAAGCACTGCTATTCACAGCTCAGTAACAAGGCATTAAAAAAAAAAAAAAAAAAAAAGCACTGGAAATGTAAGAGTATTTATTAAAATGGAACCATGTGTTTCACATAGTCCTGTCTTCTTAAGCTTGTGCACATCACATCGATGTTTATGTTCTCCTCTGGTGTGTGAGGGGTTTTTTCCATGCCTGTTAGTGATTAGCCGGAGGGAGCCTGAATGAACTCATGTCTCCAGTGAGTAGGACCAGGAAACCCTGCACACACTGGGTGATATGCAGCTGCAGGAAAGACACAAACTTCCTGCAGAATGGTCTTGCTCATGTCCCTGCAGAAACAGCCCAGGAGACACAAAAGACCCAACTGTAAGGAAACGGGGAAAGAGAAGAATCCAGGGTGAAAAAAGAGGAGAAAATTGTCCTCTGGCTCATTGCAGAAAGTGTGAATTCAAGCTCTGGATTGAGAATCTTCCCTGGAGATGTCTCCTAAGACTCTTGGGAACCTGGAGCAATCCCATCCAGGGAGGCACAGAGATGGCTTGGGCCCACTAGCTATGTATATTTATGGCTTAAGCGCATCACCCTCACCTTCTGCTGGGACCTACAGGAGAGCCAGCAGGTCTCTGGGGTCTCCACCATGCATAAAGTGTCCATAGGAGGGCAACAAAACTGGTGACAAGGCTGGAAGGGATGTCCTATGAGGAGCAGCTGAGCACTCTGGGCTTGTCTTCTTTGGAAAAAAGGAGGCTGAGGGGTGACCTCGTTGCTCCCTGCAGCTTCCTGAGGAGGGGACATAGAGAGGGAGGTGCTGAGCTCTTCTCCCTGGGATCCAGGGACAGGATGTGTGGGAATGGCTGAAAGCTGCATCAGGGAGGTTCAGACTTGAGCTTTTTGTCGAGGCCAGGTGTGATGGACCACGTAGGTGGCAGCTTTGGAAGTATCTCAGACCTCTGTGCTGCAATGCACACACATGGAATATTGTTTCTTAAATGAGGAGGATGATCCTTGAAAAAACAGTGGAGCTTATTGTAAACTCTTCAGTAGCACAGGCAAAGAAGAATTTCTGGTCTTTAACAGAGGTCTTCAATCTGTCTGAAGCCACTGCGGCATTAGCACAAGATGTGGCCAAGAGCATTTGTGGGTAACGTGCTGGTCATCTGCCCGTTCAGGTCCCTGCTCCCTGCTACTGTGCAGGGAAGCTCCTGAGCACTGATGGGCTCCACCGCACAGAACATGTACTGAGCAACGCTGTGCTGTCGTAGGTACAACAGCAGCTGTGGCGAGTCTGGGCTTAGTCTTTTATTAAAAATACAGACGTACTGAGAAAGTTTGGAGTACAGGTTTGGACAGGAATGCCCAGGGAAATAGGTTGAGAGGAGGAAACCGGGGGGAAATGGGTATTCAGATATTTTTAGTTGAAATTGTCAATGCCACAGTTGTCATTTTTATATGGATGAACAGCCTGGGGAAGGGCTGGGAAGTCGTCACACATACAGGTGTGATGGCATCTGCACGGTGAAACAGCTTCACAGAGCCAGAGACCAGAAGGGACGTTAGATCATCTAGAGTGACCTCATATGTATCAGAGATTACTGAATTTCACCCATTTATCCTGGTACTGAGCCTAATCACTCGATTTGCCTAGTGCATTTCCTCCTGCAAGACATCCAGACTTGCTCGGAGGCATCAAGGACGGGGGAATCCACGACTTCCTTGGCAGCTTGTTGCAATGGCAAAGCACCGTTACTATTAAACATGCTGTACTTATTTCTAATTTGTAATCAGCTGACTTTGGCATCCAGCTGATTATGATTTTTTCCCCAATGGTAACGAACTCTCTTCTATCCTGCATTCCCCCCTTCCCCCAGTGATATTCCTGCATGGCAACCAATCTATCCCTCAGACTTCCTGTTGTTTTGATCAGCTTTCCCAGCCCTGTGGCCAGGGACTTTTTTCAGGCCTTTGATCAGTTTTGTAGCTCTGTTTTACAGCCGCTGTGGCTCAGCTCGCTCCCTCTGATGGCCTGTCCTTATCCTTGTTGAAGACTTGTCCAATTTGGGGTCTGCAAATGTTCCTAGCAGTAATTTTACATTTTTTCCTGTGCCTCTGATGAAAGCATTGAAAGGCCACAGACCCATAAATATTATTGCATACTCATGATCCATATCAATAACTGTCTTAACCTGTTGAGTACATGCCCCTCCGATGTCATTCATGCAGTATCTGCTCTGCCAGTGTTTTCCCTGTTACATCCACGCTGTCCTTGAACCAAACGTTTTTATGAAACCTTGCTAGTCCAGCAAGCTTCAGCCATATCGACTGATATCAGCTGAACCACTACCCTTTAACTTGTCATTAAACTACTCCCACGGATTTTTATTATAGACAGTATAGGGAGCAACACAGGCCGTACAGTTAAGCCTGTGTTATTCAGGAAGTCAAATTTGATTGTCATTTTGTTCCTTCAGGCTTTTAATTCCCTGTCTTGGTGAAAGTCTTGAACGTGTATCAGAAATAAAGACTCATGGGAGTGGTGGCAGCGCACACCAGCACCCTTCCTGGCAGAGTTCCTGGTCCCTCCACCAGCTGCACCAGCCCTCTGAGGCCAACGTCCACCGCCTGCACTGTGTCAGACGTCAGCCAGGAACTGCCTTTTTCAAGTGAATAAGTCATGTAGGTGTTGGCACTGAGGAAAATTTGCTTCTACTGTTAGTTCACAGCTGGCACCAGGCAGAGAGAGCTGAGAAGAAAGAGGGTGTTTTGCACCTCCCAGGGAAGGCAAAGAAGTAAGAGCTAAACTATTAGCTCGAATCTATGTATGTTAAAAGGAAACAGATTTGCTGCTGGCTCTTGGTTTATTCTCTCATTACACTGAACTGGAAAAGAGACCCTGCAGGCGACGGACTAAAGACATTCAGGTTACTATGGCCAAACAATGACATCAGCTGATAGACTAACTCATAACAGAGGGTGGTGGTGACTCGCACACGACCCTGACAAGCAGAGTCTGTTAATGAGCCAAAAGAATAAAAAGGAAAATCTATTTCCCCAGACCTTGAAATATTAATAATATTTGCAAGAGGACAAAATAATGATGCAACTCCCGAGAGACACAGAATGGTCTTCTGCCAGACAGCCCAAGACACAAAGATCTCTGCTGTGTTGCTTCTTTTGAGGATGCTAAAGGCTGCACTGATCTCGTGATTTAAGACAGGAATCCTGCATCCTTATGCTGCTAGCCATTCAGCAGTAGCCACTGTAGCGGAGTGATTTGTTCTCATCACTTCTGGTCTTTCTGTGTTTGTCAGTAATTAATTTCAAATATATCCTGAAGACTTGGGATTCTTCTTAAACAACAGGGTTAGACCAGGAACCATTGCACGGGGCTGGCCTTTAGTCTGTAGTAGTCCAAGCTGACAAACCACTAGTACCCAGGTTTGGAGCAAGTCAGTGAACACTCTTCCAGCCAATTACCGTGCACTCCTCAGGGGATAAGTGAGGTCATGGTCCAGTTTAGATGCCACTGCCTTGTTCTGGGGCAGGAAGAGAGTTTAAGGATCTGGACATGACCCATGATGTGATAGTACTTTGCAGGGCAGGCGAACAGTCCTTGTTATACTAATTTGAGTGGAGCTCCCCCCTTCTCTTCACATAACATGACTTGTGGGTGGCAGAATGGGGCTTTGCTCAAGCATTTTAAGTATCGCAGTTTACTGCAGGGAGAATTCAGGCCTGAGTTTGCTGCTTGGGATGGTTTGTTTTCTGTGGCACTGGACTGCAGCTATGCGATGGTAAGACTGTTCCAGCACACGCTGTACTGTTCCAGCTCCAATGTTGCCTGTGTGGTCTGGCAATGCTCGCAGTACAGATGCAGTTTTGTGCAGCACCTTCTGTGGAGGCAAATTTTGGGACAAGAAGTGAAGAAAAGAACGCCTGGGCACTATGAAACCTGAGATAAGTTTGCATTTACCAACGGATTCTTCACAGGCAAACAAATCAGTGGACCTCCCCTGAACAGAAGAAGCCAACCACCGTATTACAGATGACATGTCAGTGGAGAAGAATTAAAGAATATCCATCCAGGACAATGCTGCCGCATGAAGCAATGCATGTCGCCTCAGTTGGCGATGAATGAGCTGGCTGGTATATCATAAAATCACAGAATGGTTTGGGTGGGAAGGAACCCTTAAAGCTCCTCTAGTCCAACCCCCTGCCCTGAGCAGGGACATCTTCAACTCGAGCAGGTTGCTCAGAGCCCCGTCCAACCTGGCCTTGGACGTTTCCAGGGATGGGGCATCTACCACCTCTCTGGGCAACCTGTGCCAGTGTTTCACCACCCTCAGCGTAAAAAATTTCTTCCTTATATCTAATCTGAACGTCCCCTCTTTCAGTTGAAAACCATCACCCCTTGTCCTATCGCTAGAGGCCCTACTAGGTATGGGAAGCTCAGTAAGTGCTTCAGTGCAGGGCTCCACCTGAATGACCATACTCTGCTTCTTAGCAGAGCTAACTCACCTGGAAACCTTCCCAACAGGCCCTTTGGGTGCAGCCACAGGATTTTTGGAAATAGAGTACTCGACACAAGCCATGCCACACCACTTAGCCTTGGGGCCAGAGAATAGTGCCAAGCTTATTTAGCTGCTAATATGGCCGTAGGCTCTGAGAACTTACATAGAGTTTCCAGTTGCAAGAAATAACTGACATAAATTTCAGATGGAAACTTCTGGACAAGTCCTTCTCCACATAGCACTGCAGTTGAATTCAATCACCGAAATGCCATGCAAAATTCTGCCACTGCCCTTCTGCTCCCCTGAATTTCCTCACTAAACATTTAAACCTGCTCCCGTCAAACCTGTGGAGGGTAACCCAGCTGTACTTCCACCTAGCAAAACCAGAGATGATCCCATTCTATCTGTACATCAGTAGTTGAAGTTCTTGGCCTAAATATTTTATAGTTCAGGATGAGTTTTTTCAAAGAATAAGCTCGCACATTTAGGGCTTGTCTGCAGTGCTTTTCACTGCCCCATGCAATATGCAAGACTACTTTAATCTGACCTTAAAATACAGCCAGCTCCGAAGCAGAAGACTGCAGTTATCTGACAGCACAGATCATTGCCTTCAGCTTTAGAAGCAGATGCAGAAAGAAGCACTTGGGAAAAAAGCAGGTGCTCACAGCGGATTTGGGTTGTGGTTAGGCCACTCTTAGTGTGGTTGGTCAACGTTACGCTGCTGAAAACTGTCTGCTTGTTGGGTACAGGAGAATGGCTTTTAACATGTTTTGACAGTCTTGGTGGTATGTGGGAGCCTGGTGGCCACATGTGCAATAGAAGTTTACACGTATGATTTTATTTAATTTGCCATGGTCAGGGAGCTGAGATCTCTGGTATAAATAATTTGCTCAAAGATGGGAAGACTTGAATGAAAACACACAGGATTTCCCAGTTCTGTGTTAGAACTGGGCAGGACTGAAGACAAGCTGAGATAGATCATAGGGGGACTCCTCCACATGGGAACATGTAGAAGCACTGTGTAAAACCTTCACAGGACATCACATCTCTACCCAGGGATTCATTTAGTGTTCATCCCTCTGTACACATAGAGCTCCAAAAATGGCTTCTTTAAAACTCTCTGCTTTGAGTAGAGCTTGTACAGAGTTTGAGAAGGCATCATGTGAAAGAAAATTATTAAAAGGCATCCTGCCTTTGCTTGATAGTAAGTAGAGGTCCCAAGAAAGAGTCAGTGTTACAGGATGGATCTATCTACCTAGACTTATACAAAGCTTTTGACACTGTCCTGCACAATAGCCTTGTCTCTAGTTTGGAGAGACATGGATTTGATGGATGGACCACTCGGTGGATAAGGAATTGGCTGGATGGTCGCACTCAAAGAGCTGTGGTCAACGGCTCCATGGCCGAGTGGAGAGCAGTGACGAGTGGTGTTCCTCAGGGGTTGGGGTTGGGGTTGGGACCGGCGCTGTTTAACATCTTTGTCGGTGACATGGACAGTGGGATCGAGGCACCCTCAGCAAGTTCATCAATGACACGGAGCTGTGTGGGGCGGTGACATGCTGGAGGGCAAGGATGTGCCATCCAGAGGGACCTGGACAGGCTGGAGAGGAGGCCTGTGCAAACCTCATTAAGTTCAACAAGGCCAAGTTCAAGGACTTAAAGGGGGCTACAGGAAAGATGGGGAGGGACTCTATCAGGGAGTGTAGGGATAGGATGAGGGGTAATGGTTTTAAACTGAAAGAAGGTAGATTTAGATTAGATAAAAGGAAGAAATCCTTCACTGTGAGGGTGGGGAGGCCCTGGCACAGGTTGCCCAGAGAAGCTGTGGCTGCCCCCTCCTTGGAAGGGTTCAAGGCCAGGTTGGACGGGGCTTTGGGCAACCTGGGCTAGTGGAAGGTGTCCCTTCCCAGGGCAGGGGAGTGGGAACTAGATGAGCTTTAAGATTCCTCCCAACCCAAACCATCCTGTGATTCTATGATTCAAGGAAGAGCAATGCTGCTTTAACACCGTGTGCTACATAACTGCAAAAAATAATAAACATAAATATACTGTGCTTCATATTTGCTTTTAAAGCCCTTTACAGGCCTTGGCTTGCTAGTCAGCTGAAAGCTCTAGTGCTTGGTCGGAGTGTTAGAACACCTTCTTTTCAGTGACATTTCCAGAATTTACTGGGTTGAGACAGGTTGAAAATGTCTGCGTTTGAAACACCCATTGCCAGTCCAAAGGAGGATAGTGGGGACATCCCTCATGGATCATCATTCCCATTGCATGGTTCATACTCTGCTCCTGCTTTTGGGAGCCCTGAGGAATCAGTTGTTTGAACGGTTCAGTACCAAACATAGACAGGTTTTGAAGAACTAATCCAGAGCTCAAGGTTCTCAACCAACCTGAATTGTTTTGTCTACTGAGAAAGGAAAACCAAATATAATATAACATCATGTATTTTTCACATTCATTTTGATTCACTGTACATATATTTTTGATTACTTTTTTATTGACTCCCAGTTTTACCTTAGGTCAACCTGAAATTTGCCCTTTGACCTAAAATGAAATGATGCATTTTTTTTCGCATTATGTTTTAAACAAGACAGACAAAATTTGGGATGGAGCTGTCATTTTAATCCTAAAACCAGAAGCTCATGTGGGTTGGAAGGGACCTCCAGAGACGTCTAGTCAACCACCTGCCCAAAGCAAGTCCAGTTGGAGCATCTTGCCAGTCTGTGTCGAGTGAGGGTTATCTCCAAGAATGGAGATTCCATCATCCCTCTGTGCCTCTTCGCAGTGTTTGACCAGTCTTTGTTCAAAAAAGTTTTTATATCTAAGCAGAATTTCCCTTGCTCTAACTTGTGTCCATTGGATCTTGAGCTTTCGTTGTGCACCTCTGAGAAAACCCGTCTGTCTTCTCTGTACCCTCCTGTTAAGTAGCTGTAGACAGTAACAAGATCCTCCTCTCTGCCTTCTCCTCACTGACAAACTCATTTTCTACAGCCTTTCCTCATACATCATGTACTCCAACCCCCGACCATCTCGGTGGCCTCTACTGGACATACTCCAGTACATCACTGTCTTCCTTGTGCTGGGAAGGCAGAAACTGGAGACAATGTCCAGATGTGATCTCAGAAGTGCCGAGTAGAGGGGAATAATCACTGCCCATGACCTGCTGGCTGCACTTTTGCTGATACAGCCCAGGATGTGGTTGGTCTTTCAAAGATGATGGGGAGCAGCCTCACAATTACTTCGGCCAGCACCATCAGCACCTTCAGATGCATCCCATCTGGCTCCCTGTGTATTTTTGTTTTGGAAAAAAAAAAAAAAAAAGTCTAAGAAATATCAAAACTTGAAGTTCGCACTTTCAAAAAATGTATGTCCTTCTTTGTTTTGACTGAAAGAATTTATGGATGATTCCAGAACTTCAAACAACATTTCTTTTAGAAAATTTGCTTTCCACAGGAAAATTCAACTCATCACCATTTCAGATTTGTTTGTAAACTTTATGAAGTTGTGCTTTTTGTAATTTTAACTAATCTGTCCTTCATTGCATGTTGTAAAATGACCAGTAACTGCCTTACAATTGAGAAGATGGAGCTCTTGCCCACTGCTCCCCTCCTGAACCTCTCCAGTCCTTCTGGGTTCATCCCTTTGCTCTGTTTCCTTGCACCAACTGACTGCTCTGGGCTTGGATTGTGCACAACGTTCATGAGCATGACATGCTTTTTACTTATTTTTTTTGCACTGAAAGAATAAAGAAGGACATTCTCTCCCATGAGGAATGACTCCAACCTGTGCCTTGCTCATGGCTGGGCTCAGAAGTGTGTGGAAGTACTTGAAAGGCAGGTGCAGAGCTCTGTCTGATCTTCATCTTCAAGATAAGCTAATTGTGGATTTCACCACACCAACACTTCTATAAAGTGAGTTGTAGGAAGGGATATTACAGCTTTCCCTAAAATTATCCTCTTGTTTACACTTGAAATTAGTTCACATGGAATTTACAGACTTTGGACCTTCCACTGGGGAAGTACGCTCATGTGGTGACTCGTGGATTGCTGATGTTCTAAAGAAAATTCCAGCTTCTCTATCTGAAAATTGTTTTTAGGCTTTGCCTTGGCAGATCCAAGCAGTAAGTGGCTGGAAATCCTGCATACGGCATTGAGCAGAAGTTCCTGGGATCTGGGGAGTTGGTCCAGTGTTCTCCATCTGTTCCAGCACCGTTGCCAAGTTAAACTTCTGTGCTACAGATTGCACAAAGGGGAGAAAAGAGCTACAAATGAAAAAAAGGTTTGGAAATGGGGGACTTTGAATTCAACCAAAGGAAAAGAGAATAATGTGGGTCTCTTTGGGGCTAGAGCAGACAGCTGTGGTGGGGAGACTTCACATCTGCCTGGAGATGACCACTCTATGGCTGTGAGACTCCCCACCCCCACGAGCAAGGGCTGGAGGCAGACTCCAGCCCACCTGAGGGCAACAAGAAAGGTGTTTGTATCCCTGATTTGAATTTCACAGGAAATGGAGGGATCGCCTTACTCCTGGCAGGAGAAAGAGGCAATTTTCATTCTAAATAAGGCAGCTCCCATGTCAGAAGTTCCACAGTGAAATCCCACTGCACTCACTGCATGGCTTTTTATGAATAAAATCTTAATAAATGTCCAGTGCTTGATTTTTTGCAGCAGACTTGCTTGGCTTTGATCTACACTTGCCTGGGCTCAGCACGGCTGCTGCAGCCTGCCAAGCTAAAGAGAAAAAAAGTTACTTTCCTTAGGTTTAAATAAAAGTGTGTTTTTTTAAACATCTTGGCTGTTGAGTTGTGTTATACATCATGCCTCGGCCCTATCCCTTCTCTCCCAATCCAGAGCGCACACTGAAACAATTTCCCTGTGGTTTCCCTCCTTGGTGGAGTCGAATTCCTAGAAAACAAAAGGAATGTTGCAACTGTGGTCACAAGCTCTAAGCCTGCAAATCTTACACACAGACCGGAGCCTTGGCTTGAGCAGGACACTGATAGCAGCTTATCATGAGTGGGTACCTTGGGTTTGATCCTTGCCATTTGCTCCAGCAAAGCAGACGGGTCTGTCTGGTTCCGTACGCATCCCAATTCCCACAGGAACATAATGCCTCACACATGTGTGCAGAATTAGGGAATATTTCTACAGCCCTGGGAAAGGCAGAAAGCAGTGAGGATCTGATCGCCTCTGGTGGCCCCCTGCCCCCATCTCTGAGGTCAACTCAGATCTTCCGGTGACTTCCAGAGGCAAACCCATCAGGATCTGGATCTGAGCTGGTCCTGTCTAAATGCCCCTGACTGAAACCCAGAGTTTCAGGATGGGTACAGACTCTCATCTGAGTTAATCCACATTGAATTCAGGCAAAGCTGAGGGAGCCAAGAGTGCATCTTGCTGGTGCTCGGGCACTGGAGGGCTGGTGATGAGACCCTCATTCCCAGCAAAGAGGTAATGCTACTCTTTGGGCTTGTGCAAAGCAGTGTGACAGCAGTGTCGGCATGGCCACTGCCCTACGGCTCTGCTCCCCGGGTGTCACGGGCTTCTGCTCTGGCAAACCAGGAAACCCCTGGGAAGGAAGCAGTTGGCAAGTGTCATCTGCCCAGGCATCCAGAGCACGGGGCCGTGTCCTGCTGGCCAGCACACACCCTTCAGGTGGGATCCCGTCCTGTTGCTGAGGGAAGCTTGGACTCTCCTCATCACTCTGGAATGACTCCAGCAGGACCTGAGCTAGGCCACCCCAGGCTCCACTGGTGTCTGTGGGCCGTTCAGAATAGTGGTGGTTCCTCTGCCAGCTGGGAACTGAGCGCTGACAGTGTGAGCAGAGAGCAGAGGATTGCTCCTGGTCTGGATGTCTAGAAGGCAGCCGTCCTTTTCCACCTTACGTCAATCTTTTCTGTCTTTCATGAATGAGCACAAAATCTGGACAATGGGTTCCACAGGGCAAAGAAAGTAAGTGCCATCCACTGCTCAGTGTTTGGCATTTCAGCAACTCTGGTTTTATCATGCCTTTCTGCTTTTGGAAATCTATGAAACGAAAGACCACTTTAACTATTAAAAAGCTCTTGTTTTTCGCACGAGCAGCAGCAGGACTTTTCACATCCCACTCTGGGAACTGTGAGCAACAGCAAGGCTGTGAGCTGCTGTTAACACATCACTGTCCTGCGTCTCTCCCACCAAAGGATGGTGCCCTATCCCTTCTCCTCAGGTTTGACTCCTCTCCCCTCTTCTCCCGCTGCTACCAGCACCTGCAGTAACACCCCCCACCAACGCCCCAAGTGACTGGGTTGCTCAGTGCACCAGGAGGTGGCCGCTGGTCCCTTCCCCTGTCACTTGCTGTGTTGGGAGTCCAGTGCCTGTCCTCATGCTTGGGGCTTCCCTTGCAACACGCCAAGCAAACTTTGGCTTTCTAGAATTACCATGATTAATGGTAAAGCGTGCCCAGTGGGGACATTTGCAATAACAGATTCCCCTCCTCCCATAAATCCTGCTATAGACCCTCTTACCTTACTTGGAGAAGATCTTACTGAAGAGCATTTTTTCAGAAAAAAGCCCACCCACAACTTGCTTTTGTAAGGGCAGCTCCTCCAGGGCTCACCCCAGGCAGTGGTGGTTGGATCTGGAGACTTTACAGTGCTGTTTCATGCCAGGGGGCACTGCACCTGGGTTATTTTAGGTATCAGCCACAGGGTGATCCCTTGGGGTGTTTGGGTTTGGGTTTTTTTGGTGAATTTTAAAGGGTGTCTAGACCATGTGCAGTATTCTAGGAGGTGAAAGCCACTGCTGTTTCCCGTTGTCAGTAGATGGGCTACTTGCATCCTTTTAGGGCCATCGGCTGTCACTGACGTAGGCAGATGGCTGCCTCCTATTAACTGTCCACCAGATCAGAGGGTGATTAATGAGGGATAAAATTTCTGGGGGTGGCAGTAGATTCATTGCTGTGGAGAGCAGAGAGAGTCACATTTTCATGCCAAAGGCAAGGTACTGGAACATCGCTTAACCCTTCCCCTCACCGGCTACTCTGCTCTGGCAGTAACTGTGGGCAGCGGTGCGGCTTGTCCAGCTGTTCTAAACCTCAGACAGGAATCACCTATTCCCTGGGCTCATCCATTTCCTTCCACTGGCTGCGTGGGTAGAGAGTTGACGTCATGAATCCCAGCGCCTTGATGTCCACACAAGACCTTTTTTGCTATATGTTTTAGGCAAACAAATGTTACTGGACTCAGCAAAAGGTGAGGCAAAAAAACAAGCTGGGCTGCATTATTTAGAATCTCAGATAAGATGATGAAACAGTCTGGTTTGATGTTAAAAGTCTGTTTATCATGCTAGACTGTGTGCTAAACTGGAAACCAAGTGAAACGGTTAATGCTGTAGAACAATTTCCCTGAGGAAACCTTTGTCTGAATTTGTTCCTGACTGTCTTTAAATGCTTCATGTGGTGCTGCTGGCTTCCACTTTTGATCTTAAATAAGTTATGAAATTTGATGAGAAGTTTCTGGAAATTCCCTGCATCTGTTTTTGACTCCTATTCACTGCAGAGGCATGTTTCAAAGGAAAATGGCATCATGCCCCATCTGGGGGCATGGAAGCTGAAGCACGGAGAGATGTGATTCAGCAGACCTGAAAAAGATGGAATGTGTCTCGGGCTCTGTCTTGATCTCACAAAAATCACTTAATATTGTAGAACACCCAGAAACATCACCAAAATCGTACTGGCTAGGTAATACCAAGACTCCATGGCATTCATGCTCATGGGATTCTTGCTTTTTGCTACAGGAAAAGCACATGTCCCTTGCCATGTGTCTGCCTTGCAGACTGCCCACCGGCCACCTGCCCAGACTACCAGACGTTCAGCTGCCTTGCCAGGTTTATTTGGACATGGGTCCCTGCCTGCATGGCCGCATGGCTCCTGCCATGCCAGAGCAGGGTTACTGGTTGTACTGCCAGCAAACCCAGCCTGGAAGACAACCCTGGAGCTTGCAGTGAAGCAGATTCAGGGGATGTGTCTTCCCATTGCATTACCCAGCTCATCTGAGCCTGGCCTATCTCTGGACAAGTCCTGTTCTTAGAGGAGCAGGACTCTGGCCACACTCTGCCACTGTGGAGTGGCTGGAGGAGGAAGGGATGCTCTTCAGGTTGTTCGGGGCCCAAGGGACATCCACCTGACTTTCAGGAGGAGTCCAGGGTCACAGCTCCATCTGGGACAGAACATCTTTGGCTCCCTACCAAGGAGGAGTGGAGCCCACAGTCCCCTTTGCCAGGCACGGCTGTCACCTGGCTTCTCAGGATCCTTCTCCTGGCCTCCTCCACCACCATCATCTCAGTAGCTGGTCCCAGTGGCCACAGCTCTGCCCGCTGGCAGCATCCCATGCCCTGGCACCACCAAGCTCTCAGGTAGTGCAGGTTTATCAGCCATGTCCACTTCACCATATCATCCTCAGACCATTTTACACCATTCCCTTTAAATAAAATGTCTAATTTCTTAGTTTCAAAGCTAGAGTGCGCAGCTGTGGGCTTGCCAGGACACAGCCTTGCAGGGAGCTTGGAGCAGCAGCATAAATCCCACATTCCCTGACCTCAGTTCTCAGCAAGAATCTGAACACAAGAGCCTGATCTTGACTTTTTTTTTTTTGAATGACATCACGATTAAGAACTGCTGCTATCCTGACAGCAATTGTGTCATCTTGCAAGAAGCAACATGTACTAATTTTAGCAAATGCATTTTTTAGATTACAGTCAATGAAGTCAGAAATGGAAAAGTTAAAGCTACTTTAGCTCAGTTTTGTTAAATGTTTTTTCAGTCACTGATATGGCTGAAGACATCATCCACACTTTTGTGCAGAAATATAGGAAAGAGGTGTAACATCAGCACTGACACTGGTGAGAGAGACAGAAAAAGCCAAATTCCCATTTCTCATTATATTCATAAGATCCTAATATCATGTATTGCCCAGAGAAAGAGCCATGAGATAGCCAAGTCCAGCATTAAAAGGAAAATGTTGAAGTTAACAGCTATCTAGGTAACTTTAAACATCCTCTCCCGTGCATTTTCATTACTATAATAGCACTAATTAATGTGGATCTCATGCTATTTTTCCATAGGAATGTCACGTACAGTACATGCGATACCTGGAGCTCACCAGGAGGAAGAGATGGGATCTTTTTCTCTACCCTGTCAGATGGTCGTACGCATTATTTATTGCCCAAAGTTCAGTCTAGGCACACAAGAGCCGTGGCAAAAATTCCTGGACCGACACTGTGAAAAACTTGTAAATCTCTACCAGCTTTGTCAAATAGTTTTGACAGATAATTAATTATTTGCAAATCTTTTATTTCACTAAGGACCTTGAATAAAAATAATAAAATTATATGCTGTACTTTTTCTTTTCAAAACAACATTTTAGGACCTTGAATAAAAATAATAATTTAAAATTTGTTAAGAATCCCTCCAAAACCAAAAGTAAGTGCATTGTTTAAAGTCAAATTATATGTTCATGTCAAGCTAAAATGTTCATCAAATCACCCCTAAACGACTCTTCCTTTCTCTTCCTTTATTTTTCAGTTTGTCTGGTGCAGCAAAAAAAATCAATTACTTGTACAGCTCTATTCTAAGCACATAATTAATAATAATTAATTACAAGCGTTTTTCCACTGTGCTTCACATATTAAAACTGAAACACTTCACAAGTAGTTTATCTTCATGACAGCCCTGTGAACTAAGGCGAGGCGTTATCCTGTTTTACGGGCAGGGATCTTAAACACAGTGCAGTTGGCATGAAGAAATATTTGCTAATTTTGAGAGGCTGGCAACTGATTTTTTTTTTCTATGATGTTAATTTTACAGCAGTTCATGCGCTTTCGAAAAAACCTGGGCTCTTGGAGTTTTCTTTGGGTATGATTTGGAAGCCACACTGGCCAAGCTAAGAAATTTTCTCTAACTTAATTATGTTTTTCAGTTAGGCAGCCTTATTTAAAACAGTGGCTAGCGTTCCTGTGCTGTAGCAAGCTTTGCTCTAGATAGATCTGTCGTGTGATTGGTACTGATCTACCCTTATTCCTACAAACAAGGATTCTCCATCTGACTCCTTAAAAACTGCAGAAGGGCAGCTGCTTTTTATTTAGGGTAATTTTACGTGGGCTGGCTGGGAGGGTGTTCAGCCATCCTACTGCTCCTCACACTTCAGAGCTTTTCCCTTGCAGAGTTTTCTAGACCATGAAACTATACTGAGAAACATCAACTGTTCCACCACTTCTTGTTTTTCAGGGGGCTGATGTGCACCCCAGTATTTCCTGAAGGAAAGATGACTTTCCTCCAGCTCCCTCTCCCATCCCCAACTTGAGGTCTGCTGTGGAGTTATATTGGATTCAAGCAGCAGAGGTAGGTCACACGCTCTAAGTATTCCGTTGCCTTCTCCACGCTGCCTGGGACCAGGTAGACCCAGGAATGATCGGGGTGAATATATTATTGTGTGCAAAAGCAATGCCAAAACACCCAACCACCCAGGGGGAAAACAGATGGGGAGCTAGACAAACACATACAAGTGTTTGTCACTCCCTGTGGCCGGCAACAAGCGTTTGATGGCAGGGAAATAAAAAACTGGTTGGAGGCTTGAAGGAGACTTTGAAGGAGATCTTGCTGGGATGCCTGAATCCTGGGGCTTGCTATGCCCTAATCACATGCAGCTGTGCTGGAAAACCCTGCTCTAGAAAATCAGGGAGGGAGCTAAAAGCATCATGTTCACAGAGGTTTGCGTATGTTGGAGGGATTAAAATGCTTCTTAACCCTCCAAAGTGGAATGCAGAAAAAAAAAAAAAAAGTGTATTTCCTTCGCGTGCCAGTCATTTGTAGGGCTGTGTTGCACTGCAGCCCTCATAAAGAGGCTGCAGGGAGAGGAGAGCAAACGTACCCAGGAAATGTTAATTAAATGTGTTTCTGAGATCAGTTACAAATGAATTAACAGAGGAAGCGGATTGGGCAGGATCACGCCAGAGGTGAGACACAGGATAACATCTATTCTAAGCACAAAGAACAGTCTTCACTAGCCCAGATACCCTGGACTGTAGACTCAAATAAAATCTAACTGGCTTTACAAATGTTTTCCAAACGTAAAGATCTGTGGTTGATTTATCACCCAGAAAAGAAACAAGAAAACTTTTCCATTGATGTAATATCACCTGCTCCGGACACTTGAAAGTCAGTTTTTTAAAATATTTGGTGGTCAAAAGTTGCAGATAGATTTCTGGGAGCTTCTGTAAGTATAACAAAGACGCTGTGTGTGGTTTTAGGTGTCAGAATACCTTTAACCATCCAGTGCCTGCATCAACGCGGTGATCCCAATATAGGAGTTAGCCAGGATTAAACTAGACTAGACTGGAAAGGGAATCTTTTGCCTCAGCAGTTGTCACCAACTTGGTGTGCCCTTGAGAGGGAGGAAGACGCAGGGTTTTGTGCTTTCATTGCGATTCTACTCCGTACGACGTCCCAGTTCTGCCATTCTTAACTAGGTAAAGCCCACGTTTGTTTTAAACTGAAATAGGTGTTGCAGGATTGGGCCCAGGAAATAGTTTTTGTATCTCGTTGAGCTCTCCAGAGCGCTGCAGACGTGTTGACAGAGCTGCATTCCTTGCAACGCTCCATTATTGGCTGCCTGGGAAAACGAGCTCTGCCTTTTCCCTGTTAGTCTCCACAAGTTTGCTGCTAATTAGGCTGAGCATCATTCTGACTTCTATAAAGCTAGTAGGGGGTTGATTAGGAAGAGCAAAAAGAACAAAGAAGGCAGCGAGGACATTTCAAAGAGAGGCAGGAGGAGAAGAGATGACAGTCTCCCTGTCAGCTTGGGGCTTGCCCTGGAATTTCTGCACCTCTGTGAACTGACCCGATAGCTGCATTTGAACCCTCATCCACGGGGTGTAAAGAGGTAACTGAGCTCCAAGCCAGATGGTGGGATAATAAGGAGGCGTTCACCTCACCGGGTGCGTTGTGCTCAGCCGTTTGGGTTCCGTTTGGTGCGGAAACTTCTCTGAACCTCTTTGACCTGAAAAGCAGCTTGATTTGGGCTTTCTGGGGTGACTTCTGGCACAGCGGGCGTCCGCGCTGGGGGACTTCCACCTCCCGGAAAAGTCGTGGGTGTGCAGTGGCGCAGAGCAGAGGGAGCTCAGAGAGGAGGAGAGCCACGTGCATTTTATTATATATTATTTAAAGAAAAGCCATCAGTTATGATTCCTAAAGCAAGAGGCAGAGGAAAGATTTTTTTTGCACGGAGCAAAAGAGTGGAATTAGACTCAGAGCTGACATTCAGACAAAGTTCTTCCTTAGAAGAAAGACTTAATTTCACCAACATACTTTTTTTTTTTTTTTTTAAATATTTATTTTGAGAAAATGCTTGTAACTTCAAAGATTTTCTCCTCTGGAGCCAAGGTAACTTTTGAGCATGAAGGTCCTGGGCTGGGTCACCTATCCTTCAAGCCATCTGTCTTAATTGATTCACGTTAGTTATACCAAGTACAGGAAAATGATCAGCAAGAAAAGTGCCTTTTACTTGAATTTTTTTTTCCCTACTGTTAACACACCATCATTTCTCAAAAAAAAAAAAGAAATTAAGAATACGTCCCAAATTGAAAATTAATTATTTTTCACCAACTCTTTTGATGTGAAGTCTCTGTTACTAATGCCCTCCTGCCTTCTGCAGCTCCAGCCTAAATTTGGGACAAGCAGTCACTGCATCCAGCTGAACTGAAAGCATTCCCTAATTAACCGAACCAAACGAGTCCTCAGCTCAGAAGGAATGGTTAGGTGATAATCATGTCTGCATTCAGACGTCTCTTGCTAAACCCAACCTCTCCCCCAGCCCCTCCTTGAAGTTAAAAACTTTTGGCTGAAGAATGCGGTAGGATTGTCCTCTCGCTACTCCCACTCCTCCTGCACCCCTTTCTCCGCCACAAGGCCCTCCCCCTGTCCAATTTGGATGAGGCTGTACCTTTTCTTCTCTCCTTCAAGAGTGAGGGTTTTATTCCCTTCTTTTCTGCCCAGATCTCCACTAAACAAAGGAGCTCTGGGCACATCACCAGTTCCAGGACATAAAGGTATTTAAACAGTTTCAGACTAAATCCAGAGCTGCATAGCTAAGAGCTGATTTCTTTCTCTTTATCTGCCTAATTGTTTGTCTGCCTAATTGTATTTTACTGTGTTTTGCACATTTTTTTTTAAAATCGATTGATTTAATTTGCACACTCAAAGGCGTGGTTTTGAAATATCTTTCCTGATTCCCTCCAAACTTGCAAATCAGTTTAAAATCTGATTTAGTGATTGATTCTCTCTTTGCTTTGTCAGTGTATTTCCTAAAGTGGTTTGATGGAATTTCTCAGAGCTGAAAATAATTTTTGAGCCTTTTTTTTTTTTAAACTCTCTTTTGGTGGTGTAAATGACTTTTCCATACTCTCTTAGTAAGACTTGTGTGAACGCTCTCAGAGTACGTGCCTGTGTATCGATCATTTGTCATGCTTCTAATTTCTCCATGAGGAAATGGATGCATCTGGACTTGCTTCAGTTTTAAATTTTTGCACGAAGGCTGGAAATCTGAAGTGCAAAACTTTATGCTTTTTACAACTTCTTTTTCCATCTGTTCTCTACCTTGGGAGCTCTAGGAGCAGAGGAAACGCTCTCCCTTTTGTCTCGCTGAAGATAATCATATCCCAGCCTTCAGCAGACAGGCGTGCAGCAAAGTAGCAGAGCTCTTACTGCTGCAGGAAGGGCAGTTTCTTTGTCTCTGCTTCCAGCCCTGCCTTTTTCCTTCCCACTCTGACTTTCTCATTCACTGCATTTGAAATATTAGAGCCTGAAAAATGCATGCCCTCAAGAGCTGAGAGATTCCCAGCTGGGACACTGGGAGCAGTGAGGGGTTTTAATTTTTTTTTTTTTTTTTTTTTTTTGGTTCAGACACATTTTCTGTCTTGTCTGGGCTGATTTTTTTGCCTGCTTTGGGGCTGGGCTGGAACGGGAAAGTGCTGCTGTGGGAAAGCAAGGGGGACAGTTAGGGGAGGCTCGGGGGCCCTGTCCCTCCCCGCAGGAGCCGACTCAGAGCCCGGTGCCTCTCGCAGAAGCAGCAGATTATTTCCACTCTGGGGTGGAGAGGGGAGACCCGTGAGGATTCCTCCCTGAAAGAACAAACTTTTGGGGTCTCGAGGTGAGAGATGCTTTCTGACCCTCCGCCGGCCAGGAGGAGGAAGGAAGGAAGGAAGGGTTGGTTCCCCAGCCCCATTTTCACAGGCAGAGCTGGGAGATTTGGGGAATGGGGGGGTGATGGGGTTGGGAGGGAGGAAGAAGAGGGAGCAGGAGAAGGGGGTACAGTCTGTGGAGCACATTCCTCCGCGATCCTTTTTACAGAGCCTTTTCATCGGGCTTTCTCAGAGCCTCCCTGGTCTCCCACCCTGAGCCCGGCCTTACAGCCCTGCCTGCTCCTGGCACCCCACATTAACACCCTCAGGCAGAGCCTTGTCACAGGCGGCCCCCCCAGGGAGTCACCGGATGGCACTGTGACCCCCGGGGCATTGGTGTTGTGCCAGGGTCCATACCCCTTGCCCAGGGTGGTTTTCCTTTGCCCCCCAGTGCCTGGAGTCCCAGGACGGCTGTGAGGACTAAAATAAAGCTGCTCCAGAGACCACTGTGGGCCCCTTCTCCCCTCAGCACCCCATGGCACGGGCTGACCCCCCGCTTCTGCCCCTCTGGGCTCTGCTTGCACTGGCCCCAGGCCGTGGGACCCCTCCTCCATGTCGCTTGCCCCCAGGGAGAAGCAAGGCTTGTGCCTTTTATCCCAGGGAGGGTCTTGTTCACCAGGATGGGCTTGCTCAGGGCGTGGGCTGAGGACCTGTCCTGGTGTGATTCAGGGCCAGACACTGAATCTAGCCCCTGCCCAGCTATGGCCATCTCGTAGGCTCTGCAGCTGGCCCCCAGCCCTGGCGAACTGGCCATGCTGTGCTTGCCCGAGGTGAGTTCACAACCAGAGGTGTGAAGGGTCTTCTTGCTGCCTCCATTGGCCCCTCCTCAGATGCTTTGGATCCTGTATCATCCTCCGCCCCATGACCTCTTGTGCTCAGCTGTCTGTCCCAGCTCAGGAGCTCTCCTACATCCCTGAGCATGCCCAGCCCTCCGCCTTCTCTGTCCCTTCACCCTCCGTGGAAACCAGGCTTAGCTTAATGCACCATGTCTTCATGCTCCAGCCCCAGCTCACAGTCTCCCATCTCACTCCAGCCCACGATGACCCTTTTGCCTACCTCAGCACTAGTTTTTATGTCCCTCTGATGGGTTTGCCAGCAGACTTAGTTTGCCCCTCAGCCAGCTAGAATTACCAGGTATCTGGGAGGTTGTTTTTCCACCAGCTGATGTCCATGCCATGGTCTGTCTGGAGTACGATGCAGTAAAACAGAGCTGTGTGACCTGGGAAGATGGTCCATAAATAGGATCTGCTCTTTCTTGAAGTTCTCCTCTTGCTTCCTAGTCCTGCATCTCCCGTTGCTCCTCTGAACTAAGGCATATACCGAGGTCAGTATCATAACCCACCACCAAGGGCAGGCCCAGGACAGATGTACTTTTGTCACTCTGTTTCTCCATCACAAGGACAGGAAAATAGTTGCAAGGGCAGAACCATGACGCTTGGAGATCTCTTGGTTTCCAGCTCTTGGGGAAGAAAGGTTTAGCAATGCTGTGGTAGGGAATGACAGTGTGAACATGTTGGTTGCACGTACAAGGAGCCAAACTCGGTGTGACTGTATGACCCCACTGTATTAACTCTGGGGAGGGGTCGTCTGGGATGACCAATCATTTTAAAAATATGAAAGCCCTTAAGAATGCTTCTGTCTCTCTTTTTCTTTCCTCTGTTTTTGCTTCTAGAAAGGGAACGGCAGGACGGCGTCTTGGCACTTAGGGGCTGCTGCCTAAAACCATCCTCCACCAAGGCAGCAGGGACCCTACAGCTGGAAGAAGCTTTCGGGGCAGCCGGGGGAACTGAGGAATCCGTGCCATCATGGGGGTATTATGGCTGGCCAGGTTCATGCTGGGATGTACAGCAGTTATGTACGTGGAACAAGCCCAGGGTCAATATGAAGGGGACTTGCAGACAGACAGATTTGCAGGCTACGAGGAAAGACAGCCAGCAAACAGAGTGAGAAGAAGAGGCCAAGACACTTTACGAGGGTATGTTTAATGTTCTTTTCTATTTTACAAAGCAGAACTTGGGTTATTATCGTAGCACATAGAGAAGTGCTTGTAGCATTGCCTTTCCTGGAGCTCAGGAAGGAGTCTGCTCTACGGTAGGAGGAAAGCTTATGCCACAGAGACCAAGCAAGCAGACTCCCATGTGAGCAGAGAGCTGTGCGTGGAGCTCTGCTGCTTTGTTCAGAGGGTCACAGCACCTTAGGGCTCATCTGCAAGGACTGAGAACCATCCACACCCTGCCTGTTTGTGGGAGGGGTGCTGTGCATTTGGCTGGAGTGGTGGCTGTGGCTGGGCTTTCCACCGTCGCGCGTGGGGATGCTGTCAACTCAGGTTTTGACCCTGGAGTCGCTTTCAGCTCTGCTACCAGTCAATGCTCTGGGCTGTATCGAGAGGTTATTGCCTCTGATAGCTGCTTTTACAAGATGACTGTTGCTAACGGGAAGGTGTCACGCTACATCCCTTGTTGTGCAGCACAGCTGTGGCTTGTGGTCTCATCTATAGATAAATCAGTGTGAGAGCTGGACCCGTGAGTGTTTTCCACCTGAGGAGGGAGACAGGGCTCAGCTAGAAAATCCTGAAGCTTGTGCTGGAGCTCAGCTGTGTTTGCATGCTCTCAAGATGGTTCCTGGCCCCAGCACTGATTCTGGGTTATTTTAAGTCTGCCTGGCTGTAGTTCTTGGAAAGCATTCCTGTGTCAGTGGGCAGAATCAGAGCAGAACGTGATACACGCGCGAAGCCTGGACTGTGCCAGAGTCCTCCGGCACTTGCTGGGGAATGCTTCTTGAATGGGATGGAGTGCTGTGCTTTCAGCCCAGACAGTCAAATGTGCCGTGTTTGGGCTGGAGCTGGAACACAGAGCCTGGCCGTGGAGCTGCCAGGGGCAGGCCGTGGGGCTGGCGGCATCTGCTCTTGGAATTCAAACGTGCGTGGCCACTCCCTCCTGCTACGGCGGACTTGGAAAAGATGGACAGCAACTGTCCTGGGAGTTTGGTCTTCTCAAAACTAGCCACCAAAAGCAGCCATTACCTCGCTCACAGGGTAGGGACAGCCCATGTCTTCCCCAGTACGATCCATGCATACTGTCTCCATGCTCCTCTCTTTGAGTCCCTCATCCCTCAGATAAAACATCCCAAATATTTATGACTAACGGGGATGAAGGCCCTTTCTTGAAAAGGATGGGATCACAGTCTACCAGATCCAGAGACTCTTGTTCAGCCTGGCTGACCAGGGCTATATGTTATTGATTACTGTGCACATAGTTGGGATAGAAAGGATCGGAAGGAGTTGCTGTGTGCATGGATACTGCTGTCTCACACATCCCTGTGAAGAGAAAGGAAGGGCAGAGCAAGGAAATGATGAGTGTTTCCATTCCCCACAGGACTCAAGAGAAGGTCACTGGTGTCCAGTGGTCTTATGGCACTCAGTGACTTAGGTGACCAGATCCTGTTTTCAAAAATGATTTACAGCTTAAATCCTTTTGAATTTTGGTGAGTTTGAAGAGTCCAAATCCCAAGCGCATTTTAAAAATGAAGCCCAGATTCCCAAGTTAGAAATTACTTCTGAGAACTCTTCTCTACTTTAAAGCTTCAGACATGGACCAACATTTAAGTAAAGTAACACCAAATTATTGGTTATGTAAGTTTAGTGGCCACACAGTAAGTTCGATGCAGGATCAGAATCAGGCCTGAAGTGTCTGACTCCCAGTCCCCTGCAGAGAGCTGAGGACCACACTGCTACTTCCTTCATTTTCTCTTCTGCTTTCCTCATGCCTTCTGAAGCAATTGCTGTAGGAAAAGAGAAAACCCCACTGGGATAAGTGTAAGGTCTGTCTAAGGAAGTCTGGGCAACTGTAATTTAAGACAACTGAAGAATCATTGTTTCTTGGCCCTTGGGAGACCAGTCTTGTTTCAAGGGAGGGAATCATGGTGGGCAACACAGGAGAAGCTGGCAAAACTCAGAGTGGCTGGAGCTGCTGCCCCAGGCGCTTCCCATGCTCTGTGTCAAGTGACCCTGACAGTCTCCTAGGTTTTGTGTCCAAATCTCTCCTTCAGGATTTCCAGCCCTTCAGCAATCTCTCTTTAAAATCTCTACTTTACAAGCAGAGAAAACCACTTGAGATGAGAAATCTATTGAAGACTGATGTTTTAAATAATGTTCTACTGGGCTTGGAAAGCAGCTACAGATCTCACCAGCTACAATGCTGTGGATGGGTCTGGCAGCCAGTGAAAGGCGTCTCCTGCAGAGCCACAGACCCAGCGAATTTTGCTGTAGATTCCCCAAACAGCACTAGTCCCTCGTCCTTATGCTCTGGTTTGAAACAATTCTGGAGACTTGCAGCTGTGGATTAGTGTCTTCCCTGACCTGGGGTTTGCTGCCTTAAGGTATCAGGATTCTTTGCTGCTCTCAAATTTAACTGAGTTTGATACACTTTTCTGGGAAAATCAGATAAGTCATACTTTAAGCTTTGATCCACTCACAGACTACCACTGTAGTAGCAAAATAAATGAATGAACAGTGAGTTTTCTTGGTGCAGATTTAAATGTAAAGGAAGGTAGAGTTGTCTTTTTTTAATTTAGTGTTATTTTACAATGTAGGCATGCAGGTGGCTTCTCTCGACTATTGATGTTTGTGGAATCATCTGTTCTATAATGCCACACCTCTAAACACACACCTGAACCTCTAAACACGCTTATCTACGGTGTCTATTTTAATAGTTTATGGCAGCATTTCAGATATTTTCTTTGGCATTTGCTTTCGAAGACCCACAACTTTCTTTTTCAGATAGACTAATTTCAATCCAATTTTCAACGGAGACATCTTTGGTTCTGAGACTTTCTTTGCTCTGTGGCTTGCATGAAAAGGATTGAAATAGAACTGCAATTAAAACACGGCAAAGCTTAGCTGTGTCACATGGGCCTAAACTGGAAGCTTCCCTGGTGAGCCTTGGGCCACCACCCCCAGCCACTGTCCTGGACCCCTGGTTTCTGTGAGAATGTTCAGAAGTTTGTACGTCAGTTCTGAATGGGAGAAACAACAGATTTTGAGGATTTGCTGGTTAGATCTAATGATGAAGCAGTGCAGAGTCCTAACTTCTTCCTCTTCTTCTTTGTGGAAACCTTCTGCTCAGGGCTTCTGGACTGTCTGTAGCCCTGTCTTATTTGTTCCTTGAAATAATTTGTTTTCCTAACACAAGTTTAATAAATGTTTTTTGTAGAAGGGCTCCCTATGCTTGAGACCTTCTATCCTGCCAGATCTCAAAGCCTTTTACAATGTTAACATGCCATTCACAGATGACTTTGTCCATGACAGAGATGTTTTTACACCCAAAATTACTTTATGACAGACCAACCAATACATTAGGGGACTCAAAGGACAGTCACCTATCTTGACAGGCTAGATCTGGTGTTTGCTCTACCATTTATTCTTATATGTGTCTTCTTTTCTCTTGGGTGGGTGGAACCACAGATTGCCTCCATCTCTAAATTGTGTTATATCACAACTTGGAAAAGAAAATAGAATCACACCAGAACTGCACAGAGCAGTGTGACCCAAATGTTTTTCTAGGGAAATTTTTCCCAACTCTGGAAGAATCAAATACCCAAACATATCTGGTGCTCCTTCCTTCATTTCCTCCTAATATATTCTACTCCTGCACACAGCACAAATAACTTCCTCTGGGTTTTCCAGGAAAGTCTTGAGTAAGCCCAAGTAGCACAGGATATCTTCTCTCTTTTGGTGGCAAGTTACTTTGTGTGAAGTTTTAGTCAATTAGTACTAATTGATATTAGGAATACACAGAATGATTTAATATCCTAGAGCTCGTAGCGTGAAACTGCTCTCTAGTAACTCCGACCTGCCCAACACAAACTCTCCTTGCTGACATCTGGAGTGAACTGGCTGTGCATGAGGACAGTTGTAGATGTTGTGTTGGTAAAAGAGGCTTCAGCAATGCAGGAGGAAAGATTGTATATGTTTCTGCTGGAAACGTATTTATTTGGAGCTCTGTTCCCATCCCAGTCTCCTTTAATAAAGGGAAAAATATGAAATAAATGCAAAATAAACAAGCCTGTATTCATCAATGCTTTTAAAAATAACAATTATTAAAGTAATGTGGAGCAATAAATCACAGCCAGAGCCATGATTTAATCTGTCCTTAAACTCATTAAAGCAGAGACAATTTAAAATGACCGTCTCCTGAAAGGAACAGCACTGACAAATCCATTTATGAGGCAGGATTTGAATGGGATTATTAGTTTAATGAACTATTGAACAGTTTCCAAGAGCAAGAATGTGTTTAACAAAGGGGAAAGAAAAGATGATTAGTCTGCAGCCAGCTGAGCTGTTTGCTGGCAGGATGATTTCCTGTAAGTTCATGGCTGCCTGTTTTTTCAAGTAAGAATAAAGGCTCAGCTATAGCCTGACTTTAAACACAACTAATTATGTCAAGCCCATTAATTATGAAATGGCCACTGCAATTGAGAAGATGGATGGAGAGAGGATGTTTGGGGAGGCGTTTGTCATACCTCTCCCATTGCTCTGACTTATACAAAAAGACAGAGGTGTCTAAATGAACTGTGGGGGAACGGGGAATATGAGGAGTTTCCAAGCTGCTCTCCCATAGATTTTTGACACCTTCTTATTTTCCAACTTGACACTGGGGAATGGAGAGGAAAGGCACATTTGCAACTGCAAAACACGAGCAGAGGAGGAGTTGCTGGGATGTAGGTGAACTCTCCATCCACCACTCTAAGCTTGGCAGCTCAGATGAGGCAAAGCCACGGGCTGTGATTCTGGACCACACAGCACCAAGTTAAACTGAAGCTGACACTGGGATGATGTTTAATGTCAAGGGGAGATTGGACATAGCAGAGACGAGCTTCACCACTTTCACAGTTTACTCTGAGATGTGCACAGAGAGCAGATGATTTCCAGCAGCATTTTAATCCCACTCCATCCCTGACGTTGCAGTTCCACGAGCATCTCAGTACAGGACTTACAAAAGGTTTTTTAGGATCAGCAGCAATCGTAATTTTCTTCACTCTCGCTTTAGATTTATCAGAAACATGTGCCTTTAAAAAGAGCCCATGCCCAAAACACAACCAGCACTGTCAGATGTTTCATGATTCAGGCCCTGATTCTGCCTCTGCCAAGTTCAAGCATAACGTTTTAGCTGACTTTGTTGAAAGTAATAAGCCCTAAGTGGGAGTCTGCAAATCTTTTCTGCAGTGTTACCATCTCTGCTGCTACTGTAAATCTAGCGAGAGGTATTGATTTCCTCGGCGTCCCAGAGTGAAGTCCTTTAAATGCAGAAGTCCAGCTTTCATTCCTTATAAAAAATTGATTTCTTGACCTCGAAGTTGTAGAAAACTTGCTTGAAAATTAAATCCTGTTTAGACTAAGAAAGAGGATGCTACTAAGAGGCAGTGGAAGCTAAAATGTCCTGTTTCTTAACTTAATCCTATAGTTTAGGCAACCAGATTCTGTCCTACTGATTGTGTGGGTTGTTTATGAAAAAGAGCCAGTAACTATGGTGATTTAAATACTTAAAAAAGCAAATTTGTGGGGTATGTCACTAACTACACCAACTGAAACTACAAGCACATGTAGCCAAAGAGTAACAACAGGACTCCGGTACTTACTAAGAATTGTCTGAAACGGACTGTGCTGCTTGTGGTTGCCCACATGTCATCGCAGTTGGACTGAATGATCGTTGTAGGACCCTTCCAACTGAAATACTTTTCTATTCCATTCTAAATATTGGTTTTCTTACAAGACGGTGAAACGCGTGTTCATGCATGCGCAGAGGACTCTCCGTCTGCGCGGAGGCAGCTTTGGGGCATCGGCACTTAGAAACAATGAGGAAGAACATGGCAGGGAAGAGCGTGGTCAAACTCTAGCAGAGCGTTCTTGCCTTCCCCTGCCGCTTTCCTGCCCTCTCCGTGCCTCAAGGCTTGAGTTTAGAGTGAGCGTCCATCACTCAGTGAAGATGCAAATGGAGTGTCTGTCACTGTGATCCAGTCACCCCCCTGAGCACATTTTGGCTGCTTCCAGGTCCACGTACTCCACACATGTAAACCTTGATATTTATTCAGAGATGACATGCTACGAACAACAGAAGGAACAAAATTAAGGCAGCAGCTGGAAACTTCTGACTTAAGACTCTTGTTCCTAATTTTCCTTGTGTCTTGATTTATATTGTGAAATGGTTGATCTTGGACTTCTGGCCTAGGCTGGTTTCTCTTGTTATTGGCAGGAAACATGAAGGCGAGTATTGGCATGGCAAAAGATTATCTGGTGTAGAAGTTAACAGGTTATATGGGTTCTGTTTGGGAGTTTTAAGAACTGTATTTGAAGTTTTGATTTATTTCAGAATTTAAGGGAAAGAAAAAAGATGGAAGAGTTGGTAATGCTGCTTTCCAAATGAAAGTGTTAAGCAGTTCCTGGAAATCAGTTGCATTTTTAGTCTTTTTCAAAGGCAAGTCTTCTCTGTGGTTCCTTGCTGGTATATAGGATTTCAATTTAAATGTGCACAAATAAGGAAGGATTTTCTCTACCATCACTTACACAAAATGTGTGAAGATCTGAATAAAGGGGAAAAAAATACTATTATTGACAAAGAGAAGGTATATAACATAAGATTTTATAGACCTCCTTTGCTAAAAAATAATTGTAAACATTATTGGGCTTGAACTTGGCATTAACCTAAGCAGATGGAATCCAAAACCTATGGAGTCTTTGTAAGACTTCCCTTGCATTTTGCTTCATTCCTTTTATGAAACTGAATAATAATCATGATCTTTTAAAAATTATTTCAATCTCTCTTTTTTTTTCTTTTTTTTCTTTTTTTTTTTTTTTCATAAATTTCAGCTAAAATTCAGGTGTCTACCCTGGAGTCAGCTTTGCTTGGCTCAGGACACCTAAAGTTGTTGTAAGCATAGAGGTTTATTTTGGTGTGATCCAGTCACTTTGGTGACAGCCAGGCAACCTTCTCATCTTGGCTTTCTCTCTCTGTATATATGTGTCTGGAGTCCTCCTGTGTGAGGGGTCCTAGGGGACTTCTGCCTGAGGGCAGGGAGGATTTTTGAGCTGGAGCTGCAGTTTTGTACTGGGAATACAGAGGTCCCTGATGGGACTTCCCTTCACTGTACTCTCTTGCTCCATCACCTTGCTGATGACCTTACCGACAGCTGCATCTCAGCAGGAAAAGGAATGGGGCTGAGATACAGAGTTCTGCAATCTTTCAAGACTGCACCTCTGTGTTTGAGATGGCCTGTCCCCAAGGCACCCAAAGCTGCTCTCTGCTCTGAATTGTGGTAGGAAACTCAACCCTGGGCACAGAGACGGGAGAGGCACCATCAAACATTAATAAGATCCATTTAATGCTGTTTCAATTTCAATACAAAGATAATTTAGTATGTATTAGAAGGAGAAATGTAATAACCATCTGGAAAAAATAATTTAATTTCTCCCCATTTTCTAATAACATAAAAATGAAAACAGTAAACACCTGAGTAACTTTCTTTGAAACTACATAACTTCTCAGTTAAAAGGCGTGTATTTTGATCTCATGTGTTTTCCTGGTTAATTAAAGTGCGAAATTAGGTGTCAAGTCTTTCTTTAGTTTCCGATCATCCATTCTCTAAGAAAAAATAACAAAAACATAAAAACAGAGATTAAAATAACTGCTTAAATGAAGGCTTCCCTCCTGTTTACTAAAATAACAAAGGAAAAATAGTCTCTGTTCACTTAGCCCAATCTTTCTTGTCTAGAGCCCCTCCTAGGTTCTGGGAGGAGGAGCAGTCACTGATGCACTCTTCCACCTCTTCCCAAACCAAATGTAGAGCCGAAGTGGAGGATCAACAGCTGAATTCAGATGCTCGAAAGGCTCAGCTTTCTTCGAGCATCTTATGTCAAGGTCTTCTGAGTCCCAGCTGCTCAGCCTGGGCTCCAGCAGAGATCAGGTCAGCACTGCTGGGCAGCAGAGATGAGAGATGCTCAGTGATGCTCCCAGGGTTTGCTCAGGAGGGAGCTGTGCACCAGTTCACACCGCCTTTATCCCTGGGGATGGAGGTAGGGGTGCTCCTGGGGCCAGGGAAGGTAAAGGGTCTCCAGCAGGAATGTGAGAGAGATCATAAGTGGCTTTGGTGAGATCAGAGAAAAGTGTTTCTCTTGCCACAGATGTTACCGAGTTGAGTATTACAGGTATTGCTGAGAGTTTTAGGAAAGCGATCCATAGCTCAGCTCAGCAAACAGCTTCAGGATGTGCTGAATTCTGAATACTTTTGTGCTTGCAACACAGCAAAATAGCTGTTAACAGTTTTAAGGTGTGTGGCTTCTACTGGTGGTAACAGAAAGTTAGCATCTCTGCACCTTTCTTAGAACCAGAAGTATTTGAAATCTCTGGGACCTGAACTCATTCCTAAAAGCTAAACAGATGCGGGCTGCTTTGCAGAACACAGAATCACAGAATCACAGAATCATCTAGGTTGGAAAAGACCTTGAAGATCATCCAGTCCAACCGTTAACCCAGCACTGACAGATCCCAACTCCACCAGATCCCTCAGCGCTGGGTCAACCCGACTCTTCAACCCCTCCAGGGATGGGGACTCCACCACCTCCCTGGGCAGCCCATTCCAACACCCAACAGCCCCTTCTGCAAAGAAATCCTTCCTAAGAGCCAGTCTGACCCTGCCCTGGCACAACTTGAGGCCATTCCCTCTTGTCCTATCACTTATTACTTGGTTCAAGAGACTCATCCCCCCTCTCTGCACCCTCCTTTCAGGGAGTTGCAGAGGGCCATGAGGTCTCCCCTCAGCCTCCTCTTCTCAAGAGGATGATGTTTCGGGGCGGGGGGGCGGGGGGGATTAAGCACCTTCTTTGCAGAACGGAGTCAACATCCTCACATTAAATAGGGGGTTGCCTGGGGAGGAACAGCCGGTTTCTCCAGTGGTATTGCTCTACTTTCTCGTTTGCAGATTACTTATCAGACTGTATACGCTGCTTGAACACATACAGGCCTAGGGAAGTAAGCAGTGAACATACAGATAGCACAGTCCTAGACTCGTAAAACTGATAAATCACTGAAATAAATACTTGCAGTACATTTGGGGGATCTGGTCAGTCAAGAATGAGGAGGACACAAATATGTTCCCCTTTAGGCCAAGGATCCAAAAGTCAGCATTGTTTCAAATCTGTTCTCACGCCATGGCACAAACCCAAATCCCTCTGGGTGGGGAGACGCATTACCAAAAACCACTATCACATTTGGCAGTAATTATTGTCCCCCTGCTGATCTCTGCTGAGGCCAAGGGTGACTGATGCCTGCAATGGTGTCCCCCAGTTATTGTGAGAGATGATCCCTGGGGCCCAGCAAAGAGTCAGGCTAAGATCAAAACCAAAAAGAATCTTGAATTATAGGAAAAATTTCCAGCTCAGATGCAGAGGTAGGATCATTGTCCCTGGAAAAAGCCACATGCTTAAGTCACATAAAACTAGAGAGTGTAGTGGTGATACTCACACACATTCATTTTATTTGACTCTGCACAGTCATGAATTTTATGATAGGAGGAGGGCTGCAGGGGGGTGCTGCAAATAATCTACAAAGAAACTTCTATGTCTCCTCCCTAAAATAGTTCTTCTGTGGATAGCAGACAGCTTTCCTTTTTGCAGTATGAACCCAGAAATCCTCAACAGCCTGGCATTTTCACTTTTCATTTTCATGTACGTTTTCGCCGAGTTGGTGAATTTACAGCAAAGGGTAACTGTGAATGGTTTGGGGAAATCTAGAGCAGTATTTGGGCTGATGGCCATTCCTAAAGCTGAACAAGTAGAATTACATTGAGAATTGGCTAAATCTGTTGCTGGATGGTTTGATTTCCCCATAAGTATTTCTATGCTGAAACTTGAAGACAGAAAAAACCTGAAAATCAGGTAAGGGACAGGGAAGGTAGTGACTGTAAATGTTCCAAGGAATTTTCATTCATCCCACGTAAGTTGTCAGAGTTGTTGCACCCCGAACTGGATGTATTTGTAGAACAGGAGGGAGATTTTCATGTCTCAAGATACGCAGAGAATAGAAAGAGATGAGAACAGAAATAGAGAAGATTGGGCAAGCTTAATGGACTCTTAAAATTAGAAGATTGTGCTCAAGCAGAAGAGGGGGAAATAGCTCCCCTGGACCTGCTGGCCATGCTTCTCCTAATCCAGCCCAGGATGTGATCTGCTGCAGTTGTGGATTTCTCCTCTGATGAATCTGTCCCACCTATTCTGAGGACCAGTATCACGAAACAAGTCTCTTATCTCTTGATTATTAGGTCTGTGGCTGGATAGTTAGGCTGTGGTGCTTCTTATCCTGAAATCGCCAGGTGTTGATCCCATGTGCTGGTGGGAAAGTTGCTGCTCACCCTTTCATAAAACACTGGGCTCTGGCCCTACTACTAGCCTGCACAGTTGTACTTTGGCAGGGCAGGAGGGTGGGTTTTAGTGAGTGTTTTGTTTGAAACACTTAGAGAAAAAGGAATTTGTGCTTGGTCACTTGCCTGACTTACATCTGGGGCCTGGTAAAAGTGCAAGCCATATTTTTACTAACAAAGTCTTAGTTTACAAAGACAAAGTGGTATGAATTTCTGAGAGCACCTATTCTGTAACCTTGACGTGTTTTCATCAGGAGAACAGAGAAGACCTGCAAGAGATGTAAAGCGCTGGCATCTCTGCCCTTACCAAGAGACTCAAACTGGTCCAGAGAACCATTGCTCGGTGCAGCCAGACCCTCTTAGCTTGGACTCCTTTTCCCCGTTGAACAGAGAATATCTTGGAAAGTAGTGCTCAGGAGACAGTCACAGCACTGAGGACCTGTTTTGACCCAGCAGGAAGAAGTTTTAGGTTGTATCAAGGAGGGAAATAAGGAAAAGGGTCCCCGTGCTCAGGCAGCAGATACCCAGTCCAAGCAGTCACACAGAAAGCAATGAGCTGGGAGAAGCACTTACTGGACCACTGAGCATGCACCAAAGCAGACTAGTTCCAGGTTCACAGCTCAGGGAATCTCAGTCACTGGACAAGGGTCTCCACTTTGGCTGAGGGGAGACCTCATCGCCCTCTACAACTACCTGAAGGGAGGTTGCAGAAAGCTGGGGATGAGCCTCTTTAATCAAGTAAGTGATAGGACAAGAGGTAATGGCCTCAAGTTGCACCAGGGAAGGTTTAGACTAGATATTAGGAAGTATTTCTTTACAGAAGGGGTTGTTGGGTGTTGGAATGGGCTGCCCAGGGAGGTGGTGGAGTCCCCATCCCTGGAGGTGTTCAAGAGTCGGGTTGACCCAGCGCTGAGGGATCTGGTGTAGTTGGGATCTGTCAGTGCTGGGTTAACGGTTGGACTGGATGATCTTCAAGGTCCCTTCCAACCTGGATGATTCTGTGATTCTGAGAAGAGCAGGAAATTGGCCCAAAGTAATGAACTATAGTAAATTCTTCCTGAATTAGTATGTTGAATCCCAGTGAGAAGGAGAACATGTGAGCAGCCAGGGGAGCAATCCCTGTGCAGACCAGAGCAGCTCTGAGAATTACCCCAGCCCTGGCAACCCACCAATTTTTATTCACTTCTGTCTTCCTTTAATTTAAGGAATGGAAATACCACTTCTGAAGGCCAGTGACAACCGAGGTACACTGATTGCTCATGACAGGGGAGACACACCCTGGGCTGCTGTTCCTGCTGTCTGGAAAGCAGACACTGTGTGTAGCCAAGGGTTCATTAGCTGTGGGTCTTGCTGGATGGCAGGAGAAGTGTTCCTTGCAGGACACTGCAGTTATTACACAAACCAGCCCTTTAGTGACTGCAGAGCTTTCTGGAGAAGGTTTGGAGAGTTCATTCTAGCTGGGTAGTCTTTCTCCCATGGCTGGAGGAGTGGACAAAGACCTGTGTTCATGTGCATGTATCGAGGACATGGCTGTGGGTGAGCGGGAAGCTCGGGGTGGCTTGACTTAGGTTTTGTCTGGCACCTGAGTCTGCAAAGTGTTCTCAGCCTGGACTTCACACGCTGTGCCATCTGCCCTCTCCTACCTTCAACGATGTGTACAATTCTGCTCGGGTCACACTAGGCATCTGACAATAATTGGCAGGACCGAGTCCTTTTCAGCTCCTTGCTCAGCTAGTAGTCAACAATTCAGTGCTCTAGGCTGTCTTTCCCATGCTGCTGTAGCAACAGCCAGATGCTGCTTGTGTCCTGTCCCCACAGGCGGGCTGACAGCCCAAGCCTGTGGGCAGTTTGTGGTATGGACTGTCTCCCAGTCCTTGCTCATGCCTCTGACTCCATTGTGGATTTGGGAGAAAAGCTTCTCTTGCTAAGAGCCATGCATTTTCACATCTGATGGTCACAGCTCTGCTCCGCTCCAGTGGTTTTTTTCTTGGCATCTACCAGTTCTCAGATGGAGCCACTGCCACCGGGCAGCATTTGGTGCCATCGATTGAAATTCCTGCTTACTTTGTCCCTGCTTATCTATAAGCATATTGCATATTTAAAGTGGGCAAAGAAGATGCTATGGCCAGCACTGCTTTTCCCCCTGTCCTTTCTTAGCATCGCTCTTTTGGCCATATTCACTTTCATTAAAATAGTTCTCTTCAGCAGCTGAGCTGTTTCAGCCTTTCCCTAGGCTGCGCAGAAGGTGATAAGGGAAGAGCTGCTTCATACTGGCAGGTCTATTTTTGCATCAGCTGAACCATGGGAGTGGACCAGCAGCGCAGTCCTTTGCCAGAAAGCATTGCTAGAAAGGACTGGCAGAAACACGTCAGCTCTTATCTCTGTGGCTCTGACACCCAAAGGAAAAGTCACGCAGGCACTAGCACCATCTCGGCAGTATGACTATGTCTGTCCAGGACTGGGTAAGATCCCCTTGCTGCTGCTGGCTAGCAAGGAGGCAAAGCTGAGAGTGAGTAGGGTGAAAAAACCCTCTTGATTTTTAATTCAGGACTGATTGTTATGAAGTTTCTTGATAGTTCTGAAATGTCTGTGGATTTTGATTGCCAGAATGTTGTGGGCAAGTGTATTGAATTTAAATGGTTTTTCCTCTAACCTTGACATGCCCGTTCTTAGGAGCCCTTCACCACAAACTACAGTTGCGGTTTTCTATTAACAACTAAATGACATGCCTTTTATCCACACCTTCTTGCTGATGAGAACACGGGTTTCCAGTTTGTATTTCCCAGGATGGAGATAACTGCTATAAATTTTAAAAAGCAATTTTGTCACAACTTTGCTGAAGATGTTATTTTTTTTCTTACAAAACAGCATTCTCCTTATTGAGTGAGTTCTTGCTTTGGAATCTAATTTCATTCTCCCTCTAGGTCATTTCTGTGACACCATTAATTTCAACCCATTCAGAATGGATTCTCCCTCGTGTTCTGTTTTGAAACTCTGCTAATTTTTAGCATATGCTTATAAAGGTTCGGGTCTGGAGGAACAATTGTGATCTTGTAGTTTAGCCTCCTGTGTAACAGAGTGCCCAGGACCTCTCCCAAGATCCCTGCACAGAGCTTGATGAAATCCGTGGCTGACTGTCTTTTAGAAAGAGGTGGTACTTGCCACCATAGTTAAAAATACACACCTCGTTATCAATTTCATTCAGCTTCCACTTTCTTCTGTCTTAGTCTATGGGATTGGTGCCAGATACCTCTTCCTTCACTGATTTTGACAAAAAACCCCTCTTAGTCTTTTACCTGATAAAATGGCTATATAATATTCTTTAATCTTCAACAAGGCTTGAAGTAGCCTGAGGCCAGGGTGTACTAAGGTCAATGGCAACGTTCCTTGCAGAGCTGTTCAGGTCCCTGTGTTGAAAAGTGGGGACCAGCAACCAGTTTCAGGTGGAAGTCAAACTGCAATATTTGGTGTCTGGCTGTGAGTTGTCTGGGCTGCCCGCACACTGCATGGAGAGTCCTATATCAAAAAAAGATCATCCAGGCATCCATCCTGCATGCTGGCACTCTGAGGGCTGAAACTTAGGCTTTACAGGACCTCAATCTGCTCAGAGTGAGCTTATCTTCCCAGTTGATGCCAACCACAGACATATGTCTACATCTAAGTGGAGATTTACACTTGAGTATCAGTGGCAGTACGAGCTACTTCTGTGTTTTATCCAACCTAATTCAACCAGGAACTGCAACCCAAGATGTTCCCCCATCTGCAGGGAACCTTAATCCGTACCAGCAGAATCGGCTCTGCATTTAAGGTTTCCTTTTAACTTCGAAGCACAGGAGAAGCAACAGCTGCCCAGGCTTTTGGAAAATGTAGGCGCTTTTGAAATCAAAATACAGATTTACTCTCCCACTCCAACCATACCACCAAATTATTTTAGCAGAGCCCTTGATTCTATGTTTGCAGGGCTGGTGAAGTAGGCTCCACATAGCACTGGGCAAAAGCAGGTCATAAGGAAAAACAGTTGCCACAGTTTTTACAGAGGTCATTGTGTGCTCTGGGAAGATTAGAACTGGGAAAAGCAGAGCAGCACCCTTCATTTCACAGAAAGTCATCCAGCATGGGCTGTGCTGCTCAGGGATCTTCTAGTCACCGTGAAGAGTAGAAGCTAAGATTGCTTTTACGTGGGAACATCACTGCTTAGTAGAGGGTTCCTCAGAGTTTGCTCTCAGTCCAGCTCAGTGTTTTTGTCATTAATGCAAACAGTGCCCAGTTCCTTTTTCCACGGGAAAGCATTGTTCTCCAATGCCAATGGCATCCTGGCTTGTATCAGCACTAGCGTGGCCAGCAGGGACAGGGAAGGGATCTGACCCCTGCACTCGGCACTGGTGAGGCCGCACCTCGATGAGTGGGTTCAGTTTTGGGCCCCTCACTCCAAAAAGGCCATTGAATGACTCGAGCGTGTCCAGAGAAGGGCAACGGAGCTGGTGCAGGGTCTGGAGCACAGGTCTGATGGGGAGCGGCTGAGGGAACTGGGGGGGTTTAGTCTGGAGAAGAGGAGGCTGAGGGGAGACCTCCTGGCCCTCTACAACTCCCTGAAAGGAGGGTGCAGAGAGGGGGGATGAGTCTCTTGAACCAAGTAGTAAGTGATAGGACAAGAGGGAATGGCCTCAAGTTGTGCCAGGGAAGGTTTAGACTAGATATTAGGAAGTATTTCTTTACAGAATGGGTAGTCAGGCGTTGGAATGGGCTGCCCAGGGGGGTGGTGGAGTCCCCATCCCTGGAGGGGTTGAAGAGTCGGGTTGACCCAGCGCTGAGGGATCTGGTGTAGTTGGGATCTGTCAGTGCTGGGTTAACGGTTGGACTGGATGATCTTCAAGGTCCCTTCCAACCTCGATGATTCTGTGATTCTGTGATTCCTTCCGCTTCAGAAAGGTAAACCTGCAGTGTATCTGCTGCACATCTGCTGTGCCTGCTGCATCCCTGCTGCACATCTGCTCTGTACGGCTGCACATGTGCTGCACTTCTGCCGTGTCCTTGTTTTGTCTGCTGTGCCTCTGCTCTGTGTTTGCTGGATGTGCTCTGCACGTCTTCGCTGCGGCTGCAGTACATACACCGTGTTTCTGCTACATCTGCTGAGCATCCTCTGTCTATCTGCTGCATATCTGCTTTACGTCTGCTGGGTGTTTTCTGCACATGTATGTATGCTTTGTCTTTGCTTCGTGTCTTCTGTGTATCTCCCGTGCAGTCATGCTGAAGGTGGAAGACTCATGTATGCCTGGGTAGCTGGTTCGGGGTGTTCTGGGGTTCACTACCCTCTCCCAGCCAGAAAAGGTATCTACTGCCCTAAAGCACTACAAGTTATTGCCAAAATCCAGACTGGAATCTGGTAGAGGAGTCCTACAGCGCACCACTGGCTCTTGTGCCCAGGGTGCCCAGTCATCCCAGCACCCTGCGCCTTCCCACCCCTGGCTTGCTGCAGGAACTTGAGAATGGCAACCAGAGGAAGAAAATCTTCAAAAAATCTCCCCCACTCAGGCAAAATTTCCAGGCAGAGACAAAGGCAAGTTCAGTAAACAGAGTAATGGCACATCTACTGTAACAGACCTCAGGATTTGAGGGGGGACAAGCAAGACAAGTTCTGTAGTAAGCACTTCATGACACGGGAGGGAAGTAGAAACATCCATAGTTAAAGCAGTTTCTACACAGCTAGTTTCTACACAGAGGTAATGGTTGGGATGCTGTTTTAAAGAAATGGGGGGAAGCTGAAACAGTAACTGCCTCATGCATGTTCCTTGCTGGTGGCAGAATAACAGGGGAAAAAAAAAGATACTCTTCCCTGGAAAATGAAATTAATTTGCTGATCTAGCTGAAGAGGAGGGATGAATCAACACATTTTCAGAATAAAAAAATCCCCAAACAGATCAAGCAATACTTCTGGAGTTTTAAAAAATCGGATATTGTTGTTGCTCCAGTCTGCCAAATCCCTAAATTTGGTCCCATGCACCATATAGCTAGAGCCATGTCTGCAGGTACCTGTGTATATGCAAATAGTTGTGGACGTGTGTTTCACAATGAAATGAATTACAGTGAACGTAGAATCACAGAATCACAGCGTGGTTGAGGTTGGAAGGGACCTCTGGAGATCATCTGGCAGGGCCACCTGGTTGCCCAGGACCATGTCCAGACAGATTTTGAATATCTCCAAGGATGGAGACTCCATAACCTCTCTGAGCAACCTCTTGTTTCAGTACTCACTCACTCTCACAGTGAAATAGTGTTTCCTGATGTTCAGGTGGAACCTCCTGTGTTTCAGAAACATCCCAAACTTCATAGCAGAAAATGCAAAATCTGATTCATTCACATAATCCCATCCTGTCTGTGCAACGATGATGACAGTTACCATCACCAGCCCCAGGCAATCTGCTGAAGTGGTTGATGTAACAACTAACTAAAATTAGAATGAGGATACAGAAATTTTGGACAATAGATCCTTTCAAACTAATCTGGTATTTTCCTTGTCTTATCAAAGAGAAAATTAAAGGGTGATGTGACAACCTACACAGGTCTACTGGGCGAAGAGACTTTGTTAACAAAGGGTCCTTCAGTCCAGCAAGCAAAGATATAACGAGATCCAATGGCTGAAAGTAGAAGCTAGATAGATTCAGACCCCAAAATAAAGCACAGAATTTTAACAGTGGGGATTATTGCTCACTAGAAAACCTCCAAAGTGTATGCTCTTTCTCTGGTGTTCTGGTTAGTTCAAATTCTCATGCTTTTCAAAAAGATGTGATCCCTCAGCAAACCTCCAAGAAGAGGTTGGAGGATTATTGGCCAGGGTCCAGGCAAGGTCTAAACTCTCTGTCTACACTTAACCTCTTACTGCCTTCCCCCATCTGTCTGATCCCGTGTTAGAGCCCCAGCATCTCTGCAAGGGGCTGCTTTCTCATAACTCCACACTTGACAATGTCACAAGAGTATGAATATGACCTAGGTTTGTGGTTTTCATGTTTTCTTTTGGGAATTTTTCTTGGGAAGTTTGTTGGTCCATGTATGGATGTGTAGAATGGCACGACATGGTGTAAATGCCATGCTGAGGGATATGCTCGGGCTGGGTTTTCTGCCGTCTTTGCTGTGTGACATTGATTAAACCATCCAACAAACAAAGGAAGCCAAAGAAAACCACGGGCAGCCTGTCTGATGGACAAGTTGGAGTGTGCAGGAGTTAACTGCGGAGTCAGAAAGGAAGAGCAGGACTTTGTCCACCTTATACATAAACAGCACGGCTAAGCTACGTTCACAAGGGACAGATGTGCTCCTTCTGTTCAGGTTATCAAGACATTCCCTTGCCCGTGGTCTCTAGGGTTCTCTGGTGTCGAGCTCTCTCCCGTCTCACATGGAAACGCAGGTCTCCAACTGGCTGTGTCAAACCTTGTGGGTATGGTCCCGTGCCGTGGCTTCGTGTCAGGGTAGACCTGGCTGTGCCTCAGTTCCTCACTCCTCCATGTAGTCCTGAGAGGGTCACTGTAACATCAGAGCCCCAAAGCACAGGGAGGTCAGAAGTCAGTTATTAAAATAACATATGTTAGCTCCTGTTGGTGCGAATTAAACATGGCTTGTTCAAACTCACAGTGAGGGAATGGAGTTTGGCAGAGAAATGTCACACAAGAAGCTATTCAACTGCTCTCCTACAGCGATGATACATGCTGAATTTATCCAATTGCACTCCACAGAAACAGAGGAAAAAAATTGTTTTTAATTTTCAGACCCAATGTCTGTGGCTCGAGGTTCCACTCCTACTGCTGCCCCGGCTGGAAAACGCTGCCCGGAGGGAACCAGTGCATTGTCCGTGAGTATCCATTTTCCTGTTAAGGGCACCAAGGGAACTAACTGCTACGTGGGAAGGATTGCATATCTCTCACTTCAGCAGATGACAGAACATTTCATAATCTGCTGGGACAGGAGCAGCGATTGCTGGGAGTTCTCATCTCTGCTCGTCTTGATTAAAGCAGGGTGGTTGCAGTTGGTCCCGTTTAGTGCACGGCCTTTTATCTTCTGCCAAATTGCCACTGTGCTCCTTGTTGCTTGACACTTTGTGTGCCTGCTGTAGAAGATTAGCCTCAAAGGAAAGGTATTTGTGACTCCTGAGGAAGTTATTTAGAGCTGCTTGTTTAGATGAAATAATTTAGTTAGTTGTTAGAACAGCTAGATGCTGATTGCAGACATGATGTCATGAGTGTCTACAAGCAGGAATTTGCGTCTTTCTTTGAGTGGCCATCCAAAGCAGGATGCTGGTTTAGATAAATCACACCTCTGTTTTGGCAGGTAGCTTTCCTATTTGGAGTAGAGTGTTATTGGACTCTCAGCTGCTGATATACACCTATAAAATCCATTAAGGGGCTGATGTTTTGCATTTCTGTAGGTTAAAGACACGACCTATAGGGAGACGAAGGAGCCTGCTCTTTGGAGGATAATACCCATGGGAAGTGAAAGTCAGCTCAGGAGTAAATAAATGAGATTCTTATTGGAGACAATAGGGGTAATTGTACCTGCATGTGGTCATGTTTCATACTGAAACACAGTAAATACACAGTCTCCTGGAGATATTAACCCTAACCTGGACATACAAAATAGCAGACGGCATGATGGGATGCTTGTATCTCCCAGTATTTTAGCTTTCTGAATGAATCTTCTGCGTTAGAGCACACTTGGAATTGCACGTGAATGCCCTTTTTCAAAACTTCCTAAAGGTAATTGACAGTGGGAGGTTTCCAGTTGAGGAAAACAGTTGGCACCTCTAGTGGGATCTCCTGTGTAATACATATTTCAGTAGTAATTCTACCTTACTACTGGAATTTTGACTTACTGAGTTGAAAACTCAGTCGTCTTGGAGAGAAATGCCTTGTGTTTCCTAATACAGAGCTGTCTGGGACCTCAAATGTACAAAACTGAGTGCAGAGCTGCAAATATTCTTCTCTCAAAGGAAATGGTGTCTGTTGTATTACGAGTGATGAGGCCAGTTGATGTGTCCTTGCACACAATAAGTAACCAGTCCCATGGCATTTTGCTCACTCAAAAAAGAAGGGCAGTAAAGAGGTGTGATGTCTCAAGAGTTAAATGCATCCAACTTCACCCCAGGTGATGGTAAGGCATGGAGTCTGCGCCCTCTCCTTTCCCCATGAGAAGAGACAGGCAAACTCAAAACCCTCCTCACCATCCCTCGGACAGCGGATGCCCCACCAAGGATACAAGGCTTGAGTTTAATGCTGGCTGCAGCGAAGGGTTAAGGAACTCACAGCCAAAGAGCTGCTCAGTGGCATGCAGGGTTAGCGACATTCAGGGTTGTCTGCTGACTTTTCTCATAACTGTAAAACATGCCATCTGGGCTGGAGGTCCTCAGGGGACTGTGTGTTGTAATTGTATTTATAAAACACACAGAGATGAGATACTTTCATGGGGCTCTAATAAAATCTGTGCTTACACAGGTGGAACAATACTGCCAGCTATGCTTTTGGCTCCCATGGCACAGGAAGGGGAAGAGATTAGCAGGGGTCCCAGGCAAGAAAGGATGGGGATGGATAGGAAGACATCCTGCTGATGCATCTCTGGCTGAGCTGGGCTCAGCCCCTCATTCAGCAGGAGATACATCTCAATAATGGCCAGTTTCCTCAATGCCAGACTGTGCACTGCAAAATACATCATGGAAACACAAAAATTTCGAGGAAAAGTACAACCTGAGCATCACTTGTCTCTGCTGAGAAACATTTTGAGCAGGCAAAAGTAGTGAAATGTGCCTTCCCCATGCTCTGCTGCTGAAAAAGCAATGTGGCAGCAGGAGCAGCCGCAGTCTGTGATAACAGGAAGATGTCTCCAGGAACTCCCTGTGAACAACTGGGTCCTTCCCACTGTTGCTCTGCTCCCGCCAGGGTCCTCAAGAGGTGCCCCAGCTTCCTCCCCAGGTTATTATTCTTAAAAGAGATGAATTCACACCCTTGCAGCAGCCAAAACCACATCTGCAGCAAGTTCACAGACTAGCACATTGTGCTAATCGCTTTGTCCTTCTCTTCCTCCAGCAATTTGCAGGAATTCTTGTGGTGATGGATTTTGTTCACGGCCAAACATGTGTACGTGCTCCAATGGACAACTTTCTCCCAACTGTGGCTCAGCTGGAGGTAAGAGAACATTGGTGGCGATTCTCCTCCCTCCAGAGTAGTTATGTGCTCTCTTAAAAATTTCCCGGTCACAATGAAAGGAAATCTCTGAAATATTTTGTGTTTTGGCAGCCAGGCTCTAATCTGAATTGGGCAGTAGTCATAAAATCTTTCATTTCTTGTGGCGCTTTTACTAAGGGTCCTCACTGCCCCTGATACCTGGAGAAAACTGGCAACCTGCTTGCAATTTCTGCTACTTTGTTATGAGAAATCTTACAGGGTGCAGCTCAGAAACCGCATCTCACAGCAGCAAATAGCGACACTGCTGCCAAAGAGTCCATCCACCCCGGCTGTTCTTTGAAGTGGAATGAAATCTGTCACTGCTTTTGTTAACCAAATAAGTATTTTTTTTCCAATGGAAAAATTATTAAGTTTTTCTTGGGCTGTGACTTGGATGTCGGGGAGAATTGCCCAGCAGTTTTAGCAAACTGCAGTGACACAATGAAGTTGCGCACTGGCAGAGCTGGGAATGCAGAAATTGCCACTTTTTCTGCTTTGTTCTCCCATCTCAGACCTTCAGGACAAAAATCTGCAAAGCTCTGGGAAGAGGATTGGGTGGCTGAGGTTTCTGAAAAACAGTCTATGGAGGACTCAGCAACGTGACAGTCCCATATCCAGAAAGCATTTCCCATATCCCTCTGGTGATCCATGTGGGACGTACTCAAGACCAGGTCTTGCTTGCAACCACTCTGTTACCCTGCAGCACATGGCTCTGCACAGAAAACACTCCTCTTGCTTGAATCTAAATCCTGATTGCTAATGGTCTCGTGTACTTTCTGACAGCGAATTATTGCTCCTCTGTGCCCCGTTTTCCACTGGAAAGGACCTGGGAGTTATGGTAGACACCAGGCTGGATATGAGTCAATAGTCACTGGGGTGTGAGTAAAGCCGATCACACTAATTGGGGCTAGATTGAGGGAATCGTGGTGAAAAAGTCAAAAGAAGGTATGATCCCCTCTGCTTGGGGTAGCGAGGCTGTGGCTGGTTCTGGGCTGCCAGTTCAGGAGGGATGTGGGGAAAATGAAGATGGATCAGCAGCGAGCTGCAAAATGGTTGGGACTGGAGCACATGTTCTGAGAGGAGAAGCTGATGGATCTGGCCTGGTTTAGTCTAAGAAGAGTCAAAGAGGGATCTAATTCCAGTCTGTAACTACTGGAAGTGCAGCTACAAGGCAGTGAGGCCAAATCCCTCTCAGGAGGGGCAGGTGACAGAGGTCAGTGGCCACAAGTTGCCACTTGGGGTGTTCATTCAAGCCTGGGATCTTCAGGCATGAAGATTTCCTTAGACTGGAGGGTGGTGCAGTGCTGGGACAGGTAACCAGAGCTGGGGGGGATCACCTTCCCCGTGGGGTTTGAAGACTTAGCTAGACAAAGTCATAGCCAGCCTGATCTGCAGGGAGGCTAGATGGGGATGTCCAGCAAGTCCTTCCATCCTGTAAGCCAGCACAGCTACGCACAAGCCAACAGGTCTGTCCAAAAGGGCTTCAGTTGTTTCTAATGACAGTAGCAGTGTGTGAGCGAGGGCTGGCCTGTGCTCCTGATCTCCAGATGTGAGCAATGAGACTGGGTGAGCATTTGTACCTGACTGTATAAGCAGTCTACCCGTACATGACGGTGCTACTCAGACACACCAGTCAAAAAAACCCTGCAAGCAAAGGAACGGTGTTTTAAGAAGGTTAATTTTGCTAGTGCCCTATGTAAAATGCAGAAATTAATGAGATTTTATGGAGTCTTTTAAGGTGTCAGATGGCCATTGCTAGAGACAACCCAGAAAATTATTTTCCATTATCGCCCATCCGTAGGCAAGCTATTGTTAATAAAGTGACTTGCAGGCATCTGATTGAAGGCCAGAGGACTAGCCCCCTCAAACCTCAAAACCACATTCAGGGTGTGACTCAAAAGAAGGAAATTCCCAGAATCTGATTCCAAAGTGCCACGTTGTGCTACAGCCTTGCAGATGTCCCCAGCGGTGCTCAGCACCAGAGCCTGTGTGTGCGCTGCTCTCAGCCCTTCCCTGTGCTTTGCTGAGAGGAAGGTGCTGGAGACACAAAAGTTTCTGGAGTGAGGGTCCATATGTTAGCAATCACAGAGGAATGTGAGGAATGCTGTAAGCAGTATATACATTTGGGCACAGACCTGGCATTCCCCTGAGCCTCGGGTGGATTTCAGCATGCGCTCGAGGGGGGTAAGTTCCTCTGCAGGGGCTTCATCAAATCTGGCATTCATTGTGGGGATGTTTGGATCTGCATTTATCATGAATGCTTCAGGGAGGTAAAGCAGACAAATTGTGCATTCCAGAGGCAATAAAAGCCACTCTGCCTCTCTCTGTCATAACAAAAACTTGGTTTCCTACTTCAGGGAGTAAAGATATTTTAGGAGTAATTTGCAAGTGACTGTTTAGATAGTAGTAGTCAATAAGCAGACAGAAAACCTGCCTGCAAACTCCACTACTGATGGCTGGCAGAACAGCTGCAGCCACTGATCCTTTAAAGTAAGTTGTAGAACTAATCCAATCCAATCATGGGAAAAGTTAACTAGGGCGAGCTGTCATTCTCTTTTTCCTAGAATTTTAGTCTCTGCTACCCTGGAAAATCCTGACAAAGCGTAACAGGCCTTTAAATTCTTGGTTGAAAGATGTTCTTCTGCACTCCAAATCTGCAGTGGGTTCTAATAGTGCCAGCCTTGGAGATCAGTCAGATGGTGACAGGACCTCAGGGCGTTTGGGATCGTGGCAGAAGTGAGAAACGGGACCTGCTTTGTGCAGGTCCAGGAACAGTCTTTGCCAATTAGTTGGAAAGTTTCTGGATGAGCATCAGGGCTCTTCTTATGTCCAGACCCTGAACTCTCAAAATTTCTCAGCTTCACTAAACCTTACCCCTTGCTGAACGCGTTGACTGGGAGCCTCAGGATGCTGTGTAGGGAAGAGCTCCGACAGATGGACAGCTCTGACGGACAGACGCTTCCTAGCTCCCTCTGTCCTTGGGCAGCCCTCCCAGATTTGCTGTGTCTAATTGCTTTCCCAGGGCTGATTAATTGTAGTGAGGGGTGTAGGGTAAGCACGTGCTGGAAGCAGAGCCTTTCCCCAGAGAGACTGGTTTTATGTCTGACAATCTCGGCAACGCTTTGAAGCCTCAAGCTTAGTTTCCTTAATGATTAAGCTTTCATCTAAATTTGGCCTAATCTCTGGCCATAGAGCAGTGGGAAGGATAGTAGACATCATGACTAATTCAAACCACGCTAGCAATGCATGGATTAAATGTACAGCACGTGTGCTGAGCATTTTGAACGCGAAGCTCTGAGACTTCCCATTTCGCTCTTCCTTCCTTTTAGGCTTCCTATGAACAAGGCGTCAACCATATAATTATCCCTATTGGACACTTCTGAGTCCTACTACCTTTTGGACAGACATTTCACTTGTACTGGCCCCAACTCCTCTCTGCTTGGAACTGGTGTTGGATGCCTAGAGAAGACACAAGTCACAGCTGAGCATCCACTCACATATGCACTCTCCAGCCCCACCTTCATCAAGCTGCCAAGTCACAGCCCCTCCTATCCCTGGCAGACGTGAACTGTGGTGTACATGCTGAAAAGCAGTTTTCACATAACTTGCTATAACCTCAGGCACTTGCAATGTGAGTTGTCACATCTTACAAAGGAAGAATGCATTGTCCCAGGCGTTTCAGTAAAGAATGAAAGCTATTTGACCCATATTTGTAACAACGTTTAACAGTAACCCCCCCCACTTTTTGAGCTCTTCTACTTTAATACCACATTCCTTAAACATTGAATAGTGATGAAACAGTTAAAGCCAATTCTGGCTCTGTGTCCAGATGAGTATAAAACTTCCCGGCTCTTATTTATTGCTATTGTTTTCCTACAGTGCCTTAGTCACATTCAGCATGTCCTAATCTAGTGTGAAAGCTGAACTCTGACAGAGAAAAAATAGATGATACGTGCATTTCTTTTCAGATTTATTAAAAATCCCCTCTCATATTAAATGAATCTCACCAATAAGGCCACATAGTAATTGTGAAAGGAAGAGAAATATCTTAAAAGTTGATGGTTTTCCTCCACCGAAGAAATTCTATCCCCCCAAACATCTTGTAGGTCTTTTAATACGAAGGCATTTTAAAGATTAGACAGCCCAGAATGTGAAAAGCATGTTTTAAAATGGAGCAATAATCTAAAAGAATAATAAAAAGGGTATGAAAATATTTGGAAAGTGTAATATCCTAAAAGAAAGAATTGTTTAGAATGACAAGAGTTTTCAAAGAAAGGGAGATACCAGGAAATATGACCTTATCTGCAGTCACATGAGCTATGGCGGGACGTCCTGTGGAAAGGGCAAAGCTGCAGATGTTTAATCAAGGTAGATTCCTTAATGAAGTAGAATCACAGAATCATCCAGGTTGGAAGGGACCTTGAAGATCATCTGGTCCAACCATTAACCCAGCACTGACAGATCCCAACTACACCAGATCCCTCAGCGCTGGGTCAACCCGACTCTTCAACCCCTCCAGGGATGGGGACTCCCCCCCTGCCCTGGGCAGCCCATTCCAACGCCCAACAGCCCCTTCTGGAAAGAAATCCTTCCTAATATCTAGTCTAAATGAGTGAGTGTCTTTGGTTTCTGTGGAACGAGGTCTATTTATGTTACTCTAAAAGCTGTTTGCCGTAAGAGAACAATGATACCTTGCCCTGTATGAGATGGACTTAAAGAATTACATCCACTAAACTGCTCCTAGTTTCACACTGCCCATCGTGTTCGTGGCTTTTCCCTGTTGGAACAGTTCAGTGCTACCAGTTACAGGACTGATAAAAACATACGTCTAGGGAATAAAGAACGGACTATGGTATTTAATTCTGTAAGCCACTCTGAGGTAAGTATACCTCCGTAAAAGTGCAAGCCTTTAACCACACCATGGGCTTATATCTACCACGGGAAGTCAGCGGTGTCTCCATTTAACTTGAAGGACTTTGACACTAAACACCACCCTTAGATTCTGCCCCGAGACAGGAAGTTTTCGAGCATCCCTGACCCGTGAGGTGTTCACCTCCTGCCACAGCTGCATCGTCACGTAATATTTCCCTGCTCTTCTCCACAGTCCAAACCTGCAATGTGAGATGCATGAACGGTGGGAGCTGCAATGAGGAGTCCTGCCTCTGTCAGAAAGGCTATACTGGAACGTACTGTGGACAGCGTAAGTACCTGCCCCGCCTGCGGTCTACACGTGAGCCGAAGGGCGAGGCGAGGGTCATGCCACCTCATGGCTAGAGAGGTCACCTGGCACGCACTGGTTGCTCTTTGGTGGCATCACTACAGTCTCCTCTCCGTTGGAATCTCAACCCGCGCTCGTTAGGGGGTGTAGACATATATCTATAGAGAGATATATATAAAAGAGATATAATTTCACCGTAAATATATATATATAAATACAGATACAAATATAAATATATTAGATATCATTTCTCTGTAAATATTTTTAGACAAACAGCATATTCTCTTGGAATGGGCTTTTTGTGGGAAACCTTCATTTTAGCTCAAATGATGTCTTCTTTCAATTAGAAGAAAACCAAAATACTCCAAACAAACCAACATTTTTTCATTATAAATTACACCTAATTACGTTGGAGGGGGTTCAATTTTTACTTCTGTTTATTTGACAACACTGACTTTCTATAGGGAAACTTCAATATAGTAATTGAAAGAAATTTTTCAGTGTTTTCTATGACTTGGTTTTCTATTTTGTCAAAGCACCTATAGCTTTAATAGGGAGAAATTTAATTTTTCCCCTACTTTCCCATGAAATTTTAAATCGTTGCTCACGCACATTGTAGAATTAACAACCAAACAACTTAGGTGCCATCTTTAAGAAATGTCTGGTAAGCAAGTATGCACAATAGTTTTGAAAGAATCTCTGGTCAAATGGAACTTTCCAGGCAAATTTCAAATCCCTGTATCAATGTGAGAATCACTAAAGTTCTCAGTGAAGTCTATGAGAAATTTTTTTAAAGATGGGCAAAACACCATATTTCTCCTAAACTTATCCTCAGCTATGACTGATTCATTTTTGCTGAAACTTTCCAAAAAGTTCAACTAAATGCAGACACACCATATGGAAAATTTAATTCTGAACAGCTAAAGCTTGGGAAAATTATAAGTAACAGCAACCCGGGGCTTATAATGGAACGCGCTAGGCAACCGTAATTATGTGCTGCTACCAGCTCCACCTATAATATCCTCAGTAGAGCTTTCATAATGGTTCAGATATTGGCAAGACATCACTGACAGGGTGGGGAACAATGGAGAGTCCCACTGGCAGCATCCCAGCAGAGCAGATTTCGGCTTCCTCAGCTCTGCGATGGGTGTAGCCTTTGAAGTCTGTGAAGTGCAGCAGTACCTGGCCTCTCTGCAGCTCAGAGCTTGGCACTAGAGCAGCGAGGGCCACACTGACGTATCCTTCAAGATTGCTGTGGACTTCACCTTTCATGAGATTATATTCTCATCTTCAACGTGCCAGTGTTGGGCAACTGAGTAGCTCGGAGAGTGCAGCTCTGTATTGGACCTTTAGGAAGAGTCATAGCACTGCTCCTCTCATTAGTCATTACAGCTGCTGAGATTTTAATAGGTCAACGGCATCTGTCACAACCAGCAGTTGCTCATGTCATGTGCAGAAGTGTTCCTACACCCTGTTCAATTAGCTTAGTCTGCGTCCAGGACCTAATCAGCAACCTGCTCTTTTGACTTCAGTCCTAGACTATTGACTGCAGTTTTTCAACTAAGGGTAGCAGGTCTAATTTTAAGTCAATGAATACTTGTGTGCTGATCAGACCAGTTCTTCTTTGCTTTGGGTACGTGGGATTAAACGGCAAACAAGTCTCCTCTCCTCACGTTTCACTGTTGTCATACATTAAACATTTGCCTTTATGCACTTTCTCATTTGTATCAGTTCATCTTGACCTTGACATTTAAATCCCAATGCTGACCTGAATGAACTGAGATTCCAGAGCACAGGAAATCCTCTCAAGTGAAATAAGAGTTTATAGCCTTTTTATAAATGGGTTCATTCATAAACAGGAACTAATTTTCCAGGAAAAAATATCAGACTTTTCTCTGTATGTTCACTACATGGAGGAGATTCCTGATGGGTGAACAACACAAAGTAGGTGATATTCCAAGCCCTGCCAGCACTACACATCTCACACTGTTGTGTCCCTAAGAGCAGAAATCACTGATTTCTTTTTCTATTTCAAAACAGCTGTCTGTGAAAATGGCTGTCAGAATGGAGGTCGATGCATCGGGCCAAACCGTTGTGCTTGTGTCTATGGATTCACTGGTCCCCAGTGTGAGAGAGGTAAGGAACACATTTTCATATTATCACTGACAGAGCATAGGATCAGGAGTTGTATATTTAAGTATGTGTATTAAAGAGACTCCATTTTATGTGAATTTCCGCTCAATTCCTCTGCCTGATGATACAGCCTGTGATGACAACCTCATGCCCAAAGCACTTCCTGGGGTCCCTGGTTATTACACGTGCGGGATGTGAAGTGCCTGCTGGCTGCACGGCTGTTCAGTGTCTCTGGATCCTTCTTTCCACACGTGGCCCCTGGTAGCTGTTTGTTAAACATCAATAAACTCCCGCGCTGAGTACAAAAAGGTTATTTTTCTCTTGTGCATTTCCCTGGAAAATGGATAACCTGGGAGTGGCTTAGAAAGCCCCTTATCACAGCATCCTCATGAAGGGAAGGTGACACCATCAGTGCCTTTCTAAACACTAAGAGAGAAGGGAAAAGACATGTAAGCCAAAATTTTCAAATGAGCCAGTGCGATGGGTTGACCCCAGCCAGCAGCCAAACACCCATCCTGTGTCTCTCTCACTCCCCTCTCCCTGGGGGTGCGTAGAAGATAGAAGACAGTCAGAAAGACTCATGGATGGAGATGATGTCAGTTTAATAAGGAGAGCAAAATTTGTGTGTGGTAGCAACACGAAATAAGGAATGGATTCACTAACTCCCATTGGCAGGCAGATGTCCAGCCAATTCCTGGGAAACAGGACCTCAGCACCTGTAGTGGTGGCTTGGGGAGACAAACACCATAACCATCTTATATCTCCCCTTCCTCCTTCTTTCCCTGAGGTTTTATTGCTGAGCATGACGTGCTGTGGGGTGGAACATCCCTTTGGTCAGTTCGGGTCACTTGTCACAGCTGTGTCCACTCCCAGCCTCTTGCCCCGCCCCGGAGTGGGGCTGGAGAGCAAGACTTGACACTGTGCAAGCCCTGTTCAGCACAGCCGAAACACCGGGGGTGTTATCCACGCTGTTTTAGCTACAAAAACAAAACACAGCACCGCGATGAGGAAAGTTAACTCCATCCCAGTCAGACCCAATACAGCCAGGTAATTTTGGTGCCCACCTTGAGTTACTGAGCTGGGCTTGCAGGACTCTCAGTGTTCACTGATCCTGCTCAGCACCACAAGTACGACTCACTGCAGCTCTTGCTGAGGAGCGATGGCTGAGGACTTAGGGACCACACGCAGTTAGGGACCACATGCAAAACGCTGGTTTAAGGACTTGGCCAGCTCGCACAGGAACTCTGTCAGACACGGGTAGACGCAGTTCACCAGGCGAGCACTCAGCTCCCCTATCAGAAGGACCATTTCTGCAGTCTCCTGCCTCTCTCGCTATATAGAATCAAATTCCTGCAGCAACTCAATTTATTGCCTGAATATGACCTGTCCTGTGTGCTTTGGAAGACAGTTACTTCTGGGTGAAGGAGATCAATACTATGTACCATCACAAATTAAAACTGATGATGTCACCAGCTGATAATTTTCAAATGAACGTGGACCTGAAACCTCAAAAGTCAATATTCCAACCTTTGCAAAATTATTTGTATGGTTAGTACTATATTGAAAATTATGACCAGAACTTAAGGTTTTTCATGAAAGAACCTCCTTTTAGTAAAAATGTTACAAAGGGAAACATAAGCCAACTCTGGTTTATTGTAAACCTCACGCAGTTTGATGCCAGCTGCTCATCCAGTATGAATCAAAACAGCTCCAGTAAGAACCACAGTTTTCACCAGCTAAGAATATGGCTGTTAGTGACATGTGGCTTTGCTGTATTTCAGCCAGCCAGCATGCGATGAGTGGCTAGATCAGATTTACGTTTGGGCAGTGTGGGTATGACTGAGGTTTTGGCTGACACACGAAATTTCTCCCTTTCCTGTTGGCTTAGATGGACATCTCACGACACTGCTCTGATATGATTTTTGGCAAGGGTCAGAGTGGCACAGAGCAGAAATGAAACTGAAACACGAAGCCAATGGGCAAACTCCCAGGAGTAAGATCAAAGCACCCTGGAAATATTCTGCTTTTCTAGCCTCTCACTTTCCCAAGATTGGGCTAATTCTGTTTAACTCCATGTCCAAGGATTGGATTGTTCTTGCCTTTAATGTTTTTTTCCAAGTTGGGGATTCTTGGCAACGTGATTTAGAGGGTGAGATAGGAATAACAGTTGGTTTCCGGTAGCCCAGGCATCAGTCAGCCCTGCTTGAACAGTGGCCAGCAGAAATACGCAGAACTCAACATAGTTGTGCAATGTTCCCTGGGTTGCAAAAGTATCTACTGAACCTAATGGTGCAGGTGCCCCATAAAAGGCCTCTGCTGTGGTTTGAGCCTCACATTTATTGGATGCAGAGAAGGGAAAGCTCTTTAAAAGCCTCTACACACATTTACTGAAGTAACCTTTCGTTGTTCCAGTCTCCTTCTTTGGACTCTCCTGCAAACACAGCTATTGGTCAAGCACTGCAGTTATATAGTCTTTAAGCCCTCTCCTTGCCTTTTTCTAACACACACACACATGCAGATAGACATCGCTTCAGTTACGGAAAGGTATTATGATAACAACCTCTCTCTTTTGAAGGCTCTGCCTTGCAAGATTCCTTCCCCTAAAGCCCTAAACCCAAGCTCCAGAAATGTCTGTAGAACTGCTTGCTTTTTTTTTCTAGCTCATGGGGATCTGAAGTACTGAGATTCATAAATCAAAATGGACATTGGCTGTGTTTGAAAAGAAAGCTGGAAATTTCTTAAAGAAACTTCTGGATGCAACAGCGCCAGAAGGGACTGAAAAATCCAAGTGTCCTGACTCTGTGTGTGTGGTAGTGGTGTGGGTAGGAGAGAGAGTGGAAGAGGCAGGGAAAGAAGGGGTCTGAGCAGGGGCAGACTTTGGAGACATCTTGTAATGTATAAAATTCTTTAAATAAAGAGAGCATTTTTACAAAGCCTTTAGAGATTTGGTTTAGTCCAGACTTGTACTAAGAGACAAAACAAGCTCTCCAGCTGTGTATACACAGGTCTTCCCTGCCAAGACAAACAGAGCTCTTGCTTTGCTAAGAGATGTTAAAAGTTACACTTTTCAAAGAGGCTCCTGGCTGGGCAGTCTGTGAGTTTGCAGCCAGGTGAGGTGGTTGCAACCGACCTACCAAGAATAATTAGCGTGACAGCAAAGAACTTAACCCTTCCAAGGAGAAAATTAATTCCTGCTCCATCGCTAGGCCTGTTAAGATGAAGTCCCTAAGCACCAGACTTACTGGAGACATGACCAGTGCTGAATTTCTGCTCAGTTTCTCCATTTAAAGCAGCCATGGTATTTGACATGTTTACAAGCATCCTTGGGAGTTTCCAGTAACAAGACGCTCAAGTAGCATGCTTGGAAGCAACACAGATCATCTATAGCTCTCAGTTTAGCTCTGAGCCTTGTTCCTAAAGATTTTTCTGAAGAAAGATTAATTCAAAGCAGAGCCTGAAACCCACTGGCTTCATATGTGGGAATTTTACAGAAGGGGTTGTTGGGTGTTGAAATGGGCTGCCCAGGGAGGTGGTGGAGTCCCCATCCCTGGAGGTGTTTAAGAGTAGGGTCGACATAGCGCTGAGGGATCTGGTGTAGTTGGAAACTGCCAATGCTAGGTTGAAGGTTGGACTGGATGATCTTCAAGGTCCTTTCCAACCTGGATGATTCTGTGGTTCTGTACAGGTTTCAGCCCAAGGCTCCGTGGTGATGCTCTCATAGCACGGCTGGGTACATGGTTGAGTACTCTGGAAATTCCTCGGATTCCTGCCTGCACCTCTGCAGGCAGAGAGCTTCCACTAATGCCAGTTACTGTCTAGTGAGACATCATTCACCTTCCTCCTCCCCACACAGAGTAGCTCCTGTGGTATGTTGGGGGATGTGGTGTAGGGGAGAACTTTGTAGAGTAGAGCTGATGGTTGGACTCGATGATCCCAAGGGTCTTTTCCAACCTGAATGACTCTGTGATTCTGTATTTCTCATGGGGCAACCATTGCTAGCTCCTAAATGCAGTCTGCTGGCATTAGGCGATAAGAATGCACTCTTGGACTCCAGCATCCTTGTGTCTGCTGCTTCCAGAGCACGACATGAGAGACTGTCCTGGCTACAGAGCACTAAGAAAATGACAGGTAGTTTAAACTGGCTTTCACTGTCGTTCAGGAAAGAAAGCAGAGAGAATGGGATACGTGCAGTCATTTCCCTCAGTGCTGTGCTGAGATGTCTACTGATAGGAACCATCTGCATTGGCAGATCAGACCACACTCAGCCTGCAGAAGAGAGAACGTGTTGTAGGACACATCTCTCCATCTCTCCCAGCCCCATTACTGAAATGGGGCAGTTGGTTTGAACCATAGCTGGGTAACGTGGAGATTTTATGTTCTGAGCCTAGGACAGAGCAGTGTGAGCTCTGCTGCTCCATCCCACTGCTTGCGCTAGTTTGGGCAGCTCATTACATCACCCTGTTGTGTTTCTTTGTGGAATAATAGACATCTTGCTTCAGCAGGAGGACTGTGAGGAGTCACCAAAGGGTTGCAGGAGAGCTGGTAAATCGGCTGCTAACAGTGATAAGGGCATGATTGAGGCATGACTGTGTGTTGAGATACAGTCAATTGTGCATTTGCTCCTGATAAGCCACCTCCAGGCTGGAGCCACAGTGTTAAATAAACCATAAGATGCCTCAGACTGAAAAGTGTTAAGAAACCAGTTCATTAAGAAGGATGGACTCGCCTCACCTCATACTGCTGTGGCTGGCTGGCTTCTGGCCCAAGAGCTGGTTTGCTTCCAGCCAGCATGGAGACATCGGATATTTGATGATGTGCTTTTACAGGTGGAGATGTTACCTCAACCTAAGCAAAGACAGACTATTTTCAGTCTGAAATAAATGCCAGGAAATGTGGTTTTTTAAGAGCCCCTTTTTATCAAAATTCACCAGTATCTGTGTTTCAAGAGTAGCAGAAGCAGGCCAGATGACCCCTAGCACACAGATGACCTCTAACTGCTGACTCTTTGGCCTTGCAACTTGCTGTTGTATTTGGGGACCTCCTCTGTCTGCTCCTCTGCCACTCATCTGCTCCCCTACCAAAGAGCTCTGTAGGGGAAGCTTCTTGAGCTCAGCACAGGTATAACCAAGAGTTCCAATAGGATTTTCTTCACCCAGGAAAAATCCCTAAGTGGTTTGTCCAAGCTGAAGTGCCAGTCTTCCTCAGGGGCATTTCTTCCCAAGGACACCTGGGTACAATGGTGCCATTACTTCGGGAAGAGTCTTTGGTTAAACACACTTTATATCCTGAGGGCTGTACTCTCATCAGCAGTGCACACTGTCAGAAGTGGCTAGGTGACAGTGTGGGGGGGGATGTCCCTTTCCTGTAGAATATGACAACCTGTGAAAGCAGGCGCTGACCCAGGTTATTCTGCCGAAGCAAGGCAAAGCGAATGCAAACTGAAGGAAAATGAGTTTAAATTGGAAAAAATAGATCATGTTTTTAACAAGGAGCTCGGTTTCGACTGGCTGTTTTCCACAGGAATGTGCTGGACCCCCCCCTGCACTACATAAGCTCACTTCAGAGCTCTGTGGGGTAGATGTGTCCAGCTGAGCACAGCATGCCATGAAACCTCATAGATGATGGAGTGATAACAGCACTGAGGGGCAGGATTCACTGACCAAACACAGACATTGCCCTTAGGATGAATGTATACAGAGGGGTGATCAGTTCTGCCACAAACATATGGACTATGGACTTCTCTACGTTTAATCAAGTGAATCCCATCTATGGAGTCCTCAGATAAAAAGGGAAGGGCTTTCTGAGGATGTGTTGTGGCTAATCCATATGTAGTAGGGTTTAGGCAAGAGTCTCTGGTTGTTGTGCTTTGATGTTGGACTTCAGACCAATTCATTCTTACAGATTTAAAATCTATAAATGCCTGAACAGTGTAAAGATAGTTGTCTGGAGGCTTCTCTCTGCCGCAAGGCACAGCGTGGTGCCACCATCTCAGATTGTTATACGTACAGGAGGTAATACCACACCACGAGACTAACTTGTTTCAAAGAACGAAGAGCTGCATCAGTCCAGCTAATATCTCTGCTGAGGAGTCAGGATTCCCAGAAAGGCTCATTAGCTTTGTACGATTGCTGTTGTTTCCAGCGTGGCCGTTAGCTGTTCCTTTGCTCTCTGGAGGTGTGCTGTCCTACAGGGGCTGGGGTATCAGTTCAGAGTGGCAAGCACTGAAAAATGTGCCCATCTGTGTTGATGAAAAGAAGGCATTCAAACTCCACAAATCTATCCGATTACAGATTTATTTAGGCTTTTAATTTGACTTTATTTTGCCATAATCATAAAAAGAGATAATTTTACTTTTAAACTATAATAAACTAAATTCCTGAATGCTAAGCAACAGCTGCTGCTGCCGTACACTCAACAAGCTGCATGTTCAACAGCTTAGGGCTCCAGTAAGAGGCTGCTTTGTAATGGAGGCAATCTAACTACCTTCACACTTCATTCAGGAAATACTTCACTTCAGAGGTAAATACCTTAATAGCTAGGTACTCAAAGAATCTTAGCATCATTTCCTCTCTCTACTTGACATCTTCAGAGATGAAGAACTAGTGAATATGTTGTATAACCCCAGCAGCCTTTGGTAACATGAACTCACATTACATCAGTGTCAGAGGAAAAGCTGCAGTACAGAAAAAAATGAATCTGTGGGGAGAGAGGCCAATTTTTAAATAATAGTTTTACAGAAAAATTAAACATCTTGATGTCATGTCTCTGATTTCACCCTCTTTCAAGTAGGAAAAAATTTGTTGTAAAAAGTGACAACATTTGACTCAGGTGAAGGTGTAGAAGCTCCTCCTGTGTTCCAAGCATGAGGTTTAATTTGGGGTTTTTTCCATCCAAATGCTGAAGTCTTCACTGTGGATGCCAGTTGCTACCTCTCATGAAGGAAAGTCTTCTTTTACTTTGGAAAAAAAGATTTTGAGAGTAACATTCTCTATCTTTGTGGAGACTGTGGTTCCCATGATTTGTCTGGTCCAGAAAGCCCTTGCTGTGTCTGTATGTCCTCTCCTCTTAATTGGTGCAAGGTTTCCAAAAGCTCAACCAACGAACTCGTGGGGTGGTGTTCTTCAGTGCAAACACTTCTGGGCTGAGCCGTGCTCTTGAAGCCTTGCATGATTGCTCCCAAGTCCCACATGCCATGAAGAACCTTGGAAGGAATTGTGTCCAGGTAAAGATAATAGCAAACTTAAAACTGGCATCCAGTGTCTGAGTTCTGGCTCTTCATTAGCCAGTACAAGAAATCAAAGCCCTATCAACTGAATACAGTGTTTCAAACATGTGAACAAAAGCAAGGATTAGAGCCACAGCAGGTCCTAGGCGTGCAACGTCCATGGAAAAGGCAGTGAGTATCTCCTCTTCTTCCATAATCCTCACTACAGGACTGTTCTCTTTCCAAAACCATAACCAGGACTGGGTTGGATTGAAGCGAAAATGCTCCCAAGCAGCAGCTTCTCACCAACAGAATCCATGTCTTTCAACAATTCACAGCTGTTTTCAAGAGATTCTCATTTCTCCTATTTCTTTCCAAATACCTCAAGAACTACTGGCAACCATTGAGTGAGGAGGACACAGGCTTTCAAAAATTGCTGAGCTTAAAGGGGTTAAACACATGACAAAGAGGACGCCTGAGAGCATGTGTGTGGACCTTGATCCCATCCCATGGCAGAGTCTTGGTCAGTCTTTTCACAGCAGGTCTCCAGATGAAGCCACACCAGCAGTCGGTGAAGAGCAGATCCTGTCCTGCATGTCCAGCGCTTCTCCAAAAGTACTGTATAGTGTCAGGACCTTGGGATATAACCAGAGTGAGCAAAAGCAGGTCTTGGACCTAAACAAGACATAGTACATGCGGAAAAAGGAGAAATAGCATCTAAATCGCTACTCAATACCTTTTATTTTAAAGCTGTTGCTAATCTGCATCTGTTTTCTTCCCGCATCTCCGTTTTTCTGCTTAGCTCAAGCTACAGCTTTTTATATTTTAGCATGTACATAACATGAGGATCTGCTTTGATGTGCACTCAGGGAGGATTTCTGAGTCTCAGTAATGTGTCTGTGTCTGTAGATTCACCAAAGTTTCAAAAGGATTTTGATGTCTTTTTGCAGCGGGGTGGGGCTTGTGAACTCATGGTTCCTTATAACTCATACAATTCCAGTCCTGGAAGAAATCTCCATTAACAGTGAGTCAGACTAATGCAAGTCCCCAGATTAGCACATTTTTATATGCTGTATCAATTTCTCAAAGATCCTTACTGTATAGGACAACAGTTCCTCTCATCCTCATAATTTTATTTAATTTCTACCAGCCTAACTGCCACTCATCCATTGTCCTGAAATATTTAAACACTAGACAAAGTACATAAGGAGGCTGTGGATTTTCATATCTGTAGGTTCTTAAGAACAAGTTATGCAAATATTGGTTAGGTCTAATTCTGGTAGTCAGTCTTGTCTAAGGGAAAAAGAAATCCAAAATGATCTCTAGTGTTGCCTCCAGCCGTAACTTTTCTAGTGGCAGACACCCCATGCCGTATATAAACAGAATACGTGATCCAAAACACCGTCTTGTAACATACAGATGGATGCTAGTGAGTGTCTCAGCATAAACTGCACTTTAATCCACTCAGATTTCCAGATGGTGGGAATATTGCAGAATACTCCATTATTCTTACTTGTAAGGCTTCTCCAACCCCCCCGGAGAAGAGTTATTAAGAGTGGCTTTGTCTCAGCTTTTCTGTTTCCTCTTCATAATGATTTTTTCCCCCCAAATTTTCAGTCTAATTTGGAGGCTTAGGAGAAATGAAGCAGCCACACAGGATGTGTCTGATACCCATGTGTGCATGCAAAACCATAGCAGGAAGCAGCCAACGGTAACGTTGTCCTTTTACTCGCTCCTGTCTACTCAGGTCACAGTCCTGAACTTGTGCGGTGCTGCTCCCAGTGAAGCAATCAGGAGGGATGTACATATTTCATACCTTTAGTTGGAAATGCCCCCAGAGCCTAGGCATGAAAGAACATATATCATGCTAGCAAGAAAGGGACCACAAATAGTTCATGGAAATTTAATGATATAACTTGGAAAGGTCTTTAATCTCAGCCTTTGCATTTCAGATGAAGTTAAATTCATTAATTTGAGCTGCCCAGTAGAATTTCTGTTCTGGGGATGAATATCAGGTTGGCAAAAACATCTCCTCCATACAACCTCTGGCTGTGCCTGAGGTCCATGTACATGGTGAAACTGAGCCTCAGTCCAGCTGCTCTTCTGAAAGACCAGCACCAGTCCCAGAGGAATGGAGAGATCCCAGAATCATGGACTGGGATGTGGCTCCTGAGACCAAACTGAAATTTGCTTTGCCTTGACCTCCACATGCATCCCCTGAGGTGCAAGGCTGTTCCAGGGTGTCACGAACTCTTAGTCATTTCTTGGGTTTCAGTTCCCTGGGGTAGGAGAAAGGCAAGGGAAAGCACTGGCTGTGGGGGCTCCTTTCTGCCATGCCCACTCAAAGCCATTGGGGTGGCGTGAGGGTAGTACACAGCTGAGACACGAGTTTGCTGGACACTCGACAAGCCCTTCTTCCTATCAATTCCAGATTAAGCTTGAAATTACTTCAACCAAAAATCTTGTGGAAGAATGCTATTGGCAGTCATTAGGATTTCCCCCCCACCCCCCACCCCAGATGAGCTTTTTAATGAAAGACTGTGTTTACAAAGAGATTTCTCATCCTCATTAGAAACCAGGCGTTCGGCTGATTTTTCCTAGTGTTCTGCTAATCCAGATGTTAAGACATAAAGCAGAACTCATAGCTGAGATATGTGATGGAGTTCCTTCTCCTCAGCCTGCCTCCAAAGGTGAGGCATAAGCTCCCATTTCTCTACGTCGTGGTAGAAAAAGCGTTTTGATAATCAACTGTAGTCCAAAGAGTTCTGACATCTACTGCTATAACTTGCCTGTATTTATGCAGAAAGGTCTGGCAGAAACTTCACCATGAGTGGAATTCAACTCTGTACTCAATTGTAGGTTGCCATTTTCCTCCTGCAGACAGGTTTACTTGATAAAATAATTACAGTTCTGTGAAACCACATTTCCCTCTGATTTCTGCAGAAAGCCAGTCATAGTCTGCTGGGAGTACTGGCGGGATGTAGACGCATCCTGCACATACAATTTTTCTGCATGCCCATGGGCTTTATGGTACAATCTTTAATGAGACAATCACATACTACTTTTCCCCTGCCAGAGGGTGGGCAGCGCTCCCAAAGCACAGCTACTTAATACCTTTGTTTGCTGCTTGGTGTTCAGCGTGTGACTCAGAGGCCAGTTCCCTGCGCACAATGGGAACCGGCCTCTGGAAGCCGAATTAATTTCCTCCAGAGACCTTCATGGAAACAGCATTCCCAAGATTGATCTTTAAATCTGACAGGAATATTCTGACTGGAATTTTCCAAAACTGCTTATCCTGGGTACAAACCTCTTTCAGCCTGAATAGGTAAAATTTGGTAAAGGTACAAGTAATAACAAAGAAGGTCTTTGCAAAGAATCACAGAATTGTCTAGGTTGGAAAAGACCTTGAAGATCATCCAGTCCAACCATCAACCCAACATTAACAGTTCCCAACTCCACCATATCCCTCAGCGCTAAGTCAACCCTACTCTTAAACACCTCCAGGGATGGGGTCGCCCTTGTCCAAAGGCAAGCCATTGCATTGCCACTAAGAAGCACAGGAGCATCTGAGGCAGCTGTAGCTGAGTGAGCAGAGGAGGCTGGACCGTCTTGGGTTGGGACCTTCTTGTCTCTGCAGCTGGCATCTCATCCCCTGCTCTGGGTTGGGCAGGAAGGCGACTGCCTTATCTTCTGACCCTTCATTGCTTTTGGATGCAGTGACGTGGCTTTCTCTCATTCTCACTGTGGGGAGGGGTGTCCATAAGCAAGAGTATCCTGATGTTGTTGAACCTGCTGGTCCTTGTGGGAGAAAAGTGGTGTGAAGATAAATGCCTGTTTTCACATTTCACCCAAATCTGGAGACCCTCTCTGTGAGGGCTGTAAGCAGCCCTCTGCCAGCTGACCGTGGGGAGTGCAATGGAACATCCCATCACAGCCACAAGCTCAGTGGAGCACGTTTAGAGGTAGATGAGTGAACGGCTGCAGTTCCTGTGCACTGATATCAACCCAGGGTTGTGCATCAACCCTCTGTTCTCTGCAAGCCCATGAAGATGGACAAGGAGGAACACAGACTGGCAGGAGGGGCATTGCTTGGGCCACATCTACTCAAGACCCTTGGGCCTAGCGAATGGGCACTCAGGTCATGGTGGCACAGCAGCTCCAGGCCTGTCCAGCCAAGCAGGGTCCACATACCCCATTTGTGGCAGGGACTTGGAACGCTTCCTGTTGAATGCAAAGATGAAGCTTGCTAGAGTGTACTCTGCTAAGGAGAGCACAGCGTTAACACTTCCATTAATTCAGTCTGAGAAGAATCTAATAGCATGCTATTTGTGTCTGCTTGCTCATTTCTGAGACTTCTTTCAAGATACTTTAGGTGTGGATAAGCCTCTTCCAAAGAATGCCTTGCTCTGCCTATCACAAGCATTGCATTGCCACTTTGAAGTACAAAACCTTTGCTGAACGCAGCAACGGACGGATGAAGATGACTGCAGCTCATGCACAGTAACATTAAAACAATCAGTCAAGACCTGTAAAACCAACCGCATTGTTTGGAAGTCCTTCCTCGGTAGTGTCCTTGCCATCACTTCCTCCCAGCTCATTGTCCCCAGAGGAAGGTAGGCAAAGTCCATAAACCCTCTGCCCAAAAATGCTTCCTGCCTGGCAGACACAAATTTCTCCTTCCCTTACTCAGTGCTATAAGGAACACGCCATCAGCTGCCCAGGAGGAATCCCCCCAAATTCAGCCACAGCTCAGCCCAGCCCAGCCCAGCCACCACCTCCATATACTCTTTCCCCTGGTATCCAGGAGCCTGCCCATAACCACGATCTCTGCCAAAGAAGTCTGAGAGGTGCAGGGCTTCCACCTGGGGCAAGTGTGTGCATGGGAAAGAGTCTGGAGCTATCGAACCCCTATGTTACCCCCAGCACCTCCACTCCTGCACCTCCATCTCTGCACTACCTGACCAGGCAGCGATTCAACAGCCCACAGCATTCTGACCCCGTGGTCTCTTCCAGGATGGAGGACACAGCGTGGCAGTGCCAGCTCCTCGCTCCAACTCTCCCAGACATTTCCACAACTGCTGGAACTACTGGCCCCATGTTGTGTGTGCTTTGTGCCTCGGATACCGCTGCAGCAGAGAGCCCTTGGAGGAGGGTTGTGCGTGGAGCTCTATCTCAGGTTTCATCAGGCTAAGACTTTCACAGGAAACTGTAAAAATAGGACAGGAAAACTTAAAAAAGTTCTCCCTTTACTATTTCCTTTGAATATGTTTTTTCAGCACTTGGAATGTCTGGCCTTATAAACTGCCTCAGCCAGCTTTTTCTTTTCTGCAAAAGTCCAAACAGTTAAACATCAGGAATGTGGCTGTGTTTGTATGAGGTAAGGAAATGACTAGGTGGAGAAAGTATTCCATGAGAAAGGAGCCCTTTACGGAGACCCTCATGCTGTTCTCCCCGCATCCCCCATCCCCCCTCCCACCAAAGCTGTCACGTATCGACAGCCTGAGAGGCTTAGCAGATATTTAGAGTCGCGTTGTGTGCCGAGACCTACGACCAACGTTGTAAAATCTCTACGTTCACATTTAGTGCAGCAGAAATAATCACAGGATTTTTGGTTGGCTCCTTTCAGTTGGTTGGTTGGCTGGTGGCTTTTGGATGCCGTTCCCCTGTGTTCTTTCCCATATGTTCATGGTCTCTCTATGAGGAGGGCATGAATTGCTCCATTAAGCATTTAATCTGTAAGTTATCAGCTCTCCCAGCAGGTCCCAGAGGGCACAGCCAGCCCGCTCTGTGGGCTCTTTAGGGAACACCCCCACCACAAGCAGCCAGAGTTTGTGTGAGAATCTTTTTGGGGAGAAGTTTGCAGCGGGATCTGCCAGATTAGTGCCTTGCCTCGGTTGCATCGGCTCTCGCTCACTCCCAGAGCTGCCTATTTATCTTGCTCCAAAAACCCGGAAGGTTACAGACAGAAAGAATTGCAAAGCTGTGCTCCCGTGGCCTGGGGGACCAAACTTCCTGCTGATGGAAATCATTCATTGAAAATAGAAAAATAGATATTGGGCTTGATATCCACGCTCCTTACTCTCCTGTACTCGGTTGCTGGAGCTTTTAGAGAGCAGCGTGGAAGCCTGCCAAAGCCTGGGGCATGTGTTGTAGTGACCTCATCCCAGCGAGGTCTGTAGCTCCCCGGGGATTACTTACAGGCAACGTTTGTCCTTACTGTTTTAAGAAAAAGCCTTCAGCGAAAGCATTGTTTATTATGAGAAGGAATCTGATTTTTAGCAAAGAAAAATCTCTTCTTTCTTGCTGCTCTATTTATTTATTTTGTAAAGAAGGAATTCACCCAGCCCATGGCCTGTCCCATGAGGGGATTCCAGCCAAATGGTGCCAGAGAAGTGGCAGGCTGAAAGACGGGGTGGGAGTGCAGAGGAGAGCTCTTCAGTCCCTTCACCTTCCTTTTAGCCTGGACTCCACAGATCTGCGTACACGGCTGGAGTTAGGCATGTTCGTGTTTCTAGGATTGTGTTTTAAATAGCGAGGAAAGTAGTGCAATTGTTCCTGCTTTTGCATCTTTACCCGGGGATGTGAATTCCCACTGCAAGCATTAATTTACTCGGTGACACCCTGCTGGGTAGATAGATGTTACAGAAGTGGAGGAAGCTATCTTTTTTCTTGTGAAAACTTTCAAACAAAATACTTCTCCAAAGTTCTTTGTCAAAAACTGCCAATTTTCCCAAAGGGACAGTAAGAACCAGTTAAAAGGGAGTAAAATGTTAATTTTAAATGCCTTTTTTTCTCCCCACAGCAAAGCAGCAATTTAAATTAGATGAAATGAAGTTGTAAATATTTCAGGTTCAGATACTGTTTCAATTCAGGTGTTACAAAACATTTGAAAAACGCCCTTGTTTATGGAAATGTTCAGTTTGAGATCTCCTTCAAAGGAATCAGTCTGAGTTGCTGAAATGAACATTTCCCTGAAAAATAATGGCATTGAGTTATGCTGTATGTCCCGGGGAAACATTCCCTACAAAAGATTTCCATTGTTTTCATTTAGCATTGGGGAAACTGAGCAATAGAGATGGTGCCTTCCAACTGTTGTACATAAATGTTTGATAGCCTCAGAGTGGTAATTTTAAATAGTCTGAAACTGATTATTCTTTTTTAATGAGTCCAAGCTGCATTTCTGGCATAAATTATAGCCGTGGCTGGCAAAGAGTAGTGCCTCATTCTTCATTACCTCCTGTAGGAGGTGAGACAGGTTCTGGCAAGGTGAACTTGGGTTAAGTAGGGTAGACAAAGCCAGGGCAGCTTCCCTGGTCAGCACAGCACCCCAAGTGCTGGAAATGGGGAAACTACAAGGTTTTGTGTGCTGGTTCGGCTGAACGAGAAGTACTTGGACTCGCTTACAGCACTTTCATATCCCACCCCTTCCAGCAGGACTCCATGCAGCACGTGGGTGAAGGCAGATGTCCGCAGCAACCGTGAAGCATTTCTCCTAGACACACTAATTAGGGAAGTTAAAAACGTCTACAGGGATATTTTCAGAAAGCTGCTTGCAAGTGGAATAGCGTGGCTCAGCGTAAGAGCATGTGTAATGGCATGGATCCCACCATTAACTCCCCAAGGGTTTGCGGCTTGGAATTGTCAGGAATGACCATTCATTAGCTATAGGGGTTCCTAACGATCTCCATGACAACCAGCCAAACATGGAAACTGGGAACGAGGTCTATTCCTGTTACGCTTCCTCTTCTGAGCACATCTGGGGCCTGTGTTGGCCGCAGGATCGAGTAGGTAAGACTCATTGTAGCCCCAACATGGCTCTGCAGCATCTGCAGAAGTCCCTAGTTCAGGTTAGGTGGTGCTTCAAAGCCATACGTGGGGGGAGGCGAGGGTCTGAAAACAAAGAGCATAGCAAGGAGTCAGATTTCTTGTGGTTAATGCAAACACGTTGACACTTCAACTCTGATTCCATGGTGCCTTTTGCAATTTGAGCGCTCACTCTCCTTGCTGCCTGCTCAAGACAAGTAGGCATGAATAGTAACCTAATCTAACTCTACGGCGATAAGAAATCTACAGACTGAATGTGCTGAGCACAGTCCACTTCGCAATTAATAGGGCAAGAAAGAAAAATGAGGTCAGTGCATGGACGAGGCTGATGATAGATGCTGGGAGAGAAGCTGATGTCGGTCCTCTGCTGTGTGTTTACTGTTTGCAGAACTGTATTTGGAGAGGTTAAGTCAGGCAGTGAGCTGACGTTTTTTGCAGCCACAGGTGATTGGTAAAGTTCCAGATATGCATGGCCCTGCTGTGTTAAAAGTCTCTTCTGTAGAGGTGAAAGGATTCTGACTGTTCCCAAAATAAGCCTGATCCAGTATTTCTTGCAGTCACTTTAATGAGAACCTTACCTGCAGATGGAAAGGTGGAACTCATCCATATCCTACCACTGGACAGTTACTGTAAGGCTGAGTAAGCTTGAAAGAGGGAACAGGAAGAAATCTCAGCTTTCAGCGAGGAAGCCACCTCGTCTCTGTTTTTCCAAGAAATGTACCAGCAAAGACCACACTTCTGAAGGACAACTACCTGCCACAGGGTTCCTGGAAGATGGGATCCCATACATAGATTGTAAAAGGGCTTTAGACATCTCCTAAGCATGCATATTTCCTTAATAAAATTTGATTGGTGCCTCATTAAAAATTTAATAATTTGACCATTAAAATTAGCAACAGATGGGAGCTGGAATGCAGCCAGGCTTTCTGGACTCCAGACTGCGATTTCCTTGGCTTCATTCCCTCCAAAGAAGTAATCTACATATGAAAATCTATTTTTGTCAATTATTTTTTTAAAAGGGGGTGTTCTCCTTACAGTCGCGCTTTCATTATCAATCTCAAGGAATTCTTGCTGCAATGCATCCAGCCATGCCTCAGCAAGATGATGTGGGAGGTGCAAGTTTGCCCCTTTCCTCTCTGCACAGCGCTGCCGTGCCTCGGTTTTGGGTTATACAATGATGAGATCTCAGTCAGAGCCCTTTGTAGGTACACACCACAATGACATCAGCTGCCTGTTCTTCTCCATGCTCCTTCTGACTAGGAAAAGGGGAAAGCAAGCCCTCTTTATTAGGTGTTTCTGCATTATCCTAGAGTTAACAAGGCTTCAGAATAGCTCATAAACGTATGATATGTCACTGTGAGCACATAGGCACGTTCAAACAGAGCCGCAGCCCACCTAGTCGCAGTTATCCAACACAGAGGCTCCACCTGCAATGGTGCTGCAGGACAATACTGAACCAAAAACAACTCTAAAACGTGACTGCCTGGGAGGTTACGAAGTGGTATGAGGGTGGATTGAGGTCCCCTGGATGAGATGAGTTGGTACCTCAAAGCTCTGGCGGTGTCCGTAGGCGAATGTTTGGGGCACAGCATAGGAACAGGGCAATCCTGTACGATCATCCTCTGTAAGACTTGCCCAGGCACCCGTAGCTCACAATTTTTGACAATTCACAACATCTTCACTTAGAAGAGTTCCCCTTAACTTGTATGTTGCCTGAAGAACCACTTTCCTCAATTTATTTTGAGCCAGCATCACTTCTTCTCTGCCTATAATACCTCCCAGTCCTGGCTCTGCAAGTGAATAACCTGCTTCTCTGGCCACTCATGAGTTTCGTACCCTGCTACCACGTCTTCCTCCAGGCGTTTCTTTGTCCGACTGAGGACTGCTAACCAGTGCAGCTGTTCCTCATGTATAAGCCCTTCCACACCTTTAATCATCCATGTTGCCCTTTTCTGATTCTTTCCCAGTTCTGCTAGCTGCTTTCTGAGTTGGGGGCTAGGCCTGTCAGCAGCCCTTAGGATGGAAACAAACTTGAGTTTAGTGATGATGCTCTCTCTCTTTTTTTCTTTATTTCTCTCCTAATACTTTAGCAGAGTCTATTAGCTTTTTTTGTCTTTACTGAGTTGATCACTCCATTGAAATGGGATCACAAAGCCATTTCTTTCATAGTTCTTTAAGTATGATTGTTGAGAAGTTCTAAGTTGTTCACTGGCATGGCTATAAAGAGTTCTGCTTGGTCTTTTTCTCAAGGCTGAAAATTTGAGCAAGAACCTTTCAGTTTTATAAAAAAAGACAAGGGGTGAGAAAACAACTCAATTTTTGTTTATTTCTTTTCTAGGAATAAAGTAGAACAAACTAAAGCATTAAACTTGGCATGGCAGGGGACATTAATAAGGACCATGTGCTTTGGTATCTTGTTAAAATTTGGGTCAAAAAAAGATAATTATTTGGTAACTCACCATTGCAAACATAGTATATATTTCTGTTCTAATTTCCAAACAAAGGCATTTTTATGGGATTGTATCACCTTTATACCACTGTAACTTCAACAATCATTGCTCTCTTTTTTTTGGGTGTGAAATTCTTCTTGCTGTGACCCCTCGGTGACATCCGCAGACCAAACTTCTTTTGACACTTCTATCAGCATTAATGTTTGAGTATGACTCTGCTCCCAACTGCTCAAGAAATACAAATCAGAGGGAGCATTAAGCTGGAAATAAGCAATTATTGTGCTAATTGATCCTTTCCTAGAGATAGAGGAGGATTTCATGTGTGGTTTCTACGGAGCTTGTGCTGACCCTGATGCCAGGTGGGACACTTGTAACACAGATGAACCTCACACAGTTTTCACTCAGCACAAGCCACAGGACCGAGGGAGGCAGATCAGCACAGGCACTGGCAGTCTAAAGCCTGCAGAAATTGCCAGCATTTCCAGATGATCTTTTACAGCCCAGAATAAAGGCCCTCTGTCATGGCTTCATGCAAATGTAGGTTCTGCCAATGTGGCTGTCATGCAAACATACCCTATGGGAGAAAGCTTTCTGACTCAAACCATCTATTTAATGTTTTTTCTTGCTTTTTATTCTTTACACATGTGTGTCAGGATTTAAATAGAAGGGAGTTGATTGCAAAGATCATGTGTGGAAAGACTTATATCTGAGAATTTGCAGGCCAAGAAATGGAGCTTTGCTTTGTTGAGTGTCTATATCATGCTAAGACTTTTCTGGAAACAGAACTATTAATCTTTAGATGTGGGTGCCAGTGCTGCCCGTGGCTCATGATTTAGGTATAACCACCCTCCACACAAGTTTTTTGTTGCTTCACATGTCAAATCCAAATGTTTCACCACAAAGACAGCTGTGAGCTAATCTGGGTACTGATGCAGGGATTTGGGTTCACAGTCAATTACTAATTACTGGGCACTCCAACATCAAAATTCCCCAAGCAGATCTCAGCCAGACTATCTGAAATAACAGCTATTTGACCAACACCTAACTTCCTTAGACAGTTAATGTGGAATTTTCTGGTCTGACAATAACATGGTTAAAGGTCCTTTTTCCAGCCACAGATCAAACACTTACACGCAATCATCTATTCCCAGTAGAAGGAAAAAACCTCTTGTTTAAGAATTTTGTTTCCTGATGAATGCCTGCTGTGCTAATATCCCTAATCAAGGGTCATGAGAGCCCAGACAGTGGCAAAACCACATTCCTTAGTGCAAGCAAGCCCTCCAAAATCTTTTTGGTTTTAAGGGATAGGAGGATCCTTGTCGGGAATGGGAAACAGGCTGGTTGTTTCTGCAGCATCTGGGTTTTAAAGATTTAGTTAAAATTGCCAGGGGACCTTTAAGAGTTAAACCAAAGAAATTAATCACAATGACGTGTGTTACTGCAGGAGGTTGCCTTTACAGGGACTGTCAGAGAGCATAGAAATCCCTTTGCAGACATCATGGGGAAAAGGTTTGGGAATTCTCTCCCAGACTGTTTTGTGGGTGAGATCTAGGACTTACTCGGCAAGGCGAGTAGAAGTGATCTGACAGCAAGACATCTCCGTTATCCTCTGTGTTCACGTTATAGGAACTGTCAGGCCCTAAGGCTGTCCATGAGAGATGCTGGTACCACGTCATCTCCGTATGCATCTTTGCCCCTAACTAAAATTAAGTTTGATTGCTTTGCTGACCCCAGCAGTTCCACAGAACAGGTGATCTTGCAGCCCTTAAATTTTCCCTTTGCTGGAAAATGCATATTTTGAGTTCATTCTAGGGGCAGTACTTAAAGGGAGTGACTCAAGGCATAGAATAAGTATAGTTGATGGGATGAGCCTGAGGGAGACCAGGAAGAGCTGGCTTGGAGAACCTCCAGATGATCACATGAAACATATATCAGAGAGAAGGTCACCACCTCCAGTACTGGTCTCCAGCTTGGTCTTAAATTTTTGTTCTTTTCATGATTGCAGATCTTTTTTTTCCCCAGAACTTCTTGACTTTGCACCTGAATGGCTGTGCACCATTTTTTTTTTCCCAGGACTTCTTGACTTTGCACCTGAATGGAAGGGGAATAGGCACTCTGTTAGACAGAAAACCTTGTGTTTGTGTCTTGATCTAACCTGTAAATGTTATTGTTCTCCTTCAGACTATCGTACTGGTCCCTGCTTTAGCCAAGTAAATAACCAGATGTGCCAGGGACAACTCAGTGGGATCGTCTGCACCAAGACCATGTGTTGTGCCACCATTGGACGGGCCTGGGGTCACCCATGTGAGATGTGCCCTGCCCAACCTCACCCCTGCCGCCGAGGCTTCATTCCCAACATTCGTACTGGAGCCTGCCAAGGTAAATGCCATGAACATCTAAAGGACGTTCCGTTATCCATCCTCATGTGAACTGAAAGGGCGAGTGATGAATGCCTGCCAGGAGCTCCAATACAGAGAACAGTTCTCGCTGTAAACTTTGCTAAATCCATCGCTGTGTGTCACAGAGCGTCACCGTGGACCTTGGGTCCCATGGGATCATCTAAGATCAACTTCGCTCAGTTAAAGATTCTGGCCATACTGTGGTTCTCAGGTGACTTCCTCATCCCACAAGATGTAGTGAGTCAGGCTAGTGTTTCTCCAGGTTTAAAACTAAGTTACAACCTTCCACATACCCTCATTCTGTTGTGCTGCTGCTGTTGTTGGAGCTTCTGTCCCAGCTCTGGAACATGATCCACACTTGTATCAGGTGGCTAGTGCTCTGTAAATTGTATGATTGGTTCAAAACAGAAGCTCTGACTCCTTCAAGATCACACAGGCAATTACAATATACATAAATCACATGCTTAGGGGTTGCATTCAGTGTCTAGGACACCCAGGGAAAAATAGCAGAATGGTCCACTGAGCTCCTGTCAGCAGATCCTACTGGCAGCCTTTCTGGAGCTGCCGTTGCTTCTCCCTAGTCGTGGGTTGCAGGGGGCTCCATTTAGAGTTGCATGAATTCCTTTCTGCATCTGCAACTCATTTCAGTCTTTACCTGCCATGATCAAAAGCCAGAATTACAGTCCAAATCCCACACTGGCCAGTGTCTGTAGGATAAAACTGGGGAGGCTGAAGAGGAGAACTCTTGTCTGTTGTAATCTGTGTTTCATGGGCCAAATCTATTCAGGAGAGCTTGGCCTATTTAATAGATTTGTAAATCGCTGTTACTCCAAGCAGAACTGGAGTATAAATAGTATCTGCAACACATGAGCACACTGGTTCTAGCAGCAAGTACTGAGGCCTTCTGAGGTGCTTTGGAAAGCACAGTGTCCCTTCACCGGTGAGGAGACCACGGCTGCAGGATGAGCCTTCCTGGGATGGGGCTGCAGAACAAAACCTTACAGTCCATAGGTTCTCCTCTCTTCCCTACAGCAGATGTTGCTCTCTGAAGGCTGCAGGAGGACATCCCACCAAACCAACTCTCCTCCTCAACTCAGCTACCAGCCTGGAACAAACCACGTGGTGGTGGACACATTGATGTTTGCTTTGGAAAACATTACTCTACTTTTGTCTCCCTCTCACTTGCGTAGATAAGCCAGCAATACCTTTATGTCCATTTTCTGTCCTTCACCTTATCTCTGATGTTCTCTGCTGGGTAATTGCATTGTGAAATGTAAATCCACCTGCTTGGAGCAAAGCTGCTTCTTTCTCATAGCACTCCCACCATGCTGGGGTTGAACGTTCAGCGGTTGCAATGGCTGCACTTTCTAACGTCTTTGCTCTTCATCCTGTAGATGTGGATGAATGTCAAGCCATTCCTGGCCTCTGTCAAGGCGGTAACTGCATCAACACGGTGGGTTCTTACGAGTGCAAATGCCCTGCGGGACACAAGCAGAGCGAGACCAGCCACAGATGTGAAGGTAAGAGTGCAGACTCGTGCACGGCTTCACCAGACGGCTCCGCGCTGGGTTCCCAGATACGCTCTGAGAGCACAAGGGCATTTAAAAATGTGAGAATCCCTCTGCTCACAGGGCATCTCCAAGGCTGGCAGAGTGGAGATGTGAAAGAGCTCCTATGCCAGCCTTGATCCTGGCTTCCAATTAGGAGGGAGTACTGCAAGCATTGAGGCATGTTAGAAAATGTACTGCAAAATGAGTTTCTGGTCTGTTGATCTGCTTCCCAGAGTCCAAGGCAAGGAAATGAGGACTAGAGCTTGTCTGATCTTCTGATCTTCTCTTCAACTGGAAAGAGTTTTTTTTCATGCAGGTGTTTTCTGAAACATATTTTAATGGCAACAGACTCATTGAACAGAAGGGACCTCTGGAGGGCTTTAGATCTCTGCTTAAATCAGAACTGGCTTCAAAGTTTTATCAGGCTGCTCAGTCTGATCAAGTTTTGAAAACTCAAAGCCTTTTCTTTTGGGGCTCTTGTCCCAGGGTTGCACCACTGTCATGGTGAGGACTATTTTACTTATATCCACTTGATATTTATCTTTTTGCAGCTTGCAACTTGTTGCCTCTAGTTCAATAGCATAACTAGAAGGAAGGCAAGGCGGGTGGAGTCTGACTAGCTGGGATAGTGATGGAGTAAGACAACCAGAAATAACATCATGGTTCTCAGTGCACTGCAGAAGATCCGATTCCATGAGATGAGGGTATGGAGCAAGTAAATGCAGTGTTGCTTCACTGGCTTGGTGACATTTTCCCAAACTGACAGGTTGTCCAGAACCTGAACCTTGTCCTTGAGTACAAAGCAGGCACAAATGAAAATGTGGTATTAGAGACATGAAATGTCAGTCAGCAGCATGCCTGTGAGCATCCCTCCTTTGAGCCAGTGGCCTGATGCTGTCCCAGCCCCCCAGGGGAAGCATACCTCCCCGCCTACCCAGGGTTGTCTGCACACAGCCTGCCTGCTCTGCCTGGTTTTCCTGTCTTTCTGGTGACTTTGTAGGATGCACCTTGCTCATCTTCAACTGAGTTGTAAATGGGTGTGACCTTTTCAGGCCCAGCATCTCTTGGAAATGATACAGTGCTTCAGCAGCATGGTTTGTGCTTACAGTTTGGGATGCTCTAAAACCTTACTGTGGGCAGCCTGGGGAGTGCAGTCAACTTTCAAACTGGAGAAATTCCCAACCTGATGGAAGGGAACTTTGCAGAAACTACTCTTTGCCTCTTCTTCAGCACAGAATTTGGGGGAGTTTAAGTATTAACTACCTTCTAAAGACACATCAGTGAAGGACCCAGATGCTTTGCCCTGGTGTGCAGGTGCAACTCTGCTCTGAACATGTGGGCAAGCTGATCTGCAGTGTCGGCACTCAGACCCCCATGTCTGGAGGCAGGGCTGCAGGAGATGGAAAGGATCAGTCTCAACAGCTCAGCAGGGTCTGGTAAGATGGTGCAGAGAGCTCTTCCATTTTCAAGGGAAATATTTTCCAGGTGGTTAACAGAGTTGTTTAGAAATGGCCAAATACCTGATCCTCAGACCGGAGGACTAGTTTCATTTGGGGTGTAAACATTTAACAGTGTTAAGACTAGTTGTGGTGGTTAAGGCAGAACTCTGCCTGCTTCTGGAACCCCCTGGAACTGCTCTTTGCTCTTGGACTCAGGATAAATTGGTCCGCTGTGTTACTTAGTTAAACTCGGGACTCACCTAGGTAGTGAGAGGCAATGTCTTGGTCCATGCTGTAAGACACACACTTCTGTAGTAAAGTGTGGAGCGCAGGCAGGATGAGGTACAGTCAGTATGTTAAACATTCACAGTGCCACCAATCTGAGCCCTCTTCATGAGAGTCTGGCCCCAGCTCCTTAGGTCCAGTCTCAGCACCTCTTTTATCACTGCTCAGCACATCTCTGAGGTGTGCAGATAGGAAGGACACGCTCTTCCCAAGCATTTTGCAGCAGTTCTCGCGGGCCTGGCGCATACCTTGCTAGGCAGGCTGCACCTCTCGGAAGTAGGGGAATAAACATTTGTTGTATTTTCCAAACATCTGGCAAATGAAAAGGAAAACAGCATTAAACTTTTCCTGCCTTGGTTGTTAAAGCTCTTTCCCACATACCCTAATGAAACCCTGCTGGCCTGTGTTTGCCATTTTAGGGATAAACCGTGTTTGTTGTGCTGGTGTGACTGCGTCCCACCTAGTTTTCCTTCAGGAACTCCACTTCCCTTTCATTCCTCTCCAAGTCTCTGCTGTAACCAAGACAAGGGATGATGACTGTACTAGAATCCAGACGTTTAACCTGGAGTTTGTTTCCAGGGGGCAAAGTTATTTTCAGTGGCAGAACTGTAGGTAGTGAACTGTTACACAGAGAGTACACTTAAAGCAGCCACCATATAAGCATGGGAACTTAAGCAGTCACCATATAAGCATTAAAGCATCTCTGCGGCACTGTGGGTTTGATGGCGTATGTTGTCCCATGGGGTTTCTCCCAACAGTCAGTTCTTGGGGAAAGGAGCATCACTTCTTCCAGGTGACCGTTGCCATACCCCCACCTTCCTGCAATGCAGACATTTTCCTTGCTAGGATAATTCTAGCAGTCTCTGTGTCAGTGCATGCCATGTGACCTGGGTTCAGCCCTTCAGAAAAACTTTTCCAAAGTGAGACACCAGCTACAGAGGTTAATCCGTCGGTGGGGGATGGACATACTTTTATGTTGAAGACATCTGTGTCCATGGATCTTCCTTGGCAGGATGCCATGAGACTTTCTAGAATTTTAACAGAATGGTTTCTTGCAGTGCTCTGGCATCCAAGGACTTGGAACTGATAGAATCCAAACCAGCCCTTTTATGTGGCTCTCAGGTGAAGAACCAGTCCCCAAATCCAATGATGTCCCATGCAGTTTGGCTGGCCAATGGGCAAAGGTTGGACTGCACTAGAACCACGGGCCCAACCTTAGGACACAAAAAAATTGTTCTTGCCTAGGTCTGCTTCACCCATGCTGGCTGGGGACCAGGCAAAGCACATATGAAATCAGTTTAGCTGGAATCTCCTATATACCAAGATTAAAAACAATCCACTGTCTGAATCTGTCATCCAGATGCGAGGGGCCTCTGCATGGGTCCCCACTTCCCAGAACGCCTGCAAAAGCAGCATGATGTGGCCATAAACATCTTCCTTTCACTCTCCTTCCTGGATGGCCATAAAAAGACATCTCCAGCATCTACGGTGTCTGTTCCATCACTTATCTTACCTCAATTGCTAAGGAGACCACCAAAAGAGGAGGCTTTTCTTTGGTACGATTTACTGACCTAGGGGTCCTTCTGTGAGAGTGACATAAACATGAGGGATGCTCTAAACTGACAGAGATTGTTTTCGAGGGCTTGTTTCCCAGACATGAATCACCAGCACGTCCCCACCAGGCAGTCAGAAGGTGGGGAGGATAACCTTGTCTGGGTTATCACTGCTCCCTTCTAGGACATGTACCCCAAGTGAGTCACTAAGGCGATGTGAATAGGGGAATAGAAAGCCAACATCTTGTAAGGGGTTCCTCTGATGCTGAAACTTTATAAATACAGGGAGATCTGGGACCTGTCTCAGTTTGCTGCATGCTGTGATATGTCAGGAGCAAACTGTTTGGTATAGCTGATAGAGCACTGAAATCCTGATTTGCTGAAATTGTCTGTACTGCCAAAGTAGCTGTATCAGTCCAAGTAACCTCCTCACTGAGCTAAGGGTTTCAGTCAAAATAACAGCCACAAGCATAAGACGATGCTTTCTTTATCCAGGTGTACTCCAAGCCTAAAATCCCAAAGCTGCAGGAGTTCCCTTGTTGAGTCTGTTTGCGTTAACTTTATAGCTGGTGAAAGGAGTGATTTCTCAGCTTGCACTCAGACCATCTTGCTTTAGGAAGAGGAGATGGTTTCCTCTTGTTTTTGGATTCCTTATCCAAGCCTAGCATCCAGGAAATATTAAAACTAGATCAAATGTCTATGTTAAATTCTTCCCTAGTTCCCAGGAGCTTGTATTTTCTGCTTAGAAGATTCCTCCTGGGGAGTGAAGTCAGCAGATGGGATTGTGTTTGAGCCAAAGGTCAGAGCCCGTGTCACTGTCTGCTGATTAATGATGTCTCCCTCATTAACGCAGCAGCATGTACCACTAATCTTCTTTGGGCTGTTTATTGGTGGGAATAGGCAGGAGTAGAGATAATGTTGTTCGTTTCCCATAGTGATACTTATCTCTTAACACAAATGGCACCTGGAATTAAGGCTCCATTTTCAGTCCCTGAATCCCTGAAGAATAAAGATGCTTTTCTTATGCAAGATCTTCTATGCTGATAAAGGAGGCCAGCTCAGGCCCTGATCTCCCAAGCATGCAAGGGGGCTGCAGCTGGATGCACTGAATGAATTTTGGTCAGCTCCAGGAGGAAAATGATGTCCTTTTTCTATCCGCAAAACGTGAAAACATGCACACGACATTAAGTTTGGATTTGAACCTAAATATCCTCCAAGTTCAGTGCTGCTCAGTTCCAGAGTTATTTCTGCAGCTCATCTCTACTGAATGTGACACTTTCAAATAGTGGCTTATTTTATGCCTTTGTTCATTGTATTCTGAGGGAGCTCGAGGGATCAAGAGTGTCTGAGCTTGGGGCTGTGCCTGAGCTTGGGGCTGTGCAACTATAATGAGAAATTTTTGGCACAGAGAGTTGCCTGCTCACTTTCTGAAAGATAGAAGCAGTCTATGAAACGCAGTAGTGATGGGGGGGTGGACTGAGGGTGGGGAAGGGGAAGGCTGCTCTCTTAACCAGCGCTGGAGACAAGGCCAGCTTTGAAAGTGCTGAAGGATTGCATTTATATTGTGTTTGTATGAAAAGATGAGCGAGGAGGGCAGATATTGGCAGCCTAGGGCTAACTTGACAGGTACTATGCATGGCTTATGGAGAAACTGGAAAAAAGCAGGATCTGTTAAGGTCTGCAGGGGAACGAGAAGTGTGTGAGCCCTGGGAGAAGGGCATGCTTCTATCCAGCTGACTTCTTCACGCTGCTGGAAGGCAAGAATTGCTGAGGAGGACACAAGAAAGCACTCCTGGCACTAACGGTGCAAAATGAAGAAAAGAAACATCAAAGCTGAAATCAGACACATCCTCCTGATACAAAGACCTTTACCAATAAATCGTGGGGAAGTGGGGGGTTGTTACACAGAGCGACATTTTTAAATTATCCTGGAAGCAACCATAAAAATCACACTTAAGGGAACAATTCCACGGTATGTTCTTAAGGGTGGAGTCACTGACTGAATAAAGTTTTTCCTTCCATAATTTTAGTGGTTCTCTGCCAATAATGTAACTTTTCTTAATAGCCCTTCCTCTACTGCATAACAAAATGCTAAGCCAGCTCCGTTATCAGTGAAGTATGTAATGCCAGTACCTCACCCAGGGCGCTTTCCAATGCCCCAAAAGGAATAAGTGTCTTGCATCCAAAATTGTTCCAGCATGATAACATGCTAGGTACAAAAAACTACGTGGAGAAACACCAGGCAAGGGAGTGAAAGGCACTGCTTTGTGCAACAAGCTCTGTCCACATCCATCCAGGCTGGATCCTTTTTGACCTGTCTTCAGCATCTCCAGGAGACAGATTCTGCCAAGGGAGAACAAGTCCTTTAAGTACAAATCTCACCTCTTTTTACTCGCCCCTTTCTAGGGTACACGTAGGGTGACGTGTTAGATGCTACTTATGCCCCCGTGGGCTAGTCTTTTTTCACCACCGCACAAAATTCCGAATTTTCTAATGAAGACAAGGGTCTATTTTTTACTCTGTTGAGTCTCATTCATGTTTCTGAATTGGAGGGAGCTTTCCTGCATTTTCCATGAGCAGAGTGGGTAGGCTGGCCCACTTTCCTCACGAATGGAACATGATAGCCATTTTATTAGCATGTTTTCAATTTTCTTACAAAATGTCTACAGAAGAGCTCATTGTTTGGCTCCATTAAAAGCTCATTTCCATGGATTTGGTGTGGTTTGGAGGGTTCCATTACTCTCCTCTGTGGTTTCTTTGTGCTTTCTGGAAGGAAAGGTCTGAGAGTCCCGTGCGCTGCACGAGAGAGGGCTGATGAGGCATGACCTCTGCTACGTGACACAGAGATGTTTTCTCCATCAAGTCCTGTTTTTTTAGCAGATGGAAAGGTTGGGGTTTCAACATGTCTGTGGGCACCCGTGTTGGATGGGCTTTGCAGACTGCAACTCTCTTTCTGAAGCTCTGTAGGCTTTGGCTTCCAGCATTTTCAGCCTTAATGATCAGGCCAACTCCAACCCAGCGAGTTGGAGACCAGATCCAAAATCAACGTTTGCATTGAATTCTGCCATTGTCTGAAGAGCAGAGCGCACAGAATATTGCTTTAATTTTTAACAGAGAGTTGGAAAAGTCGTGAAGTAGCCAGGTTGGAGTTGGAAGAATTCCCTACCCAGAGCTGGCAGCTGGGTGTTAATGAGAGGTGTACATATCCATCCCACTGTGTCAAGCTCTCCATGGACTTCAGCTCTGAATGAATCAAAACTATGAGACACTTTACAAAGAGAAAATAAAGAAGGCAAATGTGGTGGGGAAGAACTGAAATAACAACAAAGCCCAGAGCTCAGTTTCTCAAAGTACAGGATGTGCAAGTAGTCTTGGGAAACTCTGGCTTTTTTTTTTTCTGCTTCTTGGGTTTCTAGCACTGCTCTCATCTGAGCTAGGATTTTCAAGGGGAAAAAAAATGTTGCAGTTTGATTTAACCTTTTGAATTAACTGTTTTTCCTTAAGAATGGAATGCAGTTGCTGCCCCCACAAACACACACTTTTTCTTGGATGACTGATGCTATGTCATAAGTATTGATCTAATAAGATGCCTGCCTGTCAGCTGGCCTCCAGATCTCTGATACAACAAACTTCAGAAGAGCTATGCAGAAGTTTTAAGCTGTTATTTCTAATAGCACAACCAGCTTTTGCTTCGTAAAGCTCTTTCCCTTCCAGTGTTCTGCAAATTGTAACCAAACACAGGCCTGTAATTAAATGACAGGGTAGGCTGTAGTGATAAAATCTCTTTCGCTGCAGGGGCCCAGGTGGGGGAAGTGTTTTCTGGAGATTTGCATTGCTGCCTTTCGAGGTTTCAAGTCATGTCTGTCTGTTGGAGGGGCTCTGAGCATCAAAGAGCTGAAGGAGCACTGCAAGGACAGAGGCCATGTCTCTGCTGCTTGCAAAAGGCGGGTGAAATCTTTGACTAGCTGAAAGCATAATTTTAGAGTTCCTAAGAAGCCAAACAGGAATGCATCTTCCCCCTTGATATATGAGCGTATAACCTGCCCTATGCACTTGGGCTTAATTTTGTGCATGTTGAAATCAAGGTTTCACTTGATTCCTCAGGTCTCAGATTCGCAGCCAAAGTAAAACAGAGGATAATTGTGTTTGTAACAGGTTGTGTGAGCAAGGAGGAGAGATTGAAGATTATTTCTTTGGCCACACGAAGCACCCATGGGGGGGTCTCTGTCCATACCATATGCCTCACTTCAGAAGGCAGCTTGGCTCATCTTACTTAAACACATACACTGTCAGTGTCTGTCACTGAGCTGAGGGGGATGAATTTCACTCTGTCCCACTTTGCAGGGAGAAATCATCACTGTTAGGGCACAACTCTTCTGCCCTGTTTAGACATTTCCATTCGGATGTGATGAATTACTGCCTGGATGAGATTATCTCTTTCTGCTGAGTGTAAATGGCATCTAGAAAAATCTCTGAAGGAGATGCTTGCTCTGTAACCCTCTAACCCATCTGACCACAACTCAACACGCACCACTGTCCGGATCATTTCTGCAGTCTTTTCCTCTAGAGGTCTAACAGTGTAGAACCTCTTATACCTCTTTTCCCTCAGAGCAAGGTGGGGGCGTTGGGGTGATACAAATTAACTGTCATCATCAGATGTCCGTGGCTGTCCCACCCTACAGCCAAAGGCTGGTGTAGTGGAGTCGCAGTACCTGGGGTGCAATGGCAGAAGGCTCTCGAATTTTAGAGAGAAGGATGAAGTTTATGAGGATGTTTCTAGAGACCGAGGGCAATGCTTGGTCCTTGAGAGTCACCTCTGTGCAGCCAGATTTCATGCCCCCTTGCCCTCCCTTGGATTTGTACCTATGCTAGGGAATCCTTTTTAGGTGAGTTGAATCCATCCCGAGCCTTGGAGAACTAGCCCTATCCCTGGGTACGTAGGCCAAAGATTATCTACCGTTGGTGTAAACCTGTCCAGTTCATTCCAGCCTGAATTTATAATGTCTCAGCTTCAGTTTTCATCTTCTCTTTTTGAGACTGCAGAGTACTGTGCTCTCAACATAATCATCGTGTGTCTCTTTTCTATGATCTCATCACATTCTCACAGTTTCTTGGATAAATGTAATTGAGTCCTTTAATGTCAGGTGGGTTTTTCCAGGCCTTGAATCGTCCCCACTAGACTCTGAACCCTTCCATTCTGTTAACACTCTTTTGGAAGAGCTGGCACCACACAGAGCTGTGGCATCCAGGAATGATCCTAGTTAAGAGGTACCATCACCTACCTGCTCCTGCTCAGCGTTTCTCCCATACATCTTCAGGGCTGCACTAGCATCACTAGCCACTGCATGGCACTGTGAGATTGCAGTCAGACATTTCCCTCCTAACTCAAATTTTTCTCAGTTTCACACTGGACAAGGACACAGGTCACCACCCCTCTGCGTAGCCCCCACCCATTTCTTGCAGAAATGTCTTGAGATTTCTCAGATCTGTCACTGTGGCTCATATCCATCATCACTGGGCTCCCAGCACAGATTTCTTCTGGTCCCTCCCTTGCCCTGATGGGGTGGGTTCAGGTAACTCTTCCCCATGTGTGTATGCTGCCTTCACCACTGAAGTATGCTAGATGAGCTCTTCCAAGGACATCCTCCATCCACACTCCCAGATGAGAGATCTTTGCTGTTCTGCCTTTTTTTTTTTTTTTCAGATTAGTCTTTGCCCTGCAGCAACTTAACCTCCACACATGCTAATGCCATCAGGCTGTGCAAGGCTGTTATGCTGTTCACATCAGAAAAATCCCCTCAAAGGAGCAGACTTTGACCAGTTCCTTTTCATTACTTTCCTGCCAGCCCCAGGCAGCATCTGAATTGCATATAAAAATCCCCTTATCCATTCACAACAGCACGATAGATTTAAAATACAATAAATAAAGTTGCTTAGCAGAAATAATTTATTTTGCCAATTGCCAACAAACTTTTTTTTTTTTTTTCGCCACTGTAAAAACTATTGGGCAAATATTCCGTCTGTCTTTTACCACCACCTGGACCACGACCACCAACCAACCTCTTTGGGTGGATTAATTAGAGGTTGGATCTAATTCCATCTCAGCTTCTGAAACAGATTTCTTTTAGCAATAGAAAAAAATCTACAAACCTGCTCCCAGACAAGTCCTTAGAGTCAAGTACCCCACAAACATGGCTGGGCCCTGTACATTTAATTATATTGACATTTTGGTCAAAATTTGTTGAAAACAGACTGCCTTTTTCAAACTAGCTGATTTGCCACTCTGTTCCCTTTGATTTTCCAAGTTTCAGGTCCCAGGTGATAGCTGCACACAAAAGCTATAGGCTGTCTCTCTCTGTATCATCTGTACAGGAACTTGTCGAATTTTCTCAAGGTTGTAATAGAAATGGCCTGGAAAGTTTGGAGAACCCTGTAGTGTCTCATCTTTACAACTCAGTTCTTCCAGTGTGGATTAATATCTCACTCTGAGCAAGATTTCCAATATAGATGCTTTGTTTCCGGATCCAGACCCAGGCATCCTTGGCAATGGGGCCAGTCTCCATGTCCAGCCTGTGGTGAGGGTCTGCCGTAGCTCCACACTAGACAAATGCCTGTAGAGCACATTGTGACTTCAAAGGGCAGAAGCTACATGACTGGGATGATTGTCTCTGAATTTTGGCACTTTTGTAACCTTTCTACAATTATTACCACATGTCTGTGCACTAGGGCTGCTTGGTCCCTCTGATGTCTGAGTCCAGCTGTTGAGCTTTGACAAAATCTTGTTGCAATGTCCTTATTTTCCATGCTCTTAAATCCAGAGAGATGCACCTCACTGGTATGTTCTGTTGTCACAGACGTGGCAGTGGGCTGCTGGAGAAGCAGTGTGTGGCAGGGCTTGCTAACATGGATGGTGTTTCTTTGATTGCCATGGATAATTAGGTGTGATCTCTCCAAGGACTCAATGTATATCTCTGTCTCATTAATATTTCCTGTGATGAGATAAATAGTTCAAACTATGGCATGCTCGTGGCATTGTTATGCAAATCACCCCACACTAAAATAGAACTGCTGATTGAGGAGTTGAACCCATAGAGTGATATGTCCAGACCCCCCCTTGCCTGACTGATAGTACAGAGGCCTTTCAGCTGGATTTAGATGCCTGAATGTACTTAAAATTGAAGAAATTTGGTGAATAATGCATGAGCCCAGTGCTTTTTTAAAACACATGGTGTTGTCTCTGATGTTGCATCTCTGCTTTCAGAGAGGCCTCCGAGACACACGGAGGGACCTGCTGTCCAGCCACAGACACATTTCTGTCCTGAAGCTTCCTTTGTACTCCAGGGAGCTACACGTTTTAGCTCAGCCTACCCAAAGACCTGCACTGTCAGTAGAGATAAGCAGAGGACTCCATGAAGCACCTCTGCGTCACTCCCTGGGGACTCTTGTTTTCCACACTGATCTACTGCCAGGAGGTCACTTATGGTCTCAGGCATCCCACGACAACCCGTAACACCAGATACTGCCCTCTGTGATCCCAGCTCTGGTCCTGGATCCACACTGCAGGTAGGAAAGTTGATGGTTTGCAGGGAAATATAATCACTGTTGATTTGTTCTTTTCTAGACGTGGATGAGTGTGGTGCAATCTCTGGCGTGTGTGATGGCGGCGAGTGCACCAACACAGCAGGCAGCTACGTGTGCACGTGTCCACGTGGTTTCATGACCAGCCCTGACGGATCACGCTGCATTGGTAAGATGCTAAATAGATCTCAGGACCACAGATATGGGGGGAGAGATCACACTCTGAAAACCAGACCTGGTGATTTGCAAATCACTATCTGGTGATCACCAGATTTGCACATCAAAGGGCACATTGTTCCTGCAATAGCTGGAAAATGCTCTTTTCCATGGGCTGTCCTTGCGTGTGCCATGGGCTGTCCTGGTCACAGGTTTTGATGCTGTTGCAGACCAGGGCTTTCCCTGTCTCCGTAACTTGGACTGCAGGTGCCCCAGTGCTTGAAGTGTTTGACGAGGGGCTGCTGAGGACACTAGAAGGAGGACTAGGGTGGAAGGTGTCTGGCTGGGATAGCGGTCTGTTTGAGGGAGGATTCTTGTGCTCCTGCTCACAGAACTGCACCAGCTAGCAGGAGAATCCCAGGCGCTACCCCTTTTCTCCTGCATTACATGTCAGCCAGGGAGAGACACCAGTACTCCCACTACAACTGAACTGCAGGCACAGCGTGTTGTTGTGGAGTGCGTAAGTCCAAGGGAAGGCTTGCAAGCCTTCCTGGAGCAAAGAGGGACCCAGTGATGGGGAACATCCCACAGCTGCACCTTCATCTGCTTGCTTTGCAGAGGTGAAGGGGGGAAGGTTTACTCCGAGTGTTTGCATAACCAGCACAAATAAAAGATGACTTTTACAATCTCCTCCTCCTTCCTGCTTAGACCACAGGTAATGGCTCATAAATCCCTACTGCCCCAAGCTGGTGGTCAGTAGGGCTGTGGGCTCAATTGGCTTCATCTCACTGAACTCAGCTTTTCAGGAGGGAGTTGATTTGCACTGAGCTGGTTGTCTGGATCCCCCCTGCACCCAGCGGAGAGAACAGGGTGCTGCCCAAGCACAGCACAGGGCACTGCAGGCACCTACTGTGCACCCGTGCAGGTTGACAAGGCTGTTGTGTAAGCTCTTGCACGTTACCTTGTAGCCCACCGACCTCCCGCAGTATCCAATTTCTAGCAACAAAATGACTCCCACTCTCCTGTCCTGCAGACCGGTCCCCTCACTCCAAAAAGGACATTGAATCACTTGAGCATGTCCAGAGAAGGGCAACGGAGCTGGTGCAGGGTCTGGAGCACAGGTCTGATGGGGAGCGGCTGAGGGAACTGGGGGGGGTTAGTCTGGAGAAGAGGAGGCTGAGGGGAGACCTCATGGCCCTCTACAACTCCCCGAAAGGAGGGTGCAGAGAGGGGGGATGAGTCTCTTGAGCCAAGGAACCAGCACCAGGACAAGAGGGAATGGCCTCAAGCTGCGCCAGGGCAGGGTCAGACTGGCTCTTAGGAAGGATTTCTTTGCAGAAGGGGCTGTTGGGCGTTGGAATGGGCTGCCCAGGGAGGTGGTGGAGTCCCCATCCCTGGAGGTGTTTAAGAGTCAGGTTGACATAGCACTTAGGGATATGCTGTAGTTGAGAACTGTCAGTGTTGGGTCAATGGTTGGACTGGATGATCTTCAAGGTCTTTTCCAACCTGGATGATTCTGTGATTCTGTGACTGCATGAAGGGCTTGGTGGGGCCAGTCTGTGCCGCGCCGCCGGCTCTGACGTACCTGTCCCAGTTGGGCTCAAGGTGTCTGTATTTCAAAACTTCCCAGAACTGGCGTTAGTCCAGCCAAGCTCTCCCCAGACTGATGAGCTGTCCTGCCTCCAGACTACAGAGCCTGGAGTAAATCTTGCATGTTTAACAGATCAAAATTCCTTTCCAAGCCTTGTAAATATTTGATGGTCCATTTCTCTTTGTAACAGACAACAGTTTCTGTGATAAATAGATCAGCTTTGTGTTTACTTGCTCTCAGCAGGGGCACTTATTTTAGTCACAATGAATCCCAGGGTTTGTCTCACTGTTCAGAAAGTTCATTCGCCTTTAGAAAGGCAAAGATGCAAGAATTTGTAAAGAGGAACCGTTACAGCAAAGGCAAAGATCGTTGTTAGTGCAATGGAAAATGTCAGGTACAGCCTTCTGTTGAAAGTCCTGGAAATTAATACAGAAAAAAATAATTTCCCAATTCTTTTATATCCACAGAACCTGGAGTAAAAATTAATCATGTTCTAGTTCCGGAAAGAAAAATGTTGTAAAGTATAACGTACGAGTCACCTTGTTTGGGAATCTGATAGATTTTAACGAGAATGAAATTCTTTTCCTCCCTGTTTCCCAGACCCTGCCATAAGCCCGGAGGGGTGTGACGGCTGTTGGATGAGTCATACGGACATTTCCTCACTTTCCTTGAAACCGAGTGCTTCAAGAAATGAAAACTAAATAAAATTAGAAAGCCCAAATTTAAAAATAGTCCAGAGCTTAGTTAGCTGCAGTGGACTATGACTGCATCTGAACTCAATACATCATGCTCTAGCCATTTCCCTGAGCTAATATATGCTGCTAGTGTGCTGTCACATTTTGGGACAGGCAATATTTTTTCTGGCAAAACGCACAGATACTATCGGGGTGTTGTTGCCCCAGGATCCATATGTTGCAAACCCTGCTTCTATCATTTGGGAGAGTTTAAGTGTTCCTTTTGAGAGTTTTTGGTAGTTTAGGCCCACAATTTATGTCCTATGAAAGAAATCAAATAAGTGGTTTGTAGAATTGAAAATTAATAAATAACGTGGCCACCCTTAAAGCACGAACAGCATCAGGAGAGAGCAGAAGAGTTTGTCACACTGCCACCTCCCAGATGTTTAGACTGGAAGTGACCGTGGTGTCTCATATATCGTGGGGCACCAGCACTGGCTATGTGGTGACTTTATGGTGGCAGGCTTGATATATTCCCATCCCTTTCCCCTCCCTTTTTAGTAAAGTAAACACCTTTTTATTACATTTGAATAATCTCCTGTAGTTTTTGCAGCTGAAACAGCAAGACACTGAGCTTGAGTTGATCCCAAATCTCATTAGCTGCTTTCACTGCCTTCCTCAGTAAAATGCAAACAGCAGTGTAGCTGGAGAAAGTCCGTCATAGCTTGAAATGAACATTTATTGAATGATTCAACCACCTGTGCTTGACATAAAGAATCCAGTTCCACACATGTTCATAACAGTTTCATTCATTTATGCTTGTAAAAGACAGGCTCAGTGTTTTGCAGGCAGCAAAAGGATCTGCTCCAGCAGGCTGTGATTTTTTTTTCTTCTTTTCAGTACGATGGGTTGCTTTTCAAGAACAGCTTAAAAGAATAATTTTCAAATGAGAAAAATGGCCTTTCAGATGCATTTCCAGACATGCACATGATGTTCCCTTGTTCGTTGCAAGTCAGCACTCCTGCACATTGCTTTCCTTGCTCTTTTTCCCTGATAGTGCAGCAGAGCTCTGAGAGATTTGGGTCTTATCTCTTCTTGGGCAACGTTGGCAGATTTGCTGCCTAAAGTTCTGGGTAGGACCAGATCTTGCTTATCGTTACAAAATCCTGGTCTTAGAGAAGGTTGGGAGGGTGTTACTGAGGAGTTTACCTGCCTGGAGAACCCTTTTTGCCCGCTTTGGCCATTATCCAGGAAAGGAAAAGAGCAAGAGGAAAAAGGAAATATGTGGAGGAAAGCAAATGAAAAAGGAAATTTGTGAGGGCAAGAAATGACAAAAGGGAAGTGGTGTGAGGATCACAGGCTCAAAACAGATTGATAAGGAGCTGGGAAAGGAACCTGAGCAGAGCCCCCCAACAGCTCCCAAGGCATCGAGGGAGCTGGCGATGCCGCCAAGCAGAGATCTGCCTGGACACCTGCAGGGACCAGAGGGTGTAGAAAGGCTCCGTAGTTGCTCCATAGTGTGGACCTGTGCAGGAACCTCGAGTGCAAACTGGGTCATTCAGTCCACCTTTGTAAAGCATTTCCCTCTAGAGAGAATCATTTTTTATCAGATCATTTCAGGGATGCATTTATACCTCAACCTTGTAACTGCTGAACTGGGAGGTGAATTTGGAAAAGAAAGAACAGCCAGGGAAGGAGTGAATTTATTATAGCATTTGCCAGCAAAGAAACTGTCCTGCAATAACACCCAGAGCTTCCCTGTTTGCACTGAAGCCCTCCTGCAGTGAGCCAGCGAGGTGCTGGTGGCCAAGGTGTGCGGTGGGTACTGCAGTTTGGTGGGAGCTGTGCACAGAGGGATGCTTTGTGCCTTTGTTCTGCATGACTCGTCACTGAGACAGACACCACGATCTACTCTTACCCAGACAAGAATGAAATTGCCAGCCGGCTGAACATGAGCCAGCAGTGTGCCCAGGTGGCCAAGAAGGCCAATGGCATCCTGGCTTGTATCAGCCATAGCGTGGCCAGCAGGGACAGGGAAGGGATCTGACCCCTGTGCTCGGCACTGGTGAGGCCACACCTTGATATCTGGGTTCAGTTTTGGGCCCCTCACTCCAAAAAGGCCATTGAATGACTCGAGCGTGTCCAGAGAAGGGCAACGGAGCTGGTGCAGGGTCTGGAGCACAGGTCTGATGGGGAGCAGCTGAGGGAACTGGGGGGGTTTAGTCTGGAGAAGAGGAGGCTGAGGGGAGACCTCATGGCCCTCTCCAACTCCCTGAAAGGAGGGTGCAGAGAGGGGGATGAGTCTCTTGAACCAAGGAACAAGTGATAGGACAAGAGGGAATGGCCTCAAGTTGCACCAGGGAAGGTTTAGACTAGATATTAGGAAGCATTTCTTTATGGAACGGGTAGTCAGGCGTTGGAATGGGCTGCCCAGGGAGGTGGTGGAGTCCCCATCCCTGGAGGTGTTTAAGAGTCGGGTTGGCATAGCGCTGAGGGATCTGGTGTAGTTGGGAACTGTCAATGTTAGGTTAATGGTTGGACTGGATGATCTTCAAGGTCTTTTCCAACCTGGATGATTCTGTGATTCTGATTCTGTGAAACTGGTCAGTTTTCCAGAAACAGGGAACGTATGGTGGCATCACTGGTCCAGACTGACTGTCCTCACCACAGTATGAGGCTCCTTTTTGCACCCTTCTCCCTTGCAAACCAAGCACATTGGACATCTTGGGTGGGAGACCTTTGGCTACGTGCTGCTGTGTTACAGCTCCCTTCTGAGCTAATAGCCCTCAGGTTCTTTGTAGTCAGAGCCAACTGCCTTTTGCAACCACTAGTTTGTCTGGGTTTGGTCACTTGATCTTCTCAGTTTCTGGGCATAACAAGAGACAAAGTGAGAGAAATACTCACCCTTTAAAGTTCTCTCCTGGGAAGCAGCACCAGTCTCTCCCTGCCCCTAACCCCCAGCCCAAAGAAACGAAGCAGGTTTTCAGCAGGAGGAACACTGCAAAATCCCTTGCAGATGCACAACGGATCTTAGACACCTTGTGCAGAGCATGAAGACGATGTCCACACTGAAGGGGAAGGTAGAGATTAGCCATGCTGGATAGTCACTCAGAGGGTGCAGCTGCTGGTGTGGGGCTTCTCCTGGGCGTCAGGACACACACAGCAGGACGTCATGGCCCAGCTGGAGGGGTGCAGACTCCATCAGAGCCCAGCAGGAAGGTCCAGCTTGGAGTGTCTCCTGTCCCATTATGATAAGCAGGCCAAACCCATCTCCTGCTCTGCCACACCTGGATGGACCTTGTGAAGCATCCACAGCCCCTCTGAATCCCTGACAGACCTGTGGCTCTACCCCCCACCTCTGTGCGCAGTCTAATCTCGTGTGGAATTTTACCTCCTTTCTCGCAGGCAGCATTATCTGATTTAGTGAGGTTATTGTGCAAACCTGTTCCCTTAACAGCTGCAGAGGAAGGCAGAACAAAACCACGAGGGCTTTGTGCTCGTACCTCCAGCGTGTGGGTGGTCCTGCTGGAGGTCACAGAGAGACTGCAGGGACCCACTGTTCTTTCCATCCACCCTCTCTCTGCCCAAGGCAGCTCCAGATGAGTTTTCAATTAATCCTGACCTTCATTTCTGAGAGAGATTATTGCAGACTGCAGCAAAAACAGCTGAATTTAATAAACATTTGTGCAGATGAATAAGGGCTGGACCATTCCCTCTGTTACACAAACTGTTGTGACCTCCCTGCCTTGTCAAACTTGTCAGCACATGTCTGTCTGTGGGGAAGGAGGCTGCGTTCTCCGAATCACCCCTTGCCCATTAACTGGCTGGCTGTCACCGTGTATCACAGCTTTTGGGACAGCAACCACCCCACAGAAGAACAGAAGGAGCCGGGTGGGATCTGTCCTCTCTAATGCCCAAAGGGTTTATTCCAAACTCCCACCCTCAGATCTAGAAGTTCACTTAAGCTCAGCTCTAAACCCTCACTTAGCTAAACTCCCATCTAGAGTTTGAGGTGCAGCTTTTCCAAATGGACCCACTATCCTGCCCTGGCTTGTTCACAGAGCAGCTTCTTTCTGGAATAAGAAGGGGCTACATCCTGATGCTAAGTACCATCAACCTGTCAACGTGCTGTGGAAACACAGCCCTCTTCTACACTCCATCATCTGCTGAAGCCTGCAAAGATGTGGGCATTGCTCTTGCACTCTTGCCAGAGATCAAGGGCTCGGGATGACCCAAACACCCATGTGGCTGGTACTTCCCTTCGTTAGGATTAGGAGCTAATCCAGTGTTACATTCAATCCTCTCACTCAAGTTTCCCTTCTCCTAGTCTCTGCAGTCTTTCTGCAAGTCTCTTTGGGGATAAAGTTTCCTAAAAGGGAATAGTTCATGCTGATCTCAGTGCATGGCGGAAAGGATGTATCTGAGAAAAGACCTGCTGGTTTAGTCACCCTGGCTTTAAATGGGGTCACTGTCCTCTGCAAGTCACTGAGCTGTGATTAGAGAAGAAATGTAACCACAGCCCACAGATCAAACAGCTCCATGCAATTAATTTCAATTATATTTCAGGAAAGTGTCAGCCTGCTGGCTAATGTCAGTCTAGAGGCACAGATGACAAATCAGACTAGACTTTCCCCCTCATTAATTTACTTGAGAAACAAGGACGGGAGATGAATGAGTGGAAGATTCCAGGTTTTCCTACAGGAATTGGTGCCAGACAGAGCCTGCTAGACATGTGAAAGACCCTCAGTCTCCTGGGCCTTGTCCAGAAGCCACACACACGAAACACCGGTGCCAGGCTTGGTGTCTGTGGCTTTGGCCAGGCTCACGGACTTTGACCACCATCCAGGGCTCGTTCTCCTCCCAGCTCAGTCCGGGCTGTGGGAACTAACCCGTGACCTAAAACAGGCATCCACTGGGAATGGTAGCGATCAGGTTGGGGGGATGTGGAATTGGGAACAACTCCATTTGTTTAGCGAGAGATGCTGGGGCCACTGGGACCTGGCAGGGAATGCTTCCTCATGGGAATCCTGGGACATGGGACATTTGCCATTAAATCAGTTCTGGGAAGGAGAGGCAGGTCCTTGCCAGGCCTGAGATGTGCAGGACCACATCCCCAATGTGTCAGCATCGGGGATCACTGACTAACGCTGGAAGGGTTGTACCTGGATCCCCACCCTGACCAAAGTGGTGTAGGAAATGGCCAACCACCTTGGTCTTCCAGCTCTGTCCTGCAACAAGGGAGAACAAGGGGAAGGACTGTTGCAGCCAAGGCTTCAGCCTAGAGCAGGAACGGCTGGGGAATGCCCACTTGCTGTCTGGGAACCCTCAAAATAGTAGCAGGCAACGCTGCATTGTTTTTATCACAGGGAAGTGTTTTTAGTGGCAGAAGTTAGAGGGAAATAAATCATGCTGGGTCTAACAGCCCAGGAGAGGAGAAGACACTGCTCTCCCTGTTGCCAAGTTCAGGGCCTGTTGTACTGTTACATTGGCACTGATGGCCAACTCTTGGTCACAAATATAATATAAATAAGCAAGACAGATGCTAACATCAGAGGAGGAACCTGAAGAATGGACAACTCAGCCCAAGGATGCGATTTTGTTGAATAATGTATTTAGTCTGGAACAGTTTATCTGTCCCCACTGAGGGGACAGGTCAGGCTGTCCAGTAGTGGAAGTGTCAGTGTTTGCTTGCCGTGGTCTCCTGCAGACCACCTCCCCTCAGCCTGTTCCCTCTCCCAGCAGGTGTGTTAGGTCAGTGGGGGAACCTGTCCCTGACATCTCTCATCAGAGCAGAAACTCTAGTGAGAGAAGGGAGAGACCTCTAAATAATCCCCTTTCTTTGGGAACGTGGGGAAGCAGGGCAAGGAAGGCAGCTCCCAATGGAGAATCCGATGAGGAGGGATTGCCCACCTACTGCCTGTTTCTGGCTCTTGGTCAGGCTGTTTATAATATTTAAGAGCCTAAAGGGGAATGTGAGATCTAATACTGGGGAATGAGGCCTGGCCCTACAGCCTTGATGTGCTCCAGATGGAGGTGCTGGAGAACCTCATGATCTGGGAGGATGAGGCAGAACAGGAGGTCAGACTGGGACATTGGACGGCCAGAAGAGATGCCACTGGGAATGGGCACTCAGGACCTGACCAAGAGTATGGTGATGACACGTTGTGAATGTGTCTCCTTCTCTCCCCCTCTGCAGACCAGCGGATTGGGACGTGTTTCTCTGCTCTGATCGGGGGCCGCTGTGCCGGGGACCTTCCTGGCCAGTACACCAAGATGCAGTGCTGCTGTGACTCGGGGCGTTGCTGGGCCATTGGCCAGACTCCAGAGATGTGCCCTGTCCGGGGGTCTGGTAAGTGCAACACGAAGGGCCTCCACCTGCTGCTGGGCCAACCTGTGGCTCTGATGGCCCTAGTGGTACCCCAGGCTTGATGTGGAGAATCATCAACGTAACACCCAGAGAAAGGTCACATGGGGATGCTGGATCTCCTGCTTGGGTCTCATCTGAAGTTGAGCCAGATGAGTTCAGCCAAGGCAAGAATTTATCCCTTTCCTCTTCAGCTCTCTTTGGCTCCCACCATAACTGAACCTGGGGCTAAGCGAGGGTGAGCCCAGGCAGCAGGAGGCCTTGCGGAGGCACGGCACTGTAGATCTATCTCTCTGCCTCTCTCATCACGAGCTCTGAGCAGGGCAGAGCTTTACAGTGTCTGGCACCCTCCTGAGTCCTGTCCTTTCCTGCATGAGGGGATCCCATGGTGCCAGCTGTCCCACGCACCCTGAGAAGCCGTTACCAAACACCCCGGCAAGCTGTGTCTCATCATCTGCTCCAGAGCGAAGGGTGTTAAAGCCCTCCTCACCCATCTGCCCTGTTCCCATCAGCACCCACCCTCTTTGCTGCCTGCCGGTCTCCATCCCTCTGTTCTCTGCACTCTGGCAGAGGCAGGAGGGGGATTCAGGCACTCTTGGAAAAGCACTAAGGCAGCTGTTTTGTTTCAGATGAGTACCGCAGGCTTTGCATCGAAGGACTCCCAGTCGTGCCAGGGTTCCCTGGGAGCTTTCCAGGAATTCCTGGATTCGGGCCCAATGGTGTTGGGCCGGGACTCAACGGGCCTGGAGGCATCGGACCAAATGGGGCAAATGGACAAGGCGGGATCCCAGGTCTGCCTGGAATGGGCCCAGGAAGTTCAAGCATTGGTAATTAAAATTACTTTCTTACTGTGCTGACCCAATTTGGCTGCCTGTCTCAGAACACAGGCAGCGTGTCTGCCTGCGTGCCGGCCCACTTCTCTGAGCCGTGCACACATGAGCAAAGCGCCTGTGCTCTTAGCCAGCTACAAGGTTTATTTTGACACGGGGGGAGTGATGGGATGTGACACTAATGCTGTGCAGGATGCTGAGCCCAGAAGCAGATCAAACAGCGTCTGCTGGCAGAGCAAGGCAGCCGAGGCTGGCTCCAGTGCAGAATATCTTTCTAATTACCAAATGGGAATGAAGCTTTCACGTCACCGCCTCAGTCTCTGCCTCCCCAAACCAAAACTGTTTTTACCACCACCTTGGACACCCCTCTCATATGCATCCCCATATAGCTCCTTGCTAAGGGCTGAGTTTGTGAAAATGCCCTGGATGTCAATAAATATTGATCCCCACCTTGCTTCTGAGAGGCTCTGCCATCTTGTGCATGTCAGTGGGGTAGGGGCATGCCAGAGATTTCTGAGGCAGCTGAGTTTGTGTCTGCAGCCCCATGCTTGTCCAGGACCATCACAGATCTGTCGTGGTGCTTGGACGCACCGACCCTGCTTCCTGGGAACAATCAAGGGAGCTGTGATCCTCTACTTGATGCTGTCTCTGTGCTTTCCAGGAACTGCCACTTTGAATCAGACCATTGACATCTGCAAGCATTTCACTAACCTCTGCCTGAATGGACGCTGCATCCCCACCCCATCCAGCTACCGCTGCGAGTGCAACATGGGGTACAAGCAGGATGTGCGTGGAGAGTGCATTGGTGAGTAGGCTCAGCTTGACACACAGGGTCAGTTCCAGCTGTGCCCCATGCCTGCTCCTAACAGCAGCTCCAGCTGCTGCCCCAACAGCCCCTGGCCCAGTCAGAGCTCCCCACAAGAGGCTGGAGATAGAGGGCTTGTGTCAGGTAACGAGGCAGCGTGATGGAAGGGGTATGTCTGCCCCTCAAGGAGTACCCAGGGTGACAACTCTCTTCTGGTAGCCACAACATTGCCATTGGCTTAGCTGCTTGTCACTGCTCGGACAGAGCCCCAGCACCAGGGCAGTGCGGGTGGTCCCCGTGGCCAGTTCACGGTGTGGGAAGCCCCATACAACCAGCACCAGTGATCAGGGAGCAGCAGGAAGGGCAGCGTGCTCTGCCAGTTACTGGGCTGCTGCCTGCCCTGCTTACCCCCCAGGCTTAGGCTGCAGCCCCGACAGTCACCCCAGCTAGCTGGTGGCTGTCATGCCTACTCGGAAGGTTGAGGTCTCCAAGGAATTAGAAGGATGGCATCTTTCAGAAGAATTATCATTTTATAAGCAAGTGGGCTATTTTTTCTGAAACTATAAGGAGACTCTCCTGCTGAAAGGAAATGGTATCCACCCACTACATCTGCAAAGAACAGCCTTCCTAATGGAAGATGTAGGTGATTAGAGACAGCCAACATGGCTTCACCAAGGGCAAATTGTGCCTGACTAATCTAGTGGCCTTTGATGATAGAGTGACTGCATCAGTGGAAAAGAGAAGAGTTACGGATGTCACCTCTGTGGACTTCTGTAAGGCTTTTGATACAGTTCCCCAGAACATTCTTACCTCTAAATTGGAGTGATACAGGTTTGGTGGATGGACTGTTGGATGGATAAGGAATTGGCTGGAGGACTGTGTCCAGAGAGTTACAGTCAATGGCTCAATGTCCAAGTAGAAACCAGTAACAAGTGGTGTTCCTCAAGGGTCCATACTGGGACCAATACTATTTAATATCTTCACCAGTGACAGAGATAGTGGGATCGAGTGCACCCTCAACAGGTTTGCAGCTGACACCAAGCTGAGTGGTGCAGTTGATTCACTTGAGGGAGGAGATGCCATCCTGAGGGACCTTGCTGGCCACGCTGTCGGGACACTGAGCACTGGAGGTGGAAGGATGGGCTCAGAAGCTCACAGGAGGCAGCTTTTGTCACCTGTCCCGGTAGCTAGCTGGGTATAATGGTGACTCACAGGTTTAGGCTTTTCTTCTTGCAGATGTGGATGAGTGCTCCAGCAGCCCCTGCGTGCATGGCGACTGCGTGAACACACCTGGCTCCTACCACTGCAAGTGCCACGAAGGCTTCCAGAGCACCCCCACAAAGCAGGCTTGCATCGGTCAGTATTTTCTGTCTCTCCCTTTCTGTGCTGCAAGAGTGTCAGCAGGGTTATCGGAGACCTACGTACCAAAGGAAAATGGTTGTAAAGGGGACACAGAGTGAGGAGTCCCCAGCACCAACCCACCTCCCAGCCAGGTGTGTGATGGGATTTCAGAACGACTTAGTTGAGCTGCCAGTAGTGTCCTGGAATCTGTCTAGGAGAAATTTCCTCTACCTTTATCTACCTTAAAATCCACTAGCGGCAATCAAGGAACTCACAGAGTCCTTTTCAAGAGCAGAACTCTATTTAAAGGTGACAACATTTTGTTTTGACAAAAGATAGGATTTTGAGGATGTTTGTATCAATGTAGGGATTGTGATTTCTAGCAAAGTTGTTCTGTTAGTGTCTTGCAGCAAGATGGTGCTCTAGATGAAGGACTGCTAAGAAAGAATGATGGGAAGGTAATGTTCCATGTGAGCAAGAAGCAAACGCAGATTTCCCTATCAGTGCCCGACCTTTGATTTTTTTATTTTTCTGTCGAGTGGCTTCTGATGAAGGGGTTTCCAAAGGATCCCCCAACTGCCTGACAATGTGAAAGGCTTTCCTAATTTTCAAACTAAATCTTGTAAACTGAATTCTTTTTGTGGTTCTCTTTCTGGCCATGAATATTGGTTCATCGCTGTATCCTTTACATTTTTTACATGTTGGGGGACTACAACTTGTAACCCCCCTGTCATTTCCCTCCTAGACTAAACAAATGTAAGTCTCTCAATCTCCTCTCATTGATAATGTTTCTAAGCTTCTCATTGTCCCTGTTTTTATCTTCCCAACTTCCTCCATTTGGTCTTTATCTTTTCTCATGTGTGGTGCCAAAATTGGATGTCATTTTTCAGCTGTGACCTCTCTAGCTGATAGGACAAGAAACGGTCCCATGTGGCTTACGCACAGCTCTTCTGTTGATATAGCCCAAAAGGAGGTTTCCTTCTGTGCAGGGCCACCCCATTTCATCTGTGATTCAGACCTTTTTCTGCCAGGCTGCTCTCAAGCTAACTTCTCCACATTAAGAGAAGTCTGAAAAGTGCCTGGATTGTCCATTGCTTCTGGGGCCAGACTAATGGTTTTCTGTAATTTGCTGATAAAATAGTTCTGTCTTCCCCAACTCTTGACAAAGGGTCAGTAACAACACCCCATCTGAGATAGTCCCCTTCCTTTCTTTCATCTTTACTCGGAGGCATTCAGTGGCCTGTCTCCCAGAGCGAGCGGACATCACATTCTTGATGTGCAACACGGCACCTCCCCTGCTGCCGTACGTCAGTCCCATTGTACCCCAACTTCTGTCCTGGAATTCATTTTGCTGAGGCACTTGGACCACATCTCTGTGGCAGGCCTGAGTCCATGGCTGTTGGTCTGAGGGATTTTGCTGTCTACTGTGGACTTGAACAGCCCTAGGAGAATTTGAGTTGCAAAGGGGGCCCTGGGGCTGGAGATTGACAAAGACATCATGGAGGGTCTGAGATCCCTGAACTCTAACCTCACAAATGTTGTGCTGCTTCCAGAGCATGCAGAAAGCTTTTCCCACATCTCTTCCATCTCCTGTAGTTTGTACAGAGGGAAAGAACTTGTTCCTGCAGCAGGGCACACTCTGAGTGTCTGAGAGCACTTGTCTGGGTTTCTCATGGCGTGTATTAAGCTGGAACTGCTTCTCACTTCACCTGCTGCTACTTTCTAATGTTTATTTCCCTGCCAGATATTGATGAATGTATCATGAACGGAGTGATGTGTAGGAACGGCCGCTGTGTGAACACTGATGGCAGCTTCCAGTGTATCTGCAACGCTGGCTTTGAAATCACCCCTGATGGCAAGAACTGTGTTGGTAAGCTATTTCCTGATGTGCCTGGGGAGGGTGGGACTCAGCTGAGACTATGTGCTCCCTAGGGGTTGGTGGTTACTTTAATCTGTGCTGTGCTCCCTTCATCTCTAGGGCAGAGCGCATCTTAAAATGGGAGGACTGAAATAGGAAGGTGTTTTTATAAGTGTGCTAGTGCTCCTGGAGTCCTCCTGAAGGTTTTTGGGTCCAGGAGCATGAGCAGGGCAGGGTCTGGAAGTAGGACATTCTTCCAGCAGCCAGTGTCTGAGTCCTGCTGGGAGCTGCACTGGCTGACCAGGGTACTGAGAGTGTCAGGGACACAGCAGGACAGCTCTCACCAGGAGAAGCAGTGGGAGATCTGCCTTGAGGATTAGCACCCACTGCTGTAAGAAGCAATTTGACCATGAGATGGGGGACAGAGAGTTTTTGAGCACAGAAGAGTCTTGCTGCGGCTCTTAGGCTCAGCTCATGTTTTCTGTTTGTCCTCTCCAGATCACGATGAATGTGCCACGACCAACATGTGCCTCAATGGGATGTGTATCAATGAGGATGGCAGCTTCAAATGTATCTGCAAGCCTGGTTTTGTGCTGGCTCCCAATGGGCGGTACTGTGTCGGTGCGTAGGTCCCCAAACTTGGTCTCTGCCCTCTTCCCATCCTGCTGTCCATGTCCTGGAGACTTGCAATGTGTCTGAGGCCAAGGGGAGCTGAGAAAAACCAAGGCTGTTGCCAGGCATCTCCTGCTCTGCCACCGAAATTACCCCCCTCACAGCAGAATAGGCACAAGGGAAAATGTGGAAACGTTCTTGCACCTCCATTACTTCATCACAAACTGGAGTTTAAATCCTCTTTCTGAAGGAGGTTAAGCAGGGCTGTGAAGCTTTGCATGGCCAATGTGGGCTGGCAACAGTCATCTCCACAGCTTTCCCAGCCCTTTCCCAACACGTTCCACTGCAGTTTGTGTGCCACCTCCCAAAGCCAGGAAGGTTAGGATGTGAAGTCAGAGTGGAGAATGGAGGCGGAGGAGGAGAGCATAGCATTTCTTCGATATGCTGCTGTGACATGGGGTGAATCTCTGGGCCACTGCCCCATTAACAGAGCTGAGACCAGCCCCTGCTACTCTGAGCAGGGGTTGGGTCTCAGGAGACTGAAGAGCCCAGATCCCTGTTCCTTCCCTTGAACCATCAGGGACAGCCAGCAGAGCATGCAGGGGATGTGATGCTCTAAACTGCACCTCTGGCTCCCTCTTAGTCTCCAAGTCTCCCTGCAAAATAGTCCAAAACCCCTGTCTGTGTGTCCTGCTGCCTGTGGGTCGGTAACGGCCAGTTTGTTCTTCCTCTTTCAGACATCGACGAGTGCGAGACACCAGGAATCTGCATGAATGGCTGGTGCATTAACACAGAGGGCTCCTTCCGCTGCGAGTGCCTCGGGGGCTTGGCTATCGGGGTGGACGGACGGGTCTGCGTGGACACCCACATGCGTAGCACATGTTACGGAGGCATTAAAAAGGGCACGTGTGCTCGTCCCTTTCCAGGAGCGGTCACCAAGTCTGAGTGCTGCTGTGCTAACCCAGACCACGGCTTCGGAGAGCCCTGCCAACCCTGTCCAGCCAAAAACTCCGGTGAGCTCCTCTTCCATTTGAGTTTGTGGAAAGCCAGGAAGGTGCTCAGAGACATTCTGGGTTCCTGACACCTCCCTGAGATCATAGAATCACAGAATCATTCACGTTGGAAAAGACCCTTGGGATCATCGAGTCCAACCCTCAGCCCGACTCTACAAAGTTCTCCCCTACCCCACATCCCCCAACAGCTCATCCAAACGACCCTTAAACACACCCAGGGATGGTGACTCCACCCCCTCCCTGGGCAGCCTATTCCACTCTCTGACCACTCTTTATGTGAAAAATTTTTTCCTCCTGTCCAGTCTGAACCTCCCCTGTTGCAGTTTAAAGCCATTCCCTCTTGTTCTGTCACTAATTCCCTGTGAGAAGAGACCAGCACCAACCTCTCTACAACGTCCTTTCAGGGAGCTGTAGAGAGTGATGAGGTCTCCCCTCAGCCTTCTCCTCCTCACACTAAACAGACCCAGCTCCATCAATCGCTCGATGGCCCAGGCAGCTTGGCAGTGACATGGGAAAGCCGTAGGCGAGGGGAAAAGGGATGCCATGCAGTCAACAAACTCAGGCTGGATCCACAGATCCGATGCTGATCTCATTGCAGGGATTCTCACAGTGTTGGACTAACTGCGAGTATCAGCTCTAAAATACACGTTGCATAAGTATAAACAGACACTGCTTGGAAGCCCACAGCTGACATTCTAACAAACAAACAATAAATCCAGCGTTACTCAGAATTAATGTCACTGCGCGTGAACTGTCTAGAAAAGCTAATGGCTCTGTTGTGCTCTCTACGCAGCTGAATTCCAGGCACTCTGCAGCAGCGGCATCGGAATAACAGCTGATGGCAGAGGTATGTGCATCCCGTGTACCAGATTGTAGACAGACACTTTTAATCACACAGAATCACAGAATCATCCAGGTTGGAAGGGACCTTGAAGATCATCCAGTCCAACCGTTAACCCAGCACTGACAGATCCCAACTCCACCAGATCCCTCAGCGCTGGGTCAACCCGACTCTTGAACACCTCCAGGGATGGGGACTCCACCACCTCCCTGGGCAGCCCATTCCAACGCTGACTACCCGTTCTGTGAAGAAATACTTCTTAATATCTAGTCTAAACCTTCCCTGGTGCAACTTGAGGCCATTCCCTCTTGTCCTATCACTTATTACTTGATTAAAGAGGCTCATCCCCCCTCTCTGCACCCTCCTTTCAGGGAGTTGTAGAGGGCCATGAGGTCTCCCCTCAGCCTCCTCTTCTCCAGACTAAACCCCCCCAGTTCCCTCAGCCGCTCCCCATCAGACCTGTGCTCCAGACCCTGCACCAGCTCCGTTGCCCTTCTCTGGACACGCTCGAGTCATTCAATGGCCTTTTTGTAGTGAGGGGCCCAAAACTGAACCCACAGTAATCGAGGTGCAGCCTTACCAGTGTCACTCTCCCTCTTTCTTAATGTCACTCTCAGCTCTTTCTTTCAGCTGCTTTTAATGGCGTGTGCGTGTGTCTGTGTGCCCGTGGGAGCGTGTGCCACGAGAGACTTGGCACTGCGGAGGGTGCGCTGGAGAGTTAGCGCGTTACACCCATGTGTGTGAGAGCTGGTTGTGAGTAAGCGCAGGAGAGCATGGCCTGGGGGGGGGGGGGGTAAGTGCAGGCAAGAGCCTACCTCTGCGTTAGTGTCTGTGGGTGGGACGTGAGCTTGGGCACAGGGGGAGAGGGGTGCTCTGTGTCTTTTCTTCTCCCTAAAGCCCCACGAGTTACTGTTGAGCAAGCATCCCTGAGGACTGTGTATTGAATCAAATGGTTGATTCCTGGCACCCTGTGGGAACTGCATTGCTGGGGATGCACACACAGAGTTTGGCTTTACTCCCTGCTTTGATGGGAATGAAGAGCGTGACCAATTGCATCCTCTTGCTTGTTTCCCTCCTCTGCCCTCCAGCTCCTTGGTCACAGAAGAAGAGGGTTCACAGTCTCCCAGGGAGAGGGAGGTGATAAGCGCGTGTTGGGATGAGTTGCCAAGGGGCTGCTTTGAATTAGACAGCTGTGCAAGAGGTCAGGCAGGCGGCTGCGCTGCCAGCCCTGGGCAGTGCTTGGATCAGCAGGAAGAGCACAGAGCAGCCAGATAGCTACGGCCTTTCAAAACTTTCCAAATGGGAATGAGCCAGAGGCAAAACCCTGGTGGCTTCTTGGGCTTCCTTCCAGGGCACCGTGTCTTGGCCGAAATTGGTCTCAGGCTAACGATAAGACACTTTCTAGCAAGAAGCTAACGTCAGACATGCTCTGGTCAGCCCGTCGCTGCCCGCAGCCAGGACTATATGCACATACAGCACTCTCCAGGGTTGCGTTTCCCTGGGGATGTAACTGAACTCCAACTGCGTGGAGCCAAAGGCCAGCAGTGTCTGGGAAGCCCTGGCCTGGGCTGCTTGCCATCTGGCACTATGGCACTGTGAGGACACTGCTGTACAAACACGAACCTGCCCTGTTCTGTGGGGAGGCTGGTTCTTGCCAGGGTAAAATTGCTTTGCCTGGGCACCAGAGCTTTACTCCAAAAAGGCAGTGAGATGATGCTGATGCAGAGGAAGAGATGCTGCCCACCTGGCTGCCACCCTTCTGGGTTACTCTCCGCATGCACAGGGCACTTGGTGCTGTTGACAGGGTGGGCAGGCAGGAGGTGGGTGATGGCAGAGATGCCCACGGCTCTCCCTGCCAGACCTGAGCCCAACCACCATGCTCATGAGCAGCAGGGGCTGTGGTACCCACTGCACCTTGCTGTGGAACTGTCCAAAAATGTCTCAGTTTGGGGCAGATTTGTTCAAGGCACTCTGCAAGTCTTTGAAGCTGAGGTTTTGACATCCTGCAGGACTTGGCCTCTGTCCCAGGCCCTGCCCTCCCCCAAACATAACACTCCCCTCTCTCCCTGCCCCAGCACCACAACATGTTCTCCAGGGCCAGGAACCAGGCAGAGGCCACAGGTCCTCACTTCTCTCTTTCCAGGCTTCACAGGCTACTTTCAGACAGTTCTTTATGTCAGCAGTAGGGAAGGGAAATTTACTTTGGCCTGATCAGGACCTCTTCCAGCCTGGCAGCAGTGTGGTCAGGGAGCCTGTACAAGCTCTCAGCTTGGGGACCATGGGTAGACTGGGAGATACAGGGACTTTGCCATTGGAAGGGCTTTGCTGTGACCATCCAGCCATGGACACGACCCTCTGCCAGCCCAGGTGCCCACAGCGTGCTCTCCAGTATGTCTGAGCACTCTGTGCCCTGTTCTGCCCCCAGCAATGGTCCCCTGTGGCAGGGCTGGGTATGCACAGGCAGGTTGTCCATCACACTTTGCCCTTACCCCAGTTGGCTCCAGCATCCTGCTCACAGCACCTTACAAACAACATCTTCCTCCACCTTTTCCAGTAGGAGGGATAATTAAATGGTCTGACCTGAGTACCTGGGATGGAGATACTGTAAGGAGTCTCAGGAACAAAACAGAAGGATCTGAGAGCCCTTGATATGGAACTGAGCCTGGGTTTAACTCAACCCTTTGTCCAGTTCTCTCCTCCTGAGCTCAGAACCCTATGCTAGGTCAGCTGTGTATCCCCAGGACAAAGATGCCCAGCTCCACAGCACCAGGAGGAGAGGAATAAGGCTCTCCAGGACATACTGGGTCAAACCAGGAGGGTAGGTAGGACGGGAAGGAGGGATTTCTGCAGAGGGGTGGCCTGGCTGGCTATCGACACTGAGGAGCAATGAAGAATTAGGGCCTGGAACTTTTCTGTATTTGCGTTTGCCATGGAGGATCTAATTTGACTTGTTCCTCTGTGCAGACATCAATGAATGTGCCCTCAACCCAGACATCTGCCCCAACGGCATGTGCGAGAACCTGCGTGGGAGCTACCGCTGCATCTGCAACCTGGGCTACGAGTCAGATCCCACGGGCAAGAACTGTGTGGGTGAGTCCAGGGCAGCCCAGGCTCCCTGTGGCACAGGGAACCAGAAGCTCAGGGCTGGTGGGGAGGGGGTGGCATGCACTCGGTGTGTGAGGCTGGCAGCCAGATGCAGACCTTCAGCTGCACAGGAGCCCGAGGTGATGCAGCAGCTGATGCCCTCAAGCACTGTCCCCATTCAGGGCTGCCTTGTCCACATGGAAGAGCACAAGGTGCTTTGTGAGAAACTACACGTGTGTGATGTATCGTACTTTCCACACTGTAGTGCCTTGAGGACAGTACTGCATTTCTGTGCCTCTCAGGCTGCCAGAGCTCTGTAGGGCTGGTAGAGTAGAAGAGTGGACGCTGGTGTTGTAGCTCAGAAACCCCATCTCTCTGCCCACAGACGTTGATGAATGCACTGTCAATCGTTTGCTGTGTGACAACGGACTGTGCCGCAACACACCCGGCAGCTACACCTGCACCTGCCCCAAGGGCTTTGTCTTCAGGACGGAGACAGACACCTGTGAAGGTAATGTGACTCTGAAGGCAAAGGAGAACATCTTCACTAGATGTAAAGAGCTATGGCCTGAGGTCCTGCCTGAAAGGGAGCTCAAGGTCTAACGTGTCTTTGGTTCCCTTTTGGCCGCAGTGGTTTGAACTGGAGCAGGTCCACGCTTTGGGTTTGTGGGTTTGGGTTTTTTTTCCTGGGGGGAAATTTCACACTTCATTCAAAATAGTGGACATCCAAACCCAGAACATCTGGGCTTTTCACTGACTGAAAACCAAAACAATTTCCTCTAGGCCCCCAAAATTTTAGCTAAAACCTGACCAAAATTGCAAGTTTCGGAGATTTGATTGAAAGCTTACAGTTTGGAGTGGAGGAAATTGTTTCCTGACCACAAAGTCCTCAGACATTTGAGAACTGGCACTTTGCACATAAATGTCTGTTTAGAGAAAAAAGCCGATTTTCTGTAAAGAGGGTGAAAAATGCTACGTAGCCTCACATCTGGTTCCGGCAGGTACACGAGGGCCATATTGATCACTGTGGCTGCTCACACCTTAGCCAAGAGCAGCCCTGAGCAAGCAAGTCCATCATTCCCCAGTAGTTGCACCAACCATTCCCTCAATCCTGAAGAAGTTCACTAATAGAGTGTCTGCTGTCAGCGCCCACCCCCCCTGAGATGGTGCATCCTTGAGTTGTACGTGCAGAACTCCTTTGGCCTGGACTGGTGATCCTCTGAACAGCTGAACAACTCCTTTCTTCATGTTCCGTGCTTCTCATCTCCCCCAGTCTCTGGCCCAGAACACTGGGTCCCATGGCAGTGACAGTCCCTTTCTTCCCGCAGATATCAATGAGTGCACCTCTAACCCTTGTGTGAACGGTGTCTGCAGGAACAATGCTGGCTCCTTTGCTTGCGAGTGCTCCCCAGGCAGCAAGCTGGACCCCAGTGGCACCATCTGCGTGGGTAAGGATGCGACCTTCTACAGGCAGCTCTGGGACAGCGACTGGCACCAGCAGTGCCCATCATCACCCCTTGCTGTTCATCTGAAGCAAGTTCCCGGCTTAGGGATGGGGATCCTTTGACACCTCTCTTTATCACCTAGTGTTTCCTTGGGTGTTGGTAACAATTAATGTGTCTCTTACGCATCCAGGGGGCCTGAAAAGCTGCAGCCTCAGGCAGGGCTCTGAACAGTGTGTGGTGGACACAGAAATCCCCAACTGTGCTGCAGCAAGATAAAGCACAGACATGGGCTCCCAGGGCATCCTGCAGGGCTGGATGGTGGGTTCTCACTCGCCAGATGGGCATGTAGTGTGCTGACATTAAGGCACATCAAGATGAAATAGAACCCTTCTCATCAAGATGATGAGAAGGTACCCACTTCCCACTCCTAGATGGTCAGGGCCTTATGAAGCGTTACAGGGACAGATGGAGAGAAAGGACTATTTCTACCCAGAAGAGGAGCAGGCTGGGACTAGGAAAAGGGCAGGACACAGAACTGACACAATAGTGTTGTATCAGAGAGCACAGAAATGCTGCTCCACGGCACAGCAGTGGGACAGGGCTCTAGGGAGCAGCACGGTCTGTGTCCACGTTGCAAAGTCCTTGGCCCCACAGCCTAAAAGATAAAGTGACGCCGGAGAACAACAGGCACATTGCAGCTCAGGGAGAGTTCCTCCCAGCTGCTTCTCGTGGCAGCCTGGCTGCCGTGAAGCTGGGAACCTCCCTCAAGGAGCAGCTCTTCACTCATGCTGTGTCTGCCCCTACAGACAGCATGAAAGGGACGTGCTGGCTGAACATCCAGGATGGGCGTTGCGAGGTGAACATCAACGGGGCCACGCTGAAATCGGAGTGCTGCGCTACCCTGGGGGCAGCGTGGGGCAGCCCCTGTGAGCGCTGCGAGATCGGTAAGGCTCTGCTTGGCACAGAGATCAGGAAGGCAGGAGGCAGCCCATTTCTTTGCTGACGTTCCTCTGTTTTCTTGCAGACACTGCCTGTCCCCGGGGATATGCTAGAATGAAGGGGGTCACGTGTGAAGGTAAAGTGCTGCAGGACACAAGACTTTTTTTATTGGGAACAAGGATATTGTTTAATTGTTACTATCCTGCATCTTTGAATCTGGTGGGGGATCTGCACTTTCTGACCCTTTATTGGACTCTCTCCAGTATGTCCATCTCTCTCTTGTACTGAGGAGCCAAGAACTGGACACAGTACTTCAGCTGTGGCCTCACTTCCCTCATCCAGCTGACAACACTCCTCCTAATGCAGCCCAGGATACCATCAGCCCTCTCTGCAGCAAGGGCACATTGCTGCCTCATGTTCAACTTGGTGTCTACCAGGACCCCCAGGTCCTTTTCTGCCAAGCTGCTTTCCAGCTGGGTGACCTCCCCAGGTGCAGGATTTTGCACTTCTTGTTGAACTGCATGAGGTTCCTGGCAGCCCATTTCTCCAGCCTGCCAAGGTCCCTCTGGATGGCAGCATGACCTTCTGGCGTATCAGCCACTCTTCCCAGTTTTATCAACAAATTTGCTGAGGGTACGCTTTACCCCATCATCCAGATAACTAATGATGTTAAACAGAATCTGACCCAGTATTGATCCCTGGGGTACGCCGCTAGTTGCCGGCCTCCAACTAGACTTTGTGCCACTGAACACCACTCTCTGGGCCCAGCCATTTGGCCAATTTTCAATCTACCTCACTGTCTGCTCAAAGAGCCCGCACATCAACAGCTTGTCTATGAGGATCTGATGTAAGACAGTGCCAAAGGCCTTCTGAAGGCTAGGTAGACAAAATCCACCACTCTTCCCTCACCTACCAGGCCAGTCATTTCATCACAGAATTTTAGCAAGCTCATCAGTCATGACTTGCCCTTGGTCAATCCGTGCTGACTACTGCTGATGACTTTCTTGTCATTCAAGTGCTTGGAAGCGGGTTTCCAGTTTTAGTTGCTCCATCAGCAGTACTCATGTTTGTGAGTCCTGGTGCTACTCTGTCAGCGCTGTGTCAACCATGGACATGTGCAACAGGGCCACCCTGTCTATCTGTCCCCAACAAGGCTTTGTAATGCAGCCTCCTTGCAAAAGTGTCTGGGCATGGCTGTGGCTGTGCATGGTTTTCATTGTGACAAGTTGCCAGTTTTAGTCTGATGGGCAGCTCTGGGCTCCTCCCATCTCCTCCAGGAGCCCCTTGAGGACATACTGGGCCTGTCTCATGCCTGTCTCTTGCTTTTGTGCCAACAGATGTGAATGAGTGTGAGGTCTTCCCTGGCGTCTGCCCAAATGGACGCTGTGTGAACACTGCTGGCTCCTTTCGGTGCGAGTGTCCAGAAGGACTGACCCTTGATGGCACTGCTAGGACATGTGTGGGTAAGGACACCCCATCTCACCCAGATCCTGGCCTCTGTTCAACCTTCTCTACAGAGGTCCAACCACCCCCTACCCACCACGTGCAGCAGTCTTGGGAATTGAGTGGTGGCACATCATACCCAGTAAGGGCTCCCAGACCTAGCAGCCTAACCAAGGCAAGGTTGCCATAATTTCGTGTCCCCAGGTCCAGCCAATAATGCAATTGTTCTCCTTGGGTGGACTTCAGGGGTAGCCAAATAGATAACCTAACTGGTTAATGACACAGCCCAGCAGCCCTAAAACAACTCCTGGCTGCTTTCTGGACACACAGACAAACCTCTGCCCTTCACAGGGGCCATCTGCACTATGAACTACCCCATGGAGGGTCCATTCTCTGGCCCTGTTGCCAACAGCACAGGTTGGCCATGCCCATACTACTAAACCTCTCACAGCATCCCAAACAAGGTGGCCTCATCCAAATGGCCCCTACCTGGGGATTGTTTGGAGGATGCCTCAGCCAAAGCTCTCCCAGGAACCTTGCTAATTATGTCACAGAAAATGATATCTCTGGTTTTACCAGAGGTTAGGTGCTGCAGGCAAGGGCTCAGCTCTGCTCTCTCACCAGACGTGCGTGTGGAACAGTGCTACATGAAATGGGATGAAGATGAGTGCACGGAGCCTCTGCCAGGCAAGTACCGGATCGACATGTGCTGCTGTTCTGTGGGCTCAGCCTGGGGCATCGACTGTGAAGAATGTCCCAAGGTCGGCTCCAGCGAGTACAAGGCCATCTGCCCGAGGGGACCCGGCTTTGCCAACCGAGGAGACGTGCTTTCAGGAAGGCCCTTCTACAAAGGTGAGAAGAAAGAGGGGAGCTGCTGATTGTGGGGTGTGCTCAGCCCATCTCAGCTACAGTCCAAGGAACCTGCTGCCTGCCCTGGGACTGTAGGTTCGTTGCAGACTTCCCCTCCCTGAAACACTGCTGTTCTGCCTCCACCCACAGATGTGAATGAATGTAAGGTCTTCTCTGGCCTGTGCACTCATGGGACCTGTCGGAACACCATTGGCAGCTTCAGGTGTATCTGTGGCAACGGCTTTGCTTTGGATGCTGAGGAAAGGAACTGCACAGGTAAGAGAAGAGTAGCCCCCTCCGGACCACTCTTGCCCATGTTGCTGCCTTGCCTGCCTTGTGGGATGCTTAGCATGAGGGTGGTGCCCAGAGGAGTAATGGCAGTTATCTCAGGGACGTGCTGAGAAGCCAAGGGCAGGACCATGAGCACAAGGCTCTTCCTGCTCGTGGGATGAAGGATCAGTCCTGCACCAGAGAGAAAGCTTAACTGCTGCCTCTCCCTTCAGGAAGAGGAGTTCCTTGGTCTGCCGGCTCAGACTTGCCAGTCCTTGTTCTTTGAATTTGATGTGCACTACAGGCAGCCGGGTGCCAGCTGTAGTGGTGCTCGTAGTCTGTCCTGCCTCCACTAGCTGATCTTCATTCCCACAGACATCGACGAGTGCCGCATCTCACCAGACCTGTGTGGCCATGGCACCTGTGTCAACACGCCGGGCAGCTTTGAGTGCGAGTGCTTTGAAGGTTACGAGAGTGGCTTCATGATGATGAAGAACTGCATGGGTAAGGACTCGTCTCTGGGGCGGGACAGCACCCTTACTCTTTTGCAACAGGGAGGAAAGTAGCTGGTGCCAGATCTGACAAAGGGCTTCGTGCCAAGCTGCTCCCTGTGTGTCTTGCTGCTCCACTACCTGTCTGGCTGGCTCACTGTTCCCTGCTATCAAGCCACATCTCCTCATTGCCCCCTGGGAGAGCTGTGGGAGTCCCTGTGCTGCAGAGAGCCCTGGCAGCCTCTGCTCTCCCCAGGGTAATGAGTCTTCTGCCTTGCTCTAATTGCAAAGACAGAGCTGGGCTGAAGGGCAGCACGTGTAGAGAGAGGAATGCTGGGTGTGTAGCTGAGGGCACCCATAGATGTAACCCTGGGAAGACAGCAAAGCATAAGAAAAGTGAAGTCGGGCATTCATGAGACACAGCACAGGCTTTCTAAGCTGGAGGACATAAAGGGAGAGGCCGGGCCCCAGCAAGGCTTGGCTTGAGCCCAAGACCCCTCCAGAGAAAGAGGGCAAAGAGACAGAGCTGTAGCCTCTGCCTCCTGCACGGATGCTGAGCCTTATGTGGGCCAATAGTCCATCAGTGACTGGCCCCATGCTGTCTCTGCTAGCACTGCCCCAGGGCTCTGTACCATGCAGAGCAAGGACAGACTGTGACAAGGTTGCCCGACTGGGGGCCAAAACTGGGGCCTTCCCTCAGAGACCAGAAACCAGAGCCTGTGCCCAGCACCTGGGCTGGTGGTGCCCCATGAGCTGGGGAAGGAGACTGTGAGCCCAGGTCAGCATCAGGGAGGACTCCTGGGTATAGTGCCAGGCCCAGGGGAGCATCCTGGGCTCTTCCTGCTATGACACTCATGGGACATCGTTGGTCCTGCCCTGCCACCTCCTGGCCACCGTTACGTCGGCTGTGGGAGCCCACAGGGGAGCCCACGCTGGGAGCCCCTGGGCCAGCTTTTCTCAAGTTCTTTCCCATCCCTTTCCTGCTTGCTATACCCAAAGGGCATTTCCCTGCAATCCCAGTGCAATGGTGCCTTTCTTTCTTCACATAAAACTAATGCCTTGTATTTTCTTTTTCATCTTATACTTGTTCATGTACTTGTACAATGTTCATTCTTCATTTTGTACTCTTCCTTCACTTGGACCTTCCCTTGCACCAAACCTTGGCCACTAACCTTTCCTCTTGTTTCAGCCACCAGCAGCTGGAGCTTGAGCCTGGCATTGCCACTGAGCTGGGACACCATCCATGCCTGGTATTTTCATTCCTGCTACGTAGGGTGACGGCAACCTTTCTACTGGGGATTGGCTAGTACACAGTGGAGCTCTGCCAGGCCAGCAGCTTGAACTCAATGGCTGTGAGCTCCAATTCTCCTACACACTTGGCTGTTTCCTTTGTGTGACGTCTCATCTCCTTCTACTTCTTTTCAGCCTTGCGTTACCTATCTATTATTTATTCTGCCACTGATTATTTACATATCCACACTCTGAACGTACACCCATCTCCAGACGTTATTCATATCAACCAATGTTCAACCCTTACATTAAGCCATGTATTTACAAACATCACTGCAGAACGTTTCTCAACTTATAGATCTTTTTGTGTGGTACCCTATCCATGCCACCACAGTTATCTTTCTTTTTAACTTGGTTCATCTACCTGCGCTAAGTTATGTCTCACATACCACATCAGTCATTTTAATCCAGTTACATGTAGCTTGGTCCATTTTCTAGATAATATATGTTCCTTGCAAGTAACTGTCAGTTATATCATTATTAGATCACTGCTGAGATTCGTAAACCTATTCTTTTCACTCCTATATTAGGACACATATTAATCTTTGGTCTTTATAGCACCACTTGGTGTCATTGCACATCCTACATCCATGTGCTGTTAAATGCCTCCGCTGGCATGAGAACATGGAGATACACCTTGCTCAGCAAGAGGTTGACCATTTGATAACTTGAGTCTCTTCTAGCTCTGAATCTTGCTGATTCATCCAATTTTTCTTGGGCTGCTTTGCACTGAATCTTTTCTAAAATGACTTTCAACCTGGTCTCACTTATATGTGGTATCGAATCAACTGTTGCTGTTTCTGCACCTTTCCTTGAATCTGCAGCAACTTCATACCAACCTCAACCATTAATCAGTCCCCTCTCCACTACCCCAAACATTTGCGCAGATCAAGTCCTTCATGAGAAGTTCTGGTAGACCATCTGCATTCTTCTACCCCCCTCTATTTCCAGTTATAATTGTAAAGGCTCCCTTTCACCTGCCCATTTAATCGTCCTTTATCCTCAGATAATTCTTTACAGCTCCTCCCATCTGGCCATTGCTTGTTTTTATTCTGTCAGATTCTCATCTGTTTTCAATTTAATAATTCTTGTTTGTAGCTTAAAAAATCCCATCAATGACCTCAGTACCTCAGTTCGTCTCCAACAAGTCAGCCAGACTGTTACTGTCCTCTAATTCCTGGCATACCATGTTCCACTTCTCGTCTGTCTAGCCAGACTAACTTGTCTGACTGACCTAGTCTCAATATTCTGCTCTTTCTGCTTTGGCTTGGACTTTCAAACCACTTCAATCTGTGGCATGATTCAATACCATTTATTTATTTTTCATATTTGATTCTCTGGATTCTTTAAAATATATCACCGCCCTGCCACTGGCATGGTTTTCTGTCTTTTCCATACAATTTGTAGCGTGGGTTACCACAGCTCACACTGATCATCTTACTCCTTCTCCTGCTCCATTTCTGAGATACTGAGAATGTCAGAGTCCCCACTGATGGCCTGCTATCTTCTTTCAGTAATGAGATTTCTGATATCATTATATAAGGACATTGTGTTTTCCTGCTTGTCTTTTTTTTTTTTTTTTTTAAGTTTATCTGCACAATTCCACCTTACCATTTTTTCTAAGTGACAGGGGATTGAGTCATTTCACCCCAAAAGCTGTTGTGACACTATGCCGTTTCCCATAGTCTTAACTTCTTCCTGCCTGTGTTTGGCAAAAGAACTTGGCTTCAGCCTCACGAGGGAGGATTTCTTGCCAGCCCCTGGCAATAAACATCAGCATGAACCTACATCCTGCAGTTAATTAGGAACCGTCTCCCACCATGGAGAACTGGAGGTATGGGTCCTGTGGGACTGTTTGATAGCGGCCCGTCACCCCCCTTGTCAGATGTATCGCGGCCCACTTTAGCTGTAGATAAGCTGAAAACACTCAACAGAGTGTTTTATTCCAGTAAGGTGAAAGTTTCCATTCTTAATTATAAGGTTGGAGTCAGAAAAATAAACATACGAGAAGAAAATGGGGTTTTTAAATATATCTGACATCACTCTCTGTCTGCTGTCACTGAGGGGTTCATGGGGGCGGTTTTTAGCTCCCTCAGGTCATTTATGTTGCATTATGAAAGCACATTTCTCAGAGTGCAGTTATGGACAGGTGAATCCTCTGAGCAGTTCCAGGCAGACTTCCCTTTTTTTGCTCTCTTACTCTCAGTGCAGCACATCTTGAGTCAATTCTAGGGGCAGGAAAGAATGCAAAACCTTTTGAATCTATTCTGGGACCAAAACAGAGAACCTCATTCTCAGATTCCTGTTTCCAAAGTTAGAGGATCGGATTCATCCAGCATTTGTCCTTCCAAAAAGCATAACTTGCACTGTGAAACACCACAAGTCTCACAAAGACTGTTACCTGTGCACTATCGTAGTAGATCACAAGGAGCTTTCTCCAGGGGCTGTGGGTAACGAATCAATAATAAAGCTTCCCAGTTTTGATACTTGCAGTGCTTCATCTCCTCCTTCTGTTGGTTTTTGTTTCCAACCATTACCAGAGCACCATTCCAGTAGTTTCCCTGGTTTGGGTTTTTTAGTCTGGGATTTATGAACTTCTCTATCACTTTTTTTTTTTTTTTCTTCATTTTTGATGCTAGCAGCCTGGTTTCATCTTTGGCTGGGTCACATCCCTCTCACAGCAGTTTAATCTATTTCAGGAATTTCTCCAGTTCCTAGTAAATTCAATCCCTTTGTCCATATGTGATTTTTTTTCCAAAATGTAGAGATTATTTCTTAGCCCTGTGTGTGATACTGGAACTACTCTGAAGGCTGTAACCAGAAAGCCTGTCTGTTAGTCTTCTATCAGACTACACATTTTCTGAGGAACTCTTCCTCTGCTGATGGGATTTGTGAAAACGTACTAAGATAGGAGGGATGGGAGCTAGGGACTATCCTTCTAGTCCTTGCTGGCTGATCTGCACAAATAACTTCTCCTGATGTTACACTTTACATTCTACTGAGGCCAAAGCAAGAGTTGTGGTTTCCCAAAACGCATACTTCAGCTGTAAGCACGCTGGACTCACCCAAGCCCTGGATTCACTGCCCTGTTCATTTGGTGAAGTCTCTCTGTTCTGGGATATATCCTGGTGATGGGACTGTGGTGTATGGCACCACCACCACCCCATTATCTGGAAGGCCCAGCTGAAGGGGACAATCCGCCACGTTTCACGTCGTTCTCTGCAGATATCAATGAGTGTGAGCGGGACCCGCTGCTGTGCCGAGGTGGGATCTGCATGAACACAGATGGGAGCTTTGAATGCATCTGCCCTCCGGGACATGAGCTGACTTCTGAAGGGAACACTTGCATAGGTGAGGTGATGGAAAGCTGTGTTATGACCAGAGCCTGTTCAAGGGTAATGGTACAGGGAGACTTGGATCTCATGCTGGGCGCATGAAACTCTCCTTCCAATCCCATATGTGGGTAGAACACACTCATCCAGGAGGGACCGAGGCCACTCCCAGGGTTTCATTGCATTTATGATGTCTGTTGTTCTACCTGCTCTTCGCTGAAGGCTGACCAATGGGGCAATGACAAATTCAGTTTGGAGACAGCAGTGGGTGGGGGGGTACCCGGGGATGGGTACAAAATGGTGCTCAGTGTGGCATCAGCATTGCTCGAACTGTTCTTCCCACCACAGATATCAACGAATGCTCCCTCAGTGACAACCTGTGTCGCAACGGACGCTGCGTCAACGTCATTGGTACCTACCAGTGCACGTGTGATTCAGGCTTCCAGGCCACGCTGGACAGGCAGGGCTGTGTCGGTGAGTGCTCCCCTTTGCCAAATAGCCGTGCCAAGACCCTGGTACGCATCTAGAACCCTCCTGGCCTCACACCTCTTGTAATGATCACTGGGTGTCTGAGGGTAAGGCAAGGTGGGAACCTCCTGGCTGAGCTACAGCCAGATTGACACTTTTGGTAAGGGGCTGTCGTCAGCTGTGAAGCTACTCTGAGCTGCAAGTGGTTGGCAGAGAAGACAAGAGGCGCTTTCTTCTAGCTGGGGGAGCTTTGTTTCCTCTTCAGCACCTCTCCCACTTTGTTACTGAGCAGCTCCACGGCGAGGCAGGTATCCCAGCCTGAGACCCTCGCAGCCGCCTAACCTCTCCCTTCTCCCCCAGACATTGATGAGTGCACCATAACCAACGGTGGCTGTGACACACACTGCTCCAACTCGGAGGGCAGCTATGAGTGCAGCTGCAGTGAAGGCTACGCGTTGATGCCGGACAAGAGATCGTGTGCAGGTGAGAGGACAGCTTGGCTCTCATAGGCGCTGCCCCAGGGACCTCTGTGTCCATTTCCAGTCAGCCATAGTGTTGGCTTCAGGGTGAGGGCCTCTCATTTTTAAGTCACGTCCAGAGAGGTGATTTCCCTGGCCAGATGTTTGTGCTTTGCACTGCAATGTCCAGCCCCTCATTACAGGCTCCAGAGTCCTGGAACTACATGATTTGGAGCAAAGCCCCTCCTGCAACTCCTTCCTGACCCCTCCTGCTCCCACAATACTCTTTCGCTGGCCCTAACGTCTTTCCTTTGGTGACGGTCTCCTCTCTCTAGATATTGATGAATGTGAGGATAATCCGGATATCTGTGATGGTGGACAGTGCACTAACATCCCCGGGGAGTACCGTTGCCTCTGCTTCGATGGCTTCATGGCATCCCTGGACATGAAGACCTGCATTGGTGAGGACAGGGCTGTGCCCTGGGCATGTGCCAGCACTGCATCACAAGGATGATGTTGGATGGAGGAAGGGATCTGTATCTGGTTGCCCCAGAATCACATCATAGTTCTTGTGGTGTTCCAAGCAAGTCCTTTTTCTCCTGCAGATGTGAATGAGTGTGATCTCAACCCTAACATCTGCCTGCACGGCGAGTGTGAGAACACGAAGGGCTCCTTCATCTGTCACTGCCAGCTGGGCTACTTTGTCAAGAAGGGAACCACAGGCTGCACAGGTGGGAACTCACCAGACCTGGAGCTAGGGGTGCTGGTGGGAGTCCTCACAAACCCCTCCCACAGCTGTCATGGAGAGAACACCATCCCTGTGCTGGGGGATGCTGCGGACACCCTGGGATGTGGTTGTGGGCTGGGAGCCCCTCCTGGGCAGGCAGAGATGGCCGTGAAGGCAGACTGCAGGCAAGGATTGATACCTTCCTAGTTTATAGCCAAGCCAGGGGCCTGCCCTTCTTTTTGTTTTCATCTTCCTGGGGTGAGCACAGATCAGCTCTTCAGCTCAAGGGTACAACTCCAGGCAGCCTGTTCCCCAAAGCACCTTGTTCCCATCCCCTGGGGTTCAGACTCCCAGGAGCCACTGGTACCCAGACCAGTTAACAGGATTGTACTCGGCGGCCCCCTCCTCTCCTGGGGGAGCTGAGCTGTGTCAGCTCTGATGTCCTTCCTTCCTGCAGATATCGATGAATGTGAGATCGGGGCTCACAACTGTGACATGCATGCCTCCTGCATCAATGTGCCTGGGAGCTTCAAATGCAAGTGTCGCACAGGCTGGCTTGGAGATGGGCTGAAGTGCAACGGTAAGTTCTCATCCCAGGAGAGGATGTTTGTGTGTCCGGGTGCTCTGTGGGCACCTGTGAAGGCTGAGCTGAGCTGGCATTTAAAATGCTCTTGAGCCCCAGGAACTCTGTGTGAGGATTTATGGAAGTGTGGAGAGATGTGGGTGTGTGACAGAGGTGGGCTGCAGGTGTGGGCATACACTGCACTGTCAGGCTCTGCAACCCTGTCTGTGAAGCCACGAATGTGGGAGCGAGGACATGGATTTGTGGGATGTGGAGTGGGTGGGCACGGTATTGAGATGAGTGCGGATGAATGTCGCTGTCAGACTGGCGCCGTGGCTGTGTGGTGATGTGTTGGGGCACGGTGTGGTACGTGTGCAGGGGTACACAGCTGTGGGCGGTGTGTGTGTGTGAGTCCAGGGACTTACTGGCATGTGTGTGGTGTGTATGAAGGGATGCAAGGGTATGGATACACACGTCTGAACTGGGGAGGTACTGGGAACGTGGGTATGTGTGTGTGAAAGCGTCCCACTGCCATATTGTCTGTGTCAGCACTGCCAGGGTTGTCTCATGGCCATAGAGGCTCGTGGAGATGTGTTGGAGCCTCACGAGTGCTCCAGCTGCCTTGGGGCTGCAGTCTCCTGGGCCATCTACACGCCCCCCCTGGGCCCTACACGAGCTGCCCAGGCTTGGAGGAAAAGCCAGAGGCCAAGCACTGACGGGGTGTTCTCCCTGAACAGATCTGGACGAGTGTGCAACTGAAGAGCACAAGTGCAACCTGAACGCCAACTGCGTCAACACGCCAGGCTCCTACCGCTGTGCCTGCCGAGAAGGCTTCAACGGGGACGGCTTCTCCTGCTCAGGTGAGGCCCACAGACTCAGCTGGCAGCAGGAGCATGGCTTGGGCATCCTCCCGGGACAGGGAGTCACCCCCTCTCAACCACCTGGCTCAGCTTCCCCAAACCAGATGTCCCCCAAAAGCCACTGCAGCCTGCCCTGCCCCACAGCCTGCTCAGACACCTTCCGCAGAGATCCACCTTCCTCCCAGCAGGTCTTTGGGGACGATCAAGGCAATGAGAAGTATTGCAGCCCCCTACTCCCAGCCTCCCAGTGGAGGAGTGGGAACAAGCTTGTGGGAATTCTCTGGGCAACCTGAGGGCAGCTCCCATCTTCGGGTGGACACCATGTCACTCTCGTGCTTGACTCTCTCTAGATGTCGACGAGTGTGCGGACAACGTGAACCTGTGTGAGAATGGGCAGTGTCTCAATGCACCTGGGGGTTACCGCTGCGAGTGTGAGATGGGCTTCAATCCCACAGAGGACAGCAAGGCCTGCCAGGGTAAGTCCCCAGTTTTGACTGCTGCTTCAGGAGACCCAGTGGCCACCCCCTTTCTGGCCTTGGTCTCTCCACTGCACTGTCACTGCCTGATCCATTACTAAGCAAGATCCAGCATCACCTGGAGGTGCAAGGCTCCTGAGGTGCCAGCTCTTCCCCTTCCAGGAGTTGGTCCCCAGCCTGCAGAGAGGCTGGGCTAAGCCAAGGATCCATGCAAGATGTGGACAATCAACAAAACAGGGGTGAGGGGAGAGGGCATACACACAGCATGCCTGGTCCTGCTCACCCAGGAGATGGTATCCCATGGCACTAAAACCATCCTGAGATGGGTTACCCACAGCTGAACTGTGGCTCTGCTTTGAGATGGGAGCAGGAGAGGCCTGTCCTGGCCCTCACTCTGCCAGATCCTGAATACCCAGCTTTCCCTGTTTTGCAGACATTGATGAATGCACCTTCCAGAATATCTGTGTCTTTGGGACCTGCCAGAACCTGCCGGGGATGTTCCGCTGTGCCTGTGACGATGGCTATGAACTGGACAGGAGTGGAGGCAACTGCACAGGTATGGGACTTTCACAGGGCTGTTGGATGAGGATCTGCTGGTGTCATCTTGCCCCAGCCATGACAAGGAGTGGCACTAGCAGCCTAAAGCCAGTCAAGCATCCCTGTGTGATGTGGTGATGTGTCTTTGCTCTTAGCAAGGCCTTGACGCTGCTGTGAGGTGGGCCTTCATGGATGGGAGGGAAAGCTTGGTGTGGCTCTGCTCCTTTCTTCTGACTCTGGGCAGGGTGGTATGAGGTAGGACAAGGCAAGGTCTGCTTGTAGAAAAGCTTTGCCTACCATCGCATGAAGAGCCTTAGAAACACCATGGTTGTGGGGATACACCCAGAACACACACTACAGAGCTTAGGGCTGGGGCTGTGGTTTCTGTGGCAGTCTTCCTCTTTTTTTTTCAGTCTTCATCTTTCCATCCTTTCAGACATTAATGAATGTGCAGACCCTGTGAACTGTATCAACGGCCTGTGTGTCAACACCCCTGGCAGCTACCTGTGCAACTGTCCACAGGACTTCGAGCTGAACCCCACTGGTGTGGGCTGTGTGGGTGAGTGGGGACCTGTGTGGAGGGCACACCTTCCATCCAAGACCTTGGTGGTCCCACCTAGCTGGAACTGGCCACTACCAGAGACTGGGATGACTGACCACTCTCTGCCCTGCCAAATACCTGGCTGTTCATGATGGGCTTAACCCTGCAGCAGCAGAGTACCTACCTCCTGTTAAGCCTAGCCCACCTTGTGTGACCATTGTGGGTGCTCTCCTGGTTGAAGCAATGTTATTCCTGAGCAGCTCTGGAGCTATTCTTAAGTGTTTGTTTCTTGCAAGGCCCTGGGTTACTGATAACATTATTTGGGTCATGCTCCCTAACCATACTGAAGACAGGCCACCATGCTGTCACCCCTGTACGATATAGTGTGGCTTTTACCAGACAAGCTGGGCAGACTTTGTTCTTGAAGGGTTCCCAAAGTCATGAGCTGCAAGGACAGACTGGACGTGGTTTGCTACAACACAGGTGGACATCTGGGACAGGACTGGGGCCTTATCCCTCTCCCTGCTTCTTGAGGCAATAGTGCCATTCACTCTTCCTGTGCACACAAATCTTTACCGGCTTTGCTCACCCACTACTGTCTCTGTGCAGATACCCGTGTTGGGAACTGCTTCCTGGACACCCAGGATCGAGGAGATGGGGGGATCTCCTGCAGCGCAGAAATCGGAGTTGGGGTCACTCGGGCATCCTGCTGCTGCTCGCTGGGTCGTGCATGGGGCAACCCCTGTGAGCTTTGTCCTCCAGCCAACACGAGTGAGTTGGGAAAATGTCTGGGGTGAACTTGAACAGGGGCTGGATGGGCAGTGTAGAGCAGAGAAGAGACAGGGGGCCACTTCCCTGTTGGCTTCTCAACTCAGTCCGGGGGTCCTGGGTCCAGGATATGTGATCATCACAATAGAGCAAGGGAGGCTGAGGGAGAAGAAGGCAACGCTGTTTGTCAGTGCAGGGCTAGACAGGTGGACCAGGACAGGGGGGAGGTGAGGTGGGGTGGGAGACACCAGGCTGGTTGTGCCTGGGGGATGCAGGTTGGGATCCTTTGTTCCTAGTCCAGTGGGCTGGGGGGGGCAGCAGACCTAAACTAACCCTATTCAAGGGTTAGAAGAGGTTAGACAAGGGTTCAAGGGTTAGAAGGGTTAGGCAGGGCAGCTAAGTTAGCTCAGCATGCAGTGGGAGTCAGGCTGCTCCATCTGGACCCCTGACACCATCCTCACGGCCTATTTCTCCTGGGTTTCTCCTGGTTCTCCCTACCCCTTCTGCTTTATGGGAGCCCACTCAGCTCAGGATCCCCCTGACTAACTTTTTCCGCAGCTGAGTACAAGACCTTGTGCCCTGGAGGAGAAGGTTTCCGGCCCAACCCCATCACGGTCATCCTGGAAGGTAAGTCAACCCGGCCCCCATGCCCCCTCACCAGTGACTTGGGTGCTGGGGGACCCCAGCCCCATATGGGCACTGTCTGCTGTGGCACAGGGCTGGCGGGGTGCCCGCCAAGCCCCCCTCCACCAAATGTTAAGCAGCAAGTGTGTGGTCTCCTCGGACATCCTCCAGCCCCATGGCTGAGCCGCTCGGGCACCAGCAAGGGCTGGAGGTGGTGGGATGAGCCCGCTGGGGATCCTGGGGTGAAGGCGCCGCCCGGGCTGGGCTCAGGCAGTGAACACCCCCGCGACTGCTCTCCCTCCTCAGACATCGACGAGTGCCAGGAGCTGCCGGGCCTCTGCCAGGGCGGCAACTGCGTGAACACTTTTGGCAGCTTCCAGTGTGAGTGCCCCCTTGGCTACTACCTCAATGAGGACACGCGCATCTGTGAAGGTAACTGCACCGCGGGGCCTGTGCTTGCCTGTGTGCCTGGTGTGTATGGCACACGTCCATGTGCGTGCTCGTGTGTGCAACAGAGTTGTGCGTGTATCGGGGCTGCCCTAAGAGTGGTTGGCAGAATCCCTTCCCCTTTCCATTTCAGACTTCCCACCCTCATCACAAACCCTTTCCCCTTTCCCCTTTCCCAGTGCCAGGCCAGCCTGGTCGCTGTGCCAGTCCCATCCATACCCTATGCCAAGCCTACCCCCAACGCCATGGCAGGCCCTTCTCTACCTGTGCCCAGTGCTTTGACCTCCAATCTCCTTTATTCGGCAGATATTGATGAGTGCTCTGCTCACATTGGGATCTGTGGCCCTGGGACCTGCTACAACACCCTCGGCAACTACACCTGCGTGTGCCCCCCTGAGTACATGCAAGTCAATGGAGGAAATAACTGCATGGGTACGGATGCACGGTCCGAATCTGCGGGAGGGGGTCTGGCAGTGCCCTGCCTGTGTGCGAACCCTGGGTTGTGCTGTGGGCAGCAACGTGGCTGAGTGGACAGAGCAGAAGGGCTGGGAGCGAGGGCTGGGACTCGGGATGCCTGAGCTCACCAGTGCCTCACCCCATCCCTGCCCCTACGCCGCGCACATTCCCGTGCCAGAGGGGCTGACGCTCGCCCTGACAGCGGTTATAGGGAGAGCGGCTGGCACGGGGCGGTGAGGGACCCAGCAGAGCATTGCCACTGCCTGCTGCGGGGCAGGACCCCACGCTCTCGCTGGAGCAGGGCTTCAGCCCATCACTGCAGCCGCTTTGCTGGGCTGCCCTGTGTGTCACCTGTGGTCCCCAGGACAGGACAGGGTGGCATACCCTCAGCAATGAGCTCCCCGGGGCTGGCAGCACCCCTTCCTGGGGCTGGCACAAGACGCTGTCTGGGCTCTCTTTGCAGACATGAGGAAGAGCGTGTGCTATCGCAACTACAACGACACGTGTGAGAACGAGCTCTCCTTCAACATGACCAAGAAGATGTGCTGCTGCTCCTACAACATTGGCAAGGCCTGGAACAAGCCATGCGAACCCTGCCCCACACCAGCCAGCCGTAAGTCAAGCTTTTGGGAAGAACGTCTTGATCCTGTGGCTGCCCCCTCACTTCTCCAGCAGGCCCACGTGCACTTTGAGTGCAAAATAGAGGGGGACAAGGGAGAGCATCAAGTCTGGCAGGTGGCACCTGGCGGGGGGAGCGCTGCGGGGACGTGCGTGGCAGTAGAAGGACACAGGGGACTGGGACAGTATGTGCGGCGAGGAGATGATGTGTGGGCTGCATGGGCAGTGGTGTGGGTGTCAGCGTTGTGTGGAGGAGTGAGTCTGTACCTGCCTGCAAGGTGTGCAGACGCCACGTGTGCACGTGCCATTAATTGTGTGTGTGTGTGCCCTGCAGTGCAGGTGCGTGTAACCTTTGCCTGGTGCCATACGTGTTCTTGGCCCCTGTGACTCCTGACCGAGCACCATGCAGATCCCCTCCTGCCTGTCAGATCACCTCTCCGCTCACTCCAGCCTTAGTTGGCCCTTGTCCCTCTCGTCCCTCATGCCACTGGGCATGGCCATGACCTTGGTGTTCCCCTTCCAGCCGAGTACCAGATCCTGTGTGGGAACCAGGCCCCTGGATTTATCATCGACATCCACACAGGAAAGCCGATCGGTGAGTAGAGCCCCCGTGCCCAGGAGATCCAGGTCTGCTCTCTGCCCCTCTGCTTTCTCCCCATGGTGCTTGTGAGCCTGTTCCCTTCTCCTCCCTTAGTAAATTAAGCCCCGAGCAGAAAAGAGACAAGGAAAAGAGGTGGCACACATGGCTGCAAGCAGCTGGCCAAACCTTCCTGAGTGGCTGGGCTGCTCAGACCTCCCTACATTTGCAATTATGCCTTGGTTTCCATCCCACCACGAGAGACAAGTGGCCAGTGACCACAGGCAGTGGCCAGTGGCCAGGTAGATCCAGACCTGTGATAGCCCTGGTGCTCACACTGGCAGCAGGGCACCTCTGAGAGCCAAGGTTTCAGGTTTGTGTTTTGGTGGATGGAAAGCCAGAGGAGCTGTTGAAAATCCTGGGATTTGTGAGCTGTCTAGAGATGTTTTGCAGTCTTGAAAGATGGACTCGCTGGTAGTTTGTGAGACAAACAGATAATCATTGCTTCACCTGGCCTTGGCAATATCAACCAGGGGACTGAAGAGGAAGGAGATGAGTTCATCTTCCGCTCCCAGAAAGAAAGTGCAGCAGAGGGTATCAGGGCAGGGCTGCAGGGCTGGCAGGGCTGGTGGTGGATTGTGCTGGGCACAGCAACAGAGTCAGGGACCCTGGAGGCATCTCAGTATTTCAGTGACCCCCTGGACGTCCCATTTGCAGCCTGGTCCCAGAGCCTTAGTGAGTAACTGTGTTACTGCAGAGACACACTCAGAGAAACACGGTGGGTGTCTGGGGTAGGACCCCTCCCCTGTGCTGTGCAGGCTCTGCCAGAAATCCTGTGGCTCCTACTACTTGGAGTCTTATGTGGCTCTGTTGTGTACCCAGATCTCTGCAGAGCAGCCCTGGCCTGGCAGGATCTGCAGATCCAGTATCAGTCCTCCAAGAGTTGCTCCACTGTTTGGTGGCCCCTTCCTGACAGTCTTCTTTTTAGGATGAACAAGGGCAGCAGCCTCCCAGCCCCCAGCTATGGGGGATGCTTTCCTCCCTGCTGCCTTCCCAGGATGCTGAGAGATGTTGTCTGTGTGCAGATATCGATGAGTGCAGCGAGATCCCTGCTATCTGCACGAACGGTGTCTGCATCAACCAAATCGGCAGCTTCAGGTGCGAGTGTCCCATCGGATTCAGCTACAACAACATCCTGCTCATCTGCGAAGGTAACGGGGCAGCCGGGGCAGCGCTGCCAGGGGCGCCCAGGAGGGTGGGGGCTCTCCGCATGGCACTAGCATCTCCCCACCTTGTGGGGCACCAGGATGTGGGCTGTCAGCAGACATGGACAGAGTCTACACGTTCTCAGCCTTCTTGAAATCTTCTTCATTTTCCGCATCAATGGTTGGACAAAAATTGCTGATTTTCATTCATGCTCCTTTCTGGCTTTCCCTTCCTCTCTTTTTTGGCTTTTTTTAGAAAAAGTTTGCAAATGTGTGTGTTTCAAAGTTTTAAGTTGTAACTAAAATTCCCATTATTTTCTTGCAAAGCAATAAAAAAAAAAAAAAGTTGAAAATTGACCCCAATTGGAGCAAACCCAGGGTTAAAATTCAGTTGACTGCACTGAGCCACTCCAGCCCTTCCAGGATGATGGTGCCTGGTGAGGGCTCGTCACTCTGCACAGTCCAGGTTTGCCCTGCTCTCCTCCCACAGACATCGACGAGTGCAGCAGTGGGGAGAACCTCTGCCAGCGCAACGCTGACTGCATCAACATCCCGGGCAGTTACAGGTGCGAATGCTCAACCGGATACAAGCTGTCGCCTAGCGGAGCCTGCGTGGGTAAGATGGGAGCTCTTTGCTACCTATTCCAGAGACACGTGTGCGAGGCGCTGACACCCCTGCCTAGGCTCTTCAGATGGTTGTGCAGACCCAAGGAAGGACGGGATGAAGGACTTGCCGGTCCCACGCGTGGGTCTTTTGTCAAGCCTGGGCACTATGACCTGGCTGTGCTGTGATTATGGGATATCTGTACCTTTGGAACAATTCCCAGGGACTGTGGGCTCCTGAGGGAGGAGAAAAGGTCACTGTGATGTGCAGCTTTAGTCTGACAACTCAGGCCACTTTCTCCAGCAAAATTTATTTATTTAGAGATGGCAGCGCACAAATCTTATTCTCTGTGAAGCCACCTCTCAGAAAACAGAGCCGGTTCTGCTGTGCTGCTGCTCACAGACACAGCTGCCCACCAGCAAGCCGGGCTCTGCAAAAGGCTGGTGCCTCGGCTCTTCCCGTTTGGTCCATCCCTTCTCCTCACCAGTGCCACTTTGCTTTGTTTCAGGTCGCAACGAGTGCCAGGAGATCCCCAACGTCTGCAGCCACGGGGACTGCGTTGACACCGAGGGCAGCTACGTCTGCATCTGCCACAACGGCTTCAAGGCCACGGGGGAACAGACCATGTGCATGGGTCAGTGTGGCTGCCGCAGCCCTGCCGTGAATCAGATATCAGGATGGACACGAGCTGGATAGTGCCAAGGACAGCCAAGGGCCACGGTGTCCTCTTGATCCCAGGCTGCCCCTGGAAGCCACAGGGGTGTTGTGCAGCTGCCTGGACCCTGTCTGCACACCCAAGACAGTGGCTCTCAGCTCACTCAGCCCCTGAGTCAGCTGCGACCTTCTCTCTGCAGATATTGATGAGTGTGACCGACAGCCCTGCGGAAACGGGACCTGCAAGAACACAGTTGGCTCCTACAACTGCCTCTGCTTCCCTGGCTTTGAGCTAACGCACAATAACGACTGCATGGGTGAGCTGCATGGAATCCTGACCGCAGGGATTGCTGCCTGGGGTCAACGCGGTAGCAGCTCAGGGACATGGAGTGTCACACAGGGACATACAGGGTGTCAGCTCTGGGTGTCACCTGGCAATGGCTGTAGAAGTGACCTCTGGGTGTCACCTGGCAGTGACTGTAGGGGTATTTGTATGTGTCAGAGGTGTAGGGCTGGCTAAGGCAGCGCGCTGACACTCATGCTGTGCATATCTCTTCCTGTTGTGCTTATCCTTTCCCTCCCACAGACATTGATGAGTGTTCATCCCTGGTGGGGCAGGTGTGTCGAAACGGCCAGTGCATCAACAGCATCGGCTCCTTCCAGTGCCTGTGCCAAGAGGGGTATGACCGGACCCCTGATGGGAAGAACTGTGTAGGTGAGTGTCTGGGCAGCAGGCTGGCCCCCCTCAGCAGGTTGAGCCGTGTGTTGGCGTGGCTGGCACTGTGCAGTGCTATAAGACGTGGTCCCCAAGCTGGTCCCATCAGAGGCAACTGAGCAGTGGACTCTCCAAATCCGCTCACAAGGTCCCAAGTCCTCTGGAGCCAAAGTCTGGTCATTTGACTGCCCATGGAGAGCTGGACTGGGCCCCACTCTGCCTGCATCTCCCTTCCAGCAGTGCAGGGAACAGTCAAGCCAGTCCCTTTCCATGTGCTGAGACCTGCAGGCAGTGAGGAGAAATGTGGTCCTGTCCATGCCCCTCAAGCATGCAGAGTTGTACCAGGGATGCCTTGGGAACCATCTTGCAGGCAGGGGCTGTGGGGGCAGACAGGCACGTTGTGCTCTGGTTACTTGTGTCCCCCACTCTGCCTCCTGCAGCACCAGGTCCTGCAGGGCTGAGTCCATGTTCCCAGGGTACACAAGGTAGAACGTCCTGGAAAATGTCTTACCTGCTTCTCTTGCATCTTTTGGGCAAAGCATGGTGCAGCTGCAGGAAGGACCTGGGTGCAGTAAGGTACCCTGCACCCTAGTCCTCCAAGCTGAGCACAGACACTATCACTGGTTATTTTCCCTCCTCTGCAGACATCAATGAGTGCGTGAGCCTGCCTGGGACCTGCTCCCCGGGCACCTGCCAGAACCTGGAGGGCTCCTTCCGCTGCATCTGCCCCCCGGGGTACGAGGTGCAGAACGACAACTGCATCGGTAATGTTGGCTCCCTGCTTCCTCCATTTCCACCACAGCATGTGACCACCTTGGACTATTCCCAGAACAACCGTATTCCTCCTGAGTGGGCAGGGGCATGCATCACCACCCCCAAATATCTTCTTGAAAGCAATTGGACACAGAGCAAGGCAAGGCCTGCTCCCATGGTGGAGGAGGCTCAGTGGTTTTCCTATGCCCTGGCCTCTTCATTGTCCCATTTGCCCCGGGGGTGTGTTAAGGGATTTAGGGCCGGGGTGATGTCCTGCAGGCATCAGAGCTCCCCAGACATCACAGCTTCAGCTGGTTTTAATGCAGTGAGGAAAGGAGTGACCTTTAGCTGCTCTGTAATATATCCCTGGTGCTCTCAGATATCAACGAGTGTGAAGAGGAGCCCAACATCTGCCTTTTCGGGACATGCACCAATACCCCTGGCAGCTTCCAGTGTGTCTGCCCTCCAGGCTTTGTGCTGTCTGATAACGGCCGACGGTGCTTCGGTGAGTGCAGCTCATCGCGGTGGGGAGGGGAGCATGACCATCCCAGATGTCTGCGATGACCTGTGCATTTCCCCATCTCCTACAGATACTCGCCAGAGCTTCTGCTTCACTCGTTTTGACAACGGAAAGTGCTCTGTCCCCAAGGCCTTCAACACCACCAAGGCTCGGTGTTGCTGCAGCAAGATGCCAGGAGAAGGCTGGGGAGACCCGTGTGAGCTCTGCCCGCAGGAGGGGAACGGTAGGTGTGCTGGGACCCAGCTCCACGGGAGAGATGTCTGCAAGTGTCTCTGACATGAGCGGAGTGTGGGGAAGGTGTGCAGGTCAGGCAAGGCAACCAGCGACGCGAGTGTCCAGCAAAGTGGTCTCCTCCATCTGGAGAGCAGCCCTTACTGGGCTGCAGTATTCCCTGGGTCTCCAGCCAACCACAGCCAGGCTTATTTCTGCTTTGGATCTGCTCTCAGTTCTCTGCAGGGCTTTAGATAAGGCAAAAGTATCTCAGAGCCTCCAGATCCAAGGCAAGCACAGGCGTTTTCCAGCCAGCTGGGGTTTTGTGGCCTCCCATGGGCAGTGAGCTGTCAAGATCTCGGTCATGCTCTAGAAGCCTCCAAAGCACATTTCAGCTTCTGTGAGTAGAAGCATTTGTAAGCATATCTCACGTTTCTACTTTCTTCCAGTTGCCTTCCAGGAGCTGTGTCCATATGGCCATGGAGCCATCCCAGGCCCAGGTGACACCCGAGAAGGTAAGGTCTGATCTAGGGATGAGAAGAAATTTGGTTTGGGATGGGGGGTATTGTCTAGAAGCAACCAGGCCTAGGCTATCTGGAGAGTAGGGTTGAACCCCAGTGGCGGGAGGGACTGGGTGCCCTCCCAAGCTCATGGTCTCTGACTGCTCACCAAAGGTTCAGCCCCCAGCTCTGGAGAGGGATTGTCTGGGATTGCAGGTCAGTCCTGAGAGGATGGGGATAAGTTTCTGCCTATGTGCTCACATGAAGTTTCATGGCCTTGGTTTCCCTTCTAGATGTTAATGAATGTTCAGAGAACCTGGGTGTCTGCATAAACGGGGCCTGCATTAACACTGATGGGTCCTTCCGCTGCGAGTGCCCCTTTGGGTACAACCTGGACTACACAGGAGTCAACTGTGTGGGTAAGGGTCTGCACAGGGAGCACCTGCTCCCTCTTGCTTTTATCCTCCTTATGTCAGAGGCTACGAGCATGTGCGTCGTGTGTGTGTGTGTGTGTGTGGAGAGAAGGAACTTGCTTCTCCCCTGCCCCTTTGCATTTTACCCCCGGCTCCTGGCTTTGCTGGGCTTGTTTGAATGCTCTGGCTGCCGGAAGAGACCAGCCTGCACCTTTCCTATCTAACTCATCCACCTGACGTGGTCCCGGCTTCCTCCAGATACCGACGAGTGCTCCATCGGCAACCCCTGTGGGAACGGCACCTGCACCAACGTGGTGGGAGGCTTCGAGTGCGCCTGTGACGAGGGCTTTGAGCCGGGTCCCATGATGACATGTGAAGGTAATGCTGCTGTGAGGCAATCCCGTCACCCCCATTGCATACTGGGCCGTGTGTGTGACCCCACCGGGTCACTGCCTGGGTGAGCAGTAGTCAGGTCAGCCTCCAGTGGACAGTGCAGAAAAGCTGCCTGGGGCTCCTCTCCACATGAGTGTATACATCAGTGCTGGTCCCCTTCGGCTTCCTCTGAGGCTGGAGCCCCAGAGGAGGTCTGGAGACCTGCCTAAATGCAGGAGCTGCCTCACCAAGGAGCCAGGACCCTGTCCCCATCAAAGCTGCTGAGACATCATGTGTCTGTCCCTCTGCAACTGAAGACCATGACAGGAAGCCTTGGTGGAATGATGTTCTCATGACATGGTTGCATGGCGGGGGGGAATGTGTCCTGGGGAGGTCCACCACTGTTACTGCCCAGCTGAGTCTGCTGAGAGCACAGAGTCGAGCTCTCTCCTCTCTCCTGCCTCCCAGACATCAACGAATGCTCACTGAATCCCCTGCTCTGTGCCTTCCGCTGCATCAACACCTTCGGCTCCTACGAGTGCACCTGCCCATCTGGATACGCCCTCCGAGAAGACAGAAGAATGTGCAGAGGTAGAATCCCCTTCTGCACCCATCAGGGGAGCTCCCACACTCTCCCCAGCCCCCTGCACTTAGCCGGTCTCTGATGCTGCCCAGAGAGGAGGCAGGACTTCTGAGCTGGCATCTCTGGGCTTGGGCTCACTCTCACCTACCTTGGTGTCTCTTCTGTGTGCCAGCCAGCCCGGGCCGAGGCCGTAGGGACTGGCAGAGCATTGCAGATGTCAGCACTCAGTTCCTAGTTGCCCCCTCAGTGCTGCTGAGCTGGTGGGTTGACCATGGTCTCATGAGGTTCTTGGTTGCAGATCTGGATGAGTGTGCAGAGGGCCTGCACGACTGCGAGTCTCGAGGGATGCTGTGCAAGAATCTCATCGGCACCTTCATGTGCATCTGCCCACCAGGAATGCAACGCAGGCCCGATGGAGAGGGCTGCACAGGTACCAAGGACCAGGCTGGGAGGGATTCCCAGTGGGGCTGGAGAACATCCTCTTCTAGGCATTGTCCATGTAGCTTTATTTTATGTCCTTCTGTCAAACAGCTCCTCCCCAGGGTTTACCATGTTTCAGAACTTCCTGTATGGCCTACTAGATGCCTACACACACAAAACCTCTGTTCATCTCTGGACCCGTGGGTCTACACAGTTCCAGCACAGGGTGACACAGCGTTATGCCATGTGTCCCTTCTGTTGAGTCTTTCCATGCCTGTGTCAAGCTGCTTTGCACTGGGCTGCTTTTGGAAGGGCCAGCACGGAACAGCCCAGACCTACACAGTATTAGGCACAGCAGGAATGTGGAGTGAGCCCAGCTCTACTCCTAGCCCAGCAGCTTGGCCACTTGCAGGTGGAGAATGTGCAAACCCGGGAAGCTGGGTACTCAGCCACCCTGCTTCGGGAGAGGTCCAGAGCGGGTGGATGTGTTTCTCAGCTGCCTAAGGGTGTGGAAATGGTCCTCAAGGACTATGTGATGGCATTTCAAACTGAGTAATAGCATGAGGACTCATGGAAAGCTGAAATGTGTCCTGTGCCTCACTGCAGCCCTTTGTGGTTCTTTCATTCCTAGATGAGAACGAGTGTCGCACCAAGCCTGGAATCTGCCCCAATGGCCGCTGCATCAACACAGTGGGAAGTTACCGCTGTGACTGCAACGAAGGTTTTGAAGTCAGCCCCTCTGGCACAGAGTGTATTGGTAATGACCGAGTCCTGATGGGTTTTGAGCAGCCTCTCCTTACTAGCAGATGATGCTTCTCAGGTGGTTCAGGGTTTCTGAGTGGAGAGGTTGTTGAGGCATCACCTTTGCATTGAGCATTATCCAAACCACACTACCCTCCATGCTGGAACTGGGACAGGCTGGACAGGCTGCTCAGTTATCCCTGGTGCTGACACCGACTCAGATCCTGAACTTGTATCCCCACTCTCTCTCTCCAGACACCCGCCAAGGATTCTGCTTCACGGAAGTACTGCAAACCATGTGCCAGATGTCCTCCACCAACCGCAACCTGGTCACCAAATCTGAGTGTTGCTGCAACAGTGGGCGCAGCTGGGGCCCCCAGTGTGAACTCTGCCCCCTTCCTGGAACCGCCCAGTACAAGAAAATGTGTCCTCATGGGCCAGGGTACTCCACTGATGGGAGAGGTGAGCTGGGGCCCAAATCACCTTCAGTGCAGAGGGGACATGTGGGTACAGGCAGAATTCCCCTGGAAACTGGCTGGGACAGACCTACACAGTGCCTGGAGCAGACAAGAAGCCTCTGCGACATTATCTTACAGATCCCTGAATGTAGCCTCTGGCTCCCTGGGAGAGTCTGAGCTGCCCTGGCACAGTGCTGGCACAGGAGCATGGGGCCAGAGGCAGCACTGGCACTAACGGATCCTTCCCTCCCTCCCGCAGACATCGACGAGTGCAAGGTACTGCCCAACCTCTGCAAGAACGGACAGTGCATCAACAGCATCGGCTCCTTCCGCTGCCACTGCAGGCTGGGCTACACCGCGGATATCACAGGCACAGCCTGTGTGGGTGAGTTGGGAGAAGGAAACTCATGTCTTGGCCTCGGCAGACTTCCACACCTACTTTTCAGCTGCAAAGGGAGGGTCCTGTAACCCCCACCTGGGAGCTGCCCTCACCTCTGGCCATACCATCCTACGTATCTGTAGCAGGGCTCTGGTCGCTTTGCCCTATTGTGTGGTCCTCTGTACATCACAGCTGTCACTTTGTGTTGTTTAACTCCTTATCTTCTCCCTGTGACCCTGGGAGTCACAGGGACTGGCAGGGAGTGTGATCCAGAGGTGAAAGTCTGTGAGCAGCCAAACCTTTCGCTGGCAGGGCAGCTGGTTCTAGCCAGCCCGAGTGCCACGTTGGGAATCCAGATGTTGACATAAAAGGCACCCCCAGAATCACAGCTGCAAGCATCTGGGGAAGTACCAAAGGGGTTGAGGATGTGCTGTACTTCCAGTATTGAGATGGTGTTCAGGACCATGCCAGCAGCTGTGTGTCTTAGACACGGAGTGGGAAAAAGTCCCACAGAAACCAAGCTTAGGAGCAGAGCAGATAAGCCCTTGAGCACCAGGACAGGATTCCTCTCTAAACATCCTTGCCCTTTCTCCAGCTTTGTGCCCTCCAGCCTGGCTCAAAGTTATGGCCTTTGTCAGAGCCATGGCTGCTACTTCCTGCCGGGCAGAGGTGACAAAGCTCCAGAAGTACAGGGCTGGCCCCATCCCTGATGTTCCCAGTACTCGGGAGGAGCATCTACCCATCTCTTCAGCTAGGAAGGGGCTGGGAAAGACATCACTCAGACCCCCCCGGTCACACAACATCCCATGTCTGAGCAGGGAGGTGATTCAGCTCTTTTTCTGCAGGAGATCTCCCACGTTTTTCGTGGTGGCTCAAACTAAGGTGCTCCCTCAAAGCCCTTGTCCCTGCTCACCTGCTTCCTGCAGAGTGGAAAAGATGCATTTATCTGGGTCAGGGCATGCCAGGATCCATAGGGCCATCTGACCACTTCGTTATGTGGGGCCGTGAAACCTGGGGTCACCTTGTGTTCAGGAGCCCCTTGGTAGGCTGAATGGTCCAAGGGGTGTTGGGGCCCCAGGCCAGCAGCACAACCTGGGAAGGCTGATGTGTCTTGTCTCTCGAGTCTAGATTTGGATGAGTGTAACCAGTCCCCTAAACCATGTAACTTCATCTGCAAGAACACAGAAGGCAGCTACCAGTGCTCCTGCCCCCGAGGGTACATTCTGCAAGAAGATGGGAAGATCTGCAAAGGTATTCACCCAGGAGAAGGCAGAACCCAGAAGGAGGCAGCTGCCTCATCTCTGGCAGCAGGGGGGATGGCAAGAGTCGATTAACATGGGACAGAAGAGTCAGGTTCTTCTGTTCAGCCACAGAACAAGGCTAGACATGGAAAAAGGTGCTGTGCTGGACTTTCATGGATATGCATTAGGGTTTCATCCTTCCACAGACACTCTAGACCTGTCTCATTAGGAAAAAAAATACTCCTTGCCCTTTCCTGCAGACTGCACAGCATATCCCAAGCTGTGCTGAGCTCAGGGGGCCTTGAACCTGCATGGCTCTTCCTGGGTGGGTGGGCTGCGGGTGGTGGAGTCCCTGCCAGGGCTCCTCCTGGCGCTGGCAGCTGCCGGGCTGGGCCTTTGCCCACCTCTCGCAGTGCTGATGCATCAGACTGTGAGGAGAGTGGCCTCAGAATCTGGGAGAGTCCAGGATTTGTGGATTACAGGAGAAAAATCTCTGCATCCCCAAATGTGTCTGTACATGAGGCTGAAGTGGGAGAGGCTCCCTGGACTTGTTATTCTCATGTAAGAATTTTGTGTGTGTTGTTCCTGAGGCTGGTCCATGTCAGGTCCTGGTCTGTCCAGGAGCACTGTGCATCGCTGTGTACATCCAGGTTTCACAGACTCAGCCCACAAAGATATCTCAGTACCCTGAGACACATGTTCTTGATCTTGTTGCTTTAGACTTGGATGAATGTTCCACCAAGCAGCACAACTGCCAGTTCCTCTGCGTGAACATTATCGGAGGATTCAACTGCAAATGCCCCCCAGGCTTCACTCAGCACCACTCATCCTGCATCGGTGAGTAGAGGCATCCACTGCTCTGCTATAGAGCACCAGCAAGGTCCCCATGGGTGAGATTTAAGCCCAGGAGAGTCTCTCCAGCCCCCCAGCTCTGGCTCCAGAGCACTTCCCCTCTCCAGTCAGCCTGGGGTTGTGCAGCTGACTTCTCTGTCCACGATGCAAGGTAGCTGTCTGCAAAGCTGCACACAGCCACATCTTTGGGGATGGACTTACAAGTGGCCACCGGTGTTTTGCAGATAATAATGAGTGCACAGCTCAGCCCTCTCTGTGTGGAGCTAAAGGACAGTGTCTGAACACGCCAGGCAGCTACAACTGTGAGTGCCAGAAAGGATTCTCCCTGGACAGCTCTGGTGTCAACTGTGAAGGTGGGTCTGTATCTCTGGGGCTTTGACAGACACGTGTTCCATGGGGGAGAGTTCCTAGTTCACTCACAGTCTCTAAGCAGCTCAGTCCAGCCAAGAAGGGACTACTCCTTACTGTGGGGCACCAGAAACCCACACAGGAAGCCCTGGTGCAAAGGAGAGATCAGTGTCTGACCTGCCTGGAGGAACACTGGCTCTTGGACAAGTAGCTGAAGGTCTCAGTGCTGCAACCGTGGCAGCCAAAGCTGGGAAAGGAATGGTCCTGTATCTCATCAGGGGAGATCTCACGCCAGCCAAAACCCCCCATGTGCTGTGCTAAAGAAAATCCTATCTTCAGCACAGGCAGCCTGAAGCAGAGCAGATCTGGTAACGGTCCAGGCCAGACCTTAAATCAAAAAACATCCAAGCAGGGGCTGCAAGGGGGGGTGTATGTGGGCCTTGGGGCTGAGGGTGTTACTCAATTCCAAGCTGCAGAGACATAATTAGGCAGAAGAACCTCCCACCTGCGTGAGAACCCTCAAGGATGCTGGCTGGCAGGCAGGTACCACGTGCACATGGTCCCTGTGCACCCAGCGCTGCCCACAAGACAGGGAGGAGTTGTCTCACCACCATCTGTGTTCCATTGCTGCAGATGTGGACGAGTGTGATGGAAACCATCGGTGCCAGCATGGCTGCCAGAACGTGCTGGGAGGCTACCGCTGCGGCTGTCCCCAGGGCTACGTGCAGCACTACCAGTGGAATCAGTGTGTGGGTGAGTGTGGGATGGGGCTCTGGTAGCCTGTAGCTGTGGGACAGGGGATTGAGGGCAGCTGAGCCCCGAGTCCTTCTCCAGCCACCCCTGGCCACCTCTGACACTGGATTCTGGGTTCATCTCTGCCAACCCAGCACTGATTTTCCTGCCCTGCCCCAGAGACAGACCGTGCCTGTGCCCAGAGACAGTGCCCCTGCCCTGACCTGCACCACCCCGGGTTCTCTCTGCAACAGGCAACGTCAGCAGGCTGCTCTGCAGAGCGATGAGCTCCCGGTGTTCCTGACACCAGCAGCTCCCTGCGTTGCAGGAGATAAAAAATCAAGGCAGTCCTTCAGGGACCTGCATGGGATAAGGTCTCACAGGCAGCCAGGAGAAGGAAGCCTGCCACCAGCTCAGCGATGGCCACGGGCAGATTTCCTTGGCCGTGCGGGGTGGGGAGAACCAGCAGCACAGGAGCTCCCTCCCACTAAGTTTCTGACTAGTTCTGCTGTCTTTGGGTGCAGATGAAAACGAGTGCTCCAGCCCGACTGCCTGCGGCTCTGCCTCCTGCTACAACACTCTGGGAAGTTTCAAGTGTGTCTGCCCATCTGGCTTTGATTTTGACCAAGCCTTTGGTGGGTGCCAGGATGTGGATGAATGCTCAGCAGGTGGCAGCCCCTGCAGTTATGGCTGCTCCAACACAGATGGAGGCTACCTCTGCGGCTGTCCTGGAGGCTACTTCCGAGCAGGACAAGGGTAAGAGAGCAGCCAGCAGGTCACAGAATCACAGAATCACAGAATCATCTAGGTTGGAAGGGACCTTGAAGATCGTCTAGTCCAACCGTTAACCCAGCACTGACAGATCCCAACTACACCAGATCCCTCAGCGCTGGGTCAACCCGACTCTTGAACACCTCCAGGGATGGGGACTCCACCACCTCCCTGGGCAGCCCATTCCAACGCCTGACTACCCGTTCCATAAAGAAATGCTTCCTAATATCTAGTCTAAACCTTCCCTGGTGCAACTTGAGGCCATTCCCTCTTGTCCTATCACTTATTACTTGATTAAAGAGGCTCATCCCCCCTCTCTGCACCTTCCTTTCAGGGAGTTGTAGAGGGTGATGAGGTCTCCCCTCAGCCTCCTCTTCTCCAGACTAAACAACCCCAGTTCCCTCAGCACGACATGTGCTCCAGACCGTTCACGAGCTTCGTTGCCCACGTCCCCACAGGCACCTGAATGTTCCTGGGGGATATTGCAGGCTGCCAAGTGCATGGTGCCCCCAGACATGCTCCATCACCACTCTTCTGCTCTCTGCCACCAGTGCAATTTGAAGGAGCCCCAGGAGCCAGTAAGCTCCCATTCCCACATGAGTCCTCAGCTTCTCCATGCCAGACTGTTCCTCACCCATCTCAAGATCCTCATGCTAACGTGCCTCTCCTCTTCCATTTCACTAATCCAATGGTTAGTGCAGCTGCTAGCACTGTAGCAGATGCTCCGCAGACCCATCTAGTCCAGGGTGCAGACAGATTAAACCTACTGGCCACATCTAAACAAGACAGGGCCTGACCTCTCTCAGGCATGTCCTGTGTACAAGCCATTCTGTACAAGCCATGTCCTATACCCAGGCATGATCCTCCATGTGTCTCTGGGTGCCACGTGGAGGATCTGTGAGGGCAATGGTAAGATTTCCTTCTGGAAGCATGGATCTGAGATGGGTCTCTCTGCTCTTCTGCCACCAGACACTGTATTTCTGGCTTGGGTTTTGGGAAAGGTTCCTACCTTCCTGCCCCCCAAGAAGAGGATGAAGACAACCTGCTCTCCCCTGAAACCTGCTACGAGTGCAAGATAAACGGCTACCCCAAGAGGGGTCGGCAGCGACGCAGCGTCAACGGCACTGAGAACCACCAGGTATGAAATCCATGGCATCTGGGGTGGGGTGGAGCAAGGCAAGAGCTGGGTCACTTGGGGGATAGCTGCCTGGAGTGGATCCCGTGCAGCGTGCCCGTTCCTGTGGGGCTGCCTCAGTCCAGGCAGAGAGAGCAGCTCACTCTGTACCTGCCCGTGCAGGGTGCTGGGGTGTTTGTGGATGCCACTGACTCCACAGTCCTGCAGAAATGGAAGGTCTTTCACAATGCATTAGAGGTCAGGACAGTCTTAAGTGACACAGACTTGTGTGGTTTGGCCACAGATGTCTGAGGATCCATGCGACCAAGAAATAAAGCACACACATTTCCTTGCAAGGGGAGCTAACGGGGGAGCAGCTCCCTAGGGCCATAGAGGACTGTCAGCACTTACTGTCTGACTCCACACTGGACCTGTCACTATAAATACAGGTTATTCCTTGGAGGGAAGTTCTGGCTTCTGTCCAAGGCTCCCCCAAGAAGTTCACAGGCCTGGGCAGGACAGGTTGGTCTGGGAGGTCATTATGGGCCCTTCAGGCCTTGGGAGGAAAGTGCCTCTGGAGCTATTGGTTCTTCCCCTGAAGATGAGGGCTGTGTACTGGCTGGTTCAGTCTCAGAGACACAAACAGGGTACCAAGGAACACTTGGAGGAAAGCAAGGACCATAGAGTCATAGCTACTTCTCAGAGCTGCTTTGTGGTGGCTCATGGGGCAGAACTCCTCTAAATCAAGTCCTCCTTCACCTGGCCATGAGCTGTTCTTGGTATCTGTAAGTAACATGCCTGGTTCCTTTTGAAGGATCACACTGTGAACTTGGCCAGCATGGATGTGGATGCTCCTCTGTCCATGATGCTGAACCTCTCTGACCTGGCTCACAAGGAGCACATCCTGGAGCTCCTGCCAGCTGTGGAGCCCCTGGAGAACCGTGTGCGGTACCTGATCTCCCACGGGAATGAGGATGGCTACTTCCGCATCCACCAAAAAGAGGGGCTCAGCTACCTGCACCTCGGCCGCAAGAAAATAGTTCCTGGCACCTACCTGCTGGAAATCGTCAGCGTGCCCCTGTACCGCAAGAGGGAACTGCAGAAACTAGAGGCCAAGAACCACCTCAACTACTTAGCAGGGGAGCTGGGCCAAGCACTGAGGATGAAGCTCCAGCTCCAGCTCTACTAACAGCCATGAGATCCACCCACCCAACCGACAGTACAGTCCTTAGCCTTGCCATCCACACCTGGAAACAACTGCCTCCTCTCTCGCTGCACCCCCTGCCACCGCCTCCCCCCCTGCACTGTACAACTGATGGGAAATGTCCCTCTGGGCTCAGCACTCCCCTTGGCCATGCAGGGATGCTCCGCTTCATGGGGTGCTTGAGTCAAAACCAAGCCACACCGCAAAAGAGCTCATGAAATCTTAGCCAAAGGTTCAAACCTTGTTAGCAGGGACTCCCTCCCTCTGCTCAGCTCTTGCCCGTCTCCTTTAACCAAGATACTGTTAGTCCGAGCTGGCAAGGGCAGTACCATGGGGAAGCTGCCTGTCCTTCATGGTCACAGGCCATATACCGCCCCACAGCCCAGGAAATGTTGGGGGCAGCTGTGGAAGGAGCTCTGGCACGGTGGGGTGTCAGTACATTTCCCAGCAGCTCTTGTTCCTCCTTTGCTTCTGCATTGTCATGATGGTGCTGCAGAAACCATCCCATACCTACACTGGCTGTGCTCTGTCTTTCTCTATCCTCTCCATGTCCTCTGGTCCTTTTGGGCTCCTCTGTCAAACAGAAAAGGTCACCTCTGGTTTAAGGGGCAGTTCAGGTTGCTAACCTCACATCACGAAGCAGCCAGGCCACGGGACCACAGGCTTCTGTAGGCAACCTGGGGTTTTCACACGGCTGGACACGTGCATGCCCTGCAAAGATTGGAGCTGGAAGGGCTTTTCCAGAGCTCCAGCAAGTCCAGGGGTTAAGGTGTCCTTCTGTGAATGAGGAGGAGCTCTGGGGAAAGGCAAATAATTGCATTGTTGAATGCAGTTGTGGAACGGACAAACTAAACTGGCAGGAAAAATGTCATGAGTCTGGTAGAGAGCGTTTGGATGCTTCCCATGCCAGAGGGGATGGAGGGCTTGGCAGGAGCGATGTGGCATGCTGCAGGGGCAGATTTCCTGGCCACCACCCATATGAGTGTTTGAAAAATCCTGTGAAAAGTTTCCCACCAGCAGGAGCAAGATGGGGATGGGGGGAGGTCTCTGCAGCCTGGCAGGAGGAAAGAGGCAGGGACAGCCAGAGCTTCATTTTTACAACCAGTCCTTGACTCCGAGCCGCCCCGTCTGTGTGACTCTGGTGCTTACGGCCAGACCCCCCACAGTCAGGAGCACTTCTGAACCAGGGGCTGCAAGTCACTCCCCTCTGGTTGTCGCACACATCTTGGTCAGTCCAAGGTGACAACCGAGATGGACAGTCTCTGGTTAATGCAGACAATCGAAATGCACTAAAAAGAGTCTGGAAAATATTAATTAAGTGAATTGAGGTCTCCCTGCTGCCTCAAGTAGCCTGTCCAGACCGTTCTGTCCAGGTGGGCTTTTCTTCCTCCCTCAAGAGTGTTCTTCACACAGCTGGTCTCTGCAATGCCGTTTCCTAGTTTTTGCATGAATCTGTTTTCAGTTCTGCATCAGCCCTGTGCATCATCACAGGAAAGAAAGGTGCTAATTCTCTCTGGTGACACACAAGACTACCTTATCAACCAATCTGAGGTGCTTTCAGCTTTCAGAAGCTGGTGCTGGTATTGAATCGTCAGCGTTAGTGCACTGTATCCATCCACCCTTTCATATTTATGTATAACCACCAAAGTTACGATTGCTCGTTGTTGTGAGGAGTGCATATTCCTGTAGCTTTTTTTTTTGGTACTTGGGGGGGGGTTGTTTTTTTCCTGGTACGCTGCCGCCGCATGGGGTGGGGGAAGTGTATGTATACTGTATTTGGGCTAATGTCAAACTTGAAAACTCTTTTGCATAATGCAGCTCCAGACTCTGGATTTTGGAAGAGTCCCAGAGCTTGTGACAGGATGGGTGGCCTGATGTTTGGGGGTTTTTTTATTATTTTGTTTTGGTTTGTTTTGTTTTTCCAACAGGTGCTTTTTTTAAAAAAAAAAAAAAACTATTAATAATAATAAATTAGCAGAGATGGGTTTGTGTGTGTGTGTTGAGCCAAAATCTCAAATGAAAAAGCTCAAGGTTTCCTTCATTCCTCTCTGGTGCGGTGTTTTTTTTTTTTTTTTTATGTATTGACATTTTCTTGCTGGTTGTTTTTCTGGGAAGCGTTGAAACCCAAAACCTGTGCCCCCTTGTCCCGCACAGAGAGGTGGCTCTTTGTGGAATTCCTTTTTGTATCAGAAGCAACAGCAACAATAAAATTATTTTGGGTTAAGTGTTTCTGTGTCTTCCTCCTCGTCTGGGTGCAGCTGCTGGGGTCGAGGGGCCGTGGGGAGGCCACGTCGGAGGCAGCCCAGGAGGGTGGCAGGACCCGTCCTGGCTCCGATGTGGAGGAAGCCTGAGCTGGTTTCTTCTCTGTGCTCCTCAGGGACACAGTTTCGCTCTTACAGCCTCCCTCAGCTCTCCCACCCCTGGCTGTCTCAGCCCCCAGGGGGGCTCTGGGGTCCTTCCCAAAGCCTTGGAGCAGGAGGCAGATGAGGGAGGAGGGACAGCCGCATCATCAGGGCCTCTCCCCTCCCCATCCTTTGCTCTCTTCCAGCAAGGGGAGTGGAAGGAGAGTGATGTCCAAGGGCTGAGCTGGAGACCAGACCGCTGAGCCCAGAGGAGGGGGTGTCTGCACCCCATCATTGCTGCTGGGCTGCGGAGAGGTCACAGTGGCCAAGACAGGGATGGGGGGGCACAAGAAGGGCTGGTGGCAAGGAGGCAGAGGGGATGCAGGAGAGCAGAGGCAAACCTCCTGCTACCACCCGGCTCACCCACCTGGTGCTGTGGCCAGCGAAGACGCTGGCTCTGCCTGTGTTACGGTCACCCTTGGCACCTGGCTCGCCCCGCTTTGAGGGGCAGCACCACTTTTGCAGCTTGCTGGTGGTTTTGCCGAGCTGTGGTTGTGCGGCGCAGAGGTTGTGCACTGCCGGGCTTGTCTAGACCGTGCAGCGACTGTGATGTGCAGGGTGTGCGATGTGGGGTGTGCAGGGTCCCACGTGTCCCGGAGTCAGGGTCCAGCTGGCTGAGTTCAGCTCAAACCCTCGTTCCAGGCTGACATTCTCGTTTCCAGCAAGTCCCTCCCGGCGTCCCAGCCCAGCCGCAGAGCCATGTGCCACAAGAGGGCAGGCAGGGCCGCAGCATCCCTGCGCCCAGGAGGGAGCCCACCGCCTTGTTGGGTGGGGGGAGAGCAGGGGACCGCTGTGAGTGGGGGGGACAGTCTCGCCGTGAAACCTGGGCAAAGGAAAACACGCTCTCATTGAGCTCAGACAGCTGGAAACTGTCCCCCACACAGGTTCCTGAGCTTGGGAGTAGGTGAATAGTGGTAGACCTGTGTCCGACAGTGGGGAGAGGGTGTCGGAGGAGGTGCAGAAGCTGGGTGCTGGGCACCCACGTCCTGCCAGTCGCTTCTCTGCAGCACCCAGCAGTGACTCCTTGCAGCTTCCTCCATGTCAGTGCGACTGCGGGGACTCTCCAGGGGTGACCTGCACCCACACATCCAGAAGGTCCCTCTGGATGCAGCAGAACCCACCAGGCTGCTGCCTGCACGGCTGCACTCATCATGCAGCCCCAGACTGATGTAGCAGACACAGCCAGGCTCAGCCCACAGGTCCTGCAGTGGACATGGCCAGGCTGTGGCTGTCCCTGCCCAGCCACACTGGCCCAGGTGCCCTGCTGTGGCCAGGGAGCACCTTCTGCATGTCCCTGACAGGGCACGTGTCCGGGTGCAGGACACCCACAGCACCGTGGCCTGGTGGTGATGCTCCTGTCCCACATGGCACCCAAACCCTCAGGAGCTGCTGGTGCTGGGAGATGGGGGGTCTTGGCTCTGAGAGGGAGAGAGGGGACAGCCCACCACTGCTTGGGGAGCCGCCGGTGCTCCTCCAAGAGCCCGCTGGGACGCGACAAAGAGCAGAGGAAGAGCTGTGTGGGGTTAGCACAGTGCAGCTTTATTTCCATGGTGGGGGAAGAGGTTCTCCCCCATGGGCTCCAATCACTTAGTACAAAGCTTCTTAGTGGCCCACAGCCATAACCCACCATAGTGTTTGCTAGCCCTGTGGCTAGCTACAGCACCCCTACTCATCAGGCATGGTTCCCACAGAGGGGCAGGAGGACAGCCTTGTTTTCCCCTCGAATGCTTACACAGCCCTTCTGATACCCAGATGCAGGATGGCCAGGGAAGGGCCGGCCACCCCCAGCAACCCCCTGGACACGGGGAGGCCACCCAGATCCTGCTGGAGCAGGGACTGGCCAGAATGGGAGATACCAGTGGGAGGTTGCCAGGCTTGGGCTGGCTGAGGAGCATCTCCCAAGTGTCGTGTGGGACCTTTGATCCCTCCTGGGATCCCAGCAGGGCCACCCAGGCAGGTCTGCAGGTAGCTGCATGACTGCACCTTGCTCAGACCATTTTCACCAGTTGGGCAGGGACACAGGTCACTACGGTGTAAAGCGGAGAGCAGGCTGCAGGGCTGGACGCCGAGAGGGGGCTGTGCATGGGGGGTGTCCTTCTCCCCCTCATTTGTGGGGAAGGAGGGGGCACTTGGGGCTGCCACACAGAGAGGAACAAAGCCAGCACTTGGGTCTGGTGCCTATAAACCCCCTGACAGACACAGCTCAGCTACAGGGACACACACACACACGCACTGGACCACGGTCAGCACTCCCCAGAGGACACAGACGAGGGCGACATGGGGGGCAGGAGGAGGTGGGGGTCAAAGCTCTGGCCTGGCACCAGGCAGAGCCACCCAGACCAGGAGCCCGGTGGGCCGTGGCTGAGGGCAGGTCCCGCCGTGCCCTGCCCCATCGCCTCCTGCCCCTCACTGCAGCACGCGACGCTGCCCGGGGGCACGGTGGGCAGCAGGGACCACGCGGAATCATATCACCTCTCCAACACATCTCTCCAAGAGTCCCGCAGACTGCAAAGAGAACTGAAAAGTGCTTAGAAAAGAGAGAAACCCCTAGAAAACCCACCCCGGACAAGAGCCCGACCTCACCTCCCTGCCCGGAGCATCCGTGCTGGCCCAGGGCAACACCACAGAGGAAGGGGGGGCCGGGGCCGGGGCCAGCTGGGGTGGGAGGCACACAGAGCACCCAGGCTCGCCCCATCCCTGCCCTCTACACCAAGGCGTAGTCAAACTGGCCCCTCTCCAACCCCTCCTTGTGGTCAGTCCAGGAGGAGGCGGGCATGCGGCTGTAGGGGTCCAGCAGGATGCGGAAGCAGCGCACCATCAGCATCACCAAGAAGACGAGGAGGAAGATGACAAAGGCAAAGACAGTTTTCTGCTCAGCATCCATACCCGCAGTGCCGGCTGGGTGCTCAACCAAGGAGGGGGAGAGCAGTTCATAATCCATCGTCGATGCATCATTCATGGCAGAGGCGAGGAGCGCGTGGGCAGGGCGCATTCGGCTGCCCCGGTGCCCGGGCAGCCAGCTTCAGCCTCCCCGCTGTGCCCACGCACCCAGAGCACAGGTTACTCCATAGCCACCGGCGCGGCTACGCCGAGCCCGGGATTCGCTCCTGCCCAAGCCAAGAGCTCCTGGAGGAGAAAGCAGAGATGGTGAGGGAGGAGGAATTGGTCACAGGCTACACCAGCTCTGCTAAATAACCAGCAGCACAGAAGGGTGGGGAAGTTCACAAGTGGATCCCTGGTTTTCTAGCAAGCTCAAGAAGCCTCTTGTGAGGGGTATGAAGGTGTGGGATGGGTGGGCAGCCCAGGGCACTGGCGCAGAGCTTGCCTCTCAAGTCATAAATGCCCAGCAATCCTCTGAGGAGGGTGCCCACCCGTCAAGGCTAGTGCTGCAGGGCCCTTTCGGACCAGGTGCCCTGAATCATAGGAAAATACACACTGAAAAGGACCTCAGCTGTGCATTCAGAGTGGGCTGCTCAAGGCTTTATCTAGTCCGGTCTTGAAGTTGTCCCAAGATGGACACAAGCTTAGAGTTTCCTCACTCCTACTGAGCGACAAGTGTCCAGCTGCTGCGTGTCCCTTGGCACAACGACTGCCTTTGGTTTTGCACCAGGTCTAGAAGGAGCTGAGTCCTGATGGAGAAGGAGAGCACCTACCTCACTGCAGCTGCATGGGGACACTAGCATTGCTATGGCAGCAGAAGGAGGAGAAGGCTGTGTCCAAACAGCCACGTCACTGAGGAAAGATCTCCAGGGTTCAGATTTCTTGGGCTAGGGATGCAAAGCAGAAGGACAAAGATAGCAAAAGAGGTTAAAAGGACCGGTCACTAGGAGTCATAGAAAAACACCACAAGGCACCTCTGAAGTTCTCAGTGTCTCTTGTCAGAGCAGCACTGGATGGAGTTCACCTCGGGGAACATCCACACCAGCCTCCCCTTGCACCATCCTGGAGCCTGAGTGCTCTCAGTGCTGTGGAGACTCCAGAAAAGGAAAAAAAAGCCCCACTGTGAGATATCAGGAAACAGCCAAAGCATCCCCCTGCCCTCCCCGGCAGCGATACTGTCTCTGGGAGCAGTATCAGTGGGAAAGTGAAAGGCAGAGCCCAGTCCCAGATACAGACCAGAGCAGGTTCGGCACGGCTCTGACTCACTTTCCTTTATCTGCAGCTCCTGGAACACCACGAGGAACAGGGCTTGCAGGCTTTAAAAATATTTTCATATAACAGCAGCAAAATAAAGGGCAAGAGCAGCAACAAGGTGAGCACAGCTTTCTACCCCAGTTAGTTGGTACTCTCCCTTCCCAGACACATCTCTGGTGTCTAGACCAGACATGGGGTGTTCTGGCCAGCCCTGCTCCCCCCCGGGACAAAGCACCACCATAACACTGCCCATGGGGGTGGCAAGCCCTGAGCTGGCATCCCTGCACCCACGTTTGGCCAGGGTATCTCCGAACCCCCAAACACCGACCGCCCCAGAACAGCTGTTTGAGCACTTCCACTAACATCAGCTTCCCAGTTACTTGCTGAGGCTCCAGGTCTCACTGGGGGCTGAGGGGGGGCTTTGCCCTGCTTTGTCACGGGTACCCCGTTGCAGGGAAGTACTCAGTGCACTTCCCCAACGGGAAACTGTACCTACAGCACATGTCACGTTAAATTGGCCACCTCTAGCATGACACCATCCAGAAGCCACTCAGACTGTCAAGCTTCCATCACGCTGGGATTTATCCCTCCCCCGTTATATCCTCCAATGAGCACGGGTTGCAGGGATAAGTCAAATAAGGTTCCCACAGCCCAGGTACCACATCAGGAGGGCAGGAGGATGAGTGAACTGAGCTGGAGGAGATTCCATGTGGGCAGGGAGCACTTGGGTCTCCTGTCCCCAGCCAGAGGGTGATGGCTCCATGTGGCCCTACCTGGGGAAGGAATACCTGCCCATGGAGGAGCACTGATGGGACAGAGCATCCTCCTCCTCTCCACAGAGGTCTCTGGAGACAGGCACAGCTCTCTACAGCCTCCATCTCCTCGCAGAGGAGATGTGTGTGCCCTGTGAGCCCTTAGGAACCCCCTGGGCTTTGAAAGCATTGCAGCGCCGGGGCATCGCTGCCTCCCTGCTGATCTCCTCTGTGCTCAGGGGAGATTCATGCTTCCCACGGACACATCTGGGTTAAAAAATCCTCCTTCGTGGTTTTTGGTGCCAAAGATGCTCAGGACAGGCCCTGCGCTTGCTGACCCAAGCACAAATCATGTATCTGGAGATGCCCAACTGACTCTCACCAAAAGTGCAGGGAGGAACAGGCACATTCAGGACAAAATACAAGTTTTTCTGCTAAATATCCCTAGAATTACATCCTATAGTATTCAGGATAAAGGATTTCCCTCACATTTGGCGTGTGTGGTTTCTTCATTACTGTGTGAAGAATCCGATCTTAATTTCCCAGGAATTTTGAGCAAAGCAAAAACCGGTTGATAAGACAGTTAAATGAAGGCAGCTGTTATTTAAGGAACATTTGATTGAGTTTTATTAAGATTCATGTTCCCTTAGTAACTGAAAAGAATACATGAGCAAGGAAATTGCCTAATAGGGACAGAGCTCACAAAGGAAGAGGATCACTGTCAACAATTCAGCAACACTGTGGTGAGATTTTTCTGGGTATGAAACACGAATTAAATGTTAATTTGGGAATGGCAAATATCTAATGAGATATTTATTTAAAAAGAAGTATGGAGCAGTGTTTACCAATGCGGGATGCCATCTGGTATGGAGGGTTCACCCTTCCCACTGCAGACACCTCCAAACTGCGAATCTGAGTGGGCAGCGAAGGGAGGTTATGGGCTCTCAGCAGGGATGGGGCTGCACAGCACTGGCATGACTCAGCCTGCTCTCTGGACTACACCCAGACACTTCTGCTAGTGCCAGCTTATTCCACCCTTTAAGTCCTTGCAGGTTTTTGACCAGGGGTCAAGACCTAGAGATGGGTAGTGGATGGGAAAGCACAAGAGCCTGGAGAAGAGAAGGCTCCAAGGAGACCTCACTGCAGCCTTTCGATACTTAAAGGGGGCTTGTAAGAAAGATGGGAACAGGGGTAATGGTTTTAAACTAAAAATGGGGAGATTCAGAGTAGGTATAAGGAAGAAATTTTTTACGATGAGGGTGGTGAAACCCTGGAGCAGGTTGCCCAGAGAGGTGGTAGATGCCTCATCCCTGGAAACGTTCAACGTCAGGTTGGACAGAGCTCGGAGCAGCCTGCTTGAGTTGAAGACGTCCCTGCTCACTGCAGGGAGCTGAACTAGATGAGCTTTAAAGGTCTCTTCCCACCCAAACTATTCTATGAAGTGTCCAAAGCAGAATCAGAGCCTAATTAGGGAAAGCAACTGAAGAACATCTTCTGTGCCAGCCAGAAAGCAATTTCTGGATACTAACATTTCGGGTATTGCTTACTTCCAATTTACAGCAGAGTAACCTTGCTCAAAAAAATCTGTTCCTCCTTCAAGCAGTTTACTCCCACCACCAAATAAAAGATGAAGCTGGTCGCCTTGGCAAAGCCGTGCGTTAGTGCACAGCCCGTGCTCCGGGAGCTGGCGCACAGGGGACGGTGAGCGGGGACCCCAGCTCTGGATCCAAGGGACGAGGCAGCTTCCCAAGTCATGGGTAGATTTGTCTCAGGGTGCTCAGAGGTTAAGTCAGCTTTGCAGCACCTGGCACTGAAAGGTGGGCGTTTTATCAGCAGGAATTAAAAAAGACCAACATGATCTGCACAGTAAAGCAGAATTGCACCAGAAAGGCTTGATCTGCTCAAAGAATGAAACTGGAAGATGACAGGACATAAGCCACAATGAAGTGGGGTTTAATTGCATGGTGTCATGGATGCAGTCCAACAACTAGGGAATTACTCAGTTTACAGACTTTTAAATATACCCAACTTAGAACTTTTATAACCAAAAATAGACATTTACAATTATATAACAATAAGAAATGAGACTAATGTCTTAAAAGGAGAAAGTGGAGCTAATTTTGATGGAGGAGAGCTAGGAGGGGCTAAAATACTTAAATTCAGGTGAAGCTTTCATAGAGACCAGAATAAAATGACTGCACACAGAATAAGAACTAAAGCAAATTCATTAGGACGGTGCTAAAATAACCCTGCTTTGAAAAGCACAACCCTACTGCTGCTCCCCGCACAAATCTGAGACACCTAGGAGAAAAATCCGGAAGATAAGATGCATCCAGGGTCCTGGGAATGTCTAACAAAGATGGTTCTGTGGTCAAAACGAGCCGGGCAGGGGAGCAGCGTAGCGTACACACCACCATGATTCAGGGCTCCGGCAAAGGGCTGAGGGCACGTCTGCTGCTCCGGGGGGGTCTCAGAGGACGCAGCTCCGAGGGCTCCCCTTGGTTAATATTCATCGCAGCGCTGCACATGGTGCACAACCGCCTGTTGCAACCAGACAGCAAATGCGATCGCCAGGGAGATAGGAAAGCAAACGCCCTCGCAGGGATTGCAGGCAAACAAGTTTCTGCCTAAGCAGGAGGATTTCTAGGACCTAAGCTCCTTAGAGATGGGAAAAGGCTTTACTTGCGAGTGCAGCAGGGCTGCGGCGCTCCCTCCGTCGTTCCACTTCTGCGCTCCCACAGCAAAGGGTCCGTCTGCCCCAGGCGGGTCCGGTGGCCTCTGCCGGGATGGAGGCAGCCGGGCGCCTTTCTGGGAAGTGCACCCTTGTGCTTGGCACCCGCAGCCGGAGCTCAGGAAGCAGCTGAATTCTTTGCAGGGTTTACGTTGCCTTTTTCAGTCAATGCTGCTGCTGGGTCAAACAAACGAATGCCGCTGGGTTACTGCATGGCTGCCAGCGTAAGCACAGCCAGAGGCTCTGCCAGGGGAAGCTGAACTTCCAGCGGGATGCAGACCCGTGGGGCGAAGAGCTGCCCTGTGTCCTCAGAGGTATTTCTGCCCCATATTAAAGCACATTGTGAACCTCCTGGCTGGCAGATGCTGAACACAGGGCTGTGTTCTCCAGCTGCTTTACAGGATGCACCTTGGACCTGAGAGCAAACGGGGCTGGGACTATCCAGATGCATTTCTGTCTTCCCTTCCTATCCATCCCAAAGCCAAATTGCTGCGTTGTCCCTGGAAATCTGCTTCTGTCTTTGCCACCAACTGCTGGTGCAGGGCTCACGCAGGGGCCATCTCCTCTGTCCTCCCCCAGCAGACAGCCAGGCCCAGCAGGAACAAAGTCGTTTCCCATTTCAGGGATCCAGTCTGCCGGGAGAGCAGCGTGCGCAACCCCGCCTTGCCAGCTCCCCTCTTATTGCTGCCAGGGAGGCACCCGAGCCTTCACCCCAGCACCTCCACTGAACATCCCTGGCAGGGAGAGACCCTCCTGTCCCTGTCGAGGTGGGTACATACATTGTACAGACAATGCTGTGCCCCAGGAGGGATGCTGAGACCCCCCCCTCCACCTTGAGCCTGGCTGTGTCCAAACCACTCATGGGGTGCATCTCACCCCGGCCGTACAGGCAAACACCAGGCAGCTGCCCAGCGACAGGCAGTTCCAGTCTGCCAAGGTACCACAGCCCACGTCTGGGCTCCCTGTCTGTTAATGCTTGTTACCTACAGCAGGATTCTGGGGCTCCTTTGTGAAGCCTCTCAGCCCCTCTCCATCACCTGGCCCTGTGAGGGCTCAGTGTGGGGACAGACCAGGACATGTGGGGTCCAGGAGACATTCTGCCGTGGGTCTGGACCAGCTGCCAGGACCCACACCCAAGGAAGATTCCAAATCTCAGCAGGATCCCCCAGTTGGCCTGATGTAGACAGATGCTCCCTCACGCTCTAAAGCCTGCTCACAACATCTCTCTTCAAGCACCTTCCACGACAAGGAACGGCAGGACAGGCTGGGAGTGCAGTCCAACCCAAAACCCTGATGTAAGAGCTTGGCCAGTCTTCTGCTAAACCAGCCCACGGCTAATGGGAAGGCCACCTTCTCCACCACCGCTTCTCCAAACCCATGCAGCCACCATAGACGGGCTCTCCCAGCCAGGCAGCTCTGCTGGGCGGGGATGCAGCCATGTCCAGCAGTTAGGGGAAGATGAACAACCCACGGACATGGGGGGGAGAACCGAGCAGATCAGGCCAGGGCAGGAGCACGAGACACTGAGTGTGAGGGATGTCCCATCCACTTTTTGGCAAGTGAAGGAGGCAACTCTTCAGCCCAGTTCAGCCCAGCCCCACCTAAGCCCCCAAATCTGAGGCTCTGTGATCCCTGGTCCCCATGGGTGGGCACAGGAATCGCAGCCAAGTGCAGGGCTCTGCAGCACACCCTTCACGTACTTCCTCTCCATGGTCACACAGAAATCCCACCACTGCCAAACCAAGCCACCCGGGAAGAAGATAAACCCCCAGGTAAGGCTGCTCCCACCCATGCCATGCCATGCCATGCCATGCCATGCCATGCCATGCCATGCCATGCCATCCCATCCCAAAGCCTCCTGCCCTCTCCATCCAGACATGACAACCGCCACGAGAAGCTATTACTGGATCCTAGCACCCGACAAACAGAGCCAGCCCCATCTCCTGAGCCCACCACCACAGAGGGTGGGGGTGTCCCTGGCAGCTGAGCACAGAGGTAACTACCCCCCCTTGTACTCCCCGGCTCTGCTCCCCACAGCGTGAGCACTCAAGAGGGGACGGGGCATGGATGGTACCTGGCTGGCACGGACTCCCGGCTCCATCACTTGCCATCTCAAGGGAAGGAGCAGCCGCCTCTCTCCTGGAGAGCGCACAGGGAAGGCAGCTGCTCTTCACTCACGCTGGAGCGGGTTCCTATGGCGATGCAGAATCAATTATAATAAAAGGTGGAGCACAGCAATTGGAGATGAGGGAAGTTTCGTGAGCTGCCTGCCTGGGAAAGCCAGACCGTGGGAGAGCTCTGAGCCTGCCCATTGCCAGGCTACGGCTCCTGGATCCCCGTGTTCCCCTCCAAAAGCCCCTCTAATCCCCAGGGCAACACAACTGCATCACTGCCCCTCCAAGACATCCAAGACCTCTGTCTGCTCACAGTGTGGACCTGCTGATGGCACCTGCTGAACGCGCAGATCCCCGTGAAAGAGAGAACAGAAGAGAGCTCAGGTCCTGGTGTACAGGAGCCCGAAGGGGGTAGAGACAGGTAGTAGTAGGAGAAGACTTCATGTGAGGGAATCCAGGGAGGACACCCACTGCTACCTGATCTGGAGGAAAACGGACTCATCCCTCCTCATCCAGGTGTTCAGGAAGGGGCAGAAAAGACTCCAACTGGCTGTTGGAGGCACCTAGAAATGTGGATTAGATGCCAAGGTTGCATGTAGCTGCTGGGAGCTGATGCAATCCCTCCCCATGTTCCTTCCTCTTTACAATTTCAGCAATTTCCCCAGTGCAAAAATTCATCCTGCAAAAATTAATCACCAAACCATAAAAGCAAACTCCTCTATGTGTAATGGTTCCAGAGGAGCATAACTGTGAACCCCAGCCCCTTCAGCACACTGCAGCATGCCCCCTTCCTACAATGAGGTGATTCATTGTAAATATCTGGAAATAACCACCCAATTTCCTGCGCTATCCATCTTAGCTGCTAATTGAAATGGTTTTTCTGAAAAGTGCCTACAGAGAGCATTCTCACACTTAATCAGTGCAGGGAACGCTCACTGCCTGGGGCAAAGGGGACATAGGCCACATTAGTGGCCTCCCTGTAAAATTAATATTGCTTTGCCAGTCACCTGTCCTGTGGCAGGACTGGGAGTGTGTGAATGAACAGTTCCTGAGGGCCGCCTTCACAGACACCCACGGGAGAGTTGTGGGAGCCTTTGGGGCTCTGTGGTGGCACTGTTTGTGGAGCTGTGAGCCCTGCGAGCCACAGGACCTGATTGTGTCCAGGATCCTTGGAGTCCCACTGCTGATGTGTACCCACTGGCAGAGCATCCTCCATGCACCCCAACCCAACTCAGCCCAGTATAGCCCAGCCCAGTCCATTCCAGTCCAGCCTAGTCCAATCCAGTCGAGTCCAGCCCTGCCAACTCCCATCTAACCCTCCCTTTGGCCTCACAGCCATGATTTTCACGTGTCTTGTGCACCATGATTAGCCAAGTAACCCGGCCACATCCTGACCATCACAGCTCTCAGCCAGGCTGAGACCTCTGAGTGGGTCACACACCAGCACAGTGTCCAAACTCACGAGAGCAGCTGGTCCCCGAGAGGATGGCACGAGTTTTCACCATTTCCAGCTGTTGCTTGTTTTTCAGACCCAAATTTCTGTGGGCTTCTGTGGGGTTCATTTGCCCACCACCCCACCCATCCCCGAGTGACTGTGTCTTTCCCAGTCACCCTTTGCCCCAGGCTGCTGGGCTGCGAAGACAAGGGAGTGCAAACCAACCCCTCTCCAGGTGCCCTGGCACTTTGCATGTTTTCCATGAGGAAGTCTGCTCCAGCCTTTGCTACCATTTCTAAGCCAGATCCATGGAGAGGGGGCCTCAACGCCTCCCCAGCCTTTCCCCTCTCTCAGGAGCCAGCTGGGTGCAATTCACAGAGCTGCTGTGGAGACCCAGGCTGCAGCCAGCACCATGCACCAGCCCAGCAGGACCATCCCATGTCCCTGGGCATCCTCTGTCCTGCCGCTCCTGTGTCAGACTGTGACAGCAGCTCTGCTCCACGGTGGAGACTGTGGCTGCATCTCAATGAGCTCCTGCTGATTCTATCTCCTTTAAACTGATGAGGGTTGTTTGTGCAAACACAATTACTTCAGCTGAGGGCTCTCCATGAGCCGGAGCCATGTTACGGGTTGGACAGGATTTCCCTTGCTGGGATTGTCTCCAGCAGAGCAGGCTGCATCTGTGACACCGACCGCTCTCTTCGCACGGAGCAAGAGCCAGGAGGAGCAGGAAGAGCCCTGAGCATGCAGGTGTGCAGCAGTCCCAGCCCACACCTTCCCGAAAGCACAGGGAATAGAGTATTTGTGAGCAGCAGCAGAGCCTGGGTGCAGTGAAGCCCCTCACTGTGCAACCTGGTTTGCTCTGGAGTCTTCCCAGAGGAGCACGAAACCACACCAGGCATTGGGGACACTCCTTGCTGCAACAGTGGCAGCAACTTTTACTGTTCTGCCTGGTGGCATCTTGCAGAGACCAAGCAGGTCTCCTCTGGCCCAGAAGTTTCCAGCACTGCAGGCAAAGAGCTCGCCAGAGCAAGGCTTCCTGACCAAAGCAACAGACCTTGTGCTGGGACCCCCCAGCTCTGGGGTGTGTGTGGGGACAGCACATCTCTCTCCTTCAAGGATGTGGCAGCAGGACAGGCACAAAATGGCTTTAGTGACTACACATGTGGATTCCCCAGGACCAGTGACTCTGGGCAAGTCACTTTACAGCCCAGCCATAGTGTGCCCAGGACCCCTGGTCCAGCATACGCAGGACACCAGCACTACGGGACACAGAGCAAGGCCTGTAGTGTACACGGGGTGTCGACCTTGTGTCTCCCAGGACACCTGCCAGCAGCTGGATGGGTATTCGTGTAAACTGATTGCATGGACGTAAAGATTTCAGCTGTATCGCACTGCTTGAGCTGGCCACCTACACTCCAGACAGGTGGGAAATATTTTTTAAAAAATAATGATACAAAATAATGAAACACCTTAACCAGGATGTGGAACCGGTGCAATAGGTGCTCTGCATTGTGAACGGCAGCTGGGAGCTGATGTAGTGTGTGCTGTCACCTGCACACCAGAAAGGGCTGCACAGCCCAAAGGTTAGAGCCCAGGAAACCAGGAGTGGACAATGCCACCGTGCCTATACCTACCCTAAGAAAAACCTCATCCTGGGACCTGCTGCCTGGGTTTCCTCTGCCTGCTGCCAGAGGAGGTGGAAAAATCCCCACAAAGAGAAGAGCAACACTGAAGCACTCAGAGTCCACATGTGGACCACGGCCCACCACGCTCTGAGAGACGCGGAGCTTCCCTGAGCCCCTGGGCAGCCCCTTCACACCATCTGCACCTCTCCTGCAGCCCCAGCACGGCTGAGCCCATGAGCACCCGACCCGCCCGCGCACACGAAGACGCGTCCCAGCCTTTGAGAGCACTGAGTCCTCTTTTCTTCTAGTTTTATTTCCTACCCTGAGCTGATCCTTGCCCTTCCAAGCACCGTGCGCTCTTCCTCTGTCCCTGAGCAGACAAAGAGGAGGCGCTGGAAGCCTAACTCCAACTGCTCTAATACTTTTGTCTTGAAATTAATTCCCCCCCACCTTAAGCCTCTTTTAAAAAGTACATGCCTGGGGGAATCGCTATGTTGGGAGCTTCCCACTCTGCCCTCACTTTTTGGAAGGGTTTCAGAGCTGGAGGATATCCTTCTGCTGAAGATTTTGCCTCTTGTAACAAAAAAAAGCTGGATGAGCCTCAGGGAAACTCGGGACACCAGTTCCCTGAGGCACACAGAAGATTCTGGCATTCAGAAATATCGATCCTGACTGCACTTCAGAGCACGGATTTCACACTGCACCACAGCCTGCACAGTCACTGCCCCAGCAAAGCACCAGGAGGGGTGGTCCGGGCTTCAGATTATGCTAAACCAATTGCACTGTGGAGACAGCAAGGGAGTTTGCTCTGCCTGGACTTAAAGGACTTGATAATTAAATGAGGTTCAGCCTTTGCATTATCTCACCCCTCGGCCAAGCACTTTTGAAAGAAAAAAGCAGAGTGTTTCTCTAATCAAAAATCTATTCACCTATGAAATGCAATAAATCTCAGAAAGGGATCTAAGCACTTTTTTTTTAGTGCTGACAAAGTGATATTGTAAAATACTGCAGTGGTTGCACTGGGTAAAACCCTGTGGCATGGAATGACTGTTTTTGTCTTTGAAGACAGTGACTGCTAACACACACTTGGATGCTTCAGTTCAAGGCAAAAATAGATGCCCATGGCTCAATGAAAGCATTCTTTATTCATGCAGGTTTCACCGATTAAAGATTTTAATTTAAGTGCCAATGGTAATTAATGAAAATTAACTTCTGACTTATTGTGAGACTGGATTGCAGCAAGTGCTGCTGCTGGCATGGAAGGCCTGGACAACTCGGGAAACCTTCTCGCCTGGTCTGAAGGCAACGTGCTGAGCTGCTGCAGACTGCCAAGGCGTGAGGCAGTAGGGACAGAGCCAGGTCAGATGCACCAACTCCCTTTCTTAATCCCCGGAGACTGGCAGGGCTGGTGACACAGTCCCATCCCCTTTCCTGAAAAGTACCAAGTGCTGACCTGAACCTTCCTTCTGAGGGCTGAGGCCACATTTCTCAACATGCTTGGGTGACAACGAGGGAAGAGAATGTCCTTTCCTGGGCTCATCCAGAGCACTCGGGAGCAGCTGACTCCTCTGTAACAGCAGCTGATCAAGCAGAGAATTGCACCTCATTACTCTTTCTGATGAGCCAAGTTCAGCTTTGCAAAGCTATTATGGATAACATGAATGATGTTTTATAGTTGACCTGTTCTTTGATATCTGCAAGTGTTGTGACCTCTCCCTACGCAGCCTCCGGCCCCCAGCAGCTACCAAGACCCAAGAGAGGGGAGGAGAGGAACCATGGTCCTTCTGCTACTCTAGCACCTGTAGAGTTCATGACAGTGTCAACTCCAAGTCTTCTGCAGCCAGGGACTGCCACAGTCACAGTCAGCCCTGGCGAGGACCAAGTCGTGCCAGGGAAAGTGCACGGGGATACAGTTCCTAGGCCATATCTCGGAGGGTGAACAGGCAAGTGCAGGGCAAAGCAGAGGTGGCCCAGGCCCCAAGCCTGCACATTCCATGTCTGTTTGTGTCAGGCAAGATAGAAGCATCTCAAAGGTCATTCCTCTGTGTTCCCAGAGGCTGCTTCTGTCACAACTTCTGCCTCAGAGACATAGTTAGTCTTAGGAAAATCAGGGATGAATGTGTCACCTGTTGCTGTGGCTTTGATGGCTGGCTTTGGTCAGCTGATTGTTGATGGTGGACTATCGAGATCTCCTACTAGATCATCTAAGTTTGTCCAGCTTGGTCCATATAATTCCCTTGAAGATAAACTGCTCCACTGCCAATAACCAAGAGAAAGAGCACAAAGGCTCATGGGGCCGACCCTTGGGATGCAAATCTGGAGCTGTCACCAGACAAAGACCAGGCTTCAAGTAAATGTTTGCTGTCTTTTGAAGCAGACCCTCCTTTGGGAAAAAGATCTCTTGGACTCAGCATAGCCAAAGCCAGAGAAGCCCTTCCTGCACCCCAGAAGGTGTCCAGAGAAGTCACTCCATTCTCCTCACCAAGCAGCAATGCCAAGGGGTTGGCCAGGTCATTGGCAGCTGCTGGATTAAGCCCCCAAATCCACAGCTGAGGAATGTTATTGATGTTGCAAAGTCAAGCCACTTGAAAGCTGGGATTTGCCAGACAGAAGGTTGTCTCAGACACTTTAATTGGGCCCCCATAACAGCCTCATGATACAGCAATTAATGACAAAGTCACTCACTATTTCTTCTTATGCCTGGGCAACTGTTCAATGTCTCTGCTTTTCTTTTCTCAGTGTTTGGCCCTGCTGTTCTACATGCTCCATCCAACTCTCTTTGGAATACGAGACTGCGAAACCCCTTCACAATTGCTATGGTGGGCTCGAGCTCCAGGAGTGCTGAAGAATCACCTCCCCGGGACAGAGGGTGAGGGCAGACAAGGGTTTTGGAGAAATTTGATGAGGTTTCAGCCTCATCTCGTCACATGTGTGAACTGACATTTTCTTCCCATGGACAAGTGTGGGCCGATGAAGCAGTAATCATCACTATGTTTTATTTCGGGTTCTATTTTAAAAGACAGAAGTTTTATTTGCAGCAAGAAGGAAATATAAATTTCCTCCGATTTCATGTAAGCCAAAATTTTCCTTCAAAAAAAAAAATGTAGCCTGCGGTAGATTCACAGCAAGCTCTTGTAAACAGGTAGAGCTGGGCACAGTGACAAGCATTTTACAACAGACGCCACTGGGCAACCCTGGCTCTACAAGAGACAGGAAAATGAGGGCAGACCTGGTCTTTCTCCCCCAAATCTAGCACACATGACTGCTGACAGACAGAGCTACAGGAGCCCTGTTGCATGGGTCATGTTGCCTGATGGATCTGCTAAAGTCCTTGAAATAGCAGCTCTGCTCCTCCTGAGATGGGAGGTTGTTTTCATCCTCCTTCTCCTCATCGGATGGTCAGAAACCTTCTCATTTCCAGCTCCATTTTGTCCCAGCCAGGTCCATACACAGATGCCCAGACCTGCTGGTCACCAGGGACTTTTCGTGCCTGTGTGGCACAGGATGAGACCCGCTGTGTGCCCACAGGCAGGATGGGAAATGGGGCTGGTACCACCAGGCTGTCGTGAAACACCCAGCTACTGCTGCGCTGTGGGACAGAGAGGGAGCACGCCTGCTCCACTCTAATTAGTGTGAATCATTAAATAAAATGTCCCCTTACTGACTTCAGCATGTGTTAGCAAAATAGCTCTATCAAAGCTGCCTTGCCAGGGGACAAGAAGTATCTTTCTGCTGGGATTATACAGCTGTGGAATTATCCCTTGCCTTTGACAAGATCAATTAATTACTTCAAAGTCATTTGCAGTAATAAATTAACTTCTCTTCTTTCCTCCCCGTTAAGCTGCAGTGTAGCTGCTGAGTAAATAGTGGTATCTGGGCAGGCACACAGTGCCCAGCTTGTGACCCCCGTGGCCAGACTCTGAAGCAGATGAAGGCTGAATTTTGCTCCCTGGTGGTCTCTGCTGGGTTGCCTCAGCTCACTGCCCAGCCACGCTGCAGGTCTGTGGTCCAGACATGCAGGAACCTGCGCACGTCTGGGGTCTCCCTGTCCCTCGTTGTCACAACCATGGATGCACACGTGCTCTCCACCACCTCCCTGGAGAAGCATCTTCAAGCCACAGAAGACTTGATGCCATGCAGCCCAACTCATTCATGCAGATGGGGTTTACCTCCCTGTTTCTTCTCAGACACCAGATCAAATGCTCAGCACCAGTTAGAGCAGCACAGAAAGCTGCCCCAAACTGTCCCCACATCACCCTGCACCCATCCCAGGGGTACAGGGGTGGCCTCATGGGATGGGCAACGGTCCCTGCTTGGGGACTCTCTCTTGGGCTGGGATGTGAACACTAGGTAGAAGCTGAGAAGCTGGAAAAAGTCCAGAGCGGGCTGAGAAGGGGAAAAAGGTCCTGGAGCAACTTTCCAGGGGCTGGGCAATACAGAAAAACATAAAGAAGAAACCCAGACCTTGAGTCCCAGGGAGAAGACTCCTGAGGTCTCTTCAGACAGCCCACTGACAGGGAGAACTAGGAGTTGAAGCGAGACCAGCAGAGGGGGAATTCACCCACGGCTGCAGACAATCAACCTCCAAAACAAATTCCTACAGCTTTCAGTCAAAATCAGCCATTTTCTAGTTGTATCAGTGGTTTTCTGGTAGACCTGCTGGTAAATGAAAAAGAATGAATGTAAGGCTCCTCCCCAGCCAGCCCCGTGCCCGATGGCACCCTGGAGTATTACATGGGTGTCACCTGGACCTCAGTCCTTCCTTCAGTCTTGGCTGAGCAGAGGGATGAAGAGCACTGGAGGACACAGGCACAGCAACATCAACCAGGGTCCAGGCACTGGGTCCCACCAGCCACATAAGCCCTGGTGACTGGCTGTGTCAGACACGCATTGGCATCAACTGAGCCATAAACTCTGCAGCTTTCTGGTTGCTCTTTTCTTGACAAGGGTAGATTTCCTGTCCAGGCTAAGACAGGCTGTGTCTTTGACCCATCCTCCTCCAACTGGGGAGACCCATCTACCTGGCTCTGCAAACGGTTCTGCCAACCCCACGCCCACACAATGGCAAAGGGAGAAGCATCCAAAAAGCAACATGGTTTTCAATAGATATATTCAAATGAAGTGTCAGCACAGGTGACATGGAGGCTCCGGGACACAAATTGTGTTGACACGTTCACTGGGACACATTAATCTGGTCCTAGATAATTCACGCAGAGAGTCTAGTGATAAAGAGAAGCGTTCCCTGAGCAGGCTCTTTCTGAAAGAATTTGTCACCATCAATAAATTGCTGGGAGATTTATTTCTGCCAGCCTTAAAACTGCACACAAAGTAATGTGATTTGTTCAAACTCTTTAACATGCTGTTCTCCTTGATTTAAAGTCTGTTGAACTATCTTTATTTTCTTAGCACATTATTAATTCAGATTCTGGCTCTGACATGAAGGAACTGAGATGCCTCTAGAGTCTGTTATTTGGGAAGAAAAGGAGGAAAGGGCAAATGGGAGGGCTTAGGCAGCAAAAAACCAGCTCAGTGTAACTCCAAGCTGGGAATAAGCAAGTGTTATCTGCATCTTGCACATCACTTATATTCTTCTTCATGCCTACAGCTTTGACCACATCAAGATAACCCAGCTCCAGAGCTCCCAAGGGGTCTTTCAGCCAAGACTACATAAACATATTTCACTCTCCTCAACTCTCTGACTTGCAATCCCAGCTCCAGGGCCAGGGCAACAACTCTCTGAGACTTCACTGAACTTATCTGCTGGTGCATCGGACAAGAGCTTTCTCCAACCCTTCCGGATAGTTTGCCAGCAAGATACCTGATCAGCCCATGCACAATTTAACGAACCTTTCCTTCGCAGGAGCACCTCTGAGGCCCATGGTGAGGGAGCTTATGCTTTTAACTAGGCTTTGGGCCACAGACTGTGGCAACATCTCACTAAAACTGCCAGCTCCAGTATCCACCTCCACTGACCCCAGAGGAGCAGGGACGAGAGCCTGGGGAATTGTTCAGCCCAGGGTTGGAGCTGGTGTCATCTCCAGCAAGGACCCATGAATAAGCATGGAAACACCCCATAAATGACAAGGAACAGGTCTTCCACTGTTTTTGTACAAAAGCAGCTAACTTCCACCCTGTGCTGGTTGGGAACAGCAGGTAAACTGCTTATGGGAACCTTCCTGCCTTTAACCTCCACGTCCCTGAGCAGGGCTGTGTAAAACAGCTTCAGCAGTTCCTTGGCTGCAAAAAGCTCCCAGTGAACATCTGCTTTGAAAAGCAACAGCCCTTCACCATCTCATTAGCAAGTTCCCCAGGAGAAGGAGCAACCTTTGCAGATGCTAAGCTTTTGTTTGCTGTGCCCTGACCGGGAACAAGAAGTCTTGGGCCAAGGGTGAGCAGGGGGTCACCCAGCCCCAGACAACGGGAGCTCCAGCCCTGGATGGGTGCGCTCAGTCTCATTAAACTCAGTGGTTAAACTAAGATGCACAGTCACTGCTTCTGTAGATCAGGACTCTTAACTGCCAAGCTGGCTCCTCGGGGCTGTGCTGGCAATCTGGAAGAGTGCGAGCACTGCAAGCTCTTGATGCTAATTGCTCGGCTTTGGCGGTTGTGCTCCTCTGTCATCTTCTGTCTGTATCCTAATACAACCAGAGACCTCAGAATCTTCCTTCAGACACAGCAGAGATACTTCCACCACCCTGAAGACCTCATGACCTCTCCTAATGTCATGGGGGAAATTGCTGGTCTATTGCCGGTGGGGAGCATGCGGGCATGCTCCATGCTACAAGCTCTTGGTCTCTGACCTGCCCATGCTGCCTCATCTCTCCCATCATCTTGTCTATCAATTCAGGGCTTATGCAGTCCAGTGCTCTGAACTATTTATCTTCTAACACTTAACAACCATGCCTCAATGAGAAGTGCAGCCACATCAGTGGGGAGACAAAGCCACCTCCAGCGGGGATCAATCCACGCACGGTGCCTCCCACAACCTTCTGACGCTTCACCAGTGCAATTGCACTCCCAGCTCATCTACCTCTAAGCCTGACGGCTCCCGCAGCATCTCGACTCCAAGAACAAGCCCGTGGCCAGTGCAGGTTGCCATGGTACCCGCAATGTACCTTAACTGCATTGACATTAACCGCAAGGTTACGGCACAGCTTTTCTAATCATGCTGCTATAGCCCGGTGGTCTTCAATGCCTGGCTACAGCCTGGCACAGCTCCCGGGCAGAGTTAAGGTGCTCAGATCTAACCACTGTCTCCATACAGTTTACTCTGCCTTAACAGTGAGCAGAGCTCAGCGTGGGATCACTGCCACCTCCCTCACTGGATTATTTTTTTTTTCCCTTTAAATCACTGATTCATGTTCTCGGTCTTAATTGCATCATAACCCAGTTTTGTCTGGGAATCTATTCCAGGAGCAGGACGGTGCCTAATAGAAAGATACTGGAGGGACTGCACCTCCCAGAGGTTACAGTAAGGGCTGGTGCCAGCAGAACGTGTCTGTCAAAATACCATGGTGCAAAAGGGTCTTGATCTATAGTGCAACATGCTCAAGGAGCTAAGAAATGACCCCAGTATCCCCCGGCATTACCCAGTCCTCCCAACAGCGATGGTTCTGCTCCTGTGGGGTTCCTCTGGGTCGCCCATGGAAAAAACACAGGTTCCAACAGATCCACCCAACATCTGCTGATGATGTCCTGTGGAATCCAGACACCCGAGACCTATGGGCTATGGTTCCTTTTCCCAGAAACTCACCAATACCAACAGGAGAAGAGTCAGAGAGTTTGGACTCCAGCGAGAAGCTGTTCAACAAAGGGAAGGGAAGCTGGTGCCTCATTTTGCTTCAGATTACCTAGAAATCACTGGAGAGGTAAACCTCACTGGCAGGTGGACCAGCTGGGTCCCGGCAGGCACAGATGTCCTGGCTTTGCTGGGTTTCAGAGCGAAGGGCTCGTGTGTTCACCTTAACTGCTCTGGGCACCTGAGCTGCAGCCAGGGGACAGGAAAAGGATGCCAATTCAGAAAGAGGGACAGGCATTGGGCCAGTGGGAACAGCTTGGTTAAGCTGAGCATCAGTCTGAGATCTAACACATTTTAATCAGCAGGACTAGATAATCCGCTGTGTCTCCCTTGGAAAACTAGTGCTTAGAGTCAGGAATCTTTAGTTGAGATTGCTAATGACTATGTTGAGCCAGGATATGTGATTACGAGCTATTGATTACGCTCCTTCTCTTTCTGGAGAACAGCAAATATAGCTCCTGTACTGAAGAAAGAACAACAGATACACAAGCAACTACAGACTCCACATAGTCCAGCTACAAGAGCACTCAAGGTTTCTAAAGTAAGCTTGGACCAAAACAAAGACATATATGTGAAATAAGATAAAATGCCACAGCACTAATGGAGTATTCCCATACCAGGCAAGCTGACAGTTATTTTCAATAAGATCACTGTTTATAGAAAGAAATTCCAATTAATGTCATCTACCAGGATTTCAGCAAAGCACTTGGTATGGTGAGAAATCTGTAGTCAGGATGGGGGTGATGGTGAACAAAATAGGATGAGCTGTCAGCCAGAGAGGAAGATGTGAGGCGGGTTGCTGAAAAGGGAATGTACAGAGATGTTTCTAATGGAGCTCCTCACAGCCCATTCCTGAAAACTGACTGCATTTAGGTTGTGTTACTGGCCAGACACAACCAAGAAAGGAATGTGCTGGGAAAAAAAAGGAAGATGGCAGTTTGAGAGGCATCACTGAGGTCATGGAAGACTTGGACATCACTGGAAAGACCATGGGATCACTGGAAAGGTCATCGAGGAGCCTAAGCCATAAAGAAGAGGGGGTCTGAAGGACCAGGATAATGAGATAAGCAATAAGGGTAAGGCTTTATGAGTCCTCATGTGGAAAAGTGCATGCAGGCCCAAAACATGGTCTCAAACAGGGCTGGATGCAGGAAAAGCTGTGCAGGTCATCAACGGTATGTGAAGTTTTATGATAGGAGACCAAAAGAGCTCAGCTTAGTGAAAAAACAGCAGAGAGGCAATGACTGCTGTCTAAAAAACCCACTATAGAATAAGGAGCAAAGAGGGTGAAGTGCTGTTAAATATGAAGACCAAGAGTAGCTCAAGCACACCGTCCTAGGCCAGCAGGGAAATACTTCAGCTGGAATCAGGCAGGACTCCTCATCCTGAGGACATACTGACCTGCACACAGGAACCCTGATCTGCTCACCTAAAAAGATTTTCTGTTGTGGCAGCAGTGGTTACATACAGCTGCTTGTCTGGACACTTCTTGGTCTCTCTAGGTACCTCCCAAGACCTCAGACGCCTCAGAGGTGCGATGATGGCTGCTACCCAGAAGATCCTGCATCAATCCAATAGACCCATCTAAACCATCTGTAGCAGACAGCAGGTTTGGATGTTCCTACGTTGAGCTGTTTGCCCATTATCTATCTTCAATGTCTGAGAGCAGCCTGCACTCCAAACCCTTTTCAGCAAAGCTAAGGCACTCAGGATGCTGACAACTTAGCAGACAATACTGTCGCAGTGGAACTGAAAATGTAGATGGTCACAGAGGAAAAGAAACAACCCTAGTTTTGTTCTAGGGCTGGGTATACAAAGGACCTGCAAAATCTCCTTGTTCAGAAGAAGTTGCATCTCTCCTGAGGGTGTGCTGGTACCACAGCAGCATTGCATTCAGGGGTGGCTGCATCCCTACTGAGACCACACAGCTGCCGGCACAAGCGCAGGGTTGGTGGGCAAGGCCACCATGGGGACACAGGAGCTGTCACCAAGCCATGACCAGGGCTGCACTGGAGCCCTCCCTGGTGCTTCCAGCTCTCCTCCCAGGTGGTTGGTGGCAGGCAGAGGAGGGCAATGAGCATCCCACTCCCTGGTCTATTGGGCAAGTTTCCCCTGCGCACACTCCATATGCGCAGCAGAGTGGCTTGGAGAAGAGCCAGCGTGCAGAAAATGAGAAGCACATGTAATCTCAGCAGAACAGGAACCAGGAGACACAATTAGAATGACTGTCTCAATAATTAAAACACCCTAATAAGCGTGCTGGCAGGGAAGGTCTCTGCCACTACACTGCAGGTGAGGAACTGATGCAGTGTCCTCTCCTCAGGACCCAGGCTTGGCATAAGGAGAGCCAAAATCCACTTCCTGAGCTCCCAGGAGCTCTCTAGAGCAATGCCCATCTCAGGTCCTCCCCGCCAGCCCCAAAACACAGATTTTCAGTGCAGGAGTCAGTCTTTCAGGCTGCAACCCTGAGCATCCTACAGCAGTGACAGCTTTTAGGAGGAGAGGGAAGAGATGGCTCCATCTCAAGGGAGCCCCTTGGACATAAGAACAAGAGGGATTGTGCAATCAAGGCAGTAGGAGATTAGCTCCCCCACAACACCAATGAAAATGTTCTCGCAGGTGTCCCCTTCTGAGCAGGGCAGGACAAGGGGGAGGTGGAACCAGATCCAGAGAGCTTAGGGGACGAGTAGATCCAAAGGCAGGAGCAGAACTAATGTCCGCTTAGCCCACGGATGAGCTTGGCAAGGGAAAAGGAAACCCACTGAAACAGGAAGCAAATGCAAAGCCAGGGCTCTCCAAACGCCCAGAACCACACCCATGCTGGTTCCCAATTTTTAGGTCCTTCAGGCAAGAAGTACCTGCCAGCTCTCACCATTTCCTCATACCTCTGGTGATGCCAGGAGTCTCATGCCACAGGAAGATGTTTTGGTTTTAGGTGTTTGGTTTTTTTAAAACCAGCACCAGCTGTCAGAGCCCAGGTAGAACATGAAACAAAGTTTGAATAGACCACAAATAAGCACTCAACAGATTGTTTTCCTTATATGCTTAGTTCCAAGAGAATGTCATGAAGCTGAAGTACATAACGTGCCCTGAGGTAATTCCTCTTCGTAGCAGATATTTAAGAATTTCTTTATTCTTTGAAAACTGTCTGTGCTATTGGTAACTGAATAATATCCTTCAAACCTGCACCTGTGCTTAGCTTGAGTTTATTTAGCGTCATCTTTCAGCCTCTGGGCTTAGGTACACCTTTGCTGGGTAGAACAAGGTGGTTCTCCAGCCGGGCTTTAGAACCCCGTGACTAGGAAACCTCTGATAAGCCAAGCTTTCACTGTAAAGCCTCTGTTTCCCATCTTCACTCATCAGTCACTTGCTTCACTGACTTTTCTCCCATTTATTAACATCCTGCTGATCAGCCCCAGTGACTAATGGCAGGCAGTAAAGTCATAGCCCTACTATTCTCAAGACTGCAATTCTCCAGCCAAGGATCTCAGCTGAGTGTTAGTCACGGCCACACACTGGAAGTCCAGATCCCATTCAGTATTCACCCTGCTTCCCCAAACCTCTTTCATTTTTAACAAAACACACACCTTCGGCTGGGCGCACCCGCTGAACAAGCGATCCAGCTCTCTAGATCACTGAACTGCCATCTTAATTACATATATACAGCTCCCCCAGTCTTTATACCCACCAGATATTTTTTCAGAGAGCACATTTTGGTTTCCTTCCAGGCCACTGATCACCGAGGAGAAGCAGCTCTGCAGAACCCAGCTGAGTCTTCGGTGCTGGTCCACCCATGGTCGTTACCTCTCAGACCTGTTTCTCAGCCTGTATCAATACACTGCACAAGTGTCCAGCCCAGAGTAACCACCCATCCTCTGCTTCTGGTGTCCTTCCAGAAGAGCATCAACCCATCTCCCTGAAGTCCATCGGTTCTCTTTTCAGCTCATGGTCAGGGGTGTCTCTGAAGTCCTCCAGCTGATCCAGGTGTGAAAGGGCCTCACCCTCGCTGAATCCAACACGGGTTCTTAGGGCAGCCAGGCAATACCACATGGGATACCTGTGGTATGATACCAGCCCCGACCGGGCTAAATCTCACATTTAGCTAAAATGCAGACAGGAAGGGTTCATCTTTGGCAGTCTCCCATTGTGTCCTGCAAAACAAACTAAGGGGACGTGGGCTGAATAGTAGATGGTGGGATGGGTGGAAAACTACATGGACTGTTGGACTCAGAGGCCAATTGTTTAAGTGGAACAGGCAGTTGATTACAAGTGATGTTTTCCACGGGGCAATACTAGTACAGATGTCATCTCAAAACCTCAGAAAGCTGGAGGAAAGTACTAACAGAAACCTCAGCAGATACAAAGTCCTGCCACTGAGCCAGAATAACGCTGTACACCGGGATGGAACGGCTGGAAAGCAGATCTGCAGCAGAGGACGTGGAGGTCCTGGGGGACACGTTGGCCAGCAGTCAGCTGTATGCCCTTGAGGACATGAAGGCCAACTGCTGCATGATGTAGGGGAGGTGTCAGCTGAACCCATCAACCAAAACACAGGGGAGGAGAAGAGCTCCAGTGGAGAGTGAAATGAGGGAGCAGTAGAAAGGGCAGAGGTGCCAGGGCTAAAGGACTCATTTCCAAGAACTCGGACAACCAGTTACCTCCAGAAATGCCACTGCCCTGGGACAGCACACAGCAGCACACCTCGCTGTGGTCAGGACCAAGAAGAAGTCCCAGTCACTGCTCTGCTGGTCAGAATCCAAGAGGGTGGAAAGCAAACTGTCTTTCGCAAAAGTTGCTTGCGCACAGCAGTTAAAAGACAGGCATCATCTCAGATTTCTGATTATCACTTAACAGAAGGAAATGACCCAGTCTAACAAAAACTGGCAGACTATTATTAGCGATTATTTGATTCCTTCATTAAATTGGAGCCCTGGCCAGCTCAGAGCCCCTCCCAGGCTCCTCTTTGGGCTACAGATACCCGTATTCTCTGTTCCAGACAACTCTGAATCTGGCAGGACATGTAAGGACAGGACAAGAGTACATCTGGGGACAGGGCTGACGTCCTCAGGGACCCCGGTGAAATCAGCCTGATGGGAAGTAAACATTTCCACATGTAGATTCCCAGAATGAAATATTCCCATTGTTAACAGGAACAAAACCAGTTCCCACTTCAGCATTAAACATTGTAATAAAATTTTGTATAAAGCAGATCCCTGTCATCTTAATTAACATCTGAAACAATGTTTTCATTTAGAAAATAAACCAGCAGTTTTTCTCAAACATTTTCCCGTGGAATATTGACCAAAACATCAGGATACTGATGAAAATGTTGCCAACAAATCATCCATAGGGTTCTAAGGAAATGAAAGCCCTCTTCCAGCACTACCACTAATTCACTGTGTCCTGGAGAAGCCACTCTGGGCCAGGACTGGCCCCCCCAAATGTGGGGAAGATCTTGAGCGGGTCAGCCACCAGCACCCCAAGGCAGGGGGGGATGAACTCTCCCTTTTTCTCAAAGGTAGCAGAGGTCACCCGTACCAACCGTGCCTGCACATACGTGCGTGGAAGACCTCAGAAAGGGGACACAGGGACGTCGCCTTGCAGGGACCCAGCCTGGCTTTGGCCTTGTGAGTGTGGCCTGTCCCCCTCCCAGTATCAAAAGCTACAAGTGAATCATTCGAAGAAGCTGGGTGATGAACTGACATTGAGTAAGCATTCATGACTGGGAACGTGTGACTCATTACAAATATTTAATGATGAGTTCATCCGAGCAATACCTTAAAGTTCCCTTCAGAAAAGCTGAGAACCAGTCGTTATTTCTTGGGGATCGCAGCCAAATACAGACACGATCCCTTACCCAAACACCCAAATCCACCCCCAAGAGGACCTGCACACTCCAAAGCACCTGATACACACCCCCCCCCCCCCACTCCCTGCACACACCACACATGCACACAGCCTCCACAGGCACGCAGGCGTGCAACACACGTGCAGTACACACCCCACCTCCACATACATCCACATACATGCTCTCCTTCCCACGCACCCACCATGAGTACACACACACTCCGGTATGCCTACACAGACTTTTACTCCTTGGACAGCTCAGACCAATGCACCCAGATCTGCACCCAAATCCCTCATCTGATCCAGCAGCCCTGGGTTGTTTTTTTTTTCTTTCTGAGAGTCTTCCATAAGACTGGGCCCTCCAGTCCCTGGATCTTACATCTAATTCACCCTCCTAACGCCTCTGCGCAATATAGAACATCCCAGCACATCTCATCGCCGCCTCCGGGGCCTTTCACGACAACCTTAGGTCTCAGGGATTAGAAAAATGCCTTTTTAGCCTATTTGTCGCTCCCAACTTGAAGACAACTTCTTGGATGCTCAGGACTGCTCTCTCTCCAGGACCTTCATCCCAGTGCGTGCGTTACACGCCATCCAAGGCAGCGAGAGAGCTTATAAATGCAGGTGCAGCAGGGGCTGGCATCCAGGGGACCTTCTGCAGGGAAATGAAAGAGGAAGATGGGGAACAAAGCAAAGCATCCTCCACAGGCAGCCTGTGCTGCTTAATTTTTTTTTTTAATTTGCATTTTTCCTTATGTTTTTATATCCATTAAAAGAAGATGAGGTACATGCCTTCCATCAGCACAAATACCGGGATAAGTTTACAAGATAACTGCCTAAAAAAAGGATCTGAGTGTTTATGCTCTGTGCAAACAATACACAGAAATGCTGACTAATTCTTATAAGATGGTAAGTAACTGTATTATTTTTAATTAGCAATTAAATGACTTGGTAATTTCTTGCATTTAAATAGTAATATAAGCACAAACAGGTCTTTAGCATTTAATTACCAGGCTCTCCTATGAATTATTTAGCAAGTGGGCAAATACGCTACTCCAAAGAAATCCATTGCTGCAATTAAGTGATTTTAAATTATTTCTTTGTCTGAGTTGCTGTCCTGCCTGCCACCATCCATGTGCAAAAGCATGCACAACGGTGCCTGGGTGTTTCTGTGGGTGATGGAGCTGAATTCCCCAGGACAATCCAGGCTGACTGTAAACATGCCAGAGCTGGGTTTCCCCCCCCCAGCCTGCCCAGCCCCTTGTCACCCTGCAGCACTGTGGGTCTGCACAGTACCATGTGTGCTGCTGGCACCAACAAAATCACCACCAACAAGCTACCCCAGACCGATCCTCAGGAAGGTTTTAAACAAGGAACATCCTGGACTCATGAAAGCATGAGGATCTCCAAAAACCACTTGCCCCCAGTGGTTATTTCACTTATTTCACCACTGAAATAAGTCCAAGGATGCTCAGAACAGTCACTTGCTTTGTTAAAATGCAGCTGAAGAGGATTCTCCCAGAACTCCCTCGTCGCCAATCTGCATCTCACTCATATCTAACCTAAATCTCATTAGCTCCAAATTAAACTGATTGCTTCTCATCTTGTCCCAGCAGACACAAAGAACAATTGATCACTTTATAACAGCTTTATGTGTTGGGAAGAGTTCACTCCCTTTCTTGGCTAATCAAATTCAGCTTGTTCTGTCAGCCCTCCTGGTCCTTCTTAACTCTCTCAAGCCCTGCTGTTTTCTCCTGCGGGGTGGGAACAATGTTGGAAACACACAGGGCTCTGCAGAAAGATGGCAAAGGGATGCATCTCAGGCAGGGAACCAGGCCACCCTGGAAAAACTGCCGAGGCTTCCTCCTCCCACCCTTCTCCATGGCTTCCCAGACTAATTGCAGAGCATATTTCTCAGGTCTGATGGAATGTGGGACAACCCAAGAAGCAAATAACAATTGCAAGAGCAGCATCCCATCCCACCTCATTCCATCCCCAACAGCAGCGAGCCTGCGTGGTGGAAGGACGGCTGACTCTGCTTCGCCTGGGATTGCAGCCAGACAGGGCTGGATTGCACCGCACTGTGCAGGAGAGACAATTCCTTCTGAGGTCAGTCAGAGGGGAAGAGTTGGAGCCTGGCAAGTGTCTGCTCTTGGGCTGAAATTGGATCATTTCTTGACAAGCCTCCTGCTCAGTTAGTAGCATCACCACCAAACCCCAGCGCTTGCCAGGCAGTGTGTTCAACTGCAGCTCCAGTTTCAGAGGAAAAAAGAGAACATTAACAGAGGCAGCCTTAAATTAATGCATTGCTCCCCTCGGGTGGTACCCTTCAGCCCTATGCATCAGCACATGTTTCCAAATCAGCAAACATCTCCTTGAGGACTTTAATTATTCAAGCCAGTTTGGCAAGACAGCTCAAGCTTTGCCCAGAGCTGCTCCGTTTATCCATTCCAGCAATGGCAGCATGTGAAACCACCCCCTTTCGCTGCTCTGGGCTTCCCGTCTGCTGGCAGGCAAGAGCATGCAGGAGAAGGAACAAGGAGGAATTGCACAGGATGCTTTTTCTAGCAAGGACTCTGCCTTTGCACCCCTTAGCTCAGCCCGAGGTAATAGCAAACACAATGGCTGTGACAGAGCAAGCTCCTGGGGAGTTTTTGTAATTCTTTTGCTCAGCCACAAGGAACCTGGGACCAGGAGGGACCCAGGAGCCAGCCAGTCTGGCCTGGTACAATCAAAGCTTGTATAAATCCTTCCAGAAATGGATCCTCCTTTGTCAAACCCAGCTCAGCCTCTGTTCACCAAGGCTGTTCCAAAACCCATTGTTTGGACAGGCTGGTTTCCAGCTAGAAGGTGTTCATAGCAAAGTGGTGATGCTTCCTCTTCTGCCAGCATCAGCCTTTGCCTGCCATTGCCAGTTATACCCCTGCCTATCGAAGATGGTGGTCAGACCCCTTCTTTGTCCTCAATTCACTAAGCAAAATCTCTTCTGTCCTGGGACTGGCTTTCCTCAGTCCTGGTCTCTCAGACCACTCTGTCTCCTAGCTCTGCTGCCCCACATTACTCTGCTTTTTGTTATAACACCCACAGCTCCACAGAGCCTGGCACGAGGCAGTGCTGAGTCCAAGAGCCAAGCCTCCAGAAGCCAGGCCAGGATCCCAGCCCTGGGTTGTTGCCCACTTGCTGTGGGCAGGCACCAGGAGGAGGAAGGAACATGCCCTGGTGAGGACTGTTCAACACCTGTCCTTATGTTAAGGACCACAGCAGCTCAGCTCCACCACATCATAGCTGAGAAGTCCATGTCATCCACCCAAGCCATGGTCTGGCCATTATTGGCACCTACACAATATCTGAAACAGCTCCTGGGGCTCCTGACAGCTAAAGAGCAGAATGGCAGGCGCCCAAGGCCAGTTCCCATCCTGCCCACACTGGGCTGAAGCCAGCCCATTTCTCTTGGCTGTGGTGGGACATGAACACCCACAGCTCAGGACATACGTGGCTGCAGCCCACCCTACACTGCTGACATCTTCAGATGGCCAAGCCATAACCCACCTTGGGGAGCTTGCCACAGTGCTGGGGAACCCATCAGTAACTCAGCTCCTGGAGCCAGATCCTGGATCCTGGGCTGCATTAGAAGGGTCATGGCCAGGAGGTAAAGGGAGGCAAGTGCTGAACAGGGGGGAACACTCATGAAGCCACACATGGGCACTGTGTCCCTTCAAACTGGAAAGGGTTCAACCAAGGGCTGAACCCAGGACTCCTGGTATTAAATTCACAAAGCTCCTGCTCTCCAAATGAGAAGTCCAGCCCTGCTGCTGGCTCACAGACCTGTTCAGACTTCTCCACTAGAAAGGACTATCCCATCTGTTCCAACAGGGACAGTTATGGCTTCAGCCCAGCTCCAAGAGGCTCCTGCCAAACTCAGAAGGTAGTAAGAAGAGAAGAAAACAGCAGCCAGGAAAGGGCAGGTCTGGAGGGGGCACAGCAGACAAACTGCATATCCAGAGCTCTACAGAGGCAAGGTGATGAAACAGCACATTAAGAGCTTCCTCTGCCATGGGACTGACAAGTGCTCTCCAACCCAGCATCCCCACACAGTAATAAATCCAAAGGGAGAATGAAGTTTCCAAATGCCAACATGGGCTAATGGCTCTCATTAAGGAACACCACAGGAAAAAAGAGCAAACACTCTGCCTTTGACAGTTGAATGCTCTGGAACTTATTCCCTTCACCCATGCAGTTCAGAGGCAAATGAAAGCAGGAGAGGGAGGGAGAAAAGTGAAGGCAAAACCTTGCTGGAGTTGGTGTACCTCTTCCACCAAGCACCACAACTTAACAGCCCGAGAGGTTGGGTGTGGGGGCTGCCCAGCCAAACCGCAGGCCCCTGGGAGAGTTTTAACTTGGACAATATCCCTCCAAATTTTTACAGGCAGGTGCATGACATTGCAGGACCAAGCAATGGTCCTGAGGAGCTGAGGCAACAAACAGCAGCAATCCCAGAAGAGAGCTCCTCTGCAGCAGTGTCAAAACATCTCCCGTCAGCTGAGATGAGCTGATAAAAATGCAGATCGATGCCAGGGCCAGGTCTCCAGCTCGTGTAAATCGATGCTGTTCCCGTGACTGGAGCAGATTGCTACTAACTCAAAGTAATGTTATCTACCATCAGCAGCAAGAGACATAGAGCTGCAGGAAGCCAGGATATCCCATTTCTGCTTCCCTTAGGGAAGGTGCTAATCGAATCTCACTTCTGCCACAGTTCCTAGCATCTGCCACAGTTCCCAGCATCTGAAGCACTCCCCTAGCCCGACCTGTACTTCAACGAGCAGCAAACTAGCCATGCAGGCAGAGGAACTGGGAGCTACTGTGTGGATCAAGGTGGCTGCCCTGAGGTTGTCGAGCCTCTTAAGTCTAACCAGATCCAGAGCCTGCTCCAGGGACGTGCTGAGGGGTGGACACTGCTGATAGGTAGCATGAGAAACCAGTTGCAAGATGTTCAGAACTAGGGCAACCATGAACCCGCTACAGACAGAGCACTTGCCCCGGATCACAGCAAGGGCTTGAACAGATGCCTCTGACCCTTCACCATCTCCTTACCCCAGGCTGTAGCCAAAGCTGCCCCCCCACTTCTCCAGTGTATGACACCATGGCTGAGGATGCATCTGTGTGGGGATGGTGGGATGAGTGACATAAACAGGACAGCCAGGCTAAACCCCCCTGCCTTGGCTGATGGATTTTTAGTGCTCAGGGAGGCCCAGGACCTTGCTGTTGTAAACCCCTGACTAGAGCCAGCTCAGTATCCACCCAGCACAGGGCAAGGCTCTCCAATGCCTTCTGTGAACTTATTCAGCAGTATGAAAGATAGCCCTGATGTTTGATGCTGCCTGCTATATTCATCTGCTGTTGGCAGATATTTTGGTGCTAATGAACCCTGGGGATCTTGTAGAGGCATCAAAAGATCACCTTCAGACCAGAAAGGGTTTGCTAGCTCTTAGAGATTCAGCTGTCCTGTTCCTATTGCCGAAGGCAGCTTTACAACTGAGTCATTCCCCCTGCCCTAGACCTGGTAGGAGCACTGTCAAGAGATTTTAATCTGCAGGCACTTGTTGGTTTGGTGCACAAGGTCCTGCCCAATTCCTGAGCCCACAGAACTGGCACTAGCCCCCGCCAGAGCCCTCCTGCCTCCCTCAAGGTCAGTACTGCTGAGAGAGCTCAGCCAAGCAGGCTCACGCTGAAGCCAAGCAGACACACAGGCTCATCACTGCAAAGCCCAGAGGTTCAGAAAAGCCCCAGCCCTCCCTCAGGTTGATACCCAGAAATATTGGCACCAGGAATATCTTGCCCAGCTGCCACAGACCACAGTTCTGCATCCCACTGCTGCTCTCACAGCTGGACTCCACGGCTCTGGACTTCAGCATATAAAATCAGGGGGAAACAAGACTACACAGCCCTCCTCTCAGGGGAAGGGACACTGGGTTGGGGGACCGGAGCAGCAATACTACCCCTGCAGCTCAGCACCATGACCACAGAAGGCCTCTCTCACCTGGGTCACAAGTCAGGGACCCCCATGTCAGGCTGCCTACCCAACCCCCAGCAGATATAAGTTGTCCACATCGGGAGCCCAGGCTCACCAGAATCTCATCGGGCACCCTGCCCTGGAGCCAACACGCGTTGCAGAACAGCCAAAGGCACTTAGCTCCTTTCTGATGTTTCCTTCCATGTGGGGTTCACCACCTGGAGCCCTTTCCCAAAGTTCAACACTCACTGTCTGAGAGCTTTTCTGCAGGTCATACTGCTTTTTATCCTGAGTCTTGTAACTGCTGCCATTTCCCACTGGGAAGGGGAAATTCAGGATCAGACCCATATTCCAGAAGGGTCAAACCTGTATCTCTGAGCCTGGGAAACTGGGCACAAGGGGCAGTGGGAGAGAAAGAACATCCCCAAAGCTAAAGCCTCAGGCAACAGAGAGACCCCAAATCCTTTCAGCCCACTGTTGAAGCACTTCCCCCTTCCCACATCCACTACACCAGTGTTACTCTGTGTGTGCAGAGCAGGAACAACAGGCAGGGACAGAAGGAGAGACGGGACTGCTTGTCTGCAACTACAAACCACCAGCCCTGCTGAAGAAGGGCCATCCTCAGTGGAGACCTGTGTCCATCCACCCACCTGCTTTGGGCTGCAGCTGGTTCAGTGGGCGCTGAGCTGGGCTCCAGCACAGTGCCAGGTATCTAAGCTCACAGGGCAGTGCTGGTCCCGCCTGGCCCTTGCTAATTGCACAAGGCCCCTTGAGCCAGGACACTTTGTGCCATCTCAATGCCAAGCGCTTGTCATCGCTTCTTGATTTGCTTCCCTGCCATGTAACAGCTGAGAAATGCATCCTCATGCTCATTCCTGGAAGCACGTTGGCACACCAGGAAGGGTGGCTGATCCGAGTCCTCTGGCGAGACTGCTCTTACTGGAAAAAGAGAATCACAGTCCAGAGACACACTGTCTCTACCTCAAACCCTGGCACCTCCAGGGAAGGACAGAGTTCCCTTGGCTGATGGGGATGAGGTTCTCTCCCTGGTGACCAGCTGAGCTCTGCTCTCCGGGGAGTGTTGCTGATCCACCTGTCCCCCACACAGCTCCTGAGGCTCCACCGTCAAGAGCAGTGTGATCAGCAGGACGAGGGAGGGGATTGTTCCCCTCTACTCTGCTCTGGCGAGACTCCCCCCTGCAGTGTTGTGTCCAGCTCTGGGGGCACCAACATAAGACAGATATGGAGCTGGTCAAGCCATGATGATCAGGAGGCTGGAGCACCTCCCCTGTGAGGACAGGTTGAGAAAGTTGAGGTGATTCAGCTGGAGAAGAGAAGACTCCAGGGAGACCTTAGAGCGGCCTCCCAGTACTTAAAGGGGCTACAGGGAAGCTGTGGAGGGACTCTTGATCGGGGAGTGTAGGGATAGGACAAGGGCTAACGGTTTTAAACTGAAAGAGCATAGATTTAGGTGAGATACAAGGAAGAAATTCTTCACTGTGAGGGTTGTGAGGCACTGGAAGAGATTGCCCAGAGAAGAGGTAGATGCTCCCTCCCTGGAAGGGCTCAAAGCCAGGTTGGACGGGGCTTCGAGCAACCTGGGCCAGTGGAAGGTGTCCCTGCCCATGACAGGGGGTTGGAACTAGATGATCTTTAAAGGTCCTTTCCAACCCAAACCATTCTAGGATTCTATGATTCACGCAAAGTCCATCAAGCAAAGACAGGATAGTAGATAGGTCTACTGGTGTAACCGCACCCACAGCGGCAGCTCTCAGTCACCATCCACCTCCCCAGTGGGTTTACTGGAGGAGCTGACACTTCCCCCAAGCCTTGGTGGCATCCCATGCACTCCTGGCCCAGAACAAAGAGGATCTGATGGTTGGACAATGAGAACAGCTCCCTGCTCCCCGGCTCTCGGCAGCAGATAGCAGGCTGTCAGAGAGCCTCCACAGCAGCAACCCTGGCTCCCCACAGCAGACAGAGCATCACTGACCACTCGTCTCCCTCCCAGGAACATGTCCAGCCCTGGAGTACATCCTGATCTTTGCTGGAGAAGTGCTCCAAGCTGCCAGTGAACAATGGAGAAACCAGGGAGAAGGGAACACGCAGCTTACTGCTGGCCAAGTTAGAAGCATACAAAGGGATTTGGGTCTACCCAAGCAGGAGTTAAACATGGCACCACATGCCTTCGGAGCACTCCCAAGACAGATGGGAATGTGATTCCCAACCGAAACCAGCTCTGTGCTCAGTCACTGCTCCCAGTTAATCTTTCACCAGGCTGCAGAGCCAGAGATGGGCAGTGACATGGTGACCCCCGTTCTGCACTCTAGAGCAGGGATCGATGAGCATTATATTGCATTTGGCTGTGAACCTTATTACATCCAGACATCTCCCTTCCTTCAGCGCTGCATTACAGGGGAGTCTTTATCTCTCCCACGACAAGGTCCAGCTCACACAGCAAATGGCAGGAGCAGAGCAGGAGCCACGGGGCATGGCTTCCAAGAGGAAGGCTAGAAGCAGGGTGGATAACACAGGACAGCCCGAGCAGCCTCCATCCTCCCTGCTTCACCCCTTTGGTCACATTATTCCTGACATTTGTCTGTAGGCGTATCATCCTCGCTCTGACCCACCGTACAGCCACAGCAAGCTGGTACCCTGCTTCCCCCCTGTCACCTCAGCGACACACGGCCCAGATTCATGCAAAGTGTCCCCGTGGCCCTCTGTCATGGGCAAGACTTGGCCAGTTGGTGGGGCAAGGAGCTCTGGGGCAAGCGGTCCATATCCAGCATGTGGATCAGCATCACTGGATTCCAGTGGGGGGGAACCAGGAGGCTGCTCCAGGCAGAGGACAGGGATGAGGGAAGGAAAGGAGAGACAGAGAATATTATAAAACACAAGACCTTGAAACAGGCAAGGAAAAGTTGGCCTGCATTGCTCACCCTTCCAGGCCTTAATCCCTTTGTTAGCACACATGCCTGGTACAATTAAAGACAAACTCCCAAATCTGCAATGCAGACCGTCTGCGCCAACAGAGGGTCCTGTGAATTCATCTCTGCATTAACTGGTATCTCCCAAGCTGAGGAGCATTTCCCACGCGGTGCAGGGCTATGGGGCTGGCCCCCAGGTCCGGCTGCCCCCCACACTCAGGGACTGGGCTCTGTGGAGGAGCCCCAAGCATCGAGGAGGGATGGGAGCTGGCTGTCCGAGCCACAGGAGGTCTCTGGGGCAAGCAGAGGTGGAGCTGGTTACACACAACCAGCAGAAGCAACGGCAACGAATGGAGAAGGCGTGACCAACGCCAGGAGAGACGGCGTGGTGGTGGGAGCGGGTCAGGACAAATGAACAAGGCGATGAGGACAGGGCAGACAGGAGACCAAGTGCTGGGGTTGGTGGGAGTTGCAAGCGATGGTTTTCCTGTCACTTGGCCTCTGCACTGTGGCCTGTAGGTCTCCCCATTCTTCTAGACCACCAGCTCTCCAGGGCTGACTGTCTCCTCCGTGCCTGCCTCCTACGCCTTCCCCAGCGGGACCCCGCGCTGCGGCGAAGTCTCTAAACACCATGGCAACACAACAATGAAAAGCAACGTACCACAGCAAAAGAAAACAGCTCTTTGGGGCAGCCCCATCTGGCCTTAAGAACCCACAACCCTGCAAGATCCAGAACAACTTGCTGGCAGGTTCATCCCAGCCTGAAGCTAGTGCCGTTATGTCTTGCCTCGGCATCTTCCTGCAGTCCCTGGCAGGAGGTGGGAGATGGGTCCGTGGCCCCCCCTTACCCAAGCATCACATGTTTGCAAGCATATCTCCTGCTACCTTAAGCAATTGTGCCAACAACTCCGTCACCTCCATGCTTTGTAGGAAGCACCAAGAACCTGCAGCCTTTGGCCCTGGCTGACCCACGCAAGCTCCCTGTCCCTCCCAGGAGCCCACCAGCTCAACAGGCCGAGCTGTCTGAAACCACTGATGTTGGCAGGGGCTCGAAGTGGGGTGCTGCTGGGTGCTCGCAGCCCCAGACAGTGCTGAGATGGGGGGGTTGTGGCAGCAAGGGTGGTTCTGCGTCCGCCCCACTGCATATGCAGGTACAAGCATGAACACCAGCGTTGTGAGGTACAAACCAGGCTGCAGGAAGGGGGGAGATGCAGTAAGACAGGCAAAATCTCTCCTCCGAGGCAGAGCACTGTGGGCTTCACAGTGATTTTTCACCTTAACTCCGTGAGCGTCACCGGAGCTGGCACCACACCAAGATCCCACACCCCACAAGCAGAACCTCCATCCCCCGAGCTGGGCCACGCGGGAGCTCAGTGCCACGGGGGAAAATTGGATGATGAGAGGGGATGGCAAAGCCACCTCTGCGCGCACTGCAGAGGCGGTGTGTGACCCCACGTGTATGCGCTGCCACAAATACATACGTACATCTTTATGGGTATGAATATCTGCCCGCACACCCGGCGTGCCTCTGCTCGGATGTGCGCTGAAGAGTAATGAATGTCTCTGCTTCTCCCCGAAGGCTGAGTGTTTATCCATTTATTGTTGCTGTTCTTGGCCTATCACTTTCTGGTTTATTATCCCCTTGGATTTATTTCTTTATTTTATTTAATGCTTTGAAGAATTGATATGCTCGGAGCGTCGGCACTTAAGAGATGCTTTCAGAGCCACCTTGCCAGATGATTGTGCGGGCTGCAGTGGCGGGGCTGGTTTGCTGTTGCTGCTGGGGTAGGAGAGCTGCGTGATGGGGACAGGCGGTCACTGCCACAGCAAGAAGCACTGTCCAGCCACACACCCCTGTGACACATGAACAGGGATGATGCCTGTTTCAGAGGCAGTCGGACAGCGTGGAGATGAGGACTGTGAGTGATATAACTTATGGGGGGGAAACCCCTCCAGTCTCCTTTCCTGGAGAAATAGCCTGTGAGTAATTGCTGTTTGCAGGGGACCCAGAAGCTTGGAGGTGAAATAGAGGCACTTAGTCTGAGTTAACAAACCAGAGCTGCTATCACTGCAGATCTTGGGAGGGGAAAAAAAAAAAAATCAAGCAAGCAGGTCCCACAGGATCTACAGAGGAAGGAAATAAGGCTGCTCAAGATCTGTTATGGCTGTGTCTTCATGGATCCCCAGAGAGATGTGCTCACTCCTGTGGCTGCACTCCCTGCACCCGCCCTCATCCCTCCTGCCTTCCCGGGGAAGCAGCAACATCTGCTGAAGAGAAAGGACACACCTGGGGAAGAAATGTGGTTTCTCACGGGACATGAAAAGGCACAGCACAGCAAAAAGTAGTTGTTTGAGGAGAACCTGGCCATGCAGTCATGCCAAGGGATGCCTCCAAGCCGTGCCATGCAGCAGCTCCCACAGGGAGCTCCAAGCCCACTGCTGAGCCCAGACTAGTCTGGGAAGGTCCTACACGAAGCGCGGGATGTAGGTGAACCTTCAGCAGGTGTTACATAGGATGTAGGAGAACCTTTGTTCTCAGAGGTACAAGAAGTCACTTGGATTCCCCTCAACTCCAGCAGCACAAGAAACAAGAGCAACTGCAAGGACAGGCTGCAGCCACGCTCATCCCTTCATGGCAGTTAAGGACAGGTAAGCAGGAGGGGGCTGCCTTAGCCCACGCATCAGCCCCACACAACAGTCAACCCGCTGCTTCCAACAGCTCCCGGGACTGTAGAGCTGATGCTTGAATATCTGTACTGGCTCCTGGCACTACAAAAATCAGCTAAAGGGAGGGTTTCAGGGCTGGATGAGATCCTGATTGGATCACTTCTGTAGGCAAAAGTATTTTTAAGCCCATCCCAGGACTCTGGGACCTGAACTCACGATGTTTGATCCCTGTCCCTGGCTGTATTTTAACCCCCACCTTTCTCAGCACCCACACCCTCTGTCATCCCATGGGGGTCCCTCTGCCCAACCCAGCAGATCCAGCAGTCAGGAGCATCTTTCCTCCATCAGTCCACCCAGCGCCCCTGCAGCCAGTGGAGCTCTACAGACTCACATACAAGGATCAAACACCCTTCCCAGAGGGAGATTCAGCATGGGCAGGAGCAGCAGCTGGCACTGCTCAGAGCTGGTGCCAACTTCAGCCATCGGTGCTGGAGAAAGGCAACCTGCAGATGCACCTGGGGCCATGGGGAGAGAGGATCCTGTCTCGCTCAAAGCACGGGCCGTGCTCGCAGAGTGCTATGGCCAACCCAATGGAGGTAGAGGAGGAGAGTTTCTCTGCCTGTCATTTACCCTGCCCTTCCTCAGAGACAGCCGCACACAGAACCTGGCCCCATATGTCCCAGGGGTGCAGGTGATGTCCCCACCACCACCAGGATGTCCCCTGGCCACCAGTGTCTTCAGGCAGAGTTCCTAACATCACAGTTGAGAAGGCACCACAAGCCTGGTGTGGGCAGTCCAGGATTGACAGCTCTGACTCTCCATATGCCCAGATCCCCTCATTCCCCACAAACCAGGAGGAAGAGCTCCTCCAGGCAAAGGGCTCTGACCACGTGGAGCCACACATCATAAAGCACTTCACGACAGGGAGCAGTCCACATCCTTGGGATGCTCCCAGAGCTTCTCCATTCCCCAGGAGGAGGGTACAGTTCACAAGCCCATACCTGGGGTACCTGGTCCAGCTGGCCAAGGGCTAGTGCTGCCAGGTGTCAGCCAAGTCACATGAAATGCCCATGGAGATGAGGCCCACAGTGAGATCCAGGTGCTATGATAACACTATCCCAGCAATCTAGCCCTATCCCAGAGTGAGCCACTCCAGGTCAGGAGTTAGGAATTTGGCCCTGGAAGGGGCTGTGGGCCACCAGCCACCATACCCTGTATTCCCTCCTGGGAACTCCATGCTCTAGCCTAAAAGCAGCTTGTTTCTCCTCAAGCAGAACTCTGACTGGAGGCTGCTCCAGAATCTCACTGAAGAGCCTGAAGATGAGATCAGCACAGCCCACACCTGGGATGAGCAGGACGGGAGTGCTGACATCTCCAGCATCTCCATACAGGAGGCCAAAGCCCTCAAGCCACAGCTCCAACCCCGATCCGTGCTGTGGGAATACATTCCCATGGGCAGCATCATCCCTTTACCCCTCAACCACTGCTCCAGTGCCAACTGACCGGTGATGCTTCGGGACAGCATCGTTAGCAGACGTGGCCGAGCAGGCAGAGAAGAGGTAAGTCAAGATCTGGACCTCACTCCATCTCCTGGACACCACGGAGCCAAAGCGTGGGGGTCTGGCCAGTGTGGCATCCATGGGCCTGTTCAGGAGTGGGGCTGAGCACCCCCCGATCCTTGCTCTCAAAGACCACACTGCTTCAGGGAAGGGTGGGAGAGCGTGTGCTGCCCCAAATCTAGGGCCCCACCAGCACCTTACCACCTTCTGTTTCAAAATGTCCTTGATACCTCTGGGCCTGTCCCCACTGCAGCACCTCAGCACCAGCCCATCCATCAGACAAGCTGCTCCAGCCCATGGCACTCGTTAAGAGGAGTCTGAAGATGACCAGCAACTCGCAGAGGACATATCACAGCACGAATCCCTTCCCAACGGCCTCGGATCGCAGCAGCTGTGAGCAGCACTGCCCCATGGCTCCCCGAACCCCTGGGCATAAGTGGGGCTGAAGGGACTCCCAGAACACGGTCAGCATCCCGACAGCACCACATCCAGAGCCGTGTCAAGCACACACACTGCCTTGTCACCTCGCGCATTCAGAGCCCCTGCAGCAATGGACAGGAGTGTTAATGCAGGTGTGGACGTGGCCAAGTTCCTCAAAAAGCTCGTCACACCCAAAGGCAAAGGCCCCCAGCTCTGAGGACCCAGACTAGATGCAGTTTTCCCTCGGATCCCACCCAGAGGTGCAGACAAGCAAGTGAAGCTGCAGCACTCATTGCACTCACAGCATTGCACCTTCTGGTCCAAAACACTGGACTAAAGCTCAACGACGGTGCTAGCACGCTGCCAGACAGCATCCCATGACCAAAGCACCTCCCTTCTCCCAGAGATCCTGCGTGTGAGTTGTGACACCCCTGGAATGTGGGAGGAGAACAGAGCTTTTCCTCTACAGCCTGCTAACACTGTTCAGAAGCATTTAGTGCTACAGAGCCCAAACAAGGCTAGAAGTTCAGTAAATCATATCCTGCCTATTTTGGAGCTCCCAGGAGTTGTTTGTTCCTTTCCATGGACTCAAGCGATCGCTCTCTTGTGGGCGCAATGATCTCTGCTCAAACACCTTCTGCTCTTAAACGCTTACATTAACTGGGTAATTCAAGCAGCAGCTAAGTGTGCTTCCAAATACAGTATTTTAGAGTACAAAAATCCTCCCCAAAGGAGGTTCCGTCTTGGTGTCTGGGATGTAGAGACCCAGTAGGCACTAAGCCCTGCCAGGACAGGAAGAGAAAGCCAAATAAGGGCTTGAGAGCCCATTAATATCCATGACTGCATCTGTACTGCTGGATCCTGGCAGCTTCCCAAGTTCCAGGTCTACACCTCAGCTATGTCCCAGCTCCACAGCAGCATCCAGCCTCCCCACACCACAGGGACCTTCAGCCCATGCTGGAGGGCAGGCGCAGAGCGGTCTGAGAGTCCCCCACTCCGGATGCCCAAGGTGTGCCCAGTGGTTTTCTAGACCGACCTTGGAGAAGGCAGATCCAACACTGGCACTGCCACAGGTAGAACCGCCTGGGAGCCAGCACCACGCGTGGCTGGAGCGTGAGTGAGCAGGTTCTGTCACACCCCAGTCACGCGTGACATCGGCAGGGTGTGTGGGAAGGGCTGCCAGCGACCCCCAGGGGAAAGAGGGCACCTGCAGGGGTGGGTGAGGAATGTGGGGTGCTGCTGGTCCGCTCCTGACTGCAGGATGCTGTAGAGAAAAGGGGAGGTGAGAGCCCCCGTTACACTCAAAGGGACAACAGCAAATTCATGGAGGGGGAGCACGTTTCAGCTCTAGTTGGGGAAGGACGAACAAGAACTGGCGTGATGTCAACAAGCAGGGACAGATCCGAGTGGGCAAAAGCCATGCCTGACGCTGGGCTCAGCTCTCTGCTTCAAAGGCAGTTAAACAGCAACCGGCGAAGCAGGGAGGGGAACTGTACAGCAGCTCCAGGAGCCACGGCACAGCCTGGAAGGGGCCAAGTGACAGCCCAGGACAGAGTTTATGCCGGCTTCCCTGGCACGTGCAGCGCCTGAGCCCTGCCCAAGGAGCTGGTCTGCTTGTCTCCACAGCGCAATCAAAAGGACCTCAGGACAACGTTGGGCAGCAGGTCTGGGACTGAGTCCTGTCCCCAAAAGGGTTCACAGGCTTCAGAGCCAGAAGCAGAAAGCACACTGCTGAGAGCAGAGCCAGGACCGCGGACTTCAGGGATGCCGATCCCCGGAGGCTCGGCCATTTCAGCCCCACGTTACAGGTCATTCTTCAGGTCACCACAGCCCTGCCCTGGCAGGTGGCAGCTCCTCCTTACACAAGTGCTCCTGGCACAGACCTCGCAGCAGCCTCCCCTGACTCTGCTCTAGGTCCTTGTGCTCCATCTCCTGGCCCCGTGCCCCGGAGCAGCCACCCCCTGCCACCCTCCACCCATCTGGCAGCCCTCTTCATTTATCTTTATGCCTTTAATCCTTTAGTTAAATGGCGCAGCTCTGCACTCAAAGCTGGAAAGAAACAGCCTAATGGCCATTAAGTTCCCCTTCAGAATATTAGATTCAGATCCATCAATTTTACTTTGTAGAGAATATTTGCAGTAAAATCAGAGCAGCTCCCAGGTGCCTTGACAGCCCAACAGTGTTTTCTTCCTAGGAGCAGCTGTTCAGAAAACACATCGGCTCAGGATTTACTGACAGTTGGCAATACAAGACAGCTCAGAGCCACGAGCCAGAGGATGCCACCGGCTCCTGTCACCCGTGTCAGCTTCCGTGGAGAAACCACGGAGCCGATAGAACAGGTCGGCTGCTATAACCCTCCGGCTTTCCATCATCCGCCCACGGCCTGCTGTCGCTCCAGCCCTGCCCTCACCGAGGGAACGCTGGTCACTGGTGTGCAGCCCACTTCATCCCCACTGAGGACTGGGAAGGCTGCCCCAGCAACGCTGCAGACAGTGCAGCAGAGCTGGCCAACTGCTAGGGGAAAAAAAGAGCAGATTTCTCTGACAGAAGCCCAGCGAGGAAGGCAGCGGGACTTGCGACATTGCCCAGCCAGTGCCACCGGCAACAGGTGAGCGGCACGTTGAGGAGAGCAGGCGGCCTCTCCCAGCCTGGGGAGCGGGTTGGCAGGCAGACAGCGTGGTTGTGCAGCCCAAGCAGTGCCAAATCCCTTCCAGAGGGACCTGCAGGTTGGGCGTTTTACCCACGCAACGTGCTTACGGCTTGCAGAGGTGATGCCAGGTCTCTTCCTTCCCCTCCTGGAACCGGAGCCATGGGGAACAGTCCTGAGCACACGTCCCAGGAGCTCCCCAGGGGTTCCCTGATGCTCAGGGAAGAACACAGCCTCACCCAAAGATTGGCACATTTTCATAGAATTTGCACATTTACTGCCTGCAAGGAGCAGGCTGGGGCTGTGCTGTTAAAGGCAAAACCAGAGGTGCAACAAGGCAGAACCTGCTTCCACGCGGTCCACCTGCCAGGACACCCTTCCCCACCGCCCGTCCCACGCACCAGCCCCACCAGAACCACCCAGGGAGCAAAACCAGAGGATGTTTGCAACTCTGCCACCCCCCCCCAGCTGCACCCCCAAGGACTGGCACACTCCTAACCACATTAACAGCGAGGAACACCACCAGATTGATTTTTTTATTTTTATCTTGCAGGGGCCTTGCCCGCCTAGCCCCAAACTGGGTGTTACTGGGACAAGCTCCCACTGGGTGCAGTTCTGCTCAGCTCAGGATCTGTGCCCCAAGCTGACAGGTCGAAGGGATCGGAGGCCTCGAGCGCCTCGTTACAGCATCGCAGCCTGAGCTGGGGGTGACGAGGCACTTGCAGTGCGTACGGAGGGAGACTCGTCAAGTAGACAGAACCGGAGTCGTGCTTCCCCACGTACTGCAAACAGGTCTGCCCTGCCAGCCTGAAGATCTTACCTCTGCTTTTGGGTAGATTTACGGCAAATAATAACAGCTGGGAGAAAGCAGAATATCTCTGGGAATGGCAGGGAGGGAGGGATGGGAGCCGAGCGCTGGGGAGTCCCTAACCACTGTCAGACCCACACCTGCCGCTGCCGACAGCTTCTACCCTCATGTTTAACATGAGGCTCTGCACCAAAAACTGTCTCCGGCAAGCCCAGTCTTCCCAGGGCTGGGGAGAGCCGAATTCCCTCTGCCGTGGGCAGGGCGCACCCACACTCCCGGCACCGCACGGCGAGTTCCCGCAGCTCCAACTCTTCCCAAGGGGGTTGGGATTTAAATCGCACCAGCTCCTTCGCGGGGCTGCTTTGGCCCTTCGGCTTGTTCCTCGGCCCCAAGGCTCCGGGCGATTCTCCCCGGCTCCCGCACAGACCCACAGCTCCAGGAGGCAGAAATCAGCTCCATTTAACTCAAAAGTTTCTCAGCTCCACACCCGCTCTGGAGGCCCGGGGGGATGGGCATCCTCGTAGGCGCCCCCCAGCACACGGGGTCTCCCGCAGACACCCCAGCGCTCCCCGCTGGACCAACTCTAAAATCAGCAGTTTTGCAGCAGCTGCAGAAATTCCCTGTTTTCGACTTCTTCTTCCCCAGCACGCCCATCCCGATTTTCTCATCTAATAACGATATTTCTTCCAAAAATCCCTCCCCCCCCCTTTTTTTTTTTCCCCACCGACCCAGCCTGCTACAGACCCCCACCCTGGGGACACCCCACCTTCCCGTGGGCCCCCCCCCATTTCCCCGCAGGCGGGCGAACCCCCCCGGGAGCCCCACCCGGCGCCGGTGGCGGCTCAGACCGGGGGAGGTGGGGGGGTACCGGCAGCACCGGGAGCGCTCACCCCCCCCCCCCCCCAACCCCGCACCGCCCCTGCGGAGCCGCTGCCGGGCGGCGCCCGGTGCAGCCCCGGGGGCTCCGTTCAGCCGCCGCCCCGGTGATTCCGCGATCAAACTTTCCCGGTTCCCCCGCCCCGACCCCCGGCTCACCTGCGCTCCGGGCGGCAGGCGGGGGTCTCGCCCCCCCCCGCCGCGGCTCCGCCAGCCCATCCGGACCGGCCCCGTTCCCGGCTGCTCAACGGCGCAGCCTTCCCCGACCGGGGGAGCGGAGCGGAGCCGCCGCCGGCGGTTGCGGGGCCGGGGTTTGAATTCGTCCAACCCGCCCTGATTGGGCTGCGGAAAGGGGGGGGTGAAGGGGGGGGGGGGCCGGGGTGGGGCCCGGGATTGGAGCGGGGGGGGGGGCGGAGTGTGGATGCGGGGGGTGGAGGGATGCGGGGGGTGTGGTAGCGGGCGGGGGGGGGGGGATGCAGCGGCTGTGAGGAGGGTGGAGGGTGTGGGGGCCATGCGGGGAGGCGGGAGAGGTGGGAGCGTGGGGATGTGGAGGGGGGTGTAGTGGCGGGGGGATGCAGGGGGGTGGGGTACTCTGGGGATGGAGGGCGTGTGGGGGGGATGCAGAGGGTACCTGGGGATGAAGGGGGGGGGGCGGTGGGGAACGTGGTACCCTGGGGATGCAAAAGGGGGGGGATGTGGGGGATACAGAGGGATGGGGTACCCTGGGGATGGAGGGGGTGTGGGGGGATGCAGGGGGATACTGAGGGATGCGGTACCCTGGGGAAGGGGGGGGGGGTGGGATGGGGTACCCTGGGGATACAGGGGAGGGGTGAGGGGATGTTTGGGATACAGGGGGGTGGGGTACCCTGATGATGGAGGGGGGGGTGGGGGAAGTGGTACCGTGGGGATGCAGGGGAGGGGTTGGGGGTGTGGGGGCAATGTGGTACCCTGGAGATGTCAGGGATGTGGGGAGATGCAGGGGGATGGGGTACCCTGGCGATGCAGGGGGGTGGGGGGGTGTAGACATGCAGAGGGATGAGGTGCAATGGGGGTTGCAGGGGGTGCGGGACATGCAGGGGTATGTGGGACCCTGGGGATGCAGGGGAGGGGCGGGGTGTGGAGGGGATGTGGTACCCTGGGGATGTGGGGGATGCAGGGGATGTGGGGGATGCAGGGGGATGGGGCACCCCAGCGAGCCATGGGGATACAGTGGGGGTGGGGAACGCAAGGGGATGTGCTGTCGTGGGGGGGGTGACGCAGGGGAATGTGATGGTAGAGGGGTCCGGGGGGCTGCAGGGTGGCGGGGGGCTGCGGTGGGTGTGGTACTGTAGGAAGATCTTGGGGATCCAGCGAGGGGGGGAAACTGCAGGGAGGAGAAGGGCGGGGGGGCTGCTGTGGCAAGATGGGGGGGTGAGGTGGCTGCAGGGGCAGGCGGTACTATGGGGGGGCAGCAGTGCCGTGGGGAGTGACCATGGAGGTGTGGGGGTGCCAGGGATGCAGCGCGGTGGGGATGCGCAGGAGTAGGGATACAGGACAGAGGGGTGACCTGAGGGACGGCTGTGGGGACACGGGAGGTGTGGGGGTTGTGGAGCAGGGGACGGTGCTGGGGGGTGGATTCTGCTGCGAGGATGCAGGGAAATTTCTGTGGTGCCGGGGAGGGGGGGGCACAAGGAGAGGTGCTGCGGGGAGGATGGGGGCCCTGAGGGAGGGTGCAGGGTGACAGGGTGCCATGAGGAGGGGTGGCTGTGCAGGTTGGACAGTGCATGGGAGCCACGAAGGAGTGTCCCAGGCGTAACACAGCATTTGTGGGACCAAGGGGGGGATGGCACTGCCCAGAGCTCAGCACAGGAGGTGGAGGGGGGCAAGGGAGGAGGCAGAGCCAGGGGAGTGCCAGGGAAGGGGACACAGCCTTGAAGCAGACCACTTGCTCAGACAGGCAGGAGGGATCCAGGCTAAGGCCCCACAGGATTTTTCGGCCGGGAGAAGATCCCTGTCAAACGCCAGCATGGGAGTTACAGCATTGCTGCTGCCTGTGCTCAGCACCAGCTGGCAGCTGGGAGCATCCTTCGCTCTCCAAGATTAGCAGAGCTGCCCTGTTCTGCTGGGGCATTCCCAGGGGACTTGCAGGGCCAGCACGGGGTGACAGCCAGGACAGGAGAGCAGCGATGGAGCTGCTGGTCCTCCCCAGCTAAGTGCTACACCCTCAGACCAGCCCTGCAGCCAAGCACAGTTGCTGCGACTGCACCACAGGCATCCCCTGGCTGGATCCATCCCTCCGGCTCTCCTGAGCAATGCACCAGAGCCAGCTTCCACATGAGCCCAGGAGCTGAGCTCGGAGAGGGTCACCACCCTCCCTGTTTCTCTGTTTCAGCCTAAGGGGGCTTTGAGCTCTCGAGCCTCCCGTGCACGCTCCTGTCTCCTGTCCCGGCATCTTCTCAGACTGGAAAACTTGGGCTTTTGTCCTCTGCAATGGTACAGAATAGATATACAGTGCAATAAACGCATTAGAGGGGCATCCAAAGCTGTGGGTACTGCTGGTGGGTGAGATGGGGTCAGCACAGCTTCTGCCGATGCTCAGTCCATGCTTGTGGGCCTGTGTCCCGCACGCACACGCTCAGGTTTCTTCTGTTCCCCACAGTGGGTCCCGCAGCCATAGCACCCAGCCGAGCTCCTGGCCGCGCTGGGTCACCCCTGCCAGCACTGGCCCACGCTCCTTTCCCGGGGGATGCTGGCTCTGGGGACCACAGGGTGTTACCCCTGTGGCACTGGGTGGTGAGAGCCCGAGCTGTGCCCAGGGAAGGTCACTGCACTGCGCAGTGCTCCTTGTGACGCTTCTGATGTCAGCACAGGCGCCTTCCTGCAAAGCCCTTTTTCTCTGAGCTCTTTGCTCCTGCCGAGCAGATGAAGCGCTGGCTGTGTGCTGGCCCTGGGGGGTGTTCCCCCTAGTCTGGGCAGCCAAGCTCAGGGCAACCGCAGGATATGCACAGATGAATTGGGACAGGGAGGGTTTGAAACCCTCCCAGACCAGCGCCTGTATGAAGCCACAGCCGCATTGGGACTGTCACAGGGGAGCCACTTTCTCTCTGCGTCCCCTCCATAAAGCAGCAGCTCCCAGGGAGTGGGGGGCTCACGCTGCCAGATGCCCCACAGCTGCCCGGAGTCGGACCCTTCCCCAGGATGGGTGCTGGGTGCTCGGGGCACTCAGCAGAGAGGGCACGCTTGGTTTTGGGAGAACACACTGGCCACGTCTTCCTGCCTCACACTCCCGTGGCTTTGAGAGGAGGAAAAATCACCAGCTCCTCACCCTCCCCTGCCCGGGTGCAGAGGATGTAAACACAGCCCCAGGGTCTGCTTCGAAAATAGGTGATTTCAGAGCAACACGGTTGCATCTGTGCCACGGAGGGGGAGAAAACCCTGTGATGCTGCAGAGGAGGTACGACGCCAGCCTGGTCCGGAGGTCGGGGCTGGCACTGAAGCCCCAGGCAGGAGCTGCACAACCCTCCGGAGAAGGTGCAGGGGTGCGACAGAACTGGCAAACAGCAAAGGCAGGACCCTGCCAGAGCCGTGGGGCTCCTGTCCCAGGTGTCCCCGAGGGCTGGCACCTGCTCCATGCAACTCTGGAGCCACCTGAGATCAGTCCCCGCTGCACTTGCCAAGGCCAGGATGAGTCACAGCTGCTACAGAATTCACACCTCCTGCGGGTCCCTGCTGGTTTCACCCAGCGAGCATACGCTGGCGCGTGATATAGCCAAGAGAAATCATTCCTGGGATCTGGGGAGCCTTAACCTCTGTCCCCAACACTGGGAGGACCATGAAGAGCCCCAGCTTTTGGAAAACCCCCCCAGAGCTCTCAGGGGACAGACCAGGTGCAGAGCTGAGGGGGGGTTCGTGCTGGCACAAGCTTTTGGACATGCTAATGGCATTTTCCCCTCAAATCAGAGAAGACAGCTCTCTGCAGCTCCTCAAACCCCACGTGCAGCACAGCAAAGCTCCCACCATCCATATTCCCCCACCCTCTATTTCATCCTGCCCTGAGGCTGTCAGGGCCAGCTTGCCAGGACCAGCTGCTGGGCTGCACGTGTCAACAGCAAAGCCTGGGTCAGAAATTCATTGTGGGCTTCTCATTAAATGGGAAGAGGTGCCCACTGGTGAGCCAGAGACCTTTGCTTCACAGGCAGTGCAAAGACAAGCTTTAATAGGGTGCTCCCCCCCACTCCATTGTATAGAAAAAAATCATCATTTGTATTTGCTTAAAATTTCCAGCCCTTGCTCTGGGAACAGCCCGAGTCATCGCATACCCGAGGAGGCTGACAGCAGCTAAGAGGGAAAAAAAAAAAAAAAAAAACCAAAACTGTGGAAAAGTGTTGCTGTGCACCGCTTATGTGTATCTATGGTTACAGGAGATCGTGTCAGAGGATGTAAGACGTTACCGGGGAAATCAGACGTGATGGTGTCAATAGAGACTGCAGGAGCTCATCCTCCATCAGGGCAGAGTTTGGATGCTCGGTGCAGACCCACACAGCAACCGATGGGCATAAAAACAAATGCCAGCCATTTGGAGAAGGAACCATCCTACACACAGAGAGTGAGGTGGGCCTGGCAGGGAAATGCGAGTACCACCCGCTGCCGCAAACGCTTGGCATCTGTTCCCAGGGAAATTTAAGCGTGTGCCGAAGAGCTGCTCCTGCCTGGGCAGTTATTGCGTAGTTACAGACCTCGCTACAATTAGAGCTTGTCAGGATGTTTGAATCTAGCACCGCATCCTTTCCAAAAGCAAACAGTTCTGGGAGAAAGGATTCTTTCAAAATCATAGGATATTTTCAGTGTATTTTAAGAAAATGGTTTCATTGAGTTTCTGCTGCATTTGCGTTTTAAAAATTGTGATATTTTTGGATGTTATTCTTTTTCAAAATATATGTAAATCCCATCAAATAGTTCCAGTTACCAATTAGTAGTATTGCAGCAGCAGAGAGAAAACGAATGAAAGCCGTTTTTAAAAAACACCTCAGCTGAAAGCATACCAGGGAAATAAAAGATTTAGATCAAGGACGAAATAAAACTAATGTATTCATTTATTAATCTGTAGTCATTTCTCTATTAAGGGTTGTTTTGAAAACCAGCAGTACAAAAATGACATGAAAGTGTGATGGCTTTTAAGGGGTAATGCAGATGTGCTGGATCCTGCCTCCTCGTGAGATTTCCAAGTCTCTTCCAGCCCTCCTCTCAGCTCTCGGGACATCCTTGAGAGTTTTCCCAAAGGTGTCTGCAAGCTTTTTGTGTCTTGTTGCTGACAGATACCGGCTGCGGCATGTTCAGCCACATGCTCTAACCTGCTTCAGACTAGGCGTGCTGTGTCAGGATGCTTTTGATTTTGGGCATCTGCCTCTAGACACTTTAACATGGATGTGATGTTTGGAAGTGCTGAGCACTTTCCCTGTGGAAAGTAAATTGCTGATGGCATCTGCAGCTGCTGCCCAGATCATAATTCAGAGCTGACAATTGGAGTGTGGCTATTTTTTTAATGATGTTCCATGTCTCAGTTGTGCTACCGGCTTCTCTGCTGATGCCATGAACGGAGCCACAGCGGTGACTCCGCAATTTAAGAGCCTGCACGTTTCACACGTGCACCTTCAAAACCCCCTCGTGCTCTGGGAACCGTCTCCCTGCACGCACGGAGCTCAGCCACGTGTAGATGAGACACCGTCCCACCTCAGGTTGTTCCCACACACTAACGCTTCATTTCAGAAAGAACCTTTCCAAGTGGTATTTCCTCTCCATGATTTCTGGCAGGGGGGAAGTAATTTTAAAGCATTTGACTTAAAGAAGCTTTTTTTTTTTTTTTTTTGGTAATGTGGGGGGATAGTCACAGTCAGAAGAATCCACACATTTCTTGGTAACTCATCCCTCCAACAAGCCTGGCTAAACCTCCTGCTGTTTGCTTCAGTGGCACCCAGGGAGAGCTCATGGCACTTTGGGCTGATCTAATAAAGGAGAAAAATCATTCTGGAGTCATTCACTGCAAAAATGAACCATCTCAGAGGCTTTGGAAGATGAGATGAGCGTCTTGAGAGACAGCACAAAGCCCTTCTCTTCCATGGACCTGTACCTGGGCCAGGCAGGTACGTTCCTGAGATGAAATACACCTCATTCAAAAAAACTTCCACCTCTAATGAACTGTTCTTAAACGAGGTTGATGCATTGGTCTTGGCACAGCACTTTCCTTGTAGCTGTAATTTGGCAGTGAACATTTTGTATGCTAAAGTCTGGAAAGAAACAACCCTGTGCCAGAAAGCCCAGGGAGGACAATTTCATCTGGCAGCATGGGCTGCATCCCTAATAGATGCCATTTGGTGAAGGAACAGAGGACCAAAGTGCACCGAGGGAGTCACCGGGGACGCGTTCAAGAGCTATCCCTGACCATCACATTTCATCAAAATCAAGCATAAAGCTTGGAAATGGCTGAAAAAAATCTTCGGTGAAGAAATGTTTGGTCTGCAAATACACTGGCTAAACTCAAACACAACGGGATCAGCGGGGCAAAGCCCTGAGTGCCTGGAGATAACAGGTCTGAGACAATGACGTAGCCCGTTTCTCCTCAGGTTGTCAAGACCACCCCTACGTGTTGATGGTGTCATGGTGCTTGATGCCAGAAGGGACGAGCAGCTCATCTACTCTGACCTCCCACATGATGTGGGCCAGGTACCTACTTATCTCATGACTGGCCAAGACGTCTGTTGCCAAAAACCATCTAATTCAGACCTGAAGCCCTCTTTAGCGGGAGATACCACCACTTCCCAAGGACTTTGCTCCTGAATTTAATAGGAGCATTTGTAGAGTCTGTAGGCAGGAGAGACAGGAGCAGGCAAGGCACCCCCCAGCTCCCGGGGCAGTGAACCCCAGGGGACAGCCAGGACAGCTGGCACGATGCCCTCGGCTGGATCCAGCACTGCTCTTGCTCTGCAGGGACAGTGCTCGCTGAGGGGCAGGCAGCAATTACATGGCCACAAACCCACCTTGGCACACTGTGCTCCGTAGAGTGACCGGAGCTTTCCAAGGAGACATTTCCCCACTCATTGGCAAAAAGTAGCTCCTGATCTCTGGCCCCACCTCTGTTCTCCAAAACCTCCAAATAACCCGGGTAGCAGAGAGGTCCATGTCGCAGCCACTGCACACAATGGCCCCACTCACAAAAGATCAGGCCACTGGGTCCTCCTCACCCAGTGGCCATGGCAATGCAGAATGGCCAAAAGGCTTCCCAGGGCTCTCCGGAAAGGCAGAGGAGAGGGGATGACAGACATCTGGGTGGGCACTGCCAGACACCAGCTCCTACAAAAAGAGGGTACGTGGGGAGCTCAGGCAGGTCCCCACTAAGCTGTCAGGAGCTCATGTCCTCTACGGCCAACACACCTCAGGTCACACCAAGACCCCAACAGTGGGTGCATTCCTGCACCACGGAAGGGCAAGGGGAGGGAAAGAGGACCATGTCCTTGTCCCTGTGCCACACACAGGGGGTCCAAGGCCAGATGGGACCCGCACAGGACCCCACAGGGCACTCCGACCGTGCCTGTGTGGAGTGGACCTGCCTCCTCCTGAGGTCCCCAGGGAGGGATACAAATTGCTTTTTCCCCAACTGAGATTATTGATTGTGGTCAGGCCTGTGGCTCAGAGCTCACTAATGAATTGTAATTGGAAAGAAGTTCCACTTTGACATGTTTTATTTTATTTATGTCAGGATTTGCCATGCATTAAGCTAGGGGCTCATTAAATTAGTGAGGCAGACAGTTTCCGACAAGATGGCCTGAGCTGGGCAGACTTCAGCTGGGGACTGGCAGCAGCAGACCCGGGGGAGACGTGGTCTGCAGAGAGACCGGGGGACCTCCTGCTTCTCCGCTCCCCCCAACGTAGGCAAGAGGCTCCAAGACTGGCATGGCCAACACTTCTCTGGGCCACCTTGAGCCCTCTGCTTGCCTCATATATCCCTTGTTCCCAACACCTTCTCCAGGGATTTTGCCCTCCCACGACAATCCCTTCTTGCATTAAGGGTGAGCACGTCGTAGGGCACCAGGTTGGGTGTTGTCTGCCCTGCAGAGCCCTCTTCTGCGCCTGGCTCACCATGGAGGATCCATCTCACCCCTCCTTCACCTCACGTCTGCTGGCAGTCATGGTGCCCTCTGGCCTCCAGACAGTCTCCAGGTCCAGACAGGACCTGAATTTATAATACTGTGAAAGGCAAACCAAACAGAGAAAAAATCTCTCCCTATCCAGCCTGCTGCCTTCCCACATTGCCCTGGCCTGCTGCCGCTTCCCAGGCTCGCCTTCACTTGCTCCAGAAAGTTCCCCCATCCCTGTTTCTGCTCCCTTCTCCATTTCTTCGCCCAGCTTTCTGCCATGTTTCTGGAGTAAACACTCTAGCCTCCCCAGTGGTCCCTGGTTTACCTTCAGGAGGGTGTGAGTAGGAAGTCAAACGCCTCTTCCTTAAGCAGACGTATGTGATGCAATGATGCATAGAACAGGGACCCAGGGTACCTGGGAGCATGCTCCCCCACTGCGGGCTGAGCCCAGCCTGCACCCACAGGGACAGCAATCCAGTCCCTTGCTTCTCCTGGGCGTCCCCCAGCATCTCCTTGCAGACCTTCCATCCCCAGTTCTGGCATTCCCCAACAGACTCGTGGCGGTTCACATGGTTCAAGTTGTGTAGTGTCTAACTTCTGCTCAAGACCTGCTGGAAGAGGCCAGTTTTCTGACTCTGTTTAGGATTTTCACAGTGCAGGGAACGGCTCTCCCTTTCTAGGGAAGTGACATAGTGGAGTTCAGTGGTCAGTGGGTGGGACAGGCCACGATGCCCTGTCTATAGAGCATTTGTACATCCCTGAGCCAAACTCCATTCCTAGGAAAGCCGGAGAGGGAGAGGGGAGGAAGGGGAAGGGGAAGGGGAAAGGGAAGGGGAAGGGGAAGGGGAAGGGGAAGGGGAAGGGGAAGGGGAAGGGGAAGGGGAAGGGGAAGGGGAAGGGGAAGGGGAAGGGGAAGGGGAAGGGGAAGAGCAACCAAAAGAGTGGGTGAGCATGAACCAAGAGTAAACAGGCCAGGAAAACCTTCCACTTAAGCAAAGGGTGACCTGAGCCTGAAGACTGATGGTGACCTAAAAGCTGAAAAGGCAGTACATGGTTAGGACAGTTCAACAGAGCAGGATAAAGCTCTGCCTGACCCATGCACATCTATGCAGCCTGCTGGCCTAGCAGACTGTGCTGGGACATGCCTCTCCAGTACCATCCCAGTATCACACGCTGGGCTGTTGACAGGGATTTGCTGGTCTCTGAAAGGCCAGATGGAGAGATCTGGCTCACTGTCCCCTCTCCCAAGACTGTATTTAATCCGGTGCATGTGCATTCACCTTACTTCTAAGCACCAGCATAGTCTTGATATTAACCACAGACTCAGAAGAGACCGTCATTCATCATCAGAAACAGGCAGTGTCTGAAACCAGCACAAGTACCTGGAGATGCCACCTGAAACTCTGCTGCAAGTCAAGGCCTCCAAGAATGCAGCTGCTAAATAGAAAAGATTCAAATGAGAATTTCATCTCTGGGTGAAAGCAAGTACAGCAAAATGGACAACACCAAGGGCCACAAGATAGATTTTCTATCAAGGTCTGCTAATTAATTAATGTCAAAATTAATAAATCCCTAAATTGGGGCATGAAATATGCTTAGTAGAAGATTAGGTGATGAAAACCAAGCCAGTTATTACTGATATTTGCTATAGAAAGTGAGAGCACTGTGCTCCCAGGAAAAAATTTTACAGTGCTCATAATGGACACAAGATTTGAGTAAAATACTTGATTTCAGATGACTTGCAGAATCCCACCCTCAAGGCAACATTGTAATGGAGATCAAGAGACTGCCAAACTGGGAAAAAAAAAAAAATAGAGGGAAATTACAGATTTAAGCAGAGAAAGAAGCATGCTGCCATGTGAAGCTGAGCCAGAGAAATCTGGGGGGGGGACAGTATAAGGGACTGAATCAAAAGCAGGGCTTGAAGGAGAAATCAGAACAAGACTGTGAAGGCCAATGGAATAACACCGCAGGAATCACAGTGCATCAAGTGGGGAAGCGACTTGGACAGAAGCAGCCTCTTCTCTTTTTACCAGTCCAGATAGATTTCCAGTGAGCAGAGACTTCTGGCTGATACTGAGAACAGACGGTACATATGAAGAAATAAATCAGAGGAGGGTGTAATGTACCTGTAAAATATGCAGAGAGGTGTGGCAGCAGCCAGACATCACAAGATTTATTAGCTGGAATTGTTGGAGAGATGTCTATGTTCAGGGACAATTATACTGAATAAAGATGGAATAATTGACCAATGAATAATTCGATCAATTCACAGAATCACAGAATCACAGAATCATCCAGGTTGGAAAGGACCTTGAAGATCATCCAATCCAACCATTGACCCAACACTGACAGTTCTCAACTACAGCATATCCCTAAGTGCTATGTCAACCCTACTCTTCAACCCCTCCAGGGATGGGGACTCCCCCCCTGCCCTGGGCAGCCCATTCCAACGCCCAACAGCCCCTTCTGCAAAGAAATCCTTCCTAAGAGCCAGTCTGACCCTGCCCTGGTGCAGCTTGAGGCCATTACCTCTTGGCCTGCGGCTGGTTCCTTGGCTCAAGAGACTCATCCCCCCTCTCTGCACCCTCCTTTCAGGTAGCTGTAGAGGGCCATGAGGTCTCCCCTCAGCCTCCTCTTCTCCAGACTAAACCCCCCCAGTTCCCTCAGCCGCTCCCCATCAGACCTGTGCTCCAGACCCTGCACCAGCTCCGTTGCCCTTCTCTGGACACGCTCGAGTCATTCAATGGCCTTTTTGTAGATCTGGTGCTCGTGTCAATGGCCTGTCTGAAGTTAGTCTATGAAAACTAGAAAGAAAATACAGTCGCATGGAAATCTTCCAACTAAACCTTAACTAATACCCTGGGTTCCCGTGCATAGGTGATTTAGATGGGAAGGTGAAATAAAACCGTCATCTGCTTTGGTTTCAGGAAAGGAAAAAACTATTCTGAGACTGAAAACGTTCAGTTTACTTGAATGAGACAAAACAGAAAAAGGAAAATAATGACACAGAGCAACAGCAACATTGCTCATACGCATGTTCTGATCCCTGTTAGAGGGCTGACAGAGAACTGTTTATGAAAATAACTAAATTATATACTATTTCAGCAATATTTTAATCACAACCCAGAAGTGGTCTTTCTAGAAAGTGCAACAGCTGAACAAGACCTGACAGGTCCAGCTGGGATCTGCTGACTCGGGCGTCAACTGCAGAAACAAAATTTTGATTGTTAAGTGTCAATATTTGTCTAAAGAGTACAATATTAAACACATTAATTTATGTTCAGGGCCCTTAAAAAAGGCAGCCTTAAAAAAAAAAGGTGTGGGGGGGGAAGAGTCTAGTTCATAATCCTTTGTGGTTGTACAAAATTATGAACCAAGCGCATTAGAAACTCAGGCTGTTGCCTGCTGAAATGTTGTTTAATGGAAGCTTAAAATCAGACAACCCGGCTGTAGCTGCTGTGCTGCGTGGAGAGAGGGAAAGGGCTGGAAGGGAAATCAACTGTAAGAGTCTGAAAGAGATGCAGAAAAGTCACCGGATCAAACGATAGCAATGGAAAATGCGGGAAAATTCAGAGATAAAAACCTGCTCCAAAGACCTACACGACAATGGACGCAGCTCTGATGTGATGGGAAATGTTTATATCCTTACTGGATAACCATCGTTATTTAGACGTCCCTCGGAAGGGGCTGACATCTGGCCCCAGAGCCACCTACCGCAACGGGACACCCCGCAGGGAGGGGTGACAACCCCCCGGGGCCCTCGCCGTGTCTGCACCCACGTGGAGCCCCCCCAAGCCGCGAGGATCCTTGCGGCACCACAGGCCGGCGCGTGCTGGCCAGGGATGCTCTGTGATACCACGCCAGGGTGGGGGCCGCTCTCAGAGCCCCCCCCCAAGGCGTCAGGGTGCAGAATCTCCCTGCAGAGAGGCTGGGGCTGCTTCGCACACCTCTTGAGCAAGGAAAGGGGCTCGTGGGTGGTGGGAAAGGGTCCCCCCCTGGGCTGTGTCCCCTGAGGGTCCCCGGCCCAGCCTCCCTCTGCCTCCAAGGACAGCCGGGATGACCATCCCGCGCCCGCTTGGAGGCAAACTGGCTCTGCAGGCAGCTGGGGAGGGAGGTTGGGGAGCACAGCATCATCCATCACTGCCATGTCTTCTGCAGCAGAGAAACACCCTGTCTGAAAGGCCTCATTAGCATGTAAACGAGCTGCTCCTAAGCACAGCTGGGGCTTCCCCCTCCAGCAGGTCACAACCACGAATTTCACAGAATCACAGAATCACAGAATCATCCAGGTTGGAAGGGGCCTTGAAGATCATCTGGTCCAACCATTAACCCAGCACTGACAGATCCCAACTACACCAGATCCCTCAGCGCTATGTCGACCCTACTCTTAAACACCTTCAGGGATGGGGACTCCACCACCTCCCTGGGCAGCCCATTCCAACGCCCAACAACCCCTTCTGCAAAGAAATCCTTCCTAAGAGCCAGTCTGACCCTGCCCTGGCGCAGCTTGAGGCCATTCCCTCTTGTCCTGGCGCTGGTTCCTTGGCTCAAGAGACTCATCCCCCCTCTCTGCACCCTCCTTTCAGGGAGTTGGAGAGGGCCATGAGGCCTCCCCTCAGCCTCCTCTTCTCCAGACTAAACCCCCCCAGTTCCCTCAGCCGCTCCCCATCAGACCTGTGCTCCAGACCCTGCACCAGCTCCGTTGCCCTTCTCTGGACACGCTCGAGTCATTCAATGGCCTTTTGGGAGTGAGGGGCCCAAAACTGAACCCACTCATGAAGGGGCGGCCTTACCAGTACCAAGTACAGGGGCAAGATCCCTTCCCTGTCCCTGCTGGCCACGCTAGTGCTGATAAAATATTTCCTCGTAACCACTGCAGAAAGCCGGGATGCTCGAGCCCCCCAGATCCCCTCAGAGGTGAGTCTGAGCGCCCACGTGCTCCGGACTGTCAAGGAGCATCAGCTCCACAGCTCAGCTCTGGCCTGGAGAGCAGACGCTGCCGGCGCAGCCCGCGGCAGGGCAGGGCGAAGGGAGAGTTAACCCGCCTGCCCCTCCCATGGGCAGCTGCTCCATGTTGGAGACTCTTCTCCTCACTCCATGTTGGCATCTGCGCGGACGAGTGATCAAAATTGCTCGCTCACGGGAGCACGCCATGACGGAGGAGCAGCTGCTCCAGAGCCGAGATTTCTAACTCTGTGTCTCACCTAAGGTTTGTGCACCAAACTCAGGGAATAGCTCTCAAACGTTTCCCTCCCCAAGACCTCAGGAGAAGAGATATTCGCCAAATCCAACTCGCCGCGATGAAAGCTTCTTGCTTGATGCTACAGAGGGAGAGTTCTGCTCTGATTTTAACCGGCTTCGTTAGGGTGTGAAGCTGTTCCCAAACTGGTGTTCCCCACTTCCCCCAGTCTGTGGGCGTGCCTGAGACACCAGCCACTGGATATATCGTCCTGCTGGAGCTGCTCCTCTTTGCACAGCTACATCAGTCACTGCTGTGTAAACAGGAGCACAGGTAAGTGCCAGAGCTACCAGGTGACAGAGCTGATTTCCATGGTCCATGAATATTAACCTATTCAAATAAAGTTAAACTGCTCCAACAGGAGATGCTGAACAGAGAAGGAAGGGAATGCCAGTGTCATAAAACGGCTGGGGATGGTTTTCTTGGAATTTATGGAGGAGAGAGTGATGCACACTGTGCTGTCCCTGGAGGTTTGCCACATCTTCCCCCAGGTCTCCGCAGTCCCGGCACCTTCTGGAGAGGGGTGGGGGGCAGGTGAGGGGCTTGGCAGGAGGACCTGCCTTGGCTGGTTCTTCCCAAGGATCAGTCAGGCTGGAGCTAACAGGGAGAAGCATCGCTTATGGGTGAGGTGAGGAGGAGGCAACCCAAAGAAGGAGTTGGGTGCGGAGCTGGGCGGACAGGGGCTGGGGCTGGGAGGTCGGACACCTACACAGCCAGCCCAGACCATCCCACACCAACGCCTGAAGCCATCTGCCACCCCTGCACGTGGTACGTGACTCTCCATTCACCAGAAAATTGAGGCTACCCCACCGAGGCAGTCTGGGGGGGACCAGGAAAGCCCCCCCCTCCGATGTCAGCAGGACAAGAGCTCCACGCCTCAAGCTGTACTGCAAAGCAGCAAAGCCAGAGAGAGAGAGATTCACTTTTATTTATAAAAGCAGGCCATGTTATTAATAACACGTAATGACTGTATTGCTGTATACGGCACTGTAAATATACACATCGCATTACAGAGCCAGGCAAATTCCCTGCTGCAAATTGCTTGCAATTTGCAGTCGACTGTGTCTATAATCATGGTGACTGCATGATTCTTGCTTTCAGCACTGGGAGTCTGGCAGGATAATGAGTGGCTCTGCTAATTGGAGTTCCTTTAACTAGAGTTTCCTGCAGGGGAGAATCACCCTCAAGGCTAAGCCTTCCCCCTCCGTGACAAGAGACCCGATCTTTCACCGATCAGCCCCATTCTGGCCTCAAGCCCCAATTTTGCTTCAGAATTCTCTGTGCACGCTGCATTTGTTTCCCACATCACACATGCTTAGTGGTGCACAAGCCGGACTCGCTTGGCTCATTAACAAATTAATGGCATTGCTTTGGGCTGGTCCCCATCTACTTCCCACTGCTACGACGCAGCAGATTTTAGAGGACGCTCTGTTCAGAGGAGCACACCGCAGAACCCCTCCGTGTCCTGGCCATGCTCCATGCAGCGGGTGTCTGATGGTGGTAGGCACCCAGCAGCAGCTGCTCCTTGGGGTGAAAGCCAAGCTCAAGGTCATCAAACACTATTCAACGCGCCGTAAGAAACGGACAGGTTCACACCTTCAAAAGGTTGAGATGGAGGAAGGATTTTTCAAAGGTGTCAGACTACTTAAGGGTACAGGCGGCTGGTGGGAAGACTCTCTACCCACTGGACAAAAGGGCGAGGTGTGGGACCCGTGCTCTGACTGGCCCTCAGGACATGCGGATGTATTCCCCACCCACCCAAGTCCAGCATGGCTTTGACAAGCAGCACCGAGGAGGAAAAATGCTCCTGAGTCATTCCTTTGGCTCCTGTGCTGAGATGGCTCTCAGAGAGCTAGAGGAACACTCCACTGCTCTGAAGATTTGTCTTCTTCTCTAATACTTGGTTCCAACTTGCATTTTGCTGGGCTGATGTGCCAGTATGGCCAGAACAAAACCACAAATCCCCACAAGGGACATGTAGAAGACCCCCGAGCTTTCCCCTCTGCAGGCTGTTGGGACTCAAGGAGAGGGGAGATGTCACCAATCCAGCTTCAAACTTCGCTCTGAAGACAGGAGGCAGATGAGGGCAAAGCCTCCCTGGTAGACACCGAGCACTGACCTCCTCGCCAGCAGCAGGAGGGCAGCCTGCTCAGGACCACCCATCCTTCACAGCTCCCACAGGTCCCCAGGATGTACCAGGTTCAAGCCTGTGTCCTCCACAATGGCTTTGGTCTCTTTTCCAGGGGATGTGGCAGGTCTCCTTCCTTTTTAACTAGCACCTACAATACATGAACTGGCAGTCGTGTTGATGCTCCCCAACCCATTCAAGGTGGTAGCAATTGCTCGCAGCAATGAACATGTGTGTCACATTGGCCACCTTCTGCCTACCACACTGCTCTGGCCGTGTCTCGTTCCTCTCATTCTGCCCGCTGGTCCCACACGGACATCCCACCACCACCTCCAGCATCTCACACGAGCAGGAGCAACACCCACCTTGAGCTTCTGCTAAGGGAAAGGAAACAGATTTACTTTGCTGGCCAGCCCTAACTTTGGGCTGGTCCCTCTACCCCCTTTCACAGGGTTCCTGGACAGTTGGGGTCCTGCTGCAGAAGCCCCACAGCTTCAAGGGAAGAGAGCATGGGGCAACCAGGTGAAGACAAAGCTGGGAAGGCCTCTTCTCCCAGGAGCCCTGACAGGGGCAAGCAGCCAGGCAAATCCCACAGCACTGGTGACGTGTGTGGGACCAAAAGCACCTCCCCACGCTGGGAGACGGCCCACGGGAATGTCAGACCCCCGCATGGAGCAGCATTTTAGCAGCCGACTGCTGGCAAAGCAGTGAGTCACACTATTCCCATGGCAACTCCACTTACCTTAAAGGCATCCTGGGGATGGGAGCCACCATCATGGATCGGTGAATGCCCAGCACTCTGGAAGATGGAGCTGGACCCCTTCCTCCCAGTGCTGCTGGGACCAGAGGGCAAACACAGGACACACCGGCAGGTCCTGCACAGCCCTGTAGCACAAGCATCCCCACGGGTCCAGGGGGGAGTGGATGGAGGTGGACAGGGGCTGCAAGGTTCACTCTCCCGTGGGGAGGAAGGCAGGAAAATCCTGACAGAGCTGCTCTTCTCTGTCTTGCCACGAGCTTTTCCTGGGAGGATGCAGCTGTAAGAGCAGTATGAGACAGACAGTGAAAAACTGGAGTCTGGCTGAGGCCACCAAGATGGTCAAGGGCTGAAGCACAAAGAAGGATGAGGAGAGGCTGAGGGAAATGGGCTTGTTCAGGGCTTGATCCAAAAGCCAAGGGCTTCCTTTTGAGGCAATACAGCACTCAGTGCAACAACACAGCAGCTCCTCTGGACCAGAGCAACCTGTTACACATAGATACACTCTTCCAGAGGTAGCTACCAACGGCCGTGATATCATTCCCAACCGCCCACGGTGGACAAGCACTTAGTGTGGGAAGTCTCTTTCAATGACAAATAAAGGACTTCTCTTGCACTGTTCGAAGGAGGCAGGTCTTAAATGGTTTAAACATTTTAAACCTCAGGTGCAGCACGACGTCCCCAAGCATCCTCCCCAAAGTGTCAGTCTCGAGCCCTCTCCTCTCCATCCCAAGCAGAACAGCAGCTGCACTTCCCAGGGACAGAGCTTCAGGCACAGCAGCCATGACCGGCTCAGCTTGATCAAATTACACTCTCCTGGGCTCGGTGCCTGCTTGATCCCATGAAACGTAACTAGATTTCTCCTAAGAAAAAATCAATAAGCTAAGTGCCAGTGCCAGCGCTGAATTCTGAGCTGCCCAGTGTTCATTACACACCCTGGCTCTGTGCAGCTGGCCCCTGTGCTCCTTGACTCGGGTCAGTCCCTGCCACTGCCGTTGGTGCTGTTACATGCATCTCCTGTCGAACGTCAATGGGAATTGGGGTTTAAGTCCGTGGGACAACTCTTAAATTGTTCGTTTCCAACCTGACTATATGTAGCCAAGGCATGTCTTACTGCCATGTACAATGCAGCTGCAGACTGAATGTGAAATTAAGGGAAGGAAGGTAGCCCATGGGCTACTTCAAATGAAAGAGAGCTGGGGGAGCACAGGATTCATAAGCCCTCACCTGTGACCCAAGAGTAGAGCCATCCAAATGCCCAAGGGTGTCTACAAAGTATGTGAGCTGGATTCCCTAATCTTTCCTCATCTAGTAGTGAGGGGATGTACAGAACAAGGGCTTTACCAGTGAGATTTAGTCAACCTGGTCAGTAGCATTGGCTGGGATTCACCTCTTGCTAGACAGCCAGACTGCACCAGTGAGGCCTCCATCGAAGGTGGAGGAGCCACAGGCAAAGAGCTCAGCTGTAGATACCCACAGGAGGAGCGATGAACCCCCACTCCCCAGAATCACAGAATCACAGAATCATCTCGGTTGGAAAAGACCTTGAAGATCATCCAGTCCAACCATTAACACTGACCGTTCTCAACTCCACCAGATCCCTCAGCGCTGGGTCAACCCGACTCTTCAACCCCTCCAGGGATGGGGACTCCCCCCCTGCCCTGGGCAGCCCATTCCAACGCCCAACAACCCCTTCTGCAAAGAAATCCTTCCTAAGAGCCAGCCTGACCCTGCCCTGGCGCAGCTTGAGGCCATTCCCTCTTGTCCTGGCGCTGGTTCCTTGGCTCAAGAGACTCATTCCCCCTCTCTGCACCCTCCTTTCAGGGAGTTGTAGAGGGCCATGAGGTCTCCCCTCAGCCTCCTCTTCTCCACACTAAAAGCACACCAGCGGTTAGGCTGGAGCAGGACGGTGATGCTCCTCCCGCGATGGCAGGGCTGGCACGCTGCTCCACCCGATCATCACGGACAACTGCTGCCACCAGACTCGCCAAGTCCACTCCTCACTTGCAGAGCCAGGCTGCAGAACCACACTCAAGAGATTCCTGCAGCAAGCTCTGATGTTGCTGCTGAGCCTGGCCAAACCCACAAAAAGTCTTTAATCTTGAGAGCCCAAAGGACATCAACAGCACCAGTTGCTACGTAAGCTGGTGGTTATAGGCACGCAGGGCTGGCCCACTCCCACCAGTGGGTCCTGTCACTTGGAGCATGTAAGGTGGCAGGAAGACAGCTGCTCTCTCTCACCCTATTTCTACAAGAGATGCACCCCCCAGCTCTCATGGGTTGGGACACCAGAGGTGGGAGGAGTAGCAGTTCCCAGCTGGGATCTCGAGGATGGTGCCAGGACAGAGCTGGAGATGTGCTGCTCCTCTGTAACACAGCCAAAGAATAATCAGCGTTTCACAGCCTTTTAGTGGCTGCTTCACACATCCAGCTTGGATCATGTTTGCTCCTTCTCCGCCTTCCACCTGGCCTCACACTAGCCTTTGCGTCCTCCCTTTGCTCCCACCCTTGCAGCTTCTCCTGGCTGCATCCAAGTTATTTGCTTTTTCGAGCTACATATGTGCATCGTCTTGGTGATGCAAGCACGTGTGGACGGGAGCACACGTGGACGGGAACACGTGGATGGGAGCACACATGGATGGGAGCACATGTGGACAGGAACACACGTGGACAGGAACACACGGTACTGGGCACTGCAGAGGACAAAGACAAGCACGTGCCTGCCCTGTACTGAGAAGCTCAAGGACAACACAAGAGACACCAATGAATACCAACAGAGGGACAGAGACTCCAAGGAAAGCTTCCCCCTCAGGAGAGTCCCCACCCATCCTGGTGATGGCCAGGTACCACAATTTCAGACACAGCCTGAGAAGAGTCCGAGCCCCACCAGCAAGCCTGCAAAGCTGCCGTTACCTTTTCCCTTCCTTTTGCCATCCTCCATCCAATTTAGACTCCAAAAGGTTCCTGTCTGAAACATTTTCTCAGTTACAGCGATCTGTATCTGAAGTACCAAATGCTTTTCTCAGATCTGAATTTCCCACGTCTGCTCCATTTTCCTTACTCACAGCTCCCTCAAAGCTGTTTAACTGAAGTATTTGGATTTTCTGGCAAAATGTATCCCAGTTGGCCTGAACCGCCTGTTGCTCCAGCTTCTGTTACTCTTGCTATTTGTGGAAATGTTGCATTTTAATATTTGTGCCATTATTTCGCCAGTAACAGAAATTACATTTAGGGGCCTGCAGCTTGAGAGACTGAAAAAGCAAATGCCGTGTTTGCTTTTTTTGCAGTGTCCCTGGATCTCAGAGACTGCTCAGCAGAGTGACTGTCAAATTCCTTGGACATCCTGACCCACCACGCAAGTCCATCACATGATACAGGGTCTATTCTGACATATCAAATATTTCCTGCTCAAATTACCCGTGGTTTTATCAGGGTGGTGAGGCTCTTGGTCTCCACCCATGGAATAATTATGGACAAAGCTTTTGCAAAAGTGTTGTGCATGCAATCCAAGGCAGAAGGCATCTAAACGTGCAATGTCTAAATGTCATCTAAATGCACATCCAGGGCTGTGAGATGCTTTTAAGGAGCTGGGCCATGCATCACTTAGACACAGTGTCACACGGCAGACACATGGCCCTGAGCTCAGTCTCAGCCTAGGGCTACAAAGGACAGAGGTCACTTTGGAAAAATAAAAACATTTTCCTTGTGAAATAGCCCCCCAGATGTCACCTAGACCTGTCCAAAAAGTCATTTTGAACTTGCCCTGGTGTTACTGCATCTCTTCTACACTGCATATGGGAATTCACTAGGAGATGAAAAGTTCAGTGTTGAAATAAAAAGGTAGAAACAATTCCTCCACCTTTTTCTCAGCGCATTCATCATAGTACCCCCAGACCTGCTCCAGAGCTGGGGCTCCTGCCCACGGTCAGCAAAGGACACCTTGTAGGACCTCCAGGAAAGTACAGCTGTGATGGAGCTGTGATGCTACAGAGCAATGACAAACTCCTGGTCCAACTGGACCATCAGCAGTGGCGTGACATTGCAAGGTCCCTGCCCACCAGTCAGCTGCACTTCAAAGCAGAGAGCCCTTCATCACAGCAGCTTGGAATTGGACTCAGAGCATCATATAGATTGAAGGAAACCTCCAGTCCAACTGTCCTACCCAAAGCAAGACCAGTTTTGAAGTTAAAACTAAGTTGCTTAGGGTTTTGCCCAGCTGAGTTTTGAATATCCTGATTTAAATATCTCAGCTTCCCCAGGGAGAGCTCTGCAACGTTGCGTTTGAGACCCCCACTCACAATGGATCTAATTTTATCAACAGTCTTATCCCCAGAGGAGAGGAACTTCCCAGACCTTACAGCATGGTCCACACACCTCCAAACCAGAGCAAGAACCCAAAGTGTGCAACACACTCTTACAACCAGGACAGGAGACAACATAAACCACCATGGTGAGCAATAACTAACCTGCACACTTCATTGCCTCCTGGATGGGAAACACGAGGAGATCCCAACCATTGTTAGTTCAGTCCTAGTTTAGTCAGCACCAGGGGTCACATCTCCGAGTCACCAAGGACTCTGCTCGGCTCATGGAGGCTCACAAGCGCTCTAGACACTTCCTCATTTGTTGTTACTCCATGAAGGAAAATAAGCTCTTGAGCCGCGGACGTGCAGTTGATTCATACATCACTGGGGAGAGGCACAGACATTTCTGCAACACATTCTGTGCAGCAGCCGTGAGCTGCAATGCAGTGTCATCAGATAAATCTGTTACTCTGGGCTGGAAAACCATTTGGATTGCACTCAAATTCTCAAACTTCCAACTGGGTTCCAGGCACTATTTTTGACTTACAACAATCAGGAGCTGTTTCATAAATCCCCACCGGAGAGAGGCCTCGGTGCCTCCTCTCTCACCGGGCAATTTCAAAGCTGTGCTCTGCAGGAACGCGCTCTGCTCGGTTGACTGCTGGGAAGCTTCTTGCTCTCCGGGTCCTGCTGCACCTTTGCAGAGCGATGGCTCTTCGGTGAGGTGCAGGCACAGCTCGGCACAACCAGCAAGGGTTGCAGACCCGAGCATACTCGTCCCTATCCATGCCTCCCCTTCCTGACAAGGGCACGCACTGGTGTCACCTGTGTCACGGGAGGTACCAGGAATGGAACCCATGGTCCTGGTGCTGCACAAGCAGAGGAAGAACCGGGTGGCACAGGAGCTGTATCCATTTGGAGATGGTTGATCCCAGGCAGGAGGGTCATCCCACGAGCTCCTCCAGGAGCAAAGGCCACTTCTGAGCAGGGACCACCAACATGGCTGCTTGGGCTCCTTTCCCCATGTGAGCCCCAGGGCTATGCATCAAGACCTAGAACAGCCCTTCCACCAGCTTTCATCTCATTTTTAGCGCTTGGGAAGGGGATGAAGACCCTGGCTTGGATATGTTCATTCACAGAAACCTTCAGGCTCAGAGCGTGAACAGCACTGTTCAATGTCCCAGGACACTGAGCTTCCCATCCAACAAGTCACGGATCTGCAGGTGGCCCTTGTCGTAACCAGCCCCTCACAGGGACGTCTCAGATCCCCTGGTCCAACATCTGGTAGTCGGGCTGAGCCCTCAGAGTCTGCTAGGCTGAAAGAGAGGAAGAGAAAACCCTGGGGAGGCTTTGCAGCTCGCAGACAGACAAACCCAGGATGAGCCCCAGGCATCCCGCCAGCCGAGCCGGCAGCCACTGACTCAGCCTGCTCTGCTCTGAGCGACACCCCGCTCCGGGTCTGTTTAACCATAACCACATACTTAAATAGTTGTCTTGGCTGACTAGGGCCTCGCTTTCCCCTCAGGAGTCTGGATGCTCTTTCTGAGGCAGCTCAAGCCTGGCTCTCCCCAGGCTCAGCTGGCAGGTCCCTGCCAGGGCTCCATTCCTGCCAGCCTCCCTCAGTCCCTGCCAGCTCTGCCTGAGCGCTCGGCAGTTTCAAGCATGCCTCCAGCATGGTTCTCAAGGCAATATCCCCCCCGGCAGAAGCCACTCTGCTGCTGGTTCTGCTATTTGTGTCTTGATCTGCCCCCTCCAGATGTGAACTGGTCCACACTGATCCCCTGCAAGCTCCGAGGTGCTCGTGGGACCCAGCACTGAAACACGGGCCCCCACCATCACCCCAGAAACAGCCTCCAAGCCACGTCCCACAGTCAATATTTTGGAAACAATGAGATCAGTGATGGTCAGAGCTCCTCGTGCCTCCCCGAAACATCCAGTCAACAGCAAGAAGAATCATGATGTCAAACAGCAAAATGAAACAGTGAAAGCAGGGACCACTGGGCTCTTGTCAGGGACACACGGTCTTCTCTGGAACATTCCTTGAAGCAAAATAAAGGTAAAACATCCAAGAGAAGAGCAGGCTGGGCTTCACCAGGAGAGATCACACCACTCTCAGTCCTTGGAGCTGCAATGACCTTCATGAGTCATGAAACCTGGCACAACGTCTCAGCCAAGGGAAATATCCAGAAGGAAACCCAGCTATGTTCCAGCAAAGGGCAGCCACTGCCACCATCTTCAATTGATTTGGTCATGGAAAATCTGTAATTTACAGGACAAACTGTGACTGTTCATCTCAAATGTGATTTCTACCTTAATATACGGCATGAAGGCTGGAAACCCACCAAAGGTGCAGATGGACGTCAGAGTGCTGCTGAAAACAAAGAACCGAGGAAAACATGAAAGGTGAAATGGTATAAATCTGTCCTGAGCACCAAGATTCATTGCAAAGGCCAGGAACTTATTATCTCCAGTGCTGTCCAGGAAGAAAAAAGAAATCTCTGGGGGATGAAGTAAAGCTGGATCAGGTGCCACAGCTGCCTTGGCAGAGGAGCTGTGAGGAGAGGTGCCCATGAGCTACCGACCATCAAACACCACCTGGAGAGAGAAACCTTTGGGGTGTAGGGTGTGAAGAGCATCTCAGAGCAAACAGAAAAAGCAAAGCCCTACTCAGCCCTTGAACGAGCCTTGGCAGCGTAGAAATGACTCTCATTTAGTGACTGTCTTCAGCAGTGGATCTTCTTCCTCCATGCTCCTCTTTAAAAACACAAAGGACAAGCCCAAAAGGCTTGAGATTGACTTGGCTGCAGAGAGGCTCCGCTGCTTGGCCTCTTCCTCTTGGAAAGCAGAAGTGTCTCCTGTCATCTGAGGAAGTTGGAAAAGGTTGATTATGACCATAGAGATTGGATCTGGAAGTGGTGGCAATGCCAAGAAGGGAGAACAGGAGCCAGACAGAAAAGGTTTGAGCTTGCTGCCTGTCCCTGCCCCACCTGTGCTGCAGCAGCAGCAGGTTTTGGTGTGGGACAGGCTGAGGAGCGAGTGGAAGGGACCTCTCACCCCAGGGGAAGGCTCGTGTACTCCACTGTCCTAGGGTAGGGCAGGGCTTGCTATCCTGTACAGCCAGAGCCCAGTGGGGACAGGCTTAGCTCAGGGTGGGCAGTCAGGGCAACCCCCTCCTTCCAGGGCAGCCAGCCCACCAAATGCTCCCACACATCAGGGTGGTGGTAGCACCTTGCAAGGCTCAAGGCATGGCTGGATCTGTGGCAAGCCAGAGCAGAAACACCACAAGAGGTTGTTTATTACAGTCATGGTCACTTAACTGGCTTAAATGAGTATTTAGGAGCTATTACAGTGAATCATGACTGTGTCTGATCTGAATACACAGTGCAGGAGCCACTGCAGGCAGGCTAAGAATTAGCTGGCAAAGATAAATGAAGAAAGATTAGAGTCTGGAGATGACCAGGGAAAATATTTTTCAGTTTCAGGTGATGCACAAGGAAAGCAGACGAGTTATCTGAGGAGCTTGTGGCTGACTGTCCCATCAAGCAGCATGTGGCCAAGAGCTCCCCCGTTTCCAGAACCCTGCAGCGTTGTGTGTCAGCTTCGGGACAGATCATGCTAAATACTGGAAATCAGTCACCAGCAGCAGACGAGTGCCAGAGGGAGGGGGCAAGGACTGAGATAAGTCACCTCACTAGAACAGTCATTGCGTTTTCTTTTGGATTTATAGGTTTCTCATGAGCGAGATTTGAGCCAAGGTGTTCACACCCTTCCCACAGGGCAGGAGCATCCCTGATCTGATGTGAGCTAACATCCCGGCAGCACAACCCCAGAGCTACCCTGAGCAGTCCTGGATGCTGCACAATCCAGTGCTTTCAGCAAATGAGAGATTTATTTATAACAACGGTAATCACAGAGTTACAACAGCAGGAGGAACGGGATAAGCTATGAATATTCATAGAAGAACCTCACAGCCCAGGACCAAAGAGCAAAATCTTGTGGGAATGGCTTGTGAGTAACCAATTTGAGTTTGATTTTTCCATGCATAAAAAAAATACTGAACCCATTTCTTAAGGAACTTTTCATTCTGAAGCTTGTATCTTCTCCAAAGAGAAAGCCTTCAAGAACGGAAAGCTGTAACTGTATTGAGATTGATACCTGACACTTCTGGAGGCAGATGGAAGTGCCCAGCATCTGAAAGTCAGATCATATTCACCAAATCTCACACCTGAATTTTTGGGGCCAGACCCCCCAGGTCCCTGAATGTTGATCCGATTTCTGGCAACTTATGTCCAAAGTGACGGCAACACTTTGCTGTGTCTGTACAACTACTCCAGCCCTCCTGATCATGTGGAGACCCCGAGGGGGGAATCACACCCCGAGGTGACCCCACCTCTTCAGCTTGGCTTATTCCTGAGTACGGCCCTCACAAAGCCCAGCTTCATCAGCACCAGTTACTCTGAACAACGGCAGCTTCCCGATGAACCCAACACCCTCCTCTCCGTCCTGCCGGCTCCTCAGGCACGCCTCACAGGGTCGGATTTGTCAGAGGCCACGAAGGGATGTGTTTATCACTCTGACATCGCCGAGATGAGCTAAAGTGATTCCATTCATCTCGGAGGAGTCGCACGCTGACAGCCTGGCAGCGCAGGGGACGCAGAGGAGGAGGCCACCGCTCCCAGCTCGGTCCTCGCTGCGTTGGCCAAGCACAACGCCGTGTGCGGTGCAGGAGCTGCCTGCTGTGCTGGCGCAGCGCGGAGCTGCGTGGAGGAACAAGCCCCCCACAGGCTGCCGAGCACCAAGGAGCCAAGGTGCTTTGGATGACTGTCACCTTCTTCCCACTTCATCGCTACCGGAGGGTCTCTCGATGGCCCTGCTGTCATGAGAAAAAACAGGAATAAGTCAAGTTCAACCTTCCAGGGAGAGCTGATGGCTGGATCAATAGTGTGAGAGCAAACTCCTTGGGAATGGACACAAAGCTCACGCCCTGTCTGGAGGCAAGATTTCAGAGCAGCTCCCACCATGCTCAGAGACGGCCACAGGGCAACCAGGGAGGAAGATGGGAGAGTGGCCAGGGCTCTGTGCTCTGGCCAAGCTAGGAAAGGCACCAAGCCCAGTCCTCCAGAATCAGCCTCCCCTGTTGATGTGCCCTGTGCGCCTCTGGCCAGCGCTGGATGGGGAGGGAAGCCAGGACTGCGTTTGGAGGACAAGCATCACAAGCTTTAGCGTCACCATCTGAACCCCGTGTGCCCTTCCTGCCTACCACAAACGCAGAACCTGGTTATAGGGCCCACAAGCCAGCAGAAGCACAAGGGGCTGCCAAATCCCCCCGCCTGGGACTCCAGCCATGGCAGCGACACCCTCCAACGCAGCCTTGAGGAGGACAAACCCTTTCCCAGCCTTTCCCCATCACGGCACGGCCCAGAGAGGGGTTGGGGTTGTAGCCTGGCAGACCCCCTGCCAAGGGAACGGTGGGTTTGGTGCCAGCTGGGCTCCCCGGGGAGACCTCGTGGCCCCTCTCCAGCCCCAGGCTTTGGCGGTGGTGGGTGCTCCCACACCTCTGCGCAGGCACAGCCAGGAAGGCGAGCTGTCCGCAGAGCGAGCTTTTGGGAGAAAAGTTACCACAGGGAGCATTTAGCTTCAGTCCCAGCTGTCTCCCAAAGAGTAAATCAATTGCTTCTACCAGTCCCACAAATCAATCTGCCCAAGCTGTCTAATTAGACAGTGGCCAGCTCCTTCCACACATCAGTGGCCACCGGCAATACCAGGGAGCAAAAGGTCTGATCACAAAGGGCCCAACAGGGTTTCTGAGCAGGAGCAGGGGAAACGTGGGATGTGCTCTCACTCCATCACCTCCCTGCCAAGGACAGAGCATCAGTCCCAGCCTGTCCTCCTGCCCCACATGGCCTGGGTCAGAGGAAAGCACCTCGTTTTGCTTTGGGTATGGGTTAACTCGAGCAGCACCCACTGCCTGAGCAGGGGACTGGGGGTGATGAGGGGACATCCCAGCCTGGGCAGGAGGACCTCCAGCCACCACAGAAAACTGACTGTGCCAAGGGAGTGCTTTAGGGACGGACAGAGAATGCGGGGTCTAACCAAACTAATGTCACCTCCTGAAATTCCTATTTACCTCAAAATTGTTCAGTTTTCATGGGAATATCTGAATGAGAATATTTTTCAAGAAAATACCAACACATTTCTGTGGTCAGAAATGTGGTCATACTGGGTCAAATACATCCATGCAGGGAAGTGGGGAGGGTTTCCACAAAAGATTGAAATTTTCCACTGCAAATGCCTGTAACAAATGTTGCCACTTCCATCAAAGTTTTATATGAAAAGCTAATTCCAAACAGCTGTAGTGACACATTTTTATTTGTTTGTTTCTTTATGATTTCTAAATAGAGCCTCTACCCATAAAAGTTATTTAATTTCCTGAAAATAATGAGCCATCTTTTGAGAGTTTTGGCAAATCCTGTGGGAAAAAAAATAAAATCAATCTGAGCCTGTGCCTGGTGCAGGGGCCTGGTGCAGCCCTGCATCCCCCCACTGCGGGATGCCACCAGCTGCAGCTCATGCAGCGATGGACCAGCACCGAGTCGCCCCAAGTCCCCGCTCGGGGATGGGGAGCAGGAGCTTGTGGGTGACTCTCATACACGTCCTCAGCAAGGTCAGCTGCATCCTCCCTGCTAATCCTGGGCTGGATCCCTGCTGGGGGGGTGGCCAGGACTCCCCCACCTGGGGATGGGGCTCTTTGCTGGCAGGGGGAGCTCATCCAGGGTGTCAAACAGCCCCGTTGGGCTCTTCCAGGCTCTGTCTGCTGCAGACTCGTTCCCCCTTACTCCTGCCCAGGCCCTACAGAATCACTCGGGATAAATGCAAGAGCCTGTTTGTATCCGAGGAGTAACCGGGCAGCGCGTCGTCACCCAGGTTAATTGCTGTCCCCTCCCCAGCAGCCTCACACCCTGCAGCACTCACCAAGCTTGTTAAACGCTGCAATGCACCGCTGTTAATTGGCTTAGCCCAAAACCCCTCCACTTTGGCAGGGTTCAGGCCCTAATTACAGCAAATTATCCTTTATTCAATATTAATGAAATGCAAATTCACAGGAGCAAACAGTCCCCTGGGGTTCGGGACACAGGGCTGCAGTGTTTTCTCTTGCCAGCTCTTGGGGGGAAGGATGGTTATTGTCCCCAAACCACTGGTGTCCCCGAGCCACCAGTGCCAGGCTGGTGGGTCTGCACTGTCTTGGGGCTGGGCACCAGGGCATCGAAGGAGGGGATGGCTTCTCCCCACAGCACATCTTGGCAGCTGGAGGGGGCTATGCCAGGCCTGGGGAGCCAGGCTGTCCCAGCAGCACTGCCCGCACCCTGCTGCAGTCCACCCCATCCCCTCAGCTCCTTCTGCCCCTCTTCTGTTTCCCAGTTTGGGCTTTGCCTTGGCAAAGTCCTCCCCAGGCTGTTACTCCTTCTGCCGTGCTGTGGCACTGCCCTCACCCAGGGCAAATCCAGCCCCCGCCGAGGCTGGCAGAGGGGTTCAGCTGTGCTCCTCCGAGAGCTGATGGCACCATGGGCTCCAACAACTCCCCAGAATCACAGAACCATCTCAGTTGGAAAAGACCTTGAAGCTGCTCCAGTCCAACCATGAACCTCACCCTGACCGTTCCCAACTCCACCAGATCCCTCAGCGCTGGGTCAACCCGACTCTTCAACCCCTCCAGGGATGGGGACTCCCCCCCTGCCCTGGGCAGCCCATTCCAACGCCCAACAACCCCTTCTGCAAAGAAATCCTTCCTAAGAGCCAGTCTGACCCTGCCCTGACGCAGCTTGAGGCCATTCCCTCTTGTCCTGGCACTGGGTCCTTGGCTCAAGAGACTCATCCCCCCTCTCTGCACCCTCCTTTCGGGGAGTTGTAGAGGGCCATGAGGTCTCCCCTCAGCCTCCTCTTCTCCAGACTAAACCCCCCCAGTTCCCTCAGCCGCTCCCCATCAGACCTGTGCTCCAGACCCTGCACCAGCTCCGTTGCCCTTCTCTGGACACGCTCGAGTCATTCAATGGCCTTTTTGGAGTGAGGGGCCCAAAACTGAACCCAGTCATTGAGGGGCGGCCTCACCAGTGCTGAGCACAGGGGTAAGATCCCTTCCCTGTCCCTGCTGGCCACGCTAGTGCTGATGCAAGCCAGGATGCCATTGGCCTTCTTGGCATCCCTCCCCCCAAGGATATTACTGGCCCCCAAAATGCAACGTTCTCTCTACTAGCCCCCACAAGAGCCCTGCTGGGGTCACAGCAAGCTGCTCCACCAGCTCCGAACCCCCTGCAACATTACAGCTGCCCCACGAGTTACCCCAACCCAGCTTTCAGGGAGAGAACATGAGCAAGGAGCTCAGCAGGTCAGCGAGGACTTGAGAGGGGCTGGCTGAGCATCCTCAGCCGGCATCCAGGATGGAGAGAGGTGTGCTCAGGGCCAGAGAGGACGCGTGGCCCCCTCAGATGTGTCTCTGGTGAGGGGCTGGACACTGGTTAAACAGCACCACCATCCTCAGCAGCAATCCCAGCCCTCCTGCCCGGGGGTTTCCATCAAGGACAGGGCAGATACACCCAGGTCTCCCACGGGTTCCTGGTCCAAGCTTCCCAGCTCTTGCCCCGGGCAGACACTGTTTCCCTGTCCCACAGTGTCCTCAAGCCCCCCGGCATGTCCAGCCACCCCTTCCCCAGCCCCGTGGCACGGGACAGAGGTGATGTGCGGTGCCTCGGCAGAGGCTAGCAGGGAACACAGCAAGAGCATGTCTGCCAGCATCTTACAGCACAGGTCACATCCAGGTAATTGGGAACAGGCTCAGTGGAGCAGAAGTGAGCCCCCAGATACAGCAGGCTCAGCCTGCGAGGCAGTAATTCCTACTGCCCTGATCTGACACCCCGTTAATAGAGAGACACGCATTAAATAACCCCCTGCGCGCAGCCAAGCAGCAGCTGCTCCAAAGGGCTGCCAGGAACCAGTACAGGCTCGAGGCTGGTGTGTGACAACAACAGCGATGTCCCCAAACACCAGAGTTGGGTTAATTCACCCTCATTCACCCAAATATCCTTGTGGGCTGGACAACACTAGATCTCACGTGCTTCTGGTGACACACTGACCCCGCTGCCAGCGGCTGTGTCCCACTGCCAAGCATCTTCTCCTGCCAGCTGCTTCTCCTCGGTCAGAAAAAGGAGAAAAAGTTGCCCTTTGCAAAGCCAAAAGATCCAAGGAGATGACAGGCTCAGCTCGCTGCACCTCAGGGAGAAGCCTGCCCCTTGCCGCCAGGCAGCAGCGGGTCAGCACTGACCCGGGTGCAAACCCATCCCTGCTTGAGGAGCGGGGAACGCTGGCCAAAATTCCTTCTGCATCTGCCTTGTCCCTGCCGAGCCAGCGTCCCGCGGTCGAGTCCTGTGCTGCTGCACAAAAACTGGCTCCAGCACCCCGCTGCCGTGAGCTGCGATCCCTCCAGGGAGCCGACGACACCTACAAGCACCGTCCTGTGCCAGGATGGTCCCTCTCAGAAGCCCTGCAAAGACCTCGGGAGACTCTGTCTTTTGTGACAAGGACCTGCTCCCCCTGCCCTTTCCAGCGGGATGATCTGGGTTCGGGGCGCTCTCCCCAAGAAGCGGGGTTGAAGAGCATCCTTTTGCCACCATGACTGTCCCACGTACTGGCACAAGGCGTTCATCACTAAATCCCTCTCCCAGGACTCCGTCACTGCCGCCTCCCCACCGACGCAGACTGCTGAACGCATCTACAGAAATAGCAGCTGGGCACACGTGGTTTCAGCCAGCTACCGATATATCTCTGACTTTAAAAGCTCTCGTCAAGCGAGCTGCACATTTTCGTGTTGACAGAGCACAGCGAGTAACCAGCTACACAACACACGGTATTTAATATTTAAAGCAGAATTAAACCAGGCTTCACAAACACGCATGCGGTACTTGGCAAAAGATACTACTGCAAGTGATGAAATAGGTTTGCAGAGCACAGCCAAGAAAAATAGCAATTATCTAAACCTCTGCACAAGTTGTAGTGCAACGAGACCTGTGAAATGGGACTCTAGTGCTGGAGGAGGGACAAGAAAATTTGGGGCTGAGGGAAGAGTCTTGTTGCGAGGAACAGCAGTAATGACAGCTTCTCTGCAGTAGGTAATCCAGGAAAAGACACAAATCTCTTTTTTCAATATGTAGAATCGATGTGATGGTAAAATTATTAAAGTGAGTAATGCAGTTATTGACTTAGAGATTTACAGTGTTGTCACAATGATCTCAAATCTCTTTATCAAGCAGAAAAGTTTTCGAAACACCTCTGTGCAAAAGGGAAACATTAGAACCCAAACACTGAACCTGTGGTTAAGGAGGGCTTCTTCCCCCGCACAGGGACGACTGCTGCGGGAATTACCTGAGTCTCACCATGACCCTCGTGCTCCTATTTAACGGGCAGAGGGACCTTTGGTGCTTCAAAGCAATGACAGGGATGCCCTAATGGCTCAGGCCTTCCTCCCAAGCCACCCCCAGGCTCATTTCTAGCCCTTTGGCAGGAAGATGTGATGCTTTCCAGGTATTTCCACTCTTTTAGCAGTCACGTTTCTGCAGGGACCATTCCCTCCCTGCCTGGCTCAGACCCTGCACCCCTGACGCCACGCGCAGCCCACGTGTGACTGCTGAAGGAGACCAGGGACAGTGACACTTACGTGTACGTATTTTTGGCTTTGCATTGGTTCTTGTAGGAGAAAGCAGGAAGGGGAGGGTTACTCTAGTACCAGCCATTTCATTCAACAGACGAGGCTCGCAAGGCACTGGGCAGATGAAGTGTGCCACGGTGATCCTGTGGCCCCAGGATTAACCACTTCCAGGTCCCACGTCCATCCTTTGGCATCTCCAAAACTGCACCAGGCTGCTCCCCGCAGGAGGCTGGACTTTCAGAGGTCCTGCCCTATCACTGCTAACTTGGCTCCAGCTCAAGCCCAGCCTCCTGCAAGACCTTCATCCCCATGAAACTGCCCTTTGCACAGGGACCAGAGCACTTTATATTATTACAATTATTGTATTTAATCCCCAGTGCAACAGGCTGGAGAGGCTGAGCCCCAAGATGCAGCCCATGAGTGCAGATCTCCCCATCCCGGGTGCTCTCCCAGTACCAATTTGACTCATTATTTTTTTTTAGAGAGATTTATAAGCACCACCAAGATCTCGCCACACACCAGTGCCTTTACAGCAGTGCCATTGTGGTGGCTGCCAGCAAGCCCAGGCCTGTGCAGTGCTACTATAACTCAGTGCTGCAAAATATTTACAGCCCACTGTAAATCTGCTCACTCATGAGAAGTATTTAAAAATAATTTAAAATCTTCCTCCTGCTATGTGCAAGCTGAGCACTGCTTTCCTATCCAAACTATCTGCACCTCCCAGGAGACTGCTGCTTGTAGCTACTTAAAAAATATAAAATCCCAAGATAATTAATTATCCCAAGAGCTAAAAAAATAATTAAGTTACACTTCCCTCTGAGATGCAGCAAGTGAAATCTCTCTACTGTCCCTTTAGCACAGGGTTTGGGGATGAGGGATGTCCCAGGGCAAGGGGAAATGGGTCCCTCCTCGGGCAGGATCCTGCCCACAGACACCCCTTCCCACATGCTAGTCATGACCCCCAAGATGTGGGGAAAGAGGTTTCAGAAGCCTGGCGAGCAGCTAGGCTCCCACTGCCAGCCCATCGCAGCGAGGCTCTGCCAAGCAAAGCAGATCCGAGCTGCCCAGAGCTCCACCAGAGCCCCTCTAACCGCGTCCAGAAGGGATGTGGGGTGTGGAGTCCCCGGCTCCATCCCAGTCTGAGCTTGGGCAGAGGTCTGAGAGAGGAAGGGCTGGGCAGTGACAGCCTCCACCTCTCCCACAACCACCACGGATCTCTCATGGTTGGGCAGAGCTTAGAGATGGTTCATTTCAGCAGCTGGGATTTCCGCTGCTTCTTGAAGGTCCCTCAGGTCCTGGGGCTCTCCCACCCGGCCAGGACAGCAGCTCACCAGCTTGCTCATGGGGAGGAGCAACCCCCAGGCTCCCAGGCCCCACACCATGCACCAATTCTGCTGGAAAACCAAGAGGTGGATTCAGCACAGTCACCTTGAATCCCGAGGTGACCAGCAACCCACGCTGCAGACCAGGCTACGGTGAATGCCTGGCAGATGCCACAGTCACGGGTTTAGGGTGGTTAACCCTCACTCCTCCTCCACGGCTTAAATCTCATTTAACTGCCTTCATGCCACTGCACCTCTGGAGAAAAGCTGCTAGCAAGCAAGACAGCAGCTGAAGGAAACGTCCCATGTACATGCCAGAAGTCCCCACAGGGAGCAGCCAGCACCACAACCTGCCCTTCAGGGAAGGATTTTCTGTAGCAGCAGCATCACTGGGGCACCACCAGCTCTGCCCCCTCTGCTCGCTGGGGACAGGCAGGGCTGACCCCGTGTTCCCAGGTTAAGCCAACCAACACGAGATACTGCTACCCCACCACGGCTGGGTTACTGCAGTTCTGGGCAGACCAACTAGTTTTACACTCTTAATTCAGATCTTTTTTCTCCATCACCAGTTAAACAAAAGTGAAAAGTACACTGAGTAAAGGAAGTTTTGCACATGCTTCACAGAAGCATCCCAAAAGACTTGGACAACAGGTCGCACATACGTACCCAAGCTGCAGGCTCCTCTCTGATCGGCGACTGTCTGCCTCCAGCTACTGAGGAAGCAGGGCAGGAGGTGACCAGGCTTCATTTTCAGAGGGCACTGACTCAATTTCTGCACAGTCTTGGCGATGAGACTTTCCCCATCCCTGATGAGGTTCAAAAAGCATCTCAAAGACACTCACTGTCAACACTGCATTGGCACTCAGTGGTCTTGGTGTTCAAATAAAGGGTAAGTCTCTGCACACACAACAGAGCCTGTGTGCAGAGATGTGAGATGGGATCTGTCCCTGGAAGAGCCTCACTGAATGAGGCCCGCATCAAACCACCACTTCTGAAGGCAGTCAGACACAGGGATTCCCTATTTCACAGCCAATTTCTGCATTGTGGAATTTATTCTGCTCAGATCTTCCGTTTGTGTACTAGTGCTTAAGATACTGAGTAAAAATCTGAAGTTATTTCACTGACAAAAGCACCAGTGAGAAAACTGTGTGATGAGGGAGGCAGCAGGGACCGTGTCCCACCCGCAGCCTGCCCTGACAGCAGCAGAAATACCGAGCGTGGCAGCCAGACAGCAGGTCTGGGCATCTTCCAAGGGCACAGGGCAGACTCTGCTGTTGAATTTGCCACACTTATTGCCTCTCGCTCTAAGAAAGCTGCTAGAGTTAAACGTCTCACCCAAGGGCTGGGAGATAATCCCACTGACATTCAAAGGAACTGATCCGGACACTCACAAGAGAAGGAAGAACTGGCAATTACTCTCTTTAATCATAATGTCAAGGAAGTGCTGTCCTGCATCACCCTGTTTTGTGCACAGGCAGAACACAGCAGCAGATCAGTCCTTTGATTTCCTATTCCACGATCAATGTTTCTTCCCCCAACCTCACTTTCCGTTAAGAGGAGGCAGGTGACGAATCGACCCACATCACAGCTCCCAAACTGAGCCCTCAGCAGAAATCCTAGAGTCCATGTGAGCGTGCCAGCAGCTGCCCCTCTGCCATCTTCCAGTGGCTACCTGGGACCCCCAGGCCAGGTGTGCCACCCCCCTGACACACAAGTCCAGCTGGTGAAGCCACGCTTGTAATGCACTTTACACTGGAGGTGTGTGAGCTGCGCCCTCTTTTCCCGTCTCACATAATAAATACCTGAGCTACAAGAGGTGATTTTCTACCTGCTATTGCATTTTATTTACTCATTTGTTGCTCGTCTGTCCACCCCTACTCGTGACCTCTGTTCCGGCACTCTGCCCGCTCCCTCACAGCCGGTTACAGCCTCTCTCCTCCACACCATCAGATGAACCCAACAGAGATGCGGTTGTGCGCTCTTTAGTGGCACCAGCTGACGCAATGAACAAACACCAGAAACAGTAATGTTTCCCCTGCAAAGCTGTGGATATGTAAATATTATCACTGGCAGCAAACTCCATCCCTGCAACCAGCCTCCAGAACCTGCCTGATGATGCCCACACCTCCTGAGCCCACACCAGCAGAGAGTCATATGCAAAGTCCTGATTGTACTTGGTTCGGTAAAGTGCAAGACACTGCAGCAACAGAAGGCTTATTGGTGCATCCTGTGCAAGAGATGTATGTTAGCTAAGACCAACACGCCTTAAAGCACCTCTAAGACCTTCTCAGGGATGCTTTGAGGCCACCAGAGGACGACAGCAGATGGGAACTAGACCTGTGACATCTCACTCTCCAATACCCACCTCTGTCCATCACTGGAAACACTGGGAAACACACAGGACCCAAACCAGCCTCCTTCAGCCACAATTAAAAAAGGAGCCAACAGCAGCTGCTAGTGTCTCAGACCATTCACGTTGAACTCTACCGTACATCCTTACAGTGCGATACTACACAGCAAAGCGTAAGGCAGGTATGTCAGACTCGTCCAGTTCGTTACAGGGATTGGTATAACGAGGGCACACCGAATAGCCTGTTCTTCTGAAAAGGAACCAACCCAGCCTCTTCCCCCACAGTCCCTCATACAGCAGACTGGTGCCAGTTCAGAGCCGGCGTGGCTTCAAGAGAGGTACAGGAAGCCCTTGGATGCAATTCTTCTCAGAGAACCTGCTCAGTGCTCGATGAGGAAATGTCCAATAACCTCCACGCAGCGTAGGGGTTGAGCTCATCCTGGTCTCTGCAGAGTGCCCACACGTACAGCATCCGCAGAACCTTGTCCTGGAAGGAAAATCCTGCCGTTAGAACGTGCGTGGTGGTCACAGACCTCCTGGCTCAGAGCTGACGGGGACATGCTCCTCACTTCCTCCAGAGATTGTTCTTGTGGTTTTGCTCTCTGGTTCTAAGCCCGAAGGTCCCGAATAAGGACAGCTCCAGCAACATCTACTAGATTGTGGTTAGACTCTTATCACAGTCAGGAACAGATAAACTTGATTTCCAAAAACAGAATTAGGGTTTCCAAATATCTCTGGCTGACATACATTAACTGGCACCAGTGCCAAGATTGATATCTGACCTTATTTTTAAATATAAATTTCTGGTTTCAAATTGGTTTGGCCGCCAGGCTGTACTGCTCTCTGTAACCTCCAATCAAGTTTAGGCTCTTTCCTGCAGCTATAACTCTGCTTCTCCCACATCAGCCCATGAGCTGCATCCCCTCCCCACAGCTCCCGCACTAGCTCTCACACTTCCATTTGAGCAGCTCAAATTACCCAAAAATTATCATCACCAGGTCTGAGGAGAGACAGAGAGTTAAAACAACAACATTTATCCATGACAATCAGATCATACCAAGTCCAGCCATAGCGTCAGCCACAGAGACACACTAATTCTGCAATCAAATCTTTGCTGTGCAGACAGTGCTTTCACCATCTGGGGTTACGGACTGAAACAGAACTATCAGCTTTTCCATCCCTGATGCACGTAATGAGAATGCCAGCAGTTTTGTTCAGAGTAAGTGAATAAGGATGAAAGCTGTATCTCAGCACATCCTGAGGCCATCGCTCATGGTCTTATGAAAACAACTCCCTGAAGAGTCACTGCAGCTACCAGTGACAAAGTCGCTGCCTCTCCCAGCAGAGAGGTGACACCGCCCATCAGAGACTGGGCTGCCAGGAGCCCAAATCTGGCAGTGTCACAGATCCACTCTGCAAATCAAAGGCTATTTTGATTTTATCATTTAACCATTAACCATGGAGAGTATTTCCCTCAGATAAGAAGTATCACTGAGGGATCAGACTGTGCATTGGCTCAGCTCCCAGATCTGTACTTAACTACTACATTTTTGATCGAATGCATGAATCTTTATAGGTTATAATTTAGGTACACAAATGTGAGAGGGGAGACTTTCTGTACCAGACCAGTCATTAGAAAACTAATGCTTTAGAAACATCACATATCATAAAGCCATTTTTTTCTTGCTCAGTGTTTCAGAACATTAACTTGCTTCAGCTCTGCTCAAAAGCGTTGGAAGTGATTGAAAACTTGAGTCATACAGATGTTTGGGATATGTCAGAAGAGCAGAAGGGACAAGAGAAGAAAAACAACAAAATTTCTGCCTGCTTGAGACAGGCTGTACGTTGATGTACAGTCACAGCAAGGCTAACAGATCTTTCCTGAGTATAAACCACTAAGTATAAGCTCAAAATGAAGTGGGTAACATAACTGATTTAACATTGCCAGTGGAACTTTAATTTGCATGAATTTTGTGATTTTCAAAGTCCATCTCGTAAGATTGTGATGAATGGCAATTTAATCACACACTTCAGCATCAAAGCTCTGCTACATCTGGAAAAGTTTATGTTCTTGAACGTGGGATTTCTGAAGGGATGAACAGCAGATAAACTTAGCGTTACTGGTAATCTTGCAGCATGCAGTACTGAACAAGCAGCACAGCTTTCTTCCTGGAAATGAGACGTGATGAAACATAAAAATTACGTGTTCAGAGTGAAGAGATCTCTGTTTTTCTGACCTGGTGCTTTTATTAATAGCGTACATCTTAATCCTCAATGTACAGTGCATGCTGCTGCATATATTCACAGAAAGTGGGACAGCAAACGCGTGGCCCCCCAAAGGCAGATTTCTATCATGGCCATGCATGTGAGGCAAAAATTTGTCCTTTAATCCCCCAGTCTGCTAGGACAAACAGCATCCTGTCTCACAGTCCTTCAGGGGCTAATTTTAAAAAGACCCCCTTGACCTGGCAGCACTGCTCGCTGGGTTGACTAAGGCCTCATTGTCCCAGATTTGATTTTGTGGTGCTCCGTGGGGACCCCCCTGCGTTAACTACCACAACACCGGGTGCCACCCCGTCCCAGGCTGCCTGGTCTCCCCACACCTCACTGGGGGTGAGCCTGCAGCACAGCAGTGGGAACCTGAACAACTGCAACTAGGTGAAATACCGCAGCAATTACAAGCATATGATTTCTATTTAGAGAGTTTACAATTTGAGGCTCCTTTTCCCTTGAACGTCATTTGTTCAGTACTCCGCAGGAGCAGCTCAGCAGTTAACACCAAATCATAGTTACCAGCCAGCCCGCATCTGACATTTGATTAAAGCTGAAGTTTTGTTTCCAATGGAGAATTTTAATGCATCTCCTTGATTCATTGCCGCTCCAGAGAAATCAGACAGCAAACAGACTTAGATATCCTGTTCAATAATTATCACATCAATATCTATCTTCTAGGAATGCAGTAATTTAATGCAAGAAATCACTCTATCAGCTGTTCCACCCCTGCAGTTGATGTGACAGGCTGTAAATCAGTCCAGATGGGCCCCATCATTAAAATTAGTCCCTTTTTTTTGAAAACTTATAGCTTGGACTGAAGAGAATGGTTGCAAAAAGCCAATATTTATTAAATGCATGTATTAATTTTAATGGAAGTCTGATAGAAACTGCCAGCTCCAGGCCTCTCACAATGTCCCCCATTATATATCATTAAGCTACTTAAACATTCACAGACACAGTGCAAGCCAGAGCTGTCGGGATAGCGAGCCACTCGAGAACAAACGTATTCCAGAAAATGCACAGGGCTCCTTGAGCCTGCTGTGTCATTAACTCTGGGAACAAGCATATTCTGTGGTTATGTCTGACAGGCTCAGTTTAGCATCCCTCACAACAGATTATGCAGGCTGGACTCGCAGGTTAAAAGCTAAACCACAACGAAGTACAATCCAGGGATTTGCTGCACAAATCACCCTGTGTCAGAGGTTCCCACCAGAAGCCTGTACCATGTACAGCATTTAACACAACTGGATACGGGAGAGTTTCAGTAAGTAAAGGCTTGTGGTGCTGTAGATATTTTGTACTAGTGCAGGGAGGCAGCAGCCAAAAACATGAACTTGTACTTTCAGTTGTTTACAGTGATTTTCCCCACCTCCTGCAAATGACTTAAATAACTCCAGCTCCCACCCTGTTTACCAAACATCTTTGTGCTCTGTTCTTACAGCGCCCTTTATGAAAGGAAAAGGGAGAAAAAAAGAACAGGATCAGGAGGGAGCTGTGTGATGGAGCTTTAACTAGCAGCAGGACAGTTCAATTCTGTCCCAGAGGGTGCCAGAGGGGCAGAACTCAGGTGGTAACTGCAGGCAGGGAGGGTGCTAGCCAGGCTCAGCAGCAACTGGAAGGGAAAGCACTGCCAGTGGTCATAGCTCCAGCTCCTCTCCCAACTGGGATTTTAAAATCACAGAATCATCTCGACTGGAAAAGACCCTGAAGAACATCCAGTCCAACCATTAACCTCACACTGACCGTTCTCAACTCCTCCAGATCCCTCAGCGCTGGGTCAATTGAGATAACAATTCTCAATTAATAAGTCGTAACACCTCAGGAGTCTGACAGGAACAAATAGCCCACACCGAGCTGAACCAAGGCCTGACCCACAAGGGCACTACACACACGAGTGAATGAGGACATGCAGACACTTGCTGCTCCACGCACACCCAGGACCCCCTAAGAACGGAGACAGCCAGCAGAGCACCCGGGGAAACTGTGTGAAGCTGAGGAGCATCACTTACCGGGTCACCTTCCACCACCTCCCCTTTCTGGTTCTTAATTACCATCACGACCTGAGCCTGAAAAGTGATGATTAACACTGGTCCCTGCTCCATCATCTTCCCCATAGCCAGCTGCAATGAAAGAAAATTCCATTAGAAAACAAACAATTTCTGTAGATTAATGTAAAAACGTCGGCTATTTAACCCAACTCCTATGGCTTGACACAGGTAACAATCCCATCTTCTCCCAGAGCTGAATCTAGTTATTTTAATCAGGTTATACCTGCTCTGTTAATACAGATGCTGTAGACGCTATTGCAAAGCATTTTACTGAAAACCTTCCCTGTATTTAAAAGCTTTCCCAAAATTGTTCTGAAATTTTTCGTAATTTTTCCAAGTCTAAATATCCGGGAAACATGAACAAGCTCTGTTCCATTATTTCCAAATTAAAAACCAAAAATAAAGGAAACCCTGCTTTTGAAAAAAATTACATTTTCTGAAGAAAGTACACCAACTGAAGTTTCTTCTCTTGCTTTTCAATGAATCTGACATGAAATTGTACTGAACTAGATAAACAGAAGTAAGTAACAGAAAGACTTCAAGGCGAGACCTTTTGTTTGACAGGATTTTTTTCTCTATTCTAAGGTCACTCCATTAAATATTTAAAGAATTTATTAAGTGAAATGCAAAGAGGAATGGAGAATTTTTTCTCCCAAAGCTGTGCTCTTCAAAAATACAACCCTCTTTCTGTCTCTTTTGTGGGAATGCAGTATGCTACAGAATATCTTGCTATTCAGTAACTCTGGAGTTACTGGCTGTGTTACCCAAAAAGGTACTCTACCACCTCAAACTTAAGGTAGCATGATTGTATTCTTTTGTCTATGAGAGATACTGTTTCAAAAACATTGCATTTTCTCATATAATAAAGAATGTAACACAAGAGACAGTTACAAGACTGTGCCATAATTCACCAAAAAAATATAAATATGTGTATTTATATTTTACTCTCCCCTGAGGAAAACAGCACTGCTGCAATGCTCCTTTGCTTAATCTGAGGGAATCTGTTCCCTAGCTCTGCAGTAACTCACGCCATCCCAGTCCACACTGCATTTCTGGAACTGGCCTGACTCATTCAGCAATGATAACGCCTTCCACCCAACTATCAAAAACCAGATCCCACAGCTCTTCGTCAGACCAGTTTCCATGACAGATATTTTATATGACGCCACTTGGCATTGATAATTCGACAACATAAATTTGCATGTGGGTTTCAAGGAGGAGGAGGACTGTTCACTGAATAGGCTGTATCCCTTAAGGGCACCAAGGCTTCCATACTGGTATTGATTTATTTTTTAGTATTACGATCCCAAAAAAGCTCTATAATCAAGACATTATTTATATCACTCCTCCCACACTAAGTTCAGAAACCCCGTTTCACAAGTCACATACTTAAAACTGCATTTAGGCAGCCAAATAAATAGTCCTAATAAATATCAAGGATCCAAAATTCCATTAAATTTAAAGGCAGTAGTTGTCTAGTGAAGTCAAAAGTGCTTAAGCAAGTACCTGGAACATGAGTTCAGATGCTTATGTTTGAAAGACTTGATCTTAATTTTAATGCTGCCAATTTTGCAGCATGTGAATTCCCTTAAATCTTCTACATGGGTTTTTTTTTTTTCCAGGCTCACTGAACTGTTTTTCTGGATGAGATCACTCAACATACTCCCATAAATCTCCTCTAGAGAAACACATTTAAAAATTTAAACACACAACACCCTTTACCCCCCTTCTCGCACTACAGAGAGCGTAAGAACTGCACTCATTTATGTTCCATATCAATCATTTTCCAGCTAAGATGTAATTTTCTTGAGAAATTTCATGCAAAAATATAGGCATCTAAAACAAGTTAATAACGAAATGTCTTTCCAGTCACCACTCAGAATCTGTGCACAACTCTATGCTAATTAGTATCTACAGAGGAAAAAAGTTATTTAGCATACAATGAAATCAAGTCTCCTAGACACTAACAGTACAGGAAAAACCTTTGATTTAAATAAGATGCTTAAAAAAAGCAATCATGAGTATTACTTCCATAGCTTTAATTTTGTTAGACCACATTATTTATTGCTGAAGATAATCAAGAGAATTGCAGATGCCGCAGAAATTTTCCTGCTCATTTGGCATGTGCTTGCAGTTAATATTCAGTTACCGAAGAGGCAGGAATGGCTTCCTCTGAACCCAGATGGATGAGAGAAAATGAGAAGCCTATCAAGACCAAAAGGCAAAACAGTCCTAGGAAGGGGACCAGACATTAGCCTTTTGTGTTAGGAGATGCCCTGTAGATGATCTTCTCGCTCGCTGTGACGATACGTGGTCATTAATCAAGTCAGTTCCCGCTGTTCTTTTGTAGGGCTACACAGGTCAAATTAAGTCTCTCACTGTAGGGCATTTTCTCACAGGTTTCTGGAGCTCTCCTGCACCCACTGCAGTTTTTTAATGATGTGCACACAAAAAGAGAGACTCTGCACAGGGCTGCACAGAGAGAAGAATCACCATCAGTAGTCCTCCTTTCAGGAAACCACCAACAGCATCTGATTTTGTTCCCTCGGTTTTCCATGACAGTTGCTGAATTCTTCCTGCCTTGCAGGGGTGTGACCACAAGTAAGAAACATCTGGCCAGCCAATACATCCAACAACATCTGGAACAGCTCTCCCTTTCTGAACAGCAGCCTTTTACCGCCAGGCTCCGTTTCCATCTCCACCTGAGAGCTTCCAACCCTCCGCTTCCTCACCTCGGTCCAGATCACCACTGGGTTTAAACCCCTATTAAATAGCTCTAACCGTGTCCTCTGTTCCTACAGGAATGCCCCTGCAGTTGGCTTTAAGTTAATTGTCTGAAGGGGTTCAGCTTATCATTTTATTGAGTATAATACTGCCCAGCTGCACAATATTGGACAAGTACACCACAATACTTGGCTCCAACAGAAGCAGGTACTGAATGTTGCTGCCTTTGAGTTAGCACCTTTGATGACAAAGGCAAACAGCCGCTCTGACTTCAGACTATTTCCACCCGTGTTTTAAAGCACCAGTGTAGAGCTGCCCTGTTCCCCTCCTCCCCTTGCACATTTCCTTTGAGGCAGAGCTAGTTATGGGATATGAAAGGCCTGACTAAAGGTGGTAATTTCTTTGAGATACCTTTGCCATTGCAAGAAAGATCTGAAGAAAACTTAAGAGGCCAGTGACAGATGACACTAAAGACTTAAATGAAAGTACTGCTGTAGACTTACTGCTAAGTAGAACAATAACACCTCTGGCTCCTCAATAAAGGGGAACGCAGAGAGGATTACAACTGTGCAGACATCTGGCCAGAGTCCCCAACTACCAGCACTGCTCCTAAGGAGGCAACGGCTCCGCTCACAGCCGTTACCTCCCCGCTCATCAAGAGCCATCCAGAACAGCAGTTAAATCTCTCAAACAGCCACTCCTGCACTGCGCAACCTTGAGCCACAGACGTACTGCACGTCATCTTCCAGAGTAAGCACCAACAAAGCCCTTTGTGAAAGCACTGGGTCAGTGCTATTTGCCTTTATTATTAGCCTTTCTCAGTCTATATGCTGGTGATTGAGACCAAGCTGCCCTGGCAGAGAGGAGACAAACCACAGCTCCGTAACCGAGGCTTGATCACACAGTGGCAAACGTCCCAGGAGCTCTCCCTTCCAGCAGCGGTGACCTGTTCCTCTGTTAGCAGAAAGGGCAAACACCAGAGTGGTGTGAGGCAAAAAACCAGCAGTCAGAGCGGAGAAGAAAACCCCTTCTCAGGCCCTGAGTTTCTAATTCATCCCCCAAGGTGAAATACAGAAAAGGACACTCACATCAATGTTGTCAATGTCAAGAATCCTGGAGTGGAACTGGAGACCCATGGCTTTGGCTTGCTGGATTGGATGAGCAAGCTGACTGTAAGTCTAAATGAAGCAACAAACTTGTGTTACACGTTTGAATTTGTTCTGTCACAAAGAAAAAAGGATTTTCTGCTTAAAGAGTACCACCAAAAAAGAGAAGAATAAAAGTCATTTTTTTGCAAATACGCTGAACACGTCTGTCTTGCAAGGTATCAAACAGCTACATCAAATGCTCTGGGCTCCACATAAGCAAATTCTCACTAAAAATCCCACCTCCCCTGGCCAGAGCAGGAGATCCATCAGTCACTACAGAGTATGTACATCGAGTGCACCTGATAGCTGAGGCACTCGCGATTCTGATTCGACAGCAGACGAGGAGAAACAGTCTGGGAACCGAGCTATTTTCCCAATACCCAGCCAGACCCTGGAGGCAGACCAGCATTTCCTGGCTCCTTTTAGGCACATGCACATATGCTTCATTATTTATGCATCGTGAGCTGTTGTTTGGGACAGTGAATTTCTACTTGCTTCCAGCATTATCACCATATTCTTGGCAGGTATCGAACAAACAGGAGGCAGTCCCTACCTGCCTCCCCACCATGGATCTTCTAACCTTCATCACAAGCATTTAAAAGCAAATATCCTACAGAAGTTGCTGGCAAAGTCACTAGAATGAAGTTGGAGTTACAGATCAGGGATTTTAAGGACAGTAGGCAGGGCAGCTCCATGAACCACGAACTATACCTAAGCCAGTGGGCTGACAGCAACCTGCAGCTCGGTTGGTAAACCTACCACTTAAAGAAGTTTTTGCTTTACTGGTCTGTATTCCAACACTTTAGTGAGCAATATCACACACTTCATGCTTGTGGTATGATCTGTTCAAGAGCCTTATCTCCTGGATTCACAGTAATAGGATTCTCATTTCCTCCTTTGGCTTATTTTATGGATGATTCTTGACTTATGAGCTTAATTTATAACTACAACTAGCTTAGAAGGGTTTGCTTTTTGTCTTATAAACTGCAATGAATCTGCTACTTCCCTCTAGAGATTTGAGAGGAATTCTACGGTGTCATTTCAAAGGCTGCTTGAACCAGTAAAGAACTTTGTTTACTTTACTGCTTTGAATATCTGATTCTTACATACCGCAATACTGTTATGAAGATGTTAATCACAACTAACAACAACAAAATTAAATACAAAAAACTGCCTCTTCCAGTGTGTGCATTTCCAGCCCTCTGCTGGTGGTGATCAGTAAGAAGAACATTCACTTTAAGCAATTAAATTCTTTATTTAATGGCTCTGCGTTGCCTACAACACAATTATTTTGGAGCAGCGTGAAGACCAGAACAAGTGTCCATCTACGTTGTCAGGAAAGGATCTGCTTTCATGAAGTTAAGTGGACAATCACTGAATTGCAAGCAATTCATACTCACTATTTCAAGAAGTGGATCCAATACTGAAAATCTATCCCAACACAAAATCAGTTTTTGTACAACAAAAGAAAGATCTGTCTTCTGCAGTGAGATTATCCAGGCTGCAGACCATCTCTGATGCAATTTCAGAAAAAACTTCAGCCTGCCAGGATTATTTGCTGGGATACTGCAGTGGAGCTGTGTTTGTGTAACAGCTCCAGGGACAACTTGACTCTGTAAGCAGAAAAGCATCGCCTTTTTGGGTCAGCTCAAATGTCTCTGCACCTTCTCATCACGTATCTGGGATACAGGCTCTGCTAAAGCCCATCCAAATCAAGAAGAGCAGTGCAGAACTGGAGCTAGTGACTAGTCTGAGCTTAGCTCTTGATTCGCTGTCTGTCTCTAAAGCTCTTCTCTCACATCCAGACTATTTCAGAAGTCCAGCGTGTACACTTGATTGCATTTGTCTTTTATAGTATGAACACGTTACATGGGGAAGCAGCTGAGCAAAGCAGGTAAGCAACATCATAGATACAACAGCTGGACAGCTTGCAAGCAAAGATAGTCCAATACACCTACTTAAAAGAGAGAATCATAACCTTTTCAGACATTTTTAGGAGCTCCACTTACCGCTTCATAGCACCAATCTTTAAGGATATCAAGCTCTCCAGACATCATAGCCTAAGAGAGGAAAATCAAATAAAATATGAACATTTTAAAACACCTCCTATATCAGAGTTGAAATTATTGGTGGCAAGGTACTTCAAATCCTACATCTTGTGAAACCCTGAATAAAGACAGGAGCTTCAAAGGGGAGCAGCACTAAGAACTTCTATAAACATGCACGTACTGAGTCAGATGTACATAAACCTTTCAATAATTAAGATAAAAGCTATCTTAAACTTTCCTGTCCAAAAAGTCAGAACACCCACTACCCAGAAACCCTGGGAGGTGGGATTAACAGAGGCAGGAGTACAAACCAGAAGTAGATCTACAGTTCTCAAGACTGTGAAAAATTCAGGGCACCAAATGAACAGAAGAATCTGCAATTCATGGAAAGCTTTATCTTTAAATAACGGTGTAATAAACACCTGGGATTCATGAGACAGAAGCTGGGAATTCAGCAGATTTCAAAATAAAGTTAGTTACATGTGGCAGGGTGTTTTTCCAATCTAATGCCTATAAATCTTCATACTTGATGGCATCTGTAAGCTGGCTGCCTACAGTTTGAAAAAACCTCTCCTGTGAAAATTCATTCTCTAAGAGTCAAGAGCCCATTTTTTGCAGCTCGCTTTAGTGACATGGCACCGTTAGGAAAAGCAGATTCACCATGACAGGTCTGTCTTACTTCACTGTCGACTTTACACTTCCAGTCCCAGATCTGATGCACAAGTCAGTCACTACAAAGACAGCAGTGACAAAACCTAACTATGCATCAGTTTGAATGTTTGTATCTGTAAGCATCAAATTATTTTTATTCACCCTATAATGCTAGCTCATGACTAGCAGTATCATAAATATTTCTACACGTGTATTAGCATGTATCAATTTGAGATATGATCACTCACTGCACTGCAGGATGAGAAAATAACACTTTGCTCTATCTTAGTGTTTGTTTATCTCTTCCAAACCTCAGTATTTCCAGTCTCACACAAATCTCTCAAAACAATTTCTGCTGTACTTTCTCAAATCCCCTACTTTCACTCTGTCTTTTCTGACATACTGTTACGGTGAGAGGAACTATATCCATTTATACTTGAAGCCACATCCTTCACCAGTGCTATCCTCTGTGTGTTTTTATGCTTTAGTCTTTAAAAACATTAAGTTCCACATATTTTCTTGACTAGTGCCAGAAATACTTTCACTAAACCATTTGTCATGAGCTGGTCTTCTTCCCAAGCAGTCACAGATCATTTAGAATCCAGTAGTACATACGCACCAAATCCTTTATCAATATTTGATATCACCATTTTCCCAGTACTGTTCATTCACCTACTTCAGTTTGATCCCTCTGATGCCCATATCATTTCTCATGGAAGATAATTAGTTGTTCTTGAGGCCAGAAAAAAAATTTACCAGTCTACTAAACTATGAAGTATAGTTTTAAACTAAATTGTTACGTGGGATTCAACTTCCTTTTCCCAAGGTTATCTCATGTTCTGTGCAAAGCTGGATGCTTGAGAAGCAAATGCTGTCCCAGCTTTTAATTTTAGCATCAGAAAACTAAAAGAAAAACCTTCCATGTTATAGTGAAAGAAAAAAATAAAACAAATGCATCATACTCTACCCCCACCTTACCTCCAAGACATTGGGGATTATATCATACTCGCATTGCTTTAAAAACCGATCTTTGTCAAAGGATGGATCCACTTTGAGTATCTCTGTCAAAACTTCAGACATTTCTGTCTTCGAGAACAATCCTCCTAATAAAACAATTCAGTGAGACTGGTGGCACAATAACTGTCGCCAGAAAACAAGAGAAAAACCCTTGGTTATACACCAGAGGGAAGGAACCTGGGAACGACTGCAGACTTTAGGTTAGGCTTGAGATTTATCCCCTACAAGGGCTTGTCATCGTACAGCACTTCTGATCCCGTAGCAGGTTGCTGCGCTGCATGATACTGGATAATGATCCATGCAAAGTATTATAAAGCTCCAGAATCTGCCCCAAAGGTTAGTAACACATGGAGGACAACAGCACGAACAGTCACTAGGAACAGAACTAACACTTTCACAGCAACGATGAAACATTACCTATTAAGTCAGTGACTTTGTCTGTGACAGCTCTGGAAGCTCGAATGAATGCATTATCACTTTCATCATACTTCATTTTCATTTCAAAGAACCCTGAAAGGAGAGGAGACATGAGCAGCAGCGTCCTTCCACTACATTCCCGAATCAGGAAACAACATGCAATGGGTTGTAGATCAAACCTGCTAGTTCGCTTCTAAATCTCTTTGTTGATTAACAAGTATCTATTTCAAAAGTTACTGTTCTCATCTTCCTGCAATGTTCTTAACTATTAGTAACTGTCATTAAGAGAATGATGGTGTTTCTCTGACGTCAGCTGCCAGTAACTCTGGACCTTCTATGCAGATTTTCAGAGAGAAAATACAGTAGACTTGCTCACACCAGTAACAGTCTGCTTACACCTCTTGATTCAGTCTGCTACAAGGGGTAGCAGGATGTGAAACCAATACCAGAAAGTTTAACTGGGAGACAAGTCAAGAATAGACCTTAAATCTTGCAAATTTGTAATAAAATAGCAAGAGATCAGTAAGGATGCAGTTTTTAAGCAGCTCTATGTAGTTCTCAGCCTTGATAAGAAAGCAAGCCAAGCATGTCAGAAAACTACAGAAGTCATTTGATGGGGAAAGAGAACTCCTGCAAAGCAAAATCTCCAAGGCAGAAAAAAAGGCAGGAGGTGAAGTGGAAAAAAAAAAAAAAAAAAAGCCATTTAAGTAAGCAGGCACTGTTGCAACAAACTAAGGTCTGAACCAACCCATTATCTGTCTCTGGACAACATCAGATGGAGCAGAACTGCAGAAGGTAGTTGCAGGATAATGGGCCCTGCAGGGAAGCTTCTTCCCACCACATCAATTAACAGCTGGAAGCCTGCCCTGAAGCTTATGCTCCTTCCAAAAAACACACAGCGTCCTCGGTACAGGTGGTACATAAAGGGAGAGCACACGCTGTAAAGCCTGGAGCAGCCACATCTGCAATGTCGCCTGAATTACAAAACCACAGTCTTGGAAAGATGCATAAATCCTCGAGAATGCACAGAGCTCGTGCAGATGGCACAGGAGTGGAGGATGCAACATGTGAGGAGTTTTAGGAGCTATGAACATCTCTCCTTGGAAAGGCTAACAATGGGATGTAAAAACCCATTCCTGGGTACCTCCCAAGGAGCCCCGCTTTAAAAGAAGTTGGGAAGAAGCACAATCCAAAGTTAATTGTATGTTGCACTTTTACAGTTTTTTTTCCCTTAACAAGTCGTTTACCCTGCAGTACACTGGCAGCAATTATTTTGATTTGTTAAAGGATTCTGGTCTCAGGTTTCTTTATACCCTTCAGAAACATTAAGTGTCTAGATAACTATCAAAAGCCATTGCCCACTGCAGTACAGATATTCAGTATTTTTAGGTTTTGCAATAAAAACAGAAAGGAGGCAAAGTCCCACACATTCCAGAGTTCTAAGCAGATGACAACAGAAACCAGTTCACTGAAGACAAGATTTTTGCTCGTTATAAGCTCATGGAGAAGAGATCTGCCTGCCCTCTCCCTGGTGACACACACGCCTGCATGCCCCAGCCTCTTCCCAGAGCCAGAGTGGATCTGACTAAAAAAAAAATTGAAAAAAGAACAGAGTTTGCTTCTCTTTAAGAAATGGCAAAAGCAGGTTTTGGTACCTACAGGGAGCAAGGACTGATCAAAAACAATGCCTGACTGGGGGAGGGGGTCCAAACACAGATGGAGCAGCTTGGAAAAGCTGCAATGTTGTCAACTACGCCTACATCCCATTCACACCACCTCACAGCAACAGCTACAACAAAAAAAATGGCTATGATTTGCATTATGTTGAGACTAGTTGCACAGATGGCATTAGATCCAACACAGCAAGAATCAGAACAGGGAAAATAATGTGCTACTCCTTTGTCTTTGGAACACTTACTATTGAAGACCACATTGTTGTCCTTGAAATCTTTCCACTGCTGATACCATTTTGAGTCTTTATGCAGCACCACACCCATGGCCTCCCTAGAAAGTGCAGAAAACATGGGTTCTTGGGAACAAGTAACTTACAACCGAGAGAATAAAAAGGAGAACATCCTGATGAGTATCACTGCAGCATGCAGCATCACTGAGGCTACTACACCACATAAATGATACACGGCTTAGTGGAGCAAGGCAGCAGAGAAAGCAAAGGAGCTCAGACTTAGCGCTGCCAAACATAATTCAAATAGCAAGATGTTAGAACTGAGAGAAAACATAACACATGCACAAGTCCAAATTTCATGTCAGAACACTATGTACCCACTTTATAATTTTAAGTGCCCTGTTTTACTATCAGAACATTCCGTATCATCAACTTATGCTGGAAATTTACTCTCAGACCTACTTGCTCTGCTAGGTCACACCTCACCCCACAGCCTCACTTCAGCACTTGGATTTTAACCATCCCTGACCTGTAGTTAAATTTTAAAGTTTTTATCAAATTATACACAGAAATATTCACCCTAAATTAAATCCAATACGTACTCATTAGCTTCAAATATTCGCTCCTCTTTAATCCTCTCGCCTGAGAATTCTGTTCTTTTTCGTAGTCGCTCCGGACGTTTGTAAGGACCAGTCTGCCCTAAAACACTTTCATCTATTTCCTTCTTAACGGTTTCTACACCCTGAAAGGAAAACATCCCTATTAGGTTGATTTACTGCTCCCCCCGGCCCTTTCCCAGAAACTGAAAATCACTTCTGCTGAAGGAAAAAAAATAAAACAGAAAGAGACCACAGGTTATTCACCCCTCCCTTACCCAGCAAATGCTCCTTTGCTGATGTCTATTGACAAACACACCAATAGCAAGGCCTTCTGCTTAAGAAGTTAACAGCCTAGAACAGCAAATGGATGGTTGTATTGAATCAGCCTGAAGAAAAACACCAATACAGTAGAAACTACAGACACAGTCAAACCTTACAGCTGATAAAGGGTAACCTCTACAGAGTTTAAATTGGAATAAATCAAGTCAGAAGAAGGCAAGCATATCAGCCCCCAACAGCCAGCAGCTGCTGATAGAATGACAAGCCCCAGGTAAAAGGGAGAATGATTCCTAGTATTCAAAAGTAGGGGAAGGACTTCAGGACACCAACAACTAACTGCAAAGCCACTGTAAAATCCAGGTTCTAGGCCCAAGCTTAAACCAACAGAAGCATTGCTTTCCCCAAAACAAAAAGGAGCCTTTTTACAGAATTCTACACACCACCTAGCTGAGAAAATAGCTTCGAAGCAAACTGGTTTTTGCCAGAGAGAGATGTGAAAAAAATCACAGTAGTGCCCTTATACTAAAGGAGAAATAGGAGATATTCTCCCTCTTGGGTGAAGCTACATCAAGAAAAAGGACCTGATAAATCTGGACTGGTAGACAGTGAACAGCTACATCCTTAGTCCAGATACTGCCAAGAGGAAGCTCCATCCTACCACAACCATCGTTGGGAATTTTTGTCATACAGTTCAATAGGAACTCAGACTAAAAGGCATTTTTAGTGTTTCTCCTTCATCTTGGCTGCTCTACTTCTATTACTGAACTTTTGAGCAGTACTTTCTCTAATGGCTGTACCTACAAAAGATCCATTGCACAGTAAGCACACTTTCCTATTACAACCAGACACAGGCAGGCAGAAAGGGATTTTGTTATACACACTCTATACAGCTTTTCCCAACTTGCATCTTTATTTAGAACATGCAAGTCATGCAGCCCAAAGCATCATGTGGCTTTATGGGGGCTGCTATTTTTCAGCTTTATTTTATGCAGGAGTTTTCTGGAGGACACACCAAGTGTCCAACACAGCTCTGCCAGCGTAAACCGTCCTCCCCTACTGAAAGCCAGCGTGACTTCTTCCTGAAGAAAGTTACCACAGCGCTCAGGGCCTAGACAGAAGAGATGCCTGAGATCGGATATGAAGCAGAAACTGGAATTTAAGTGACTTTAAACATCAAGGATAAGCAAATAAAAAGCTCCAAAGCTCAGTCTGTTCCTACTGACTATAAAAGACCATCTGAGGGAACCTGGCAGAGAACAGAACGAGACACAAGCCCCCGTGGATATCATCTAGCTCCAGATCGTGCAAATAAAATATCTCCTAAATACCAAAGTCATGGGGAGCTTAAAATGAGACCACTACTACAATTTCTAAGACAACTGTATTTGGTTTTCTGAAGCAGTTGACTGAATATTCCAAATTCTACATACATCCTAGAAAGTATAGCAAAGCTGCAAAAATGTTCACAGCCTATAAAAGGTCTGTGAATCAGTTACATCTGACAATGAATCAAAAGTTTTTATCTGTTTACAGGGAAAACAAATCGTTAAGCCTCAAAAAATGTACTTTAAGGTCCTATAAAATCATTGCCTGCTTATAAAGTCTGGCCTAGCAGTCTGCTTCATAGAAGGATCAAACAGTTCTTAGGCTAGGAGACTGGTGGAGTAAGATAACAGGTTTCATGACAGAAAAAGAAAAAAAATGGTGGATAACGTGATCTGCAGCTACAGCTAGAAGTGACCTTTAGCAGATGATGTCTTATTAGGAACACAGAAAGAGGGGAACTGACACGACTGATGAGACTGAGACTCCTCCTTTTACAAGGGCTAAAGCCGAGGCATGAGGAACCAGTCGAGGGGAACACTTCTTGTCAGGCTGACTGCCAGTTGATTGGTGACATCAAAACAGATGAGTGCTTACATATTTTGAAGAAAAGGAGAGCTTTAAACAAGCCAGTTTGTTCCCAAGAGTACCACTAGTACCTGTCCACAGAAGACATTTGCTATCCTACTCCACAAGCACAGCAACCAGTCTTCCCAGTAACACATTTTAGCAGAAGCTCAGGTACTCCCAACTTACACTTTTCTAGGGCTGTTGAGCAAATCCTAGACCTGCAAAATACATCTCTGGAACTTATCAGCTTATTCCAATGGCTCACAAGATCTGGCTCTAAGAGTTTTGCATTTAATTTTATACTCAGCACAAACTCGCTCATAACTTCCACGTTAACGAGCTGCGTCCACAGCGCTGGGTCCTGCAGAGGCGTGGGACTTACATACCTGAGAAATAGCTTTGAAGGCAGCTGTCTTGCCTAATTTCTCTCCTCCTTTTGTCACTGACTCTGCAGACTGCTTTGCTGTTTTTGCTGCTTCTTCCACACCTTCCTTTATCTTTCGGCCAATATCACTCTTACTTACTTCATCCAAACTCTGCAACAAAACAAAACAGGAGAGAAAAGGTCATTTCAAGTGAAACAGGGGAAAACTTATTTTGAGTAACTCCTCTTTGCGAATGCTGAAGACCACCTAACGCACACACGACGAGACTAATCAACCCTAAGGTGAACACACGTGTCACAGGGGAGGCTTACAGGGACACCGTGGCTTGGCACTGCAGCGTTATCCAACACCTCTGTGCAGAACAACAAATTTGGCTGTTCACGGGACCATATGCATTTGTAATAGCTGCTACCCACAGATTTAAAAAAATACGTATTTTTCTTTACATCAAAGAGAAGGACCAATGATGCCGGAGTTAAAATACCCTAGCCCTTTCTTTTGAAACAATCAGGGACTTCTTGCTTCTTAAAAGAAGGTATAGAAGAGGCTGAGACAGCTCCCTGCTATGCAACTCTTCCTGCAAAATTAGGAAATGCTATTCTCGACCCAACATCTCCACGTACATCACTTTGGCTGTTTACAGAGCCAGCATCTCATATGCAAGAGGTTAAAAGGACTCTGCCAGCAGCTGGTCACCCTTTCCTTCTGCACCGGCACACATCAGATCCTCAAGGATCTCGGCAATCTCACTGGCAGCAGGCCGCCAACCCTGATGGGCCACCAGCCACAACCTCAGAGGAAGAGAAATGACAGGATAACACTCCCAACTGCTTTTCCCTGTTTTTCAGTGAGATTTGGCTAATAAAGACGCTTACAGCGCCCTCAACAGTACTGAAAAGATAATGGTAACGTCCACATCAGCAAAGAGCATTACGTCCAGCTCCTACGTACACACAGTTCAGCTACACCAAAGCACACTTAGAATGAGAGCGAAGGAGTGCAGCAGAGAGCAGGCACCGGGCCCACACAGACTTCAGACTGCACAGAGTTTAAGTCCAGTGTCTGGCTGGCTGCTTCTCAGCGGGGATCCTGACTGCAAGTGTTGGGAACAATCACACGGGCTTTGATCTCAAACCACGGCTGAAAACAGCTCGGCTCACTCTGCTCTGAAGCAGCCTTGCTACAAGCAGGAAGTCTGTGTGCTTCAACTGACGGGTAAGGAACAGCCTCCTGAAGCACCTCTCAGTTCTAACTTACTGCAGAAAATCTTGTACTCCCTTTAAGAGAAAGAGCAGTAAGTTTTCAATCATTGCTGATTTAATTAATCAGTAAGAGGGAAAAACAAGACTCGGGAGTAACCGTCAGGGTGGCAGCCACTGCAGCAACAGCCCTTCTCCAACTCTTCTAGCTCAGTGCCACCTCCTGGGTACTGACAGATCTACAGCAGAAGGAAGGGTAACGACAAACCCCGCAGCAGGACTGGGAGCCAGCGGACTAGCAGGCACTTTCGCCACAAAGGAGTGAGTAGGACTGGATCTGCTCTCTCCTCCTCCTCCTCCTCGCAGCAGCCCTGGAGACTGAGGGCAGCTGGTGCAGTCTGAGCACGCAGGAATCAGCAGGTTGATTCCAGCAGGCCCTGTCCTGCGAGTCATTCCCTGTCTCCTCTGGAAGCAGCAGGGAGATGCTGAATGGATGAAGGGGGCAGAAAAGAGGGAATAAGGAATAAAAGGGTTTGCACCCCGCTGAGGACTGCCCAAATAGCCCGGTTTTGTACCAGCTGAATTCACAGATACCGTAACGCTGCAGATCAGCTTCTGCAGGTGCCACATGCACCTGATTTATTCCATATTAAAAATACTATCAGGAAGACTCCTCATAAATTTCCTCTAGGATAAAAGTCAAAGCATACTAAACACACAAATACATCTGCTCTCTGGATGAACTCGGACAAGATATGAAGTAAATGAGCACAAGCTGCAGTGCTTAGTCCCAGCCTAAAAAATAACTTGAATTCAATTGCTTAAAAGCAGATCTATACAGACACAGTGATCTTTAAAGTCTGAGCCTCAAATGGAAGACAGTCATACCTGCTGGGTATGAACGGTGCCTGCTCCTCCAGGCATTTGGTTATTCCCAAGACACACAGAGCCACGGGATCACTTGCAGCATGCTAACTTAGAGGAGAGCACTTCAACTATAGCTCCAGCACTTCTGCTTACAAATGCCTGGAGCCTCTGATGTTACAAATCGTTTTCAACACGCAGTAAGAAGCCAGAAGCCCTAGCACCTTAGTAGCAAGAAGTGTCAGTGTGAAGAGCATCACATCTAAACAACTTTCCAGGGTGATTTTCCAGCACTGCTCTAACTGCCCTCCAGTGGAAGAACCACCTTGAGGCTTTTTTTACTGCTATACAACACAGAACTGTAAGGACCATCTCCAGTCTCCAAATCTGAGAGGAATCGCCGGACAGTGCCTCTCCTCTGACCACACACTGACTGAATAAGAAATCTATCATATGCCATCGCTGCAATTTTGTTAATGATTCTGGCCTTAAAGATTAAGAATAGTCACCACCTTTGGAATAGCAACCACCTTTCACCAAGAAAAAAGAAAGGGTGATAATTCAAATGTGCACAAAACACAAAACCTTAGAGCAGAACTGCCTTAGGGAAGGGTTCTTCCATAGCTGCGTTTTACCTCTTTAACTGTACCAGTTATTTCTTCAAGTTTCTTTTTAATCACTTCTGAGGTCTTCACTGTTTCAGATTCAATGGTTTTCTGTGGAAAAAAAAAATGCTGCATGTAACTACGAGGAGGGAAAATACTCAAAAATAGTTCAGCACCTAGCACACCCCATTAACACTGTAATTGAGGACAAAAAGAGCTACATCCTAGGGAGCAAACTGAGTAACCAGCTTCAGCATTTCATTTTTGCAAGTAATGTTGTTTATAGTTCTTCAAAGAATGCAAAAGAAGTATTTAACTACTGCCAACATTAAATTTAATGTGTCATTATTTTATCTGCTCATTAGTTGGGAAATCCAGTGAAGAGTCTGTTGGAAAGATTTTCCACTAAAAAAAAACAAAACACCTCTCTAAGGCATCCATCTACCAGCCAGTATTTCCAACCAAGCAGAACTTCTCATAAAAACAGGCATGCTGAACTAAACAGCTCATCTGCAGAAAGATTCAAATTTACATTCAGAACAGTAACAGCTCAGTGGCTGGGCAATGAAAACATCACAGGAATACATGAGGAAGACTTACATATTTCCTCCTTGCTTCTCGAAGCGCATCAGATTCTTCTAGCTTTTTGGCTTCATCTCGGAATTTTTTAATACTTTCTTTCATCTCCTTGTTTTTTGCTAATTCCTGTTTGATGTTCTCCACAAAACCTGATATAAAACCCTTTCTTCCTCCAGAAGAGTAGCATCTAGACTAAAGAAAATCATTACGTGTTGTAGAATCTAAAAAGACGTTAAATTAAACAAGTATCAAAGCCAGCAGGTAGATTTACTTAAGCCAAGCACTGGGTCACTTCTAACGTTTTAAATGTTGTGGAAAACATACAGCTACCTTGAAAAAGAAGCAACTTACCCTCAAAACAGGCAGATGTCCAACACACTTCTAACACCCTGTGAAGTACATCTATACACCCATTAAAAAAGATGCTTCTCCAGAGGAAGTTTAACTCCAGAGGTTAGCTGAGGCTTAAAGAGTTTGGTAGATGAAGTTACCAGAGCACCACTCCTGAACTCTGTCACTTGGACTCAGCTACTACAAAATTCCTTGAATTCATCAGATATATCTTAAAAAGTGGAAACTGTCAACCTAGAACTGGTGCTTCTCAGGAACATATCCACATCTAGTCCCCAGATTAGTACCCTAATGGGAAACCACTTTCAGCCTGAAGTAAAAAAAAATAAATCAGCGGTTAACCAACCTGACGGATCTCTAAAACAGGCCTGCTCATTCTATACACTGTACCCCTGTGGACTGCAGGAACTGGGTATCTTCTGGATATAAGCCATATGCCACTGATGAGACATTTCTGCAATGAAAACATAAGATCAGGTTAGTGCACAATACAAGGTGACTGCAGCCTTAAAGAGCCAAGAAAGAAAGGAAAGAACACCACAAAACGGATAATATTCACTGCTCTTCTGGGAACACCTCCTAAGTGCTGCCAGGAAACACTGCAGGCTGGTTTGATAAGTCATCCATAAAAGCTCTGGTTTGAGCAGCACTACATCCACTTACAAGTTCATTGTGATAAAACCAAAGCTGCAGTCCAAAACGGGGCAATACGCTTTTCACAATTACTTGAGAAAATGTATGTGCTTCACAGAACCCTGATTTTATGAAAACGGTGATGCACAAGTAAATCCATCCTCGAGTCAAAACATGTTAGTGATGAGAAGCATATTGTTTTTTCTAGGAAAACTGGCTCCAAACATAATTTCTCCCAACTGTGGAGGAAACCCAGGACCCCTCTGTATGTACTTGTGCTGCCTGAAGTCAGAGACAAACACCTTTTGCCTCAAGTCACAGAACAGATACACTGGATCACAGAATGACCAGCGAGAAATTCTGCTGCACCTTGCTGAGACCACAAGCTGCAAATTCTTGTATGACGTGGCTAATCCATCAGTCCACCACCCCACACTGAAAGCAGACTATGCAGAGCTTGTAGATTCTTGTCTTTACTCCCTTAATATGATCCTTTAGCACTGACCTAGCTCCTCTTTCCCACATTCTGGGAAAATCTATTCGGTCCATCCTTGGCCTTCAGTCAGGCAAAAGCTGCACCTTTTACCTCAAACTAACCTCCTGTTCTTGGTGGACCTGCATTACCAAATCGTGCAACCCAAGCTCCTTCTCTACCAGACCATGTCTCAAACTGCTCATCCTAAAAAATAAAAAACCCACAAAACAAAACATGGACAAATCAAACAGGCTTTGCCATTAAAAGACTTTGGAAAACGATCTGCAAGCGGAGAATATTTAATTCTGTATCCAAGCCAACAATAACACATCCACCCCTTTATCAGGCTCCTAGATGTTGAAAAGGTTTTGTAACAAGCTGCACTGTCTGATCCTGTGGCTTCAGTGACGGCACCACCAAACACCACAAGCTATATCCAGACTTTACATCTGAGAAGTAACGGTGTAATATCCCCACATTTCCTGCTGGCCCAAAGACGTGCGTTACATTAACTCACTGGTTTCTATACTTTTATTAATTCAGCTCCCTCTGATTTATTGCCTCTGTAGTTACACCCAAGTTGGATTGCTGAGCTTTAAAGTGTCAATTTTATATCAGGGAAGGAAATGCTCTCCGTGGCCTATCTTTGAACCTTGCTGCCCAAGTCATCACTGAGGCCAGGCTTTGTAGCAAGCAAGAATAAGCTAGATCTGATATGCACACCTTAAAAATCTGTATTAACTGTAAGAATTACATTAAACCTTGGGCAGACTGCCTGCTGGATTTAACTGATTGCAATTCTTGACCGAAAGGCACATTTCTTCCATGTTACTGAGCAAAGATGTTTAATCCCATGTTTAACTTTGGGCACAAAAGATCAACCACCTTCCAAGCACGTGACGCTACAAAGCAGCTTTTAAAGCCAGAATCTCCACATTCAGTTCACACCCCCATTCACCTGCTGAACACAGGGGAAAAACCCATATTTATATTTAAACCCTGCAAGAGGCCATCGCTGAAGCAGCTCAGCACCACAGACCCGTCTGTGAAGACTCTTTGGAAGCTCCAAGACCATTCTGGGCTAAACTGGCCTGGGCTGTCCCTTGCTGAGCTTGACGGCAGCGCAAGCAGCGGCCCTGAGGCGGGGAGAGGAGCCTGTGCCTGGTTCCACCCGTCCCCGGGCGCCCTCACTACGGGCCTGGCAGCCCTCAGGGCCGTGCCCCCGCCACAGCAGCGCCGCTACCTCAGCAGCGCCGGTACCTCAGCAGCGCCGCTGCGGCCAGGCAGGGGAGAGGAGGCTCCCGCCACCCCGGCCCCGAGCACCGGGCGCTTTCCGTGCCGGCCCGGCACCACCAAGGCGCTCAGCGCCGGCGCTCTCCCCTCACGGCATCCCCAGCTCCGGACCGGCCGGGCCGCGCCTCCGGGGGCGGCGGGCGCGACCCGCCCTTGTCTCCCGCCGCCCCACCGCAGTCCCACGGCGCCTCGCGGCCCAGCAGAACCGGCCCGGCCCTCGGCGAAGGCAGCGGCTCCCCCGCGGCCGCCGCCCCGCGCTCACCCGGCACCCGCCGGCCCCCGCCGCCGCCGCCATCTTCCGAGCTCAGCGCGTGACCTTCGCGCGGCGCCGCGCGGTGACGTCACTCCCGCGCGCCGCCCGGGGTTACGTGGCCGGGGATGGCGGGAGAGGCCGCGGCGGGCCCGGCCGCGGGGCGGGGGGTTCACCCCGGCGAGCGGGGCTCGGCCCGGCCCCGCCGTGCCTGCTCCGGCGGCCCGGGAGGCGGCGGCAAGGCCCCAGCGCCGCCGGCAAGGCCCCGTCGCTCCAAGGAAACTCCCACAACGTTGTAACTAAGGTTTTTATTGTGAAGCAAAATGCAGCAGGGTTGGGGTTTGGTTTTTTTTTTTTTTTTTTTAATTCCAAAGTACAAAATACCAAGTGAAGTATCTGCTCCTCCCGTTCCTCCAGCACCGCAGCATCCCCCATCTCTCCCGCAGCAAGCGCCGCTCCTGCTCAGCAGCCAACAACGTGCCCCCCCAAAGCTCATCGCTACATTTTCTGCAATAGCAAGGCTGGTTCGAGGTTGCTACACTTGCCTGCTTCAATTTACCTTTCAGGAAATTCCCTCAATGAACTGTAATACCAAAAAACCAAGCCTCCACCCGAGGTTAGTTCAGCTGTTTTATCACACAAGCGCTTCCCTCCCTGTAACTGAGGGGGGAGAGGCAAGAGAGGGGGCTGGTGGAAAGGGCAGGAACCTCTTAGGTGAGATTTTCTTGATGGAGAAAGCAAAGGTGAAACTAAACGTCAACAGTTTGAAGCACACAGAAGGCGTTCTTGAGAGCATGTTCCCTTAAAGCTTATGGGGAGAAAGGGTTAAGAGACCAAGATCAAGTTGTGACATTTTTTTCCCTATAGAGTAGCTCCAAAAATTATTAGAACACCTTCAAGCTGTTTTTCCACATTTCAGGTTTCTGACACCACGCTGGCTCTTGCCACACAACTTGTGGTGAAACGTGCTCTGCTTTATGACACCACCAAGACAAGCAGATAAGCTGTAGCTTATCAACTGCAGTCGATGACACTTCAAGAGCTTTCTGAGGGGCTGTGGTTTGGATGTCAGCTTCGTGCAACACGCCCGGTGGTGAATTTTCAGAGCGGCGGTCCCCACTCTGCACTTGCTCAGGATCAGAAATGATACTGATACATCTCCCTGTGAGAGATCATGGAGAGGCAAAGGAGCCAAGTCCTGCTGACACAGCCAAGCCCACCATGAGGATGTCTTTTCATTTCCCGTTACTGTAAGAAGAATTTAATTTTGGAGGCCACGCAGCTCTCCAGCTGAGCTAAGGGCAAGAAATCCTGTCTTTGGCATGTAGTTTCAGCTCTCCTGCCACAAGAATTCCCATTCCGAAACAATCATTTCTAGTTTGTTATTAAAACTGTATTTGTTGCAGGAGAAGGTGACATATCCCACCTTCCACCTGCAGCAGCTGTTTCCCGACTGGAACCGACACACCTGTGTGCATGGCCCCCACGGGAATGCTCCACATTAGAAAAAAAAAAATATCAGGTTTTTTAATCCATTTTCAGTTCAGGCCTTCAGAATGGCACTGACACAACTGAAGGTAGAGGATATTTTATTTATTTTTTTTTAAAATCAGCATTGCCACCGGAGAAAAATTAAGCTACCAGCCTTTTGCTAAGAGTGGTCACTGATTAGGTCTGAATACAGGAAAGGGAAGTCCCCTGCACCCCGAAGACATTCAAACACTGGTGCGAATGCACAAATGCATCATTTTAAAGACCAATTCATACTGTCATAAACTGACAACCAAGAGGAACATTCTTGCTTGACACTTCACAAGAGAATACAAATTCTAGTTTACTGAGCTCAGTTTACAGATACTTTTGCAAGCATAGGATGTGCTGCCAGTAACGGATGCTGTGACTGAAATCTTTAACTTGCATTTATTATCAAAGTCATACTGTTTACATCTGTAATGTCAACAAGATGCCACAACTACAAAAAAAGATTGTGCACATTGCAGTTTCAATGCAAAAAACAGTAAAATGGAAATCCATTTGTTAAAAAAGTAATTAAAATTACTCCAGAAGCAACTGAATTGTTTTAACACCTTTACATCCAGTCAAATTAAAATGGTTAACAAGAAAAAATACAAATTCAAAAATCTGGTATCAGTGTTAAAAAGGCAACTACTTAAGCATTTCTATCAATTCGCACGTCAATCTCCCTCCCACGGAGCTGTATCCCATTCATCATACGGCAGGCCCGCTCAGCTACTTCTGGGGACTCAAATCTAACCACACCACATCCTTTAGACTTCCCATTCTCCATCTTGATATCAGCATACAGCACATGACCTTAAAAAGAAAAGAAAGGGTCTTGTTTAACCCAGCAGGTACCACGTAACCGTCTGGCAAACCGCAGTTCTCCACCTCAAGCCACAGAAAGCACACTTTAGATGCTGCCATTCCTTTGAAACTTAAAAGCTGCCGGACAACTTTACCAAGTCACTGTTTCAAAGAAGTGTTCTCAGTTTAAGAGATTAATTAATTCAAACGGGTTCTCTCAATTCCCACTCGAGCAGCAGCATCAGAAGTAGATGAACAGAACAAAGCACACGCTAACAAGCCCTGTCCAACTCGTCAACGCCCACTTCACATCATAACTGATGAGGCTGGGACTTGGTTTTGCCATCAGACAAGCAGCACAAAATACTGGGGAGCAAGGTCTGGGCACAGCAACTGCTGCCACAAAAAAACCTCCCCGAAGCTGAACAGCACACCTCAACAGTCAGTAGCTGCATTCAGAAGTTTTTCTTTTCTTTTCTTTTTTTTTTTTTAAGGACAGTTTTCCCAGACGACTATGTTCATTTAGATATAAAGAATGCTTTTCAGCAGCTCTCAGGACTTCCATATCTCTATTTCTATCTCTTTCTGCAACTGCAAAGAGGTTATTGACCTCAGCCCCTGAGAGAGAGAAGGCAGCAAAGGCTTAGAAAAACATGAGTTAACTGGGTTATCAACTAGCCACGCATTTATTTCTTTTTCACTCCACAGAATTCTTGCTGGTATAGCTGGGATAGTAAACATCCTCACAACACTTGTCAATGTTAAGATCTGGCATTTCAGTAAGCCTGAGTGATATTTTAAACACCAGTTTCAGGGACATATAGAGCTAGGCTTTACTGTTTAATTCATATTCAATTCTCAGAGTAATTACCAGTAACTTACCACATTCATTAAATTTATCTTTCAGCATTTTCCATGTAAAATCAAAAGGCAGCTGTGAAAAAGAGAAGAGCAGACCGTTACTGAGGATCTGTTGAACAACTTGCAAGCACTGCCAACTCTTCAAAACATGTTTTCCATCCTGGGACAGCCATTGTTCAGCATCTTCACTTACAGATGCAGAAAGCTCTTCTCCTGCTAAGGAAATGGCTTCAACTCACAAAAGCCTACCTAACTCCACCTTTGGCAGCATCCAGTATTAGATACTCTGACTGAAGTCAACCGAGCGCAGATGAGATCAACATGTCAGTACCAATTGATTTCAGGAGGAAGGAGAGGTAGGAAGAAGGCTACTCACATTTCTCACAAATATCTGACAGGCTTTTCTGGCCACCCCAGCTGCAGGTCCTCCAGTTCCTCCAAGGGAGCCTGCAAAATTGCCTGCAAAGTTTCCACGTTCCATGTCCATTGTTCTTTCAAAATTGCTTCCCATTGCAAGTCCCATTCGATCTATGCCTGCTCCCATGCCCTGCCCCATAGCAGGACCCATTCTTTCCATATTAGTGGCTCCAATGCGCTCCAAGCCCATTCTCTCCATGCTAGCAGCACCCATACGATCTATTCCTATTCTCTCCATGGGAGTGGCACCTATGCGATCCAAACCAGCCGGCATTCTCTCGATCACCTGCCCCATTCCAGTTCCCATTCCGGCAGGGACCATACGCTCCATGCCTATGCCCATTCTATCCATGCCAGAACCCATACGTTCTACGCCTGATCCCATCCTGTCCATCGTGGTGCCAACGCGGTCAATGGCAGCACCCATCCTCTCGATACCAAAGCCTATTCCAGAGCCCATTCTTTCTATGCCAGAACCCATCCTCTCAATAGCTGGGCCCATCCTCTCAATGTTAGGAGCAATGTGATCTATGCCCAGAGGGGCCATTCGGTCAATGCCTGAACCCATTCGCTCCACGTTGGAGCTCATGCGATCCAAAACAAGACCCATCCTGTCTATTTCTGACCCTACTCTCTCCATCCCATGCCCCATCCCAGAAGGAATTCTTTCTATTCCTGAGCCCATACGATCAATGCCAGGTGCCATCCTCTCAATCCCAGGAATGCTGGCATTTCCACCACCTGCAACACAACACACAGATTATCAGTAATCACACAGGGACAAAAAACCCTAATGCATGCTTACACTACTGAAATGCTTTAAGCTCTACCATTACTCAGAAAAGTTACTGCAAGCTGTGTGCTCTGTTGCTGCAGAATATGAAGAAAAGTTTTATTTCAGATGGTAAGAAGAGTACTACTGGTGATTACGCAGACCATCCTGACTACAACACGTGACTTAGGGGAGCAGTCATCTCAGACCACACACTACAGTTGGGATGGAGAAAAGTTTATCCCTTCGCTAAGGAGCTTAACTTCTGTATGCACAAAGAAAGCCTTTCAAGAAAAACAAAGGAGAAAATTTTGAAGGCATAGGCAAACCTAGGAGAAAAATCAGGTGGCAAAAGTGATATTTTAAATATAATCTTAGCTGCTGGCTGTCCTGTGCAGTACGCTGGGGATGACACAGCAAGAATAATAATTCAGTAACTGAAATTACAGTTCAAATACAGATTGCTTAGAAGAGGATTGAAATCACATCATCCTTGCGACGCGACTCAAAGATTGCTTCTGCCAAGCCAGGGAGAGATGTCTATGAGAAAAGCTTGCCCAAACCCAAGAGCCTTCTTATCACCAGAACCAAAAAAAAAAGAGAGCAAATTCCACGCAAGAACCACAGCAGAATGACCATTATAAAGTCACAAAGCATGCTTGGCCTTTTAATGTGGAAATATAAAAAGGCTGCCTGTGCCATAAAACATAAGAATAGGGTTTCTATATCTGCTACATAAAATCCCTCGACTGAGTTGTCCTGACTCTGCTACAGAGTCTTCAAGTTCCTGCAGTAAAAGGATCACTCCCCTCCAGCTTAGGCCATTTTTCTGTTGTCCGAAGGATCTTGGCCATCTATCAAACCACGTTTAGCACTGAGCTCTGCAAAACAATCCTAATTCAGTTTGATTCTTATTTAAGGGAGCCTTAAAGAGTGCATGCTTAAATATTTTTATTATTTAATGAAGAGAAACGAGGTATGTAACCCTAAGATGAGCTCAAGAAAACTGAAGCAACCACATTTGTGAACAACACTCATCCTGCTTCAGGATTTTGAGCTTCAGTAGCACCTTAAACAACAGTATGGGTCCAGGTTACATGACATTTATACTTGTGCAAGCAAATTGGCTTTTTTTTTTTTTAAATTAAGAAAAAACAGCAATAAACATTTACTATTTCTTCAGCTGAAAGCTGAAGCATTGTGCTTTTGTTTTCAGTCTCGTAGAAAAGGGCTAATCCTGTACAGGCAGGCAGAGTCAGCTCTCAGTTATGAAATGTTGTGATTCGGTCATTAAGCAAATGAAGTTAATTCTGTAAATTGGGAAGGGGGAGAGGTCTGCCTACTTTGAGATATTTGGGTTCAGCTTTGTTTCAGAAGTTCTGCAGTTTTGAGTACTCCGTTACTGAAATAGTCCGATATTTCCACTTGCTAGGAAGCCAGATGTTATACAGGCAGTGGGAAGGAGCAGGACTTTGTTTTCACTGAAGAAAATTTAGTATCTTACCAGTAGCATTTCAAAAATGGACAACAGCCAAAGCTGACAGTCTAAAAATGTTTTTTTTTTCCTAGTCTTCCTGTAACCTTTTTTCAGAAGTGTTTTAATGAATAACATTGCTTATCTATTTAAATATTATCTCCCTCAAAACTTTTTATTGCATTATGAGAGATATATATAAAAAAGCCCAAAAACCATTGAGTTACCATAACTGAATTGCTGCTTTAAGTGCTTTGAGGTTTTTTTGAAGGCTGTATTTGCTTTGCAACCTTAATTTTAAGATAAGAATATTTGTCTTTTTTTAATGACTTATACAAAGATCACCCTTCTTTGCATACAAGATCCATTTTTATAGTCATCTGAGTTGTACCAGCAGCACCACACTACATTTCACTTTCTTTAAAAATTAATTGAAGTTATATCAAGTTAGCAGAGCACAGCAATAACAGAGCAATCTCAGCAATGGGCTGAATCAAGCTGTACTCGCACAGAACAGATGCTCACAGAAGACATTAAAAATGTTCAAGTTCTGAATCTTTCCATTAATACCTTTTGTCACCTCGAAGCTGCTACAGACAGAACAGCCCTGCACTATCCTTGCTCAGTTCAAGTAATATTTTACACCAAGTTATCTGCTATATTGATAGTCTTCCTTTTCCCCCTGGGGTTCAAAAGGAAAGACCAAGAGAACACCCCTAATTTGAGCGCTGCACAAGTTGCTCAGCAAGGCCTTCTCTTCAACCATCCGATGTGTGAGTCTATACCAGATTCCTAAAATGTCTGGGAGGAATGGAAGGAAATTAAGGTTTTACCATATTTCTCCTCCCCTCTGCCGAGGCTGCAGACTACGTTTTAGTGACAGGACTGGGTTATGGATCACTCAGAACCTTCCTCTTTGCCACACACATATATGTGAAGCATGAAGTTTCAAGGCACAAGGCACGTGCAAGTACATGAAAACTGTGAGGTTTCCTGTTGCATCTGAAATTCCATTACACAGCCCCACAGATCACTGCTACCGTATCCATCTGCCTTCTGTACAGCTCTTAGGAGTTTGATCAAAACCAAACTATTACAGCAAATATATATAAAATACAGCCTGGTTTGTTACAACAAAACACACACGATTTTTACACACAGTTCAGGTATGAAAAGCAGGTAGAAGTACCACCTAGCTTAATGTACTTACCTATTCCTCTCTCCAAGGTCTCTCCAAAACTACGAGACATTCCCATTTCATTTCTTCCAAATTCTCTTTCAAATCCTCCACCCATGGCACGATCCATCTCTGAAAAGATTAAGTCACACATATTTTTCAGGGTGTCAGAATGACTCCTGAGAGAACATTTTAATACAGGCATAATTTTTAAAGATTAACAGCAAGGTAAGTTTTTCATTAAGTTCTCCTGATCATTTTATCATGCCTTCTTGAGACCAAAAAAACCAACAAAAGCAGGACTCATCTCAGTAAGGACAAACACATTTGAGGCAGCCACTTTGCTCTGGAGAAGTCTCTCTGGTGAATACAGACAGAGCACAGTTCTTCTCTTTCTAAACTAGTCCTTCAACAGAACCTCAACGCATCACTTGTTGTCTACAGCACAGAGGCCATGAGTGATTCATGCACACTGTGTTAGCTCTAAGCTTTAAGTTTTTCCAATAAAAGCCAAGAAGAGGAAAATGACCTGTCCAGAAAGTCTCTCCAGTGTTACGTTTTCAGAGAACACAAGTCAGGAGTTGGAAGCACAAAGAACTAATGCCTACCACTCATTCTGCCCATGTTCATTCCAGCTGGGAAGCGACCAATGTTTTCCATGCCACCAAAAGGACCTTCCATTCCTGAAAGAAAATATTTTTCAGGGATTCTTTAGCAATGCATTTCAACTCAACACTACACTTCACCCACATAAGCTGTTTTCACAGAACATTTTCACAGGCACCAAGACAACTCCGTATCACTGATGCACAAAACAAACTTTGGTCAGAATTCGGTGACGCTATCTCCTAAACCAAGGGCAGTTTTAACAAGTTACGTGACAAAAACATCGGTCATGTTTTATCTGAGGTGTTAACCCTTCCCCATACACCTACAGCAGTTTCATTATTACTCAAAAAGAAACAAGTTATTACTAAATTGGTGACGATTTCAAAGAACACAAATGCCTGCCAGACATATATGGCTACGTTACATGAATTTGAGAGCCCAAGCTATATACATGTCAAGAAAACACAGCTTACCTCCCATTTTATTCATTCCAAAGCCCATGCCTTCCATTCCCATTCCTCAAAATAAAAGAGAAAGCTTTATATAGCAGATGTAATTCTACAAAAGTTCAGCCATTAGACTGGCTGTAGAAACAGAGACCATACAACATGTCCACTGTTTGGACTGAAGAGCTTACATGTGATAACTCCGAGTAGATTGCAACATTCCTTCTCAGAAAATAAAGCAGCAAAGGGGAAAAAACCCATAGGCATTTATAAATTGAAAGCTGAATGTGTGCTACTTTTTAGGTGGCTCTTTAAAACTTGTGCTGTTTAAACATACCCTAAACAAAGATTTGCAAGCCCACTAATAAGTGTTAAAAGTGACAGATGGTTTTAAAAGTTTAATGTATATTTGCAGTGTCTGCTGCTCATGCTCAAGAGTCAGAAAATGAGAGCTGTGCCTTGACCACAGTGAAAAAAAAAATGGAGCAGTCGGTTAAATTCAAGTTTCCATTATCAAGCTCATTACTTAGCTCAACAAAAACTCATTTGGCTTTAACACTCCTAATACACTTCAACTTTTTGTGTAGGCAAAACAAAGCTATCTACCTTCTACACAGCTTAAAGCTCTCATGAAACAAAAGCATAGGAGTAATCTTCTTACCTCCAGGTCCCATGTTGCCCATTCCCATGCCTTTGTTTAAATGATTTGCATCAATAGGTTGACCTCCAGGTCCTAATCCCATGCCAATACCACCAAGACCATCTGAAGAAAATATTCAGATATCAAAAAAGCCTTCTTTCCATAGTTTGACAAAACAGCAAGTTTTATTCTTAAGTAATTGACTTCCATTCTCCAAAAAGCTTGCTGTGTTCCCACTTTGGGGTGTGTACTTAAAGCATGAAAGCGTATAGTAAATCCAGAGTAGATGTGTCTTGAAATATACTAAAAACTATCTCAAATATTTTTTTTTTTCTCATAATCCATTTTCCAGCTTACTACTGAGAAAACTTGCTTGGTTGGTTGGTTTTAAGCTGACTCCTGAAAAATAACTGGCTAGAACACTGCTTATTTTGTGCAACTCCTCAATCTAAGGAGAATCGAGTGGGCAATTTAGTATAAAGATCTTCTAACCTTTGCACAGTATTACCCTTGATTGACAAATGGCTTATTTCCACCTTTGCCAAGGTTCTTCCCTTGTAGGAAAGAATTTCACCACAAAGTTCAACCTATCATTATGATAGCCACCTATAGAATTCAGAGCACACAGCCAGCCTCTTCTCTGAGCAAACAAAGTATATCATCCCCAGGCATAATTTTGAAACTTCCTGTACCCAAACGAATTCAGGATTCCCCAGTCCAAAGAAAGAAGAAAAAGCCCTCATATTTTCCTCATAGTTAATCAGGAAGAAAGCGTTCTCTGCTTGCACTTGCATTAAACAACAGCTTAATGGCATTCTTTGCCTATGAGAAGAGGACTTCCTCATTTACAGCTCAGCATAATAAACACAGGCAGTGTTGAATCTTGTTTTAAAACAACACAAGATACCCCTTCCCCGCCCCAATAAAGGCCAAGAAACAGGCTTCCACTGGTATTTGTTGAATTTTATACAAAGATAATTAAATTGGAACCCAATGACTTTCTCTTGAAAGAGAAGTACACCATTATAGAAAGTCAAGGCAGCAGTAAAACCCATGAATGATACTGCTGCTGAGTAAGGCTTTGACCGATACCAGAAAACTGAACTAATTAAAGGATGGATTGGTTGATGATCACTAACATTGTGCAAGTTAGCAGCACACAACAGGTTTGGTTCCCATGCCTAAGAAAACAGCAACTGGCTGAATTAACAGCATTACGTTAAACAGCCACACTTCGCATTTTTGCTGTATTTAAACAAATTACGCCTGTGTTCTCTCACCTCTAACTCTTCCCTTCCAACCCAGACTCTTCCTGTTCAATACTTTCAGTATCTTATCACAGCATGGTTGAGGTTGGAAGGGACCTCTGGAGATCATCTGCTCCAACCCCGCTGGCTTGAGCAGGGCCACCCAGAGCTGGTTACCCGGGACCGTGTCCACGCAGCTTCTGAGTATCTCCAGGGACGGAGACTCCACAGGCTCTCGGGCAACTTGTTGTTCCAGTACTCAGTCACCCTCACAGTCATGTTTCTTTACATTCAGATGGAGTCTCCTGTGTTTCAGTTTATGCTTAATGCCTCTTGCCCTGTCACTGGGCACCACTGAAAAGAGCCTGGTTCCCTCTTCTTTATATCATCCCTTCAGATATTTATATACATTTTAGACACCTGAAGACCTGGAAGATTCTCAGGTCCTCAGTTCAGCCCTTTCAACTGAAGGAAGAACATTAGATACCCAGAATACCATCACATAAAAGGGGGCATACTTTTCCCTACTGACTGATTAATTACGTTTCCACTAAATCCCACTATTAACAGTAGTTTTATAAGGCATCGGCATCTTCAAATTGCCATGGAGAGATCTGGAAGCCTTGAGAACGTGAATGGGATACTGTTTTAAGACAGGCTTCTAGCTATGATCTGAAAGAGGTATCCAAAAAAAAGACTGAGCCACTGCTCCTTACTATTTCCCCCTTTGATATTATTCAGACCATTTGGATCCCAGTTTTCCAAAGCCTGAACCAGTCTTACTGGGGCTGGGATTGGGCCCCAGTTGCTGAACAGCAAAATAAAAAACAGAACATGTTCAATCATGCAGGAGAGACTTACGAGGAAGTTGCTGGGGTCGCTCTGGAGGAAAGAAGTCTCCTTTGGGAAAGGCTCGTTCATCCTAAACGCAATTCAGTACATTAAAGTTTGCGAGAAAAGAAAGAAATTATTTCTTCCTTTTCTTAAAAAAAAAAAAAATAAAATACAGAAATTTAAAGCTAAAGCCATCTTCACTGTACTGATGACTGTCTTTTAACAAAATAAGCAGAATTAACCTTCCCCAATGGCATGGGTTGACATCACTAGGAATTAGGCAAGTCACACATTCCCCTCCCCACCTGGTATTTCAACCCAACCTTGAAACCACACATCATCCAACATCAAGAGCACAATTTCCAGTTCAAAAAGCAGTAAGAATTTGAACATACTTACCATTTTTACATGCATCGGTCTGTCAAACAGCAGCTGCCCATTAAACATCGCTGTTGTTTCATTAAGGATCATCGTTCAAGTGCTAGAACCACGCAAAGCCCTAAAGCTTTAAGCGTTATCTGATGCAGAGTACAGAACCCCAGTCAGAAAACCACACCTCTCCGGGTTGCTTCTTAAGCTATCGTTCACAGATTATCAAAAATCCTTCTGCCTTCTCCAAAACTAAAAAGCTTTGAAATGCAAATAACTGAACAGTCAAAGAATGGCTGTTAAGATTAAAATACAAGTTAAAAATACTCTTCTGGTTAAGTTTAAGTTCATTAAAAGATCACTCAAAATGTGACTCCAAACCAGTCTAGGTGTCTAAATGTTTCATCAGTAACTTTAGCCACTTAAAACAGGAGAAAACATGCAGAAGTTCTCAACATTTCCAAATCAACAAATAGCCAAATTTTGAAATATGCCACGCTAGTGAATCATGTGAAATTTGTATAAGTCTTGCTCCCACGAGGCTTAATTTTAGGTGCACACGCAGAATGGAATTAACATTGAAATAGAAACTTTGAGAGGGGAAAGAGGGAAATATTTTCCTCCTTTCCATGCCACAGCCACAAGGTGAGAGATCACGCACACAGTAGCATCTGTACTTTGTGGTTGTTCGGTTTGGTTTTGTAGATTGCTACATGACAAACCTTAGCTTGCACTGTGTAAGGATACAAGGAACAGAGGAACACACTAGGTCAAGCCATCTGACATTGCAAATGGGTTTGCTGCATTCCTCCATCACAGGAATTTAACACAAATGTTTTCTCAGAAATTGCATTTTAATACTAGCTACAACCTAGAGTCGTTCGGGCTAGAAACACATATATTCAATGTGGGAAAGAGAATCCACTTTGTTAATGATTCTGAGCAAACAGCAACAATTCTTTCGTGATGGCCTTTCTTATCCTTTTTCAGTTTTCCTTACGTTTTTCATTCACTGCAATGCCTTGACTTTCTCTGACACAGCAATATCCTTACTTGTAATACTACAATTTATATTTTCATCTTGTTTTGTTTACTAAGTTGCTTGCCTACTATTTACCATCGTTACTCTTCAAGGATACATATAGCCTGAACAGCCTCTATAGCTTGCTCAAAAGTGACAGTGCCGATCCCACGACTTTTGCCATCTTTATCTTCTAGTATGTCTGCCCGAACCACAACACCGGCCATGCTGAACACTTCTTTCAGTTTCTTCCAACCAACCTTGTAATCCAACTGAAAGACAAGTGATATTGGAAGTATGAAAAAAGATTTCCACCAAAAAACAGCTTTACTGTTTGTACATTTTGTTTCCCAATGTGAGCAATCTTAACAAACAGTCTTCACAGAGATAGGATCAAATTTAAATAGTGTAAAGAATGCTACAGAGTTTAATGCAACGTTCTTGGCTTTGTTCAAAAATACAAATTAACAGACACCGTAACACATAGGATACATCCTAGTTTACAACTTAACTAGCACAGATAATCAACAAGACTAGCCACAGAGTAAGTTACTACTCAGTTTTACTGGACCAGAGCTGGAAGTCTAAGGCTTTTCTTCTAATTCACCAGACTTAACTCCGTTAAGACCCAGATATTCTGTTCATGAATTACACAGCACTTACATTTGCAACAAAGACAGTGCTTCCCAGTCGCCCTGCCTGTAGGGCATGAATGATCTCATTGGGTATGTTGGGATTGTTGAGTATACTGGGCGGGATATTGATCATGCCGGGGCCGCCCGGGCCTGGACCAATACCCATTCCACCAGCTGCTGCCATGACCTTCTGCATCGCTCTCCTGGCGTGCTCACCATCAGGATCCTGCAAAAACAGAAACAACAGACTCGGTTCCCTCCGTACTCTACTAAATGCGTGGGGGTTTAGTGGCATGACTAAAACAGTCAAAAGAAGGGCTTTCCCTTCATACAGGGCTATCTGCTCCCTATAGCTCTCCAGCCAACTACTTCACATATCATTGCCGTCCACTAATTTATTTCCTTTTAACCAATATGCCAGCACTCTTCAAGTTAGCAAGTTATTCCTAGTCATGCATTTCCACCGATTCTGACAGTGGTTACCTCTTACTCAATACCAACAATAAACCTCAGTTACGTCTGTTCCAAAGACTGATAAACCCAGAACAGCATTGGAGAGGTTTTGGAAGACAAATGCCAACTGACTCTTGGCATCTTCAAAACAATTCAACAATTCATTTACCTTGCATTTGGACTTCTTTACAAGACAAGACACAGCGTGTACAATTTCAAGAAGGTTGGTTTGGGCAACATTTTCTTCCCCCCCCCCGCCCCCGCCCCGCATTGGCTTTCTAAGCCAAAACACCCCACCTTCTAATGTATCCCCCTATCACTACATAATCTCACAATTTTAGGACATGCTAGAGAACATGAAGCATAGGATGAAGAATTCAAGGAAGGAATTAAGATTAATTATTGTCACTTCACTTTATACTGAAAGTGAAGGTAAGTACCTTCACAATACAAGGCAAACTTATGTTACTTAAGTTGCAAATGTCACACTGTATTCAGTGAGCAAAATGCACCAGCACTGCAAGACTGCTGAAGGAAGTGAAATGTCAAATATAATTGATTAGTCAGAAATACAGGTGCTTTAAAAATAAAAGCTATTCAAGTTAATTTTAATCTTGATCCGAATTTTAAGACTAAACAATAGCACATTTTGAAAACTAGAGAAAGGATAGCTTTCACATGATTGTTTCAGCTACAGAAAATCATAGTAGTCTGAGGTGGAGAACACATTAAAGTGAATACAAGTCACTTCTCAATTTAATTTTCCTATTTCACTGTTAAAATAGGGTATTGCTTAAAACCAGATTAGCTCCAATAGAAAGTCAAGGAGCGGTTGTCATACAAACCAAAGCCTTCTGATCAGGCACAGAGCTTTATCTATTCTGCCACATAATAATTTTTATCATCATGTCACTTGAATGCCTTCATGCTCCTCAGCAGTGAGACAGCCAACACGGAGAGGTATGAACCAGACAGCTGGCAAAACTGATGCTAATGGTCATCCACAATAATCCACAAATTCATTCCACACAGTCAGACTGGGGCACTTTGGGGGGGATAAGCATTGCTAAAGTCCCTAATACTGACAAAATGCTTCTTCACTGATTTCAACTATCATTTCTGTTCTGTGTCATACAGGCAGAAATATTCAAGTATGCCAACAGTTTCATGAAGAGCTAGGCAAATTACAAGTACCTCTTCAAGAACTGAACCAAAGGGCAACCTGACTTCCAGTACTAACGGTATATCATTAACAGGAAAATTGACCCAGATGTGGCTCACTCTCAATAGCTTTTTCTTCCAAGGGCCCCTTAGGAAAGTCAGTGCCTGACAACTTCCAGGTACAACTATGTTTTTCTAACCTTCCATTTCACCTCTTCTTTCCTTTAAGAGGTAGTGAGAAGTCAACAGTGCCAGAAGACAGCTTGTACCCAGAAGCAGGCTGCTGCCCCCAGAATTCATTACTCTACTTACAAAATCTGCCAGATCTGAGAAGTGCTGCCATTTGCTGTCCTCATCCTTCTTCCCGAGTGCTCCTCAGACTACAGCAAGAAGCAGGTTACCAAGGGCAAACCTTCTACACACATTCTCTTTCTTACACTCATGCAGACATCTTCCACCCCTCACCATTATGTGGGCAGGGCACAACAGCACGTGAAGCCTGCTTAGCCAAGAACACAGCTCACATACCCTAAGGCCAAGAGTCAATGCTAACACTGAAGTAAGTCCCTTTTTATTTTTGTTCAACTGAACCTTCAATGCAGCTACAGGTCCCAAATTGCTGGAATAAAATTTTAAATTTGTCAGCGGTTAAGAATTAACTCATGGTAGAGTTGAGCGTGTCATACTGGTTGACAATAGCAAAGCCATTAAAATGGAAATAGATTTTTGAAGATTTTCAGAAAGCAGCTTATTCTACAGAATTGTTTGTAGAATACATTTATTATGATGCAGAATTAAAAGGGAAGGCAGTCAAGACCAAACAATACTTATGCAGGTTTCTTCTTCAAATAACTGAACAAGAAAGTATACCTGCAGTTAAAGCCAAACTCTTGCTTTGTCCGAGTTCTGCATTGCTACCATCAGCACCTATTCTTTAAATCAAGTTTAGTCTTGATAATCACGTTCAAACTCAAATTCAGCAGTACATGCTGATGGTAAAAAAAGGGTGGACTGTCTTTTTTTAATCCTATTTGATGAGTCCTGCCTTTTGTCAATTATTCTTATCTGCAAATGAGTCCGCCATAAATCTTGACTAAGAACTACCCCTTCACCTTCAAATTCAACATACTGAAAGAACAGATGCACGTCTTACTTCTTTCACTTTCAATGGTCTTCCACCAAGACTATGCTTGTTCAAAACCTCTGCAGCCTTTTTCATGCTTTCTTCCATCTTGAATTCAACAACACTGTGGGGATACAAGACATCTAAGAACATTGCTTATTTTTTAAGAGTTTCCTCATTTCTTGCTATAAATTCATAAGTGAACTTACGCGCATCCCTGATGAGATGATTTCACAGGCGAGTTACAGGGAGGAGAGGAGGGAAGAAAGAAGAAATAAAGTAAGTAAAAGCACAACACACACAAAAAAACCTTTTTTTTTTTTTCTTTAAAGTCAAATCACATTAGTTAGCCCTAATAGTGAAAATAAACATAATCTTACCCAATAAAGCCTTCAATACTTGAATTCCATAAGATATAATTTCTTATGCGTTAACAGGATTAAACTGTAGTTTCTGAAGTTGTAACAAACAGAACTAAGTCCCGATTCTCCAAGAAAAATACCACACGCTTCATGTGACCTGTTCTTCCCTGTCATACAGCAAAACCCTTGCCATATTCTCTCACCCTAAATCCATATCCTTCAGGAAAGCGTGCTCCTACTATTTTTCTCCCTGTAAGATACTGTCACTGGACTAAAGGACTTAAGTACCTATGATGGCAATATACATTTACGTTTAGGAATTGACTTCTCTTTACTGGCACAGGAAGTGTAGTTTACAGAACCTGCTTTTGCACACTGGCCTTACAAATTCAGCAAACCACTACAGTGACGTTTTCCAAAACACAAGTATTACGTTAATATTCCGTACCACTATACATACTGCTAGGGTCCGTGGGTCATTCAAACAGCCAACGCCAACTGAACACAGTGGAAGACCACCCTAACACTGTTTACAAGGCCCCATCCCACCTCCTCCCCACCCCAAAAGAAGCTTTAAGCAATCCTGTTATAGCCACTAAGCATACACACTCTCTACCTTCCTGACTGCGTTTCGTTCCACGCCACCATACAGTTACATTTGTCATGTAGAAAATCCACAGAAGAAATCTCTCAAACACTTACCCTTGACTTTCCTTCAGCGTCCATTAAGAGCTCCACGTATGTTACCTCACCAACTACAAATCAGATTCCAGACGACACATATACCAAGGGAGAAAAGCCAAGAAAACAATGGGAATTTAGAACAATCAACAACCGTGTATGGAGCCTCTGCCTTATAAGAAAGCCCAGAAACACTCCATGTTCTCTAGACCACAAAACTGGACAATTACAGGTATGCAGTAAAGTCTTAAAACAGTTAAAGATGTTCTTGATTTTCCTCCACTTCAAAAGCCAGCTATTTCCACAATATCAGTTTCCTTGATCTTTAGCACCCACTCATTACTTGAGGCAATCCAAATCCATGGGAAAGTCTGCAAGAACAAGTTTCCTTCACCTTACATAGTATGCAATCTTGTCTCTGTTGTCCAGAACTTCAACAGTTACTTGCCTCTCTCTGGATTTAAAGACAAACTTCCAAAAAGGGAGTCAGACTGTTCCGAGACACCGAGAGATCACTGACTGCCTACTATTTATTTCAGCAGGTTTTCAGCCTTTTGTTAAGCCCCAATAAAGTCCATTTCTTAGCTTCAATAAGTAGTGTTAAACAGTCCGACATTTGCTCTCAAGACAAAACCGTCTACAGCAAAGGGCAAAACACACTGGAAAACTACTTCTGCACCTTTCCTCACAAGATTAGGATTGCCTTTTTATAACCACGTAACCATATCATGTACCTCCAGAATACAACTACCGAAATGGCTGCTGCCTTTGAAGTGACTGGCATCCAGAAGAATCATCGAAAAAAACGCTTTTGACCTTCTTTCTGGTTTTAGAATTCCTAGTTTTTAAGTTTAAGACAGGAGGACTCCAAGTTGCATTATCTGAAAGGCAGAAAGCAGTCTTTGTGGGAAACCACGACCCAGTCTGAAGGTTGATAACATACTTTGAGCAAGGAACTGGAGTCTCACACTCAAGCAAGGGACAGATAGGAAGAGGTGTTCAGCCTGATCTCCCACAGGACCAGTCATTTACAGGACACTTAGTGTCATTATGCAAAACGAACATCCTGAAAGGTCCCTCTTGCTGAAAGAAAAGGAATGCTTAATGAAATCACTACTTTTTTTTCATTTCCATTTCTTATTTAAACAAATGATTTAGCAATATCAGCATTCCAGCCAAAGAACAGTTAGCTAGACAGAATAAACAAACTCTGATCCGTTTGTTTTTATGAGGATAGTGTTTGAGACTGGTAGAGACTACCAAGCAAGTCCCTTTGAAAGGGACGGGGCAGATCAGTGGTCGATCACTGTCCATAGCTTCACAATCTGAACAATACTTCTTGAAATACAGCCTAAGGAAATTAATTCCATCCTCTAATCTGAACAATAGGAGATCACACAGCATACATGGAATTGTTTCCGCAGTCTGTGTAGCGAAAGGGACTGTGCTGTAAACAGCCCTCCTGGACTAGTCCTTGGTGGCACATGGTGGCCATGCACCGAGTCCAAATACTCAGCATTAGCAAGTCATTCTGAAGCCATCCATCTCAACAGCAGCAGCCAGAGTCCAACCAAACTTTGATCAAGAATGCAAATGTGATTCAACAATTTATGTAGGAAGACAACAAATTCCCAGATTACCTACAATACAAAACCACGCCATTTCACAGAGGCCAGAAGTCACAGGTTGGAAGTCTGTGACTTTGCTCCTAATAACACTCCTGAGCCCCTGGATTGAGGGCTCTCCTCTCCCAACCACTAATCAAATTCAGCTACAATTCTTCCTTCAGATCCACACAAACACTTCCAAAGAAGTTTGCCAAGCTTGAACGTAACAGATTAAACATGATTTAACATTTACTCTTTTAACAAATCTGAGCTCTGAACCACAGATTTCCAGGAGTCTATCACAGCAGCAATTGTTTGTCACACTTGGAAGAATCTACTATGTGCCAATTTTGCTCAGTGCTTCACATTTGAGCCTTATAGACACGTACATTAGAAACTAAATATACATCTTGAAGTAGCTGTTTTCCTTCAAAGGACATCTGAACTTCCTGAATAGCCAAATTTAAAAAAAAAAAAAAAAAAAAAAGCAGGGGGAGGGGAACGTCACAAATAGTGTAATAGCTCAGTAGCCAAGACACCAAGTCCAGAGTACAAAACAACTGCAATAAAATGTACTTTTTCACCTAAAAAACATGTAAAATGATTCAACATGACACTTCTTGCAAGAGACACTGTTTGAGGCTGGCAAAGGAAATTTTTTTTTTTAAGAACATACACTGGGTCACATTTTATTTGGCTTTTTTCTAGATCCCAAACCACAGCGTATCAGAACATCAGGCACTGGGGATAAAGCAGCAGTAGCAGACAAGGGTAACCTATGATAGTGCACAGGCAATTAAGCCGTGGAAAAGTACCAACAGCAAATATCCACGTACTAAACCTGCTTCAGAGAGCAGAAGAAATGCACAGTGATCCAGGCAGATTTTCTTTCTGCTAGAGAACAGTTGGTTTATATCAGGAAAGATATCCCATATCCGTAAGTGAAGAAATGTCATTCAAGCACAAGAGACTTACTTAAAAAACTCAAGTTTATTATTGGACCAGCCTCCAAAGGGAGATAAAACTTGCAGAAAATACTAGCTCTAAGTCAATGCAAGTATAATTAAGGAACATGTTCCCCATGGTGTCTTTAAGACTTATTTTAGAGCAGACCGATTTATTTCTTTAAACCTCACACGTGAGAAAGTTCAGAAACTCAGCGTTTCCTAAAACAAGAGACTGGAGCAGAAATCACTGCAATAACTAGAAATACAAACCACAGGGATCTCCACTGTTACTTATCATTACAGTCATATTTTCACTCCCCCTCAAACTTTATATCCACTTCCCAAAGTTCATCTGCACAGAAAATTAAGGTGTTCAAGCCAGGCTGGTCTGTCAGAATTCAGATATTCTCCAGCGACTGTTCAGGAAGTTCAGATAGGTATGTCCAGATGGTGACCTGAGGCATGGCTGAGCTGGGTTCGCTAACCCTAAGGACATACTTGGGAAGTAACGAGGATAACCAGCTCAGATGTAGATGTCAACTTTGAAGACTCTAAAGTTGGGCAGTATGATTTTAACAGTTAGCGACAAACCAAGAAGCTCTGAAAGGCATGAAAAGTGCAGAGAGGCAAGTCTCAACAAGAGGAGAAACACAGAAACTGAAAAAGGAGTAAATGCTTTATATCACGGTAATTTCTTTGGCCTAGAGGGTCAAAAGTAAATACTAGAGAAGGAAGACTCTCAAGACATTACCAAAACTATACGAATGTCCCATCATCTTCTGAAGTAAAGAACTACAAGCAATGTGACTGATTCAAGAGGACGCTGCCATCGAGAGCCTCATACTTTCAACGTGAGGCAATTCAGAATTGGCCACAGCTCCTCCTTCATTTACAGTGTTTAAAGCTCATGACAGACAACCTCTAAAAAGTTACGTGGGGGACTTGGGCTGGGGAGAGAGAAGAGAAACACACTTTATACATGTACAAAGCTTTAGTTAAAAGGAGAAAAGATAAACGTTCTCCCCAAAGTAGAGCGAGAGAAGAGTTCGCAAGCTTTCCTACACAGTAGGGGAAGGGAAATCTCACTTTTGCATGAGAGAACCCAGAGAAAAATATGGGAAATTTTGGCTCTTTAAGAGCCCAGGGAGGAAAGAGGGAGAGAACAAGCTCATTGCAGCCACTGATGAAGGACAGTGCCTCCTTGAAAAGACAGTTGAGGCCAGGGAAAAATAGAGCAACTCATTAGCGCATCTACTGAAAGTAAGGGGGAAACGAGGCAGATGTGGAACAGCATTTCCACATGGCTCATCCATCCTTTTCTCTTTGCCCACCTAAAACTTCAGTCTGCAAGCACGCTGCGACAGAATCTTGGGCACCGAAACCCAGGGGACTCTCCAGTAACAGCTGTCTTCAGGTACTGGAGTAGCAGCTATTAGTACCGAAGTAACAAAAGTGCTCACCAGTACTTAACCTCTGGGATGGAGTACAATAGCAAGAGGGTGTGAGTTACACCTTTAGGAGGCCACAAAAGGTTCCAAAAATTTCTGGAGATGGAGCAAGAAAGAAGGCAGCACATGAAGTTTAGCAGCTGCTCTTCTTCACAGAAAGTTTTAAGCTGGGAAAGCTTTGTTGGTTCTTTTCCTCACATCTGTTGACACACCCAGGCTTTGACACGAAGAGGTAAGCGTGCCTGCTCCATACTACAGCTCTGCCTTGCGTAAAGGTGGGTACAACCACGCTAATACAAACAGTCTCCGGGGTGTCCTGGAATCTTTGAAGGCGACATGAGCGTGGCCTTGCCTGCAGCTGCCCCCAGCTTTGCAACAGAGCAGAACATAAATATTGCCTCATTTTACAGCTAATCTTTCTCCTTGTATTGTATGCCATCCTGCTACTCCGGTCAGGAAAAAGGTTTAAAACACAGAAGTCTGTATTTCCTAAAGGAATTGATGAATATCTCCAATTCAAATACAAGTTCTTTTTTATCATATGGTACCACCTCACTTACGCCAGCTGCCATGAAGCATTACCATTTTACTCCCTAAGACAGAGCCGTTGTTGGGGACAGATTAAGACAGCTATTTAGCATTCAATCGTGTTTACGTTTAGACTCCACTTACATGCTGAAGAACTGCTGCCTCATTCTTCTCCTGAAGCCATTCACCAATTGCCAGTTATCAATGCTGATTACGTCAGTTTAGTAGAACCTTGTGTTTGTCAGCCAATACAAGGGAGTGTCAAACAAGAACATTTTTTAATTTCATTAGCAAGTATGTCATACTGCATACCTGTAATTGAGTTTCACCAACAAATACACTGAAATGACTGAACCAAGGCATTACTCTTGAGAGAGATGTCACCTTTAGAAGACTGTACGCATCTGAAAAAACCAGGTTGCAGAAATATGAGCAGACCTCAAAGCTCATGTCTCCTAAACCATACTTACTGACGCAAACCAGCCGATGGAGGTGAACTCCTCCTACGTTCAGCAACCTGCTATGCCATTGCTGCTAACAGCTTAAGTCTTCACAACTGCCAAGCGATGGAGCAGTCATGAAATGCCTATGTTTACCCTTTGGGTACAGATCTCTTTCACGTGCTCCCAAAACCTTGAACGTTTGGCCTGTAATTCTTACACTTACAAACCAAGAATTCTAACATTTAGATTTTTCCAGGGTCACATTCCTGGTTCTTGGAACTACTATGCCTTGTATCAAGAAGTACCGATTGAGCAAGTTCAAGCACAGCACGAGAGCACCAATTTGGTAGAAGTCAGTGACTAATTATAGTGAATCGCAACTACACAGCAAATCTAGACTGTTGTATTTTAACAAGCAGTCCCAAAAACCAAGAACAATGCTTCTCAATGTTTAGCGTAACAAGCCCTGCAGACAGAATGGAGAGGTTTCAATGTTCCCCTAGGAGTATCTGCTGGAATGAGCAGCTGAACAGCAAGGCAGGAAACAATCTCACACCGGACTTTTCCATCCACGTGAACTGGAGAGAAACCACAAGACACTTGGAACGGAATTCAACATAGTACTTAAAATTAGACATCTACACATACAGATACTCCTATTAACCAATGTATCTTGTGTAGCAAAGTGAAAGCACAGTTTAAGGCAAGGGACCATTCATAATTAGGGCCTGTTAAAGCAATCTTTCAGACTGTAATTCTTCGTGTTACAGAAAACCATTGCTGAATCTCAAGCATCAACACTTCACAGCCTCTAATTATGGAAGTTTCCCAGGGCTTATACTCCTGAAGTTCATTACACAGACTCAGTTCCATTTTGCCTCCAAAGACAAACATTTTAAAACCCTCTGGAAATTTGTTCTCCCATTCGTTAGGCCACACCTTGTGAACACATTAACTATCATTCCTTACCCAATTCAAACACAAGTGAACACTGATCACTATTTTGCAAGACATTTATGACTGATGCTATGTATTTTAGAAGTGACCCACAAGAGGAATGGCTGTATTAGTTACTCTTAGCTTGTTCTGAGACATTTTAACGATGGAGAAGCCAAGTATTTTCTTGCCACTCCGCTGCATTTCCAAGGTGACTTGAAAACTAGTAAGTTGGGCATCAGCTTAAAGAAATAACACTACATTTAGACTCGTCACCACCTGAGAGTAGTCAGCTCAATTTCTTCATCTTCTTCAAGAGATGAAGATGCTAAGGTCAACAAACTAAGGCGGCTCCCATTCACATGGGACAGTTAAATAGAAGTGGGGAAAGGGGAAACACCATGAACATGATATCCAAAGCCCTAACTGTGCTGCAGCACATGCCAAAGTACAAACCTGATTTTTCTTTTTTGCAGGTCACCCTTAAATACATTTTACTGCTATCAAACGGCAGCATGGATCTTTATCGAAGCACAAATCGCTACAAAGTTTGGGGACACAGCTATATATACACGCACCAGATCAGCAGTAAATATCTACCTTTATTACCCAAAAGACATTGAAATGCTTCAGAAAGTTTTGTTGCATGTCAAGGCTAAAACCTGATGAAAGCCTCTTTTTTCCCCCCTAAGAAAAATACTCTTTAAAACTCCGATGAAGCACTATTAGCTCTATGCCAACATGCCTATAAAGGAACTATCCATCTGGAAGGCTGCCAGGGAGCAGATGTTGTGCAACACCCAAAAAGGCTTCAAGACCTTTTACAAAACTCATGTCACTAAGTCCACCCAGAACTTCAACTCTTAAGTTTACAAACAAAGTCAGCCACAAGTAAGATGACAGACATCACTTGGCCACCTGAGTTGTACATTACCTTTCTCTTTGACCAGGTCTTTCAGAGACTGCCACTTCACATCAAATGGAATATTTGTAATAAAAGCTCGGTATCTTTTAGCAGGATTAGCATATGGCTCAAAGCGATTTCCTCCTCTTTTGACACTTTTCTCTTTTCTTTTTTCATTTTGGCTTGGTCGTTCACCTTCACTGCAAGCAAAGAAAGATAATCACACACATTAACTACTCTGGCATTGCATCAATGTCATACCACCTCTTGGAACATAACTTGTTACATTCTTAAAACTAAACCAGAACTGGCAAAGTTTCATCCATTTTCGTTTGCAAAATTGTACACCTTTCAACCAAAGCTGGAACGCTCCAGTGCTACATAGTGTATTGTAACAAAGATTTCCTAACAGCAGACAACTTACGTCATGAAGACCCACTATTTTCTCCCACATTTATCCAATGTAACCAAAGATTTCTATTTCTTAAGCTGAATCTCTTTAAAGCCGACCAAGCCTCACTCCTCCTCATAACGCTCCAGACCAGACATCCACCCTATTTATTTTCTCCACAGCACACTATACTACTTAAATACCTTTAAGTCAAATAATACGTTGACTCACCATATTTTTAGTCTTACACTAGAAGAATTTTAACAAAATAATCCTCTATCTAACTACGCACTCAGGTCAATGACTCTTACCTAACACTTTCTTTCTCCTCCAACACATACAGGTTTTGGATGACACAAATTCAAAGCCTCTGTGCATTCCAACAAACGTATTGAGTAGTTCTTTTAACTATTTCAGAATACCAGCTCTAACATATCAAAAAATTTAAAAATTAGAAATGAAGACTATTTCTCAACCAACCTAGAGGACTATCAAGTGTTAATAGGACACAAATGCCCCTGAATAACAGTATTAAAAAAAAAAACCAGGAGAATTAAATACTTCAGCCTCAGCCTGACATGATTTCCTTAACTAATCCAATTAATCTCATTGTTCACTTTGTGCTGGTTGAGAATATGCAGAAATACATCTTTAGAAAGAATTTATGAGAACACGTTAGTCAAAAAAGCTGGAAAAGTTTCCAAAACTCATCTGTACACACACTGAGCTTTTGCTCAACTTAAAACCTATGTAGCCCTGCAAAGTCCAAGCCACACCAGAAAGTCTGGCTCTGATGTGAACACAATTCTGCAACAACACTGTCCGTTGCTTTAGGACCATTTCAATCACCGAACAGATACAAGAGCCTGCAGGGGAAAAAAACAAACAAACAAACAAACAAAAAAAAATCCAACACCAACGAAACAAGTATATTTGAGTGGGTTCCTCATTTTTGTTACATAGCAGCCTACACTTTTTCAGCCACAAGAATATGTTACAAGCAAACACACAAAAATACTGTACTTTATGGATACAGCCACAACCACAAACAGAATTTGGCTCTAAGTATAGCCATCATCTATCACTACATGCCAAGAGACACAGGTTCTGCATGTAAGTAATATGCTGAAAAATTATTAAAATTAAAAATTTAAATTAAAATATTTTTTAAAGTATTCTTTAGTTATGTACAGTATTTATTTTACCAAAAAGGGAAATTTTTAGACTTTCCTCCACTGAACTTTAAAGTTTCTTGAGTAATGAAGTAATTAAAAACCCCAAAATAGACTCAAAATAGGACAATCTTTCTAACACTTTAACTTCTGTTTGCCTGAAGAAATAACACAAATTTAGTGCTTGTGTTAAAAGCTACACCCAGTTTTTTATGGCTGTTCCTCAAACTGGAACTATTTACATTCCCCCTGGGTTGAACTGCTGTATAACACGCTTCGAAGTAACGCGGTATGATGCAGACATTTTTTGCAAACCCGCATTTGAGGCTCTCAAGTCAGCTTAAAAACACCTCAAACTTTAATATACCTGTAAAGAATTCCGACAAGCCACAGTACTTGCTGTTAAATACAAGCATTAGCCTAGAACATATTCCTTATCATATTCAGTGTAACAAAATCCAGCCAGGTCAAAAGAAGCATCAAGGAAAGTACTTCAGAGGTTTGTTCTTTTTCTTTTGCGGGATTTCAGACACCACCACCATGGGTTTCACACACAAAAAAGACAAGAACAGGCAGGCACAGGTCCACAGACATGGTTTAAAAGATGTGGTTACCAAGTATGAAAACAACTGAATGTCTAGGGCATCTTTCAAGGGAGTTCTAGTTCTAGACAGCAGAAAGGAATGAGCTCCACATCACCTCCAAAACATACCATGCCCGTGAGTATCCCTAAGTTTGAAGGGCAAGTGAGATGAAATGCCCACAGCAGCTTCCCCGTCCCAATAAGGAACCACTCTGAGTAACTGTGATCCATTTACACCAAGGCTAATGTAAGATCTACAGAAAATAATGCATTTAAGTAGTTCTTTTCAGAAGATATTTTATCCACTCCGATTTTTTTTTCCCTTGGGTTACAGAACTGAAATGCTTCATCAAGACTAAATGAAAATTCTCCCGTTTGTGATACGTGTAGAAGGAGAAACTGAAAGGGAAGCTCTTGCTTCCTCCAAAGAAACAGACTATTAGGCACATTCCTCTGCAAGATTTCTTAAAACATGCCACCTAGACCCAGTAAGTGTACCAGAAATCACTAAATACAGCAAGAATCAAAATCCAGTATAGGCAGATCCCGCTCTCCTCCCCCCAAGGACATCGAAAATACACTCACGTGAGCGCTGGCATTATCACTGTAGATGCGTTAGCTTTGCTACATGGAGCTTGATACTAGATAAAAAGATAAGCTGTCTGGAGAAACTCCAAATATAAAGGGGGCCGGGGAAAAAAAAAAAAAAAATCAGAACAAAGTAGACATCTCTACTTATGCTTCCAGGAATAAATCATCTCCTCATATAAAGCAAACTATGGATTATGTGTTACCTAGACCTGCAGGCTCTGCTACAGTTGCCAAGAGTGAGCTTTTTGAGACATAAACAGAATCCAAGACATGAATGTCCTCCAAGCTACCCAGAGGAGAAGGAGAGAAGATGAGAAGATCCTTCCCTAGCCCAGGCTAACATACGACATGTCACCGCATCATGTGCCACGGTGACACTGGGATCCCCACCCTGCGGGATCAGGACTGCCTCCGCTCCTGAACGGACCTGCCTGTCTCTGCCTGGCAGGAAGAAGGCAGAAAGAGCTGCGTGAGTGTTTTTTCAGTTGCCATACGCACAGCTGAACTATTTTGTGCTGGAAAAAAACCAGATACAGACGTTTTGCCCAAAAAGTGACACTTGGAAAGCCAACTACCTTCCTGGTCATGTGAAACACATTGCACAAACCCAGGCAGCAGAGGCAGATGAGAGTGGTTTTTCAAACTGAGACACACCGTCATCTCCCCACCATACCCGTATTATCTCAAATTAACTACAGACCATCGACCTGGCCTCTGTCATTCAGCTCTGGGTCACACTACAGATATGCAACATGCCTGGGCATAACAGCCTGCAGCAACCAGCAGCCTGACTGACACACAGCTATGTAACACACCCCAGGAACAGCAGATAAAGAAATCTGACCTCAAGTCTGAAACATTACTCACAGAACCATCAGGTTCAAAATCAACTCTTATCTCCACAGCATGCAAGGCCTGAGGCCAAAAATTACCTGAAGAAAATGCGTTCTTTATTCCACACATTTTGTATTAAAAAAAAAGGCTTTGCTAACCATGAAGTTTTCCAAAATAATGTTAGCATTAACATAGTAAAGTGACAAGCAATTCAAGCTTTTTCTGCTCATCATCCCCACATTTACAGACCTCGAACTGTAACCTGCACTTTTTTAAAAAATCTCTGTAACATTCTAATGACATCAGAAACACAACCCTTACTTAGTGCCTGGCATCACCTTCAAGCTCTCACTCTTGAGGGTTTGAGGTCTCTCGTGTTCCTAACCCACTCCACAGGTAAATCATCAACCACAAAACAGAGCACACTTTGCTCCAAATGTTGCAGCTGTTTGACAGATGACTGTCCGAGAGGAGCTTCGCTACTACAACCTGCCATTGATAGAACAAAAAATCAAAACCATCTCGTTGGCACAGCCTATACGTCATGGAGAGGCTTTAAATTGTCCACTAAGGCCCAGGGAAAGCACTTCCTAAGCGGGATACGCAAAGATATGCAGGATCTCCCTGGCCGCCGTACCCCGGGGCCTGCGCAGTGCACACAGCGCCAGGACGAGCGACCGTGGCTCCTTCCCCGCTCCGACCTCAGGCCGCGGGAGCCCCCGGACGCGCCTTCCCGGGGCGGCTCCACGCCCGCCAGTCTCGGCGCCGCAGCGGGTAGGCCCCACCCGGGCTCCCGGGGCGCGCCCGGAGGCGAACAACGGTCCTAGCCCCAGAAGCGGCCCTGGCCTCAGTGTCGGCCCCGCCGACAGCCGCCCCCCCCCCAACCCCGGCTCCGGCCCTGGCCCCTCCCCTTCCCAACCCGGCTCAGGCCAGGCCCGCGGCGCGGGGAGGCCGCATGCGCCGCGGCAGGCCCAGGCGGTAGCGCGGCCCCACAGCGGCCACCCTACCTCTTGGGGGGCGCATCCCCGGCACTGCTCGCCCCGTTAGGTGGTGGCGGAGCCGCCGCCGTCGCCGCGGCCGCTGCCGGTTCCTCCATTTTACCGCCGGCGCTGTCCGTGGCCGCCGCTACCGCCGCCGTCGCCGCCATTTTCCCAGCGCTGCGCCTTTGTGTGAGGAGAGCCCGCCCCGCCGGCTGCGCGCGAGGCACGCCGGGACGGGGGCCGGGCGGCAACGGCGCTGCGCATGCGCACTGCCGCGCCGCGCTTCCCGCGCATGCGCACTGCCGCGCCGCGCTTCTCGCGCAGGGCGGGCGGCGCCCGAGAGCCGCGGCCTGGGGGGACGCCGGGAGCCGCGTCTGCCCTGTCCCCGCCGGCGAGGTAGGGCCGCCCCTATTATCGGGATTACTAGTGCACTGCTGCTGAGGGACCTTTGGCAGGATTAGAGCACTTACCCATGGATCACCTCACGCACACACACTCCTTCGCTCAAGCTAAGCACTCCAGTTCTCAAGTGTCCCCTTGCACCGAGAGGGTTGTGCCCAGAGGGCCCCTTTCTGCCTTCCAAACTGGCAGTCTCCAGTTCCACGATGCCAAACTCGACCTTGTACCTCCAGACAGCTTCTGTGTGGGCCGCACAGAGCTCCCGGGGGTGCTTAAATGCCAAAATGGGGGTCCCAGGCTGGGCAGAGGGCACATAGAGCTCTGGGGCACGAGGGGAGCCCAGGAGCAGGTTGCAAGAGGCCTCAAGGAATGCTGCAGGGGCATGAGGAGGTTTGGGGAGGGTAAGGAAGGACTCTGAGACATCCTCAGTGGTGTAGAGAGGAGAAAGACTGTTTGGGGGCATAAAGAAGGGTTGTGAGGGAAGCACGGGTGCCCCGAGGGGGTGTGGGAGGGCAGTGGGGCACAAGGAGGATCTCGAGATGGGCCTAGAGAGGCCCTGAGGGATAAATGGCAGCTCAGAGAACTAACGGGGTCCTTGGGGTGGGATGTGAGAGAACAAGGGAAGTCCAAGGCAGAGACAACTCCTCCCAGCCGCCCCATGCCGCAGCGCTCCCTGTCCCAATGTGCCTTGCAGGGCAAAATGCCTGGTGGCATCTCCCCCAGCAGGTCACACGAGAGAGGCCGTTCCTCCCACCATGGCCCCCACATCCAGGAGGTCTGGAGGGGCTCTGGCTGCAGCCACGACCTCCCCTGTGGCCCCAGGGCAGACCCAGCTGGCTGAGGAGCCTTGGGGTGCTGCAGGAGCCCCACGATGAGTAACCCCCTCCCCGGGGCACCCCATGGAGGCACTTTTTACTGAGTGCAAAGGCACAGAGACATGAGTGGAATGAATGAAGCAATTGTTTATTAATTAATGCCTACACACAACACCCAGGAGTGAGGCTGTCACCCGAGGAGCTATTACCAATCATCAGCCCAGTAAGGAAGGGCCAGCTCCTGCTCCTGCTTGTGATGCAGCAAGAAACAAAGGAGCTGCCAGCCTCCCCCCTGCTCTCTCCCTCGGGGATAGGATTCAGCACTGGTATTTGAGAGGGAAAATCCTGATTTCACCCACCTGTACTTCTTCCTGACCTCCAGAACAAAGCCCTTCAGGAAATTGTCACAGCTCACAGCTCATTTTTTACAAAATACAGTGATAAACTCTAACCCCCGGTTAAGAAACCATCCACTACAAACTCAAAACAATAAACCATAAGTGAAGGACTCCAAATCCTCACTTTTAAGCAAGAAACACCAAAGCACACACGAGCAGAAAAACAGTAGAGAGAAGCAGCAGCGTTTCCCTTCATTTGGAAGCCCGGCAGAGCGCTCCCACTGAACCTACCCGCAACACCAAAACCACTAAGATATCTGCATCAGGGATAATTATTTTTTTCCCACCCCAAAGACTGACAATAAAACGCCTCACAGAACAAAGGCAAATTACTGCAGCCGGGGGAATAGTTCATACACAAAACAGGCTATTTTTTAGCCCATTCCCAACACGATGAACGTCAGTCATTGGAGCGCTGGGCCTGCCGGGCCCCGCACCCCGCTTTGCTCTGAGGAAGCCGAGCCCAGCTCCCCGCAGCTCCCCGTCCCGCGCTGCCCCAGCCGGGGCACAGCCACCGCCCCCCCAGGACCCCCCCGGGCCTGGGGCAGAACCGGCGGAACCTTTTATCGGGCCGCGGCGGACGCTTGTCGGCGGCACAGCGATAGTGGGTGGAGCTCCTTGACAGACAGCACAGACAGCCAATAACAGGCGATAACCTGCCAAGAGGCCCTCGTCGCACCAATGAGCGGCAGGGGAGGGCGGGGCTTCTTCCCGGAAGTGGATAGCGGTGCGGGGGGCAGCTCTGTGGGGTGGCACCAGTGGCTGAGGGGGGGTCGCAGCTATGTCGGAGCGGAAGGTGTTGAACGTGAGTTGGGGGGGGTGGGGGGTGGTCTGGGGGGGTCCCCAGGCCGGGGCTGGTCCTGGGGAGGGTTCCCTGATCGCTGAGGTTGGGCCTCAGACCGGGGGTGCTGGGGGGTCCGGAGGCGGAGAGGGGTCCCCGAGGGGACTCTGAGGCTGGGAGGGGGGCGGTTGGGGCGGGGATCCCCAGGCTGGGGGCTCCTGGCAGCGCTTGGAGGGGGCTGGCAGGGGCAAGAGGGTTAGGCCCTAAAATCACGCCAGGGCTGGGGGGCCTGGGGCCTAGGATGTACAGACAGACACACACACACACACCCCAGTTCCTGGTTCTGGCGGGCAGTGGTGGACGGGCCGCTTGGCCCCTGAGAGCGTACCTGGCTAGTAGGGGCACGCTGGCTCCTGCTGCTGCCTGCGGCTGACACGGCAGCCGGGAGCCTGCCAGCCACTGTTCATGCTGTTCTGGGTGACTCCGTGCCCAGCACACACACGTCTCTGCTCTGTCTCTGTAGAAATACTACCCGCCGGACTTCGATCCTGCTAAGATCCCAAAGCTCAAACTCCCAAAGGACCGACAGTATGTGGTGCGGCTCATGGCCCCCTTCAACATGCGGTAAGAGGGGCTGTACCGGTCAGCAGGAGACAGAGGTGGAAGAGAGGAGTTTGCTTGGGAATTGTGTCACCTCCATACGCTGCAGGGGAGCTGCTGCCAGCAGCCGTTAGAGGTGGCACAGACCGGGAGAAAAGGGGCGAGGGAGAGGGAAGAGATGCTGTGGGTGATTTTGGGGTTGTTTGAAGAGTAGGGACTGGATTTCCAAAGGCAAAAATAACCATCGCTGAGCTGACATGGCCTGAAAATCACTTGGACTTTTATTGGTCTGTTTTTTCCCCTTTTTTGACATGTTATGGACTTCTCTTTCTCTTTTCCTAGATGCAAGACATGTGGTGAATACATCTATAAAGGGAAGAAGTTTAATGCCCGTAAGGAGACTGTTCAGAATGAGGTGTACCTGGGACTTCCCATCTTCCGCTTCTACATCAAGTGCACGCGTTGCCTGGCAGAGATCACTTTCAAGGTGAACTATGTTTGGTACTTTCTGGGGAGGTTGTGCAGTCCATGGATGTTACTGGGTGCTGGCCCCATGGCGAAGGGGTGTCCCAGCAAAGAGTCTTGAGTGTGTGCTTTTTGCTGTATCTTTCCTTATGATGGCAGTTTATAGTTCTGAAATGTCTCGCCCATCTGTGGGTGGGCTGCAGCAGCACATCAGCTGGAGCAGAACAGAAGGCCATGGGTGATTGTCTGCCCTGTGATGTGAATGAAATTGGGAAACATTTACATGCGGCTCTGGAAGTGGCCACAGGATGGCTGGAGCAGAATTGTCCCAGTACAATGATTTTGCTGCTTGTTTCTTCCTTAGACAGACCCTGAGAACACAGACTACACCATGGAGCACGGCGCCACCCGCAACTTCCAAGCTGAGAAGCTCTTGGAGGAAGAGGAGAAAAGAATGCAGAAGGAGAGGGAAGAGGAAGAGCTCAACAATCCCATGAAGGTATGAGAACGTGACCTTCTCTGCAGAAGGCAAACCTCTCTCCTGCGCTGGCTGGCTTTCCCCAGTGAAGCAGGTGACTTCGTAGCCATTGGCTTAGTTCTTCAGGCTTCCAAGGTCTTCCTGTGCTCTGGACAGGCAGGAGACAACCCTCTGCTCGCAGGAGGTTTCCTTCCATGCTGGAACTTGTGACAGGCTACATCTTGCCCCAGTTTTTCCTGTCCTATTAAGACCCAAAAATGAGGATGGTGATGATCCTCTTAGTGCTTCCTGCCCTGTACTGGGTGGGGAGGCAGTGCTGGAGATTGCTGGCAGGCTCTGCTGCCTCACATAAGCCCAACTTACCTCTGGTCACCAGGTCCTGGAGAACCGAACCAAGGACTCCAAGCTCGAGATGGAAGTTCTGGAGAACCTGCAGGAGCTGAAGGAACTCAACCAGCGCCAGGCAAATGTGGACTTTGAGGCCATGCTGAAGCAGTACAAGGAGTATGAGGAGGAGCAGAAGCGCAAGGAGCAAGAGGAGGATGAGCAAGAGATGAAGTGAGTGAGCATGAAGCATTCATGGGTGTGTGAAACCAGCCATGCTGGCCCTGGCCAGGTGGGGCTGCGTCTCACCCTTTTCTCAGCACCCCGAGAGCGCTTAAGAGAGGGCCCTGCCTGAGGTTCAGTTCAGGGACGATTAATTTAATTTTTTCCCACCCCAAAGACTGACAACAAAACGCCATTTACTGCAGCCGGGGCAATAGTTCATATACAAAACAGACTATTTTTTAGCCAGTTCCCAACACAATGAACATCAGTCATTGGAGTGCTGGGCCTGCCTGGGGCCCACACCCCACTTCGTTCTGAGGAAGCCGAACCCCAGCTCCCCACAGCTCGCAGTCCCCGCGCTGCCCTGGGCTCCCCCAGCCCCAGCCAGGGAAGTTCATGGGAGTTGTGCAGGTAGGATGTAGTCCTGAGTGGGCTGTGAGGAGATTGGGAACAGTTTGTTGTGGCAGAGTGTTTAGGGCCGTGGAGGTGGAGGGGTTTTGATGTCACTCATGGGAAGATCTGGGCTGCTGCAGGGGCCTGACTCCCCCTGAGAAGTGTCCTCCCGTGGAGAGTTTCTGCACCTGACTGAGGCTGCAGATCTCAGCGCTATCACGCTTCGGGCACTGCTTGACCATGACTTCTTAAAAAGCACCTGAGAAGGTGGATCCCATTGCACTGCTGCTGAATTGCAGCTCCCCTTACAGCAAACAGCGCAGGCACGGCGCGGGGCCGGCGCTGCTCGGCGTGGCGGTGGAAGGCAGCCAGCTCTAACCCTCTGTGCGTGGCCTCTCTCCTTGCAGAGCTATGCTGGAGCAGGCCCAGAACCGGCGCCTGCTGGTAGACTCCGACTCTGACGAAGAGTCTGCAAAATCGTGCACGAAACCTGTGGCGAAAATTAAACCTACGGACATCTTGCAGGAGGTGAGTGGGGGGCAGAGGCTCTTCCACCCACCGCACCTCTTCCCCCAGACCAAACCCGCTGTCCTGTGCTACGTGTTGCCTGTTTTGTCCCTGCTCTGTGTGATGCTGAAGCCCTAATTCCTGTCACGCATGAGCAACTTAGAAAGCCTGTGTCCCTGTGCGCTGGGCTGAAAGGAGACGGGGATCAGTTGGTGATTTTAGACTGCCTGTGCTGACAAACCCTGGGTGGGAGCTGCCCCTGTCCTCACTCAGGACGTGGCTTCCCTTTCAGCTTGAAAAGGACAGGCTCGCCTGTGTCTTGGTCATACTTAAGGCTCGATTTCAGCACTCTGAACATTACAGCAATGAAACCACTGCCTGGGACAGCCTCTCCTTTGCTTCTGTTTTGTCCATGTTGGAGACACGAAGAACAAAAGAGCTTTCAGTGCCCGGCTTGCAAGGGAGGGATTATCCCCACAGACAGGCCCCTGCACTGCTGCTCTCCGATGTCAATCCGTGTCTGCAGGGACCTCTGTCCGGTTGGATGAATCAAAGCTGCCATGTCTCTAAGCCGGCCTGGGGTTAATCTGAGCGATGTTCCCTGGCCCGGCACTAATCCTCATGCCTGGGGGAGTTTGATTCAGTGGCTGGACCACCTGCAGGCACGCGGTCCTGCCTGGCAGAGGTTGTGCAGCCCTGTGGCACGCATCTGGCTCCTTAGTGTCCCAGGGCCAGCCTGCGGCCGTGCAAGGCTGGATTTAAGCCACAGGCAGCAGGACGTTTGTCTCCAAGGGCTGTTTTGCAGCCATTTAGATCCATATCCCTGTTGTTTGTCTAGCTTGTGCCAGCTGCTGTGGGGGAGAGTACCCTCTTTGGCTTCTCCAAGCAGCTATCCTCATGTTTCTTGCTCTTTGTGCTCCTGTTCTTACCGCACCTCCTTCTCCCTCCACCCCCCCTCCAAGGCCAGAGCACCCTAACACCCCTGCTCTACTCTGCAGGAGCCTCAGCCCCCGAGTAAGAAGCTGAAGACTGAGAGCTGGGAGCGCAGTGTGGGCAAATTGAACACCAAGTCCCAGCTGGCCGGGCTGGTCACAGTGAGGAAGCAGAAGCCGGATCCTGCCCTTGCTAATGGGACAGAGAACCACAGCACCATGGCCAACACCGGTAACTGCCCACGTGGGGATGGGATGGCCTGAGCTGGGTCGTCAGGGAGGGGTCTGGCAGCACCCAAGTGCCGTTTAGCTCTGTCTTCAGAGCCTGAATGCTCTCAGGTCAGGTCCTTGTTGTGGGACAGATTGAGCCATGATGGTGTCAGAGCAGGGGGTCGTCCCTGTTTCCAGATGTCCTGATGGAGGAGAGGCTCCTCCCTGGCCCTTGGGGATAAGCCAAGGCCTTGGAGACAGACTGTCAGGGCCAGAAGCTTCAAAACAGCGTCTCAGTGCACAGATACAATGCTGGGAACCATCACAGCAGCGAGATAGCAATGTAAAAACAAGAAAATTGCTTTGGTTTGGAGCCTGATTAGAAAACCTGCCAAACTGTCGGAGTTTGGAAGCTTTAAAGAAGTGGTGAAAACAAGCAGAAAGGCTTTCCAGCACCTCATTCTTCACTGCTGCAGGAAGTCAGAGGACCCATGGATTTGGGGAAGGAGCTGATAAATTGATAGATTCTTGGCTGATTGGTCCTAGCCTTTGGCTTACTAAGTCCCTCTGCCCTCAGGGGATCCCTGGGGAAGGACAGCTCTTGTAGTTGCCCCGTTTTTGATCTGCTTTCCCCAGCCACCTGCTCCTGGCTACTGGCAGGGTCTATTCAGCCAAACGATGCTGGAGGAGCTGCCCGTCATTCAGGGACTCGGGGCTCACTGCCCGTGACGCTGCCTTGCGCTCGCAGCTGGCAGCTTATGTGGCCAGAGCCGAGCACCGGCTCCTCTCTTCCTTTCCAGTGGCTCAAATCTCCCGGGGGGTTGCGGAGGGAGAAGGGGGTTTTGCAGACCTTGGGCCAACCTTGCTGCTTCTTCCTCTTGCCGCAAGGCGGAAGCAGGAGGCTCCAGCCGAGGGGGTGCGGGGTCTCCTTGTCCACCCGATTTAACCTTGCTGTCCTCATCAAGATTCAGGCTGGGGGGGACGAGGCAGCGGCTCGGACTCCAGCTCCGGCTGCCTCGTCTCCAGCTGTGAGCAGCCAGAGCGGCGAGGGAGGCTTGTGTTTCCGCGTGGCTGGTTGCGCCGAGCTGGTGGGGTTTGCTGGCAACAGGGAGGGCCGTACCTGATGGTGTTTGCTCTCTCGCTCGCCTTCCAGGCTCGTTTCCCACAGCAACGGGCACCACGTCCTCCTCCCTCGGCTTGTTGGGGGCGTATTCGGACAGCGAGGACAGCGCAAGTGACTGATGAGTGACCGCGCGGGGATCGCGGGGCTGTCCCCCGCTCCCAGCTGTGACAGCAGCTGCTCTCCAGAGCCCCACGCAGAGCTGGCCTCGCAGCCGCCGGGGTTTCCAGGCCATCTGGAGTCCCGGCGTCTTCACCTGCCCGCCCCGGGGTGTGCGTCCGTCCTCCAAGAGGGACGAGGCCCCAGCCACCCTTGCTGCCAGCAGCTGGGATCCGGATGAGCCGGTTGAGAAGTCGGCTTCCTCGGAGGAGGAGGAGGGTATCGCTGCTGCGTTGCAGCCAGAGGAAAGGCTCTGCCCAAACCCAGCTCCCAGCCAGCCCCGGGAGCACGGTGTGTCCCAGCCCTGCACCCAGAACGTGTTCGGCAGCGCGGGGGCCGGCCGGGACTCTGCAGTTTCTCGGTTCTGGTGGTGCCCGCTGCCCTCACCCCGCGCTGATCACACCTGGCTCTGGGTTTGGGACACACTGACCCTCCCGCGGCAATAAATGGACCTCAGGGGCCTTCCTTCCCTCCTGCCCTGCGTCCCCGCAAGGAGTGGGGGGAAGGCAGGACCTCAGCACCCCTCTTTTGCCCCAGGAGGACCCACCACCACCACTTCTCTGGCCCTGGGTGTCTCCTGACCCCCCACCTTTGTGGGGTGAGCCCAAATCCCCCCCGTTGTTTTGCTGTTAGAGGTGACACATTCAGCAGCACAGACCCGGGGGGCTCGCCCGGCCCCACGCTGCGGGGACGGGGCTGTCCTGGCTGGGCTGCCACCAGCCTCCTTCCCCTGCCCCACTCCTCCCGCGCCGTCCCCGACAGCTTGGTGACAAACCCTCCCCGCCGTTCTGAGAGCGATGGGGTTTGCTCGGCGCGCCAGCGACCGCGACCCAGTAATAAATGGGATGTGTCAGAGCCAGTTGCTTCTTCATCTTCCCAGAGCAGTAATTTGTACACGGGCAGAGGGTCCTGCTGCGCGGGGCTGGCAGGGACAGCCCCAGGGACCCCCACCCCGATGATATGGGTCCACGGACGGACTGAGCCACCCTGGGGTGGCCCCCAGCCCTGCCTGGGGCTCTTCCTCCTCACCTATGTCTCAATTTCCTCCTTATCAAGGCACCCACCTCTAATTGACGAGCAGCTTCTCGCTAATTAACCCGCTCTCTGAGCCTCACAAATGGCATGGGCTGCTGGGCCAGGGGCTCGTGGGGTGATTCTGAGAGCTGGGGAGAACTGGCAGCTTCCCCCCCCTCCCCAGTCCCAATTAGCATTCCTCACACGTGCGTTGTAATTAGCCTCTTCAAATATTAATGCTGGATATCGGGCTCAGCCCTGGGGTTTGTGTTGGATGGGGGCTGGCAGGAGCCGCTCTGGGGGGCTGGCAAAGCTGGGGGGCCCTGGCCATGCTGTCATCCCCCCCCAGCTGTGTCCTGCTCCCACACATGTGCCCCCCCCATCTCCCTGCGCCCCCCAGCACCAGGCCAGGATCCCCAGAGAGGGACCTTTGTTCTGGGAAGAGACAATACAAGGAGCCCAGTCAGGGCACTGCTGGGGGGTCCCCAGCCCTCCTGCCCCCCCAGGGTGGTCCCTGAGGCTCCCCCCAAGCAGAGGGGGAGGCAGCCCCCCCCCCGCCCCCCAAGATGAGCTCCCTGGGGGGGTGTGGGTGACCTTGCAGCTGGGGGGCTCCATGTTCACCCCCCCCCCCCAGACCCCCCAAAGCCCCCGGGGTCAGTTCCCCCCTCCCCCAGCCCTTTCCCTGTGCCCCGACCACCCCCCAGGGGCAGCCCGGGGGGGTCCCCTACAGCCGGTGTGCCGCCCGCCGGTGTGGGGGTGTCCTGGTGCCCCCCCCACTTCTCCCACTGTCACACGGAGCGGGGGGGGGCGTCCCGGTGTCACTTGGGCGTTCCGGTGACCCCCATCACCGCAGGGCGGGGGGGGGGGCAGCTTTCCCCTCCCGGTGCCCCCCGCGGGGCTGCCGGCGTGTCCCCCTTGTTGTCCCCCGCGAGGTCTCGGTGCCCCCCCCCCTCCCCGATCCCCCCTCCGTGGGTCTCGGCCCCCCGTCGCCCCCGTCCCGGTGCCCCCCCTCGGCGAGGCGGGCGCGGGGTGGGGGGTGGGGGGGGCCGGGGGCTCCGGTCCGCGCCGCGCGCGGCGGCGACACAAAGCGGCTCCCGGCGGCGGCGGTGGCGGCGGGGGGGTCCCGGTGCGGCCGCGGTCCCGGTGCCGGGCGGCCCCGCCATGGCCAAGTGGCTCCGGGAGTACCTGGGCCGGGGGGCCCGGCGCTCCCCCCCCCGCCCGCCCCAACCCGACTACAGCGGCGGCGGTGAGCGCCGCCCCACCGGCACCGGGAGCGGGGGCCCCCCCGCCGCTCCCCCCGGCGCTGCCCTCCGCGGCCCCGCTGCCTCCCCTCGGCACCGGCTGGTGCGGGTGGGGGGCGCGGGGCCGGGGGGCGGCCCCCGCCGGCTGGAGCAGGTAAGAGCGGGGGACACCGGGGGACAGCGGCGGGGAGGGGGGGCAGGACCCGGAGGGAAACGCGGGCACCGGGGGAGGGCGGCGAAAAGACCGAGGGGGTGCAGTGGGGTGGAGGGGGGGGCTGGGGAGAGGAACCGGGGAGCAGGACCCAGGGGAACGGGGCGGGGGGGGGGGACCGGAGAGGTGTGAATGGGGCAGCTGGGAGAGAGCGGGGGGGGGGGGGGCTGGGGAGCAAGGCCCGGGGATGGCGGGGGGGAGATGGGGAACGGGGAGTGGGGACCGAGAGGGGCTGGGGAGAAGGACTGGGGGTACGGGGGGGGGGACTGGGGAAGCGGGGAGAGCCAAAGGGTCGGGGGGGGGGGGGCAGTGGGGCACCTGGGGAGGACCTGGGGTCACTGGGAGAGGGAACTGGGGACAGCGCTGGGGGTGGTGGAGTCACTGGGAGAGGGGGAAGGGGAGAGGGGTCGGGGGACAAAGGGACCGGGTGGGGGGGAGTGTGGAAAGGGCTGGGGACACCCATATCAGGGACCTGGGGGAGCCTGCAGGGTCCCGGGGAGGGGCCCCAGGGATTGGGGACCGGGGGGGGGCAGTGGGGGTCCCATCCCACCCAGGACACCCACCCGCAGGGCCCCGGCGAGAGCGAGTACTCGGAGCCCTTCGAGGGGAGCAGGACCCAGCACCCGAGGGTGTCTGCGAGGAGCTCGGCGACGCCGCAGGTGGGTGACACCCTGAGCACCCCCCCCCACGCCAGCCCCCAGCCCCACCGGGGTCCCCCGCGGCCAGGGTGCCTCCCACCCGTCCCGGACCCGTCACATCTCCCAGCCCCTCCTTGTCCCCAGGGTGCCCGCGGCAGAGCGAGGGCCGGCGGGTGAGGCCGCGGCGGGGACCCCAACTCTACGACACCCCCTCTGAGGAGTGGGAGACGGCAGGGAGGACCCTGGGGTGCCGGCCGCCCGGGAGAGCCGCCTGCCCCGTGACGACGAGCGCCCGCCGACGAGTACGACCAGCCCTGGGAGTGGAAGAAGGATCACATCTCGCGGGCATTCGCAGGTGACAGCATCCCAAGGGACTGGGTGCCACCCCGGGGTCCCCCAACCCTGTGTCCCTCAGCCACTCCTGCCCCCCAGCGTGTCCCCCAGCACCCGTGGGGTCCACCCCTTGGGACAGAACCGTGGTGGTGGGGACATCTGGGACGTTCCTTTGTGGTCCGGCACTGAGAGGTGCCCCCAGCAGCAGGCAGGGGTGTTGGGACCCCGCGGTGGGGTGACACCCCCCCTACTTTGCCCCCCCAGTGCAGTTTGAGAGCCCCGAGCGCTCCCCCAGCCTGTCCCGGCAGCTGCCGCGGCCCCCACGGCCCCCCACAGGCGCCAGGCCGAGCTGCCCCCCCCAGCCCCAGGCATGTGGACACCCTCGCTGCCCCTGGAGAAGCAGGCGTGAGTCTGGGGGGTCCCTCCTCCCTGGGGTGGCATCAACATCCCAGCCACACCTCGTGGCACCAAGGCAGCCCTCTGGGGTGGGGGGTCCCCTATGGATAGGTCCCCATGGTATTGAGTGTCCCATGGCATGGTTGTGTCCCCATGGGGTGTAGGGTGCCCCATGGCATGGATGGTCCCTTTGACGTGGTTGGGTGCCCATGGAATAGAGGGTGCCCCATGGCATGGATGGGTGCCCATGGGGTGTAGGGTGCGCCATGACATGGATGGGTGCCCATGGGATGGAGGGTGCCCCCATGGCATGGATGGGTGCCCATGGGGTGTAGGGTGCCCCATGGCATGGATGGTCCCTTTGGTGTGGTTGGGTGCCCCATGGCATGGATGGGTGCCCATGGGGTGTAGGGTGCCCCATGGCATGGATGGGTGCCCATGGGGTGTAGGGTGCCCCATGGCATGGATGGTCCCTTTGGTGTGGTTGGGTGCCCCATGGCATGGATGGGTGCCCATGGGGTGTAGGTGCCCCATGGCGTGGATGGTCCCTTTCATGTGGTTGGGTGCTCCATGGCATGGGTGGGTGCCCATGGGGTGTAGGGTGCCCCATGGTGTGGATGATCCCTTTGGTGTGGTTGGGTGCCCCATGGCATGGATGGTCCCTTTGACGTGGTTGGGTGCCCCATAGCATGGATGGGTGCCCATGGGATGGAGGGTGCCCCATGGCATGGGTGGGGTGCCCATGGGGTGTAGGGTGCTCCATGGCATGGATGAGTCCCTATGGCATAGAGGGTCCTCATGGCATGGGTGGTCCCTTTGCCATGGTTGGTTGCCCCATGCCATAGTTGGTCTCCATGATGTAGAAGATGCCCCATGGCACAGACGGGTCCCTGTGGGGCAGGTGGGTCCTCATTCCACAGAAGGTGCCCCACGTTTCTGATGGGTCCAAGTGGTTGAGACGGTGCCCCACGGCATGGAGGGTGCCCCACAGTGCCCTGGGTCCCAGCGCTGTGTTGGCAGGGTGCCACATGCCGGGGTGACACGTGCCACCACGCAGGTGGTACCACGGCCCCATCGGGCGGGCGGGCGCCGAGACGCTGCTGGCGCTGTGCCGCGAGGGCAGCTTCCTGGTGCGGGAA